>NC_089506.1:106669432-109169432 GCF_036850995.1 Saccopteryx leptura | reverse complement strand
GAAACATACTTTTATCATAAACTGAATTCTCCCATATGTTCAGACAGTAAGCCATGTATTTGAGGTTGTGGACTCAGTAGTCCGTCCAGATTTGAAACTTAGCTCCTCCACTAGCTAATGCTTTACACTTGAATGCACTTTTTAAATCTCTTTGCCTCAATTTTCTCATCTAATAAGTGAGAGTAAAGATAGTAACAATTCCAAAAACTACAAACCATTAAGGGAAATCGAAAAAGATATAATGAGATGGAAGAATATTCCTTGTTCTTGGTTAGGAAGAATAAATGTAATCAAGAGGGCCATATTGCCCAAAGCAATATACAAATTTAATGCAATTTCCATCAAAATTCCTATGACATTTTTTAAAGAAATGGAGCAAAAAATAATCAGATTTATATGGAACTATAAAAAACCCTGAATAGCCAAAGCAATCCTAAAGAAAAAGAATGAAGCTGGGGGCATTACAATACCTGACTTCAAACTATATTATAGGGCCACGACAATCAAAACAGCATGGTATTGGCAGAAAAATAGACACTCAAACCAATGGAACAGAATAGAAAGCCCAGAAATAAAACCACATATATATAGTCAAATAATTTTTGATACAGTGGCCAACAACACTCAATGGAGAAAAGAAAGCCTCTTCAACAAATGGTGCTGGGAAAACTGGAAAGCCACATGCAAAAGAATGAAACTGGACTACACTCTCTCCCCCTTGTACTAAAATGAACTCAAAATGGATCAAAGATCTAAACATAAGACCTGAAACAATTAAGTACATAGAAGAAGACATAGGTACTAAACTGATGGACCTGGGTTTTAAAGAGCATTTTATGAATTTGACTCCAAAGACAAGAGAAGTGAAGGCAAAAATTAATGAATGGGACTACATTAGACTAAGAAGTTTTTGCTCAGCAAGAGAAACTGATAACAAAATAAACAGACAGCCAACTAAATGGGAAATGATATTTTCAAACAACAGCTCAGATAAGGGCCTAATATCCAAAATATACAAAGAACTCATAAACTCAACAACAAACAAACAAACAATCCAATAAAAACATGGGAAGAGGACATGAACAGACACTTCTCCCAGGAAGAAATACAGATGGCCAACAGCTATATGAAAAGATGCTCATCTTCATTAGTTATTAGAGAAATGCAAATCAAAACTGCAATGAGATACCACCTCACACCTGTTCGATTAGCTATTATTAACAAGACAGGTAATAGCAAATGTTGGAGAGGCTGTGGAGAAAAAGGAACCCTCATACACTGTTGGTGGGAATGTAAAGTAGTACAACCATTATGGAAGAAAGTATGGTGGTTCCTCAAAAAACTGAAAATGGAACTACCTTATGACCCAGCTATCCCTCTACTGGGTATATACCTGCAAAACTCAGAAACATTGATACGTAAAGACACATGCAGCCCCATGTTCATTGCAGCATTGTTCACAGTGGCCAGGACATGGAAACAACCAAAAAGCCCTTCAATATATGACTGGATAAAGAAGATGTGGCACATATACACTATGGAATACTACTCAGCCATATGAAATGATGACATCGGATCATTTACAGCAAAATGGTGGGATCTTGATAACATTATACGAAGTGAAATAAGTAAATCAGAAAAAAACAGGAACTGCATTATTCCATACGTAGGTGGGATATAAAAGTGAGACTAAGAGACATTGATAAGAGTGTGGTGGTTACAGAGGGAGGGGGGAGAGGGAAAGGGAGGGGGGAGGGGGAGGGGAACAAAGAAAACTAGTTAGAAGGTGACAGAGGACAATCTGACTTTGGGTGATGGGTATGCAACATAATTGAATGACAAGATAACCTGGACATGTTTTCTTTGAATATATGTACCCTGATTTATTGATGTCATCCCATTAAAAAAATAAAATTATATTAAAAAAAGATAGTAACAATTATTCCATAATGTTATTGGCAACATCAAAAGGCAAATACTGTGTGAGGCTCAAAATATTTCCTGATACAGTCATCTTTTGGTATCCTTAGGAGATTGGTTGCAGGACCTCATGGGTACCAAACTCCATGGATACTCAAGTCCCTTAAGCCACATTATTTGCATATAATCCATGCATATCCTGTGCATATCCTCCCATATACTTTGAAATCATCTCTAGATTACTTATACTATCTGATACAATGTCATTGCTATGTAAATAGTTCTTAACACTGTATTGTTTAGGGAATAATGACAAAAAAGCTGTACATGTTCAGTATAGACACAGTTATATTAGACTTCACTACTTAGTACACATCAGCACAACGTAACTTTTTGAAAAAAAGTATTTTTGATCCTTGGTTGAATCTGCTGATATGGAACTTTCAGATATGGAGGCCTGACTGTATATAATAAAGTCTAAATAACATTAGCTATAATTGTTTCTCTACTTATTAGTATTTCTAGCCTTTGTAGTATTTTCCTATTGTTCTTTCATCTCTTCATGAGTCATAAATCTAGTATTCATGAATCTATGGATTCATGGATTAATTAATGTAGCTTTTTGACATGTTTTAATATCTGCTAGGTTCCTACTTTCCTCTTTCAGAAATTTCTCACAAACTAAGAATCAGCATATGTCGTTTAAAAAATATCGTTTGCATTTTTGTTGGGAATATATTAAAGTAGAATATATTGACTTAGGGAGAACTGACATCTTTATAGTATTGAGTCTTCCTATTCAAGATCTGATTGTATGTCATAATTTAGTTTTTGTTTATGTTCCTCAGCAGCATCTTAAGGTTTTTGTATAAACTTATTCCTACTTTTTATTAGTACATCACCTACCTGGTTGTTGCTTGTATCTATTTCAATGAATTCTCTTATTACTTGTGACATATTTTTCAGATAATTCTCTTGAGTTTTTCAGAGAAACCAATTGTTTCAGAAAAACAATCATATCACATGTGAAATATTCCCTCTTTCAGTTTCATTCTTCTATTTTTTCCTATTGTCTAATTGCAGTGACAAATAGCTATAGAACAATATAACAATATTGCTGATAAAAGACATGCTTCCCCCCCAAATTTTAAAGATAATTTTTTAGCTAGAGACTTGTATCTATCCATCAATACATCTGTATACACACTCAGCTCCCCCTTTTCTCTTTCTATATTTCTGTATCTAGATACATACTAACTAGATAGTATATTTGAGGTGTAATTCATGTTAAGAAGTAGTATTTAGTATTTAGTATTTTTTTAGTATTTAGTTCTTAACTTTTTATCTAAATATATATTATATTGTATTAAAGGCCTTTAAGTGTTTATAAAGATGATAATATGAGTTTTTTCTTTTAACTAATATGATGATCTATAGTAATATATTTTCTAATATTGAATGATTTAAGCATTATTAAAAGTTTCTGTTTGCTGGTATTTTAAGATTTTGCATCAATATTTGTAAGTTAGCAGAGTCTACAGTTTTTCCTTTTTTGCATGTTATCTATGCAAAATTTTTGTAGTTTAACTTTGTAAGAAATTTTTACAATCTTCTATTTATGAAAATGTAGTGGATTATATCTCTAAAAATATCTTTTCATTATAGAACACATAAAAGTGTTGAGTAAAATAATGAAAACATTTTTAAATTAATGACGTTTTCTGGTATCATTTCTAGAAAATTTTGCCTGACCTGTGGTGGCACAGTGGGTAAAACGTTGACTGGAATGCTGAGGTTGCTGGTTCAAAACCCCAGGCTTGCTCATTCAAGGCACATACAAGAAGCAACAACTAAGAGTTGATGCTTCCCACTCCTCACTCCTTCTCTCTCTCTCTCCCCTCTCTCTAAAATCAATAAACAAACAAAACTCTTAAAAAACAGAAAATTTTATTTTACACACAACACAGTCAACAGTAAAAAAAAATTTATATTAAACGATCATATATTATATCTAAGGTTCCAAATTTATTTTCAGAGAGTTGAAATACTCTTATAATTCTATTGAAGTCTTTATATCATTATTTTCTATCATTTTTTATTTTGCATATTTTTCCTTAATATAACTTATTCTTTTTTTTTCTTACCATCAATAAACTTTATTAAATAATATAATTGCCGGCCCTGGCTGATTGGCTCAGTGGTAGAGCATCAGCCTGGCATGCAGGAGTCCTGGGTTCGATTCCCGGCCAGGGCACGCAGGAGAGGCACCCATCTGCTTCTCCACCCATCCCTCTCTCCTTCCTCTCTGTCTTTCTCTTCCTTTCCCACAGGCAAGGCTCCATTGGAGCAAAGTTGACTCGGGTGCTGAGGATGGCTCTATAGCCTCTGCCTCAGGCACTAGAATGGCTCTGGTTGCAACAGAGCAGCACCCCAGATGGGCGGAGCATCACCCCCTGGTGGGCATGCTGGGTGGATCCCAGTCGGGCGCATGTGGGAGTCTGTCTGACTGCCTCCCCATTTCTAACTTCAAAAAATACAATAAATAATAAATAAATAATATAATATAATTGCCATTATTATTAATGATTTCTTGCCAGTGTGAGGGCAATTTGTTTTTTTTGTTTGTTTGTTTTATTTTTTATTTTTTTAATTTAATGCAGTGACATTGATAAATCAGGGTACATATGTTGAGAGAAAACATCTCCAGATTATTTTGACATTTGATTATACTGTATACCCCTCACCCAAAGTCAAATTGTCTTCCATCACCTTCTATCTGGTTTTCTTTGTGCCCCTCCCCTCCCCCCACTCCCTCCCTCTCCTTCCCGCCCCATCCCTCCCCCCTCACCGTTACCATCACATTCTTGTCCATGTCTCTGAGTCTCATTTTTATGTCCCATCTATGTATAGATTCATATAGTTCTTAGTTTTTTCTGATTTACTTATTTCACTCCTTATAATGTTATCAAGGTCCATCCATGTTATTGTAAATGATCCGATGTCATCATTTCTTATGGCTGTTATTGGCAACATCAGTATATTATTCCATAGTATATATGTACCAAGCTTTTTAATCCACTCATCCTCTGATGGACACTTGGGCTGTTTCCAGATCTTCGCTATTGTGAACAATGCTGCCACAAACATGGGGGTACATTTCTCCTTTTAGAGTAGGTCTGTGGTGTTCTTGGGGTATATTCCTAAAAGTGGGATAGCTGGGTCAAAAGGCAGTTCGATTTTCAATTTTTTGAGGAATCTCCATACTGTTTTCCATAGTGGCTGCACCAGTCTGCATTCCCACCAGCAGTGCAGGAGGGTTCCCTTTTCTCCACATCCTCGCCAGCACTTATTCTGTGTGTTTTGTTGATGAGCGCCATTCTGACTGGTGTGAGGTGATATCTCATTGTGGTTTTAATTTGCATTTCTCTAATGATTAGTGATGTTGAGCATTTTTTCATATGCCTATTGGCCATCTGTGTGTCCTCTTTGGAGAAGTGTCTATTCATTTCTTTTGCCCATTTTTCTATTGGATTGTTTGTCTTTCTGGTGTTGAGATTTACAAGTTCTTTATAAATTTTGGTTATTAACCCCTTATCAGACATACTGTCAAATATGTTCTCTCATTGTGTAGTTTTTCTTTTTATTCTGTTCTTATTGTCTTTAGCTGTGCAGAAGCTTTTTAGTTTGATATAGTCCCATTTGTTTATCCTGTCTTTTATTTCACTTGCCCGTGGAGATAAATCAGCAAATATATTGCTCCAAGAGATGTCGGAGAGCTTACTGCCTATGTTTTCTTCTAAGATGCTTATAGTTTCACGGCTTATGTTTAACTACTGGACCTGATAAATGAATTCAGCAAAGTGGCAGGATATAAAATTAATACTCAGAAATCAGAGGCATTTTTATACGCCAACAATGAACAGTCAGAAAGAGAAATTAAGGAAACAATTACGTTCACTATTACAACCAAAAAAATAAAGTACCTAGGAGTAAATTTAACCAAGGAGACTAAAGACTTGTACTCAGAAAATTATAAAACATTGATAAAAGAAATCAAGGAAGATACAAACAAGTGGAAGTACATACCCTGCTCATGGTTAGGAAGAATAAACATCATTAAAATGTCTATACTACCCAAAGCAATCTATAAATTTAATGCAATACCATTTAATATACCAATGACATACTTCAAAGATATAGACCACATATTCCAAAAATTTATATGGAACCAAAAAAGAACATGAATAGCCTCAGCAATCTTAAAAAAGAAGAATAAAGTGGGAGATTTCACACTTCCTGATATCAAGTTATACTACAAAGCCATTGTACTCAAAGCAGCCTGGTACTGGCATAAGAACAGGCATATAGATCAATGGAACAGAACAAAGAACCCAGAAATAAACCCACAGCTCTATGGACAACTGATAATTGACAAAGGAGGTAAGGAAATACAATGGAGTAAAGACAGCTTCTTTAATAAATTGTGTTGGGAAAATTGGACAGCTAACTGCAAAAAAATGAAACTAGACCACCAACTTACACCATTCACAAAAATAAACTCAAAATGCATAAAAAAATAAACTCAAAATGAATATTTATTCTTTATTAATGTATTTACCCACCTTATTATTTTTTAATCTGTAGCTCCTGAATCTATTAACCTTATTATTTTTTGTTTTAAATGATCATTTCAATTTTATTACTTAACCAAATTTTCTTATTGCTTTACTTTTGCCATTTATGTTCTAGATTCTTGAGGAAAAAAATTTCGACCATTTTATTGTTACGTGCAATCTCCTTTTTCTGGTGTAAGGGCTTTCTGTATATTTTAAATATTCTGTTTAATCCCTTTTCTCACTTTTTAAATTTCATCTTTTCTTTATTTCCCCTCTTTTCTTGCTTTTGTGGTTTCTTTTCTTTTCTTTTATTATAATTTTATTTTTTAAATGGGGCGACATCAATAAATCAGGTTACATATATTCAAAGATCAACAAGTCCAGGTTATCTTGTCTTTCAATTATGTTGCATACCCATCACCCAAAGTCAGATTGTCCTCTGTCACCTTCTAACTAGTTTTCTTTGTGCCCCTCCCCCTCCCCCTTTCCCTCTCCCTTTCCCCCCTCCCCCCGTAACCACTACACTCTTATCAATGTCTCTTAGTTTCACTTTTATGTCCCACCTACGTATGGAATAATGCAGTTCCTGGTTTTTTCTGATTTACTTATTTCACTTCGTATAATGTTATCAAGATCCCACCATTTTGCTGTAAATGATCCGATGTCATCATTTCTTATGGCTGAGTAGTATTCCATAGTGTATATGTGCCACATCTTCTTTATCCAGTCGTCTATTGATGGGCTTTTTGGTTGTTTCCATGTCCTGGCCACTGTGAACAATGCTGCAATGAACATGGGGCTGCATGTGTCTTTACGTATCAATGTTTCTGAGTTTTGGGGGTATATACCCAGTAGAGGGATTGCTGGGTCATAAGGTAGTTCTATTTTCAGTTTTTTGAGGAACCACCATACTTTCTTCCATAATGGTTGTACTACTTTACATTCCCACCAACAGTGTATGAGGGTTCCTTTTTCTCCACAGCCTCTCCAACATTTGCTATTACCTGTCTTGTTAATAATAGCTAATCGAACAGGTGTGAGGTGGTATCTCATTGCAGTTTTGATTTGCATTTCTCTAATAACTAAAGAAGATGAGCATCTTTTCATATATCTGTTGGCCATTTGTACTTCCTCCTGGGAGAAGTGTCTGTTCATGTCCTCTTCCCATTTTTTTATTGGATTTTTTGTTTGTTCGTTGTTGAGTTTTATGAATTCTTTGTATATTTTGGATATTAGGCCCTTATCTGAGCTGTTGTTTGAAAATATCATTTCCCATTTAGTTGGCTTTCTGTTTATTTTGTTATCAGTTTCTCTTGCTGAGCAAAAACTTCTTAGTCTGATGTAGTCCCATTCATTAATTTTTGCCTTCACTTCTCTTGCCTTTGGAGTCAAATTCATAAAATGCTCTTTAAAACTCAGGTCCATGAGTTGAGTACCTATGTCTTCTTCTATGTACTTAATTGTTTCAGGTCTTATGTTTAGATCTTTGATCCATTTTGAGTTAATTTTTGTACAGGGGGAGAGAGTGTAGTCCAGTTTCATTCTTTTGCATGTGGCTTTCCAGTTTTCCCAGCACCATTTATTGAAGAGGCTTTCTTTTCTCCATTGTATGTTCTTGGCCCCTTTATCAAAAATTATTTGACTATACATATGTGGTTTTATTTCTGGACTTTCTATTCTGTTCCATTGGTCTGAGTGTCTATTTTTCTGCCAATACCATGCTGTTTTGATTGTCGTGGCCCTATAATATAGTTTGAAGTCAGGTATTGTAATGCCCCCAGCTTCATTCTTTTTCTTTAGGATTGCTTTGGCTATTCTGGGTTTTTTATAGTTCCATATAAATCTGATGATTTTTTGCTCTATTTCTTTCAAAAACGTCATTGGAAGTTTGATGGGAATTGAATTAAATTTGTATATTGCTTTGGGTAATATAGCCATCTTGATTATATTTATTCTTCCTAGCCAAGAACAAGGTATATTCTTCCATCTCATTATATCTTTTTCGATTTCCCTTAACAATGGTTTATAGTTTTCATTATATAAGTCCTTTACATTCTTTGTTATGTTTATTTCTAAGTATTTTATTTTTTTTGTTGCAATCGTGAAGGGGATTATTCTTTTGAGTTCCTTCTCAGTTGTTTCATTGTTGGCATATAGAAAGGATATTGACTTCTGTATGTTAATTTTGTATCCTGCGACCTTATTGTATTGGCTTATTGTTTCTAGTAGTCTTTTTGTGGATTCTTTGGGGTTTTCGATGTATAGGATCATATCATCTGCAAAAAGTGATACCTTTACTTCTTCTTTTCCGATATGGATGCCTTTTATTTCTTTGTCTTGTCTGATTGCTCTGGCTAGAACCTCTAGTACCACATTAAATAAGAGTGGAGAGAGTGGACAACCCTGTCTTTTTCCTGATTTAAGGGGGAAAGCCTTCAGTTTAGTGCCATTTAATATGATGTTAGCTGATGGTTTATCATATATGGCCTTTATCATGTTGAGATATTTTCCTTCTATACCCATTTTGTTGAGAGTCTTAAACATAAAATTGTGTTGTATTTTATCGAAAGCCTTTTCTGCGTCTATTGATAAGATCATGTGGTTTTTGTTCTTTGTTTTGTTGATATGGTGTATTACGTTAACTGTTTTACGTATGTTGAACCATCCTTGAGATTCTGGGATGAATCCCACTTGATCATGATGTATTATTTTTTTAATATGTTGTTGTATTCGATTTGCTAGTATTTTGTTTAGTATTTTAGCATCTGTATTCATTAGAGATATTGGTCTATTGTTTTCTTTTTTTGTGCCATCCTTGCCTGGTTTTGGTATGAGGGTTATGTTGGCCTCATAAAATGTGTTTGGAAGTATTGCTTCTTCTTCAATTTTTTGGAAGACTTTGAGTAGAATAGGAACCAAGTCTTCTTTGAATGTTTGATAAAATTTGCTGGTATAGCCGTCAGGGCCTGGACTTTTATTTTTGGGGAGGTTTTTTAATGTTTTTTTCTATTTCTTCTCTACTGATAGGTCTGTTTAAGCTTTCTGCTTCTTCTTGACTCAGTCTAGGAAGGTTGTATTGTTCTAGGAATTTATCCATTTCTTCTAGATTGTTGAATTTAGTGGCATAAAGTTTTTCATAGTATTCTACAATAATTCTTTGTATATTTACGGTGTCCGTGGTGATTTCTCCTCTTTCATTTTGGATTTTGTTTATATGTGTTCTTTCTCTTTTTTCCTTGGTAAGTCTTGCCAAGGGTTTGTCAATTTTATTGATCTTTTCAAAGAACCAGCTCTTTGTTCTATTAATTTTTTCTATAGTTTTACTGTTCTCTATTTCATTTATTTCTGCTCTGATTTTTATTATCTCCTTTCTTCGGCTGGTTTTGGGTTGTCTTTGATCTTCTTTTTCTAGTTCCTTAATGTGTGAGGTTAAGTGGTTCACTTGGGCTCTCTCTTGTTTGTTCATATCTGCCTGAAGTGATATGAACTTCCCTCTTATCACTGCTTTTGCTGCTCCCATAGATTCTGATATGTTGTATTGTCATTTTCATTAGTCTGTATATATCTTTTGATCTCTGCACTTATTTCTTCTTTGACCCATTCATTTTTTAAAAGTATGTTGTTTAGTTTCCACATTTTTGTGGGATTTTTTTCCTCTTTTTTTGCAGTTGAATTCTAGTTTCAAGGCTTTATGATCAGAAAATATGCTTGGTACAGCTTTGATTTTTCTGAATTTGCTGATGTTGTTTTTGTGGCCCAACATATGGTCAATTCTTGAGAATGATCCATGTACACTGGAGAAAAATGTATACTCAGTCACTTTGGGATGAAATGTCCTGTAGATGTCTATCATATCCAGGTGCTCTAGTGTTTTGTTTAAGGCCACTATATCTTTGTTGCTTCTCTGTTTGGATGACTGATCTAGAGCCGTCAGCGGTGTATTGAGGTCTCCAAGTATGATTGTATTTTTGTCAGTTTTTGTTTTAAGGTCAATACGTAGCTGTCTTATATATTTTGGTGCTCCTTGGTTTGGTGCATATATATTAAGAATTGTTATGTCTTCTTGATTCAGTGTCCCCTTAGCCATTATGAAATGGCCATTTTTGTCTCTGAGTACTTTTGTTGTCTTGTAGTCAGCATTATCAGATATGAGTATTGCTACGCCTGCTTTTTTTTGGATGTTATTTGCTTGGAGTATTGTTTTCCAACCTTGCACTTTGAATTTGTTTTTATCCTTGTTACTTAGATGAGTTTCCTGTGGCAGCATACAGTTGGATTTTCTTTTTTAATCCATTCTGCTACTCTGTGTCTTTTTATTGGTGAGTTTAATCCATTTACATTTAGTGTAATTATTGACACTTGTGAGTTCCCTATTGCCATTTTATAGATTGCTTTCTGTTAGTTTTGTGTCTTGTTTGATCCTTCTCTTTCGTTTTTCTATCTTTTGTTTTTATTTGGTTGTATTCCATACATCTTTCCACTGTTGCTATCTTTTTTATCTCATGTGCTTCTGTGGTGGTTTTTTCAATGGTGGTTACCTTTAGGTAATGAAAAGGGTTCCTACCCTGTTCATTGTAGTGAACTATTTTGTGAGTACTTTTGCACTCCATCGTCCTTTGCTACTGTTAATCTCCATCCTTTCCCCCCTTTCTTTTTGTTGTTGTCACAGTTTAAATTTGGTTTTATTGTGTTCTTCTTGGAGCTTTTACTTGTGGCTCTGTTTTTTTTTTTTGTTCTCTGTATCTGATTGGAGAACCCCCTTTAGTAATTCCTGGAGTGGGGGTTTTCTGATGATTAATTCCCTCATCTTTTCTGTATCTGTGAATGTTTTTATTTCTCCCTCATATTTGAAGGATATCTTTGATGGACATAGTATTCGTGGCTGAAAGTTCCTCTCTTTCAGGACTTTAAATATTGGGGTCCACTCTCTTCTAGCTTGTAGAGTTTCTGCTGAGAAATCTTACGATAATCTAATGGGCTTTCCTTTATATGTTGTATTCTTCTTTTCCCTGGCTGCCTTGAGAATTTTTTCTTTGCCATTGGTTTGTGCCAATTTCATTATGATGTGCCTTGGAGTAGGTTTGTTGTGGTTAAGAAAACTTGGAGTTCTGTTTGCTTCATGAATTTGAGGCTTTAGTTCTTTCCACAGGCTTGGGAAGTTCTCATCTATTATTTGTTTGAGTATGTTCTCCATTCCATTTTCTCTCTCTTCTCCCTCTGATATACCTATTATTCTTATGTTATTCTTTCTGATGGAGTCAGATAATTCTTGTAGGGCTATCTCATTTTTTAAAATTTTTGAGTCTCTTTCTTCCTCTCTCTGTTGTGCCTCAAGTTGCTTATCTTCTATTTCGCTAATCCTCTCTTCTATCTGGCCTGTTCTATTAGCCAAGCTTGTTACCTCGTTTTTCAGCTCGTGAATTGAGTTTTTCATCTATGTTTGATTTGTTTTTATAGTTTCAATTTCCTTGGACATATATTCTTTGTGTTCATTGAGTTGTTTTCTGAGCTCCCTAAATTGCCTTTCTGTGTTTTCTTGTATATCTCTGAGTATTTTTAGGATTTCTATCTTGAATTCTCTGTCATTTAACTCCAAGGTTTCCAATATATTAAATTTTTTCTCCATAGATTTTTTCCTCATCTATCTGTGTTACCTCTCTTTCTTTTGTATCCATGACATTCAATTTTCTCTTCCTTAATGGCATCTGAGGGTGGTTTTGTTTATCGTATTAATGAGATTTAATAAAAAATAAAAAGTTAAAAAAATCAAAAATCAAAAAAAGTTGTGTTTTTTTTTAAAAAATATTAACAATGAAATCAAGAAAAATAAAATAAAATAAAAATTTTAAAAAAGGAAATTATTCCCCCCCCCTCCTTTTTTTCTCTCCTCTCCTCTCCCCTCTTTCTTGAGAAAATCTTGTGGTGAACTGTGAATTATATTGTATTTAATAGAACAAACAATGCCTGTAATGGAGGGCCTGAATTGGGGAAAAGTAATAAAGGGGCAAGAAAAAAAGTAATAATAAAAAAAGGGGGGTATGGACCCACAAAAAGCAAATAATGAAAAAATTTGGATCAAGAATAAAATGATTTGCATTTAGGTGTTGGTTGACTAAGAGTTATGATGAGAGGAGTAAGAGGGAAACAGGAAAATGGGAGGACAAATTAAAAAATTACTATTGTATTTAGTGGAACAAGAGCTTGATAAAATGGAGAGCCAGGGATGGGAGCACTGCTAGTGAGTTAAAAAGGTGAAGTAAAAACCCCCCAAAATGCCACAAACATAAGTTTGAGTCCCAGATAAAATAATTTGTTTGTTATTAAGGTTTGAATGAGACAAAACGTAAAGGAGAAAGGAAGAAACTAATATAGAGGGAGAAAAGAAAGAGAGAGAGAGAGAGAAAAAAAGAGAGAATCACTAAAAGAAGAAAAAAGAAAAAAGAGGAGAGAGGAAGAGAGAGAGAGAGTTAAGGGTTTTGGAGTGCAACCCTCATAGAGAGAAAGGAAGAGGAAAGAAAAGATAATGGGAGATGTAACACTTATGGGTAGAGTAGTTCAAGGAGAGGAGAGAGTAAGACCGGTAGTGAGTTAAATGACCAAATTGGAGGAGGAAAAAAAAAGAAAAGAAAAAAAAAATCAAGGATGAAGATAAGAGAAACAAACGAACAAATATAATAAAATGGGATTGATTATAAAGTCTGCGGATTATTCTGATTTTGAGAGGTTATCTTCTTGCTTTTTCTTTTCTCTTTCTCTTCCTGGTCGGTGACTCTGTACCCCGGGTTCTGCCCCTTTGGCACACTCAGGTAGAGGTTTGCAGTTGATAAGTCTCTATGGTGATGTCAGGTATTGTGCTTCAGTCTCGTTGGCAGTCGAGGCTCATTAGCATTTATAGGCTCCGACAGTGAGAGAGCCCGTGTTTCTGGAGCCTCTCTCCTAGTCTTTCCTTCCTCAATTAGTAGCCTGAGAATCCAGCTATGGGGTTGCTGCTGCCTCTGCCTGGATAGTAAGAGGCTCAAAGAGCTGGCAACTCCCCACTCTATTCCCACTCAGCACAGGGCTCTGGGTAAGGCTCAGTCAGTCAGAGCCGCTAGCATAATCAGCCGGAGCTTCTGCCTACTCAAAGACCTCTGGCTCTGCCACTCTGTCTGGTAACATGGGTAGGCACCCTCTCCCGGGGCGCTTGGAGGAAACTCTCGTTCAATATCTGTGCGCGCAGGCCAGGATGTTAGACCGGAAGTCTCGCCCTCTGAGTGAAACCCCCCGCACGCATTGAAATGTTCCAGTGTTGGAATTGACTCTCGCTCAGTCCCCGTGTGCGGCTTTTTCAAGGCGCTGGGGCAGCCTGTGACTCCCCCGTTGGCCCACACAAAGGCCCCCGACTCTGCCCCTCCGTGGGACAACACGGGCTCCCACTCCCGAGGTGCTGGGAGGAGTCTCCTCCCCCTTCTCTGTGCACGCAGACCAGGATGTGGGGCCGGAGTCTTGCCCTCTGAGTGAAACCTCCCACCCACACTGAAAAGTTCCAGTGTTGGAATTAGCTCTTGCTCCCTCCCCGTGTGCTGCTCTCCCCGGGTGCTGGGGCAGCCCGGAGGCTTTCGGCCCACACAAAGGCCTCTGACTCTGCCTCTCTGTGGAGTAACACGGGCGCACCCTCCGGGGGCTTTGGAAGGAATCTCTCTCCCACTATGCGCCGACCAGGGGATCAGGTAATCAGGTAAAATGGCTGCCCCGCTTGTCTTTCTTTGTCTGGGTTTGGCGCGAGTGTTAGCTGTATTGCCCAGGTTGTCACAGGAACAGTTTTTCCTCGGCTTGGATCTCTGTGCCACAGCCTGGTTCGGCCGTTTGTGCCGCGACCTGGATCTATTCACCACCTTTGCCCGCCTTAGTTTCTATATTCTCAGTTTCCAGTGAAAATCGCCCTGTTTAGGTTAGTGAGGAAGGCGGAGCATTTCTTACTCTCTATTTCCTTCGGGGTTTGGTTATATATTTAGCCAATTTTTCGCTCGATCATACCTTTGGGTGTATTGCGAAACATCTGGAGGCTCCAAGGATAGGTTTTTCTGTTTCTGGTTGAAGATCTTGTTGAGGTTTGGGGGAGATTTATCGGTATTGCTTCCTACCCCGCCATTACTCTGACGTCATCTCCTCGTGGTTTCTTTTCTTTTCTTTTCTTCTTGAGAGAGGCAGAGGGAGAGAGACACAGAAACATTGAGCTGCTCCTGTATGTGCCCTGACTGGGGAATTGAACTGACAACCTCTGGCTCTGGGAAAACACTCCAACCAACTGAGCTATCCATTAATTTCTTTGTTATTTTCAGAGAGACAGAGAGAGGAAGAGAGAGACAGGAAGGGGAAAGGAAGCATTCATTTGTTGTTTCACTTCATTGGTTGCTTCCCTTGTGTGCCCTGACTGGGAATCGAACTTGCAACCTTGTTATTTCCTGACAGCACTCTTAAGTGACTGAGCTAACTGGCCAGGGCCTGTGGTTTCTTTAAAGGGGATGACTCCTTTCTGGAGCAACTATTTGTAGATGGTTTTTGTGGGAAAAGGATCAGTGCCATGTTTTGGGCTAGTGGAAATTCTTCTTAACCGAATTCTTCTTAACAGAATTGTGTGTGTGTGAGTGAATTACTGAAACTTTATATCTTTCTATCTAACTGACCTTGATTCCTAGTTTAATTCATAAACTGTTTCCCACAAAGTGTCTTATCTCTATAGTCTTTTATTCACTCTTACCTTCCATGCTTCCTAAAGCTACTAAAGAGTGCCTATACTTCTTGTTTCAAGCAAGAGAGAGTTAGTTTTGGCCCTCTAAGGGACAACCCTCATAAAATTCTCTGAGATCTCATCTGTGAGCATTCCCTCTTGCTATGTTGATTTTTACTGCTTTTGTCAGCTCTTATGTACTATGTATCATGATTACACATGTCTCCTACTCTGCCATTGATGGAGCTTGCATTTCTGTTTCTTCTCCTTGTTTTACTCTGCTGTTTCCCTGCAATTCCAGTGGTATTCTAAATGACCAATTTTTAAAGGACCTAGAGCATTATTAACATTAATAATTAAAAAAAAATCTTTTCTTTCCTTCTTGGATATCTCTGCAACAGAAAGTTGAGAAATTTTTGTTGCTGTGAAGTAGTTAAATGATGTGTGCAGAAAGCCAGCTGTGATCATTGGAATTTTAGCTAAAACATCTCAAAGAGTTAGTTTTCATGTAGGAGTGGTAAGAAAAAAGAAACAAGTAATTGTACTTACTTCAGAGCTGATCATCAGTGGGTTTACATAGATCTGGTTGGACTAGTGACAGTTTGAGAATTCTCAAATTTTTCCACTCTGACCAAATTAACCAGGTAATTGCCATATATCCAGAATCCTACCTGATGCTGATACCAGTTGTTCAATTTATTTCTCTTGTTTCTTTTGACTTCACAGATACATTAACTCTGTGGTGGCTTTGCCTCTTAACCAAATATTTTCTTTATGAATAGGATCTTCTGAATCGTATTTTCTATATTAATGCCAAAGCAAAGTTTGGCGTTAATGCCAAACAGTAAACTAAACTGTTTATACAGTATAGCCATCTTGGCTGGTCATGGTTTCCGGGAGCCCTCTTTCAGGACACGAAAGCTCTAGTGTTTGAGATCAGTAAACCGTTTCAGAACCATTCAACATTAGCCAAAACCCTTTCTGTCCAGCCAACTCTACCAGTGTCTGTTGTTTTCTCCATCAAATATTAAAGAAATAAATATAAAAACCAAAAAAAATACCCTATTGAATCAAACCCCTGAACTCTATTAAACCAATTTATGTTGGGGAAATAGTGAGTCATAATTGTTTTGAAATTGATTTTGCCTTCCAGTGTTCATATGAAATGTTTCCATCCCTTTCCCGCCCTGCAAGACTTGCTGAATTCACATCTTATCTGGTAAGATTCTACAGTGCAATAATAATGCTAACATTTAATGACTATTTACCATGATTCAGGTGTTATGCTTTCCATGCTTTACCTCGTTTAATCCTCAGAACAACTCTGTTAAGGTGGAACCATTACTAACCCAATCTGTGTAATGTAAATTTCCAATGTAAGGAATTGAAAATAAGAGAAGATAAGAACATTGTATAATATCATACAGCTAGTTAGCATTAGTACCAAGAGCCTAACCTGGGCCATCTGACCCCACTAAGCAATGATGGGGCATACTTTTTCTTTGGGCTTCTGCCATTTCTAGTCTGCCTTCTTAACCCAATGGTTTTCCATCCTGGCTGCACATTGGAATCACTTGTTGAAGTTTTTAAACTATATTAATTTTCAGAGATAATAATTTAAGTAATTTGGATGGTATTTTAAACAGTTCCCAGGATTAAGAATCGTGACATTAACCACACATCTCAGGCCAAAAGGGATTGGCATCAAATACTCAAAGTGATGAAAAGCAAGGACCTACAACCAAGACTCCTTTACCCAGAAAGGTTATCATTTATAATTAAAGTTCAAATAAAGAGCTTTCCAGAAAAGAGAAAACTAAAAGAATTTGTTACCACCGATCCAGTATTACAGGAAAATATTAAAGGTTCTTCTTTAGGAAGAATAAAAATAAAAAAAATTAACAAATGGGATTACATCAAACTAAAAAGTTTTTCACAGTAAAGAAAAACATCAGCAAAATGAAAAGATAACCTACTGAATGGGAGAACATATTTTCTGGTACATCTGATAAGGGCTCAATGTCCAAAATTTACAAAGAGCTTATAAAACTCAACATCCAAAAGCAGGCAATTCAATTAAAAAATGGGCAAAGGACCTGCCTGAATAGACACTTTTCTAAAGAAGACATATAATTGGCCAATAAACATATGAAAAGATGCTCAACATCACTAATCATCAGAGACATGCAAGTTAAAACCATCATGAGATATCAACTCACAGCTGTCAGAATGGTTATTATTAATAAATCAACAACCAATGAGTTTTGATGAGGGCGTGGGTAAAAGGGAACACTTGTACACTGTTGGTGGAAATGCAGATTGGTGCAACTACTGTGAAAAGCAGTATAGAGTTACCTCAAAAAATTAAAAATGAAACTGGCTTATCACCCAGCAGTTTCCCTTCTGGGAATTTATCCAAAACAACCCAAAACACTAATTGGAAAAAATATATGCATCCCTATGTTTATTGCAGCATTATTCACAATAATGAAGATCTGGAAACAGCCCAGGTGTCCATCAGTAGATGAGTGGATAAAAAAGCTGTGGTACATTTACTCAGTGGAATACTACTTGGTCATAAAAAAGAAAGAAATCTAACCTTTTGCAACAGCATAAATGGACCTGGAGAGCATTATACTAAGTGAAACAAGCTAGTCAGAGAAAAACAGGTACTATATGGTTTTACTTATATGTGGAATCTAATGAACAAAATAAACAAACAAAATAGATACAGACTCACAGATACAGAAAATGTACAGACGGTTGCCAGAGGAGAGGAGGATTGAGGAAGTGAGTGAAAAAGTAAAGGGATTAAGTGAAAACAAACAAATGAAAAAAAACCAACAACTCATAGACCCAAACAACAGTATGGTGACTAGCAGAGGAAAAGGGGGTGTGGAGGGACGTAATAGAGGGTAAAGGGGAAATAAATAAATAAATAAATAAATAAATAAATAAATAAGTGGTGATGGAAAGAGGCTTAATTTGGGGTGGTAAACACAATACAATATATAGATGATGTGTTATAAAATTGTACATCTGATACCTATATAATTTTATTAACCAAGGTCACCCCAAATCAATTCAATTAAATAAAATAAGGTGAAGAAATAGAACATATATCTGTACATCATGTTTATAGCAGCATTGTTCATATATCCAAAAGGTGGAAGCGATCAAAAGGTCTAACAATGGACGAATGGATTAACAGAATGTGACACATTCATGAAATGGAATATTATTCACCTTTAAAAGGAAGGAAATTCTGACACATGCAACAATATGAATGAACCTGGAAGATGTTATTCTAGGTAAAATAAGCCGACCCAAAAGGACAGATATTGTGTGAGTACAATATATTTCCTGGAGAATTCAAAATCATAGAGACAAAGTAGAATGACAGTCATCAGGGAGTAAGTGTTCAGTGGCCGGAGGGTTTCAGTTGGAAAAGATAAAAAAAATTTTGGAGATGCTGTAATCAATGGCTGTACAACAATTGTTTATTGATTTTTATAGAGAGAAGTAGAGAAAGAGAGAGAGAGAGAGAGAGAGAGAGAGAGAGAGACATTGATTCACTGCTCCACTCATTCATGCCATCATTGGTTTCTTGTTGTATGCACTGGCCAGGGATCAAACCCGCAACTGTGGCACATTGGGAGGGTGTTTCAACCTACTGAGCTATCCAGCCAGGGCCTAATATGATAGTCTTATTGCCACAGAACATACACTTAAAAATGATTAAAATGGTACATTTATGCAATGTATATTTTACCACAAAAATAATAGTCTCCCCAAAGAGTCAAATCTAAAAAAAATATTTTAAGTTGTGTTACCCACCTATGTTCTCTCCTCTTCCTTCAGACCCTGCTACTGGGCTCCCCTCCCCCTTCTCTCACGTGGATACATTGATCTCCAGGGATCCAGTTCATCCGAGGATTGTTCTTCCCAGCTCTATTGTTAGAGCCACTGCTTTCTTAATCTATTTCTTGAGTTACTCTCTTGTTTTGGTGGATTATGTTATTTATGAAAGGATGCATGGGTATTAAATCAACTGAGTCCTTGCATATTCCAAAATGTCTTTATTTTTTCCTTGGCCAAATTTCAGTTCAGTTTTGAAGGCATTTCTGAGTTTACTCCTGGCATCCACCTCATTCTTTCTAGTTCAGTCATCACACCTTTGTTATTATACCTCAGCCTTTATACATAATTTCTATCTTTCATGTTTTGTTAGATCTGATTTTGTTTAAGTGAGAGGAGAGGCGATAGTGAGACAGACTCGCACATACGCCCCAATGGAGATCCACCTGGCAACCCCCCATCTTGGGCCAATGCTGCAACTGAGCTATTTTTACCATCTGAGGCGGAGGCTCCACAGAGCCATCCTCAGTGCCGTGGACTGATGTGTTCGAATCAATTGAGCCATGGCTGTGGGATGGGGAGAAAGAGAAAGAGAGAGAAAGAGAGAGAGAAGGGGTAGGGGTAGGGGGTGGAGAAGCAGATGGTCGCAATTCCTGTGTGCCCTGACCAGGAATCAAACCCGGGACTTCCATATGCCAGGTTGACGCTCTACCCCTGAGCCAATGGGCCTGGGTTGGATCTGATTTCTAACTTGAAGATTGTCTCTATATACACGTGTTTGTACAGTTAATAAAACAATTGGTAAATACCATTCACTCATGTTTTTGCCCCTTGTTTACCTACTGAGCTGGATCTTTTGCTCGTTGCTGTTGTTCCCAGGAGATTGTTGGAACTCCAGAGATAAAACCCGACGATACGAAAAAAGGGCTTAGGAAATCATCCATAGTCAAATTTTCCCTGATTTTTTGTTTTATTTTAAAATAGCTTTGGAATAAGATTTACTATTTCTGTTCTTCACAATTAAAGCAAACATCCCCAGAAGAGCAAGACAACAAGTAAATAAAAAACCCTATATGTTCAAAACTTAATTTGTTAGCTATTATGTATTCCCTTCAAATTTTCATTCTAAACTGTAATTATTAGCTGCAAGTCAGTCTTTGCAGAGACCAGGTTCTTCCACCTCACACAGCATGACATGAGGGTCAAGAAAACATATTTCAGATTTCATTTCACTTTACTTGTGTTTACTTTGTGCCTTTATATGTGTTCTCATCTAAGTGTTTTCAGTTTTTGAGTAAATATTTAATACCCAGATCTATATTTGGATTCATGCATGATCAGCATCTCCTTCAGTTAAACCTGAATTTTTCTACAAATGGCAGAAATTGACCTTGATATTTTCCAGGACAAATTCATAAATATGAAAACAGAAAAGAGAATCCTGCACAAGGCAGCAAATGAGTCGGTGCAGCTTTGACAGTAAAATGAAGACAGTTCACCAGGCTGGCATATTTATGAAAAGTACAATAAATTATTTATACCACAAATAAGTGCAAACATCATGAGCCTGTGGTTCTTTTCTGGATGTTGGCAATTTGTATATATCTAAGCCTTCATGTGCTTTGCCTTCAAGAGGATTTTTTTCCATAAAAGCTAGAAATTCTAGGGAGACCTCCCTGGTAAATCTCTCATTTAAAATCCTATTTCTGCTGTGCTAAAGATGCTTTATTTGGAAAGGAATACAACTGATCTTCATTTTTTTTATTTTTTTGTAAAGAGAGAAAACATTTATGAAGAAAATCTATAAATAACTAAAAAATAAAAATAATAAAGAAAGATACTATTTGACCTTTCTGTGCATCAGGACAGGAAATGGCCCACAAATGGAGGATAATAGACATCCAGACAACCTGATAGAGGAAGAAGAATTTATTAGTAACTGGCGGAGCATATGAGACTAGTAGCACCAAAGCACAAGCTCCCAAAAGTTAGTACTTCTGAATCTTATATACCCTTACAGCTTTAGTTTTCATGTGACAAGTGCCTGATTTCTTTGACTTCTTTGTGTGTAGACCCATGTGACTTTTGTGTCTCTGGGAAGGGAGGGGGTAAGAGAGAAGGTTTGGACTGTCTAGTGCTGCAAGTTCATTTCAGGGAACTCATAAAGGGGCTACAGCTGTGGTTTGTTACCTTTCAAACTTTCTCAGTCAGCTCTTCCTCCCTCAGTCCAAAACCCTGAGGTCACTGGCTTGAGCATAAGATCGCAGACATTGTAGGATCCCTCTTCTGCATTCTTCTGATTTCTCCCCTCTCACCTGGCTCAGGAAGCCCTTTTAACAGAGTAGTTAGCTAGCCATTAGACCAGCAAGTCAGTTGGAGTTTCAGCATGTTTTTTTTTTTTCTAACTTATCCTTTGACAAGCATAGAGAGGCTACATAGTTCAGGAAAGGAGGAAGTAGGAAGTGAGAGAAAGTACTGGAGACATGAAAACAAAGACATGGTTGTGATATCTACATGCTCTGGGTTTTCCCAGGAGACACCGCTGCCTGCAGCCCTCCCGCAGGGACAGGCCACGCCCTGTGCTCAGCCTCTCTTCTCCCTTGCAGTAGCCCCTGAGGACTAGTGAAGGTACCTGCACTACTCACTTTATCCCAGGAACTCACACTTTCCTCCTCCTCCCTCCTCAAGACTTAGTGAAGAGAGGGCCCCAGACATCAGCTGCCTAGTATATGCTATTCCTCCCCCCAAGAAAACCACAACTCCTTTGAAAACAGGTTTAGTGCGTAAAGGAAAGATGCATGTGAAGATCCCTATGACTAGCATGGGTGCCCCCATGTGATAAGCACCATGCAGGGGTGTATGTTCATGTCCAATTTTATCCTTCTGAAGAACTCTTTGAGGCAGGCATTATTATCTTCTGATGAAGGTAGAGATTTCTCTCCAGGTCACTCAAATGTCCACAGTATTTATGCTGTACCATGTCCCTCTGGCTCAAGTGACAGTGTTTTTTTGTTTGTTTGTTTTTGTTTTTTACAGAGACAGAGAGAGATTCAGAGAGAGGGATAGACAGGAATGGAGAGAGATGAGAAGCATCAATCATTAGTTTTTCATTGCAACACCTTAGTTGTTCATTGATTGCTTTCTCATATGTGCCTTGACCGTGGGCTACAGCAGACTGAGTAACCCCTTACTCGAGCCAGTGACCTTGGGTCCAAGCTGGTGAGCTTTGCTCAAACCAGATGAGCCTGTGTTCAAGCTGGAGACCTTGGGGTCTCGAACCTGGGTCCTCTGCATCCCAGTCCGACGTTCTATCCACTGTGCCACCGCCTGGTCAGGCTCAAGTGACAGTGTTTAACAAAGTTCCATGGCCAGTGGTTTCTGGCTCCCAACCAGAGCCCTTTGTTGCCTCTGCTCCTTACATAGCACCCATGCTGCTCAGAGGTCACCACTGTGGACGACCATGCTGTGCTTGTTGCTTGAGAAGATAAGTTTCAGATGGCGGTGTCTGGGGAACACCCCCAGGCATTGCCAGGTTTGGTTTGTGCCAGGAGAGAGTTGGTAGGTAACATTTTTCCTTCATCACACTTCAAGTATATGTGATCTTCTCTAGTGGCTGGTGACTTTGGGGTTTTTGAAGTAGTTAGATAAGAGTCCTCAAAAGCAGCCTAATCAGGTGGTTGTGAAGTGGATAAAGCATCGAACTAGGATGCGGAGAACCCAGGTTCGAGACCCCGAGGTTGCCAACTTGAGCGTGGGCTCATCTGGTTTGAGCAAAAAGCTCACCGCTTGGACCCAAGGTCGCTGGCTCAAGCAAGTGGTTACTTGGTCTGCTGTAGCCCCACGGTCAAGGCACATATGAGAAAGCAATCAATGAACAACTAAGGTGTCGCAACGAAAAACTGATGAATGATGCATTTCATCTCTCTCCGTTCCTGTCTGTCTGTCCCTATCTATCCCTCTCTCTGACTCTCTCTGTTTCTGTAAAAAAATAAAATAAAAAAAGAGTCCTCAAAAGCACAATTGGATATGTCTTTTCATTAAAATGGATATGCTGATGTTGTAAAATTAAGGTAGACCAACCAGCAGCAAAGAACTTTTTTTTTTTTTTTGTATTTTTCCGAAGCTGGAAACGGGGAGGCAGTCAGACAGACTCCCGCATGTGCCCGACCGGGATCCACCCGGCATGCCCACCAGGGGGCGTCGCTCTGCCGCAATCAGCCATTCTAGCGCCTGAGGCAGAGTCCACAGAGCCATCCTCAGTGCCCGGGCAAAATTTGCTCCAGTGGGAGAGAGACAGAGAGGAAGGAGAGCGGGAGAGGTGGAGAAGCAGATGGGCGCTTCTCCTGTGTGCCCTGGCTGGGAATCAAACCCGGGACTCCTAATGCCAGGCCGATGCTCTACCACTGAGACAACTGGCCAGGGCCACAAAGAACGTTTTAATGATGGCTATTAGGCCCCGGTAGGCATGTGTTCATATTCTTTCAATAATCTCAAGTTGTTTGTTGAATGAACCTAGTGAATGTTTCTGTGACAGAAATGATTATGCAGTTGTGAGTCATGGCACAAAACCAATCCCCCCCGCCCCTCACCACCACAGGACTAGTTTGTTATTTTGCTTAAGAGCTGTAAAGCCAGTGGCCAGGGCCATCGTCATCACAGCCGCCTGGCCCATGCAGGTTCGCATTGGATTTGGACAGTTGGTAAAGAAACAACGGAGCCAAGAACTGGTGGGCCATCATCTTTAATCCTAGCTTGCACCCAGCAGGCACGTAAAAACACACACTGGGCTCCAAAACCCACTCATTCAGAGCTCACAAAGCTACTGACCTATCCGAGTTTCCTAGAATCAAAGGTTTCTAGCTCACCAGACTTAGTCACGTCTGTTCCCCATCTCCTTCCTTCTCCCTGCACACTCTGCACAAACTGGCTTCTCACTCAGCACTCCACCATCTTGGCTGCTTCTCCTGGCCTCCTCCACGTGGCCTGTCTCTGCTCTGTTCTCTAATGCTAATTTCAGGAACCGAGAGAGCAAGCTCCCGTTCTGCCTCCATTTTATAGTGCAGAAATCAAAACCTTTAATCCAATATACAAAATAGGGTAGTCTCTAATACAAAAGTCACTTATCAGAGACATGATGGGATTGCACCACCCCACATCAAAAAGAGTAGGAAAGGTTTAGTCCTAAAATCAAGCCCTAGGCTACAAGGATCCTGCCTGCCCACAGCCCGCCCCCAACACACATTAACATCACCTGGGCAACGGCTTCCACGTGGGCAGCACCATCTTTAACAAAGTAAGCATAATATATTTTATCTGCCCAACAAGAGCAATGAGACAATAAGTAAAAGTGGAAAAATATATGTCATGACAATTTGGGGGAGGTGGAAGGAGGCACCAATACACCAACTTTTGTGTAATGTAACAAAATGTCACTCAGGGAGACAGACAATTCCCACTTCTGTGTTCATCTGCCACTGGCCTCAGCTCTTGAGTGTCCCAAAGAACATGGCTTCACTGTGCCAGCTGTCATGGGCAGTGGCAGGACAGGCAGTGTCTCAGGCCACTATAGTAAAACACCACAGGCTGGGTGGCTCTGTAAAGCCAGCAGGCAAGGCCAGGGCCACCATCACAGCCGCCCGGCCCATGCAGGTTCGCATTGGATTCGGACAGTCGGTAAAGAAACAGCGGAGCCAAAAACTGGTGGGCCATAGCCTTTAATCCTACCTTGCACCCGGCGGGCAAGTAAAAACACACACTGGGCTCCAAAACCCAGTCACATTCAGTGCTCATAAAGCCACTGACTTATCCGAGTTTCCTAGAATCAAAGGTTTCTAGCTCACCAGCCTTCTTCTCCTCAGTTCCCCATCTGCTTCCTTATCCCAGATACAAACTCTACACAAACTGGCATCTCACTCAGCACTCCACCATCTTGGCTGCTTTTCCTGGCCTCCTCCACGTGGCCGCCTTCCGCTGCTGGCTCTACTTTCTCTGCTCTCTCATGCTAATCTCAGGAACCAAGAGCCCAAACTCTCATTCCGTCCCCATTTTATAGTGTAGAAATCCAAACCCTTAATCCAATATACAAAACAGGGAAGTCTCTAATACAAAGTCACCCTCTGAGGCATGATAGGATTGTACCGCCCCACAGCAAAAAGGGTGGGAAAGGCTTAATCCCAAAACCAAGCCTCAGGCTACAATGATTCTCAACACACATTAATATCACCTGGGCGATGGCATCTTTAACAAAGTGAGCATAATACATTTTATCCGCCCAACAGGCTCCAACAAGGGGGATTTATTTCTCACAGTTCAGAAGGCTGGAAGCCCAAGGTCAGGGTGCCGGCGGTTTTGGTTCCTGGTAAGAGCCCTCTTCCTTGTTATGTCCTCCCATGGTGGAGAGATAGAGAAAGCAAGCTCTCTGGTCTCCTTATAAAAACACTAACTCCATGAAGGTGGAACCCCCATGATCTAATTATTCCCCAATAATCTTGTTGGGCAGATAAAATGTATTATGCTCACTTTGTTAAAGAGGCCGTTGCCCAGGTGATATTAATGTGTATTGAGAATTGTTGTAGCCTGAGGCTTGGTTTTGGGATTAAGCCTGTCCCACCCTTTTTGGTGTGAGGTGGTACAATCCTATCATGCCTCAGAGAAGTGACTTTGTATTAGAGACTTCCCTATTATGTATATTGGATTAAGGGTTTGGATTTCCACACTATAAAATGGAGGCAGAACGGGACTTGGCTCTTGGTTCCTGAAGTTAGCATGAGAGAGCAGAGGAGAGCAGAGAAAGGCCACGTGGAGGAGGCTAGGAAAAGCAGCCAAGATGGCGGAGTGCTGAGTGAGATGCCAGTTTGTGTAGAGTTTGTATTTGGGATAAGGAAGGAGATGGGGAACTGAGGAGAATAAGGCTGGTGAGCTAGAAACCTTTGATTCTAGGAAACTCGGATAAGTCAGTGGCTTTGTGAGCACTGAATGTGACTGGGTTTTGGAGCCCAGTGTGTGTTTTTACTTGCCCGCCGGGTGCAAGCTAGAATTAAAGACGATGGCCCACCAGTTTTTGGCTCCATTATTTCTTTACCGACTGTCCGAATCCAATGCAAACCTGCATGAGCCGGGCGGCTGCTCTGATTCTGGCCCTGGCTGTGGCTGCTGGCTTTACAAATCTCAACTCCATATACCATCATGCTAAGGATTAGGGTTTCAACATATGAACTGGAGGGGGACACTAACATTCAGTGACTAGCAGGTAGAGCAGCACTGGAAGGAGTCTCTGCAGGGCCTGGCCCAGAGATGGGTGGTGGTAGTGACTAAAGTGACCCTCAGAGACACAGTGGGAAACAGCTTAACAGTGGGTACCAGAGGCAGAGGTGGGAAGCTTCATGCAGCTTTAGGGAACTGAAATCTAAACAGTAGATGGTTCTAACAGTGGTTCTAGTGGCAGAATCCTACTACTGTGAAGACCACCAAGGAGCCAGAGGAATGTTGGTAAGAACAAAAGATTCCTGGAGGTGCCCATTTTAAACCAAAGAACAAGTGGGAGGGTCCCACAATCACAGACATTAACATGACTCCATTTAAAATCTCTGGTTCGTGTTGAAAAATACTGCTTACATATATCAGAAAGAAATGTGAACATAATTGATTTCCACGTCCATTTAAATGGGAGAGAGAATGATCCCTGTTCTTATGAATCAGGGTTTGTGGTAGAAAGGGTCCCAGTGATACACTTTGAGTTCAATCCCAATTTGACTGTCTGCATTGGTGGTTTGAACCCCATTAGCTACTGTTATTAAATTAGAATTATCATTAATTGCCACTTTATTTGGCCATAAGTTTGATAATGGCAATAGCTGTCATTTCCATAGTTCCCAGCAATGTGCATTATACTTTAAGTATATAAATTGAAGAAGCTGCTGAGATGACGGAACACATGTGTTTGGGTAGCTTTCTTTCTAGCTGATAATTGATCAGTTAGATGGATTCAGAATCATGACAGAAAGAACAGAAAGAGACCAGTTCCATGCCAAAATTGTAGAAACTGACCACAGTTTTAGGATGATACTAAGTGGCCACTTGACATCACAGATACTGTTATAAAGTGACTAGCAAATTCCACAAAAACACCCTAGTTACAGAAACATTTTTAAGGGAAGAGTTTATTAAGCTGGCTGCGACATGGAGCATACTCCCAAATCATGTAGGCCTCAATACAGTTCTGAGCCTGCTTTTATCGACAAAATCACATACTGGCTGGGGTGGGTAAGGAGGGGCTTGTGATCTCTTTGTCTAGAGGTATAGTCACTCTCATGACTTTAGGTTGGGAGGGTGAGTCAGAGTGTAGGAATTCTTAATTACGGTACATAAACATTCTTTTCTAAAGGCTTTTAAGAAAAGAGAAGAGGAAGGAGTTTTCAGATAAGTTCTATCTTCTTTGCTTTGTAGTTAAATTATGACTTATCTGACCTAGTTGCCCTTGCAAACCCTTCCTCCTGCATTCTTCTCTTTCCTTACTCCACAGAAAGGAGGGGGTAAGAGGCCTGACTTTTCCTCTTTAAAATGCTGTTGCTAATGCAAAGTTTTATAGTTTCTTGGTACCTTATCACAATATACCTTTAAAAGCGAGGGTGCCACTGTTGCAGGAAGCGACCCAATGGAGGAAAGACACTCAGATAACTTTATTAGAGGAAAAGAGAATTTATTAAAAGCTAGTGGAGCATGCAGGACTAGTAGCTCCAAAGACATGTGCATCCCAAAGTTGATTTTCTTGCAGGTTATATACATTTTACAGAATACAGGTTTTCATGCAAGGGGCTCGTGATTCCTTTGTCCAGAGGTGTACTTCACTCTCATGACTCTAGGATGGGAGGGTGAGTTTAAGTGGGGTCAGAGAATAAGCATTGGAAATTTTAAATTAAGGTATGTATACATTGTTTCTTAAAAGCTTTTAAGAAAAGAAAAGAAAAGGGGAAGGGGTTTTCAGATAAGTTCTGTCTTCCTTTCTTAGTGTAGCAAGTGGCCCCAGGCACCCTTCAGAGAACTATAGGAAGTATTTAGTTAATCTATGACTGGCTGACTCTGTTGCCCCTGGAAGTTCCTTTCTCTTGCATTATTTTTGTTTCTTCCTCCTTCACCACAGCTGGAAAAAAATTCCTTTTAGCAACATTAATATTAAATGATCTGTGCAGCATGCCCCCCAAAAGTAGAATTGAAGTATAATTTTCAAATGTATACTGGAAAGCTGTTCCCTATGACATTGTGATTTTTTTCTTTAATATCATGTCCCACTGATGTCATTGTCTTCTCAGATCTATTTCTTTTCATCATCAGTATTTTCCCTTTTCTTTTGTGCAGAATTACTTCATTTATTATTGATTCTGATAAAGGAAGATTTATCAATTGTAAAGCCAGCCGCCAGGGCCACTATCACAGCAGCCTCCTGGCCCATGCAGGTTCGCATTGGATTCGGACAGTCGGTAAAGAAACAATGGAGCCAAAAACTGGTGGGCCATTTTCTTTAATTCTAGCTTGTACCCGGCGGACAAGTAAAAACACACTGAGCTCCAAAACCCACTCACATTCAGTGCTCACAAAGCCACTGACTTATCCGAGTTTCCTAGAATCAAAGGTTTCTAGCTCACCAGCCTTATTCTCATCAGTTCCCCATCTCCTTCCTTATCCCAAATACAAACTCTGCACAAACTGGCATCTCACTCAGCACTCCGCCATCTTGGCTGCTTCTCCTGGCCACATGGCCTCTTTCTGCTCTCTGCTCTGCTCCCTCTGCTCTCTCATGCTAATCATCCCAGGAACCAAGAGCGCAAGCTCCTGTTCTGCCCCTATTTTATAGTGTAGAAATCCAAACCTTTAATCCAATATACAAAATAGGGAAGTCTCTAATACAAAGTCACTTTTCTGAGGCATGATTGGATTGTACCGCCCCACATCAAAAAGGGTGGGAAAGGCTTAATCGCCAAACCAAGCCCCAGGCTACAAGGATTCTGCCTGCCTTTAGCCCACCCCCAACACACATTAATATCACCTGGGCAACAGCCTCCACGTGGGCAGCGTCATCTTTAACAAAGTGAGCATAATATATTTTATCTGCCCAACATCAATCATTTGAGACTTGATTACTCATATGATCTTTTAATTCTGGGATAACAAAAATGTATTCTTTAAAGATTAATACTTCAGTATGAAAATATGTAATGTTTACTTGTTAAGCCAGTAGTCACGGCCACCATCACAGCCACCTGGCCCATGTAGGTTCGCATTAGATTTGGACAGACGGTAATGAAACAACGAAGCCAAGAACTGGTGGGCCATTACCTTTATTTAATCCTAGCTTGCACCTGGCAGGCAAGTAAAAACACACACTGGGCTCCAAAATCCTCTCATTCAGTGCTCACAAAGCTACTAACTTACCCGAGTTTTCTAGAATCAAAAGTTTCTACCTCACCAGCCTTATTCACCTCTGTTCCCCATCTCCTTCTCTCTGCACAAACTCTGCACAAACTGGCTTCTCCTTTAGCATTTTGCCATCTTGGCTCCTTCTCCTCTCCTCCCCGTGGGCTTTCTCTGCTCTCCTTTCTCTGCTTTCTCCTCTAATACTAATCTTAGGAACCGAGAGAGAGCAAGCTCCCGGTCTGCCCCATTTTATCGTATAGAAATCAAAACTCTTAATCCAATATACAAACAAGGAAGTCTCTGATACAAAGTTACTTATCTGAGGCATAATGGGATTCTTCATGAGAGTGCACCACCCCACATCATGCAACAGTCAAGAATGTGGGGCAAAGCTTAGTCTTAAAAGTAAGCCTTAGCTATAACCACCCTGCCTGCTTACAGCCTGTCCCCACACCCGATGCAAACTATAAGCGAGCAAACATATATATCATATTTAAAAACCTATTTAACCAACATCACTGAAACAAAGATATTTCCTTTACGATGTGGTGAGCAAAGTCTGGAGTGGATTGTTCAGCTTCTGACAACCCTTAGAACAATTATTAGGTTCTCATTTGTATAATATCTTCTACTATACATTTTGCAGTTATGTTGATTATAAGAATATAAATATCAATTAATAACCAAGTTTCAACAGGTATATGTATGGTGTATATACACACATGTATATATTCACAAACATACATTATATACGAGAAAAATACAATTGAATTGAATAGAATGATTGTTGGTAAGGCTTAATTTTAAGACTAAGCTTTTCCCCACACCCTTGACTGTTGCATGGTGGGGGTCATGCACTCTCATGAAGAACCCCATTATGCCTCAGATAAGTGACTTTGTATCAGAGACTTCCTTGTTTGTATATTAGATTAAGGGTTTTGATTTCTACACTATGAAGTGGGGCAGATTGGGAGCTTGCTCTCTCTTGGTTCCTGAGATTAGCATTAGAGAGGAGAGCTGAGAAACGCCACGTGGAGGAGGCCAGGAGAAGCAGTCAAGATGGCGGAGTGCTGAAAGAGAAGCCAATTAGTGCAGAGTTTGTGCAGAGAGAAGGAGATGGGGAACAAAAAAGAATAAGGCTGGTGAGGTAGACTTGGATAAGTCAGTAGCTTTGTGAGCACTGAATGAGTGGGATTTGGAGCCCAGTGTATGTTTTTACTTGCCCACTGGGTGCAAGCTAGGATTAAAGATGATGGCCCACCAGTTCGTGGCTCTGTTGTTTCATTACCATCTGTCTAAATCCTATACGAACATGCATGGGCCAGGCAGCTGTGATGGTGGCCGTGGCTACTGGCTTTACAATGATAAAACTCTAAATTAATCTGTATTTTTATTGCTGTTTTAGACAAATGTTTGCTTTTTATTGCACTTCTGTGCCTGATTTCTTTAATACTTTAGAATGAGTGCCATTCCTGTTGTTTTCTGTTTGGCATAATAATTTCCATTGGTATGAAATTATTCTGATTGCTACTTGCAAAGATCTGATTTTAATTTTTTGATTAACATGGTGCCACTCAGATAATGTGCAAAAATGTAAATATTCATAGTAGGAATAATCACAAAATTTATTTCCCCATATTATATTGAAGAAAAAAATAGAAGCCAAAGTATGATAGTAGTAAATTGGCACAGAAGAACCGAACCTCTGTGGGGGTGGCAACTAAAAGTTAAACTGACTGTAAGATAGTGTTCTTGTTGAGAGTTCTTACAAATCAGTGGTATAACCTTGACTGCCTATAACCCTGATAGTCATCAAAAATCAAAACAACAAAGAACTTTTTGTCAAATTTTCAGACTTTATTTGGAACATGTTTAACATCTGCTCCCTGATGTTTATAATTAGAATGTCTACCTCTTGACATCCTTTGAGCCAGGTTATTTTTAGGCATCTGCACAGAATTTTGCTCTTCCAGCGTCAGGACTTCTGACTTCTGTGTGTAAAACCATACTGCCTGCTGTTTAAATCATAGATAGGGGGCAGTGTTGGTCCAATTACTAGGGGGAGATTGAGCCTCTAGGAGTTGCTGTAGTTAAAAAGACAAAAGAGTAAAGAAGAGAAGATCAGGAAGAATGGTCTCTTAGTGTCTGTCTCCATAAGACCAGCTCCTGAGCAGGTGACTGCCGGATTTGAAGTGACCCATTTTAGAAATTGTGAGGACAAGTTCTAATAAGTCAGTCATTCTCTTCTCTTTCTGTTTTTGTCTATGAATAAAATAAAGCAGGATTTCTCAACTTTGGCACTATGCGCATTTGGGACCAGATCATCATCTTTTGTTGAGGGGTTGTCCTGTGCATTATACAATTTTTAGCAACATCCCTGGCCTCTACTCCCTAGATGTCAGTAGTAAACCCCTCCCCCCCTCAGTTATGATAAGAGAAAGTGTCTCCAGACATTGTCAAATGTCCACTCAGGTGAGTGTGCAGAGCAAAATTGTTCCTGGCAAAGAACAACTGATAGAGAATGTTGTTGGATATTCTTTAAGATTTTTTTTTTTTTTTTGTATTTTTCTGAAGCTGGAAACGGGGTGAGACAGTCAGACAGACTCCCGCATGCGCCCGACTGGGATCCACCTGGCACGCCCACCAGGGGGCGACGCTCTGCCCACCAGGGGGCGATGCTCTGTCCCTCCAGGGCGTCGCTCTGTTGCGACCAGAGCCACTCTAGCGCCTGGGGCATAGGCCAAGGAGCCATCCCCAGCGCCCGGGCCATCTTTGCTCCAATGGAGCCTCGGCTGCGGGAGGGAAAGAGAGAGACAGAGAGGAAGGAGGGGGGGAGGGTTGGAGAAGCAGATGGGCGCTTCTCCTGTGTGCCCTGGCTGGGAATCGAACCCGGGACTTCTGCACGCCAGGCCGACGCTCTACCACTGAGCCAAACGGCCAGGGCCTGGATATTCTTATTCATTAAAACAAACTTTTCTGAATTATTGGCTCCTAAAATTTTTTTCCTCTTGTCTTAAAAAGAGAAGTGATGAAGCTTTACAATTGTATGTCCCCTAACATGTATTACAGCTTTCTTAGTGTTGAATATTTTTATATAACAATAGTGACCACCTTATAAAGACAACTAATTTTCTTTTAAAGGATCTGTTCTCGGGGATGACATCAGAGTAATGACGGGGTAGGAAGCGATACCGATAAATCTCCCCCAAAACTCAACAAGATCTTCAACCAGAAACAGAAAAACCTATCCTTGGAGCCTCCAGATGTTTCGCAATACACCCGAAGGTATGGTCGAGTGAAAAATTGGCTAAATATGTAACCAAACCCCGAAGGAAATAGGGAGTAAGAAATGCTCCGCCTTCTTCACTAACCTAAACAGGATCTGTTCTCAGACTGTCACAGGATTCTAATTTCTATTACCTTTTTCTTGCCCTTTCCCTCCTTTACCCAAATTGATCCAGAATAAGGATACATGAAAAAGTACCTTGAACTTTCAGGGATATGTCTTTCTAATTGTAACATAGTACGTGTACTTTTCTTAAGGACCTTTATTTTAAAAGATAGAGGTTTTGGAATATTCTATTTTTTTCTAACCTTCAAAATCCTGAGGTCAGTATGTAACTGCTCTCCAAAAGGAACTTGATATGCTGCAGACTCTGAAATCAGAACACCATGTGCTTGAAGATACTCTGATTCAAATACTTACGTAGCTCATAACTCCTTTGGAGAAACCAAAAGTCTTCCATGCCAGAGACCATAGGTAAATGGAAGAAGAATCAAATATCCTTTAATATTTTAATCACATAACTTTCTCATCAAGATGGGTTATAAAATTTTTCTTGGCTGGTCTAAAGTAAACATGTAGTAGCCCTTGTTAAAAAATAATAGTAATGACCATCATAAGTTAGGGACTCTTTTAAGAATGGCAATTTTCAGGAGACATTTTTTTTCTCCTAGTCATCTAATCTCTCTTTTGGTTTATCTGGGTACTTTGTAACTCAGTGAATGTCTGAGTTGTTCAGAACAGGCTGGGTAATAAATTCCATGGTTTATCTCGTAGTAACAAGAAAACATGTGACTTTTGAATGAATCATACCATTAACCTGCAAAACACTTATGACCCAAACTGCATTTTATTAAATTTAGAGAACATCAGTTCTAAGAAACACCATTGTTTTATGTACCATTAAAAAAGAAAAGATAGTGCCATTAAATATGCTGTCTTGTCCATTGTAAAATGAATCGTAAGTTCAGAGACAGGAAACCACTGAAGATCTTAGAACTGATGAAATGTTGGTTCTCAGTAGAGACGTACTGCAACACTGAGCTACCTACCATTAAACCCTACCACATAATGTTGAAAGGCTCTTTTGTTCACAGAAAGGAAGCATAAAGGATTAAGGAGATACACTAAGGTCATGTGTCTCATCAGGGGTAGAGTAATAGGATAGACCTCTGGTACTGCACCTAATGCTTTTCCCCTATAGCTCAGCTGCTTGTCTCTTCAACAGGATGTTTCACTGGGCAAGAGAAGGTCAGTTGTAAAGAAAGAAGAAAATGACAAAAAAGCTACTCAAGAAAAGGAGACATATGCACATGAACATTAACTTCTTTTTGCTATATGTGCATACTATATATGGTAAATATACCTGTGTGTGCATATGTATATAGTATATATACACATATGTATATATTGTACAATATATGTATTTTAAATGACATTTAGGAAGCAGTATTTTTATGTGAAGTTTAATCAATTTATGCCTCATTTTAAGTTAGTTTCAACATGTTGATTATATATTTAGATATATCTTTATTGGGTGAGTGGTTTGGTGTATAAACACCATAAAAGTATATAATGTAAGCCACCAGTAAATACCATAAAAGTTTAATGTAAGCTACAGGGCTTATGAAGATTAGGTAAGGATTGTCAACTCTGTATTTAAAATGTCTTGAATAGGAGCAATCTGGAATTGCCAAAGAACGTCTAAGAGGTTTCTATCAGAAATCATTTCTTCTTCTTCAGCACCCATCTTCCAGCACACACACTCATGCACACATCATCTTCTGTCCACACACCACGTTCTTAAACCTCCATTTCAATCTTATAAACTCATAAAGTTCAGTGAGTTACTAAAAAGACTAAGTGTATTAATTTCCATTTATGTTGTTCTCCCTCAGAGACGGCTGCTACTTCAGAAAACAAAATCTCTAAGATGGTTTTTGTTCTCAGCCCAAGTGCATTCTGCTCCGTGAGAAGGAGGGTCAGGACTGGGCTGAAATGGGGAGCCGTGGGAATTTGTTCCCATGCACTGGATTCCCTGGGAGAGGAGGCTGCCCTCGAGGGGGCAGCTTGGCCAGGTGGCCCAAATGCCTCTGGAATTCCGGGGAGACAATGGCAAGAGGGCACTGTGGGCTGTGTCTGCATGCCAACAACTCGAGCTCAGATATCCAGTACAATGTCCTAGTGCCAAACAAAAGCTAATATTGAAGTTGATCCTTTGGAACGGAAGAGGTACTAGAAAGTGGATTTGGAGAAAAGCTGTTGGCACTGTGGGTTTAAGAGCCACACAGCCAGAGACAAATTTAAGTTGCAATCTTCCAAAGACATTCTTCTCCAGCCTTGAAAGCCACAACTCATAGAAATTGGCAAGTGCCTTGGAAAGCAGTCGACTTAACCAGGTTGAGGTGGGAAAAATTAAGCAAGGAATGTGTTTAAAAATATAAATTTTAGTTCCTAGCTTTCTCACTCTCTTTTTATTTATTTATTTTTTATTTTGCTTTTCTTTTGTTTCATAGGGGGAGGGGGAAAAGGCATCCATTCTGTTATCCCTTAATTTTCATTCTGTATATGTAACCTGATCATCATTGGCTCCAATTGAACACCATCAGGAATTCCCAATTTAGGGTGCAGTTAAGAAGAGAACTTTCTATTCAGTGAAAATCTCAACTGTCATACAGCACAGCTGTGAGGAGATCCTGAGGTGAGGCGCCTCCGCGGCTAGACAGCTCTGCTCTGATCTACTCCACTTGCTCCAGCCTTCTCTGCCTTGTGATTTTGATTCCAGAAAGATGTTTTTAGTGTTTCAACTCCAGCAGGAAACAGTCTTCAGTCTTTGGTGGGAGGGAAAGTGTGGAATCTGAGCCATAGGGGAATTGTTTTAGACAGTCCTCACTCTGGTGTCTGATTGGCCCACCTTCATGCAGATAAGGACTCCAAATCCTCACCGTTTTGTTGGTCAAAAAGAACTGTCCTGATTGGTCAGAATGAAGCTTCTCTTATTGGTTGGTTAAGAAACTGATAGGGTGTAACTGCACAGCTCCAATCGGATGAGGAAAACCTCAGTACTATTGGTTAAAATAGGATTCCAGGAATTCCTTAATAAGGGCTGGATCTTATGGTAGGAGACAGTTCAGTGCAGGAGGCAGGCAGGTTAGCACAGACTTCTATCTAAAATGTAGTTTGTGTGAGAGGCCCCTGTGAAGAAATGGCTGCTAGGCTCTAGTTTTTTGTGTTTTTTTTTTGTCTGTTTGTTTGTTTTAATTGAGCCCAATTAACCACCAGGAGCCCTTCTTAGTAGGTATCTTATTTTTCAAGGTTCACACAGCTCGTTATCTTAATCAGCACGTCACAGTTAAGTGCATTAATTTCTGAGGAAAATTTTAGCAGGTTCTTGTAGCCGTCGATGTACTATAGCTAAATCACCACAATTAAAATTTTCTGTTATGACATAAAACAAACTTTACACATTTGATTGAGAGGAAGGTTAAATAAATCACATTTATAAATAACCATATTCTTTCTTGGCTCTTGGGATAAAGGAAAGAGGTCAGGGATCATGAAACAGTAATCACTCAAAACCAGTTAAGATTTTACCTGGGGTCTGTATGGCCAGAGGTCACCACCATCATGGCCATGCAGGTTCTCATTGGATTCAGGCAGATGGTAACAAAACTGTGGAGCCAAAAACTGGTGGGCTATTCCTTTTATTAAAGTCTTGCACTGGTGGGTGAGCAAACACATAGGGAAGACCTCTTTCCTCTCATTCAGGGCTCAATAGAAGACTGGATAAAGAAAATGTGGCACATATACACTATGGAATACTACTCAGCCATAAGAAATGATGACTTCGGATCATTTACAACAAAATGGTGGGGTTTTGATAACATTATACGGAGTGAAATAAGTAAATCAGAAAAAAACAAGAACTACATGATTCCATACATTGGTGGAACATAAAAACGAGACTAAGAGACATGGACAAGAGTGTGGTGGTTACCAGGGGTGGGGGGAGGAAGGACGTGGGAGGGAAGGAGGGAAAGGGTTGGGGGAGGGGCACAAAGAAAACTAGATAGAAGGTGACGGAGGACAATCTGACTTTGGGTGATGGGTATGCAACATAATTGAATGACAAGATAACCTAGATATGTTTTCTTTGAATATATGTACCCTGATTTATTAATGTCACCCCATTAACATTAATAAAAATTTATTTTAAAAAAAAAGCACTGACACAGTCTCTGGTTTCAAAACCAGGAGAATCTTCTCTGGTTCCTCCTAAAGCAAAGGCCTCCAAATCCTCAGTAGAGCTCCCAAAGCCCTCAGCTCTGGTTGCAGAAGCAACACTTTCTCTCTCTCTCCCAAACTGGCTTCTTCTTCAGCACTCTGCATTCTCTCCGCTCTCCCTGCAAAAAAACTGGCTGGGGCCACAAAGACCCCTCTTTCAGCAAACATTAGCAAGACAATGGCCCCTTCCAAGCAGGAATGTAATTTGGAATTTCACAGACATATACCTGGCACAGCCCAGCGCCATATTCTAACAATAAAAATGAGCAAACTCAAAAAATACAAATTTTATAAACTCATTTGCCCACCAGGGTCCCAGCATAACAGTGTGCATTGAAGGAGAGGCTGTCCAGGGCTTTAGGATACAGCATCTTCTGGTGAGAAAGGTGGAAGAACCTGGTCTACAAAGGGAAAGTCCCACTGAGAACACAGCCAGACAATATGAGCTGCTCACTGTTTTGTTAGTCACTGGGGCTCCATGGAGAGTTTGGGATGTTGAACAAAGGGAACTGACTCTCTGTGTAAGAAGCAGATTGAAATGAGGACTGGGAGTTTGAATCATCACTTACCTTCTAGTTTGGTGTTCTATACTCAATCCCTCTCCACTTTCAGACTCCTCATCTGTGAAATGAAAGACATAGACTAATTTACCTCTTAGGGTGTCTTGGTAGCATAATGTATAAAAAGGGCTTGGAAAGGACAAATAGAGTAATCTAAGGATTGTGAGTCACATTTAAGATCTGTTAGGTGGAGAATAAAAGTCCATGATGCTTGAAATAAAAGAATGCAAAAGCCTAGATCTACAGAGTCCTGCCCCTAAAGAAAGGAAGCAAATATATATGTAAAAAAGACTGAAAAGTGTGAAAGGAGACCCAGGAGCATGACAGGTGTCAGGGGTGAGGTATGGTCAAGATGAGAGCTGGAAATACCTCTGTAGATCGATGTCAGGCACGCAGTGAGAATCTCCAAGGATGGCAGTAGCTGTATAAATGACAAAACTTACAAGATTAGAGGACAGCTATGATTGTACGTAGCAATGGTAATTGAGAGAAACAAAAGAAATTTATGTCAGTCTGTAAAGAAAAGAAAGGCAACATAATCAGAGAGTAAGAAAATTAGCAAAAAAGATAAAGAGAGTATATGGAATATATGTAAATTTAATTTTAGGAAGTGCGCACGTGCGTGCACACACACACACACACACACACACACACACACACACACAAACCAGTTTATTTAGAGTAAAACAAAACTAAACTAAACTAGAACAAAAAAGCCTCCACTCTTTTCTTCCTAACAAAATAGATTGTTTGAATTACACAGACAGTTAAGCCAAGTTGGTTAGCTGGTTACTTCTTGCAAACACTCTTAATTAGCAGTTTTTAACTTAGACTTAGATTACAGAGGATGAGATTCTCAGGAGAACCACATTCAACAAGTCATGGATCAGAACCACCCAATTTGTCTTCAATGAAAAGCAGAACAAAGCAGATATTTCTCCTCTCTTGCTGGAGCCACAAGCATGGAGGCAGGCTGGCTGTATTGGAGAAGAGTAAGCAGGATGGGTGAGGAGAGGATGACTCCTGTGTTCTTTTCCTCTCTCTGGTAGAGTTGGTAGCAGACTGTGCAAAAGTGGACTGTGTCAAACAGAACAAAGGGACTCATACTGCCTTCCTCTGCTGATGATATACCTGAGTTCCCAATGCTGAGATACTACAGCACAGGGAAGCAAAACACAATAAATTACTGATTGGTAACCAATCCAGATCAAACCTTATTTTTCCAGCAATATGAATGAGAAATAAGCTTTCAGAATCAAGGCTGATGACTGACACACTTTCTTTTTATTTCAGCATATGATTAGATAGCCAAGGCAAAGGCAAATGAAACCTATGTCACCAGCATTTCTATTGTATATCAGGAAATGCCTTCCCTACTATGATCATCTTCCATAGAATTCCAAAACTGTGGTGTTTCTCAGTTGTACTTGAATAATTTGTGGATTTCAAAAAGGTAAGTCTTGTTTGAACTGTGCATGCATTGGATATTGAATATTTTTCTTTGAAAGTCAAGAGGGAAAGTGCAGTAGAATGTCAAATAGCTACGCCCCCGCCACACACACTTCCTGCCCCTGTGCATTTTCTACACAGCTAATATCACATTCCTCAGTAGGCACAGCAGATAGACACATCCTGTGAAGATGGGCAAATTTTTCCACATCTTTGCATTCTTGACACATTTTCCTTCTTTTAATGCTTTTCCAAAAGGAGGAAATTTTTTAGCAAGAAGGCTTTGGAATCAATGAATGGAAAATGTCCTGGCTTGAGTTCAGTCCTAACTCAGATGCAAGTGAAGAAGAGGAGGAAGGATTAGGGTAGGTGGAGGGAGCCCTGTCTAATCAACTGGCAGTGCTCCTGGTTCAATTCTCTTTAGGGTTGAATCATTCTTAAATCAAGACCTCAGGTAATGGGACCTGAAAAAGTAGTTTTTGGACAGAGCTTAATACCTTTCACCAAAGGCTCATCTCTTCCATGATGTGGGCATTTTAAGGTCTGCAAATTAATATACTGGGCAATAAAAGGGCTGTCTGTAAGCTCACAATGGCAAAAAGAAAATTCTGGGAGATTTTTTCCAAGTTCTCACATTAAAGGACATGGGGATACATCATTTTTTATTAGTATGAGAAAAAAAAAGAACCAATCTCATTTCCCAGGAAAATGGTTCTAACCTCATAATTGGTATTCCCTTTATTCCCTAACTTCCCCCACCCTCTGCCCTTCTATTTTTCTAAGAAATATAAATGAAAAGAGCTTTCCCTAGAAGTGAGCCTTAAAACTGAGTTTTATGCTGCTTATTTGAAATGATTTAAAACAAATATTTTTGTGAACTTTGCTTCCTCAAATTCAGAAGAACTGTTTATAAACAGATACTTACATGGTGGATGACATAGTTGGTTAAAAAACATAAGCCTTCCTTCAATCTGACCCCTGAAATAGTATTTGTAAATGATGACTTTGTGTGTAAGGGACAATTTCCTGTAAATCAATGTACCTTACTTTAGATTTCAGTGTAATACCTAAAACCCCTGTCCTTGGAAAACAAATAGCATACAAATTACTTATGATCTTCATAGGAAAAGCCATATGTTATTTGAGTAATTTATCTAGTCTTTTGATCCCTTCTCATTGGACCCCTGTTTTTCTCAATAAAGTTCCAATTAAACTAACACAGCACAATAAATATAGAATACTTGTATTGATAATAAATGGACATAGGCTGATTCTTTGGTCATTTTCATTCTAGGATGCACCCTAATAAATGACAAATGCTTTTAATGGTACCATTGCCACAGAATGGCTTTTGATTTTCCATTTTCAGACCTTCTTGGAGCTATTCTAGTTATTAAAGAGAAGAAAAATAAACAAAGACTGCTTACTATGATTGAGGACAAACATGATGGAGCCAATCTCCAAGAAAATTCTTTTTCATTTTAACCATACTACCCCAGGTAGGGAGTTGAAGCTCATCTCATTTTTAGTTGTGTTAGAATAGCAGATTTTTTTTTGGGGGGGGGGGTATTTATAAAACTGTTGTACAGTTCTGCCTGTCTGTTAAAAGAACAAGGACAAAAATATTCTCTTATATAATGGGTACTTTTCCATTCAGAAATCAAATTCCTCACCCCATCAAATTCAGGTATTAGGGAAGTTCATTGTTGCTTCATGCCGCTCAGAAATCTGCACCAATTAGGAGAAGGATGAATGCACCAAGGAGAGCAGTTTGTGAAGCAAGTAGTTCCGTCTACAAACTAGTTAGTCTTCCTGGAGCGATCGAGAGCTGTTGGGATCAAAGAGTCAGTGTAGGGGGACTCAGACTAAGTTGAGCTAGGCTTTTCATTTGTTAGGAGCAAACCAGACAAGGTCAGCAATGAAATTCAGAGAGCTACTCTTCAACTGCCTATTTCCATCTTCCAGAAGTATTGGCTCAGAAGGCATTTCCTAGGAATTTTTAGTGCTCAAAAACACCTTTCTCTGGTAATGTAAATAGGATGACAACCTGGGTGAGGGTTTTGAGACTGGTTTCTTTGATATTAGATCCTAGCCAATAGATCTTGTTCCATGACTATTTATGTGTAATTTGGAGAGTAATTTTATTCAGTCCTCATTTTTTTCTCCAATAAAGCGATGACAACATTTTCTGTCCCAAATAACTTGAGAAGGATCTTATAAATATAAATATGTATATTTATAAAATTATTTTTTCTCCTTGTGTTAAAATAAATAAACACAAGATACTTTAGAGGATTTTTTTTTTATTTTTAGTTAAATGAATCCTAAGGTAAGCATGATTGTAGTAATTTATATTTCTGTAGTGCTCTATGGTTTATAAAGCATGTTTTTACTTTTGATATTAATAAAAACACTAGAAGACAAACTGGCAGATGTTATTTTTTTTTCCACTTCATAAATAAAAACATAAAGAATCAGAAAGGTTAAATGATTTAGTTTGGGTCAAACTATCCTGAAAACAGACTTATAACCTTTGGTTTATGCTAATCGTTAGTTAGTCTTTCACTTCTCTTGAGTGCCAGAGTTTTATCAGGTCACTAAATTTGTCTTTTCTTTCCTGAGCCAAGTTGCTTAAAATCCTAACATTCTGATTTTTCAAGTATTGCGATTTTAGTGGAAGAAACAAAACAGTGAGCAGTCTGCTGGGCTGTGAGCCTAGGTTTGAAAGATTTGAAAGAATGGTAAAACTTAAACCTGATGCCTCATAAACCAACTGACTTAATAGAGAGGGCTTTTCAATTCAAAGTTTATAATAGGAAGAAATAGTAATCTCCAACTACTTATTCTGTGCAGAACTTATTGAATTTGTCCAAAGCTTACTCTTTAATATTTCTTCAGAGTCTTTTTGTAGAATAAGTTCCCACTCCCCTTGATATTTGATCACAGGGTAGACCCCCTAATAAAATGGAGCCACTCAGAATCTTTTTCCTGAGAGTAATGTGCCTGTAATGGGTACTTTGCTGGGTCCATGGTTCTCATCACATGCATTCCAAAGCAGATGAAGACACACACACACACACACACACACACACACACACACACACTCACACACACTCACACACACTCACACACACACACGATGTGGGGGAGGAAGAGGGAGAAAGAGAGAAAGCTTGGGAGAAGAGATGAGAATCAGAGGGAATCCTGATAGATTTCCAAATCCTAGTTCCAGTGCCTTCCTGGTATCCTTGCCCTTGGAATACAGCTCTGAGGCTTTACTGATATATAAAACTGGATTCAATGTGCATACATTACCTTTCAATTCAACTGAAACAATTGTTCAAGGTAACTGCCTTCTTAGGCAGAGCATTTCACATTAGGCTCTTTAATCCATGTTATGTGTCATAAACACAGTGAAGCACTAATGTAACTATGTGAAACGCAATGGAAACGAAAAGGAGGAAATGTGGTCCAGTGGTTAAATTGGCAGACTAAATGCCAGGAGTTTTGTTTCTGTTTTTAACATGACTTGAGCGATGTACTCAGACCTTGGCTCTCTGCTGTCAACTCTAGAGTTCACAAGAATGTCTGTCTCCTACTTAGGTGAATATACCCTACTCTGGGACCTCTCAGATGGTAGAAGAAAAGTCTTGTAAGTGGAAAAGTCTTAAGCCCATGCAGAATGAAGGGTTAATTTCACAGATGTCAAATAAGTGGGAAAAGCAAAATGGCCAGGTATAAGAACTGGAGAAGAAAATATATATAATGTCTGGACAAAGGGCACTTGAGGTTTTATGACTGGAGTTTTTTAAGGAAACTTGGGGGAAAGCCATTAGAAATGTCTCTTAAAAGATAATGCGTGTCTATTGTACTTGTCTCGTATAAATAAGTGTTGTATAAATAAAGGTGAGAACCTTATAATCTATGAGCTGATACTAACCCAATTTAATTAATTGAGAAATTAATAATTTGGAAACTTTCCCTAACAGACAGGTCCTGTGTCCTATTTACAAAGTTAATAAGAAACCTGATTAGGGAAAATGAAGAAAACCAAGTAATTAAAATGAGATGGAAGGACAGCACACCATCTTCCTACTCAAGTTTGGGTAGTGGCTGATAACCAGCTATATGCCAATGGTCCCTTTTGTGCTTGCTGCTCATTTCCCCACTCATCTTAGTACTAGCGAGGTCTGACATCCAAGTTCAAAACAGCTAATGTTTGAAATGTCATCAGAAAACCCTGTGTGGTGGGATCATCTGTCCAGTTACCCACCTTGAGCAGCATTTGCCCCATGTTTCCAAGGATGGAGGGAATAGATCTTATTATGATAGCCCCACTCCTGCTTAGATTCCTCCACGTGAAAGGCAGTTTGCTGGATATAGAGGAGATGACCCCCTATTCCCATCAGATGCTTATCATTTAGTGAAAGGATACCATTCTCTGGTACCATTTTTCTAGAGCTGTGGCTTCTGTAAGTAAAGCTGTAATCACTGACCATATATGGTGAGAAATTAAGACTTCTGCCAGCAATATTTGCTAAAAGGTTAAGTGACATTAGGTAATACTCATTGTGGAAATTTAATGGATTTTGGACCTTCATCTACTGTGATATGTCAGCTTCAGGGTATGCAATGTTTGTGAAATTTTTTTTTTATAAATAAAGTTTTCTTTAAATATATGATAGCAGAGTTCTTGAGAAGGGAGCCATTGCTATTTCATTGGGCTATTAAGGAAAATTGTGAAGGTGCTTAGGTGGGAACCAGTAGAAGCACATACCTTTTTAAAGGAAATCTAAGTCTATTGTGCCTCTCAAAGGGAATGGGAGTTGCACAAATGGAGGTAAGCAATCTATAGTTCCTCAGCAGACCCAGTTAATATATGACTGGAAAGGCATCTCAGTTCTACTTTCTGGCCCTCACAGATTGGGGAGAAAGCAATCTTCTCCCAGTGAGTATTGGGCTTGGAAACTGGGCATTTTAGAGAGTGAGTATCGCTGCAGTTAAACGTGCTGCTTGATGTTGAATCCAAACTTCGTTAGAAGAGATGTGACTTACTTGGCTAGGATCATCTCACTGTCTACCCCCATGCTATTCCGAGTCCTTCCCTATGCCCTCAGAACCCTCATTTGAACCAAATCACTCACCCGGCCCTGAAATTCTGCAGGAATCCAGCATTTCAAACCTTAAAGCCTAATCCTTAATGACTGGCAGTGTTTTAGTCTTTCTTCATATAACTCTCTCGATTAGACCTAGCTCTTTGCGGCATGTACTTTATTGTGCACTGCACAGTGGCACACCCACATTGTAACACACTAAAGTGGAATGCTGACCCATTAGTCAGCTCGATATGCCTACAATTTCTTACCGGTGAGCAATTCATACAATACTGGACTTAAAATTCCAATACCATTGTGTTCAGGAGCTTAATAAACTTTTGGGATCTAAGCCAACATTACGCTTCCATACCTACCCTTTTGTATCAAAAGGATAAAGGCCACGAGTGTCCTTTTACAGTCTTATTGTTAGCTTTTCTTTTCCTGGGTCATGGACTTTCCCTTGGCTAAGGAACTCAACCCAATACCATCAGCCTCGTTTCACTTTCCTGACCAACATACCAAGTACTTTGGATATGAGATGACATTTAATCAAATCAGTGAAAATTTGGCTGTGATCTGAAACATTTGTGAATACAAATGGGTTGTGTCCCATCCACTTGGTCTTTATACTATGGGATTAATATGTTGAAATAAGACTGGTCATCCTGTGACAAAGATCAGATATATCATAAACACCGTCATTTATTCCTCCTTGGAGACGTTTAATAGACAGGGTGTTTGTTCTGTTGCTCTGGTGTTTTAATTCCATGTCAGTAGCAGGGGCAGAGATTAAATGGTTTTTCAGTGATAGCTAGCTAGTTCTTTTTTTTTTTTTTTTAAGCTTCTAGAGAGTGAAGTTTTTTTCTTTTTCTTTTTTTTTTTTTTTACAGAAACAGAGAGAGAGTCAGAGAGAGGGATAGATAGGGACAGACAGACAGGAATGGAGAGATGAGAAGCATCAATCATTAGTTTTCTGTTGCGACATCTTAGTTGTTCATTGATTGCTTTCTCATACGTGCCTTGACCGCAGGCTTCAGCAGACTGAGTAACCCCTTGCTCGAGCCAGCGACCTTGGGTCCAAGCTGGTGAGCTTTTGCTCAAACCAGATGAGCCCGCGCTCAAGCTGGTGACCTCAGTGTCTCGAACCTGGGTCCTCTGCATCCCAGTCCAATGCTCTATCCACTGCGCCACCAGCTGGTCAGGCACCTAGCTAGTTCTTCACATCCAACTCAGTCTTCTAGTCAATGGCTGGGTTATATAACACCATGCTTGCCAGGACCTACTTCTTTCATGTCATTTCCTGATTGTAGGTATTCGCATTCTGTAGAGCTTTCCAAAAGTTTCTTTTAGATTGTTGTAAATCCATAATAGAACAGCCCTGCAAGGGGTATAAAAACACCTCTTTTGAATGTATAGACTATCATCCTTTAGGTGTGAAATGTTTCAAAAATGTGTAATAGTATGTATTTGAGGACACATACTTTTGAAAATTGATCATGAGATTTGTCATTCTAGTTTATAAGAGGCCCAAGTTGGTATCACCCATGTAAAACACAGAATACCTGGCCAGGAGGTAGACACGTAGACAACAACAGGTCTACTATACCTGGCCTACATTTCTCAAAGAAGTGTGAAAGTATCCACACTTTTCTTTGACCTAATATTTTATGTGTCATTCTGCTCCCAAAGCCCTCACATACATGGCACATTCCCACTTATTATATTCTTCTCTTGCATTATTTCATCTTCATCATTGTCCATTTGCCAACGTAAATTATAATATCTTAACATTAGAATGCCAGCTCCTTTCTACCATCAACATCCAATTCAAGCTCCTCTTGCTCGTTTACTTAACACACACTTATTGAGTATATATATCAATTGACATGCTAGAGCTGGGGTACCCAGTGGTGAATAAACAAGCATGCTCACTACTCTGTGGAGCTTACAGCCTATTGAGGGAGGCAAACAATTAACTGGAAACAAATAGGTAATAAAAAATGAACAATGAGAGAGAATAATAGAGAGAACCTACTTAGAGAGGGTGTTAACATTTAAGCTAAGACCTGGAAATTGAAAAGAAGCCAGGTATCCTTTGACAGTGACAATAGAAACAGGATACCTGGCAGATGTGATTTGGTGTATACTTTAAAAAGCTACCTGTTGGATGAGAGATGGGAAAAGAACAGAAGATAAAGCGGAGAGACTAGCAGGTGACTGTAAAAGAAGTCTAAAAGAAAAATATGGCAATAAAAATGGAGAGAAGTGACAATGTTGGATTAGGTATAAAGTGTGAAGGACAAGGAAGAGTCAAGAATAGATCATTTCCAATTAGTTAAGCCTCCGCTTACTCTTTAGCCCAGTACCCAATAAAGATCAAAACATACAGTGTGTCTATAAAGTCATGGTGCACTTTTGACTGGTCACAGGAAAGCAACAAAAGACGATAGAAATGTGAAATCTGCACCAAATAAAAGGAAAACTCTCCCAGTTTCATACCTATTCAGTGCAGTTCGATGTGGGCTCACACACAGATTTTTTAGGGCTCCTTAGGTAGCTATCCCGTATAGCCTCTACAGACTCGCCACTGACTGATGGCCTACCAGAACGGGGTTTCTCCACCAAACTGCTGGTTTCCTTCAACTGCTTATCCCACTGAGTAATGTTATTCCTATGTGGTGGCACTTCATTATAAATGCGCGATATTCACGTTGCACTTTGGTCACGGATTCGAATTTAGGGAGCCACATAACACACTGAACTTTCCTCTGTACCATTCACATCTCAACTGGCATGGCCGTGGACTGCTCCACTGTATACATGGTGTTATGTCATCATCTGCGTGTGTGCACGTGCTGCCACATCATCCTACAGAAACTAGGAGGATTTTCCTGGTATTTGTTGCAGATTTCATATTTCTATCATCTTTTGTTGCTTTTCTGTGACCGGTCAAAAGTGCACCATGACTTTACGGACACACTGTATTTGTTCCTTTTCTATCTCTCCGAAGGCTTACACCACATTTTTCAGTGACTCAGGTATTATCCTGTGACATCTCTTTTGCTGTTTTTAAACAAAGATACTAGAACATATCACCAGATAAACACTAAAAAGTGTACAATTTTCTATCCTATGAAACGGCCTACATTGCTCTTTGAGGAGATCATTTCTTTCTGCGACTGCAAGGCCATGATAACTAAAAAGAAGCATCAATTAAAATTTCTCTTTTTACAATTTTATCAGATATTATTTTCTTGATTAATTATGTACTTATGTTCTAGGACAATGTTAATTTTGGGTGTGTTTTCAAAGGTTCAAAGAATGTTTCAGACATGACTCTTACTCATGATTATAGACCAGAAAGTAAAAGGCAGAGTCACATTGGTGGGGAATAATGTTGGTAAGCTAGAACTCTGTGTCTAGAATGAATGGGCACATTGCAAGGAGTCAAATATTGTCACAGTCTGGCTAGTTGGCACAGCAGAAGCAGAGGAGTCTGTGCTTGCCTCATAGAGGTTGGGGAGAGGGAGAAGGATAGATGAGCTGCTAAAGGAGGAAACTGAGTGAATATTGTTCCCCATCATCTGTAGGTCAGCTTGCTTAGCTAGAGAGCTCAGTTCAGGCTTCAGACTATTCAGCTATGCTTTTCTGCACAACTGCCAGAGATCTGAGAGCCAAATGATGTTCAGGTGGACTTAATAGCTTGGCTAGAGTGTTCTGAGTAAGGTCCCTCAGGGACAAGTCTTGGGCTGGAGATTTTTAAGTTCCAGCTATAAGTCACCAATATTAAGGGGAAATATTTTAGTAAAAAAAAGAAGAGTCCTCACATAAATGTTTCTGTTGCAATGATTTTTCAACGTTTTTCAGCTCATGGGACACATGAACTATTGATAATTACTAAAATTCTGCAGCACAGCAAACAATCTATTTTCTGCCATAAAATATGACAAAAGATAGGTATAATTTTGATTCATTCACACTGGAAGGCTATAGTTGTATTGGCTGTTGTCATTTTTTTTTAAATTTGACAATCTAAAGGAAAGAGGTCAGTGTCCCTGACTAAATAGGTACCGCATGTTTTAAAAATTCTTGTGGCACACTGGTGTGCCTTGCAACACTCTGGTTGAAAATCACTATTCTATTGCCTAAACATGTCCAGAAAATTGTGAAATAAACTTAGTGTATACATTCTCCCTTAATTTAAAGAGCAAAACAACAAACACAAGTTATTTGGTTTTTTCACTTTGGAAAAAGAAACACTATATCAATTTAACCCACAATTTAAGCCTGAGATCACAGCTCCTTTAATAGAGGAGTATTCCAAATGAATGGCATTGCTACTGGCCATATCAGCCATTTAGAAAGAGCTACAATCTGGTCCCTGCTGTGGGGAAAAACCATGTCTAAACAACTGCATCTGAATCAAGCCACTGAAGATTTTGATGAACCCAGTTAACTGTGACATGACTATTTGAATAAACCACACAGTTAGGACATATGCATTGGCTCACTCCCTTCTCTAGCACTGGCAAATGCTTACCAAGAACAGTGAGTGCATTTTGCAGCCCTTACTCAGTTCACCCACAGGACTGACATATTCCTTCAGTTTTCAAGTGAAGTGAAAATAAATATTGCCAGTCAAAAGAGTACCAACTGAAAACATGGACAGGGGAATGAGCAAGGAATCATTGCCTAGTGAGGAATGAGAAAGCAAAATTTTGAAACTAGGTACTTACACTTTTCAATGGTATAGGTTTTTTTGTGTTTTCTCTTTCACAGAAATACACTCCTTTTTTTCAGCGCCGTGCTGAGCTTACAAGTCCCACCTTGGTCCCTAAAGATACACACACTGGTTATCATTTTCCTCCACAAATTAGAAAGAAAACAAAGTGGTTAAAAGACATTCCTGAATCAGGAATTTTATAACAATATCACACAGTTACAATAGTAAAATTTTTTTTTGCCGATTTATTTGTATGATTCTTTTTCTTGTTGTGTTGATGCATTTGTAAACCAATACCGCCAAATATATTACTATAGTTCAATTCTATATTCTAAAGCATTATTTAAAGACTTTTTTTTAACTTATATGTTTTTCCTGGCAAACTAACCAAATGTTGATCACTTATATTCTTTACATTATAAAAGGAAATGTTTTTGCTTCTCTCACAAGCTTTGCAGAAAGTGACTAATACTATCATGATTACTCAGACCACGTTTTTGTTTGAGTAACTTTTTCTATCCAGATGAGTTTCCTGAATTGACATTCCTTTTAAGTTTTTCACAGGAGCTAAAGTTATATAAGCTGATTGTCAACTCGGCTAGGTGTGGCTACTTTGGGAGTTGTGTGCTGACAACATTCTGCTGTAAAAAACAATGCTTTTGATTCCCTATGTTAGAAATTGCCTACATTTTATTTTTATTAAGGACTGAGTGAGGGTTAGAAGTCTGAACAGAATGTCACTCTCCATGATGGGCACCTACAATAGCAGGTACACATGTATGATAAGTTCATCCCTTCGAAAGTAAATGTATTCTTGTATATTTACTTTCTTCACTTAATTAGGAAGGTCTAGGCCAGGGGTCCCCAAACTTTTTACACAGGGGGCCAGTACACTGTCCCTCAGACTGTTGGAGGGTCGCCACATACAGTGCTCCTCTCTCTGACCACCAATAAAAGAGGTGCCCCTTCCGGAAGTGTGGTGGGGGCCCAGATAAATGGCCTCAGAGGGCCGCATGTGGCCCGCAGGCCATAATTTGGGGAGGCCTGGTCTAGGCAATAGAGTAGAAGGACAAGGTTGGAATCAAATCAATCTAGGCCCCACTTTAGTGTTGAAACATAGGTTAGGTTCCATAATCTCCCCAAGTCTTTGTTTTATCACTTGGTAAAAAATGAGAATAATTCTTATGTCACAGCTTAAATGAAGAATAAATATGTACTTACCTGCTATAGATTTTAGGTGCTCAAGAAGCAAAAATGTCTACACCTAATTTTCAGGGTGTTATTTATTTACTTCTTTTTAAATTTTTATTGATTTTAATTTATTGTGTTTATATAGATTCAAGTGTCCCACCAAATATATCCCTCCCCCCAGCTCGTGTTCCCCTCAACCTCCCCCTTGCTCCCTCCCCCCAATGTCTTCCCTGCTTCCTTCCGGGATTTGCTGTCCTACTCTCTATAACGCTGTGTTATGTGTATATAAGTTCACTAATCTCTTTCCCTTCTCTGATCCCATCCTCTCCTCCCCTTTCCCTCTGTCTGCTTTCCCTCTGGTCCCTTCGATTCCACCTCTGCCTCTATTCCATTACTGAGTTCACATTGTTCATTGGGTTCCTCAAATGAGTGAGGTCATATGATATTTTTCTTTCTCTGCCTGGCTTATTTCACTATGCATAATAGTTTCCAGGTCCGTCCATGTTGTTGCAAAAGGTAAGATTTCCTTCTTTTTCACGGCCATGTAGTATTCCATTGTGTATATGTACCACTGCTTTTTTATCCACTCATCCACTGATGGACAGTTGGGATGTTTTTAGATCTTGGCTGTTGTAAGCAATACTGCAATGTTGGGGCCCGAATAAATAAACAGGGTATTTTTTCAGTCTGGACAGAGGTGCTGGGCCCATCCCCCACCTCACCTGCCTAGTTAACAAAGAGCTACACCTGCGTCTTGTTTGTCTTACCCATGTTCTCTGGAAGAGGCTGGAAGCTCATTTCTTATTAGTGTAAAGTTGGATTTGAATGGTATGGTGTGGGTTGTCTTTGAGTTGCCTTGGAAACTTAATTGAATGGGAATGGACCACGGTTTTTCCATGAAAAAAAGGCTGATGCCCTTTTGGGAGCAGTTGCATTACAGCTCAGAAACAATAGAGACTGTTTTCTGTGGCGTCCACCCGAACCCATCTGTATATACATATATATCTTTAAGTCCTTGTCTATCATTTATTTCAATCCCATACCGTTTCCCATTTGGGACCCTGGTATATACTTGTCGTGGTTGGACCGCAACACTGCAATAAACATGGGGGTGCATTTATTCTTTTGAATCAGTGATTTGTTATTCTTAGGATATATTCCTAAAAGTGGGATGGCTGGGTCAAAAGGCATTTCTATTTTTAATTTTTGAGGAATCTCCATACTGTTTTCCACAGTGGCTGCACCAGTCTACATTCCCAACAGCAGTGCAGGAGGGCTCCCTTTTCTCCACATCCTAGAAAACACTTAATATGTGTTGTTTTGTTAATGAGCTCAATTCTGACAGGTGTAAGGTGGTATCTCATAGTGGTTTTAATTTGCATTTCTCTAATGATTAGTGATGTTGAACATTTTTTCATCTGCCTATTGGCCATCTATATGTCCTCTTTGGAGAAGTGTTTATTCATTTCTTTTGCCCATTTTTTGATTGGATTGTTTACCTTCCTGGTATTGAGTTTTACAAGTTCTTTATAAATTTTGGTTATTAACCCCTTATCAGACGTATTGTCAAATATATTCTCCCATTGTGTGGTTAGTCTTTTTATTCTCTTTATATTGTCTTTAGCTGTGCAAAAGCTTTTTAGTTTGATATAGTCCCATTTGTTTATCCTGTCCTTTATTTCACTTGCCCATGGAGATAAATCAGCAAATATATTGCTGCGAGAGATGTTGGAGAGCTTACTGCCTATGTTTTTTTTCCAAGATGATTATGGTCTCATGACCTACAGTTAAGTCCTTTATTTATTCAGAGTTTATTTTTGTGAATGGTGTAAGTTGGTGGGTCTAGTTTCATTTTTTTGCAGGTAGCTGTCCAATTTCCCAACACCATTTATTAAAGAGGCTGTCTTTACTCCATTGTATGCATTTACCTCCTTTGTCAAATATCAATTGTCTATAATTGTGTGGGTTTATTTCTGGGTTCTCTGTTCTGTTCCATTAATCTATATGCCTGTTCTTAAGCCAGTAACAGTTGTTTTGAGAACAATGGCTTTGTAGTATAACTTGATATCAGGAAGTGTATACCAGCCACTTTATTCTTCTTTTTCAAGATTGCTGAGGCTATTCATGTTCTTTTTTGGTCCCATATAAATTTTTGGAGTATTTGTTCTATATATTTAAACTATGCCATTGATATTTTAATAGGAATTGCACTGAATTTGTAAATTGTTTTGGGTAATATAGACTTTTTCTGATGTTTATTCTTCTTATCCATGAACATGGGATATGCTTCCACTTGTTTGTATCTTCCTTTATTTCTTTTATCAGTGTTCTATAATTTTTCTAGTATAAGTCTTTAATTTCCTTGGTTAAATTTACTCCTAGGTACTTTTTTTTTATTGCAATAGTGAAATTTTCTTAATTTCTTTTTCAGACAGTTCATTGTTGATGTATAAAAATGCCTCTGATTTCTGAATATTAATTTTATATCTTGCCACCTTGCTGAATTCATTTATCAGGTCCAGTAGTTTTTTGATTGAGACTTTAAGGTTTCCTATGTACAGTATCATGTCATCAGCAAATAATGATAATTTTACTTCTTCTTTTTTAATTTGGATGCCTTTTATTTCTTCTTCTTGTCTGATTGCGGTGGCTAGGACTTCCAGAACTATGTTGAATAAGAGTGGTGAAAGTGGGCACCCCTACCTTATTCCTGATCTTAAGGGGATTGCTTTTAATTTTTGCCCATTCGGTATGATGTTGGCTGTGGGTTTGTCATATATGGCCTTTATCATGTTGAGGTATGTTTCCTGTATTCCCACTTTGCTGAGAATTCTGATCATAAATGGGTGCTGGATTTTTTCAAATATTTTTTCTGCATCTATTGATATTATTATGTAATTTTTCTCTTTCCTTTCCTTTATGTGACGAATCACATTGATTGATTTGTGAATATTGTACCAGCCTTGCTCCCCAAAATAAATCCCACTTGATAATGATATATGATTTTTTTCATGTATTGCTGGATCTGGTAATATTTTGTTGAGAATTTTAGCATCTAAATTTATCAAGGATATTGCTTATAGTTTTCTTTCTTTGTAGTACCTTTGCCTAGTTTTGGAATGAGGATAATACTTTCCTCCTAAGAGAAGCTTGGAAGTCTTCCCTCGTCTTGAATTTTTTGAACTAGTCTGAGAAGGATAGGAGTTAGTTCTTCTTTGAATATTTGGTAGAATTTCCCTTTGAAGCCATCTGGCCCAGGGCTTCTGTTTGTTGAGAGTTCTTTTTATAACTGTTTCATCTTATTTGTTGCAATCAGTCTGTTTAGGTTTTCTGATTCTTCCAGAATGATTTTTGAAAGATTATATGTTTCAAGGAATTTTTCCATTTCACCTAAGATGTCTAATTTTTTGGCATACAGTTCTTCATAGTATTTTCTTACAATCCTTTGTATTTTTGCTGTGTCAGTTGTTACTTCTCCACTCTCCTTTCTAATTTTATTTGAGTCCTCTCTCTGTTTTTTTTTTTTTTGATGAGTCTGGTTAAAAGTTCATCAATCTTGTTTACCTTTTCAAAGAACCAGCTCTTGGTTTTATTGATTTTCTGTATTGTTTTTTCAGCCTTTATGTCACTTATTTCTGCTCTGATCTTTATTATTTCATTCCTTCTACTTCCTCTGAGTTTTACTTGCTGTTTTTTTTCTAGTTCTTTTAGATGCAGGATTAAGTTGTTTATTTGAGCTTTTTCTTTCTTCTTAAGGTATGTTTGTAATGCTATGAACTTCCCTCTCAGGACTGCTTTTGCTGTTTCCCATAAATTTTTAGTTGTTGTATGTTCATTTTCATTTGTTTCAAGAAAATTTTTGATTTCTTCCATGATCTCTTTGTTAACCCATTTGTTATTTGATAACATGCTATTTAGTTTCAAAGTGTTTGAATGTTTTTCGGTTTTTCTATTATAGTTGATTTCTAGTTTCATGCCATTGTGATCCAAGAAGATGCTTGATATGATTTCAATCTTCTTAAATTTAATGAGACTTGTTTTGTATTCTAACATGTGGTCTATCATAGAGAATGTACCATGAGCACTAGTAAAGAATATATATTCTGCTGCTTTGATGTGAAAGGCTCTGAAAATATCTGTTATATCCAGTTGATCTAATGTGTCTTTTATGGCTACTGTTTCTGTTAATTTTCTTTCTTTAGGATCTATATCTATTGATGTTAGTGGGGTATTGAAATCCTCTACTATTATAGTATTGCTGTTGATCTCTCCCTTTATGTCCATCTAAATCTGCTTTATATATTTAGGTGCTCCTATACTAGGTGCATAAATACTTATAATGGTTATATCTTCCTGTTGATTTGCTCCCTTTATCATTATATAGTGACCTTCTTTATTCCTTACTATAGTCTTTGTTTTAAAGTCTATTTTGTCAGATATAAGTATTGCTACCCCAGCTTTTTTTAAAAATTCCATTTGCATGAAATATTTTTTTCTGTTCCTTCACTTTCAGTCTATGTGTATCTTTTGTTTTGAGGTGGGTCTCTTGTGGACAGCATATGTACGGGTCTTGTTTTCTTATCCACACAGCTACTCTATGTCTTTTTTTTTTTAATTTTTCTGAAGTTGGAAACGGGAAGGCAGTCAGACAGACTCCCGCATGCGCCCGACCGGGATCCACCCGGCATGCCCACTAGGGGGTGATGCTCCGCCCATCTGGGGCATTGCTCTGTTGCAACCAGAGCCATTCTAGCACCTGAGGCAGAGGCCATAGAGCCATCCTCAGCACCCGGGCCAACTTTGCTCCAATGGAGCCTTGGCTGTGGGAGGGGAAGAGAGAGACAGAGAGGAAGGAGAGGGGGAGGGGTGGAGAAGCAGATGGGCACTTCTCCTGTGTTCCCTGGCCAGGAATCAAACCTGGGACTCCTGCACGCCAGGCCAATGCTCTACCACTGAGCCAATGGGCCAGGGCTACCCTGTGTCTTCTGATTGGAGCATTTAATCTATTTACATTTAAGTTTATTATTGATATGTTGTTGTTTATTGCCATTTTATTCTTTAAATCTACATTCCTCTTTTTCTAGACTTTTTCCCTTTGTTCAGTTTATAACAGACCTCATAACATTTCTTGCAGCATTGGTTTGGTTGTAATGAATTTCTTGAGGTTTTTTTTTGTCTTGAAAACTTTATTTCTCCTTCTATTTTAAACAATAGCCTTGCTAGATAAAGAAGTCTTGGTTGTAGGCTCTTGTTCTGTGTTACTTTGAATATTTCTTGCCATTCCCTTCTGGCCTCATGTTTTCTTTTAAAAAGTTGAATGTTATCTTTATGGGGGCTCCTTTGTAGGCGATTGACTGCTTTTCTCTTACAGCTTTTAGTATTCTTTCTTTATCTGTTAACTTTGGTGTGTTAATTATGATATGTCCCGGTGTAGGTCTCTTTGGGTTCCTATTTAATGGGATTCTCTGTGCTTCTTGAACTTATGTGACTTTTTCCTGCATCAATTTAGGGAAGTTTTCAGCTATGATTTCTTCAATCAGGTTCTCTATCCCTTGTTCTTTCTCTTCGTCTTCAGGAACCCTTATGATGTGAATGTTGTTTCTCTTAGAGTTTTGTCAGACTTTTTGACCCTCTTCTGTTTTTGCTGTTCTGCTTCCATGCTTTCATTTATCTTATCCTCTAAATCGCTGCTTCAATCTTCTGCTTCATCCAGCCTGCTTTTAATTCCTTTTAGTGTAGTCTTCATTTCTGATATTGTATTTGTCATTTCTGTCTCACTCTTTTTTATGATTTTAATGTCCTTTTTAATGCTTGCTATCTCTTTATTTATGTGCTCATTATGTCCATCCATTGTTGCTCTAAGATCCTTGAGCATCCTAACAATCATTATTTTTAACTGTTTATCCAATAACTTGGTTATTCCATCTCATTCAGTTCTTTTTCTGGGGAGTTATCTTGTTAATTCATTTGGATTGCATTTCTCTGTCTTCCCATTTTGTCTGTGTATGTACTGTTCCTTTTTGGTGTGCTGTTTGTGTAGCTAGCTGAGTATAAGGTTGGTGTTGTCTGCCTCCAGCTTCCAGTTGTTTTGTTTCTAGATCTTCTTGGGTTGGCCTCATCTGTTGTTTGTAATCTGCTATGGGCTACTTATCTGCTGCTACAGGTCTTTTTGCTATTTGTGTTGGCATTTTCTATGCCTTAGCTGGGTCAGATGTGAGGAGCCCTTCCTTAAGATACACTCTACCCCAGGTTGTTAGGTCCTGAGCTGATGCTCTTCATATCTGGCCGCTAGATATGCCAGCCCTGGACCTCCCCAGCCAGTACTTGGCACAGACCAGTGGGGGTCACTGCTTATGACTGACCCTTAGCATCCTTCTTGAAGCTACAGGTGATTCAGAATTTGTGGCTACCTCTACTAGGCCCAGATGCCATTGTAAATATCAGCTTTACTCTTAGGCTGGCTTCTATCTACTCTTGGCCAGTTGGTGTGGCCTCTCTATTCCCAAGGTGTGGTCTGTTTGCTGTCTCCTCGGGTGCTTGGACACTGGCATTGCCAGGAGTGTGGGCATGCAGGCCGTCTCCCTGGGCTACACCTCCACTGCTGCGCAGGCCGCCCCACCAGGACCACCCCTGCCACTTTGCGGGCCACCTCACCTAGCTCTGCCCTTACCACGAATGCCATGATGGCCACTGCTACTACCTCAGCCAGGCCTTCCCGCCCTTCAGAGGGTACTCAGCAGTGTGTGTGGGGGGCAGTGTAGCCCATACCTCAGCACTCAAAACCTTTGTCCCTGATGCACCCCCTGCTTCTAAGCGACTCTTTGCTCTGATTGGAGTGGGAGAGCCTCTGGTAGGCGGGATTATTGCTTCCCTTCGCTGGCGTTACTTCCCTCAGGAAAAAATGTCCACTTTAGATTTGGGGAGTGACCTAGTACAGGGGTCAGGGTGGCTGTCCCCCACAGTCTCTCCCTGTGCCTCTGAGACTACACTCTCCTTTCACAACTCCAGTCCTCTTAGTGCTCCCTGCTCCCAGAGCCCCAGGTAAGTGCCTGTGAATGAGGTTTTCTGCACGGTCCCTTTAAGACGGAGCCTTGGTCTAAGATTTTTTTCTTTTTGCAGCATTGGTTTGGTTGTAATAAATTTCTTGAGTTTTTTTGTCTTGGAAACTTTTTATTTCTCCTTCAATTTTAATTATGTCTCCCTCTTGCAAACATTAACCTGGCTTTTCTTTCAGCAAAATACTCTCTGTATGCCTCTTCTAGTCTCTGGGTCTCTAGGCTGAGGCTCTGGTCCTGGGGCTGAGGACCCACAAGTCTCCAGGCAACCCACCCCAACATTAGTGACTCTCCAGTCCTCCACTTGCTCCTGGGAGCAGGGCAGCCCTTTTTGCATCTCCACCCTTCCTACCAGTCTTGGTTTGGCTTCTTTGGTGATCCTTGATTATAGATTCCTTTTTGGTTGGTTTTTCAAGATGATTGTTTCCAAGATAAATTGTAATCCACTTTGGTTCTGGGAGGTGGGAGTTGGAATGTCTGCCACTCCATTGTCATCTTCTCTCCCTTATTTATCTTTTAGTACTTAACTTACCCTATACTTGTCTTTGGTAGGGAATACAATAAATGTATATTAAAGAAATTAATTAATTAAGAGAGAGTGAAAAAAGATTTTGAGGAAAGTATTTGAAATACACTCCATTCTTTTTCTCCCAGTCAGCACCTATTATCCAAATTCCTAACACTTTGTACACATGTCCAGGGTTCATATAGTGTTAGCAGGAGTGATGGTGGCAGGTAATATAGTCATTCTGACCTTCTACTACCTACTTTTGAGTTAATTAGTGAGTTAGTTAGAGACGACTGTCCTGTATGTAAGATGATATCCACTAAAATGGAAAAAAAATTTATTTCTTAAAATTCTTGCCAATGAGTGTGAGGAAAAGTTTATAGCAATGCAAAACATGTCCCCAGATAACCCATGGGTGCTGAACTCTTGACTCTGTGTTCTGACATACTTCAAGGGGACTAGAAAAAGATGAATCTCCACTTACTGCTCACCATTTGTAGTATTAAGTACTTTCCATAAGCATTTTTTCAGCTAGAAGATATACTTACACATCCACCACTATAATTAGTGCCTCCTTCAAAATAATCTATTTCTTTCTCTGTGTCTTTACCTGTTGCAAAGAAGGTGATGCAAGGGAAACCTTAAAGAAGATTAAAACACCATTTGTTATGAAACATCTCATTTTCTATGGTTAAATACTATTCAGTTTACAGGTAAAGCTATGAGTAGCTTCCCTAGTGTTTGCCAAGCCCGAAGCCGCAGACAGTTGAAAGGCACAGAACATGAGCAATGAGGGAATGTGGGCTAAGGGATTCCATGTTTAGACAGATGGCTTCAAGCAGTTTGGCCAGGCAGAGAAAACAAGAGTCCACGTCTGGAGCACCAGGCCCCAGGGGAGCAAGTGGAGACATTTTCACCCACTGTGTAAGGTCATGGGAAGAATCAAATATTAAGACAAGATTCTCAGTCATCATCACCCACAAAGTGTCTCCAAGAAAGGAAATCACTTTTAGTTAAAAACTGGATAAACAGATTATTGTTCTTTTGGAAGAAGAATTTTAATTAGAATGAAGTCATGCCAAAAACTTGAAAACATTGGTACATAAAGACACATGCAACCCCCTGTTCATCACAGCATTATTCACAGTGGCCAAGACAAGGAAATAACCAAAGTGCCCCTTGATAGAGGATTAGATAAAAAAGATGTGGTACATATATACAATGGAATACTACTCAGCCATAAGAAACGAGAACATATTGTCATTTATGACAACACGGACAGACCTTGAGAACATTATACTGAGTGAAATAAGTATATTAGAACAAGCTAAGAACTGTATGATTTTACACATAGGTGGTGGATATAAAACTGAGGATCATAGACATAGATAAAAGTGAAGTGGTTATCCTGGGTTGGGGGTTGTGGGGTAGGGGGTAGGGGAAAAGGTGTCAAGAGGGACAAATATAAAGTAATGAAAAATGATTTGACTTTGGAGATGGGTATACAACATAATCCACAGTTCAAATGCTATAGAAATGTTTACTTGAAACCTATATACTCATTGATTAATGTTACCCTGTTAAATTTCATTTTATAAATAAAAATTTAAAAAAGAATAAAGTCACATGATATTAAAATAAGGGATGTCAAAATAGAAAACAGTAGTGACAGATCTGGGGGAGTGTGTGGTGAGGGGTGGTAAGCCTACTTCTTTGTTATGTCGTGACCATAGTGTGCTCTTGGTCTAGACCTAGTTTATTGAATAAGTTTTATTTCATGCATCCACATGGATCAGTTGGTAATGGCTGCCTGGAAAGTAGGGAAAGAATTTGAAAATTGATTGCTGATGCCTGCCACAAGATAGAAAATAAGAGTAGTTGTATTAATGGCATTTATTGGCCACCTCTGGTCTAAAACCTAATTTTCTTAGGCTTTACTTTCCTCATCTTGAAAACTGCACCAATCAGAGTTCTGTGAATTATTCTAAACATAAAGTGTAACTAATGAGAGTACTGTTCAAGGGTTATTGTGATTACCACAAGTTTGCTTGTGTATAACATAATTTTTAGCATTTAAGTAAATGAAAGTGTTCTGCCTTTAACCTTATTCATTATAATCTTGTGTGCATGAGTATATGGGATTATAATAGTCTTGGAATTATGTTATCATTTGCATAATGCAATGGCACTTGGTAGAGCTTTATGGACTATAGGCTTTTGTTGTTTGGAGTCTTAAAGTGTAATGTTAAAGACAGAAGCATTACAAATTTTATCATATAAAAGGATGGAACCCTTAAAACTGTTTTGGATATCTAAATGTATATGTCTATTGATTTATTTATTTTCAAGATATGGAAGATAGAACATTAGAGAAAAGTGATACAAGCCTATGTCTTAAAAAACTGTCTCATAAAAGAAAAGTTTTTCTATTGCAAGACCTTGAAAAAGTCATCATAGTATCAAGGGTCTGGAAGAGTCCTGGAGAATTCACCTAACTTAACCACCCCTCACATTCAGGCAGAACTTCATATGAAGGGCTTTTGGATTTACTTTGCAAAATTTTCCTTTCTAAACTTTCTAAAGCAGATTTGACAGTCTCCTTGAATAACCTATTACATAACTGATCCACGTTTTGTAGGTCCTGGAGCTCATACAAATTTGAGGGTTCCTTTTAGAGAAAAAGGATACAAAACTCTCTTTTACATATTATACATAAACATAAGACATACAAACACATTACTGAGTCCTCTCCTGGGGTTTTGGAAAAGATGTGTGGCCTTAACTTTATCAGCCCTGAAGTGTTAACTAGATCAGCTTCTTATTCTTAGCAGTAAATGATTTTGGCTAACTCTTTAATCCTGCTTTTGAAAATAACCAATTTATTCAAGATTATAAGCAATATAATGGATATAGTTGGTTATTTAATAATAATAATTTAAAGTATGTCATACAGAAGTATGTAATACTGAGCAAGATTTAATGTTTTTCTTGTTTCAACTATATCTACAGCAGCAACACAGTCAGGACCCCAAGTAATTCTTCTATGTAATAGCACAAGAATAAACAACGAGACCCCACATAGCAAAGGAGGGAAGGATGTAAACTCATTTTACTGGAATCCTGAGTGAACAAACTTTATCTAAACACCTTATAGCTAAGGTAATAAAGGAAATATGAAAATACAAAGATCTTATCTAAAATAGTGAGGGAACACTTCCCTGCACTGTGTTGATTAGCTACATTTGCTAATGAAGCTTTTTTGTCAATTTTTAACAGAACACAGGACTCTTCAGATGTTTGCTAAAATGGCTTGGATATGGAATTAAGTTTTCAGACACCCCTAATGCAAATTTAAGATTCTTGGAACATGGTCTCCAGTTAAGCTATGTGCTGTGGGGGGTTGCCTGTAACTGTTTTTGAGAAATTATTTATGTTTTATAACAGCACTTTGTTCTGATTTGTTGCTATAAAAAGAATTACTTTCTGTTTCTTTTTTCCTGTCAAATCTAAGGGTTTGAACCAAGTTGGAAGGTCTGACAAGAAGCCATTACTGTCCCTGGGGTTCAGTGACAGTAGCACAGGGCTGACATGGTAGAGAGCTCTGGGACCCACTGGATGGAAAGGTAGGTACACCAGCAGTGGAGGTGCTGACTCTCAGAATTGCCAGAGAAATCGCCGCAGCCAATTCGGTATCAGGAATGAAGAAAAACGTGGAATTCAAGGACCCAGAGGTATGCCAAAGCAGGAAGTGGAACTCCTAACACAACACCTAAGCAGTGTAGGAACTGGGGACAGAGTGAGGCAAGACACGTGGGAAAGTGCCGGCTCAGTCATCTACAGCTGAACAGAATCCAAGAAGGTGACTGGAACCTTTAACTGGCATCTGCTATGTAACCTGCTCTACCAGGTGCTGTGAACATCCATTCTCTTCAATCCTCGCACAGTGCATCCCCAGCTTCAAAGACAGTAAGAAGGAATTCAATAATTAAAAAAATCAATTTACTAATAAAACTCTAAATGCTTAAAACAATTTTTTTGTGGACATAATAAACACTGTACACTTAACACAGGAGTTCCCACTGTACTTAGTGGAAAGGTGGAAACGAGCAAGACTGATCGGCCTAGTTTAGCACAATCGCTTATCTTAGTGTGAATGTATCATTAATAATGACCAGTGTAGAAATAGATAAAAAAGAGGCAAACAAGAAAAACGGAATCTTTTTAACAAAAGATGTAATTTTTACTAAGAAAATTCAAGAATGTGATCTAAACATTTTAATGGTAATTTAAGAGCCCGAAGAAGAAATCTGTAGAAACCTGTTATCTTTATATGTGGTTTTGTTACTTTTCAGTCGCTGTGTAGCATAACATAGAGGGGATGTGCTACTGAAGAAATTAAATGACAGTAGAAATATTAATCCAGATTTAATACAAAAATCAGTTTTTCAAATTAGTTAACAGAATCGTCCATTCACTTACTTATTCACTTCTTAACTCATTATTTTATTAATTATTTTTGTAAATAAACACACAGACCCCATGTTAAACGAGTGCAACAGTTTTCTGAGCCTCCGTCGCAGGCAGTTTTTTTTGTCTGTTTGATGACATAGAGCAGGGGTCCCCAAACTTTTTACACAGGGGGCCAGTTTACTGTCCCTCAGACCATTGGAGGGCCAGACTATAAAAAAACTATGAACAAATCCCTATGCACACTGCACATATCTTATTTTAAAGTAAAAAAAAACAAAATGGGAACAAATACAATATTTAAAATAAAGAACAAGTAAATTTAAATCAACAAACTGACCAATATTTTAATGGGAACTGTGGGTCTGCTTTTGGCTAATGAGATGGTGAATGTGCTCCTCTCACTGACCACCAATGAAAGAGGCGCCCCTTCTGGAAGTGTGGCAGGGGCCGGATAAATGGCCTCAGGGGGCCGCATGCAGCCTGTGGGCTGTAGTTTGGGGACCGCTGACATAGAGGATAAATGTGTAGTTGCTACCAAAGTTGATGAGTACTATCATGGGTAAGATGTGGTCATGGCCTCAAATTCTGGCACAAAGCAGTTTTCAGAGATAATTTTTGTGTCGTACAAGAAAACCAGTTTTGTTAGTTAAGGGTCAGTATCATTTTATCAAACAAAAACAAAAAATCCTCCTTTGATGCTCTTATATTTACTAAGTGGCTTTAGAAAGAAACAGTGTGGGGAGACTTTGTTTAATTTACCTGACTAGGCTTTGGGTAACATTTGGACATTTTAAAAGGACAAATGTTTGTCGGCATTGAGGATAAGTGAAGAGTGCTTTAAGTTCTGAAATTACTTCTTCAAAAGGGTGACAGTGTTCTGAGTGAGGCAGCATCCTTACAATGAATGTCAGATATCCTGAAGGTACTGCTATGGCGGGGGCAATACTCCCTGAGAGGGAGCAATATGAAATTTAAAAACACAGTCTCCTTACTTAAGTAATTATTCCTTTTACAGTGGAGAACGCTCTGGTTCCACAGAACTCTTAGTGAACCAGAATTTAGTACTTACCTACACTACTGCCTTCCTTTAAACAGTGAACAATAATGGTTTTCTTAAACGTCCCTGTTATGCATGAGAAATGGGACGAGGTGAACTGGATTGGAGTTTCGACTGTAACCTGACAGCGGGTTTAATCTTTCTAAGGATCCATTTTCTCCTCAAAATGATTTCATTTTGAAGGATTTCAAATGCGAGTCGAAGCTGAAAGACTTTTACAGTGCACATTCCTAATGGCTCCACCTAGACTTCCTCATTCACTCCGAGCTTTCTTTTTCACATATCTATTCAGGCATTTGGCCCTTTAGCCATCCATTAATCTATCTTATTTTTTTATGGATGTTAAAGTAAATTTGCATGACTTACTATCTTTTCCCTAAACACTTCAGCATGTATATAATTAACTGGAACTACATATTTGCTTACATTTTTTTCTCTTGATAAAAATAGACATATATCTATTAAAATACATACATTTCAAGTAAACGTTCACTGATTTTTGACAAATGCATGCACCTTTGTAACCCCAGCCCCTTCCCTGGTTGAATCTCCATTTTATATTTCAGTTCTAAAGTGAAATTGAGACTACGGGTCTTAAAGAGTTGTGAGTATAACATGAGTGAAAAGTTCGGTGTAACTTACGGAGTGAAGTATAAGTGTGAGGTACTATTTCTATAACTATAATTAATATTATTGTCTCTTTGATGAGTATTGCTATTAAATGTGAAACAAATGTGGAGAAGGTGACAACTTTAGTTAAACTTGTAACTTCAATTGTTAGAAAAGCTATTACTGCCCCAATGTTAATTGTTAAGCAATTTGCACACAAGGGCTCTCACGGAATCATGGCAGCCACTGTATGACATCCATTTCAGTAGTCTGGGCTCCTGTCTCTGGGCACTGTCTGGAATATGTCTGGCAAGATGGTGATGGCAACATTTCCTCCTCTTAATTCAATTAGTATTGCTTCATTGCATTTTCTAAACCATCTGGGAGGACTCAGAGAGGCTGGCCCTGGCTTTATGACCATCTTTTAGTTCCATCACATTTTATAAATTGTTGACAAACCAGAATGCTGTGGGTCATTGAGGAAGATTGGTTTCCTGTCCTCCCTTAACAAAACCACCCATGGCACTCAAGGTTCAAATGAGACATTTGTCTACCAAATGCTGACATTTGGTGCCAGGTAATCCTCCTTATTAATGTTGTTGATAATTTGGTTTTTAAAAAATGATATTGTGAAGAACAATGACCAGGACAGGTCTGAGACTTGACCTGCCTGAATAAATTGGGCAGATGTTGTACATTTTTACTAGATACTGGTCATGGGAGAAAATCCTTTCCAGTGGTGTGGACAGGGCATGATTACAGAAAAAAGATAGTTGAAGCAAGTTGCTAGCATCACAGAGTAATGATTACACAGAGAATAAAGGGGGTATAACTACAACCCAACAGGGACCCTATGAGCTATTAAGTACTCTGAAGGGTTTGAGATTTTTTTTTTTTTATTGTATTTTTCTGAAGCTAGAAACGGGGAGAGACAGTCAGACAGACTCCCACATGCGTCTGACTGGGATCCACCTGGCACGCCCACCAGGGGGCGACGCTCTGCCCACCAGGGTGCGATGCTTTGCCCCTCCGGGGCGTCGCTCTGTGGTGACCAGAGCCACTCTAGCACCTGGGGCAGAGGCCAAGGAGCCATCCCCAGCGCCCGGGCCATCTTTGCTCCAATGGAGCCTTGGCTGCGGGAGGGAAAGAGAGAGACAGAGAGGAAGGAGAGGGGGAGGGGTGGAGAAGCAGATGGGCGCTTCTCCTGTGTGCCCTGGCCGGGAATCGAACCCGGGACCCCTGCACGCCAGGCCGACGCTCTACCACTGAGCCAACCGGCCAGGGCCAGGGTTTGAGATTTTTATTCATCTTACAAACTAACAAATTCATAGATGTTGGCAGAAGGCACGAGATTTCCGGTCAGCAACAAAGGACTTTATTGTGGCATAGCAAGCAGCATGATTTTAGGGTTACATTGGTTCCCTCTGTTCACTCAGTCCCATGAGGGCAATGTAGAAGGAAGAAAATTTAGTTTTTAATGGCATATTTGATCTAATTGGAAAAACCTTAGGACAGCTCAATTTATGCATTTTCTTGTCATGTGAGATAATAAAATATCCTGTTGTATAAGCTTTTTGAATTGAGTGTCTTGTAAGTTGAAGCCAGGACTCATTAGATAGAGACAGTTATACCAGTTAGGTCACTGTTGTAGCAGTTTAGGTGTGGTGTGGTGGTAGCAGTGGAAAGGAGAGGAATAGAAGTATTTGGACTACATTTTAGAGAATAAAAAAAATTTGATGTTGACTTGGATTTGGGAGTCAGTAAAAGGAGAGATCAAGCCTGACTTTTAGGTTTATGGCTTATGCAACTGGGTGAATAATGGTGTCATTTACGGAGATAGGGAAAATGAAAAAAATAGTTTTTGTGAGGGTGGAAAATTAAGGGTTCCAGTATAAATATGAACATTCAGTTGGATATGGTAAGTATGCATTATAGGTGTGGAGCTCGAAGGACAGGTTTGGGATGGATTTGTTATCACATATAAATGGTATTTAGAGGTATTGATATTATTTAATGTTTTATAATGGTATTTGAAGTCATGTCTTAAAGTAGAGCCTAGGTTCAGGCACCAAGAACTTGACATTTAATGTAAAGGTAGAGAAAGATGAGCTATTTAAGAGAGAGGGGAAGAGAGAGAGAGAGAGAGAGAGAGACAGAAACTACCACTACACTACTAGGTGGAAGGAAAGCTGGGTGAGTGTGGTGTCATGGAAGCCAGGAGAGCGGAAGGGGGTGATTGTGCTTCTGACCAACTGAAGACAGAAAACCTGCTATAATTTTAGCAACACGAAAATCACTGATGACTTTGCGAGAGCCGTTCTAGCTGAGTGGTTAGGACATTTGTGAGATTTAAATGGCTTGAAGAGAAAATAGTTAACAGAATTGCTTGCAAATGTGATGGTTACACCTCTTCTCTCTCCATGTATTTGAATATTTATACCTGGTGCTGTAACCTTTTCATTTTCCCTTCATGATAGTGAATATCTGTGGGTCTCCCATGAAAGTGGTTCAGCTAGCTTCTCTTTCTGGGTAAAAGCAGATAATTCCCTGAGGATGTTTAGTAAGAATCCCCAACTATCCCTCCACTAAAGGAATGTCTTCCGTTTGCTAGAAAGAAATATTTGGGGCTTGTTATTTCATGTCATTCTCCTATCCTAGACTTTATTCTTTCCTCTTCTCTCTTAGGTATTCATATTCTTTACTTCTATTATATCCTTTCTCTTATGCTACAAATGTGACAAATCTTTTCCATTTCTTGTATTGGTCATGATTTATCTCAAATCACTACCCACTTCTCTCCTCCCATTTATAGTCAGCACCTTAAAAGAGAAGTCTGAATAAAATGCTCATACTTGAGTCATCATATTCCTTCAGCAATCTAGTGCAGTAATGTGAAAACTTTCTTCTCACAGTTTGCCAATGGCAACATGGACACCAAATATAATGGCATTTTTCAGGTACTATGCCTAACCCTGTAATATATTCTGTCCTTTTATCATTCCATATCTTTTAGTCTAACATATAAAGTGCTTCATCATTCAATGTTAAATTTTTAAGATATTCCCTGTATCAGTTCTTCTTAGCTGAAGTTCTAAAAATGTCTCACCTACTAGTTCAGACTTTGCAGTTGATTCAATCTTGACCAAACCTCTTAGAAACTTTATTTCAAGAGCAAAGGAGGCCTAGATTTAGTTTTCATCTTTACTGAGCCAGCTTTGGTGTTCCTAGGGCATGTGCACCAAGCACAGGCATACCAGTCCCCACTGTATCTACTAGTTTTCTGATCAAGATTCTTGGGAACAACTCCATAAGACCCAATCTCAGAGATCCTAAGTCTGATTGCTTCACTCTTCTTTTTTTTTTCAGGGGTTGACTACAAAGAATTAATAGAGATGATAATAATGCGACCATATAACCAAGTGATTAGACAGGAATTCTTTAGAAGACTCAGGTGAGTAGAGTCTGTCCTTAGAGTTAAGTGAATCTGAAGAACTGTAGACTGGGGAATGCTAAGAGAAGCCTCATAAGAAAGGAAAACAAGTAAATAGTATAACAGGAGGAAAAACACATGTTGCACAAACGTGTGAACTCCTTTACGCACAATTATATTGTTTGATGTATCAGGCATTGTGTGAGAAGCTAGGGACATAGTGGTGAGCTAGTGATACAGTGTTGGGCAAATGGAAGTCAGGACTAAGTGGAGGACAGATAATTATATATACAAAACCAAAAGGTGTGGGCAGTACGATGACAGAAGAAATACGGGTTTCTCTGAGAACATGTAAGTGGGGAACTAAATTAGACAGCCTTCTTAAGAAAAAGATGATTAAATTAAGGACAAGAAATTAACTGCACTAAGTGTGATGGAACCATGAGGCAGGCAGAGGGAGGTCTATAAGGCACTCTGGAGTACTGAAAGAATTTGGTAGTGCTGGAGAGTAAGTATCATGTCAAAAAGAGGTTGGTAAGTAGGAAGAAATAAGATCGGAGAAGCAGACAGGGCTGGCTGGTGGAAGGCTTTCTAAGCCATGTTAAAGTATTAATGGCAAGTGACAACAATAGACCTCGGTTCAGCACCTTCAGTTCTTGAGTTTGGCTAAGAGAAGAACTCAGAGCCAAGAGCTTAAATTGAAAGTGAAAGTTTATTCAGCAAACAAAGCGAAACACTTGAAAGAGAAGAATCTAGCCATTGGCTCAAAAAGCTGTCCTGGCGTGTTGACAAAGGCTTTTTTCTTAGCTGGGGGGGACCAGTGACTTCCTTCTTTGAACCAACCTATAGGAGCCTGTCCCATAGTCTCCTGCCCTTGTGTGGAAGTCACAAGTGGCTATTCTTCAGTCCCTTTGTTCTAACCCACATGGCTAGTAACATGTCAGGGGAGAAATGGTCAGTGGAGGGTCTAAAAAGAATGACCAAAATATGCTAAGGGAGGAAAGTGTGCCTCAGGGCAGAATCTGACTTACAATACTTGTTTTCCAAGTTCTGTTAGTTACTAGAACTCCGGATTCTCCATGCTGGTGACATTCCATATCTGGACTGTCGTCCTGCTCTGCTCATGCCTAACTGCCTACTTTAACATTCCCCTCCAAGGACTCTTGGCTATGAATTCTGTAAGGGAAAAGGGTGTAGGGTCTCTTCTGTAGTTGCTTCCTGCTGAAGAGAGGCAGAGCTTTCTTTCAGAACTGAGTGATCCTTGACCTCTGTAGAGGGAGGATGAGGCCTGGGCCCAAAGAAAGTTTTGATGATGTCTAGAGTCGGCAAGAGTGGCATTCCTGAAGTATGAGTAGGGCTTGTAACCAGGTGGAGCTAACTTGTGTAATATATCTTAATATTGTTAGGGCAAAATCTAGAACAAGAATTATGGTGAGTGGTCCACTGAAAGAGAGCATCCATTTTAGGATACCAGAAGGTCTTGAGGCTGGTTGACCTAGATTCTGGATTTTATCTGCCTTGAATAACATGTCCTTGATGTTTTGTTGTACTTACCCCCACTGGTTGACATAAAAGCAACCTTTATCTTGTAGGTATATGCGTGTTCCCCACTAGTCAGCGGTCAGTAAGTCTAAAGCTCTTCTATTTTGTAAGACAAGAGAGTCATGTATATCTTGCAGTCAAGAAAGAGTCTCAATAGTCTTTTTGGAGTAATCTGCAGTTTCTTGGGAGAGTTGGCACTGTGCTTGAAGGGCTAACCCTACAACAACTGATCTCCTGCTCTGGCAGTGGCACCAAGAGCTACAAAGGGGGAGATCAAGGAAAATGTTCTTTTGAAAACTTTCCCTTATTAAAAATTGATAGGGAGAGTAAAGCATTATCTCAGATGATGTTAATATGTGGGGTTATGTATACCAGGGAAGAAAGGTCTTGCCCTCTGGGTGGGAGTGAACAGAAGGTGTGAGACCTGCAGATGAAGTGTAGGCTTTGTGAGGGAGAGTGGTGTTTCACATGGCAATGTGGAATCTTCATGACCTCATGTCCCAGTAGGAGTCCTGCCCTTTCTTCTAAGGTGTCATGTAGCCTTACTCTCTTTTCTCAGGTAAGGGAGTAAATAGAAATTCCCTGTGATGCCATATTAGTGGAGGAGAAGTGGCTAAGGTATGGATTTGGTTTCTGGGAAGCATCTTGGTCTTTTCTTTGGAGGAATAAGGTGGATCTTCTAGGCTCCCAAAGATAATGGTTTGGTGAGATGAACTAGGTGTGTTTAGAAGTGAATAACTGTTCACTCCAGGTCATGTTACATCAAGGAAGGAGGGTCTAGTAAAGTTAGCAGGCCGAATCTCAGAGAAGAATGTTTTCCTAGAGCTGCTGTCACTTTGGCTATTGAGAGTTCATTCTTTGGGCCAGTGGAAGGTTAGCTAATTTGTTCCCCCTGTCAAGGACTATGGTCCTAGGCTTCTTTCTGAGCCGTGGGACCATCTGTGCATGGGGACAGTGAAAACATGTAAGCATAGAGTGGGGAAGAGTCTTGCTACCATCGGGTCCCTGGTTTAAAGAGCCAGGAGAAGAACTCTGAATACAGATTAGGAATTGGGTGCCCCTTGTATTTACCAAATGGGAAATAAGGGTTTGGTAGAATTCTTGAAGTTTCTCTATCCTGGTGCAAGGCATCTAGTTGTAGATAACAAGGGAAAATGTCTTTTCACCTTTGACTACATATACTACTCCTCTCCCTGGCAAGACGCCATTTGTCTGTATGTGTTAGAACGTGGAGGTGATAATCCAATCAGTGAAAGGTTGCAGAAGTTGTTTGTCTCCAATTCTAAGAATGGATATATATCCAGCAAGGCCAGGTAGAGTGAAAGAAAGAAGCAGTAAGATAGGCGAGTAGACAGGCACCTAGAGAAGGAGTATAGCCCCCCTAAAGCTAGGCTTAGATGAGGGAAAGAAGGAGAACAATCATTTAAACTTATTTGATTTGGCAGTCTGTTCCAAGGGGAGTTTGAGGTCTCCAGTTGACTCACAGCTGTAGTCTGGATATTGAGTGGGTGTCAGGGCTTCTGGTATGTAAGGTTTGACTCTGGTGTGATGTATCCAATTTGTAACCCCAGGCACCAGGGATGGGTAAACAGTACAGGGAAGGGGCTTTTCCAGCATGGAGTTAGCTGACTTTGAGGGGACCCGTCATAAAGCAGATAATATTTATGAGCACTTACTATATGCCAACACTGTTCTGCTTTACTTCATTAGTCCATTCAATAATAATCACAAAATCTTATTTTTATCATTATTTATAGATGAAGAAATAAACACGGTAAAGTTAAGCAACCAGTTCAACTGGCAACACAGTTGAAAGAAGTGAAGTCAGTATTCCAGCAAAGGTGCTCCCCTGGGCACATGGTTTTAAGCACTTTGAAATGTATTTCCAGGCAACCAATCCCTACAGAGCTTTTGTCAGAGCTGCTTGCTCTATCAGGGGGTTGGTTCTACTTGATATCTCGTAATTGTCTCCTTTCATTCTCTCTCAAGTCTACTCCAGTTATGCTTTTCTTCTCACCTCTCTGACAATGGTAAGGCCCAAAGCATGAGTTTGGAATATAGCATGCTAACATAACCTATCTTGATAGTATAAATACCCATAATTATCTAGGAACAAGACAAATATGCCTAGGAGACTATTTTGACTAAAAGTACGCAGTTATAAAAGAGGGTTTCCCAACTACCGAGAAACTAATCTACTGTGTTTTTGGAAACTTATAACTCAGTTTAATTACCATTGCACGTCACAAGCCCAGATGAGCTCATTTTAGACTTTAAGTTGAATTTCTATATATAGCAACATCCAAGTAAGAAAGTTTTACGAACCTGTATGCCTAGTCCATTCTATCTCCCACACTCCTTGACAATTATTTCATATTTTGTTACTTTCTTCACACTTCTTATTTTTTTACCTCATAACTTGCTTACTATTTAACTGAGAAAATAAAAGTAATTACAGAGAACTTCCAGTGCCCCTAACATGTCTAACTGACTCTGCATCTGAGACCACATAATCTACCTTACCTTCTGTTATTACAGATATACTATCCAGGCTGCTTGTCAAGGGAAACCCCAGCACTTGTACATAAAATTGTAATTCCATTCCCCATGTTGTACTCAAGTATATTACCCAGCAATTTTTTCCATTCCCACCTCCTGAATTATTTTCATCAGTTCTTATTTGTCCTATCTACTGTGGCATTTTACTGTCATTCTTTTTTAAAAAATTTATTGTGTTTACATAGATTCTAGTGTCACCCCAAATGCATCCCCCCTCCGGTATTCCCCTCAACATCTCCTTTGTCCCCCTTCCCATAGCGCCCTCCCCCCTTCTTTTCAGGATTATCCCATCCTATCATCCCATTTCCCTCTGTCCTCTTTTCCACTGGTCTCTCTGATCCCCCCTCTGTCTCAGTTCCATTACTCAGTTCACATTGTTCATTGGACTCCTCAAATGAGTGAGGTCATATGATATTTTTCTTTCTCTGCCTGGCTTATTTCACTTAACATAATAGTTTCCAGGTCCATCCATGTTGTCCCAAAAGGTAAGATTTCCTTCTTTTTCATGGCCCCATACTATTTCATTGTATATATGTACCACAGCTTTTTAATCCACTCGTCCACTGACGGACACTTGGGCTGTTTCCAGATCTTGCTTATTGTAAACAATGCTGCAATAAATATGGGGGTGCATTTCTTCTTTTGAATCAGTGATATGGTGTTCTTGGGATATATTCCTAAAAGTGGGATGGCTGGGTCAAAGGGCAGTTCCATTTTGAATTTCTTGAGGAATCTCCATACTGTTTTCCACAGTGGCTGCACCAGTCTGCATTCCCACCAGCAGTGCAGGAGGGTTCCTTTTCTCCACATCCTTGCCAGCACTTATTCTGTGTTGTTTTGTTAATGAGCGCCATTCTGACTGGTGTGAGGTGATATCTCATTGTGGTTTTAATTTGCATTTCTATAATAATTAATAATGTTGAAAATTTTTTCATCTGCCTATTGGCCATCTGTATGTCCTCTTTGGAGAAGTGTCTATTCATTTCTTTTGCCCATTTTTTTGATTGGATTGTTTATCTTTCTGGTGTTGAGTTTTATAAGTTCTTTAAAAATTTTGGTTATTAACTCTTTATCAGATGTATTGTCTAATATGTTCTCCCATTGTGTGGTTAGTCTTTTTATTCTCTTTATATTGTCTTTAGCTCTGGAAAACTTTTTAGTTTGAAATAGTCCCATTTTTTTATCCTGTCTTTTATTTCACTTGCCCGTGGAGATAAATCAGCAAATATATTGCTGCGAGAAATGTCGGAGAGCTTACTGCCTATGTTTTCTTCTAAGATGCTTATGGTTTCACAGCTTACATTTAAGACTTTTATCCATTTTGAGTTTATTTTTGTGAATAGTGTAAGTTGGTGGTCTAGTTTCATTTTTTTTGCAGGTAGCTGTCCAATTTTCCCAACACTATTTGTTAAAGGGGCTGTCTTTACTCCATTGTATGCTCTTATCACCTTTGTCAAGTATCAATTGTCCATAAAGGTGTGGGTTTATTTCTGGGTTCTCTATTCTGTTCCATTGATCTATATGCCTGTTCTTATGCCAGTACCAAGCTGTTTTGAGTACAATGGATTATAGTATAATTGATTCCAGAAAGTGTGATACCTCCTACTTTATTCTTCCTTTTCAAGATTGCTGAGGCTATTTGTGTTCTCTTTTGGTTCCATATAAATTTTTGGAATATGTGTTCTATATCTTTGAAGTAAGTCATTGGTATTTTAATTGGTATTGCATTGAATTTATATATTGCTTTAGGTAATATAGACATTTGAATTATGTTTATTCTTTGTATCCATGAACACGGTATATGCTTCCACTTGTTTGTATCTTTCTAATGTTTTATAATTTTCCAAGTACAAGTCTTTAGTTTCCTTGGTTAAGTTTACTCCTAGGTACTTTATTTATTTTGTTGCAATAGTGAAGGGGATTGTTTCCATAATTTCTCTTTCTGACTGTTCATTGTTGGTGTATAAAAATGCCTCTCATTTATGATTATTAATTTTATGTACTGCCACCTTGCTGAATTCCTTTATCAGGTCCAGTAGTTTTTTGACTGACTTTCTATGTACAGTATCATATCATCTGCAAATAATGATAGTTTTACTTCTTTTGTTCCAATTTGGAAGCCTTTTATTTCTTCTTCTTATCTGATTGCTGTGGCTAGGATTTCCAGAACTATGTTGAATAAGAGTGGTGAAAGGGGGTACCCCTGCCTTATTCCTGATCTTAAGGGGATTGCTTTTAATTTTTGTCCATTAAGTATGATGTTGGCTGTGGGTTTGTAATATATGGCCTTTAACATGTTGAGGTATGTTCTCTGTATTCCCATTTTGCTGAGAGTTTTGACAATGGGTGCTGGATTTTATCAAATGCTTTTCCTGCATCTATTGATATTATCATGTGGGTTTTCTCCTTCCTTTTGTTTATGTGATGAATCACATTGATTGATTTGCAAATATTGTACCAGCCTTGCTACCCGGAATAAATCCCACCTGATCATGATGTATGATTTATTTTCATGTATTGCTGGATCCAGTTTGCTAATATTTTGTTGAGAATTTTAGCATTTAAATTCATCAGAAATATTGGCCTATAATTTTCTTTCTTTATGTTGTTTTTGCCTTGTTTTGGAGTCAGAATTATGCTCACCTCAAAAAAGGAGCTTGGAAGTATTTCCTCCTCTTGAATTTTTTGAAATAGCTTGAGGGATAGAAATTAGTTCTTCTTTGAATATTTGGTAGAATTTTCCTGTGAAACCATCTGGCCCAGGGCTTTTGTTTGTTGGGAGTTTTTTTTGGTAACTGTTTTATCTCATTTGTTGTAATCGGTCTGTTTAGGTTTTCTGATTCTTCCAGAATAATTTTTGAAAGATTATATGTTTCAAGGAATTTGTCCATTTCACCTAGGTTGTCTAATTTTTTGGCATACAATTCTTCATAGTATTTTCTTACAATCCTTTGTATTTCTGTTGTGTCAATTGTTATTTCTCCACTCTCATTTTTAAGTTTATTTATTTGAGTCCTCTGTCTTTTTTCCTTGGTTAGTCTGGTTAAAGATTTATCAATCTTGTTTACCTTTTCAAAGAGCCAGCTCTTGGTTTCATTGATCCTTTGTATTGTTTTAAAGCCACTATGCCATTTATTTCAACTCTTATCTTTATTATTTCTTTCCTTCTCATTCCTCTGAACTTTATTTGCTGTTATTTTTCTAGTTCTTTTAGAAGCAGGGTTAAGTTGTTTATTTGAGTTTTTTTGTAGCTTCTTGATATATGCCTGTAATGCTATGAACTTCCCTTTCAGGACTGCTTTTGCTGTGTCCCATATATTTTAGTTATTGTATGCTCATTTTCATTTGTTTCTAGGAATTTTTTTTATTTCTTCTTTCATCTAATTATTAACCCATTTGTTATATAATAACTTGGTATTTAGGTTCCAAGTGTTTAACTATTTTTCAGTTTCTCTGTTGTAGTTGATTTCTAGCTTCATGCCATTGTGATCTGAGAAGATGCTTGATATGATTTCAATCTTCTTAAATTTGTTGAGACCACTTTTGTGCCCTAACATGTGGTCTATCATAGAGAATGTACCATGAGCACTTGAAAAAAATGTATATTCTGCTACTTTCGGGTGAAAGGTTCTAAAGGTATTTATTAAATCCAGTTGATCTAGTGTGTCCTTTAAGTCTGCTATTTCTTTGTTAATTTTATTTCTTGAGGATCTATCTAGTGATGTTAGTGGTGTATTGAAATCCCCTACTATTATAGTATTGCTGTTGATCTCTCCCTTTATGTTCATCTAAATCTGCTTTATATATTTAGGTGCTCCTATATTAGGTGCATAGATATTTATAATGGTTATCTCTTCTTGATGGATTGCTCCCTTTATCACTATGTAGTGACCTTCTGTATTCCTTACTATAGCTTTTGTTTTAAAGTCTATTTTGTCAGATATAAGTATTGCTACCCCAGCTTTTTTTCATTTCCATTTGCATGAATTGTTTTTTTCCAACCTTTTACTTTTAGTCTATGTGTATCTTTTATTTTGAGGTGTGTATCTTGTACACAGCATATGTATGGGTCCTGGTTTTTTATCCATGCAGCTACTCTATGTCTTTTGATTGGATCATTTAGTCCATTTATGTTTAAGGTTATTATTGATATGTAGTTGTTTATTCCTATTTTGTTCTTTAAATCTACATTTCTTTTTACTATATATTCCCCCCTTTGTTCTGTTTACAACAGGCCCCTTAACATTTCTTGCAGCATTGCTTTGTTTGTATTGAATTTCTTGATTTTTTTTTGTTTGTTTTTTTGGGAAGCTTTTTATTTCTCCTTCAATTTTAAACAATAGCCTTGCTGGATAAAAAAGTCTTGGTTGTAGGCTCTTGTTCTTCATTACTTTGAATATTTTTTGCCATTCCCTTCTGGCCTTACTTTGAATATTTCTTGCCATTTCCTTCTGGCCTCAAGTGTTTTTGTTGAGAAGTCAAATGTCATTCTTATGGGTGCTCTTTTGTAACTGATTGACTTTTCTTCTCTTGTAGCTTTCAGTATTTTTTCTTTATCTCTTAGCTTTGGCATTTTAATAATGATATGTCTTGGTGTAGGTTTTTTTGGGTTTCTCTTTATTAGAATTCTCTGTGCTTCTTGAACTTGTGTGACATTTTCCTGCATTAATTTAGGGAAGTTTTACATTATAATTTCTTCAAACAGGCTCTCTATCCCTCATTCTTTCTCTTCTCCTTCAGAAACCCCTAAGATACGGATGTTGTTTCTTTTCATGTTGTCATAGAGTTCTCTTAGAGTTTCCTCAGACTTTTTGAGCCTCTTTTCTATTTGCTGCTCCACTTTCATGCTTTTGTTTATCTTGTCTTCTAAATCACTGATTCAATCCTCTGCTTCATCCAGCCTGCTTTTAATTCCTTCTAATGTAGTCTTCATTTCTGATATTGTATTTCTCATTTTTGACTGGTTCTTTTTTATTATTTCAATGTCCTTTTTGATGCTTGTTATCTCTTTATTTAGGTGCTCATTGTGTCCATCTATTGTTGCTCTAAGACCTTTGAGCATTCTAATAATAATTATTTTAAGCTTTGCATCCAGTAGTTTGGTTATTTCCATCTTAGTCAGTTCTTTTCCTGGGGATTTCTCTTGTTGATTCATTTGGATTGCATTCTCCATCTTCCCATTTTGTCTGTGTATACACTCCTCATTTCATATGTTGTTTGTGAAGCTAGCTAAGTCTAGGGTTGGTATTGTCTGCCTTCAATTTTCAGTTGTGTTATTTCTAGGTCTTCTTTGATTGGCATCAGCTGGTGTTTGTAATCTGCTGTGGGCTACTTATCTGGCTTTTACTGTTCTTTTTGCTGTTTGTGTCAGTGTTTTCTATGTCTTTGTTGGGTCAGGGGTGATGAGTCCTTCCTTAATCTTCCACTCTAACAAGGGTTGTTAGGTCCTGATCTGGTTCTTTCCGTATCTGGCCACTGAATATGCCTCCTTTGGACCTCCGTCTCCAGGGCCTGGTGCAGATTAGTGGGGGTCACTGCCTATGACTGGCTCTTATCAACCTATCAACCTTTTTGGAGCTACAGGTGATACAGATCTTGTGACTGCCTCTTCTGGGTCCAGGTGCCATTGTAAATATCAGCTGCACTCCTAGGCTTGCTTATATCTACTCTTGGCTTGGGGGGAGTTCCTTTAAAAGTTAAAGTTCCCTTGAGATCTACTTTCTGTTGCCTCTTATTGCTGGCTACTTGTTGAACTCAGTATTGTAATTCAGTGATTAGGTATGGTATTGGATGTGGCCTGCCCCTTAGCCTAAGGTGTCATTCTATCCAGAATTTTTATTTATTTTATTTTGTTTTTTTCTTCTTTTTCAGCACTCAGAAGGGTGTAGCCACAGGGTTCCAGTGAGTGTGGCTTCTGTGCTCCTGTTGTGTGGTCTGTCCACCAGCTTGCTGCTGCTGTCGCTGATTGGGGCATTTGGGCTCAGGTGCTGCTGGCGCCTGCCCACCTCTGTGGGCCAAATACAGTCTGTAAGCCCTTTCCAGGCTCCAGGGCTCTAGGTTGGCATTTTGGTTTTTGGGCTGAGGACCCACAACTCTCCAGGCAACCCTCCCCATCGGAAGAGTGCCTCCAGGCCATTGCTCACTCCCCAGAGTGGGGCAGCCCTTTCCATGTCTCCGCCTTTCCTACCAATCTCAGTGTGGCTTCTTTGGTGGTCCTCAGCTATAGAATCCTCTTAGTTTAGTCCATAGTGGGTCTTTCAAGATTAGTGTTCTTAGAATTAAGTTGTAATCCACCTTGGTTCTGGGAAGTGGGAGTTGGAGTGTCTGCCTACTCTGTGGTCATCTTGTCTCTTCTTTTTCTGTCATTCTTTACAGAAAACATCTTTAATAGAGTTGACTCTACTTTATGTCTCCTAATTGTCTCCTTCCATTCTTTCTCACGTCTACTCCAGTTATGCTTTTGTCCTCACTTCTTCACCTTTACTGCTTTTGTCAAGGTCACTATGGCTTCTATATTGCTATATCCAATCATCAAAATTCAGTCATATTATTTAAATTGTAGGTGACATTTTTTACCACTCCCACCTCCTTGAAACTTTTTCTTCATTTGACTTCCAAGATATCACACTCCTTGTTTTCTGTTTATTTTTCTGGTTGCTCCTTGTCAGTAACCTTTTCTGTTTCACTGTATATTTCTTACTTCTAAAACCTGGAGTATCCCAAGGTTCAATCCTTAGGACTCTTCCCTTTGCCCCACTTGTATAGGTCATCTCATCCATCTCTATTGCTATCACTGCCATCTTTATATAGTTGGCTCCTAGATTTATAGCTCCAACTCCTACTGCATTCAGAGTTAGTCTCATTTATCAAATAGTCAAGGAATTGAAATATCAACTATATCATTTGTTAGGTAAAGATGGAGAAAAGTAACAACTGAAAAAAAATAATGGGAAGGATATGTGACAAACCCTGTTAGTTGTCTGTTCAAAACCCATTCCATTATTTGTTCCTTGCTAACATATTCTGAACTTGTTCAGGTATCCATATTTCAGGAGAATTCTTTTGACACTGAGCTTAAGGGTAAGCCTGTATAATCCTAAGCAATGCTCTGTTTTTGCAAATCCTTTGTTTAGAAGAACTTGTTTCTTGCCAATAAGGTGTGAGAAGAAATCTACTGAAAGAATTCCAAGAGAGGTTTCCTTATTAAAAAAAAGAGATGCTAAAAATAGCTAGCCACTCTTTTTCCAATGGACTTTAATGGTGTGTCTATGTGGGGGGGGGGGGCTGGGTGGGATGCCTGGAGCTGTTACAGCAACCAACTTCACAGAGCTAGGATTTGTCTGAAGAAAAGCTCCATACTGAGGGTGGTCAAGTAGAATGACAGAAAGAGAATGAGGCCCTGATAATATCAGTCTTTGGAAAAACTAACCCAGGAGCTGCTCTATAACTAAACTTCCTGTTATGAGGATACAAGTTGGCCTCATTGTTGAATACAGTTGATTCGGATTTTTTGTTACTTGTAGCATAAGAATGAAAGCTGACAGTGTGGAATTTTTCAAGGTGGAAGAGGAGTACTTGTTTACTTGCTGACATGAGAAATGTTCAGACTTGTAGAAAATTGTTATGAGTTTATTTGAACTAAAACTGATGACAAACATCAAGAAGCAAGATCTCAAGTGCTCCAGAGAATAACAGTTTTGCAGTTTCTTTTATGCATTTGAAATTAAAGAGGGAATTTAAGAAAGATTATATGGAGATGGTAAAAAGCAAGGCAGGGATTGGATTATAGGTTAGTTAACAATTCTGTGCTCCCTTGAGGAGGTTAGGGCTTATTTGAAAGGTGTGTTAACCTAGATGCACAGAAAAAAATGGACAGGGCTTGCTTAAGGCAAAGATAAGCCTTTTACTAAGAGTTATATGCCAAGACCCACTTAATTAGAAATTTATGATCAGATTACCCTGTGAGGTTAATTTCCATAGAGTCCCTTTTTCATCCACATTCTTAAGTTAATGACATACTGATATAAAAAAGTTATGAAATTTTCACTTAAAAATACAATTTCTGTATGGGAATTCTCTGAACTACTATCTTCTCAATGTCTGTTAATCTAAAACTCTTCTAAAAAATAAAGTGTATTAACAAAAACTTAGGCTCATGCATGGTGGAGGTTATCAAAATTTGGTGGAGGTAACTATGGTAAATATCACAGAAGTGCATGAAGAATGATGAGAAGGCAGGAAAGTTGCTGGGTTCTCATCTAGGCAATTCATTAAAGTTTTGGGGAATAGAATAAGCCTTTCACAGCAGTTTGAAGGATAAAACTGAGATAGTGGTGAGGGGTGAGGTTGTAGCCACATGGTTTACTTTGAAGAAAGGCTCACAGGTAGCAGTCAGTGAAATACTGCTTCTGCAGGGATTAAAAAAAAAAGATTCATAGTTAAAGGAACCCTGCTTTTTAATAACCAAGAGTGCATTTTAAACTTAGTAAACCATAATTTAGTTTAGACACTAAAATACTATGCTACAATTGGTAAAACTAATAAAAATTTATTTACTTTTTAATTATAAGAAAACATTTAAGCCCTGGCCGGTTGGCTCAGCGGTAGAGCGTCGGCCTAGCGTGCGGAGGACCCGGGTTCGATTCCCGGCCAGGGCACATAGGAGAAGCGCCCATTTGCTTCTCCACCCCTCCGCCGCGCTTTCCTCTCTGTCTCTCTCTTCCCCTCCCGCAGCCAAGGCTCCATTGGAGCAAAGATGGCCCGGGCGCTGGGGATGGCTCCTTGGCCTCTGCCCCAGGCGCTAGAGTGGCTCTGGTCGCAATATGGCGACGCCCAGGATGGGCAGAGCATCGCCCCCTGGTGGGCAGAGCACCGCCCCATGGTGGGCGTGCCGGGTGGATCCCGGTCGGGCGCATGCGGGAGTCTGTCTGACTGTCTCTCCCTGTTTCCAGCTTCAGAAAAATGAAAAAAAAAAAAAAAAAAAAAAAAAAAAAAAAAAAAAAAGAAAACATTTAAGATTATAAGAAAACAATATTGTTAATTACCCTGAGCTTCTGAATAGTTTGACTAGTTTGAAGTTCAGCCTGGTTTTGGGGAGCAGACCAATTAAAGTTGTCAGTTTATGCAGCTTGATCTAGATACAACAGGGGCGGCAAAAGGAGAAATTAAAAGATTTGTCAGTAGAGTGAATATTTGACCTAGAAGTCAATCTAATATCCTTTTCCAGTATAAATTCCTGATTAATAATCTCAGTGTGAAATCAAAACAATACCAAAATTTGAATAAAAAAGCAATATTTTTATAATCTTGGGGGTGAGAAAGCACTCCTTAACCATGATACCAAAATAAAACACAATTTTAAAGAAGATCAATAGCTTTTATCATTTTAGCATAAATGGTATAAAAAACTTTTTAAACTTTAGAGCACTTGGAAAATATATGTGGCATATATATTATATAAAAGGTTAAAAATCTTAATATATAACACTGAGGAACAACTTTTTTATTCATTTTCTATTGCATGAGGTTTTAGAACTGTTTCTATATATTTCTGCATCACTGATTCCAAATCTGAAATTCATATTTTGGTGCGTGCTCTAGTTTTTATGCAATTTTAATTTCTTTTTGTTACAGTTAATGGCATGCATTGGTTTTTCAATTGGAGTTAAAGGGCAACGACTCTTGGATTGAACATAACCACAAGGCAATTAATGTTTTACAAACATCACTTTTACATAATTGTAGTTGTTTTTAAATGTAAAAAATTATTATCTGATAAAAACACCCTATTATTTTGTTTTAAGATTGAATCATGGCATCTTAGAGTAGGCATAAATGTAAGAATAGTCCTGACACCTTCTGTTATATAGGTGGCTGTTACACACTTCAATGTCAAAGGCGCAATATTTCATCATTTGTGACCCATGCATAAATTGCCTATTTTCAAGTTCCCCTTGGCGATCAAGACAAGAATTGGGCTCCTTATATTGTGTGTCTTAATTGTGAAGAAATACTTTGTGACTGGACAAAAGGAAAATACAAAGGAATGCCTTTTGGTATTCCCATGGTTTGGCATGAACCTAAGGACCACAGCAGTGACTGTTATTTCTGTCTGATCCATACAAAGGGCATCGGCAAGAAAAAAACGGCATATGATCGTATATCCTAATATTCCTTCAGCAATACAACCTATCCCACACTCTGAGGCACACCCGGTTCCAGTTTTTAATGATTTTATTTCTTTTAAGGACAAAGAAAGTGAACATGGTGATCAAGTATATTTTGATAAGATGCATGAGGAAATGGTTGTGAAATATGAAGGGTCTTCTTCTGATTCCAAGCAGTCATTAACCCCTCAGCAGTTTAGCCAACCCGAATTGAATGACTTAGTAAGAGATTTGGGCCTATCAAAGAAAGCAGCTGAGTTATTAGTTTTCAGGCTTCAAGAAAACAATGTACTTCACCGATCAGCTAAAGTATCCCATTTCAGGAAGTGTGAACAAATTTTTGTAGACTTTTTTTCCCAAAGACAAACACTTTGTTTATTGTCATGATATCAGTAGTCTTCTCAGCCAGTTAGGTGTTACCACTTACAGTCCAACAGAATGGCAGCTATTTCTTGACAACTCTAAACTGAGTCTGAAATGTGTTCTCCTACACAACGGTAACATTTATGCAGCCATTCCAATTGGTTATTCAATTCATCTGCGGGAAAACTATAATGACATGAAAATTGTCCTCAACTTTATGAAGTATGAGGAGCATAACTGGATCATTTGTGTGGATCTTAAAATGGTAAATTTCCTGCTAGGACAACAGAGAGGTTTCACGAAGTATCCTTGCTTTCTGTGTTTGTGAGACAGCTGAGCTCGGGAGAAACAATGGACACAGAAAGAGTGGCCAAAACATGAAGCTCTGGAAGTAGGGATGCAAAATATTGTGAATGAACCTGTAGTTAACTGAGTCAAGATCATTTCCCCCCCAACTTCACATCCAACTTGGCTTAATGAAGCAGTTTGTTCAGGCTTTGAATAGAGAAAGTGAATGCTTTCAACATATTATTTCTGCTTTTCCTGACTTGTTTTTCTAGAAGCAGGTATATTCAATGGACCTCAAATTTGAACCCTCATACATGACAAAGAATTTTCCAGGAAGATGAATAAGGAGGAGAAAGCAGCATGGCAATCTTTTATGGCAGTTACAAAGAACTTCCTTGGCAACAAAAAAGCAGAAAACTATGAACTTCTGGTTCAAAGATGCTGTTGGCTTTCCATGACATTTGATGTAACATGAGCCTTAAGATTTACTTCCTGAACAGTCACCTCGATAAGTTTTCTAAAAATCTTGGAGCTGTTAGTGATGAGCAGACTACTGCTGGAGCATCAAATGAGATTGTTCTCAACAGGTACACAAACGCAAGAGCTGCAAATGCAAATTTTTGCCTGAATAGAATTTAAATAAGTTTTGTGGAAATTTTATGATTAAAATAAGTGTTTTACTATGTTCTATTTTGAAATTGTATATAAATTCTGATGCAATCATATCTTTTAGTGTATTAGTGTATTTACTGCATTATATAAATTATTATATTTTCACAAAGATGTTGCCCAAGAAGACATTCTACTTCATTATGTTAAACTATATTTTACAATAAGATGAAAACCTAAAATCTTGAATTGCAAAAAAACCCTGTAGCTTTCAGAGAAAAACTAATATTTAAAAAAAAATTTTTTTTTTTCACTTTTCCGAAGCTGGAAACAGGGAGGAAGCCAGACAGACTCCCGCATGCCCACCAGGGGGCGATGCTCTGCCCCTCTGGGGCGTCGCTCTGCTGCATCCAGAGCCATTCCAGCGCCTGAGGCAGAGGCCACAGAGCCATCCCCAGAGCCCGGGCCATCTCTGCTCCAATGGAGCCTCGCTGCGGGAGGGGAAGAGAGAGACAGAGAGGAAGGAGAGGGGGAGGGGCGGAGAAGCAGATGGGTGCTTCTCCTGTGTGCCCTGGCTGGGAATCGAACCCCAGACTCCTGCACGCCAGGCTGACGCTCTACCGCTGAGCCAACCGGCCAGGGGAAAAACTAATATTTGATTTGAGATCAGCACACTCGAATTAGGTAAGAACAAGTGTTTTTGTGGATGCAACAAAAATTTTGTTCCCCAGTGTAATGCGTTATTAGGAATTAATAAATAAATGAGTACAACCAAAACAAAATGGTACACAAGACATGAGACTGGAAAGGGAGGAAATACAGATGATCAACACATTTTTGACACAATGTTCACTCTTAGTGAACAGCAAAAAGTTTAAAATAGAAGCAAAAATAATATGCTATCCCTCCTCCATCAATTGATAAAGATTAAAAATAATAATATTCAGGATTGTCTATGGTACAGGGAAATAAGCAAATAATAGTGGCACAATTATAGATTTTTTTTCCAGAGGAAATATTGGCAATATTTATTTAACATTTTTGATATTTATTAAAAACCACTGGAATTCCAACTAAAAAAATGAAAGTAAAGGCATGAAAATAGTCATGTCAGGATTTTTAATATTAAAAAATTGGAACATCTGAGTCTGGACAGTTTCCCAACTGAATTGAGACTGGTGTTAAATAAATTATACACCATATTATAAGTTATTAAAATTATATTGTAGAAGAATGTTAATTAACATGGGAAAATGTTCAGACTATGGTTTTTAAAGTCAAAACAGACTTTAAAACCACATGTATCATATGATTTTGTTTCTCTAAAAATATTATATACACATAGAGAAGATATGGAAGAACAAACAAAATATTAATGAAAATTATCTTTTGATATTAGAATTATAAGTATCTGGATTGTAACATTCCTTATGTGTTGCCTAGCAAAACCTGTTTTTGTCATGTTTCATTTGAATTGGGAATAGAATTTTGAGTCAATGTTACTACGTTGACAGAAATTGAATCAAGGACAAAACTTAGGTGGAACATCTAGCATGATAGATGGCTATTGAATAGCAAAATGATTTGTTGATGGAATGATTTGAAATATTCTGTGTGGCTTGAAATGAGGACTTTGAAACAAAAGAAGAAGGTATGATAAATGTGGTTGGGCCAGTGATGGTCACTACTTGGATTTGGATGATTTTGTTTGGTAAACTTCTTAGGAATCTGTTTCCATAAAGTCCTGATCTGGGAAAGATCATCTCAGGACAAGTTTGTCCTCATAACAAAGCATCATAGCAATTAGTGAACTGGTTCTGTTTTCATAGTGCCTTGTCACTCATGTGTCCCATTACAATTTTCTTATTTTTAGTCCCAAGAAAGGACCTGATTCAGTTAAGCGCGTGCGCACACACAAACACACACACACACAGACACACACACCACTATGACAGTTCTGCAGGATACATTCTTTGGTACCATTCTTATAGAAAGTAACCCTGAAGGGAAGAAAGGCATTCTGCCAACTGGCTCAGCTTGCAGCTTGTGGAAGGCACCATCCTGTGCAGAAGCAGGCTAGCATCCTTGTATCGTGCCACCCAACTCCACCTCCGGTTCGGATCCTGCCCTGGCACTTATGTCCTGACAGGTCCTTAGCACTGCTTGCTGTAACAAACCAGTTCTGACCAATTTTTAGTGGGAATGCTAAGAAGAGGGACTTGGACTCTGAGGTGTTACTAAGCTTAATTTGAATAAATGAGTTAATTTGAATAAATATCTCTTTTTCTGTCCAGTGGTTATTAACCTTTCTTTTTTTTAACATAAGATACTTTTTTGTGTGAGTTATATATTATGTATAACGTAAAACATAAAATTGATAAGTCACAGATGATTGACAGGGGAATGGGTGTGTGGGGATGGTTAGAAACTTCATGGAACCACCAGGGCTGAGAGCCATGGATACTTTCAGAAACATGCAGTGACTTGGTCAATATATAGTAAACAAGAGAGTCAAGGTTGGAATCCAGAGCTACCTGCCCTGGGGGGTGTTTTCTACCACAGTCTTATACGCCTTCTGTACCACATCTGCCTTAGAAACCCTCCACATACGTGAGGTGAGGATGTGTGAACTAACCTTACTCTGGTAAACATTCTGGAACATATGTATGTAGTGTATCAAAACATCACATCACACTTTAAACTTACACAATGTTTTATGTCAATTATATCTCAGGAAAGCTGAAATAATTTAAAAATAAAATAGAAAAGAAACCCTTCATGAGGCCCTTGACAGTGAAGCCAAACCCTCCTTCAGGCTGTTTTCTGGAGGATGAGAGGGCCTCTGGCCAGAGGGCTTCTCTGCAGGCGTTCGTTCCCTCCTGTTGTTGCTCCGTGCGGCTTGAATCTGCCCACCTTCCAAGGCCACTGCAGGCCTTTGAGAGAACCTTTGATTTAACATGTAAGGGAATTCCCACTGGCACATTAAATGTTTTTCTATTTTATCATTTTCCTGCAGCTAGCAACTTTTGGCATGCAGGGTATTTTTATGAATGCTATAAGTAAACATTGTAAGGTCAGCAACAGTGATGAACGTGAACCTGAAAGCTTAAAGCTGGAAGACATTAGGCTTCACTGAAAAAAAAAAAAGTGGAATGGAAAAAAGTAAATACTGAGGATTTAAAAATACTTGTCAAAGCATTGCAACTCTGCACTGTGCATCCAAATCCAAAGTTAGTATAATTAGACTAATAAAAACAAATTGATTTTGAGTGATGTATTTAGGTAATCAGAAGACTTAATTGGTTTTACTTTGAGTTTGGGGCTTTGATTAAAAGAAAAAGAGTAGGTAGATTTACCATTTCACATTAATAGCCATTTCTTTTGTTTTCCAGCAGAACTAGACCCTTCCAGATTTTTCTACAAAGCATGACAGACAGATTCCTAAGATGTCAAGCCACTACTCAGAGTTTCCAGGGATCGTGGCCCACTTTTGGTCCAAATATCCCTTTGAAAAATACTCCCAAAATAAATAAAATGTGGCCTGTGGTGGTGTTCTGCTCCAATGCCCTCCTGAGGAGGAAGGTCTTGGTGAGCTGCTTGGAAGCTGAAGTCCGGAAAACTGTCTTGGACACAGAAAGTAGGTAATTCACTGCAGGAAACTTACACCTTCTTGGGAGGCTACTAAACCTTTGCAGTGGTTGTGGCCTGTTTTCCAGTCATAAGCCTAGAAATCCCCACGGAATCCATGTTTAATATATTGGTCAACAGTTCCAAAATGACATCTGCCTCAAGATGCTTCCCCAAAACATCTTTTCTCTTACCTCTCATGGTCCCTGGCATAGGTTAGAATGATTGGGGGTGCGTGAAGGGGAGCTAACAAGTACATTTGATTTACTCTGCTGATCTATTTTTGCTCTATCAATCTTATTCTACTTATTCCTCAATAGAATTTACCCCTGTGCTACCTTGAGTCTAAACTTACTTGAGTCTGAATAATTTCACAATTTTTCTAATTAGTTTGAAGGCATTCATTCAACACACTTATAAATTTTCCTTTAAGGTGTTAGCAACCAACATTATTTGCTGTCATCTTCAAATTTAAGAGCCCAGTCTAAACCCTGATAATTAACAAAGTCAGCATCAAGCATATAACAAGTATATAAATATATAAACTTTCTCCTTGCCTATCTGGCCTATCTTTGGAATATCAGGAAGAGAATGCACTGTACTAAAGCCAGTTTGTGCCCATAATGATGGAGAATGTTGTCACCACCCCACCCTTCTTCCCATGGCTGCTGGCTGTCTTCACTGACAGAGAATCACGTAAAGAGATTGTCTGCCCTCTAGAAGCTACCAAAGAAGGTTTTACAAGTTTTTTCTCTGATAAGAACCTTTAGTGCCAACTGACTATCTAGGTTGCAGTCATCTTAGAAAAGGTCTGGAAGGATTGCAGAAGGGGCACATTCTTCAGAGAATGTGTAAGAAGGAACCCACTAAGGGACACACTTATTTCAGTTCCAGAAAATCAGACTTTATTTACTTCCCAGGAGAATTCTTCAATGTCAGAAAAAAGCTAGGGAAGTAATGGAAAAAAAGATAGAAGACACTTTTTTAAAGACTTGGTAAGTCATGTTTCATTAAGGGCAGGATTTATGGTTTGATCTGCACCATAGATCTTTGATGATAATAGTAATATTTAATGAGATGACACACTTACTAGTACCAGGCAGTGTTAAACTCTTATCTCAGTTATTCCTTTCAAGAAACTTGTGACCTCGGTTCTTCCACTACCTCCATTTTACAGACGAAGATTCTGAGGCTCACAGAAGTGAAATAAAGTGCTGAAGGCCACGCATATCTGGGGGATGATTGAATTTTAATTTCTCAATTTATTTTTCTAGTTGATGTTCTGTTCTCTTTGCACTTTGGACCATGTATATACCTATACAAACTTGGTAAATCCTGTTAAACAAAACCCATTCTAAGATTAAAACCAGCAACTGTCCCTCTACCCAGGTTTCAAAGAGTTTTAACTACTTGAACCTGTATTGTCTATCTCCGGGGCAGGTTTACTTACCTGTTAAATTCTGCCATCTGACGAAAATATCCCTGTTCACACCTTCTGGATCCATCCTCCCTCCCCCTCTAACATACCCAAAACTCAAACACAAACACACTCACAGAATTTTGTTCTTTCTGGTAACCCTACACTAAAAAACTTTAGTTCCTGCTTAACTTTGTACATGCAACTCAAATTCCTCGACTTTCTATTTCTTCTCAGAGATTCTGACGTGCCTTCTGGTGAAATGCTTCCAGCCTAATTGCCCATTCCCTTGTAGGGTAAATACTGATTATAGAATTTTTGAGCCGTCTTCCAATGGGAGTCCATTCTGGTTTTTTGCATTTATGCAGGGAGCTCTTAGAGGGAAGTTGAGGTTGTGTTCAACAGTTTCTCTCAGCTAGACTGTCTCATTTCTGGCCTCAGTGCACACAAGGTGGCACCCAGTCTCCCAATACCTGAAGGTGGTCCTCAGGATTTCAACAACACTCTTTCTGTAGCACGTAGAAAAGTTTCGCTGAAAGACAGGCACATTTCTTCAAATTTTAACAACTGTAATTTCATTAAAAAAAAAAAAACAATTGTAACTCCTTAATGAAAGTAATTGCATTGTGTAATTTCCTTCCTCTATTAGAAATTACACAGAAACTAAAGTTTTCCATATTAACAGCATTATTCTGTCTTAGCTCATTGTTCTCACTTTCAAAATATGTTAAAACAATAAAAAGAACAAAGCTGTTTCAAATATGCCAAATCTAATTTCAGATATCCACTCCCAGACTCCCCTATTCTAACCATGTTTCTAGCTGATAATCTCTGATCTTATCACTCTTGGCCATATATCCACTTATCACCCTGGCTTATTTATGAAGATAAATCCTGTGTTGAGATCAAAATCAACAATCTTTTTTTTTTTTTTTGGCTACAACTAAATTTATTTTTGCTGCTTTTAAAAAAGATTTAAAAAATATTTTCCAGTGGGTTTATTTGCTTTAAAAATTTGGTAAAAAAAATTGCTTTGAACAATAAATATCTTTTAGGTTGTCAGCTATCAAGATATTTGGAATATCTTGAGTTATCCAGGAACTGACAATTCAGTTATAGGATTATTTGTACCCTTGGCTTTGTTATTATGTTTTAAGATTTTCAATATCTGTCAAATAATATAACTCCGATCATTAATTTCTGGCTCCTTGTGAGTATGAGCTTATTAACTAATTGAACTTTATGTTACCCCAGATTATTTGAGCTTCAGTTTCTCATCTCTAAAGTGAAATGAGAATGACCTACTTTATACAGTTGCCATGAGAATTAAATGACATAATGCATGTAAAATAATTATTGTTCATTACACAGTAAGTACTCAATAAGGGTGCAAATTTAAAATATTATCTAAAAAGTGAAGTTTGGCCCTGGATGGTTGGCTCAGTGATAGACTACTGGCCCAGCATGTGAGTGTGCCAAGTTTAATTCTTGGTCAGGGCACACAGGTGAAGTGACCATCTGCTTCTCTCCCATCCCCCACCCTCATTTTTTCTCCTCTCACAGCCATGGTTTGATTGGTTTGAGTGCATTGGCCCTAGGAGCTGAGGATGGCTCCATGGCCTTGCCTCAGGTGCTAAAAATAGCTTGGTTGTGAGTATGGCCCCAGATAGGAGTTGCCAGATGGATCCCAGTCAGGGCACATGTGGGAGTCTGTCTCTCTATCTCCCCTCCTCTCACTTAGAAAAGAAGAAGAAGAAAAAAAAATTAAGCTTAAAATTAATAATTGGGTTACAATAATTTCTGTACATGTCTTTTATCCCTACATGCTTGTATACTCTGAGAGGATGGGCAGTGACCTTATTTGACCTTCAGTCTTTCTCATCCTTCAGCCCATTTCTGACACAGAGCAGTCTCTTAATGAATATTGAGGGAATGAAACTCATCTGAATAGCAACTTGCCATGCTCTCCAGTGCATTAATAAGTAGGAGTTATCAATAGTTGTTTTTACTTTGTGTTGATATTTTTTTCCTAAATATGTTTTAAAAATTTAACTCTAATTTTAAAAATAGTGTTTTTGTTTCACTCTTCCATTTAGGAAACTGAAGTTGAAAGTCAGTAAATTAAAAAAAAAAAAAAAAAAAGAAAGTCAGTAAATTAGTGTTAAGGAGCTCACAACTAAGAAGAGTCAGCAAATAAAGGATGTAATTGGCTTTTCCAAGAAACTTAAAATTGAGGCAACTTGGGAGAATAGCACGAAGTTTTCTGCGTTAGGTCTTGTCCCTGAAACAATGATCTACGGTGTGGAGAACTGAGCCATAACTAAGAAAAGCTTATACCTCACGTGAATATGTTGAGTCTTCTATTGTTAGAAAATCAATGTCATCAGGGCCATCTGCTTGCAAGATTCAGTTAAAGACACATTGAGTGTGAACATATAGGTTTACTCTATAATGGATATATTTTCCAACTTGTAATTTAATATACCATATATACGTTTAAGTGTATATGCAAATAATTGTATACCAATAACTACTCCAAACTAATTTACAAATATTACCTGGTGTTACATCAATTTTCTAAAAATATTTGCTCAGATTTAATCACACACACACAACATTTAAATCTGAGCAACATATTTTTAGAATATTGATGTAACACCAGATAATATTGGTAAATTCGGTTTGTGTGTTTAAAAAGAACTTCAATTCTATAATAAGATTATATGAATTTCAAACACCCAATATGTGCTACAAATAGTGCAAAGAGCTAAAAACATGGCAACATGAATAAGAGGAAAATTCCCAAGATGCTAGAATGGAAAATTGGGGACAGATTGTGTAATGCCGTGCTTTTGGACTTGGAACGTATTTTATCTTACGTGACAAGATTGAGGAAAATATTTAACTTGAATAAAAACTAATGTAAGAATTGGTTACTTAGAAATCTGTGATGGAATGGTTCTACAACTGAAAGCAGTTTTAGTGGACAGTTAGGCCACGAGAAGTGGGATGAGTGACCACATACAGGCTGAGTATTTGTCATTCTTGTCTAAGGTCAAAGGCAGCCACTGGGGGGTTCTGACAAAGAAAGGCCCCCTTGGGTCTGTGCTCACAAAGACTGTCAACAACGAAAAGGATGAATCAGAAAGGGAGCAATTGATGTATTTGATCTCACCTCATGAGTAACTAGACACAAGCCATACTATCCACCTTTGCAGTTCCTCCTGGCCACTCCTCTCCTTGATCTGGGAGAAGACAAGATGATCCTGTTCTAGGACACAGTCATTGTGATGAGGGATTGCTGCTCTGCTCTGCTCCCTCATGAAGGGACTGTAGTCTTTTCATTCACTTTGTAAAAACTGAGTCATAAATTTGTTTCACATTTCAGATTTCAGAATCAAGGATGCATTTTTAAAAAAGATTTTATTCATTTGAGAGAGAGAGAGAGAGAGAGGAACATTGATCTGTTCCTGTATGTGCACTGGTCAGGGATCAAACCAGCAACCTCTGCGTTTCAGGATGATGCTCTAACCAACTGAGCTATCTGGCCAGGGTAAGGCTGCATTTTTAAAAAGATTTTATTTATTCATTATAGAGAGGAGAGAGAGAGAGAGAGAGAGAGAGAGAGAGAGAGAGAGAGAGAAGGGGGGGAGGAGCAGAAAGCATCAACTCCCATATGTGCCTTGACCAGGCAAGCCCAGGGTTTTGAACCGGCAACCTCAGCATTTCCAGGTCGACGCTTTATCCACTGCGCCACCACAGGTCAGGCAAGGCTGCATTTTTAATGAGAGGTTTTCTGAATCCTAAGCTAAGTACCATCCTGATAAATATTATAAAGTCACTCAAGAAGGTGAATTCTTGCCTTGGCCAAATAGCTCAGTTGGTTAGAGCATCATCTACAGTGCAGAGGTTGCCAGAACAATCCCTGATTAGGGCACATACAGGAGTAAATCAGTGTGTCTGTCTCTTCCCCTCTCTTTCTCTTTCTCTCCCTCTAAAATCAATAAATTAAAAAAGAAAGAAATAAAATTTATTTAAAAAAAAGAAAGTAAATTCCTATTACTTGACACAAAGTAGCCTTCAGAATCTGTTCATATCTGATGACATTAATGCAAAATCAAAAACATTTCTTTGAAAGAGAAATAGCAGCCAATAGTGTAGTGTTTCAATCAGAGTTCCAGCAGGAAACAGCTGGCACTCTCAGACTGAGTAAGGAGTGTTATTAAAAGAGTGATTTACAAAGATGTGGGAAGATTTAGAGACAGGTACAAAGGGATGTTGAAAGACCTTGGGGCTAAAACAGCAGAAGTGATGTGATTGTTAAAGTCTTTATTTATCCCCAGGTCTGAAGACCTGTGTGCCAGTCCCAGATCTCATCAGTGGGTAGCTATAGGGAGAGGGCTACTGGAATAGAACAGTGACAGTTCCTGGAAAAATGTGGCCGACTTGTATACCATAGAAAGGCAGTTAAGCACACAGCCTTTCTCTCCTCCTACATGAGCTGAGAGTTCGTTGATGTGGCCTCTATAGATCAGCCCACAGGGCACAGACTGGGACACAGAAGGGTAAAGAGTGGATATGGAGGGCAAATAGAAAACAACCTGCTCACTGTAGTTTTTTCTATGTGGTAAATCCACATAAAATATTACAAGACATCAGCAAAATGGTAGACTAGGAAGATCTGAGCTCATATTCCTCCATAAAATCATAAAAAAACAACACAACAAGCCTTTGCACGAATGGCAACAGTCTTGGTCTTCAGTAATGGAAACTTAGTTCCCAGTTCTAGGGAGAGAGCAGAACTTGTTTGCAAATTACAGTGCACATCTGTTCTACCTGGCAGGGCATATTTGAAGAATTGATTCCCTGTTTCTTTCTCTCAAAATTCAGGCCACAGGCAGGAAAACCTGAAGGTTCTGCTTACAAAATCTACCAGGAGAGTACACACTCACAGATACCTGGGGGTAAGAGATCCTCGCTGGAGGCGTACAATAAACATCTAAGGCGCAGAGGAGAAAGTGGCATCATATTTTTGGAGAAATTAGGAGATTTAAAAGCAGTCATTTTTATAAGTGCATCTAGAAAGCCACATGCAAACATGGGTAAGATATGGATTCCTAATAATCCAGAGAAAACATTAAACTTTCACCTGAGGATGATCCCTAGGCTCAGAGCAAGTCTAACTAAGTGCAAAGACTACCCCTTACAGAGCCAGTATACTAAGACTAGGAGTGGGGATTTTACTCTCTGTCTCTGCCTGCCTGCCTGTCTGTCTGTCTGTCTGCCTGCCTCACTCTCTTTGTTTCTTTCTCTGTGTATTTTTTCCCCTTTGTTTCAGCTCCTGGAATTTAAGGAAATCTCTATCAAAACATTAACTGAACACAAGCTAAAGTAACAGAGACTTCAGTTAGCACAGCTGACAAAGAACAGACTTTTGGAAAATTCTTAAAACTAATGGACTATCATAGATTTCAACAATCAATCACACAAACAAAACTTACAATATCAAAAGAAAGGACAGGGCCCACACGGGAAGCAACCAATGAATGCATACACCAAACAAATGTTTCCCTCTCCCTTCCCCTCTCTGCTCCTTCCTCTCTCTCTCTCTCTGAAAATAAAAAAGAAATTAAGCCCTGACCAGATAGGTTGGTCAGTTGGGACATTGTCCCGGAGCATGGAGGTCGCCAGTTCTATTCCCTGGTCAAGGCACATACAGAAATAGCTCAATGTTCCTCTCTCTCCCTGCCTCTCTCTCTCAAACAAAGCAAAACAAACAAAAATAAACAAACAAACAAAACAAAAGGAAGCCTTATAACACTGTATGTTAGTCACAGTATCACGGAAGAGGAAGTTTGAAATTTATAGCTAAAAAGTGTATAATCTAAGACCCCAACAAGAAGGGGCACTCAGGCTAGCTGAATTGCCCATTTGTGCTTTGTGCCAAGTGTATAGCCTTGCTTAATAACCTGCTTGCTTTGCTTGAACATTGCACCCTGCCTCTCACCTGAATTCTTTATCGTGAGTGTGACAAAGGTCAAGAAGGAGAAGCACCCTTATATTTGGACCTTCTCTGTTGATAGTCTTTATGTCAAAAATTATTACAAGAGACACTGACCTGTGGTGGTGCAGTGGGTCATGTGTCGACCTGCAATGCTGAAGTCACCAGTTTAAAACCCAGGCTTTCTTGTTCAAGGCACATATGAGGAGCAACAACTATGAGTTTATGCTTCTGCCCCCCCCATTCTTTCTCTCTCCCCTCTCTTGCTAAAATCAATAAATAAAATCATTAAAAAATTATTATAAGAAACTGCCCTGGCTGGTTGGCTCAGTGGTAGGGCGTCGGCCTGGCATATGGAAGTCCTGGGTTCAATTTTCGGCCAGGGCACACAGGAGAAGCGCCCATCTGCTTCTCCACCCCTCCACGTCTCCTTCCTCTCTGTCTCTCTCTTCCCCTCCCGCAGCGGAGGCTCCATTGGAGCAAAGATGGCCCAGGCGCTGGGGATGGCTCTGTGGCCTCTGCCTCAGGCTCTAAAGTGGCTCTGGTCGCAACAGAGCGACAACAGAGTGACACCCCAGATGGGCAGAGTATCGCCCCCTGGTGGGCGTGCCGGGTGGATCCCAGTAGGGCGCAAGCGGGAGTCTGTCTGACTACCTCCCTGTTTCCAGCTTCAGAAAAAAAGAAAAAAAAAAAAAAGAAAAGAAACAAAAAAGGATAGTGATAAAATAGTCAATTCACTAAGAAGATATGACAGTTTTAAGTACCTATGCACAAAACATCCTAGGAACTCCAAAATATATCTAGCAAACATTGACATAATTAAAGGAGAAAATAGAAAACTCTAAGACAGGGGTCCCCAAACTTTTTACACAGGGGGCCAGTTCACTGTCCCTCAGACTGTTGGAGGGCCAGACTATAAAAAAAAATATGAACAAATCCCTGTGCACATTGCACATATATTATTTTAAAGTAAAAAAACAAAACGGGAACAAATACAATATTTAAAATAAAGAACGAGTAAATTTAAATCAACAAACTGACCAGTATTTCAATGAGAACTATGCTCCTCTCACTGACCACCAATGAAAGAGGTGCCCCTTCTGGAAGTGCGGTGGGGGCTAGATAAATGGCCTCAGGGGGCCGCAGTTTGGGGAACCCTGCTCTAAGATAATAGTAGGAGATGGCAATACTCTTACCTCTGGTAATGAATAGAACAACCAGGCAAAAGATCAATGAGAAACAGTGAACCTGGACAACATTGAAGATCAAGTAAAGCTATCAGAATACTATACCCAACAATAGCAGGATACAAACTTTTCTCAACTGAAACATGGCACATTCTCCAGGATAGACCATATACATATATATTAGACCACAAAACAAATCTCAATACATTTATATGATTGAAATTATATAAGGTTTCTTATTTGATCATGATGGAATAAAATTAGAAATCAACAGCAGAAGGAAAACTGGAAAATCCCCAATATGTGGAAATTAAACAACAGATCAGAAAGAAAATCACAGGGGAGATTAGAAAATACCTTGAGACAAATGAAAAGTAAAACACAACATATCAGAACTTGTGGGACGCAAGAAAGGGCTGCTAAAAGCGACATTTAAAACTATAAATGCTTACATTAAAAACAACAGAAGTTCTCAAATCAAGAATATCAGTTTACTCTTTAAGGAACTAAGGGTAAAAAGCAACCTAAACCCATATCTAGCAAAAGGAAGAAAAAAAAAATTAAAGCAGAGACAAAAAAATATAGAAAAGAAAAACAAGAGTAAAACTACATTAAACTAAAAGTTGGTTATTTGAAAAGACCAACAAAATTAGCAAACCTGTAGCTAGACTAAGTGAAAAGAGACAAAACTTAAATAACTGAAATCAGAAATCAGAGTGAGGTATTACTACGGGTTTTACAGGAATAAAAACTATTGTAAAAGAATGTTATAAACACTTGTATGTCAATAAATTGGATAACCTAATCAAAATGAACAAATTTCTAGAAATACAAATCTATCAAAACTGAATCATGAAAAAATAGAAAATATGAATAGATTTGTGAGTAGTAAAGAGATTAACCAACAATCAAAATCTCCCAACAAAGAAAAGTCATGGACCATTTGGCTTCACTGAAGAATTCTACTAAACATTAAAAAATAAACAAACAACAAAACACCAATTCACATTTTGTCCAAAGAATTGAAGCAGAGAGAACACTTCCTAACTCATGCTATGAAGTCAGCTTTGCCCTGATAACAAATCCAGCAAAGATGCTGTATGAAAAAAAAAATCAAATAAAAAACTTATAGACCAATATCTTTTATGAATATTGATGTAAAAATTCTAAACAAAATGCTAGCAAACTGAATTCAACAGTAAATTATAAAGATTATATATTGTGAACAACTGGAATGCAAGAATAATTCAATATATGAAAATGATAAATATAATTCACCACAGAAGAAGAATGAAGACCCCTCCCACATACATGATCATGTCAATCAATGCAGAAAAAACATTTGACAACATGGCAATTATGACTTCTCTTTATTTGAGATGTGCTATGTGACAAGTACTACATTAGGCATTTAATATAGAATGTTTTCAATCCTCAAGGCAATACCTTAAAATATGTAATATTATATTAATATTTTGAAACCCTCTTAACATATGAACAAACTGAAACTCAGGCTTCAAAAACTGAAGTAATTTGTCAAAATCATCAATATTAAGTGTATATTCCAGATTTTTAGATGATAAAATCTAAGGCATTTCTACCATGTTTTGTGGCTTTTGCTACTGTACCTAAGGAGAAGCAAAAAGAAGGTACCAAGAACTGATTTGCAAAAGTCACTACCCAGCCGATGGGCTAAATAAAATGGACTTTGTTTTCTTCATCTCTGATGCTATTCTCACTGACAATAAAGTGCTACTATTTTAATTGCGTGTTAAACTTCATTCCTGAAATGGGGGCCCATCTCACTCCAGCAACTGAGTTTAGACCACTGGATGCTGTCTCTCCACTTTTCACAGTCTATCCAAGAGAAAAATGATTCATATAGCACCTGCAGCCCAGTAATGGGAGGCAGTACCCACAGTGGCCTTAGAAGCAGCAAAAAACAAAATGGAAGTTCATAAACAGAGAAATATGGAATCAATTTGATTTTGACTATCTCTGTTAAAAAAAATCCTCCTAAAAAATTGGTGTCATCTCACTGAACTTGAGTTATAAAAAGAAGTCAGAATTAGAGTTTCCAATGTTTTAAATGAGTTTTAATAGGTATATCACTTACCTTCCTGACAAAATGATGAACACAGACTTGCTAAGTTGCAAAAATGCCTGTGGACCATTACAGGAAAAGAGAACTTTTACGATTATATCATTCTTATTTATTTATTTATTTATTTATTTATTTATTTATTTATAAAGAGAGAGGCAGCAAGAGCAAGACAGGAACATCTAGCTTCTCTTGTCTGTGCCCTGACCCAGGATTGACCTGACAACCTCTGCACTTTGGGAGAATGCTTCAACCAACTGAACTATCTTGCCAGGGCCTAATTTTTTATTGATTGAAATAAAATGTTTTTCTTCTAGTAAAACTAAAAAATATGGCCTGACCTGTGGTGGCGAGTGGATAAAGCGACGACCTGGAAATGCTGAGGTCGCCGGTTCAAAACCCTGGGCTTGCCTGGTCAAGGCACATATGGGAGTTAATGCTTTCAGCTCCTCCCCCCCTTCTCTCTCTCTGTCTCTCCTCTCTCTCTCTCTTGTCTCTCCCTCTCCTTTCTAAAATGAATAAAAAAAAATAATTAAAAAAAAAAACTAAAAAATATGCTTCTAAAAACCTCTGAATTTGTACATTTTAAACTTTAAAAATCACTTTTAAACCTATGAGCTGGCTTTAGCACCCCAGTAGCTGGAGAAATGGTGTACCTCTTACACGTTTCCCCATGTATAAGACGCACCTTTTTCAAAACTTTGGGGTCTAAAAACTGGGTGCGTCTTATACAGTGGTTGTATATATATATTTTACTCCCATTTCCCACTTATTTGCTCTTGTCTTTACACTCATAGTTTTGCACTTATTACCATTATATTACGGTAGGTTACATTTTTCACATTTTGTCCAGAAATGGCTCAGAAAAGATTTTTGTAGTGCAGAATTCAAGTGAAAAGTGATCCAGTTTGCAAAAGTGAATGGAAATCGTGCTGCTGAACGTAAGTTCGGTCCTCCTCCAACTGAGAAATCAATCCAAGACTGGCTATGGGAAGAAGAAACCCTACTGAAAATGCCACAGCAGAAGAAGACCATGAGAAGCAAGTCAGCAAAATGGCCTGATTTAGAGAGAGAATTGAAGGTACAGATTGAAGAGCAAAGGATAATTGGAATTCCTGTGTCCACAGAGATGGTTCAGCATGAGGCAAGAAAAATTGCTGATGAAAAAGAAGTTACTGATTTCAGAGGAGGATATAATTGATGCTTCAGGTTCATGAAACAGAATGGACTAAGCATGCGTACACACACAGACTTGCCGAAAACATGCCTGAAAACTATGAGCAGAAGGTCCTTGAATTTCATTGTTTTGTCATTCAATGTCAGAAGACACATCAGTTTGAGTTGGGATAGATCGTAAATATGGACAAAGCTTCCCTTCAATTTGATGTACCAAGTAACAAAACTGTTGATAAGTTGATAAGAAGGGGTGAAAACTGTAACTGTGAAGACAAGTGGACATGAAAAGAGCCATTATACACTTGTTCTAGCTTGTTGTGCCGATGGAACCAAGCTGCCTCCTATGCTGATTTTCAAATGTAAAACAATGCCAAAAGAAGACATTCCTTGAGGAGTAATTGTCCACATTCATGACAAGGGTTGGATGGATCAGGATGGGATGAAGATCTGGTTTGAGAAAGTTTGGAGAAGGCGACCAGGTGGGTCCTTATGCAAACCTGCCCTATTGGTGCTTGATAAGTTCAGGGCACACATAACAAAAAACACAAAGAAGATTGCTGCAGAGCAAAAAACAAAAGTTGCCATCATACTTGGAGGCTAGACATCCTAGCTCCAACGCTTGATGTCAGCATTAACAAACCCTTCAAAGCTGCTATGAAAGAAGAATAGAACCAATGGATGAAGTCTTCTGGGGACAATTTAACATTAGTAGGAGGAGTGAAGAAACCAACTATAGGAGAAATTTGTATCTAGGTGAAAAGATCCTGGGATAATATTAAGATTGAGATTGTTGTCAAGTCATTTAAGTGTGGCATTTCAAATGCCATAGATGGAACTGAGGATGAGGCATTATAGCAGGGGCCAGGAATCTATGGCTTGCGAGCCAGATGTGGCTCTTTTGATGGCTTCATCTGGCTCGCAGACAAATCTTTAATAAAAAAATAATAATGTTAAAAATATAAAACATTCTCATGTATTACAATCCATTCATTTCCAACCGCTCATGTTCATGTTTGCGGGTGGCTGGAGCCAATCACAGCTGTCCTCTGGGACAACACCAAATTTTTATTGGATAATGTGTAACATACACGGGTCTTTGTATGGCTCTCATGGAATGACATCTTAAAATATGTGGCATTCATGGCTCTCTCAGCTAGAAGGTTCCCGACCCCTCCAATATAGGAAGACAGTTATTTGTCCTCAGACACAGATGAGGACAAGCTAATGGATGGGAGTTTTGATTGTAATGAGGAGTTGTATGAATTTTATGATGAATAAAACTTGAGCTCAATAACTTTATATAATTTTTTTTCTCAAAATTTGGACCCCCAAACTAAGGTGTGTCTTATACATAAGAGCATCTTATATATGGGGAAATAAGGCATTTCCACATTATAGGTGACATTTTTAAACTAAAATGTGGAAGAGCGAACAAGAATCCAGCTCTTGTGACACAGTCTGAGGTGATGAGTGTTAGCCTAGCCCAAAAGCCTGGGTTTTCTCAGTCTCAGAGAGCTGAGATTTCTGGAAAGGAGAGGCATCTCTGATTATCAACAAGGGTTGGGGAGGCTGGTCAGAGCTCCATGGTACCATCTCCTTTCTACCAAATATCTACTCAACCATTAAACAGAAACTGGCAAATCCACAAAGATCAATTTCGTCCTCTGGGGTTTTTCAATACCAATTCTACCCTGAAGGTCCCATGGGTCATAGAAGATGTCCTGATTTGCAGAGAACACTGACTACTAGGTCTCAGAAATAAAATTGCTTGTCTATACTTCTGAGTTCTGACTGTTATTAATTACCTGTTTGCATTAACTTTTGTTCAAGTTCAAATCTGGAAATATCTTTCCTTTATTTTCTGTTTCCCTTCCTCAACCCACAGCACACTACCCTGTCAATGAAAGCCTTTGTCTAAGGAGAGTAAAGGCTGCTTCAGAATGGTCATCATGCCAGGGTGTAGCCTGCCTTCATCAGAATGGAAGTGGAATGTGACCTTTTGCTTGTATAATTATCATGTCTAAAAATATCTAGATATTCCTGCATATACTGGTGACACACAGATTCATGAGAGATGAATAATCACATCGACACTCATTTTTGGGGTAAGTAATGGAGAATAGTATGTGAAAACTGATTCCAAAATATAAAAATGAATCTCACAAACTTCAAAAGATGTTTTCATTATAAATTGAGGTTTTTGTTCCCTGACCAATCATTCCTCTGTCCTTTTATTTTTTTTTACTTCTTCAAGCTCAAGAGTTTGCTTTCATTCACACCTTTTACTTAACAGGCTGCTACGTGGGAAGGCTCACACTCTGTGGAGCTCTCATGACGGGCTCTGACTTCCAGACTGCTAGAGGAGAGTGTTCTCAGCAGCAGTCCCTCCAGGTCTTCGGAAGGTGGAAGAGTGGTGAGTCAGAGTCCTTCTGGTGGAGATGATTTCCCTACACTTTGCAATAGTAAATTCACTTCCACATTAAATAATTGAGATTTTCATGTGATTCGACAAGCAGTCACTTCCACATTATAAGGTTAGGATACTATTACTAGAAATTTGGTTATTTTTAATAAATGGTAAAATAAAAGCAAGAACTACTCAAATGGACTGAAAAACAAAGTATATAACTTGACCTTTTCCCTACTTATAACCAACATATTTTTCCTCTTTCTTTTTTAGATTGCATGCATAAACACTGACACAAAGACAAGTGTCTTGTATTTTGGTACTAGAGTATTTTTTTAAAATGATAATAGCACCTGAAGCCCAGAGCTGGAATATTTTAGTAGTAATTCAAGGTGAACAAGATTAGTGGACATGCCCATCAATGTCTTTGAAGAAGGGCTGCATTATGCGACGAAAGGCCAAGGGTGAGGTTGTATGAAACTCCTCAACTCTCTCTTCAAAATTCCAGACACACTAAGTATTGCTCCAGGTTGCCTGGAGCCTACACATCTGCACCCAGGGGTCAGAAGCACAGTCATGTCTTGGAGTAAAGGATGCTCAACCCTGGAAGGCACTTTACAGATCACAGAAGCCAATTTCCTTAATTTACCATCTAATGCCTATGTGGATTAAGTTTGGTTTTGTACAAGAATATTTTCAAGGACTCCAAACACTGAATCATTTTCATGTGCATGATGTCACTTGTTTCTCCCCCAAAATTGGAAGTGCAGATGCTCGTCCTATTTTGTGGTTGAGAAAACTGAGGCTCAGAAAGGTGAAGTGGCTAGTTCTAAATCATAACGTGATTAAGCTCACAATTGAAGCTCCATTTTATAAATTCCATGCTCTTTTTATAAGGCTGTGTGCCTCTGCCTGCAACTAGAGCAGTGCACACTCCGGCAATGCTGATTGTCTGCTCTCTGGGTTTCCGATATTGGGCGTAGCTCTGTGTTCTGCATTCCCTCTGCATCTAAGTCATTTAAAAAATGGTGTTAGTAAATTGGGATACGCTTTATTTTTTGCCTTTTTAAATTTTATTTGAAAAATAAATACAAGAACTGGTATTTCTCTTTCTTTCTCTCTCTTTTACTTTCCTTCTTTTTTTCACTTTTGTGTGCATGTTAGAAGTCCTATTTTGACTTATCTCATGAAAGTGGTTCCAATGTATCTGGTAAAGATAACCATAAAGTCTTCTGGGAGGAACCTGGGAGAGTACCTAATCCAACTTTGTCATTTTTAGAGCTGAGAGAATTAACACTGGGAATTTCAAGTGCATTTTCCAAGGCCAATAATCTACTTAGATGCTAAACCCAGGCCTGGAAATCAAAATGGCTGACCAGTTTATTTCTCTTAGAAAATGAATAGTTTCTAGACAAAGTGTAACTTAATTGTTTCATATGACTACTTCTTTCCCCAAGACAAATTTAAACAGGGATAGGATAAAAAAGGACACTTTAGGGTTGAGATATATGTATTTTCTAAACACAAACATACAACAGAAAGGTTAACCATGGAGCACATTAATATGAAAGAAGAGGAGAAAAACTAGGAATATTTCTGTTGTGTTCTGTTTTTCCTCCCTAATCAAAGCCATGTGAGAAGCTAGGAAAGAACCAAGAGCCTAGTACGACTGCCAAGGATGAAAGGACAGCAGGAAAAAAATATGAGGGAACAGTGGAGCAGAGACCAGCACTGTTTCCAACATTTTAAAGCATAGTTACACTTCCAGTTCTTCATCAGATAAGAATGTTTTGCTCACACTGAGCCAATTTATGCTGCACAGGAAAGCCTGTAGCTGTGCTTACAGCCTACCACTTCCTGTGGGAGCCAGAGAAATAGGCCCAGACCTTTATTTCTTTTACTAAAATACTTCCAAGTCCAAGGAAGAACCTCACTGTTCATTTTGCCATTTGGTGGAAGGAGCCCACAAACAATCATCAAGAAAATGTTCATTTCTTAGGTGTCTTCCCCCACAATCTGTGTGTGTGTGTGTGTGTGTGTGTGTGTGTGTGTGTAAGAAAGTCTAACTTTCTTTTGGCTCACTGCACTCCAATTACTCACTATTTATGCAAGTTAATTCTTTACAGTTGTAAGCTTTGTTTTTCCATGATAATGCAAGAAATTTTAGGTACAGGAAAAGGTCTGCTAACCACTTAGAGCTTACCTCCAGTCTACCTCACTATTATCACAGCCCCTTTACAGAACCTTGCATTCAGGATACACAGAAAGGACAAGTTCTTGGGAGGCCACCTTCTGAGATTCACCTCATAAATTTTCACTGTTAGATCAACTTCTGATGAAACCAAATGTCACAGACAGAAAATGATATGGTCTCATTTAATTTGTTTTAAAACAAAGTTCAAAAAAATTTCATCCATGATCATTTTCCAACTTCTTTACAGTTGTCTTTTGACCTATTCCTCCTTCTTCCTCCATGCCTCCTTTTCTGATTATCCTTACACTGTTGATAAAATTTTGTAGTTAGTTTCCTAGGTGCCACCGCCACGAAGCACCTGTTAAGAACTTCTGTCTTGCAGTCTTCCTCTTGGTGTCCCAGCAGGTTTGACATGTTTGACTGGTGAAGAAGATGCAGCTGCCGCACCTTGTTCACATCTCTTACACTCCACTATTCTGGTCTGCTCTTCTTAGCAGGTTTTCTCTGTGAGCACCTGTCCATCATCCCAGCCTAAACCTATCCATGTGAAAAACACTGCTCTAGTCAGAAGACTTTTTGGGTCAACGGAGAATCCACAGGAACTCTTGGTCTTTCTACAATAAAGAAGCTCTCCCTAGAGCTGATTCTATGTTGGCACTACCAGTACAGGAAGTAAAATTCTAACTACTCGTTCAGGGATTGAGCCTCATGAGATGAAATGACATTTTCACCATTCACACACAGAGGACAATGCAGAACCAAAAAGATTCATATCTGAGTTTCAACTCAGTTTTCTTTCCAGCTTCTAAGTGCTGGAAGAACCAGCTACAGGAAGCGTAGGCAGAGGGTCATCCAGGAGCACTCCCTGCTCAAAGGGCTCGATCCTTTGGGGTTTGATTATTTTTCTTTCTGAGTAGCAGAAATTATTTGTTTTTATTAGGAAATATGAAGAAGTAGAAGACCCAGAAACTCTGGCAGGGAATTGTATGATCCACAGGGAACTCTATGGAGGGCACACAATGAAAAAGAATGACTGATGTGACCAAAAATTTAAAAAATGAAACAAACCTAAAGATCTTCTTTATCCATTCTTTATCAGATTCTTAGATATTCTGAAGATTCCTTTGGTCAGTGCTCTCAACATTTTTAAGCCCTTTTTCTTAAATAATTTTTTTAATGAATCTCTATGCATGTCTATATCACAAACATTTTGAGTAATTTCACTTTTTATGTTTGGAATCATGTAAATATGCACCTTTACAAAGTCTTATGTGTCCCCAGAGGAACTAGGTACTTCCCTTCCCCATATCCACTAAGAATTTTTGTAGCAAAATCCCATAGATAAAGAATGCCAAGAGATGACCTGGCTAAGATTCTATTGCTGGGTAGCTGCCTACCCCAAATAAAAGCATATGTTTCCTGTCTTTTAGTCAAGAACTTTATCATCTGTAATATTCTGTGTCCCAAGAGTTTAAGTGTATCAAGAATGTGAGATGTACTTAGAGTTTTTAATTCTTCAAAATTTTTAAAATGCTCAAAATATTTCATTGGGGAGAGTTATTCTAGGCATTTTCTGGGAAATAAGCACATAGTACATCCATCATCCAAATGGCTCTTTAGAAACACTGATGTTAGAAGCAGAGAATAGAGCCTCAGCCAAAGTCTCAATCTGCCTCTGAACAAAGAGGAGGGAAGTAAATAAGGATAATAATTATAAAAAGGAGAGCACCAGTGACCACTGCAATTTGCATAATAAAAATGGATGAATGCATAGCTCAAAGCAGTAGAGGGTTTCATTTTTATGTTTAAATTTTTAAATATAAAACTCATTTCAGCCAAGTGAAATGAGAACTATTAAATGTTTATAAGTGCCCCAGGAATCTAGAAATTTAAGCAACTCTTTATAATTAATACAGATGGCATTTAATTTTTTTAAAGAAAGCAGAAATACAGCTGTACTATGGACTCACAGAGGAAGATAAAGTATTTCATTGCTAAATGTATAAAATTATCTCTCTGAAAATATCAAAGAAGGTAGACTCATAGTATAGCAATCCTGATAAGTGCAAGAGACAGGAAAGGACAGTAGTTCCTAGAAGGAATGAGTGGGAAGAAGGATAACAGAAACTTTCAAGGCCTTAATAAAAAGATTGGAGAGAAAAAAAACAAAGGAGGTCCATTAGTCATAAGAAAGACAGACTTAATTATGAGCACAGCATTACTGAGACAATAAACTTCATCATTAAACTTAACTTTTAAAATGAAGAAAAAATACATTCCTGGGTACCTATTTTTTTTGAGAAAAGGACATAAGAAATCAGAATCTTTTAAAAATCTGCCACTAGTGAATAAGCAATTTTAAAACAATATTAATTCAAAGGCAAGCAAAGCTAATCTATGGCACGACAAGTTAAGAGACAAATAACCTTGGAGAGAAGGAATGAGGAGCTTCCAGATACTGTGATATTCTATTTCTACACCTGTGTGAGATTCAGGGGATGGGTTCTTTCTGAAAATTCACAGCTATACACACTATGATCCATACAATTGTTACACAAGCAAAAAGTACAAATATAAATGAAGTAAAATGAGAGTTTTAAGAAAGGTAAATATTAAAATTAGTGATATGTAAACCAGAAGAAGCACATAGATATATATTTTTAAAATCATTAGAGAGCTTCCCTGGCTGGATAGCTCAGTTGGTTAGAGTATCATCTTGAAACACAGGTTGCTGGTTCAATTCCCAGTCAGGGCACATACAGAAACAGCTCAATGATCCCATCTCTCTCTCCCTCTCCCCTTTCCTCTCTTGTTAAAATCAATAAATAAAAATTTAAAAAATAAGAAAAAAGTAAAAAATAAGAAAAATACTATTAGAAAGCTGAATATGAAAGGTATAGCAATTAATCAGGATATAATCATATTTTACTTTTGCTATCATAATAAATAAACATATTACTCTACCAACTTCTAATCAAGATGGTAGAATAGGTAAATGCTGTGCTTACCTCCTCTCATGACTACATAAAAATTACAACTAAACTATAGAACAATAACCCTGAAGAACCATCTGCAGACTAGCTAAATGGGACTAAGGATATAAAGAAGACATGTAGAGACTGATAGGAGAGGTGAAGACATAACATAAGCTAGTCCCACATCCACATGTGGCAGTTGAGAATCAGGAGGGATATTTCAGCTGTGGAAGTCCCTTCTGAAGAGCCAAGGTCCCGGCCTGGCACAGAGCTCTCCAGCCTGGAGCACCATGCCAGCAAGAGGAGTCTGCACAACATCTGCTGTGAAAATCAGCAGGGATGCCGCTTGGATTAGATGAAGGGGTGCTGGTCTGTGGCATTCCCCTTAAAGACCCATGCTCAGACAAACTCTTATATACTCACCTTAAGCTACAACAAAGGGAGCAGCTTGAAAGGTGCCATGAACAAACGTGGAAAAACAGAAATATGTGGCTTCAGAATGAGGACTGAAGGGAACAAAAGTGGTGCAGCCACCATTGTTTTACTGTTGAGCTCTCTTCCCACACAGTCTGCAGGCACAGATGGGCAACAAATCTGACTTTGCATTACCCTGGTGAACACTGCTCACCCAACCCTGGTAACTACCTAAGATCCTGTCCAACCCATCTCCTGACCTGCCTGAGTCACTTTCAGCAGCTGTTCCTCACAGGTAGCTAGCCTCAACCCATGTTGCACACTTTCCTAAAAACTTTCAAAGGTCTACAGGCTCCAGGCAGGTGGCAGTGCCTTTTGCTGAGAGACCTCAGTCCTGGCACTGGTGGCTGTTAGCCTTAGTTAACATTCTGGGTTCTCACAGGTGTCTCCAAGATCAGAACAGGCAGCTACCAACCATGGATTACTTTGTAGATTTTACCACGTGGCCTGGAGCTGAACACAGGCAGCAGATGATCTTGACATGCACAAGATCCCTTCCCAAAAGACCTCAGACACAAAATTTACTGGTGGATGGCTTCAGATCACACCAGAGTAACACTCAATTAGCTCCACAACAGAAAACCCAAAAAGGGTCTAGGCAGGCACCAGAGTCCAATGGGGTGAAGGTTGCTTTGCAGAGACAGATCCCACATGGCAGTTATTCAACCTGTGGTTGTGACCAGTCCTCACAGCCAGTCAGCCCCACTCACTGATGTGACAAACGCAGTCAAATCTCCATCACAATAGGAGGGCTCTCACAACTTACACACGGACAGTCCTGGAGCACCCAGTGCCGGTGACTGCTGAGACTGTCACAATAGGAGGGCTCTCACAACTTACACACGACACTCCTGGAGCACCCAGTGCTGGTGACTGCTGAGACTGTCACAATAGGAGGGCTCTCACAACTTACACACGACACTCCTGGAGCACCCAGTGCCGGTGACTGCTGAGACTGTCACAATAGGAGGGCTCTCACAACTTACACACGGACACTCCTGGAGCACCCAGTGCCGGTGACTGCTGAGACTGTCACAATAGGAGGGCTCTCACAACTTACACACGGACACTCCTGGAGCACCCAGTGCCGGTGACTGCCGAGACTGTCACAATAGGAGGGCTCTCACAACTTACACACGGACACTCCTGGAGCACCCAGTGCCGGTGACTGCCGAGACTGTCACAATAGGAGGGCTCTCACAAGTTACACACGGACACTCCTGGAGCACCCAGTGCCGGTGACTGCCGAGACTGTCACAATAGGAGGGCTCTCACAACTTACACACGGCAGTCCTGGAGCACCCAGTGCTGGTGACTGCTGAGACTGTCACAATAGGAGGGCTCTCACAACTTACACACGACACTCCTGGAGCACCCAGTGCCGGTGACTGCTGAGACTGTCACAATAGGAGGGCTCTCACAACTTACACACGGACACTCCTGAAACACCCAGTGCCGGTGACTGCCGAGACTGTCACAATAGGAAGGCTCTCACAACTTACACACGACACTCCTGGAGCACCCAGTGCCGGTGACTGCTGAGACTGTCACAATAGGAAGGCTCTCACAACTCACACGGACAGTCCTGGAGCACCCAGTGCCGGTGACTGCTGAGACTGTTACTCTGGGCCCCACAGGACACCCTCTACAAGATTCCAAGACTAAACAATGAGCCAGACCTACTTAACACTTAGAAATAAACATGGAGAAACAAACAAATTGAGAAGACAAAGAAACATGTCCCAAAGGAAAAAATAGGACAAAACTCCAGAAAGAGAACTAAATAGAATGCAGACAAGCAGTCTACCACATACAGAGTTCAAAACACTGTTTCAAATGATGCTCAATGAACGTAAAAGAAAAATAAAGGATCTCAATTAGAACTTAAAAAAAGAGATAGTAAGCATTAAAAAAGGACAGAGAAACCATAAAAAAGTCAGAAATGAAGAAAACAATAACTAAAATAAAGAATACACTAGTAGAAATCAAAATTGAATTTAATAAAGCAGAGGATCAAATCAGTCATTTGGAAGACAAGGTGGGGGAAAACACCCACTCAGAACAGAAGAAAGAAAAAAAGGACTAAAAAGAATGAAGCTAGTTTAAGGGACCTCTGGGACAACATCAAGAGTACCAATATTTGCATCATAGAGATATCACAAGTAGAAGAGAGAGAGCAAGAAATTGAAAACCTATTTGACGTAATAATGACAGAAAACTTTCTTAACCTGTGAAGGAAATAGACATACAAGTCCAAGAAAACACAGAGACTTGCAAACAAGATGAACCCAAAGAAGCCCACACTAAGGCTCATCATAATTATAATGCCAAACGTTAAAAACAAAGAGAGAATCTTAAAAGTAGCAAGAGAAAAGCAGTTACATACAAAGGAGATCACATAAGGCTGTCAGCTGATTTCTCAACAAAAACCTTGGTATGAAATATTCAAAGTGATGAAAAGCAAAGACATACAACTACCTTATTCAGCAAAGCTATAATTTAGAATTGAAGGAGAGATAAAGAGGTACTCAGCCAAGAAAAGATAAAGGAGCTCACAGCCACCAAAACATATTACAGAAATGTTAAAGGGACTTCTTTAAGAAGAAACAAGGGCAAAAAATCATGAGTAATAAAATGGCAACAACTACATACCCGATAATAGTCACTTTAAATGTAAATGGACTTTTAATCCTTGGTGTTTTCATTAAAAGATATAAGGTAGCTGAATAAGAAAATAAGACCCTTGGCCTTGGCTGGTTGGCTCAGTGGTAGAGCATCGGCCCAGCATGTGGATGTCCTGGGTCCGATTCCCAGTCAGAGCACACAGGAGAAGTGACCATCTGCTTCTCCACCCCTCCCCCTCTCCTTCTCTCTCTCTGTTTCTCTCTTGCCCTTCTGTAGCCATGGCTTAGTTGGAGCAAGTTGGCCCCGGGTGCTGAGGATGGTTCCATGTCCTGGCCTCAGGTACTAAAATAGCTCAGTTGCCGAGCAATGGAGCAACACCCCAGAGGGGCCTTGCCAGGTGGATCCCAGTTGGGACACATGCAGGAATCTGTTTCTCAGCCTCCGCGTTTCTCACTTAAGAAAAAAAAAAAAGAAAAGAAGACCCATATATATGTTGTGTACAAGAGAGCCACTTCAGATTAAAAGACACACATAGACTGAAAGGGATGGGAAACAACATTTTATTCAAATGGAAATGAAAAAAAGCTGGAGTAGCAATACTTATATCAGACAACATAGACTTTATAAAAAAGTCTATAACAAGAGACAAAGAAGGGACATTTCATAATGATAAAGGGATTAATCCAACAAGAAGATATAACTCCTGAAAACAATTATGCATCCGATGTTAGATTACCTAAATGTACACAGCAAATATTGACAGACATAAAAAGAGAGATTGACAACAATAATGTAATTGTAGCAGACTCTAACACAACTATGTCATCAATAGATAATCATCCAGACAGAAAATAAAAAAGGAAACAGTGGTTTTAAATCATACAGTAGACCAAATGAGTTTCATTGGTATTTTTAGAGCATCTTACCACAAAGTACCACACTATACATTTTTTTTATTTTTTTTATTTTATAAATAAATTTTTATTTTAATGGGGTGACATCAATAAATCAGGGTACATACATTCAAAGAAAAACATTTCCAGGTTATTTTTGAGTGCACATGAAACATTTTACAAGATAGACTATGTTGGGCCACAAAACAAGTCTTAATACATTTAGAAAGAGATTTCAATATGGCTGCAGAGTCGGTAAATGCTACACTCACCTGCTCCTGGACCCAAATCAGTTTCAGCTAAAACATTGATCATTCAACCAGTATAACCAACTGAAGCCTAGCTGAACTCAAAAATTATAGCCAAGGATTTACAGAAGAAGCCACATAGAGATTGGGCAGGAGGCAGAGGCAGAGAAAGGGCAAACACCTGCACCCACGTGCAGTGTCTGAAAAGCCAGAGAAATATTGCATCCACAGAGCTCTCTCTTCCCAGGAGAGTAGGGGGGATCAAACCCCTGCGAGATCCCCAGTCCAGAACAGCTAGGACAAGAAGAGGAGCTCACATAGCCCCTGTAGGTGGAAAGCAGAGTCCCAGACACTACCTTCCCCAGGACTGGGACTCCTATTGTTTCAGTCAGGGGAGTGCACATCCTATCCTCTACTGCTGGCGAGGCCCCTCTGCCATGCTCAGTCCTAGCAGTGTCTTTTGCAGTGCCCTGTTTTGGGGGAGAATTTTGGCAGAGACACAGTGACTAGACTGTGTGGCCCTGGGAAGTGGGCCAGCCTCCCCTGTCCACAGCACACAGATGTCTCTGGGTAAGCTTTTGTCTGGGAGCCAGCTGGGCAGGTGCAAAGATGTTTGGAGGTATCCTGGAATTGAAGCTCCTATCTTCCTGACGAACACCGTTCCTACCACCCTGAGGAGGGGAAGAGCACCCAGCTCCCATTCTACAGGCTGGCAGGCTCCATCCCCAAAGGGGGAAAATTGGTGAGGCCTTGGAAAGAGAACACAGCACGCTAGGAGAGCAAAGTGCCCTGCATAGACTTAGGACTTGAGGACCCAGCCTTGCCCACAGTGAGGGCACGAAGCACTGCAAGAGCAGAAAGCTGCACAGAAAGCCAGGACCTGAGCATCTGCCCTTGCTCACAGTTTTGGGTGATCATAGTGCTGTGCAGAGAGCCAGGGTAAAGAAAAGATGGAAAGAAAGAGAAATAGAGAAAAATGAAACTGGCCACATGGCTTAAGAAAGATTGTTACACTTCAAAAACTGTAGAAGAGTAAAATACTAACTCCAGGGCAGGTCTTAAGGTGACTGTATAGCATTGTTTGACAAATGTCTTTTTGGTACATGTATTGCTCCCCATCTTCACAGCAGGAACAAAAATGTGAAAAAGATATTTTCAAGAGAGAATTTGTCCATTAACAAAGTGTTCTCCCTCATTGGGTCATAGGCTCCTCAAGGACAGAAGCCTTGAATTATAACTCTTTGTCTCCACAGCACCTTGCTGAGTGCCCGGTGGATAGTAGCTGATCAGACTTATCTTCCAAGAAATGAAGGAAAGAAGAAAGAAATTTAAAAAGGAGTGAGAGAAGCTTTTTTAAAGATATTTTTCTGGAAACTGAGTGAATTGAGTGAGCCAGAGTGAATCTTGTCAGGCAGTAGCTATATAACTTTAAAATTCATTTATAAAACACTATTGCTATACCCAAGACTACTCTTTGCTATTACATCTTTGGGAGAGAAAAAAAATGTCATATCTGACTAGGTACTGAAAATTTAGAGTTTAAATACTTTTGTTTATAATAATAGAGTATCCATGATAAGTCTGTCAAATTAATATAGTTTTATAATTTCACATCCCATATTTCAAGAGACTACAGTATTACTAAAATTTGAATTATTCAAAGTATGGCTTCTTTCCAGCTGAGGAACCATTATTACATCTCAACCAACTCTTTGTCCCCTTTGATTACATTGGGGAACAAAGTTTTTGTTGCATCCACAAAAACACTTGTTCTTACCTAATTCGAGTGTGCTGATCTCAAATCTGACATTAGTTTTTCTCTGTAAGCTACAGTTTTTTTGCAATTTAAGATTTTAGGTTTTCATCTTATTGTAAAATTTTCAACATTTAGTTTAACATAAAGAAGTAGAATGTCTTCTTGGGCATCATCTTTGTGAAAATATAATAATTTATATAATTCAGTAAATATACTAATACACCAAAAGATATGATTGCATCAGAATTTGTCTACAATTTCAAAATAGAACATAGTAAAACACTTATTTTAATCATAAAATTTCCGCAAAACTTATTTAAATTCTATTCAGGCAAAAATTTGCATTTGTAGCTGTTGTGTTTGTGTACTTGTTGAGGACAATCACATTTGATGCTCCAGCAGTAGTCTGCTCATCACTAACAGCTCCAAGATTTTCAGGAAACTTATCGAGGTGACTGTTCAGGAAGTGAATCTTAACACTCATGTTACATCCAAGGTCGCGGAAAGCCAACAGCATCCTTTGAACGAGAAGTTCATAGTTTTCTGCTTTTTTGTTGCCAAGGAAGTTCTTTGTAACTGACACAAAAGGCTGCCATGCTGCTTTCTCCTCCTTATTCATCTTCGTGACAAATTCTTTGTCACGTATGAGAGTTTGAATTTGAGGTCCATCGAGTACACCTGCTTTTATCTTCTCGAAAGACATGGCAGAAAAAGCAGAAATAATATGATGAAAGCATTCACTTTCTCTATTCAAAGCCTGAACAAACTGCTTCATTAAGCCAAGTTGGATGTGAAGTTGGGGGGGAAATGATCTTGACTCAGTTAACTACAGGTTCATTCACAATATTTTGCATCCCTACTTCCAGAGCTTCACGTTTCGGCCACTCCTTCTGTGTCCATTGTTTCTCCTGAGCTCGGCTGTCTCACAAACACAGAAAGCAAGGATACTTCGTGAAACCTCTCTGTTGTCCTAGCAGGAAATTTACCATTTTAAGATCCACACAAATGATCCAGTTATGCTCCTCATACTTCAGAAAGTTGAGGACAATTTTTATGTCATTATAGTCTTCCCGCAGATGAGTTGAATAACCAACTGGAACTGCTGCATAAATGTTACCGTTGTGTAGGAGAACACATTTCAGACTCTGTTTAGAGTTGTCAAGAAATAGCTGCCATTCTGTTGGACTGTAAGTGGTAACACCTAGCTGGCTGAGAAGACTACTGATATCATGACAGTAAACACAATGTTTATCTTTGGAAAAAAAGTTTACAAAAATTTGTTCACGCATCCTGAAATGAGATACTTTAGCTGACCAGTAAAGTACATTGTTTTCTTGAAGCCTGGAGACTAATAACTCAGCTGCTTTCTTTGGTAGGCCCAAATCTCTTATTAAGTCATTCAATTCGGGTTGGCTAAACTGCTGAGGGGTTAATGACTGCTTGGAATCAGAAGAAGACCCTTCAGATTCTACAACCATTTCCTCATGCATCTTATCAAAATACACTTGATCACCATGTTCACTTTCTTTGTCCTTAGAAGAAATAAAACCATTAAAAACTGGAACCAGGAGTGTCTCAGAGTGTGGGGTAGGTTGTATTGCTGAAGAAATATTAGGATATGCGATCATATGCCATTTTTTCTTGCCGATGCCCTTTGTATGGATCGGACAGAAATAACAGTCACTGCTGTGGTCCTTAGGTTCATGCCAAACCATGGGAATACCAAAAGGCATTTCTTTGCATTTTCCTTTTGTCCAGTCATGAAGCATTTCCTCAGAATTATGACACACAATATGGGAGCCCAATTCTTGTCTTGATCGCCAAGGGGAACTTGAAAATAGGCAATATATGCACGAGTCACAAATGATGAAATATTGCACCTTTGATGTTGAAGAGTGTAACAGCCACATATATAACAGAAGGTGTCAGGACTATTCTTACATTTACGCCTACTTGAAGAAGCCATGATTCAATCTTAAAACAAAGTAAGAGGGTGTTTTTATCAGATAATTTTTTACATTTAAAAACAACTACAATTATGTAAAAGTGATGTTTGTAAAACATTAACTGCCTTGTGGTTATGTTCAATCCAAGTGTCGTTGCCCTTTAACTCCAATTTAAAAACCAATGTATGCCATTAACTGTAACAAAATGGAATTAAAATTGCATAAAATCTAGAATATGCACTGAAAAACAAATTTTAGATTTGGAATCAGTGATGCAGAAATATATAGAAACAGTTCTAAAACGTCATGCAACAGAAAAGGAAAAAAATTGTTCCCCAGTGTTATATTTATACTGGAATGTGATAATGTTCAAAGTAATGGCATGTTGATCTGTCTTTATATTTACATTTTTGTTTTCAGAATATTCAGTTTTATTCTGAAAATAATATTATAAACATTATATTTTTCAGTCTACAACTTGTTTCTTTTAACAACATTCTCATGTTTGTATTTAGAATGAGAATATTACCTCATACAGTTGACCTTTCAGGAAATGTAATTCCATTATAAACATGATAACTTATTTCTCACAGTGTGTGCTGTCAACTAAAGATGTGGAAAGTGATGATCATGACCCCAGAGTCAAGGGTTGCTACAATTTAGTGGAATTGTCCTTTTCCAGGTTTTCCACTTGGATACAGATCCATTCTGCCATTTGCAAAGTCCTTGCTGTTGAGTAAGAGAGGAACTATATGCGGAAAGGCGGTGGCCTTGTATCCATTCATCCCCACTTATTTGTGTCAGCAAGGATCATATGACCTGGAAAAAAGAAAAGTATTTTTTTCTCAAAAAGAAATTGTGTTTGCTTTTTCTCCAATATCAACATACTAAGTAAGTGTACTTACTGTTGAACCTAGATTGGAGAATAAAAATTAGGTGCAATGGTTTGGGTATGAGAAACTGTGATAGAAAAATGGTAGAGTTGATAAAGTTTCAAATTAAACTTGAAATGAATAAGAATATCCTTTTATAAGATTTTATTTATTTATTTTTAGAGAGAAGAGAGAGAGAGAGAAAGTGCAAAGTATCAACTCGTAGTAGTTGCTTCCCGTATGTGCCTTTGAGAAACAGTTTAATGTGGAAACAGGATATACTTTAAATTACTTGTTGTATTAATGCAGAAACTAACTCTTAGCCATGCTATAAGCTTTATCCAACTGTTCGGAGCTTATAATTTCTTAAATTGGCTCCAGAATTTGTTGTATCCAGGAAAGGTGACACTCCCTATTGACAAAGGTGAGCTACCTTATTTGTACCTGATTTGCACATGCTGTTGCATTGGGCTTGCCTTCTGCTGAACCCCAGGAAGGGGATCCTGCCCTGTCCAACAAAGAGAAGCAGTTGGCATTCAGGAGTCCGGGATTTTGGTCTAACTATGACCTTATGAAAATTACTTACCATCCTAAGACTTTAGTTTCCTCTTTTGAAATATGAAGGACTTGAATCAGATGACTTCCAAATTCCATTTTTATTCTGAAATTTTGTAAGTCTACACCTGGCCTAGAGAACATTGGTGTGTATCAAATAGGATATTTTTCCTTTGTGAGATAGTTCTGCCCCAAATATTTCAGGTCCTCACTTGTATACAATAAGGAGCAAAAGTCACCTCCTTTTGATCCTGTGGTTAAAAATATGTAGTAATTTGGTGTTTGAAACATTTTCTTCAACTAACTGTTGTAACCTTGACATAGCTAGATTTGTACTTAACTATAAATACACATGGCTGGTAAAACCCCATGCAATAAATAACTTACCGTGACCTTGAGGCTAGCAGCATAATAGCTCATTTTCCCATTATCATTCTGTGCCAGATGAGGAATTTTTCTCTCATTCAGCTGATTTCCAGCCTTTGATTGTAGTGAGAGTTTTAAAATGCTCAGTATCCTATGCTGTGATGTGAATTTCAGCAGCTATTTTGGGGAGCTGTTTTTAATCTTTGACACATGATTAATGTGAACATTTTTCTCCTTATCACTCTTAGGTTTAATTAACCACTGGTGTGATTATTTTTTTCTGGTTGTGATGCTAGACTATTAAGACTTCGAATCACAATGAAGCTTTGTAGGTTAAAAAAGCCAACAAAACTGTTTTTAATGGGACAAGACTGTGAGTTTGTCTATGTGGCCTGATGAGTATTGAAAAATTTGTTTGCAAGGCCCAAGAATTATTGATTATAAAAGGTGTGTAAGTGGTTCTAAGTTTGAACTGGAAAGCACTGTAACAAAAATAAATTGTATTGCTTCTTAAAACTTCACAGGTAAACAACAAGCATTCCCACTGTATAGAGTGAGGCTTGGAGAGAGAGTTCTCAGTCTGGGTTATTCTCTTTCTCCTTTTTTTTTTTTGGTCTTTTACAAGTGAGAGGAGGAGATATAGACAGGCAGACTCCCGCGTGTGCCCCTACAAAGATCTACTCAGCAACTCCCATCTGGGATTGATGTACTGCCCATCTAGGGCCATGCTCACAACTGAGCTATTTTCAGCACCTAAGGTGGAGGCTCTATGGAGTCATCTTCAGCACCCAGGGCTGATATGCTCAAACCAATTGAGCCATGGCTGCAAGAGGGGAAGAGAGAAAGAGTGAGAAAGAAAGAGAAGGGGAGAAGGAAGGGTAGAGAAACAGATAGTCACTTCTTCTGTGCGCCCTGACCAGGAATTGAACCTGGGACATCTACATGCCAGGCCGATGTTCTACCACTGAGCCAACTGACCAGGCCCAATTCTCCTTCTTCTTATTTCTTTCCATACCAACTTTATAATGGAGGAAGAGAGTACCTGGAGAGTGAACTGTCTGCACCTCTGATATCGAACTGCTCCAAGACAATTTGTTTCTCCTGAGTTAGAAACCCATTTAATGGTGAGCAGTGATCTCTAGGAGTAGGACCTTAGTTTACCAAAACCTGATATAACTGTCCTTGGAGATATCTAGGAAATACAGTGCAAAATAGGACTTTTCACTCAATCTTCAGGTAATAATCACAAATTGGAACTTACTACCATTTCTTATTCCTTCTCACTTTATTATTTTTGTCACCAGAGAAAAGAAATATATTAATCAAAATAATTTAATCAATATTTACTGAAACTAACCAAAGGTAGGAAATTCCAGTTAATCAAAGTTGTGGTACTTTGAAAGAGAGAAGGGATGAGAATAAATAAGTGAAATGAGCTTAGTACAGTCTGGTAATTGTTATTAATAGCACAATATCTTTGATTTTGCCATTTGTCTTTCGATTAATTTAGTTCTGAGCAATTACAAACCTGTCTTGTGTCCTCTCCTTTTTCTGCTGCTTAAGAATTTGCTATCAGGCCTGATCAGACAGTGGCACAGTGAATAGAGTGTTGGCCTGGGATGCAGAGGACTCAGGTTTGAAACCCTGAGGTCACTGGCTTGAACATGGGCTCATCTGGCTTGAACACTGGCTCACCAGCTTGAGCACAGGGTCACTAGCTTGAATGTGGCATCATAGACATGACCCCATGGTTGCTAGCTTGAGCCTAAAAGTTGCTGGCTTGAAGCCCAAGGTCATTGGCTTGGAGCCCAAGGTTGCTGACTTGAGCAAGGGGTCACTGGCTTGACTGGAGTTCCCCAGTCAAGGCACGTATGAGAAAGCAATCAATGAACAAATAAGGTGCTGCAATAAAGAATTGATGCTTCTCATCTCTGTCCCTTTCTTCGTCTCTTCTCTGTCTCTCTCTAAAAAAAAAGAATTTGCTATCTGAATTTAATGGCCACTATAGCAGAAATTACACTTTCAAGTATTTAATTAACACATCCCAACATTTCATAGGGTTAATTATAATGAATTTTAACTATATCTTTGAAAATTGTATTATTACATGTATCAATTAAAACCAGTTTTCAGAGGGGGTTCAAAGTGGAGTTATTTATAGAGTTAAGAGGCATATACTTTTATTCCAAAAGACAATTTGTTTGTGGGAAAATACTGTTATTTATCTTAGAAAAGAAATTGTGGAGATATAAAAATTAGTAAACTTCAGAAAGCTACCCAGAAGTTGAATAATTTTAGCTCTCTGTGAATTTTAATCCTGATTTCATAATAAATTTCATTTTATACTTTAAAACACAGTTAAATCATCTACCTAAGTTTCTTCATCTATAAAATGAGAATTATTTTATAATACAGGATCGACTTTTATAAAGTTATTGCAGAAATATACAGTTCTGGAAAAATAACCCCCAGATGAGGTATATCCCTTTTTAGCGTAATGGTGTAAAGATCCCTTCTGGCCAGAAGCAGGAAAATGGATGAGATGGATCCTGTGGTGTATGCACCTCTGTGATTTTAAAATTCTATTGTTGCTCCAAATGTATTGCCACTAATTGTATGCAGCTAAAGTTACAGAGGGAATATAAAGAAAAGGAATTACAGTTAAAAGAGAAAAATAATCTGAATCTCCAGTTTATACTCCCAACTGATTAAAAAAAGTTGCTTCTATTCAAATTTGAAAGAGTACATATTTTAAAAACCAACCAACTAACCAAACAAACAAACAAAACATTTACTGGCTGATTACAGATGGTAATGGTGCCAAATCTAATTGGGCAAATGTTGGCTAGCACATAGGTCCTCAGTGAATGTTTGTTAAATTAAATCTGAATGGAAATGATTGCAAGATATTTTGGAAACAAAAGGTACCAGGAAATATTAGATATCAAAAATATTAGAGCCAAATATTATTCTGGAAAAATTAAGGATTAAATGATTTGACTCCTAATGTCACAGAACCATGGGTTATATAATCCAGAGAAAGTCATCACCTCTCTCAGATAACTTCTCCTCTTCTGTAAGAAGAAAGAGCTAAGCCTTCAGGTTTTACGTGGAAATTATTAGTCAAGTTTCTTGATTTAGATAAGGAAATTTGAACAGAGAATAAATTTATTATAAGCTACCAGTGAGCTTTAGAATGGCTGGTAGAGCTGAGAAGATTGACTTCAGAACTGGAACAGGATGTCTCCAGGAGTTTACATAACTAGAATTACAGACAAGTCCCACTGAAGAAAAAAAATATGGTTTTGCTGACAGACTAACTTTGCAGACGCTTCAGCCATGGCCACGGAGACCGCTGTCTCCGCTACTATGACTGTGTCCTATGTGCGTTGAACAGACTACCTGCTCACCATCCTAGTACCACACACAGGATTCAAAGTCTCCAGATGGAACATTCTATTGATTGGTCCTGGGTCATGTTGCCTGTACCTCTGGGGGCAGCAGAGGAAGGCCTAAGTGACACGACACATGAAGGGGATTTCCACCCAACAGGAATTGTACTTGGATTTGGGACAGCAAATACTTCTCTTGATAAGAAATTTTTACCACAGATTTATTCAAGATACCCCAAACTTGAGACATTTGAAGCAAAACACCATCTGCTACTCAGGTAACTTCTGCCTAAAATGTCTGCCACATGCATTTGGGGTAAAAAAAATCTTGCTTCACAAGGATTTATTTTAATAAATTGTTTGGTTTTATTCAGTAATGACATTAGTCAGGTTAGATTTTTCACCACTTCTTTCTTTGTTTCCCCTGTCTTAGCACATAGATCTTGTTAGAAAATGCTTAATGGAGGACTGCTGTAGGGACTCAAGTCAACACCAAGTAAACTCAGGGCATAGTTTCATCAATCTGGGACAGAATAATCTTAATGTAATTCTTGTTTTTACATGTGATCTTCATGACTGCTTCTCCCTTGCAATTTTCTTTTTTTTTTCTTTTTTTTCTTTTTTATTTTTTTTGTATTTTTCTGAAGCTGGAAACGGGGAGAGACAGACAGACTCCCGCATGCGCCCGACTGGAATCCACCCGGCACGCCCACCAGGGGGCGATGCTCTGCCCCTCCGGGGCATCGCTTTGTTGCGACCAGAGCCACTCTAGCGCCTGGGGCAGAGGCCAAGGAGCCATCTCTAGCGCCCCGGCCATCTTTGCTCCAATGGAGCCTCGCTGCGGGAGGGGGAGAGACAGAGAGGAAGGAGAGGGGGAGGGGTGGAGAAGCAGATGGGCGCTTCTCCTGTGTGCCCTGGCTGGGAATCGAACCAGGACTTCTGCACGCCAGGCTGACGCTCTACCACTGAGCCAACCGACCAGGGCCTCTCCCTAGCAATTTTCAATGAGCTTTAATGACCAAGTAATGCTTTTTCAAACCACTGAATGCTAATGACAGGGAGCAGAGCCTGGTGACTCAGAGCCTGTCTTTGGTCAGAAAGGGAGAACCTACTAAGGCAATACATTCTCTGGTCTTTTATTTTTTTCTCTGTACAGCAGAGCACAGCACTCTCAACATATGCAATCATCAGTTTTTGAAAGTATACTTGATTCAAAGAGTTAAATATTTTTGTATGCTGATGAAAGTAACATCTAATAAGTGTGGTTTGTACCTATGAAAGCCTGCAGATGAATAGAGGTGAAGGTGTGTTACCTCTCAAATACACATATTTTCCTCTGTTTTTCATTGTGAAACTCAACATGTCCCTTGAATTCATAAAACAATGAAGGAGAGAATGTGATGTTATTTGAACATCTATAGATATCCACAAAGGATAGTAAATGCCTTCACTGCCTCTAAGATCATGTGTTATGTGAAATTTCAGTGTCTAACAGTTGCACAGATGCACTTTAAAGTTTTTAAACTTCGAATCTGATTATATGATTATACACCCAGTGGACCGTTTTATTTTCCATTGATTTGAAAAAGAGAGAAAGAGGAAGCTGGAGAGTGGGAGGAAGGAGGAGAAAAAGAGAGAGGAAGAGAGAGAGAGAGAGAGAGGCATCAACTCATTGTTTTTACTTAGTTGTTACATTTCAGTTGTTACATTCCTAGTCTGTGGTTCCTTTCCCCATAAAATCCTGCTTTTTTGAAAGGGCCTAAAACGCAATGACAGCAGGCCTCACAATTTAATGCATCCCTATTTCCTAGAATGATTTCATTTTAAGAAGGATCCCAGTATCACTTTTAGTGCTAAAAATGGAGAGGGAGGTACAGAAATGTTCATACGGCCCCTGTCTTCACATGCACAACCTTCCCACCAATGACATCCCTCTCCAGAGAGTACATTTATTATGGTTGGGAAACCTACATTGACCCACTGCAAACACCCTGTAAGCACCATTTACCTTAGGGTTTACTTTTAGTGTTGTATATTATATTTTTATAAATGTAAAATGGCATGAAGTCACTATTTATGCGATGTGGCAAAGTAGGTTTATAGTTGTTTGTATGAAAAATAATATAATAATAAATAGTAATGTAACTCACTAGTATCATGCAAAACAGTTTCACTGCTCCACCTCTTTACCCCCCCCCCCCCGCCCCCACCTACAATCCCCGATCTTCTTACTGTCTCCATTGCTTTGCCTTTTCCAGAATGTCATGGAGTTGAAATCACACAGCATGTATCTTTTTCAGGTTAGCTTCTTTCACTTGGTAATATGCATTAAAGTTCTCCGAAGTCTTTCCATGGCCTGATGGCTTACTGCTGAGTAAGTCCATTGTCTGGATAGTCTCCAGTTTATGGATCCATTCATCTAACGAAGAACATCTTGATTGTTTCCAAGTTTTGGCAACTATGAATAGAACTGATATAAACACCTATGTTTAGAGCAGTGGTAGTCAACCGGGTCCCTACCGCCCACTAGTGAGCGTTCCAGCTTTCATGGTGGGTGATAGCGGAGCAACCAAAGTATAAATAAAAAGATAGATTTAACTATAGTAAGTTGTTTTATAAATATTTATTCTGCCAAAATTAGCAAAAATCCAACATAAAGTACTTGGTAAGCAATTATTATTATATGCTTTAACTTGCTATAACTCTGCTTTATAAATTTTATAAAGTAAAGTACTTCCCAACTTTATAAATCACCATTACTGTGGAACTGGTGGACGGTTAGAAAATTTTACTAGTAACAGAGATACACAAGTGAGTGGTAGGTATGGTAGGTATAAAAAGGTTGACTACCCCTGGTTTAGAACATAACTTTGGAGCACAGTTGCTGAATCATATGTGAAATAAGTTAGACAGAAAAAGCCAAGAACCATATAATTTTACTCATATGTGGAATATAAAGCTGAAAACATATAAAAAAAAACAAATAAACAAATAAAAAGTCATAGACACAGACAACAGTATGGTGGTTATCAGTTACCAGAGGGATGGGGGTGAAGGAGTGCTAAAGGTAATAACGGTCAAATATATGATAGTGGAGATTTGACTTTGAGAGGTTTGCACACAATGCAATAAAAAGATGATATATCATAGAATTATACACTTGGAAAACATATCATTTTATTTACAAATGTCACCCTAATAAATTTAATTTAAAAAGAGTATATTTAGTATTTTAGAAAACTACCAAATTGTTTTTCCAAGTGGTGTGATTTTATGTTCCCACTAGCAATAGTTGAGAGTTCCTGTGGCTCCACTTCTTTGCCAGCATTTGGTGTTGTAGAAATAAAATTTTAACTGCTACATTTCCATGACAGTTTTGTCTTTGTGTGCAGCTTATAAATTCTAGCAGAAGGGAACTTTGGGTTGAAGAGAAGTATGCTCAACCCTTCTGATTATCATATAGGATTCTTAATTTACGCTTCTGAATCTAAAGCCATACCAACGTGATAGAGCCCGATCTAGTCTGATCTGGGAAGCTAAGCAAGGTAGGCCCTGGTTAGAACTTGGAAAATCTAAAGCCATAATTTATGCTTCTGTTGTGAACAAATATCTGTCCCAAGGAAGTTGCAACCTCTTTCCAAGACTTTATTTGGACACTATGTGTTACGTAGAAAACAAAACAAGCATAAATTGTAATCCAATCACAAATCGTTTGGGATTTTGTCAGCTGCTCTAGAAGACCTGGACTCATCACCTTATGGCTGTTGCTTTTCTTTTTCTGTAAAAAAATATTTTATTTATTTTTTTATTTATTGATTTCAGTGAGAGAGAAGGGGAGAGAAAGAGGGAGAGAGAAGAAGAGAGGACTATTGAGCTGTTCCTGTATGTGCCCTGACTGGGAATCAAAATGGCAACTTCTGTGCCTTGGGATGATGCTCTACCAACTGAGCTATCTGACCAGGGTATTTTTTCTTTTTTAGATCTGTAATCATCATTACCGTTATTATCACCATCATGATCTTATGAAATTTGATTTTTTTTAAGAGAGAAAGAAAGGGGAGAGAGATGATAAGCATCAGCTCATATTTGCGTCACTTCAGTTGTTCATTGATTGCTTTTCGTATGTTCCTTGACTGGGGGTCTCAATCTGAGCCAGTGACCTTGGGATTATGATGATGATCCTGCATTCAAGTTGGAGACCCTGTTCTCAAGCTGGTGAGCCTACACTCAAGCTGGAGATCCTGTGCTCAAGCTAGATTAGCCTGCGCTCAAGCCGGCGACCTCAGTGTTTCAAACCTGGGATCTCAGCCTACCACGTCAATGCTCTATCCACTGCACCCCCACCAGTCAGGCCCATGAAATGTGATATTGCATTATTTAAAAATTTTGGCCATGGCCTGTTGGCTCAGTGGATGGGCCTGGGTTTGATCCCCAGTCAAGGCACACATAGAAGCAACCATCTGCTTCTCTTCCCCTTCCTCTCCCCTTTCTCTCTCTCTTTCCCTCCAGCAACCAGTAGCTTAACTGGTTTGAGCATCGGCTGGGTTACCTAGGATATCTCAGTTGATACAAGCATTGAGCATCAGTTGGTAGGAGATGGGGCTGCCAGGTGGATCCCCGTCTGGGCACATGTGGAAGTCTGTCTCTTTATCTTCCTTTCTCTCACTTAAAAAAAATTTTTTTTTCACCAAATACAGTACAGTAAAACCATATTTATTTAAAGTTCATTACTGGAAACCACAACACTGTGGAATTAAATCAATACATGGTCTCTAGTTGTTGTGAATCACCTAATTAAAAGAGTATTTTCAAAATCTCCCTTCTTTTCTTCTTGCTAACTTTTACTATTTTGCTGGCTTTTGGTCTCCAGTGGAGATCCCCTGGGGCAGTTGGGTTTCTTGCAGCCATTCAGCCTTGGGTGTTGGAGGGAAGAATGGCACAGCACAGGAGTGAGGCACACGGGGCTGGGCCTGGCGCTCAGGAGGAAAGCAGGGCCTGAGGGCAACACAATATGACTGAACTGTCTTCTAGGCTAATCCTATTATTAAATTAAAAAAAATCTTTAGTCATTTGAGATGTCTTTATTCTACCTTTATACTTGATTTATTGTTTTGCTGGGTATTACCATTTAAATTAAAAATAATTTTTTTCTGGCCTTGGCCAGTTGGCTCAGTGATAGAGCATTGGCCTGTCATGTGGATGTCCCAGGTTTGATTCCCAGTGGGGGCACACAAGAGAAGCGCCTATCTGCTTCTCCACCCTTCCCCCTCTCCTTTCTATCTCTCTCTCTCCCCCCTCTCTCAGTGAAGGTTCCACTGGAGCAAAGCTGGCCCGGGCACTGATGATGGCTCCATGACCTCCACCTCAGGTACTAGAATGGCTTTGGTTGCAACAGAGTAACACCCCAGATGGGCAGAGCATCGCCCCCTAGCGGGCTTGCAGGGTGGATCCTAGTCGGGTACATATGAGAGTGTGTCTCTCTGCCTCCCTGCTTCTCACTTTAAAAAAATACAAAAAAAAATAATAAAAATATTTTTTTTCCTGATTTTAAGGCATTCTTGTTTGGCTTTTATATAGCCTTTGGTTGTATTTGACTTTTTTTTAATTCTCTAGAAGCTTTCAGATTTTTTTCTTTATCTTTAGTGTTTTAAAATTTTTAATGGACGAGTCTTTATGTAGGTCTTTTTTTCCAAAACAATTAAAATTTTCTGGCTGAGTGTTTGAAAGACCCTTTTAAACTGGAGCCCTTTCAACTCTTCAGTTTTGAAGAAATTTCTTGTATAATTGTTTTCTTGCATAATTTTTAATAAAAGCTACCATGAAGGGACTGGGAAGAGATTAAATTAAGTCTTTTAGCTGGGGAACCCTTAAATATTAGCAGGCAGCTGGTCAGTTTTTCCAGAACTAAATTTTTAAATCTCTTGCCTGGTAGACTGTATTCAGGCTGGCGGCTGACATTCCGAGTCCAGGGGAGGGACGGGGTTTAGGGGCGTCGTCTTTTCAGATTGCAGACTTTTTCATCTAGCCCTCCCTCCTCTTCTCTCTTTCTATTTTTAGCTGTACTTGGAGTCCTGGGGGTCTCAATTTTGTCTTAATGATGTTTCCTGGGGGAAACTTTCTACAGATGTACAGTCACCTGGTCGTGATGGGATGGCACACATAGAAACTCTATCGCTATGTCCACTGACTTCAACAAACCTTATTTTCCAACCTGTACTTTACCCCCACCTTCTATGGCAACAGGGCCCCAGGCCTGGGCCTTTCTGGGCTCTGTCTATGAATTGGCACATCTTTTACAAGCACTTAGCTAGGAGCCTCCTCCCTTCTGCTAGGTCAAGTATCACTCCTTCACGGTGTTTTTGCATGCTGAAAATTTGCTGAAATCTTTTGTGTACTCTGCCTTTCTTTTGGCTTTTGTAAAATACAACCTTTTAAAAAAATTTAATGGTTCTTTGCGATTCTGTTAGTGGGGTTTCAGGAGAAAATTCAAATCAAGAGAGCCCCTACCATGCTTAACTGGAAATCCAACCAGTACTTCTGAAAACACTCTCTCTTACGGCTTTAGGACTCTTCCTTAGTCTTGCTAGTTGACGGGGGTAGGTTGGGGGAGGTGGGGAGACAGTGAGTCTCTAACAAGGCTTCAATCAGGATAGTACCTTTCATCCGTATGAAGTTTTGAGTTCCATGAAAGATGTCTTTGAACAAGAAGTTCTGCAGCTAAAGTTTTTCTGAAAACAACTAGTCTAGATAATCTTTCACAGAAATTTGTGATGTTTATACTTGATAAATATATAATTCTCTTATTCACTCATTAAATAGTTACTGAGTTCCTACTCTGTGCCCAGCACTGAGCTAGGTACTGCTTGCTTCCTACTTGATAGAAACAAGTTTAGTAATCTGCTTTGTAATAATATAAATATTCTGTAGTAACCACACATCTCACTTATACATAGCTTAAAACACATGCAAATGACAGTTTTATCAGTATACCATTTGAAGAGCAGAATATCAAAATAATTAATAAACTTTCTTCTTCAAATAAGAAACTGGGACCACAACTATGTCATTTCGTATGGGTGAAGATCATGAGAAGATTATAGTTTTTCTTTTTAAAACTTTGCCTCTTATTTGTATTCAAGTAACAATACAACTTTTATTTAGTTTGCATGATCAACTCCTTGATCTTTTGGGAACTGATTTTGCTTTAAGTTATGTATTATCTCAAATCCAGATTAAAAAGAACAACACTGTTTTTAATGGATGGCTGAAAGTTACTTCTGTTGGTAAATTAAGTGCTCTTTTAGCTCAATAAGTGACATCAGCCAGTGTCTCAGGATTTTAGTTTCCTTGACTGCCTTAACAAAGTACTATAAGTTGAGTGGCTTAAAAATAGACATTTATTGTCTCACAGTCCTGGAGACCAGAAGTTCAAGATCATGGTGTCAGTAGGATTGGTTTCTTCTGAGGGCTGTGAAGAAGAATCTGTTCCATGCTTCTCTGGTTTCTGGTGCTTTTCTAGCAATTTTTGGTATTCATTGGTATGTAGAGTGTCACCTCGATGTCTGCCTTCATCTTCACATCATCGTCTCCTTTTGTGTGTATCTGTGGAACTTCCTCACTGGTCCCCTGCTTCTACTCTAGTTTCTCCTGATCAGTTTTCCATATACCAGTCAGAGATCTTTCAAAAGTGCACATTTGAATATATCTCTTCTTCTTATAGCATTCATTGGCTTCCCATTGCCCAGAGGTGGATTTAATGGTGGGTGCACCGGGCACATGCCCTGGGCTCCGACTTCTGAAGGGTCCCGCAAAACCCCAATTTTACACTTTCTTCTAATGATACCAAGTTTGGTTTCATATGTGCAATTTTAACATTAATAGTACATAATATTTTTTATTTATTTAAAAATATGGTTAATATGTATTTTTATTTTCCCTCTCTTTTTTTTTAAGGGGCTCAATATTTTCATTTGTGCCCGATGCCTCAACTGACCTTAACCTCTGCCATTGCTTAAACATAAATTAAAAACTTCATGTGGTGGACACACAATTTGATTCCAGCATTGTTTCTCCTATTTCATCCTTTCTTTTTTTTTTATTTTTTTATTTTTTATTAAATTTAATGCAGTGACATTGATAAATCAGGGTACATATGTTGAGAGAAAATATCTCTAGATTATTTTGACATTTGATTGTGCTGTATACCCCTCCCCCAAAGTTAAATTGTCTTCTGTCACCTTCTATCTGGTTTTCTTTGTGCCCCTCCCCTCCCCTAACCCCTCTCTCCTTTTTCACCCCCTCCCCCCTCCCCCAACCTCCCGCCCCTGTTGCCATCACATTCTTGTTCATGTCTCTGAGTCTCAGTTTTATGTCCCTTCTATGTATGGATTCATCTTAGTTTTTTTTTTTCTGATTTACTTATTTCACTCCGTATAATGTTGTCAAGGTCCATCCATGTTATTGTAAATGATCTGATGTCATCATTTCTTATGGCTGAGTAGTATTCCATAGTATATATGTACCAAAGCTTTTTAATCCACTCGTCCTCTGATGGACACTTGGGCTGTTTCCAGATCTTCGCTATTGTGAACAATGCTGCCACAAACATGTGGGTGCATTTCTCCTTTTCGAGCCGTTCTATGGTGTCCTTGGGGTATATTCCTAAAAGTGGGATAGCTGGGTCAAAAGGCAGTTCGATTTTTAATTTCTTGAGGAATCTCCATACTGTTTTCCACAGTGGCTGCACCAGTCTGCATTCCCACCAGCAGTGCAGGAGGGTTCCCTTTTCTCCACATCCTCGCCAGCACTTATTCTGTGTTGTTTTGTTGATAAGCGCCATTCTGACTGGTGTGAGGTGATATCTCATTGTGGTTTTATTTGCATTTCTCTAATGATTAATGATGTTGAGCATTTTTTCATATGCCTATTGGCCATCTGTATGTCCTCTTTGGAGAAGTGTCTATTCATCTCTTTTGCCCATTTTTGGATTGGGTTGTTTGTCTTCCTGGTGTTGAGTTTTACAAGTTCTTTATAAATTTTGGTTATTAACCCCTTATCAGACGTATTGTCAAATATGTTCTCCCATTGTGTAGTTTGTCTTTTTATTCTGTTCTTGTCTTTAGCTGTGCAAAAGCTTTTTAGTTTGATATAGTCCCATTTGTTTATCCTATCTTTTATTTCACTTCCCCATGGAGATAAATCAGCAAATATATTGCTCTGAGAGATGTCCGAGAGCTTACTGCCTATGTTTTCTTCTAAGATGCTTATGGTTTCACGGTCTACATTTAAGTCTTTTATCCATTTTGAGTTTATTTTTGTGAGTGGTGTAAGCTGGTGATCTAGTTTCATTTTTTTGCAGGTAGCTGTCCAATTTTCCCAACACCATTTGTTAAAGAGGCTGTCTTTACTCCATTGTATTTCCTTACCTCCTTTGTCAAATATCAGTTGTCCATAGAACTGAGGGTTTATTTCTGGGTTCTCTGTTCTGTTCCATTGATCTATATGCCTGTTCTTATGCCAGTACCAGGTTGTTTTGAGTACAACGGCCTTGTAGTATAACTTGATATCAGGAAGTGTGATACCTCCCACTTTATTCTTCTTTTTTAAGATTGCTGAGGCTATTCGTGTCCTCTTTTGGTTCCATATAAATTTTTGGAATATGTGTTCTATATCTTTGAAGTATGTCATTGGTATTTTAATTGGTATTGCATTGAATTTATAGATTGCTTTGGGTAATATAGACATTTTAATGATGTTTATTCTTCCTAACCATGAGCACGGTATATGCTTCCACTTGTTTGTATCTTCCTTGATTTCTTTTATCAATGCTTTGTAATTTTCCGAGTACAAGTCTTTAGTCTCCTTGGTTAAGTTTACTCCTAGGTACTTTATTTTTTTGGTTGTAATTGTGAAGGGGATTGTTTCCTTAATTTCTCTTTCTAACTGTTCATTGTTGGTGTATAAAAATGCTTCTGATTTCTGAGTACTGATTTTATATCCTGCCACTTTGCTGAATTTATTTATCAGGTCCAGTAGTTTTTTGACTGAGACTTTAGGGTTTTCTATATACAATATCATATCATCTGCAAATAATGATAGTTTTACTTCTTCTTTTCCAACTTGAATGCCTTTTATTTCTTCTTCTTGTCTGATTGCTGTGGCTAGGACTTCCAGGACTATGTTAAATAAGAGTGATGAAAGGGGGCACCCCTGCCTTGTTCCTGATCTTAAGGGTATTGCTTTTAATTTTTTCCCATTGAGTATGATGTTGGCTGTGGGTTTCTCATAGATGGCTTTTATCATGTTGAGGTATGTTCCCTGTATTCCCACTTTGCTAAGAGTTTTGATCATGAATGGGTGCTGGATTTTATCAAATGCTTTTTCTGCATCTATTGAAATTATCATATGGTTTTTCTCCTTCTTTTTGTTTATGTGATGAATCACATTGATTGATTTACAAATATTGTACCAGCCTTGCCACCCCAGAATAAATCCCACTTGATCATGGTGTATGATTTTTTCCATATATTGTTGGATCCGGTTTGCTAATATTTTGTTGAGGATTTTAGCACCTATATTCATCAGAGATATTGGCCTATAATTTTCTTTCTTTGTGTTGTCTTTGCCTGGTTTTGGAATCAGAATTATGCTCGCCTCATAAAAGGAGCTTGGAAGTCTTCCTTCCTCTTGAATTTTTTGAAATAGTTTGAGAAGGATAGGAGTTAGTTCTTCTTTGAATATTTGGTAGAATTCCGTTGTGAAGCCATCGGGCCCCGGACTTTTCTTTGTTGGGAGTTTTTTGATAACTGTTTCTACCTCATTTGGTGTAATCAGTCTGTTTACGTTTTCTGATTCTTCCAGATTGATTTTTGGAAGATTGTATGTTTCAAGGAATTTGTCCATTTCATCTAGGTTGTCTAGTTTTTTGGCATACAGTTCTTCATAGTATTTTCTTACAATATTTTGTATTTCTGTTGTGTCAGTTGTTATTTCTCCTCTCTCATTTCTAATTTTATTTATTTGAGCCCTCTCTCTCTTTTTCTTGGTGAGTCTAGTTAAAGGCTCATCAATCTTGTTTACCTTTTCAAAAAACCAGCTCCTAGTTTCATTGATCCTCTGTATTGTTTCTTTAGCCTCTATGTCATTTATTTCTGCTCTGATCTTTATTATTTCCTTCCTTCTACTACATTTGGGGTTTACTTGCTGTTCTTTTTCTAATTCTTTTAGATGCAGGGTTAAGTTGTTTATTTGAGCTTTTTCTATCTTCTGAAAGTGTGCCTGTAGTGCTATGAACTTCCCTCTCAGCACTGCTTTTGCTGTGTCCCATAAATTTTGAGTTGTTGTATGCTCATTGTCATTCGTTTCTAGGAATTTTTTTTATTTCTTTTTTGATCTCATTCTTAATCCATTCATTATTTAACACCCTGCTATTTAGTTTCCATGTGTTTGAGAATTTTTGAGCTTTTCTGCTGTGATTCATTTCTAGTTTTATGCCGTTGTGATCAGAGAAAGTGCTTGATATGATTTCAGTCTTCTTAAATTTGTTGAGAGCACTTTTGTGTCCTAACATGTGGTCTATCCTAGAGAATGTACCATGAACGCTTGAAAAGAATGTATATTCTGCTGCTTTAGGGTGAAAGGATCTGAAGATATCTATTAAATCGAGTTGATCTAGTGTTTCCAATAAGTCTGCTGTTTCTTTGTTAATTTCCTTTCTTGAGGATCTATCTAGTGATGTTAGTGGGGTATTGAAATCCCCTACTATTATAGTATTGCTGTTGATCTCGCCCTTTAAATCCATCAAAGTCTGTTTTATATATTTGGGTGCTCGTATATTAGGTGCATAGATATTTATAATAGTTATATCTTCCTGTTGGATTACTCCCTTTATCATTATGTAGTGGCCTTCTTTATCTCTTACTATATCTTTTGTTTTAAAGTCCAATTTGTCTGATATAAGTATTGCTACCCCAGCTTTTTTTTCATTTCCGTTTGCATGAAATGTTTTTTTCCATCCTTTTACCTTCAATCTATGTGTGTCTTTTGTTCTAAGGTGTGTCTCTTGTAGACAACATATGTATGGGTCCTGTTTTCTTATCCATGCAGCTACCCTATGTCTTTTGATTGGATCATTTAATCCATTTACATTTAAGGTTATTATTGATATGTAGTTGTTTATTGCCATTTTCTTCTTTAAAGGTGTATTCTTTTTTTTTTGCTATATTCTTTTCCAACTTTGATCTGTTTACAACAGGCCCCTTAACATTTCTTGCAGCGTTGGTTTGGTTGTAATGAATTCCTTGAGTTGTTTTTTGTCTGGGAAGCTTTTTATTTCTCCTTCGATTTTAAATGATAGCCTTGCTGGATAAAGTAGTCTTGGTTGTAGGTTCTTGTCCTGCATTACTTTGAATATTTCTTACCATTCCCTTCTGGCCTCAAGTGTTTCTGTTGAGAAGTCGGATGTCATCCTTATGGGGGCTCCTTTGTATGTGATAATTTTTTTTCTCTTGCAGCTTTTAATATTTTCTCTTTATCGCTTAGCTTTGGTATTTTAATTATGATGTGTCTTGGTGTAGGTTTCTTTGGGTTTCTCTTTAATGGAGTTCTCTGTGCTTCTTGGACTTGTGAGAGTTTCTCTTGCATTAATTTAGGGAAGTTTTCAGTTATGATATGATTGAACAAAGTCTCTATCCCTTGTTCTTTTTCTTCTTCTTCAGGAACCCCTATGATGCGGATGTTATTTCTCTTCATGTTGTCACAGAGCTCTCTAAGTGTTTCCTCTGACTTTTTGAGTCTCTTTTCTCTTTTCTTCTCTGCTTTAATGCCTTCATTCCAGTTGTCCTCCAACTCACTGATTCGATCCTCAGCTGTATCCATCCTGTTTTTAATTCCTTCCATTGTGGTCTTCATTTCTGATATTGTATTTGTCATCTCTGACTGACTCTTTTTTAATATTTCAATATCCTTTTTTATATTTGCTATATCTTTATTTAGGTTTTCAAACTGCCCCTCCATTGTTGTTCTAAGATCCCTAAGCATCCTTACAATCATTATTTTGAACTCCGTATCTGGAAGTTTGATTATTTCCATATCACTCAGCTCATCCCTCAAAGGTGTCTCTTGTGGTTTCATTTGGGTTGCACTCCTTTGTCTTCTCATAATGGTGTTTTATTTGTAGACTGGTTGAGTCTAGGCTTGGTGTTGTCTGCCTCCAGTTTTCAGTTGTGTTATTTCTAGGTCTTCTTGGGTTGGTATCAGCTATTATTTGTAATCCACTTTCGGATTTGGGCAGCTTTGAAGTCTTGATTTGTTTGTTTTCTTAACAGGTGATAGTCTTGTTAACTGATCTCAGCAGGGGGCTTCCTTGAAACTGTAACCAGGAATGCTGTGGGTGTAACCTGAGACGCTGAAGGTCTCTTCCACCAACTAATCTCACTGGGGGCAGGGTTTTTTCTCAGCTTCAGTAGGGGGAGGTGTATCTCAGATCTCCATGGAGACCTGAGTTACTGCCCCTCCTCCCCACTTCTTGTTTTCAGCTGTGTCTTGTTGCACTGATTGGAGCTGGATAGATGTCCGGAGATCTCTGATCCGGAAGCACTTCAGCTCTGTTTTGTGAAAGGTTCAGTCCCTTCCCCAGCTATGGCCACCTCCAGCACGAATGAGTCAGCTTTTTTATTTCGTTTCTTGCATACCTTAGCCCCTCACAGTCTGTCCCTCTCCTTGTCCTTTCCACTTGGGAGATAAGCTGGTCTTTCAACCCACCTTGCTCCCTGGTCGTTAGGTAAGTGGCTGTGAGCAGTAGTTTCTGCTCTTTTTCCTCTGTGAAATCCTCTCTGGGCTCTCAGCCTCACCCCCCCCCCCCCTTCCGTTCCTGTAAGCAAAGGAGATTCAGGCACTCCTTACCAGGATTATTGTGGCTTCCTCTTTGCTCCTTGGTTTTTGAGAGCTGTTCTTGCAGTTCAGTGTTGGTTTTTCATGCTGATTTTTCCTAAATTGATTTGTATTCCAGTTTGGTGTTGAGAGCTGGGCGTCTGTGCGTCCACCTACTCTGCTGCCATCTTCAAAAGCCTCATTCTTTCTGTGTTCTAAGCTGAGGCCAAAATTGCACCATGCTCTTGCCTCTAGGCCAGTGGTCCTCAACCATTTCTGGGTCACAGACCGGTTTAATGTCAGAAAATATTTTCACAGACCAGCCTTTAGGGTGGGATGGATAAATGTATCATGTGACTGAAACAAGCATCAAGAGTGAGTCTTAGACGGATGAAACAGAGGGAATCTGGTCATTTTTAAAAAATAAAACATCGTTCAGACTTAAATATAAATAAAACGGAAATAATGTAAGTTATTTATTTTTTTCTCTGCGGACTGGTACCAAATGGCCCATGGACTGGTACCGGTCCGCGGCCCGGGGGTTGGGGACCACTGCTCTAGGCTTTGAACGTGCCGTTCCCAATCTGGAACACTCTCAAACTCGACTCTCCAGATATTGACTCATCCTTTAGTCCTCAACTTTAATGTCGACTATCTTCAGGAAGGCTAGCTCTCTGTAGTAGGAGGAATTGTGGACCTTAGGAAGACATATCCATGTCTTATTCCTTAAAAGCTATGATTATTTTCTTGCTTGGAGGTAAGGTCTTTGTAGATATCATTAAGTTAAAGTTTATAGATATGCCCAGTGCCTGTGGCATATCCTAGGTGTTAATATTTAATACTAACAATACTACTACTAATAATTTTTATAAATAAGTAAATGAATGAATCAATCGATGCTTCAATATGGGCATTATCCAAATGGTACAGATTTGAATAAAATCAGAGGTCTGGCACCTATGAACACTTTATAGTTCTGACCTTCCCAGTATCTTAAAAATTTACAGACACCTAGTAGACAAAATACTCACATATGGCATGACACTTTATATATTTATTTATTTTTTATTTTTTAGAGAGACAGAGAGAGAGTCAGAGAGAGGGATAGACAAGGACAGATAGACAGTAACAGAGAGATGAGAAGCATCAATCATCAGTTTTTCGTTGCGCATTGTGACACCTTAGTTGTTCATTGATTGCCCTCTCATATGTGCCTTGACCGTAGGCCTTCAGCAGACCAAGTAACCCTTGCTTGAGCCAGTGACCTTGGGTTCAAGCTGGTGAGCCTTGCTCAAGCCAGATGAGCCCACGCTCAAGCTGGCGATCTTGGGGTCTCGAACCTGGGACCTTCCGCATCCCAGTCCAACACTCTATCCACTGCACCACCGCCTGGTTAGGCTATTTTGTTTTATTTTTATATTTATATTTGTTTTTTAAGACTGTTAGTCTGCAGTAAGACATTTTCTCACCTTCTTATACCAGTAGGTCTGATTCCTGGCAAGACATTTAAAATTTTTTTTTATTGACTTTATTGGGGTGACATTGGTTAAAAAACTTACACAGGTTTCAGGTGTAAAATTCTATAATATTTCATTTGAGTATTGTATTGTGTGTTCAACACCCCAAGTCAAGTTTCAGTCCTTCATCATTTATCTCCCCTCTTTCTTCCTTTACCTCCCACTACCCCCTTTTCCCTCTTGCAAGGCCCACATTATTGTCTGCTTAATCCTTTTATTTTTTTCACCTGCCCTAGCCACCAGCCCCTCTGACAGCTGTCAGTCTCTTCTCCATAGCTATGAGTCTGTTTCTATTTTTTGTTTATTTTTGTTCATTAGATTCCATATATAAGTGAAATAATATGGTATTTGTCTTTCTATGAATGATTTATTTCACTTAGCTTAATAATCTCTAGGTTCATCCGTGTTGGCATAAAAGGTAAAATTTTTTTCTTTTTTATGGCTGAGTAGTATTCCATCGAGAGACATTTCAGCCGTAACTTTACATTGGAGCCAAAGAGCAAAATGGAGAGACTTCTGGACCTTGTGGGCTTTTTCAGTCTGAAGGTTGTTGAAAAACCTCATTCAGATTATATTGTTAGTAAAGCCACTTCTATTTGGCCTATGCTGTTTTACTCTTTTTATCCTTGTTTACAAGTGTGTGCAATTTGACATATAAGCTCTAATGGTACATGGAAGCTATAACTGTATTTAGAAGGTGCAGAGAATATTTAAACTTTCAAGTAAAAATTAACCAATTATTCACAAAAAGAGAGAAAAGGTTTTGATTGTTTTAAGATGACAACAATCCATGGCTTTGATTGGGAAACTTTTGGTTCAAGGATAACTTGCAGAGCCTACGTAAAATTTGAGGACGAGTTCATACACTGCTACAGACAAACCTGTATTATTAATGTCGAGATACAGGGAACAGTTGCTAAGCTTTATGAAGCAGCACATTGCAGTTTGCCTAGAGCCAGAACCTTTCTCTTTTATATAGCCAATGTGATCACATGTTCCAGAAGCATCCCTAGAAGTTATGAATGTCGTGTGCTTGAGAAATGACCTTTCTTCTTCACTGAGTCGGTTGTTGTTAATTGGGTTATTATTAAAAGATAGGTAGATGGAGTACCATAACTTGAGGCTGTCATCTTTCTACAGCCTCATCTTTCTACAGAGTCTATGGCTCTTGACTATCTATTTTTGTCTGTCTTGTCATTATAGACCAGCCTTGAGCTAGTTTAGATTAGTACTGAAATAAGTGAGGAACGGAAAATAGGACTGGTTTGAGGAACACCAGATTGAAAGAAAGAGGTGTCGTGAAGAAGTAATTGGGAATGAGCTAGGAATGGAAAGAAAACCGAAGGTTAGGAGTGGGGAGGGAAGATTATCCAACAGCCACCCAGCTGGGATAATTGGATAATATTGTAGGACTACATATATTGACTTTAAAAAGACTAGCTGCATTAAAAAATATGCAAAAGCACATTTGGATCATTCATTCATTCGTATACATAAAGAACATTTATAAAGTTGCTTACTATGAGCCAAACATTTCAGATCAGTAACCATATCTTGTAAAAGAAGAACAGCATTATTTTGCATTAGTATTTGCAAGTGTTTCATAAAATATTTCCTGATTATTATTTTACAGATGACAAAAAGTGAACCACTAAGAGGTTAATTGACTAGCCCAAGGTCACAAAACAAACTACTAGCTGCATAATGATTAGAAGACAGAGACTTTAAATTTCAAATGCATTGCCTCTGGCTAGATAATAACTAAGATTAATTTGTCTAAGCAATTTTTTAAAATAATTGTCTTCTAGGAGACATAAGACCAGGATCATGAACAAGTATAAAGCTTAGAAGGCTTGTCCTTTTCTAGGACCATTCCCTTGTGGTGTTCAGATTGGAACATTTAATGCTAATTACTCATTTTATCACTTTTAAGAACTTTTTATTTGATGATGTCCTTGATACAGAAAAGATGTTGTGCCTTTTTACTTATGCTTTTTCAAACCAGTGCAAGAGTAGCAACACAGTAGCATCCTGGCTTTCTTAATAAACATTATCCATTGATGACTGTCATCTTGTTCCTTAGACTAAAAGTGCTTGCAAAATTGAATTCAACAGCATCACATACCAGGAAATGAAGCACCAGGAATCCAATCTTTTTTTTTTTTTTTTTTTCTTTTTTCATTTTTCTGAAGCTTGGAAACAGGGAGAGACAGTCAGACAGACTCCCACATGCGCCTGACCGGGATCCACCCGGCACACCCACCAGGGGCGAGGCTCTGCCCACCAGGGGGCGATGCTCTGCCCATCCTGGGCGTCGCCATGTTGCGACCAGAGCCACTCTAGCGCCTGAGGCAGAGGCCACAGAGCCATCCCCAGCGCCCGGGCCATCTTTGCTCCAATGGAGCCTTGGCTGCGGGAGGGGAAGAGAGAGACAGAGAGGAAAGCGCGGCGAAGGGGTGGAGAAGCAAATGGGCGCTTCTCCTGTGTGCCCTGGCCGGGAATCGAACCCGGGTCCTCCGCACGCTAGGCCGACGCTCTACCGCTGAGCCAACCGGCCAGGGCACCAGGAATCCAATCTTAAATGAGCATGAATAGACTTATAAATTAAGGAATGATAACTTTAGGAGGAACCAAATAATTTGAACTTTAAAAGCATAGAAATGTTCAGGTGAGATGATATTTCACACAGAGCTAAGCCAATGGGCATATAAAAATATGAAAAAAGGACTGGGCAGGATGATCAAGGGTTACAAATTGTCAGAGATATCTACTAATTCCAGCCTAATGTTGGTCATTGAATAAAGAATTCAAATGCCCTCAGCCTTGATGAGCATTTTTTGCATGTTTTTAATTTCAAGGGTAATAGCCATCTAGGTCTGTTCAATGAACAGTGGTGAAAGCTTTCCTGGTTGCTATTTAATGTAGTTATAGAACTTCCCTTGATGCATATACCCACTGAAAGAAACACAATCTGACATCCTGTTTTTTGTCATACATAGCTATAAATTATACATTAGGTGACAGCCATACTCTTCTATTTATGGGACATCCTCTTCTCTTTCTTTCTTTCTTTCTTTCTTTCTTTCTTTCTTTCTTTCTTTCTTTCTTTGTTCTCTTTCTTTCTTTATTAGCTTTTCTCTGCCTATTGTTTTGGTTTTACAATCTTCTGGAGCAGCCATTTGAGGTGTGTTTTCCTCAGTAACTGCATCAAGCCTCAGCATTGACCAATGCTTGCTGTGTGAAAACCTTGGGCCTCATGTCAAAGGCATATTGCCTTGTGCAAGAGAACATACCCAAGAGCGGTCTAGTTGCCCATTAGAAATTTTTTCGAGTCACACACAGTTTGAATATTACATTTGCAAGACTTCAAAGTCTCTTATTCTTTATTTTGGAGATACAGAATTCACATTTAATTGTGAAAGGGCTATGAATAACTTCTAGGTCATCTATAAGTCCTTGAAATTTTAAGCATAACTTCCTCTCTACTTTATTTCTGAGGCAAAGGTCCATTTCTTTTAATAAATTGTATAAAAAATCTGGGATTCCATTGTAGTATATAACATGCCTGCCTAATTTTGCATTTGTGATTATTTTTAGCCAAATCTGATTACCATATATTATTCAACAAAGAGACTAAAATGTGAGTGCCAGCCCAGTCTTTATGTCTGCTTGTATTTGATCACTTTTAGATAAATACAACCAATGCAAAAATTTCCATGCTGACAAGAAAAAGAGCTATAAATAATACAAAAAAAGGTGACTAAAAAGGTTATATTATCTCTGTAACACCATCAGAAATTCACACTCAATGAGACAGACATACAATCACAAACTCATATTGTTTCTTACCGTGTTCAGCACAATTTTATCCTGTTTTGAATATATCTGTGAGAATCTGTCCTGTCAGGTAGTTGAAGGAGTAGGCCTTGTGTCTTTATGAATAATCCACACAACAGATAATGTTCTCATGGCTAACTGAAAATTACTTAACTTGTTTCTTTGGTGCAATAAAGGTGTCAGTGATGTCTGCTGTAATAGGAGGAATCCATAAGCTCTGCTTTGGAGAAATAATATTGGCATGCATCGAAAGGGACTGGGAAGAGAACATTGGGTAGGGTGACCTTTCTGCCTATTAAGGTGCCACGAGAAGGTTTACACCTGATTATGACCACCTTTTCTTTGTCAATAAGAAGAGATCTACACCCTGGTGGGTGGCTCAGTGGATAAAGCATGGTCCCGGCACACTGAGGTCTTGGTTGGATCTTCTGTCAGGGCCCGTGTGGGAAGCAATCCATGAGTTCACAACTAAGTTGGACAACGAAGTGAAGCAATGAGTTGGTGCTTCTCTCTTTCTTTCTCTTTTTCCCTTTTTTCTCTCTCTCTCTCTCTCTCTCAAATCAATGGAAAACAAAAGAGGTAACCATTGAATGTCTGTTTTTTTTTACATGAGCCAATCTGCTGGAGTCCCAAAAAGAAGTGGATGAGAAAAGTACTCTTCTTATTGTTTAAGACAAAATAATTCAGATATTTGAAGTGATAATTTATTTTTATATTTATTTTTATACTTTTTTTGAACAATTCAGGTTTCTTTAATCATCATTTATTTCTATAATTTCCTTCTCATTTTCATTTTAATTTAGTTCCCAACAACTCTTTTCTTTACATATATGTTGTAATAGTTATTCTTCTCATCTCAGTAAATGTGTGATCTGGATAAAGATGGTGAAATGAGGCTCAAAATTGGAAAAAAAAAAGGAAATCTTGTTTTTTCTACTGGGTGTCAATCAAGTCACATCAATTTGTGACCAAAAAGTTGTGGAAGGCAAATGGACCTTGGAAAGAAAATGTCTATACTTTCAGTTTGGCTTAACAATTTTTTTTTAAATTCCAGTTGACATTTAATATTATTAGTTTCAGGTGTACAACATAGTGCTTAGATAATCATATAATTTATAAAGTGACCCCTTAGTATTTTAAGTACCTATCTGGCACCATACATAGTTATTATAATATTATTGGCTATATATATTCCCTATACTGTACTTTACATACCCATGGCTATTTTGTAACTACCAATTTGTACTTCTTAATATCTTCACCTTTGTCACCCAGGCCCTCAACCCCTTTCCCCTTTGACAACCATCAGTCTGTTCTTTTCATCCATGAGTCTATTTGTTTTCTTTATTCATTTACTTTGTTTTCAGATTCTGCATATAAGTGATATGCATGGTTTTGCAACATATAAACAATAGTATATATGACATGGTTTTGGTACATATAAACAATGGACTATTACTTGGCCATAAAAAATAAAATCTTACCATTTGCAACAGCATGGATGGACTTAAAGGCTATTGTGCTAAGTGAAATGGGTCAGACAGAAAACGATAAAGGCTACGTGTTTTGGCCTTTTTAATGTGTTTTCTCAGTATAGACTTGAAAAACTAACTTTGTCTGTATTGAATGAAGAGAAAAGGGATTGTTCTATACTCTGACAAGAATTGTTACAGGTTTTTTTTATCAGATGAAGGATAGCAATGGTAGACAAACACCAAATGAGAGAGAAGCCAGTAAAACCATAGAATTGAGCAGCTGGTGGGAAAAGGAAACAGGAAAATAAATTTAGACGTGTGCAAGTGGGCATGCTGCCTTCTTTCCTGAGTTTTTGAATGCAGTTTCTTTCTAAACAGTGTGTGTCCTTTGTCATTCCCTACGTGCATATCATATATTATTATTGGAGGCTTCCCTCTTAACAGGACAGATATACTGAGGATATTCAGGAGTACCTCTTACATATCAGTGTCCAGTGTGCTCCAAGTCCACTCTTTCCTCTCACCCTCAGCAGATCTGGGAGAAGCGTGGGTAGAGATGGAGTTGTCCTTTTCTCTATTTTTTTTTGTATCCACTCCTCCTTCATCCCTAATACCTTTGAATTTATTTCCCCTTCATACTGATCTATGATTCTACTTCCATAACAGCTGCCAATTTCCAAACATTAAAAGGGGGAGTGCCATGGTGCAAATGGTGTTCTCGCCTTTTTTCACTAGAAGTTTAGTGATCGAATGTTAAATTCCTGCTATTTCAATTATCCTTTAAGTTTTTGCATTCTAGTTTCCTCAGTTTGATTCTCATTTCTTTCTCTCTTGCTCTTTATCCTTGTGGGAAAATACTTTAACACGTTTTTTCCTTCCTTTCATTTTAGTGGGGTTTCAGGAGAATGAGCATTTGTTCAACTTGCTATATTTAACCATAAGTTCTCTTGTGATTTCTAAAAGTAGTTTTCTCAAAAACAAGAACAAGTTTGTCACGTACAGTTGTATATGCTGTACAATGCACAACCCTCAGAGAAACCATTCCCATTATAAGTGTTGTACATGTCAATATTTACTTTGGCAAATTTATGGCAGATGACAGTAAAGTATCTGTCAAAATACTTGTTTTGAAAAATAGGTATAATACAGCAATTTTTTAATAGATAGAAATCAAGTTTCTTCATGAAGGAAACTTTCTCTCAAATCATGCAAAGGAAGCATATACATTCATAGAAATTCTGAACAAAAAATTGTTACTGAGAATTCTGATTTCAAACATGTTTCTGAGTCTTATAGTTTAAGACCAGACTGACTTCCAAATGTCTTATTTTTATTATAATAAAGTCTAATTATTCAAGCAATTAGGAAGTTTCAACAGGTGGCCTTTGAGTAGTCTGATCAAGAATTTTGGAATGTCTGCTTTGAAAGGAAGAACTAGAATTTTATTGCCAGTGGAGTGAAATGAGATCTTACTAATTGGTAATAGTGGCAGACAACTATTAACATAAATAAAATTGTATTTAAAAATAAAATCAGCAACAGATTTCTGGTATAAATTCATCTGGCCAACAGATCCTAAAATAACTTCTCTTAACTTCCTGCTCAAATAATCATAATGATAGCAAAAAAAAAAAATAAAAAAAAAAAATCATTTTTGCACACGGTTTCAAGAGAACCTTGAGGTTGCCTTGGTCAAAATCAAGGAATTCTAATTATGAATAAGTTTCTAAACCTCTCAATTGTCCATTCAACTAAAAATTTTCTGTTTTTTTTAATCTTTTTATATACTGCAATTTTAATTTTATAAAAGTGTTGCATTAGTTAAACAATAACAACAGGTTGAAAATTGATGCCCTAAAAGTTAATAAATTTCTGAGAGTTGAAATAAGGTATACTATCCCAGTTCTCACATTCTTATAATGGCATACCAAAAATTAGTAATAAAAGTAAAACAAGTGAAATTAAGAAATGAAAAATATTACAATTTATAAACTTAAGAGTTAAATCTTTGTGAGTTAAAAAAAAACCCAAGCAAATAAAAAAGTCAATAAATTAGACAAATCTCTGGCAATTATAATTTAAAAAGGAGAAAAAACCCCCACAAAATAAATAAAATTTGTGTAATAATGAGGAAGTGGCTGTAATTACAGTCCCAAAAGAGATTTTAGTCTTGTAGGAGAATTTACACATTATGTGCAGAGAATAAAAGTTGATTTTATATATCAGGAAAGAAGTCTATATAGATGAATCAAAATTCTTTAAAATATGCCAACTCTTTGGCCCAGTAATTTGTTTTTGGAAATATAGTTTGATAAATTTTTATTTTGGAATGAACTCTAAATTATTATAGAAGTGAACATAAACTTAGTTAACAGAGTTTATTTTTGCATTACCTACAATAGCAAAACATTAGAAATTTCATAAATGTTCAGTAAGAGCCCTATCAAATAAAATATGGTATGTTTATTCAGTACAATACCACATAACCATTAGATAGTTGTAGAATATTTGACATATTTATTTCTCTTTAGAAAGTGAAAAAAATTTTTTCAAATATTCAGTCCAGGCTCTTTGGGTAAATTAAAGATTTAATTAATCTATGTCAAGTCATCAATAGAGAAGATGTTCCATGTGTATGAGTTTGTCTTCTGACACAGGATTATTCTGAGAGCTAGTTGTATATAAAGTGGTTGTGTCAAGCTTGGCACGTCGACATTACCCATCAGATGTTAGACCTGCTCCTCTGCCTTTAGTTTGTGTTCAGGAAAGCAAAGGCTTTACTCTAGCATATATTGGCATTTTTGCGTCAGGATACAGGGAACTGAAATGTGGTTTCTGATGTGGTGGAAAAATGACAATTTGATTGTGTGTGTGTGTGTGTATGTGTGTTAACTTTTCACTTACTGCTCTCTTAAAACATGTATTGAGCGCTGATGTCTTGCTGATAATAAGAAAAAAGCAGCTACATGAAAACTAGAGATCAGTCAAGCTTCCGGCCAATATTTCCTAGGGAGTCTGGCCACTAGCCAAGCTCTCCCAGGTCAGCTCTAGGGAGATCTCTCACTGAGATCTACAGCATGTTTTCAGGAAGGGGAACCCTGGGACATCCTGCTAAGAGTTGTTAGTATCCAGTAGAAGATAAAACTCCTTTTATGATTGTTTCCATTAAACTGGGTGTACAACCGCTTTCATAAAATTCTTTAGGCATAAAGTCTGCAAACATTAGAGTTGATTTTAATTTTCATAATGTGGTATGGTGAGTTGTAACTGGACTTAGTCTTGCTGGAAGGAATAGTTTTACTGGAATAGTCAAAAGAGCCGCTTACTCTTAACACTTATTTTTTATTTTATTATTATTATTATTTTTGCCTTGGCATTGTCAACATAATGGAGTTCTTCTGTTATAGATGTCCAGTGGAGGCTCCGATGGGAAGTTCTGACAAGTCTTTGCAGGGTAACAACATTAATGACCATCATTTATTCTTGCATAAACTCGGCATAAAATACCATATTTGTAAAGTGTGATTCAATAACATGCTTAGGTTTCTTTTCTCCTGTGATTGTAATTTTTAAAACTGTCACTGCAAGAACCTGTGAGAACAAGCCCATTAGAATCGTGATTCATTCTGTGGCTTACTGGGTAGGGTATCTTTTTCCCTCTAGCTTTCAGTATTTCTAATAATCCGAAAGATTAGTTTGGGTCTATTTCAACCTTTCAATTATCCTCTTATTTTGTGTCTATAGGGTATATTTTTATTCCTAATTCATCTACTCTTACCTCATCCCACTTTTGAATAAGACATCGTTGTTGCTATCAAATGGTCCTTTGGAGTGGTTTGTTGTTTTTGGAGCACATGCCATTTCTTCCTCAGAATTGGGAAATCATATGGTAAGTAAGAATAGTCTCAGGGACATGCTTTATAAATGTACAATAAAGTTTAGTTATAGGCCTGTAGGCAAATGTGACCTCTTTATAGAATGAGGACTTGTAGTGTGAGAAGTTTCTTGGTCACCTAAATAATCTTACCTTCAATTATTTAAGTATAAATAGATTAGACACATAGAGATTTAATATCTCAAGTACATGTGACTTATTAAAATCCAGGGGAAAGATCTTAGGGCAAAATATGTCTTTGGTTTAGAAAAACCCAAACATTGGAAAACAACAATTGGAACATTTGTCTAGCCCCTCATAGCTCTGGGTCAGCTTATTCCTCACCGTCAGTTTACAGCTTGTTTCAGGAAAGCAAAACATGCCTCATCTATTCTTGTCTTATATGATAAAATGCTCTTAAAATAACAAGACCTCTTTGAAAAAAAAAATCTTTGAAGAAAAACTTCTCAGACTCCCAAGTGTTTTAAAACACATTTTGCTTTGCCTAATAATAAAACTCCAATATCTCTTCTCTAAGACGAGGCTCACTTTTGCTTCTATTTTGGGATTTTTGTTATTTGCTCGTTACTTTGTATTATTGGTATTTACAGCTTCTTAAGAAAACTCTTTTCTTAACAGTAATAATAAATTATTTTAAAATATGCATAGCTGGCCCTGGTCAGTTGGTTCAGTGGTAGAGCTTCGGCCCAGCGTGTGGAAATCCTAGGTTTGATTCCCGGTCAGGGCACATAGGAGAAATGCCCTCTGCTTCTCCACCCTTCCCCTTCCCCTTCCTCTCTATCTCTCTCTTACCCTCCCACAGCCTCCATTGGAGCAAAGTTGTCCAGGGCGCTGAGGACAGCTCCATGGCCTCCACCTCAGGCGCTAGAATGGCTCTGGCGGTAACGGTACAACGCCCCAGATGGGCAGAGCATCGCCCCCTGGTGGGCATGCCAGGTGCATTCGGTGGGGTGCATGTGGGAATCTGTCAGACTGCCTCCCTGCTTTTTATTTCAGAAAAATATGTAAAAAAAATGCATAGCTTTTCAAGGACCCAACAAGCTTTGAAAATGGAAGTACTCTGAAATGCAATGTAATGTTGTTGTTGTTGGGTTTTTTTGTACTTTTCTGAAGCTGGAAACCAGACAGACTCCCGCATGCGCCCGACCGGGATCCACCCGGCACGCCCACCAGGGGTGACGCTCTGCCCCTCCGGGGGCCTCTCTGCCAAGACCAGAGCCACTCTAGCGCCTGGGGCAGAGGCCAAGGAGCCATCCCCAGAGCCGGGGCCATCTTTGCTCCAATGGAGCCTTGGCTGCGGGAGGGGAAGAGAGAGACAGAGAGGAAGGAGGGGGTGGGGGCGGAGAAGCAAATGGGCGCTTCTCCTATGTGCCCTGGCCGGGAATCGAACCCTGGTCCCCTGCACGCCAGGCCAACGCTCTACTGCTGAGCCAACCGGCCAGGGCCTCAATGTAATGTTGTTTGAACTTCTTTAAGTCCTGAGTTCTTGTTCAAAGAGGGCAAGAGCAAGTGACATGTACGAGGGGGCAATGATTGCATAGCCAGTGAGGACAAAGGGTAAAGTTTAGACTTTTCTGCGAAACAGAGAGAGAATCCCATTACACCCAACATAGTGTGTGTGGTGTGGTGAGTATATATGTGTGTGAGCACATGTGTGTGTGTGTGTATGTGAGTGTGTGTGTGAATGCATGTTTGGTGACGGTAGTAGAGACATGTCTGTAATACCTAAATAACCAAACAAGAGCTCTAAGTGGGAAAAATGTGATTAGTCAGTAAATAGAGTCAATCTGTTGCTATAAACCTTGTCATTATCTTGTCATACCATTTTTATTTAATGTTGTACATTTTCAGCTAATTGTTAGAATTATTTACATCTACTTGTGTTGACATCTTTTTTTTAAATAATAAATAACAAGGTGTTCCAATAATGCAGTCTTGGATATGAAAAATAAATAAATAAAAGGGTGTACCTTTATAACAATGGAAATTCAATAAAATTATTTATGCAATTGTCCCCATTAATGTGTTGATAGGATCAGTATTGCCATAGATAAATAAAATTAGTTGATAATTCTGACTACCTATTTGTCAATAATATGGCATCCTCATCCTAAATCATTTGATCAGAAGTACTCACCAGGAAGGTCATAATGATGGTGACATTTTTGAACATCTACCAAGTATCATGTGTTTTACTGCATGTTATTTATCTTCACCAAAATGCTTTCATTTAGATATTTTAACCTCATTCTCTAGATGGGAAAACTGAGAATCAGAATCTATAAATGACTTGACAAAGCTCACACATTTGTAAATAACAGAAATAATATTTGAATCCTTACCTGAGTAATCATAAATCCATCTGTTCCCTTTAGCCCTTTCGAAGTCCCCCACCCCTAACCCCCTTAACCCGTTGGCTAAGAAGGTCAGGAGAAACAGCATAACTATGATAGTGGTAATAACAGTAAAATAGGAGCTAATAGTTATTTTGATATTGGAATAGCAGCATTTTAAGTTTCTTATAAAATAGCTTTTTTTTGTGGCACAGACAGAAAGAGTGAGACAGAGTCAGAGAGAGGAACAGACAGGAAGGGAGAGAGATGAAAAACATCAATTCTTTGTTGTGGTTCCTTAGTTGTTCATTGATTGATTTCTCATATGTGCCTTGACCTGGGGGGGGGAGGCTACAGCAGACCAAGTGACCCCTTGCTCGAGCCAGTGACCTTGGGTCCAAGCTGGTGAGCCTTGCTTAAACCCAATGAGCCCGTGCTCAAGCTGGTGACCTCGGGGTCTCAAACCTGGGTCCTCTGCATCCCAGTCCGATGCTCTATCCACTGTACCACTGCCTGGTCAGGCTGAAATAGTTTTTTATAGCAAACACATTTATTGAATGCTTATAACGTGACATATTATTTTTAACCTTTAATGTGTTTTAATGTTTTAAATGCTTTACATACATCAGCTACTTTGATTCTCATGTGCTAGAAATATTATCCCTTGTGTTTGAAAAATAAAACTAACCAGTTAACTTTCCCAAAGCTACCAGCTAGTAAGTGGCAGAGCCAGGATTCAAAAGCAGGGAGTATGATATAGAATTTCAGGCTTATCACCTGTGTTTTACTGTCTTTCTTAGACAAGTTGCTGGAGAAGGAAGATGCTAAAGCCTAAAAATTTGGTTAGGATGAAATATCAGGAAGAGATCATGTTAACAAAGACTCGAGTCTTCCTCTGAATTGAGTGATATAAGAAAGGTAGAGACGGAGAGGTTGGAGGTTGTACACACTCACTTTGGATGGGTTAGATATTCTTACTAAATATAGGAGAACAAATCTCTGATCTGAGTGAGAAGGTGAAGTTAGTACTGGGGGCTTGTGTTGCATGGAAAATAAATGAAACAATCTTCATAAGAGAGACCCCATTTCAAGAAATGAAGGGAGCTGCAGTGGAGTCAGCTTTTGTTAGGCCAGATGGGTTGGTGGGGAAGATAATCTTTCTCACAAGGTCAGGGCCAAGGACTGCTTTCCAGTCTGAGAGGTGAAGCAGTCCGGAGCCACCTGTCCCCACCTTCACTTGTCATAGACATGAGGATTGGAAGCAGCTGCTAAGGGTAAGAAGGGTAGAGCCTGTGCTTCTAGAGAAAGTGAAGCTGACTGGTCTACTGGAAAGTGGGATGTGTGGCTTTGTCTTACCATCTTTCTGGTGGACCCAACTGAGGTGGCCATCTGCAGAACAAATTTAAAGTATATCACCTGCACACAAGAACCAGAGAAAGTCCTCTTGACAGAAATGTCAAAGATTTATTATTCCAATGTTTCCATTTCTACCAATTTACAATAGATTTTTGAATGTAGAGTGATGGGGTCTCAAATTTTTAAAATAGTTCTTATTAAATAAAATTTCTAGTTATAAAATAAATAATTCACAAGACTGTAATGTACAGCACAAGGAATATAGTCAATAATGCCATAATAATTTTGTATGGTAATAACAGGTAGTTACTAGACCTATAGTAGTGATCACATTGTAAGGTACCATATTTCTCCATATATAAGACACACTTTATTGCGAGAAATTGGGGGTCTAAAACTGGGTGCATCTTATACAGTGGTTGTAGATTTTTTTACTTGCGTTTTCCACTTTTTCTCACTTGTTTTTGTGCTCATTGTTGAAGACAGTGATTCATCATCAGACACAAGTAAGGACAAGCTAATGTATGGGAGTTTTGATAGTAATGAGGAGTTGTATGAATTTTATGATGAGTAAAACTTGAGTTCAATAACTTTATGTAACACTTTTTTAATTCAAATTTTGGCCCCCAAAATTAAGGTACGTCTTATACATGGGGAAATAAAGTATATAAATTCTGAATAACTATGTTGTATACCTGAAATTAATAACACTGTATGCCAACTCTACTTAAATTAATTAAAATAAATAAATAAATAAATATAAGAGTGAATCTTTGTCCCCATACCAGGAGAAATAAGCAGATGCTCCATCTTATTCACCTCTTGTTCCCAGTTTGGTATATATCCAACACTTCAATCCTAACTTAGCGGTATAAGACATCAGCCAATCTCTCTCTCTCTCTCTCTCTCTCTCTCTCTGTATGTGTGTGTACACACATATTTCCAAGAAATTTTTTTTGCTCATCAGCCATCAGAAGCTGTAGGTTATGAATAAAAGTTTTTACAATCCAATTTCTATGCCTGTTTCGGTCAGAGAGATCCCTATTGCAAGTCACAGTTGACCTGCACAGAGTACTTAAACATTAGAAAGTGTGTCGAATATGTAACTGGAAATACAGATAGGTGGGGTTCAGAGTCAGTTTAACCCACTGTCTCCAACTCCCTTCCTCTGTCATAGCAGCAGAAATTGCTACAGTAGTTTCTGACTTCACATCTATACACTGCAAGGCTAAGGGAAAAGAAAAATAGCTGTCTTTTCCAGTGACTCAGTCTTAAGAGGGAGGACGTTTCTTGCCCAGAGACTGTCATCACGTTACCTCTAGTATCTAATTGATTCAAATGTCTTTGGTCCAGGGAACTCCCCTTGATTAGCTTAGTCCTGGCATCTCAATGAACCGATGGCAGGAGGCATAGGGTTGTCCCAAGACCAACCAGGTCTGGTCCTGGTTCTGGGGTTGGGCAGCTTTGAGGCCTGTGAGCCCTGAGAAGAGATGGACACCAGTTCAAAGCTAGGGTTTTCTTAAGCCAGGACAACAAGTTGAAATGGTTGTGGGGCAGATTATACCCTGAGCATCACAGGAGAAGGGGAGGCAAATGAAGAGGAGCATGCAGCTTAGCAGCTTTCTAGACAGCTGAATTCCAGGAGTGGCAGAAAGGAGTGAAAAGCCTTACATTGCAATGCTCTGGAGGAATCTCCCATGGAATACAGCTACTTACGGAGCAAGTTAATGAGCTGGGTCCTGCTCCTGGTAATGACCAAGAGGAGTTGCTTTGAAATGTGAGGCTCACAGAGCTCCTGTTATTGTAATTTAATTGGATTTTATAAAAAGTTCCTTAAAAAGTTGTTTTTGCATAGTGTTGTGCATTCTGACAACTGTCACTAGAGGGCCCAGGAGGACTCCTTTCAGAGCTGCAGCTCAGAGTTCTGTGCTGATTGGAGGGCCAGCAGTCACAGGACACATTATTGGTGCAGTCACAGAGATGGAAACGCTGGTTGAGCTCCTCATGACAATGCATTAGTCACCCATGAGAATTACACTTGGAGCAGCTATAGCTGTGCCATCCAACATATGCTGCCATAAGCCAAATGTGGTTATTGAGAACTTAAAATGTGACTACTTCAAAAGGAAACATGCCAAATTGCAAAATACAAATTGGATCTCAAAAGCTTAGTATGAAAGAAAATTATTTAAGTTATGTCAATATTTTTATATTGATTATTTGTTGAAATGTTAAGATCTTGAGTATACTGGTTTAAATAAGATTAAAATTAAAACCACTGGTTTCTTATTCTTTTATTTTAAAAAACTAAAATTGCAGCCTGACCAAGCAGTGGCTCAGTGGATAGAGCGTTGGACTGGGATACCGAGGACCCAGGTTCGATACCCCGAGGTTGCCAACTTGAGTGCAGGCTCATCTGGTTTGAGCAAAAGCTCACCAGCTCAGACCTAAGGTCACTGGCTCAGCAAGGAGTTACTTGGTCTGCTGAAGGCCCGCAGTCAAGGCACATATGAGAAAGCAATCAGTGAATAACTAAGGTGTCACAATGCGCAACGAAAAACTAATGATTGATGTTTCTCATCTCTCCGTTCCTGTCTGTCTGTCCCTGTCTATCCCTCTCTCTGATTCTCTCTTTGTTTCTGTGTAAAAACAAAAACAAAAATGCTAAAATTGCAGATGTTGTGCTCACATTATAAACCAATTAGACATATTTTCTAAGCCATTCGCTAAAGAGAGAGCTATTAGGTGGGGGTCAGGAAGGGAGAGAAGGGTTGGACACACTCAAGAACGCTGAGAGGATGCTTGAGCTAATTTACAGATCCTTCCCTTATGTTTCTATCCTGGGGCAAAAAGATTCCATGGCAAGAGCTTTCTAAGAGTTTGATGATGACACTAATGATGACAATGCCAATGTTCCCTTAACACAATGGTTCAGCCTCTTACAGGTGCTACCTTCACTTCTCTCGGTACTGCTGAATAGCAACCACATCAGCTGGATGCTCATGTCGCCACAATAGTTTCTGATTTCACATCACAACTCACTTTCCTCATACATAAAGTCTCATGCCTGATGAACCTGTCAAAAATTGCACCCTTAAAAAATTCTGTGTGTCAGATTCAACTCAACACCTAGCATATTAAATATATCCCACGGTTGTTCCAGAGTTTCTGAACAGATGACTAATGTCAAATCTAGATATAGGAAATAAATGAAACTGCTGTACACAGGCATGTATCTTTTTTTCCCCCAGAATGGAAGTGCTCTACCATTTAGCACTTAAAGACTGGGAAAATGAGCTTTTATGAAATACTGCTGTGTCTGGATCAGTCTCTTTAGAGGCAGACATGTCTGACCTTTCTTTTAACATCACCTATTATTCCTTGGCACGTGTCAGACAGATAAGTCTGTTATGCATCCCTTCCCTTTTCTGAGCTGCACAGTGGAAATCTTCTAGCTTCTACCTCTTTCAGAAGGCAGAGATTCATTAATTTTCAATACATTTTATGTAACTTAACTGTAGACAGATGAAGAATATAAACTGTTATAACAGGCTTCCAAAATGTTTTGGCCATGAACAAGGTGAAGAATCAAAGCAAACAGAAATGAAAGCAGTCATGTGAAATAATGGATGAAACATTGACTCTTAATTCTGACCCCTGGGACATCAATCTGAGCATTTCTTATACTTTCAAAGAGGCATGAGCTACTAGTGTTAATATTTAAGGTTCTGTTTCCAGAATAACTCTCTGGCCTACTTGTGCCATCTGATCATGCCTGAATTCCTGACTTCCACAAGAGTGTACACTTTTGATCTCAAAGTCACTGCCAAGACCATCTAAGGGGTATGTCTTCCTTCTACTTCTCCCCTTTAACCATCTCAGATATAAGAAACCAAACTTTCTCAACCTGCCCATGAAAGATTAGGGAGTTGTTTACTCCGCAATGAGCAATGATGATAAAATGTAAATATTTATTTCACATAAAGAAAGATAAGTTTGTGAAGATCCCATATGACAGTGAACTAGATGAAAGCTACACTTACCTACACTCAGGACCAAACTGGAATTAAAACTAAATTATAAAACAATCATCCTAAATAACCAACTGAAGACTAGCTGAGAAAAAGTCTATAACCAAAGATTTACAGAAAAAGCTACATTGAGACTGGTAAACATGGCTGGCTCTGCTGCCAAAGGAAACTGAGGTTCTGGAGGCATATTTCAGTTGTATGGGGTTCCCCCTGAGAAAATGGGGTAAAAACTCCAAACTGGGCTCCCCAACCTTGAGTACCAGGGATCCAGCAGAGGGAGGGCAGATCAGACTGGAGTTGGGTGAGGAGAGACTGAGATTTGTGACTCTGGAAGAGAGATACAGGGACCACCAGCAGGATCCTTGAGCTGAGTCATTCCCCAATGCCACAGATGCCATCTTTCTTAGGTGGAGCACAACCCCTCCATGTGATATCAGCCTGGGAGGAAGCAATAATCTCACCCTACAGAGCTTATGCCCTGCTGTGGAGTCAGTTGCTTTGGGTGTAAAAGTATGGGCAGACCTGGGGTGTGTCACTGACTAAGTTGTGTGATTTTGGGTGGGTTCCATTTCTCCCACTTTCCTGTGAACCTGACTGGCTTTTACTCCTCATTGGAGATCCCCTAGAAATACCCTCTGGATTTCTGGCAGATCTATCCACTGGGCTTAGCTCCAGAGGCCACATACACTGTAAACCCTAGGGCAGGGGTCCCCAAACTTTTTACACAGGGGGCCAGTTCACTGTCCCTCAGACCGTTGGAGGGCCGGACTATAAAAAAAAACTATGAACAAATCCCTATGCACACTGCACATATCTTATTTTAAAGTAAAAAAAACAAAACGGGAACAAATACAATATTTAAAATAAAGAACAACTAAATTTAAATCAACAAACTGACCTATATTTCAATGGGAACTATGGGTTTGCTTTTGGCTAATGAGATGGTCAATGTGCTCCTCTCAATGACCACCAATGAAAGAGGTGCTTCTTCCAGAAGTGCGGCGGGGGCTGGATAAATGGCCTCAGAGGGCCGCATGCGGCCCGCGGGCCATAGTTTGGGGACCCCTGCCCTAGGGAAAAATTCAGGTTAGACTGAGTGGTGTGGCTCTAGTGCAGGGGCCACAACATTCACCTTCTCTGAAGCCTGATTGACACTTCCCCATCATAGGAAACCTACTAGCCACATCTTCCAACTCCTGTCAGCCTCACCCTATTTAGCAATGTCTTCTCCCAGCAGAATCTGGCACAGACTGAGCTGTGTGGCTCTAGAACAGGGGCCACATTTTTCTTGCATGCCTGACTGGAGCAAAGCTCTCTCTTTATAAGGCCAAATCTTGGTGAGTTTGATAAACTCTGCTGATCTCACCTTGATGTGTCCCTGAGACCTCAACTCAACAACAACAACAACAACAACAACAAAAGCACAATCCTAGTGAGTAGCAGCTAGACGTGAGGTATACTCAAGGACATTTGCTGAATGGCCTCAGACCCAGTACTGGCACCAAGATTTAACCTGTATCAGCCTAGGGATCACCACTTTCGCCTACCTGGTAACTCACTTTGAACTTACCTTAGGCAGCTTGAGTATAGCCAAAGGCTCTTCCAGCGACTGAAGCTAAAGGACAGTCAGCAGGCAGAAGCAGCTGGAGATGGATTTTGGAGTGACTTGGGACTTTTGCTGACCTGCATCTGAGTCCCATGCAGGTAAAAGTTGGCCTTGGTGCTCTGTTTGACCCTTCCTGTGCATACCATGACCCAGCAGAGGCAGCTACCAACTATAGGTCAATTATAGTTCCAAACCAGTGGCCTAGGACCAGTAACAGAAAGTGTCGGACATTGCCCTACACCAGAGTCCCTCCCAAGATGCCCAGAACCTCTAGTGGCCACTTTAGACAACAGCAAAACAAGGTCTAATAAGCTTCACAAGTGGCTTATCCAAAGGGAGATCTTGTCAGGCACTAATTCCTGCTGGAGTAAAATCTGTTTCATGTGGTCAGCACCTACACAGTAGCTTGCATACTGACGTCATGGTTGAGCCTCACAGTCAGCTAGCCTGAAGATTGATCCCTTACATGAATGAGTCAATAACAATCAAGACTCAGTTATAACAGGAAGGCCCACATAACCTGCACAATTCAGGTGATCAACAAGATTATACCACTCTACACAATAGGACACCTAATACATAAGGCCATGCTATGAAGACTGGGAGTTATAGCAGATCTATCTAATAGAAACAAACACAAAAGACAGCCAAAATGGAAAAACAATGAAATAGGCCCCAAATAAAAGAACAGGATAAATCTCTAGAAAAAGAGCTAAATGAAATGGAGGCAAGCAATTTATCAAATATAGAGCTCAAAGTAATGGTTATAAGGATGCTTACCAGCATGAAAAATGGTATAGAAACCATAAAAAAGCACCAGTCAGAAATAAAGAACACAATATCTGAAATAAAGAATACATTGGAAGAAATAAGTATTAGTTTGAAGCAGAGAATCAAATCAGCAATTTGATAGACAAAGTAGAAAAAACACCTCCTTAGAACAACAATAAGAAAAATTAATTTTAAAAAGTGAGGTTTGTTTAAGGGACCTTTGAACAACATAAAGCATAATGATAACCGCATCACAGAAGTACCAGAAGAAGAAGAGAGCAAGTGATCAAGAACCTATTTGAAGAAATAATGATGGAAAACTTTCCTAACCCAATGAATAAAAGACACACAAGTGCAGGAAGCATGGAGAGTTCCAAACAAGATAACTCAAAGAGGCCCACACCAAGATACATCATAATTAAAATGGAAAGGTTAAAGACAAAGACAGAGTCTTAAAAGCCTCAAGAGAAAAACAGTTAGTTACCTACAAGGGAGCTCCCATAAGACTGTCAGCTGATTTCTCAACAGAAACATTTCAAGCCAGAAGGGATTGGCATGAAATATTCAAAATGATGAAAAGCAAGGACCTACAACCAAGACTACTTTACTCAGAAAGGCTATTATTTAAAATTGAAGAAGAAATAAAGAGCTTCACAGATAAGAAAAAGCTAAAGGAATTTATTACCACCAAACCAGTATTACAAGAAATGCTATAGGGTCTGTTTGAAGAAAAGAAGAGGAAGAAGGAGTAGGAAGAGGAGAAGGAGGAGGAGGAGAAGAGGAGAATGAGAAAGACAGAGAAACATATTTAAAAGAATAAAATGGCAATAAATACATACCTATCAATAATGACTATAAATGGCTTAAATGCTCGAATCAAAAGAGCTGGGGTGGGATCATCAGGAGTACTGAATAGGAAGGGGAATGGTGGGAAAGCAGAGTTTGTAATGTGGAAGTTTTGGCTTTGTCAGAGGCATAGGTGGGGCCATTAGGAAGGGCACAGAAAGTGACAAAATGAAGGGCATTGCTGGAGCTCTGTGGTTTGGGGCCAAATGTACAAGAGCACTTTGCAGCTTTTGGTCTACTCAGCTGCCTTCTTATTGATAGACCAATGTTCGAGAAAAAGTGTACAATTCTTGTTTTGTTTTGATTTCCACACTTTAAATTTCCATAGGGTCTTAAAATTTTAACAAGTCAACATCTTGTTAAACATAAAATTTAACAAAAACAACATCTTTCTTCATTTAAAAACTCTGTTACTCAATCTGTGGTTCAATTTCCTAAGAGTCATTTGATATTTTTGTATTAGGTTTTATTTTTACATTTAAGCAAAAAATTCCTTGGTTTTTAAACAACTTTATTTATTATCATGCATAGAGTAATTTATTTTAGAATCCTGGGATTTTACAAGTGAAAAGGCCAAAAAATGATATATAGTTAATAAGAAGGGCAGTTTTGGTTCCTGCTATAATTGATGTGAATCTTATCAATAATATTACTGTTGGTAATGTGAAATTTGAGAAATAAGATACCTACCAAGAAGGGATTCTGGTGGTTAAGTGGGCTCAAGAAAGAGAGAGAGAGAGAGAGAGAGAGAGAAACTCCAAGCTATTTCTAAATGCAAGCCACAAACTGCACTTCCAGGAGAAGCACACATTAATCTGCCTGTCTTCTACCTGCTGGCACTGTGTTCTTGCCATCTGAGCCAAACATTATAAAGGAGTTCCTGGAATCCTATTTCAACCAATTGGATTTACACATTCCCTTTCCAATCTGAGCTGTGCAACTAGATCCTCATTAGCATCTTCACTGGCCAATTAAAATGGTTCCATTCTGAGCAATCATGACAATGCTTTTTGAACCAATCAAACTGCAAGTATTTGATGTTCTCATTTGCATAAAGACAAACCAATCAGGATCCAGGAACAGGGCCTTCTGTCTATGTAAGTCAGTTTCTCTCTGGCTCTTGGAGAGCACACTTTCCCTTTCCACCAAAGACTACTGATGCCTGTATTTCTCTGGCTAGAGCTGAACCACCAAAGGCTTCTTGCCAGAACAAAGCAGAGTGAAGCCATGTGGAGTGGCTCAAAGCAGAGCAGAGCTGTATAACTGTAGGGGGGCCTCACTCAGGGGCCGTTTTGCAGCCATGTTTTTCTCATAATACAATTGAGCTGTATCACAATTGAGCTGTATGTACTAAATTCACACCCTTCTTCACCATACCCTGTATTGGGGATTTCTTTTGGCATTCAATTGGCACCAACAACCACTGGTTGACAGTAACAATACAGCAGTCCTTAAAAGCAATAAGGAGACAAGAAGGTCTCACCATGGGAGTCCTTTTGCTTCAGCAAAAACTTGGTATCAGGTTTTTAAAAGGAGAGCTAGGGTATTTTAAATATACGTTTCCCCCCATTCAAAATATAAAGTAGTACTTTTGACCATGGTAGAAATTTTATAAATTGAATAAAAATTAAAAACCACTAACACATCTAAAAATACAATTGACCAAATTTTACTGACTGCTAAGTTATAGACTGTATTGAGTTATTACGGCAAATGTTAATCGAATATGGAAAGTTAATGCTGTTATCCCGTTGGCTGGTGACTGGTCTTTAACGGCTGGGAAAGAGGAACACAGTACACAGGAAGTCATCTCCGTGGCAACAGGCCATTCAACTTAACTTTTTAAATCTTCAAGAGGTAATTATTTTTGTTTCATTTTTTATAATTTTCACAGTTTATAATAGCAGTAAAGACCTTTGGGTCAGGCATTTTTTGGCTGTTAATAACAGGCTGATTTAAGGTCAGCAATGAAGAACATTGTGCAATTTTTTTTTAATAAAAAAAGAGCTGTGATTTATTTTTCCTTCCTGAAGACTAGCATAAATAAATGACAGAATTTTCTGTGCACACACATGGTATTTTGATTTCCTGCTGATGATAACATCAGCGAAGAGACTGACAATCACTGGTGGGTGATGTGGAGGGTTTGGGTGGTGCCTTTAGAAGGCATGTTGGAAGATAAATTTTGGGGGACTACAAGAGAAGTCAGGACTGAAGATCATGAAGGGCAGAACTGAGCACATGAAGATTCACGGCCTCAGAGACCAGGCAATATTCTTTTGGAGACAGTGTTCATTCAACAGTTGTGAACTCCCCACAGGAATCAGAGTTGTGGGCAGCTTCCTAGCCAAGCCCACCCAGGAAAATTTGTTTACCCCGCTAAGAGGTTATCTCAGTGATCTATGCATTAAAAAACCCCAAAGCATGAGTTGTCTTGGAACAAGAGGGTAAGATTGGGTAAAGCCATTACTTTAGGCAATAAAATACCATTTTAGGTAGCCGGCTACTCTCTGTGGGAGAGGCAGGGTTCAGACACAAGCGCACGTTGCACCTCAGCAGCCTTTGGGCGGTTTTTAATCTAGATGTAAAGCTTTTCCCCCAGCTCCTGGTTTCTGAAGAAAAAATGGAAAGGACACAGGACCTCTGTAGCAGCTTTTTTCAGTTCTTCTTGCCTGTGGCACAGTATTAACTGTTAGTTTCTGGAAGAGGACCCCTTACCAAAACACCTCGGGTTAAACTTTTAAGTAATCTTGGGCCAGGGCAGTTCCATAACTCCCCACCTGAGCAAACCTGACTAATTTCCCCATCCCTTCACCCAACCCCCCACGGGGACAACTTTCTCAGTAAGTGATCCCCTGCCATGAGGCACCAGAGTGACAAGAGAAAAGAAAAATTAGGCAAGTCAGGCCTGCCACCTGCCAAATCTCTTCCCAGTCTCAAAATCAAAACTGAATAGGCTCCTAAAACTGATATATAGAAATGATATTTACAGGATAAAAGGGAAAGCTGATACCAGAGGAAAGGGAAAAATTCTGCAGAAAATGGAGGTGCACACATTTTAGACACAGGAACCCAAGCATCCCAGAGATGTACCCAGAGTTTGTACTTCCTTAATAAATACTGGTATTCTAATGACTGCATAGGTTGAAATGAAATTGTTTTCAAGGTTTTTTTTTAAATGTATAAATTGATGGGAAAATGAAGAAGACCCAAGTGACAGATTACCTCTTTGGTGTTGACCAATTTCAGACTGTCTAAAATTAGATTTCTGGGAGAGGTTGAACTAGCAACTAGGTCAAGCAGGTATTAAACCTAAGTTTGCTCTCATGGACTTTAGCACAAGTGATGTCATTTTTGGCCTGTGATTTTCTCTTTAACAATATTAAGGAGTAGTATATTCTATTGAAATAGAAAAAGAAATATGGGAACAAGAAGGTAAGGACATATTCTTCAAATTCAAGCCTAAATTTTCAGTGACAGCCTAACAGGCAGCTAGCAAAAAGAGCCAGGTAGAGGCAGATCTCATGGTGCCTCGGGACTTTTGTTGACTTGCCCCCAGACTTAGTATCATAAAACCTGGCCTTGGTGGGCAGCATGATCCTTCCTGTGCACACCAAGGCCCAGCAGAGGCAACCACTAACTATGGGTTACCAAGAGCTCCAAATTGGTGACCCAAGACCAGTAACACAAGGCATATGACATTGACTTGTACCAGAGTCCCTCTCAAAGGCCCAGAACCAACACACCCAGAGGCCAACTTCAAACAACATCAGACCAGGATCTAATAAGCTTCACAAGCAGAGGAAGATCTTGACAGGCATCAAACTCAACTGAAGCAAATTAAGCCTCATGTGGTCAGCACCTCATGTGCAGCTTACACACTGTCATCGAGGGCAAGTCTCACAGTCAGTCAGCCCGAGGGTTGATCCCATACACAAATGGGCCAATAGCAACCAGACTCAATTAAAACAGGGTGACCCACATAACCCACACAAAGAACATTCCTGGAGCACCCAGCTCAGGAGACTATGCCTCTGGCTCCTACAGGATACTTACCACATGAAGAGTAGGAGTAATAGCAAGTCTATGTAATACATAGAAACAAACACAAAGAGGCAGCCAAATGGGGAGATAAAGAAACAGACCCTAGCCTGACCTGTGGTGGCACAGTGAATAAAACATCAACCTACAACACTGAGATCACTGGTTCAAACCCCAGGCTTGCTCGGTCAAAGCACATATGGGAGTTGATGATTCCTTCTTCTCCCCCTTCTCTCTTTCTCTAAAATGAATAAATAAATGCTTTTTAAAATTTTTTAAAGGAACAGACCCTAAATAAAATAATTGAATAAATCTCCAGGGAAAGAGCTAAATGAAATAGAGGCAAGCAATTTATCCGATATAGAGTTCAAAGTAATAATATAAGGATATTCAAGCAACTTAGTGAGAACTATAACAGCATAAAAAAAGGTCATAGAAATTATAAAATGGACCACCCAGGAATGATGAATACTATATCTGACACAAAAATACAGTGGAAGAAACAAAAGTTGGATGAAGAAGAGGATCAAATCAGTGATTTAGAAGACAAATGAAAAAAGCAACCCATCAGAGCAGTAGTAAGAAACAATAATTTTAAAAAATGAGGATAGTTTAAGGGAACTTTGGAACAAAAAAAGGCAAAGGAATGTTTGCATTAGGGAGTACTAGAAGGAGAAAAGAAAGAGCAGAGGATCAAGAACCAACGTGAAGATGTCTGAAAACTTTCCAAACCTGGTGAAAGAAAAAGACACACAAGTGCAGGAAGCACAAAGAGTCCAAAACAGAATGGACCCAAAGCGGCCCACATCATGACACATCATAATTAAAATGGAAAAAATTAAAGACAAAGAGAGAATCTTAAGAGATTCTTAAAAAATTGACAATACATACAAGGAGCTCCCATAAATCTGTCAGCTGATTTCTCAACAGAAATACTTCAGACCAGAAGAGATTGGTATGAAATATTCAAAGTGATGAAAGGCAAAGACCTACAACCAAGACTACATTCTTTTTAAAGATATTTTATTTTCACACTGAACTGGTATCTGTTGAAAAATGCATAAAATGTCTCAGGAGCTGGAGCACAGAGCAGGAGTATGAACTTTTCCTTTGTAGTGTTTGAGAGAATTTCTCTTTCAGGAACTTTGTGATTATCACAATCATCAGCCACATTGACCCAAATACCCTTGGATGAGAGACCATCAAAGTTAATTCTTTATTTCCTTTCCAGTCTCTCATTTTAAAATCTGAGATACTGGGATTTGCTTCCAGCATGCTGTCCAAAATCAGGCCATCTGGATTTTCCAGCATTATCATTAAAGATGACATCACTCCGGAAGCCAGAATTTCTTTCCTCAGATTAGGGCTTCTCAGATTTAGAATTCTATTATTTTTTTCCTATTTCCTCAAAGTCAGAGTAAGCTTGTGAAAAGTTGTTAATGTACTAATTGTGGAAGTCTAAGCTCCCTCTAACCATTCCTTATCCAAACTATCCAATGAGAACATCATTAGATGTTATCTTGCCTTCACATTTTTATCATCTTCTGGAGGAATTTTATACTGTCATGTATTGTCACCCTTGTCTTGCCTAAATTACCATAAATATGAATAAAGAAGTCCTCAATAAAGTTGGGAAAAATTGAAGGAAAATGACGGTGTTAACATGTGTCTACTGTTTGCCATGCACTCTGTAGTACAGGTATTTTTGTAGTCCACACAGGTCTGGGTTCAGCAAGTGAGCACTGTGCTCTCTAGCTGAATGAAAATAGCCTTTCCATTTGAGCTCTTCTTCTAGTTAGGTTGAGAGAAGAATCCTGATGACATCTCACAAAGCTTCAGCTTCTCTACTGTCCTTCAGTTGTCAAGTTATGTTGGTACTCACCAGGGGCCAAACAGCTGAACTCCTCCTGTATTCTGATGCTGACAGCAGGTGCTTCCTGATCTGCACTGTATTGCAGGATCAATTTTATCACTGTGGCCACCTGGCAGAGACAAAATTTGTTCTTTGTCTGATTGTGGATGGGGTTGATTTTCATCTACTAGATTAAAAGCTCAGTGAGAATAGGTGCCACAACTGACTTGTGTTCTGACATCATCTCAATGTCAGGCATGTAGGCAGTAAGTAATTTTGAATGACTGGATTGACTCTAGCTGCAGCCTGCACTGAGCCCAGAAAATCTATTGGCTTCTTTTGCCTGTAGCAGCTTCCAATTCACACCCTCTAGTCAGATCTCTCAGCCATTCTGGGAAGATTTATTCCCAAAAACCAACTAGGATGATCAAATATACATTTTCTATCTCTGTCTCTTTCTCTCCTCTCTCTCCTCTTTTCTCTCTTTTGTGATATGCTATCAACACTATAACTTTTGCAAAGTATGCACTATCATTACAGAATACATCCTTTAGTTAATGGGTGAATCCATCCTCTTTTAAATTTTTTTATTGATTGTTTTTAGAGAGATAAAGAGAGGAAGAGAGAGAAAGAGAAAGAGAAGCATTCATTTGTTGTTTCACTTTTTTTTTTTTTTTTTTTTTGCATTCAGTGTTTGCTTCCTTTATGTGCCTTGAGCATGAATCAAACTCACAACCTTGTTGTTTCTGGACAATCTTTTCACCAACAGAGATAATAAGCCAGGGAAAACTTGCCCATTTTTAATTTCTTAACTAAGATATTCCAATATACCTTTGCTTTGTCACATGTGTCACATGTGTTTTGCTGTGGAAAACCACTGAGATTATAGTAGCAGTAAGATTCAGATTGGACTTCACAGTCTTTCCTAGGAAATGATCATGCTAGTAATTGACTTCCCAGTTCCCTTTTCTTGTGTTCTATATGCCTTTAATAGCCTTGAGATGTCACCAGAGCAAACAACATACTCAAAATTGTTTCTGTGGTTTGAAACCAATGAGTATGGATGAATCTGCTCCCCACTTAGCCTGGAGCTTCATTTTTCATTCTCTGATGCCATATCCTTTTAGTTTTTCAAGAAGTAAGGATCAAATGATTCCTGAAGCAGTTTGGCATAGAGGGAGAAGTGTTTATGGAGGATATGGGGTCTAGATGTATATGATCAGGGTTGGCATTCACAGAGGGAGCTATCACAGGAGGTAGTACAGTATACAGTTGCCTGCAGGGAGAGGGTCATAGGGCTGGTGATAGGTACCCATTCCAGAAGACACTAAAAGCACTACTAGGGAGTCAGAATTCCATATCCAGCGTGAGAAGTGAATCAGAAAGCAGTGTTTACAATCAGGGTTCAGATAAATGTTGGGTCTGCCTGAGTGGTTTGCTTGTTGACTCAGTTTATTCTAATTGGCATGGCTCCTCATGGTCACTCCCTGTTAAAAGAACCTTGAAGGTTCTGATGGATCTTATGGGAGACCAGATAGAGCAAAAACATCAGGATAACCTTAAGCAAAGTGTATCTTTGGAAGGGAGATTAAGGAAATTACCTACCAGGAGAACAGGTTCTCACCAAGATATCCAGCTGGGCAGGACCTAGAGGGAGGGCCTGGGGAATCACGAGGAGAGTCTGGACTAGACATGAACATGATTGGGGAGCCACTACGGACCTTTCAAAACACACAACATGCATTTGTTAAATATCTACAGTGATCCAAACACTGAACAGAAGGGTCTGAAGGAGTAATAAAGGAAGTTGACTATGTGGTAGGCTGGAAGAAGGGGTGAGTGTGTGGTGGGGACAGGAGTAGGGAGACAGAAAACCTAAATCTCCCTTAGGTTCTACTCAAACCATAGCAAGAATCAAGGTCTACACATTCCCTTCACGGCTCTAATTTGTTTAATTGATGTCTTCCTCAAAAGGGGGAAATAAAGCGTCCCTGTGGTTTTCATCGAATTCTAAGCATACCCACTTCATTTATTGTTTTTCCCATCTGAAAAACATTTACTGAATATTCACTAACCTCTAGGTACTGTGTTAGGTGCTAAAGATACATTGATACTTAGACAGATGCAGTCTCTGCAGTCATAGAGCTTATAGTCCAGAATATATCTTGGAAAACATTTTTTTTATAAACAGAAAGCCAATAAATATTTTATGGTCCCTCTGCTACTACTGAACTCTGCTAATGTAGCATGAAAGTAGCTGTAGATATGTATATAAATGAGCATAGTTGTGTTCCAATGAAACCTTATTTAAAAAACAAGTGGAAGTCCAGATTTGGCCTGCAGGTTATATATTTCTGACCCCTAGTTTAAAAGAGAAGTCTTTAAGCATGTAATTGTAGTGAGCATGCTGGTTATTTTGAAAGGGGAGAATGATAAGAGAGCAGAATAAGGAATCCGAAATTGTCAAGTAGTCTAGAACTGAAGTTGTGGTGTTTAAGCTGAAATCCAAAGACTGAATAATGAATTAGTCAAGTTGAATGGCTATTGGGAAGTTTAAGTAGCAGAGAATATGCCAAAGAGAAGGACAAGCATAGACAAATGCCCAGGCATGAAACAGGGAGCATAAGACAGAGAGACATTCAATATGGCTAGAAAGGAGAATGAAAGATGGAAACTGGCGAGACGTGAGACTACAGATGTGAGCAAAGATCTGATTAGGGAGAGCCTTGAAAGGCATGTTGAGAAGTTTGGACTTTGCATAAATAACACTATGAGAAGCTTACCAGGTTTTAAACATTAGAGCAGCCTGACCACATGTGTGAGTTTGAAAGCTCCCTCCATTGTAGGATGGAATCTAGGTAGAAGTTATCAAACTGGTAGCCAGTTAAAAAGCTGAATTCCAGGCCAAACAAGAAACTACTGATGTCAGAAGAGTGTGGTGGTGAAGATGATGGGAATCAATGGTTGAACTTTACAACTAGTTAGGAGGTATACTGGAGTAAGCAACAAGCTTAAAAATTGCTTCTGTGGTTTGAGTGATGGCTCCTACCTAGCTTAGATCTTCAGTTTTGCTGTTTGTTCTCTGGAAATAGGTAGAAATTTTGATGAGAGAAGGGATACAATTAAGTAGGGCAGGAAATAAGTGTAAGAGGGCAATTAGAGAAGCAGAATTAAAAGGCAGCTGATTGGGATCATCTCTTCCAACTTCCCTTTCCAGGACATGAGAATGTGTACTCGAATAAACTTTCTGGTGAGTTCAGTGAGCTTTGGGAAATGAAGGCCCTTGCTTAAACATAGTTATACCTATGCTGGTGTTGGTGAATGACTTCCTTATGTTTGATTCTTCTCAGTGCTTTGATGAACTTCCTCTGAATATAGAAGGCAGGAGTGTAACCAACTAATTACTCAAAAATATTGACTGAACTGATTTGGCATCTTGGAATGTCTAACAGGAAATACAGAAGTTGGCAAAATAGGTTTACTGTTGTGAGTACATAAAACAGTTTATTCTTGTATTATTATTTGTTAATTATTATATTATTTATTTGTATTACAACTGTAAACCTTCTTTTGCTCACCCTTGTATAACCTTCTTTCTAAGCCCTCTTACAGATGGCATCAAAGAGATAATCAGCTGTCATCTCAAAACATTTTAAAGGTCTTTGAAAGGGATAGGTGATTTCAAAAATTCTGGAAATTTTAGTGCCAGGAAAAATCTAGATGCCAAACCATTACATCCAATTCTACTAAGCATAAAGTTGAGTTTTACCATGGTGATCAATCAGGCAAGATTTATAGGCAGGAAAAAATAAAAACTCTTTGTTGATGCAAAAAAAATTATTTGATGATCACTTTATTTGGGGGAAAACAGCAAGTACTGTTGCTAACAGAGTGAGTGTATATTTAAAGCCTGTTACAAAAGACTCCCGTTAAAAATCTCTCTCACATCAAGCATCCAGTGCAGGTATGGACAGAAGAATTAGGTAAAAACCAATGAGTGTCTATTAGAAAGAATTCAATCTCAAGCGTGAGAGCTCAGATGAGTCCTGCCAGTCTGCCTCTGATTAAGCACCTCTTTCTAGGTAGCCACCTGTCCCATACTTCCCAGTTGGCAAGAAACAGTCAGCAATACCCATTCATTGTGAGTGCAGTCACAATCTCAAGGCCAAAGGCCATGACCACTTCATGACTTGACATCACCACCTACACTGGCAAAGTGATGTGAAGAGGATGGAAACCAACCATTTAACGCTGGCTCCCTCCACCCCTGCTCTTAAAGAATGAGTACCCTCTCACCCCACTTACCTTTCTGATGTATGTTCACTGTGTTGGATGATTTTAGTGTTTAAAAGTTCAGTAAACATAACTATTTAATTGTCAAGGTTTATTTTTTCTTTTTAAACAATTGAAGTGATGTCGTTTAGTACATCTGGGTGTGAACAACATGGAGTATGCTGAGCCTTCGTAAAAGTCTGGAGAGGTGGACTGTCTTAATTTAAACCAAAACAATCACAAACCACTTGTAGGCAGAGACAGTCTTCTACACTTCTTTGTATTCTTCACAATATCATGAATACAGATGCTCGATAATCATGTATGGAGAAATGCCGTTTGTTTTGTGCTGTCCCCATTGCATACTGGCTGTTGTTCTCAGAAAAAGGCCCCCATACAAACCCGCTCCTGAGAATAGCTCTGGATTTGGGTTACATACTGCCCAGGACAAATAACACTATTTCAAAAAATTGAAGCTATTTTTAATCTAACCTTAATACTAATTTCAAGTGGATTCCTAGCAATGACTTGCAGCTGTGATTGTCATTCTTCCACAGGGAAAGTGTCAGCAAGACCAAGAATAGTAGCAGTCTGTCAGCTCCCTGTTTTTGATGTTCTCATCTAAAATGTTAATTAAGAAGATGCTATGCACAGAAAAAAGTAAGTCAAGTAAAGTAGCAAAGGCAAAAGGCGCAGCTACTGTGATATTCAAGGTGAAGTCCGTCTCTTGCATTGCCATGAGCTCCATTCATCTCACTGCTGCTGTAAACATGTTGGAAATAGCAAACAAATAAACATGATGTCTATGAAAAAGAGAGGAAAAGGCAAGGCATAATTTTTGTTTCTGTTTAAAATCTATTACCAAGTTAGTCAGTTAAGTAGATTCTGTTTTGATCAATCCATCAGTAACTGAAGCTGCTTTTCTACCACACACTTGTTTGAGTCGCTTCTTTTGCAATTCACAGTAGGGACGCCAACTCAGCATTACTCCTGTGAGTCAGTATCTCAGGTGAATCCACAAGATCTTAATTTTTTAAAATTTAACTTTTGGAATGAAAATGTGATTAGGTGATTGTAAGGCCAAGGGTTGCCTCCATTGTGGCCATGCACATGCAAGTTCTCATTAAATTCGGACAGATGGTAAAGAAATGGTGGAGCCAAAAAATGGTGGGTCATTCATTTATTAAATTCTTACACCGGCCAACGAACAAACACACAGAAAAAATACTTCCTTTTCACTCATTCAGAGCTCCCAAAGCCCTGACACATTATCCAGTTCCACAACCAGGAGAATCTTCTCTGGTTCCTCCTAGAATCAAAGACCTCACCAGTCTCAGCAGAGCTCACAAAAGCCCCTCAGTTCTGGTTCCCCATATGTACATCTTCTCTCTCTGCACAAACTGGCTTCTTCTTCAGCGCTCTGCATTCTCTCCTCTCTCATTCTGCAAACATAGCTTCTTTCTGCCTGTTCTCCTTCTCTCTCTTTTCAAAACTTAACCCCTCCAGCAAACATTAGCAAAAAACTGGCCCTTCTCAAGTAGGAAGGTAATTTGCAATTTCACAGACCACAATTACCTGGCACTGCCCAGCCCCCAATGCAAACTATAAGCAAGCAAACATAAAAATCACATTTTACAAATTTATTTGACCAACAGTGATATTTACTGTTAATTAGTATGGTTGAACACATATAAATGCTTCTGTGATAATGTCAAGATTTAAAATCTGAAGACTATTGTTTCTACGCCTTGTTTAATAAAAATTCATGTTTATTTAAGGGTTTATATGGTGGTTATAGTCTATGTTTTTGCTTAATTCATTCCAGAATAATGAAACTTCCGGAAAGTATTTTAAAGTGTGCTTACTTATTTATTAAACAAACAATGGTCTCATTTATAGAGTCAGAAATAGCAAAGCCTGGGTGAAATTGAAGATTGGCTTTTAATCTTTGCTGAAAGGATCAAATTTCAATTATCTTAAGAATGTGTCAGATAATGAAAGTGAGTGCAACAAGATAAATAGAGATAGAAAATTACACTGAACGAAGAAATCAATGAATCGACAGCAGTTGTTGACCAACTATTATATATAAGTACTATGAACAATAAAGAAATAAATAAAGGCTAAAAATGGTCTAATTATTCTAAAAATCTATTTGGAGATATAGGGATAATAGAGTAAAATAACAATAACCAATTCAAGAGAATCTTAGATTATGTCTTACATATTTTAAGCATTATGGAAATCCAGAAATCCAGAGAAGCAATGGTTGATAAAGGCTGAATAGACAAGGGGAGATTTATAAAGAAATGAAATATGAAGTGGACATACTGAAGGATTTGGGTAGGAATAGAAGAAATGACGGGTATCGTTTATTTGTTTTTCAGGGAAACAACCTTTTGAAAAGGAGAGCAGTGAGGACAATGTTATTTTGGAATGTTGAAGAGGCTGCTCTAATTTGGTGCCTGGGTTGTCACTGATGAGTCAGAAGAAATAAAGCCAGTAGAGAAGGTGGAACCCTACTGCAGAAGGCCTTAGCAGTCATTGCATAAGTTATAAAAATGTCTAACCATTATGTACACCTTATCTAATATAATATTGAATGTCAGATATAATTTAAAAATTGAATTAAAAAAAATTTTTGATACAGCCCATTCTATATGCAGAATAAGGTAATAGCGTTTGGGGAAGATCCATCTGGTGATGGTCCCCAGAATGGATGTATATAGATGCTCTGAGCTTTCCAGCAGGACAAGCAGCTGTATCAGAGAAACCAGGAGCAAACTGTTGCAGGAATCCACATGGGCCATCATCTGAGCCTGGACTAGAGTGGAAGGGAGTTGTGCATTTGGTGGAACAGTCTGGTAATTCCACTCAGGTCAAATGGGGAGTGGCATACGCTTTCTTGGCAAATTTAGTCTAGAAAAGCATGGATAGACAATCTTGTAAGTGTCCTCCTCTTATCCTCCACCTCAAAACCACCATGAAGTACTGACTACCATCTTCTCTGAAGCACCTCTAAGAATTTAAATCTACTTTGGAATAAGTTTGTCATCTGTAACCTGAGCACGACTCATCACAGGATAACAATGACTGAGGCCTGAGGCCTCCCGGCCTCCACCAGGTCTGTGTGGGAGTCAGTCTCTGCCACTCCAGGGCTCTGCGTGACTGTGAAGACCCAGTGTGAAGACAGAAGCAGTTACTTTTGCTAATATTAATATCAGCTCATTTGAAGAGGTCATAATGCTTCAAGTATGTTGATTATAGATTTACTGGGGCTCACTATTGTCTTAAATATATATTAAAAATTTTTCATTTTGCACTTCTACCAATAAAATACTTCAGCTTTCTTCTCAATATAGGTGTGTTTATTTATAATTGTGTATGTTTTGTTAATAGTCATATTTTAGTAAGAATAAAGGGAATAAATATGCTTTATAATCTTGGCTTTTCACCCTGTGATACAATGATTTGAAATTCAAGATATAAACTGGGTTTATTTACATGAATAGTTTAAACGTGTCATAGCTGGCAAAGAAACCGCAAAGTGTGCTATCTAGTTAGTTCTAGGTGGAGGACATGCATCTAAGCTGCTTCTATTAAATCATAGCATGCTCTTAACCAGCCCTTCCTATAATTATATAAAAGATTTAATTGAGCATGGCTAGTAATTTTCCAAGTTCCCTGAAGTCAATAAGAGGTTCTTTCAACTGATCAGAACATGTTTACCTTTTAACATTTTTTTATATATGATTTTAACTTGTGTTTACATAGATTTAAGAGTCCCACTGAATATATCTCCCACACCCCCTATCCCCCCTCGGCCCCCCCATGCCCCTACATCTCAATGTTTTCCACCCTTCCCTCCAGGATTTGCTGTCCTGTTCTCTATAATACTGTGTTATGTATATATAATTTCATTAATTTCTTTCCCTTCTCTGATCCCATCTTCTCTTCTACTTTCCCTCTGACCACTTTCCCTCTGGTTCCTTTGATCCTGCCTCTGCCTCTGTTCCGTTGCTCAGTTCACATTGTTCATTGGATTCCTCAAATGAGTATGGTCACATGGTATTTTTCTTTCTCTGCCTGGCTTATTTCACTTAGCATAATAGTTTCCAGGTCCATTTATATTGTCACAAAAGATAAGGTTTCCTTTCTTCTTCATGGCTGCATAGTATTCCATTGTGTATATGTCCCACTGCTTTTTAATCCACTCGTCCATTGATGGACTCTTGGGCTGTTTCCAGATCTTGGCTATTGTAAACAATGCTGCAATAAACATGGGGGTGCATTTCTTCTTTTGACTCTGATTTGGTATTCTTAGGATATATTCCTAAAAGTGGGATTGCTGGGTCAAAGAAAGGCAGTTTCATTTTTAATTTTTTGAAGAATCTCCATATTGTTTTCCACAGTGGCAACACCAGTCTGCATTCCCACCAGCAGTGCAGGAGGGTTCCCTTTTCTCCACACCCTGACTAGCACTTCTTATGTGTTGTTTTGTTAATGAATGCCATTCTGACAGGTGTGAGGTAGTATCTCATTGTGGTTTTAATTTGCATTTCTTTAATGATTAGTGATGTTTTTTCATATGCCTATTGGCCATCTGTATGTCCTCTTTGGAGAAGTGTCTATTCATTTCTTTTGCCCATTTTTTGATTGGATTGTTTATCTCCCTGGTGTCAAGTTTTACAAGTTCTTTATAGATTTTGGTTATTAACCCCTAATCAGACGTATTGGCGAATATATTCTCCCATTGTGTGGCTTGTCTTTTTATTTTGTTAATGGTGTCCTTTGCTGTGCAAAAGCTTTTTAGTTTCATATAGTCCCATTTGTTCATCCTTTCCTTTATTTCACTTACCAATGGAGATAAATCAGCAAAAATATTGACACGAGAGATATCAGAGAGTTTACTGCCTATGTTTTCTTCCAAGATGTTTATAGTATCACGACTTACATTTAAGTCTTTTTATCCATTTTGAGTTTACTTTTGTGAAAGGTATAAGTTGGTGATCCAGTTTCATTTTTTTGCAATTACCTGTCCAATTTTCCCAACACCATTTGTTAAAGAGACTGTCTTTACTCAATTGTATGCTCTTACCTCCTTTGTCAAATATCAATTTTCCATATAGGTGTGGGTTTATTTCTGGGTTCTCTGTTCTGTTCCATTGATCTGTATGCCTGTTCTTATGCCAGGACCAAGTTGTTTTGAGTACGATGGCCTTGTAGGATAACTTGATATCAGGAAGTGTGATACCATCCACTTTATTCTTCTTTTTCAGGAGTACTGAGGCTATTTGTGTTCTTTTTTGGTTCCATATAAATTTTTGGAATATATGTTCTATATCTTTAAAGTAAGTCATTGGTATTTTAATAGGAACTGCATTGAATTTGTAGATTGTTTTGGATAATATAGACATTTTAATGATGTTTATTCTTTCTATCCATAAACAAGGTATATGCTTCATTTGTTTGTATCTTCCTTGATTTTCTTTAACAATGTTTTATAATTTTCCAAGTATAAGTCTTGAACCTCTTTGGTTAAATTTACTCCTAGGTACTTTATTTTTTGTTGTTGCAATACTAAAGGGTATTGTTTCCTTAATTTCTCTTTCAGACAGTTCATTGTTGGTGAATAAAAGTGCCACTGATTTATGAATATTAATTTTATATCCTGCCACCTTGCTGAGTTCACTTATCAGGCCCAGTAGTTTTTTAACTGAGATTTTAGGGTTTTCTATGTACAGTATCATATCATCAGCAAATAATGATAATTTTACTTCTTTTCCAATTTGGATGCCTTTTATTTCTTCTTGTTGTCTGATTGCTGTGGCTAGGACTTCCAGAACTATGTTGAATAAGAGTGATGAGGGAGAGTATCCCTGCCTTGTTCCTGATCTTAAGGAGATTTCTTTTAATTTTTGCCCATTGATTATGATATTGGCTTTGGGTTTGGCATAGATGGCCTTTATTATGTTGAGGTATGATCCCTATATTCCCACTTTGCTGAGAGTTCTGATCATAAATGGGTGCTGGATTTTATCAAATGCTTTTACTGCATTTATTGATATTATCATGTGATTTTTCTCTTTTCTTTTGTTTATGTGTTGAATCCCATTGATTGATTTGTGGATATTGTACCAGCCTTGCCTCCCTAGAATAAATCCCACCTGATCATGATGTATGATTCTTTTATGTATTGCTGGATTCAGTTGGCTAATACTTTGTTGAGAATTTTAGCATCTAAGTTCATCAGGGATAGTTGCCTATAGTTTTCTTTCTTTGTAGTGTCTTTGCCTGGTTTTGGAATCAGTATTATGCTTGCCTCATAAAAAGAGTTTGGAAGTCTTCCTTCTTCTTGAATTTTTTGAAATAACTTGAGAAGGATAGGAGTTAGTTCTTCTTTGAATATTTGGTAAAATTCGTCAGTGAAGCCATCTGGCCTAGAACTTTTGTTTGTTGTAAGGTTTTTGATAACTGTTTCAATTTCATTTGATAAAATTGGTCTGTTTACGTTTTCTGATTCTTTTATATTGATTTTTGAAAGATTATATGTTTTGAGGAATTTGTTCATTTCACCTAGGTTGTCTAATTTTATGGTGTACAGTTCTTTTTTTTAAAATATTCTTTATTTATTTATTTACTTTTTTAGATTTTACTTATTTATTTTTATTAGAGAGAGAGGGGAGAGAGTGGGGGCAGAGATAGAGAGAGAACAGGGGGAGGAGCAGGAAGCATCAACTCCCATATGTGCCTTGACCAGGCAAGCTCAGGGTTTTGAACCGGCGACTTTAGCATTCCAGGTCGATGCTTTATCCACTGCACCACCACAGGTCAGGCGGTGTACAGTTCTTCATAGTATTTTCTTACAATCCTTTGTATTTCTGCTATGTCAGTTGTTACTTCTTCTCTCTCCATTTTTAATTTTATTTATTTGAGTTCTCTTTTTTCTTGGTGAGTCTGGTTAAAGGTTCATCAATTTTGTTAACCTTTTCAAAGAACCAGCTCTTGGTTTCATTGATCCTCTTTATTGTTTTTTTAACCTATATGTCATTTATTTCTGCTCTGATCATTATTATTTCCTTTCTTCTACTTTCTCTGGGTTTTACTTGCTGTTCTTTTTCTAGTTTTTTTAGATACAGGATTAAATTGTTTATTTGAGCTTTTTCTAGCTTTTTAAGATATGCCTGTAGTGTATTAACTTCCCTCTCAGGAATGCTTTTGCTGTGTCCCATAAATTTTGAGTTGTTGTATGTTCGTTTTCATTTGTTTTAAGAAGAAACAAATTTTTTATTTCTTCCTTGATCTCATTGTTAACCCACTTGTTATTTAATAACATGCTATTTAGTTTCCAAGTGTTTGAGTGTTTTCCAGTTTTTCTATTGTTGTTGATTTATAGTTGCATGTCATTTTGATCTGAGAAGATGCTTGATATGATTTCAATCTTCTTAAATTTGTTGAGACTCATTTTGTGTCCTACCATGTGGTCTCTCCTAGAGAATGTAGCATGAGCACTTGAAAAGAATGTATATTCTGCTGCTTTAGGGTGAAAGTTTCTGAAGATATCTATTAAATCCAGTTGATCTAGTGTATCCTTTAAGTCTGCTGTTTCTTCGTTGATTTTTATTTTGAGGATCTATCCAGTGTTGTTAGTGGGATATTAAAATACCCTACTATTAAAGTATTGCTGTTGATCTCACCCTTTATGTCCATCAAGGTCTGCTTTATGTATTTAGGTGCTCCTATATTAGGTGCATTGATATTTATAACGGTTATATCTTCCTGTTGGATTGCTCCCTTTATCATTATGTAGTGACCTGCTTTATGTTCTATAGTCTCTTTTGTCAGATTTAAGTATTGCTACCCCAGCTTTTTTTTCATTTCATTTGCATGAAATATTTTTTTCCATCTCTTTACTTTCAGTCTATGTGTATCTTTTGTTTTGAGGTATGTCTCTTGTAAACAACATATATATGAGTCTTATTTTCTTATCCACACAGCTACCCTATGTCCTTAATTGAAGTATTTAATCCATTTACATTTAAGGTTATTATTGATATATAGTTGTTTGTTGCCATTTTATTCTTTAAATCTACATTCCTCTTTTACTATATTTCTCCTCTTTGTTCTATTTACAGCGGCCTTCTAACATTTCTTGGAGCATTGGCTTGGTTGTAATGAATTCCTTGAGGGTTTTTTTTTTTTTTTGCCTAGGAAGCTTTTTATTTCTCCTTCAATTTTAAATGATAGCCTTGCTGGATAGAGAAGTCTTGCTTGTAGGCTCTTGTTTTGCATTACTTTACATATTTCTTGCTACTCCCTTCTGGCCTGTAATGTTTCTGTTGAGAAGTTAGATGTCCTCCTTATGGGGGCTCCTGTGTAGGTAATAGACGCTTTTCTCTTACAGCTTTCAGTATTCTTTCTTTATCTCTTAATTTTTGTATTTTAATTATGATGTGTCTTGGTGTTGGCCTTTTTGAGTTCATCCTTAATGGAATTCTCTGTGCTTCTTGAACTTGTGTGACTTTTTCCTTCATCAATTTAGGGTAGTTTTCAGCTATGATTTCTTCAATCAGATTCTTTATCCCTTGTTCTTTCTTTTCTCCATCAGGAATCCCTATGATGTGGATGTTATTTCTGTTCATGTTGCCACAGAGCTCTCTTAGCATTTCCTCAGATTTTTTGAGCCTTTTTTCTTTTTGCTGCTCTGCTTCCATGCTTTCATTTGCCTTGTCCTCTAACTCGCTGATTTGATCCTCAGATCCCCTTTTAACATTTTTTAATTTATTTTTTGTATTTTTCTGAAGCTGGAAATGGGGAGGCAGTCAGACAGACTCCCGCATGCACCCGACCGGGATCCACCTGGCATGCCCACCAGAGGGCAATGCTCTGCCCATCTGGGGCATCGCTCTGTTGTGACCAGAGCCACTCTAGCACCTGAGGCAGAGGCCATACAGCCATCCTCAGCACCTGGGCCATCTTTGCTCCAATGGAGCCTTGGCTGCAGGAGGGGAAGAGAGAGACAGAAAGGAAGGAGAGGGGGAGGGGTGGAGAAGGAGATGGGTGCTTCTCCTGTGTGCCCTTGCTGGGAATCAAACCCAGGACTTCCGCACACCAGGCTGACACTCTACCACTGAGCCAACCGGCCAGGGCCCCTTTTAACGTTTTTAATAAATGGTTTTAAAAACTATGAAAGCTCTTCTTTTGGAAGATTTTTAGACATGCTAGAAAAAGTATCCAAGTTTCTCAAATATATGTTACAAGTTTTTATGGAAATACACATGGCTTCTGGCCCTAAAATAATAAAATAATGGAAACATTTCCAGACATTTTTTTCCCACAGTGTTCTCTTTCTAGCCAGTGTTTCTTTCAAAAAGCAGGGGATTTTTTTAAAATTTCAATTACAGTTTACTTTCAGTATTATTCTGTATTAGTTTCAGTCATACAGCAAAGTAGTTATGAAATCATGTACTTTACAGAGTGGTCTCCCTGATTCTTCAAGTACCCACCTGGCCCTGCACATAGTTATCACAACATTATTGATTATACTCCTTATGCTGTAAATACATCTCTGTAACTCTTCTGTAACAACCAGTTTGTACTGCTTAATCCCTTCACCTTTCTTACCCAGCATCCCAACTCCCCACCGCACTGACAGCTGTCAGTCTGTTCTCTGTATCTGTGTTTGTTTCTATTTTGTTTGTTTATTTTCTTCTTTATATTCCACACATAATGAAGTCATATGGTAATTTTCTTTCTCTGTCTGACTTAGTTCACTTAGCAAAATACCCTCCAGGCCCATCTATGCTGTTGCAAAAAGTAAGGTTTCCTTCTTTATTACAGCTGAGTAGTATTTCACTGTGTAAATGTATCAGAACTTTTTATCAACTCATCTACTGATGGGCACTTGGGTTGCTTCCATATCTTGGCTACTGTAAATAATGCTGCATTAAACACAGGGGTGCACATATCCTTCCAAATTAGTGTTTTGAACACTACTGTTCCAGCCTAGTCAAATTAGTGTTTTGAGTTTCTTTGGATAAATTCCCAAAAGTGAAACCACTGGGTCATAAGGCAACTCCATTTTTAATTTTTTGAGGAACCTGCACACTATTTTTCATAGTGCCTTCACCAATCTAAAGCAGGTGATTTTTAAAATTTATTGTTGTGTCTAGTAAATGTTTGTATTAAATGGAGAAGCTCTACAATTTTCTTACTGATAATTTGCTCTTTCATTGTTAGAACTATATTCAATGTTACCTACATTTAAGTTGTAGAAACTTTTAAAAACTTTTTGTATACTTGTGGTAGTATTAATTTAGTTAGAATTAAATGGCATAATTCACTTAGCCATGGCACATATAACCAGAAACACACTGCAATTCATAGAGCTCTGATAGGTTTCTGACTTTCCTCCTCACTTGCCATTGGTGACCTGGGACCACAGGATGTATAGACTAAGTGAGGAAGCAGGGTTAATCCTTATACATATATTAGTGTATTTAATTTCATTTATATTTTGTATGTAATATAAATAAAAATATAAGTTTAAATATTTTCCAATACCCCATTGAGTTATCTTTTGTTATATAGACTTGATTTTCTAGAAAAGTTTTAGTTTCATTGCATCATCTTTGCATCCATCTTGACAATGCCTAGGTTAAATGAATGGTAGCATAATAGGAAAAAAAAAATGACTTCTTATAAGCCATATATTGAAATCAATGAAGAGACCTTAAAAGACAGACCATTTATAGTGACATTTTCGATTTCAGTCATTTTGAACTTGCCTGCATATTACAAAACATCCAATTTTGCCTAAAGTTCCATTAAATAATTGCTGGGTCTTCTTGGGGGCATCTTACATGTATTTAAAAGTCATCTTTTCACGGTCTCTTCTACACCCTCATGGTTGGGCCTGCTACCCAGGCAGTCAGTCGAAGGGGATGCTTGGCCACTGTCCCCATGACTAAGGTCCTTGGTGAAGATATTGATTCTTGAGGCTCCTCTAAGAACCCAACATTTGAAATGTGTTTTGGAGAAAAACAAGTAACAAGACAATAGTTTGGTTGATGTGATAACATGATCCAAATGAAATAACCCCAAATGTTATTTATGTCCCTTAAGAATATTTCTACTTTTATAATATTTAATTTCAAAATTGTTTTGGCCAAATGTTCTTGCCCAGTACTATTTGTAATATTGAGGCATTGGAAAAAACATTTAAATTACTGCTACATTTTCACTATTATGAATTCCGAGTGTACAATAATTTCACTACAGAAAATGTATTGGAATAAAGAAACCCAGGAGAAAAGAAATATATCCACTAGTAAATTCTTTTAAAAAGCAAAATAATTAGCATATAAAACTGACTGATGATGAAAAATCAAATTATCAATTCAAGGAAAATATAGAGTTTGAGAAATATTTATTTTGTTTTAAGAAATCGTCTATTCAAACCAAATATTCATTCTAAGATTAAGTGTTGATTTTGTTCACTGCTATCTTGTTTTGAATTAAATTGCTTATGATTAAACTATTTTTAGCTAAATCACCTGGAAGAAATGTCCTTCTCCTGAGTTCTGAGTCACTCTCTGTCACCCAGGTTGTGAAGTTACAATCCTTAGGTCTTGGTCATTTATAGAGCATGCTGCGAAAATGGGTTTTTACTTCAGGATGCCAATTGTCGACCAATCACTGCAGTTTATTGGATGTTTAGGAAGCTCTTCACAACTGCCCTCCCTCTTACCTCAAGACAACTCAAAGGACCTGGCACTTTGGTTGAGTTTCAGCCTGGGTGAGCACTGGAAACCTCTGGGTTAAATGGCATTTTATAATAAAAAAAACCCACAATAAAAAAACCCAGCACATTCATATCTATTATGATTGTTTAATTTTGCCAACAACCTGTAAGGTAGTCAGAGAAAAAGTAGTTTGACCATTTTACAGATGAGAAAAATGAGTGTTAGATCTAAAAAAAATCTTCAATATAATTTAAAAATTCAATTCACTCAGTTCCATGGTACAGCAGGAAGTCCAGATAATTTCATACATTAAAAAACAAAAACAAGGCCCTGGCCGGTTGGCTCAGCGGTAGAGCGTCGGCCTGGCGTGCGGGGGACCCGGGTTCGATTCCCAGCCAGGGCACATAAGAGAAGCGCCCATTTGCTTCTCCACCCCCCCTCCTTCCTCTCTGTCTCTCTCTTCCCCTCCCGAAGCCAAGGCTCCATTGGAGCAAAAGATGGCCCGGGCGCTGGGGATGGCATCTTGGCCTCTGCCCCAGGCGCTAGAGTGGCTCTGGTTGCAGCAGAGTGACGCCCCAGAGGGGCAGAGCATCGCCCCCTAGTGGGCAGAACGTCGCCCCTGGTGGGCGTGCCAGGTGGATCCCGGTCGGGCGCATGCGGGAGTCTGTCTGACTGTCTCTCCCTGTTTCCAGATTCAGAAAAATACAAAAAAAAAAAACCCCCAAAAAAAATCTTAAAAAAAAAACAAGAAACAAAAAAAAAAAGCAAAACAAAACTGATATTCTACCTATTTACTCCCATTCAACAAACTTGTCCAGGGAAGTACAATATATACACACAAATAAAGAGATATTTTATAAACATAAATCTATTGGTATCTTTTGAAATGCATTACTAGTTGAGTCTATTAAAACAAAGAGGCTAGCCTGTTCAATACAAAAACTTAAAATTTGAAATTAGGAACGACAATAACTCCATTACCTTTAGCATCGAGTCATTTCTCAGTTTTGTTTTGGTTTCATAAAGTGTGAAATACACTGGTCCACCAGTTGTGGCAAACTGATGTCTAAGATAGTCCCCCAAAATCCTTGCTTTCTGGTATCCCTGTCTTTATGTAATTTGCTCCTTGAATATTAGCTGGACCCAGTAATTTGCTTTTAATGAATAGAACATGGCAAAGGCGGTAAGATGTCATGTCTTATATGAGGTTATAAAAAGACTGTGCCTTTTGTCATTTTCTCTGACTCTTCTTACATTCTTGCTCTGAAGAAGCCAGTTGCCGTGTTGCCCAGTGGAGAGACTCATGGGGCAAGGAACTGAGAGAGGCCTCCAGTGAACAGTCTTTGAAGAAATGAACCCTGGCCAGCAATCAGGTGAGGTATAACTGAAAGCTTTAGATGATAAAGCACTGGCCAGCACCTGGATTGCAGCCTGAGAGAGACCCAGATAAGTAGTTAAGCTGTATTGGGATTCCTGACCTATAGAAACTGTGAGATAACAACTGCTGTTATGGAGTAACTTGTTATGAGGCAATTAGTAACTAATATACCAGGCAAGCAGCTGTAAAAAGGTAATAGATTTTTAACATCTGCCCTTGTAATCTCTGCATTCTTCTGAATTGGGCAGAAAAGGTAGGCAGGGGAAATATTAGTGCATTTTCCCGTCAGTCAATAAACTACGCAGAAAGTGATGAGTATAACAACTCTAGTGTTGCAGCCTGTGTAATCAAACACATTTGAGTGTACGTTTTGGGTTTGCTGCAGTGTAAATAATAAATATAAACTTTTGAAAAGTGAATTTTATGTAAATTGTTTGTAAACATTATGGAAGATGATGCACGTAGTAGAAAGAGCTCAGGTCCTAAGATTGGGCTGACTTGTGGGACCTAGGTTTAGTGGAGTTTGTACACTAAGAACAAAGGCTTACAAAGATAGACGGAAGAAGAGTGGCATTTTCTTTTGATAAATCCACATCTGAAATACCATCTTGCCAAACATAGTCTTTCCTCCGCCCTCTATCTTTGATTTTGACATAGATAGAGAAAATTTCAAGAGAGCATCACAGTTCAATTAGATGAAGGGACTAATTTGAAGGAACAATACACAAAACCAATGAATGGCACTGACATGTGGTGATTGTAACAGCAAATGTCTTCTGCCATTTTTCTCACAAAACGTTTCATCTTGTCTTTTCCCCTCTTTATGTATTGCAGGTGTGTGTGAGAGTGAAAGAGAGTGGAAGAAGAAAGAGAGTGGAAGAACTGTGTTGGAAGTGTGGAAGGTATAGGAAAAGAGGAGCCTGGTGACAGGTGTCCATGGAGGGAGGAGCAGCATGAGAGGGGATCGCGTTCTTCCCCCCGCGCTCAGGTCTGGGGGTCCTGATCCGCAGGATGAAGCAGCACTGTTTTTCAGACCTCCTGGAGGGCTTGTCATTCTAGGAAGACTGCTGCAGAGACTGGGCATGAGCCCAACCTTTATCCTCTGTTCAGCACATAGCTGACATCTTCTTGAGCATTAAAAAAATATATATATTTGAGCTTACTAAAACTTATTACAAATTCTTATATAGCAAATCATCGAGGCAAATATGTTCCAAATAAAAAAACCCACGAATAAATAAATGATAAGAAAATACAAAACTTTACAGAATTACTTTTTCTCTCTTCATTTTACTTGTAATATCCATGTCATACCAAGCTTTTATGATTCTTGACAGCATTTAAAATCAAAGCTATTTAACAAAGAACAAAAAAGTATTTGTCCAATCTTTATAGATCTTTTTACTCTTTAGAGTTTGCATTATGTGCTAGAAAAACTGATGGAAGGACTGGGAAGACCTGGTTTATAGTTTGGACTCTGGTGTAGTTAGCCAGCTAGCTCATAAACAGCAGTGTGATTTGGGCAAGGCTCTCTCCTTCCTACAATGTCCAGTACAAACTCTCCAACTTCTCACCATCTCCCCAGCCATTGTCTTGTCTGGGTCATGCTTACCTCTTACCTCCTTGAATATTAGTTGGACCCCTGAAGTAGCTTCCTGGCTCGTCTATCTGCTCATCCTCATCCCTTCTAATCCATTCCCTTCCACAAAGGTGTCAGAATCTATTCACAGAAGTAAATTAAGACATGTCACTCCCTACTTAAAAATTCCACACAAAACCCACCTTTCCCACTTCATCTCTTGCTGCTCCATGTCTGCCCACCACACACTTGACAGTCTTGTCTGATATCAGTTCTTAGGCCAATTTAGGACTTTTTTTTCTTCTTATCTCTGCCTAGAATGTTCTTCACTCAGTTCATCTCCTAAATCACTCCAAAATTAGAATATAATAAATATTAATTGAAGTCAATAAAGAAAGCCAAATTCTAATTTATTTTTTATTACACTTCAACTTACATATCAGGTCCTAAGAGAAGCTTTCCCCATCATCTTATCAAAAGGAACAGCTCCCCCGTGATTGTCACATATCCATTTTTATTTCCTTTTTAGCACTTGGCCCAATTGTGATTTCTTTGTTCTTGTTTGCTATTTTATTGTGTATCTTTTCCATTAGACTTTAAGCTTCCTGAGGACAAGCACTGTTTCTGTCTTCAGCTTTATATTCTCAAGGTTTAGCATGACACAGTGCGTAAGACATAGCTGGTTTGTAACAAACATTTGTGAAGAAAAGGGATAAACTCTGCCATGTTTAGTCCTTACTGGAAGTCTTTCAAAGGCTGTCATAGCTTGTTAGAGAAATACTGGAGTCTGCTTGTGATTTCGATGTGGATCCTCCTTTTCTCTCTATTATGAAAAAATTACTTGCATTTCAAATTAAGCCATATTCATTTTAGCTTCCTTTTTTTTCTGAAATGAGAAGCGGGAGTGGGGGGAGGCAGACAGACAGACTCCCACATGCACCCAACTGGGATCCACCTGGCACGGCCACCCGGGGGTGATGCTCAGCCCCTCTGGGACCTTGCTCCTCCACTGCAATCGGAACCATTCCAGTACCCGCGGAAGAGGCCATGGAGCCATCCTCAGTGCCCAGACCAACTTTGCTCCAGTGGAGCCTTGGCTGCGGGAGGGGCAGAGAGAGATAGAAAGAAAGGAGAGGGGGAAGGGTGAAAAGGCAGATGGGCGCTGTTCCTGTGTGCCCTGCCAGGTAATCAAACCCAGGACATCCACACTACAGGCTGATGCTCTACCCCTGAGCCAGCTGGACAGGGCCTAACTTTCATTTCTTTGCACACGTAGTGTTTGCTTAGAATGTCAGCCATTACTTTCTCTGTACAATCCCCTTGGTTACTTTCTATTTGTTTTTCAAATTTAAATTTACTCCAGGAAGTCCTCTTTGATTAATTTCTCCTGCCTGTCTGTCCTCTGCACTGGTTACTAAGTCATGTCTCCTGTTGTCACACATGTCACACTCAGGTGAGATGTTTCCCCAACTAGAAGGTTTGTTTCTTGAGGACCAGGATTATTTCTTGTTACTCTCTCTTTGTTGCCTAGTACATAGTAGATGCTCAATATAACTTCGTGAATAAATGTTAGTGAATGGTTAACTCACTCTTTCTAGATGGTATAGGAGTGTAAGAGGTACTATTACCATTGCACATACTGTAGAACGCACTCACACTCAGGTAATTAAGTACCATTCAGTGCTAAACTAAAGCATCTTGCTACCATGGCTTAAATAAACATTTTAAGCTACCAAAGCTTTTGGCTTTGCAAACCAGTATCACTTGAGGTCATCCTCTCCAAAAAATATTCTCTATACCTTGGGCAGCTCTAAAACTGTTCTGGTTTTGTTCTTACAAAAAAATAAAGATAAAAATAAATAAATTTAAATCCTGACTTGTCTTTAGAGTTATCTGATTTTGACAGTGGAATTGGCCACTTAAAAGCCATAACTGCATGGCATGGTCAAGCTGAAGTCTGAGTATCATGTGAAGTCTTAGATAAAAGAGCCTGGGACCTTAAAAAGTGTCAGGCAAATGGGGAAGCTGAGAGTACTGTGTGCCTCATGTGTCAGGTGCAACTAATGGCGCACGTGTGTCAGAATCCCCAGGCCTTCAGGAGACGCTGGGAGACTGCGCATGCCTCTTACGTGGGGACAATGGAGCCATTGCTTACCCCAAGCCCAGTCAAAGTGAACTCGTCTGAAGTCCCTCCCTGCATTTGCAATAATCTTGGGATTCCCTTCCTTTCTTTGACTTTATAAAGCAAGAAAAGAATCATATTGACTTTAGATTGAGTCACAGTCATCCTAGAAAAATACTAAAAATAATACCTTATATTTGTCTATTTATCTAAAGTTTTAGAATTGTAGGACATTGTCACACATGAAAAACGAAGTAAGCATGATGGAAAATTTTAAACTGTGTACGTGGAAATGAAAAATGAGGCTTGTAGAGCAATGTTTCTTAAAATTCTATCCAAAAACCACTTGAGGTTTTTGTTTCAAATATAGGTTCCCAGAATGCTGAAAGACACACAGAGGGCACAACCTGGGAATCTGCATTTTCATGTGCTCCCTGGTTGAGTCTTATGTACACTCAAGTTTGAGAAGCCACACTGAAGACATGTGCCTTTTCATGAAAGGGTAGCAAGGCTATGCAGGTACTGTCAGGACAAGTGTTCCTGGGAGCATGTAACCAGAGGGTTTTGGCAGAATTGAAAAGGTAGGTTATTTTAGAGAAAAAAAATATGAGAGAAACTCAAGATTCTGAATTGAAAGGGCTAAAGTTTATATGGTAGGAATAAGGCACCAACTACAAAGGGTGGCCTATTTTTCCCAGTGTAAGGACAGGGTGTGTTGGGCACAATTACCATCATCAAAGGGTTTTTCCATGCGTCACTAAATAAAAAGTGGCTTTGGGACCACAATCGCCTATTATTAGAAATGTAATAGTCATATCTTATTTTAAAACCTGTTTTTAATCTATTGCCACCTGTAAAACTAGACTAAACAGATCAAATGTTAAGGCTATCCAAAAATACTCTGGGCAGAAACATAATTAGGGTTCTAATTAGAATTATCACTTAATATGCTCTGTAGACAAGTCCAAAGAGATAAGCTGCTATCAGTGGCATTAAGTTCTAAGTGTTTATTAGACTTATGGTCTAAGCCATGTGTTTTTTGGACAGTATAGAAATTATGTTGAACATGTTTCAAAACCCAAGTAATGATTGCAGTTTATTTTCACATAGAGAGTCTTCTAAGTGCAGTGATTTCAGCAGACTAAACAATGTGTTGTTTGAAGGTTTTTAGCTCATGAGAAATCTTATAGGACTTAAGCTTCTAAGTTTTCAGATACCACCTCAGTAAGAACTCAGAGTGTATTGATTCACTTTCTCAAGATTATTGTGTTTGTGTCAAACGCTATAGGGCAGTATGAAATCTCTTGATTTTTATTATATTTTATAGAAGCCACTTCCTGTGCAAAAGACAAAAAGTAAATTTTTCTTAGATTTGGTAGACACTTCACTTTTTTGTACTAACAGGGGAACCAGTAGTGTAGTTTTTTAAGATATATATATATGATCTTTTGTATTTATATATTAAATGACCATATTAAAGTGGTCACTAATGATTTCACTTACAGGTGGAATCTAAAACACAAAACAAATGAACAAACAAAAAAGAAACAGACTGATAGATACAGAGAATAAACAGATGATTGCCAGAGGGGGGCGGATGAGGGGATGGTTGGAAAAGGTGAAGGCGAGTAAGAGATACAAACGCCCAGGTATAAAATAAGTTAGAGGGATATAAAGTACAGCAGAGAAAATGTAGTAAATAATAGTATAATAACATTGTATGGTGACAGGTGGTTTCTAGACTGACTCTAGTGATCACCATGTAAGGTATATAAATGTTAAATCACTATGTTATACACCTGAATCTAATGTAATATTGTATATCAACTACAACTTAAAAATAAATTGAATTAAAAAGTGAACTGGTTACTTAAAGAAAGTGTGCATTCAAAATTAACACTTCAAAATAACTGAAATAATGATATCTTACTGTAGAAACCCACCTCAAAATGAGGAAAAAACAAATTTAAGTCCCCTTATCTGGTTTCCTTACTTAAATATTTCTTTCTGGAAACTACTTAGACAGATATAAAGAGCTAGCATACAGAATATTATCTTTTATCTTTCCTTAAATTACCTCCCCAACTCATCATTTCCTTGAGACTGGAGAAGATTGTTAGGTATTTTAGTTGAAAATATGGTAAGTATCTAAGGGAGACTTACCTCCGGTCGCCTGCAGACCCAATCGGCAAGGTTGCTGGGCAGGCGGTCTCTGTGCTTTTGTGCACAGGAATGTGCTCATTCTGGAAGCAGTGATTCTACCAAGTTTGTTATCACAAAACTTATCTCAGAGAACTCATGCTTTCTCCAGCCCACAAACCAACTCTTTGCTCATAAACTCATAAATGTCCCTATAGTTCTTCAAACAGAAACTTGAGAGGCATCTTGATTCTATTATGTCATCACCCCTGCATATAATCCAATCAAATAGATTTGTCATTTTTTTTTCCCTCCAAATACACTTTCAATTCTTCTTGTCCTCCTGTCTTCAATGACATCTTTTTCCAAGTTATCATCACATACCTGGTTTGACTAGTGTAGAAGCCTAGCTAAGTATCCCTATCTTTATTCTGTGGATTCTCCAATACATTTTACACATAGTAGCCACAGTGATTATAAAGAAGTTGTATCTTATGACTCCACTGCTCAAAAGACTTGAATGACTTCCTATTGCTCTTAAAATGAAATCTGAAAATTTTAAAAATGTCTGAAAAATTCAGCATTAGCTGGTAACTGCCTTTTTGTCCAACATGACATCTTGCCACGCTTTCAAGAGGTCAAGGTCTTTCCTCCCTCTGCGCCCTAACCCAGAGTGGTTCATCCTCCCTCCCAGTAAAACTTCACTGCATGACTAACCCTACACATCCATCATCCTTCAGCTCCAACATTCTTTTCTTAAAGAGGACTGCTCCAATTCCTCCTCTATCTAAATTGGATCTCTCCTTACTTATTTGATTGATTAATTCAATCTCATTTGCATTAGGGATCCACAAGGGCAGGGACCATGTATATTTTGCTCACCGTGGTAACTCCAAACCTTGCATAGCTCAGGAAAATGTTACAGAACAAATAAATAATTGAAGGAACAGTTTCCTTTGGGATCTTAACACAAAAACTAAAAATGTCAAGAAAAATAGAAATCCCTCAGTTTCCAGTTGCTTCTCTGTCAGGTTCTAGTTTTCCATAGAAGAGCTGCATCAGAGCAGGAGCAATGCCGGGGCCCCTCCACAGCTCATCATCATGAGCTCAAGAGGATCATTAAAACTTCTTTTCCATGAAAAATGTTGGTATTTGTTCTTGAACCAATGCAGAAGCAGATATTCTGTCATGGTGAAAATTATTTTCATTAACCAAGTTACCCCCACATCCTTTGAAGTATGTTATCAGAATCTTAAACCAAAAACAACAGGCTTCTTGAGAGAGCTATGCTCGTTGCCATTTGTCTTCGCAGTAATTTTTTTTGATATGACACAAAAGCGCAAGCGACAAAAACAAAAATCAATAAATAGGACTATATCAAACTAAAAAACTTCTGCATAGTAAAAAAATCAACAAAATGAAAAGATAACCTACAAAATGGAAGAAAATCTTTGCAAATCATATGCCGCTAAGGGGTTAGATCAAAATATATAAAGAACTTACACAACTCAATAATGAAAAAAATCCAATTTCCGGTGGGAGGTAAACTTCAAATAATTTGACAAAGTAGTTTAATTACAATTATAATAAGTAATATAAAAGTTTACAATGGGAGTGAATGACAGAGTTACCTGACTTGATTTGAGAAATCAGAAAAGCTACCTCAGTAAATGACACTTCAACATAATCTGAAGAATAAGAATTGCTTTCTTATTTGCCTTATATAAAGTATTATAAATGCTTTATAAAATGCACCTCCTAAATGCTTTGTGAAAAGCTTAGAATAGTCTATGTCCTCATCACTTTCCACACCTTTTATTCTTCAACTTGAAATGGTTCATTGAAAAGTAGAGTGGAAGAATCATGTTTATTGCTCTGAGTACATAGTTTTTACCATTGTTTCAGATTTCTTTGCTCCTGGAATAGAGCCGTTGAGAGTGTGTACATACATGCGTGCACATACACACACACACACATATATTTCTTAAAGCTATATCATATATTTTGAACTTAGCCATTATCTCTATGATTACTATTAGGTACCCCGACATTATAGGTAGGGCTCTGATTATTATAAATAGTTACAATCAATAGGAAGGAGGCCCTCTGACCATACTTTCTCTTTGATTTTTCCAAGTAATAACAACCAATATTTGTTCTTAGAAAATGAACATACAGTATTGCCTCTAAAGGCAGAAAAGGGTTGAAATTGAAAAGGGTAATGTAAAGAACTTCAACCTTTTTGGTAATGTTTTATTTAACAAAGAAATTTAAAGTAAATATAAAATGTTTGTATATTTTAAATTTAGTGTAGGTTTCATGGATGTATATTATCTTTTCTATGATGCATTTTTTAAACTAAGGCATCTGATTTAAAATCTTAAATTAATTTTTTTATGTAGTTAATACATACATACATACAGCAAAGGTTAGCAAGTACCTATAACATACCTGAATTTGTGCTAAGAAATGTAATATGTAGAAAGCACTCTGTCCATGTACAGTGGCTTATTCATGTAAACTTTCTGATTTAGATTTCCCTGCAATAACAGTTAATATTTTTTTTGTATTTTTCTTAAGTAAGAAGTGGGAAGGCAGAGATTCAGCCTTCCACATGCACCCCACTGGGATCCACCTGGCATGCCCACTAGGGGGCGATACTCTGCCCATCTGGGGCATTGCTCCATTGGAACTGGAGCCATTTTAGTGCCTGAGGTGAGGCCGTGGTGCCATCCTCAGTGTCTGGGCCAACTTGCTCCAGTGGAGCCTTGACTGCAGGAGGGAAAGAAAGAAAGAAAAAGATAGAGGAGGGTAGGGGTGGAGAAGCAGATGTTTGCTTCTCCTGTGTGCTCTGACCAGGAATCAAACCCAGGACATCCAGACACCAGGCTAACACTCTACCACTGAGCCAACCAGCCAGAGCTACAGCTAATTTTTAATTGAGATTGAATGACAGATCTATTTATAGAATGTTTAAAAATGGGCTGCCTACTTACATCTTGATAAAGAACAAATACTTTTCTTACTTATCTACTCTTCCTCTCTCCCGTCTTCCTTTTCAAGGTCACTGCAATAGTAATTCATTTCTTCTAAAGTAGCAAGTCCTATAAAGTGAGTGCTCACATTCAATGAAATAAAATAAGAGTGTTAAATATTTTGTCAGATTTAAAACTAGGGAGATCTTAAGGCTAAAATATAAGAATGGATATCCTTTGTGCCAAAGATGCTGAATGAGTTTGCTTGTCATGGTTCAGTTTCTAAACTAGGTTAGCATACCTGACAAGATTTGGACAAATTATGAGAACTTTAAAAAAAATTCTTGTCTCAGCTTTACAATGTGGTCATAAATTATGGAAACAAAATATTCCCTTCATAATCTATTCTGGAACCTTGCATGGTGATGTGGCAGAAAAACAATGAACAGTGGAAATACGGGGCCTGGATCCTGACTGAATTAACTGCACCGTTTTGCTTTGTGCTGTGATTCTTTTCCTTTACGAAAAATATGTACTATGGAGAATACTATAGAATACATAACAGAGTTCAACTGCCTATCCTAATGCATTTAGCAGCTGAATGTGAGAAAGAAATGGGCTTCTGTGGAATATCTATCACCTTCAATCTACTGCAATGATCTGCTCTCCCGCAAAGATGGGTTTGGAAAGGTCAGTGTATGCAGTCGGAAGTGCTGGAGCACAGGACATTGTCTCTGAAATACAGTTCAGTGCATCTTTATTAAAACCCTTTCTCAGTGTCGTCTTTAATCATTACTGGGATGAAGAACAAGTCTTTTCTTCCCAGGTTTCTTTTCTGAAGCTTTAGTTTTTACCTTGACAAGCTTATACTCCATGTTAGGAGCCTACTCCTCTGAGCAACCCCATTCCCACACAGACACACAGTAATGGCCTCAGAGGAGGCTTGCGCTGCAAATGACAAGACATAGGTGGGGTGAATTGGCAACCGCACAAAAAAGATGCAACATAGTCTCCACCTGCCAATCTGACACTGCTCCATCAAAATGCAAAACAATGGGGAGAATGAAGATCCTTCAGTTGAGCACGATCCGTTTTGAGCAATCTCTAATCAGTGCAGGGACACCTCCTTTTCACCCCACCCCTTCCTCATCTGCCTGCATCTGTGTAGCTCTGAGGACAGCATTAAGAATACTTTGACAGGGGTGTCATTTTAATCTGAATGTCTCAGAATGATTGAGGAGAAAAACGTTTTCTTCTGCCTTCAGCTCCAAAATAAAAATGATCTGAGAAGGAGAAAAAAAAATCCCCCAGGAGATCTTTTGATGCCAAGTCTAATAAGAGTGCCTTGCTGATGGAGATAATTTCAGGGTGGGACAGAGGGTGTGGCATCTGTCATCATTCATTAGGGAAGGATTCGTCAAGCTAGCCCAATGCAGGCTAATTTTTCCCCACTTACAAAAACCTGAAGGAAAACAACCTCAGCACTGTAGTTGGAAGTTTGATTTAGGCTCTGTCTCATATTATGCATGTGATCTTGCACATGTCTTTAACATCCAAAAGTCTTTTCTTTTTATGTGTATAAAGTAGATATAATACTTAAATTAGGGTGATGTAGATATTAAATGAGGTAATATATGTAAAAATGCTTCTTACAGGACTGACTTATATGGGTAGACAATAATGCTTGAGTGAATAAAGACAGCATTTAACATCTGCAAATAGTGGGAGCTTCACCTTGGGCTACCATTAGAGGGAGAGGCAGTCTTTACATAGGGGTAACGTGCATTGAACCTACACTCCATATATGCCCAAAGTGTGCATGCATTTCTCAAGCCAGGTAGCCTTGAGCATGAGTGGAGGAAGGAAGACTTGCGTTAGGGCCTCCATTCACGCTCCCTGTTCATGTGCTTTCCTCTTTGAAACCTCGCTTTCCCACTGCTGCAGCAGTGAGCGCCCACAGCATCTGCTTGCGGATGACACAGGCTTTCCTCAATCATAGTCACCTTAGAAACCCGATGTCTGTGTGTTTCTGCTCCCAAGAGTTCTTGCTGTATGCATTTGATTGATCTGTCTTTTATATCACATTTATGGGTTCTTTCTCAATCTTTCAATTGCAATAAATTTGGTAAAGAAACTGGGTTATTTGTTCTATAGAGCTTTCAACATTCTGGATTTGGCTAGTTGCATCCCCATGTTTTTCACCTCTTTTTTTTTTAAAAAAAATCTTGTGTATTTCCAATAAATTGGTAGCTAGATCCAGAGGCTTATTAAATTTAGGTTAGACATTTTGTTAAGAATACCTTACAGATGCTGCTGCGTTCTTTCTGCTGCATCTTCAAGAGGCATATATTCTGTGGTTGTTTCTTTTTTTGGTGACACTAAGATTGACCAGAGTTGGAGCAAGGTCAGCTTGATTAATTTTTTATAAAGTTTTTCTAATGGTTTCAAAAACCACTAGTCATTGCTACTGGACTAATTATATCATCAGGGTTTGCAAAACACTAATATTCTAATCTTATCTTTTTTTATTTATTGGCTGGAATTCTTTTATAAGTAAAAATTTGTAATCATCAAGCATTTGATTGCTCATAGGTATAACAGGGGTAGGAAAGACAATGGAAATGTTAACAAGTTTCACTTTACCAGTTTTCAGGATAATGAGTTAGTTTTCTAACATACTTCAAAGGTGTCCAATGATGTTATTACAGTTTTTGCTTCTCAGTGTGTTTATGAATGCATAGATTTTCACATATTTAGTGTGCTTCAACCCATTACAGTTACTCTCCTTTTTAACATTCAGTCTTGGCCAGTGAAACTGCCTCCAAGTTGGCTATTAAATCCTTTTAACATGACCCCAGTAACCTCAAGTAACTTCCTTGTTTTTTCAACACAACAAAATGTTCTTGATTCATCTTGAACATTTTCTGCCCCAGATCTTGAAACTGCCATTTCTCTAAGCAGCTGTGTCTGCTTTTATAGGAAAATGACATTTAGAGACCAAAGTCTGAATATTAGAGGTGGCCAGTATAACCTGGTTTATTATTGTTTCTTGGCACTTCTAATAGACAGAAGTAGAAAATACATTTTATATTTAGAGGAAAAATATGAGATTATTCAAAGATTTCCAAATGAAATTCATAATTCTCTAATGTTAACTTTATTATTTTATATTTTACTTCTCTTATGCTGAAAATCTTGTTCTCTAAATGCAATAGTTTCACAACAAATGCAACATTTTACTGTTGATATGATTGCTAAAACCAGTTTAAAATTTTCTTGTAATCTTGATATTAAGATATATTCCAACTATAGATATACAGTCAAATTATACTGTTTTAATGTCACTTCAAATATTGTCCAGTAACTCTATAGATTCATTTGTTAATTTTGGTTTTGTTTTAGGGACTGCTTTATACATTTAATTTGCTTTATAATTTTATACTCTATCAATAAACTATAGTGTTGTAAGTCATTTTATTTATTTTTAGAACTTCAAATTTTAGAGATATTTACACTTTGTGATATAATTCGCAAATATTTTCATTTATAATCATTGAGTTTCTTACTTTGGTTTGGTGTTTTTGTCATACAAAAGTTTTTAAAAATGTAATCCAGTTTATCTATTGTTTTTCTTTATTGCCTCTGGTTACTGAATTATAATTTGTAAAGTTTTTCTCATCACAAGTTAGGTTTTCTTCTAGAAATTGTAAAGATAGGGTTACATATGTATCCTTAATTGATTTTAAATTAATCCTGGCATATGGTATGAGGTATGGATATAATTTTATCTTTTTTATACAGTTATCATAGCACTACTTGAGAAGTTCACCATTCATAGATGCAAGATGCTACTTCTACCATATACTAAATTTTTACTTGCATTGAATTTAGTTCCAAATTCTCTACTTTGACCTATTTGAATATGTGCTTTAAGTTGTAGTCGTTAATATGTCTTAGTATTGGATAGAGTTAGACCCCCCCCCCCATTCTTTTTTTGGTTTTCTGTTGCTATTACTGATTCTTTTATCCTTTCAAATAAATTTTATAATTAATTTTGCCTAGCTTCAGAAACACAACCATACTCCTTTTGTTTTTTAAGTGAGATAACATTTAATTTATAAATTAACCTAGGGAGAATTGACATCTTTATGAGGTCGAATTTTTCTATGTAAAACAAATTTTCTTTTTAAATTTCTTCAACATTCTTTGTTTATCTTTCAATAGTATATAAAATTTTTCTTTCCGTAGATATTATATTACTTTGCTTGGGTTTTGTTTAGTTTATCAAATCTGTAGCTTGATGTTTCTTATTCTTTTTAAAAAAATTTTAGAAAATTCTTGACCATTATCTCTTAAAAATTACTTTGATCCCATTCTCTTTCTGAAATTCCAATTACATGACTATCAGGCCTTTTTATAATGTCCCATGTGTTTTTAAAGCTCCTTTTTATTTTCCACATACACTGTAGTTTAGTTTGAATATTTTTTATTGACTTGTTTTAGAGTTCTGCTGTGTATAAATTAGATACATCTAGTAAGTATGTAATTCTAGTTATTGCTTTGGTTTGTTTCAGTTCAAGAAAGATTTTCTTTGGAGATTTTTTATTTTTAAATCTATTTTTACACATTTAACTCTTCTAATTAATCACATTACTTATAACTATAAGGTCTTTGGTCTACTCATTTCAACATTTGAATCAACTGGGAGACAGTTTCTGTGTTCAGGTTTTTCCTCACATTTTCAGTCATATGATTCTGTCTAGTAATTTTGTTATTTAATGCTGGACATTGTTAATAAACTTTTTTAAAAGTTCTCAGATAGTGTTATCTACCTTCAGAGACCCACCCTCTGCTCGACAAACAGTATCTTAATCCACGTATGCATTGAGAGCATTAGAAACTTTACTAAGGAGCTGTTTATCTCTGACTCCCCTTCTGTAGAGTAGCCCTATTGCTCCCCTATTGTTTTCTGCTGCTTTAATAACAAATTTTCACAAAGTCAGTGGCTTGAAACAATGCAATTTACTGTTTTAAAGTTTTGTATGTCAGAAGTCTAAAACAGGTTTCAATGGTATAAAAATCAAGGTGTGTATAGGGTTGCCTTCCTTTTAGCAAGCTCTAGGGGGAAATCCATCACCTTGCCTTTTCTATCTTTTAGAGGCCTGTGTTTCTTACCTAATGGGCTCTTCTTTCATCCTTAAGGCCAGCTGTGTAGCAGCCTCCAATCTCTCTATTTCTCTACTTCTGCAATAACATTTTTTTTACCTTTGATATTTCTGCTGATCTTTTATAAGACCCTTATGATTAAATTGTTCCCTACCCCCAGATAATCTCCCTATCTCAATTGTTAATTACTTCTCCCAAGTCTCTTGTGCCATGTAAGATAACATATGCACGAGTTCTGGGATTAGTGTGTGGACACCTTTGGAGGTCAGTATTCTGCCATTACAAACACCAAATAGGTATGCTTGATTTAACAAATCAAAGTGTTGCAGGAAGCAACACTGATGGAGGAGACACTCAGACAACTCAATTAATAGAGGAAGGAGAATATTAATAGCCGGCAGAGCACATAGAGCTAGTAGCACCAAAACACAAGCTCTCCAAATTAGATTTTCTTGCAGATTATATACCTTTACAGTATCCAAACAATAAGCACGTGACTCCTTTGTTTAAAGTTTCCCAGGATTCAAAGAGAGGGCAGGGGGAATTTCAGTAGGGTCAGCAAGGAGGAAGGGGTTTCCAGATCACTAGTTCTAGCTACATACAGGTCCTGCTTTTCTTGCTTTGTGTTGCAAGTGGCTCTAAGCAACCATTTAGAGAACTATGGGATGTAGTTAATTTATAACTGGAAGACTCAGTTATCTCTGCTGGCTCCTTTCCCTTGTATTCTTCCCTTGTTTCTCCCCTGTCAAAGCAGAAGGGAGGCTTGCTCCCTCTGCAGAACTACAGAATGCTAGTTAAAAATTGAATTTCAGATAAACAACAAAAAATTTTAAGTCTGTCTTAATTATTATAGAGATAATACTTATAATATAAAATTTCTTATTGTTTATCTGAGGTTCAAATTGAACTGGCCCTTGCTCTATATTTTCCCTGGCAATTCTGCCTCCAATGAAACAGGAAAAACCTGATATACTAATTGGTACCTCTCCTTCTAGATGATCCTGAGCTCTCATCCTATCTCTTTAGTATGGCAACATCACCAATAACTCAATATGCTTTTCAGAAACGTCTTGTTTAGCTCCTTAGGCTCACAGTGTTAAGTACGGTAAATATCTTAAACAACCATCAAGGCCCATTTCTCTCATGCACTCTTCTCAACATGATCTTGCTTTACCAAGTTTCTAATTTTGAATTTTCAATCATGAGACTGCTATAATCTCTGTTAGCTTCTCTTTTTTTTGGTGGCCTTGAGCTGACCAAGGAAAACACAGCTTCTTTTACGGAAGCCAGATTCAGCAACCGTTTCCAATAATAAAGTGACCGATTGTCCTCCTTTAGGGAGGACAGTCCTTCTTTTGTAAGTTCCATCCTCCCTCTAAAAGTGTTCTCATACATGTCCTTCTTTTTGATATTGGAAGACTAATCTGTAAATGTCCGTATTCAATCAATGCACAGTCGATCCATTGCGTGTGATGTGACGTATTTATATTTGACATGACGATTCATCAAGGATCAGTACAGTGCGGTGAGATGCGATTATGAGATGCATGTGCTCCACACGGGAGACCCTGAAAGAGTGCGTGATATAACGAGCTCACAAATGGCTTTGTGTTCTTTTTACTGAAGCATGACACAGCACATATGACATTGTAGACTCACAATTATTTCTTTCTCAGTGAATATTCAATCATAGACAGGTAAGCACAAATCATGTTTTATTATTTAATTATCGGTTGAATAATTTCCAAATATGTATAATTTTATTTACAAGTATTTTCCCAAAATTTGAGTTTTAAAGTGGAAATCTAACTTCAAACCATATCTATTAATAACACATTTTGATTAAATAGTTGCATAAAACAGACATTTTTTTAATTAGAAAATGATAAGTACACCCTAATATCACTCCAAATTAGTGATTTTGTTTGATATTTAGTTTTGTTAATGTAGCTTCTGGAAAATTCACCTACCATGATGTAACATTTTCAGTTCATAATGTGCTTGTATCGTTCGTGTAGCTCTATATTATATCTTTAATTCTAAATTTCATTTAAGGGATGAAAAATCAAAAAAGAGAAAATGTCATTTCAACAATAAATTGAAAAAGGAATTTTTATTCTTCATATCAAAGAAAGATAGCATTGTTTTCTGCAATATTTGCAGCGGAGAATTTTGTATTGCAGTTGGGGGCAGAGCAGCGATAACGAAACACTTAACCACCAAATAAACATAAGCAATCATTAAATGCATCAGCTTCCAGTTGTAAAGTAACAAGTTTTTTCAAAACTTCAAATTATTCTGAAGATGAAAAACAGTTGGCTGCAATGGAGGGAACATTTGTATTTCATACCATAATTCACAATAAAAGTTTTCATACTATGAATTGTACAGCTAAATTATTGAAAAAGTTTCACAATGAAAAATTGTCATGTGCCAGGACAAAATACGAGGCTATTTTGAAATCGGTATTTAAAAATTACTGTGACAAAATACTTACAGAGGACTTGGAAACTGCAGCATTTGTAATGACTTTATCTGATGCATCAAATCATAATAAAATTAAATTGTACCCAATAATAATAAGATATTTTAATGTTACCAAGGAAAAACAAAAATTTAAAATTTAGAATCCACTGAGGGCAAAACTTCTGAAATTTTGTCAATCCATCTATACAGAGTGATAAATGAAAAACAATTTGAAATCCAAAGTTGTATCAGCACTAACGGCTGATAATACAAATACAAATTTTGGTGGGCAAAGATGCAAAGGGGTGAATAATATATATGTAAAATTACAAAAGTTACTCCAAAAGAAAATACTAGAAATAGGTTGTAATGCACATATTTTGTCAAATGCAATCAACACAGTGTCATGTGCCATGCCAATTGATATAGAAGTAGTAATAACTACAGTACAATTTATTTGAATTTTAGTCATTTTGCCATTTGTGTTGTTACTTTAACACAATTTTGTGAAGAAACAAATGTTGAATAGGATATTCAAATTTTAGGATATTCAAAAGTTAAATGGCTTGTTCTAATACCTGCTATAGAGTGTGTTCTACAATTATTTGAGCCTCTTCATTCATATTTTTTAAGTTTAGACAAATGTCCAAAAATCCTGGAATCGTTTTTCAATAATAAAATATCTGAGATATTAATGTTTTTGTACATAATCAAGCATCTATTTTTCACAAAATGATTCAAAAGATTGAAGGTATACAGATTTCAGCTACAGAAGTTAGTCTTATTTTGAATGACTTTATCCTTCATTATAAATCTCATTTTAAAGAGAAATTTTTTCCTTTAATTATAAAAAGAAAATTGTCAGGCTTAGAGGAATCATATCCAGGCATAATAGAAAAGTTTATCAAAGAAGTGCAGAATTTTTACCGGATGTGTTTTCAACATATTGAAGAATGGTCTGAAACAAACATCACAGGGAATAATAGTTTTAATGGTGTTTTTTTACTTCATCGCAAGTATATTGGACAGATATTGAATCTGTCTTAAATTTTTATCTAAAGAAATGCCAGAGATCAAAATAGATGACAATTGTCTCTGAAGAAATTAGAAGACTAAATGTATATTTAAATTCTGAAAAATTAATACAATGGGAAAATAAACACATTGAAATTGATAAAAGATGGGTGGAAATATTCAGCCATTTCAATAATGAACATATTCCATGTGAAAATTCATTTATTGTTGTTCAATTTACATTGTGCAGCCCTGGAACTAATGCAGCAGTTGAAAGAGTTTTTTCAATTGCTAATGATTTTTGGACACGTGAGAAATCGAGATTGAATGTTGATCCTCTAGCGGCAGCACTTGCCGTAAAATTCAATATGAAGGATTTTCTTGTTCAGATATTTCCAATATATTGTAACAAGATGATACATTGACAAAAAATATTCATTCAATGGAAAAGTACTCATTTAGATAATATTATAAAAATAATAATATTTTTCTTATAATTATTATTAAAATTAATAGGCATGTAATAATAATTACAACATAAAATATTACAAAATTTTTAATTATGCATTTATCATATTATAGTGTATTATTGTTGCAATGAATAAAAGGTTTCTTTTATTTACGATATTGTTTTCTTCAATTTATTTTTGTCCTCCTTTTTATTGTAAAAAAAGTTGGTCACCTTACCAACAAGAATGCAGTTCATGACTCTTAGCTCACCTTCCACTGCTTGGGCCTTTTTCAGAATCTCGAAGCCCCCAGCTTTGGTTGTATCAGCAACCTGCTGATGTACTTAAATAGAGTTTTTATCATTTACCAGGCAGAAGTACTGTTTGGCTTCAAACTGCTTTATCAACTCAGGTTCTCTGATAGCAAATGCTGTGCTTATCTTAGATGATCACAGCTGCAGAAGTGGTGGGTGGAAAGAATGGAAGTGGTGTGGTGACATCAGTGTGAAGAAAGTGTGGTTGGCCAGACTTGGTCATTGGCTGGGCCTCAGAGACCTTGGCAGTTATGTTTGGCCCAACACTGAGCCAAGCAGGTCCCTCTGAACAATGGGAATTTGGCAATGGTCATTTCCTGCACACTTAGCTTTCCTTTTGGGGAACATCAGTGAAACTTAAGCAGAGGGTGTCTCAAACTGGCTTAGGACTGAAGCTTTGGCTGGTCACAATAATTTACAGAGGCAAAATTTTAATATAATAATTAAAAATTTTTTTTTGCCTACCTGTAATTGCCCCCTTTTATCAACAAATTTACTGTCCCTGCTTCTCCAGTGATAGTGGTTATCTTGTTCCTGGCATTGAGTCAGCCACCAATATGGTCAGTTATGAGGATGGATGTGGTTAGATATCTAATGTCAAAGGGTAGAAGGCCTCTAGGCTGGGGGTTTCTCCTCATCCTTTCTCTTCCCTGTCTGTGGTATTTGTCCTACCTGCTTAGCAAGTAGAACATAATTTCCTGATATTTAGCACCAAGCCTCCATCCACCATATTTAAGGAGCTATAATTTCTCCCCTCTTTATCAGCAAAAGTTTCTCAGGGGATTATGAATTAATATATACTAATGAGAGAAGATAGGAAAAATTAATGGGTAAGATTTTGTCTCATTCTGGGGTGTTCTGGGGGGCTAGGAAAAGCCCTGGCCTTGAGGCCTTAATCTCTGACCAACTGAAACTGCCCTCTGAAGTAGAAAAGATTTTTTCTTTTTTGGCTTCTATTTCTTTATCCTGAATTGTCAAACTGTCATTATCTATTCATAATGAGATTCTCAGAACAAAGTCAAATTTTTAATCAGTAAAATATTTTACAAGAGAGCAAAAACCCATACATTTTCCAGGCAAAACAAATATTCTGGGAAAACATTGAGTTGATCTCATAGATTAAAGACACATAACATATTCTCTTAAACATTATTTCATATATAATGGCTAAATGTAGTGGAATCTGGAACAGAAAATAGGCAATGGGTAAAATTAAGGAAATCTGAATAAAATATGGACTTCAGTTAATAATACTGTATGAATTTTAGTTTATTAGTTGTGACAGAAGTACCATCCAAATGTACAATGTCAATAATAAGGGGTCTATGGGAACTTTCTGCACCAGCTTACAATTATTCTGTAAAACTAAAATTATTCTAAAATAAAAATTTTATTTAAAAAAATTTTATATGAAAAAGCAGAGGGAAGAGAGATAATAAAAAGTTTTACTTATTAGTATTCCATGCAGATTTATAGAAATTATGTCTGCAAAGGATGTTTATCTAGAAGTAACACCGTGGAAATAAAGCATTTCAAGTGAGGAAAGCAATGTCACAGAGTCCAGCACCACCACCAAGTCCTTGCTCACTCACTGATAACCCTGAGAAACTTTCTGTGGATAAAAAGCGTATACAGTTCCCAGTTTAAAAAGAGCTATGAGCTGGGAGACAGATATATTCTTGGACTCTATTCTTTCAGTATTCTAAAATTAGCCTACTAGAATGAACTACTCTAAGTTGTTTAAAATGGGAAGTCTATCTGTACCCAGCTTCAATAGTTATCAAAACTCACAAGCTTCTTTCAACTATCCTCTCTACCTCTATTTCCCCCCTACAATAATATGAAGCAACTCCTTGCTAACAGAGTCATTTTGATGGTGGAAAATGTCATCAAATGTTAACTTCTGTTCAGCAACCTCAGTTCTTAAGTTCTGGCTAAAAAATTCAGAGCCAAGGCCCTGGCCGGTTGGCTCAGCGGTAGAGCGACGGCCTGGCGTGCGGGGGACCCGGGTTCGATTCCCGGCCAGGGCACATAGGAGAAGCGCCCATTTGCTTCTCCACCCCCCCCCTCCTCTCTATCTCTCTCTTCCCCTCCCGCAGCCAAAGCTCCATTGGAGCAAAGATGGCCCCGGCGCTGGGGATGGCTCCTTGGCCTCTGCCCCAGGCGCTAGAGTGGCTCTGGTCTGGGCAGAGCGACGCCCCTGGGCACATGCAGGAGTCTGTCTGACTGTCTCTCCCTGTTTCCAGCTTCAGAAAAATACAAAAAAAAAAAAAAAAAAATTCAGAGCCAAAACTCAAATTATAAGAGAAAGTTACAGAGGTAGAAGAAATGAGCTGTAGACATTAAATGACTATAAAAAGTCAAGATAATTCTAGTTCTTGTTTGCCTGAAGTTTAGATACATATCTTTTGTGAGTATTTAAGGATGTTGGCATGAGAATACATGATTATAAATTTAAGTTTTGGCTTAAAGGTAACAAAGTGTCCAAGAATAAAGAGTATAGGAACAGAGCTAACCTTAACAATGAGGAGAATCACTTTGTCAGGATGTCTGTGTTGAGGTATAAAGGAGAACTAGGAATGAGAAAGAAATGACCGGCATGATAATTTGATTTTTTATTCATTAGTAAAAACAAGATTATGTGCCAACTATGGGAGTCATTGAACTGGAAGCAGAGAAATGATCCAACGATGGTGACTGCAGCAACGCTCTCTGTACACCCTAGGTTTTCCCCTAGTTTTCTAGCCAACTAGCAATTAGGTGACACTAGGTAGCTAGTCCAGGCCCATGATATTTGAACATCTAACTTGTGTCGCTCTCATGATGAGGAACTCTAGAGCTGGGTGCCAACTTCAGCCTTTTCTTCCCCTGCTCCCGCAACCCTGGGAGCCCCACAGTGAGGTGGTGGCATCATAAGATGAGAAAAACTGGATCCCAAATTATAGTATGGAGGAGAGCCCAGCCAACAGGCCGTAGCCATCACATAACTGATATATGAGCTTCTGTTCTGACATTGTGAGGTTGATTTGTTAATATAGCATAACCTAGCCTATCCTCACTGGAGCCACACTCACTGTCCAACTGATGTTACAGGAAGCACCTGTGGTTTTCTCTGATATATGTGTGCCAGATCTCAGCAATTAGATAAAATTCTAACAGACATCATGTCTCACACTCCCCTCAGAAGACCTAACAACGTTTTACAAAGATTCATTCAATACGAAACTGGGTTGAAGAAAGCTTTGGAATTCTTATGCTTCAAAAGGAGTAAAGAAAAAAAAGAATTAGAAGCTTCAGTTAGGAAAACAAGGCAGTGGTCTAAAGAGATCACTCTGGGAAGAGTATTTGAATTTTCAGGGTCATCATACTTATTGTGTTTAATAACAATGATACAATTATGTAGAATGAGTTCCCACAGGCAAGCTTCAACTTAAGTATCAGGTAAGTTTCCAGGACACTAACTCAGATATCATGCCAATTTAAAAATTATACTTACTTCTCAGTTGTTTCCCCAAATATTTTGATCAACTATAAAGTTTCAAAGCAACTAGAGATGTGAGGCCTGGAAATGGTACAGTCTCAGGGAATGTTTCAAAAACAACAAAATCATTACAGAATCAAGACATTTTAGTGATGATCTTCAGGTATCATAAACCTTTATACTCAGACAAATAAAGCAACTCTCGCCAGCAGCACTGATGCTAGGTCAGCAGGGTTCCCACATTAAGTGCCTACAAAACTTAGGGAAAAGAACATGGAGAAAAGACAAGAAACAGCTTAAGAAATCATGATAGAGAATAGAATTTCACAATGCTTTGATGGAGACAGCAAGCTAGTACTTAAAAGCATGCACTAAAATGAACTCCCAACTTCTTATTATAGAAAGTAATTAACATTTGTACTATATAGCATTTGTAATAAAAAAAAAGTATGCTCCTTCAAATTGTGCCATTTATTTCTTACAACAAATGTCTAGGGTAAGTAATATTATTATTTTTATTTTCAGGAAAGCAAACAACAGGCTTCAGACCTTGGTCACATTATAGAAACATTGGCAGAAATTAGAATCAAAGGTGGTCCATTGAGTCCCTTCTGTGGTTTAAGCAAGAGCTGAGTAAATAAGTGTAAATATTTGTTATTGTTCCAGTACGGTTGTCCAAAGGGACTTTCATAGTGATACACACAGTTTGCATGTTTTCTATTTCACTCACCTTGTAGTTATGATCATACAGTCTGTGTTGTAAACTGGCTTTTTCAGAGCACAGCTTACGTATGGAAAACACTTTCTTGCCTTAAAAAGTTCTCATTACTCTATAATCTTTATCGTGAATCTTTGCCATGAATTGTGGATTCTATTACTCTAATTATGTAGCTATCAATGAAAGTAGCACAGGCTCTTAGCTTGAGGGAGCTATTAGAAATTTGCATACAATACCCCTATGTCTGTATATATATCACTTGGAGAAATATTTACAAGGTATTTTTAAGAGATACTCTACATGTTTCATTTGAAGGAGAAAAATCACTCCCTACTAGAGCTAAATGAAGAGAAAGAAGAAAGAGAAATAGCATTCCTGTAGCTCAATGGATGGTCCTGAAAGTCTGGAGCTGCATGTGCTCTTCCTGGCTTCCCCACCAGCCTCCTCCATCACTTTGGCAAAGCCACACAGGGTGTGGAACTAAAAGCTTGCCCACACGATAGCATGGTTATCCTGGCATGAAAGTGGTGTTTCAAATTGGCATGCTACTTCAAAAGGGCTGGAAAACAAAAGCAGATGTGAGTGTAGACATAGATTCTGGCAGTTGGGCAGGCAAGGGTACAGGAAAAGGGGAAATACTCATTTTGTTTAAAGCATGCAGAGTGTACAACTACTGAAAGTACATAGTTGGCTTACTTAACTGATGCTTTTGTAAGTGAACAAGAATTTATGGACTGGATTCTTTCTTTCTAGATGTTTTGATTTTGCCTGGGGTAGTCAAGTGTCTTCAAAACGTTTTTCTCTCTTTGTTATTCTTCTGATCTGCCTTTCAATTTCTCTACCCCATCAAATAGAAGTCTATTAGTAAGAATAGAAGTCTTTCTATTTGAAGATTTAGAAGAGCCTTTAATAATACTCTTTAAAGAGAAGCATAAGCAACTCCATGACAATGAATCTCTTATAATATTTGATGACTGTCTTTCTCTTCTGCCAGTAACAATGAGATGCATTTAGCTATGCAAAGAATTGGACAAGCCCACCCTATTCTATTTGTTTCTCAAGTCTGCGGGACATTGAAGGCACAGCCATTTGGTAACTGTCAGTGTGTAGGATGCTAAGAAAGAGAAAGCACAAGCACCCACTCTGCCAGCCATGCGAGAAGTAAGGCAGGGAACCACCGCAGAACTGCAGCAACCTGCCCACCATCGAAGTGGCAGCACACTTAAAAATGTAAACAATATTTCTCCAATTAGCTCTCTATCATCTTAGAAGCCTTGGTTAAAAAGATTGTGGTTTAAGATAGCAACTGAAGCCCCAGAAGAAAGTGATTTTTTTTTTTTTTAATTTTAAGTACCCATGAAATAGCTCATCAAGGAAGAAGTCAGCTTTAGAGGGCCGATGAAGAGGAGAACAGGAGAAGCGTTGAAACTAAACTAGTTTAGAGAGATTAGTGACAAACTAAAGGGTTTAAGAGAGGAGGATACATCCTTTTTCAGTATCCTACAGGGAACATTTTCCTCCCATCTTTCTGGTCTCTCTACAGTATGCTATGCAAATCATTCTAGCTCTTTGGGCTATATTTGGTGCTTTTGAAGGCTCTCCTGGGCCTCCTTTCTTCTCATGTTATTCACTCTTCCTGGCTAATCCCAGATTCTTTTATGGTTTCCATAGCTACCTGGATTCTGAGGAGTTTTTCAGCCATAGCTCAGGTGAAACCCTTCTCTTGAGCCTCATATTACGTATCTAATGCCTACTGGGCTCCTCTGTCCAAGTCCCCCCAGAGACATCAAAGTCAATACGGTCCAGATCACTTATCAGTTTTGTCCATGCTTGGCCTCAAAGCCTACTTATCTTTCTTTATGTCATGTCTTTGTGAACAGAATGCTCACTCACCTAGGTCAAAATTCTAAATAAATATTTCACAAATCCAGTTCCTTCTCTCCATTCTTATTACTACTACTTCAGTTCAGACTCCATTCATTTCTCACCTGGACTGCTATCTGAAATCTCTGTCTCTGGTCTCATCTCTTTCTAATCAGTTCTTCATAGTGTTGTTATGATATTATTTATGTAAGATGTAACATATTGAATAATGGAGATTTTGCTCTTGTCTTAGAACTTTGTCTAGAGTCCTATTGCTGAGAACAATGGTTCACTCTGAAGAGCCATAGAGCCACCAGCCACTTCTTTCCAGAGCTTACTGACAAGCAGCTCAATGAGATGAGGATCTCTCACAAGACTAAAGCTCGTTAAGTCATTGGAGAAGAAGGTGTCATTGAGGTCTGGGATGAAAGAAAATAACGCTTTAACTTTTCTCTTTGTATCTTGTGGGAAGAAGTAGGGGCACTGATTTATCCTCAAGCCAAAGTCTAAGATATAAGAGAATTTTAATGAAAAGTGAAGGTGCCTGCAAAAGAAGATACTAGAACCATAATTATTTCTGAACTTGATGTTTACTGAATGACATCACCTTAGAACTAGCAACTCAAAGCAGAACACAATAGAGTTCTTGAGAGAACTTGACTTACATGCCCTGGAGTTTGCCAACAGGTATGAAGATAGAGGCAGGTGAGTGCCTTTCTTCAGGGGTAGTCTGAAGAAAATCAAGTAGGGGAAAAGAAGAAACAATGGACCAACCTGAGCTCCCAGCAAGGATACACAAATATTCATGGGAAAATGCATGCCACAGAAGGAAACTGGATTGCCACCATTTTTCAGGTATTCTGACCTACCAGAAGTAATTGACTGGCAGGGAGGGGATATACTTTTGGAGGCAGAAGCTGAGGAAGTATCACAAGAGGTGATCTCTAGAACATATCACCCATACTAGAGAGATGCAGAGGTCTTAGAGTCTTCCAAAGAAATTTGAAAATGCACCTACAAAAGAAAGTTTTCCTTTTAAACAAATTATTCCTCTTTAAAATTCTTGTCCTGGAGGAGCCAGAAGCAGGGGTGACAGAGTAGAACCCACTGCAGGCTACACACCTGGATCGGTACTGAGCCGAGGCATAGGAGCAGCTATGTATTGAGTGTGAGATTGGTATTTTGATTTAGATTCTACTGGACTTTTTAACATCTGTAAATGAGTTCATTCTCAAGGCGATACTATTCTCACAGCTGAGCGTGAGTGAAATCCTACAGGACCTTGACATATCCAAGGTTGAGAAAGAAAGATCTGGCAGAACACACATGAGAGCAGTGCTGGGAGGAAAACAGAGTTATGTCTCATATTCCAAAGTCAAAAATATCATGTTTAAAATCCCTCGGTGCCTTCCAAACATGACTTTTGGCATATAATAAGCATAAATATTTAAAAAAAAATAAATGAATAAGCATATTCATATTATAAAAAAGAGCAAGCTTACTCCCTTGTACATATTTCTGACCCAGCAAAAAAACAAAAAACAAAACAAAACCCAAAACATTAACAAGGCAGGTATTTTGCTGTTTTTATTAAACATTGTTGAGAATATTAAGCAGACCATGAATTGACCATCTTTTTTTCTTCCTGGATCTTTCCAGCATGCCTTAATATATTGCTATATCTGTATCTCTGTCTATAGAACCATAGGAAAATCCTTATTCATATTGTTTCTTATATCATCAATGAAAAGATAAGAAAAGCTTTTAGTTTACAGCCTTCATTACTTCAAGTGCTCATAAAACTTTTTATCATATTTAAGTTGGTAGCTAATAAAAACCCCATAAATTATTAGATATCAATATCTATATACCTATCAATATTTATATATAGATATAGGTATTTATTTTCACAAATGACATTCTATACATGACCATCATGTCTCAGTCCATCTCAACTTTGCTGCTGACACGCCCCCAAAAGCATGGCTGCAACTAATAGCTGGGTCCTATTGATACCCTCTGTGGCCACCATAGCGAACCTAGTGACACTTGTGCGGATAAGCACCACTGGCTACTTTCAGGATCCCTAAGAAAGACAGGACAACCATCTAGAAAATCCTTGTCACTTTTGACAAATCCTAACTCCCAAGACAATGCAAAACCTTATTTTGATATTTGGAAAGATGATGAACATTGACTTTTTCTTTCTTTTTGTACTATCTATTCAGACTTATAGATAACATTTTGGGCAAAAGAATGTTTTAGAAATGCAAAAGGGGAGATAATTTTTAAAAATTATTCTGATACAAATTTGAGTTATGAAATGGATCAACTGTGCTTATATGTGGAAATGAAAAGGTCAAAGAGATATAACCCCAGCTTGAAAAAAGTTCCTTCTGGTGGGGATATATGTACAAAGATAATTATAGCATAAAACACAGAATTTAAAGATAGGCTCAAACCATCACACATTTTCCAGCTCCTCAATCCCTCCTATTCAGCCTTTATTTTGTGATGTATTACTGGACAAAGAATAAGACACTTTATTTGAGCTCAACTGGAATTTGGCAAAAAATTTATTAAGGAAAGCCAACAGAACATATCCTGGGCCCTTCCACTTTGGAAAGCAGTGGCCTTGTGGCATGCAAGGTGGAGCTGTGAAAAGCAGCAAGAGATTCTTTTTCTAATTGGAGAGTTTCAAATGACACTAATATGTTTCCATGTGACATTTTGGGGGAATCAAACAGGTAAAGACTCCCTTTGAAGCACATTTATGTTATTTTAAATGATTTAAATAAGAATTTAATGAAAAATTGAATTAGATATCCTGGAGCTGATGGCTAAACCTATTCTAAATTTTATACGCTAGGGGTTTGTTTACTCCTAGGTTGTGACAGCCACTTAATCATGCCAATAAAAATGAAACCAAAAAGTTAGTCCTCTAAACTTTGAAGGCTGAAGTGTAGAAATATGGCACCAAATATCTCCCAACACTCCATTTAATAATTCTCATGATCTGTGGTTGCCAAATTGCCTATTGGTAGGAAGAATTTGTAAACTGAGCAGGAAGATGAACCTGGACCAGGTATATTTAGGTAGAGTTCACTGTCTGCCTCATTCCCTTGGCTGGAGGGGGCTCAGTGGTGGGCAAAATGGAGCAAAGCCATAAAGCAATGACTGCAAATTTCTGGCTGAGCCTGGAGCTGGAGAAAACACGAAACTGGATAAAACATGGAACTAGATGGTAGCAAGTTGTACACATGTAGCAGCAAGTTTCTGATGCTAGTAACTATTATTCCCCTAAAAACTAAATCTTAAGTAAAGTCTGAATGATCAACAAGTCTGGGGTACACAATACACTTGAGGACACTAATTTTCTCTTCCCCTTGCCTTTCCAGATGTAGCACAAGTTCCGTGTGCCAGGATATTACCCCGCACTCCCACTGCTCTCCTCCCTACTTGCCCCCCCTACACACACGTACCTAAACACACAAATGAACGTGACACGTACACATACCAGAACACATCCAATAAACCCAATCTGGACTATCTTGACTAATTGCTCCTTGTACCCATTTTTTTTCCCTGCCATTAATCAAGAAGGCCTGACTCTGGAGACTGCTGTGTTGGCATCAAGAATTAACCAGAATTCTGTTGAGACATGGTAGATCTATAAGAAAAACTCTTCACCAGGTTGGGAGGAAGGCTGAGCTGGCTGCTTCTGGGGTATGAACTGACCAGGCCCGGCAACAGCTACAGAAAGCATCTAGTGTACATAGATATCCTACACCCACTCACTCTCCATAAATGCAGAACTAGAGAGACAAAGGAATAGAAAACTATGAACTGAGATAAAGAATAGATGAATCATAAGAATGAATGTCACTGGGAGCCTACTTTCCGTCTCCCCTAAAACCAACCATCAAATGTTGCCCTTTGAATACATCAGCAGAAAGGCTTATCTCAAAAATACACTCCCTTTTTGGAAGGTCATTTTTTTTTTTTTTTTTTTTTTTTTTGGTATTTTAGACTCTGGTACCCATAGTCTAAGAGCAAAGATATTTCATTTTTCAAGAGCTTTAGGAAATTTAAAGAAAGCGAATTCATTCTGCATTTTGCATGTACAAGGGTTTGGGAGAAAGGCAGGGTACAAGTATGTAGACATATTCTATTTTTACTTTCTGAATTCTTAGAAGACACCATGGAGTCACTGATTTCAAGGCTGTCTGAAACAACCAGGTGTGGCTATTCCAATGAGTGGACTCTTTCTGAGCTGGTGTCTGCGTGACTCTCTGTTTAGTTCATTACGATCCAAAGCCTGTGACACAGTTAGTGCCTTCATAAAATGATGAAAATTTGAACTTCACTTAGACGATAGCTTTGAAAATTGAGTGGGGAGTTCAGAGGGGAGATTCACTGGCTGGTTTATAGAATTAAGGCTTCTCATTGAACTTTCCTAAAGATCAGGACTTTAAATCACTCACTCGCATTTCTCAAAATTTAGTAGTTTGAATACCACCATAACAATTTTTAACACCCCAATGAACCATTTGCAATGGTATTTACTTAATATTTTTAAACACCAACTTGCTATCATTCACTTAGTGAATTTAAAGATGCTCACTTTTTATAATGTAAAACTATTTATTTCCAAAGAAAACTTTAAATCACTACTCTTGTTTTATTAGATTTCTTGACCTATTTTTCCATTACACATTAAAAGGACATGTCTACTCAAATAAGCACGTCTCTGTTTTGCCTAATATCATTTCACATACCACCAAGGCTACCTGTCTTATTCTACGGAAAATACTGCCACTGAGTGTAGTTCCCAAAGACCACACCTCTGTGGTTCCTGCAACAGAGGCCTGGGGTTTCCAAACGCAGAAGAGGTTTACTATGTAAGTGCCCAGCATATAGCTTTGACTTAACGCTATGGAAAAATGTTTGCAAGCAGTATCAGCACCTTCCCTGGCAGAAGGTTTTGAGAAAGTCAAATAAGTAAGCACCAGTTGGGGATTGAGCACCAGCAAGATGAGAAGGTCACCCAGACCTGAAGGATGGAAATAGTTCAGATAAACCAGTGTTTTTCAACTGCCAGTCCCTGGACTGGTGCCGGTCCATGGACTGATGCCAGTCTACCAGAAATTTCCTGCCAGTCTGCAAAAGAGTTAACCAACCTGATGTTGTATGAAGATTATAGACTCAATGATCTTAATCGAGTTCACTTATGCTCAAAGTGATTGCCACTTATCAGCTTATATCATTGGTGTATTAGATATCTTTGAGGTTCTCTTAGATATCTTTGGAGCTTTATGTTAATTAAATATTGCTCTCTAGAAATTTCAGATAGATATAGCCTATTATATATATAAACTGTTTGATTATTTTAGAGAATTTTCTCTTTATAGTACTATAATTAAAAGGTAATGCACACAATACTAATAGTGGCTTTTATTTCTAACTTAGCGGTCCCCCAAATAATTCTCCCATTTTCATGGGTCCCCAAGTGTAAAAAGGTAGAAAAGTACTGAGATAAGCTACACCTATTTAGCAACTTTGCCTCAAGACAGAGAGCTTTAGTGTCACTGACTGATCAGTACTTGCAAACTGCTAAATATCCAAAGAAAGTAAAATCTTAAAAGCATCTGTGGTGGCTTTATAATGTGACCATTTGACTAGGCTGAGACACATTTCCTAAAGTTTCCTATCTTGCAATTTTCTAGTCGGAGTGTGTGATAAGAACGATTCTTGGGAGATGAGGAGGGCAAGGAAGAGGCAGGGGCCATTCTGAAACTCACACACACTGCTATGGTCTGCTGATCTGCCTCGATGGTGAGAGGTGGCAGCATCTGCTCTGCTCTCCCCTGTGTCTTCCTCTGGTTTCTCCTGCTCCTGTGTCAGGTCCGTGCATGTTCAGTTCTGGAACGAAGGGCTGGCTTCTGCTGCGGAATATCCTCTTGCAGTGGACAAGGGCGGCCACGGTGTCAGTCTGCTCTTGTGTCTCTCAGTTTGGCTTGTAGTTTCCTGCTCCCTCATGATCTTCCCCTCCTGATTCCCCACAGTGTACCTCAACTTCCACATCAGGTGCAGAGACGGAGCCTTACAGAGATGACTCAACCAAACCCCACAATTGTTAGCCTGTTCCCTGAAATATGTATGTTTGCATATATGTTTGTGTGTAACTTATTAAGGCTGAGACAGTAAACTGCTCAGAAACTGCAGCCTTTGCTTGCTGTTACACAGTGTGGTCAGAGTACCAGATCTAGGACAGATGACATATTTTGATACTTGCCATTTGTCCTGTAAATGGCTTGAAAAACCACATAAGTTCTGTTTCTTCACAAAAAATGTGGGGCTAACAAGGTTGTGTTAAATTTGATTAAATTGAGTAGAGAAATTTATGCTTTCAGACTCTAGTTTGTAGCATTGTTAAATTACCCTCTATTAGTCAGGATAACTAACATGGCTGATATAACAAACGAGTCCCAAACCTCAGATACTTATGGAAGTAAAGGTTTATTTCTGGCTCACAACAGAGTCCATTGCAGGTTGGTGGAATGGAAAGTGAGTAGACAGACTTCGTTCCATGCTGTCACTTAAGGGTCCTGGATTCCTTCTCTCATGTTGATTTACCTTCTTCTATGGCCTTGTCATCCTCTGCACTCAGCCATTTGAACAAATGAAGCAAGAGAGAATGGAGAAATGCACCTGCTCTTAACTGCATGGGTGGGAAAGTGACTCACATGAAAAGGTGTGGGGAAGCGCAGTCTAGCTCTGCCCATGAAGAAAAAGACATCGCAAACACTGGGGAGCATGAGAAATCTCTGCTACAGAGCTTGACATTGCTCACTCTTATATTCCTCCAATAAGGAATCATTTCATGCCTGCTACACTCTGTCTAAAATCTAACGCCATGTAGAAAGAACATGATCTCTTTGCCAAATGACAATCTGTCAGAGAATTAGCTTCATTGAATATTTAATAACTACATTTGCTCTTTCAATGTAAATTTCGAGCAACTGATGATAAAGAGAAAGGAAGAGGTTTATTTTGGAGCCACTGAGCAAGATAGAAAGAAAAGAATGATAGATCTCTGACTGAAATATGACAATCAATAACTGTGTATGCTTATTCATTTGGCCAAGTCATTTTCTTCCTCTTTTAGTCAGGATCAACTAGTATACTAATTTGCTTCAGTAACCAGTCAAAACTAAATTATTCAGTAGCTAAGTATTTCCTGCTCATGTTTCAGGTTCAACACAGCTGGTAGAGGTCTCTGCTGATTGTAGTCATGTGGGGACCCATGATCTCTCTACACAGGTGCTCTTATAATCACTAGGGCAGGAAAAGAGGACAGAAACTCTTAAAGCTTTCGAAGGAACAGACATCACTTCTGCTCGCATTTTTTTTCTTAGCCAAAAAGGTCACGTGGCTACGCTCAACTTCAGAGGAGGGTGAACATTGCCCAGTAGAACTGAAGACTTTGTACATGGGCAAATCATCACTCGTATACTTTTCCTTTATTCCTCCTTGTTAGTAGAAAAAGCAAGGGCTAAGGACAGGGAAAATGGATAGACAAACAAAAATCTGTTATTTAATGACTTGGAAGCACTTAAAACTTTGTTGATAAAAAAATAATCTATATCATCAAACAAAACTTACAAATAATGCTGTTGTCATATTGCTTCCCCATACCAGAGCTAAAACTATGAAAACCACCAAAGTTATTTTAAGCAACAACATGGGTGACTGTATTCTTAAAATTTATGCATTTTATTGTACATAAATTGTATTTCAATAAAAAGCTAGTGTGTAAGAGACCTTATTGTACTTATTTTTATAAACATTGCTTTAAACTTTGGTTTATATTTATACCATATGTCCTTGAAAACTTACCCTTAGTGTTTTAAAATGAAAAACTTTAATTGGAGAAAAACATACTATTCCCCTTATTTCAATTAACTAAGATTAGGGGGAATCTAATTGTTTCTAACTGCACAAATGAAAAGTTCATTAAGCTCTGATTGTTCTGTCCTTTGCTTCCTTCTAAAACAAAATGACCAGCCTGACCTGTGGTGGTGCAGTGGATAAAAGGTCGACCTGGAAATGCTGAGGTCACGGGTTCGAAACCCTGGGCTTGCCTGGTCAAGGCACATATGGGAGTTGATGCTTCCAGCTCCTCCCCCTCTTCTCTCTCTCTGTCTCTCCTCTCTTTCTCTCTGTCTCTCCCTCTCCTCTCTAAAAAATGAATAAATAAAAAAAATAAAAATAAAATAAAACAAAATGACCAAAATAACTATTGATGTTGTTTTCATCCATAGGTGGTGTAACTATAATCCCAGGTACAACCGAGAGACAAGAGAACAGTATCTCAGATATTGTCAGTAATCTGTGGGTTGGGCCTGATGAAAGCCTGTGGCCCATGAGGTAAGATTGGACATAGAGCTCTTTCAAAAAACAGTGCTCTAGATTCAAAATAAAACAAAACTAATGCACAAAACCCATTCTTTGGAAAGTACAAAATATGTAGAAAGAACAGAAGTCCATAGGAAGAGAGCAGACCTCCCCCCCCCCCAAGTGCGTTCTCCTAAAAATGTACCTTTTCAACTTTTTATCAAGGCTGTTGAGACCATGATGATAAAAATTAGAGGAAGTGGTATGGAAGAAAAAATGTGAGAAAAGGGAGTCAAAGGCAGAATATTTTCTCTGGGCCTGCCTTCCTTCTAATCAGTGACATAGATCCTAAGTTTCCTCACCAAACCTGCCCCTCATCCAGTCTTCTTCCCTGTGTGGAAACCTGGCTTTAGCTCAGGTCTCGGGAAGACAACTGAGCAGGGGAGGGGAGGCAGAAGCCTTAGGAGGAAAGGCAGCAGGCTCTTACCATGGGACAGCTGAGGAGTTGAGTAGGGTACATGTGGTAGAGCAAAGAAAGAATAAAGATCAAACAAGCATCAGAGGAGAAGCAGAGGTTGAGACTGAAATGAGTCCCAGGTGGTGGGTTGTTGAAACGTTATGGACACCATAGTTATATTTTTATGCTGCACATCTGTCACTGATGGGGCACGAGTGGGCAGCAGTCGCTGAGATATTTCCTGTGCTGTTCTCAATTCCCCTCATATCTATCTATCTTCCATAGTTCGCACCCTTTCTTCATGACTTCAGCTCTTTCTTATGAGTATTAGTTCTTCAGTTTTACAAATCAACTGATGTCCTATTTCTTCTCAAGTTCAGTCCTACCTGGTCTGTGGTTGGACTCATACTTCTCACACAAGTTAAAAGTCCTAACCTTTATTTTCTGTGCCAAATAAGATGACGCTTGGCCAGTGGTGGCAACCTCCAACTTTACCACTCTCTGAACATAATCATAAGCACATAATGTTAATACATCTTACTTGTCAGTTGATCACATCTATCTTGTGTGTCTTCTGAACTCTACTTAAAGATAAGGATCACCTTATATTTTCATACCCAAACAGCACTATAAATTTGACACAATATGTGTGAAATACAGAGTGATTGCTTTAATTTAACTTTTTTTTTTGAATTAACAAAGATTTGGAATTCTTTGACAAATCAATTAGTCTAGAAACCAATGATCTCTCTAGGTTCCCCAAGAAAATCTCACTATACTTAAGCTATTTTATATGTTGATTTTCAGTATTTCAATAAATTGCCACTGAGTATATATTATATAATATATATCACAGGGCCCCTCCTGGTACTTCAAAGAAAGTCAAGGAATATAGCAAATTCCTATTAGTTTTAAGTTATTGAAAGTTAGAACTAGATGGAGTTCTAAAAAATAAGTGTTAAAATATTTAAATATTTTTTTATTGTAAATGAGGAAAGTGTGGTCCAGAGGATGTCACTGACTTTTGCCTGCAATTAGTTAATGTCCAATGTGAGGCTCTAACCAAGGTCTACTGATGTTTATTCCCATCTGCTTATCATTGCAAGAGGCCTCCTCTATTTAATTTTTACAATAAAATAAATGCATAGCCATTTAAAGAAGAGTAGGGGGTCTTGTATAAAAAACCCCCAAAACAACTTGGTACAGTAATTCTCAGGTAAGATTGTCTTTAACATCACCACTGGGATTGGTGAAAAATACCAATTCCCAAGTCCCCTTCCACCTACAGTATAAAAACATCCAAGATAGACCCAGAAATATATAATTTAAGATATATCAACCACTGATTCTGAGAAAGCGCCTAGTTAATAACTACTGAAAGTAGACAAACCTGAACCGTGGATTCAATGGCTCTGGAATGAAATCTTATTGTGTGATCTTGAGCCAGTTGCTTAATCTCTCTGAGCTTCACATTTTTCCATCTGCAAAAGAATAATGAGATCATAATAGTAATTCTACAGAGGTAATGACATGAAACATGCATGGTTCTTGGCACAGACTGCACACTCAATAAATATTTGTTTTTATACTGAATCCTTTAAAACGGAAAATTCTCACATTCTTCTCTAAGAAGAGATCACATTTGCCCTAGTAGTTGAAGGTAGGGGCTCCATGATCAGAGAAATTTGATTTTAAAATACTCTGCCGTTTCTTGCTTAGATAGATGTCTTTGTGAAAATTACTCAAATTTTCTATGTCTGAGTGTTTTCTTTCCTATGGGATAGCAATAGCATAATGCTTGGCATATAATCAATAAAAAAATTTTTTTTTCTTCTTCCTTCTCTCCTTCTCCTTCCTCCTCCTCTTCTTTTTCTTTTTGTTTTTATTACCACTCTATTGTGATAACTAATGTGTAGATTTTACCAGTTTAAACCTCTTTATTGTGACTAAATGGAAATAGCTCTTCAGGTTCTGAGTAAGACAACACGAAGCTGCATAAATCTATCAATGGAAACTATTTTCCAATGTACCTACATTTTTATTGACATAATTTACATACAATTGAATGCATAGATATTAACTGTACAACTAAATTCATTGAAAAATGCATACACTCATTTAATCCACTTCTTCATCTAGCTATGGAACATTTCCATCACTCCAGAAAGTTCCCATATGTCCCTACCCAGTCAATCCCACCTCCCTGTGCCTGAAGCGACAGCCACCATCTTGATTTCAATCATGATGGATTAGTCTGCCTTTTCTGGAATTTCATATAAATGGAATCATACAGTGTGTAATCTCTTTCATATATTTCTTTTCATAATTTTTGAAATTTACCGATGTTGGTGTCTGTATTGGTAATGTATTCCTTTATACACCTGAATCATTTAATTGAAAGATTCCTGACTATAAGTCATATATGTACATACCATGTGAAGAAATTACCTACATTGTCAAACTTTTCAAAAGAAATAAACACACCACGGCTGATGAATCATTATCAGCTGATGGCAGGAATAAGAATAAAACATGACGACAGTAAAACCTGGCATTTGGCTATATAGTCACCTCAGTGACGAAAGGAAGACCAGTCCTGGCTTGGTAGCTTTGTTCTATTCTGATATTTTTACGTAGATATCTGAAAATTAAAATTTAGTACTACCAGAGTTATGAACTGCCTTGAGTATGTTATCAAATTAGGAGGCATCTCCATTTGAAAAATTCTCTAGAATAGTGGTGTCCAGTGTGCATGCCCCACATGAACGATTGGAAAGCATTCTATGAACTCTTATATATTTATCTAAACCAGGGGTCTCAAATTCGCGGCCCGCGGGCCGCATGCGGCCCGCCGAACAATTTTGTGCAGCCCGCAGACTAATCCACGAAGTTCAAAATATTTTGGATAAAATTAAGTAAGCCTACGGGCCTACTTGTATTTTTCATTTCTCTAGCATCCTAGCTAGATATTAGCTTAGTTAACAGCAGTTGTGATGCGAACTACAGTTTCTGGTCGTTTTGTGACACTGAATAAACTGCATGTATGATTGTGCTTGTTGTACTGATTTTTTTTTGTTTTCAACTGCAGTGAGAAAAGTGTTGCGTAACAGTTGCCTTTTGTAGACCTAGTGCGGCCCGCCGAACGGCTGTGATCTTGCTCTGCAGCCCACATGCTGAGTTGAGTTTGAGACCCCTGATCTAAACAATAAAAAATATCTTGAACTTGACTATTATGTATGATACGGATTGCACAGTCTCTCTCTCTCTCTCTCTCTCTCTCTCTCTCTCTCTCTCTCTCTTTTAGTGAGAGAGGGGAGGTAGGGAGACAGACTCTGGCTCGCACCCGACCGGGATCCACCCAGCAAAGCTGCTAGGGGGCTATGCTTTGCCCTTCTGGGCTGTTACGCAGCAACAGAGGTTTTTTGTTTTTTTGTTTGTTTGTTTTTTTAGAACCAGAGGCAGAGGCCATGGATCCATCCTCAGCACCTCGGGCCAACTCACTCAAACCAATCAAGCCATGGCTGTGAGAAGAGAAGAGAGAGAGAGAAGGGAAGGAGGAGGTGTGGGGAAGCAGCCATCTGCTTCTCCTGTGTGTCCTGATCAGAGATCAAACCTGGGACACTGGGCGGATGCTCTACCACTGCACCAACTGGTCAGGGCTGCCGTGGACTCTTGAGTCCGTAGTCAGGAGTCAGATGAGGGAAGAAGAGGAGGTCAGAGACACAGTTGTTCTCATGCTTTCACTGTTTTTAGCATATGACAGTATATAGTATTCATGTGTGCTCTTGCAGAAAGAATTTATGGGACTTATGATCTAATTTTAATTAAATCAACTATCACAAAACAGTGGCTTATAATTAATACTTTAAAGAGCCCACGATAAAATATAACAGTGAAGTAAGAACAAGGAAAGAAAAAAAGATGGCAGAGTTGACCCTTCTCTTCCTCCTCATAAGGGCTCTTTGTCAGCCATAATGTGAGCTTGGGGCATTGACGGTGTCACTACCTCTAAGAATTGGGCAGAAAACATGTGTCATTATCAAGATATTTGAAATAGAGACTTACATGACATTTAAAGTATTGCTTATTTTATCCTTAATTTAGCCTTTAAAATATTCTCTTTTTAGAACATTTGTGCTATTTTTGTGCATGTTTTAATTTATATAATATTTCATATGATAAGTAATTTATGAATAAATAAGTATGCATATATTGGAGGTGTTCAAATATTTTACCTCAGGGGTGAACAATTTTAGCGTGATAGAGTGTTAACTATTTCTGTGTGTATTCTCCACTATGAAGTACTTTTCATCTCTAAATTACAAAGCAAAGATCAATGAGTTTAAGGAAACATTTTAACCACGGGGGTCAAGTTTATCACATTCTAATGGCGCATATGGCTTGAGTTCAAGCAACTATTTCACCTTTAGTTATTCTTCTAGAACCTGGTTAAATGTAATGTATATTACAGTTAAATGAATATTTAGTGCCTTCTAATGTAATGAAAAACACCTTTTAGGTGTATTCTTGCATATTCCCTTACTATCTTAATGCACCAATCACTTAAAAGACTCTTTAGTGTCCACAGTCATGTAGAGTTACTTAAATATGTCTTGTTGTTTTGAATTTTGAATTTATTCTACCACAGTGACCTTGTTTATTGTTTTACTGGAAAATTTCATGAGTAAGAAGAGGGGAGAAAATAGAAAATAGAGAAAGAGAAAAATAGAAGCTTGTAGACATCAGAAGTGAAACTGAGTTTATTATTAGACAACTAATAGTAGTATCTGCTGCCATAATAATCCTCTGCTTTTCTTTCAAAGAACTCAGAGTACTTTATAGACTAAATTGTCACTTGGTCAATCAGCATCAAAACAAGGAGAAGTCACCTCTCAATTAGTTTTTATTGATAACTGCTTTTGGGACATATACCTGAAGTTAGGGTTTAATTATTCATCTAAGAAATGAGAAAAAAATTTTCATGAGGAGGGCAAATAATAAAAAGTAAAAAACTAGATAAAACAGCAGAAAGGTCAAAAGCAAACATCACAGGTTATTATCCAGTTTATTTTCTTCTATCATTTGCCACCTCTACAAAATTTAACTGGTTTTCATCAGGTGGGGTCCAGATCTCTGTTTGTTGATTACCTTCTGCATATTCAGAGTGTTCCTAGAAAAGTCAACTTTCTCTATTTTTTTAAGTTGCTGGTGCTAGCAGTTGGTGGATTGTGTTATTCAAGGGACAAAGCATTTGCTTAGAAATATGTTTTGCGTGCTAATGTAGTCAATTAAACATCTTTAATGAAGGTCAATTAAACCTTCTCACAAATATTCCCCAAACGTATTTACTCTCTAAGGTGTGTATGAGCACATGTTTAAAAATGTTTTCTAGGGTGCATGAATGTATTGCTTTTCTCCTATGTAACAGATGCCTTTCTAAAAAAGCTCCTTGACTCATCACTTTTGGAAACCAGCCCTTGCTGGATTTAATTTCTCACGTTGCTAGACTGTTTTCTGGGTCTAGTCTATTTTTTTTATGCACTTTATGTTTAGTCTCCCCAATTAGTTTGGAATATCTCAAGGAGAGAAGTTGTACTTGTTGCTTCCTTTGGTATTTCTCTGTAAGAGCACATCTTAACTATCGTTGTCATAACCCCACCACTTTTCCAAAGGCATGCCGAACCTCCTATACTAGTATATCTAGGTGGCAGTGCAGAGCTTATGCGCATGATCCATTCAGTCATTCCATTACATTTTTGATCTCCTATTGTATGTCAAAGCTGTTTTCAACTCAACAGCGCGCAAACAAAACAATCCTGATCTCATGCCGCTTATCATTTGGTGAAAGCAGAAGAGATAATAAGCAAAATACATTTTTAAAATATTGAGTAAAATAGCTAGTAGGCAACAACTGGATCAAGATAAGAAAAAGAGGGAGCAAGCCATGAAACAAACCGGAAGGAAAAGGTTCCCTGTACAGGAGAGACCAAGAGCACAGGCAGGAGCAAGATTGGTCTGTTTAAGGAAGAATAGCGGCCAATGGGCTGGAGCTGTGAGTAGGTGGGAAAGCAGTGGAAGGAGCTGAGAAATGTAATGACCAATGGCGAAGGGTCGTGTAGGTCACTGAGAAGACCTCAATTTTACTCTGAGGGAAAGAAAAACTGTTTCAGTTTGTCAAGACTGTTGCTAAAAAGTACCACAAACTGGATGATTTAAACAACAGAAATTTCTTGTCTCACAATTGGAAGTCTAGACATTGAAACTATAGGTGTTGAAAGCACTGATTCCTTCTTAGAGCAATGAGGGAGCATTTGTTGTGAGCTCTCTACCTGGCTTGTAGATGACCATCTTTGGTTTAGATAATATTCTTCTATGTGAGTCTCTCTCCACATTTTCCTGTTTAATAAGGACACCAGTCAGATCGGAATACGGTTCACCCTGATGGACTCATTTTAAATTGGTGAAGACTTACCTTCAAATAAATTCACATTTTGAGGTATGACGGGTGAGGGCTTCACCATATGAATTTTGAGGGGACACAGATTAATTCATAAAGAAGCCATTGGAAGTTTTAGAAGTACATGACCTAACTCTATTTGAAAGAATTACTCTGGCTTCACTTTTGAGAACGGAAGCTGGGACACCAGGCAGGAAGTTTTTGTAATAATCCAGGTGAGAAATAATGGTGGTAAGAATGGAAGCAGATGATGAAATCAGTCAGGTTCTGGACATAATCTGAAGGTGAGCCGATAGGTTTTTCTGGTGGATCATCAGATGTAACAGGTGAGGAAAGGAATAAAGAGCAACTCCCAGTGCCATGCGAACTTTTCCTGGATGTGGACTTTTCTTGGACTCCTGCTCTTTGTGACAGCTCCTAACAGACTGAACTCGGGTTGGGTTGCATTTTTCAGGGATTTGGCATGGTGTTGGGGCCAACTTGGACTTGGTGAACATGTTAAGGACACTACTCTTTTATGGATTCTTTCTGTATTGGCCAAGAGTTTGCTTAAAGGCTTTAATCAGTGTAAAAAAAAAAAAATAGAAGACTAGATAAAGAAGATGTGGCACATATACACCATGGTATACTATTCAGCCATAAGAAATGATGACATCAAATCACTTACAACAAAATGGTGGGATCTTGATAACATTATACGGAGTGAAATAAGTAAATCAGAAAAAAACAAAAACTGCAGGATTCCATACAGTGGTGGGACATAAAAACGAGACTAAGAGACATGGACAAGAGTGTGGTGGTTACGGGGGGGCGGGGGGAGGGAAGGAGGAAGAGGGGGAGGGAAGGGATGGGGGAGGGGCACAAAGAAAATTAGATAGAAGGTGACGGAGGACAATCTCTCTTTGGGTGATGGGTATGCAACAGAACTGAATGACAAGATATCCTGGACATGTTTTCTTTGAATATATGTATCTTGATTTATTGATGTCACCCCATTAAAATAAAAATTTATTTATTAAAAAATAAATAAATAAAAAATTAAAAAAAAAATTTTTTTAATGTTAAAAAAAAAAAGATTAACTCCCAGTCACCTTTTTAAGGGTTGGGGATAGCAACAAGAAGGGACAGAGAGAAATAAAAAAGAAATTTAGGGCATGTTAGATTTGAGATGCCTCCTACATATTCAAGAGGAGATGTCAAGGTATATAGTTCAATAAATGTGTCTGGAGTTCAGAGGGGTGGTCCATCTCAGCAGACAGATGGTCCTTCAAGCCAAGATTTTAAAGTGTGATTAGAGAGGAGATTCAAAAACTAAGACCTGTTTACTTCATTTGAGGTTTAAAAATATGAAAACTGCAAAGGAGACTGAGAAGCAGTCACTAGAAAAGAAGAAAGAAACTTGGTGGAGTGTGGTGTCCTAGAAGTGAATGGAAGAAAATTGTTAAAGAGATCTATAGAGTTAAATACCTGTATAAGGTCAAGTAATATGAAATCTGAGAGCTGACCATTGGGTCAGGCAATGTAGGGGTCATTGGTGACCTTCTTGAGGGTTTCAGTGGGGAAAGGGGCCAAGCCATCATTGAAATGGGTTCAGGAGAAGCAGAGAATGTTGGACCAGTAAGTACAGACAATGGCAAGAGCTCTCATTGTGAAGGGAAGGAGACACATGGGGCAGCGTCTGAAGGGGTCATGTCAAGGAATGGAACCACAGCAGATTTGTTTGCTGATGGAAAAAGATCTCATAAGAAAAGGAAATTGGTGATGCAAGCAAGATTAGAGCAGTGATTATTCTAGAAACTGCTTCAGGATATCTCCTAATCTTCATTTTTATTTTGAAATTGAATAATAATACTACCTAATAGTTATGTTATGAGAATCAAATGAAATAATATATGTGAAGTCCTTGGAAAGATGTTTAAAATTATGCATCTATATAATAATTGCTGAAAGTTATATATAGCCATATAAATATGCAAATTATGGTTATTTTCAATTCCTATACACACACATCTTTTGGTTGAGGTTAAGGTTCCATAGTTCTAAAGAAGATAATATATGATTCATTTTTGTGGGTGTGGTTATTCATCGATGGAAAAAGAAGCAGTTGTGGCAAAGAAGAAAGACTTGCTATTTATTTGTCCTTGGGCATGCTATTGAAGCCTCCTTGTCCTGACCTATTAAATGGATATTAAAAATCTCTGCCTTAAAAGAGTGCTATAAGGAAGGGAAAAGGTTTATATCAAAGTTCCAACAGTTAGAAGGGACTCATATACTTTTTTTATGAATTACACAAGTAAGTTTAAAAATTACCAGTCAGTGGTTTTTTTCCAAAGGTGCTTTTCAGAACCTATGTAATATAAATATTTTAAAATAGCAATATTTTAAAGAAGTTCTGCTCTTCCTCATGTCTTTGAAAAGTGGAGCAAAACCTTGGTGGTGTGAGCATCATAGAGATGTAATAACCTAATATCTAATAATCTAGCAGATTAGCTCCCTTCTTTATAGGTCATAAGACAACATTGCCTGCATCAGTCTCTGCAATTGAAGATATTTATTGGTAGTATTTTTTGCCACAGAGAAACTAAATGTTTCCTCACTTTCTATGCCCTAGGGAACAATTCCTCCATTTAAGTGATGGCCAGTAAATTTGTTGGCTGAGCAAAAGGATAGATTTGAGTGTTCTGGGAGATCACTGCAGTTATAGATCAGTTATAGGAATTGACAATAACATGTCTGGAGGACAATGGGAAAGGGTGAGGCAGTAAGCATCTCTCTGAACTGCAAGGCTAAGAATCTTGACAGTCAGCCATGTCATGCACAAACTGAATCATCTTAGGAAAATAATCACCCATTTCACTTTTAAAAAATGACTTCATAGAAGCAAGAAAGCCATGATTATTATAATGGCGATTGAGATCAAATTTCTAAGCAAAGTAATTTCTTTTGCCTTTTTAACTTTGATGAAATTCTTTGTTTCCTTTAAGATACTTTTAAAAGTCTATATACTACACCAACAGTCAATCAACCTCAACTTTTTATATGAGGAGACGCATATACATGCATTCTAGTTTTAGATAGACATTTACTTGTTAGCTTGAGACTTTGAAACTTGACAAATTAACTACAATAATTTTAAGAACAGATAGATAGCTTTTCCCTGAGTCACACACCCGGGGTTAAAGCCAACATCTTGCTACATTAACCATGAAGGATACACGACTTACCTTTGTGCTTCTTTGTGCTTGTTGGGAATGATAAGTAGTTTCCCAGTTTCAAATTCCTAGCATGCTAATTTCCCTTTGTGCACAAATCCAGTCATGAGATTGCAATGAAGAATGTCAATATGAATGCAATTCATTGATTTGGTGGTCATGGAACAAGAACCTACACAACGGAGCCAGAATCAGGAGTTTGTATTCTACGTGCAGTTCTAACAGTTTATGTAAACCTTAGTGATGAAAATGTCTGTAATATTTACAATAAAATAACTAAAAATATATATACTGGTAGAAAATTCCTCATAGGTCTCTTGAGTTTCTGCATGTCTTGTAAGTAGAAGCACTGTCTTTGTTTTGAACTATCTTTTCAAAGATGCCTTTATATCAAACAGCCTTGGAAAATAGAGATAGTGTATCTTCCAAGAGCAAGAAGCAGGTTTATTTATAGTATTAAAGATGGAGATAGTGCTTTATTCCAGAGTCTAGGAGAGGTGTACTGATTTCCCAGTACAGTAAAGGCAGTATCTCCTTTCGGAGCAAAGGAAAGGCATGCTTACTGCTCATTAGAAAAAATCTGGGTTCCTTAAGCTCAGGGTTCCTCTTCTGTAACCTAAGCCTTTGTGTCTACAGGTGTCACCTGCTCCTCTCTGTGTCTCTATGTAGGGACTGAGACTTGAGCAATAGCACAGGAGAATGCTATTTCTCTTACTACTGCTGCTATTGGTGTAATAAAGTCCTCTGTCTCTGGTTCACTGTTTTCTACCACGTTGGACAAACCAGTGTGTTTCAAGTGTAAGACAAGTGTGTTTAGGTTTTCTGGCTTGTATTTAGCATTGGCATGGGGCAGCGCCATGTGTGTGTGGTCTATGGAAAGCTGCGGATACTTGACCTCTTGGGAGAGACCATTGTTTGCTATTGTTTGCTGGAGAAGGGGATTTTCCCCCAGCCCATTTTGCTGGAGAGTCTAGAGCAGGGGTCCCCAAACTACGGGCCGCGGGCCGCATGCGGCCCCCTGAGGCCATTTATCCGGCTCCCGCCGCACTTCCCGAAGGGGCACCTCTTTCATTGGTGGTCAGTGAGAGGAGCATAGTTCCCATTGAAATACGGGTCAGTTTGTTGATTTAAATTTACCTGTTCTTTATTTTAAATATTGTATTTGTTCCCATTTTGTTTTTTTACTTTAAAATAAGATATGTGCATTGTGCACAGGGATTTGTTCATAGTTTTTTTATAGTCCGACCCTCCAACGGTCTGAGGGACAGTGAACTGGCCCCCTGTGTAAAAAGTTTGGGGACCCCTGGTCTAGAGGGAGAGAGGGAATGCTAAGGGGCTTGGGAGTCCTGATTTGGGTCCAGCCTACTTGGCAGGGTAATGCTGAGATTGGTGGGTGCTGAGAGAAAGGAAAGTGGTCTTTCTTGCCTGTTACAAGACTTTAATAAATGGAATGGTTCACCATTTTCTAGCTCCACAGTTTCTCTACCGGCTGCCTGAATCCAAAGAGAACCTGCATCTGCATGGCCATGGCAGCAGCCACAGGCTTTACATATGGTGTAGCCAGTAAAATTCAGATCAAATTGGTATGGAGCCACAGATACCGTTGAGGAGTGAAGTAGAGGTGTGGTCACTGCTCTCCAGCATATAGTTCCCCACAGCTCTCCTTTTGGGGACTGTTGGCTGGCTGAGTTTTACAGCGCTGCAAGAGGAAACCAGGAGTTCTATGTGAAAAGCTGCCCAAGGTTGAAAGCTCCATGAAGAGCTGCAGATACGTGAACTGTAGGTCAGGCTAAAGGCTGAAAACCAGCAATGGCTTGAACTAGAGCGAGTGCTGGAAAAAGAGGCTGATCAGGTTCAAGAGCTGCTGAGCACTGACGTCACCTGGAACTGGAGCGATCTACGGGTACGTGAGTTGCAGTTTGACCGGGAAGTTGACCTTTGGCATTGGCAGTTGTTGGAGAAACAACTGCAGGTTCAGCTTCAGGCCAAGAGCTGACAGCCGCAGGAGCTGAAGATGGAGTTATGCCAGTGGAGTGGCTCTGAGTCAGTGGAGCAGGTGTTTCCAGCTCCTCTTAAGCTGTGGAGGCTCGGGCTGAAGCTGCCACCCGCACACTCAGAGCTTGGCCAGTGGTCGTCTGGAAGGTAAAAAGCCAGCAGCAAAGAGTACATCCCTCAGTAGGTTTGCTGCAATTGTGAAACATAAGAGTGGATGACATCATGCTCTCTGGAGCAGAGTTGGAGAGGTTGGTCACTGTTGCCATGTGCTTCTCCTTGGGTGGGCATCTTCTGCCATGACCACAGGGATGAGGGTGGAGGCCTGAGGCCCTATGTGAACTTAGTTGCCTCTATTGGACATATTTACCTTGGTGATTTGCATAGACAACTGGTCTGTCTATGTAGACTGACTCTTGAACTGCAACCAGAGGGGGGCACTGGCTCCCTTGTTGAATGGACATGCCGCTTTTGGACAGTCTGAGAGACCTGATGGGAGGGGGCGAGGGGAGCGGCCAGCTCTAGTGGAGGCCTTCCTGCACTGGCATCCAGTTGGAGAGATGCACCAAGAACACTTTATGGTTTCCATAGACACAGGCCCTCCCACCTTTCGTGGAGTAGGGGTCTAGAGATGGCCCTACAGTTTGTGCCTTGGGCAGAATGCTCAGGAAGACATTGTGAAGGGCATCTTTGTAATTGTTGCAATTGTATATAACTCGTGATGTTGCTATAGTTTGTTTGTTTATGTAATGTACCTCGTTCCTTGCACAGGGATACCTGTGGTATAGATTGTAAAGCGAGCAATCCTAAAGGGGTGGAACGTTGGGCAAACCAATGTGTTTTAAGTGTGAAACGAGTGTTTTAGGTTTGCTCACTTGTATTTTGCATTGGCACCGGAAGCGCCATGTGTGTATATAGTCTATGGAAAGCTGCATGCCCTCAGGGCAACAGATTGCAAATTGCAAATTGCCTTCCTGCTTGGGAGGGACCATTGTTTGCTATTGTTTGCCAAAGGGTTTTTTCCTTCCAGCCTCTTTTGCAGGAGAATCCAGATGGAGAGAGAGAGGGAGTGCTGTGGGGTGTGGGAGCCCTGAGATTTCAGCCTGGCCTGTTTGGCCAGGAGTGCTGTTTTGCTTGTGGGCGGCCTGTGAGTGAGAGGGAAACAGTCTTCCCTTCCTGTTTGCTTGTTGCCATTACAAGATTTTAATAAACGGAATGGCCCACCATTTTCTGGCTCCACAGTTCTTTTACCATCTACCCAAAGCCAATGGGAACCTGCATGGTCACGATGGCAGCCGCTGGCCTTACACACCAGCATGCATGAGATGGTGACAGGCTAACTTCCTAGCTTGCAAGTAGGGTACAATTTCAGACCCTTCATAATTGTATTGATCAGATTGTTATGTATTGGGAATGTTTTATAGTGTGTGTGTGTGTGTGTGTGTGTGTGGTCTTTGATGTTAATGAAGTACTTTGAAACTTTTGATAACTAGCAAAATTACTAAAAAAATGTTTAAAAGGCTATCTTCATCACTTTCATCTTAAAGCTGTTGATTATATACTAGATTAAAGAGTTGTAACAGGAAAGTAATATGCCTTCATTTCTGAAGTCGTAGCTCCTTGCTCTGTGCCTAACACATAGTAGATGTTCAGTAAATATCTGTGGGACCAAAGTTGAATAAAGCATGCCCCTATAGAGTACCTTTTAACTGAAGTCTTTTTAAATTACCCCATTTGGTAATTAATAGGCTTTATAATTATATAGTGGTATTATAAATATTTTGAATACCAATAAAATTTTGCATTTTACTGCCATTTTATCAAAAACTTTAGTTTTTCTTTAAAGGCTGATTATCAAAGTGAGCTACATTTCCAAAGGCTGAATTGATTATATTCAGCCTCATGGAATAAAACATAGTTTGCAAATTAAGATATTTTACTTTGTTCTTAGGTATCCCTACCTATAAAATAAAAACAATTGAACGGTCCTGGCCAGGTAGCTGGGTTGATTAGAGCATCGTCCCAAAGTTTGAGCCCTGGTCAGGGTACACATAGGAACAGATAGATGTTCCTCTCTCTCTCTCTCTCTCTCTCACTAAAATCAATAAATTAAAAAAAAAAGTTGGGGAAAATCAGGTTTAAAATATTTTCAACTTAAAGACTCTGTGATTCTATGGCAATGATTAATTTTTTTCTATGAATCTAAAAATTATTAATATTTACTTTAAATTACTTCTCTTTTTAACTCATATTTTCTGAGATCCACTGTCTTTAAAAAGGTATGCCTTTTCCTTATTTTCTAGGGTTGAAAAAATAAAAACAAAAATATAATTCACCAGGAGGGAGAAATTGTACCGATCCTAGATCTCGTGGTTATTCATACGTCCAGGGCTGGCATTATCTCTCACAGCCCATTCCAGGCATGTTAGCAAAGCCGGGGAGGGTCAGCTGCTCTGTGGGTCTGCGACAAGGGTGGTGGGCGAGGCTGGAGCCGAAGATTGGGCTCACTCCTCACGGAGTGCCTATGAATGTCTCCCTCGCTCTCACCTCCAGGTCTAGAGCACTAAAGAATGACTTCGAATACTCTAAATAATGATTAACTATCTTGTTGTGAATGAACAATTCTGATTAATGGTTGAAGTCATGCAGTTTGGAGTCGGTCAGATCTCACATCTAGCCTATGAATTACTGATGCCCTAGGGCTGGGTGAGGGAGCAATTCAATTACACCCATTGTGGCATCAGCACTGGGACTGCTGTGCAGAAAGGGTTCAGAAATCTTAATTGTCACTGATGTTTTTTCAGGTAATATTTGTAGGCATGCTGGAAAGAAATGCATTTGCCCTCTCCATGGTATGGGGTAGGGTGGGAATGAGGTTAGTGTGGGGTGCAGTCAGGGGCTAAAACAAAGAAATAAATAACAATTATGGAAGGTAGATCTTAGAGAAAGGTTCTGAAAGGTGATGTCTCCACATCTGGAGGTCCTGGGATTTTTCTGTGTTTTTATTTTTATTACATGTACTTGGAAGAAATTACTTCTCATGAACATTAATCATTGCCCAGGTGATTTGATCAGAAACTAGTGAAAGACAGGACCTACAGTTCATTCAACCATCTTTCATAAACTGCATTCTCAAATATGGGATTAGTGTACTAATTCAAATAGAATTTAATGTTTCTTTTCTTAGAACGCTGCACTGTACCTTTTCTGGCTGAAATATACTTGACTGTGCTGCCAAACACTTTCTATGACAAACTATGATGTAGAAATCTGTCAGTGGGACTAACATTCTACAAAGGAGGAAAGAGGTGTGCAGTGTAAGAAGGCAGCACTCATCCAAACTTTGACTTTTTAACTATTGATATAAAGAAGTTAGGTATTTTTTAGCCCAAAATACTCTGTATTCATTAATTCTTTATAATTTGTGACACACCTCTGCACATGTGCACACACACACACACACACACACACATGTGAGTGTGTGTGTGTGTGTGTAAACGCACCTCTGTGTAGAAACTGTAAGAAGAATACAGAAGAGAAAAACTGAAAGGACAACATAACCAAAGCTTGATGTTAAAAGAAATACTGAGTCAATGTTATTCTAGGCAGGACACATACATTTCAACTTAGAAACTGGCAAGTTGGTTATATTTTTCAGAGGAGCAAAGTGCATATTTTCAGAATGATGGAAGAATATTTCAACATGACTTTTAACAGGTCATTTTTACTGATTTAAAAATATGTCAGGCTCAACCAGACTGAGCTGAGCCACCACCATTTGATCTGGGGCCAACATTTTCTCAAGGGGCCAGGATACTGCCCAATGAGGCAAGCAGCACTTTGGGGAAAAGGCTTTTGTGTGTATGTTTGTGTGTGTGTGTGTGTGAGTGTGAAATGATATGGCATAAACCATGGATCTACTTAATTTTCTCCCTGGCTTCACTGCAGATTATCTGGACAAATTTCACCACCCATCTCTGAAACCACTGAATGCAAGAAAAAAAAATATTTGACTTCATAAAGCTTGAGTCAGGAGTCAGAAACTCAGAATTCAAATTGACATAGGAAATTTACTGACAACTCATTGCTTTCATTTTTCTATCTGTAAAATATTTTTGATCACCCTGCTAAATTTAATAAGATGTTGAGAGAGTAAACTCTACAATTATATCTATGAATCATTCTGAGCTCCTTCCTGGAATGACAGCTGTTGGGGTCTGCTTTAAGGGTGGGTGCCCAGCCCAAACCTCCCTCCCCTGAGAGTAGGCCTCTTCCACCCACAGGTCTGGGCCCAGCAGCCTGATCATTCAACAGGCTGCTAAGCTCCTGGCCAGAGTTGGTTGAACCAAGGGTAGACAAGGGAAGCCAATCTCTACTTAAGCTAAAACTTCTCTTTCTCAGAATATGAGGAGAACCTAGAAACTGGGTGAGGTGGTTGGGGACTCCAAGACTGGGAAGCAATGCAGAGCCAAGGTTATAGAGAGCAGGCAAAGCCAGTTTGTAAAGAGAGAGAGAAATAACGCCAACACGTAGAGAGAAGCAGAGGTGAGTAACCACTGGTTTCCAGAGAAGATGCTGCTTCCTGTCTGTATTCCAGTTGCTCATTCCAGGCCTTTATGAACCTTGGCTTTTCGTCCTGCCCTTGGTCTCCAAGTGATAAGCTCATGTCCTTCTGATAAATTTCACTTTTTAGCATATGCTAGTTGGAGGGAGTCTCTGTAACTTGGAACCAAATGATCCCTGTGCCTGAAATGATATAATTTGATTTTCCTGCCTCAGAAAAGTCAGCAATGGATTCTAAACAAGACTTTTATAAGATAAGGATATTTCTTTAAAAAAAAACCCTCAGGAAAAAAACACTAACTTTCTGCTTGTTCCTGGACATCCTTATCTGTTAAGGTTGAGCCCACTAGCTCAACCTCAATGTGCAACTGAGCAGAACTTTAAAAAGAGCCCAGAGCTCAGCCATTAGTGGAGTTTCTGTTTTTATTAGAGCATTAAAGAATGACCAGTCTCAAACTAGTCCACAGCTAAGACGGGTTTTGAGTCCTTGACAATGCCCAATGAATCTGTCCATACACAGGTGAAACCCTGCCTCTACTAACCAGCTGTGGCTGTTCCATGTCAGCAGGTGAAATGTAATTCACGACACAGATGGCCAATCAAAATAATGCTTTCAAGGGCATCCAATGGGCCAGAAGAATTTGGAACTGAGACCAGAAGCAGTCTACTCCTACCGTCCAGTCTTCTTCGCTGGAGGTGTGAGAAGACAAGTTGTTTCTGTTCACAGGGAATTTGAGTGAATCATGAACATTTCTGTCAGTCTGAGGTTGAAAGTGAAACCTTGTTCAACCATCAAGATTTGCTCAAATGGAGGCTGGTTATGGTGGGAAGCAAACCATAGCATTTACTCATAAGTAGTCCCAGACCTGTAGGTGGAGAGCTTTCCTTTATGATACCTGGCTCATTACATCATCAAAGAGTATGTCTCTCTTTTTCTCTCTTTCATAGAAAAAGAGCCAGTGCACTGTTTTGAAAAGATTACTAGATGTTGAGCTGAAATACTGGTCCTAACACCTAATCTTTAAAGTGTGGGTGTCAGATTACATTGCCTCCAAGTTTTCTTCAAGGTAAAAAAAATGAATGACTCTTTTCCTTATAGTAGAAACTCTTTGGAGTAGGGTTTATATTTTCAACAACTGTGGCCCCTTCTCATTGGCCCTTTCACAGTGACTGACTTTCCTAAACGTATGTAAATGTCTTATGAAAATTGAGCAGTCAATCAATCTTCCACTCAGATGCACACACGTGTCACAGACTTTAGCACTCAAACCATGAATCGGCTCGACAATAAAGGTCCGCTTTCTGCCAATCGCTCTATCACAAAGAAAGATTACTATCAAAGTGATGTTCCATCCTGCAACTTCTCAAGAGAGATGAGGCTTCCAAATTGATATCTGTAAGTTCTGTTGTTCTGTGGATGCTGATAACTACTCATATTTCCCCACAAAAGTGGGGTTAGTAGGAAAATAAAAGTGTATTTCAACTCCTCCTCAGTGGAACTTATGGGTAAACCTGGGGGAGTCACCTTGCCACTTTTCCCCATGGCTCTAGTAAAAGAATATCCTGACAGCTGGGCATAGAGTGGACAGATTATTTCCCTGGCCTCCCTGTCTGTTGTCCTGCTGACTCCTGCCTATTATTAGAACAAATGTAACTTCCCCATCTAGCAAGCAGAGGGCACTCTTGTGAGAAAACTGCCAATAAATATGCCCCCTCCAGAAATGTCACCGATTCCTTCGTGAAACAAGAAGAGGGGAGATTCGTGTAACATCCAGGCATTTTGATTGTAAAGGCTGGTGCATATGGTTTTGTTTGTTCTGGTGCTTCCAGAGCCCCTTGGTTACCTTTCCAAACACTTGAGGCTGAGCTATTATCAACAGTGCATAATGAATAAGACTTCTTGTTTGAGTAAAAAAAAAAAAAAAGCATGCATCCATCTTGGAATATCAGTGAAACATTCAAGACAAGAAAACTGACCCTTTGAAATCTGAAAGAGCTCTCTGGGAAATGAATGGGTAAAACGGCCAAATGTAACATAAGCTACAGTGTCTCGTTCAAACTACTCAGTGGCAATGGCTGCTCATTCTGTTAGCTGATGAGTATTATTTTGAACTACAGTGACTTTGTATAAATATAGATAATTCCTTTTTTTATTTTATTAAGAGCAAAGAAAAGAAATTAAACCTACTATGTATCAGCAAATTTGTTATCAATAATTATGTTATTAGATTGTAAAAATGATGTATAGCCTTACCCATAGAAAACTTATGTAATAGTGTATCTTCATAAAAAATTTTAATATATGCCTTTGTATCATTGCTTTTACAATTTGCACCACAGAAGTTTTTATGGAAAAAATAACATTTTCATTTAGTCCCTGACATTTCTCTTCCCCATAGAATATAGATTAACTTGTCTCCCACTCTTGTACACCCCTTTTACCGAAGCAGTCGTGTCTCTGCATTGCCCTCACTGGCTTGTAAGTACATCTCCCTTAACAGGCTACAGATTCCTTGAAATAAAGGAACAGCCTTTCTTTATGCTTGAATTACTGATACTAAGCAATTGGTACACATCAGATACATAATAAAGAATTGCTATATAAATAACTTTACCAATATAGAACCATAAAATATAACACAAAAAAGTATAAAGAATTGAAGTAGAAAGTCTAATAGGCAAAGAAACAAAACAAAACAAAAACAATCTGTAATGCTTTTCTTTTTATCTGATGTCAATTTTTTTCTTGAATAAGCAATTGATGGGTAAAAGGTAAGCAGTAAATCCTTATTAATAACAATGCGTTATAAAGAAGAAACACTATCCAAGCAACAGTGCATTCTTGATCAACTTGAGTTTTCTCTCAAATATTTACAAACTGTGACCCAACAGAAGGAATTTAACTCATTTCGGGAGCAGTCCAAGGAGTCTTTCCTGGAAGAAATATCAGTTGAGTTAAAACGACACAGTTTGTTTGAGCTAAGTCCAAGTATTTTAGAACATGTTGCCTTCACTACTTTTGAAAGTCCAAAATAGTGCATTAAAAAATAGCCTGTGAAGGTCTTTTCTCTGAATGGAACATTTCATTTTGGTTCAGTTCATTGCTTTTTTCCTATCTTGTTCCTGTTACTGTTTTTACCAAGTGCCCATTCCTTTCTGTTATTTCTCTCCATGCCCATGTATCTTCTCCAGTAGCCCAAGGGTTAATTTGATGAAGCACATTGGCCATGCTCAAGGTCAGAGGAAACAAGCGCTTTGTCTTCACTTCAAAGTTTAAAAATATTTTTTGGACCATATCAAAGACTGTTTCTCAAAACGTTGCCTAGAGAAAAAACTTACACCATTTAAGGATCTTCTTGTTAGGAAAATCTGCATAATAAACTTTGTTGTTTCTTCACTCTTAGGGCAACAAAGCAGGCACTGTGCTCCTTACAAGGTCAGGTAATTGAGAGCACCCCATTTTTGCCCTCTGCTCCAACGTCTCTGGACTAGAAAAGCAGTTAGTAGCCTGTAGATATAAATAAAAAATATCAATTTGATGCTATCCCATGTCTACAGATGACTTTCAAAGGACACTTGTCTGTTGAGCTCTGGATTATACTTCATCAGAGCATATCTCACCAGAAACCAAGCTCAAGTAAGTGACACTGTGTTGGACCCTTACCTGAACTTTAGTTACCAATGTGACTATTTACCAGAGGAAGGACAAGATACACTGGAGAGGGTGTAAATGGATGATTCTTCTTCCCATGTCTGAATTGAATATTATTCATTTAGACCACCTTGATCCCAGCCCAGTTAAGGTGAGTGGAATGTAAGAAAGTAAGTAGGTATGTGCAGCATCACACAGTCATAGAATCTCCAGTTAGGAAAGGACTTTAAAACATTTCTATTCTACAGAGTCATCTGAAGTTAAAATAATTTTATAATATCCCTGCTATGCTGTTACCTAGTGTCTAGTTATAATAAAGACAACAGACTTTGAGTTTCACTGTCACTGTCCTTGGAGGAAGGCAAGGTACTCAAGAGGATGCTGTCACCTCTTGTTAATCTAGATATTTTGGCCATAGGTACTGACTTTCCTGACCTCAGGTAAGAAGGCTGCTATATGCTTTGTCCTGTGACCTTTGCTGAGGGATTGTCTTACCAGACATCTCAACAGTTGGTGGGCTTCTGGATTCTTCTTCCCGATGCTAAATTTTTTTTGTTGTAACTCATGAACAACAACTGTCCACCCCAGCACCATTTCTTCCTCTTCTTTCTGTTTATATTTAGTCGTAGAGTTTTCTAATATGCTAGTAAAATGTGAACATATTCATGTGTTCTTTATTTGTAAATTAAAATAAAGTGAGCTACTGCCTTCACCGAAAAAGGCGAGAACCTTTTGTTCAACATTACTGAGCTCCCACACATGTCTGCCATTGCTTCCCTTTGGAAGTCTGGCTGTTGCAAGTTTTTTCCTAATCCCACTATCTTCTTGAAATACATACTTCAAAATTGACAAATCTTTTTTATTCTTTTGAAAAGTAATTTTAATGGTTTGTTTAGGTGGCTCTTTATCTCTCCACAGTCACAATCCTTGCATTTTCTGCTCCAAGAGAAGGAGGGATGAAGTTAGGTTCTACACCAGGGGTCCCCAAACTATGGCCCATGGGCCGCATGAGGCCTCCTGAGGCCATTTATTCGGCCCCTGCCGCACTTCCGGAAGGGGCACCTCTTTCATTGGTGGTCAGTGAGAGGAGCACAGGAGCACAGGATGCAAAGCGCTGCATCACTCGTGTACAGTACTACTTCCGGTGACGAGGGACGCATGCGTCACAGCTCCGGAAGCATGTCATATCACTTGTTACGGCTAGCAGTGACAAATATGGAACAAGACATTGACCATCTCATTAGCCAAAAGCAGGCCTATAGTTCCCATTGAAATACTGGTCAGTTTGTTGATTTAAATTTACTTGTTCTTTATTTTAAATATTTTATTTGTTCCTGTTTTGTTTTTGTTTTTTTTACTTTAAAATAAGATATGTGCAGTGTGCATAGGGATTTGTTCATAGTTTTTTTTTATAGTCCGGCCCTCCAATGGTCTGAGGGACAGTGAACTGGCTGGCCCCTTGTATAAAAAGTTTGGAGACCCCTAATCTATACCATGCAGATAGCTGGCACCCAACTAATAAATGATATAGTAGACCAAGGGAGCTTTCAGAAAATATAATTACTGAAGCAGAGCTAAATGATGGGACTTTCAGCAACAGACCTAAAAAGCTCCTTCAGAAAGAAGAGCTAGAATTTCTTTCCTTCATTTTGCAACCATGCTTTCCTTCGTGACTTCTAAAACCAACCAAAGCTCCTTTCTCCTCCATAGCTCACTCGTGATTAATTAGAGTATACTTATACCTTTTCAGCTATAAGTAACATTAGAGATGTCAAAACTCAGAGAGGTATTAAATCACATGGAACATTAGTATCAAAGCCAATAATAAATTTAAGGTCTTCTAACTATCAGCACGACCTGCTATACTAACATGATTCAAAAGATCCACCTGAAAACAGACTCAAAAAACAAACAAAACAAAAAAAAAAACCAAAGAAAAACCTTTATCATTTGTTGACAAAGAAAAGGTCTAAGAAATGCTCCTTAGCTGGACAGATGTTCAACATATTTTCTACCACTCCTGTGTTCTCCTCCATCATGAACTAGAGCCACCATAACCTGAAGGCAGAGGCAGATTGAGGCCAGTTGAGGCTGCGGGCTTGGAAGAAAATATTGGGCCCCTTACATTAGAAAAAAGTATAAAGTTGGGGTTTTGTGGGGCTCTTCAGAAGTCAGGACCCAGGGCAGGTGCCTGGTGCACACGCAATTAAATCCACTACCTGAAGAAAATACTTCTTAAACATATTAGGAGGCTTTGTTCACACTTCAACCCTGAGGGGTTGGTTGGTAGATGGTCAGTTTCCTTACTTCAGGTATCAGGATACCTGAATTATCATGTGATGATGGCACTCGATTCCATGGCTATGGTTCTGTCCCATAAGGTAAATAGGTTGCTTCTCAGAAGACCCAGAATAAAGAGGGGCAGTAAATGTAAAGGGTGGGGCTAGGGCAGTGGTCTTTCTGAGTGCAGGTAATAAGGGGGTATGTAGCTTGCAAAAAATTTAAAAGCAATGATTGAATCAACTGTAAGTCTGTCTACTTTTAAACATCTCTATTTGCAATTCTGTACTCTAATTTTTTCACCTGTACTCTAATGTTTTAGAATTGCTAAAGTTATTGTTGATCTTACACGTAAAAAAATTTCTATGTAGCCTTCAAATTAGCATGCTTTAATTATGTAGTCTTCAATAAACATGGTGTTTTACATAGATGTTAATACAGAGAGCCCCACTTTTCCAGCTGGTCCCCACTCATGCTGGCTGAGTTGCCCATGTTTCTTTCAAGAATGTGTGGCTAACATTTTGGGATTGTTGAAGCTCGCTTCAGTGACAGATGATGTCATTTCCTACCAGAGTTCACATTCTTGTGATTAAACAGTTAATTCAAAATAAACAGCAATAACTAAAATGATACAACTATGAGTTGATGCTTTTCATCCTTCTCCCTTCCTGTCTCTCTCTCTTTTTGAAAACAAACAAACAAAACAATGAGACAATGATAGCGCCTTAGTCAGCTCCCACTGCTATAAAAAAGTAGCATAGACTGGGTACCTTAAACCAGTGGTCCCCAACCTTTTTTGGGCCACGGACCGGTTTAATGTCAGAAAATATATATTTTCACAGACCAGCCTTTAGGGTGGGACGAATAAATGTATCACGTGACCGAGACAAGCATCAAGAGTGAGTCTTAGACAGATGTAACAGAGGGAATCTGGTCATTTTTTAAAAATAAAACATCGTTCAGACTTAAATATAAATAAAATGGAAATAATGTAAGTTATTTATTCTTTCTCTGCAGACCGGTACCAAATGGCCCATGGACCGGTACTGGTCTGCAGCCCAGGGGTTGGGGACCACTGCCTTAAACACAAAAATTAATTTTCTCACAGCTCTGGAGGTTGAAAGTACAATATCAAAGTGCCAGCAAGATTGGTTTCTAGTAAAGCCTCTCTTCCACTTGTAGATGTCTGTCTTGTTGCTGTGTACTCAGATGGTCCTTCCTATGTGTGTGTGTGTGCGCGCGTGCACACACACACACACACACACACACATTCTTGGAGTCTCTTCCTCTTCTCAAAAGGACTGTGATCCTATCAGATATCAGATCAGAGCCCCACCTTTAACCTAGATAAGTTTTCTCCACAGAAATGTGGCTGGGCCCTTTCCTAATAATGTGGGGATGGGGTAAGGGAATAAATAGATCCACCTAGGCTCACCCTCAGTTGTTCCTACTTGACACCTGTCTGCCTCACCAAAGGCATGGAGCACATAAGTACTGGTAACTAAGCCCACAAGTCTGAGTCATCGTCACTCCAACAATCAGCCCTCGGCCACTCTCTTGAGCCTAGAGTGTGTGCCCCCACAACAAACTCTGCCCTCAGGAGGATGAACCTCAGAAACAGTGAGCAAGGAGCTTGGAAATGTGCTTGGGGCTGTTCAGGGTAGAGAAGTGTGTTCTGGGGACAGCATACCGGGATCTTGGTGAGCAGGCCTCCGAATGGGCAGGTCCTCATGGCCCTGTGGACTCTTCACCCAACAGAGAAGGCCTAGCCTCTGTCGGTGCAGGCTGGCCAACCAGGCTTTCCAGATGGAAGGGAGGCAGGAATGTGGGCAGCTATGTCTGCTGGCAGATGGCCTTACTCTGAAATGCAGTCTATGCAAGACATATTTAGTACAATTTTCTCCTCACTAGCTCTTTGGTTGCTGAGTACATCATGGATCTCAGGTGGCAGGTCCTTATTTAGGGCTCCTGGAACTGCCATGAAGAGCCATAGTAAGTCTTGCTGCGTCTCGGCTTTCCAGCTAAGAGTGGTCACTTGATGGCTTATTTCTGGGCTGTAAGACAGCTGGTTGGGAATCTTATAGACCAAATTCAAACCTTTACACACTTTCTTAAGAATTAAATATAGCATTTTACTTCTTATGCTTTTTGGACCAAAATGTACTTGACAATAGCAAAGACCTCTTTTTAAGTACCTTTTATGTAGTATAGCTGGATCTATATTTGTATCGATATATATTTGTGTGCATGTGTGTGTGTGTGTGTGCAAATGTACATTTATGCATCTGTGCATGTGTGTATGCATGGACATGCCTGTGTTTGTATCTTTGGTTCCCAGAAGTCCTGTTGAGAATGATTTGTTTTAAATACTGATGCTTTTTCTGGGTGAGATTTTTTTCTCTTTAAGGCATCAGCAGAAGCTGTGAAAAGGCACAAACCAGAGAATGTAATATCCCCTCAAGGACTTCTTGGAGGTTCACACTTCATGTGCCAGACTCCTTTGTTTCAGAACAAGTACTTGACATGCTTTGTTACCTGCTTAAATGTGCAAGTGTGTTGTACTGGCTTATTATTGTCTGAGGCACTGTGTTGTGAAATGAAAATAGCAGGAAGTTGCCTGCCAAATGCAGTGATTCAGGGAATTTTAAATTAGAATTCAAGATTTGCACCTAATAGGTTAATTTCAAAAGCAAAGCTAACCATATACTCTCTTTATTTTCAAACTAATTCTGTTGAATTACATGTCATTTAAAAGGCCTTATAGGTTCCCTAATAATAAGTATGCAACAATAACCAAAATGCTTTATTAAGACTTAATCTCATTACACCTGGGATGGAGAATGAAGGAGAAAATGATATTTTCATGAACTGGAACTGAAACACCAGTGATTCTTATGAGACACTTATTTCTTCAATGGTACTCTTATTTGGTATCATTATTCTGTACTATTTTCATCAAATTTAATTTGAAAATGTTTAGCTTCCTGGTGTTAGAAGAACTTGAGAATGAGTAAAAAACAAGGTGATTTGTGACAAAAAGATAATTCTGTTGTAAGCCCACGTTGTTTTAAAATTTTTTTATTGATTTTTCCCCCATTTATTTATTTATTTCAAAATTATTGGAGTGACATTGGTTAACAAAATATACTGAGTGAAATAAGTAAATCATAAAAAGCTAAAAACGGTACAATTTTACTCATAGGCGGTATACTCATGGGTATAGATAAGAGCGCAGTGGTTACCAGGGGGAGGGGAAAGAGGGAGGGGAAGGGGAAGGGTTGGGGGAAGAGTATAAAGAGGGTACAAATGTAAGGTGACGGAAAATGATTTGACTTTGGGTTGTGGATATACAACATAATCAACTATTCTTTTTTTCTTTTTTTTAAATAAATTTTTATTAATGTTAATGGGATGACATTAATAATTCAGGGTACATATATTCAAAGAAAACATGTCTAGGTTATCTTGTCATTAAATTATTTTGCATACCCCTCGCCCAGAGTCAGATTGTCCTCCGTCACCCTCTATCTAGTTTTCTCTGTGCCCCTCCCCCTCCCCCTAAATCTCTCCCTCCCTCCCTCCTGTGTCCTCCCTCCCCCCACCCCTGGTAACCACCACACTCTTGTCCATGTCTCTTAGTCTCATTTTTATGTTCCACCAATGTATGGAATCATGTAGTTCTTGTTTTTTTCTGATTCACTTATTTCACTCCGTATAATGTTATCAAGATCCCACCATTTTGCTATAAATGATCTAATGTCATCATTTCTTATGGCTGAGTAGTATTCCATAGTGTATATGTGCCACATCTTCTTTATCCAATCTTCTATTGAAGGGCTTTTTGGTTGTTTCCATGTCTTGGCCACTGTGAACAGTGCTGCTATAACATGGGGCTACATGTGTCTTTCCGTATCAATGATTCTGAGGTTTTGGGGTATATACCCAGTAGAGGGATTGCTGGGTCATAAGGTTCTATTTGCAGTTTTTTGAGGAACCACCATACTTTCCTCCATAGTAGTTGTACTACTTTACATTCCCACCAACAGTGTATGAGGGTTCCTTTTTCTCCACAGCCTCTCCAACATTTGTTATTACCCGTCTTGTTGATAATAGCTAATCTAACAGGTGTGAGGTGGTATCTCATTGTAGTTTTGATTTGCATTTCTCTAATAACTAATGAACCTGAGCATCTTTTCATATATCTGTTGGCCATTTGTATTTCTTCCTGGGAGAAGTGTCTGTTCATGTCCTCTTCCCATTTTTTTATTGGATTGTTTGTTTGTTTGTTGTTGAGTTTTATGAGTTCTTTGTAAATTTTGGATATTAGACCCTTATCTGAGCTGTAGTTTGAAAATATCAGTTCCCATTTAGTTGGCTGTCTGTTTATTTTGATATCAGTTTCTCTTGCTGAGCAAAAACTTTTAATTCTGATGTAGTCCCATTCATTTATCTTTGCCTTCACTTCTCTTGCCATTGGAGTCAAGTTCATAAAATGTTCTTTAAAACCCAGATCCATGAGTTTAGTACCTATGTCTTCTTCTAGGTACTTTATTGTTTCAGATCTTATATTTAGGTCTTTGATCCATTTTGAATTAATTTTAGTACACGGGGACAGGCTGTAGTCGAGTTTCATTCTTTTGCATGTGGCTTTCCAGTTTTCCCAACACCATTTGTGAAGAGGCTTTCTTTTCTCCATTGTGTGTTGTTGGCCCCTTTATCAAAGATTATTTGACCATATATATGTGGTTTTATTTCTGGGCTTTCTATTCTGTTCCATTGGTCTGAGTGTCTATTTTTCTGCCAATACCATGCAGTTTTGATTATTGTGGCCCTATAATATAGTTTAAAGTTAGGTATTGTAATGCCCCCAGCTTCATTCTTTTTCCTTAGGATTGCTTTGGCTATTCGGGGTTTTTTATAGTTCCATATATATCTGATGATTTTTTGTTCCATTTCTTTAAAAAATGTCATAGGAATTTTGATGGGAATTGCATTAAATTTATATATTACTTTGGGTAATATGGCCATTTTAATTATATTTATTCCTCCTATCCAAGAACAAGGAATATTTTTCCATCTCATTGTGTCTTTTTCTATTTCTCTTAGCAATGCCTTGTAGTTTTCTTTATATAGGTCCTTTACATTCTTTGTTATGTTTATTCCTAGGTATTTTATTTTTTTTGTTGCAATCGTGAAGGGGATTATTTTTTTGAGTTCGTTTTCTAATATTTCATTGTTGGCATATAGAAAGGCTATGGACTTCTGTATGTTAATTTTGTATCCTGTGACCTTACTGTATTGGTTTATTGTTTCTAGTAATCTTTTTGTGGAGTCCTTTGGGTTTTCGATGTATAGGATCATATCATCAGCAAAAAGTGATACCTTTACTTCTTCTTTTCCGATATGGATGCCTTTTATTTCTTTGTCTTGTCTGATTGCTCTGGCCAGAACTTCTAGCACCACGTTAAATAAGAGTGGAGAGAGTGGACACCTCTGTCGTGTTCCTGATTTAAGGTGGAAAGTCCTCAGTTTTATGCCATTTAATATGATGTTGGCTGATGGTTTATCATATATGGCCTTTATTATGTTGAGATATTTTCCTTCTATACCCATTTTGTTGAGAGTCTTAAACATAAAATTGTGTTGTATTTTATCGAAAGCCTTTTCTGCATCTATTGATAAGATCATGTGGTTTTTGTTCTTTGTTTTGTTGATATGGTGTATTACGTTAACTTTTTTACGTATGTTGAACCATCCTTGAGATTCTGGGATGAATCCCACTTGATCATGATGTATTATTTTTTTAATATGTTGTTGTATTCGGTTTGCCAGTATTTTGTTTAGAATTTTAGCATCTGTATTCATTAGAGATATTGGTCTGTAGTTTTCTTTCTTTGTGCCATCCTTGCCAGGTTTTGGTATGAGGGTTATGTTGGCCTCATAAAATGTGTTTGGAAGTATTGCTTCTTCTTCAATTTTTTGGAAGACTTTGAGTAGAATAGGAACCAAGTCTTCTTTGAATGTTTGATAGAATTCACTAGTATAACCGTCTGGGTCTGGACTTTTATTTTTGGGGAGGTTTTTAATAGTTTTTTCTATTTCCTCCCTGCTGATTGGTCTGTTTAGGCTTTCTGCTTCTTCATGACTCAGTTTAGGAAGGTTGTATTGTTCTAGGAATTTATCCATTTCTTCTAGATTGTTGTATTTGGAGGCATATAGTTTTTCATAGTATTCTACAATAATTCTTTGTATATCTATGATGTCTGTGGTGATCTCGCCTCTTTCATTTTGGATTTTATTTATTTGAGTCCTGTGTCTTTTTTCCTTGGTGAGTCTTGCCAAGGGTTTGTCAATTTTGTTGATCTTTTCAAAGAACCAGCTCCTTGTTTTATTGATTTTTTCTATAGTTTTTCTGTTCTCTATTTCATTTATTTCTGCTCTGATTTTTATTATCTCCTTTCTTCGGCTGGTTTTGGGTTTTCTTTGTTCTTCTTTTTCTAGTTCCTTAAGGTGTGAAGTTAAGTGGTTTACTTCGGCTCTCTCTTGTTTGTTCATATAGGCCTGAAGTGATATGAACTTTCCTCTTATTACTGCTTTTGCTGCATCCCAGAGATTCTGATATGTCGTATTGTCATTTTCATTTGTCTGTATATATCTTTTGATCTCTGCGCTTATTTCTTCTTTGACCCATTCATTTTTTAGAAGTATGTTGTTTAGTTTCCACAATTTTGTGGGTTTTTCCCCCTCTTTTTTATAGTTGAATTCTAGTTTCAAGGCTTTATGATCAGAGAATATGCTTGGCACAATTTCAATTTTTTTAAATTTGCTGTTTTTTTTTTTTGGCCCAACATATGGTCAATTCTTGAGAATGTTCCATGTACACTAGAGAAAAATGTATACTCTGTCGCTTTGGGATGAAGTGTCCTGTAGATGTCTATCATATCCAGTTTTTCTAGTATTTTATTTAAGGCCACTATATCTTTATTGATTCTCTGTTTGGATGACCAATCTAGAGTCGTCAGCGGTGTATTGAGGTCTCCAAGTATGATTGTATTTTTGTCAGTTTTTGTTTTAAGGTCAATAAGTAGCTGTCTTATATATTTTGGTGCTCCTTGGTTTGGTGCATATATATTAAGGATTGTTATGTCTTCTTGATTCAGTGTCCCCTTAATCATTATGAAATGACCATTTTTGTCTCTGAGTACATTTTCTGTCTTGTAGTCAGCATTATTAGATATGAGTATTGCTACACCTGCTTTTTTTTGGGTGTTGTTTGCTTGGAGTATTGTTTTCCAGCCTTTCACTTTGAATTTGTTTTTATCCTTGTTGCTTAGATGAGTTTCTTGTAGGCAGCATATAGTTGGATTTTCTTTTTTAATCCATTCTGCTACTCTGTGTCTTTTTATTGGTAAGTTTAATCCATTTACATTTAGTGTAATTATTGACACTTGTGGGTTCCCTATTGCCATTTTATAAATTGCTTTCTGTTAGTTTTGTATCTTGTTTGATTCTTCTCTTTTGTTTTTCTATTGTTTGTTTTTGTTTGTTTGTATTCCATACTTCTTTCCTCTGTTGCTACCTTTTTTAAGTCAAGTGTTTTTGTGGTGGTTTTTTCAAGGGTGGTTACCATTAAGTAATGAAAAGGGTACCTACCATATTCATTATAGTACCCTTTCTTGTGAGTATTTCTGCGCTTCATCGTCCTTTGCTACTGTTAATCTTCATCCTTTCTCCCCTTTGTTTTTTCTTTTGTTGTCACAGTTTAAGTTTGGTTTTATTGTTTTCTTGGTGGAGCTGTTACTTGTGGTTATGTTTTCTTTTGTTCTTTGAATCTGGTTGGAAAACCCCCTTTTGTATTTCCTGGAGTGGGGGCTTTCTGATGATAAATTCTCTCATCTTTTCTGTATTTGTGAATATTTTTATATCTCCTTCATACTTGAAGGATAGCTTTGATGGGTATAGTATTCTTGGCTGAAAGTTCCTCTCTTTCAGGGCTTTAAATATTGGGGTCCACTCTCTTCTAGCTTGTAGAGTTTCTGCTGAGAAATCTGATGATAATCTAATAGGCCTTCCTTTATATGTTGTATTCTTCTTTTCCCTGGCTGCCTTGAGAATTTTTTCTTTGTCATTGGTTTGTGTCATCTTCATTATGATGTGCCTTGGAGTGGGTTTGTTGTGGTTAAGAAAACTCAGTGTTCTGTTTGCTTCTTGAATTTGAGGCTTTAGTTCTTTCCACAGGCTTGGGAAGTTCTCATCTATTATTTGTTTGAGTATATTCTCTCCATTCCATTTTCTTTCTCTTCTCCCTCTGATATACTTATTATTCTTATGTTATTCTTTCTGATGGAGACAGACAATTCCTGTAGGACTTTCTCGTTTTTTATTATTTTTGAGTCTCTTTCTTCTTCTCTCTGTTGTGCCTCAAGTTGCCTGTCTTCTATTTCACTGATCCTGTCTTCTATCTGGGCCGTTCTATTAGCTAAGCTTGTTACTTCATTTTTCAGCTCTTGAATTGAGTTTTTCATTTCTATTTGATTTGTTTTTATAGTTTCAATTTCCTTGGTAATATATTCTTTGTGATCGTTGAGTTGTTTTCTGATTTCCCTAAATTGCCTTTCTGTGTTTTCTTGTATATCTCTGAGTATTTTTAAGATTTCTATTTTAAATTTTCTGTCATGTATTTAGTAGGCTAAAGGCATTTGGCTCCAAGGCTTCCAATATGTTAAATCTTTTCTCCATAGATTTTTCCACATCTATTTGTGTTACCTCTCTGTCTTTTGTATCCATAATGTTCGATTTCCTTTTTCTTATTGGCATCTGAAGGTGGTCTTGATGATAGTGTTAATTAGAATTAATAAAAAATAAAAAAGAAAAGAAAAAAAAATAAAAAAGGAAAACACTCCAAAAAAAAAGTAATAATTTATTATGTCCCCCTTTTTTCTTTCTTCTCTTCCCCTCCTCTCACCTCCTTAGGGAAATATCATGATGACCTGTGAATTATATTATGCTAAATGGAACAAAAACTGCCTATAATGGAGGGCCTAATTTGGGGTGAAGAGTTCAAGGGGCAAAAAAGGGAGTAGGGACCTACTAAATACAAAAAAAAAAAAAAAAAGGAGAAAATCTTAGACAAGCATAAAATGATTTGCTTGTAAGTGATGGTCGACTAAGAGATATAATAAGAGGGATGAGAGGGAAACAGAAAAAAGGAGAGAAAAAACAATAATTAAAGAAGAAAAAAATAAAAATAAAAATAATAAGTAAAATCTGTTGTATTAAGTGGAGCGAAGACTAAATACAATGGAGACTTTGGGTTGAGAGGAATGCTAGCGAGTTAAAAAGCAATGTAAAAAGTGCCCAAAATGCCACAAAAACAAACAATTAAAGGAAAACCAAGAACAAAAGCAGAAGAAGAAGAAAAAGAACAACAACAACAAAAAAAAACCCACAAAAACTTGAGTCCCAAATTAAATAATTTGTCCGTGATTGAGGCTTAAATGGGAGGAAAAGTAAAAGGAGAAAGGAAGAAATGAATAGAAAGGAAAAAATAAGAGTAAGAGAGAAACGAAGGAAGAAAAAAAGGAAAGGAAAAAAAAAACAAAAGGGGAGAGAGTGAGAGTTAAGGGTTTTGGAGTGTAACCCTAAAGGAGAGTTAGGATGAAGAAAAGAAATAAAATGTAACACTCATGGGTAGTGTAGTTCAAGAAAAGGGTAGCATAAGATGGGCAGAGAGTAAAAGGACCGAGGTGGAAGAAATAGAAATAATAATAAAGGCAATAAGATAGAAGAAAGAAACAACAACAACAAAGAATTAGTGGAACAAGTTATAAAGTCTGTGGATTTTTCTTGATTTTGAGAGGTTAACTTCTTCCTTTTTTCTTTTCTCTCCCTCTTCCTGGTCAGTGACTCTGTACCCCAGGTTCTGCCCCTGTGTCACGCTTAGGTAGGGATTTGCAGTTGATGGGATTCTATGGCAATGTCATATAATTGGCTTTAGTCTTGCTGGTAGTCAAGGCTTGTTGGCATTTGCAGAGTCCAACAATGAGAGAGTTTGCTTTCCTGGAGTCTCTTTCCTAGTCTCCCCTTCCTGAATTAGCAGCCTGGTGATCCAGCTATGAGGCTGCCACTGCTTCTGTCTGGGGAGTAAGAGGCTCAAAGAGCTGGGAAATCCCCACTCTATCCTCACTCAGCGCAAGGCTCTGGGTAAGGCTCTGGCAGTCAGAGCCTCCAGCGTAATCAGGCGGGGCTGGGAGTCAATTGTTGTCAAGGTGACTGTTCAGCGCCTAGCATTCAGTTGGACCACTCAACCCAGGCTTTCCACACTTGGTAGCCTGTTTCGGCTGGGAAGAAGAAGCACTAGTCGCTGTTTGCTTTATGGATCTTAATATCTGCCAAGTCCCTCTTGTTAGGTATATCCCTGAATATGTAGGCTCTGTCAATCAGAAGTTGCCCCTGCCCCTTTAGCGAAAGGCACTGAAAAATATCACGCCTCTTGTCTTGGATCACTGAACTGGGAGAGATCTTATCAATTAGAGCCCCATGGGTGCGTAGATTTCGTGGGTTAAGCTAATTTCAGTGATTGGATCCACAGCTGTGCTCCAGAAAGTATTTCAGGCTGCCTGCGCGCCCCTCCCCCCAACGCTTGATTGTTAGCTTGAATGGCTGGGTGAGGTGCCCCGCCCACGGAGAGAATCTCCTGACTAGGAAAGACAGGTTTGGCGCCCCTCCCGGACCGGGGCTCGGGTCGCGCGCATGCGCGCGGTTTCTCGGCACGCCAGTGGCCGTGGCACGGGGCGCGCGCGCGGTTTCTCAGCACATCAGTGGACGGGGACCGCGGCACGGGGCGCGCGCGCGGTTTCTCAGTACGCCAGTGGACGGGGACCGCGGCACGGGGCGCGCGCGTGCGGTTTCTCAGGGTATGCTGGGGCGGCCACCAGTGCCCAGGCTGCTGTCCCGAGTGTGGGCGGGCAGCTGCACGTGTGGGTTGACTCACCACAGGTGTACTCCCTCCTCGGCAACAGTCCTTTTGCTTTCAGTGTGTGTGTGTGGAACTCCGGAATGCTCCGAGGATAAATTTTTCTGTTTGTAGTTGATAAATTTGTTGAGATTTTGGGGAGATCTGTCGGACGCGCTGCTCACGGCGCCATTTCCGTGACGTCACCCCATAATCAACTATTCAAATGATGTGATGTTTACCTGAAATCTATGTACACATGTTGATCAATGTCATCCTATTAAATTTAATTTTCTAAATTAAAAAATTAGATTTTAAAGAAATTGCTTTAGATGATGTCTAAGTTTTTTTTACTTTATAGACCATTTTATTACAATTAATGGGATGTTAAAACAACAGTAACAATTTGCTGCTACACAGTCTATGAAGGCAGCTTCTTTAAAGTATTCAATGTGTTGAGTCAAAGCCTGAGAAGCTAAAATTTAAACTATTTATTTTTAAAAGGTATATCTATTATAGTTGTTTTATGTTTTTTTCCTTTATTAAGAACAAGGAATGCATATACTAGTAATATTTAAAATATCCAGACAGGCCTGACCTGTGGTGGTGCAGTGGATAAAACGTCAACCTGGAAATACTGAGGTCGCCGGTTCAAAACCCTGGGCTTGCCTGGTCAAGGCACATATGGGAGTTGATGCTTCCAGCTCTTCCCCTCTTCTCTCTCTCTCCTCTCTAAAATGAATAAATAAAATAAAAAATTAAAATATCCAAACAGAAGAGCCTAAAATAAAGTTTTAAGTCCCTGTTATCCAAAGGGCACATGCTGTTAATAGTTTCAAATTATTTTCTAGGGCTGGTCTTATATTTCATATAAGATGTCATTATACTTCCCAAGAACTGTGATTGATTGTTTATTTTTTAAAATTTATTTTAGCATATGCCCCTTCATTACATTAACTTTCAATTTCCTAAAATCCTCCCCAGGCAACACACCTTGGGTGCTTCTCATGCATCCTCCCAATATTGTAGTATCACCAGGCTATTATTTAAGTAATTTTCAAGCAGAAGAAAACTCGAAAATGCTAACAATCTCTGCATTTAAGTAGAATGTGACTGTAAGAATATACATTTTGTAGGTGAAGTGCAGGCTTCTCCCTCAGGAACTGTCGTCTTGTGTCATCCTCAAGGACGACATTCCCTCGGAAAACCCCTCAGAAATTATGTCATTCCTTCCATCACCTCTGTCCAGGGACCTCACTGACCTTCATTCACAGTGTATGCATTTCTTGCTCCCAGGTTATATACACTTATAGAGAGATAGGGCTACCCCCAAAGTAACAGAAGAAGCTGGCTCTGATTGAGGGTCCTGTGACTATTCTTGGATTCTGTGCCATAACTCCCATGCAGTTAAACTCACCTGATACTAAGACCTTGTAGTCTTAAATCAATCTCACTTCTTAGAGTGCAATCCAAGATAATATCTCCTTATAGAACATTCTGATCAAATAAAGTTCAAATGTTTGGAGGGTACTTTTAAAACTGTTACATTACTATTTTTTAAATGACCACAATACAAAATTCGCTGGCCTTTCACATACCATGAATTTTGGTAGCCCTTCCCCAGAAGTAAATGAGAAGGGATTGGAAACCCTTTCAAGTCATATCTTAGTTTATATATATTTTTGAAACATTGATATATGTTTGATTACTGACTTATAACCATTTGATAAAAACTTCCATTTTTCTATTGCTTTTCTGGCTGTTTATAAGGCACTGGGGTTCTACTATACTCACCCCTCTAACAGGGAGATTCTTTTTCTTTACATACATCTCCTAAATTTTCTATAATGCATGTGCATGCCTTAATAAAAAGGGAATGGTATTTTAAAAGTGAGCAGTATTTTTCCCCTCTGTTTTGAGGCTCAGACCCGTTGGGATTTAATACCATTTCAAGCAACCATAAATTTAAAAAATGCTTAAAGTGTATATTCATGTGTAATTTACTTAGGAAATCAAGTGTATGTTTCTGAATATATCAAAACTATAATTTCAACTGTGATTCTGAAGACACAGAAAGCCTCAAGAGTAAAAATTGAAGACGCTGTATCATCCATCAAAAACCCTTGATGCACGCAGATTTTATTTATGCAAAGTTTGGGGAGACATCAAACTTTTAACAAATTGTTTTAACAAATTATTTTCTCTCTCTTAAGTCAGGGCTTTAATAGGTACAAATAAAAGGGCACAAAAGATAGACATTTTTTACATGCCACACGATTATTATGTATTGCTTATCATTTATGGTTACTGACCTCTATCAATCTGCCCACACAAACACACAAGTTTAACACTTCTTTTTCAGGTTGTCATTCTGAAAATAAATTTGATTTAAAAGTTGCATGGATGAACAACCTGGAATATATTTTCTCTAAAGGTAGTTGGAGAGGGCCTTTAAGGAATCTCTATTTATTTGCTCTTATAAGCTTTAGCAAAATGATGTTTTTCTCAGTTTCTCCGTGAATGCTTCACCTGTGGTTTTGATCAAGAGTCTTCTTTGATGAGAGATTTCCAAGAAGTCAGAGTGTTCTGGGTGACTGAGCAGTTCCTCTGGAAACAGAGCGATCTCTCCTGCTGTCACCCACTTTTTTTTTACCTCCTTTTCATCCCTTCTTTCATCTCTCTAACTCAGGTTTTCTTTTTCCCCTGGGCTTGCAGGGTTTTCCAGTGAGAGACACAGGTTTTGCTCAGTGTTCTGGGGGAAATTCAGGGCTGCCAGTGCCTCTGACTTCATGGACTCTTACTCTATGGAAACCTCTGTATGAATGTATGAAGCTAGGAGAGAGTTTGGGGAGAAAGAAGAGAAGGGCACAGCCAGAGGCAGATTAAGGTCGGTTGAGGCCCCGGGCGCAGAAGAAAATATTGGGCCCCTTAAAAAAAAGAAACAGGGAAAATAAAAATACATGTTAATCATATTTTTAAGTAAATAAAAAATATTATGTACTATTAATGTCAAAATTGCACATATGGAACCAAACCTGGTGTCATTAGATGAAAGTGTAAAGTTGGGGTTTTGCGGGGCCCTTCAGAAGTCGGGGCTCAGAGTGTGTGCCCAGTGTGTGTGTTATTAAACCCGCCTCTGGGCACAGCTTGAACTTTGGGTAACATTTCTGGGTAAGAGACAAGGAAAAAGACAGCTGAGCCAGCTGAAGAACCAGGAGAGTGTATGCTTTTTCAAGACCTCACATAGATGGGACACACGGAGACCTCTAATCACTTTCCCTTAATTTCAGCAGGGACAGGCTTAATGGTGTTTTAATATTAGAAGTGTCAGTACAAGGCTCATAAAACTATTATTTCTATTTGAAAAGGGAACATTAATTTCAGATTGGCAATTTAATGTTAGAACAAGCTTCATAAATACTCTTTCTTGTTGGGAAGGTGCATTCTTGTTAAATGGAAACTCTGGGTGGCCTAATGAAGATGACCTATAATGGAAACATAGAAATTGTTAAACTAATGAAAGATCTTACTTTTCAAGTGCCGTTGTTAATCCTTGGGGCTCAGGGCGTTAGCTTTGAGGAAGTTGTGTTAACACTGAAAAGATGCCTGGGTACCTTATAAAACAAATAAATAGCAATTCAGCAGAGATAATGGTACTTTTAAAAAAGTATTTTACTTACTCCTGCAGGGGTGGCTCATACAGACAGCAGGAGAGTCTGGCTCAGATATTTGTGGTTTTAGAGCTGCCACATTCAAGAAAGTCAGAGCGAAAGCAAGGCATCATGCTAGGATCCCCTCTACACACCAGTGCACTTTATTATTGAGTCCTAACTGCAGATGTGAAAACTGAGGTCCCTGAGAGAATACACTTGTACTACTTGCCCAAAGACAGAACAAATCAGTCATTAAAAACAAGACTTGGCCCTGACCAGCTGGCTCAGTGGATAGAGCATTGATCCAGTGCATGGATGTCCAGGGTTCAATTCCCAGTCAGGGCACACAGGAGAAGCTACCATCTTCTTCTACGCCTTTTCCTCTTTCTCTCCTGCAGCTAGTAGCTCAATTGGTTTGAGTGTGGTCCCAGGTGCTGAGGATAGCTTGGTTGGTCCAAGTGGGTCAGGCTCAGGCACTAAAAATAGCTCAGTTGATTCGAGCATCAGTTCCTGATGGGTTGCTGAGTGGATCCCAGTTGGGGCACATGTAGGAGTCTGCCTCACCATCTCTCTCTCCTCTTCTTACTCAAACAAAACAAAACAATACAAAACAAACAAAAAAACCCCACAAGACTTTACACAAATGCAATATACTTAAAAACTGTGAGTGCTTCCAGTTTTGTCCACATGCTCTGAATATTGGTTAATTCATGAACTCCAGATATTTTGTCAACTTGGCTTTATTTGAATAGCACTTGGAAATTTGATGCTTAAGTCCCTTCTTTGTATTATACAATTTTGGCTCCAGAAATGACTATAGTCTTAAAAAATCTTTCATCACATATACTCTTCCACTAAAGTGTAAAAAACATATTCTTTCCTCTAATTCCTGGCATGGATTCAGGTTGTAAAGATTTTCCAAACATACTTGCATGAATATCAGAAAGTTCCACATCTGATAAAGGGAACTCTATGTTTTTGTCAAAAAAATCATGTTTTCTTCATCTAACACTGTTCCAAGGTTTGTTTCAGATATATATTCTTTCCAAAAAAGGTCTTTCCTTCATCTCTTCAGTAATGACTAGGAAAAATTTTGTGGTAAGCTTGACTGCAAGGCTGTTAATGCTGAAAAGAAAGGTGTTGGTCAGCCCAGTTCAGTAGGAGAGTAGAGAAAAGGGGAAGTGATTTTGGAGCCACCGGCAACAGTGATCTAACTTAGTCTGCACAGGAATAGCAAGAGCTCGGGTTCCTTCTGACTTTCTCATGAAGGAAGTAGAACACCAAAGGGAACTAGAGTAGGAGGTGCAAAGGTTAGAGAGTGATTTGAAAAGACTCCCATCTTCTCCATTTTAATGGTGAGATTATTTAAATTGTTCATGAATACTCTAGAATCTGCTTGGAGTCCCATACCTTTGCTGTACTATTGCTTTGAATTTTACTCCTGCTAAATAAACTAGGTCCTTTTAAGTATCATAACAAACTTGTTGTTTTCTTGGAACTTAACGCTATGGGTAAGCAGACCATCAGTAGGAACTGCATTCTTAATTAATTCTCCGTAATAGTGACAAATTCAACATGAATTCTTTGCTGTCTCTTATTCCACTCATTTATTACCAATGGTTTGCATTTGCAAGAGAGAGTTGTGTACTCTGAAGTTAGACTTCACAAAGTGTGTGACCTTAGACAACATTAACTTTCCCAAATTTCAGCTTCCTCATTCGTGACATAAAAGCAATTAATCATAGTGCCTACCTCATAGATTTTTTTCTAAATATTACACAACACAGTGCAATGCAAAGCATTTAGCCCAGTTCTGACATACAGTAAAGATTTAATTAAAAAGAAAAATACCTAATAAGTAACATGTATTAAATGCTTATTTACCAGGCCAGGATCTAAATGTCTTATACATATTAACTCATTTAATAGTATTATTATTTCATTCTACAGATTAAGAAGCAGAGCCATTTATTTGTTGGAAGTTTAAAAGATCAATAAATAATAATAATAATAAGCAAACTATTCCCTACTTAGGGAGCAGAGTAGAAGGCTTCCTCTCAGCAGGAGTCAGACCAGAGTGAAGGGAAAGAATGACAACTGATCAGACAGCTGAAGATGCCTGGTTCCTGCTCCAGACTCCTCCATCAGGTCATCTCTCCTCCAGGCAGGAGGAGTAAACAAGAAATGGGGAAAGAATCCAGGCATTAGGCTAATAGGAAAATCTTGCAATATAAAATAATTGAAGCCGCCTGACCGCCTCAGCATTGAACTGGAAATGCTGAGGTCGCCGGTTCAAAACCCTGGGCTTGCCTGGTCAAGGCACATATGGGAGTTGATTCTTCCAGCTCCTTCACCTTGTCTCTCTCTCCTCTCTTTCTCTGTCTCTCTCTGTCTCTCTCTCTCTCTCTCCCTCTCCTTTCTAAAATGAATAAATAAAATAAAATTTAAAATAATTGAAGCCAGTATCTGAGTTCTCCAAATATCACCCTCATCATCAATATTATATTACTAATATTCTATTTCTTAAATAGATATTAGATTTTTCAGAGACTTAAAATTTTCTATTTGGTGAGTTGTGTTTTACTAGGCACTTGTCATTTTCATAAAAGTTTTAAAATTAAATTGTTTCTATTTCCTTTTATCTTTTTAATATTGGTAAGATTTATAGCAAAGTTCCTTTATTCACTCTTTACTGCGCATAATTTATGTAGTTCTCTTAATTCTTCTTAATCAGTCTTGGTAGGAATTTATACATTTTTTAGTCTTTAATCATTTTTAAAAGAATTTAGCTTTGATAACTTTATTATATATTATATATATATATATTTGCTATACTATGTATTTCTAGTTCATTGATTCCTATTTATATTTTATTATTTCCTTTCTTTTACTTTATTTTTCAGAGATGGATACTTAGGTCATTAATTTTTCAGCCCTCCTTCTACTGTGTGCATTTGAAAGTATAGATGTCTCTCTAAGAATGGTTTTAGCTACATATTAGGAGTTTTGATATATCGTATTCTCATTGTCATCAAGTTAAAAGATTTTCTAATTGTCATTTGCTAGTTTTATATATTTTTTCCTTTTTATTGATTTATTGGGGCAACACTGGTCAATAAAATTATAACATTTTCAGGTACACAATTCTACAACACATCATCTATAAACTGTATTGTGTGTTCACCAATCCAAGTCAAGTCTTCGTCCTTCGCCATTTGTCCCTCCTACACCCCCTTCTACCACTTTCCATATCCCTCCCTCCCAGCAATCACCACACTTTCATTTTCTGTACCAAGTTGAGAATCAGAGTGCAGAAAAATACAAACATTTAAGACTATGTATAACAGTGTTATTGTGTAAGCAGAGAAAGAGTGCAACTAATATTAAAATAACCACCATTTGGCATCTATTTAATAATCTGAGTTTGTAGTAAAATATTCAAATGGTTAGAGTTTGGTGAACATAATAATAATAATGATAATTAATTGTAGCACCATTTATTACCTTCTGTGTGCCCTCACTGTGCCACAGATTTCTATACATTTTTACTAGTCCTCATAATAATCTCTCAAGAAAAAAATATCATTCTAACCTTTACAGTTGAATAAACTGTATGTAGATAATTGCTCAAAGTCACCTAACTAGTTAACACGACACAAATTTCTGAACCCAGAACTGTCTGATCTCAAAGTTCATGCTCGTTTTTCCTGTAGACTATAAAATAAACTGCATGAGGGCATAGCATTTGCCTGTTTTTATTCCCTGCTCAATTCCCAGAGCCTTGAACAAAATGTGGTATAGAATGGGTGGGTGCTCAATAAATATGAGACTGGTAGCGTGCTGCCCAGATCACGATTTCATCCTTGTCAATTTCCCTGAATAGAATCTTTAGTCCCACAGTATGATAGTACTCTAATCCAAACAAAACTAACATTAATTATAATGACAGGAAAAGTACAATAATAAAAAATACTTGATTAATCAAAAAGAAGGTAAGAACAGAGTTGTTTTTTTTTTAAAGGGAATAAAGAACAGATGGAGCAAATAAAAAACAAATACTAAGACGGAATTTTAAACTCAGTATATCCATGGTTAAATTGAGTGTTTAGAAAATGGACTACTCTAATTAAAAGTTTATTGACTGAATTTTAAATTATAGCTATATCTTATTCCTTTAATTCTTTTAATTCTTTTGTTTTCATATCTGTTTTATAGGTGAAAATGAGACCTCTCAGAGTGAAGAAACTTGCCAAAATGACACAGCTGACAAGGGGCAGCGTGAGATTTGAAGCCCAGTTGCGCAGCCCAAGAATCCACACTTTGGTCATTTTTTTTTATAATAATTTTATTTTTTTAATAGGGTGACATCAATAAATCAGGATACATATATTCAAAGATAACAACTCCAGGTTATCTTGTCGTTCAATTATGTTGCATACCCACCACCCAAAGTCAGATTGTCCTCTGTCACCTTCTATCTAGTTTTCTTTGTGCCCCTCCCCCTCCCCCTTTCCCTCTCACATTCCCCCCTCCCCCCGTAACCACCACACTCTTATCAATGTCTCTTAGTTTCACTTTTATGTCCCACCTACGTATGGAATAATGTAGTTCCTGGTTTTTTCTGATTTACTTATTTCGCTTCGTATCATGTTATCAAGATCCCACCATTTTGCTATAAATATTCCGATGTCATCATTTCTTATGGCTGAGTAGTATTCCATAGTGTATATGTGCCACATCTTTATCCAGTCATCTATTGACGAGCTTTTTGGTTGTTTCCATGTCCTGGCCACTGTGAACAATGCTGCAATGAACATGGGGCTACATGTGTCTTTACGTATCACTGTTTCTGAGTTTTTGGGGTATATACCCAGTAGAGGGATTGCTGGGTCATAAGGTAGTTCTATTTTCAGTTTTTTGAGGAACCACCATACTTTCTTCCATAATGGTTGTACTACTTTACATTCCCACCAACAGTGTATGAGGGTTCCTTTTTCTCCACAGCCTCTCCAACATTTGCTATTACCTGTCTTGTTAATAATAGCTAATCGAACAGCTGTGAGGTGGTATCTCATTGCAGTTTTGATTTGCATTTCTCTAATAACTAATGAAGATGAGCATCTTTTCATATATCTGTTGGCCATTTGTATTTCTTCCTGGGAGAAGTGTCTGTTCATATCCTCTTCCCATTTTTTTATTGGATTGGTTGTTTGTTTGTTGTTGAGTTTATGAGTTCTTTGTATATTTTGGATATTAGGCCCTTATCTGGGCTGTTGTTTGAAAATATCATTTCCCATTTAGTTGGCTTTCTGTTTATTTTCTTATCAGTTTCTCTTGCTGAGCAAAAACTTCTTAGTCTGATGTAGTCCCATTCATTAATTTTTGCCTTCACTTCTCTTGCCTGTGGAGTCAAATTCATAAAATGCTCTTTAAAACCCAGGTCCATGAGTTGAGTACCTATGTCTTCTTCTATGTACTTAATTGTTTCAGGTCTTATGTTTAGATCTTTGATCCATTTTGAGTTAATTTTTGTACAGGGGGATGAACTGTAGTCCAGTTTCATTCTTTTGCATGTGGCTTTCCAGTTTTCCCAGCACCATTTATTGAAGAGGCTTTCTTTTCTCCATTGTGTGTTGTTGGCCCCTTTATCAAAAATTACTTGACTATATATATGTGGTTTTATTTCTGGGCTTTCTATTCTGTTCCATTGGTCTGAGTGTCTATTTTTCTGCCAATACCATGCTGTTTTGATTGTTGTGGCCCTATAATAGAGTTTGAAGTCAGGTATTGTAATGCCCCCAGCTTCATTCTTTTTCCTTAGGATTGCTTTGGCTATTTGGGGTTTTTTATAGCTCCATATAAATCTGATGATTTTTTGCTCTATTTCTTTAAAAAATGTCATTGGAAGTTTGATGGGAATTGCATTAAATTTGTATATTGCTTTGGGTAATATAGCCATCTTGATTATATTTATTCTTCCTAGCCAAGAACAAGGTATATTCTTCCATCTCATTATATCTTTTTCGATTTCCCTTAACAATGGTTTATAGTTTTCATTATATAAGTCCTTTACATTCTTTGTTATGTTTATTCCTAAGTATTTTATTTTTTTTGTTGCAATCGTGAAGGGGATTATTCTTTTGAGTTCCTTCTCAATTGTTTCATTGTTGGCATATAGAAAGGCTATTGACTTCTGTATGTTAATTTTGTATCCTGTGACCTTACTGTATTGGCTTATTGTTTCTAGTAGTCTTTTTGTGGATTCTTTGGGGTTTTCGATGTATAAGATCATATCATCTGCAAAAAGTGATACCTTTACTTCTTCTTTTCCGATATGGATGCTTTTATTTCTTTGTCTTATCTGATTGCTCTGGCTAGAACCTCTAGTACCACATTAAATAAGAGTGGAGAGAGTGGACAACCCTGTCTTGTTCCTGATTTAAGGGGGAAAGCCTTCAGTTTAGTGCCATTTAATATGATGTTAGCTGATGGTTTATCATATATGGCCTTTATCATGTTGAGATATTTTCCTTCTATACCCATTTTGTTGAGAGTCTTAAACATAAAATTGTGATGTATTTTATCGAAAGCCTTTTCTGCGTCTATTGATAAGATCATGTGGTTTTTGTTCTTTGTTTTGTTGATATGGTGTATTACGTTAACCGTTTTACGTATGTTGAACCATCCTTGAGATTCTGGGATGAATCCCACTTGATCATGATGTATTATTTTTTTAATATGTTGTTGTATTCGATTTGCTAGTATTTTGTTTAGTATTTTAGCATCTGTATTCATTAGAGATATTGGTCTGTAGTTTTCTTTTTTTGTGCCATCCTTGCCTGGTTTTGGTATGAGGGTTATGTTGGTCTCATAAAACGTGTTTGGAAGTATTGCTTCTTCTTCAATTTTTTGGAAGACTTTCAGTAGAATAGGAACCAAGTCTTCTTTGAATGTTTGATAAAATTCGCTGGTATAGCCGTTAGGGCCTGGACTTTTATTTTTGGGGAGGTTTTTAATGTTTTTTTCTATTTCTTCTCTACTAATAGGTCTGTTTAGGCTTTCTGCTTCTTCTTGACTCAGTCTAGGAAGGTTGTATTGTTCTAGGAATTTATCCATTTCTTCTAGGTTGTTGAATTTAGTGGCATAAAGTTTTTCATAGTATTCTACAATAATTCTTTGTATATCTACGGTGTCCGTGGTGATTTCTCCTCTTTCATTTTGGATTTTGTTTATATGAGTTCTTTCTCTTTTTTCCTTGGTAAGTCTTGCCAAGGGTTTGTCAATTTTGTTGATCTTTTCAAAGAACCAGCTCCTTGTTCTATTAATTTTTTCTATAGTTTTTCTGTTCTCTAATTCATTTATTTCTGCTCTGCTTTTTATTATCTCCTTTCTTCGGCTGGTTTTGGGTTGTCTTTGTTCTTCTTTTTCTAGTTCCTTAAGGTGGGAAGTTAAGTGATTCACTTGGGCTCTCTCTTGTTTGTTCATATATGCCTGAAGTGATATGAACTTCCCTCTTATCACTGCTTTTGCTGCATCCCATAGATTCTGATATGTCGTATTGTCATTTTCATTAGTCTGTATATATCTTTTGATCTCTGCACTTATTTCTTCTTTGACCCATTCATTTTTTTAAAGTATGTTGTTTAGTTTCCACATTTTTGTGGGATTTTTTTCCTCTTTTTTGCAGTTGAATTCTAGTTTGAAGGCTTTATGATCAGAAAATATGCTTGGTACAACTTCAATTTTTCTGAATTTGCTGATGTTGTTTTTCTGGCCCAACATATGGTCAATTCTTGAGAATGATCCATGTACACTAGAGAAAAATGTATACTCAGTCACTTTGGGATGAAATGTCCTGTAAATGTCTATCATATCCAGGTGCTCTAGTGTTTTGTTTAAGGCCACTATGTCTTTGTTGATTCTCTGTTGGGATGACCGATCTAGAGCTGTCAGCGGTGTATTGAGGTCTCCAAGTATGATTGTATTATTTTTTTCTTTTTTTTTTTTTTGCATTTTTTTTTTTTTTCTGAAGCTGGAAACAGGGAGAGACAGTCAGACAGACTCCTGCATGCGCCCGACCGGGATCCACCCGGCACGCCCACCAGGGGCGACGCTCTGTCCACCAGGGGCGATGCTCTGCCCATCCTGGGCGTTGCCATGTTGCAACCAGAGCCACTCTAGCGCCTGAGGCAGAGGCCACAGAGCCATCCCCAGCACCTGGGCCATTTTTGCTCCAATGGAGCCTTGGCTGCGGGAGGGGAAGAGAGAGACAGAGAGGAAGGCACGGCGGAGGGGTGGAGAAGCAAATGGGCGCTTCTCCTGTGTGCCCTGGCCGGGAATTGAACCCGGGTCCTCCGCACGCTAGGCCGACACTCTACCGCTGAGCCAACTGGCCAGGGCAGTATGATTGTATTTTTGTCAGTTTTTGTTTTAAGATCAATAAGTAGCTGTCTTATATATTTTGGTGCTCCTTATTTGGTGCATATATATTAAGAATTGTTATGTCTTCTTGATTCAGTGTCTCCTTAGCCATTATGAAATGGACATTTTTGTCTCTGAGTACTTTTCCTGTCTTGTAGTCAGCATTATCCGATATGAGTTTTGCTACACCTCCTTTTTTTTGGATGTTATTTGCTTGGAGTATTGTTTTCCAGCCTTTCACTTTGAATTTGTTTTTATCCTTGTTACTTAGATGAGTTTCCTGTAGGCAGCATACAGTTGGATTTTATTTTTTAATCCATTCTGCTACTCTGTGCCTTTTTATTGGTGAGTTTAATCCGTTTACATTTAGTGTAATTATTGACACTTGTGAGTTCCCTATTGCCATTTTATAGATGGCTTTCTGTTAGTTTTATGTCTTGTTTGATCCTTCTCTTTCATTTTTCTATCTTTTGTTTTTATTTGGTTGTATTCCATACATCTTTCCACTGTTGCTATCTTTTTTATCTCATGTGCTTCTGTGGTGGTTTTTTCAATGATGGTTACATTTGAGTAATGAAAAGGGTCCCTACTCTGTTCATTGTAGCGAACTATTTTGTGAGTACTTTTGCACTCCATCGTCCTTTGCTACTGTTAATCTCCATCTTCTCCCCCCCTTTCTTTTTGTTATTGTCACAGTTTAAATTTGGTTTTATTGTGTTCTTCTTGGAGCTTTTACTTGTGGCTCTATTTTTTTTTTTTTTTTGTTCTTTGTATTGGATTGGAGAACCCCCTTTAGTAATTCCTGGAGTGGGGGTTTTCTGATGATAAATTCCCTCATCTTTTCTGTATCTGTGAATGTTTTTATTTCTCCTTCATATTTGAAGGATAGCTTTGATGGGTATAGTATTCATGGCTGAAAGTTCCTCTCTTTCAGGACTTTAAATATTCGGGTCCACTCTCTTCTAGCTTGTAGAGTTTCTGCTGAGAAATCTTACGATAATCTAATGGGCCTTCCTTTATATGTTGTATTCTTCTTTTCCCTGGCTGCCTTGAGAATTTTTTCTTTGCTGTTGTTTTGTGTCACTTTCATTATGATATGCCTTGGAGTAGGTTTGTTGGGGTGAAGAAAACTCGGAGTTCTGTTTGCTTCTTGAACTTGAGGCTTTAGTTCTTTCCACAGGCTTGGGAAATTCTCATCTATTATTTGTTTGAGTATGTTCTCCATTCCATTTTCTCTCTCTTCTCCCTCTGATATACGTATTATTCTTATGTTATTCTTTTTGATGGAGTCAGATAATTCTTGTAGGGCTATCTCATTTTTTTTTAATTTTTGAGTCTCTTTCTTCTTCTCTCTGTTGTGCCTCAAGTTGCTTGTCTTCTATTTCACTAATCCTCTCTTCTATCTGACCTGTTCTATTAGCTAAGCTTGTTACTTCGTTTTTCAGCTCGTGAATTGAGTTTTTCATCTCTGTTTGATTTGTTTTTATAGTTTCAATTTCCTTGGATATATATTCTTTGTGTTCATTGAGTTGTTTTCTGAACTTCCTAAATTGCCTTTCTGTGTTTTCTTGTATATCTTGGAGGATTTTTAGGATTTCTATCTTGAATTCTCTGTCATTTAGCTCCAAGGTTTCCAATATATTAAATTTTTTCTCCATAGATTTTTTCCTCATCTAGCTGTGTTACCTCTCTTTCTTTTGTATCCATGATATTCGATTTTCTCTTCCTTAATGGCATCTGAGGGTGGTTTTGTTGATAGTATTAATGAGATTTAATAAAGAATAAAAAGTTAAAAAAATCAAAAATCAAAAAGAGTTGTTTTTTTAAAAAAAAATTAATAATGAAATAAAGAAAAATAAAATAAAATAAAAATTTAAAAAAAAGGAAATTATTCCCCCCCTCCTTTTTTCCTCTCCTCTCCTCTCCCCTCTTTCTTGAGAAAATCTTGTGATGAACTGTGAATTTTAACAAACAATGCCTGTAATGGAGGGCCTGAATTGGGGAAAAGTAATAAAAGGGCAAAAAAAAGAAAAAAAAAAGAAAAAGAAAAAAGAAGGGGGAATGGACCCACAAAAAGCAAATAAGGAAAAAATTTGGGTCAAGAATAAAATGATTTGCTTTTAGGTGTTGGTTGACTAAGAGTTGTGATGAGAGGAATAAGAGGAAAACAGAAAAATGGGGGGACAAATTAAAAAATTACTATTGTATTTAGTGGAACAAGGACTAGATAAAATGGAGAGCCAGGGATGGGAGCACTGCTAGTGAGTTAAAAAGGTGAAGTAAAAACCCCCAAAATGCCACAAAGATAAGTTTGAGTCCCAGATAAGATAATTTGTTTGTTATTGAGGTTTGAATGAGAGGAGATGTAAAGGAGAAAGGAGGAAACTAATATAGAGGGAGAAAAGAAACAGAGAGAAAAAAAGAGGGAATCACTAAAAGAAGAAAAAAGAAAAAAGAGGAGAGAGAGAGAGAGAGAGAGTTAAGGGTTTTGGAGTGCCACCCTCATAGAGAGAAAGGAAGAGGAAAGAAAAGATAATGGGAGATGTAACACTTATAGGTAGTGTAGTTCAAGGAGAGGAGAGAGTAAGACCGGCAGAGAGTTAATCAGCCAAATTGGAGGAGGAAAAAAAATATCAAGAATGAAGATAAGAGAAACAAACAAACAAATATAATAAAATGGGATAGGTTATAAAGTCTGCAGATTATTCTTGATTTTGAGAGGTTATCTTCTTGCTTTTTCTTTTCTCTCCCTCTTCCTGGTCGGTGACTCTGTACCCCGGGTTCTGCCCCTTTGGCACGCTCAGGTAGAGGTTTGCAGTTGATAAGTCTCTATGGCGATGTCATGTATTGTGCTTTAGTCTCGTTGGCAGTCGAGGCTCATTAGCATTTATAGGCTCTGACAGTGAGAGAGTCCATATTCCTGGAGCCTTTCTCCTAGTCTTTCCTTCCTCAATTAGTAGCCTGATAATCCAGCTATGGGGTTGCTGCTGCCTCTGCCTGGATAGTAAGAGGCTCAAAGAGCTGGCAACTCCCCACTCTATTTCCACTCAGCACAGGGCTCTGGGTAAGGCTCAGTCAGTCAGAGCTGCTAGCATAATCAGGCGGGGTTTCCGCCCACTCAAAGACCTCTGACTCTGCCACTCTGTCTGGTAACACAGGTGGGTGCCCACTTCCGGGGCGCTTGGAGGAAACTCTTGCTCACTATCTGCGCGCGCAGACCAGGATATCCGGCCACCAGTCTCACACTCTGAGTGAAACCCCCAACTGCATGGAAAAGTTTCAGCGTTGGAATTGGCTCTTGCTTCGTCCCCGTGCGCGGCTTTTGCAAGGTGCTGGGGCGGCCCGAGATTCTGCTTTGGCCCACACAAAGGCCCCTGACTCTGCCCCTCTGTGTGATAACACTGGCGCGCACTGCCGAGGCACTCGGAGGAATCTCTCGCTCACTATCTGCGCGCGCAGACCAGGATATGAGGCCGGCCGCGTTTCCCTCTGAGTGAATCCCCTACCAGCACGGAAAAGTTCCACCATTGGAATTAGTTCTTGCTCCCTCCCATGTTCGGCTTTCCCAGGGCGCTGGGGCTGCCCAGAGATTCCGCTTTTGGCCCACAGAAAGGCCTCTGACTCTGCCTCTCTGTGGAGTAACACGGGCACCCACTCCCGGGGCTTAGGAAGAAATCTCTCGCCCACTATCTGCACGCGCCGACCAGGAGATTGGGTAAAATGGCTGCCCCGCTTGTCTTTCTTTGTTTGGGTTTGGCGCGAGTGTTAGCTTGTATTGCCCGGGTTGCCACAGGATCAGTTTTTCCTCGGCTTGGATCTCCGTGCCACAGCCTGGTTCGGCCGTTTGTGCCGTGGCCTGGATCTATTCACCCCCTTTGCCCACCTCAGTTTCTATATTCACGGATCCCAGAGAAAGCCGCCCTGTTTAGGTTAGTGAGGAAGGCGGAGCATTTCTTACTCCCTATTTCCTTGAGGGTTTGGTTATATATTTAGCCAATTTTTCGCTCGACCATACCTTCATGTGTATTGCGAAACATCTGGAGGCTCCAAGGTTTTTCTGTTTCTGGTTGAAGATCTTGTTGAGTTTTGGGGGAGATTTATCGGTATCGCTTCCTACCCTGCCATTACTCTGACATCATCTCCACTTTGGTCATTTAATACACACTCAGCAAAGAGAAGGTAATGTTGAACTTGGCAAGAACCGTGTCCATGCAATACCAGGGCTAGAGTGGGTTTCAGCTGGATATGGAGAATGGTGAAGTTTAGTCCCACCATGCTGGAGAATCAAAGCTCTTTCGAAAGAGACAGGATTCCTGGGCAGTGAGTGTTTAGGGTAACTACTGATATTAGGAACCACAAATTCATAGTAGAATCAAAACACAAAAATGTATTGTCATTTTCCCCAGCTGTACCTGGCAGTCCTGGTTAAAAGTAGAGAAGATGGATGGCTGATTGCGTCCAGGTTTGTGTTTTGCTGGAAAGTGGCAGAAGACAAGAAGAACAAGGAGGAGCAGCGTCTGCAGGAGAGAGTTAAACACATTCCATCTTGGGGTAGAGGCTGAACAGGGAGGCTGCACAGTCAGGGGACATGCCCCTAAAGGGAGCAAGGTTGGGGGTACAGAGACCAGACATCTCTATAAAGCTAGAGAACAGGTATCCTGGAAGGAAGAGAGAGATCTGGAAGGATTTGAGCCTGCTGTCAGAGAGAATAGAAGGGGTGCCCAGACAACACCTTGTAAGGCATCCTAGAGATTAATTAGGAGCAAAGGTAAAGTCAGTAACATAGATTTATATTTTATTATAAAATTTTGGGGAGACGGATGCAAGATTCAAGCTGCAATTCACTTCTTGTTTTTACCTGAACCACCATTTTTACGTGTCTCCAGAACTGATCAAAGGTCATTGAAGAATTCTAAATTCTTCCAGGTAACAGATTCTCTGAATCACTCAATTTGTTTTCTAAAATAGGGATGAGGAAAATAGTTAAATATAGCCACTTTTAAAAAAAAAATTTATTTTTTTACAGAGACAGAGAGAGAGTCAGAGAGAGGGATAGATAGGGACAGACAGACAGGAATGGAGAGAGATGAGAAGCATCAATCATCAGTTTTTCATTGTGGCACTTTAGTTGTTCATTGATTGCTTTCTCATCATATGTGCCTTGACCGGGGGGCTACAGCAGACCGAGTAACCCCTTGCTCAAGCCAGCGACCTTGGGTCCAAGCTGGTGAGCTTTCTGCTCAAACCAGATGAGCCCATGCTCAAGCTGGCGACCTCGGGGTCTCGAACCTGGGTCTTTCGCATCCTAGTCTGACACTCTATCCACTGCGTCACTGCCTGGTCCGGCAAAAAATAGCCACCTTTTTATAATGCAGTTGCTGAAACTAATTAGAATTTTTTTTTTTTTTGTATTTTTCTGAAGTTGGAAACGGGGAGGCAGTCAGACAGACTCCCGTATCTGCCTGACCAGGATCCACCCGGCATGCCCACCAGGGGGTGTTGCTCTGCCCATCTAGGGAATGGCTCCATTGCAACCAGAGCCATTCTAGCACCTGAGGCAGAGGCCATGGAGCCATCCTCAGTGCCCGGGCCAACTTTGCTCCAATGGAGCCTTGGCTGCGGGAGGGGAAGAGAGAGACAGAGAGGAAGGAGAAGGGGAGGGGTGGAGAAGCAGATGGGTGCTTTTCCTGTGTGCCCTGGCTGGGAATCGAACCTAGGACTCCTGCATGCCAGGCCAACGCTCTACTACTGTGCCAACCGGCCAGGGCTAGAATTTTTTTAACATAAGCAGTTGGTATGAGAGTGGTAATAATATATTTACAATATAAAGTTAGCATCGTTAATGAGATTGCCATTTCTATGTGGAAGCAAGAGTGACAGAGCTCATGCTCTGTCCCCTCATGCTCTTACAGTTCTGATAAATAAATGTATTTTTCTGTACTAATTCTTCAGCAGTCTAATATTAGTCTTTTCCCTTCTAAATTCCCATATTTGGATGCAGGGTAAGTCTTTCTTTTCACTTCTTATTTAATCAAACTTGGCACTAAGTTCCTCTCTGACAGTTTGATATTCAGCTTGAGTCTGACCTAATTCTACTCCGGCAACGAACGTACTCCCCATGGTCAGTCAAAAGGAGTTAGAAGGAAGAAGAAAGATATGGAGAGAGAAGAGAGATGCCAAGTCTTTCTTGTGCTAGGAAGCATTAGGATATCAGCTAAATACATTGAGGTACTTCGATAACATTCCATGGATTGTTTAAAGAGGTTCCTTAGTTCATGCTAACCCTGTGACTGAATTTCACTTGACACCACTCATTTCTTCCACAGCTATGCAAAGGAGCCTTTCCTGGGAGAGTGGGGTCAAGAAGAGTGCAATTTTCACCACCTCAAGTCAGTGATTTCTAACTCTGTGAGTATGTTCCCAATGCCCTTCCAAGCACTAAAATGTCAGGTGGTACTTGTCAGCCGGATTGCTGGTGTCTGCTGAATCCATCCTTTGGGTGTGCTATTTGTGGATCTAATTGCGTAGTGCTCTTGTGTGGTCTGAAGCCAGCCACCAGGTGTATTATTTCTAGGGTCTCTTAGGAAAGGTTTCTTGTGCAGGCCAAGGTCAGCCAGTAGGAGCTACAAAGTGACCCTCAATTGTTAACTGCCTGTGCTGGGCTTAGGGGCTCCTGGAAAAAGCTATGCTGTGAACTGAGGGCCAGCTGCCACTAGTGCCTGGCTTGGAGCCACTTAGCAAGAGGTGCGGAGCATGCTGAGACCAGATGCTGCTTGTCTGGCACTTGTGAAACTGAAGGATTTTAGGAGAGTCTGTGATATCGGCTGAGGCTGGCAGCTTGTGAAGAACAGCTGCTGACAGAGGTTCAGGTTGAGTGGGATGGGGTCTTAGGGAACACCAAGGCCAGGTGAGAAGGGAATTGTCAGCCAAGAGACTCAGATTTGCCACCCACTTGGACCCACTGGCTTTGTATGTGGGGAGAGCTCAACAAAGGAACAATGGCACCTGCTGAAGACCCTTGTGTCCTGAGAGAGCTGCCCCTCTAATCTTCAACTTAAAGCCAGACAATTCAGTTTTATTCTGTATGTTCCCAGCACTTTTGAACCGCTGTCCCTTCCCTGGAGCTTAGGGTGAGAGTTTATGTCAGGGCACAGGCCCCATAAGAGAAACACCTGGCACCCTACCTCTCACTCAGGCTGGGTCCCTGCCGATTTTCACAGCCAGCTATTGTGGGGACTTCTCTGCCTAGCACTGGTGCTCCAGGCTGAGAGGTCAGATGTTGGCCTGGGACCCCTTGTTCTTCAGTGGGGACCCCACAACAGAGATATATCCTTCCTTATTCTTAACCGCTACATGTGGGTATGAAACTGGCCCGTTTCAAGTCTCTGCCCCTCTTACATCTAAGCATGGCTTCTTTTTTATATCCTTAGTTGTAGGAGTTCTGTCCAGTGAGATTTCAGGCAGGTCTCAAGGATTGTTGTTCTGTAACGTAACTGTACTTTTGATGTGGTCATGAGAGAAGCAAGCACAGATTTACCTGCACTGGCATCCGGACTGCACATTTTTGTTATAGATATATTTTAGACTAGTTGCAGGACAGGTACTCACACTGGATTGTCCATGATCACATCCCTTCCGGTTACTCTCAGATTTTCAGCTGTTCATGCATTCAGAACTGAAATGCTCAGAAAGGACCAGACGGAGAATGGCCCCTTACCATTCTGAGTTGTAAAGAATTGTTAATGCTTTACTCCCACTATCTTCTTATTGAGGGCCCCTCATTAATCACACACCAACAGATGCCGGGCAAACAGAAGCTAGTTTCCTCTCTTCTGCCCGAGGAGTTAATTTCCTGCTGAGCAAGGATAACTGGACCAGTTATCAAGATAACATCTTAAGATAAAGAAAATTATTTGAAGATCCAGTCAATGCAAATCTTTTTTTTTTTACAAATGTCTTATAAATAGAAATACCACAAGTACAGACAAAAGCATAATTATCTGTTTAATGTTGCTATAATATACATACACCACAGAAGGGGTTTATGATATTATAAACTTCAATTACCACCAAAGTGCAAATTTGGAAAGTAGTTAGTACAGTAATATTTCCAGGGATTTGGAATCAAGCAGAAAGGTTTCAAAATTCTAGCAGTATAAAAAGAAGTTTATTAATAATATAATTTATCTCACAAATAATAAAAATCGCACATTTCCTTTTTAGTTGTCCTGCTGTAAATTGCATGGCATATTAGCAATCATTTGAAATATGTCAGTGATTGGAGAGTAAGACCCTCTGAAATAGTCTTTTGAAATATCATTAGCTATATTGAAATATATGCAGGTGTAGCAAAGACACCAGTTACCTATCAAAGACTCAGGCTTCCTCCTACAGTGTAGAGTTATGCCCAAAAAGTGAGTCCACACTAGCTCAGTTCTCTGGGTATAGGAATGCAGATGAAAATAACATGTTACTCAGGTCTGGCCCATAAAAACCTGCCTCTGATCTTTCAAGCTCTCTTTCATCCTTTATACTCTGGCTGGAGGCACCAGAGGATGGCACCACAATATGGAGAGGGCCTGGGTTCCTGTAACACTGTGTGGAAAACTCCCTTGCAAAGGGCTTACCTTAGACTGATTTATTATTATTATTATTATTATTATTATTATTAAGTGGGAGGCAGGGAGGCAGAGAGACAGACTCCACGTGTACCTAACTGGGATCCACCCAGCCAGTCCCCAACCAGGTGTAGCACTACACATCTGGGGCCAATGTCCCATTGCTTGGCAACCAAGCTATTTTAACTTCTGAGGGGAGGCCATGGAGCCATCCTCAGCACGGGCCAACTTGCTCAAACCATTTAAGCCATGTGGGAGGGGAAGAGTGAGAGAAGGGGGAGGGAACAGGTAGAGAAGCAGATAGTCACTTCTCCTCTGTGTCCTGACTGGGAATCAATACTGGGACTTCCATACACCAGGTGGACAGTCTACTGCTGAGCCAACCAGCCAGGAGTGCCTTAGACTGATCTTTAAACAAAGAATTAAACATTGTGTTAAACCAATGAAATTTGGAGATTGCCTGTTACCACAATTAGCTCTGGCTTAATTAACATGGCATGTTGTGGTGTATCAGCCACAGAAACTCCATTCCTCCTCTCACCACTGTGATTTCCTTTCACTAATACGAATTAACAAGAAGGCTCTTTCGATGACTTCTTCTCCGCTTCCTTGTTCTTCACATTTTCTCTTTGACATTTTCCCTATAACATATCTTTTGAGTCTCCTGTCAATCCATTAGAGTCTCGGTATTCTTCATACAGAGGCTGCTGCTGCCGGGACTGAGTTAAGGAGTGCAGGAAGTAACAGGAGGAAGAGGTGATGGAATCAGTTCCCTGAGGGTGCTCTGTCCTTTATTGTTTTAAATTCTATATTGCTTCCTCTACTCCTTCCTGAGACTACCTGGATCATACTCTGTGGCCAGACTGTCAGTGCTCTGCTGAGGTCAAGAGTGAGGTTATGTTGCAGGAGTAACTTCTGAACTCTTTCTGGAAAGGACAGAGCCAGGGGCTTGCTGCATAACAGCCTTGAGAACACCCAGGAGACCAAATCCCAGTGTACTCATGATAAAGTGTAATCTAACTTGCAAATTTTCTTTTTATTCCCTGATATTTCCTGAGGCTATGTCATTGAATAATTACCATTTCCATTCTTCCAAGGAGAGAATCAATCACAATAGAAAAAGGTAGCTGATTTTTTTATGTAATTATCCCTGGAAATTAGGTCACGGCAATATTTTAGTTCCATTTAATTAATAGAAAATTTGCTTGAGAAACAGAACCACATTTTATTTATTTTTTGTTGTGTCCCTAAGTGTGTAAACTCAAGATTCAGAATGGTGTAAGTCCCTTCCAAAGTGTGTACATGAGCACACACATATAAATGTGTGCATGAGTGTGAGAATGTGTGTGTTTCTGTTTACTTCAACACCAATGGTCTAGACTGGCACCTGAAAACTGCATCATGGAGACTGAAACTGAGTTGGCTGTAGATCTCCAGAAGGATTAACATGAAAAGTCACAAGTCTTTATTCTTGTCATTGCTCACTGCTATTTCACAACTAGAGCAATGCTGTGTCTACATTGCCTCCATGCAGATCTTGGTTCCAGTACTTACCAGCTCTGTCACTTTGGACATGTTACTTAACCTCTCTGTTCTTCAGTATCCTGTTCTGAATTATGAGAATTATTATGATACCTACTTCACAGGTTGTGCATAATAACATGAGATAAATATAAAACCCTAATACAGTGCTGTAATAGTAGTCCTTGCAGTAAGGTACCAAAAAGCTGCAAAATTAATATTGATATTCTAGGACCATGATGGCGAACCTTTTTATAAAAACTGCCCATTTTTGCAGTGCTGGTCAACCTGCTCCCTCCCACCCACTAGTGGGTGTTCCAGCTTTCATGGTGGGTGGTGGAGCAACCAAACGGTGCCGCGATTGGCCCACCCTGAAAGCTGGAACACCCACTAGTGGGTGGGAGGGAACAGGGTGACCAGCACTGCAAAAGTGGGCAGTTTTTATAAAAAGGTTCACCATCATGGTTCTAGGAGGAAAGGTCAGACTTTCCTGTTCCATCCTTCCTTTGAGGAGGGGAGGGAGAAAAATGTAGAAGTTTCTAGCTTGCAAGGACAATGGGTCATTTAGTTCTAACTATAGAATAAAGGTTAACTGAGAAACTTCTTTTACCTTTCAATAAGAGACAGAATTTATATACCTCCCTTCCTGGAATCTTGAGAGTTAACATACCTCTAGGCGGGGTCCAGAACCTTTTTGGCTGAGAGAGTCATGAACGCCACATATTTTACAATGTAATTCTGTGAGAGTCATACAATGACCCATTTACGTTATGCATTATCCTATAAAAATTTGATGTTTTCTTGGAGGACAGCTGTGATTGGCTCCAGCCACCCGCAACCATGAACATGAGCGGTAGGAAATGAATGGATTATAATACATGAGAATGTTTTATATTTTGAATGTTATTATTTTTTTTGTATTAAAGATTTGTCTGCAAGCCAGATGCAGCCATCAAAAGAGCCACATCTGGCTCACGAGCCATAGGTTCCCGACCCCTGCTCTAGGCAAAGGAGAGAAGATGAACCCTGAAAGATTATAAATGTCTTTGATTGTGTTACCTTGAAAGTCTTAATGTTTTTGTGTATCCCCTAAACAAATGTTGTAGGTTTGTTAACAACTGTGTAATGATGTCATGCTTCCCCCCACCTGTGTGTGATTAAGAGTATATAACCAGCCTCTGAGATGTATTTGGGGCACATGATTTGGGTCTGCAAATGCCCGTGTCAGCCATATGCAGCTGGCATATTTAATAAGTCTCCTCCTTTAATAAAACCCTTCAAAATTCATCTGGACTTGGTGTCTCTCTACATAAACCCACTGAAGTGGGGTATGGTACTTTGCAGAATCTGAGGTATGGTACTTTACAACATCTTCAATTTATATTAGCTAATACTACTAATAATTATAAAAAGAAGATTACATTGTCTATCAGGGAGGCTACTATATTCATTACAAAAGACCTATAAGATCTCTTCCATGTTGAATAATCCATGAATCTTTACCAGAGCTTCTTCTGCCATAAAATAGGGGTGACTAATCCACTTAATTGGGTTCTTGTCCAGGTCAATTCAATGGTCCCTGTATGTCCCCTCGTCTACAACCTGGCTCCTGTCACATGCCACAATCAGATCATGCTCTCATCCCTGCTGAAAATGTTCCAACAGCTCTTTTTCTCTAACACAATCATAAGGAGCTCCTGAGATGAGCTATAAGGCCCCAAGCCCATCTCATGTAGTGCTCACCTTGACCCCATGCTCAGATTACTCACAAAATAAAAGCATGCCTTTCTCTCTATTCACTCTTCTCTTAGGCTTGAATGCTGACCCCAAACTCTGTCCCCACCCACACATATTATTCTTTCACCACATGTAAAAATGTCTCAATACCATTGGATTTCTTTCAGGATTTGTTTTAAGTAACCACTCTATTTCGAAGCCTTTCACCAATCCTACTCCAAAAGTAAAACGCCTTCTCTCCCCTAGGCCCTCATAAATCTTCCTACATGTACCTATCACTGCATTTCTAACTCATCATTACACTGTTATTTGCATGTCTGTCTTTTTGTATCTGATCATTGACTCCCTAGTACCTAACATAGCACCTAGCATGTTTCACATTGAACACATGAGATTTTTGTTTTTACAGATTAAATATTCAATGTTGGCAGTTTCATTTGGTTCAATTTAGAGTGGGTTCTTGGTATTATGTGCTGAGGAAGGAAGGAAGAAAGGAAGGCAGGAAGGCAGGAAGGCAGGAAGGCAGGAAGGAAGGAAGGAAGGAAGGAAGGAAGGAAGGAAGGAAGGAAGGAAGGAAGGAATTTTTGTTCCCACGGACCTACTACTCACTAACAAGTTTTTTAAATGACACCATAATTTTTACAAACACTAATTTATCTAACTTTATTTATGTTATCTCTTTTTCATTTTCCTGAATTTTGTTAGATATCTAAATTATATCTCTGATTTATGTTTTTATAGAGAAATGAGAGGGACAAAATTCATAATATTGTTCCCAAACAAACAGAAGACTTAGAAATTATCTAAGACAATCACACACACACAAAGACACACAAACACACATTCACATGTGTACTCACATACATACTTGTTCCACTCTAAATCCTCAACTTGTACATACATACTCAATCCTGTTTGCTCCTACTGAAACAGTTTAAAACACTGTAAGACATTCCAATTTACTCAATATATCTTAATTAATTGTTATATTATCTGAAAGCCCAATAATTGTTTTTTATTTCCCAGCCCCAATTTCTGAGCCAGCTATCTATTTTTCTAAAAATGATTATAGTGGTTAGAACACTGGCTCCAACTGTGATGAGCAACCATAGAACAAACACCATATATGAGGTGTTTGTGTCTCCCAGTTCATATCATCAAGGAATGACCCAAATCAAACCATTCACTGATGATTCCCTTTTGGGGGATTTCCTCTTCTTGACTAAGCAAAGGTAAACTATGTCATAGACATTGGGGTTTCCAATGCCTCAGTATACAATGTCACATTGTGACCAATATTGCACTGAGGACCAGCTCTCTGAGGTGGGCTGACTTGACAATAGTTAGGGAGCTCTATCCCTTCTCTGATGGTGAGTGGTCAAGAGTCTTGACCACCAATGTGTTGCATGAGTGAACCAGCAAGCACATATTCAATTTCCTAGAGACCAGGCAGATCATGTGACTAGGAAAAGGAGGCTAAATACGAAACAATAGAGAACGGTTTGGCAAAACATTCCGTGAAAAAGAAACAGCCACTCAGAATCCAATAACCTGTTACTATACTGCTCTAGGATGTCAATGTCACCAGATTTCAGGACTTTTAAAAAGAAGCTAGAAATCTGGATGTTTATGAGAAACTTTCTAGTTTTTGCAGCACCGCATGTATCATACAAAACATCGCTGAATGCTAGATGTGGCCTCCAGCCGGTCACCAGTGGCAACTCCTACGTGAAGCCGTAATCTCTGACACCTTCTGAAGACAGTCCTCAGAAATTGAAAGAGAGTTCTGTGGTCAGAATGTTCAAAGAAACTCTAGTTTTAAATACTTTCATTTATCATTTCTGCAGCTATTCTGACACATATTGGAACTGACTTCAATTTTTCATTTGGAAAATATTAGCTTTCATGTAGTCCGCATTTTGGACCTCCTTAGAACTTAGTAGTACCTCCAGGCGGGGAAAGAGAGAAGAAATCGGCTACAGAGTGAAGGGGGGTTGTGCCAGATGGTGTGTGTATTGTAGGAGATGAGGAATGTTGAAAACGCCTTGGTGGTTTTTAGCAATTTTTCTGCATGTCTCCTTTTCTTTCACTTGCTCAGATCTCTCAGAATGGAAGGGCTTTGGCTCTGTTATGAAATTTTGTTTGAGGAGTCCGCAGAGTTCTAGTCTATGATAAAGAGACCACATCCATTAGACAATTATTACTCCTTTCTCAAAGTTTTCATCCAACACCAGCAAAACCTGCCTTGCAGCCTGACATTCTTCTAAACCACTAACCAACAGATGGCATTGCCAACCTTCCTGAGACACAGACACACACACCTTTCCTGTGAGAAAACTCACAGTTCAGCTCTGATGTTAGGAGCACAGCGAACTTACCGAGCAACAAGTAGGTGGCAGGGAGAGAGAGATGAGTCTGAGGAGAGATTAGTCCCCTCCTTTACCCCAAGCCCCTTACGGAGTGCAGGGCATTTGAGGTCGACCACATTCCCATGTGAAGATGGAAATATTATTAGATAAAACACAGCCCCTGAACAGAAAGCGGGAAAGGTCATCAGTTTGGACTGGAGCATATGTAGAATAACAATGTCACTGCCTTTGCTGGTGTTAAACCTATATTTATTAAACAGCTCGCGGAGCAATAACAGAACACCATGGTCCTCAGATGCTGCCTGCTCCTGAGTGGAGGAACAACAGTAAACATGTCCCTGTCTCTGCCCCAAGTCAGATAATTACACTGACTGCAAAACCTCCAGGCGTGAGGCACTGGAAACCTTTCAGGGGTTCCTTTAGCATGCCCTGCCTTTTCCAGAATTAGGCAAATTTGCTCCTTTTCAGCTGGCTCCAGCGCAGAGGGCTGGCAAAGAAGGGAAAAGAGATTGAATTGTCAGCATTATTGGAAAGATTCATGATTAGTCACACTCACCCGCAGGCCAGGCCCTTGCCAGACAACACACCACTCATTAGTAGACCTGAGAACTGGCGGGCCTCCCACAGCTGAGCAACAGCTCCGGGCCTGGCAGGCCCCCAGGGACCCACAGAGCCCTGCGCTCTCCCACACCCTGCAATGAGGAGGGCCAGTTGGGGCAGGCCTGGGCGCAACTGGCTGCCCAGATACTATTAAGTGAATCTGTTTGTTTTATGCTCTGTTTTGCTTAAAATATAATTATCCAGGAGCTCAGCTAGTGTGCAAGTCAAGATCACATCTCTGCATGTGACACTGAAACAAGTACCTGACTAGGGCCACCAAATTCTCACCAGGTTCCTTTTGGAGGACCCAAGGTCTGGGCACGTCTGTGGTCAGGCAGCCTCCCTGCTTTCGTTTCTGTAGCAGCTCTTCCTGGAGTGGGTAATGTTTCTTTTCCTTGTCTGAGTAATGCTAGCAATTATAACTAAATCTATAGTGCTGGCTATTGGAGAGCTCAGGGAGTTGAAGACAAACCCAACTCATTTGCAGGAGACAGGGTGGACTGCGAGAAAAACTTTAATTCTCAAGCAATGGGGGAACTGGGCCCAAGAGGTAAAGCATGTGTTTGAATGTATAAAGCTGGGAAGAGGAGTTGGGTCCCTGCTTTTTGGTTCACTTTTACGCAGTGTGTTTGAGCTACAATCCTACACAAGAAGCTATTTCTAGTTAGGACAGTAAACTATTCCCCTCTTAATGAAAACAGCATTCTCAGAGTCACAACTCCATAAAAAATCAAAACTAATTGCCTGACCTGCAATGGATAGAGCATCAACCTGGAATACTGAAGTCACTGGTTCAAAACCCTGGGCTTACACATAGGAGAATCAACTATGAGTTGATGCATCCTGCTCCTTCCTTCCTTCCTTCCTTCCTCCCTCCCTCCCTCCCTCCCTCCCTCCCTCCCTCCCTCCCTCCCTCCCTCCTTCCCTTCCCTTCCCTTCCCCTTCCTTCCTTCCTTCCTTCCTTCCTTCCTTCCTTCCTTCCTTCCTTCCTTCCTTCCTTCCTTCCTTCCATTCTTCCTTTCTTAAAAAAACTAATCAAACAGGGCAATATACAAATCATGTATCATAGAAATATATACTTCAAATTGACATGATCCTATTAACCAATGTCACCCCAATAAATTAAGAAACTGATCAAACAGATCTGGCTTCTGTCCCTGAACCCTGTACTGTCCGGCACAGGGGATGTGAAGCAGAGGGGCAGGGCTGCTCTTTCTGAAATGATCACAGCAGCACCAAGCCTGGTGGATCATCACCCCACGCCACAGTGATGGGGAGCCACGATGGGCTCTGGGGGAGGGCAAATCACTGTCCCCAGCTCCATGCAGAGGTCCGCGCCCCACCCGACCCCCACCAAAGTAATAGATAGCCTTATTTAAGGGTCAGCGTTATTTTGTGTACACTGATATGCACATTAGCCTACATTTAAGGTATCTGCCAAAAGTGACACTGGCCCTAGAAGAAGTTCAAGTGGTTAAAAACCATTATTCACAGCATAAGTGTTACTCAAGCATTTGCACTCCATTTCACCAGGCTGAAAACACCCCATCCCGGCTGCTCAGAGGTGTGGCCATGATGACCCAGGAAACATGGTGAGACCTGGGAGAAGTTCCCGTGAGTTTCTAGAGTTTTCAAAACTCCCTGCAAAGCTCCTAGTTAGTATTTCATCTAAAGGATGCGGCAAACTCACAAGACACTTAGCCTGAGGGGTGCTCCGCACTGTGCATTCCTTGCCTCCCTAGAAGGTGGCAGTGGCCGGGTGTGTGTGTGAGTGTGTGTGTGTGTGTGTGTGTGTGTGTGTGTGTGAAGGGACCCTGCAGTGTGTGTGTGGGGGGGTGCTCTGTCCCTTCCCTGTGGTAGTCTTTCCATCACTCTCATTTGCTGTGCTCCTGAGTAAAAGAGGTAGTGCCTAAGACAAGTGAAAGGAATACCTCACCTGACCCCCAAAAGAATTTAGTTTAGAAGTGTCTGAGTCTCCCCACCCCCACAAGGCTAACTTCTCAGGCAATGTGACCTTTTATGACTGTGGTTCCCAAGTTTAGCCTGACTATTGTGTGCACTGAAAACATACTGCTCACAAACCTTAGGGGATATTTCCAAATGAATATGAAGCGATAAAATATCCTCTAATATACATGCTGGTCCACCTCTGAGAGTAAGCGTATGCGCATATGGAGGAAAATATTCTTCACCTCTAATTTTTGTACTTTTCCCAGGCACCATTTTAAGCATGTGGACTCCGCCAGCCCTCCTCACAACCCTTGAGGAAATATTTCCCTCATTTGCACATGAGAGAGCTGATACACAGAGAATTCTCATCCACACAGCTAAGAAGTGGCAGAGCTGGGATATGAACCCAGAGCCAATGTGTTTAACCACTGTGCTGGTTAAGAAATGATGATACGATTCCCTGTGGACACTGCTTTTTGTGTATCCAACATACTTCTGAGTGTTTGAGGGCGGCTCTATCTCTTCAGTGACACAAGGATGTGCATAGGGAAGCAGAGAAGATTTGAGAAAATAAGGCCAACGGGCAGTTCGGCATACTGGTCAAGAACAAAGGTTTGTGATGAGCAGATCTGGCTGGGGTCTACTCTGTCACATACCAGCTATGTCACCTTGCACAGGTTACTCAGCCTCTCTAAGACTCATTTTTTTCATCTATAAAATGGGGGTGAGGGTCCTTGCTTGCAGGGTTGTTGAGAAGTTAAAAAGAGCTGACCCATATAAACAGCATTGAATAGTGGTTGACCACCAGTAAATACAGAATAAACGGTGTTGTCAATTATTATTAAATATAGTGAGGGAAATGGCAAAAGAAGATAAAGTTTATAATAATGATTTAAGGTCCACATTGATTTCTGAGTTATTAAATTTGCTGTAGAGCAGCGGTTCTCAACCTGTGGGTCAAAAATATGTATTTTCCGATGGCTTTAGGCAACCCCTGTGTTTTGGTCGATCGACCCCCGCCGGGGTCGCGACCCACAGGTTGAGAACCGCTGCTGTAGAGACTTATGAACCATAAATAACAAAGTTCCTTTAAAGCAGTAATTTTTTAAAATAACTCCATTTCCTGTGGTAGCTGCTGTTGCTTGTTCCATTTCATGCCATTCTCCCCAGCATTTGGTAAATAACTCACAGCTATCATGTAACAGCTAAACCTGCGTTCTCCACACCTTGAGTCAGAATCTTGGGAACAGATATGACCCCATTCCCTGCGGGTTTCTGTCAGAAATGCGCTCTGGGCATGGTGGCTGGACATTCGACCACATGTTGGAGTGTTCTGGAGAGAGCATGGCCCCCCGCCACACCCTCCAATCACCCCCACCTGTGCCCTAGCTGCTCCTCACAGCTTAGCAACGTGTTGGCAGGTTGCTGGCTGGGAGCCTGTATTCCCCACACAGGTCCTGTCACTATAATAACCATATTTTTCTCTTGCAGTGAAGAGTAATTGAATTAAATGGGGCAGCATTTGATCCTGACCATACTAATTGCCTGATCCAATTGAGGCCTCTGTGAGGTCACAGGCGGGAATGAGTTGAGCAGTCAGACAGGCCGGGCTGTTAGGCTTTTATTTCCTTGCACACCAGACAGCCTCCTCCTCTGAAGGACAGTAGGACTCAATGGGCTAGGAGTGAACCAGAACTGTTTCCAGGCCTGTGGGGAACACAGTAGAGGTGGCAGGAACAAGGTTTGACTGATATCACAACATGTAGACATGCATATCTTTAAATGGGAGCAGTTGGAAGCGCAGGCGATTGGTGAGATCCGTGAAAATGGACTAAAATATATTCTGTGTCTCTGTGTGTCTGTGTGTGTGTGCACATGTGTGTGTGCACGTGCATGCTTACTTGTTGTAGGAGGATTAGCTAGTAGAAATTAAGTTTGGCTCTGGGAACGTCTCAAACTGTCCATGGTTTAAAAGTCACTTGTGGTCTGACCTGTGGTGATGCAGTGGATTAAGTGTCAACCTGGAATACTGAGGTCACCAGTTCGAAACCCTGAGCTTGCCTGGTCAAGCACAAACAACAAGCAATCAATGAACAACTAAACTGAAGCAACTATGAGTTGATACTTCTCGCTTCCTCTCCTCTTCCGCTCTTTTCTCTCTGTAAAATCAATCACTAAAATCTTTTTTAAAAAAATAAAGTCACTTGTCTTTGGCAAACAAATAGTCCTAGTAGTCTTTATCAAGAATATATTATGTGGGTACTTTTCTTAGCTAAAAGTAAATCAGTAACACAGATGATTGCCTTTTAGTGTCTAACTCTATTTTTTTCTTTCTGCAATTAAATTAAATATAAACATCAAAATCTAAATTTATCAACAAGATGCACAAAGGAGCACCAAGAGACAGAAAGCAGAAGAAATCTAAAGGTGTTAGTCTTTTAAAAACCTCTCTCTCTGTCACCCTTCTTTTTGTCTTCACTGTCCATTTGGTCCTGGAATCACTGCTCATCTTTCAGACACAAAATGGAGTGACCTTTGCAAACACTGACCCCATCTCTCTCAACCTCCAAGTCATGACCTCTTAAGGCAAACATGAAAACAAAAAGATGCTTACTTGTTGAGGGTGCCTGGAAGTTCAGCTTTACTTGTAAAGCACTAGCAAGATCAACCTGACCTCTATCTCAGAAGCATGACCTCTGTCTCTCTACCATGGAAGACTCCCTTGATTGTTGGCCCTGGTGAACCAAGTAATCAAGTTGCCAGGCTGGGAGGAGTACTAGTCACCCAAGGCCGGCCAGGAGGATAAAAGAGTACTGGGATTTTGAGAAAAATAGGGAACAGTCAGATACAAGGACATAAGAGGACAAACATTGTTTTCTTAAGAAGCCAAGAAGCCCAGAGTAGATGATTTGTCATCGTGTCTGTTCCCATATTATTGTTCCAGGAAGAAATAATAGGAAGAATTGCCCCCTCACTGATATTCAGAAGGTTAATTTGAATACGAGGATAAGGATCTCTGGGCTGAGTAAGAAAGGAAGTCCTAAACACCCAATCATTTTTAAATTATGGGTTATAACACATTAATGACTCCAGGATAAGGAAAGTTTCCATTGGGCCATATGATTCAGCCCAGTGAGAAAGTGCAATGCCTTCAATATGTGCCAACTTAGTTCCCAACCCATGAATACTCTAGAGTTCAACCAGCTCCTTCTCAAGGAGAGGTTCTCCCAAGAGAGGTGATGAATCACCATTACCATATTGATATAGCAAACAGAGCAAGTCTTGCTGCACTATATGAAACCAGCTTAAAGTTGAAGATTAAAACTTAAATGAGAATGAAGAATAGAAGAGCAGGTACTGAAGGTACCCTGGCCTAAATATCTTCCATATGTGGCTTTATAGCACTAGTATAGACTACACACTTGAATCCTCAAATCCTTAAGGGTGGTCCCTAATCTTGTGAACATTGCTAACATGTTCCTATTTATAGGCTGTTACATCACTGGAAATGTAGTGTTGTCATGTGGTATATAACGTGGTCAAGGAATTCTCACAATGCAAGATGAGGGAGCATGATCAAAACTCCTGACCTTACTGAAAATCGTACCATCGTGGTGCTTTCTCGGCTTCCTGCACCTCCTCCCTTCTTGCATGTTCCCTATTCACAGTGACGATCTATAGGCGCCGTCTGTGACTTCTTTCTTTTCTCACTCATACACGCTCCCCACAAGGGTTTATTAAGAGCTGTCGAAGGCTTCAGTTACCATATGCACACTCTGGAAATGTCCAAATTCAGAGAGTTGGTCAACACACTCTCCTCAACTTCAGTTCACTCAATAAACATCAGTAGAGAACATGCTGTGTGACTGGCCCTGGTCTGGGTACCAGATACTGGGAAAGGACTAAAACTCAGTATCACTGGCAAGGCTCGCATATAATTTTATATCCAGCAACTTACTGAATTTTCCACTCAAACTTATAGTAATAATAGTAATAGTGATCATTGGAAAAGAAATCTGCTACCACTTGTTGAGAATTTACCAGCTGACATCATGCCAGCTGCTCAACCCCCAGTGCTCTCTGGCCCATGGGAGCACAGAGGCACGGCCTCACTCACGCAGAAGCCAGGCAGGCCTCGGGGGCGTGACCCAGTAAACATTCCTACCCCAGCCTAACAACCAGGTGAGGATAAGTAGACATGGGCCAGGTCACATCTTGATAATGTGTTCTAGATCATTTTAGCGTCAATCCAAAGATCATGGCGGTTCTCATCTGGCTTCTGTATTTATGACAAGAAATGTTGGTAGATGATCATTCTAAATCTGAAGTAAAAATGCTTTATCCACTTCTAAGCTTCCAGGTCAGTCAGTCAAGTATCCCAAGATTGCAAGATGAGTTCTTTTGAGAAAAAACAAACAAACAAAAAACAATTACCTTTTGCAACTAGTTCCCTAAGTAAATCATTTTTCTCAATATTATATAATTAGAACAAATATGTATAAAATGGAAGTTGAGCTTGTCATACATAACCCAAAACTTTTGTATTAATTAATACCTCTTATATATTCTCACTGATTAATTTTGTAACTGTTACATATTTAAATTTACAAATTAAATGTTCCCTAAAAAAAAAAAAAATAACCTAGTGCCAAAGGAGTTTGAAAACGACTGTACAAGCCTAAGGATTTAGCTCTGCATCTTAAGGGCCTCCTGGGAGCGGGGGCTGCCTGCATCTTCAGCCTTGCATCCTCCTGCCCCTCGCACATGCCCTGCACCCTGACACACACACACGCTCCTCCTCCGTCAGCATCGTTCCTTACACACGCGTATCCTCCCCTGGAAAACCCTTCACCCCTTACCTCTCATTGAGCATTGCCTCTGGGAAGCCATCCTGATATCTTCAGGTCCAGATAGGATGTGTGTTCTCATATCTGTGCTCCTCCATCACTGTAGATTTTTTGTTTATATACATGGCTGAGATTTTAGTTCAGAGGAGCTATAGATTATTTATATTTATTTACTTAGTGGCTACTCACTGCTGGATCATAATGTATACTTTATAAATATGTGTTGTTAAATGAATGAATGAACAAAATAGCAATTTCCATAAGAACCCAGATTTAGTCCTTAAAACATCTGAGTGTTTAAATTTCTCAAATGTCTATGTTTGATAGGTAATGCCTACTAAGCATCAGGTACGCTTTAACAATTCATATGCATTGCCCCATTGAATTCTCCAATCCAGCTTTGCAAGATAGGTAGTATAATTCTTACATTAGTTTTTCAGATGAGGAAACTGTGGCACAATGAGATAATGAAACATGACCTAATTCCTACAGCTAGTGAGAGAAAAGCTACATGTGGGTGCTGTATGTCCCCCTCAAGATGTCCCTGCTGCTTATACAAAGAAAGCTGTGTGCAGCTGAACCTCTTGGGGGAACAGAGTCATGGTGGCTATCCTCTATCACTGCTGAGGTCACTTTCCTCCACACTAGAGAGTCCAAGGTGTGTCACTTTTAAGCTCTGATGTTATTTCCTGCCTTTGCCCTGACCATTAAGGCCTACTTTTCAATCTGCCCATATTTAGAAAAGCTGGGGAGAGAAAAGGAAGGGACAGGAGCTTTGGGATCATAGGATCCTGAATGTAAGGACTGAGTCTACCATTTCCTGGCTGGCTGACCATCTCTGAATCTGTTTTTACCATCTTTAAAGTAAGTCAATAATACCAGTGTAATATTGGTTGATAATGGCTGTTGTTAGAATAAAATACAAATGTATGAAATACATAGCTTCACTTGCCTTTCTTCTTTCCATTCTAATTACTTGATTTTCCTGTGCTGTAGAGTTTGAAAACCAAGGCTATAAGGATTGTGCCGAAGATAACAAGCTTTTGATGGGGCACTCTTTAAGAAAAGTGTATGAGCTTTAGAATGCGCCTTCTCCTAGCAGTTACCTTAGAAGCCCTGGAATCTTGGCTTTCTTCCTCTTTCTTGTTTGTCTTCCAGACAAAGGACGTTGGGTTCCGGATAAGTGAGGGATCCGGGGAGTCACCGGTCTTACATGGCTCACCACTTGGTGGCAGTACAGCACACTTCCTTTATCCTTACTTCTACGTAAGTATGTCAAGAGGTGGTCTACTTAAAGGCCACTCTCTACTTCTCAATTTCCTATGTTACTTTTGATGTCAATTATTTCATATACTTTTAGGCAAGAGAGAATACTGTTTGTGTATGTTTTCATGCCCTCATTTAGGATGACATGGAGCTTTGAAAGCTAAACAGAGCACATTTTATTAGATTATTTTCACTGGGAGGTTTTTCTTACATGAAATTATTTACAATTAAAAATATAAAGAAATGTTCTCTGTGTGGCACAGCTCTCTAAAAGATGGGGACAAAATCTGTGTCAAAAAAAAGCAATTTATAATGACGGTAATTTCAGCCTCTGTTCCGCTATGGTTAAGGATAGCAGTTTTAAAAGGAACTGAGCTCTGGTCTCTCCAATTAGCCTATAGTCTCTCCCCTATAATGGCCCTGTTTTAACGGAGCCCATTGCTGTGGAAGTAATTATGCCACATGCTCAGAAGAACAATTTGCCATAGCATCAAAGAAGCAATTGGGTTCAAAATGAAAAACAATCCCTGTCTATGTGAGGGAAAGAAGCATGGTGGGTAGGGAGGGTCCAGAGAGCACTGTTTTATGTGGAGGAGTGCTGTGAACAAAAGTTTTGAAATAAAATATCCTAAGAGGAGACAATAATATATGAAGTGAATGGGATAATTTTCCTGAGGCCCCCTCTTGCTTGTCCATTATTTTTTCTATTATGGCACATGGCTAGATGGTCCCAATACATAACTCTTTATAGCTCTTAACATTTCCAAGCATTCCAAATGAATAATTTTATTTCTTTCATAAAAGCTTAAGAGTCAGAGGCTCCATGGCTGTAGGTGTGATCTGAAAGTTCATCTTGTTCCGTTCTTCTGTCTTCAGGAAGGTTCAAACTGAAACTTCCTCAAGAAGATCAAAATCAACACTGAAAATACCATAAAATATATATATTTTTTTCCTGAAGCCAAGGACAGAGACCCCTAAGTGTGAAAGATCAAATATTTTTGTCAAGGAAGGGAGAGGGGGCAGATCCTATGGAAGTCTGATCTCAGGGTTTGCCAGCCTTATGACTTGGACAGATCACATGATGTCTCTGCACTGAAAATCAAAGATAATAATCTACCCCACAGGCTTGTCCCAATGATCAGGAGACCCAACGGATATAAAAATGTTTTGTAAACTGGAGAGTGCTATTCAAATGCCACTTACCAGCTGTGCTCACTCCGTTCATTTCTCCTTCGGTGGGCTAAGGATCCCACAGAGCAGCAGTGCACCTTTGCGAGCCCAGGCTGCCAGGTAGGAGCTGTGCGCTGAGGTCAAAGCGGGGACACAAGACTCACATCCATCCAGCTACTCTCGCCTCCCCTGGGAAAGCGAATCTGCACTTCCCATCGCCCAGACTTGATCTAGCACTAGAACTGTGCGTTGGGGCAGGAGATCCAGATTGGGCCACTGTCTCTCCACAAAACTCTAATTTATTTACCTATTTTGCTACTCATGCAAAATAAATAGTGACTAGAGACACAGGCTTCTGAACTGGCAGCCTGTGGTTCAAACCCTGGTTCCCCCATGATTCAAGAGGTTACTTTGGGACGAATACGGATACTAGCTAGTATTTACTGAGCATTCCGGTGGGCCAGCGTTGTTCCAAATGCTTTATGTGTGTCGACTCAGGTGAGCTTTACAATAACCCTGTGAGGTTTAGCCCAGTTATGATTCCCATATTCCTGATGGCGATACTACCCAGGCCAACTTGCTCACGGTCACTTAGCTGGTGAATGGCAATCACACACGTATCAGAGTTTGGGCAAACTCCTCTTAAAGAAATGTGTCGATGTACATGGGGTGCTTAGAGTGGTACCTGCCACTCGCCAAGGATTCAATGACAACTGTTATTTGTTGTTTGTGAGGACCTGTTATGAACCAGCCACTTTGCCAGATGCATGCAAGATATGCAGCTCCCCCAGGCCCACCCCACAAGTATCACAAATAATGACATCCACTCTGTCCTGGAGACCCAGTCGGAAAGACAATGTGTGAATATTTAGGTGTGCTTCTGAAAGGGATAAGCAGCTACATCTGGAAGGCAGACTTCACATTAGTTTATTTTAGTTGAATCTGACATGATGTCCTTGTAAGAGGGAAAACTTAATCCAAGAGATAACCTCATAGTAGCCTTCATGTTGGAATAAACATCATCGAGTGCTGTGGCAAGTTGTCTAGAACTCCATTTGCCAAAATAACCGATTGGATTTTGTAGTTCCTAGAGTGTCACGTTGACTCCGGTCCTGTTGTCATAACTTTAGGCTTGTTTATTCTCTTCCAGAAGAGGGCACTTCAAGTGATATAAAATGTCTGTTCTGTTTTCCAGGACTTGTTGGCCCTCTACCAGAAAAGCAGAAAACTAATCTTTCTAAACCCACAGTCAACATGTATCTGTGAAATGATGTACCAGGGACTGTATTTGTTTAGGCTTTCCTCAATTGATATCTGCCATTTTGGATTAATTCTGTTGTAATTTTTACATTACAAGGTCACAGAATAAATGCAATGGGGGCTTATTCTCCCTTTTATCTCCAAGAATGTCTTATAGAAGAAAATTGAGCCTAATACAATTCATAAAAATATTAAAAAGCACTATGGTTCTTTTCACCCAGAAAGCAAATTTCTGAGGGAGAACAGTAACACGACATTAAAATGATTTTAAAGGGCATTTCTTGACCACCTACTCTGACCTAAGTTACAGACTATAATATTAGTTGTGTTATGTTGGACAAGTTATTTAACTTTTCTGGACCTCATTTTCTTTATCTATAAATTGTGTGTAGGGGGTGGGAGGAAGATAAAATACTAGTGAAGCACTCTAAGTATTTATTACTTCATTTAATCCTTTCAAAAACCCTGTGAAATAGATGTCGCTGTCCCCATTACATCTGATGAAACTGAAGCTTTACTTCTTGACCTAAGTTCTCACAACTGCTAAACAGCAAGGTGAAGATTCAAATACACTTTATTTCAAAATCCTGCTCTCTTTTCCCTAGACCAAAGGCCCAGGACCAGGAAGAACGGCCACTGGAGAATTCAAAAGCCTAAGCAGTTGGTGCCAGATTTTATTATTATCAACTCAGTTGTCCTTATCACAGTTATTTGGACACTCTGGCCTCCAGAAATTCTTGGTATCTGTGTTTTCAGGTCAGTACTCAGAGAATTTCCCATAAACAGTTTCAAAATACAAAAGCTCTATTCCAAAGGTAAGCAAAGCCAAACTGACTTTAAAGACAGAAAGTTCCGTTCCCTCTGCTCCATGACCTGCTTTGTGTGCTAGAGGTCAGGTTTTCCCGGCGATAAGCCGGACTTAACTAGGAAGCTCTCAAAGCAGGAAAGTTGAGCACGAGTGCCCCAAAGGTCATCTGTGGGGCGATGACCTTAAGAGGAGGGTTTTATCTAAGTGGACTTGTCACTGGGAGTCAGGCAGGAGCAAATAGACACTGCTTTTTGCCAAAGGGTACACCTAGTGGAGCAGCTGACATAATTGGGATTGCTTCTGACTATGGCGGGAGTGTGCAAGAAAGAGGTGATACCAATGTCTAGGTAGTGAGTGGAACTGAGAAACTTCCTCTGGGAAGTGTGGTAGAGTTTAGTGCCTCAAAATTCAGGACACTTTAATGTTCCTGTCCCTTCTCCTCCTTGTTCTGCTCCTCCTTCTCATCCTCCTCCATGACTCATCCTTTCACAAAACAGTAATCAGTCTATCTTACACAATTCATTAAACTCAAAGCCTATTCTGTCTTATATGTTTATAACTTTTTTACTTCACTATAACTCCGTAAGACATGCCTCACACCGACCCCTATGAGCTACAACAAATGTGTAATATGCGCACATTTTTCTACCTGTTTCCTAGGCTCATTCCCAGAAACGATAGTCCCTCTAGGTGCTGTTCTTTGCGCCTGTCCCAGAAAGATGCTAATGAGGACTGCTACCCCACTAACCAGGTAGTTAAGCCGATTAGAAAGGGAGCAAGGGAAGTTTCAAGAGATGCACCTGGGATAAATACCTAATGAAGTTAGAAAAATTACCATACCCATGGCAAGAGCCAGTTATTATAAAGTGGATAAGAAAAATGATAACAACACTGTACATTGGAGCACTTATTTCTTTGAAACACCATGAAAGGTCCACATTCCAGCAGAATGGAATAGAATGTGTAGCAAAATGATGGTTCATGCTCCCGTCACTTCCCTGTCTTCCTCCTGGAGCCTTGCCTGAGACAGTGGAGGCCAATTTGAGGGCCACTTCTCCAGCCCTGAGGACATGGCAGCTCTCGCCTTTCTCCAGTGCTATCCTCCCCTGCTCTTCCGAGGGTCCCAGAGAAAGGCCGCATGGTTGTCCAAATGCTGGTTGTGCTGCAGTTCCGTCAGCAGGCCCACAGGAACTAAGATGAAGGCCGGGAGAGTAGGCTTAGCCCTGTCTCCCTCCGTGCTCAGAGGCCACGGGCAAAATGAGGGAATTCCTTGCGTGAATGTTGTGTAAACTTGGGGCCATTATCATACTCACCCTCAGCCTTTTTGGCTAAATGATTGCAGTTTGTAAAGCCTTTCTTGAGAGCCGTCTTTACTAATAATTTTTTCTGATGCATCTCTGAGTTCCACAGGAAATGTTCCCTTCATTAATAGTGCGGGTCAGATTTACAGAACCCAAATTTAGTGAAAGCTTAAGAAGTTTTCCACATTGGCTGCCCTTTGTGTTTAAATTCAGCGGACAATTGCTTAATTCCCTACAAGGTACACCTCACAGACTTAGTCTAAAATCCTTAAATTTAAAAAGAACCTCCAGGAGTTTTGCAGTGAGAGAGCAGGTGTGCAGATGGGGAACCAGAGCTGAGGGGCTTTGCGAGCTCCACTGAGACTGGTGGGGCCTTTGATTCCAGGAGGAACCGGAGAAGATTCTCCTGGTTGTGCAACTGGAGGATGCATCAGGGCTTTGGGAGCCCTGAATGAAAGGGAAGTGTTTTCCCTGCCTGTTTGCTTGTCAGCTGGTGCAAGACTTGAATAAAGGAATGGCCCACCAAACACACACACACACACACACACACACACACACACACAAAAAAACAACAAAAAAAAAACAACAACAAAACCCAGGACCACTTAAGTCAATCCCAGCTCCCCCGCCCCCCATTAACGGCAGTATTGCATCTGCAAGTAGAAAGGGAGAAGAATCTAATTCCATGACCTGGGAAAGAGAGACTCTTTCCTGATTGTAGGGAGTTATAAAATATATTAGGTCACCACAGGAGTTATTATGTGAAACTAGCATAATTTCATGGGAGGAGCTCAGAATTGAGAGCTGAGAAATCAAGATTCCAGCCTTGTTCCCACCACTTAGAAAGTAACAGATTCTTAACCTTTCTTTTTTGCATTATGTACTTTGAAGACCCTCTGAATTCTGAACCTTAATTATGTACACACGAAATTTGAGGGAACAGATAACAGAGCCTGGCCCTCAGGGTAACCATCCCTCCCTAGTCTTTCCCTACAATTTTTTTCCTGCATGCACACCCCCCAGAGTCCATTAATCTTGTATGTAAAGTAAATAAACAGCTTTCAACATACACATAAAAATTGTGCACTTATTCTCTTTTCTCTACTTGTTTTTATTTCTTGGTATATGTCACAGAGGTATTTAAAATATGTCAACAATAAATAGCCTTTTTTTTCTACTTCTATGGCTGCATAGAATCTTAAAGTTGGAAAGGATTTGCATTAAGAGGGAAACAATCTAGCAAGTTATATTTTTATTGTTCACGATGCTAATTGTCCCATACGACCTTGAGAGGAAAACAAAATCGTGTTGGGAAGTTTTATCAACTGGTAGCGGCATCTTGTCCTTGCTTTTCACGGAATGCTAAAATTATCCCCAGCTCTTCAGAGCACTAGGCACAGTTCCATATGGTTTATATCTTAGCGATCTAGCAATTCATCAATCTGCTTACATACTGATGTTATACTTAGATTGATATTTAACTCTGCTCAGAATCTGTGCCATGTGAAAGACTTACAAATGACTGCTCTGTGGTAATAGATATTGCACTAAATAGAAACTAGTAATCATTTAGTTACAAATCATGGTCCCTTTCTTTTAATTTACACATACATAACCTCATGTTTACATACACACAGGTAGAGCTGGCTATGTCAGAGCCCCTGACATTGACAAGTATGCTAAACACTGAATGCTGATTTTTTTAAAACAGCAAGTAAATTTCTGAATATAAACATCCTCAAGTAAAAATGTATGTAAAGTAAATAAATAGCTATCAATACATGCATAAAAAGTGTGCACTTATAATTCTCTTTTTTCTACTTGTTTTTATTTCATGGTGTATGTCACAGCGGTATTAAAATCTGTCAATGATGAATAGCCTTTTTTCTACTTCTATAGCTTCATAAAATCTTAAAGTTGGAAAGGATTTGAAATCCAATACAGAAATCACCTCTTTTACACCTTGATAGATATTTATGCAAACCTCTTCTTGAATATTCCTAGTGATGGGGAACTCACTTTTGTACAAATTTATGTCAGGGAGATCTTCCTTAAATCAAGCCAGAATTGAACTGGTAATTTCCTTATCAGTTCTAAACCTAAACGTCTTTTCTCCTTCCAACTAGATTCTTCTTTTATATTTCCCAGTCTAATTAACAGAACCACTGATCAGCCATTCAATTGATTACCAAACCCAGGTGAGTCTGTCTTTCTAAAATTGCCTCTTGGGTCTGGTGCTTCTCAGTTTTCCAACAATGTTACCACCTCTTTCTTGGATAACTGATCACTCTGCCTCTAATCTCACCTTTTATGAGCCACCACCCAAATGGAATCAAGTCTTCACTCTCTGAAATCCTACACTGAAGCCCTGAAACACTAGAGGACGAAACTCTCCACTGGCTTAGCTCATCAGGTGTATGTCTCCCTCTCCACTGCAAGTTGCGGCCTTATGGAAACACTTATGGTTAGTTCTCTAAATAGGCAATAGTAATTGATAACCCTATGCCTTTATGAATTTTGTTGATTTGCCTGAAACACTGTCCCCCATTTACCTCCTTAGTGAAGTTCCTAGCACTCCATCTTTCCCTGACTTCCTCAGGAAAAGCTGCTTCTGCACTTCTTGTGCCTCCACTGCACCTCTTGTTCATCCCAAATTCAGTAGCTTTTGCTTCTAGTGATGTTTACTTAGATGTTCACTCCCCCCACATTTGGAACTCTGGGGCAGTAGCATGGTGTCAGACTCTCGGGAGGTAGGAGCTCCCTAATGGGTACAGCACCATGCAACTGGTCTTTGCCTACTTTTTTGCAAGCAAAAAGGAAGGCAGGAAAGAAGAGAGAGAGAAAGGGGAAGAAGAAGAGAGGAAAGGAGTGTGGGAGGGAGGGAAGAAAAAAGAAAGGAGAGAAGAAAGGAAGTAGCAGAATGAATTCCCTTCTCAAAAAATAGTCATCACCATTTATAGATAGCTAATTCTAATCTGAATTATGAAAACTGTCCTAAAATACTACTTTCCCATAGATGAAACATTTTTTAGTTATTCTTCATAAGATACTTTTTACAGACATTTGACTCTCCTAATAGCCCTCTCTGCCTGAATTCTGGAGCTGCACAAAATATTCCACATGTGGTTGACCAATAAGAACACTGTATGTTTGACAGTGACTAAAATACTCCTAAAGAAAGTTATTTGGTGCCTATTGCAGCTAAACTCCACCCACTCAGTTATTTTTTCTTATGAATTGCTTATATTTTTTATATCTCAATTCTACATTTGTACAGTACATGTACCATTTTATTTCTAGAACTTTATCGCCTCCCATCCCTACTGCTCAGAGGACCTCCTCCTCTACCCAGAGCTGAGGCCCAGATAGTCTGAGTCTCTCTATCTAGATTCTGAAATAAGACAAGCAGAGAATGTAGCTGGATAGTGCTGGGTCCTTGGACTCTAAGATTATATACAGTAAGGCCAGGCAGCCTTTTGATCAATGTTCACACTGAAGAGCAAGCAGAGAAAATCAGGCAGCAGGGAGAAGTGGGCTAGGGGGACAGACATCCGAGGAGAAGAAAAGAGAAGACAGAGAGCGAGTAATTAGGGGAGCAGGTGCAAGGGAGGGAGCGCGGAGCTGTTTCAGTCCCTGGTCTGGTCTCCTGAGACCTGCTCGGGCTTAGTTTCTGCAGGATGACTCTCTCCTTTCACTGACAACGTGCCAATGACCCTCACCCAGGACACACTCATAAACACACACAGGAACACAGAATTGTGTTTCCTTGAAATGAGAGAGACTTCACTAGAACTCTCGGCCTACTGATTTTTGTATTTTAAGAACCAAACATTAGGTTTAGTCCCATTAAATTTACATTTTTGTATTCATCTATCATTGCAGGATTTCAAAATGTCACAGAATCTCTCACTATATACTGCTCACAAAAATTAGGAAATATTTCAAAATGAATATGAAGCTATAAAATATCCACCAATTTTTGTGAACAGTGTATATTTAGGAAATAGATTCCATAGATCTTTTAGGCTGGTGACCATCTGAAGAAAGAAAATAAGGCTTGTGTGGCCCAGCCTTCATAAACTGATGATAGGTTTTGTTTGTTTGTTTGTTTGTTTTTTTATATTTTTCTGAAGCTGGAAACGGGGAGAGACAGTCAGACTCCCGCATGCGCCCGACCGGGATCCACCCGGCACGCCCACCAGGGGGCGACGCTCTGCCCACCAGGGGGCAATGCTCTGCCCCTCCGGGGGCATCGCTCTGTTGCCACCAGAGCCACTCTAGCGCCTGGGGCAGAGGCCAAGGAGCCATCCCCAGCGCCTGGGCCATCTTTGCTCCAATGGAGCCTCGCTGTGGGAGGGGAAGAGAGAGACAGAGAGGAAGGAGAGGGGGAGGGGTGGAGAAGCAGATGGGCACTTCTCCTGTGTGCCCTGGCCGGGAATCGAACCCGGGACTTCTGCACGCCAGGCTGACGCTCTACCACTGAGCCAACCGGCCAGGGCCTCATGATAGGTTCTTAAATGACCTCATCTCTTCTAAACGTTTACAGGTGACCTATTTAATTACTTAACCTAGACTTTTTAAAACTATAACATTTTCTTATTTCCAGCCTTCTGTACCTTTTCATCCTCCACAATTCTCCAGACATTTTTGTGTTATTCCGTCTTACTGCATTATCTTTTCAGTGAATATTGAATGTTGCTTTGACCCTTTCTTGTCTGAAAATCACTTTTAATTATTGAAAGAAATGAAATTCAGAAAGGGACAGGAATATTTGGTTTGTCTGAGGCAACATGATCGGTAATCAACTCCCAAGTGTAAAGTCGCCTCCTTCATGTGCCCACTACGGTCTTCTGTCCAGATCGCCTTCCTTCTGAAACCGGAGGAGATTAGGATTATCATTTTGAAATATAAAAGCATAATTATTCACTCACTTCTTTCAAATGTATTCAGTCTGACTGCAGACACGTGAAAAGACAACAGTGATAAGGACAGCAGCTAATATTTGTTTTGTATTTGCTCTATACCAGACACTGTGCTAAATATGTGCTACATATTATGTAATTCTTAAAACAGGGTTACGAAGTAGCCCCATTAATCATCTCCACTTTCAGGTAAAAATCCACCGCTTAGCTAGATTATACAGCTTGGCTTGCTTAATGACACCCGGAGAACAAATGTGAGAACTGTGAGTTGAGGATAGTCACGGTTTACATCGTCCTGTACAGCACTCCAGTACCAAGTGCAGGAGAGGCCAGTTAGAACTGGTGCTGAACTTCGCATCTGTTTTCTTCTCCATTTGGTTCATAAAAAAAGTTAGCTCTTATCACTGATATTATTATTATTATTATTATTACTATTACTATTATTAATGTCATTAAGGTCTCAGTGCTAGTTAGTAGTACTGATGAAGTTTGAACCTCGGATGACCAAATACTTCCTAATATGAATACTATTAAACCCAGCCATTAGATAAAGAAGCCATGGGCATCTCTAACTCTTCATATTATGCATGGGCTATATTCAAAATTGTGTTTGGAAGTTAGTTCTTCAGAACTTCAAACGCATTTCCTCATTGAAATAATGCTTCAGATAGAGTCAGCCCACACAAATAAAGCTGAAATACTCTATATGTATAATTAGAGTAGAACACAAGTCATGTGTAACATTGTATTTTCACTACACATTCTTCTTCAGTCTTTGTTGCTCCTGAAAAAAATAATTGTCCTGAGATGAGTTGTAGCACTATCAGCATTGACGCTATTGACATATTGAAGTCTAAATAATAGAGGTCAGATTATGCTTTAATAATCATACAGTCATCCTAGCGAGTGAGCTTCCACTCGCATCCAATAGCTCAAAGCCAGGTGAAGTGAGCACACAGTTTCCTGGGTGGAGGAAAACATTCAGTGCTGAGGAGTTAGAGAACATAGCAGCCCCGAGGGGATAAGGTGCAATGGTGGGAAAAAGCTAATGAGATCCCAGGGTTAGCTGAACTTCCTTCCTGGCGTGACTGTAATTCCTGACTAACTTTTATTTTTGATGGGTATAAGGAGAATGCAGGTAGAATTGATGCTAAGCCTGAAATTCTCAGGAGGGGTTGATAATTACCTTGGTATCCTGGGCACAGTAGAGATTACAATATAACTATTCCAACTAAGAAACAAGGATTGCCTCCTAAGTTAGCCGAAAAGAAGGTTTATTCAACCTGAGTGACTCTGAGGAGATTTGGTAAACAGTCTACCCATAGGCTCTATACTTTCCCTTATTATTAGAAATCACTTACCTGTAATTTGAAAAAGAATTCATCAGGTATACACAAATGACCTATGTGAATTGCCAGACCCCATGGAAGTATCACTATAGCCACCTAGACAACCTTAGGCCCACTAAGTTGGGGGTTGCTGCCAAGTACTTATGTTCTATACCAGGGGCTCAGAAAAGTAGTTAATTTTAGTCTATTTGACAAATGTCCTCAGTGAAAACAGTAACACCTTCTTGCTCCAACTTGCTCGTGTTGAACTGACAGGTCTGGGCCTGGCTGACTGATAAGGGAAACATACTCTCTCCTCCCCCCAGGAACCCCCAAGTTTCTCAGTCTCTGCTCATTGAGAACACACTTAAATATATCTCTTAAAATGCAACATCTAACAAAAATGTATATACATGCAAAACACTTCACAAATGGTTGGGCCTTTATTTCTAATCACCAAAACATGGAAACAACTCAATGTCCTTCAACTGGTGGATGGCCATAGAAGCTGTAGTACATCCGCGCATAGAAGCACTCACTTCAGCAATACCGAGACACGTAACAATATGGACAAATCTCAAGTGCGTCAGGCTAAGAGACAGAAACCAGACACGAAAGCCTACATACTGCATGATTGCATTTGTACAACATTCTGAAAGGTGGCACTATAGAGACAAGAACCCAACCAATCAGTGGTTACCAGGGGCTGGGGTGAGGGGAAGAGGTTGACCACAAAAAGGAACAGAGGCATTTAGAAAGGTGATGAAACTGTTTCATATGTGCATCATGGTGGTGGTCACACAAGACTACGTGTTTGTCAAAATACATAGAACCCTACAGTTAAAAAAATGAATTCTTGATTATGTACATACAATACACCTCAATAAACCACCAAAAATATTTTTAAAAAATTTTTTTATAAAGAAAAATACCCAAAAGTCTAAGTAAGCTTAATTGTATACTTAACCCCTGCAAATGTTCAGGTAGATGTTTTTAATTGAGAACTCTTAAATTGATAGCTGAATGGGGTCACTATTGGGCAAGCTGACTGCTGTTCTGAGAGGCTGCCGAGGTGCTCAGGGGAACAGCATGTCAACCCTGTCGGTTTCTAGAACGTGTTGGTAGATTAGGTTGGGCTGGCAAAGGGGTGACTAGAAGTAAAGCCAAGCTTGGTGTCTGTGGGTGTATGTCCTCAGAGTTACTTCTCTAGAGCCAAGGACAGATGCCTAAGTGATCTGTGGGCAAAAATATCAGCTTCCTCACAGCGTCTCACTGAATCCTCCTAAGATGTTTTCAAGACAGAGGTTACCATCCCTGCTGTGCGTAGGTGAATAAGCTGAGGGGTGTGTGTGTGTGGGGGGGGGCGGGTAAGTAGCCAGATCACAGCAAGATTGTGGACTGTAGGGTTAGGCTTCTGACTTCGCGCTTCTTTGTTTGTTTAGTGGTGGTAGTGGTTGTTTAAACACTACTTCACTTTCCATCTTTGAGATGGATCGATCAAATAAGAAGAAAGACTGGTAGAGATGAATAAAAGCTTTTCTTTCACTGCAAAGATAAAAAATAGAATGAATTTCTATAAAAGAGACATAAAGCAAATGTTATCCAGAACAGTCAGTCTGTGGTTATATGAAACCAAACATCTGATTTATAATTGTGTAGCTCAGGACAGTATTCAGGTATTCTGATGACACTATTGAAAACACTCAGATATTTAGAGTTTTGAGGTAAACTGTCTGACATTTTTCACACCAGCCAAGGTCTAGGAATGTTTGATTTCCTTCCATACATCCTGAGGGACACAGTGGAGGCACCTGGCAGTGGGGTTTGTATTTACAGGGTACATGTCTCACGGAATTCTGTCACTATATCTGAAATCACTAGACTCTCCCACACAGAAGGATGGGAAATAAATCAGCACTTCAGACATCTTCCCAGTAATGTAGCTCTTGCTGCTACATTGCACAAGAAGCACAGAGTGTGTAATGTGTTGGGTTGGTACAAGAACAGCCTTGGAAATTTTGAAACCAGAAGGGTCAGAATGGTAGGAAGTTTGTAACAGGGAAAATTCTTGCACTGGCAGCTGATAAGCTAACTCTCTTGACTGGATTCTCCTCTCCTCTGGGCACTCTGACTAACTGAACGAAGCAAGTCCTCTGTGGTTCCACAACACCACACAAAACAGATGGCCCCTCTGCTTGAAGACCTCCCGTAGGTCCACAGTGCCTATAGGGAAAGCAGAGGCCCAGAAACATTTCCTGGAGGGCTAGAGAGTGTGGAGGGAACACAGGAACAGGATATGACAAGGGCTGTGTGTGCTATTACAGCTCACACCGAGTCTCCTTCTCAGTCAAGACCTATCTCAGAAAGAGACTGAAGAGCTCAGAGGTGGCTGCTTTCACCCTGCTGCTTCCTCACACTCTGGAGATGTCCCCTCCTACCCTCCCTCTCTCTCTTTTCAGTCTCAGCTTTTCTCATCAAACCCTAGCATCAGGCCTATGTACCTTCAGAAGGAACATTTGAAGTTCCCTTTTTTTATTCTTTTGTTTTTTTCCTTTGTTCTTCCAAGTTGGGGAGGTCCCAGGGGTGGGGGAGGAGAAAAGTGGATGGGGAGGAGGCTCTGTAGAGGCAGCAGCAGAGGAGAACCGGAAGCCAGAGACCTCCAGTGCTGAGAGGGCTCTCCAACACATTAAAACGCATGTGTCTCCGCGGTACCTGCACCCGACCTTGAACAGTTCTTGTACATCTTACCTGGAGCAAACTCAGAAGAAAAACTAAGGATTGATAATCCATTAGCAAAGATGTGACTTTGAAAGTATTTCTAAACACCTCCATTAAATGGCCAGTTTTAAATATACCCTTTCTACTGAATTTTAAATATGACTAAATTTCGTCGTCAGTGTATGGATGGCCCAGTTTCAACTGCCAGTTGGGGAACACAGGAGAAGCAACCATCTGCTTCTCTCCCCCTCCTCTTTTTCTTCTCTCCCTCTTCCCCTCCCACAGCCACTAGCTCAATTGGTCCCAGCGTCAGCCCGGGTGCTAAAAAAAGCTTGATTTGATCATAGTCAGCAGATGAGGGTTGCTGGGGAAAATCCCAGTCAGGGCACATGGGGGAGTCTGTCTCACTATCTCTCCTCCTCTCACCTAAAATAAATAAATAAGTAAATAAGTAAGTAAGTTTTAAAAAATATGATTTTCACAGAGTTGAATAAAGTGAGTCACTCTTGCAATAAAGTCAAGTCTCCCAGAGGAGAGCGTGCTCCGTCTCTTCTCCAGTGCCTTAACAGCCAGGCGAAGGTAATGCAGCCACGCAAACCTGAAAGCCAGGCTGAACTGAGCAAAGACCTCTGTCCTGGGGCACAGGGTCCTGTTTGGAACATTATTCCTGGCAGGGATCACAGGGTGATAATGAATGTTTCTCTGGGTCTGAGTCAGTCTGTCAGAGGGTAGAAAGCAGCTTTCCAGTTCCTATGGAAAAGAGGGAGGGAGTAACCAGTGGCAAGAGGGACGAGCTTCCTGACCGTGGTACTTCCCATCACTCCGGGCTTTATGGGACCAGTGGGAATGAAGCGAGTGCATGAACTAGGAGTGAAAGAAAGCAAACCAATTGCCTTTTTATTTTTTTTTTAAGAGAAAATTTGATTTTCTTTTTTTTTTTTTTTTTGTATTTTTCTGAAGCTGGAAACAGGGAAAGACAGTCAGACAGACTTCTGCATGCGCCGGACTGGGATCCACCCGGCACGCCCACCAGGGGGCGATGCTCTGCCCCTCCGGGGTGTCGCTCTGTTGCGACCAGAGCCACTCCAGCGCCTGGGGCAGAGGCCAAGGAGCCATCCCCAGCGCCCGGGCCATCTTTGCTCCAATGGAGCCTCGGCTGCGGGAGGGGAAGAGAGAGACAGAGAGGAAGGAGAGGGGGAGGGGTGGAGAAGCAGATGGGCGCTTCTCCTGTGTGCCCTGGCCAGGAATCGAACTCGGGACTTCTGCACGCCAGGCCGATGCTCTACCACTGAGCCAACCGGCCAGGGTCCCAATTGCCTTTTTAATCTTACGTTTTAAATTTCATCTCTCAAGGAGTGGCCACTTTAACCTTTCAGTATTCCTGTGCCCAGTTGCACGTTACAAGGACAGAACATTAAGAATCTCTTGACTTGGCCCAAATCCTATTTTTGCTAATAAAATAAATAAAATACAATAAATTCTATACAAACAATCAGCCAGAAGTTGTGCTTAGAGTCACTAAAACTGCTTCAAGTGGAACAGTCATTCAGTCAACAAATACTTACTGGGTGCCAAGCTCAGCAGGAGGTATCACAGGGCACCCACTATGACTATAGCCTGGTCCCTGACCTCTAAGTGCTTGTAGTCAAATTAGGAGACAAAGACGTACACAAATGGCCCCAAGGCTATGTTATAAGGGCTGACCAGGGGCACAAAATAAATGTGACGTGGAGGAAGGATTGATCAAAGGAACTCTGGGGGTGGGGTTAGAAGAGGATATTCCCAGAGCATGGTGCTCGGGGCAGCCTTGCAAGATGAGCAGAAAGGGACAGAACCAGGAGTCCCCTATTCAGGGCATTTTAGCTCCTGGGGAATTGTCAACCCAAAGTGCATTAAATTTTCCATCAGAGGGAATTAAATTTTTCCATGAAAATATATACACATGCATGTACACACATTTGCCCTCTTCTGTCTTGTCAGATTGATAAAAATTACTTTTTGTTCCGTTTTCCCAGGTCCCAGATGTGGTTAGATAAAAATTCCAAAGGCGAATAGAGAGCAAGTGTACCTCACCTCTGTGATTTCAAGCGCTCTGGGGAAAACTTTAGGATAGCGAGGGATAACAACTAACAGTATTTTTCCATCTGATTGGCAATCATACCGTGTTTGCTCTTTAGACTTCATTTAGCTTTCTAGTAAGGTTATCTTGCACACTTTCCAGGGTCCCCTGATATAAATAGACTAAGCTATACGCAGGAAATCCAAACAAGTGTGCCTTTGTCTGGAACACGGTGACAATCATATGGAGTGGAGAGAGACAAACACGAGGAAACAACAGTGACCAGAAAGCTTTAGGACATAGCTAGTCACTGTGACACCTTCATCAGATCTGCTGGCTGGTCATAAACTACTAAGCTAGAGATGCAGGTCAAGGTCAAGGAGAAAAAATAGGTTACAGTGAAACGATAGAGGTATTTGGCTCTTCTAACTTATTTTTAAAAAGAGCTTCAAGTTTAGTAATTTTTTTAAATAAAGAAAGAGAAAGAAAATCTCACTGTTAGTTAAAAATGAAAAACTGAGTCCAGTTCCAAAGGAGCCCAGAGCTTGCCAGCGGCAAGTTGGTGATATAAATGAAGATTGAGCTACCTAGATACTTCAGTTCCCTCTTTGTTTTGGCAGGCGTATGGGAAAAAATGTGCATAGCCTGGATCAATATTTACCTCATTTTATTTATAAATCTGAATCAACAATATGTTCAGTTTGACATAGATTCTGCTTAACCAGAAGGGAGATAAGGTGGACAGTGTCCAGGTTTGCCCAGAACTCTAAGTTTTGAACTGGGAAAGCTCTCAGTCCTGGACAGACCAAGATGATTTGGTCACCCTAAGGCCTTGGTCGGCAAACCATGGCTTGCTAGCTACATGCGGCTTTTTGGCTCCTTGAGTGTGGCTCTTTGGTCAGCTTAGGAGTACCCTAATTAAGTTAATAACAGTGTACCTATCTATATAGTTTAAGTTTAAAAAATTTGGCTCTCAAAAGAAATTTCAATCGTTGTACTGTTGATTTTTGGCTCTGTTGACTAATGAGTTTGCCGACCACTGCCCTAAGGGAAAATAAGTTCCCAAATGCGAGTGTCTATATCCTGACTGAAGGAATCCCTGTTCTGTCTTCGTCTTTTACAAATGATATTTGAGTCTATACTAGAAAGGAATAAAAAGGAACAATCCCTTCTTTTCCCACATATAGTCTCAAGGTCAGTGCCTCTTACCTATGGCCAAATCAGTTATTAGCAGGCAGACACAGTCGATCAAGTTCTTGGTAAATGACAATTTTCATCCACTTGTAGACAGTGAGATTGGCTTTTCCAAGAGGCTTTAAAATAGCTACCCTAATCCAGGGGAAAAAGGGTCACCTGGGAACTTGTTAGACATGCAAACCATCAGGCTCCACCCTGCCAGACTGAATCAGAAACTGGATTACCTGACTGGTGATGGTGTAGTGGATAGAGAATCATCTTGGGATGCTGAGGCCCCAGGTTTGAAACCCCGAGGTAGCCAGCTCGAGTGTAGGCTCATCTGGCTTGAGTACAGGGTTGCCGGCTTGAGTGTGGGATCATCGACATGATCCCATGGTCACTGGCTTGAGCTCAAAGGTCACTGGCTTAAAGCACAAGGTCGCTGGCTTGAGTCCTGGGTCACTGGCTTGACTGAAGCCCTGGGTCAAGGCATGTGTGAGAAGCAATCAATGAACAACTAAAGTGCTATAACTACAAATTGATACTTCTCATCTCTCTCCCTTCCTCTCTCTATCTCTCTCTCTCTTGCAAAAAAGAAAAAAGAAAAAAGAAAGAGAGATAGAGAGAAAGAAATAAAGAAAGAAAGAAAGAAGGAAAGAAAGAGAGAGAGAGAGAGAGAGAGAGAGAGAGAGAGAGAAAGAAAGAAAGAAAGAAAGAAAGAAAGAAAGAAAGAAAGGAAAAACATGAAGAAAGAAACTGGAGAGGGAACCAGCAAGCTCTGTTTCAATGAGTCCTGCATGTGCTTCTGATGCAGACTCAAGTTTGAGAACCACCACCAGTGCTCTGCAGACTCTTCTCAAAAGGTCAGATAGAATTGGTATGTACCTAATGTACCTATCATAGGTGACAAAAAAAAATTAGACTATAGTACATGAGTTTAAAGAATTTTTATTATAAATAGAACAAAAGCAAAACATCTGAAAGAAATTGATCACGTCATCTTCTCCCCTCCTTTCTCCCTTTTCATACCTGCATCCTCACTACACCCACCTTGCCCCCCTAGAAGCAAGAAAATTAGATCCTAGGAGAAGGGCCGATCCCTTCAAAGCAGCTCAGTTAGGTCAGTGACATCCCTCTCAAGGCTTGTTGGCTGGTCTCTGCCCTCCTGGGTAAACCCATTCAGGGTTGCCCAGCAGACTGACTTTCTGGCCTGTAGAAATGATGACAAATTCACATAGAATAAGGGGCTACTGAGCTCAGGTACTGCAGACATGGCAGGTGGTTGGAGCTGACTTGACAGCAATTAAATGTACAAATCTTTGATTAGGCTCCCGGGAATGGAGTCATTAGCAACCCAGAACGGACCAGCTTGCTTTCCACTGCTTCATTAGCTGCTCCAGCGATGTTACTTTAAAAAGCAGAGGGGAGGGAAAAAAACCTCTCTAGCACAGAATGAGAAAAGTTGAGTGACAAAGCAGGGAGGGAGGGGAAGAAGCCAGTGTGAGCATTTCTGGCTGAACAAACAGGTCCCCTGCTTTTTGCAGTGTAGTTGCTGACATGAACTTGCATGTTCGCTGGGCTGTGAAGTAGCCCCATACCTATCTGATTAATCTGCCCCAGAGGGATCTTTTTTCCAATCTGCTTTTTCAAAATCCTCAGTTGACTTATTCTTACCAGCCAAAGCCACAGTGTGGTGGGAGCCTTCCTCTGGGTTCAGAGTGCAGGTGGGCCAGCTCTCGTGCAGAGCTACTGGAGGGCCCCATGACCTTGCCTGGCAGTGGATCTGGCCCCACAACCACCCTCCAAGAGCCACAGAATCCATCTCAGTGTCAATGGTCTGCTTCTATGGCCTGGCCCTGGCTCCCTCTGTGATCGGGGCTAATGTCTACTCCATGCATTTCCCTCATGTTATTAGCTAGAGGCTGCCTAAAATCAACCACACAAGTTAATTATCTTCCCAACCGGGAGCTTTAGAACAAAAGAGGAATCGTCTCAGAACCTTAATGTAAAATCTTGCATGGCCGTTTATCTGATATAAGCCTAATTCATTGTATAATTTATTATTTATATCATTCTCAATCTGCCAGTCACTGCATTAATATTATAAAGCATGCTCCACAAATATTCACTGGTCACCTGTTATAAATCTCATATTAATTGCTGTGGGAAAGCTGTCAGTGAGAGGACAGTCTATCTTTGACTTTATATCTTCTAGAAAGAAGCATCCTGTACTCATTTTCCATAATTTTTTCATTTATTTATTCAACAATAATATGCTTAGCTTAAGTATTTTTCTTGTCAAGAGAAATACAAAGGACAGTAAAGGACAATTATCTCCATTATAGAGGTAAGAAAACTAAAGCACAGAGAGGTGAAGTAACTTGCCCAAGGTCATGCTGCTGATAAATAGCAGAGCTGGGATTTAAAACCTGGCAGTTTGGCTGCTTAACACTATACTATATGCACCTTTCAGTTGCTTACAGGTTAATAGTGAGGCTAAACATCAAAACCAGCCATTTCAATACAAAGTGATAAGCACATCTGTGTAAACTGGACCACACCTCCAGTTATGCTCAAGACAGCATACCCTATTGCAGGGTGGGTGAGAGATTGGGTGACCTAACATCACAGTGGTACGGCCCAAACCTCCACCCTGGCCAAGTGGGGTGCCTACTGTGACAACACTGTGCTCTTAGCACCAGCCCATTGAGGGCAGAACTGCAGGAAGTCTTGGGTCCAATCACCTATGCGACCTTAGAGTCAGGAGCAGCTGGGGCTCAGGAGGCATAACCTGAAGTCAGTCTCTACCAGGAGGGGCAAATACCCATCCCTGAGGATGCCTGGTATGCTGATGGTTCCAGCAAGGGCCAACCTGCCAAGTGGATGGCTATAGCCTTCCATCCGGCTCCTGAGACTATTTGGATGGACACGGGTACAGGCCAGAGCAGCCAATGGGCAGAATTAAGAGCTGTATGGCTAGTTGCTCGTAATGAGCCTTCACCTCTGGTGATTTGCACAGACAGCTGAGCTGTCTATTGTGGACTGACCCTTTGGATTGCTACTTGGCACATTAACCAGTGGATGATAATGCACCATCCACTATGGAGTCAGGCCATGTGGCAGGACTTATGGGAAAGAGGACAGCAGAAAGAGGTGAAAGTATACCATGTCATAGGGTGTGCCCCTCTAGCCCATCCTGGGAATGATGAGGCAGATATCTTGGCAAGGGCGCGGTGGTTAGAGACTGCACCTGCAGGTGACGTGGCGCAATGGCTCCACCAGCATCTGCTCCATGTGGGACAAAAAACTATGTGGGCTACGGTTAAGGTGTGGAACTTGCCTGTGTCCTGTGCAGAGGTACTCGCAGCCTGCAAGCAATGTGCAGTGTGTTCTAAGGAGAACTTGCAGAGAACACTGGTGTCACCTGGACAGATCCAGAGGGGTCATGTTCCACTGACATAGTGGCAAATAAACATCATTGGACCCTTACTGAAGTGAGATGGGTACCAGTATGCAGTCACCTGTGTAGATACTGCCACCAGTGTGCTTGCTGCTTACCCTGCTCATAACCCAGACCAAAGAATAGTCATACAGGCTCTGGACCACCTGAGTGCTGCGTATGGGCAGATGCTGGTCCTTAAAAGGGACAATGGTACCCATTTCATGGGTCTTATGGTGAGGCAATGGGCTCAAGAACTAGGTGTGGACTGGAAGTACCATGTTCCCTACCACCCACAGGTTGCTGGTATCATTGAGAGGTATAATGAACTCTTAAAGCAGGGACTGCGACAGGAGGGGGGCACTGGCTCCCTTACTATATGGACACACTGCTTCTGGAAAGTACTCTGGATTTTGAATTAGAGACCTTGCCTGGGGGGCCAAGCTCCAGTGGAGGCCAGCCTGCACTGGGCAGCTTCTCCTATCCAGTTGAAGATATGACCCAAGAATGCTTTACTCAAGCCGGGCTTTGGACAGCAGGGCGACATGCTTTTGCCTGCCCCAACAGCCCTCCTTAAAGGGCAAGGCTTCAATGGGCTTGGCCCTGGACCATACAGGCCCCCCATCTATGATAGGTAGCCATGTTGGCACTGTGGGGAAGGGGGTTAGAGGTGGACCTCCAGTTAACTCCTTGGGCAACCAGCACCTGGCTGCCTAAGGTAGAAGTGTATTAACCCTTGAGTGCTCAAGGGGACAGCATTATGAAGGGCACCTTTGTAATTTCTTTATGGCCCATAATGAGTTCTCCCATTTTGCTGCACATTGAACCAGCAGATCTTGGTGTGCAGGCCAATAAGCTTTCGTATGCCCGCCCGAGGCGGCCTCTGGTACCAGCTACTGTGCTGTCTGCAGACAGAACAACTCTGGCCTGTGTTCTGCCAGAAGGGCAAGATTTGCCTCTCTTGGTGCTGCTGACCACTCTATCATTTCACCCATAGCTGTGTTTGTAATTCTGTGGTTGTAGACCGTACTGTTTTGGTTTTGTAATGCACCTCACTCCTCACACAGGGACCATCATGGAAGAAACCTGTCACATAGATTATGAGACCAGCAACCCTAAAGGGGTGGAATGTGGGGCAGCTGTGTTAGGCTTGCTTGCAGGTTTACCAGCTGCAAGCACTTTACTTGATCAGTGCGTGAGCACGCGGCAGAGGCACGTGTGCATAGTCTACATAAGGCTGTGGGTGCTTCCCCTGGGCTGCGATTCTCCCAGATCGCTCTCCTGCCACCGTGAGGTGCAGTTTTTCTTGCTCCCTGGCCCTTACTGTGAATAGCAGATTTTCCTTTGTTTATTAGCTCTTTCCTTTTGTTGTTTATTTGCTTGCCTATCTTCATGAGCCCCCAATAAACAGGTATGGTCCGACAATTTCTGGCCACGGTTTCTGTACCGTCTGTCCGAATCCAATGCAGACCTGCCTGGCCTCGACCACGGCATTATAGAACTGATCTCTCGCTTCTTCACTTTGTAGATTTTGCTTATGTTCCCCCTTCTGCTGAAATGCCTTTCCCTCCCTTCCTTGCCCTTTCCCGCAATATTCTACTTGCCCTTAATTACTTGGCTCAGACAACAGCAGTTCTGGGAAACCTTCCCTGAAGCTAGATCAGGTGCCCAAGTGTGCCCTGCCCCCCCCCACACCTAACACCCACATATTCCACAATCTCTGCTTTTAACACATTTTGCTGTAATTGTCCCTTAATTCTGTGTCTCTCCCATCAGACTGTGTCTTGTCCATCTTTGCATCCCCAGTGCTTCACACAGTGCCTAACATATACAAGTTAAAAGTATAAGTGGTGTAAGCCTGACCATCAGCAATCTCTTCATCACTTTGAAAAATAAAGTGATGTAATGCTGGTGGTTGAGGCCAGGCAGGTTCTCACTGAATTCAGGCACACAGTAAAGGAACTGCAGAGCCAGAAAGCGTCAGGCCATGCTTTTTCGTTGGAAGCTCACAAAGACATGTGAGCACATAAACAACAAAAGGGAAAGAGCCAATAAACAAAGGAAAATATGCTTTTTGCAGTAAAGGGCAAGGGAGCAGGGAAAACCGCACTGCGCGGTGGTGGGAGAGCGATCTGGGAGAATTGCCTAAGAGGGAAAGCACCGCGCCTTGCATGGACCACACACAGGTGGCGTCGCCACGCACCAGTTAGGCAAAGTGCTTGTACCCGGTAAACCCACGAGCAAGCCTAACACAGGTGTTGTCCCCACAGACGTATTCAAGTGGCAGAAGCTTATGACTAATCATCTCACAGAGCTGGGACTCATTCTCTCCAAGGAAAATGGAAATTTTTGAAAGCGAAGCATGTTCTACACTTTTCTCCCACAGTGCTCAATAAACAGGGGACTAATGGTATTCTTCTCTTTAAACTGCTGATTCATTCCCAATCTTTCCATTCTAACAATCTGCTCTTACTCTGAGCTTAGAGGTTCTTTTAATTTATGACCTTACCCTAGAACCAAGCTGTTATCAAATACACCTGATCCTTTCCCAATCCCTCTGACTAATCTACTTCTCTATTCAGCCTTGCAGCCCTGGACCAGCCTGTCTATACAAATCCGATGCTAGGCAGAGTATCAAGCAGGAGCATACAGACCTCTTTTCCTTTATAGTCTCCGGTTCTCAAGAGTCACCTGTGCTATGCCATGTGGCCACTGGCAAAGCAAATACCCAAATCTCATGTTCCTTGTGTACTCTTAGTAGCACTACAAGGGGAGAAGGTAACAGCCAACAAACACATTTACAAAATGCCCATGACTGAGATAACTGGAAGACCCCCAAATAATGTGAGATGTAAATCGTACCTGCCTTCACTAAAACCTTCTAGATTTTTGATCTAGAATGAAAATAAATCACACGGAACAATTCAAGCAGCATTACAAGTTGTGATGAAAACGGCTTATTTGTGGTTTAATTTTCCATTCAATATGCTGTTCTGTTTTATGAGCCGTGGCTACCGTACAGATGTAAGCAGGAGGCAAACACCTGTGAGTAGGTTTCACAAGGCTTTCACATGGGTGAGTCACCTAGGTGGGAAAGTCAGGGGATGTGGGATTCAGAAGGGGTAGCAAGGAAAATGTCTTGGATAAGGAGCTGGGGACTGAAACTGGGATTTGAATACAATCATTTGAAAATCTTGTCTGATATACATGAAGTGATAAATAGTAACTGTCCTTTTCTGCCCAGAATTTTATATGATTTCATCACAGAGTAAAATCGCAGGCATCACACCTCATTACTGCCTTTACAGGTGATCACCAAATACAATGTTAACTCTCTGTATAAAAAAATAATTGTGCGGATACTCACTGGGTTCAAGGTGCTGTTTGTTTTGAGAACTGTATAATACAGTGTGTCCGTAAAGTCATGGTGCACTTTTGACTGGTCACAGGAAAGCAACAAAAGACTATAGAAATGTGAAATCTGCACCAAATAAAAGGAAAACCCTCCCAGTTTCTGTAGGATGATGTGGCAGCATGTGCGCATGCGCAGATGATGACGTAACACCGTGTATACAGTGTAGCAGCCCACGGCCATGCCAGTCGAGATGTGGATGGTACAGAGGAAAGTTCAGTGTATTCTGTGGCTCGCTAAATTCGAATCTGTAACCAAAGTGCAACGTGAATATCGGCGCGTTTATAACGAAGCGCCACCACATAGGAATAACATTACTCAGTGGGATAAGCAGTTGAAGGAAACCGGCAGTTTGGAGGAGAAACCCCGTTCTGGTAGGCCATCAGTCAGTGACGAGTCTCTAGAGGCTATACGGGATAGCTACCTAAGGAGCCCTGAAAAATCTGTGCGTGAGCCCACATCGAACTGCACTGAATATGTATGAAACTGGGAGAGTTTTCCTTTTATTTGGTGCAGATTTCACATTTCTATTGTCTTTTCTTGCTTTCCTGTGACTGGTCAAAAGTGCACCATGACTTTACAGACACACTGTATTAACTCATTTAAGTTTCTCAACAATCACCTGATAATGAGTATTATTCACCTTATAGGTGAGAAAACTGAAGCTGAGAGAGTTTGAGTTTCTAGCCAAAGGACATAGAGCAGGGGTCCCCAAACATTTTACACAGGGGGCCAGTTCACTGTCCCTCAGACCATTGGAGGGCCGGACTAAAAAAAAAAAAAACTATGAACAAATCACTATGCACACTGCACATATCTTATTTTAAAGTAAAAAAACAAAATGGGAATGAATACAATATTTAAAATAAAGAACAAGTAAATTTAAATCAACAAACTGACCAGTATTTCAATGGGAACTATGCTCCTCTCACTGACCACCAATGAAAGAGGTGCCCTTTCCAGAAGTGTGGCGGGGGCCGGATAAATGGCCTCAGGGGGCCGCATGTGGCCCGCGGGCCGTAGTTTGGGGACCCCTGACGTAGAGCAATGTAATGCTGGTGGCCGAGGCCAGGAAGGTTCACCTTGGATTTGAGCAGACAGTAGAGAAACTGTGGAGCCAGAAAGTGTTGGGCCATTACTGTTTATTGGAGGTTCGCAAAACAGGCGAGCAAAAAAACAACAAAAGGGAAAGAGCTAATAAACAAAGGAAAATCTGCTGTTCGCACGAAGGGCCAGGGAGCAAGGAAAACCGCACCTCACGGAGGCGGGAGAGCGATCTGGGAGAATCATTCCCCAGGCGTAGCCTTACATAGGCTATGCACACATGACTCTGCGGCGTGCTCACGCACTAATCAAGCAAAGTGCTTGCAGCTGGTAAACCTGGGAGCAAGCTTAACACAGCTGCCCCACAAGCAACAAGTAACAGCACCAGGACTTGGACCCTGGCTGCCTGATGACAACCCCGTGGCTTTCCTGTCTGGTACCTGCCTGCCTGTAGCTTCTTTCTAGGTTCTGAAAACTGTCTTAAGAGTTTTGTATACACAAATTCTAACCCTCACAACATCCCTAAGAAACAAGAACTAGTTTTGTCCCCAATATACAGAAGAGAAACTTAAGCCCAGGCTGATTGCGTGATTCACCCAAGCCCACGTGGCTGGTGACGGGGAGGGCTCAGGTGAGAAGCAGGCCCTCTGGTCCTGAGGCAACAATCATGAGCTCTGCGTTGCAGGACCCACTCAGCTGCAAGTAACAAAGGAAATCTGAAGACTTTCACAGCCCCTTGGCGCGCTCTCTCCCTCTTTTCTGGTGCAAGGCGTCCTGGTACCCTTTTCTCTGGCTGCAGTCCTACGGCAGACCACACAGACAGTGCTCCAGCTTCCTGGAGCCAGGTTTAGTCTCCCACGTGTAAGCTGAACTATTATCACATGGCTCCGGCATGGGGTTTTGTTAGAAAGGGACTCAGCAGGGCTAGTCTTCCCATGTCCTCCTCTGTGCCTGCACGAGCTCTCTAGCTGGCCCTGCCTGCTCCAGTGCCCTCCCCTTCCTTCTCAGAGTCTGTTCGATAAACCTTAGTGTTTGTTTGTTTTCTGCCTTGGCACCTCTGACTCTGTTTATTTGTTGGTCTGCTTGTTCTCAGCTAAATTGGAGTTTATTTGATGGCTTCACAAACAAAGAGAGTCTCAATTCTGTTTCAAAAGTGGGGAGCATGGTAAGCTAGGGTGTGGATGGGGGCTGTAGATGCCTCACTTCTGCAGATGGTAGAGAACCTTCACTGCAAGGTAGTGGAGAGAAGAGTGAACAATGTTTGGCCTAAATATTTCAAGTCTGGCCCCGTGCTCTTGGGGTAAACTTTGCAAAATTTTCATATGCTAATTTTATACAGTTTACACTTAATATAAGAAAAAAAGAATAGGCCAGCATAACACTATGAAAGAACAGAAGGTGGGGAACATGGAGCTTTCAGATTATGCTGTACGATATAAATTTAGCCAGGGAAAGAACTGAAGGAGTCAAACAGGGTGTCAAGTGTGGCATCTGAAGCCTGGTCACCGGGGCTCCTGCCCCAGCTTTACCACTAACCACAAGCCATGTGGCTTGGGCAAAAAATTAACATCTTTATTATCAGCATCCAACTCTGCAAAACAGGCCAGTGGTAACGGTGCCCTCCCTACAGGGAGGCTAGGAGGATTACATTAGTGATTAAAGCATCACACATCTGTTGCACAGTAAACTTTCAGTAAGGGTTAGTGATCACTGTTGCCTCCGAAGAACATAACAGGAACTGTGCTTCCACAGGTGGTTGTAAAGGAGAAATTGCTGAAAGGTTCTGAGGAGGATGTAAACTTTGCTCTCTGATGTTTCCATGTTGCTTAGTTGTTAACTTCTATTTACCTGGGAACACTTATGTACAGGTTGTGATTATAAGGGGTTTGCAATACAATTCTCTAAGTGTTTTTGTAATACAATGTCTTTTAAAAACTAGGATTTTGTTATGGGTTAATTTTTGTTTAGACTGTATTAGTCTCTTCTTAGAAATATATTTTTTAATTTATGTGTTAAGGTTAATAAACTAGAAATAGAAGGGATGAATAGAATCAAGAAGAAGGTACAGTTAACACAGTCTTATGAAAACCTTTTAGAGGCCCTGGCCAGTGGCCCAGTGGATAGAGCATTGGCCTGGCATATGAATGTCCCAGGTTTGACTCCCAGTCAGGGCACAAAGAGAAGCTACCATGTGCTTCTCCCTGCCTCCCTCTTCCCATCTTCTCTCTCTCTTCCCCTCCCACAGCCAGTGTCTTCATTGGTTTGTACTTGGCCCTGTGTGCTGAGGATAGGTCGTTTGGTCTGAGCACATCAGCCTCAGGCACTAAAAATAGCTCAGTACTGGAGCATCGGCCCCATACAGGGTTGCTGGGTGACCCCTGGTTAGGGTGCATGTGGGAGTCTGTCTATCTCCCCTCCTCTCACCAGAAAAAAATAAAAACAAAAACATAAAAAACCTTTCAGAGCAAAACCAGCCTGGGTCCAAATCCCAGCTGGACCTTCTACATGTTTGTGTCTTTGGGCAATTTACTAATTATTGGCTTTTGTTTCTTCTCTTCATAAAGCAAAGAAACAAATTGCAGTAGGTTTTACATGAGATGACATATGTAGTCTCCCAACTAATCACACAGTAGACCCTCAATAAATGTTTCATTTTTCTTTCCTTCATTAGTGAAGTATGAATTCGGGGAGTTAAGTGGGGTGAGTGTGGGCAGGGGTACAGGAGAATGAGTTTTGTGGGTTTGATGAGAAATTAGTTTGTATCCTCTGTTGAAATGGGTTCAAAGTAAAATCATGAAGTGGATGTCAGTAGTCTGGGGTGCCTTTCTCCTTGTTCGGTGGCCTCAGGCCCTTTATAACATGGGGACCTCTGAAACAAGAATGAGATCGATTCATTCATAGCAATAGACAAATGACAGGTTTTAAATAAAATGATGCCTAAGAAACTTTGCATTTTAACTACTGCAAAGCTTTAAATCAAATGAACAAAATAGCAGTAGTTGAATTTCAGCAGGCAACGTGAAGGAGAGATTACATTTTGGGTTTTTTTTGTTGTTTGTTGTTTGTTTTTTGGTGGGTAGAAGAAGCAAAAAGTAAAGGCTTTTCTGCTGTCTCTGAAACATGCCACACAAATGCCGATGCCTATTGTTCCAGGAACGTTTGTGGGTGAAGACAGGAGGAAGCAACAAGCTCCCTTTCAGCACTGCTCACTCTGAGGAGTTGACTCCAGGGGACAGTGGGACATCTGGAATGGGCACAGCCCAGCAAGAAACAGAATATGAGCTTCAGCCAAAGCCCCAGGCAAGGATGCTGTGCACAGGAGGACAGTGCCACCAGGAGCCCGAGGACGGGCGGAAGGAGTGAAGGAGAGGGTCTGCATGTGCCAGATGACATTGCAGCTTTTGTGCACGTTAGTTCACTTAACCTCACATGGTAATAGGAGGATATTATTAGCTCTATTGTACACACAGTCGATAAGGCTCAGTGTCGGCCAGGTGACGTGCCCAACATCACACAGCTAGAGACCAGCGGAGCCGGGATTTGAACCCAAGCTGACTGTTTCCATGATGACTAAATCAACCCCAAAGGACACAACTCCAGTGCGTGTGTCTTGTGTGGCCTCCTCTCCTGTGAGCACAGGCGCCCCGTGTTGCCGTCCTCTTGGCTCCATATGCTTCCTGGTCCCTGCGTCTGGAGAGCTGACAGTGCAGAGCAGCTGCTGCGCTTGTTGCCATCCTTCCTCTGTAGTTCTGTGCTCAAACAGTTGGCTTGACTGCCCCACCAGACCTGTCTCTCTGGGAGGCCATGTTCTGGCCTGGCTTTCCCAGCTGTCTGTAGGAAGGCAATGTTTCATGTCCTTCCTGCCCACTCTCCCCTCCTCTCACCTCCCAGGAGCCTGGGGCCCCATCACTTGTCCCGCTGTGCTTACTGGTCTGTTTTCCACATTCCTCTGGGGAGCTTGCCTAGGTAAAAATACAAAAGGCTGCTTCTTACAGGCACTTATAGGCCACTGTTCTTGGGCATTTGTGGAGAAAAGGAGGAGGAGGATGATAGTGATGATGACGATGATGGTGTTGTAGATAAGTAAGCACAGACCAAGAGGCTTACTCCAACCTTGGGAAATGTACCACGAGCAACTATTTATTGGGACTTTGGGAAAATATTCCACTGTCATTTATCCTAGAACATAGATACACAAAATGAAAAAGTGATCAGGACAAGAGGAAAGAGACACTTCCCCATCTGGGTTAGAAAGGTTAGGAAGAAGAAATACCACCTAAACTTTATTTTTTTCCCCATGGGAAGTGGCAGTGGCCTCAGCAGTTTGGGAGCCTCCAGCCTCACCATAAGATATTGGCTCCTGGGATCACACCAAGTTTATGCCAATGAGGTGACTCATGGTGGGCCACTATATCGTTTCAAAATGGTTGTTGGCCATGCCAGAAAAATCAATCATGTGACTAGAGAGTCGGAGCTTGGAGCCACATGACCTCACCCCAACCTCCTGACCATCATGGAGGGGGGGAGGCTGGAGATTGAGACTGAACAAGTGGCCAGTGATTCAAACACTCATACTTACATAATGAAAGCCCAATAAAAGCTCTGCACATCAAGGCTCAGGTGAATTTCCTGGCTGGTGAATACATCCATGTGCCAGGAAGGTGACTTCTCTTTATGCCCTGGGGAGAGAAAATGGAAGCTTTGTATGTGGGCTACTGCCAGCCCTCTGCCGATAGGTTTCTTCTTTTGGCTGGTCCTGATTACTTTTTTTTTTTTTAAGAGAGCGCGAGAGAAGCATCAACTAGTAGTTGCCACTTCAGTTGTTCACTGATTGCTTCTCATATGTGCCTTATCCAGGAGGCTCTAGCTTAGTCAGTGACCTCTTGCTAAACTAAAGTTCCAGTTTGGGAGCCTATTCTCATACAAAGCCTGACAGCGTATTTACATGGTGGCATTGAATTGACATTTTTGGAGTCAAATCAACTATTTTGGCTGATACAACATGTTAATTCTAAGTAGTAGATTGATTAATGAATAATCAAACTTATTTAGTGTTTTTAAAATATAAATCACTTCACAGAGTTCAGATACAGCCCAATTATTTTGTTAAGTTAATTGACTTGGTCCTTTATAATTCAATCAGTTTCTTGGCAGTCAACTTGCCAATAGCTTTAGCCTCTCCATTTTCACTCTGTGGTTTTAACTGTAGCATTGCAATTAAAGGATAGTCAGCCCTTGGACTGCTGCCTTAGATTTTTCAGGCTTAATTTTAAAAGACAATCCTTTGTTTAAGTGTTTGTTTTATTTCCAAGACTAAAGAAATCCAACTATTATTTTACATCCCTTTTATTTCTTTCCTTCTGTTTTCCATCCCCTAGTCTTCCCCAGTAGGTTTTTCTTTTCCTTGCTTTTCTTTTATTAAAAAAATATGGAAACAAAATTAAGTGTAATAAGAATTTAACCAATTCTGAGAAGCATACAAGAAATTCTATTGGCACCCTGGCCAGGTCATTTGGTGGATAGAGCATAGTCCAAGCACATCAAAATTGCAGGTTCAATCCCCAGTCAGGGCACACATGAGAAGCAGCCAATGAGTACAAAACTAAATGGAACAACAAAATGGAACAATAAGTTGATGCCTCTCTCTCTCCCACCTACCCCCACTTTCTCTTGCTCTCTTAAAAATCAATGGAAAAAAGTTTTAAAAAAGAAATTCTATTGGCTCTTGTACATTATATTCTAACTCAACATTATTATACATAATTTGCTTGTACATGTTCAGCAGTACTTGTGTTATACCATGACCCCCAGATCTTTGTATTTCATACTTACTTGGATTTTGAAGCCTCCCTTCTCCCCATCTTCCCCTTCCTCACCATTTTTACATCTGTGTATAATTTTCGTTATCCCTAAATTTACTATCTGGCATTGGTTCTAGCAACATTATACTTTATTCTGTGTATAGTTTTTCAATGTCACTTTAAAATTTTCTCCATATTTTAAGGGCCTACTAATAATATCTATATTTATGACATTAGCTTGAGATTAGAACTATTGTTTTTCCCTTGAATTGGGACCTTTTTAACTCTTGGCTACTTGTAGTAAAACATGGTTAGATCACATTGATGGCCTTCCTAAGAGACACTGTCCTACCATATCCCTACTGAAATGTCAGCCCGACATATGTCCCTATTACCTCTGTCCTCATCTAATTGGACTGGACATAGACCCAAGTACTGCCAGCCACGCTTATCATATGACCTGAGCTCAAAAAAGAGACCCACTGGACCAATAAGATCCTCACTCACAGGACTTTGTGGGTGAATTTGGAGATACACAGAGACTGAAGCTATTTCCCACTGGGGCTGATGTGCATTGGATAAGGCTATGAGTAGCCTTGAGCCAGTTGAAGTAAAGAACAAGCTAAAATTGTGAGGAAGTAGTAGCTGTGGTTAAAGAGAAGAAATAATGTAGAAGTGTTGTATTACCTCAAAGGTGGGGGCGGAGAAGCTGAAGTACACAGACAGAGAGCAGCAAGCCCAAAGAGTTGGCCAAGTCACTTCAACGGCAGAGTGTGAAGATCTACCACTCCCAAGTGCTGGGGTTCCGAGAGCTATTTGTGTCTAACTCTTAATTTTTGTGTGAACTAACCATACTGTATTTTTTATGAGAGAACTCCTCCTTCATTTCCCCTTGTTTCTCACAATAACTGAGCCCTTTCTTTATGCGACCCAGCCATCATGTGTTGTGGCTCCTTGCGACTCCAGGTGCCCACACCCATTGCTCCCACTTTTGTGTACGTAGTAGACAAACCGACAGGGAGCACTGCCAAGGGGTCATGTCACTGGCTGGTTGCTATAGTTCCACTGTAGTGCTCAGCTCACTTTCCTCCCCATCCCCTTTCAACATGAAGTCACCTAGTCAAGAAGCTTCTCCCCCAGGACTGGTTCTCCAATAAGAACACCTGAAGGATTCAAGGCAAAAACAAATAAAAACATTTATAGATCATGTGTGTTACATTCCTTTGTCTACATGGAAGGACAGATTGGTCTGCCTACATCTTCTCATTGACCTCCAGGAGACCTTTCTATTATGCATGAAATCCACCCTCTGCTCTGTGACTCCTGGTTTCTGGGGGATTCACACGTGTGAGGTAGCCGAGGTATCTTCCAGATCTGTGGGAAAGAGATGCAAGAGGAATCTGAGTGACACAATGTTCCTTTTATTACTCCTCAGCCTCTGGTTGGCTTGCAAGACAGTATAGCTTTGGGTGCAATCAGAGTTATAAAAATGAGAAAAGGGAGAACGTTTACAAGTTCTGCCCCATCCTGGTCATGTCAGAGAAAAGAGGTAAATACCTCACCTCCAGAGGGACAAGAATAAAGAATGCTTGAACTGAATACAGATGTTTATGAAGCTGGGTCATTCTCACTGTTTCCACACAGTATTACCCCAATCCTTCACTTGCAGATGAACATGTCCAATCCCTAAACATATGAGAGAATTTAGATTTCCTACCCAATTATTTGGCTGATGAGTAACCTGCCTGCGCGTATACCCAGCTAATTTGTAGGGTGTTTAGAGGTAACATCTTAGTGAATATGTTTGTTCACTGGGAGCTGGTTATCTAGAACAATTTGACCCCACAATTCCATGACTATCTGTGGCTGATTCTAGGAGAATGGTCTCATCGCCACTGTTTTACTGGTGGTGGTTATTATCTAAGTCAGGATAACTCCCTACCATCCATACAGGGCCAACTCTAGACCATGGAGTGTCAGTTATTTGGTCAGCCTGGCATGCAAAGGTCTCAGAGGTGCCCTGAATCATCACTGAGTACACCAATGTCTCCACCCCACAATTCTCTTCAGGCCTGACTCATGTGGCAGTTTCCCCAGATAAAGCACACAGCTTCAGGTACTGCTCACAAGCAATACCTCTACACAGACACACAAACAAAGCCGGTTGCTAGGCTTGCTTTGCTCTGCTTAAAGATACAGGACCTTGTGCTCAGAGCCGCAGCCTGCTGCATGCACACACCTCTCTCTTCTGGGTTTCTGGTTTCTTCCATGACACCACAGTGTCATGCATCTACCTGGGATCTCTTTCATATTAGTAATAGCATTATGAAAACTGGAACATCTTAAAGAATGCAGTGTCTGATGTGAAAGAAAAAGGAGGGAAGGAGGGCAAGAGAAATCTATAAAGCGCATCTCCCCATTTGTATCTTGGCCTCCTGGGCGCAAGCCTCAGAGATGTTGTTTCAGGGTGTCTGTCAGAGGACCATGCTACTGTATTTTTCAAAAGGAATCTCAGATAATTCTGACAGGTTTGGCAACCATTCAGAACCATTCTTCAGGTACACACACATACACACACACACACATATATGACTAGGTTATGTGTAGTTATGACATATAGGTATGACCATTTATCATAGAAGAAAGCAGAAAAGAGATACAAGCGCATGGTAAACACACACATACATACACACTGGGGTGGAAAGGGTCTTTTCAAAAAGTCAAGGGATCTGATATGAGCTAACAGAGCAATCCTGAGTAATCACCTCTCTTCCCCAAGCCTCATCTGAAAAATAAAGTTTGGATTAAATTCTCTCCAAGATATTTCTAGCTCCAAAGAATGTTGATGCTGTAAACACTATAAATCTCTCACTGCCTCAGACTTTATTTTTTCTTTCAGGTAATAGTTGTTATTTGGAAAGAACTGTACAATTGGGCCAAACCAAAAGGTTATTCTTAATATCTCCAACCACATAGGTAACTAACTCTTAGAAGTCTAGGTAGAGAGAGCAGGCAGTGGGAAATTAAAGCAGGTAAATTAAAGAGGATAGCCCACTATGGTGTAACTGAAATCTCCCCATGGAATAAATAGAATGAAGCCCACAGCAAGCTGTAAACAGAGAAGCTCCATAGCCTTGCACTGTGGGAGCTGCTGTAGGGAAGGGAGTCAATGACACGAAAGGATTACAGAAATGTCAGAGTTACGAATAGAAACAAGATGGCAGCTGCCAGTGAAAGGAGCAAGTCTCTTTTCCCTGCTGAACCCAAGAAAAGAGTTCAGGCATTAGGGTGCTTCACATAAAGATCAAGCCAGGGAGATAAAAGTTACCTCAGAACTTATGGGTTTCAACAAAATAAGAAAGCAAGGAGTCTGAAGTCACAGAAGAATGATGAGGTAGTATTTCAAGTAAATCTGAAAGAATTTCTTAGTCTCTGTCAGGAGCTGGTCATGGCTTTGTGAGGTGGGCTAGCCCGGACAAATAATTAAATATTTACTCCAGAGCGAATATTTCTAGTGAGGGTCTTGAGGAAGACAAAAGTGGGTGCATTTAGAAAGACTCCTGAAAAGGTAAGGAAGCAGAACACAAACTAAGTCTATCTCAAAGTTTTGATGAAATAATCTTAGCAGCTGTGGTCTGAGGTGCATGGATTTTGCATACATGATTTATAATTCTCAGTGATTACATGCAGACTGACCAAATGATGTTTAATGGCTATTATATAGTATTTTCTGTAAATCAAATTTCTTCATATATATTTGAAATGCTTATTTCATATAAAATATTCCCAAGAGCACTGAGAAAAATTAAACAGCCAATACCCAATAACAACAAACTATCATTTTAAACTACTTTTTAAAGAGGAAGTGCTACTATCAATTGTGACTCAAAACTGTTTCAGATTCTCTCCATTTTGAAAAGAAAATTAAAACAAGGATAAAATACCACAAGAGCTTAGAAATCTCTCTAGCACTATAATACTAACGTTCTCCATATAGTATACAGAACACTCCATCCCACATTATGTATTTTCCCATAGATATATCACCTCTATTTTGAATAATATTTATTTTTCTGTCATATCATAGGCTTATCATTCTTTGTTTGAAGGTTTCATAAGTTTCAAATTCTGAAGACATTATCAACAGTCATTATTTTACATTTCCAAAATTGTCATATCTCTCCTCAGCATTTTTTGAATTTGCAATTCAACATGATTATTATCAGCTTCTTCATCCTCTTGTCATATGACCTTTAGACTTACTGGAGTCATCAGTGATTCCCTCCTAATCCAAAGCAATGACACTGCTGGATTCTCAACATTCACTTCCCTCCCTGCTGTTCCCTCTGGGCTACATCCCTTCCTTAGTGCTATTTCTTGCCTTAGCTTAAGAAATACCTTCTTCTGGTTCTCCTCATCCACCTGTTCCCTCATTCTGTCTCGTTTAGTCAGTGTAAACTTCAATGACAAGAGGGGTCAGATAGGTATATAAGTGATGGAGGCAAGCCAGGGGTGAACTACAGCTAAGGGTGTGCTTAACTAAAGGGGAGTGGCCATTCCTCAGGTCTGATCAATGATTGCACTCAAGGGAAAGGAGGCTCAGGGCCATCAACTGTTCACAGTTTTTAAGGGAATCTAGAAATCTTGATTTTCATGGGGAGTCTCCTTCTTTTTAAACATTAGAAATTATTATATTTTTAAATTTCCCAGGAATACTGGTAAGCCAAACCAGGCACATTGAGGTCTGAGATCAGCTGCAAGCTGTGTGCTTGTCATTTCTGCCCACACTGCTTCCTCTGTCCCATCATACCGATGACGTGGGACCCTGAGGCCAGATCAGTCATATGCAAAGTTGGGAGTAAACCAAGACCATAGATAGAGTTGCTGGGTACAGAATGAAGACATGCTCTTGTTTTGTTCTAAGGAATACCACATAGAAGTTTCCTTGAAGGAGCTAGAGAAACAGAAAGGGAATTTGGGAGAGACAAATAGAAGAATCTTGAACTGTGAGAGTCTTCACTGGGCTTTGTTGACTGCAAAGGAAAGGGGCACGCTCAGGCTCCCCCACAGTATTGCAGGTGGAGCATGGGTACACTTGGGGTCCAAGACAGTTCTAACAACCAATAGCAGGACCTCAGAGATCTCTCTCTGGTGTTCTTCCTTTATGAAGCCTCAGCTATTATCAGATTCTGGCTTCTTTGTGCACACTATTTCTTGAGTTCTTCTTCCCAGCTAGTGGACATTTTTATAAGTCTTGTTCATAGCTTATCCACATCTCCAATTCCCTTAGAGAAGAATTCTGTTTGACCTAGTTAATAATTTTCTGACCTTGTTTGAACACTGCATTTGTGCCAGCCTACCTCAGAGGTTACGAGCCAGGTAAAAATCTGATTCCTTTGAGTCTCTGCTCATGGGTCCAGTGCCCCTGGCTTGCACCTCTGCTCGGCCGCCGTGGTGGGGATACAGTGTGGTAAGTGCAGAAGGTGACCTGCCTGGATAGCCCGCTTACCAGAAGTTGGGGTAAGGCAGATGGTTGAGATACAAGAGACGTCTCTCCTCAGTGACTCTGGGAATGGCATTAGGCAGTCATTAAAACTTTTAGAACAACCAGTACTTTGAATAGGGAAGGAGTTTTGGAGGAAGAAAGACACTCAGCAAGATTTATAGCATGATTTATAGAAACAGAAAAAGAAGTGGTTAGACCTAGCCAGCTCAGGGAACAAGGACATGAGTTATAACAGGGAAAGGAAAAATCTGAGAAGGCTGCTGTTTTTGTTTGAATGCTAAATAATAGTTACCTCTTAGAAAATGAAGAAGTCAGAAAGATGGAAATCAAAATATCAGACTGACTGATAAAACCTGACTGCAGAAGTAGCTCAGACCAGTTATCAAATGGGCTCCAGCCTGAAACAGGCAGATCTATCTACCTCATCATATGCCAGCTGGAATCACAGTGCCCGCTCACCCCAATAAGCCTTTAGATAAGCAAGCGGTGAGCAGAGCATGTCCTGTGTCTGGACAGATGTGTGAAACAAGAGTTGCTTTGCTCAAATTTGCCAGATAAATTCAGACATTCCATCCTTTTATGAAAAAGGAGACAAAAGAATAGATGTTTTACATTATGGTAATGATAGAAATGCTAAGGGAGAGAGAAATGGTGCCCCCTGATAATCATCAGGTCAGAGTTCTGTGCATTGTTGAAAAAATTTAATGAAATAATAAAGTTACTTATTTAGCCAAAAACTTTTGAGTATTTACTCTAAACAGGTAGACCAGGTCCCTGCCTTCACAGAGCTTACAGTCAATAGGAAGTCAGGGTTTTATTACATCACCAAAATATAGATGTGCATTTAGAAATGTAGACAGGTGCTTTGAAAGAGGAGCACCTAGCATTATGAGAACAATAATAAAGATAACTCACCTAGCATGGAGGAGGTTGGGCGGTCAGGAAAGGCTCCCATGAGGAAAGATATTTGTGCTGAGATCTGAAGGCAAAGATGAGGAGAGAGGTCTTTTGGCAGAGGGTGTTGAGTGTGTCAAGCTTCCAGGACGTAAAGGACATTGCAAAAAACAAAAAGGAAACAGGTTGTGTGGGATGGTGTGTGAACAGTTGGAACACTCCAGTTATGCAGATACTGAAATGTCCCTTTTCTACTCCAAACCATGGGGCAAATCCAACCAAAGGAAAGAAGGCAAACAACCGAGGACTTTAAGATATTCAGGCCAACCCTGGCCAGTTGGTTTAGTGGTATAGTGCTGGCCCAGCGTGTGGATGTGCCAGGTTCAATTTCTGATCAGGGCACACAGGAGAAGTGGCTATCTGCTTCTCTACCCCTCCCCCTCTCACTTCTCTCTTCCTCTCCGGCAGCCATGGCTTGATTGGAGCAAGTTGGCCCTGTGTGCTGAGGATGGCTCCATGGCCTCTGCCTCAGGTGCTAAGAAGAGAGCTCGGTTGCTGAACAACAGAGTAACGCCCCAGACAGACAGAGTAACACCCCAGATAGATAGAGTATGCCCCATATGGACAAAGCATGGCCCCCTAGTGGGCTTGCCAGGTGAATCCTGGTTCATTGCATGTGGGAGTCTGCTTCCCATTTTCTCACTGAATAAACAAACAATCAAAAAAGATATTCAGGCAGGCCAGCATTCAAGAGACAACATTAGTAAAAACACAGAAGTGATGCAATAAAAACAGCTTTGATAAAAGAAGGGAAGACTTTTTAAAAAGACTGGCGGATGACTTACAGCTCTAAATCAACCACGAAGTCAACTATGTAGACTTGAGCTCTATTAGACTTAAAGACAGTCACTACCAGTCATCTTGTCAGAAGCCATTTCAGTGCACTGGATGGAGCTGAAGCCAGAGGGAGCTGGATAAACAGAAGCAGCTGTTCCACAGAGAGGAGATAGAGTGTTAGCTGAAGGGAGAAGAAAAGTCAGGGGCTTTAATTTTTAGATTCATGTAAAGTGCTTAGCATTTTGGGGCCCATTCAAGTAATCAATTAAATAATCCCTATTTTTTTTTTTTGTTTTTTGTTTTGTTTTGTTTTGAGAGTAAAATTGGCCCTGGCCAGTTAGCTCAGTTGGTTAAGAGCATCATCTGGAAATGATAGGGTTGCAGGTTCGATCACCAGTGTGGGCACCTATGGGAAGCAAATAAATAATGCACAACTGAGAGAAACAACAAATGAATGTTTCCCTTCCCCCTCCTTCTCTTGGCCAGATAGCTCAGTTGGTTGGAGCATCATCCCGGAGCACGGAGGTCGCCAGTTCCATTCCTTGGTCAGGGTACATACAGGAGCAGCTTGATGTTTCTGTCTAACTCTCCCTGCCTCTCTCTCTCTCAAAAAAAAGAGGAAAATCTCCTGCTTGACACATAGAAGTGGAGAAAAATCTTTGTCCAGAGGCATCTTAGTTCCTCATTGCCAATAGAGCTGAGAGGTAGCTCTAGCCTTCCACTGATCTATTAACTTGCTCATTCAGCAAAATTGTACCTAGTTTCTAGCCCTTGGTGCCCTTTGCATTGCAGTACAATAGTTGGTGTACTAACGTTTCTGAACTCAGGAAGTACTTGTTGAGCTTTTATGAAATGCCAGCATACAATATACACTGAAAGCATTAGCAATTAATAAAACATAGTGCTTGAATTCAAGTAGCTCACACAAGTCCGGGAAAGAGGCCTGAAAACAGATTTCTACAAATAATGTTGGAAGTGTATAATAAAAATATAACCAAAAGACAATGTTAATAGGAAGGTCATGAGCAGATGCTTGACCATCTCCCAAAGGGTAAGAAAGCAGCCAGGACAAAGGAGCTTGTATAAGAAGTATGGCGGTATTTTTCAATTTTGCCCCAATTTTTTCCCAATCTGGTTATTCCTTAAAACCAACAACATGAATTATAAAATATTTGGCCATGAAACTAAAAAAAGTCAATTGGTCAACGTACATAAGCCATTTCCATAAGCACTCTACTTGCAATACACAAAGGAAGTTCTAAGACAATGAAATAGTAAAACACAATATTTAAAGGCCATGACTTCTTCTCATGTTCTCACATTTTAGAGTATAAGACACAAATGTAGATACTTAACACAATAAATATCTAAATGGAAGCTTACTTTCCTTCTTTGTTTTTAAATTCCTTGCACTGAATCTGGGAGGGTGGTGGGATGAGTTTAGGCAGAGAAGGAACTAGAGTTGGGAGAGGAATTCATCAGATAAGAAATGATTGGTTAATTGGGGCCATAAACTCTGTGTGTCAAACATTTACTTAAAAGAAAGATTCAGACATTAGGTGAGAACTTTTTTATGAACCTATATAATATTTCCTCACATAATAAAAGTTAAATATACAACAGCACTAATGACTGAGGTACCTGGCTGAGAAGTAAAGTTTCTATGTTTAAAAAAAAAGTTAGAGAGTTACTTCAAGAGTTGACTTTTTTAGAGTTTGAACACTCAACTGTGTTCTCCCTTATACCTAAGCTCTGCTACAGAGCGTTAGAGTCTCCAGAGAGATCTGCCTGTTCCTATCACCACCTGAATCTTCTTTAATGTTCCTGGGCACCTAGGAGCATTTTCCTGGGGTTTCCCCAGGTGGTTTGGTGATAGAGCCACCAGCCTCCTCCTTGCTTCAGGGAGCAAATAAATCCTTGGTGTGAAACATGAAGTAGTTGTTAACATTTTAAGGCAACAAGTTCAGAGCTTGCAAGAACCCATTACCTTTTCTGCTCTCAGACGTGCTGACATTTATTGCAGTATGTTAAATTACATCCTGATAGCTCAATGTATTGACTCCTATAGTGCCATGGTTCTCAAACTTCTGGCCATAAGAATCAACTGGAATTCTTATTAAAACCCAGATTACGGTTCCAACCCAAAGTCTCTGATTCATAGAATTGAAGGATTTGCTTCTCTAACAAGTTCCCAGCAATGCTGATGTTCTAGGGCAGTGGTCCCCAACCTTTTTTGGGCCACGGACTGGATTAATGTCAGAAAATATTCTCACGAACCGGCCTTTAGGGTGGGACGGATAAATGTATCATGTGACAGAGACAAGCGTCAAGAGTGAGTCTTAGATGGATGTAACAGAGAGAATCTGGTCATTTTTAAAAAATAAAACATTGTTATAAATAAAACAGAAATAATGTAAGTTATTTATTCTTTCTCTGTGGACCGGTACCAAATGGCCCACAGACCTCTGCGGCCCAGAGGTTGGGGACCACTGGTCTAGGGGACCACACTTGGAGAAGCTAGGTGCTATGGGAGCCTCAATGCTCCTGAAATTCCATGCACAGTCTATGTATATGTGCCTGTGTGGCTTTGTTCTAGACTGTGCTCCATAGCTTTTATCAGAATCTCAAAGTGAATTAAACCACAAACAAACAAGTCAGTAACTTTAAGAATGTTTGCTAAGGCTCAATACTTGAGGGAATGCTGATCTCAAAGAGAGGAGCACACAGGGTGGTAGAGAAAATATAAACTCACTGGACTGAGCAATATTAGTTCCACAATAGGTGCTCAGAGTTACTAGGCAAAAGCTGGGTGATGGTTGATAGGCGCAATCAAAATAGAGATTTGGATAGGAATTAATATTCTTACCCTATAGGAATTGAATTTATCTTTAATTATAGATAATTATGCTGAATTACAACAAGCTGTTTTGAAGCATTACACTAATTCAGTAGTAATAAAGCATGACTCACTGATGCAATCTTTAAAAATATAGCCCCAATCAATCAGCCCTGGAACAGCAACAGAAAAAAAGACTAGGACCTAGCCTTACTATTTTATGGAATCATAGTTAAAACTAGCCTTCAACTTACTTGTTAAGAGACCCCGTAGGGCAATGGGATGCTCCCTGTAGAGCCAAATGAAGAGCCACATTCTTTCAGGCTGCCCTCCCCACTGCTCCCAGAATCCCTCACTTTTTAGCGGCAGAACACTACTGATACAAGCACAGACTTGTGTCCAGTCAGAACTTGGTTCAAATCCCAGCTTTGACTTTTGCTACTTATAGACTTTGAGCAAGTTTCTTCTACCTCTTTGAGCCTCAGTTGCCTCATCTGTAAAATGGGAATGAGAGCCCAACACACAAAGCTCTGCTGATGGTTAAGTGATATGACTCATAAAAATCTTTGACACTTGGTGAAAATGTAACAAGTGGTAATGCAGATCAGACCTTGCCCTTGACTGATGTTGCTAGGAGACTCACATTTGGCTATTATGCTTAGAAACCAGCACCTACCCTTCCAATGAGCCCTTCCAGACCCTGTTTATTTACTAGGACAGTTATCTGTATAGTGTTCATATGACTAACATTTCATGAGGGTTGTGGCTTATTCCAAGAACAATTCTTGAGCTTGCATATCAAGTAAGATCCTTTAGTCAGTGCTGGCTAAACATGTTCTCTCTCCTGAATCTAAGAGGCCACAGACGAAAGAAGACAAAAAGGTGGTAGGGAGGGAAGAAGTAGATTACAGGTCTCCCACATAGTGATGGCTAATTTCTGTAGGAAAATAGCTGATGATTACCTCAAAATTAAAATACTTCACGAGGAAGGGAAAAACAAAAACAGTTGAGTACTATCTTTGTGTATTATTATACAATGCCTTTCTATAGAAGAAAGAAAAGTACTAACCAAATTTACAGAGCCAGTGATGAGTAGAGTTGGGATTAAAATTCAAACCTGTCTTACTCCAAATGCACATGCTTTTTGTTAAACCATACTGTCTTTACCAAAATAATTGACTTCTACTTTATAACATTGCTGTTTTAAGTAGAAATAAAGATAGGTGGTGGGCATATGGGGAAGAAAAACCATAATGTACCTACAGTCATTGCAAATAAGTCAAGAAAGAAGCATGTTTCCACACACAACTAGATCAAACAATTAATAAATAAACACACAAAATTACTTGACACAAAACAGACGCTCAGTCTCAGACTGTAAGACCTTATTTATCTCATTGGGGATTCACAGAGTTAACCAGTTACAGGGCAAAGGCAATGAGGTCATAGGCCTGTTGAGGGCAGCAGAGAGTTGAAACTTTATGAGCACCGTTTCGGCGCAGAGATGGAAGCCAACAGAAAGTCTTGCCTGGCAAGATTGCATTGACTTGAGAATCAGGCTCTGTGTGAAAAGTAGACTCGGGTTACGGGAGGCTTGGAGGCAGGCCTTTGCACTTGTGTCCAGCCAGGTATTTGCATTTGGCAGAAGGGTCTTAACCAGAGAACAAACTGCCGTAGCTGTGAGTTAGAGGAACAATAAGAGCTGATGGAATTAGAGCCCTACTGGTGTACACTGTTGGGGTGAACATGCTCAATCTTGCTGGCTCTCAGCAGAAGAGACAGGCCTGGCTTCATGGGAAGAACATGGAGCTGAGTGGGCACAGTCATTTAGTTACTTGACTGGCCCTGGAAAGCATATGATTGAGTGTTAGGCTCTTGGTTTTAAATGGACATTCCTCCAGGACATAACTTTTGAACCTGACAACACCTATCATTGAAATTACAAAGGTCTTAGACATATATGGACTTCAAAGCCTACACAATGGAATGGATCAATGGAGAAAAGTTGACACATACATAATAAAGACACTGTCCATGTTCTTATTCATATCTTAAATTTAAGGAGCACCATCATGAGTCAGGCACTATAATCAATCTAGTGAATACAAAGACAACATATGGCATTATCACTGCCCTCCAAAAGACTGTGTAGTAGTGTAATTAGGGAAATAGAACCTGTATACAAGAAAGTTTGCACTGCTGTCTTGGCATTTGTTAAATGCCAAGTAAGAGTGTAAACAATAAGGGAAAGAGGAGTTCTGAAGCTCACTGTGGTTTGAGATGGTTCCATTGGCTTCACGGAGATGGTAGAACATTAACTGGATCTTGGACAGAGGTTAGGCTCAGAGGGCAAAACAATAGAGAGGAGGGTATTCCAAGAATGGAAAATGCACGAGCTGGAGTGAGCCAGCACAAAGCTATGGGGCGAGGCTAGGGGACAAAGAGTAGGTCAGTCTGGCTGGAGTCATGAATTCATGTGGAAAGAATACACTGAGGAATTTAAAGAATAATCTCACATTTGAATTTATAAGACCATATATGACATCGTGGCCCCAATCTTTAATGTGGTAAATTATGGTCATTATATGCCCTGCCCCCTAAACTCTAAAAATCTCTTGAAGCCAGGATAGTAAGCCTTGCTTATGATTCTATCACTGTGTCCCTACCTTATATTTGGAATTTAGTAGGCTAAATGAACCAATAAAATTTGTTCTCTATACTTTAAGAGTTGTATTCCTAATGAATATTTAATCATAAAAATCTTATTAGGGCCTTAAGAGTTAAATTTTGTGATGTGCAATTACAAAACTATATTTTTCCTTTTGGAATTTAAAACACAATGTAAGAGTATAGCTTAAGAAACTAAAACATCATTGAGAAAATTCACACAATCTAGCCTAAGTGAGGTATTTCTTCTCTCACCATCACAGGGCAAATTTCTCACACTTTTTAATTATCCACTGTTGGGCCAAGTGAATCACACAGCTTCCTCATGCAGCTGTGTGGAGCAGACATGAGCATTTCTTTTTCCTTAAAGAGGTATGATTAGTGGACGGTTTTAGAAGACAAATGTTTATGACTATTAACAGCAGATGTAACCCATTTTTCTTAATTAATTGATTCCATCATATGCAATTCTTGTAATAAAAGTTCTGCTGCAGAAGAAATGCTTGTATTTGTGACTGAATGCCTGGATTTATGAATACATGCAGAAGAACTGTTCTTGACCACACTCAAGACATTTCTCAAAGTATAGGCAATGAATCCCCATCCCCATCAAAATCAGACAGAACGCTGATTTTAAAATGCCTAGTTCTTAAAGATAATGTGCAGAAACGTGCATTTGAACAAGTTCCTGGGTGATTCTCCCAGCTCTACATACTATCATCTTTGCTGTGGAGTCAGGAGGGAGCAAGCTTTGGAAGATGTGGAAGTGAAGTTAAAGGTATCTGTAGTAGATCCTGGTTACAGGGCTTGGGAAGGCCAGGAGAGAGAGCTCCAGTTACTTCCCCGAGGCTACTGCAGGCAGAAGGGCTCTGCATGTATGTTACCAGGCGGTGATCTGCACAAGAAGGGGTCATAAGAAGTAGAGAACAGAGTTGGGTCTGGGGCACTTGGACCCGTCTCCTAGGACCCAGACAAGCAAGGTGTTACACAGCAGCATAGACAATGGCTGCTCCCAGGACTGCGTTGCTGCCTTGGGTTTGCTGTGGCTCCTTTCTCCCTTCCAGCAACACACCAACAGGGGCTGCTGAGGTGTAAGAAGCACTTAGAAGCAAGACAGAATCCCACAAGGATAGGTCATGGCAACCAAGGACTGGAGCCTTCAGGAAGACTACCTGACTTTAATTAGTTGTCTTTGGACTTCTAGATAACAAAGGATCACAGGACATTTGGGTTTTAAGTTAAGGGCAGATATATCCAAAAGTGTACTTGAGAAGCCAAACCTGAGAAACATGCAAATTGGATTGGAGGGGGCAGAAAGCATAGGCCGGGAATCCAGTTAGGAGACCATCACTAGCACTTATATATAATAGTCTGTCCCATGCTTTTGACAGCTTTCTCATTTCCTGGCAGTACTGATTATTTCAAACTCTAAACGTATAGAATCTATGTCTTATCAATCTTTCTGTTTCCTGCTATGTATGGTGGCAAATGGAATCAAGTAATCTCAGTCTATCATCTCCTAGTAATAAAAATATATTTGATTTTTAACTCAATGCTAATCATATTTATCAGCCTTTTTATATGTTTATTCACCAAGCAAATATTTATTGGATACATATGTTGTGCTATACACTGGACCAAACCCTGGGAATAGAGTGATGAACAAAACAGACAGGGTACCTTCCGCAATAGAGAGTGCCGTCCACCAGAGACGGGTGCAAAGGGTGGAGTGTGCAAGTGCACTGCGGGCAGAGGACCCCACCAGCAAAGGAGCGAGCCCCACAGAGAGTGTGTCTTCCATGTAGGTAAAGTGAGGGTCACATGGAGCAGGGGGTTGTGGATGACAAGTCTGAATGCCCTGCAGAGGAGTTTGAAATCTAACCTACTGGTAGTAGGGAGCCATTGAAGGTCTTTAAACAGGTGAGTTGACTCACCAGGTCTGGATTTTAGAAAACAAAATTGATAAAAAAAAAAAAAAAGCAGAGCATAAAATAGAAACAGTAGGGTAGACTGTTGAGATAGGTATGAAAGAGCATTATTGCAACAATCCAGGTGAAAGACATTAAAGACATGAGGGAAAGCAGTGATAAGGGGGTGGGGTCACAGAGAAGGTAAAATCTGTAGAGCTTATCACTAGCTGAAAGAGGGAGAGTAAGGCTAGAGGAGGAGTTGAAAATGTCCCTGTCCTGATAACCATATGGATGAAAGAATGTCATTAATTAAGTATGCCACAAGAGAAAGAGTTTGCAAGAAGCAGGCTGGCACATTCGTCTCTGATTTCTTCCTCACTTTGCAGTCAGGCCTCCCATTGCACTCACTGACTAGGCCCCGGCCCTCCCCAGCTCTGAGCTTCCCAGTGGACCACTATCCCTTACCCTCACCAGCTACAAACTCATTACCTCCTAATCCAACCAGTATTTGTTGGATGCCTGCTTTGTTAAAGTCATTGCAGGGAGGGGTGGATTAAAGGCTGAATTAAGAAATGAAACTGCCCTTTGACCCAGCCTTCCCATTTATAGGAATATATCCCAAGGACACCATATCACCGACTGAAAAAAAGAAATACACCCCCATGTTTATGGCAGTATTGTTCACAATAGCGAAGATCTGGAAACAGCCCAAGTGTCCATCAGTGGACAAGTGGATTAAAAAGCTGTGGTACATATACACAATGGAATACTATGAGGCTATGAAAAAGAAGCAAAAATTACCTTTTGCAGCAATATGGAGGGACCTGGAAACTATTATGTTGAGTGAAATAAGCCAGGCAGAGAAAGAAAAATATCATATGACCTCACTCATTTGAGGAATCCAAGGAATAATGAGAACTGAGGAACAGAATTGAGAAAAAAAAAAAGGCTGAATCAAGATGGAGCTCCCACCTTTATGAAACTCACAGTCGTTGATGCGTTTATCTCTCCCATAAGCCAAACAGTGTGCCAGGCACTTGATACACCCAGTGAATAACTTTTGGTGTCAGTGAACCCACATCGAGATGTAAATCACAGGCTCATGCTGCTCTAACAACTAACACTGACTCCTACAACTTGTACTTTCAAATGTTAGCTCATGAAGACAATTTTGTTTTTCTCATTTATTATTTTTAGAAAGGGGAAATTTATTATTTTAAACATAAACATTTAAACATATCTATTTTTATGTGTAGAGATTATACATAAATAGTTCATCTGAAAAATAAAAACAATTCTTCTGTTCAAAAGTGAAAATGTAGCTTGACAGTGTAGAAATTCCCGAACTAAATAAAATAAGGAGAGCCACCCCCCACATCCCCTGGCCACTGGCACGTTGCTAGGACAGAGGCACCGCACAATTTTGATACAAGTCTATGTCCAATGTCAGCTTTGGGTAAGTTTGTCTAGACCAAATATGAGTTTCCACAGGATGCAAAAAAAACCCAGTTGCTTAATTTGATTTTAAAAATTCAATCACCCAGATTTTTTCTTCCCTCTAAGACACCAGCCAAGTGTTTGGGCTGACTTTTTCCAGAGAATTTATTGGTTCACATCACACAGACAAGTACTCTGTGTCCAAAGAACTCTGAGTTTCAAAGCAAGGTGATGATGCAATGAGACGTTTTGACCAAATTCCATCCTGGATTTAATGAATCCACCCAAACCAAGAGGAGTGGCTGCCTCTGGTTGGAACTAGTTCTAGAGGCGGCAGCTTGTACTGCAAACATCACTGGGCTAGAACAATGCAGACGCCAGTGTTTTTGTCCTTTCTCTGCTACTAACTAGCAGCCAGACCCCAGGGCTAACTCACACAGGTTTCCTCATCTATTAGTGATCTATTTGAACCAGTGAATTTCAGAAGCTCCATCAGCTTTTTTATTTTATTTTATTTTACTTTTTAAGTGAGAGGAGGGGAGATAGAGAGACAGACTGCATGCTCCTAGACTGGGATCCACCATGTGACCTCCGTCTAGGGCCACTGCTTCAACTAACTGAGCCACTGGCTGTGGGAGAAAGAGAGAGAGAGAAGGGGGAAAGGGAGGGACAGAGAAGCAGATGGTTGCTTCTCTTGTGTGCTCTGACCAAGGATCAACCTGGGCGTTCATATGCCAGGCTGACACTCTATCCACTGGGCCAGCCAGCCAGGGCCTCTAGCAGCTTTTAAAATTTGACAATCCCAAAGAGCATCTCTTCAAGAACAGTTCTCTAACTTTGCCATTCTGGATAAACATGATCTGGTCATGCTGAAATTTCCTGTTCTTGGTAATAACAATTAATTAGCAGCAATCTATGGCAGAAAAATTAATCACAGTGCAATAAGGATTATAAAAGCTAGCCAGATGGTGATGAGATGACTGAAGAGAAGAAACTTTCTTTTCATTTCTAAAGCCCCATTTCAAGTGTTTGTAGGTTTCTCTGACTTGGGTGATTACCAGCAAGTCATTGGTTGTCGCAAGCAGGGCCCAGCCTAGATTCGGCCTGGCTTTGAAAGACTCCAGACTGGTCTGATGTTTCATCTGGAGCCTAGTCAGAAAAATGTTGTTGATAGTCATGAGATTTACCTCTTTCTGTGTTTGAAGACAAAGAGCCTTCTGACAAACAGGGCAGGAAGAAGGCTTCCCAATGCAGACAAAGCATGTCAGGTCCAGAGTACCTCCTGTTTGCTCTATAGCTAAGAAGAAGGGATTTGAGGGGAAAAAATAAGAAAGTATGACTTGCTAAAGACTTCCTGCTGTTTGACTGTGCCTCACCCTGCCTACAAAATAGGAGAGTCTTATTAAGCTATTGCCTTCATGTCTGCATATCTTGGGAATAAATGTACTTCATAAGCATATCTGGGCTTTTGAAATCCTGGTGGAGTCTGGTGTCTATCCTTCCTGTGTTATCCTTAAATCCTTGTGCTCTCCCCTCTCTCATTATTCTATGATGTGGATTCAGGTCAACGGCTCAATATGGAATTATTTTAAATTGTACAGTAATTTGAGAATAGAAATAGAATCTTCAAGGTGAATTTGCTTGTGTGAAGAGGGGCACACTCTGTCCTCCCACCTATGTATGGACAGTTATGATTTTGTTTTGCAAACCGGATCCCTTCTCGCTCTCACGCCTGCGTGGGGCCCCCTCGAGAAAAGGAGGGAGGTTTCATACCATGAATAGAGAGACCCGACCCACACCTACCTGTTCACCAAGAATTTGGCCCAAATGAAACCGTAAGGAAAGGCCTATTAAAGCACATGAGTGTTTAACTTAACTCAAACAAATGATTAACTAAAATGTGAGGAGAAAAACAATAACAGGAACCAACAATGGTATGAACTCAGATGAATCATCTGTCAGCCCTTCCTGATTGACGTCAGACAGCTGCAAACGGTCTTTTACACGTTGAGGACAAGGTGACCTTCAGGGTCACATGTTCATGCTCCTTTAGATTATTTTTCTTTTCCAGGTACCATCTCTAAGGTGTCCAAATACACAGCACGGGGCTTTGAGCAAGTGAGAGTCCAAATTTCAGAATAGGTGCCCTAAGCCAATTTAGATTATCGGAATTAATTCTAAGGAGAAGAAAACTTTAACAATTTCAAAACTTTAAAACAAAAATTTATATTTATACTACCAGAATACCTTTATATATTTTTTACTCTATGTACCCTGCTTCTTTTATTATCACTCCTTCCTGCTTTTTCTTTTTTCCTAATGACATTTATTACTACCTGGCATGCAGAAATTTGTCAATGTCTGTCCCCTGCCCGACTACAATTTAAACTTTTTGAGAACAGTTATTTCTTTATTTACTTTATTTTATTTTATTTTTATGTTCACAAAATATGGGTCTCTGCTTAGGTCACAGAAGGTGTCAATCAATGAATGGATCTAATCAAATACCTATATAAGGACATTCACTAAATGCTTGTGAATTAGTACATAAAGGGATAATTAAGACTAACAAGAAGGAGAGAGGCAAATTAATTGACCAGCTATACTAGGACATCAATAAATGTTTAACTAACAATATCTTCATTGTTTTTATTATTGCTGAAATTACCTGTCCATGATTTTTGGATGACATCTGACCCTGGAGACAATATTTGGAAGCGTCCCCGTGGCTATGACTCTCTCCTACCTAGACTGTGTACACATTCTGGCTTTGTGTAGACAGTAAAGGGCAAGCCTGTTGGACAGGAAAGAAAAGGCACTGAAGAAGATAGAAGCTTTATGGACAGCAGGACCCCGTTTGTAGGCAGCAAAGCGGCGGGGACTGGTTAATCAAGTTGTTTCAGAGAAAATTTTGAGATTTTTATTTCTTTAAATAAAATGCATTATCTAACTTTCTGATTTGAGGGTATTACTTTAAAAAAAAACGGGTTTCAGAAATATTTGAAAGTTTTTCAGTGTTCAACTAACTATTAATGATATTATAGATTTCCTTAGTTTAGCTAAGTTCTTGTATTTAATAAAGACAAAAAAAATATCAATAAAAAAATAAATATTTCAGCCCTGGCTGGTTGGTTCAGCAGTAGTGTTGGCCCAGCATGTGGAAGTCACAGACACACAGGAGAAGCACCTATCTGCTTCTCCATGTCTCCCCTTCCCACTCTCTTTCTCCCCCTCTCCCCACATCCATGGTTCATTTGAGTAAGTTTGCCCCAGGTGCTGAGGATGACACCATAGCCTCATCTCAGGTGCTAAAATAGCTCAGTTGCCAAGCAATGGAGAATTGCCCTATAGGGGGCTTGCAGGGTGGGTTCCGTCAGGGCATATTCAGGAGCCTGTCTCTCTGCCTCCCTGCCTCTCACTTTAATAATAATAATAATAATATTTCATTAGGGAGGCAAACTTTATTACACAGTGGCAACTCAGATACAAATGATTTAATTCTACGAGTTGCGTCACTGGAGCATGCCTGAGCTAAGCAGGCCTCAGGCACATAATGATGGCCCTAGCGCACACGGACAGTGCTGTGTAGGAAAGGTCCTGACAACAGTGGGGGCCGATGGGAGTGGGGGACCATGCTGGCTGCAGAGGGACACACAGAGTCCCCTGCTCTCAGGACCCTTGTAGCACATGATCCTAACCTGATATTCCAGCTGCTTGGAGAGAGAGGGGCAGGTACTTAGGGTTTTTTCTTTCCCTCTCCCATTTATATAAAAGAGACAACTGACCTCTGGGACATATGGCAAATTTTTAAATATTTCAGTCTGGAGTCGCAGGATGACTCTGTAGGGGCAATCCAGTGCCAAAGAACCCAAGTTGGCTTTTTTTGTTTTTTTAGTGGGTGTGACTCAAGAAACTGGAGTTATGCAAATACATAAGAACACTAGCATTCAAGACTTAAACTGAAAATTCTCTCACAAACCTCTTCAATTTCATTTCAATTTGGGTATAAGAAAGGGTAGATGCCAAAAAAGTGCTTGGAAAATACAACTTCTATTAACACAGAATAAAAAAAAGTTTTGTTTTGTTTTTTTTGTTTGTTTTTTGTATTTTTCTGAAGTTGGAAACAGGGAGGCAGTCAGACAGACTCCCGCATGCACCCGACCGGGATCCACCCAGCACGCCCACCAGGGGGCGATGCTCTGCCCATTCGGGGCGTTGCAACATTGCTCTGTTGCAACCAGAGCCATTCTAGTGCCTGAGGCAGAGGCCATAGAGCCATCCCCAGCGCCCAGGGCCAACTCTGCTCCAATGGATCCTTGGCTGTGGGAGGGGAAGAGAGAGACAGAGAGGAAGGAGAGGGGGAGGAGTGGAGAAGCAGATGGGCGCTTCTCCTGTGTGCCCTGGCCAGGAATCAAACCTGGGACTCCTGCACGACAGGCTGATGTTCTACCACTGAGCTAACCGGCCAGGGCCAAAAAAAAAGTTTTAATATCTTTCTCTTAATTATACAAGACCCGCAGGCCAAGTAAAGTGATTCAGGGGCTGCTTTGCACACTCTAGAAAGAGTGTCGGACATAATGTATAGAATCCAAATATAGCATGAGTCCAGGCTCTGTCCTAGAGCTGGCTCTGTCACTGCAATGCTGAACACCCTTCAAGTAGGCAGACTGGCTGAGCTTCACTTACTTCTCTACAAAATGAAGGACCTGATAGTTCTAATACTCCACGATGATGGTTCTAGTTTTGTCATTGAGGCAGATAGTCAGACCTACTGAGGCTTTACCAGAGGCCTCAGTAGTCCAGATAGGGCAGGAATATCAGCAAAAAGTATTTAAAGGACCTTGCAAAAGTATGTATATAAATATAATAAAACCATTGTAACAAAGATAAAAATAGTAAGTAAACCATGGAGGGCAAGATGGAGGAGAAAGAGAGTTATAAAAAGTCCATGTAAAGTCATATACTGCAATTGAGCTTCCTTCCAATCAAACAAAAAGGGAAAGAAGATGATTATAATTCTTGATAGCTAAGAAAAGGAAACATAACAGTTTACCAAAGGAGAGATACTATAAAATAACTTCAAAATCTTTATAGGCTATTTTCTGGTTTTATATGTAAGAAATGCTGAAAAACCTAAATGACAAAATCATCAAGAATAATTTTCAAAGCTCCAAAAATGTCTTTCAGGAGTATTTTTCCCCTTAAACTGTTTATTTACTTTTTATTTATTTTAGATAGAGAGGAAGGTAGAGAGAAAGAGAGAGAGAGAGAAACATTGATTTGTTGTTTCACCCATTCATGCATTCATTGGTTGATTCTTTTTTTTTATTTATTTATTCATTTTTAGGGGGGGGGAGAGAGGAGAGAGAGAAGGGGGAGGAGCAGGAAGCATCAACTCCCATATGTGCCTTGACCAGGCAAGCCAGGGTTTTGAACCAGCAATCTCAGTGTTTCCAGGTTGACGCTTTATCCACTGCGCCACCACAGGTCAGGCCATTGGTTGATTCTTGTATGTGCCCTGACTTGTCAGAGACCCCTACCACCACTATCAATAAATCTGAGTGGCCACAGCTTACTGAGCAGGTGGTTTGGCATTTTTCAGGAGGCAGCCCACTTTGGAGTCATCATGGTTTATCTAGAAGAGAAAAGATGGGTTGGCAAAACTAAATGAATAAGTATGTCTTACTATTTAGAACCATCTGAGGGAAGGCAATAAGCTCTGGGTTTGCCTACCTGAAAAAAGTTTCTATGAGCTCCTGAGGTTTTTTTTAACTTGCCTTGTTTGATTGGTTTGGGTCATGTGCCACATGTTTTTGTAGAAAAATTGTGTGTTTACTGGTTCACATATGGACATATAAAGCAGTTACAGAATATAAAAACTTAGATTTTGTTTGACAACAATAACTCTATAGATGACCTCAGAATTTCAATAATATAGTATTTTGAAAAGTGTTATAGGAGATAAAATCTAATTGCTAGTTTCCTTTAATAAAATAAATACTCATAGAAACATCTTCTTTGCTTGTACCAAAACGCTCATCACAGCATTGTTTTATAATGAAGAAACTTTGGAAAAACCTACATAAACAACAAAAGGGAAATAGTTAAGAGAATTGTGGCTATAGCAGTTAGCTATTGCTGCATAACAAACCACCCCAAAGCTCTCTGGCTTACAACAATAAGCATTTTGGGGGGGGGCATACAAGTGAATAGATCAGCTTCAGGTTTCTTCTGGTCTTAGCTGGACATTTTTATGAAACTGACAAGTCAACCCAGATCAAATTTATCTATCATAGCTTAGTTATAATAGCTGGGTTGACTAGTCCTCCCTCTATTTGATTTCTCAGTATCTGATAGACTAGCTTGGAACTTTTCTGATGATGACAGTCTATACCAGGATCCCAAGACAAACAGAAGTATACAAGTCTTCTTGAGGCATAAACTTAAAATCTACACATCATCACTTCTGCTACATTCTCTTGGCCAAAAAAAGTCACAAGGTCAGCCCATATTCTCAAATAGAAAAATAAACTTTACGCCCTGATGGGAAGAGCTACAAAATCACACTGCACAAAATGAAGAAACAAGGAGAGGAGGATGATTCGAAGCCATCTGGCAATCTACCTCAATGGAATATTCATCTGATGGATTATTATCTAGTTATTAAAAATAAAGCCTATTCAACAAGGTTGTAAAGTTAACAACAACAAAAAAGGAAAAATTATGCTTTAATTTTTATTTCTACCCTACAAAGTTTAGAAAAGAATATACAGAGAGGTTAGTTGCTTAAGAATGACAGATTTTGTATTTTTAAATATTGGGAAAAAAAATATTCTGACAGCTTTAGTGGAGTACCCAAACCTTATATCACATCTACATACAGCGTAAGCTACATTTTATTCCTTCAGCTGGATTCGGCTAAAGTACCCAGTGAGTAAACAAAAGAATTATGAAGAGAAAAAGCAAATGACCTATAATTTTTTTGCCTTTTTAGACAAAATAATTCAACCCCAAAACTTCACGCCAGACAATTCAGCCGTCAGAGGGAATTTAATGTTACGTAGCATGCTTTCTATTTCCAGGTAAATGGAGTTAGAGAGAGCTTTTAGATTACAAAGCAGAAAGGCTTTACTATGAAAGTATTTTGCACGGGAGTGAAACCTTTCATTGTATGACTAAATCAGTAGAGATGATCTCCTCAGTCGGAATCTCCTTCTGTCTGCAAGTGCACTCTGCAGGCATCTGTTCTTGCATTCAGTTTGGTAGCTGAGTTCTCCAGTGAAAGACTCAATTCAAGGTAATACTGAGTATTGTACTGAAGTTACCATGTAGATATTGATTTCATGGCCTTTGACTCTTTCTGAGGTCAGTCATTAACTGGAATGTTGAACTCAATCTCATACATTGACGTTAGCCACCAAGTGGTATTGTCCTCACTAGGTTTGATTTAGTGGTACTGTGATTCTAATACAAACCTTCTCATGAGTACAATTTTTTCAGGATTGCTTTAAACAGGACTCATTTGTGGCTTGATTGGCAAATAAACCATGATGCATCATGGGAAGTCAAATGTGTTTACACTAGTGATGAAGGCTACTACATGGCCAAAGGCACAGCTCTTATGAGAGAGCACAGAAAACCAGAACTAAAGAAACTCAGAGCCGGAAGGCAATTAGCATCTGAGGACAATCAAGTCCAGGGGCACCATGCTATTTGCATATGTTTCTGTCCTAAAATTAGTTGTACTGAGATTGCTCCAAACCTCATCTTCTTTGCTCTGTTGCCCTTTATGGATTCTTTGTCCTCCTACAGACAGCACAGAGCTGGGAGCACCAATGCCCCCAAGAGACTGTGTGGAACTAGTGTAGGCAGGAGAACTCCTCCACTGAGAGAGGACCATGTCACTCCCATTCCACCCTGCCTCCTGCTTACTTCCAGGAGGATGTTTGAAAGCTATCAGTCCTTTGTCCTGCCCCAGCCCCTCCCCCACCCTTCCCAGATCCTTCGTTTAATCTTCTAACCCAGCCCAGAAACTGTGTGTCCCTAAACCCTCTCCTCTTTGTTTCTACCAAAACATGCACTCGGAGCCTTTTGCACAGTGATGTATAATTTGTTTAAATCTCAAAGTGTGATATCAAGTTCAAGGGACTGGCATATTCACAAGGATTGAATCTTAAAGAACTAGGACTGCTAAAGGTTGGGCTTCGTGTATGAACCCATGGGGCAGGCACAGAATCAAATGGCTAGGAGGGCCTGGTAGGCAACTTTGGGACGTGAAGCAAGCTGGAGGTAGAAGTGCAGTTCTCCGACTTTTTGCAACCAAATTCTCAAGGTGACTGGTTAAAGTGACCTGTGACCCTGTGACAGTTCAAAGAGGTTTGAGGGGACAGCACTCTAGAGTGGGGAGAAAGGGTGATGTCGCTTTTGTATCCGGGCCAGACTCTTCACCTGCTGACGCAAGAACCAAGTCTTCCTTCTTGGGGAAATTCTAGTCGTATTTTCCTCTTTGTTATTTAAAAAAAAAAAAAAAGATGAAAATCTAGGTTTTATGTGAAATCTTTTGACTGCTAAATTCTGGGAACTAACTCCAATTATGAAAATTTTCTTAAAGGACAAATAATGTCATCTGTGGGCTGCATGCGGCCCTTGGATGCCCTTTCATGACCTCTGCTGACGGTAGACACGTGGAGGAAAGGGGGACAAGGTGCGACAGAGCAGATACCCCCAAATCATAAAGTGGGAAAGGGGCTGTTGAGAGTACGATGTAGGCTTACTAACGTCTTCAAAGATGGAGCAAATTGAAAAAGTGTACAGTTTTTGTTTTATGTTTCTCAAAAGTAGACATGATTTAGAGGAGCTGTGAAACCCTGCCTTAGCGAGCGGCCATCCATGTGAGACCATGTTGCCATGATCAGAAGGGAAGGCGACACAAGGCTGAAAGCCACAGCCGTGTGGGGTTACCACATTGTTCATGCTGGCCTACCCGTGACCCCTCTGTACATCCTGAGTGTGGAGTAGGGAATGTCCTCACAGAGATGACCGGCAATATAGAATCTCAGTGCTCTAAACCAGAGTTCTTCAACTACCAGCCCACTAGAAATGTTGTGCCAATGCACAAAGGAGTTAACCATCCTGATGTTGCATGAGAATTATAGAGTCTACAATCACAGAAAACCACTGTTCTAACAACCTTAGCAGTCATCTTTAACCCGATCGGTTCACAGAAATCAACTGAGCCCAGAGAATGAGAGACTTCTTGCTCTCAATGCTACGCCGCTGGTTCATGGCCAAGTAGAGACAGCACAGGTTCCTGCTGCCCAGTATAGAGCTTGTCTTGAAAACGTCCCCTATCCCTCACCTCCATCCTCATGCCGGGAGGAATTGCCACAAAGGGCATTCATGAAATGAAAAAAACCAAATGCAGCTCCATTTTGGTATCTTCATAAGACTTTTCATATCAGAAATTTTGCAAGGCCGCGAAAAAAAATCTTTCTCAAATTATGGACCCCTATTTAGGGCTCAGAAAAGAGAGACACCAAATCATTTTATGCTTCCTTTGATTACAATGAAGAGCTCAGTAACTATACCTGCCTAACACTTCATACACATTCATTTCCTACACATCACTGCATTCAGTCTGCATACCGTCCCCCCGTGGCAGTGGGAGAAGTGAGACTTTACGAGGCTACAAAGTGGGCCCGAAGGCTCACGACGAGGATGAACTAGAGCCAGGATTAAACCCCCACAGTCTGACCAGAACCCAAGCTAATATACACGGTCCTATGGCTGAGCTTCACCCCTGACTCAAATCACAAGAGACAGCAAAAACTTCAAAGGTCCTTTTTTCTTCTTTTCCTTTTTTTTTTTTTTTTCTTTATTTGCCATCCTGGCATCTAGGTAGCTGCCCCAGTCCTTTATGCAAAACACTACTCTGAGCCTACTCTATCATACTTTTTTTTCGGGCTTCAAAAATGTGGTCTTCCCTCATTATACACCAATTAGATGGTCTTCTACTCAATAGTTAACCATTCAACATTTATGGAAGAAAACCTTGGAAGATTTATTTTAAAATGGAAGTGTCAGCCCAAAGAAAAAAAAGAAAATAATTCTTGAGGTGGATGGGGGTGGGGGGGGTGTGACGGCTCTAGAGGAAGACTTTCTGCACTTGAACCAAATGCCATGGAACGTACACACTCCACTAGCAGAATGCCCTGATCCCAGAAGAATACACGTAAACTGAAGAGGTAATTGGACTCATCATTTTGACACCCAAAAGGATGATAAGAAACCTTAAACCTGCCAGCAATCAGCAAAGTGCACTGTCATTGTGGAGGATTCAACCAGACCAGGGGATATCACATTAGCAAGCTGGTTGGCCTGTTAGGGGCATGTAATTCTTCCACATATTTAGCACAGAAATGAATAGGATTCAAAGTAGCTTCCCTGTCTCTGACATGCATCCAAATTTTTAATAGCAGCTAAGTACCTTACGAAGCAATTAAATAAAATAATGCATTCAAGCCCTAGAAAACCTTTTCAGACCTCTTTTTATCGCTACATTTTACCAACAGAAATGGATTGTAATTCAAATTTTTAGTCTGGCACATGTTTGGCAATAGATTTTTTTTCTTTGTAGAACTCAAGCATTCCAAACTATTAGAGGAGTTGAGCAATTTTGATAATTTTGAAACTAGCTGTCAGATTTAATCTGTGCTAAAGAGACAGAGGGCAAATGTATTCTGAAGCTTGTTATATAATTTACAGATTATTTTTACGATTCATATTCCATCAAATAGGGTATATTAAGCTCTCAGAAAGCACATAATGATCAATTAATTTTAGCAGAACAGTCCTGATGGCACTTGGGGGACAGAAATGATTAGATCCTTTTCTAGCTGAGTCCCAAGGTCAAGTCATCAAATATGACTGATTACATTCTCTAATGGTTTCTCTATGCCCATTAAAGAACACTCAGCTATTCAGACTCCATTGATCATGACATTCAAAATTTGCTTGGATGGCTCCTGACAAGCAAAAATGTATTCTCTAATCTTTAACCACATAAACAATAGCTAACCACTTGTAATTAAGTTTAAATTGATTTCAGGTGGCTTCAGAGAAAAGCAATTTCTACAACAGATTAACCTCTTAATTAAAGTATATTAAGAACATTGTAAGGTGTAGGAATTCTGCTACAGCAGAAAATTATACCTCATTGACATTCATTTATAAAAGAATTGCTATTCTGTTCCCGGGTAACAGGTTCTTATTTGTGGCTCTTGCTTCACTAGACTAGATCAACCCAAACCTGGCTCACTACATTAGTCTTTCCAATGGGACAGGTACAGGGACAGAGAGAGGATAATAGAAAACAGACATTGTTTATGGCGTGATGCTGTCCTTGTACTTATGTCTGCAGAAAGTTACTTTCCTCAGGGGGTGAAACCTTCCTGCAAAAACCATAGACTCCCTTAAATGATCTGAGAAGGAAGGAAAAGCAGTGCCAACCTCCCCATCAGTGCTGACTCAGCAGGTTTCTGTGAGGTGTTCTCCAGTGCATCTTAAGAAACACCTCCCCATCCTCTAAGTCAGGGGTCCCCAAACTTTTTACACAGGGGGCCAGTTCACTGTCCCTCAGACCGTTGGAGGGCTGGACTATAAAAAAAATCTATGAATAAATCCTTATGTACACTGCACATATCTTATTTTAAAGTAAAAAAAACAAAATGGGAACAAATACAATATATAAAATAAAGAATAAGTAAATTTAAATCAACAAACTGACCAGTATTTCAATGGGAACTATGCTCCTCTCACTGACCACAGAGGTGCCCCTTCCAGAAGTGCAGCGGGGCCGGATAAATGGCCTCAGGGGGCCGCATGGGGCCACGGGCCATAGTTTGGGGACCCCTGCTCTAAGTCCTTGCTGCTTACTCAAGAGTGCTCCTCAGATCAGCATTACTTGGGAGACTGTTATAGATTCAGAGTGTCAGGCCTTTCAGGCCCCGCCCCAGAGCTATTGAAACAGAAGCACCAATTTAATAACACCCCCAGGAAGTTCACTTGTGATATTCAAGTTTAAGAATAGTTGCTCTAAGAGAATGCTATGCTTGGATTCCCATTTTCTCAGGCTGTGTCTATATGGCAGTAGAAACATTTGATTGATTTGGTGAAAAACAAACAAAAACAATAAATCTGATTGTTTAGCTTTTGTAAGCCAAACAATTTCCTCTTCATTTTCTACTCTTCATCTCCCTTTTTTCAAGACCCTTCTAGCTTTCTCTATTTCCTATCCTGGCTATGAACACCCCCAGTGAATTCAGTCCCATTCATACAGTTCTAGCCAATGACATGGAACACAGGCATTTCTGACTTGAGCTGCAGTTGGTTTTAGAATTAAGCTTTATCCCTGTACTAGCTCAGCAGGCCTGGGATAATCTGACCCTTGGCACTGAAACCTTTGGTTTATGCTCCTGAACTGGTCACAGCCTCTGTTATCCACATCCTGGGGTCTTTTCAATGTGCATTTATGATGTTGCCCACCTGGTCTTAAGATATCTACTTTAAAAAAAAATGATGTCTACTTTCTTCTCTTACCTATCTAAACTTAGGGTTGACTTCTACGCCATAAGTGACGCCCTCCAGCCTGCCTTAATGTGGCTTGTGGTAGTTAAAAGGAAGCTACAGAAAAACGCAGCTGTACGCAGCACTCACGTGTCATTAAGAAAATGGGTCTATAGCAGCGAATCTCAGGTCCGGCTCCACATTTTAACTCCCTGAGGAGATTCAAATTTTCTAATACCCAGGGTCCCATCCTAGCTCAGTTTAAATTTGACTCTCACATCCTGAGCATAAATAGTTGTTTAAAAAAGCTCCCAGGTGATTCTAACTTGCAGCCAGAGTTAGTAAACATTAACATTGAGAAACTTTCCTGCCCTTGCCATGCCCAACCCTGCTCCATCCTCTACGCTGAACAATTTACTCCCCTGCATTCTGCTCCGCCTCTCCGCACCTCTAGAGCATTTAGACTAGAGAGTGAGGAGCGTAGGCTTCTGGGCGTTAATGGGAGGGAAGGGCAGGATGAAAGGGGAGGAGGAGAAAGAACCTGTATGCAATATCAGTCATGTTGCTAAGACTGAAACCCAGAAGGAACAGCAAACTAGCCACCCCAACTTCCTCCACTTTAAGGTGTGCAACTAGGGCAGAAGAATCACAAAAAGCGAGACAGTAACCCAGGGTTCACAGCCACTGTCAAGACTGGAGGAAGAGCAGACACCAGTGAGAGAAGAGAGTCAGCAGGATACGGCAGATATTTTTCCACTTGCAATTATTTTTTTAAAAAGAAAACCCCCCCTCTTTCTGATCTTAAGTGGCAGTTCTCAACCTGTGCTGAGCATCCTAAGTCTTGGAGGTAAAGCAGATATTCTGTTCATGTCTGAGATGAGCATGAAGTGGAAAGGACAGCAGCGGCTGCCCCCCACGCCAGGGCTCCCATCCCGGCAGGTGGGTCCCTGCCAGGGTCCCTTCCACCCACCCGGCCCAGGTGGGTCCGAGTAGGACAGGTCAGATAGAACACCTGCTGTGCTGAGCACAAAACCAGGACTCTCCTGACCTGTGTCTGCTGCGTATCATTTCTTTCATGGGTCAGTTATTCATAACAACTGCCAAGGTGTGCTTGGTTCTCCTGAAGTGTCATCCCCAGACCAGCAGATGAGCTGCACCTGGGCGGTTGTTCGATCTGCAAATTCTCTCAGGGAGGGCCCCACCCTAGAGCTACTGAACCGGAAACTTTGGAGATGGGGCCCCACAAGCTGTGTGTTAGGAAGTCCCCCGGCAATTCTGTCTCACACTCAAGTTTGAGAAGTACTGTTTCATTTTAAACTTACTTACAGATCGCTTCTGTGGCCCCTCAGCCACCGTTTTGACCTGGTCTGGTAGGGGAAATGTAGAAACTGCCTGTTCTCCCCTGAGACTGCCTGGACAGAGGCGGCGGGATGGGCAGTCCCCCATCCTGACCCCCTGAACCTGGTTGCCAGGCTCCTGGCTGTAGTTCCTGATTCCTGTGGTCTGGCTTGCTGGGTATCATCTTTGCCTGCTGAACCCAAGGGAGCTGCTGGCTCCTTCCTGCCTCAGTTTCTCTTCCAGGCTCTGGGCCCCCTCCGCCACCTGGTCCTCCTCACTCTGCTTCCTTCTCTCCGAAGAGCTGAGGCCCAAGCAGCATGAGCTCTGGGGGAGTCAGCTCCATTCACCCGTCATGCCCTGCACCACCTCCTGGCCTGCTACATTTAGGTAGCTGCCAGTATGCTAATGTCAGCAAATACTTTTAAATAAAAAAAAATTAAGCACATTTTTGGTTCTCAGAATCTTTTTACTTGTTTTATCTCATCAGCTCACTGTTACACTCAAATAGGGAGCTCAAATATTATCCTTGACTAACAGTCAACAACGCTGAGACCGATCCGGGTTACAATCCAATGAATAGGACAACGCCTGGATTTCAGACCTCTTCAATCCTGACTCAGTGCAGTTTCCACAAAGCTGCGTTTTCCACATGGAACGCCAGTGGCCGAGGCCAGGCAGGTCCACGTTGGATTTGGGCAGATGGTAGAGAAACTGCGGAGCCAGGAAGTGTTGGGCCATTCCCATTTAATAAAGTCTCACAATGGCAGATGAACACACAGGCAGGGGAAACCTGCATCCACAGTGATCAGTTCCTGGGGTCAAATGAGCCTCTGGTGATTGAAAAAGGTGATTAATGGGTCAATACCTCCTTCAGTGTTTGAGAAAGCAGGAGTTTTTCCAACTTGGACCACTTATTAATTGAACCTCTCATTTCTTAGGAAGATCAAGGATAAACTTGGGCATTTGCGGTTGAGACCTAATGGGATTCTCTTGAGGATCTTCTGCTGTTAGCTCCAGTACCTGAAGGCTGGTGCTTTGCCTGCAGAAGCACCCATTTGCTAGACGTGGCCTGCACGGGGGTAATGGTGAAGGCCCTGAACTGGGGCACAGCCATTCCCAGTGTGCGCTGGGAAGGTTGGGTGTGCCACTCCCCTATCCAGGTTCTGCATGCCAGCCTCTCGGTGCAAGCCCTGTGACTTGGTACTTAGATTGCAATGGTAAACTAAGATGGGTGCTTGTCGCCTCAGCCTCGATGGCTGAGGCCTTAACCAACAAACACCCAATCCTCACCGCATGTGTGTTATGCTTGCTACCTACATGGACCTCTGAATTCTAATCTCATCCAGCCTGCAGGGAGGCCAGACAGTGGCCATGCCTTCTGGTTTGGCTGGACTGCAGATTCGCTTTTGAGACTACCACAAACCTCAGTCCCATTTCTCATGTCACCATCTGGCCCCCTCACCCCGTATACTTTCTAGATGATTCACCCCAAACTCAGCCAGCCTTCCTGTGCAAATTCTTCCTGGTTGCTTCTGACCCATGGTTCCTGAGAGCTGGCACCCAATCTTTCCAGCTCAGCAGATGGTCAAGTCTACATTGAGCTCAATAAATAATAGTAAGAAAATAAATGTGTGAAGAATAGAATACATGGATAAACTGCATTTGTAGAAAGGGGAGAATAGGCATAACCAGACTGGCCTTGGCTTTCAAATATTAAGCTAAAAGGACTTACCCTCCCTCTCCTAAGCCAGCTAACCCTGAATCCTGTAAGTATTTCTATGCCTCCTCACAATTGGTCTGAATTCTGAGATATTGTGAGACCTTTTCTGAGCAAATGACAGTGAAGAATATGGCAATGAGAGGTCAAAATGGAAAGACGTAGGAGAAAAAAATGAGTGGTGTAATGTTGGTGGCCAAGGCCAGGCAGGTCCACACTGGATTGGGGCAGACGGTAAAGAATCTGCGGAGCCAGAAAGCATTAGGGCCATTCTGTTTAATAAAGTCTCACAACGGGGGACAAACACACAGGCAGGGGAAACCGCCAATCAGGCAAACAAACAGCAAAATGGCCCTGCACAGCAGCATGTAGGCAATCCGTGCATCAGTAATCCCCAACCTCCCTTGAGCGCAAGCACCCATAGCCTTTACAGGCTATATGCACGTGGTGCAGCCACACATTCACACACCAATCAGGCAAAGGGCTTGCAGCTGGTAACGTTGTGAGCAAGCCTAACACAGCTGCCCCACATTCCACCCCTTTAGAGTTGCTTGCTTCACAATCTACATGACAGGAAACAAACTACAGCAACAGCAAAAGTTACACAATCATTACAATAAAGGTGCCCTCACAATGTCTCCCTGGGTACTCTGCCCAGGGAGTTAACTGGAGGCCCACCTCCAACTCCCCTCCCCCCCACGGTGCCAACAAAGCCACTCGTCTTAGGTGGAGGGCCTGTACAGTCCAGGGCCATGTCCACTGAAATCAAAATGTCCTTGGTGCGTCTCTGCAACTGGGTGAGAGCAGCTTCCCAGTGCAGGAGGACCTCCACCAGAGCCGCCCTCCCCCATCAGGGTCTCTCATACCCGGCATGTCCATCCAACAAGGGAGCCGGTGCCCCCTTCTGGTTGCAGTCCAAGAGTCAGTCCACGGTAGGTACAGCCCAGCTGTCTGTGCAAACCACCAAAGTAAAGGTCCATTACAGGCAACTAGTTTCACAAAAGGCTTTGGACAAGCACACAGGCAGGGAAAACTGTCTCTCAGGCAAACAAACAGCAAAATGGTCCCTCACAGTGGCAGGCAGGCAGTCTACCATCCACAATCCCGCATCTCGCTCAGCGCAAGCACCCACAGCCTTACACAGGCCATACACACGTGGTGCTGCCACGAGCTCATGCACCAACCAGGCAACGTGCTTGCAGCTGGCAACCCCGCGAGCAAGCCTAATGCAGCTGCCCCACAAGTGATTAAAAAAATTTCTTTTAACAAGCACTTTAGTGTATCTGAGGCATTCTGCTAAACACGCACACAGTAGCACACTCAGTCCTCATAGTCTTATACAGCATCATATTGCTCTCGGCTGACAGCTGAGGAAAGTGTGGGAGAGCGAGAAGGTGCTTCCAAAGCCAGGCTCCTAAACACCTTGTCAGGCTTCTTTCCTCACAGGCAGGGATTCTCTGCTCCAACTTAGTTTACGCCTCCATTTTAGCCCCAAGAGGTGGTGGCTTGGCTGTCCAACTCCCATCATCGTTACATGTGACATTTTTTTTTTTTTTGTATTTTTCTGAAGCTGGAAATGGGGAGAGACAGTCAGACAGACTCCCGCATGTGCCCGACCGGGATCCACCGGGCACGCCCACCAGGGGGTGACGCTCTGCCCACCAGGGGGCGATGCTCTGCCCCTCCGGGGCATCACTCTGTTGTGACCAGAGCCACTCTAGCGCCTGGGGCAGAGGCCAAGGAGCCATCCCCAGCGCCCGGGCCATCTTTGCTCCAATGGAGCCTCGGCTGCGGGAGGGGAAGAGAGAAACAGAGAGGAAGGAGGGGGGGAGGGGGGGAGAAGCAGATGGGCGCTTCTCCTGTGTGCCCTGGCCGGGAATCGAACCCGGGACTTCTGCACACCAGGCTGACGCTCTTCCACTGAGCCAACCGGCCAGGGCTACATGTAACATTTTTGCCAACAGTCTTCTCTTTGATGCTATGCAGCATCAATATAATCCCATGACACGTTGAAGAACTAAGTTGACAGCGAGGGTGGGTAGTTCCAGCTCAAACATCCTGAGGAGAGTGTTGGGCGTGGGTCGCATTCCTTGTCCTGGCTGTGTGTGGCCTTCCAAACCACTATCCGTCTCGGAGTCTGCTCCCTAGCATCCCATGTCTTTATAGTATTATTCAAAAATAAAACGAGCTATTGACAAAAGAGCACTCTATACATTGGAAGGCATCATCAGCAATAAAAATTATTATTATTTCAAAAAACCATTCAACTCTTTTTCTCCACTGAATTCTCTACCTACCTGTGAGTCAGGGAGGGAAACGATCTTTTAGGGCTAGGTTCATTCCAACAACACAGTTCTCGGCAAACATCCTTTAAGGCCCTAACATGGGCCAAGCACTTTTATAGATATTTTCTCTTTTCAGAGACAAGGCATTTACAACCAAGTTACTTGTGCATCTTCTCCAATTTTGGCAGATATTACACCTGCTGTGGATTGAATACCTAGAGTTGCATAGAGAGAGGTCAGTAAGCTGGGATTCAGACACCACAGTTTGGTTCTACAAGTACCAAAGTGTTCCCATCCAGCCTCAGCATTTTGCCACAGGCGAATCTGTGAGGCCTATGAGACAAAGTAAAGTTGTTTTTCCATGGAGGCCATTTTGTCACATGAATTCCCCACAAGAGAGTGTGGGTGGTCAGAGCAGATATACCACAGCTTAAAATGCATGCCCTGCTGAACACGAGGCAGGCCCGTGTAGACGTACATCTCATCACCAGCTTTCTGCTTTCTTCCATCTTGCTTTTCTTCCTGAGTGTGTTTAGCCTTTAGCTTTTCTGTTGCTGTTAACTTTATGCCTATTTATTTATACTTTCTTCTAAGCGTGTTAGTAAGAAAGACGTAGCCTATGTTTTTTTCAGAGAAATACGTTTAGTATAAACACCATATATACCACAAACTTATTTTTAACAGAAACATTTTATTGAGTATAATTTTAATACCTTTCAATGCACCCACTTCAAGTGCACAATTCAATGGTTCTTTGTATGTTTAGAACTATGAAATCACCACCACAGTCACTATTAGAACACTTTTATCATCCCCAAAAGAATTTCCATATCCATTGGTGGTAACCCATCATTTCCTCCTAAACTTCCCAGTCCCAGGCAACCAATGAGATACTTTCTGTCTGTATGCATTTACCTATTCCAGATGCTTCATACAATTATTATCATCCAACATATGGCCTCCTGTGGCCTCTTCACTTAGCATATTTCAAGGTTCATCTATATTGTAGTTCCCAGCACTTTTACATCTCTTCAATTAGGAGTTCAGACTTATCCCGATTCTTCTCATGGAATTTTGTATTGTTTTAGCTTCTCTGGGAATAGTAATAAATAATAATAAAAGTGGGTGCCTATGCATCATGTTCTATCCCCACAGCTACCTATAAGGATGCTTCTGTGGTCACCATTTTCCAAGTTAAGAAATCAAGGAGTGTCACAGTACTCATTAAGGGACAGAGCCAGTATCTGCACTCGGGTTTCTGAGTCTAAGTCAGTGTGTCACTTCTACTCCACATAGTAGGTCTGTCTTGGAAGATGAGTATAGTTATCACTACAGCGTCATGAATGCCTTCAAGATGGGCTTCTGTTTCTCTGGCCCATGGCTGTGTCTGTGAAGTAGAGGAGTGGTAAGGAACAAGCTCCTTGGACATGAAACAGACAGAGCCCAGGTGGGAAAAGCAGTAGGATGCACAATGGCTAAGACTGGGACTCCACAGTCCAAAATACTTGGCTTCAAAGCCCAGCTCTCTTACTTTTCAGTTGTGTGTACTTTGAGCAGTTACTTTCTTGCTCTTCATTTTCCCACCTATAAAATGGGGAGAATAGTTATACCTTGTTAGGGATGTTCTGGATGAAATAAATAGATGAGGGCTTAGCACAGTGCCTAGCATAGATAAATGCTGAAGAATATTTGCTGTTGTGCATTAGACGAAGATGGAGTGACATTGTGTCAGTCATTCAGGAAGCACACATTTATGGTCTCTACACGCACGCACACACCAGTGTCCTTTGGGAGGTGAACTCACTGGCCTTCCATGAACATATCACACCTTGTTACAGGAGGAAGGGTATATATCCCAGAGGGAATAAAGAAGAGGCAAGCCTGGACAAGAGAATACCCAAGGACCTGATATAATGACCTGCACAGAGCCTGGCACAGCAGGCGACAGAGGAAGGACTCAAGGGATAGAGAGGTAGCCATGCTGACCTTGGTCTTGCTGCAGTGAACTATTGATGGAGAGGCAACCTTTAGAAAGCTCACTGAGTCTTGCAAGAACATGACTACCATAGTGGGAAAGTTTGCCAAATTATGCAATTTGTAGCAAATGCTCCTTTCCACCCCCACAGCGATGTTCAGCTTCTGTCTATGCCAAAAGCAGTTGCTGGCAAGAAAGGAATTTTAGAAAAATTGATTTTTGGCATATGGCAAAAGACAGGGAATTAGAAAAAGAACCCTAGATTATTTCCCCTAACCTTTTATTAAAATAACTTTCTGAATTTGTAAAAATGGCAATAAAAACGCATAATTCATAATAAAACTCATTTCAAAGCTTTTAATTGGGAGAAATAACTTCTTGTGAAGGTTTTGGATAAGTAAAATAACCTACAGAGACATGCTCATATGCACAATAAGGATGTACAGAACACTTAGCGCAACATTTTAAAAATAATTATGAGAAACAACTGCAAAGTCCAAAATAAGAGAGTAGCCTAGCAAAGTATGGTATATGTGTTAACAGAATACCACAGAACTATTAAATTAATGTACTATGATCATGTTGATATAGAATGATGTACAATAATGTAAACTGAACAAAATAAGCAATCCAACAGACTATTTATTATTTTGTTTTTAAAAATGTATTAGATACATTAGACAATATACAGATGATGTATAACAGGGGTCCCCAAACTACAGCCCGTGGGCCGCATGCGGCCCCCTGAGGCCATTTATCCGGCCCCCCGCTGCACTTCCGGAAGGGCACCTCTTTCAATGGTGGTCAGTGAGAGGAGCATAGTTCTCATTGAAATTCTGGTCAGTTTGTTGATTTAAATTTACTTGTTCTTTATTTTAAATATTGGATTTGTTCCCGTTTTGTTTTTTTTACTTTAAAATAAGATATGTGCAGTGTGCATAGGGATTTGTTCATAGTTTTTTTTATAGTCCAGCCCTACAACAGTCTGAGGGACAGTGAACTGGCCCCCTGTGTAAAAAGTTTGGGGACTCCTGATGTATAAAATTGTACACTTGAAACCAATGTCATTTTGTTAATTAATGTCACCCAATAATTTAATTTTAAAAATAGAGGACAATATTTAAAAAGCCGGGAAGGAGACACTAAACTGTTTGTACTTTTGCCATTAGGGAGGAGACTGGGTTGAGACTGACTATCAAAGACTTCCACTGTTTACGACCTATGCTTCTACACTTTCTATTGTAACGCCATGTAGATATTCTTCCTGTGTTCACTCACTCCTCCTGTTCCTCCTGCCCGGAGGGACTTCATCTCCTAGGACTTGGCTTCAATCTCAGCTTCTCCGGACACTGTCTAATCCACAACCACCACCGACCGCCCCAACACTGCCTACCTCCCTTCCCAGCTGCTCTTCCTTCTTCAGCATGAATCATCACCTAACATTTTATATATTTTATTTATGTGTCTTTATTATTCATCTTTCTCTCACAAAAATGGAAACTCTTATGAGAACAGAGATTGTGCGTCTTTGTTCACTGCTCTATTTCCACTGCCTAGAATGATGTCTGGCCCTTTGTAGAGACTTGTGTATCAGTCAATTAACTGAATGAGTGACACTGTATGTTATACTTTTGTAATAAACTGTTAAGTATCTATTTTTATATGTGTGTGTATGTGTGTGTTCCTATGTGTACAGTGTATATGTAGGTTTATATTTATGTCTGTGTATGTGTACTGCATATGTAAAACTGTAATAGTGTTGAAATTGTGACGACTGTCAAAGGCAAGCATAAAGATATTGATGCTTTAAGACCAGAGGAGGCCGCCTGTACGAAACACTCTTCACACCTGCCTGTGACTTCTTTACCCCTGTTCTTTTACCTTTTATTCTTGTCTTCCATTTGGGGTTCGTTTTCCTCCACTTTTTTTCTATGGTAATGATTCTACATTAGAATATCAGTACTTATAAAATGCAAAAAGTCAATTAATAAAGAGAATAAGGTTACTTGATTATTTTAAGCTAGAGGTGATAGAGTGGAGTTGCTATCTTGTATTAGCCTCAGAATCCATTTTATTTCTGGTGGCTCCCAATTAAGATAATTTTAATTTCTATAGGTTTTTATGAATAATGACTTTTTAAATAACTATGTCATCTTATGGGCTCAGAAAATGGTCCAGTTTAACTGAAAATAGCAAAATAAATTTTCCCCCAAAGTTCACATAATTTAAGCTGACTTGACAGCACATACTGATGAGTAAATGCTGTCTCCAGTGAATGAACTTTTGATACAAAATGAATATATGCCAGTGTTGTTCATTGCAACTGTTCAATAGAAGAAAAACATGTATTTGTTTAGGTGAGAAGAGGGGAGATAGTGAGGCAGACTACTGCATGTGCCCTGATTGGAATCCACCTGGCAACCCCCGTTTGGGGTCAATGCTCAAGTACTGAGCTATTTTCAGTGCCTGAGGCTGATGCACTCAGACAAACCAAGCTGTCATCAGTGCCCAGGACCATGCTGAACCAATAGAGTCCCTGGCTGCAGAAGGAGGAGAGTGAGAGAAGGGGAAGGGAGGGGGAAAGAAGTAGATGGTCGTTTCTTTTGTTTGCCCTGACTGGGAATCGAACCTGGGATGTCCATATGCCAGGCCGATGCTCTATCCACTGAGCCATGGGACAAAGCCTAAAAACATATTTTTAAAATAAAATTTGAATGAAATCATTGTAGTTTATCCAAGCCATGGCAGAGACCTTCAGAAAATACTGGAAAATTTTGTTCCAAAAGTGCTTTGTATTAGTAACCTGTTGACACTTTTTCCTTGTTTACAGTTTTGCTGCTTCTTAGTCAGAGCTGCCATCCCAAAGGTGCCTAACTCAAAGAGTTACGTGAACTTCAGAATAAAGACAAATAATGAGACCAGCCTGGTGTATATTTTATGTTCCCTGCACACACACATACCACACACACAGCAGAGAATATGATGCTGCCAGGTCCAAAGGTTGGTAGCAATTTTTATCCTCTGGATGGATTCACAGGTTTGGCCTGTTGGATATTTAACATAAGAGTTGGCAATCTCTCTGTGGCCCCTTGAACACTACAAAAGCATTAGGACCGCGTGTCTCCAAGTTCAGCTCTTACCCTCATTGAAGCCTCCGTTCTAGCAGTATACTCATGGATTTCTCAGTGCCACCATTTTTATTTAACCCATCTTAACTAACAGAGACACCACATAATATGGTTCAACATAGTATGCTCTGAGAAAAAAATTTTAAAACCTTGCCCTGTTCTCTGGGGTTGAGCTCTGGTCCACTACTCTGTCTCATGTCATGCCTCACTCACTCTTGCCAGCCTCCAAGTTCTTTCTCCCCTACTGCCTGACCTTGGCTCTTGCTGTTCCTATCTTTTGTAATGTTCTTCCCACTGGCATTTTCATCATTCAGGTTCTCCTTTTAAATGGCATCACCTCTGAGAGGCCATCCCACTACCACCTTTTCTGCCCTCTGTCAGATTTGCTGTACCACAATTGATCTTTTTTTTTAAATTACATCTAATAGTCTTTAAATACCTTGCTTGTTGATTTCTTTATTTGGGTCTTATCGGTCTTCTTTCACCAAAACTTAAGCTCTGTGATGGCAGAGATTTTATCTTGCTTACCACCATATTCCCAGTGCCTAGCACATAGTAGCTATTTAATAAATATCAAATGAACGGATGAATAAATGAATGCACAAATGAAAACTTTCCCCAGTGTTAACATAGTAGGTAAAACACAAAGGATTGGGCATAGAACTCATAATTTAGTGAATTGAGTATACACAGTAGTAAATGAGAAAAAACCTAAGGGCTAATGAACAGACAGAAGCAATGTGGGAAACCATTAAATAATTAGAGATAGAAATTTTTTCAAAGAATAATGAAAGAAGTCCCTTATCAACAAATAATGGATAGATGTAGAATAGAGATAACCTTCACCAGGGAAGTTTTATATCATGTGGTAGGTCCCCAGCTAAAGTTCTAGAAAAGGACTCAAATGCTTGGAGAAAAATCAATAAAACTAAGCAGGACAATATAACCCTTGTCTATATGCTCGTTAATGATCCTATGGGGATGAGGCAACAGTCTTCATTGGAAAAAGACCAAGTAGTAATCCAGAATTAAAGCAGAGTTTATTTTTCCTCCCCCACCCCCCATACACTCCCACATCTCAGATACAAAGGTCAATGCTCGGTACTAAAGGATCAGAGCGGGCTGAGCCTGCGGCATTGACGGGGTGAGAAAGCAGTCCACCAAAAGGAGGGGCTGGCAAATAGTCCCGAGCCAAAAGAGAGGAGCAGACATTTGTCATCATGATGGTGCCCAAAAGTATATCAGGATAGGAAATACTGTCTCCCAAAAACACACGGTACACTGGGCTCCAACCCCACAGCAAAACCTTCTCTAGACACCCACCCCTCACACACAAACACATACATACCTTCCTACTCTCATATCTGTGCATTGGCTATTTTCTGTTCCTAAGAGTACCTTTTCCCACTTTGTATCTGGCAAATGCTCACTTGCTATTCAGAAGCCAACTCCAATGTCCATGCTCTGTGAGCCCACATAGCTATGCTCCTCTTGGATGCCTCAAATCTAGTTCACCCACAATATCCAGGTGAGGATCAGAGGCCTTGCATATTCTGGAGGGTCTGCTCTGTCCCTAGCAATCATAGCATGTGTGCCTTCAATAAACCTTCATGAGGGACGGCAGCCAAAAGGGTCTTGTCAGACCCTGTCCGACCCAGTTCCCACTCCGTGCAGACAGTCAAAAGCCAGAGCAGTCAGGCCCATGCTGCACTCATGCCTTAGTCACTGACCATCATGGTAAGAAGGGCAATACTCACTGCCTGATGTTAGGTCCAGACAAGGTTCCCAATAAGTGAGAATATTCTGCTCTCTGGACTCACACGCACCATCAGCAGCGCTGCGGGAGATGCCGATGTTGGCCGAGTGTGCTGCTCTTCCTCTCTGCCTCTTGGGGCTCACGGTTCACCATCACCTGACTACGAAACAATGCTCTCCGGTTATGATTGCTGGTCATGTCATCTGCCCGGTGGCTTCTCTCAGCCAGCCAGTCACTTAGTCAACACACGTATGGGAGTGGGACACGACACAGTGCTAGGTGTTGTGAAGCTGGACAAAAAAGGAAGGATGTGAGGATGCTGACTCCATGGGGATCCAGCTTTGCAAAGCCCCAGCTGGGACTCTCAACAACAGAGCCAACGGCAGATCTGCAGGGACTCAGACATCAAAGGAGCCCTTCGGAGGTAGAGGAGAGGAAATGAACCAAATGATAACAAGAATGAGGTATAAAACCTTTTGAGTCAAAATATACACCAATTCCCCAAAGTCAAGGTTCCCTTTTCCCTCTGAGTCATGTTCTGTGAACTACATAAACATCAAGTGACCTCAAAATGATACATATGTGACAGAGGCACTGGCAATATGCTAGGCATGTGATCACTACAGTTAGTGGGAAATCCTCACGTATGAGAGTGTGGGAGGTCTGGGTATAAACTCCTGTTCTGTGAAAACTACTGTTCTGTGTGACCTCAGACAGATTATCTTGTCTTCATGACTGAGTTGTATCAGCTGTAAAATGACTTTGATGACAGGGTTGTTAGGAGGATCAAATCGAAGAATATATGTAAAGTGACTGGCAGCTGCCTCACCCCTTGTAGACATCAAGAGTACTGTTTCTGAATGCATCCTACTGCATCTCCAAGGCCAATTGACCAAGCCTGGGTCAAGTTAATTCCACCAAAGAAAGTCATAAAGTAGAAACACATACATAAATCAGTAGAAACCTTCCACAAAGTAGGAAAAGGGGATGATCTGACATTTAGGAGAGCTCCTTCCACCCAGAAGGGAAGTGGAAGGAGGCAGGAACAGAGGAGCAAGCAGGGCAGCAGGCGGCCTGAGAGAGTACCCACTTCTACAGAGGAGCAAGCAGGGCCGCAGGCGGCCTGAGGGAGTACCCACTTCTACAGAGGAGCAAGCAGGGCAGCAGGCGGCCTGAGGGAGCACCCACTTCTACAGAGGAGCAAGCAGGGCCGCAGGCGGCCTGAGGGAGTACCCACTTCTACAGAGGGGCAAGCAGGGCAGCAGGCGGCCTGAGGGAGCACCCACTTCTACAGAGGAGCAAGCAGGGCAGCAGGTGGCCCGAGGGAGCACCCACTTCTACAGAGGAGCAAGCAGGGCAGCAGGCGGCCTGAGGGGGTACCCACTTCTACAGAGGGGCAAGCAGAGCCGCAGGCGGCCTGAGGGAGCACCCACTTCTACAGAGGAGCAAGCAGGGCCGCAGGCGGCCTGAGGGAGTACCCACTTCTACAGAGGAGCAAGCAGGGCCGCAGGCGGCCTGAGGGAGCACCCACTTCTACAGAGGGGCAAGCAGGGCCGCAGGCGGCCTGAGGGAGTACCCACTTCTACAGAGGAGCAAGCAGGGCAGCAGGCACCCTGAGGGAGTACCCACTTCTACAGAGGAGCAAGCAGGGCGGCAGGTGGCCTGAGGGAGCACCCACTTCTACAGAGGAGCAAGCAGGGCCGCAGGCGGCCTGAGGGAGTACCCACTTCTACAGAGGGGCAAGCAGGGCTGCAGGCGGCCTGAGGGAGCACCCACTTCTACAGAGGGGCAAGCAGGGCTGCAGGCGGCCTGAGGGAGTACCCACTTCTACAGAGGGGCAAGCAGGGCTGCAGGCGGCCTGAGGGAGCACCCACTTCTACAGAGGAGCAAACAGGGCGGCAGGTGGCCTGAGGGAGCACCCACTTCTACAAAGGAGCAAGCAGGGCAGCAGGCGGCCTGAGGGAGTACCCACTTCTACAGAGGAGCAAACAGGGCGGCAGGTGGCCTGAGGGAGTACCCACTTCTACAGAGGAGCCAGCAGGGCGGCAGGCGGCCCGAGGGAGCACCCACTTCTACAGAGGAGCCAGCAGGGCAGCAGGCGGCCCGAGGGAGCACCCACTTCTACAGAGGAGCAAGCAGGGCCGCAGGCGGCCTGAGGGAGCACCCACTTCTACAGAGGGGCAAGCAGGGCCGCAGGCGGCCCGAGGGAGGACCCACTTCTACAGAGGAGCAAGCAGGGCCGCAGGCGGCCCGAGGGAGGACCCACTTCTACAGAGGAGCAAACAGGGCGGCAGGTGGCCTGAGGGAGCACCCACTTCTACAGAGGAGCAAACAGGGCAGCAGGCAGCCCGAGGGAGCACCCACTTCTACAGAGGAGCATGCAGGGCGGCAGGTGGCCTGAGGGAGCACCCACTTCTACAGAGGAGCAAACAGGGCGGCAGGTGGCCTGAGGGAGTACCCACTTCTACAGAGGAGCAAACAGGGCAGCAGGCAGCCCGAGGGAGCACCCACTTCTACAGAGGAGCAAGCAGGGCGGCAGGTGGCCTGAGGGAGCACCCACTTCTACAGAGGGGCAAGCAGGGCAGCAGGCGGCCCGAGGGAGGACCCACTTCTACAGAGGAGCAAGCAGGGCGGCAGGCGGCCCGAAGGAGTACCCACTTCCCTTTGTCCCCAACCCTTCAGATGAACCTTGTCCCCACCTTGGGAAAGGCAGTGAGAGGAGACAGTTAACAGGTTAACAGCTCTCTGGGTTTGAGAAGCTATTCAAACACAGAAATCAAGTTCCTGTCCCCTCAGGCACAGCCTGGAAAGCCGGAAGGCCCTTCTAGAATCTCTGTGTCAGAAGACAGCACATCCAGAGCAGCATGGGAGCAGCAGAGGAGACAGACTGCGGAGAGCACAGGAGCAGCTCTCCGGGCCTCACCCCACAGGGCAGGCGGGAGAGTGTGGCCGCAGGCCTCTCAGGCTCTCAGGGATGCTGCACAGGCCAGATCAGAAGGAAGACAGTCAGGACTTGGACCCTGCAGATGCAGACAGCTCTAGGCGGAGGCAGAGGCCCTGTCCACAATGTACACAGGAGCTCTCAGCAGACACCTATGTAGGATGCCCAGTACTAGGACAAAAAGGAAGAGATAGAGCTTGGATGAGGCCAGCAAGGACCCAGGAACACCCATGAAGCATCCCTCATCTCCACCACGATGTTACACAAACTTCCGCTTAGCTCTGGCACCATTAGATAAAAGACAAAGAAGAGGAGCAAGAAGAAATCTCTAAGGACCACAATCTTCCTAAAATAAACTATGCTAACATCAAAGAGGTCTTTTTAAATCAGTCAGAATTGCATTAAATCAGAATATTAAAGCACCTACTCTCCCTTCTTTATTCTCACTTCCACAACCAAGTGAGAAATGAGTCCTTGAAAGACAGAAGAGCTGAATTTCTTTGCTGATCCAAGTACTAATGAGTACACTTCAATGCCCTCTACTTGCTCAAATTGTTGGTATTATTACTATTGTTCTTTATGGCTATATTTGGTCATTTTATCCTGTAAATATGGCAGCTTCCAACTGTTTCAACTAATAAATATTAATTGCTACTTTTATGCAACCAAGTCATAGCAAAGAGATTCCCTTTCCTCTGACCCAAAAGAAGCCATGCTTGACAGTGGGGTTTGGACAGGTCTGGAAGGCCAGGACATTTCTGCTTGGCGTATTCTCTCCCAGAACACTTTTCTATCAGCACCCATTTTTCCTTCCCACCATATCTCCAGCTGGATGACTCAATGCAGGAAGGAGAAGACCAAGCAGTGTGCTCAGCAGCTTGAAGTCATTTCTGACAAAGAGTTGCTTCTTTATGCAGAAATACTTTCCCTAATATTATGGTACTTTCTACTCTAAGAAGTCACTCAGGATGAATACTGGTTGAAAATATAAGGTAAGCCACTAATAATCTCATTCCCATTTGATTTTTTACTGGTTTGAAGTTTGTAAAACAGACAATATATATAATATATACTTAGGCTTTCATAGTGCATATACACAGACTGTATCAAAATAGATGTGTCTATACTCCTTCTGTGTTCTTCATTTCTCTCCAGCTGGGAGCAAGCTGACCCACAACTCCCTTAGCTCCTGGACGGTCATAGCATCTCAGGGTTAGAAGGGGATTTAGCAGTCATGCAGCAGTGCATCTGCCACACCTCGAGTCAGGACTGCTCACAAAGCCCCATGAGCAATGACACCATCTCAGTTTACACACCTCCAGAGACAAGGAGCTCGCTTTTTCTCCTTACACTGTTTGAGAATGTTCTTCCTTATGTCAAATCACAGTGTGACACCGTGCAGATTGCTATGCTGAGTTTTGGAGTTGGTGAGAGAAAGGGTCTAATCTTAACTCTCCATATTGCAAACTGTACAACCATGAGCAAAAGCCTAGGCAGTTTGTGGTAAAGATTAAGGAATACTTTATAATGAATAGCCAAGTCCTAGTATATAGAATCCACTCAATTCATGCCACACATTACTGTATCATCACTATTATTATAGTTCTGCTTCCAGGGTAACAAGGAACGAATCCAGTACTCTCTTACACTTTAAATATTTGAAGACAGCTGCCATGGGCCTCTGAATCTAGTATCTCAGTGCCTTCCGTTGCATCCAGAAATTTTAGATTTCTATTCTTTCACCTTCAATCTTCCCAGAGGTTTCTAAGCTCCCAAAAGCTCTCTCTAATCCACGACTGTCCACCTCAGTCTTGGGCAAGATAGTCCTGAGGTCTAGTTCTTCTGTGAATCCAAGTAAACGTCCCATGTACTTCCCACCTCTTCAGAGCCCACTCTACTCTTCTTTGAGCTTCTCCCTCCCAATCTGTCGCAGTCCATGAGGCACCTTCTGATTGATGGCAGGTGTAGCCATCAATGGGTACAGACCCAGAGGCAGTGTAGTGTGGATTGATGGCAGGTGTAGCCATCAATGGGTACAGACCCAGAGGCCGTGTAGTGTGGATTGATGGCAGGTGTAGCCATCAATAGGTACAGACCCAGAGGCCGTGTAGTGTGGATTGATGGCAGGTGTAGCCATCAATGGGTACAGACCCAGAGGCAGTGTAGTGTGGATTGATGGCAGGTGTAGCCATCAATGGGTACAGATCCAGAGGCAGTGTAGTGTGGACTGATGGCAGGTGTAGCCATCAATGGGTACAGACCCAGAGGCAGTGTAGTGTGGACTGATGGCAGGTGTAGCCATCAATGGGTACAGACCCAGAGGCCGTGTAGTGTGGACTTTGGGAGATGCTCTGGAATTGACTCTAGTGAGTGGTCAGTGGACATCTGGAAATACCTGTGTTTGGGGGAGTTGGGATCATCACTAGAGAGTCCCACCAGAATTACCCTCCTGTGTATGTTTCTAGATTGTATGTAGAACTAACTTGCATATAGTTTTCTCCTGAATAAAACTGGATGGATGCCTGAGCTAACCTCATCTCTCATCCTTGGAGATGTGCTGAGCTTGGCTTTTGTGGCAGTCTAAGTTTGTGAGAAGCATCCGGAAAAGTTTACACTCTCAAAGAGGCATATGGCTACATGAGAAGATCCCAGGGACCAGGGACAAGGCAGAGAGAGCCTGGGAGCCGCCAGTACAGTGCTGACCAGGTAGCCACAGATGACCTGGGGCTCTTCTACAATGAAACCACTGGGCCCTTCCCATCCCGAACAACACAGAAAGGACCAGCTATGCAGGAGCAGAAGGAGTTGTCTGGAGTTGTCACACATCCTCACACACACTCCTGCCTTCAATAACACCGTGAAAAAACATAAGCAACTCTCTGTGCATATATGTGCTTCAGTGTAAGTAAAGCTGCAACATTTGGTCTGGTCTTAAGACAATGCACTGTTAACTGGAGCACCACTAACCTAACCCTAACCCTAACCCTAACCCTAACCCTTTGCATGACTCTTTGAAATGCTAACTATGGCTGTGGTCAAATTTCACCAGAGTTTGAAGGCCTGATTTAAGGAGATCCATCTAAGGCTTATACCGGTAAGTCTATATTGTCCTTCTTCCCCATGATAGCCCTTAGGACTAGTATAACTTAAGAGAGTTTTACCAAGCCTTATAACTCTTTCTAGAATGTTTTTCTCTCACCTCAGATTAGCTGTCACATTCTCTAAAGGACATTTCTTGAATAATTTATGCAAAGTAACCTTTGCTTCCCAGCTTCTCCCTATCCCAGTGAAGGGCAATCTTTTGAGCTTGGTGTGTCAAAATTTGCCAAAACACCGAGCATAACTCAGGTGGTGTGTCACCTCGAGAAAAAAACCATAATTTTGTGAAATTTATAGTTTAAATAACAAAAATGTATAATTGTAATATATAACTGTATTTAATAAACCAAAAACTATTTAACTTACCTGCTTAGTGACTTCTTTGTTCATCTGTCAGTCGGTTTCTTTTGTTGGTCTTGATTTATTTAACTTGTATGGGGTGCCGTGAACTAAGATAAGTGAGGGGGAGGGCGAATTCTTTAACTAACCTGCCTATTAGTGACTTTTTTGTTGCTGAATTTAATTGGCTAAATATTCAATTGAAGGTTGGTATTTTGTACACTTTAAGTCCAAGCAAGCACTACTAACTTCATTTGTCAATCTGTTTCTTTTGTTAGTTTTGATATTATTTAACGCTGAGAATAAGGTCTCACAAAAGTATGTAGAAGGAAAAATTGTGAGTAAAGCCATTGGTATATTTTTCAGGGTGCTAAAAGTGTCTGGTAATCAGTTCCAGGCACTCCAAATTTCCTGTTCGTAGTGGCACTCCTCTTGATTGTCCAAGCAGTACCTTTCCAAATTCTCAAGCTTTGACCTCAAGTCGACAAACACCTGAGCCCAGATGCTGTCTTGAAATTCTGCAAATTGCATCTTATGTAAATTAAGATGGCTGCTGCTATTTCTAATGGCGGGAAATGGCACCCATAGCACAGGCCCTCGCCTCTCCCAGCCTCCCCCTCACTTATCTCAGTAATGATGGTCAATTAGAAATCCATGACACCCAAAAGAGTAGATTGGATGATGGTTGCTGTGGTTATGTGGTTGCTGGTAATGGCGATCGCAGGGCCCCCAGAGATGTGTCCCCCGTGGCATTCCGCTGCTCCTGTTCCACCCACTGGAAGTGAGGTCAGAGATCCTAACAGCCTAACCGGAAGTCCCAGAACTAGACGCTCTGTGCTGGAGTTCTGTTGTTTTGGCCTACAGACCTCCGGCACAGAGTGTCTACACTGCAGCAAATGTTTTATCCTCGGCTACTGCACCTGGCCGTGCAGGAGGTGAGGATGAAACGTCCTTCTCAGCATGTGGCCCCATACTTCTCTGGTATGCGGCCTCATGCAGCCACGTGTCATCAAAAATGGCTACACGTGTCAGTGCTGACACGCGTGTCATAGGTTCGCCATCGCGGCCCTATCCTATTATCTTGTTTGATTCCTTGACGGTGCTCCTGCAATCTGAAATCAGCTTCTTTCCTTATTGTTTGTCTTCCCTGACCAGATTATCAGCCCCTTAAAAGGGAAAACCTCGTCTGTTTTATACCCCGTGTCTTGCACATAGAAAAACTCAATAAATATTAAATGAATGAATGAATGATATTATCACAGTCTTTTAAGATTTTTCATGAAGAGGGGAAAAAAATCACTTCTCATGAATTCTAAGTAGAAAGAAAACAGAAAATAAGGCAGAAAGTGGAAGAATTGTTAACTGCCCCATTAGTTTGGAATTGAAACAACCAGAAAAGCAAAAATCTGAATGTTTAATTATTAAGCACGAGCAAAGGCAGTTTTCAACGAGGAGCAATATTATGTCCTCAGAAAGCAGATGGGTGCTAAAATGCCAAGGATGGCTACTTCATACTCTCTCCAATCTGTGCCCAGTTTTGTGCTAGAGGACAGCATGCAGTCCTTCCCAAGAACTCTTCAACCAGAAACACTTCAAATGCAAGTACAAAGAGTCAGGAAATCCTTGCCATGTACAGCATCTGGGAAGAAATGAAAACATCTGTTCTCAGCATGAAGCCTATTAGCTTCATCATTTGGTTTTCAACGTGAAAAAAAAGTACAATGATGATATATGGGTGTCATGGGTGGCAAGGTAGCAGCCCGAGCTCTGCAGTAAGTGGCATGCTCGGGGCAGACGCGGCTGCCGGCAGAGGGGAGAATGGCAACGTACTAAGGAACGAGATATACACCGGCAGCAGCAGCTCTACTGGGGGTTAGACACAAGCTTCTGCAGGAAGAGGCCACCCAGGGACTAGAAGAAGGACAGACGAAGGAGGAAGAGCGGGGGAAGAGAAAGAAAGGAGGAGGCAGACAAGGGGAGAGAGGAGAGAGGGAGAAAGAAGAAATGGGAGACCCAAAAGAGCAACCACAAAGACCTGAGCCCCACAAAAGAGCAGGAGGCCAGAGGTGGGACACACGGAGAGAGGAAGGTCCCCTGCCTGGCAAATAACAGCAGTGGCCCTGTCCCAGCACCACAGTACCGCTTCCTACACGTGGGGCCTCAGGCAAATTGCCTATCCAGTTTGTGCTTTGATTTCTCCGACCCATGCGAGGTGACAATCATAGCACTTCTGCAGAGGGTCACGTGAAGGTTAAGGGAGCTATGTGCATTGAGGGCTCGGAGCAGCACTTGACCCTTTACTCGGGGTAAGCCCTCAGAAAATGTCAGCTGCTGCTACTGGTATTATTACTGCTATCATTATCACCATTATTTATAAGATGGTCTTTACTCCTCACAGCATAATGTGCTAAGTACTGGAATCACTCCCAAGTCAAGAAGCAAGTGTATAGGAATCAAGGGTTCAGTCTCGGCTCTCTGTCCCTAGAACCTGTGCTCTTTACCAACTAGGAAGGCAGGACCTAATGTCCCCCTAAGTCTCCCGCCGGAGCTGATTGCTGCACAAGGGTACATGAGACAGAGGCAGTGCCCACTAAAGCTGTGTCCTGACTTGTTATGTGGAAGGCCAGGAACAGGCTCTTTCTGAGATAGTGCGGATGGCACTGCTTGCACCTAGGGAAATGGGATTGAAATCAGACAGACACGGTGTGGGCAGCTGTGTTAGGCTTGCTGGTGGGTAACCGGCTGCGAGCCCTTTTCCTGATAAGTGTGTGAGCACATGGCTGTGCCATGTGTGTATGGCCTATATAAGGCAATGGGTGCTTATGCTCAGGGAGATGGGCAACTGTGGATGGCGATTGCCTGCCCACCACTGTGAGGGGCCATTCTTGTTGTTTGTTTGCCTGAGAGGCGGTTTCCCTGCCTGTGTGCTCATCCGCCATTGTGAAACTTTATTAAACAGAATGGCCCTAATGCTTTCTGGCACAGTTTCTTTATCGTCTGCCTGAATCCAGTGTGGACCTGCCTGGCCTTAGCCACTGGCATTACACCAGATTACATCGTGCACAAAATAATCTATGTAAAAGGTCAGAGATGTATGGAATATCTTTTAAAAGAATGTTTCTATTACAAAACAAAAAAAACCAACAAACCAGACTATTCAGAAGGCTTCATCCTCAATGGACTTTCATAAAACTGAGGGGCTGGTGTTTGTATTTCTGTAAAGTCCCTCGTCTTGGAAGGTTTCCCCTTGACATATGAAAATCTGTTTAATGTTGAGCAAGTTGCTTAACCTTTTTGAGCCTCAACTTTTTTCAGGTGGAAATAGATAGATAGATAGATAGATAGATAGATAGATAGATAGATAGATGATAGTATAGATATAGATATATAGATATATATAGATATAGATAGATATAGATATGATATGGATATATAGATAGATATATGATAGATATAGATATATGATAGATAGATATATGATATCATATATATAGGTATATATATGATAGTAGAACCTACCCGATAGGTAGCTGTAAAAATTAACTGAGATGATGCATGTGAACAGGTCCACGGCTTGCACACAGAGAACTCGATCAGTCTAAGCTAACATTATTTCTTGTTTGTACAATTTCTTGGCAATTGCAATAGACAGAGGGAGCAATGTGGCTTAAGAGCCAAACCAATCTGATTTCTGGAAATTATCTAAGGGAAGAAGTAAAAAATATAAACTCTTCCCTCTGCCTCTTACTCTGTTTGCCCCAGTGATCAAGTCCTCTCAACTCCATGTTAGAAGGACCTCCCTCCTCCACTCTGTCCCCTCCTCATTTGGGTTTTTCCCTTTATCACAGAACCCACCTCAGCCAGCTGCCAGGGCCTCCTCTGAAGTTCCTGCTGCTGATCTACTTAATCCATTCTTCACATGGAAGCTTCATCACCCATCCTTTTTTTTTTAATTTAATTTTTCTGAAGTGAGAAGCAGGGAAGCAGTCAGACAGACTCCCACATGCGCCTGACCGGGATCCACCCAGCATGCCCACTAGGGGGCGATGCTCTGCCCATCTGGGTCATTGCTCTGCTGCAAAAGGGAGCCATTCTAGCGCTTGTGGTGGAAGCCATGGAGCCATCCTCAGTGCCTGGGCCCACTTTGCTCCATTGGAGCCTTGGCTGCAGGAGGGGAAGACAGAGACAGAGAGAAAGGAGAGGGGGAGGGGTGGAGAAGCAGATGGGTGCTTCTCTTGTATGCCCTGGACAGGAATTGAACCCTGGACTTCCATACACCAGGCTGCTGCTCTACCACTGAGCCAACCGGCCAGGGCTTCATCACCCATCTTTGACATCTTAGCTTGTATTAAAATTTGATTTATATACTTATTTTTCAGTTGATTACACAGTATAACCACATTTGCTTTCATTTAAAGAAAATATTTAAATGACTTATTCTAATGCTGGTGCTTGAGGCCAGGAAGACTGGATTTAGGCAGACAATAGAGGAACTGAGGAGCTGGAAAGCATCAGGCCATTACCCGTTTATTGTAGGCTCTCAAAGACAGATGAGCGAATAAACAAAAGAAAGCCAGCTTTTCACAGCAGAGGGCAAAGGATCAGAAAAACTGCATCTTGCAGTGGCGGGAAAGCACCTTGCCCCCTCCCCCAGAAAGCACCCTTAGCCTTACATAAACTGTACACCTGTGGTACTGCTACGTGCTCATGACTAGTCAGCCAAAGTGCTTGCAGCCATTAACCAGCGAGCAAGCCTAACACAGCTGTTTTTCCCACACTTCGGTTAAATTGACACTCCCAAAACTTCCCAAAGCTTTTCCAGCTGCCTCTGTAACTAGTACTTAGGAGGGGCTTGAAAAATGGCTGTGACCTTGAACACCAGGTATAAAGAAAATGCGTAAGAAAAAGGACTATGTATACATGACAATAATTGGCTAATTAGGATGCTAGAGTTATGGCTGTTGTTTTGTCCTCAGTTTCTCAAGTCTAGGGACACAGGTCTTTTCTGATTGTTATCCCTGAAAATGTATTGTGAATACATGAAGGTGTGCAGAAGCACGGGCCAGGCACCACTCAGCAAGCAGCATGCACTCTGGAGCAGCCTGTGAGCTCTGTGTGCAGAGCCCATGGCTGTTCTTGATCAGGTACCCAAAGGCTGACAGACCACGTACCACCCACATGTGCAACATTAAAAACAATGACTCCTAAGTCAGAAGAAAGCACAACAGTCTCAGTGTACAGCCATAGCCACAACAACACCTGCGGCCTGAGCCAAAGGAAATCGACGTGGGCTCCAGCTTCTCTGCTGGACCTGTCCCGTCCCAGGACTGTGCTCTGTCCTGTCCCAGGACTGTGCTCTCTGCGGCTTCCTCCTCAGTACACGGAAAGAAGGCCACCAGTACCTCCTCACTCAGAGCAGTACACTGTCTCACCCATTATCCTCAGCTTTAAAACACAAAATCAGTGGTGGGATTCAGCCAGTTCTCACTGGTTCGGCAGAATTGATACCTAACTTTTTGTTGAGCTCAGCGAACCGATTGTTAGAATGGTGCTTGTAATCACGGTTCTCTCTAAGGTGGGTGCCTGGACAGTCACCCAATGTGAAAACCACAAATTTACATTTATTGCATTTTTTTAACATTCATCTGCACAACAGCGTATTCTAAGTACCTATAGTAATGCTCATTCCGTCCATAGGTGGAAAAATTGCAAGTGAGGACACCAATCAAGAAGCAATATGGAAATATCTTAAATAACAGTTTTATTTTTTTGTGTCGGGTATTATCTAATATTTTTTATTAATATTTTAAAACTTTCTTATAATCTAGTTTTGTGAACCTCTTTTATTATTCTTATTTAAGTATTAAATGCATGAAATAATAAACTACCTTTTGGTATATATTTTTTTATATACTTAAAACAATCATTAGGGCAGAGAACCGGTTGTTAAATTATTTGAATCTCACCACTGCACAAAATGATACGCCCAGGGCTGACTGCCAGGAAGCCAGCTTATCCTGTGTCCCTTCCTGCCCATAGTGAGGAAAGGAAGCATCAGGTTTGGGGGGCCCAATGTGGCAAGCTGTGATTTATTGGCTCTCAGCAGTAGGGCTTCAGCTCAGTGATAGCTGTAAGCCAAACACTGAACATTCTCATCAAGCTTGTGTTTTAATCAACTGTTTGCCCTCAGGGCGCTACTGGCTTGCTTGGCCTCCTGCTAAAGACTAACAATTCACCCTGCACCCTCAACCCACTAGAGGCCTCCGTGTCAGCAGTTCACCAGTCAATAGCACAGCCTGTTCTGTATCTGGCTTCTGTAGCTCCTCATCACCAGGTAAGGGCATCTCACAAACCTCCCTGTCATCACTCCCCTTCTCAGGGCCCCAATGCCAAAAGGAAGATGCTTTTCCTTTTCTTGAAAGCACTGTTTTCCTCTTGTTTCAGTTTTGTTTCCTGTTTGCAGTTTAAGAGCCGGCGAGGCAGACAGAGGAAGAAAACCCATCCAAGGCACTCAGTTCACAGAGCGCACAGAGGGGCTCAGGTCCCGTGCCGAGGAGTGTGGACAACTCCGCCTCTGTGCCCGAACCTGGCCCCTGAGAGCTGGCAGTGCTCAGTTCCTGCGCTGAAGCCCCGGCCCCAGCTGTTAGCAGCCATGACTCTGGCAAGGAGAGGCCAGGGATCTCTCTGAGTTCCCCCAGACCCTTTTCAGGACCCAGGGCCTGGGAGACTCTTCTTCAGGTCTCAACAACGAATAAAACAAACAAACAAACAAATAACAAGCAATTAAAAACAAAATAAAACAGAAAGATGAAGATTTAGGAAGTAAGCCCTGCCCGGTTGGCTCAGCGGTAGACCGTCGGCCTAGCGTGCGGAGGACCCGGGTTCGATTCCCAGCCAGGGCACACAGGAGAAGCGCCCATTTGCTTCTCCACCCCTCCGCCGTGCTTTCCTCTCTGTCTCTCTCTTCCCCTCCTGCAGCTGAGGCTCCATTGGAGCAAAGATGGCCCGGGCGCTGGGGATGACTCTGTGGACTCTGCCTCAGGCGCTAGAGTGGCTCTGGTCGCAACATGGCGACGCCCAGGATGGGCAGAGCATCGCCCCCTGGTGGGCAGAGCGTCGCCCCATGGTGGGCGTGCCGGGTGGATCCCGGACGGGTGCATGCGGGAGTCTGTCTGACTGTCTCTCCCTGTTTCCAGCTTCAGAAAAATGAAAAAAAAAAAAAAAAAAAAAAGATTTAGGAAGTTGGTGTTGAAGCTACGTGGACAGACATGAATTTATAACCCAGGTCTTGTACAAACTAACTAGCAGAGGGGCCCTATGCAGGTAACCTGACCTCTCTGAGCTTTTGTGTTTTCATCTGAAAAAAAAAAGTGGGGCTAATTGGGCAAATTTCACAGGATTGGTGGTAAGAATTAAATGAAAATTCATGCAAATTTGTAGCATAATATCTGCTACTTAGTGCTTAATAAATACTAGGTGTCAGTATTTCTGGCATTGTTTCAAAATTGTTAGTCAAGAAATGTTCAAGGATGGGGCATAGTTCAGATTTTTTTTGCCTCCCAGCTTTTGGCTTCTGTAACTACTTGCATTAAAAGAGCCCTTTCCCTTCCCATCGTCAAGTCCTCACTCCCAGCCACTTTGGCTGTTGTCTCCCGTCAACCTATAGACATGAAAGCCCTTGTCCTTTGCTCTTCCCTAGACAGTTCCTCATGGGCATGGACTGTCCCTTTCCTACATTGGTGGCCTTTTTAGTGTCTGGGATGCTGCTTCCCACATGCTAGGTCCTCAGCGCTGCTTGCCAAGTAGAATTCTTGCCTTGACTCCAGTAACTTGAAAAATGAATTATTGATTTCATGGGCTGAGATCTTTGAAGATTTTCAAAGTCTCAGAATCACTATCCAGTCAAAGGAGTTCAAAGAATGAATTCATTGACTGGCTTACTCTGCTCTCAAAAGTCATTTACACTTCAGTCAGGAGAGGCCACGGGAAATGCTGTCCACTGGGGAGCTTTTGCCTCTTCATAGAATGCCTGTTATTGGAGCAAAGGAACGACCCTGGTCTGCATTTCAGAACATGAGCAGAAAACACTGCCCTTCCTATGGACCCACAGTAGCCTTTTTCTTGCTGTGTGCAGCAAGGGACTCTGTGGCATTGGAACAGCAAGGCTGGCCTGTACCACCGGGCACTGTGCGGGAAAACTTAGGGACCCATCCTGGGGCCTCAGTCTCCTTTCTGCACTGAGAGATTTGGGATACTGGTCTACCCAAAGGCCAAAACCTGCAAAGCTTAAGTGGTCATCGCCAGGGAGCCTTCACTTCCTATACTCACTGCCTCCTTCCAGAATCTTTTCTTTCCTTATGTAACTAGTTATAATTTACTCTCGGGCTTTTAAGGTGGATTTGGTGCTACCTGGATGTTAAGTAACGTCATTAATTTCAATTAATGATGATGCAAAGCCCTAACACTGGTACACACACACACACACACACACACACACACACACACACACACTCAATAAAATTCTGTATGCAGCACATTAATTGAAAAAGCCACATTATGTACAGACTTTTCGAAAACCTTTTAATGCCCTGACCTAAAATTTCATAGCCAGCTCTGGGCTTCCACATTCGACCCACATGGTAAGGCTGTTGTGCCAAACCAGCTGGAAGTTAGGGAGATGAAGAGAGCCATGGGTCAGACCCCATAGGGTTGGAGGTGGAAAACTCCAGAGTGCCCACTTCTTGGCTCTGAGGGCATTGGTGGCAGGCAGCTCACTACAATCAGAAAAGCCATCAGTCATCTGTTATAAAATAAGGAGGATACAACTTTCCTGCCCGCTAGGCCATATAAAACTAATTCTTTATAAGTTTTCCTGAGAGTCACATAAAATAATCATCAAGTGACACTTCCAAAATGAATACTCACGGATCCTAAAACCAAACTAGAAATGAGCTTCATAGCTTCTCAGAAATAAGGGCATTTAGGCAAAGCCAAGAAATGGGGAGCCCAACAGCTGTTTAAGCTTGAGGGAAAATAAACTATGCACATGGCCTCCCAGCTCTGCCCTGGGAGGGACCCACGTTCCCAGAAAGGGCAGCACTGCTCCCACTGAACAGCCCAGGAAGTTTGCTCTCAATTATCCACCCCATGTGTAATTTTAGGAAAACATATTCTGTAAATTGCAGATTTTTTGACACTTAACTCAGGAAAAAATGAGTTGTCCAACAGTGATTTCATGTCCAAGTAAACCTGTCATCTTTACTCTTAGCCTTTTCTTCGCCTTCAATTTCCAAGAGAAAATAAACTCCCAAAGATGGAAGATTTAAGTTTTTAAGTCTGCTCAGTGCCAAACCTGAGAAGGGGGTTCTCAAGTTGGCAAAGCCCTCCCCTCCCACATGCCTATTAAATCACCCGGCCCCAAAGGCTCTGACTCAGATGCGTGAGCCTGCGCCTTACCCGTAAGCACAGTGTTTCCATGCCCCATGCTCTAGATTCCTTGCCACACAGTGCAACTCTGGGTCGGGGCAAATAAGGTAAGGAGACCATTCCAGTTCAAATTCCAAAGCTGCTTTTTCCCCTCTCTGTTAAGAGTTTAAGTAGAAGCCAAAAGGACTGTTTTTACTATTGTCTCAAACTAAACCGCTGACAACTAAGAAGTATGAATGCTTGGCAGAATTTCAAACTTCAACAATAAGCAAACTGTACATGATTGTGTTGCTTTTATGTAGCTTTCCTTTTTTTACTTTGTGATATTCCAGAAAGCTATGGGCCCTTTGTCCGTGCCCACTCCTAGGACTTCAGTGGCCACCCTGGTGGCCCTCGTGGCAGCCTGCTGAGGCAGGGTTCTCTCAAGGGGCACAGTGGCTCCCAATGGAGGAAGCATGCCCAGGATCAGAGGCCTTCTTCCTCTGAGATGGGTCCGCTGCTAATCTGCCGGCTACGGGAACTGTGATCGCAACAAATCATCGAGACTGTCTTAAGGGTCAAGGATGACTGCAAACACTGTGTGAATACAGAGGCACTAAACGTATTTGAGAAAGGTTCTCTTCCTTCTTCTCTTTAATCCCTACTTTTCTCTCAACATCTAGGATTCACATGGTTTGCTTCTATATGCGTTCACTCAATCACTTAACATCACGTCCCACCCCTCCCTAATCTGTTTCCTCCACAACCCAGAGCTTTCCCAGTCCCTTTTTTAAAATTAAAAAAAAAAAAAAAAAAAGTCAAAATCCCATAGCAGTTCCTTTGGGCTCTGTTATCACTCAGTGGAAGCCGAGTTATCTGATAAAATAACTCTTGCTAATGTGCCAAGTCTTCCAGGGAGCATATGCAGTTACCAGCTTCTGGAGGACATGTATTAACCTAAAATGTGATTTTAAGTATGAAAGACCAGGGTTTGGTATTTTGAGGGGGTATGAATTATTCAGAAGTAAAGAAGAAGTTGATTGGCTTATGTGACAGGAAAGGGTAGAGGTAGAGTTGGCCTCAAGCACAGGTGGAGAGGAGCTCCACCAGGACCTCACTGACTCTCACATCTCTCCTTATGCATGGGCTCAGTTCTTATCAGCTTCTCCACTTGGCCAGGCTATGTCCTGGCAGGTCTGGGGCCATGTGTCCTTATAGCTCCTATTGAGAGAAATGGCTTCTTCTTTAGCATCTCAGAGAAAGATTCTGATTGCCTCAACTTGGATCACATGCCCATATCTGGGCCAATTACTAGGACTAAAAGATTTGGCCAATGTTCATTTTCTATTGCCACACTGAGTAGCTTTAAAAAGGACACATTTATTATCTTATTGGTTCTAGAGGTGAGAAGTCCAATAGAGGTCTCACCAGACAAAAATCAAGGTGTTAGAAGGATGCATTTCTTTCTGTAGCTCTAGGGGAAAATCCATTTCCTTGCTCATTAAGTCTGTTGGCAGAATTTATTCCTTGTGCTTGTAATACTGAGGTCCCTGATTCCTATTTCATGCCTCATCTGTGGGCCATTTCCAGATTCTAGAGGCCACCCACATTCTTTGTCTCATGGCCCCTTCCTCCATCTCCAAAGACAGCCAATACTGGGTCAAGTCCTCCTTATGCTTCATATCTCTCCCACTTCTTTTTCTGTTTTCATATTCTCTGACCCCTCTTCTTTTCTCTTCTACTTTTAAGGACCCATGCAATTTTATAGGCCCACTTAGATAATAGAAGATAATCTCCCCATTTTAAAATCTACTACCCTAATTCTATCTGCAATGTCCCTTTTGCCATGTAATGGCAATGCATATTAAACATATGAGCATATTCATATGTAAATGGCATGTCACATGTTCTGTGAATAGAGCATCACCGTGTTTGGGGCAGAGGAGTTGGGGGGGGCATTATTCAACCACCACAGCCAGGTTTTGATTTTATATCCACCTGTGTATTCAGGACATGGGCAGGTGTGATTGACAGCTCCAACAAAACCACGTGGAAAGGGAAAGAAGAATAAGTCTCTAGTGAAGGACAGGATGCTGTTAGCAGGGAATAAAAGATAAAATGTCCACTGTAAGGCAGAATGGGCCTTACTAAGCATTTAAGTCACTGCTCAAAGGTATTAGTGAACTTTTCAGTAAAGATTTTAATATTCCCAATGGCAAGTGCCTAGAACATTTTTTAATGAATAAATCAGAGGCAGCGAATTAAACTGTCTCCAAGTTCATATATCCCAAAATGCTAAAACTTTTGTGGGCTTAACTGTTAGAAACAGAGGAAACAGAAACTACTCAGAAATTTGGCCCAAACATCATGCTCACATATAGCAACAAAGAGCCAAGAAGGAGTTGGCCTGAAGACTCATGTGCTCCAGTATGCCGGGGGCTGGAACAGAGGAGATTTAGCTAGGGAGGCTAAGCACAGCATCCATGTATTGTATAAGGTTCCGGAGTATTAGTTGGGACATATTGGCTATGGTTCAGACTCCTGTAACCAACCACACAACCTTGGGTAGGTGTGACCTTGGTCCAGCTTCGTCTCCAGTGAAAGAAGACAAGAAGACTATCAAGGATATCAATGAAGTGATTGCCACCAGTCCCCATCCCACACCTAGTTCTGACATCCAGAACCAACCACAACACTTTCCCACTGAGCCCTGGTCATCTTCATAATCCTCAAAGTAGCTCTCCAAGGTCACTACTAATTCATCATAGTCATAGCATGTATTAATCCCCATGGTAATCCTACAGTTAGATCATTTCTAAGGTGCTTTCCAGCTTTGACATTTAATATTCTAAGGTTCCAATATAAACCAGTTTCTTAAGACCAAAGAAGACCTAGTGTGTGCATAGAGCTGACTCCCATCTTGAAAAGCTGGCTCCCTTTTAAAACTAAATCACCTGAACCCTTTTTCTCTGATGGACTTTGCAATATGTGCAGGGTTCCCCAAACTTTTTACACAGGGGGCCAGTTCACTGTCCCTCAGACCATTGGAGGGCTGCCACATACAGTGCTCCTCTCACTGACCACCAATGAAAGAGGTGCCCCTTCCGGAAGTGTGGCAGGGAGCCAGATAAATGGCCTCAGGGGGCCGCATGCAGCCCACAGGCCATAGTTTGGGGACGCCTGGTAGAGGCTCCATTCAGGTCAAACAAGAACAACCAGCCCTGGCCAGTTGGTTTAGCAGTAGAGTGTTGGCCAGGCATGTGGAAGTCCTGGGTTCAATTTCTGGTTATGGCACACAGAAGAAGCGACCATCTGTTTTTCCACCCCTTCCCCCTCCTCTCTCCCTCACTCTCTTATCTCTCCTCTCCTGTAGCCATGGCTCAAACAGTTTGAGCAAGTTGGCTCCAGGTGCTAAGGATGGCTCTGTGGCCTTGCAAGCCTCAGGTACAAAAATAGCTTAGTTGCCAAGTAATGGAGCCCCAGATGGGCAGAGCATCACCAGGTAGGGGGATTTGTTGAATGGATCCCTGTTGGGGCATTTAGGGGAGTCTGTCTCTGCCTTCCTGCCTCTTACTAAAATAAATACATTAATTAGTTAGTTAATTAATTAATTAATAAAAAATAACTACCATTAATCCTCCCCCTTCTACTTATCCCTTCCTCTGGGGCAACGCACCCTCAGTGTTATCTATGTTTGAACTCACCCCTGGCACCAAAGCCCCAGTCTGGCTCCTTCATTCAGCTTCATTGAGGAAAGAGGGGCAGGCCCCCTCTTCCCTGAGAAGGAAGAAACAAAAAAAATACAAGGGAAGAGAGCCAGCAGGGGTAACCAAGTCAGCCAGTAATAAATTATCTACATCCCATAGTACAATACAAAGCAAGAACGGTAGGATCTGTATGTAACATGGCCAGTGATCTGGAAACTCCTTCCCCTTGTTTACCCCACTGAAGCTTTCTCTCCCCTCTCCCTGAGTCCTGGGAAACCTAAACAAAGAAATCACATGCTCATTGCTTAGATACTGTAAAGGTATATAACCTGTAAGAAAGTCAACGTTTTGGAGCTTGTGCTTTGGAGCTACAAATCTCACGTGCTCCGCCGGCTTTAATAAACCCTACTTCCTTCATCAGGTTGTCTGGGCATTTTTGTCCCCCTTTGATTCCTGCAATACCATCACCCCTGTATCCCTTTCTGCCTACGTAGGTCTGTTTCTTTGGGGCATATAAAACAGGGGGCTGGGGGTGAATGGTGTGGTGATCTTTTTGGCCTGCTGTGGCTCAGGACTATGTTTCTGTAATGAAGTTCCCTATTAAAAGTCTTTAAACTGACAAGCTGGACCTGTCTGCTTCATTCTTTGGCCTCTCAGAAACTTCAGCATTTGGGGACCTTTTTGCACACATGACCTTTTCAAGAAACACCTGGACTATGCATTTCTAATTCCTAAGGCTGGATGAGAACAAAACTACCTGGTGGGAAAGGCATATAGAACTGGAATGACCTTCCTGACTTAACCCCCGTGCTGCTCACCAGAAGTCATGAAATGCCACCTGGTGCTTCCTTAAAGGTTAACTGTTATCATTGATGTACACATATTGCCTTGCTAGTACATGGATAACCAAGTTAGGTTTGGGGCAGGCAGAGAGGGTGCAGTAAATCTAGAAATGTTGCAGGTCAGTTCATTAGCAACTTTGCAAGAGATTAGCAAATAGGAAATTTATTAGGGCGTGGACTTTGGATCAATACCTGTGTAGGAAGGGAATGAAACAGGATGGCAGGAGGGTAAAATTGGACTGTGGACTAGGCAATGAACAGCATGGAAAGCTCTAAAGCTGAACTGATCTTTCAGAAATGTCCCCCATTGGGACAAGGAGGTGCAGATTTTTATCTGCTTGCATTGGCCAGCTATGGGATGGAGGCTGCCCTCAAGAATTGGGCAGTTTTAACCCTGGCCAGTTGGCTCAGTGGTTGAGCATTGGCCTGGCGTGTGGAAGTCCCAGGTTTGAATCCCGCTCAGGGCACACAGGAGAAGTGCCCATCTACTTCTCCAACCTTCCCCCTCTCCTTTCTCTCTATCTCTCTCTTCCCCTCCAACAACCAAGGCTTCATTGGAGCAAAGTTGGCCTGGGCACTGAGGACAGCTCTATGGTCTCCATGTCAGGTGCTAGAATGGCTCTGGCTGCAACAGAGCAATGCCCCAGATGGGCAGAGCATCACCCCCTGGTGGGCATGCTGGGTGGATCCGGGTCGGGCGCATGGGATTCTGATTGCCTCTCCGCTTCTAACTTCAGAAAAAAAGAAGAAAAAAAAAGCAGACAGATTTTAAAAACAAAGGTTGTCTTCATAAAAGACAGTTTCCAAAGTGAGCTGATGGTAGAGGGATGCCAGCTAGCAGCACCAGAAACTAAGGGTATAGTTCCTTCACTCCTGCAAAACACCTGGGTGGAGCCACATACATGAGAAAAGAAGCAAATGGGCCCCCCTACCTGGATTGAGACCTTTAGGTGACCAGCAAGGCCCACTGACACTACTTTTTACTATTTGTTGGCTATTTTCTGAGTCTTGTACAATCTGTAGCTTCTTCAGGTGTTGACCCTTGGCCAATTTTCTAATGGTAATCAGCAAAAGAAGTCACCAAGAGTGGGAGACATAACAGGTATGGCAGGTTCATTCTGGTGGATAAATATGATGACTTATTTTATATTAATTTTATAGCAAAAATGTAGGTGAACAAATTAAATTATTATTAGGTCAGTTATGTAAAGATAGTATATTGGTTTATTAGAGCTGCCATAACAATTTTGTTATGGCACCACAGACTGGGTGACCTACACAACAGAAATTTGCTTTCTCAAAGTTCTGGAGGCTGGTGATCTAAATCAAGGTGTTGACAGGTTTGGTTTCTCCTGAGGTCTCTCTCCTTGACTTACAGATGACCTCCTGCACACTGTGTCTTCACATGACTTTTCTCTGTGAATATGCATCCCTGGTGTCTCTTCCTATTATCCTGACACCAGTCCTATTGGGTTCAGATCCTAGACTTATGACCTCATTTCACCTTAACTACCTCCTTTAAAGCCTCATCTACAAATACATCCACTTGGGCATAAAGGCCGAATCTGGGGAGGAAACAGGATTCAGTCCATACAGATAGTATCGAAAAATCCCTTTAATGTGTATTAGTCTATGGATGAATGAATGGTAGGTTGTAAAATTTATATACACAGGCCACTCAAAAATATATTTGAAAAATATTTGTCTCCCTTTGCTTCACTTAATTTTAGAGATTTTAAGGGTTAGATTAGGATATGAAAAACAGAAAAATTTGAGGAAAATAAAAGTCATTCATATTCTTATACCCTATTGAAAAAAGATATTGATGTTTGATGTCATTCTTTCTAGTCTTTATTCTCTGCTACATATAAATTGTTTTTAATGGATTGATTGTACTGTATGTACATTGTGGATCTACTTTTTTTTACTATACATTATCATTTTATCATTGTTCCATTTTAAAGGAAAGACAATATATCCACAGCTTAATTGTCTGATACTTTATTTTGTGAACTACGGCACCAAATATTTGCATGTAAATATGTTCCTGAATGTCTGGCTCCCCAATATTTTTTTCCATACCAGTTCCTTTCTTCTGTCTTGTCATGCATATTTTCCACAGCCTATTAAGCCCTTTTCAAGCCCTCTGCCTCAAGTACCGGCTTCCCCAGCATTTCTGGGGCACAGTCACCTTGCCTTCCTTTGGATTTATATAACATGTGTTCCACATTGTTTGCTTAATCCCATCCTTCTTGTGATATCTCTTGAACCACTGTCATACAGTATTTTTATCTTTTAAGTCTTTACTTTCCAAATGACTGTGCAAAGATTGCATCTTCTAATTCTAACCATGATGTGGAGAGATGCTTCTTGCTGATTGATTGGTTGATGGATTAGTTTGTTGGTTGGTTGACTATTTTCTGAAAATTCCAACTCTGTCTCTAGTTATCTGTGGAAACAACTTTTCCTCCTACTGCTTCTTGGAAGGTACTGGTTTGTGACATTTTCGCCACAGGACTAAATCGTATGTACTGTGTTCCTTTGTGTTATCCTGATTCCCTGCTCTGTGTGCCTTGACAGTATGATGGTTCTATTATGTTACATCCTATTGTGTTTTCATAATGGCTTAATTACTGTCTATGGGCTTCTAGCTGAGAACTGGGAAGAAGGCTAATTCTTTAAAATAAAGTGTTATCAGTGGCGTATTAATACTGTAGATTTAGTTGTATCTATGTGGCACAGGTTCACATTAAAATTCAAAGTGTTACCAAATATATGTTATAGGTAAAGAATATATTTTAAATTCTTTTATAAGGTGAATTAAGCTTTAGTCAAAACACATACTAGAAAGCGGAACTCTGATGCTCTGATGTGCCCTGTACTGTACGGCCCATCCATCTCAACGAGTTCTCTCTTTATGCAGGAGAAGACCACACTAGTCAATACCTTGAGACTCCTGGAAGAAGATATTCTTTATGCCTAATCTGGCCAAGCAAAACCTTTGATTATCATTACTAAACCAAAGTTATCAGTATTTAAGATGTACACAAAATTGCACCTGGTTCATTAGAATGCACATCATACATTGCAGTGAATGGCTAATAAGCAAATCCAAGACGATTTCCAACATTTGAAAGTGCAGGTGGGGAGGAAGGAATGAAGGGAGGACAGGAGGAGGGGGAAGAAAGAAAGAAAGAAGCCCATATTTATCTGCCTATATTCATAACGTTAAAGAAATCTTCCATTTCATTAGCTTTTTTTTCCCTGAAGCTTTAGTAAATTTTAAGTTAAATTGATATCCATTAGAAACTTAGGATCAGGAAAGTGGGGGGGGGGGGCATAATAGTTGGACATTGCCACTTTGATACCACTATTGTTATTGGAGAATATTTTTTTAAATTTCAGTTTTTGCTAATTTAATTTAATTATTTTTTTAAAAAATGGGAAAGCAGATAACCTCACCCCTTCCAAAAAGTCAACTAACCTATATGTCACCCTTGAAATTCAGACCCTACCCCAACTCAAAGGGTTTGAAGAGGTTCAGGAAGAGGAGAAGTGGGGGACACATTACTCACTTTAAAAACTAACTTTTACATTTGTTAGGATTGTTTGCGGGTATAATGCCAGTGGCCGAGGCCAGGCAACCACCCTGGAGTATGGCAGACAGTAGAGAAACTGCGGAGCCAGAAAGCGTTGGGCCATTCCATTTAATAAAAGTCTCACAATGGCGGACAAGCACACAGGCAGGGAAAACTGCCAATCAGGCCAACAAACAGCAAAATGGCCCCTCACAGTGGCGGGCAGGCAATCCACACATCCACAGTCACCCATCTCTCTCGAGCGCAAAAAACCATAGCCTTACATAAGCCATACACATGTGGCGCAGCCACATACTCATGCTCCAATCAGGCAAAATGCTTGCAGCTGGTAACCTCGCAAGCAAGCCTAACACAGCTGCCCCACATTCCACCTCTTTAGATTTGCTCGCTTCACAATCTACGTAACAGGTTTCTTCCATGATGGTCCCTGTGCGAGGAGTGAGGTGCATTACAAAAACCAAAACAGTGCAGACTACAGAATTATAAAACACAAGTTATGGGCAAAATGAGAGAATCCTCAGCAGTGGTAAGAGAGGCAAATCTTTCCCTTCTGGCCAAATATAGGCCAGAGTTCTGTCTGCGGACAGCACAGTAGCTGGTACCAGAGGCCGCCCCGGGTGGGCATACCAAACCTCATTGGCCTGCACACCAAGATCTGCTGGTTCAAGGTGCAGCAAAAGTGGGAGAACTCATTATGGGCCATAAAGAAATTACAAAGGTTGCCTTCATAATGCTGTCCCCCTGAGCACTCAAGGGACAATACACTTCTACCTTAGGTGCTTAAGTGCTGTTTGCCCAGTAAGTTAACTGGAAGTCCACCTCTAGCCCCCTACCCCATGGTGCCAACAAGAACACGTATCGTAGGTGGGGGACCTGTACAGTTCAGGGTCAAGTCCATTGAAACTGTTGGCCTTTAAGGAGGGCTGTTGGGGCAGGCAAAAGCATGTTGCCCTGCTGTCCAAAGCCCAGCTTGAGAAAAGTGTCCTTGGTGTGTATTTGCAACTGGATGGGAGCAGCTGCCCGATGCAGCAGGGCCTCCATAGGAGCTTGGCACCTCCGTCAAGGTCTCTCATTCAGAATCCACAGTACTGTCCACAAATGGCATGTTCATCCAGTAAAGGAGCCAGTACCCCCCTCCTGTCGCAGTCCCTGCTTTAAGATTATACTGCTTAATAATACCAGTAGCCTGGGGGTGGCAGTGGACATGGTACTTCCAGTCCACCCCTAGGTCTTGAGCCCATTGCCTCACCATAAAACCCATAAAATGGGTACCATTGTCCCTTTCAAGGACCAGCAGCTGCCCGTACGCAGCACTCAGGCAGTCCAGGGCCTCTATGACTATTCTTTGGTCTGGGTTACGGGCAGGGTAAGCAGCAAGCAGACCGGTGGCAGTATCTACACAGGTGACTGCATACTGGTACCCGTCCATCTGACTTTGGTAAGGGTCCCATGATGGCTATTTCCCACCATGTCAGCAGAACATGACCCCTCTGGATCTGTCCAGGTGATGCCAGTTGTCTCTGCGGGTGCTCCTTGGAACACACAGCTCATTGCTTGTAGCCTGCAAGTATCTCTGCACAGGACACAGGCAAGTTCCATGCCTTAATGGTAGCCCACATAGTTTTTTGTCCCACATGGAGCAGATGCCAGTGGAGATACTTTACCACATCACCTGTGGGCACAGTCTCCAACCATCACACCCTTGCCAAGGTATCTGTCTCATCATTCCCAGGATGGGCAAGGGGGGCATAACCTGTGACATAGTATACCGTCACCTGCTTCTGGTGTCCTATTTCCCATAAGTCCTGCCACATGGCCTGCCCCCATAGCGGATGGTGCATTACCGTCCACTGGTTAATGTGCCAAGTAGCAATCCTAAGGGTCAGTCCACGATAGACAGCCCAGCTGTCAGTGCAAATCACCAGGTTAAAGGTCCATTACAGGCAACTAGCCATACAGCTCTTTATTAACAGATTTCAGCACCTTTCCATAGTTAGTGCTGCCCATTGCCACAAGCCCCATCCAAACCCCTCAACAATTTCACAGGGCCTGGAGGGGTTGACCGCGTTCAAGGCCTGTGTTACCTAACAGTTCTCTTAGCTACAAAAAAAAAAAAAAAAAAAAAAAAAAGCAAGCACTTATAACCATCTAATGCCAACATCTGCTGCACATTAGAAGGGGACCAGTGGATTGCCAATTTCACATGGGACTTCTGACCCCAGCCTGGCCCTGTCAAATGGGTCCCTCGCCCTTCCCCCTATTCAAACTGGGACAATGGATCTTGGGGATCCTATAACCTGAACACCAGCCATTTTCCTAGCAGATGCCAGAGTCACCCGCTTCCCCCACTTTTTCAGCGGCTGGAATCTCTGTTCTGACTCAATCTGCTACCAAAGCTCCAACAAGACTTTATTAGGCTTGCCATCTAATTTCTGTGTTTCAGTAACTTTCACAGGCCCATTTCTCTTGTTAGTTGGGGCGGGGGTGGGAGCGGCACGGGCAGCAGCCCTCACTGCCTTAAGGTCCATCTCTGTTCTGAAGACCATGATGCCATCCCCCCCCTTTGTCCCACAGCCACACCATGCAGGGTGCCAGGGGCTCAGTGGGTTTCTGCCTGAATTTCACCCCCAGCTCCATCTGCTCTGCCTGGGTCTAGGGCTGGACCACCGAGTGCTCCACTACCTGGGGAGGAGGCTGTGGCTGCCCCTGAGGGACTCTTGGTTGCTGGGTCTTTACCTTCTTGGTGACCACCAGCAGGGCTCTGAGTCTGCGGAAGGCAGTTGCAGCCTGAGCCTCCCCCTCAGAAGAGTTGGAAATGCCCTCTCCTGCCAACTCAGAGCCACTCCACTGGCAGGAAGGCAGCTCCACCTTCTGCACCTGCTTCAGCTCCTGTGGCTGCCAGCTCTCGGCCTGAAGCTGACTCTCTAGCTGCTGAACCTGCAGTTGTTCCTCCAACAACTGCCTCTGCCAATGTTCAACCTCCAGGTCAAACTGCAAATCATGAACCCGTTTGGCTTCCTTCTCCAGCCCTAGCTCCAGTTCAAGCTGTTGCTGCCACTGGGTCTGCAACTCACCCTGGAACTCCCAACCTTAGGCCACCTCTCGCACAGCCCTCTCAGTTTCCTCACATAGGGCTGTAAAAAACACGGGGCCCACAGTCCCCACCAGGAGAGCCACCAGGAACAGCCACTTCTCTATTCCACCCTTCAAGGGTGTCTGCGACTCCATACTAATCTGCTCTGAACCCTGCCCACTACACCAGATGTAATGCCCGTGGCTGAGGCCAGGCAGGTCCACACTGGATTCATGCAGACAGTAGAGAAACTGTGGAGCCAGAAAGTGTCAGCCATTCCGTTTAATAAAGTCTCACAATGGCAGATGAGCCCACAGGCAGGGGAAACCGCCTCTCAGGCAAACAAACAGCAAAACGGCCCCTCACAGTGGCGGGCAGGCAGGCAATCCACGCATCTGCAATCTCCCTGAGCGCGAGCGCCCACAGCCTTACATAGGCTATGCACACGTGGCGCTGCCACACACTTACTTACCAGGCAAAGGGCTTGCAGCCGGTAAACCACGAGCAAGCCTAACACAGCTGCCCCACAGCGGATTTACCGGCTGCAAGCCCTTTGCCTGATGGGTAAGTAAGTGTGTGGCAGCACCACGTGTGCGTAGCCTATGTAAGGCTGTGGGTGCTTTCCCTGGGCAACAGTTCTGCCAGATTGTTCTCCCGCCACTGTGGGGTGTAGTTTTCCCTGCTCCTTTGCCCTTCCCTGCAAAAAGCACATTCTCTTTTGTTTATTAGCCTTTTCCTTTTGTTGTTTATTTACTTACGTGTCTCTGAAAGCCTCCAATAAACGGTTATGACCTGACGCTTTCCAGCTCCGCAGTTCCTCTACCGTCTGCCTGAATTCAATGGGAACCTGCCTGGCCTCATCCACCAGCATTACAGAGGGGGACAAAACTCAGAAATCAAGATAACTGCTATTTTAAGCTGTTTTTCTAAAAATTTAAAATTAATAGAGAAAATCAAACTTTTAAATAAGGATAGATGAGCCCTGCACTTAGACAACTCTGTCTCATTTGCTTCATTCTAACCACAGGCTTGTCTATCTTCTACAACAGTGGTCCCCAACCCCGGGGCCACGGACTGGTACCGCGGACCGGTACGGGTCCGTGGGCCATTTGGTACCGGTCCGCAGAGAAAGAATAAATAACTTACATTATTTCTGTTTTATTTATATTTAAGTCTGAACGATATTTTATTTTTAAAAAATGACCAGATTCCCTCTGTTACATTCATCTAAGACTCACTCTTGACGCTTGTCTCGGTCAGGTGATACATTTATCCATCCCACCTTAAAGGCCGGTCCGTGAAAATATTTTCTGACATTAAACTGGTCCGTGGCCCCAAAAAAGTTGAGGACCGCTGTTCTACAATCTAAAAATGCTCTCTCAGTAAAAAAAAAAAAAAATTAAGTGAACTCTTAAAGGTCATCTTTGTAGTGCTCCCATCAACTGTGGCCTGAGAACATTAGCCCAAGTCAGCAGCCTTGGCTCTACATCGAGCGAAAGGCTCTGAAACTATCCCCAGTGGTAACGGTGGGGAAAGGCAGGGGACACAGGCAGAAAACCCCTGAGAGAGAGAGGAGACAAGGGAATTAGGAAATGCAGAAACCTATGCATCGAGTCTGAAACCTGACCTGAAAAGCACCGTGAATTGGTACTGAATTAAGGCTCATTATTTATTTAATTAAGCGCGGAAGTTCTCAGTGAGAACTTTAGATTTCAGACATTTAAGGATGTATATAACTTCTTATTGAGCACAGTCCACATCTGAAGTTATAGGTATTTGGGGTTTTACTAAACTCCCATGTCATAGGCAATATGACTGACAATCCTAACTTAGGGCAAAAGTAATTGAAGGAAAGAGAGAGAAGTAAGGAAAAGTTAGTACGGATGGAATGGAGGTGTGACAGAAGTTCAGTATCTGCTACCACCAATAGTAGTAACTTGGAAATTAGGTAAATAATATGTCTTTGGCCTTAAACCAGTAAATTGGTACAAAATAGAGCAATATCAATGATATTCAAAGTCAATCATTAAGCAAAAAAGTGTATCTCAGGAAAGCAAGATTTGATTGCAACTCTAGAATATCTTTAAGTTTTTTGTTTTATTTTTATAGATTTTTATTTCTTGATATTGATAGAGAGGAGTGAGAGAGGTGAGGATGGAGGAATAGAAAGCCTCAACTCATAGCTTCTCATATGTGCCTTGACCAGGCAAGCTAAGGGTTTCAAACTGGTGACCTCAGCATTCCAGGTTGACATTTTATCTTTTGCACCATGACAGGTCTAAAAAATAAAGTTTGTGAGTGGCAAAGACTCTCTTATTGACTGAGCTCTGCTAGGCTCCTCTGAGATCTTTCTCAACCTGACTTTTGAACTTCTATGCTCTCTCTACGTTACCCAAGTTTAGGAAGATCCGGAATGAGTCAGTTTAACTAGAATCCCCCACCCTCAAGATCTTGATCACCATCAGTATCTGGTCAGGTTCCTCATTCTCCACCACCCTCAGGCTATGTCTTATCCCACTGGCCTGCCTTCAGCAAGACTCTGGTTAGGTCAATGTAGCCAGAATCTCCCTTTACCCCAGTATTTCCTCTTACTAATTTTCCATCTACCAACACCCACCCTGCTCCCTGGCTATACAGCCCCACTTGCCCAAGTTGTGTTAGGAACTGAATTTATTCTGCCTCCCACTGTAAGACCCCATTGCCATGGTCCCTGAACCATTGTGATAGTCCTCCTTTTGAATAAAGTCTTTCTTACCATATTTAACTAGTGTCACTGTATAACTTCTTCTTTAACATGACTCTAGACTGGTCTCCACAGAAATTAAGGTTTTGTTAGAGGACCTTGAAAGAGGAAATGTAGGTTCTTTATATCCCATCGCATAGTAAGCAGTTAGGGAGTGCTTATGGATCTAAAAATCAAAGAACACAGTGGTCCTTCGTCTACTGCAGGGGTTAGGTTCCAGAACCCCCCACCTAATAGGCGAAAATCCGCAAAGTAGCAACCTTATATTTATTTTGTTATTTATATATATATATATATATATTTTTTTTGTATTTTCTGAAGTTGGAAACGGGGAGGCAGTCAGACAGACTCCTGCATGAGCCCGACCGGGATCCACCTGGCACGCCCACCAGGGGGCGATGCTCTGCCCATCTGGGGCGTTGCTCTGTCACAACCAGAGCCATTCTAGCACCTGAGGCAGAGGCCATGGAGCCATCCTCAGTGCCCGGGCCAACTTTGCTCCAATGGAGCCTTGGCTGTGGGAGGGGAAGAAAGAGACAGAGAGGAAGGAGAGGGGGAGGGGTGGAGAAGCAGATGGGCGCTTCTCCTGTGTGCCCTGGCCGGGAATCAAACCTGGGACTCCTGCACGCCAGGCTGACACTCTACCACTGAGCCAACCAGCCAGGGCTTATTTATATATTTTTAAGGCTTTATAAACCCTTCCCACACTCTTATAAACATTTCCCACACTTATTTGCTTGTTTTACTGCAAAAACAACTAAAGTAATATATATATAAATACTTATATACCACAAAATCCCACAATATAACAAAAAATCCACGATACAAAATTAGATATATACAATTTTAAAATCCGTGATACAGTGAGACTGCGAAAAGTGAACCATGATATGGCGAATGACAATTATATAGACAAATAGGAATGTTTTGTTCAGGTGATGGGATCATGAGTAAATTATATCTTGAATTTCTATTTTTACTTTTCCATTGACTTGAGAGAAAAAAGAAGCATCAGCTCATTATTCCACTTAGTTGTGCACTCTTTGCTTCTTGTATGTGCCCTGATGAGGGATCAAACCTGCACCCTCAGTGTGTGGAGATGATGTTTATTCCACTGAACCACCTGGCCAGGACCTTGAATTTCTCTTTTTATAGTAATGTTAATTTTGGGGAAAAAAATTGCAAATACATCAATAATAAGAAGGCTTGGTAGCGATGGAAGCATAGGAAAAGGAAACCAACAAAAGTAAGCACCTGCCCTGCCAGTGGGAAACAGTCTATTCTGGTCACTGTTGCTGCGGTAACTAACCCAAACCTAAGGGCATGGAGCGACCACCATGTTACCACGCTCATGGAGTCTGGGGGCAGGGATTCAGACCGGGCACAGAGCTGCACTTTGTCTCTGCTCTCGCACGTCCAGGCCCTCAGCTGGAAAGACCTGGAGATGGGGCTGACTTAGCTGCTGGGAACTGGAATGATCTGATCTGGAGGCTCTTTCTCGCTATTAACTTGCCTGTGAGGAGGGAGAGGCCCCATCAGCCACAGGCTGTTATGTTTCTCACTGTACTCAAAGAAATCAGCTCTTTTGTTTTAAGCGTCATTTCCTCCAGGTGACTGCCAGCATGAGCCACTGTGGCCTCCCTCCCCCAGGCCCAGGGCCCCATCAGTTGGAGACACAAGATGCAGGTCTGCCCCTGGCTCCAAGTCAATTTGTCACCATCAAATGCTTCCCTTTGGGTCTGATTGGGGACCCCAGTTGATCTGCTTCAACCATCACCCTCAACATCCCTGAGGACCATGTGAGTGATTTTTTTTTTTCCTTTTGAAAAAAACTAAGATGAAGAGGCATAAATGTAAACGGAAAAAAGGAAGTCATGAAACAGAACTGAAAACTAAAGAGAGGGGAGGGATGGAGGCCTTGATGGAGTCAAAAAAAGAGACCTCAGAGAGCAAAAGAGGCACCATGAGTAAATCCTCATGGTGATGGGATGGTCACGAGGTTTGTTTCCTAGACGCTGAGCTCCTTTGGCGCCAGTGCCTGAGTCCTCCCAGGTGGTAGTTAGCTGGGTTGGAGGCACAGTCACTCCTCCAGGTGAACAACCTTTTTGTCTCCATGTCACCTCCTGAGTTCATGTCAGCAAGTGCCCAGCAAGAAACGAGCCTCAAGAATTGAGCGCATTGCACATGTCACCAACCTAATTCCAGGGTGAAGTCCCTGCAGGGCCTGGGACCCTCGGAACAGTAGCTTATAGTTGGTTACAGCACAGGACTCTAGCTTTCCTCCACGAGGGGGTTATTTATTTAACAAACACTTGTACACGGCTTACTATATGCATTCCGGGAGTTTCCAGAGTGCTCTGCAAATATTAGCTCATTTAAACCTTCTGACCAGGCTGTGAGGGAGGCACTGCTATTACCTGGATCTTACAGATGAGGAAACTGAGTGAGATACATTTCCTACCCAAATACACCCAGCCACTGAGTGGTGAGACTGAGATTCAACCCCTAGCCAGCCAGCTCCAAACCCTCTGCTAGCAGCCACAGGGTGACATGTGAGGCCCTCCAGCTGAGCTGGAGAGGAGCAGGCTGAGGAAGCTGGGAGGACGTGGAGGGAGGAGGAGGAAAGCACACAGGCTCACCTGCATCGCATGATTGGGTTAGAGACCTGGAGGATTTCTGGGCAGTTTCCTCCATTTCTGAAGTCCATGAGCCTGTCCCTATTCAACCAGCTGCCCTCTCATGTACCCGCTTGTAAGTTCTACGACAGAGGGCCAGGGTCACTGTGGTGATTTACAAACCTTGTCAGAGGACGGAAAACCCTTTCTATTGGGTCTTAAGACTCAGCATTCAGAGATGACCATGCACTCTAGTTGCGGGGGTGAGGATGAGATAGAGGGTAGGTGTGGGGAGGGCTGCTAGATAAAATACAGAATGTCCAGTTAAATTTAAAATTCAGATTAACTACAAATAATTTCTCAGTAAAAGTTATGACCTATGCAATGCTTGAGACATGCTTATACTAAAGAAATTACTCCTGTTTAAATTCTAACTCAATTGGGCATTCTGTATTTTTGTTTTCTACATCTGGAATCTTAAATTTGGACTTTTGCAAATCTTTAAAATGCTGAGTGGAGACCCAGCTGGGAGAGCAGGTGGGCTCCTCACTGTAAGCCAGGTGGTGGTGAGCCTCCGGGTATCAGAAGAGCTGACTCCCATGCTGAACGAGGCCGTTTCCTATGTCTATGACAGAGAACAGAAGAAAAAGAAAAGGAAACTTCCATTTCTCACTGTGCTGTCCCATAGGCTTGTGTCCCACACTTTTCATGAAGCCCCCTCACCCCATAAATTTTTACTTTGAGAAATTTCAAACCTATAGAAAAGTGACAATAATAGTACAATGAATATTCATTTGGCCACATATGCTTTCTGTTTCTAAATATGTGTGTGCACACATGTGCACATAAGCACACACGTGTGTGTATTCATGTGTTTGATGAACAATTTGAATGCCTGTGGCAGATGTTGAAACACTTCACCCCTGAATGCTTCAGCATGTGTCTCTTAGGAACAAGGGCATCCTTCTCCATAGCCACAACACCATGACCGCACTCAGGAAATATGGCACTAATACCATACTATTAGCTAAGTCGATGTAAGAGACAGCCAAACTTGTAGAGAATTTTTATAAGTTTACTTGAGCCAAACTGATGACATACTGGGAAGCAAGATCTCAAATACTCCAGAGAATGACAGTTTTACAATATTTTTACACATTTGAAATTAAGGAGGGAACGTAGGAAAGATTATGTAAAAGTAGGAGAAAGCAAAGCAGGAGAGTCTCTATGATTGGACTCCAGAATAGTTACCAAGATCATGTGCTCCCCTTGAAGGTGGTTATGCTTCCCAAGAGTTTGAAAAAGAGGCTTCTCTGTTAACCTCGTTGTATTAACCTAGATGCACAAAAACAGTGGACAGGGCTTGCTTAAAACAAAGATTAAACTTTTACTGAAGAAGTCATAAGCCTGGGGCATGACCACCCACCATGACCTGCCCAGTTAGGAATTCATGATCAGATCACCCTTTGAAGTTACTTTGAGTCATTGGAAATTGTCAGATTTATTACAGAACCTCATTTTTACTCACAGCTAATAGAAAGTCCACATTCAAATTCCTCTGACTGTTCTAATAATGTACACATATAACTGTCCCATTATAAACTATATACACACAAATATATATACATATGTGCACATTATTGGGACTAGAGCTATTTGAGTATATACTTTATATATAATATATATTATTGTTAACATATAATATTAACATAATTATTTTTAAATTTTTAATGCAAAAGCCAATCAAAAGTCTCAAGTGCATTGAATTATCATGTTTGTTGAGTCTCCTTTAATTAAGAACTGCCTTTTCAGAGTGCCTACTGCACGCTAGACAATGTGCAAGTGCTTGGCATACCTCATCTGATTTTATTTTTATGAGATATCTCCTTTTACAAACAGTAAAACTGAAGCTCATTAAAAGTTAATAACTTACCCAGGGTCACATGGCTAGTACATGGTGTGGCCAGTATTTGAAAGTGGCCCTAACCCCAAAATCGACCCCCTTCCCTTTACACAGCACTAAGCTCTGTCTTCAAGAAATGATATGGAAAAAGTAATACTGAGAGGTTGGAACCTGAGAACCACTCTGGAAGGTGAGAAAAGGTTTCATAGAAATACAAAGTATTTTGAGAAAGAAGCTGACCAGGTTTGCTAGGAAAGCAATGTAGTGTCATGGTTATAAGTCAAGTCTTGATGTCACATGGACCTGGGTTCAAATTTGGAGTTTTCTGTTTCCCAGCTATGTTCCCTTTACCTTCTAGAATCTTCACTTTCTCACCTATAACGTAAGAGTAATGATAATGACCTTACCAAATTATGTGGCACTCTATTCAACACTTACAGTAAGTTGTTAGCACAGCGATCCTTAGGCCTGGCGCAGTTTCCAGGGAGCTGGGGACAAGAGACATGGCAAAGAGCTGACTCACTGACGGTCAGGAGCTGCCCATCTGAAGAGCAATCAGGTCCACTGGTTTCTAACATTCCCATGTGTGGGTCCCACTACAAGAGCAGGGGAGCAGCGGTAGGGAACCGGGGGCTGCAGCTCCCTTCATGAGGAGCAAAGAGAAAGGAAGCACAGGCCGGAGACCCTGCCTGGGGGGGGGGGGGGGCTGCTATCCACGCCCACCAGACAGGCCAGGAGAGAAAGGAGAGGGCAGGGCTCCTTCTCCATATTTCCAGAATGATCAACGATTTCCTGAGTGTTTGGAAGCCCAGTGCCTTTGGGGAAGATGGGAACAGGTTTCACATTGCTGAGTAGAAGCAGGCTGTTCTGGGCTGACTTGTGTGCCCCCAAAATTCATATGTTGAAATGCTAACCCCCCAGTACCTCAGAATAAGACTGTGTTTGGAGATACGATGTTTAAAGTAGTGATTATGTTAAAATGCGGTAATTAGGGTGGACCTTGATTCAATATGAATAGTGTCGTTTTAAGAGGAAAACATTAGACTACAAACAGGCCAGACTTGCCCATACACGGAAGGAAGACCATGTGATACATGGATAAGACATCCATTTATAAGCACGGGGAGAAGGGCCCCAGAAAAAAAAAAATCTTCCAGAATCCAGAACATTGATCTTGGACTTCTAAACTCCAGAATTATGAGAAAGTGGTACTTAGTTATGAGAGTCATAGCAAACTAATGCACAGGATCCCATGTTCCCAGAGCCAGGAGTGGGCTTGTAAGGAATGACACAGCTAGCCAGAGATGATTAGACATGGCCTTCAGGAAGGAACATGTAGGGCTTGCATTCTGTAGAGGGGTGGGGGCCATAGCAGCAGGTCCCCAAGCCGGACTCAAGAATCCTGAGTTATTTCCACCCTCTGCCGCCCCAAATCTCCACTGGACAGAGGCAGAAGATAGGCCAGCTTGTACACTGCCTCTATTCAGGTCATGAGCCCTAATGACTATCGTTAAAATGAGAACATGCATATTTGCTAATGTTTAAGGTCTCTTCCTTATCTAAAATTCTTATGTTTTCTGTAGAAATGGGAGAAGAGTCCACTACTTGGAAAAGAGAGCTGAACCAAGCTATTGACAAAGGCAGTGCAGTGGTTTGACAGCTCCTTAATTTCTGAGGAGAACCTGGCATGTGTTGCGTAAGAGCCAGCGAACAGGAGAACCAGTGCCAGGCTCGGCATATGGTGTGAATGGGCTTTTTATTTCTCTGCTTGACAAGTCAGGGTGGCACCCGGGCCAACCTTGGGGTAACTGCTCTCCTGGAAGCTGGGCCTGCTAATTGTGTGACATTGGCAGCAGGGAGCGACCTCTCCTTTGTTACAGAGAGCTGTACGGCCCCAGGGGATGCGGAGAGTCTGGCCTCTCCAGGGACACTGCCAGGCCACACAGGAAGCCAGAATGTTGAGAAGCTGCTGGGAGACAGGCAGCTGGCAGCCAACTACAGCGCACACTTCAGCACTGACACCAGTTCCTGACACCCCTTGAGGGGGCAGCAAAGTCATATGGTCCCAGTCTCCTGCTCACACCCACTTCCACAGGATAGAGGAGGCTCCCCCTCCTCCCCAACGGCAGAGCCCTTCCCTGGCCTCAATCCAACCAACCCCCATCCTGAATGACGGGCTCAGAGTGATGGGGCCATTAGCTTCAGAATAATTTTTCTGTAACTAACAAGCCAGTTCCTATGCTTCAAAAGATGCATGAAGTCATACACATATAGGACCACTTTTCTGAGCTTCAGTTAGCCATGAAGCATTTATTTCTCTCACTCGCCTTATTATGCTTGTGGCAGGGGCTGTGACCTAGACTGAACTATTCTTCTCCACCAATGGTCAGAAAACTAGGTCACTGAACAGTACCGTGGTTTATCCAATGACACAGGGCACCTCAGAGCTTGAGTAAGGCTCAGATGGCACCTGCCAACCCCTGAATCAAGGTCCCAACTCCTAGGAAATACATATTCAGCCCATTTTTTTCTGAAATTTTTATTTATATCATTTTAGTTTATTTTATTATTTTTTATTTTAACATCTACAGCATTCTCTTACATTTTACAAAATTAATCAACACATTTTATTACTTTTTATTATTTTATTATCCAAAGCATTGTGCCTATTTCATGTTACAGATAAAATTTTAATGTTTAAGTAAAAACATATTTTTTATTTTTACTTGTGCACTTGATGTGCATTTGGATGGGTGGCCCTGAGCACACTTAAAATAAAGAGAAATAAATTGCTCTGAGATGTGATGGTATATGTATTTGCTTAAAAATAAATGGCAAAGATCTGCACTTCGTATTTACAGTATTTCATCAGACATATGGTAAACCATGCTAGGTGATTTTTATTTAAAAAGTCAGTCATGCCAAATGCACAACTTAAAGGCACGTGCCAGCAGACAGCTGCTCTCCGTGGGAACAAGAGCCTTCTCGTTCCCGGGGATGTCATTACTGATATCTGAAGAGCAATCTGAAGTTTTCAGCAGGATTGCCAGTTTCTGATATGAAACTCAACGGAGCATGTGAAACTCATGCCTCGCACATGGTGAGTACCAGAGGCTCCAGCTGCACTGTAACTCCCCGACCCTCCGCGCTCAAGGCAGCAGGTCACATGATCTGACTGAACGCTCCAGATTGCCCTTCCACTCCCTCTGCCCTTCTTTCCACAAATTGCCTCTGCCAGGGAAGTCAAGAGCCGGTGTCCCAGGTGGGTAATTGACAATTTTAGAATCTTTCCCACCCCCTCGTTTTTCCATTTACTTTTCTGATTAGGTCTCAGGTGAGTATATTTGCCTGCAGGGCTGCAGAAGTGTTTGCGAGGCAAGTGTGGGAAGAAGGAGGGGCATGAGGGGACCTTTCCCACGCGGACTGCAGATGACAAGAACCTTGCCCCCAAGTGGAAACCCCTGAGGTCAGGAAACGCAGTGCAGCTCAGTATAGCACAGTGCCTCGCACATGCATCTAACTTATGTGCATTAAACTATGTGTGCTCAGCAAAAAGAGAGACAGAGGCAGGAAAGGGGGAAGCAGGAAATGTACTTTGTATAGAACACATTATCATATACTCTATATTATTGTCTGCATTAGCAAACATTATACATGAGTATTACTGTACAGGTGAATGTACACCAACCACGCAGACCACCATCTACTTTAGGGTGATATAAGGGGCTTTCCCCAGTAATTGTGAATGTCTTCAATCTTTGTCTCACATACTGACTTTTGAACCGCATCTCCAAAAAACATGCTATTCTACATTTTTAAATATAGATGGTAGTTTAATTATGTTAATTAATAGAACTGTTAACTCAAAAATATCAAAGAAAAGGACTCAGGGTTCAGCTGAAAAATGAATGTCAGGTACCCAAGTATCGGAGTTGCAGACTTTAAACACAGAAGACAGGAGAGAAGAGTAAGTGGTGGCTTGAAAGAGGATATCAGTAGACACTGGAGCTGAACTTATGCTTGTTATTAAAAAAAAACAAACTAAAAAAAAAACAAGGACCTTACTGTGTGCATCTTATCTTGGCTGAAGACTAGGACAAGGCAGTCCTACAGAATCCAGAGGGCACAGCAGTGTCTAAGAAGAAAAATTATAAAACAAACTGTTTCTGCCCACACTACCCTCTTTGTCATCATCATTGTTTTGGTCATCGACATTTATTGAGTGGCTCCTCATGCCTGACAGAGAAGATTATGGACCAATGTCCAGGTCAAAGGTCATTTGGTTTCAAGGAACTAAGCAGCTCCAGTCGCAAGAGGGTTCATTATAGAACACATGCAAGAAGTGCAGCCAGGGCTCAGGTGACCTGGGAGGCTGTCGCATGTTGAGCTCTCGGCTTCTTGGAGGCCACTTGTCTCTCACCTCTGAGTGCCCCTTCTCTGCTGTGTGCTCACTGACCGCTCACCAGGACCCACGTGCCACTCCCGAAATGAAAGATCCCTCCACCAAATCTCGATGACGTCCCAACTTTGGAGACCACTACCAATGGAGCCCCAGTCTGTGTCTCTTTGTTGAAATTCCTCAGAGAAAGAGTAAGGCGAGAGGGCAAACAGGAGCAGGCCCCCTCAGGGCTCAGGGGCTCACTCTCACCCTGTGTGGTCAGGACCGAGTCAAGCCACATGGCACAGCAGCAGGCACACTGGCTCCCTCTTCAGAAGGGGCTGCAGGTGGGAGGGAGCGAGGTGGAGCTGGAAGGGGCATCTGGGCGTTGCAGCAGTGGCGCCACCCGAGTCCAGAAAAGCGGGACTTTAGTGAATTACAGGCAGTGTCTGATACTAAAGAAGTTCTAAGGCAAATTGAACCTCCTCCACAATAAAGGCTAATATTTACTGACATTCCTAAACACAATATTTGTGCTTTTTACTCTCTGCTCGTGTTCTAAGCACTGTGTAAGTACTAATAGGCATTATTGCATTTAACCCTCATACTCTATGAAGTGGGTACTATTATTACCCCCAATTTACAGATAAGAAAACTGAGGCTCAGAGAGGCTAATGAACTTACCCAAAATTACAGAGCTAGTAAGTGGCAAAGCGGGGCCACAAACACAGAGTCCAGTCATCTAACTGCATGCTTTTTAATACTGATTTTCTATTGTTTGGCTTATTTCTACAATATTCTTTAAAATGTTCCGAAAAGAAGTTTTAATCACTCGTATTCCAGATTCTCTAATACTTAGTATCATAAAGTTCTTCATAATATTCAACCTAAATTTCCAGAAGTCACTTAAAACTTACATCACCGATATCATTAGCAATATGTGATGTATACAGACACCTGGCCAGGTGCAGAGGACACAGAAAGGGGAAAGGGTCAGAATCCTGACCTCCAGAACAGCATCCCTTCAGGCGCTGAAGTCACTGGATTTTTAGCCTGGCCTCGTTTCTACAGGAGAAACCACTGCTGCTCCTTCTGTCCCGCCTTCCAGCTATTTAATCACTTTCATTTGCTTTCTCTGGATTTTCTTCAAGTCCCTTCTCAGTCACTTCGTCTTATTTAGAGGTGATGCCAGAAAGAACGAGAACTCTAACAGAGGCTGGTCAGGGTGGGAGGGTCACCTTGAAGTTCCCGCACGCTGGGCACTTATTTTTGAATTCCAAAGCTGCACCATTGCCTTTTCTCAGTAGGGGAACAACAACTGACTTAGTGTTGAGCTTGCGTACCACTGCGGTCCCAGCTTGTCTTTATCCCATACTTGTACATTGCCAGCTCCTTCCCGTTCTGTTTTTATGGTCTTATTTTTATTCCCACATAAATTTCCCAGCCCTGTCTCCATTATGCAGCATCCTGTTTTTATATCATTTGCCTTCACCAGCTGGCCAGAAACACTTTCAATTTTAATTCTTTGTTTTGTTTTCTTTTTCTTGCCACAGACTCTTTGTGTTTTGAAGGATTTTTAAAAATAATTAGTTCTATCTAGTCCTTTGCCATTAGTTGGGACTTATGTTCAACCAGCTCACCTTTCTTTGTTTTTCTTTTTATTTAGAAAGTTAAATTTAACAGGGTGACATTGATTAATAAAAGTACATAGGTTTCAGGTAAACATTTCTATAGTATTTGAACAGTTGGTCATGTTGTATACCCATCACCCAAAGTCAAATCATTTTCTGTCACCTTGTATTTGTCCCTCTTTTTATTTTTTTTTTAATAAATTTTTATTAATGGTAATGGGATGACATTAATAAATCAGGGTACATATATTCAAAGAAAACATGTCTAGGTTATTTTGTCATTAAATTATGTTGCAAACCCCTCGTCCAAAGTCAGACTGTCCTCCGCCACCCTCTATCTAGTTCTCTGTGCCCCTCCCCCTCCCCCTAACTCTCTCCCTCCCTACTTCCCATGTCCTCCCTCCCCCCACCCTTGGTAACCACCACACTCTTGTCCATGTCTCTTAGTCTCATTTTTATGTTCCACCAATGTATGGAACCATGCAGTTCCTGTTTTTTTCTGATTTACTTATTTCACTCCTTATAATGTTATCAAGATCCCACCATTTTGCTGTAAATGATCTGATGTCATCATTTCTTATGGCTGAGTAGTATTCCATAGTGTATATGTGCCACATCTTCTTTATCCAGTCTTCTATTGAAGGGCTTTTTGGTTGTTTCCATGTCTTGGCCACTGTGAACAGTGCTGCAATGAACATGGGGCTACATGTGTCTTCACGTATCAATGTTTCTGAGGTTTTGGGGTATATACCCAGTAGAGGGATTGCTGGGTCATAAGGTAGTTCTATTTGCAGTTTTTTGAGGAACCACCATACTTTCCTCCATAATGGTTGTACTACTTTACATTCCCACCAACAGTGAATGAGGGTTCCTTTTTCTCCACAGCCTCTCCAACATTTGCTATTACCCGTCTTGTTGATAATAGCTAATCTAACAGGAGTGAGGTGGTATCTCATTGTAGTTTTGATTTGCATTTCTCTAATAACTAATGAATCTGAGCATCTTTTCATATATCTGTTGGCCATTTGTATCTCTTCCTGGGAGAAGTGTCTGTTCATGTCCTCTTCCCATTTTTTTATTGGATTGTTTGTTTGTTTGTTGTTGAGTTTTATGAGTTCTTTGTAAATTTTGGATATTAGGCCCTTATCTGAGCTGTTGTTTGAAAATATCATTTCCCATTTAGTTGGCTGTCTGTTTATTTTGATATCAGTTTCTCTTGCTGAGCAGAAACTTTTTATTCTGATGTAGTCCCATTCATTTATCTTTGCCTTCACTTCTCTTGCCATTGGAGTCAAGTTCATAAAATGTTCTTTAAAACCCAGGTCCATGATTTTAGTACCTATGTCTTCTTCTATGTACTTTATTGTTTCAGATCTTATATTTAGGTCTTTGATCCATTTTGAATTAATTTTAGTACACGGGGACAGGCTGTAGTCGAGTTTCATTCTTTTGCATGTGGCTTTCCAGTTTTCCCAACACCATTTGTTGAAGAGGCTTTCTTTTCTCCATTGTGTGTTGTTGGCCCCTTTATCAAAGATTATTTGACCATATATATGTGGTTTTATTTCTGGGCTTTCTATTCTGTTCCATTGGTGTGAGTGTCTATTTTTCTGCCAATACCATGCTGTTTTGATTATCGTGGCCCTATAATATAGTTTAAAGTCAGGTATTGTAATGCCCCCAGCTTCATTCTTTTTCCTTAGGATTGTTTTGGCTATTCGGGGTTTTTTATAGTTCCATATAAATCTGATAATTTTTTGTTCCATTTCTTTAAAAAATCTCATAGGGATTTTGATGGGAATTGCATTAAATTTATAAATTGCTTTGGGTAATATGGCCATTTTGATTATATTTATTCTTCCTATCCAAGAACAAGGAATATTTTTCCATCTCATTGTATCTTTTTCGATTTCTCTTAACAATGCTTTGTAATTTTCATTATATAGGTCCTTTACGTTCTTTGTTATGTTTATTCCTAGGTATTTTATTTTTTTTGTTGCAATCGTGAAGGGGATTATTTTTTTGAGTTCGTTTTCTAATATTTCATTGTTGGCATAGAGAAAGGCTATGGACTTCTGTATGTTAATTTTGTATCCTGCGACCTTACTGTATTGGTTTATTGTTTCTAATAATCTTTTTGTGGAGTCCTTCGGGTTTTCGATGTATAGGATCATATCATCAGCAAAAAGTGATACCTTTACTTCTTCTTTTCCGATATGGATGCCTTTTATTTCTTTGTCTTGTCTGATTGCTCTGGCCAGAACTTCTAGCACTATGTTAAATAAGAGTGGAGAGAGTGGACAACCCTGTCTTGTTCCTGATTTAAGGTAGAAAGTCCTCAGTTTTATGCCGTTTAATATGATGTTGGCTGATGGTTTATCATATATGGCCTTTATCATGTTGAGATATTTTCCTTCTATACCCATTTTGTTGAGAGTCTTAAACATAAAATTGTGTTGTATTTTATCAAAAGCCTTTTCTGCATCTATTGATAAGATCATGTGGTTTTTGTTCTTTGTTTTGTTGATATGGTGTATTACGTTAACCGTTTTGCGTATGTTGAACCATCCTTGAGATTCTGGGATGAATCCCACTTGATCATGATGTATTATTTTTTTAATATGTTGTTGTATTCGGTTTGCCAGTATTTTGTTTAGTATTTTAGCATCTGTATTCATTAGAGATATTGGTCTGTAGTTTTCTTTCTTTGTGCCATCCTTGCCAGGTTTTGGTATGAGGGTTATGTTGGCCTCATAAAATGTGTTTGGAAGTATTGCTTCTTCTTCAATTTTTTGGAAGACTTTGAGTAGAATAGGAACCAAGTCTTCTTTGAATGTTTGATAGAATTCACTAGTATAACCGTCTGGGCCTGGACTTTTATTTTTGGGGAGGTTTTTAATAGTTTTTTCTATTTCCTCCCTGCTGATTGGTCTGTTTAGGCTTTCTGCTTCTTCGTGACTCAGTCTAGGAAGGTTGTATTGTTCTAGGAATTTATCCATTTCTTCTAGATTTTTGTATTTGGTGGCATATAATTTTTCATAGTATTCTACAATAATTCTTTGTATATCTATGATGTCTGTGGTGATCTCTCCTCTTTCATTTTGGATTTTATTTATTTGAGTCCTGTGCCTTTTTTCCTTGGTGAGTCTTGCCAAGGGTTTGTCAATTTTGTGGATCTTTTCAAAGAACCAGCTCCTTGTTTTATTGATTTTTTCTATAGTTTTTCTGTTCTCTATTTCATTTATTTCTGCTCTGATTTTTATTATCTCCTTTCTTCGGCTGGTTTTGGGTTGTCTTTGTTCTTCTTTTTCTAGTTCCTTAAGGTGTGAAGTTAAGTGGTTTACTTCGGCTCTCTCTTGTTTGTTCATATAGGCCTGAAGTGATATGAACTTTCCTCTTATTACTGCTTTTGCTGCATCTCAGAGATTCTGATATGTCGTATTTTCATTTTCATTTGTCTGTATATATCTTTTGATCTCTGCGCTTATTTCTTCTTTGACCCATTCATTTTTTAGAAGTATGTTGTTTAGTTTCCACATTTTTGTGGGGTTTTCCCCCTCTTTTTTGCAGTTGAATTCTAGTTTCAAGGCTTTATGATCAGAAAATATGCTTGGTACAATTTCAATTTTTCTAAATTTGCTGATATTGTCTTTGTGGCCCAACATATGGTCAATTCTTGAGAATGTTCCATGTACACTAGAGAAAAATGTATACTCTGTCGCTTTGGGATGAAGTGTCCTGTAGATGTCTATCATATCCAGGTGTTCTAGTATTTCGTTTAAGGCCACTATGTCTTTGTTGATTCTCTGTTTGGATGACCGATCTAGAGCCGTCAGCGGTGTATTGAGGTCTCCAAGTATGATTGTATTTTTGTTAGTTTTTGTTTTAAGGTCAATAAGTAGCTGTCTTATATATTTTGGTGCTCTTTGGTTTGGTGCATATATATTAAGGATTGTTATGTCTTCTTGATTCAACTTCCCCTTAATCATTATGAAATGACCATTTTTGTCTCTGAGTACTTTTTCTGTCTTGTAGTCAGCATTATTAGATATGAGTATTGCTACACCTGCTTTTTTTTGGGTGTTGTTTGCTTGGAGTATTGTTTTCCAGCCTTTCACTTTGAATTTGTTTTTATCCTTGTTGCTTAGATGTGTTTCTTGTAGGCAGCATATAGTTGGATTTTCTTTTTTAATCCATTCTGCTACTCTGTGTCTTTTTATTGGTAAGTTTAATCCATTTACATTTAGTGTAATTATTGACACTTGTGGGTTCCCTACTGCCATTTTATAAATTGCTTTCTGTTAGTTTTGTATCTAGTTTGATTCTTCTCTTTTGTTTTTCTATCATTTGTTTCTGTTTGTTTGTGTTCCATACTTCTTTCCTCTGTTGCTACCTTTTTTAAGTCAAGTGTTTTTGTGGTGGTTTTTTCAAGGGTGGTTACCATTAAGTAATGAAAAGGGTACCTACCATATTCATTGTAGTACCCTATCTTATAAGTATTTCTGCACTTCATCATCCTTTGCTACTGTTAATCTCCATCCTCTCCCCCCTTTTTTTCCTTTGTTGTCACAGTTTAAGTTTGGTTTTATTGTGTTCTTGGTGGAGCTGTTACTTGTGGTGTTGTTTTCTTTTGTTCTTTGAATCTGGTTGGAAAACCCCCTTTAGTATTTCCTGGAGTGGGGGCTTTCTGTTGATAAATTCTCTCATTTTTTCTGTATTTGTGAATGTTTTTATATCTCCTTCATACTTGAAGGATAGCTTTGATGGGTATAGTATTCTTGGCTGAAAGTTCCTCTCTTTCAGGGCTTTAAATATTGGGGTCCACTCTCTTCTAGCTTGTAGAGTTTCTGCTGAGAAATCTGATGATAATCTAATAGGCCTTTCTTTATATGTTGTACTCTTCTTTTCCCTGGCTGCCTTGAGAATTTTTTCTTTGTCATTGGGTTGTGTCATCTTTATTATGATGTGCCTTGGAGTGGGTTTGTTGGGGTTAAGAAAACTCGGTGTTCTGTTTGCTTCTTGAATTTGAGGCTTTAGTTCTTTCCACAGGCTTGGGAAATTCTCGTCTATTATTTGTTTGAGTATATTCTCCATTCCATTTTCTTTTTCTTCTCCCTCTGATATACCTATTATTCTTATGTTATTCTTTCTGATGGAGTCAGACAATTCCTGTAGGGCTTTCTCGTTTTTTATTATTTTTGAGTCTCTTTCTTCTTCTCTGTGTTGTGCCTCAAGTTGTTTGTCTTCTATTTCACTAATCCTATCTTCAATCTGGGCTGTTCTGTTAGCTAAGCTTGTTACCTCGTTTTTCAGCTCGTGAATTGAGTTTTTCATTTCTGTTTGATTTGTTTTTATAGTTTCAATTTCCTTGGTAATATATTCTTTGTGTTCATTGAGTTGTTTTCTGATCTCCCTATATTGCCTTTCTGTGTTTTCTTGTATATCTCTGAGTATTTTTAAGAGTTCTATTTTAAATTCTCTGTCATTTAGCTCCAAGGCTTCCAATATGTTAAATCTTTTCTCCATAGATTTTTCCACATCTATTTGTGTTACTTCTCTTTCTTTTGTATCCATAATATTCGATTTCCTCTTTCTTATCGGCATCTGAGGGTGGTCTTGTTGATAGCACTAATTAGAATTAATAAAGAGTAAAAAGTAAAAAATAAATAAAAAAAATAAAAAATAAAAAAAAAAGGTAAAACACCCCACAAAAAAAAAAAAACAGTAATAATTTATTATTTCCCCCTTTTTTCTTTCTTCTCTTTCCCTCCTCTCCCCTCCTCAGGGAAATATCGTGCCTATAATGGAGGGCCTGATTTGGGGTGAAGAGTCTGTGGATTTTTCTTGATTTTGAGAGGTTAACTTCTTCCTTTATCTTTTCTCTCCCTCTTCTTGGTCGGTGACTCTGTACCCCAGGCTCTGCCCCTGTGTCACACTTAGGTAGGGATTTGCAGTTGATGGGATTCTATGGGGCAAAAAAAGGGAGTAGGGACCTACTAAATGCAAAAAAAAGAAAAAAAAAAGAAAAAAAAAGGAAGAAAATCTTAGACAAGCATAAGATGATTTGCTTGTAAGTGATGGTCAACTAAGAGATATAATGAGAGGGATAAGAGGGAACCAGAAAAAAGGACCAAAAAAGAATAATAAAGAAGAAAAAAATAAAAATAATAAGTAAAAATCTGTTGTATTAAGTGGAGCGAAGACTAAATACAATGGAGACCTTGGGTTGGGAGGACCCAAAATGCCTCAAAAATAAGCAAACAAGAAAAAAAATAAAAACAAAAGCAAAAAAGAAAAATAAAGCCAAAAAATGCCTTGAGTCCCAAATTAACTAATTTGTTTGTGATTGAGGATTAAATGGGAGGAAAGTAAAATGAGAAAAGAAAAAACGAATAGAAAGGAAAAAATAAGAAAAAGAGAAAAACGAAGGAAGAAGTAAAATAGGAAGAGAAAAAAAACAAAGCAAGACAAAAAAAAAACAAAAGAGGAGAGAGTGAGAGTTAAGTGTTTTGGAGTATAACCTTAAAGGAGGGTGAGGATGAAGAAGAGAAATAAAATGTAACACTCATGGGTAGTGTAGTTCAAGAAAAGGGAAGCATAAGATGGGCAGAGAATAGAAGGACCGAGGTGGAGGAAATAAAGGCAATAAGATAGAAGAAACAAACAACAACGACAAAAAAAAGAATTAGTGGAACAAGTTGTAAAGTCTGTGGATTTTTCTTGATTTTGAGAGGTTAACTTCTTCCTTTATCTTTTCTCTCCCTCTTCTTGGTCGGTGACTCTGTACCCCAGGCTCTGCCCCTGTGTCACACTTAGGTAGGGATTTGCAGTTGATGGGATTCTATGGCAATGTCATATAATTGGCTTTAGTCTTGCTGGTAGTCAAGGCTTGTTGGCGTTTGCAGGGTCCAATGATGAGAGAGTTTGCTTTCCTGGATTCTCTCTCCTAGTCCCCCCTTTCTGAATTAGCAGCCTGGTGATCCAGCTATAAGGCTGCCACTGCTTCTGCCTGGGGAGTAAGAGGCTCAAAGAGCTGGGAAATCCCCACTCTATCCCCACTCAGTGCAAAGCTTTGGGAAAGGCTCTGGCAGTCAGGGCCTCCAGTGTAATCAGGCGGGGGTGGGAGTCAATTGTTGTCAAGGTGACTGTTCAGCGCCTATCATTCAGTTGGACCTCTCAACCCAGGCTTTCCACACTTTGTAGCCTGTTTTTGCTGGGAAGAAGAGGCACTAGTCTCTGCTTGCGACTAGTGTAGTATAGATCTTATTATCTGCCAAGTCCTTCTTGTTAGCGTTTATCCCTGAATATGGAGGCTCTATCAATCAGAAGTTGCCCCCGCCCCTTTAGCGAGAGGCACTAAAAAATATCACGCCTCTTGTCTTGGATCGCTGAACTGAGAGAGATCTTATCAATTAGAACCGAGGGTGCGCAGATTTCATGGGTTAAGCTAATTTCAGTGATTGGGTCGCAGCTGTGCTCCTGAAGGTATTTTAGGCTGCCTGCGCGCGCCCCTCCCCCAACGCTTGATTGTTAGCTTGAATGGCTGGGTGAGGTGCCCCGCCCACGGAGAGAATCTCCCAAGCCTCTCCCGCTCGCCCTGCCGCCAGCGGCTGGATCGCACCAGGCGCAGGACAATGGGGCCCCCTGGGTGTGCGGGCCAGTAGGGCGCTCTGGACGCGTGGAATGCCCAGGGCACGCGCGCGAATGGGGCGCTCCGGGCACCGGTGGCTGGCGACTCTCACTCGTAGTGCGTGGGCCACTGGGAACGCAAGCGGTGCTCACTCTGCAACCGGACCGGGTGCGCGCCCCGCGGCTCGCGGCGGCACGGCTCGCGGCGGCTCGCGGCGGCTCGGCTCGCGGCGGCTCGGCTCGCGGCGGCTCGCGGCTCCCGAGTGTGGGCCAACTCACCCCAGGCGCACCTTCTCGCGGCTTGAATGAACGTCCCTGCGGTAGCTTCCTCCACACCCTCGTCTCTCAGATTCAAGTGATAACAGTCCTTTTGCTATCAGTTTGTGTGGAATTCCGGAATGCTCCGAGGATAGATTTTTCTGTTTCTAGTTGATAAATTTGTTGTGATTTAGGGGAGAGCTGTCGGACGCGCTGCTCACGGCGCCATTTCCATGATGTCACTTATTTGTCCCTCTTTACACTATTTCCCTAACCCCTTCCCCACATCCCCCTCCCCCTGGTAACCACTACACTTTTATCTATGTCCATGACTCTCAGTTTTGTGTCCCACCTATGTGTAAAATCATACAATTCTTAGCTTTTTCTGATTTATTTATTTCACTCAGTATAATGTTCTCAAGGTCCATCCATGTTGTCGTGAATGGCAATATATCATCATTTCTTATGGCTGAGTAGTATTCCATTGTATATATGTACCACATCTTCTTTATCCAATCCTCTATCAAGGGACACTTTGGTTGTTTCTATATCTTGGCCACTGTGAATAATGCTGCGATGAACATAAGGGTGCATCTATCTTTGTGTACCAATGTTTTTGAGTTTTGGGGTAGACACCTGGTAGAGGGATTGTTGGGTCATTAAGTAAACAGCAACAAAACCAGAGCGGCCTCAATGGCATTCAGTAAGGGGTGAGCAGTGCTTAGGGGAGGGAAATTGATTATATACCAGGCACTAGATTCAGTATGTTCTGTGCATTTTTTTATTGGTTTCTTGAAATGTCCTGGTGGTATGGCTTAACTATCATTTTACAGAGGATGAAGCTAAAGTTCAGAGAGATTTAAGTTACTTGCTTAAGGCCACAATATTAATAAGTAGAATGAGAATTTAAACCTCGTTCCGAAGGCCTTCCAATTCCCTGCTTTTTCATCCTTTCCTACATTTACAGTTTCTCACTATGCAAATATTTCTCTTTGCCAGGCTTGGGCATATTAGCTCCACTCTGCTGTGTCAGGTAAATCACTCTACGTCCTTGTGTTCATTTTCTTGTCTTGAAAATAGGAATAATAATATTCATCTTACCTGCCTCACATGTCAGGATCAATGTCAAAGTACTTCAGAGATTATATAGTCTAAAATGTGCAAGTTATTTATTACTAATCTTTTTTTATTTTTAAGGTGAGAGGAAGGGAGATAGAGAGACAGATGCCACATGCACCCTGACCAGAATGTACCCTGCAACCCCCATCTTGGGCTGAGGCTTGAATCAACTGAGCTATCCTCAGCACCTGAGGCTGATGCTGACACCAATTGAGCCACTGGCTGTGAGAGGGGAAGAGAAAGAAAAGGGGGAAAGGGAAGGGACTAGAAGCACACGGTTGCTTCTCTTGTGTGCCCTGACTAGGAATAGGACTCGGGATGTCCACACACTGGCCCAATGCTCTATCTACTAAGCAAACCAGCCAGAGCGTTACTACTAATCTTAAGTATTGTCCAGCACAGGGTTCATAAGACCCCTCCTAAGGATTTGAGGCTCCTTGCATGAGCAAAGAAATGGATTTGTTATTGAAGATATATCACTCTCCTTAAAAACGTACTTTATCTGTTAGGATGTTTTCAAATACTGATAACAGAACCCTGACTCAACCAGAGTGTCATTCACATAGAAGGTGGAAGGAAGGAAGCTTACAGTTAGTTAATTCACGGGCTCCTTGACATCATCTGTGAGCCGAGTTCCTCTTCTCTCTCAGCTCTGCCCTCCTCAACAGGTTGGCTGGTATTGGAGCTAGCTCCTTTCGAAAGCAAGATGGCGGACTCTGGCAACACACACACAATCACCACATCCAGCGGAGGAAGGCAAAGGTGCCTACGCTTTCCCGGCGGTCTTATTTTATAACCAAAAACATCTTTTCCAGCTATCCACCCCCTGCCCCGACAACATCCCTTCCCATCTCACTGGGAAATGTGCTCTTGCCTAAACCAATGCCTGGAAGGGAGATGCAATGACCATCAGAGTCATACTGAAACACAAAGCGATGGGAGGGAGGGCGCATTATCCAAAATAAGACCAGGGTTCCCTTAATAAAGATGAAAAGGAAAATAGCTATTGGTAAACAACCAAAAATATCTGCCTAGAAAATAAAGTAATCAACTAGCTATCATTGATTCCAGTCTCTCCTGCCCCTCAACCCCCACTTACATTTCATTTCAACCCAGCTCTAGTCCAGAGTGTTCTCCTTTATTTCACATACGCGCCTAGAAAGCCGCCTTCTGCCTCCTTCAGTCTCTTACTCTCTCTTTATTTTGGATACAGCTTGTACTAATCGTGCCAGAATGCTGAAGGGCTGCTTAACATTCCCCCCGCCCCAGGCTATCCCAAGTGAAACAGAAAGAAGGACTGTAGGATGAGAAGGCTCTTCAAGTGGCTTTAATTAAACCAAGCTGCAAGTTTCCCTCACATCTGTGTCTCCTTTCCAATGCACATCACCCACAACAGGAATGTCTACCAGGCATCCCCAAACTACAGCCCGCGGGCCGCATCTGGCCCCCTAAGGCCATTTATCTGGCCCCCACCACACTTCCGGAAGGGGCACCTCTTTCATTGGTGGTCAGTGAGAGGAGTACTGTATGCTGCGGCCCTCCAACGGTCTGAGGGACAATGAACTGGCCCCCTGTGTAAAAAGTTTGGGGACCCCTGTGGCCATTGCTGTTATCTGCCCAACAGATTCAGTCCCTGAAAAACAGTATCACTCTTCTATTGCAGAAAGAGAAGACACTTGTTCTAAATGAGCGGCATGAAGTTACACAGTGCATGGGCATTTTTTTATTGAGCTCAGTGGTCCATGAAACAGTGATCGGGACAGTCCAGGCAAGAAGCCCTAGCCATCCAGATGAGCCTCCAGGATAATTACATAAGGACAGGTAATCACTGTGCACAAGTAATCATCAGGTTGTAAACTCACAGGTCCTGAGTCTCAGCTCAAGAATATTTTTAGCATTGGAGTCCAGTAGCTTTTCCTGTCTTTCTCTCCCTCTTTACCCTCAAATTAACATTAATCAACATTTGGCCCCAAGCACACTATGCTTTCACCATATAATTATAACAAGTTTCCTAATAATATATTTTTAAAAGTTTGACCTTAAAGCCCCAGCTTCTATCTCTGAGTCAAGATCAGCCTATGCAGCAAGCAGTAAGTTAATTAGGCTCTGAAGCCCATGGATATGTAAAGAGTCCCCTCCCTACCCCCACCCTGTGTGGTAATAGACACAGAGACTGCTATAGCCCACACTTGTAGCAACGTTCTTCCAATGAAACTGAAGGGAATATATTTAGGTTTTGTGTTATGGGGAAATTATATGGCACAAAAGCAATAATATTTTAATTGTTGCCACTTAGAAGACACCAAAATAGTTGTCAGCAGACAGACAAGCTGGATATCTAGTCATTTTTTAAACATTTAAAAACCGCACCCAAACCTCGAACTAGATGCCACTCCTTGGCTTCTGATGCTAAATCCTGTGAATGTGGTTTAAAAAAAAAAAGACTCAAAACACTGGTAAGAAAATATCTTTTCCACACTCTCTGACCAAAAGAAACAAAACTGAGATGTGGTGTAACCTCTACCATTGGATGGACATCACTCTTCCTTGTACCAAAAGATAGATTCAGTCATGGAATTGGCTCCACAGGGGTACAAGGGCTAGGAAAATAACAATGGAGCAGTTTATTTGTAATCAAACTGGAACTGTGGGAGCTGTGTTCATGGTTGAGCACTATTAAGAAATAAATGTCTCTGGGCTCCTTTTTAATTATTTATTTAATTGGTAAAAAGAAATAATAATAATACAGATCTCTCCTAATACTATTTGCAGACTTACTTCTCTTTTTTTTTTTTATTTTTTCCAATTTATTGAGATAAATTGACATATGACATTGTATTAGTTTTAGATGTACAACAAAATTATTTCACATATGTGTATATTGCAAAATGATTACCACACAAAGTTTAGTTAACATCTATCACCTCACATGATTACAAATATTTTTTTCCTGTTAATGAGAACATTTAGGATCTACTCTCTTAGCAACTTTCAAACAAACAATACAGTATTGTTACCTATAGTCACCATGATCTATTATGTTTACAGAAATTATTTATCTTATAAATGGAAGTTTATACCTTTTGACCACCTCTACCCATTTTACCCACCTCTGGGCTCCTTTTTGAACATCTGGAAATAACCTGTAAATTGTGAAGTGAATCCTTCTTTTAAAGACACTCTCCACATGTACTGTCTCACAGGAGCCTCACACGCTGTTAGATAGACAGGACAGGCATTTATTGTTTTAAAAGTGCTGAAAACTGAGGCTCAGTGAGGTTAGGTGACATACCCAAGACCAATGTGGGGGGACTGCACAGGCCCCTTTCTACATGGTGTTCCACAGGAACTAGGAAAGGGCCTCCTTGGACTCTCAAAAGTGTCCTAGTTTGAATGACAAAGTATCTTGTCACCCTAAATATGGGACACTGTCAGAACCCAATCTTCTAACTCTAGGGCTAAGGTTATTGTAGCCACACCTCTGACTAACATGGTTAATGAAAGATCAGGCAGTCAGCCAGAAAAATGGAGCTCATCTTTACCTATGAATTATTGTAAGTGTCAAGTCAAGTAAAACTCACCTGGGAAGAAGAACCCCTTCCTGTTGATGGAGGTGACTTCCAAGGTGACTCTTTTTCCTGACTCAATGTGGCTGACTCAATATGGCCAAAGCCACTCATACTGGCTCAAAGTTCCATATGTCAAATACTATTTAAAAATACTCAGCACTGATCTACCCAGAATGAACACTCTACCCTTTAACTCCCCTGATCCCAAGTCAGTTACTCATTTTAGTGCTAAATTTACCTCCTGTTCACACCAACCTTATATTATCTTACAGTAAAATACCAAAATCAGAAATTGGTGTTCTAATTCTGAGGTGAGTGAAAAATTGTATACATATTAGACACAAACATAAGAAAAAACTTTTGTTAATCACAGAGTCCAAGGATAGAAGCACTAGTTTGCAGAGATCAAAGTCATATTTTAAGATCCTTATTTTAAGGCATAACTTGCCCACACTTAGAATTCTACTACCTCCTATTTTTTTCTCCTATTAAAGGGAGAAATAAGTAATTAAATGCAGATGCTTGATAATAATCTGAGTTTTCAGGAGAGAAAGAACCAGAAAAGTTCAACATTTTGTTTTAAAGACTTGATTTTATAAGCTCAGTTATCCTTTATTTTTCTGCAGTCAGTCTAATTTTGAATGGCTTTCTCTCCACCTGACTCTCTCCAGGAAGAATGTTATTAAAATAAACCACAGAGGTGGGCCTCGTCCTGCTCCTAATGTCTCTTAGTACCCTGTGTGTCTGCATCTATGGGTCATTTTCCTGCTGAGCATTTGAAAATGTGCTTGTGAAGAAAGAAGTGAATTATTTATGGAATGATTGGAGGCACTGTTTCCATTTTGAAAACTATGGTAACTCTTTTCCTTTGCAGGCATCTCCTCCTCCAAGGAGGGGACTTCAGGTGAGAAGTGTTCACCTAGCATCACCTTTTTACAAAGCCTGCCCTATTCTCTCACTATCCTGATTGCCTTTGAAGGCTGCTCACTTCCTGCTTGGCAACTCCATCCCTATGACCTGCGCTACACTGAGACAGGCGAGCAAGCCTGGACTTGCCTTCTGCCACACTGTGCAGAGAACGGCACTGACAGTTCGGACTCCAGCATATGCCTCTGAGCTGCCCGAAGGCTACTTCCACAAAACAGGGGATAGCAAGAGCCACCAGAGTCTCTTAGTTTAACCAAAGCAGGATATCACAAAAATGTGTTCCGTGTCCTCATTGATGCCACGGTCACACACTTTGCAAAGGCAGTGGAGAAAAATAAAGTCAGAACACTCGTGCCAGAAATTCTGTGAGAACAATTACCTTATTTCCCCATGTAGAAGAGGCACATTTTTACAAAAAATTTGGGGTCTAAAAACTGGGTGCATCTTATACAGTAGTTGTAGATTTTTTTTACTTGCATTTTCCACTTTTTCGCACTTGTTTTTACACTCATTGTTGAAGACAGTGATTCGTCATCAGACACAGATGAGGACAAGCTAATGGATGGGAGTTTCGACAGTGATGAGGAGCTGTATGAATTTTATGATGAATAAAACTTGAGTTCAATAACTTTATGTAATATATTCTTTTTTTCAAATTGCGGGCCCCCAAATGAAGGTGTGTCTCATACATGGGAGTGTCTGATACATGGGGAAATACGGTACATCCCAGGTCAGTCAGAGATGCTAACCCAACTGCTCCTGCACAGGTGACACTGACTCCTAGGGTTCCGTCTCCCCGACTGTTGATCAAGCTGAGCCAAGCAAACATGGTCTCACCCAATTACTTTCCTTCTTCTCTACTTTATCCCTTATTATCTCAATTACCATCCCAAAAGAGGTCCCACAAGTGCAGAAGGGGTTAGAACCACAATGGTCAACATCATACTTAATAATAACAATTATGTAATTATATATCTCTCATATAATAATATGTAATTACCAAATAATTACTATTAAACAGTGCAGTGGTGGCCACTGAGATTCCAAAACCCCTTTAATTATTCTTATAGTTGATAATGAAGCAGAGTATTATTCTCTAACATTGTTTCTGTGTACCATGCTTTTTTCTTTTGAGATCCTAAGTGTCTGTTTATTTACATTTTTGTTCTTGAGCTGATGTCTGCCAGGAAGATGGAGGCTTTAGAACTCAGGTCTTAGGACTCTGGTTACCTAAGCATGTTTTATACAAATCTAAGTATTCATGTTCTCTTTCATCTCCAAGTCTCGACAGTATCGGGAGAAGCTCCTTTATGAGGAAATCTCACATCAAAATAGGCAGAACGAGACCATGCCCCAACTTCTTCCCAACTTGCTTTGAGATACCCAGAAAACAAGCTATGGATGACTCTTGGAAAGAATTAAAATAAAGTCCTCAGTTATATTAACTTTATAGTCTTAAGCAATTCAGTCTCTCTAATTTGATATATGCTCTCCTATGGAAGCAGATACTGAACTTCATCTTTTCTTTGTTGGATTCCAACTTTGAGAACAGCTTTTTCGGAGGGGGTTTGTTGAAGGGGATACCACAACAGTATAAGAAGTTCTTTTTGAAAACATTTTATGCTTAAATGGGTGCAAAAAACAATAAATTATTTGGCTAAAAACTGTATGGCGGACTTCTAAGCCCCATCTTTCTCCTTGTTTCCCAGAATGCAAGTCAATTAGCAGAAAATTTATCTGGGGGTGTACAAGCTAAAACAAGAAAGATTTCCTTTTCCTGGGTTGAGACTCAACTCCCTTCTTTCCTTAGTGATACCTAAGGAAAGAATTCCCTCACATCTATAGTAAAAAAAAATTATAGGTAAATGAGACCAAGGAGACTAAGACATGTGTGAATAATTCATCAAACTAAGTTCATCATAAGATGATTTTTGTAAAAAGAGACACAACTTCATCTCCCAGCTACCACTAAAAGGCTGATCCTTTTAGCAAGTAAGAATATTTTAAATTATCTCCCAAATCTGAGGGAAATCTACATGCAAGTGACAGAATCTGGAATGTTAAACAGCTTTGGAGTTCCTTGCAGCTCTTGCTCTTACTTTTTGGGGAAAAGAGTTCATAAGCACAAAACATAATTCACAATGAATGCCCTAGTGCTCTGTGTGTGACTCACTTCTCCTCCACGCCAAGTGTTGATGATGTGCTCTTTGCTTTCATGTGTTTTGCTTGTTCATGCTGTCCGTATTCTCTGTCACAGAGCCACCCTGTGCCTTATAGTTTAGACAATGGCACAGAACTCAGAGCCCATCCAGGTGGGTGATGAAAGCAGCCCTAGCCCATCTCTCTGTGCCCACTGGGCAGCTGAGCTGGCTAGATCCACACTCAAGCCTCTATCTCCCTCACAGGGTTGAAGGCTAGAAGAACATGAGCTCCAAGGCAAGTGAAGGCAGTCCCTTGCTCAAGACCCTTGCATGGGTTCCAGTGTAGGTAGAAGGAAAGCTGAACTCACTGCCTCCCAGAAGGCCCTCTGCTAATGGCCTGTCTGGCACACAGCACTCTTACTCCCAATCAGGACATCCACGGACAGCCTTCAAGATCTTTCCTGCTTTAGCATCTTTATGTACTCCTAGAATGTCCTTCTCCTCACTCTTTGTCAAGCTAACTCCTATTCTTCCTCAAGAATTCCATGTGGAAGTCATTCCCTTAGGCCTTCCCTGAACCACCCCATCTGAGAATGCTCATCAGTGTGTGTATCCCATCTTCATCTGCACTTTAGTAAGCTATTGAAAACTGACAAACTTTTCTACAAAATTTTTCCCCAACTTGATGGTAAGTGTCATGAGATGAGAGAGCTAGTGTTTTGTTTCTCCTTATTTCTGCAGTGTTGGACATGTAATAATTTACAAATAATTGTGTAATTTACAACTGAATTCACTACACTCAGTGACCAGAGTAACTAGAGCCACATTGTCCTACAAGCCATCTTAGAAAATCAGCAAAGAGAAGCTAACGCAATGGAACGAAGAGTTGGTATATGGAAGTTGAGATCCAGTATACTGAACCCCTCTGCACAGAACAACACACCAAGGCTTCACTCTGCACATCCTGTACCACAAGAATAACCGGGAACTTGGTCCAGTGCTGTATCGGAAAGGAGGACCGAAGACCCTGGACTTCCCAGTTTATACTCACTTCAAGTATTTGGCCCTTCGTTCTCAGAAGCCATTAAAGTCCTGGAAATCCTACCATTCCCGCATCCATACTACATCTTCCCATATTTACACCCAGAGACAGGGAGAAAAGGAAGGAATTCTCTGTGAATCATAAATCCCTATTTTTGGTTTAAAAATTATGCGAAAAGAGCTTACATGTGTGCCAACCTCAGGATTTAGGGAGGTGTTCCAAAATACCCTTGCTTCCTTCCATTGCCTACTGCAAGTATGTAATTTACGATTTTATTTATAGCATTTTTGTAATTGTGTTTTTAATCTTTACTAAAACTTCAGGATAATTGGTTCCATAAGTTTACTACCTGCTGTATGAAGCTGTAATTATTTCAACTCCTCTGAAACTCTCACTCTTTAAGGCTTCAAGCCACTCTGCGCCTCAGTCTCTGACCATGTTTATCAGGTGGGGAAGGTACTACTTGTCCTTTTCTTCTTGCCCTTAGCACTATTTCTTCAACTCTCTTGTGTCCTATAGATTTTTATGGTCAGTTCTTTCATTAGCAAATTTGCTTTACAAAGAAACACTTAGAAGAACTAGTTTCCTTCACTGATGCGTCCAGGCCAGCGGCGTCAAAATTAAGAAATACAGGATTCCAGGCCCCACCTCAAGCTCTCAGTCAGAATCTGGTTTTACAAGAATAGTAGGTGACTTCTTTGCACATTAAAGTTGAAGGAGCCACTCAAGAGAACCTTCATCCTTGGCCCTGAGAGCCTTGCCCAGAGCCCTCCGCACCAGCCCAGCTGTGGCCCACCAACAGAAGCTGTGGTTCTGTGACCCAGCCTCGTCTCCACTCACAGTGAAAGAGCTCAGGGAGTCTTCGAGCTCTCAGAAAATGAGGGTGTCAAGGGAATGATAGAAAATATCACCTCCCTCTTTCTCACTCTTCCTCTCTTTTCCCCTCTCTCTCTGTTTCTCTCTCTCTCCCCTTTCTCCAAAAATCAATAAATAAAATATCTTAAAAAACAAAAACCTGACCTGTGGTGGCGCAGTGAATAAAGCATCAACCTGGAATGCTGAGGTCGCCGGTTTGAATCCCCGGGCTTGCCTGGTCAAAGCCCATGCAGGAAGCAACTACTCTGAGTAGATGCTTCCCACTTCTCTCTCCTCTTTCTCCCTCTCCCTCTCTTTCCCTCTGCCTCCCCTCTCTCCAAAAATCAACAAATAAAAAAAAAATTTAGAAAAAGAAAGAAAATATCAGCTATTTTATGTGTTTACTTAACAAATAAACATTGTGAGCTATCACATGGTCTAAGAGGTAGAGACCAGGGGTACTGGTAAGCATCCTACAGTGCACAGGATAGCCCCGTAACAAAGAGCGACCAGCCCCAAATGTCTACTGGACTGACACTGGGAACCCTTGCCCTGGATTAAAGTTGGTATGGCATTAACCTCAAGAGCCTCTTTATCACAAATTAGTACTGTCTGCTCTTCTCACTGTCTTCCATTTCCTTTCACAGGGCTCCTTCAAACACCCTTAACCCTCTGTGTCCCACTGGGAGTTTGAAGTCTCTCTGGAATGGCCTGGCTGTTCATGTCTGTTGGCCATCGTGTTGTAGCATTTGCCTCATGCCTGGAACAACTTGCAGAGGACAGAGAAAACTACACAGGCAGGTCTGTACCAGCGGATCAGCCAGACCGCCATTTCAGAGAAAAGAATATGCACGAGGATTGTGGCCATTAGCTTTAGTACACCCCTAATTCCTTCTGTCTTCTCTCTCTCTTAGCTGTTCTTGGGGTCTGAGTCCCTGACTCTACCCTCTGGGTCACTAGTCCCTAACTGCACAACTAGCACCAGAAATCAAGCCCTTTCTTACTTCTGACACAGATGGCTCTCTCCTTCTTGTCACTGTCTTTATCAAACTGCAAACTTTTAGTTTCTGCTCATGTAGCACCCCTGTTGAGTCTCTCACTGGATATGAGCTAGTTCAAGCTCATCCCACTTGAATGAACCTCAAGACTCTACCTATACTCAACTCTTCCTGGGACATCTGTGATTAACTTCACAACTACTTAAAAATTTACAATGGAAATACAAATATTGGATAATCTGGGGGGATATAGCTCTATCCCCACACATATTTAACCTTAACCTTAAAAAGATGACACAATTTATTATTCTCAGAGGGCAAACTGAAAAATACATAGAAATGACAATTATAAAACATTTCTGTGCAACTAAGAGGTATAAAATCACACTTGAAATAATGTGTATAAACAGATAACAAAATGCACAGAGTACTTTATGACAGCTAGAGTGATAGTTTTACCAGTTTTATCAAGCAAGAGGACACTTTATATGCCATGAAGGTCTGAGACTCAGTCTTCACTCTTTCTTCTGGCTGGATAGTAAAGTCCTGGGATGTACAGACCATGCCGCTTCTAAACACTGGTGGGATATTGTGGATGGAAAAAATGGACACACCCAGCACAAAGCGTTTCCCACACACATGCCTACTCTCTCTAATAGCTGAGTTTCTGGTGCTGCTTTTTGTTTTCTGATTTCATTTCCATTTGTTTGTTTGTTTGTTTGTTTGGCTCATAAACATCTGAGCAAGAATTTGGTTTCAGATCACTAAGGGAAGGTGATCTTGTCTTGATCTACCTATGGGGTTAGTAGACTTCAGTTGAGATCCTTATCTTCTTCATGGTAGTACTGGCAACACTGTTTTGTAAATTAACATCGTATACTATTTTTCTATTTCTTTCTTCTTAATATCTTCACGCTCCACCCTTTCTCTGAATAGCCCATATTTGTCACAGAAAGCTGACCCATCACCAGCCCGAAGAGCAGGTATTGCTTAGTCCAGGTCAACCCATACCTTTTACCAGGGATTGGCTTTGGAGCTCAGGCTTCAGCAACAACTCATGGCATTCCCTTAGCAATAGTCACTGGTGTCAGAGTGGGGCAAGAGCTAAATTGGCCCAATCAGAGGGAAATGAAGGATTCTTCCTCCATGAATGAAGAACTCAACCCCAACGATGGAAGCAAGGAAGCAATAATCCCTAATATTTGCAGGTAGCCATCATATAACCTTGAAGAGAAAGTTCAAGAATGAAACTAATGCCAAGGACATAGGGCAGAAAGACCCCAGTAACTGGATCCTGAAGACACGTAGCCATTGAATGAAACATCCCTGAAGGACACTCTACCTTCTTGCTGTGAGAGACGATTTTCCTCCTGGTGGTGAACATCAGGGTTTCTCTTAGAGCCCAGAGCACCTTAGTGAACATTCCCCACCCCCTTATGAAAAAGGCAGCACACTTCCCTTTCCAGGGGGCTCAGTAATTCACTGACATCTTCCTTTTCACCTTAAACTTCTTCCACAGACATCCTTCTGGCCCACCATAGCTATCAAGAGACCTTCTTTTAAAAAGGTTAGAAATTGTTGCATTCTAACTCTAGACCTTCAACCAAGCTTCCTGGGCCTCCTTCCACATATCTGCCTTTTTTTTTTTGTCTTTTTTTTTTTTTTTTTTTTTTTTTGTCTTTTTCTCCTATCCCTTCCTATGCTCATTGATTAAACTTCTTTCTGTCTTCATTTCTGCCAGGACTTTGTGCACTTCCTTGCAGTTTACCCAAGTACCTGACAAGTACTCACTAATCTCTCAGAAGCCCCAGGGTATACAGAATCCCGCAGTGTATCTGGATGATCAAACTATTTCATTTTTTTAATTCTCTTTAGTTGAAATCAGTGTCTTAAAATAGATTTGAAGCTGTGCTTTGCCTTAAAAAAAAAAAGAGCTGACAGGGCTTGCGACTGGTGGCGCATCAGTTCCAGCTCAAGAAAACCAACAGGGAGAAGCTAATGAAATGGAACAGTCCTCACACTAACCAGTTACTACTCAGCTCAGGACAGATGTCGAAAATGAGCCCATATGTGACAAATTCATTAAAGTGAAATTATCCGTTCAACACCTTGATGTCTGAACAGGCTGATGTTTCAAAATTATTATAATTATGATCGTGGGGATAAAGAGAGCCAAACTTTCAAAAGAAGACTTGGAAAAAAAATAAAAAAATTTAGTACTACCCTGTGAGATGAAAATAATGAGCTGGTCACAGATTCCCCAGGATATGCCAATTGCTCTAAATCCTTCTTGATGAGGAATCTGTGTCTCTGAACTCAATGTTAATTCAAATGCAAATAATATCCCCCCCTCCCAGAATCATTATCACTGATCTGGCAGGCGTTGTAGTGGGGAATCTGCAGGTGCACTAGACCGAGCCAGGGAAGCTGTTCCAGCTCCAGATGAACCTCTGACTCTACAGACGTGCAATCAGGCAGAACCTGGAGATCTGAATTTCCGCACTGCCTCTGAAGTCAAGTCCCGGGAATAGTGCACATGACTCAGTAGGGTGCAGACGTGGGGACTGCGGCTGGAAAGCATGGCAAACCCTGTTCTGTGTCTGTCACACACACAGCCCCCACTGTTCAGTAGCTGTTAGCCAGCTTAGCCCTTTGCATGGAGGTCCTTCTGTTTAAGAATCATTTAAATACCTGCAGAAAATGATCAGTCTCCAGCATGGTCACCTTTAGGGGATCTGTAAAGGAGAAAAAGCTGAAGCCTCCTAAATCGAATGGCTTGGGTTTGAATACATGATGGTAGGACAATTGCATGGCCATCTGTGCCATCAATTTCTCTATCAGAAAATAAGGGCATTAATATATCTACCTTTTAGGACCATAGTATGTCTAAAGAGATATAGCAAACTTTTCGTAGGCAACATAGGAAAAGGTTAAGATGTTGCCTGGGAGGTAGCAGTTGGAACATCCGCCTACTAAGTCGGCATCTTTGTTCCCCTGAAGGAATACTATTTCAGAATAGAATAGGAATGTACAAGGCACTTTTAGTTAGGAGAAACTGCCTTCTCAGCAATCCCTTCTCCTGAGGCTTCACATCACAGCAGAAATGTGATGTAATACTTTGGTGTATCCTGGTGACACAGGATCACCACCTAGAAATACATTGGCTCCAGGTGTGATTCTTGATGAGAAGTCCAGATGCACATTTCTGAGGTAAGCAGAGCAAGATGGTTTAGCCAGTGTAGGGAGCTATCACGTGTGGCAATCATGGGTCTGAGTGACTATGGACACGTGAAGTTCTTCAATAGTTAACAAACCTAGTCATAATTATGTTCCAGAATCATACAGAAACATAGCACATCACATAGATGAGTTGCACTTGTCCAAGAAATATAAATAATAACAGTCTTGGCTTTCAATGGTGCAGGGTCATGGAGACCTGCCTGGTGTCAATGTTCACTTTTTCAACCACAGCTGAAAAAGAGACACCTATTTATTTAAAGAGCAGAGTTGTAGATGTACTGAGTCAACAAATGGGTAACAAAATATATTTGGCTTCTTTTATGTGTAAAATCTATCCCTAAAAAAATTGTGTGTAGAAAAAAAAAATGGAGAAGTAAATCATAACAAATATTTGGTTAAAACAACCTCAGAGCAAAGGTGGAAAATCTATCTATTTAAGTACAAATAAGCATCTCTACTTTTTGTTTTCTGGGTGTTTTTCTTATTATTATTTGATAGACACACGTTGAGTTTTCTTTACACCTCAACTTATATTTTCTGTTAGAGCTTTTTCCTGATTATTACCTCTTTTATTCTAGGTTGCATCAGCAAGAACTTAAAGGTGTTGCGAGGTAAGTGAAAGTTTAGATATAGTTCTGTCATACAAAACTTTCTCTCTGTTATATAAGGGCCAATGAGTTTTAAAGTGTCTGCACACTAAATGTTAATCATTGTATTTTGCCATGTCTTTCAGATTTGTCGTTGTCAAAAGTTACAATTTCATTATGAAAGTCTCACAATGTGATTAGAAGTCCATATTAACTAAAACAATTTTATGTTTAAATGCTATATATATATATATATATGAAAAAAGAAAAATAATTTGTCTCCATCTTTAATATTGGGGTAATTGGCTAAAACAAACAAACAAACAAAAAACTTCAAATAATTTATCCCTTTGCTTCTAGGTCAATTTAATCTCAAGGTTTTTCTATCTCATTATCAATTTCAAAAAAATAGATTAAGTGAAGAAATAGACCACAGCTCTTTATTCAGGAGAGACGCATTCCCTAATCTGCTCTTTAGCCCCCGGCAACATATATTCAGGCGTTGCCAGGTAAGTGAAACCTTTATAACTAAAGCTGCCTTTATTTTCAAAGGTAAGGGAAATTTCAAAGCCATGCTTCTATTTTTATTGATGTGTCTTGTCTTCTTGTGGTTACAACAATTATTTTGAACAGTTTCAGCTCTAAGCCTTTTTATCTCCAGATGGTTATGACATGGTGCTTTATTCACCCATCAGCACAACACCTCAGTTGGAAGATGACCATCTCCTTCTCTTTGGCTCAGTCACCATGTGGTCCAGAGCTTTCCCTTGCCACCATCATAGAAGCACAGTTCCTCCCAGGAAGGAAACTGCGGGCTGGGAGAAGCTGAGCCTTCTCATATGATGAGAGACAAGCAGGAAAATTCCCCCTGGATGTCTTCATCCCCTCTTCCTCTCATTTTCAATGGGAGGGACTAGTCTCCCCCACCTGTGTGTCACCAGAGCCACCATACCTGTAATTCCTTTCTATATTGTCCAACCTGAGACGAGTCCACAATCTGATGGAAGTTATCTGGTTAGGAAGCTGAGAGTTCATTTCTGTGAATTTATGATTTATTCTCTTTGGAACCAGAAAACAGCAAAAACAAAACAAAACAAAACAAAACAAACACACACACACACAAAACCTAAGAGCCATCCACCACAAGCCCTGCAAAGTGCTCTATTTATTTATTTGTTTGCAAATTAAGGGACACAAGCCTTCCTCAACTCTCTCCATGACAGTGTCTTTTCTAATGACATTCCCTCACCTCTCAGGTTGTTCTGACTGCTCATGGCTATGGCTTTTGTTCCAATATCCTAGTAGGATAATATGACACTCAGAAAATCTTGGTCTTGTTCCTTGTTTTATAAAGATTTCAAAAATCACAGAATGAAGGAAGCAGGAGAGAGGTTGAATTTTGAAGTCAAGACGCCCTTCAATGGCAGTTTGCAAAATAGAGTAGTTCTTCTTGATCCATTTTTGCTTTCTGTGGTTTCAGTTATCCACCATCAACCAAATTCTAAAAACATTAAGTGGAAAATTCCACAAATAAAGGATTTATAAGTCTTAAATCGCATAGCATTCTGAGCGGCATGATGAGCTCTCATACGGTGCAGCTTCATCCAGCCTGGATACGACTCTTCCCTTTGTCCAGCGTACCCATTCTGTGTCATTCTCACTTGTCAATCAATTAGTAGCCCTCTCAGTGATCAGAGTAAGTGCCTCAGTATTTCAGTGCTTATGTTCAAGTAAATTTTATTTACTTAACCATGAACCCAAAGCACAAGAGTAGTGGTGCTGGCAATTGAGACATGCCAAAGGGGACCACAGAGTGCTTCCTCGAAGTGAAAAGGTAAGCACAGTACAAGAAAATATTTTGAAAGAGAAACCATATTTACATAACTTTTATTACAGTATATTGTTACAATTGTCTTTTCTATTTTATTATTAGTTATTGTTGTTCAGCTCTTAATGTGCCTGATTTTTAAAGAACACTTGATTGTGAGATTGCATGTACAGGAAAAGTACAGTACGTACAGGGTTTGGTGCTAGTCACAGTCTCAGGCATCCACTGCAGGCTTTGGAATGTATCTCCCGTAAATAAGGGGGACGCTGCATACAGTTTAATTTAGGAAGATGATTCTTCGAACCATAAAAACTATATCAATGTGTGTTGTCACTCCACAATCTCCCCTTTCAACCTACACCTACCAATATCACAGTGATTGGAAACTTTGCCTGAATCAGGGGTTCTCAGACTTGAGGATGGATCAGAAATACCAGGAGAAATTGTTAAAATGCTAATTCCCAGGTCCTACCCTCCAGGAATTTGATTTGGGAGTAGAAAACTGTGTTTAGAAATATGTTTATATATGAACAAACAAGAAAGACCCCAAGTGAACCACTTAACTTCACATCTTAAGGAACTAGAAAAAGAACAAAGACAACACAAAACCAGCCAAAGAAAGGAGATAATAAAAATCAGAGCAGAAATAAATGAAATAGAGAACAGAAAAACTATAGAAAATTTTAATAAAACAAGGAGCTGGTTCTTTGAAAAGATAAACAAAATTGACAAACCCTTGGCAAGACTCACCAAGGAAAAAAGAGAAAGAACTCATATAAACAAAATCCAAAATGAAAGAGGAGAAATCACCACAGACATCATAGATATACAAAGAATTATTGTAGAATACTATGAAAAACTATATGCCACCAAATTCAACAATCTAGAAGAAATGGATAAATTCCTAGAACAATACAACCTTCCTAGACTGAGTCAAGAAGAAGCAGAAAGCCTAAACAGACCAATTAGCAGGGAGGAAATAGAAAAAAACTATTAAAAACCTCCCCAAAAATAAAAGTACAGGCCCAGATGGTTATACTAGTGAATTCTATCAAACATTCAAAGAAGTCTTGGTTCCTATTCTACTCAAAGTCTTCCAAAAAATTGAAGAAGAAGCAACACTTCCAAACACATTTTATGAGGCCAACATAACCCTCATACTGAAACCTGGCAAGGATGGCACAAAGAAAGAAAACTACAGACCAATATCTCTAATGAATACAGATGCTAAAATACTAAATAAAATACTGGCAAACTGAATACAACAACATATTAAAAAAATAATACATCATGATCAAGTGGGATTCATCCCAGAATCTCAAGGATGGTTCAACATACATAAAACGGTTAACGTAATACACCATATCAACAAAACAAAGAACAAAAACCACATGATCTTATCAATAGATGAAGAAAAGGCATTTGATAAAATACAACACAACTTTATATTTAAGACACTCAACAAAATGGGTATAGAAGGAAAATATCTCAACATGATAAAGACCATCCATATATGATAAACCATCAGCCAACATCATATAAAATGGCATAAAACTGAGGACTTTCCACCTTAAATCAGGAACAAGACAGGGTTATCCACTCTCTCCACTCTTATTTAACATGGTGCTAGAAGTTCTGGCCAGAGCAATCAGACAAGACAAAGAAATAAAAGGCATCCATATCAGAAAAGAAGAAGTAAAGGTATCACTTTTTGCAGATGATATGATCCTATAAATCGAAAACCCGAAAGACTCCACAAAAAGATTACTAGAAACAATAAACCAATACAGTAAGGTCACAGGATACAAAATTAACATACAAAAGTCCATAGCCTTTCTATATGCTAACAATGAAATAGTAGAAAACAAACTCAAAAAAATAATCCCCTTCACGATTGCAACAAAAAAAATAAAATACCTAGGAATAAACATAACAAAGAATGTAAAAGACCTATATAACAAAAACTACAAAGCATTGTTAAGAGAAATCGAAAAAGACACAATGAGATGGAAAAATATTCCTTGTTCTTGGATAGGAAGAATAAATATAATCAAAATGGCCATATTACCCAAAGCAATTTATAAATTTAATGCAATTCCCATCAAAATTCCTATGACTTTTTTTAATGAAATGGAACAAAAAAATCATCAGAATCATAAAGCCTTGAAACTAGAATTCAACTGCAAAAAAGAGGAAAAAAATCCCACAAAAATGTGGAAACTAAACAATATACTTTTAAAAAATGAATGGGTCAAAGAAGAAATAAGTGCAGATATCAAAAGATATATACAGACTAATGAAAATGACAATACGACATATCAGAATCTATGGGATGCAGCAAAAGCAGTAATAAGAGGGAAGTTCATATCACTTCAGGCATATATGAACAAACAAGAGAGAGCCCAAGTGAACCACTTAACTTCTCACCTTAAGGAACTAGAAAAAGAAGAACAAAGACAACCCAAAACCAGCCGAAGAAAGGAGATAATAAAAAGCAGAGCAGAAATAAATGAATTAGAGAACAGAAAAACTATAGAAAAAATTAATAAAACAAGGAGCTGGTTCTTTGAAAAGATCAACAAAATTGACAAACCCTTGGCAAGACTTACCAAGGAAAAAAGAGAAAGAACTCATATAAACAAAATCCAAAATGAAAGAGGAGAAATCACCACGGACACCGTAGATATACAAAGAATTATTATAGAATACTATGAAAAACTTTATGCCACTAAATTCAACAATCTAGAAGAAATGGATAAATTCCTAGAACAATACAACCTTCCTAGACTGAGTCAAGAAGAAGCAGAAAGCCTAAACAGACCTATCAGTAAAGAAGAAATAGAAAAAACCATTAAAAACCTCCCCAAAAATAAAAGTCCAGGCCCTGACGGCTATACAAGCAAATTTTATCAAACATTCAAAGAAGATTTGGTTCCTATTCTACTCAAAGTCTTCCAAAAAATTGAAGAAGAAGCAATACTTCCAAACACATTTTATGAGGCCAACATAACCCTCATACCAAAACCAGGCAAGGATGGCACAAAAAAAGAAAACTACGGACCAATATCTCTAATGAATACAGATGCTAAAATACTAAACAAAATACTAGCAAATCGAATACAACAACATATTAAAAAAATAATACATCATGATCAAGTGGGATTCATCCCAGAATCTCAAGGATGGTTCAACATACGTAAAACGGTTAACGTAATACACCATATCAACAAAACAAAGAACAAAAACCACATGATCTTATCAATAGACGCAGAAAAGGCTTTTGATAAAATACAACACAATTTTATGTTTAAGACTCTCAACAAAATGAGTATAGAAGGAAAATATCTCAACATGATAAAGGCCATATATGATAAACCATCAGCTAACATCATATTAAATGGCACTAAACTGAAGGCTTACCCCTTAAATCAGGAACAAGACAGGGTTGTCCACTCTCTCCACTCTTATTTAATGTGGTACTAGAAGTTCTAGCCAGAGCAATCAGACAAGACAAAGAAATAAAAGGCATCCATATCGGAAAAGAAGAAGTAAAGGTATCACTTTTTGCAGATGATATGATCCTATACATCGAAAACCCCAAAGAATCCACAAAAAGACTACTAGAAACAATACGCCAATACAGTAAGGTCGCAGGATACAAAATTAACATACAGAAGTCAATAGCCTTTCTTTATGCCAACAATGAAACAACTGAGAAGGAACTCAAAAGAATAATCCCCTTCACGATTGCAACAAAAAAAATAAAATACTTAGGAATAAACATAACAAAGAATGTAAAGGACTTATATAATGAAAACTATAAACCATTGTTAAGGGAAATCGAAAAAGATATAATGAGATGGAAGAATATACCTTGTTCTTGGCTAGGAAGAATAAATATAATTAAGATGGCTATATTACCCAAAGCAATATACAAATTTAATGCAATTCCCATCAAAATTCCAATGATGTTTTTTAAAGAAATAGAGCAAAAAATCATCAGATTTATATGGAACTATAAAAAACCCCGAATAGCCAAAGCAATCCTAAAGAAAAAGAATGAAGCTGGGGGCATTACAATACCTGACTTCAAACTATATTATAGGGCCACGACAATCAAAACAGCATGGTATTGGCAGAAAAATAAACAATCAGACCAATGGAACAGAATAGAAAGTCCAGAAATAAAACCACATATATATAGTCAAATAATTTTTGATAAAGGGGCCAACAACACACAATGGAGAAAAGAAAGCCTCTTCAATAAATGGTGCTGGGAAAACTAGAAAGCCACATGCAAAAGAATGAAACTGGATTACAATTTGTCCCCCTGTACTAAAATTAACTCAAAATGGATCAAAGATCTAAACATAAGACCTGAAACAATTAAGTACATAGAAGAAGACATAGGTACTCAACTCATGGACCTGGGTTTTAAAGAGCATTTTATGAATTTGACTCCACAGGCAAGAGAAGTGAAGGCAAAGATAAATGAATGGGACTACATCAGACTAAGAAGTTTTTTCTCAGCAAGAGAAACTGATAACAAAATAAACAGAAAGCCAACTAAATGGGAAATGATATTTTCTAACAACAGCTCAGATAAGGGCCTAATATCCAAAATATACAAAGAACTCATAAAACTCAACAACAAACAAACAAACAATCCAATAAAAAAATGGGAAGAGGATATGAATAGACACTTCTCCCAGGAAGAAAAACAAATGACCAACAGATATATGAAAAGATGCTCATCTTCTTTAGCTATTAGAGAAATGCAAATCAAAACGGCAATGAGATACCACCTCACACCTGTTCGATTAGCTGTTATTAGCAAGACAGGTAATAGCAAATGTTGGAGAGGCTGTGGAGAAAAAGGAACCCTCATACACTGTTGGTGGGAATGTAAAGTATAGTACAACCATTATGGAAGAAAGTATGGTGGTTCCTCAAAAAACTGAAAATAGAACTACCTTATGACCCAGCAATCCCTCTACTGGGTATATATCCCAAAAACTCAGAAACATTGATACGTAAAGACACATGCAGCCCCATGTTTATTGCAGCATTGTTCACAGTGGCCAGGACATGGAAACAACCAAAAAGCCCATCAATAGATGACTGGATAAAGAAGATGTGGCACATATACACTATGGAATACTACTCAGCCATAAGAAATGATGACATCGGAACATTTACAGCAAAATGGTGGGATCTTGATAACATGATACGAAGCGAAATAAGTAAATCAGAAAAAACCAGGAACTGTATTATTCCATACGTAGGTGGGACATAATAGTGAAACTAAGAGACATTGATAAGAGTGTGGTGGTTACGGGGGGGGAGGGGGGAATGGGAGAGAGAAAGGGGGTGGGGAGGGGCACAAAGAAAACAAGATAGAAGGTGACAGAGGACAATCTGACTTTGGGTGGTGGGTATGCAACATAATTGAATGACAAGATAACCTGGACTTGTTATCTTTGAATATATGTATCCTGATTTATTGATGTCACCCCATTAAAAAAATAAAATTATTATAAAAAAAAATCATCAGATTTATATGGAACTATAAAAAACCCTGAATAGCCAAAGCATCCTAAGGAAAAAGAATGAAGCTGGGGGCATTACAATACCTGACTTCAAACTATATTATAGGGCCATAACAATCAAAACAGCATGTTACTGGCAGAAAAATAGACACTCAGACCAATGGAACAGAATAGAAAATCCAGAAATAAAACCACATATATATGGTCAAATAATTTTTGATAAAAGGGCCAACAACACACAATGGAGAAAAGAAAGCCTCTTCAACAAATGGTGCTGGGAAAACTGGAAAGCCACATGCAAAAGAATGAAACTCAACTACAGCTTGTCTCCGTGTACTAAAATTAATTCAAAATGGATCAAAGACCTAAATATAAGACCTGAAACAATAAAGTACATAGAAGAAGACATAGGTACTAAACTCATGGACCTGAGTTTTAAAGAACATTTTATGAATTTGACACCAAAGGCAAGGAAAGTGAAGGCAAAGATAAATGAATGAAACTACATCAGTCTAAGAAGTTTTTGCTCAGCAAGAGAAACTGATAACAAAATAAACAGACAGTCAACTAAATGGGAAATGATATTTTCAAACTACAGCTCAGATAAGGGCCTAATATCCAAAATATACAAAGAACTCATAAAACTCAAAAACAAACAAACAATCCAATAAAAAAATGGGAAGAGGACATGGACAGACACTTCTCCCAGGAAGAAATACAAATGGCCAACAGATATATGAAAAGATGCTCATCTTCACTACTTATTAGAGAAATGCAAATCAAAACTACAATGAGATACCACCTCACACCTGTTAGATTAGCTATTATTAACAAGACAGGTAATAGCAAGTGTTGGAGAGGCTGTGGAGAAAAAGGAACTCTCATTCACTGTTGGTGGGACTGTAAAGTAGTACAACCATTATGGAGGAAAGTATGGTGGTTCCTCAAAAAACTGAAAATAGAACTACCTTATGACCCAGCAATCCCTCTACTGGGTATATACCCCAAAACCTCAGAAACATTGATACGTAAAGACACATGTAGCCCCATGTTCATTGCAGCATTGTTCACAATGGCCAGGACATGGAAACAACCAAAAAGCCCTTTAATAGAAGACTGGATAAAGAAGATGTGGCACATATACACTATGGAATACTACTCAGCCATAAGAAATGATGACATTGGATCATTTACAACAAAGTGGTGGGATCTTGATAACATTATACGGAGTGAAATAAGTAAATCAGAAAAAACCAAAAACTACATGATTCCATACATTGGTGGGACATAAAAACGAGACTAAGAGACATGGACAAGAGTGTGGTGGTTACCAGGGGTGGGGGGAGGGAGGACGCGGGAAGGAAGGAGGGAGAGGGGAAGGGGGAGGGGGAGGGGCACAAAGAAAACTAGATAGAGGGTAATGGAGGACAATCTGACTCTGGGTGATGGGTATGCAACATAATTGAATGACAAGATAACCTGGACATGTTTTCTTTGAATATATGTACCCTGATTTATTGTCACCCCATTAACATTAATAAAAATTTATTAAAAAAATAAAATAAAATAAATTAAAAAATATAAAAAAAAAGAAATATGTTTAGCTGGTAGACCAGTTAATTCTGAAGCAGGAAATCTAAGACTATATTGGCCTAGGTCAAATTTGAAAATTGTATTTATTATTTTTTTTGTTTGAGAGAGAAAAACATCAACTTGTTGTTCCACTTATTTATGCATTCATTGGTTGCTTCTTTTTGTGCACTGACCAAGGATTGAATGTGCAACCTTGGCATATCAGGATGATGCTCTAACCAACGGAACTACCCAGCCAGGGCCAAAGCTGAAATTTTTAAACTCCTCAAGAGACCCTGCCTTCTTCAGCATTCCCAGGGTGGATTCTTTTATTTATTTATTTTCATATCAAGTACTCAAGAGTAAATGCTGTATCCTGGCCCCAAAAGTGTTTTAATATTATCTTGAGGCACACAGCGGAATGTTTTGGATTCCTAGACTTGCTGTTCTTCAATTTTGAAATCCTGTTCTTGCCCAGATGATGTGCTGGCACTGGGACTATCAGATGAGAGAAGTTCTTGCTCTTAGAAGCTCACAAGCATGTGGGAAAGATGGTCCATTAAATTAGCAATTACAATATAGCAGAAGAGTTTATCACAATAAAGATAGTCACAGGTTGCTATGCCAGAACAAAAGAGAGAAGGTCAGAAAGCCTTGCTGGGCTTTGGATAAGGAGAAGAAAGCTTATCCAGGCCAAGATGGTGGAGGGGAAAGCTCAGAGCAGGTACAGAGCATTGTAGATACAAGGAGTAAGGGGTGACTGAGAAGAGGCTGAAGGGGTAAAGCGGGCTGTAAATCATGCCTAGGAGTTTGGAAGTTATTTATTAGGTAATGAGGAAGCCACTGGAAGGTTCAGATGTGGATAAAGATGGGTCAGATGGGGGGGAAGGACTGGTGTTCAGATTATTTCCTCACATAGCCAGGCTCAAATACCAAAGCTTAATCACACCAAGACTGTGGCTTTGGCACCATGCTCTTTAATAAAAAAGTTAAAGTTTCTATTACACATGGAAATCTGTTGACAATTTTAATCTGATGGTGGTGGCCATGGCACTCTAACTTAATGACAGTCCTTTGCCAATAGAAACAAAAAAAAACGGTGCCGTCACTGGCAGGGTTCACTGCCTTCTATCCTTATTCCACAAATCCTTTCTTGTTGGTAAGTGTGTCTTCTCCTGGTGGATTCTTCAAGTCATTCCAGGACATCACATTTTAAGCTCAAAGGTGTGTAGCTGCAGACCGTTCAGTAGCCTACAAAGCCTCGACCACGACTCCAGCCTTCCTTGCAGATGTAATCCCTCTGTGCCTGCTGTGCGTGCGCCAGCCACCACGCTGAGAGCCCAAACCTGGCAGGCGGCTACCTACATCTGTGCATTTGCTCAAACACTTTCCTCTGCCTTTCGATAAGAATGTCCTTCTACCAGCTTCATCTCCCACATCAACATTTTTCTGATTCTCTAAACTGAAGTGCCTAAGCTTAAAGATACCTTCTCTAACGTCCTGAGCAGAACTGTTTCCTCTCTGAGTTTCTAGGTAAGTGTCCTCAGTTTGATTGTCTTCTATAGTTTGGCTTGCATTGGAGTCACCTGTGCAAAAATCTGTACTGTGAATTCCTTCAAGAGCATGAGCCAATCTCTGTTCATTTTGTCTCCCATATTTATAGCTTAGTGATGACACAAGGCTGAGTGACATTGTACAGGACCACTTTTCTGGATCCCAGAAGCTGGGCTACAATAGCCACACCCCACAAGGATGCTCAGATAATAGAAACAACCAGAACTAGAGCTGGAGCTACATTGACTGAGTGCTTATTATGGACCAAGCACTGAGCTGAGACTTTTCATATACATATATATATATACATATACATATATATACATATGTAAACATATGTTTACATAGATGTATGAAAACATAAATTGTGTATATATAGTTGAGAATATATCTATATAGTCAATTAATCCCACATGGAGACTATTACTATCACCCTATTTGAGATTACTAAAAAGAGTCGTAGAGAGGTTAGGTAACTGCAGGAAATGGGGGTGGCCATCTGAAGCCATCTCCCCCTGACAAGGAAACCCACACTTAAGCACTTCCTTATATTGTCCCACCCCTACCCCAAATTGACTCCCCATAGAGAAGATTCAAAGCCTTTGATTCATCTTGAGACTTCACAGCCAGCTGTGGGAAAGTTGGGGTGGGTGTGGGGGCATAGGAAAGAAAAGAAAACCCGCAGAACCTTTGGGAGTCACTACTTTGTGGAAGAAAAGAGAAAGACAAGTCAACAACAGAGGCAGAGAAATAAAGGTTAAAGAATCTAGGAAGCAGACTTCTGCAGGTTGCAGAAGCATAGCTCTGTACTTGTGGTTTTTACTTTAACACACAGATGCACACTTGTTGAATGGCTGTCTCCCATACTGGTCTTTAAACTTGGTGAGGAAAGAAACCAGGACTATTGGGTTCACAGCTATATTTCTAGTGATTTGCACAGTGTCTCATAGTAATTAATAATAATAATAATAATAATAGAAGCCAATATTTATTGAGCACCTACAATGTGCCAAGGCATTGTTCTAAAGACATCCTTCATATTATCATATTTAATCTTTACAAAATCTTATGGGATAAGTAATATTATTACCCCATTTAATAGATGAAGAAACCGAGTCCCTGAGAAGCTGCATAACTTACCAGGGTCATACATCAAAGAAAAGTCAGGGCTGGATTTGAATACAGATGTTACCCAACCCTAGAACCTGCTTTTGACTATCGTGCTGTACCACTGCCCATGGCATTGAATTAGCCACTTCATAAGTATCTATTGAACAAAATAATAGCTGAAGAAGGGGCGATCAACAGGCTCACAACTGGAGGGAAGTCAAGAAGTTATAAGAACTGAAAGGATTGGCAATGAAAAGGCTGTTGCTGGCCCTTAAAGAGAGAGCTCAAAGGAATGTGCTAGTAATTCCTTCCTGTCCCTGAGCCAGCCTCACCCAGCTATCTCCTGGTACAGGAAGAACCTCTGTCCCCAGGAAGGCTGAAGAACCGCCTTGGGATGGAGGTCTCTGCTTGATTGCTCTTTAGCTCCTGAGTTCCTACTATGGTGCGTGGCACCTGGCCTGCACTCAGGGATGTCTTCCAAGGCCCTTTGGCCCTGACTCTAGGCTCCGTCCTCTGAGCCACTGACCCTGTTAATGAACAAAGAACATGTAAGAGTTGAAGCACCTGGGAGTAACTGAGAAAAAGATACTCAGCTTTACAGAGATGTCGGAGAGGAAATGTTAAAGACAAACCCCAAACTCTCAGTTTATAACTTTGAACTGGGGCTGGGGACAGGGAGGAGGAGGGGGCATCGCTTTCATTGGCTACAGACACCACATCAAAAATCAGTCAAACATGAGAACTCCGAACCACATGAAGGGAGCATGCCCACCTCAGCGCGCCTCCCCACATTTAAGAAGCTTCTTGGTAGAACTGAGGCCTTCCAAACGAAAAACAAGCCTCGTTGTTCTTTATGGTCTAAATCACTTCAAAAGAGACTCAGCAGCCCACAGAGATAAAGCCCAGCCTCAATGCGGACCCCACCCTACTTTCTTGCCCACACCTTCTACCACACCTTGCAGGAAATAGACACCGACGCAGCAGGGCTGCGAGGTGGGGGAGCAGCAGAGGGCAGACCCTGGCTGGTATCTGCACATCACTGTGATTTGCATATTGTGGGACCCAGGCCCCGAGGGGGAGCAGGGAGATGGCATTACGCTTGGTGGTCTGCATGGCCAGAGGCTGGTCCACTAAGCTTAGCCACACTGGGGGCCCCAGGAGACTGTAGATTTCTGATTCAGATCTCTGTGAGTATCACTGACATCCATTACCCCAGAAAGAGAGTTGACATTGTGCCTCAAGGATTTTCTGTGTATTCCTTTTTGACCATGGGTAGACCTCCCACGAAGACCAAATATGACTACAAGAAGGGTCCATCCTCTCCCAGAGAAATGTGATCCCAGCAAAACTCTAGCTTCTGGCAGCACAGTGCAAGATGAGCACAGGTAACAGTGTCAGCTGGTGGGTGTGAGCAGGCCAGCACAAGCCCCACTACACGCATCGGAGCAAGCCATGTACAGGCAGTGCAAGTAAGAGCATTTCAGAGTCCCTTTTACTTGGCATTCAAGAGCACTTTAGTACTTGTATTTAAACGTGGTGTGTTTGGTATTTCTATAATTGACAACACATGAGGCCACAGTGTGAGAATCCAAATCAAGAGGAGGCAGAGAGCAGTCCAGTTTTCCCACCCAGCTCCTGCTCCGCAGTCCCTGCGCTTCCCTGGGACGCCACGCTGCGGGGGTGGTGGACCAGCCGTCAGCTGATGCCACCCAGGAGCTGGCTTTGAAGGAGCGGTCTTGGCTAAGACCCGGAGGTCTTCTGTCTTCTACCAAGAGAGAAAGAAGCAGGGACCAACTGAGCGAATCAAAAGCCCTTCTTTCCCGGGAGCTGAGCCAATACAGAGAAGCTATGCCTGAGACCGGGAGATGCCCGAGCACAGTGGGTCCACAGGAGAAAGGAGCCCTTTGGCTTTGTGTCATCACGGTCTGCCCAAAATGAAAGGAGCACCCTCTCCTGCAGACAAGTTAGGTGTGCTGCTAAAAAACATCGCTTCAAGTGGGAGTGAGAGAGTGCAGGATTGAGATGTATGACACCTGCAGCACGTCTTGTTCACTTCCGGAAACTTGGGCGTAGGCTGGGTGAGCTAACGTAACAGAAGGGGGATGTATATGCACAGGGGCAAGGAGACTAGGGAGAAAAATGACAAAGGGAAATAGTTTGTTTACACCAACACATAGAGATCCAGAAGTAAGCTAAATTTATTCCTTAAGACACTGGCTTCCTCAGACCAGCCCCATGTTGGTGGCAGAATGGGACAAATGGTCACTTCTCTGTAGTAAATTATAAATAAAAGGAAACAGAAAGGCAAAATTTATATATGTTTTATGTATAATAAAAATACATGTGTGACATCCATGTCAATTTAGTAAGAACAACTGTCCTTACCTGGTAAAGACTTTTAGGTCATTATGGCCTTTATTTTTTTAAGTAATGGTGACAGTAGTTGAGAATTGTTCTTTTTCAAACTTGGCCAAAAATTTTTTTTAAAGTTGATAATACTACCTTGCAACCGGTCCTAATTATTTTTTTCCACCTTTCTTGTCTCTGAAATAGAAATGTCTAGCAACTGCTAACTTAAGACATGGAAATGTTATATAATTTCTTTTTGAATTTCAAACCTCTTGGACTAATGCATATTTTTATTAAGTACTTTTTATTTTTTAGTAGTCAATATCTTATAGGTTGCAAGGAAAACTGATATTTAGAAGAAAATACTGTGTGCCAGGAATCATACCGTATTCTCTCTTGTAATTTGGGTCATTAAACTCACACATCTTTGTATGGTAGATACGATTTAATCCAGTATGTTTTCAAAAGAGAGACAGAAGCTTTATAACTTGATCAAAACTTCACAAGGGTGAAATCAGGATTCAAATTGAGGCTCATGTGCCCCAGAAGCCCACTGTGTTTCCTGTGCCATGTCCTCTTACATACTGAGAGGTACATGCTGCTGGGCCTGAAAAAGACTGTGGATGTCATCTCCTCAGGCCTTAAATTTTGCAGAGAAGAACAAGTTACAGTGAGGTTAGGTGTCTTACCTAAGACTTGCTCAGTGTGCTTGGAGCTCCAACTCAAGTCACTCAGCTCCTGCCCCTGAGCTCTCTCTCTCTGTGGCTCCATGTCTTCGCAAGCACCTCTGCACCCTCTTTCTGGCCTCCAGGCCCTAGCCACAAGTGGGAAGAGATGGCCACACTCAACACAACCAAGACCCAGGCTTAGAACAGTGCTCACCTCCTCAGAGCCTGCCAACTCTGCATGGGACACCACGCTAGCCCGGGAGGCTTACCCTACACAGCCACCACAAGATGATGATGCCTGGGCACTGAGCAACTCCCTGGCAACAGCCTCCACCCTGCTCAGGCCGTGCCCTGAGGGATGGGGCTACAGGAACAAAAAGGCATTGTGAGAGAGGGAAGGAGAAAGGCATGGGGAGGAATGCACTGTTGATCCCCCCCCCCCCCCAGCCCGCCTCAAGCAGCTGTCTCGTGGTAAAGGACAGAACCTCCATAAAGGGGCTGGATGCCCACTGTATATGACAGAAGACCTGAGCTGATTGATTGAGTTATTAGATTTCCTCCGAATAGACGAAGAGCTTCATTGAGCCCGCATTGTGCAGCTTGATACAATGCCCCCGAGTCTACAGATGCTGCCTTATCACATTCCTTTTGATTCCTTTCAAATGGGGACATTTAAAAAGAGTCCGATAACATTTTTCCTGAAAGGAATCCCTACATTTTTTTTCTTTCTAAGAGGAATAGAGTCATTTGTTTCTAAAAAAAAGGGGGGGTGGGGAGGGACCCTCCAAAAGGAGCTGCCTGAGGAGCAAAAACCATTTTAAGAGCATCTTCTCTGTGCTGAATGGTGTCTTCATTTTACACTGTTGCTTTATTCTCTGCCCCTTTGACACAGCCAGCTGCCTTTCACATTCCAGCTCAGAAACAGGCTGGCTTCAGGCTGTGACAGGCACCAGCCTCCAAAGCCCTTTCTCTGGATGACTCACGTTCCCCTGTGTGAGTCCTGGAGGCCCGTGCAGCAATTCCTAGACCTTTTGTTTCCTCTTTGAAGGGCATTTGTGTGTGCAGAGCTCTTAAGTACAAAAACAATGTCTACCTAAGTACCCTGCCTCACCGCAGAGTGAAATAATTAATCACACAGTGGAATGTCTGGTTCATATATCTTGTGCAGGTTCATCCTGTTACCAAGTCAGCAGACGGAGGAAGTGACGTCACCCACCCAGGCTCTCCTTTGAAGCAAGAGGTGCGTCCCAGGACACCGCATGTCGCTGTGCTGCACTCTGGGCAGGAAGCACCACTCTGAGAATTTCTGTTAAACTGTTTTAGAAAAAAAATTCATTGGACCATCAGTTTCTTTATCAGAATTTTGAATCTCATTGTTCACATAGTAGAAAGGTCTTTTGTGAATTCTGCTTAGTCAGGAAGGTTACAAAGGAGTGGAGGTAAGTTCCCACCAATGTCTTGAAATGGAAATCTTTTTGTATAGAGCACAAATAAGTAGAGAGGAAATACTCAACTGGGCAGCTCTCAGGGACCCAGTAACACATATCCGTCTAGCCCTAGTCATCCTTTGCCCAGCCTCCCCAGTCTGCTTGCTGTCAACGTACTTTATAAACTGCTTATCTTAGGTTTTCTCCTCAAGTGATGGCTCTGGGAACTCTCAGTATGGGTCTGAAGAGCATGCAGAATTATTTTTCTTTTAAGACCAAAGACATTAGCTTCCTGTCGCTTTCTTAGCCATCTCTACTCCCTCTTCCTTTCCCATCCTGCCCCCCCACCCCTGCTTCCCTCCCTGTGGCACTAAATAAAATGCTTAGGAAATGAAGGGTACAGCTGCCCTTTCTTCCCATTAAAACAATCAACAATGATGGTGAATTTAATATATTTGATTTGAGAAACTCCAATTGGGTGCACTTGAATCAGCTGCATTTGTCTCCAGTTCCCGATGGCCCGATTTCAGTGGAATGTCCTCTGCTGTCCACTGCCAGCTTACTAATCTGGGAGAAAATTCAGCCTCTGAAAGCACTGGCTGGGCCGGCTTAGGAGCAGGGTGTTCATACCGGGGAAGATGCCAGGGCCGGCTCTGACTAATCAGAGAACCGCTTCATTAGGATTATAACCCCCGAGGACCAGTGGTCCTCCTTAGCTATGTTAATTTTTTTATGGATTTCATTGCTTTTCTTTGTTGATTCGCTGTGGAAAGCCAGGGCCGAATCTTGTACAAACTGCCTAGGAGATCCTGGTGCTTAACCACATGGAAGAAATTCAGAAAGTAATAATCACATTTACATTTGGAGTTCCTTTCATCCAAAGAGCAAGTACCAATCTAATAGAAAATAAGAAAGTGTGTCCTAACTTCCTCACAAGATGTTTATTAGTAAGAGAATTTGAAATACTGCCCGAACAACCCCTACCTTGCAGGGTGCTTCCAAAGGAATTGAAATAGGAATTGATCTTGTTGAGAGCTGTGAAACTTGGAGAATGCAGCTTATGTACACTTAGAGTTGGTGGAGATTTTTATGAAGGTCTTTCATTAAATATCCTAAATAAATGTACATTCAACAAATCAGTACAACAGTGAATTAAGGGTAAAAATTGAAGTTACTCTCAAAGATGTATTGAAACTCTACAGGGTTCATAGAGGTTTCTTGAATCTATTTCATTGCTTACTGTTGCCAAATCTCTATTGCACTTGAGATGGACCAGGTCACAAGGATTGTTAAAGTCATTTTCTACACTTTTTATGAAGAAAAAGTCCCATGTCTCCTCCTATGTGTCCACCCCAAATAGGCTGCCTTATTGAGCACCTGCCCGATGACTTCTCTACACAGGTTCCATGTAGGAAAGCAAAGCCGGGAGTCAGAGCCAAGCCTGAAATAGCATACAGGTTTCTGGGTTCCAGCATCTGTGCCCGGTCTGTGAGTCAGTCTGTCAACAACATTGATGAGGTAGGCACTGGGCTCTGTGAGGCCCAAGGAAAGTGGCACAGGAGGAGGACACCCTGTCCTTGCCAGCCCTGGGTGAGCATCACGCCAATGCCCCAGGGTTGGGAGTGGGGTGTTGGAAGTGAACACTTTACTCGGAGATCTAGGTGTACACCAGCAGCTTTGCAGGAACTGAAAAGCATCCTCTGAGAAGGCCTGGGTATGTTTTGGCTTCACCCTCCAAGGCCCTCTGGTCATAGGGCAAGAAAGATGAGTTTCCCAAGAGCTACACCAGCTGCCAGAGTCAGAGCTGAGCAGGGAAGGCCTCCAGGGGAAGGCTCTGAGCTGGCTGGGGGAGAGACTGCCACTGTCCCGCTCAGGAGGAGCCCCCCACTTTCTAAAAGCAGAGCCTGGCCGCGGAGGGCCACACGGAGCACCACCAGATGAAGAAGATGACGTCGGCTGCAAAAACACAGCAAAGGGCCACATTTGGCCTCCCTCTTCCATGTAAAGATCAAGCCTTGAGATTCCTATTGTATAAGAATTAATAGGAAAAGAATTCTGTGTCCTATTATGGCATTGTGTTATAATAATGGAATGCTGTACCCGCCCAGTCTGACTTACTGTCCCCTCAGGTCTTGCCAACAATTATTCAGGTCCTCAGTGTGTGTCACTGTAGGGACAGCCGCTTGAGCCTCAAAGAAAGAGGCAGGGAATGCTTCAAGCTGGAAAAAAGGATGTTGTGGGCCCCAGGCCCCCACCCCCGCCCTCACACACAGACACACAGAACACGCACACCTACTTGACAGTTTTACTCTTCTTTCTGAGCGCGCATCCAGACCTGCAAGGGAAGTTTTAAGTCTTTGACAACTGCAGCTGTATGAAACACTCATTGTCTTTGATGCAACGGACAATGAGTCCCAGAAAAGGAAAACAAAATACTCTTTTTCTCAGTGTGCTGCATTCTGTTTGGAAATCAAGAGCCCATGGCCACACGGTTTTTCTAGACAAAGAATAATAGGGGTGTTTGTGTCGCCATTTTTATCTTTCTTGTTAATTAGCACTTACTCCACCCTCCCCCAAACTTAAAGATTTGAGAAGAATTCCCTAGAATTGCCTGATTCAGAGAGAAGTTCTGAATGACCCTGGGAGAATAAGATTTGTTTTTAAGTCATTCAGTGTCTGAAGAATTCTTAGGGTGGAAATGGTGACTAGGTGATTTCCGTCTCCACCAGAACAGAGGAAGGAGTGATGGCCTTTCACTGTGGTGTCAGGGTCTGGGATCAAACAGGAGAGAAGTTTTCCAGACTGAGGAATTTTGGATTCTGGAATATATTGCTGGAAGAAGATGCTGAAGCATTGCTGAAGAGTGAATGTGCTGTTTTTTTACGTATGGTAAGGAATAGAACCTCTAGATTCTAGGAAGCCCCTGGCTGGGTAGGTGGTGATGACAGTGCTTTGTTTTGTTTCGAAATTCCTAGTTGTTAGGTCCTGTCAGTACATCTTTTCCTCAGCTCATCTGCTGCAGAATCACCCTATTTGGAAGGAGACCATTGCTTTTCATTTCCTCCCGACCAATTCCAGCCTCCCCAGCTCTTTCTAATCTCTGCTGAGGAAATGCCTCTTAGGGCCACCCCTTCCTCCCCTTCACATGGTGCAGGACCACAGTCTCTGAGTGCTGAACAATGGCCACTGAAGGTGTGTCTGGTCAAGTTAGTTTTTCTTTTCTTTTTTCCTAACAGAACACATTCATGTATGTTTTCCGCAGTCAGGCCATTCTTCTTCACACAACGGTGAGGTCAGGAAACACAGGAAGTTGTCAGAGCCAAGAAAACCTCCAACCAAGGAGAAAGTAGTTGTGGATCTCCATGGCTGAAGTGTTCTGTGTCCCCAGGCTGTGAAAGGGGAAGGATTCCTGCCCAAGAATACACAGAGTGGGCAAGACCAGGGAGGCTGCCAGCATGCCGTGGTCAGTAGGGGATATCTTGAAAGCATAACTGATGGAAAATGTCTTCCTGTTTTCTGAGCTTTGGGGGCACAAACTGAACAAAAATCAGTCATCATTGCTCTGCCTAGAGTGAAGCTTAATGAAAAGAAGGCAAATGATACTTCCTTGGATTACACCCCTGCCCAAACCGGTCTTTCATAACTCCTGACTGGTATTTGCGGCCAAGCACCATCACCCCACTTTCTAAATATTCACCCACAGAGTTCTGAAACCTAGCCCTAGCACAATCTACTCTACTGAACTTGAACACTCAAGCCATCCTAGACCTGTCCCAACTTCTTCCTTCTGCAACTTCCCCCCTCTTTCTCTCCTCCTCACCAATGATCGTTACTACCAAGCTATCTACAACAGCTCACATGTAGACAAACTAACCTGAAATTGTTCACACATACTCTTTCTTTTATGGGTGATGTTCTACCATAATTTCATTAAACTTACAAATAGAAAACTTATTTCATTAAGTGTAAACATTAAGTTTGTATATCTATAATATATATATGCATAGTTTTTATATCACTGACACAGTGTTATCAGTAACAAAGGAAGGCATTATTTAGATTAGTTGAGTTATCCAAGTTAGTAACTAGTAGTGTTAAATGAGGTACTGCACAAATTAAATATCAAACAAAGGTATATGCATTTACTTTTGAAAATATTCAAACATAAAATGTAAGATTATGTTTCAAGGTGTGCTTACACCTGACCATCACAACAATGTCACAGGGTCACAGCTTCTTGGAGAATACAGGTGTCCATCAGATTTCTCACCTAGCCACAAGTACTCACAGAGGTCAATATGGAATTTATAGGTCAAAAAAGAAGGTGGCTGAGGACATTCCTGGCTTACTCTCAAGCACCCCACCTGAAGATTTTAAGTGCATCCAGGATGCCTCTATACTCAGAAGGGAGACGTGGGCCTAGACATCCAACTTGACTCCAGTTCATGTCAGCCACTCCTCCAGGATGGACCATCCAATGAGACATTTGGCACATGTCAGTCAAATACCTCACCCTCAGGGCAAGGTATTGGTCAGTTAAAAACAAGTTTATGCTTCTTGAGCATAGAAACCGTGTCTTACTTAACTAAATATTTTCATTATCTGCTAAAAATTCCTGTTTCACAATAGTTAATAAATGCTAGATGCTGAATCTACACATGAATACATTTTTCCAGGTCTCTAACATCAGAAAACCATCAAAGAAATAGGGGTGGTGTGTCAGTGTTGCTGATAAGAAGACAAATTTGTAGAAAAAAATAAAAAAGAATAAATAGGAGCTGGTCCCTAAGAGTTAAAGCAAATGTGGGCAAAGAATTTGTTGTGAATTTACCTGTATTGTTCAGTACCTATATTATACGTGATAAGATGGGCATGATAAGAAAGACTGACCCACCAACCAACTAGGGTAAGGAGACCCAAGACAGCTGAGACAGGAAGGATACACATTAACACAGAGTGTAGCTTGATGGGTAAGCAGCTCACAGAATGCAATCTTCCTTTCTCCTCATAATTGTTCCCCAGTGAGATAAAGGGAATTCTTTGGGGACTAAAGCTATAGGCTGAACTCGATCCCTTTCTGTGAGGGTAGAGAGTATTCATGTACCTTGCATGTGCCCCATAAAACCATGCATGTGTCTGGGAATACCTGCTTGGCTCCCCAGGGCACCTGTGAGAGAAAACTTGACTAATGATTATTATTGTAAGTGTTGTTGGTACTATTATCAACCCAGTGCCCAGCACTCCACGGTGTGTCTAGTAATTAAAATGAATGATGACCATATAGAAATGGTTAGTTTCCTATGGCAGATAGAAAAGAAAAATATAGATGAATGCAGAAAAGAAAAAAGGAAGGGCTTGCTTAGACGTATAAACCTCTACCAGTGTTAATAAGAAATCCATGGGGTGGCACTGGATGCTACATTTTGGGCAAACTAAATATATATCAAATATGCACAGACCTTCTAGTAACTTTTTTTTCAAAACCAAATGAGTACAATTGGAACAATTGCAGTATCTAGAGAAATTAAAATATACACTGAAATGTATATAATTATTATTTTTTAAAAAAGATGTTTTAAAACTCCATGGCCATTATTACTACAGTGCCCTTTCTCATTTGAAAGGCAAGAACAATAAAATCATCTTCACCAATTGACATGTCTATGTTCCCAGGGGTTGCACAAGATCAAAAAAAGCAGTCAAGCTACACATTTGCTTCAAACAGCATTGGGAAACAACATTTACAAGGGACAGAGCATGAGGGGATGGGACCGGATGAGGAAGGAACACAAACAGGGTCATGTCTCAGTAGGCCGTCTGAGGCTTACCACCACTCCACCAGCTGAGTCCCAGCAAGCTGGTAACCATGAGCCCTTAATACTCTGCCGCCTCTGACTCACATCGGCCCAGCATGCCAAATGATACCACAACAACGCTAGAGCACACATTAAGCACTTATTGTAATAGCCAAAATGCTGAGCAGGAGACCCGAGAGGAGACAGAGCAGGAAGAATTAAAGGTGTTTTTGACCACATGTGCACACTCCTATCAAGCCACAGGGTGGGCTCCAGGGGGCTATGGATTGATTACAGCAGGGAATCAATGTACTCAAGTTTGCTGGTAGGATCTCTCTATTTTTAGGTTAAAAATTTATTAGACCACAAGTGAACCCCAATGTAAATGGGGTTGGACTTTGGCAATAAGGAAGTGTCAAGGTAGGGTCATCCACTGTAACAGATTAGCCACTCTAGTGTAGGATGTTGGTAGTGGGAGGCTCACATGTTGGGGGGGGGGAATATATAGGTACTCTCTAGATTTTCTGCTCAATTTAGCTATGAATCTAAACTGCTCTAAAAAATAGTCTAAAGTGGCCACCAGGGGGAGGGGTGTGGAGGGGAAGGAGTAAAGAGGGATAAATATATGGTGACAGAAAATGATTTGACTTTGGGTGATGGACACACAACACAATCAATAGTTCCCATGTTATAGAGATGTTCACCTGAAACCTAAGTACTCTTATTGATTCATGTCACTCCATTAAATTTAATTTTTAAATTAAAAAAAGAAAGAAAGAAATCTTATTTGTAAATAAATTCAAAGGGGGGCCAAGATGTGCTATGGCCCCTGCAGCAAGTGCAGGGACCTTACCTCTGGTTCGGCCTCCTCCAGTGAAGGTCTGAAAGGGCATAGCATCAGAGGTCTGTGTAGAGCTCTGACTCAAGACATCCGAATTCCTACTCCAAAGATACTCCGAAACTTTTTCTATTACCATATTTCCAACCTTCATAATCCTATATTTTATTCATCAAATATCTTGAAAGACCAGTTGACTTTTCATGATTGCCATGACTCTAAATCTTAACTTCTCCGGATTAGTTTTGTATTACTACTATGAAAAATTACCAACAAACTTAGTGGATGACACACACCAGTTTGTTATCTTATAGTTTCACAGATCAGAAGTCTAGTATGGGTCTCAGAAGACTAAAGTCAAGGTGAAACAGGCGGTGTTTATTCTGGAGGCTCTAGAGGAGAACCTATTTCCTCCTCATTCAGGTCATTGCCAGAATTCCTTGCAGTTACAAGGCCAAGATTGCCATTTTCTTCATGGCTGTAAAATGAAAACCATTTTCAGCTTTTAGAAATCACCACATTCCTTGACTCATAGACCCCTTCTTCTATCTTTAAATCCAGCAATTGAGTGGTCATACTATAGCTCTGTGACTCACCCTTCTTGGCTCCTTTCTCGCTTGTATGGGTTCATGTAATTAGATTGGGCTCAGCAAGATAATCTTCCCAACTTGAGGTCCATACCTTAGTCACAGCTGTAAGTCCCTTTGCCATGCAAGATACACAGTCACAGGTTCTGGGGATGAGGGCAGTCCTATTGTTGGGACACCATATTCTGTCTATTATACCCTCCTTAACTGATGAACTATGGCCCTGCATCCACAATGCTTCTGGAACTACCTCCAGTAAAGTCATCCTGAATTCTCAGGTGCTTAATACACCTCTTCTTTATATGACCATTCTGCAGTGTTGGACATTAACATGACCTATCTCTTGAAGCATTGGCTTCTATTTGCTACAATACTGCCTGCCTGCTGTTTTCCTCCTACCACTTGGGCCATCACTTACTGAACCCTTCATTCAATTCTCTGTTTCTTTCTCTGAGTAGTGTGGGTTCACTATACATTTTAGGTCTGCATCCAGCTCTGCTAGAGCCTGGTTCTGAATCACAACTGCTTTCTGAGCAGCTCTGCTTGGATGACCTATAGGCTTTTACCCCAAGACTGACCACTTCCTCTTTCTGCATCATATACTTCATCATGATAGCACCAACCCTCACTCCTTTGTTGTTTTTGTGGGGGGTTTTTGTTTTTGTTTTTTTTGTATTTTTCCAAAGCTGGAAATGGGGAGGCAGTCAGACAGACTCCCGCATGCGCCCAACCAGGATCCACCCAGCACGCCCACCAAGGGGCGATGCTCTGCCCATCTGGGGCATCACTCTGCTGCAACCAGAGCCATTCTAGCAGAGGCCATAGAGCCATCCTCAGTGCCCGGGCCAACTTTGCTCCAATGGAGCCTTGGCTGCAGGAGGGGAAGAGAGAAACAGAGAGGAAGGAGAGGGGGAGGGGTGGAGAAGCAGATGGGCACCTCTCCTGTGTGCCCTGGCCAGGAATCGAACCTGGGACTCCTGCATGTCAGACCGACGCTCTACCACTGAGCCAACCGGCCAGGGCCCAACCCTCACTCTTTTGTGACAGACTCTTAGGGATTCTTTTTTTCTCCTCCTGCCTCTGTCTCATGCCCCTCAACCCATTCAATTTTCATGTCCCATCTGTCTTGCCTCATGAGTATCTCTTGAATTGGCCCTATCCTCTTCATTCCTGCAGCCACTGTTAATGTTCAGGCTTCCAACATCAGTCCCTAGATTAGTGCAGCAACCTCCCATTCTTGTGTTCAATTCTACCCATTCTCAGCCATTCTTCACACTGCAACCAAACACACATGATCTTGTCACTATTCTGTTTAAAAACATTGCTGCCCATTACCTAACAGCATCAAATCTAGCCCATGGTCTGTACACACACACACACTCACACACACGCACATGCACATGCACACACAAGCACACACTCATGCAATGCACAAACACACACAAACTGGATGCTATGCTTATCATCAGCCCTCCTCCCACTGGCCATTCATAGTCACAAAATGCTGTGCAGACTAGCAGCCTCAGCATCACCTGAGAGCATGTTAGAAATAGAGAACCTCGGCCCTGGCCGGTTGGCTCAGCGGTAGAGCGTCGGCCTAGCGTGCGGAGGACCCGGGTTCGATTCCCGGCCAGGGCACACAGGAGAAGCGCCCATTTGCTTCTCCACCCCTCCGCCGCGCTTTCCTCTCTGTCTCTCTCTTCCCCTCCCGCAGCCAAGGCTCCATTGGAGCAAAGATGGCCCGGGCGCTGGGGATGGCTCCTTGGCCTCTGCCTCAGGCGCTAGAGTGGCTCTGGTCGCAATATGGCGACGCCCAGGATGGGCAGAGCATCGCCCCCTGGTGGGCAGAGCATCGCCCCTGGTGGGCGTGCCGGGTGGATCCCGGTCGGGCGCATGCGGGAGTCTGTCTGACTGTCTCTCCCCGTTTCCAGCTTCAGAAATGAAAAAAAATAAAAATAAAAATAAAAAAAAAATAATTTAAAAAAAAATAATAAAAAAAGAAATAGAGAACCTCACCCTCACCCCTAATCAACTTCATCGGAATCTACATTTTCGTGAGATTCCTACAAAGTCTATGCACAATGAGGCTTGAGACACATTGCCCTAGAGGTGTCCTTAAGAAACATCACTTATAAATTCCCTTTATTTTCTTGTGCAACTTCCTCCATCACAATTTGTATTTTTGCATATACTTTATGAACCACTGACCATTGTAACCAATCATCCCTACATTTTATGTCTCTGTGCTTTCGCTTACTCTGTTTCCTCTGCCTGGAGTAATTGTACCTCTCTTCACCGACATAATCGAGCTTCTGCACCCTCCAGCATTACCAAATCCCTTCAGACAGCCCATGTTCCCATCTCCACACTCTCATAGACATTCTTATTGAACTGTTTTTGTTTGTGTGTTCATCTTCCCCTCTAGCTTTTGATCTCCTTAAGGATAAAAACCATGTCATTCTCTGTCTCCATCTCTGTCCCCAGTATATAGCAAAGTGATATTTTCATAGCTAAGCAAATGAATAACTAACTTTAAAAAACTCTGCCATATTTTACATACTTTTCTATATTTTATTTCTCTATTCAAAACAAAAGAGAGTTGTTTCTTAATCTCTTTCTTCACAAGAGTTTGGACTGATTTCTAGTTGGCATCCCATCAGTTGAATGGAGAGCTGAAAGTAGACAGGGTGTTGATTCTTACCCACATATAACCAATTCAGAGCACCTCAGATATGCACCCCATCTTCTAGCAGTTCTGAATGTACCTGGTGTAGATATATACTATAGGGAGATAGAAAGACAAATGCCTAGAATGAAATGTTCAGCATTGTTTGCTTTATACAGACTTTGATCTTAATAAACACTTCAAGACCATACTCATGCCAACATTGTAACCCATATGAACAATGCCCTCATTTCAAAAAACATTAATTTGCTTTTCTGTCGGCTCCAGGGTATCATTAGCTAATTCTGACCCTAACTGGTAATCTACTAATGGGTATTAAGCTAATTAGTAGTGTAGTCTGACATCTTAAAACAAAATGGTAGCCAATAAACTTTTCAGATAAGTACATTTCTCTAAAGCATTTCCAACAGAGTCTGGTATGTTCAAAGGGACAATCACTAGACTAAATCCATTTCTCCATGTACAAACTTGTGCCCTATCTAACACAGAGTTACCATGAGGTTCTAATGAGATGATATATATAAAAATATTAGATATTTTACAACCCATACAAATGTATGTATGGTATTTTCATTAATAACATTGATATTTTTTAATGACTCCTTAGATTTTACCTCCTCAGGCAAGTAGTTGCAAAGCATCACATTCTTTCATTTGAAGAAATATACACACACCCTAAAATGGTAATTTTATAATGCTTACAGAACATACTTATACACTTCACTTACTTGATTTAAATCCTGATTTGAATAAATTACACCCTTTTTCTCCCTGAAATTTTATGTATCTGGCACTGTATACCATTAGACTTAAAACTTAAAAGGTGGCATTATTTCCTATTGTTCTAATACTTCTTGCTACTATAATACATAAAATGCTTCTAACAAGATAAAGAAAAAGACCCGAGAAATGAGTGACTTATTCAAGGTCACGGGCACAGGTGTATAAGCAATAGATACAGGACTAAACCTCAAGTTTTAGTGCAGTGCTCTTCAAGATCGATCACAAGACACTTTTAACTAAGGTAAAGGAGTTGAAATTACCATTCTGGAACTACTTTTGATAAATGTACCCATCAGAATCCAGTTTCCAGAAACAAAAAGTACTCTAGCAATTTTAAACAGAAAGGAATTTAACACAGATTTAGTGCTTACAAAATTGCTGGATGGGTTGGAAGAATAGACCGTTCTCTAGCTTTCCAAGAATGACTTTTAGTACTGCAGAGCTGACCTCGCCATGAGGGGATTTGTTCCCTCTACCCCAAAAAGCTGCCACAGGAGTAGCTGAGTTCCAGAACACAGCACCAGAGCTAGGGACCTGGAAACTATCAGCATGCTGATGCAATTGCCTCTTTACTCATATGAGACTGGCAAAACTATGCTGCAGAATTTTGCTACAGAAAAATACAGCACATTAAGCAGAAATAGTAGCCAAAACTATAGTAATCTGACTTTTGTTATATCTCCCCTTTTCAAATCTTGTGGGAGAGCATCTAACTAGGGAACCTTGCTTTGCCTTTATAACCCTAGCTGCAAGGGATTCTGGAAGATATATAGTTGGAATAGATGCCAAGTACAAATCTACCATATCTATGACAGTTAAATTCTGATACAATGACAATCTCCCGAGATTAGGAACAGGATTGTTGAGTTGTATTTCAGAGGCAGACATCACAAGCTGTCTGCATCCAGGTGCAATGTGTGGTCGCACAGGTTATGTGCTCCTTAAAATAGTGATCATGTAAATTCCTCAAGTTGTGCATTATTCACAGAGACTGTGAGCAAAATGGCCCTGCAGTTGTCTGTGCAATCCTTTTCAGTGGCTATCTGCATCAGAGCAGGACTTGGTCATGGCTTTGGCATAGAGAAAAAGCCACATATATGACTACATTAGGAAGTTAGTTAGAAATAGGGAATTGCTTGGGATACAGAGACAATGGCTAATGAAGAAAGGTCAAATAGAGGTCAAGTGTGACTTGAGGGACTGATAGCCATAGAATCTACCCAGAGATGTAGTCAGATATTTTCATCAAGCTTTCTTAATTTGATTTTAGCATAAACACATCAGAGAATAGAAATATGTTAAAATCTAAGACAGTAAAAATCAATTATGCTATACTAAAAAGTCTTTGAACTGACTTTGCATTATGTAAAATTGAAAATAAAAACACATTTTCTTTCCCAACCCGTGCATTACACACATACACACAAATGTGCCAACTCCTTTTTATTTTGTTATTTTTATTGTTCCTCATTTACTTATATTTATGAGTCTTCTCTCAGCTAAATTCAGAATATTGTATTGGGTTATAGCTTTCCCACTTCAATGAAGGATGGAGAGACTAAACTATATCCAAAAAGGAGCAATTAAACCAGAGACAGGTCTGGACTCGGTGGCATGAAACTATAAGTTTTGGAAGAGAAGCCAGCCTTCCTCACCCCTACTCCAAATTTCTTTATTACAGAGGAGGGAGTATAGTTTCATAAAAAAACAAAACAAAAAAAAAACAGGAAGAAAAATGGTATGAATACCCTTCTTGTTCAACAACAGAGGGATCTTTCTCATGTGTACCATGAATGTGCAGCCTGGGCCCACTAGACTCACTACCATAGGAGTGGAAGGTTGCAAGCTGGACCCTAAAACTGGCGGGTATGTGTATGTGTCCAGAGGGAGGAATCTAAATAAATGATTCAGGTACAGAAAGGGAGATTTGCTCAGTGTAACCATATGAGCTGGCAGCAAATGGAAAAATCTACTTATCTAGGTGTCTCCTGAGACATGACATCCCACCTCTGATCAGAGTTACCATGTGTCACCTGTCTCTGTGGATTAGACTGATTGGATTATGTGCCCTACCCTGCCACTGACCTTGAAGCAATTCTTACTCAAAGTTCATATACTTTCATCTCTGTCTCACCAACTCATGCCACAGTGCATGGCATACAGTAGGCACTCAATACAATCTCAATGAAAGAATGAAGAGATGGGCAAGACCAAGGGCCACAAATGACATCAGCAGAGAAGAACTGGCCCTCATGGGTTACCCCAAACAACTGGCTCAGAGCATCAGAGTTGGTAATGCTCAGAGCAACTGGTACATGCTCTGTGGTTTTGCAGAAAACAAATCTATCATGTAAATAGGAAAAAGAGAGGTGATCCCAGGGAAGCTCAAAGCCTGGTATGGGCACAGGTTCCAAGTAAAAGCTGGTGAGGGGTGGGCAATTAGACAACTTTGGGCACAGGTGCTATCGAGTCTCCTTGGAACCCATCAAAAGCCATAGAAAAGGCTATACTGCATTTTTCGCTCCATAAGATGCACCTGACCATAAGACACACCTATGATTTTAAGGAGGAAAATAAGAAAAAAAATTCTGAACCAAATGGTGTGTTAAAATATTTAATCAAATATACCACAATAATATTTTAACAATGTAAACTCAACAGCAGTATTAACAACCATTAGCACTGTTATTAACAAATGAGAAGAGACTTTAATGTTCAAATACTCTTCTAGTTGTCTGGGAACCCCAGGAACTCATCACCGCTAGTGTCAGAATTTAAGAAGCTCAGTTGCTCACAATCACTGGTATCACTTTCTTCGCTATTTTCATATATGTTACCATCTTCAGTGCCATCTAAGGCAGTGGTCCCAACCTTTTTTGGGGCCACTGACCGGTTTAATGTCAGAAAATATTTTCATGGACTGGCCTTTAGGGTGGGATGGATAAATGTATCACGTGACCAAGACAAGCATCAAGAGTGAGTCTTAGACAGATGTAACAGAGGGAATCTGGTCATTTTTTTAAAAATAAAACATTGTTCAGACTTAAATATAAATAAAACAGAAATAATGTAAGTTATTTATTCTTTCTCTGCGGACCAGCACCAAATGGCCCATGGACCGGTACTGGTCCGTGGCCCGGGGGTTGGGGACCACTGATCTACGGCATTGCTGATGCCACATTTTTTGAATGACCGTACCATGGTTTCATTCTTTACTGACTGCCATGATGTTTCACCCATTCACAAACTTGAGTGATGGTGGGTCTCTTCATTCTTCCAGTTGGTGTCAGATCATGATCACCAGCAGCCATCCATTTGTTCCACTCTTCTCGCATAAAGACTTTAAACGGTTTGTTGATGGAAACATGGAGAGGTTGCAACTGGCTGGTAAGTCCCCCAGGAATTACAGCTAGATAAGTCTTCACTTCTTTAAAGTTTTTTTTTTTTGTGTGTGTGGTTTCGCTAATATGTGCTCTAAACTGGTCAAGCACTAATAGGGCAGCAAGTGACGTCAGCACTTCACACAGAGCTCCAGCAGTTACAGCACCGCCCTCCACCACTGCAGCTCGCCTCTCACGTCTGCCCTCAATGATGCCAGATGAATGCACCCACACAACGTCGCTCGCCTTCCCTCCTGCACTGCATGCAACTGTGGAAACCAGAACCAGAAGATCACTCAGCAGATGCCGGTGTTCTGCACGCCACCATGGCAGGTATGATTACACTCCCACTGGCACTGATTCTACATATATTTACCACCACAGCGTCCTGCCACAGCTAAAAAATGAACATTCACTTCATAAGATGCATCAGGCATTTTCCCCTCCATTATTTGGGGGGAAAAGTGCGTCTTATAGAGCAAAAAATATGGTATACTTTGGACAGGGGATAGCGGCAGAATAGTTCCTACATATATGTTGGGTAAATAAGTTTGTGAAATCTGTATTTTTGGAGTTTGCTCACTTTTATTGTCAAAAATGGCTGCTGATCATGTGATTGCATTGCCCAGGTGATAATGTTAATTACTTCCATGCTTGGGAAGGGGCTTGGTTATGCTAATGTGTGCTGGAAGAGGGATTTTTGCACCAAAAAGTTTTTAAAGGAGGAGTTAGGAGGCCATTTTGGCAGAGACCACTTCGTTGCAGAGGAAGCGGGCAGCCAAGATGGAGGTGTGCAGAGGGGACTGAGTGAGCTGGTGGGGGCCTAGGATTCTGGGAAAACTCGGAAGAGATTCTCCTGGTGTGGAACCAGAGAATGTGTGAATGAGTTTTGGTGCCCGTGTGTTTGTTTTTACTCCCCAGCCAAGTGCGAGGCTAGAAATAAAGAAAATGGCCCATCAGTTCTTGGCTCCATTGTTTCTCTACAATTTAACTGAATCTAATGTGAACCTGCACGGGCCAGGCTGCTGGACCTACAATATAGAGGGCCTTTTGTTTCCAGATCTTCAAACATTCTGTGCACATGATCTCAGTCATCCTACCTCTGCCCTGGGAAAAAGCAGGTGAATACTACAGAGGCACACCAACCAGCCTATTTAGACAGGAGTATGCTCAGTGGTTCTTCTCTGGCAAATAACCACCTTAACAACCAGAAAAAGATGTCTGCCAACCTTACTGACATTATGATATGACTTGAAACCATATCAGTCCCTTTTTGATATCTGTGACTCACTGGTTTCATACTGAAATTTGTATCACTAATCAGACATCAATGCCCTGTGATTCAGTGCTGGGTAGAATCGGTGAAGCCTAATGAGTCCATGCAACCATAGTGTGTGTGCTTTTGAACCAGCACAAGGTGTCGAAATGAACCCTGTCTCCTACAGCCCCCACCCCCCACCATCAACCTCCAGGCACCCATCTCACTAGCTCCCAGAAAGCCCAGGACCATAATTCCAGTTTGACTGCTACTGAAATGCATCATCTGCTAGTCAGCACCTGCCTGTCACCTTATGTATAACACCCCTGGAATGAAATTGCGAATCCCTGTCCCTCAGCTTGCTGTGTGTGCCTCTCTACTGTGTTCCAGGCTCTGCTCCTAAGTGCAGCAGGCACACTTGTCCCGCCTACCAGTCCTGCCAGTGTAAGGGTCCAGCTTGCAGCCTTCCACTCCTAACGTAGTGAATTTCGTGGCCCCAGGCTGCATATTCATGGTACAGATGAGAAAGGTTCCTCTTGATTAACAGGAAGGGTATTCATACTTTTTTTCTTCCTGTTTTTGATGAACCAAATAATAAAAAAAAGAAGTAATTTTTTTCTTAAATATAATTGGCCCAAAATAATAAACTATAAAAAAGCAAATGAAAGTTGTACATTGATTAAGAACCTGTCGCTTCAGCCCATCTTCAAATTCAAGTACTGGGGACTTCCCATAAACCATGGCTAATGCTGGAACTTTCATGGTTTGGGGGACATAAGACATACCCACTTATAAAAGAAGTAAAGAAGGGTGTCTTCAACTGAAACTCCAATGGATCAAATGTTTGCAGAGTGAGTCAGTGGAACAGCAAATGGACGAGGAGGAACTGAAGAGCCCTAACTCCTGTTCTACCAAATGGGTGCTTCCTCCCAGCACCATCCTACCAACCTGATGGATTTGATCCAAGGGATTGGCAGGGAGGAGGACCTAGCTCACGTTCAAAAGTGGCCAGAGAGGCCCTGGCCGGCTGGCTCAGAGGTAGAGCATCACCCAATGTATGGATATCCCGGATTTGGGCACACATGAGAAGCAACCATCTGCTTCTCTCGCCCTCTCTCTCCCCCTTCTCTTCTTTTTCCCTCCCATAGGCAGTGGCTCCATTTGTTTGAGCATTGGCTCCAGGTGCTGAGGACAGCTTGGTTGGTCTGAGTGTCCACCTCGGGTGCTAAAAATAGTTCAATTGATTGGAGCAGCCCAGACCAGAGTTACTGGGTGGATTCAGTTGGGGCTCATGTGAAAATTGTCTGCTATCTCCCCTCTTCTCACTTTAAAAAAAAAGGTCAGAGAATGGAAATGAAAATGCAACCTTCAATCACCTCAGGCGGAAACAGCCACCATCTGCACGGCATTAATGGGTTATGAGAGGCAAGGCGATAGAAACCAAGGTAGTTTGCACCCTACATTGTAAGCATATGGAGGGAGGGAGCCAAGGAGAGAAGGGGAGCTGAAAGTGACAAGGCCTTGCCTAGCCACCAGGAAGGCAAAGGGAACCAACAAACCCGCAGACCTCTAACTGACAGATGTAACTGTGGCACCCAGACAAGTGTACCTGGCCTATTTGTGCATACAGCATTTTTCCTTACACAGCTCCAGCCCCCTTTGGAAATGCCACAAAATTTAATTATCTGACCTTCACCCATAGTATATGTTGAGCAAATAACAGTTCCCTTCTCTCTAGGAAGACTTTGCCAACTGCATGCTGGTACTGTTTATTAACTTGGCAGCCTTGTGAAAAGTACTTTAACAGCCTCAACTTCTTTTCTTACTGGCCTTGTAAGTTGGTTGTGATGAATTTACTTAAGTGATGTAAGACAAAGCCCAACCCATAGTAAGTGCTAAAAAAAATGGCAGCAAATATTTTTGTTCCATGACTCTTTAGACTGGTTCATGCTACATTATTGCACCATATAAAGTAGTTGGTTTATATTTGTCTATTGGCCCATATACACAGACCTATAAATTTCATGAGAAAGAGCTATTTCTTACTCGTTTTTGTATTCCTACAACACAGCACGGAGATGGGCACCTTGCAGGCGTTGAAGAAAGGACCATCATTTAGCACGCTCAACACGCAGCTCACTGCACCCAGAGCCATGCACAGTGGTGGCGAGAAGCATACCTTTCACTGCCGCTTGCTGCCAGCTCTTTGTTTCCAGCTACAGATTATTCTTTTTCTTGGTCTTATGATGGATGGTCCTTTGCTCTGCAAAGTTTGGGCTTGGTATTTCTCAATGCATGGCACCCTGCCCCAGACATTTCAGATCAGAGCTATGAGGCTGCACCCGGGAATCTACAGTTCTACATAGACCCTGGGTGATTCTGAAGCCCCTGGAAGGTTGGAGAACTGGCCTTTGGGTCAGCCTGCACGCAGCAAGCAGAGACTAGCAGGCCACAGGCAGCCTCTAAAACAGAAAGGCAGAATTTTCTTTCCAATTTCCACAGGAAGAAAGCAGTGATTCTCACACCTGCAAATTGGAGGGTGACACCCTTTGGTCTCAACAGATGACACCTGCATTGAGCAATAATCATGTGGTTGACAATGTCTTCCAACCCAAGAGAAGGTGGCACTTCCTTTCTCAAATTCTCTTGGTTCTATCAAATCAACAGCTCTCCAGGACCAGGACCTGAGGGAAGGAGAGGTACTTGGCATCTGCTGTGCCCCAATTGTGTGACAGGCTCTGTACTGGGAAGCGCCCACGAGAAAGACAATTCACTATCACTTGAATTTAGCAAGACCTAAACTCCATACTCATTCAGGGAAGTTGTTTTTTTATTCCCTGAAGAGCACAGGAGGTTAAAATTAAAAGCTACTAGTTAATAGCTGCATTATAGGTTTAGTTTCCATTAAAGCAAGAGGGATTTATACCTGTCAGCGAGGGCCGCATTCACGTAAAATACATCATTAGAGCAACTGAAGCCCTCGTGCCCTGCACAGAAGAATCACCACAGCAACAGCGAGCACAGATGCCCAAAAAATGGACAATGCAAACTGCCAAGGCGCTCATTAAGTTCTTAGTTGATTTTTATTTAAAACGTCTTGGCCCACAGCATTGCAATGAAGAGAAGCACTGACTGCAGAATCGGTAGCCAGAGGCTAACAATGCATGCTTTTTGTGGGTCAGCCTCTGGGGAAAGATAGCAGAAAGTGCCCATCCAGCTCAAAGAGATGGCCAGCAAAGGCACCTTAGATCTGGGAGGTGCCACGTGGACTGTGGACAAAATACCTACATAGAACCTTTCATCTGAGCTTTTATTCTCGACACAAATAGTGCTCTGCTCTGTGCTGCTGCTCTAGCAAGGGCAGAGCCCAGGGCCAAGGTAGCTCTGTGCTGGCCACATGGCTGGAGATCTGCCTGAAGCTGCCATTTCTAGGGATGCTCATGGTCCCAGGCACTGCTCACCCCGCACAGGTGGCTTGTCACAGCCAGGAGGTCCACACTCTGCCTGTTCTCCCAGAATGAGCCTGTCAGAAGGTGGCAGAAACAGGTGGCTATATGGAAAGATCCAGATGACTTCAGAGAGCCAAACTGTGACGAGGATAGAAAGTGGTCAGTGAGAAAGGTAATCTTGCCATGGTTTCTTCTTCAAGAGTTGACATCCACGCTAGAGAATTACCCAGGCTCTCCATTTCTTCTCTTTGCTATTTGTGCTTTTCTGAACAATGTGCTGCTATTACAACCTTCAACAAAGGGTGAGAAGAAGCAGGAAAGTGAATTTTTTTAAGCCTCCATCAACTGACCCTGAAAAAAGCTGTGAAGGGAAAGATTAAAATGTCCAAATGGGTGTGAGTTTCATGGATCCACACTTCCTCTAATGGATGTTTGCATGCAGAAGGAAATATAAACGTGCTGCCAACATCTTAAAAGATAGGCAACCCAGGCCACGCCAAACCCTCCGACCTGCCCTCATCACTGTCCCCCCGCCTCTGTATGCGCACACACTGGTTTCAGTTATACTGGACCTCTGACAATTCCAGTACATGCAGAACTGCCTCCCCAACAAAGACTTTGTGCTGCTCTTTGCCCTACCTGGAACCTCTTCCATGAGTTTCTGCACATCTCACTTCTTATCCTCTAGGTTTCTATCATTTCTCTAAAAGGCCTGTCCTTACCTCTTTTCTGAAGTTATTTTTTTATTACAAGATACCTGAGGGATGTAACCTTTGTGACATACAACAACTTGAAATGATTTAATGACTCCCACAAGAAAAGTTTATATTTGACTCCTATAATATAGCTTCCAAATTGGGGAGAAATGGTTTACAAGTATGGGGAGTGTTGCTTATCACGGACTCTCAGACACCCATACTGAAGGAGGTTCTGCTATCTTCTCCACGTGGTTTCTAAAGTTGCCTTGAATGTCATCATCCCCATCAGTCAGAGAACAACGTCCAAAAGGATGTGCACGGGAGTTCTAGTAATTGGCGCACGCCAGTTCCACTCACTTTCCAGTGGTTGGTACTTAATCATGTGACTGTACTTAACAGCAAAGGAGACTAGGAATGTTGTCCAGCTGTGTATGAGGAGGAAAGAAAAACAGTTTGGTGAACAGCTGCCCAAGACCTTGCCACACCATCCATTACTTCTGCCTTGTCTTTCATAGAAAGTCTCCTTTCTTTCTAGGGCCAAACCTTTCATCTCTGCTTTGGATCCCACCTCTCCCTGCCTTCTCATGATTTCTCTTTCTAAATTTCCTTTTCCATTTCTACATTTTTAACTTCTTTTAACTTTGGTTTCTTCCTTGAATTATATCTTTCACTTGGTAAAGTCACTAACAAATTCTGTGTTCTCACATCCAAAGTCCTTATCTTTCTTTAACACCATGGGAGCTGACAATGTGGACTCCTCCTTTTATACTAACCTTCTTCTTCATGTATAGTGGTAACACTCTCTCTCAGGGTGCTCTGCCTCTCTTCTTCCCCTACCTCCATGGACATTTCTCCCCTGTCCACTTAGTGTTTCCTTTGCTCTCTTTTACTTCTTACACATTGCTCCCAAGGTTCTGCCTTTTGCTTTTTTCATCATCCCATGTTGACTTCATCTGTCACTACAGCATCAACCATTATTTGTACTCCCACAACTTCCAAATCCATAATTTAAGTAAGAATTCTCTGCGCCACTTCAATCATTACATCCAATTGCCTCCAGGCCATCTTCCCTGAGCTTTCTTTAAGTACCTCCCCTTCTTCTATGGAGGACTTGAGACAGGTCACAAAGTATATATTTTAATGAATGATTTAAATATCAAAGGGAAAAATATAAGTAGGAAAATCAGAAAGTCAGAGCTAACCTATGTAATCTGTATAGAGATTACTGCATAAATTGTTATCTCTTAACACGAAAAGTATGATAGTTGCCAGATCCGTCATACCCATTAGATAAAAACAAACCAGATATCCAAGAGAAACACATTCTTTCTTCTCTTTATCCTGAAAGCAACTTCATAAAGGGATTCTGGCTGGGTGATACTTGGGTATTTTGAAGGAAGTCATTGACACTATCCCTAACCTAGAATCAGCGATGGGATTCACCAGCATGTGACGTACAGGTTTCTTCTACAAAACTGAGACATAACACCAAATCATAATTCAATAACACGAGTGTTTGAGAGTCCAAGACAACACAGTACTAGCATGCAACTATCTAATGGTCTGGCTTGATGCCAATGAAGACTTGAACATCAAGCAAATAGATTTGCTGCAGATTGCTCTCACCACCAAGATCTTCACAGAATTAAATAAGGCTTCTAGGTTTCAGTAACTGGCCGTAGCCTAAAATGTAGACAGTGATGTTGATAATGAAGGCACAGACATACTGATCTTGACAATATCCAGGATATTTCCCTCTTGAGAAAATGTAGACACTTAACCAAAACAGTCTCTATGGGGTCTGCTACTGAATATTCCTCAGGCATTTCAAACTCAACCTCTCCAAAATTCATTCACCATCTTTCCCCTTGAATTTTCACATAATCCTATCATCTCAAGACAGTGAAAGAAATACTTTCAGCACATACTATGTTTGCCAGAGATTAATGTTCAAAGTCTATCTTTTTTAAAACTTTTGCAGCTCAATAATAAGGAGAAAATCAACCAGACAAAATGTACAAAAGTCTTGAAAAAATATTTCTGTAAAAGAAGATCTCCAAATGGAGTCATCCTGAGCACTCTTCCCAAGCAGGCTCTGCCAGACTGGTCCACGAAAGGCCTTGAGGTGTAAGGCAAGGAATGTGACCTTTGTCCAAAAATCACTGAATGATTTTAAGCAAGGATTGAAATGCTCAGCTTTTAATTTTAGCAAGATCACTCTGGGTGTTAGTAAATGTTCTGTGAAAAAAAGAAATGGTCCTATGGTCAAAGATGTTTGGAAAACCTAAAGAAATTTATCAGGAATCTCTGATGCTGGATTCCTCATAATGTTCTTTTGCGGGCAGACTCTAAGGATGCGAGAAAAGAAGTGCAGTTGGTCAAGGAACCCATTATTTAAGGGACATCGCAGAGACCCACTTCCTGAAGGACATGGTAAAAATGATCTTTGTACCTTCCCAATCACAGAGTCACCCTGTCTCAAAAGGTCATTTGCAAATGCACCTTCTGTCTCACCCATGCTCTTGGTGCTTTCTGAGTTGGCCTCGTAATGTGGCTTCCTGCTTCTCATCCAGCCCACTCCTCCCAGAGGGAGGATTCTCTGGTTAAATCTGATCACTTCACTCCCCTAATTAAAGACTCCTCATATTTCCCCACAGAAAAGAGGATTAAGTTTAAATTCCTTAGCATAATTCACAAGGCCCTTCATTACCGAACTCTGTTCTCTCCCTCTCTCCTGTCTCATCTCCCCAACACGTGCCTCTTACCCTCCAGATTCAAAAAGCTGCACATGCTTTCTCAAAGGGATGCTTCAGCAACCTGAGCCTTACATGAGTCATTACATCTGCAAAAAATGCCTTCGCACCCCTTCCTTGCCATTCATCCACTAATGCCACTCGTGCTTCAGAGCAGTTCAGACTCCCCAGACAGGACGGGCTGCCCTCAGAAACGCTTCAGGTAAAAGCTCCACAGCCTCACCCTCCTCCTCACACACTTCTATCTATAGCACCTGCCTCTCTGGACCATCGCTGCCAGTGTTTGTTCACCTCCCCAACCCAAGTGGAAGCACCCTGAGGTCAGGGCTGTCCTATTTACTGCCTGGGCCCATTTTATCTCGGTATTCCATACAGCTAGCAGAGAACCTGTGCAATATAAACCTTATTAGTTCCTAATCATCTTTTGGCCCCAGCTCAAAGTCACCTCCCACAAAGTCTTCCTTGACCTACAGATTACAGGTGAGCCTTCCTCATGCTGCAGAGTCACACTCTTTTGTCAGACACTTTCCCTCTTCCCTTTGCTTTTCTTCATCGATCTTGTCATCCCTTGTCACCAACTATTGATATTTCGCTTAGTTTTTATTTACAGTGCATCTTTCCACAAGGTAGAGATCATATCCGTTGTGTCCCCTGTGTTAAAACAATGCCCAGCACAGTTAACAGTCTATAAACAATAAGAAAATTAATAGATAAGAATTAGACATGATATACAGTACTATGTGGCTAGAACAGAAGAGGCTGAAAAAGAGGTTCATTTATTCAGCAGGGCATGTGTGATGGTTGTATACAAGTTGATGAAGTTGATGAAATCCAGGAGCAGGAGTCTCACCTGTGAAAATCATGCCAAGACACTCCCACCTGGAAAGAGGGGAGCAAAGGAATGAGGTAGCATAAAGAGCTCCTCTTTTCCCACCCCCTGCCCATGCCCATGGCTGAGCACAAAGACCAGAGAGAAGAGCCTGGCACTCTGAGTGTGCCATTGGAGAAGCCAGGCTGACTCTCAACATCAAGGCCTTGTGGTAAGTTTGGCCCTGGTTCTCCACTGGTATTTAATGACTGCCAATATCCATTCATCGTAGTAGTCATCTTTTAAAATAGTGTAATGCTAAAAACCATGTTTCATTAATGTGTAATAATGGAATCTAGAAATTATTTATAGGTTTTACTTCCTGCCCAGAGCTCTTTATCAATGCAAACCAATGTGAAGCTGAATGGCTTCCAGGTGACTTGCCCACTCACAAACCAGTCCATGGAGGTAAAATAGGCTGCAGTTCCCTACTCTTTCCTAATAGCATCCTCAACTCCTTCCCTCCAGCCCCTTTGGTCCAAGAATCTCTATCTCAGACCACTTCATATGCAGTCATTCATTTTCACAGCAGTCCTGCTAAGGCAATTCTATTACTTCTACTCAGCCAGAGAATAAACCATGAAGCCAAACTGAGTGACTTGCTCGCTTAGGAAATTAGTGGCCAGATTGGGTTCAAACATAGCAGCTCTGATTCCTAAGCCTCACACCCAAATGCCACCCTGATATTTTCTGCTTCTGTGTAGTAGGTAAGGACCTGAGCTTTCGAACTGGTAAAAGCTGGGCTCAAAACCTAGCTAAGCAATATCCTTGACAAGTTATTCAGTCTCATTAAGTACCTATAAATTGGAGACAATAAAACACTTGTTTCATAAAGTTTTTGTGAGGATGAAATATGACAATGTATATAGAGTACTTATCACAGTAACTTAATACATGAAGAACTATGTTATTATTATTATCCACACCTGGAAGGGAATCTCCCTGACCTAGCCCCCTCTCATAATCTTTTTTTATCATATCAAAAAACGAGTAAGTGACACCTATATATATAGAGCCTGGCTATGACACTTTTACCTGAAGCGTTTCTAAGGATGGCCCGTCCTGTCTGGGGAGTCTGAACTGCTCTGAAGCCAGAGTGGCATTAGTGGATGAATGGCAAGAAAGGGGTGCAAGGGCATTTATACAGACAGAATACAGATGTTGCAGTGTTGTACAATACATGCATTGGCAGATAAAGTCCTCTATGAGGTTATTAAGATAACTGAGCACATTCTTAGAGAACTACTTCATCAATAATCCAATTGTTCATTATGTATGCATCCATCCATCATCCATCCACCCATCTGTCCATTTACCCCACCCATCGATTCATCTATCTACTCACCCATTCATCTATCTACCCACCCATCCATCCAGACATTCATCCACCCATCCACATATCCATCCAGCCATTCACCCAAAAACCCCTCCACCCATGTACCTATCCATCTACACATCTATTCATCCAGCCAGCCATCCATTCATGTTCAGTGTATGCAGAAAGCACCTACCATTTGTGAGTCCTGTGCTAAGTGCTGTGGGATACACTAAAATAATCAAGACATGTCTCTGCTCTCAGCTACAAATCCAGACAATTACAAGAAACCATAAAGCAAAATGGAATCTAAAAAGTATCATAAGAGAAGTTATTGAAGGAGAAGGAAAGGCATGTTCATGTAGGAAGAGTAGTAAATTATGAGGCAGGAGATCTTTTTTAGTCCTTTAACATTGGTTTAACATAAGCCCAGTCACCTCCCTAGGATTTGGTTTCCCCACATACCCAATGAGAAGGCAGAAGTGGAAGATTCCAAGGGCCCTTTTAGTTCTAACATTTTGATTTGTCTGCCTTGGGGTAAGGCAGGGTCGCATTCAAATTGAACACCGAGTAACAGCTACGGCAGTCCAGGAGGAGAATGACACAACAAACTCATGAAGATAGAAAGATCTGAAATATTAATAAAATAATTTTATTACAGAAAATGGCAGAAGATTACGTCTTTAGAGTTAGATATGGAAGATATTGTGAAGAAACTTATTTATAGGCTGAAGCTTTGTGTAATGACTACAAAAATACATTCAACCTCTTCTGAGCACTGACCAAGTACCAAGCTTTATGCTGGCCCAATCAGCAGGTTGCCTTCACCTGACTTGCTATCCAAATGTATGTTGAGAAGAGCTTCTATTCAAATAAGAAATCACTCCTTCTTTCAACTAGCATTTACTGAGTATTTATTACATACAAAACTGAGTTATGTTCTTCCACCCTTGGAAGGAGAGAATGAAGAGAAATGGTGTTTTACCATAAATGATGTCCCACACGGAATCTAGAATCAGCAAAAAATCATTGGACTCCCTGAAGGAAGGAAAGGGGATGTCAGAGAAATGGGAAGAACTAATTACTGTTTAGCAATTGCTAATGATCCTTCTTATGTCTGTACAGAACCCATTTTCCCAGGCTAACCCCTCAGCACACCTCTGACATTGCTGCATACAAAAGTAGGATGTGGCAGGCATTAACCTACCTTGTGGAGTTCGAGTCTGCATTGAAAAGGGCCCTGGAGGGAGCTGAGCTGGGATACGGGTCTCTTCTGCATGCCCTGAAAGCCCTCTGATTACAGAAGTTGACCTCTTTTGGATGATTGCTCACCTCTCGATCAAGCCTGCACATGGTAATGTCCCCCACTTTAAGAAAAGTAAAATGAGGCTGCTAGCAGCTTGGGTGTGTTGTAAAGAGCCTGGAGAGACACACACAGTTAGTACTCCAGGTCTGTGTTGCAGACCCCCTCTATCATGGCACTCAACCAAGCAAGAGAAAAGTCAGTTCCCTCTTGCCTGGTCTGTCTTTCCTGCCATCTGCCTCGTGAACACTTCCTCATATTTCACATCTTGGCTCCAGATTATCTTCCTCATTATCCTCACCCTTATCCCAGGCACAATGGATCATTCACTCTATCCTATTCTTAATTTTAATGGGACCCATCATTCTTCATTTTAATCTTACATACTTAGGCATCTTCACCGCTCCCAACAACTGCAAATACTGTCTCACGCAGGACTCTTAGTCATCTTCCAACCCCAGCACCTGGCCTTGTAACCGACACCTAGTCATACTGAAGCACTTGTCACTAAGAAGAGTAGCAAAATTATAAGGCCCTCACCCTATGGTAGGCACTCTCCTGAGTGAACCCCCTAAAACAATGCCCAGAATTTATAGCTGGAGAAACGGAGGCCTCAGCAAACTAAGCAACTTGCCAAAATGAAAGTGCTACTGTCCTTCCTGGGATCTCTACCACCTTAGGTAGATGGTAGGTGAAACAGTCTGTAACAGAGAAAACTCCAGACCTCATTGCAAAATGGGACTGTCAGTTTCATGCAAGCTGACACGGAAACACTGGGGTATAGGAAGTCACACACTCAGAGTCTACGAGTTCTCGCTTACTCACCCGTAGAGCGGGTTCACTAGTAACTTAAAGATAACACCATAACACACAAGTTATGTAGTCCCATCATTAATACTAGTTCATGGTGCCTGACCAGGCAGTGGCGCAGTGGATAGAGCGTCGGACTGGGATGCAGAAGACCCAGGTTCGAGACCCCGAGGTCGCCAGCTTGAGTGCGGGCTCATCTGGTTTGAGCAAAAGCTCACCAGCTTGGACTCAAGGTCGCTGGCTTAAGCAAGGGTTTACTCAGTCTGCTATAGCCCTCTGGTCAAGGCACATATGAGAAAGCAATCAGTGAACAGCTAAGGTGTCACAATGAAAAACTAATGATTGGTGCTTCTCATCTCTCTCTGTTCCTGTCTGTCCCTATCTATCACTCTCTCTGACTCTCTCTCTGTCTCTGTAAAAAGGAAAAAAAAATATACTAGTTCATGGTTAAGGAAAATTAGATAAAATAGATTTTAAAGTATACCCAGCTCCTCCACCTCACACACTAACTCTGGAGATGCACTTCATTCGTAACAACATTTTCTCTCAGCGACTGCCAGTGACCTTGCCCACACTGTCCCTTTTTTAGACACAGCAGGAAGCAGACTCCTCTTCCAAACTCATCTGAGAATGTGTATATGCAGGCACATCCCAGAACGGGAGGCAAGAGGCCATTGGGCAGAGAGGAGATCTGCTGGATGGCAGTGCTAACTGGTTCTGCCCCACTGTCCCCACCTCTGAAGAAGCCTCTCTGCTGGCTGCCAGCCCAGAGATCCCATAAGAGCACCAGGTCAATTGCATTCTTATTAAAAAGAAACAGGCCACCTGGGCTTGAATCCTGCACAGAAACAAAAGAGAAACGGAGGGAATCCAGCATGCTCCTGTAGCCAAGGTTTGCAATATAAACTTTTACCCAACGGCTGTGGCAGACCAGGACATTCTGTACCCTTAGAGGAGGCTTAATGAACCTGACCCAGGAGTCTAGGGTCAGATGATTAAGAACGTTTCACAGCCTGGGCTGTAACATAAGAGAGGACTCAGGTCATCCTGCCACACCACTCTCGGGCCCCAGACTGGACAGCACTTAGTTTTCTCCAAGCCGGGCTTAGTGTAAGAACACTGAGAGGGGGCTGTGTCCTCCTGTCCTTTAGAAACTCACAGTAGTTTATCTGTACATGCGTGTCTGAAATGTTCTGCTAGTGTTCTGTGCTCCTAAGCAAAGAGAGCTTATGAAAGAGGAAAATACATATAAATAGCAAAGCAGTGACATTATTTCTAAGTGTCCTGGGAAGATCTTCCCATAGTTTATGGGTTCATTTACTTATTTGTTCATCCTTTCCATCAGATTTTGAGGGGGCCCCAATGTAGCCTCAGACTCCATTACAGGAAGTGGACCCACAGGCATGTCTCCTCTGCCAGCTTTCTGTTACTGCCATAACCAACTACCACCAACCTCGGGCTTAAAACAATACAGCTCATTATCTTACAGTTTGGAAGGTCAGAAGTCCAACATTGGTCTCAATGGGCTAAAAGCAAGGCATTGGCAAGGACATATTCCTTCTGGAGGCTCTAGGGAAGAATCCATTTTCTTGCCCTTTCTCACTTCCAGAGACACTGGCACTGCTTGGACCCTGACCCCTTCCTCTGAGTGCAAAGCCAGCCACACCCGGCTGAGTGTTTCTCAGACTACTATCTCTCTGGCTCTCCGCTCTTCCTCCCACTTTTAAAAGAGTCCTTGTAATCACATTGGGCCTACTGACAATCCAGATAATCTGTCCAGTTTGAGGTCCTTAATTTAATTGTATCAACCAAGTATCGCATGCAATATACTATTACATATTGCCAAGATAGAAGGTAGTATACAGGTTGCAGGGATTAGGACTTGGACATCTTTTTTCTTTTTTTTTTGTAACAAGGTCCCAATCTCTACATTGTTTATTTATGATATCTGATTGAAACTGACTAACCTATCTCCTTGGCTGTGATTTAAGATGTTTCCATAGGCATAATTTTTGCAAATGTTCTCAGGCCAACTCTGACTTACCCCTAATGCTCGGCAAGCATATCTCTTCCCTTGCTGTCTCCAGTTTCAAGACACCCATCTGAAGAAATAATTTATTATTTAACACACATTCATCTGAAGTCCGATTTTGAATGAAACAGCAAACACTAAGGTTAACATCCATAGACTTCTGAGATGAACGGTCTGTCCCTTGCTCTTCTCCAAACTGGCTTCTCTGGGCCCAGCCCCGGGGGCGCGTATGTGGTCGGCTTCCCACTCACAGTGGGACAGATGTGTCTCAGCTCTCTGCTCTTGCCGTGCTTTAATCTCTGCTCGTCTCCAGCCTGCTGAAACAGGGAAGCCTAGATTAGCCATTTTCCTTCTCAGGTTCATTTCTATTTTTGAGACTGTTTACAAGGTTGCAATTTCACACCTGTATATGTAGATTGAGCTGAATGATGCCCATAACCTCCAAAAGTCCATGTCCTGACACCAGAACCTGTAAAAGTGTTGCCTCATATGGCAAAGGGACTTTGCAGGTGTGACTGAGGTCAAGGACCTTGAGCTGGGGAGTGTATTCTAGATTATCTGGACCTATCGGAGGGGACAATGTTACCTGGCTGTGGAGAACCAGAGAGGGATAGCAGTGCAAGGAGGATTTCATGCCCCCCGGCTGGTGTTGACAAGGGTCTAGAGACCTTCAGAACCTGGCAAGGTCAAGAAAACAGATCCTCACACAGAGCCTCTGGAAGGCACAGAGGCTGTCCATACCTTGACTTAAGCCCACAGAGACCTTTGTCAGACTTCTGACCTACATGACTATAAGGTAAAAAATGCATCTTGTTTTAAACCATAAAATTGCAGCAATAGACACTGAAAACAATGAGCATTATTTTCATTTCATGCTGATGATTGCAGCCCTCAAAATAAATAAAATACAGTCATCAGTGGGCCTGCAACACCCTCCTCCAAATCATTAGCCAGAATTCCAATAAACCCCGGCCTAGTGCAGACCCCTGCAGCAGACCGTCTGAGGACGCCTTAGGTTGAAGGAGACATGCAATTAATTAGCATCTTGCATTTCCTGGGCCTGATTTATTAATTGAGCCAATCTGTACCTATCTGACCACACAGGTTTTATCTTTGTAAGAGATATCACCTTCCCTGTCCCTTCCTCCACTGATGTTACAGTCACTGTAGCCCGACCGAACTCCTGGCCAGCACTTCTTCCCCAGCACACACAGACACACAAGAACACATACAGAGATACACACACACAAATATACACATTGACACACATACACAGAAACACACACACAGAGGCACAGACACACATATAGACACACACACAGAGATCCATATAGACACACACACACTTCTCCCTCTTATGAAAAACGCAGCCCACATTTTAGAAAAGCTTTGCTCCCCCAGTGCTCTGATGTCTATTGCCCCAGGGCTTGTGAATTTCTTTCCTGTTCTAAATGTTTTATCATGTTATAAAGTCTGGGATTCTTAAAGGAGCAATAGGTTGTACCAGGTGGTTTTCAAGCTTTATATGAAGAAAGATATTGGATTTTTTCTTCTTCTAAGGAATACCGAGAGTTTCATGGACTCTTCCTATAATTCTTTGAAGGTGTCAACATGAACAGGCAAGGAGCAGCGAGTCCATGATATACACTCTTAACCTCCATTTGACCCAACTGGAAACCCTTCAGCTCCAGACTTGAAGTTCTTGAGATACTCCGTTTAATCTTCTGATTCTTGTTTTCTATAATCGTTCTCAAATCTGTGTTAGACATTATTCCAGGTGCTAGGATACAGTGAGTGTTCTGACTTGAAGATACGGATTTCAGAGTTGTTGTGAAATAGTTAGATTTAAAGTCATTGAACTTACATAGTAATCATCCAGGAGGAGTGTGTGGATGGAGAGGAGAAGACGGGTTCAGCACAGAGCCTCAGAGAACTCCAAACTCAGATGGCCAGCAGAGGGGCAAGACATAGGATGCAGGAAGTTTCCATGATAGAAAGAAAACCAGCGGAGTGTGTAGTATCATAGAAGCCGAAAGAAGTAAGTATTTCAAGGAAAGAGAGAGTGGTTAGTGGTGTCAAATGCTGCTCGGAGGTCAAGTAAGATAAGAACAGAGAAAGAAATATACTGTATGAGTTCACTTACGTGTAAAATCTAAAAAACAAAAGCAAACAAACAAAGAAGAAACAGACTCATAGATACAGAAAACAAATTGACAGTTGGTTGCCAGATGGGAGGGGTTGGTGAGCTTGGTGAAAAGGGTGAAGGAATTAAGAAATACAGATTGATAGTCACAGCATAGGGAATATAGTCAATAAGATAATAGGTGTGTATAGTGCCAGGTGGATACTGAAATTATTGTGAGATCATTTTGTAAATCATATAATTGTCTAGCCACTGTGCTACACACCTGAAAATAATAAACACTAATATTGAATGTTAACTGTAATTTGTAAGTTTAACAAATATTTTTTTAAAAAGAACAGATTAGTGATCATTGTTCTCTAATAGTTGGTATGACAACAAATAAAATGGATGATTGCAAGACCAGGACATGGTGAGAGGGAAGTGGTCCAAAGCATAGAAAGGCAAACTCAGGTAAAAGCAAAAATTTCATTCACAGAAACAAACATGAGTGCAAAAGCTGGAAGGTTGGTAGATTTGGCAGTGAGATTTCCCATCTTACTAATTCTTTGTTCTCTAGAAGTATGAAGCGAGGTCATCATTTGACCTTTGAACATCTTTTTTTTTTTTAATATTATTTATTTATTTATTTTAGAGAGGAGAGAGACAGAGAGAGAGAGAGAAGGGGGGAGGAGCAGGAAACAACTCCCATATGCACCTTGACCAGGCAGCTCCAGGGTTTTGAACTGGCGACCTCAGTGTTCCCAGGTCGACACTTGATCCACTGTGCCACCTCAGGTCAGGCAACCTTTGAACATCTTTATAGCACGAGCTGGTAGAGAGGCTGCTGCCTTACTAGCTAAGATGTAAGTAAGATGCTGCCTGAGTTTCTGGTGCAGGCACTGATTATTCATCAAAAGAATCACATATCTGGTGGGTGAACTTTTAAACAGAAATGATAACTATTATACTACTGATCAGATATTGGAGAATTTACCTGTGAGATTTCTGCTTCTAAAAAAAAGGCTATCCAGAGGTACATAAATGCCTGGAACACTGAATAAATTTTAAAATATGTTTTGAAATGTATGGTAGAGCTGAAAGAAAGTAAGGACAATTCTCTGAGGCTAGAAGTATTAAGAAAGCCAAAAATAAAACAAAACAAAAGAACAAAGAAACAAAAATAGGCTCATAGAAACAGAGGCCAGAGGGATGGTTACCAAGAGGGAGGGGGTGAAAGTGGGTGAAAAGTGTGAAGGGTTAATGCAGTCAATAATACTGTAATAAGTTTATACAGTGATAATACAAACGATTGTCAGAATTAGTGGGGTAATCATATTGTATGGTACAGAAATGTCAAATCACTATCTTGTACACCTGAAACTGATATAACTAAGACAATATTGTATACCAACTATAGTTAAATTTTTAAAAAATTCTCCAGAAAAGAAAGGAAAGAAAGAAAGAAAGGGAGGGAGGGAGGGAGAGAGGGAGAGAAAGAAGGAGGAGGAAGAGGGAAGGAAGAAGCATGAAGGAAGAATGAAGAAGAAATCCAGGACTTCAGAAGAGAAACACTCTCAATGAGTAAGCATGAAAAAAGAAAAATTACAACAAAGGGAAATAGATAATGTAAGTCTGTCTTGTCTTGAGATCTTGATGGAAGAAAAAATAATAATAAAGAGTGGGATATAAAATCTCCTCTGAGAATATCTAACTATAAACCCACATTTAAATTGATTTGGGGCTGAAATTTACTCTAATAAATGTAAGCCACAAATTAAGTTAAAGAGAAATAGACTCCAACTGAGATCTCAAAGAATTCCTACACTAAAGTTCCAAGAAACAGGTATTGAGGGAGAAAGAGAGAGAGAGAGAGAGAGATCCCACAACATAAAGGAAAACAAGATAGCATAGAGACAATTTACAAAATTAGACAATGTAGTCTGACCAGGCTGGGGTGCAGTGGGTAGAGCATCAGCCTGGGATGCAGAGGACCCATGTTCGAAACCCTGAGGTCTCCAGTTTGAGCGTGGGGTCACTGGCTTAAGCGTGGAATCATAGATATGACACCATGGCCACTAGCTTGAGCTCAAAGGTCACCACCAGCTTGAGCCCAAGACCGCCGGCTTGAGCAAGGGGTCCCTGACTCAACTGGAGGCCCCTGTCAAGGCACATATGAGAAAGTAGTCAATGAACAACTAACTAACTTGCCACAACAAAGAATTGATATCCTTGTGTCTGTCTATCCCTATCTGTCTATCTCTCTTGCTAAAGAAAAAAAATCAGACAATATAAGAATACAGATAATAAGACTATTTAGTGAGAATACGAAATAGTGATTTGACATGTGTAAAAAATACCAGGTGGCTAAATGAAAAAAAAACACAACTCTTAGTTTTGCTAAAACTTTGTACTTAAAGTCAATAATACTGTAGTATACAATTAAAAATTTGTTGAGGGAGATCATGTGTTATGTTTCTCAACTGAATAAAGAAAATGAGGCCCTGGCTGGTTGGCTCAGCAGTAGAGTGGTCAGTCCAGCGTGCAGAGTCCTGGGTTCAATTCCCAGTCAGGGCACACAGGAGAAGCTCCCATCTGCTTCTCCATCCTTCCCCCTCTCCTTTCTCTCTCTCTCTCTCTCTCTCTCTCTCTTTCTCTCTTTCTCTCTCTCTCTTTCCTCCCCTCCTGCAGCCAGGTTCCATTGGAGCAAAGTTGGCCCAGGTGCTGAGGATGGCTCCATGGCCTCCACCTCAGGCGTGAGAATGGCTCTGGTTGCAACAGAGCATCGCCCCAGATGGGCTGAGCATCGCCCCCTAGCAGGTATGCAGGGTGGGTCCTGGTGGGGTGCATGCAGGAGTCTGTCTCTTGGCCTCCCCGCTTCTCACTTCAGAAAAATAAAAAATAAAAAGAAAGAAAATGAAATATGATACCAAACAGCTAGCAGAAAAATCAAACTTTGATTTTAAAAGAAAGGTCAATTAGAAAGTTGAGAAACAAACGCTAAAATAAGTAGTGAGATCTGGAGAGAATATTAATGAATTTAAAGATCAAGATGAAAAAATACCAAAAATGCAGTATAAAATGATGAAAAGATGAAAAACATGAAAGGGGGGTAAGAGGCAAGGAATCAAGGAGAAAGTTCTAATGTAAATCTAAAGGGAGCACCAAAGGAGATAATGGAGGGAATGGCAAAGGAAAAATTATTGATAAAAATAAACGATTGAGACCTTTCCAGAGTTAAATCATGACAGTAATCCTCTCATTCTTGAAGCCCAACTATCACCAACATTGCCAAAGAAGCCACATGCAGACACCTCAAAGTGAGGCTGCAGAATCTCCAAGGAAGCACCCAGGAAAAAATCCAAAATCAGAAATCTTACAAAGGATATTAGCCCAATCACTGACTCACAAATAGCAGGAACAACTGAGAGAAAAATCACTGAAAACACAGCACAACTACCTTCCCAACACAGAGGTGAAATTACACAGCTTCACATAAGAAAATTCTAAGGCAGATTATTACCAACAATAAAGGACATCTAAAGGACGAATTCCAGAAAGAAGAGGCTCAGAAAAAATCAAATGATTCTCAAGAAGAAATGAGGAGTAATGAAAATAACAAACATACAGGGAAATAAAGTACAAAATAATAAAATAAATATAGTGTCTAATTTGACATTAAAAATAGATATAGAAGTAAAATATTAGATAAAAATGGCATGTGAGTCAGAAATAGGTAATTTGGTTAGCTTTCTCACCTTAGGAGCATCGTTGCCCCCTCTGTAAATGTTGAGTAGTGGCCATTTCCAAACAGGCTTCTGGAATCTATTTGCTTCTACCTCTGATCAGTTTTGGACATCTTGCTCAAAGCTTTAATGGTTGCATTTTCTGTGAAGTAAATTTCCTAGTAGTGACACTTTGCTACAGACCCAGAGCATTTAAGTAGCTAAACCAAGGGCAATAAATCTAAAAACTCTGCAATTTCTGCTTTTTCCATTTCTATCTCATTTAATAACTAAGAGTGATGAGATAGCAGCAATAACAGCAATCTAAGTAGTTGTATATTTTGTCTAAAATGCCCTAAAATCATTCTGAGCTATTATGTAAATACTCAGATCTGCTCATTATGTTGTTATGGGGGGAGGCTCATCAGTCCTCCTGCCTGTGCTATTTCTTAAGATGAGATAATTAGAAAAGGATTAGCAGTGTAATGTCTGAGGGGTATAAACAATAATTTGAGTCTTTCAGATGTGCTCAAGGTAATTTTAAATAAATTCAGTGTTTGTCTGATGATAGCTCTTCGTTCAATTATAGCTGCCTTTAAAGTAATGCTAATTGAATGGAGTGCCTTTTACTGCAAAATATGACATATTGCATGCTCTCTGTAAATAGTAGCTATCACCATTCTTAGTATAATTTCCAGGTAGAAATAAAATGAACACAAAAAGCATGACCACCATGATGGACTGTTGGTCTTTGGAAGTCTTGGTTCCCTCACAACAGTGATCTGTGGCTTTCCAAGGCCACAGAACTAAATAACAGGTAATATTTAGTTATCACTGTATTTGACTTCTGGGAATCTCTAATTCATTAAGTCCATAAACATCTAGAGAGTGATTAGTATACAATGGTCACTGATGACACAAAAATGTGTAAGATGTGATCTCTGTTCTTTTTTTTTTTTTTTTTTTTTGTATTTTTCTGAAGCTGGAAACGGGGAGAGACAGTCAGACAGACTCCCGCATGCGCCCGACCGGGATCCACCCGGCTCGCCCACCAGGGGCGACGCTCTGCCCACCAGGGGGCGATGCACTGCCCACCAGGGAGCGATGCTCTGCCCACCAGGGGGTGATGCTCTGCCCCTCCGGGGCGTCGCTCTGCCGCGACCAGAGCCACTCTAGCGCCTGGGGCAGAAGCCAAGGAGCCATCCCCAGCACCCGGGCCATCTTTGCTCCAATGGAGCCTTAGCTGCGGGAGGGGAAGAGAGAGACAGAGAGGAAGGAGGGGGGGGGGGGGTGGAGAAGCAAATGGGCGCTTCTCCTATGTGCCCTGGCCGGGAATCGAACCTGGGGCCCTCGCACGCCAGTCCGACACTCTACCGCTGAGCCAACCGGCCAGGGCATGATCTCTGTTCTTAAAGGGTTCACAGCTGGCTACTGTGCTTAGTAAGATCAATGTCTGGACAAAGGGTCACTAGTCCTCTCCCTTGTGCCAGGTGCTGCACTAGCCCTGAGGACACAAAGGTGTGTGCCTGCAGGAGCTCGCCCTCCACTGGGGAATACAGACACATTGTGAACCAATAAATCACAAAGCATCACAGCCATAAAAGAGCTGTGCGCAAAGCACTGAGAAATTCAAGGTTTGAAATAGCTAATCCTGACTGGAGGAGTTGTTGAAAAATTTTAAAGGAGCTTGCATTTGAAATTGGATTTGAAAGATGAACAAAAGAAGAGGAAAGCACATCCCAGACAGAGGGGCAGAGGGGACGGTGTGGCAACAACCAGAGGCGTGAAGAGATGTGCCTGCCACACTGGAGGAAGGCGTTAACGCTTCTGGGTGGCTTGACTGTTGAATGTGTGGGTGAAAACTTAGGTTGAAGAACTAAACTGGGGTCAGTTTGGGATAAATCTTCCAATCTTTGTAAAGAATTTAAAACTTACCCTGGAACAACAGGAATTAACAGGGAAGTTGAAGTAGGAGACTGCTATGTCCAATTTTTTTTTTAATGACTTCAGGACAGCAGTGTTAAAGTTACTTTAGAGATGAGAGAGACTACAGCTCAAGAAAAAAAACAAAACAGTTTATAGGCCATAACAATAGTCCAGACAAGTATGATGATATGGGAATGCTGCCAGACACATGAGAAGAAATTTGACAAAATAGGCAGCTAATTAATTAATTAATTATGCAAGAAGAAAAGTCAAAGATAATGGAGGATTGTCTAACTTGAGAAACTGAGTGAGCCATTTTACCATTATCTGAGATAGGAAGTATAAGATCTAGAGCAGGTTTGGGATAAAAGATAAATTCTGTCTAGCAAAACTTAAGTTTTATATGTTTATGACATCTCAGCAGGAAGGATGTATCTAGCAAGCAATTCAAAATCTGTGGGTGATATTTCTTGAAGAGAAAAATTTGGGAAAAAACTGAAGAAAGGTGGTCAAAGGGCACAAACTTCCAGTTATAAAATAGATAAGTACTAAGGATATAATGTATATAAACCATGACTAGAGCTAACACTGCTGTATCACATATAAAAAGGTGTTAAGAAAATAAATCCTAAGAGTTCTCTCATCACTAGGGGGGAAAATGTTCTTTTTTTTTTTCTTTCGTTCTTTTTATTATTATTATTGTGCCTCTATGAGAAGGTGAATGCTAGCGGAATCTGTTGTGGTAATCATTTCACAGTATGTGCAAAGCAAACCACCATGCTGTATGCCTTAAACTTATCCAGGGATATATATCAATTATTTCTCAATAAAACTGGGGGAAAGTACACAAAGCTATATGTCATTTATACCTCATAAAGCTGGAAAAAAGTTTTTAACTAAAGCAAAAGGAGAAAGTCAGAAGGGACAGATTTTAATATAAAGTTACATTTTGTTACATTTTCTTGGAGAGGCATTGTCAGAATAAAGAGATACTCTTAAATCTTTGTGTCACATAAACAAAACACCTGGATGATATTCTGAGCTGTTTTCTGTATCAACTTAATGTTGCAAAATTGTGAGCAAACAGGCTCCTGATTGGTTATCTGGGCAGAGTCTCAGAGCTTCCCAAAGTCGGCGTATGTCCAGCTAACACCCAGCAGTCCAAACTGGCCTGGTGTTGTAGAAGCATTGCTCTTCCAAACTAGAAACAGGAAACAAATCACTAAAAATAATAACTAATTTTTTTTAATTTAGGGAATGTGATAGCTGAAACAGTGGATGCCTTCTTCCATAAATTCAAGGTTTTAAAACACAAATAATCAAAAGACAGAATGTAGGAGGGAGACCAAAGTAACCTAAGGATTTGTCCAGGAACAAACCACAGCTCATCGTAAGGTCGCTGTGGAGAATGACTGTAAATTCCCTAATCCACAATTGCCCAATCTCTTCTCTAAGTAGAAAACAAAAACAAAAATGCTCAGAATACATTTCTGCTGCTCGTCTACTATTAACTTTATTAAGCCATGACTGGCCACAAACTTAGAGTTTTTAAACTTTCCTATATATTCTCTAACTGCCTGGAATCCTTTGAGGTATGGAGGAGAAAGCACACGGGGCAGCAAGAAGCCCGGAGCAACAACATGACCCCAGACTGAAAGCCTATGATTTCTCTTTGTGAGAACTTCCCTTCTTTTACCTGCATTACCTCTTCAAAGTGAATACACTCATTCCTGGAATACCCAGCACAATGTTTCCGTACCAGCTTGCCTCAAGAAGATGCTAATGGAACTGAGGCCATTTTCACTATCGCCCCACAACATAGTTTTCTTCCTCTGAACTTCCATGATTGCTCGTGTACCTTTCCCTTTGAAGATAAAGCAGCCTGGGAGACAATGTATTCAAACAGCCGGTGACCTTGGATTGCTCTCTCTTTGCTCCTGGTGATATCCCTGCTTTACCCTATCTTTGTATTTCTGCCCTGAAACATCTGAAATTCAAGAATAATGAGACCGGATCCAAGTCCATGCCCCCAAAATACTTCACCTTTTCTTAGAAAAACTAGATATCCTGACATCCCCAAACAAGAAGTCTCCTCTCTACCTATTACATGATGGTAAAGAAATTTAAATAAACCATTAAAATGTTCTATTTCACTTTTCAAATCGGAGTATACGGTAGAAAAGGGGATATAAGCTACGGGCCAGATGACTCATTAAACCAGAAGATGAAAGTATTGCTTCTCCTTGAAACTGCAATTTTACTTGAAGGTATGAAGGAGGATTTTGTCTTAATATTAAATAAGCACAAATATATTAAGGCATAGACTGCCAAGTTTGCATGTTTAAAAAAAAACAAAACCAAAAAGATAAAATATGAGACTTCAAAGAAATTTCAGACCTCTAGACAGACTGTTTTAGCCTGCTTAATCTAGAAGCAAAAATCCCTTCTCGTTTGCCACCAGGGTGTTTCCCATGCTAGGGAGGGTCCCCTCAGCCTGGAAGAGCAGGGGAGGAACCAGGTCAGTCTGGCAGAATGAGTCGGCCTGGAGGATGAAGTCGGTCCCACCCAGAAAGAGAGCGTGCAGACCAGCACACGCCGATTAAGAGGTGAGAGGGTGGACCAGAGAGGACTGCTGTGTCACCTTGGACAGCATATGTCATTTCTCTGAGTCTCAGTTTCCTCATCTGTAAACTGAAGGAATTGTACTAGAAAGAAAAGTCACAACTTCTTTATGATTTTTGAAGTTTCCAACATTTAAATTTAGGAGGTTTCAAATAAAATCCTGGATTATTGTCTTCTCTTTAAAAATTAGAACATCTCACCAGTAAGCCTGTGGCATTCCAGATGGTAACTATACGCTGAGGTAGAGCAAGCTGTTTTTAGACAGGGTACTGGGCCCCAGTATGTCTAGGGTCCTAACTGGGCCCAGGTCACTCCCCACATTGACTTAGGTTGTCCAATCCAGTGGCCTCCAACCACTTGAGGTTACTTAAATTCAAGTTCAAACTAACTAAAATAAGTAAAGTTAAGCTTTCAGTTCCTAGACAAGTTTGAGTGTTCGACAGCTGCTTGTAGCCAGTGGCCACCACACGGGACATCATAGGCATAAAGCATGTCCATCATCATGGAAAGTTTTCCCAGACAGGGTTGCAACATTTGCATACGTGAGCCCAGCTAAATGACATTTTAGATCACTCATAGCCCTGATATTTCAACTTCTCACTAGCAGGGACCATAGCTACTGTACAAGCGCCCCTTCTTAGTCATCTTTCCTTCGCAATCTGCGGCCATGGTGGAGAGGACGCTAAAGGCACAGTCTTGAGCCAGCAGTGCATGTGGCTTCCACTGAACAGGGAGGACCAGGTGTGTGGATTTGTTTTCCCAGGGGCCAGTTTTGTGGGGGCAGCTGGAAGCAGGCAGCTTTGCGATTCAGCTGCTCTTCCTAGACCACAGCCCAGACTGCCCGCTGCACCCAGTGAGAGTGACAGCTCCCAAGCTCTTCTTCAGGAAAGGGTAATTAAGACAGATTCACAAATGTTCCCACTGCAGAGGCACTCCCCTGCAGGGAAATGAGGGCAAATCTAAAAGCGATTAGGCTGTGGACACAACATCACTGAATAAACAATGCAGTTTGCCCCTGGCACAGAGACCTTAGGGGGAGCAGTAGGTGTGAGCAGTGCTAATGTGTAATTACAAGTGAGCTGGATTCCCCATCTGGTTCGTTAGAGCTCCCCCCCACCTCCCCCAGCACCACGGGGCAACGCTTAGCAGTTCATAAGCCCTGTACTTTTCCAGGCAGCAGAAGAACTACATTTTCCTAACACTCTCATTCCCATAGGCTTTCCCCATTTAATCAGTAAAAGTGACATACCCATGTTTGCTTTTATGTGGACTCTAGAATTCAAATTTGGGCTATACCAAAAGTACCCCCTTGGCAGTGGGAACTTGGCGATTTGACACTATTTGAGATCCTCCGTCTGGAAGGAGGAACAGCAGTGACTTTCAGCCCAGCCAACAGTCCGTAAAAGAAAATACCTGAGTCTCACCCAGCCCAGTTAGGGAAGGATTCTGGGGCCCAGGCTCAGGAATTGGTGTGTTTTTAATACATCCCAGAGGATTCTAACATGTAACAAGACTGAGAACCACTGGCTTTTGTAATCTGGGGGTTCAGTCGACCACACTGCCCTCATCCTGCTGTTAGACCTACAGGAAGAATAGGATACTTTCCTGCTGAAATGGATAGTCACAACATTGATAGGCCATGCAGTGGTCACAGGACAGCCTGTTTATAAGGAGCAGTAAGCATCAAAGACACCAGGTGCCAGAATCCAGAAGCTTTTGCCTTTCATCCAAGACCCAAGAGAAGTTCTGCCCTCTCATTTCTAGGTTCCCTGGCACGCTGAGCTTCAGAGAGAGGGCAGGTTTAGCTATGGAATTGGGTTGTGCCCTGAGTAGATGGGCCAGGAAGAGACAAGAAGGAGGCAATGAGAGGAATCCAAGAAGCGAGGGCGGGGGTGGAGAGCTAACATAATAACCCATGCAGCTGCTAAGTCATGAAACTGAGAGTGAAAGAGAGAGAAAAGGCAGTTAGCAATGAGGGATGTGACAAGCATGAGTCTGGCAGCCAGGGACGGCAACAGCTGCCCACATTCTGTGTGTGGTGCCCAGATTAAGCACGTGTCCTCACATGTCCAGTGCGAGGCCCGACAGGCACAGATGTCAGGTGAAAATATGAGCACCTGTGCTTGTGTTAACACTGGCAGGACAGGGTGCTACAAGAAATCTCTGGCGATTTTGAGATTGTTTTGCAAAGCTCAGTAAATCAGCCTGGACCCTGCCGCCTGGCACCACCCCAGCACATCTAAGAAGCAGCGAAACACGGGACAGCTAGTGTTACCAGCTCCCTGACACACAGGCTGGCTCGGGGGCCCCGGCTGTGCAGCTGTCCTCTCCTGACCCCGGAGAAATCTCTCCTTAATGAATTTTCCCTCCTGATATCTCAAGCAGATGGCTCTGCAGGAGAGTGAATACGTTCCCAAATTTTATAGCATGACTCTCCACATCGGGAAATGTGGGTTTGGTTTCGATACTTGCTTTTTTTAAAGGGGTACCGTGAACAAAATAATGCCTTGAGGGCTCTCCACGCCTTGCCAGAAACAGCCAGGCTTCTCCTGAGATCCAGCACTTTCCTAGAATGTGCTCGTTGGCATCCTCGGTGGTGTTGGTAACATGCTGACTTTCTGCCAGTCTTAAGGGACGTTTGAGGGCCTCCCCTGAATAGTGAGCTGTGTGGGCTACTCCTCCTCACCCAGGGGCCTCAGCACTGTGTCGTTCTTGGTGCTGATCACAGCTCTTCTCTGACAAGCCAGGCTCTGGCACACCGATGGCCGTGCCTGCCCTTACACTTGGGCCTCTGTCGTGACATTTTAACTCCTTCTCCTGAGCAGAGGAAAGGAATAAAATACACCACCTCACTGGTACAGTTACCATAGACAGGGATTAGGGCCTCCAGAAGTACTTATTAAAGGAAAACTCAAGAATGCAGAGCCTGTGGCCAGAAAGGAAAAGGTCAATTTCGATGAAAAATGTTGTATAAATCTTGAAACATAAATAAAGCCTTGAGAAGGAGGCAAAGCATAAAAGGCCCCTCTTCACAGACAAGACTCTCACTCGCCCAAGGTGGGAAGGAGCCTCAGAGACCATTTGTTCCAGCAGCTCTCAAGCATGCTACACACTACAGCAACCTGAGGAGGCTCTGTCCTGGAATCATCCTAGAAGCAGAACTTGAGGGGCGGGACCCTGGGGTGGGGAGATCTTCTCAGTTCCCCAGCTTCTGCTGTTCTGGCACTCAGGGACTCCAGGGTGCAGCTGAGCATAAACCAAAGTCCCGGCTGGTCCCTCCCGGGTGTCCAAGCTTGACTGTGCACATGAAGAGCCAAAGGGGAACCCTGGGGAAAGACAGAGACTGATTTAGAAGGTTGCTGTGGGCCTGAAAGACTCCTAGAAGAACTGTGTGCTGCTGCTGGTCACACTCAGACCACACACAGAGATACCAGGCCCTGTGTCTGCCCCTATAAATAGATGACTCACATTAGCCTCTGCTCTTTCTAAGATCAAGATTAGAAAGCCAACATGGCAGGGGGTTGGATGGAAATGACCCATGTTTTTATTTTGGCTCTGGATCCTAATTTCTGTGTAATTTGGAGCAAGTCACTTAACCTTTCTGATCTTTAAATCCTTGGGGGTTAAAAATTGACAGAACATTAATTTTTACCTTACCAAGTTGTTGTACTCATTAGATGACACATGTGAAACTGTTCTGTAAACTGTAAAGCACTATGAAATGAAGGAGTTTATTATTTATAAGATTGACCTTTGAAAGATACCAACATTAGCCCTTCAAATGGTGGTCATTTATTTATGCATGCACATTTTGACAGTCCTTTATCTCAAAAGGAGTCAGTGAGTATGAGCACAATACAATAGATGATTTTCTTTCCTACAAGGTTTTGCCTCTTATGTGTGTGTTTGCATGTGCATTGTGTGTGTGTGTGTGAGAGTGTGTGTGTGAGTGTGTGTGTGTGTGTGTGTGTATGTGTGTGTCCCATTGCTTGGGGGAAAGAATTACATTCTTTTTAACCTAGAGGATTAAAGAATGCAGAGCAAATGTTCAGAAGCAGCAGCCAAACTGGTAGCTTTTCTTGTTCCTTTCTGCTACATTAACACACCCTTCAGCAAAACAAAATGGAACTATGGCCTCGCCAAGTTGATCTCAATGTTTTCCATGGCTTTGTGACGGGTCCCCACTGGAGTAAGTCCCACATCCATGTCTCAGGTCTCACCTCATCAGGGAGATGGGCTTTTCGGACCCTACCCCTTTTTGTGGTTTTCCCAATTCACATTGACATGTCTGGCCAACACCAGTCATGCCAGGCATGGGTGTTCATTCCCAAAAGAAATGAAACCCTTGGCAGATTCTAAAACCTCATTCTGAAAGCCACTGCTGAAGTTGTGCAAACACATTTGGCACATGCCTAAGGGACCAAGCCGTTCTCTGGGTTGAATCGCAGAAACAAAATGTACTTGTCCTACTTCCGAGATCATGTCTGAGGACTTGGCTCCCTTGGTCGAGGAACTGCCTCCTCGCTGATGTCATCCTGCCTCGGAAGACAAACATCTTTCAGTTCAGCAGTTCAGAGCCAGAAGTGAGAGAAGGTGGGGATCAAAGGGAATCAACCCAGGCAGGGCTCTATTGGGACAACTGAGAGAAAAAAACACACCAATTCTTACAACTGAAGAATCTCAAAGGAGAAAGGCATTGGCTGTTTCCGAGGAGGGGCCATGTGGACGAAAAACTCTCCAGCAAGTGTTATGGTTGCAATGCCACATGATTAAGTGGAGTTTATGGAGTTCCAGCTGCTGTCACACACCCCACCTGAAAGCCCCAGTCCCCAGAAGCCCGGGACGGTATTTGACACCCAATCCGTTGGGGGTGAAATCATTTCCACATAGAGCCCGTGCCTGCTGTCCTGCCACTCTGCGTAATGTCTCAGACTTCCAATCCGTTGGGGGTGAAATCATTTCCACATAGAGCCCATGCTTGCTGTCCTGCCACCCTGCGTAATGTCTCAGACCTCCAGCCAAGGCCAGGGTCCTGCTGGCCCCAAGCACATGTCTCAATCCAGGTTCTCTCCCAGCACACAACGTACCCAGGCTGCTCCAGCCTCTCGGAGGCCCATTCCAGAGGAGTTTCTTTTACTTAGGAAAAAAAATAAAAATAAAAAGATTGTCTTTTTCCCATGCACATTTTTCACCTGTAAAATCTGGAATTTTTATTAGATCAGACCTCCCTAATGCCTATTGTTTCAGATCATATATTTCCCCTCTGGGCTTGTGACCAGAATAAAAGCCACCATAAAATGAGGCCTGGTGGTCATGAGAGTCCGATGCCTACATCTTGTGGAGGTTTGCATCAGGATGTTTTAGGAAGACAGTGACAAATAGGGCTCTTCCTTTATAACCTTCAAGGCAGGGGTCCCCAAACTTTTTACACAGGGGGCCAGTTTACTGTCCCTCAGACCCTTGGAGGGCCGGACTATAAAAAAAACTTTGAACAAATCCCTATGCACACTGCATATATCTTATTTTAAAGTAAAAAAAAAAACAAAATGGGAACAAATACAATATTTAAAATAAATAACAAGTAAATTTAAATCAACAAACTGACCAGTATTTCAATGGGAAATATGGGCCTGCTTTTGGCTAATGAGATGGTCAATGTGCTCCTCTCACTGACCACCAATGAAAGAGGTGCCCCTTCCAGAAGTGCGGCAAGGGCTGGATAAATGGCCTCAGGGACCCCTGCTTCAAGGAGTGATTAGCTAGTCTGTGGGTTCATCCCTGGCTGTCTACTGGAAGCTCTTGGATGCTTTTTTTAAGTTCCAGTACCTGAGTCCTTCGCCAATCTAAGTGAATGAAGTCTCTGAGGTGCACCCAGCATCAGTATTTGCTAAAAGCTCCTCTGTTGGTTCCAAGGAATAGCTGGGCCTGAGAAACCATAGCACTCATCAAATCCTCTTTTCTCCTAGGTAAGATTATTTTGGCCCATAGAATTCAAGTGCTTTGTCCAAAGTCACACAGTTAACTGGGGCAAAGTTAGGAGCAGAGTCCAATTAAACCAACTGCTGGGCCAGGTGCCCTGTTGTAACCCCAGCTGAGCATAAAAACAATGATTTTGTGGGGGAGCAGCCAGGAGAGCTATTCTACCTGATGGTTCAAAGGGAAGCTGATTGAACCAGGCTTCCTGGACCTGCTTGTTGGCAGAGTTACTTCATTGATTAATCTGTCACCCCACTGTGGGTCCTTGGCAAACCACTAAGCTTTGCAAAACCTCACATCCCTGGGCTATAAAATGGGGACAGGTGGTATCCAGGGTAGAAAGAGGTAATATAATATCTTTCTCCTAAAATTATGAGCCTTTAATGCAATAACTAAAAAATACATAGCATTTGGCACATAAGTGCTCAGTAATGTGGACTGTTATTAATATCACACTGATTTTAATAATTAATATTATTACTATTAATAATAATAATAGTATTAATAATAATAGTAATAATATTATCCTCATGCTTTATGGTATTAATATCTAAAGCCACATGCAGGACACCAGGGTGAGGCTTGGCGCTAAGATTCAAGGCCAGAAACAGGCAGGGATTGACACCGCAGTCCAAGGAAACATGGCCTTTCTAGACTTCCAAGATGATTTACTGGTTCAAATTCCAGCTGCATTCCTTGGAGTGATGTCCCCGGGCCTCCTGCCCTCAGGGCTCTTTAAGTACCAGTGGTCTCCGTGTTCTCATATTCAGCAGACTAAGGAGGAGAGAATGAAATGTTGACACGTCATCATCCTTCCAGACACGCCTCAATAGACCAGAAGGTTTCCCACCCCACGTACCCATGTCAGACCCCACCCCGCAGTACAAGAAGAAATCATGGAGACTAGAGATATCCACCCCCTTCCTTTCCTCAACTTCTTCCTGACTTCAAGATTGACATCATTGACACCATTACTTCTTGGTCACCTTGATTAAAACTTCATTTTTTTTTTATGATTCCCCTTTGTTCTTCCTTTTTTACCTCTCCTGTGAAGAACTCTCTTCTCTATATCTGCCAACTTAACTTTCACCAGAATTATTCTCCTGAACTCTTTGCAGCTAAGAGTATAATCCTCAGACCAGCAGCTATGGTAACACATGAAAGAATACAGAATCTTGGGTCTTACTTGAGACCTGCAGACCCAAATATGCATTGTAACAAGGTCCCCAAGGTGATTCCCATGCACAGTGAAGTTGAAATGCCTTGGATGACATGTTCTTCTTCCTGGACTTCAGCCACTCTCCTCCTGCTATCCGGGACCACCTGACCACCTTGCTAAAGTGCTGCTTCATGCCGCTCCCAAGCTTCAAACCTTCAGCCTTCCTTACTGGCTACCAAAACAGGTTATATCAGTACGGTGGTTCTCAAACTTTTTGAAGTCGGGGCACATTTCAAATTCTACAAATAATTGTAGGCACACTATATACAAATTTCTGAGAAATATGTTATAATAATTAAGTCAAATATTAAAGAAAAAAATATAAAGTCCAAGCATGCTTTTATGGTAATTAAACAAAATAAATATGACAAAATTAAATTTATTCTGACATTTAAAACCTTTTTATGTTATTTTTTTGAGGTACTTTTTAGAATTTGTAAAAAAGAGGGGTTAAAAAATTTAAAAACGACAAAAAAATTATCTTTTTTTATATATAGATACATTCTTAGTAAGATTTAGCAAATTTGGCAGGTCCCAACATGAATGTGTTAAGTTTTTTATTCCTGTGTTTATGAGAAACATGATCCTGATGTGTCCTAGCAATTTCTTCAATGTTTGGGCATATACTGTATTTGAAAGGCAAACTCTCATTTCCTCGTCAATACATTGAAGAATTCCTCTCTTTTTACTTTTAATTGTGCTGAGCACAGAAAAACCCCACCATACAGATCATCTCAACTTTACACCAAACAAAGGACAGAAGAAACTTGCCTCCAGTCTTTCTGAGGAATATGAGGGGTAGTGTAAACAATCCAGCACCACAGCTTAACAGCCTTTTGCAACCTAATCAGGCAAGTGAGGTGGGGGGTTGGGCAGACTGTCAGCTTACAGCCAATTCCCCACACCTCTGTCCCCAAAAAATCTAAACTCCAAAAACACTGTTGGTTTTTTGGTCCCCAACAGGCACATATTTCTCTGGAATACCATAGGGCGCACCTGAAAATCTTCTAGGGCGCACCAGTGTGCCCTGGTGCACACTTTGAGAACCACCATATTAGTTGTTCATGTACACATTACATGCTCTCAATTACAAGGCATTTCCACTAAGCATCCATCAATGATCCCATCTAATTTATCAATGATTTCATGATAATACTCCAAATAACCCAAATCCAACCATGTAGTTCTGTCTCCCAATATCCACCTTATCTAAGCCACCATGATAGCTTGCCTAAATTACCACAGGAGTCTTCTGTCTGGTTCTCCTCTTCCATTCTTGACTTGCTACTATTCCCTTCTCACATAATAAACTGTGGCCTACCCCCAATTTCCCATTGCCCTTGGAACCAAAAAGACGCTCCTTTCCCTAGACCACACGGTCCTCTGTGATCTGTCCTGGCCATCTTAAGGAACTTGTCTCCTCCATTCTCTTCCTACCCCTCCATCCATCCTCATACATAATCCTGCCCTCACCTCTGCCTGGAACTCTTGTTCTAGATCTCCACATTTCTGGCTCATTCGTATCAGTTGTCCACTCTTCCATGAAGCCTTCCCTAACTACCATATTTAAAGTACCAAAATCAAGTTCTTCTACCATCTCATTTTTTAACCATTGTCTGCTCTCCTCCCTCCACGGCAATTATCACTATCTAAAATTATTTATTTTTGGCGAGTCTATGCATGTGTTACCTGGGTCTCTGCACCAACATGTCAGCTCTTTGAGAACAGAGCTCTGCGTGCCTGGTTTCCTCAATATCTGTAGAATGTAGGAACTAGATAAGTCTTTCTTGAAAGAATTACTGACCAATAACCATTCCCTTGATTTTGAATCTCACTATAATTTTATGGTCACTGGTTCACACATCAATCTACCATCTTATTGGGGATCTCAATTGTTTCATAATTTGCTGAGAGTTAGGCAGTTAATAAATTACAGTATTATAATTCAACTCAGCTCTCTCACTACAAGTTTTATGATTTCCTCAACACATCACTCTCTCTCTTTTTCATATCAGCTATTAAGGCCAATATTCAAGGACATCCATAATTTATAGCTAATTTATCTTTTCCCATTTATTTTTCTTTCTTGATACCTCCCAACAACATATTCTCCCACATTACAAAAAAGCTCTATGTTCACTTCTCCCTGAACACAGCCCATACTCTGGATTGTGTTCATGTTGTATAGTTACCTATACAGAAAGCTTTCTTTCTCTTACTCTCCCAGACCGTCTATGCCTATTGAAATCTTACTTTTATTTAAAGTTCCATAAAATAGACTACGCCTTCCATAAAGAGTTTATGACCCAGTGCATTATCTCCCTATCTTAGATTCTTATAATACCTTACCCCTTCTTTAAAACTTCTTTATGATACATCACTATATGCTGCTTTGTGTCACAGCTATGTAGTACACTTGTCATTCTCCATCTGCCTAATAAATACTATACACTCTGTAGAATACTCCACTCTAAGTCTATCCCAACTCCTTGTCATATTTTTATAGAGTTCCATACACACTTACTGAATTCGCTTGATCCAATGATTGTATATAAAGATGTTTTACTTAAGCAATGTTATGAAAAATATTTATAACATTTGATGTATGACACAAATGTGGGCTTAAAGATCTGTGAAGGAATTAAAGAAACTCAAGGAGAAAAAGAAGAAAAAGTGACTATAATGCACTCCCAGAAATGAACCTGCTTTTAGTTTTCAGAAGAAGAACAAAATACAAAGCTACCCATATAAGGCTCTCCTCTCTGAGAAGATAAAAAATAAGATGAAAAAGAAAGATAAAGAGAAAGTTAGAACTGTTGACTTTATTCGCACTGATTGCCAACAAGTAGAGTGCAGACCATGGGAATTTACTCAAATCTCCATGTGCCTGAGGCTTGATCCAGTAGCAATCAAAAGACAGGATAGAGGTAGCTGCCAAGCCCTGGTCACAAGAGATAGGGAGAGTCAGGAGCCATGCAGGAGTCTAAAAGAAGACTATGCAGAGTATCGTGGTGTCAGCAGCATTTATGGACTACAGTCCACTTTAAGTCCAAAACTGTTTTTAGAGTTTTCTTAAAGGGCCAACAGTGCACCTTGGTCAACTTATATCTTTTTCTTTTCACCCATTTCTCCCCTATTCTTTTCTTCTTTCTAAAGCCCTCTCAGGTTAAGACCATCATGAAATAATCAGAAATGTAGGTTTACTATAAAACTAATGAAAGTTAAGATTTGGGCCCCCTCACATGCATAAGCCCTGTAAAGCGATGAGTTGCTGGCACTTTTACAGAGTTCTAGATGGAAAAGAAAAGCTTCTTTACAAGAAGGAAGCATTTCTACGAAAGTACTTCTGGCAAATTGACTAAAGAGAGCTTGGAAAGAAGGGACATAAAACTCTAAGCTTCCAGTAATTTGTAACAATTTCTTTACTCATTCCAAATAAATATTTATATTCATACTTGACTTCTCATTTTGTATTCTTTTTCATTAAAGAGGACACCTACACACACACACACACACACACACACACACACACACACACACACACACACACTATGTAGCTTTGGGTTTCACAAACCTGAATCTGCCCCCAAAATAGTGTCAATCAGAAACAAGACTGAATGACTTCCTCATTCAACAATGTTTACTAAATACCAGCTCAGTGTCACAGAACAGAGTGAATGTTGGGGAGTGAAAGCTAGGCAGGCACTGGGGCTACAAGAGCAAGAGGTGGACGTGATCCTTGCATTTTTGAGACTTTGTTAGACTGTCAGGACAGTGTGTTCGGGATAGAGTCACATTCCCTAGAATCACTGTACTGAGGCTAATTCCCCAGGTCATCTCTGGAAAGAGTCAGCTGGACATCCATCCACCCCGTTTTAAACTTGTGTACTTATTACAGAAAATGTGGGCATTGATTACCCCATGCTGATTCTAAACCAAGTCAAAAATCAAAGTTATGATCTCCCCAAACCCTAACCTACGTTTATGCTCACTCATCATACCAGTACAACCAAAAACCAGACAGACTGGGTCAGGCACTTTGAAAGGCATGGCAACCATCCAAGGCACTGGTGGCCACCTTGGGTGATCCACCCATCAGTCATCCAGAAGAGGTGCCAGTACTTAGCTACAGTGGCTCTTACACCTCCTTTTAAAAATAAATAAATATAGCATTGATTCTTGGGTTTCATAATAAAACACAATGGTTTCTAGAATAAAGATCTAATTGCAAAGATCTAAATTGCAAAATATAAAATATTGTGTCAAAAAATTACAAAAATAACGAGGCCAAGGTAGTCAGGATACTGATACAGTCATTCATTCTGCAGAGATCTATTGAGCACCTACCATGTGCTACAGGATACATTCATGAATAAAACAGAATCATTGCCGTCTTGGAGCTGACTCTAGAAGAAAGAGATAGACAGTAAGTGAGAGTTTGAGATGAAAGAGAGAGGGGAAGAGAACATGTGTAGGATAAGAAAGGTATGCAGTACCAAGGTGAGGAGGGGAGTGTGCACCCCAAGGATAGGCACTTTGCTGACTGTGCCCTGACATACTTCAGAAGGGTCACAGCAAGGGCTGAAAAGTTATGCTTTGAAACCACAACAAGTATATCCCCAACAGAAAAGGGCAGATTCATGAACACCACATGTTGACACTGTGGTTTAGCGGGTCCTACAAGCACCTGCTCAACTACACAATAAATATATATATTTTTTGAAATACAGTTTTTCCCAGCCAGAGAAAAGATTTCATTGAATGCCATTTAAAATAGATTTTCATTTTATGTCATTTAATTGACTTAAAAAGCACTGACCATAAATTCCACATAATAGGCGGTTCCATTGGGGAGGACTAGTGGGGCAACTGTCAATTAGCTGTTGCATAAAAGGATGCAAATATCTCATTAAAGTGATGGAAGCTTGTATTATTGCATTAACCATGCTGTTCTTGCCATGCTCTACACACCATAGCATAATAACCAATAGATTTAAAGGGTGGAAATTATTCTGAATGTGCATTTAAACTCTGTGTAAATACAAACCATCTTGAACTAGTTCTTAACACCTTTGCCAGCCACTTTCAAATCCTCAAGCACTGGGGAAAATAATTAATAGATGAGATACATGGTGGAATAATTTATGGGCTCTGCCAAGGCACTTTCCAATATGTGATGGTTTATAATCCTGCCTTTAAAAGATGGTTTGTCAAATTCATAAAAATACAAAACTAATTTATCCCGTCTATAAAAACTTCTAATGGTGCCATGCTTCCACCTCCAATTTTTTTCCTAGCTTCTAAGGTAAAGGATTTAAAAATGTCAGAAGAATGCTCGGACAGGTGAGTGAATAGATTGTAAAGCAGATGAGGGAGAGGAGGAAGCATAGGGAGTGCACACTGGTCACTGTCAAGGGCATCAGTCTCAAATGAAACAGGGAAAACAGAAAATATACCAAATAATTCACTCAAACAAACAAACAAACAACCAGAGAGTCAGAAGCAGTACGTTAATGTACATTTATGGTCATAAAGTCCAACTTTAATGTTCATTTAGAGTCATGAATTAGGGAATTGGCTGATAAGTATAACTTGACTTGTGCCCACAGAACTTCTGGAGATTCAACTGCAGAAGCTATGCCTAATTTTAAAAAAATCTTTGTTGAGCGGGGAAGTGGAGTCTCATGACATTTCAAGAAAAAGCATACCTCTGAAGACTGTCTCAAACCTGAATGAAGACAGTAATGAACAACTAAGCAAACACAGTAAAACAGATAATAAGAGAAAGACAAAAGAGGGAATGGGAATAAGGAGGACCAGAATAGGGGTTGCTAATGTAACATGGTCGTCAATGTAGCCTATTTGAGAAGGCAGCATCTAAGCAGAGACTTGAAGGCACTGGGGAGTGAGCCTTGGTGATATCTGGAGAAAGAGCTGAAGAACAGTATGTGCAAAAAACAATAAAATGGAGTTAAGAACATGTCTACCACCTTTGAGATGCAGCAAAAGAGCTTATGTAGCTGAAGCAGGATGGTAGCAAATAAGGGTGCAAGAGGAGACATTGAAAAGGTAATGGAGGACAACTCAGGAAGGGTCCTATAGGTCACTGGAAGGACTCTGGCCATTGGAGGGGTCTGAGCAGTGAAATAGCTGCCATTGAGAACAGGCTAAAGAGGTCAGTGGTGGAAGCAAGGCAACCACTTAGGAGGCTAATGCCATAAATCCAGGTGAGGAATAGCAGTGGTTATGATCAAGGTGGTAGCGGTGGAGGTGATGAGAAGAGGCCAGATTCTGAATATGTTTTTAAGGTATAGCCAATAGGTTTTGCTGATGAATTGGCAATGGTAGTTGGGGGCAGGGGGAGTAAAGGATAACTCCAAAATTGTTGACTTGAGCATTAGAAAGAATAGAATTGCTTTTGTTGGAGTGGGGTAGACCACAGGCATAGCAGGTTTTAAGATTAAACTAGCAGGAGTTTGGTCTTGATAAAGTTAGATTTGACATGATTAATATAAAACCAAATGGAGATTTAATCTAGGTGGTTAGATATAAAAATCTGGAACGAGGTTGGAAAAGTAAATTTAGGAGTTGTGAGTATATCGATGATTGGTAAAGCCATGAGATTGGATAAGGTTACCTAGGTAACAATAGAGAAGAGAGGAGGTCCAAGGTTTCAGCTCTAGGTGCTTCAACATTTGGCAACCAAGAACAAGGAAAAACAAACAAAGGAAACTCAGAAGGAACAACCAATGAGTGAGGAAGAAAGCTAGAAGAACATGGTGTTCTGAAAGGCGAGTGAAGAAAGTACGTGAAATTGAAAAACACAAGTCTAAAGTATTGTTGCAGTCATAGAAATAGAAGAATGAGCTGCAGATAGTAAGTGAGTAGTACTTTAGTAATGGGACTCCTAAAGTTGGGGAGATGGAGAGAGTAGCAGGCAGAATTCTAAGGAAAGATTACATATGTAAATAGACTGTGTTAACCCATGTATGGCCTTGTACCCCCTGAAGGTCTTTGTATACCCCAAGAGGGTCTTGACCCAGACCAGGTCTTGACTTAAGACCACAGAGTGACATAACTTATATGTTCTCTTTTTTTCATAAGCATCCAACTCCTTCCTCATACTCTTGATCCCTCTTTCACAAGAAAACAGAAACAGTAAGAGCTTTCCATATGCCCACCACACCTCCCCCCACAACATGTATCATGTCCATGTGATCTGCCTTCCTTGTGTTATTATGGAGGCATGTTCTCACTCCTATTTGAACACTTGCAAGTGGTTCAGCAAGAAAAGAAAACTAGGTGCAGAAAGAGAGAGGAAGTAAATATGGAAAAATATTAACAATGTTGGTTCTAGGCAAAGGGTATATGAAGGTTCATTGTACCATTCTTACAACTTTGCAAATTTAACTTTTTTTCAAAACAAAAATTTTGGTTAATATGGACCAGCCTTATGCTTACTATAAAATATATTTTTAAAATTTATTCTTTTATGTTTGTGATTATTTACCAAAATATGGGATATATTACATAATTATGGTAAATTCTGTACTAATCATAATCATAATGCTATCTTAAATCAGAAAAATTTAAATAGAGCCTTACAGTCAGGATATTTAAATCATTTTTAATTTAGCCACATATGTGGGTTTTTGTTATAGTAAAGTGATGATAGAATGAACAATAAAATACTTTGAATTATAAAATATAATAAAAACCTGACTGGCCTGACCTGTGGTGGCGCAGTGGATAAAGCGTTGACCTGGAAATGCTGAGGTCGCTGGTTCGAAACCCTGGGCTTGCCTGGTCAAGGCACATATGGGAGTTGATGCTTCCAGCTCCTCCCCCCTTCTCTCTCTCTGTCTCTCCTCTCTCTCTCTGTCTGTCTCTCCCTCTCCTTTCTAAAAAAAAAAACAAAACACCTGACTGGTGGTGGCACAATGGATAGAGCATCAACCTGGGATGCTGAGGTTCGAAGTCACTGGCTTGAGCACGAGCTCATCTGGCTTGAGCACAGGTTCACCAGCCTGAGTGTGGGGTTGCCAGCTTGTGCATGGGATCATCCACATAATCCCATGATTGCTAGTTTGAGCCCAAGGTTGCTGGCTTGAAGCCCAAGGTCACTGGCTTGAGCAAGGGGTCGCTGGCTTAGCTGGAGCCCTCTGATCAAGGCACACATAAGAAACAATCAATAAAGAACTAAAGTGAGGTGCCTGACCAGGCAGGGGTGCAGTGGATAGAGTTGGACTGGTATGCGGAGGACCCAGGTTCAAGACCCTGAGGTTGCCAGCTTGAGCACAGGCTCATCTGGTTTGAGCAAAGCTCACCAGCTTGGACTTAAGGTCGCTGGCTCGAGCAAGGGGTTACTCAGTCTGCCGTAGTCCCACAGTCAAGGCACATATGAGAAAGCAATCAATGAACAACTAAGGTATTGCAACAAAAACCTAATGATTGATGCTTCTCATCTCTCTCCATTCCTGTCTGTCTGTCCCTATCTATCCCTCTCTCTGATTCTCTCTCTGTCTCTGAAAAAAAAAAAAGAACTGAAGTGAGGCAACTACAAGTTGATGCTTCTCATCTCTCCATCTCTCTCCCTTCCTGTCTCTCTCTCTCTTGCTAATATATATATTATATAATATAAAAGTCTATGTTACAAGTGGAGTAAAAAAAGGAGTTCAGACAGAAACTAGAATGATATAAAATTTCTAATTGATAAAGAAGGACATGCTTATGCATTATAAAGTGGATAATGATGGATAGCAAATTTCTAGGATATTAAGATTCCTTCCAACTAATTTAAAAGTTTGTAACTTTTAGAAACTATAAATATTTACACCATAATTATGATTTTTGACTATTTAAATTTTTAATGAAAATTTAAATTTAAAATATGCAAGGGGACACATAGTTTTTAAAAAAATATATTTATGGGGATTTGCAAACAGAAAGTTTGAATATCTTTGCTCTAAGTATAAAATTTGGGTATATAAAAGTAGGGAAATGTCTTATGACTGACTGCTCACTAGCTTTTAGAGCTTACTTAAACTAGTGCTCATAGATCAAAAGAAGACCATAGGAATATGCTTTTCTCTAGCCATGTTTACCTATATGGATGCAGACATGGACAAAAGGAGAATGGGATTTAACTAGGATTAGGACTTTGCCTGGCAAATAAAACAAGGGAGAAAGGAAAAAGAGAGTTAATAGTATATTTCAGTGAGTAATTATAGTGATTGAATATAAGCTGAGAAAGGAAGGAAGTAAGGAAATGATAGGTATATGGGACATAAAAATGTGGTGAGATCAAGAGACTGTAGGTTCTGGTGAGTTTAAAATGTTGTTCAAGTCATGGAAATAGAAGAAGCAAGCTATAGATTGAAAGTGGTGGTTTAAGAATGGGACTCACTGGTTTGAAACCCTGGGCTTGCCTGGTTAAGGCACATATGGGAGTTGATGCTTCCAGCTCCTCCCCCCTTCTCTCTCTCTGTTTCTCTCTCTCTCTCTCTCTCTCTCTCCTCTCTAAAAATGAATAAATTAAATTAAATTTTAAAAAAAGAATGGGACTCAAGGAAAACAAGATGGTAATGGAGTAGGCGGGCGTACCAACTTCCACCTCCCAGAACCAAAGTGGATTACAAACTAATTTTAAGAACCATCATCTGGAGAGATGACGTCATAGTAATGGCGGGGTAGGAAGCGATACCGATAAATCTCCCCCAAACCTCAACAAGATCTTCAACCAGAAACAGAAAAACCTATCCTTGGAGCCTCCAGATGTTTCGCAATACACCCAAAGGTATGATCGAGCGAAAAATTGGCTAAATATATAACCAAACCCCGAAGGAAATAGGGAGTAAGAAATGCTCCGCCTTCCTCACTAACCTAAACAGGGCGATTTTCACTGGAAACTGAGAATATAGAAACTAAGGCGGACAAAGGGGGTGAATAGATCCAGGCAGCGTCACAAACGGCCGAACCAGGCTGTGGCTCGGAGATCCAAGCCGAGGAAAAACTGTTCCTGTGACAACCTGGGCAATACAGCTAACACTCGCGCCAAACCCAGACAAAGAAAGACAAGCAGGGCAGCCATTTTACCTGATCCCCTGGTCGGCGCATAGTGGGTGAGAGATTCCTTCCAAAGCCCCCGGAGGGTGTGCCCATGTTACTCCACAGAGAGGCAGAGTCAGAGGCCTTTGTGTGGGCCGAAAGCCTCCAGGCTGCCCCAGCACCCTGGGAGAGCCGCACACGGGGAGGGAGTGATAGCTAATTCCAACACTGGAACTTTTCAGTGCGGGCGGGGGGTTTCACTCAGAGGGCGAGACTTCCGGTCTAACATCCTGGTCTGCGCGCGCAGATATTGAACGAGAGTTTCCTCCAAGCACCCCGGGAGTGGGTGTCCGCCCATGTTACCAGACAGAGTGGCAGAGCCAGAGGTCTTTGAGTAGGCGGAAGCCCCGGCTGATTATGCTAGCAGCTCTGACTGACTGAGCCTTACCCAGAGCCCTGTTCTGAGTGGGAATAGAGTGGGGAGTTGACAGCTCTTTGAGCCTCTTACTATCCAGGCAGAGGCAGCAGCAACCCCATAGCTGGATTCTCAGTCTACTAATTGAGGAAGGAAAGACTAGGAGAGAGGCTCCAGGAACACGAACTCTCTCACTGTCGGAGCCTATAAATGCTAATGAGCCTCGACTGCCAACGAGACTGAAGCACAATACATGACATCGCCATAGAGACTTATCAACTGCAAACCTCTACCTGAGCGTGCAAAAGGGGCAGAACCTGGGGTACAGAGTCACCGACCAGGAAGAGGGAGAGAAAAGAAAAAGCAAGAAGATAACCTCTCAAAATCAGAATAATCCGCAGACTTTATAACCTATCCCATTTTATTATATTTGTTCGTTTGTTTCTCTTATCTTCATCCTTGATTTTTTTTTTTCCTCCTCCAATTTGGTCGTTTAACTCTCTACCGGTCTAACTCTCTCCTCTCCTTGAACTACACTACCCATAAGTGTTACATCTCCCATTATCTTTTCTTTCCTCTTCCTTTCTCTCTATGAGGGTTGCACTCCAAAACACTTAACTCTCTCTCTCTCTCTCTCTCTCCTCTTTTTTCTTTTTTCTTCTTTTAGTGGTTCCCTCTTTTTTTCTCTCTCTCTCTTTCTTCTCTCCCTCTATATTAGTTTCTTCCTTTCTCCTTTACGTCTCCTCTCATTGAAACCTCAATAACAAACAAATTATTTTATCTGGGACTCAAACTAATGTTTGAGGCATTTTGGGGGGTTTTTACTTCACCTTTTTAACTCACAAGCAGTGCTCCCATCCCTGGCTCTCCATTTTATCAAGCTCTTGTTCCACTAAATACAATAGTAATTTTTTAATTTGTCCCCCCATTTTCCTGTTTCCCTTTTACTCCTCTCATCATAACTCTTAGTCAACCAACACCTAAACGCAAATCATTTTATTCTTGATCCAAATTTTTTCATTATTTGCTTTCTGTGGGTCCATACCCCCCTTTTTTTATTTTTTATTTTCTATTTTTTTTTTTTTTATAATTTTTTTTCTTGCCCCTTTATTACTTTTCCCTAATTCAGGCCCTCCATTACAGGCATTGTTTGTTATATTAAATACAATATAATTCACAGTTCACCACAAGATTTTCTCAAGAAAGAGGGGAGAGGAGAGGAGAGAAAAAAAAGGAGGGGGGGGGAATAATTTCCTTTTTTTAAATTTTTATTTTATTTTAGTTTTCTTTATTTCATTATTAATTTTTTTTTAAAAAACAACTGTTTTCGATTTTTTACTTTTTTAACTTTTTATTTTTTATTAAATCTCATTAATACTATCAACAAAACCACTCTCAGATGCCATTAAGGAAGAGAAAATCAAATATCATGGATACAAAAGAAAGAGAGGTAACACAGCTAGATGAGGAAAAATCTATGGAGAAAAAATTTAATATATTGGAAACCTTGGAGTTAAATGACAGAGAATTCAAGATAGAAATCCTAAAAATACTCAGAGATATACAGGAAAACACAGAAAGGCAATTTAGGGAGCTCAGAAAACAACTCAATGAACACAAAGAATATATTACCAAGGAAATTGAAACTATAAAAACAAATCAAACAGAGATGAAAAACTCAATTCACGAGCTGAAAAACGAGGTAACAAGCTTGGCTAATAGGACAGGCCAGATAGAAGAGAGGATTAGTGAAATAGAAGACAAGCAACTTGAGGCACAACAGAGAGAGGAAGAAAGAGACTCAAAAATTAAAAAAAATGAGATAGCCCTACAAGAATTATCTGACTCCATCAGAAAGAATAACATAAGAATAATAGGTATATCAGAGGGAGAAGAGAGAGAAAATGGAATTGAGAACATACTCAAACAAATAATAGATGAGAACTTCCCAAGCCTGTGGAAAGAACTAAAGCCTCAAATTCATGAAGCAAACAGAACTCCGAGTTTTCTTAACCCCAACAAACCTACTCCAAGGCACATCATAATGAAATTGGCACAAACCAACGGCAAAGAAAAAATTCTCAAGGCAGCCAGGGAAAAGAAGAATACAACATATAAAGGAAGGCCCATTGGATTATCATCAGATTTCTCAGCAGAAACTCTACAAGCTAGAAGAGAATGGACCCCAATATTTAAAGTCCTGAAAGAGAGGAACTTTCAGCCACGAATACTATACCCATCAAAGCTATCCTTCAAATATGAAGGAGAAATAAAAACATTCACAGATACAGAAAAGATGAGGGAATTTATCATCAGAAAACCCCCACTCCAGGAATTACTAAAGGGGGTTCTCCAATCAGATACAAAGAACAAAAAAAAATAAAATAAAGCCACAAGGAAAAGCTCCAAGAAGAACACAATAAAACAAAATTTAAACTGTGACAACAACAAAAAGAAAGGGGGGAGAGGATGGAGATTAACAGTAGCAAAGGATGATGGAGTGCAAAAGTACTCACAAAATAGTGCGCTACAATGAACAGGGTAGGAACCCTTTTCATTACCTAAAGGTAACCACCATTGAAAAAACCACCACAGAAGCACATGAGATAAAAAAGATAGCAACAGTGGAAAGATGTATGGAATACAACCAAATAAAAACAAAAGATAGAAAAACGAAAGAGAAGGATCCAACAAGACACAAAACTAACAGAAAGCAAGATATAAAATGGCAATAGGGAACTCTCAAGTGTCAATAATTACACTAAATGTAAATGGATTAAACTCACCAATAAAAAGACACAGAGTAGCAGAATGGATTAAAAAAGAAAATCCAACTATATGCTGCCTACAAGAAACACATCTAAGCAACAAGGATAAAAACAAATTCAAAGTGAAAGGCTGGAAAACAATACTCAAGCAAACAACACCCAAAAAAAAGCAGGTGTAGCAATACTCATATCTAATAATGCCGACTACAAGACAGAAAAAGTATTCAGAGACAAAAATGGTCATTTCATAATGATTAAGGGGAAGTTGAATCAAGAAGACATAACAATCCTTAATATATATGCACCAAACCAAGGAGCACCAAAATATATAAGACAGCTACTTATTGACCTTATAACAAAAATTGACAAAAATACAATCATACTTGGAGACCTCAATACACCGCTGACAGCTCTAGATCGGTCATCTAAACAGAGAATCAGCAAAGATATAGTGGCCTTAAACAAAACACTAGAGCACCTGGATATGATAGACATCTACAGGACATTTCATCCCAAAGTGACAGAGTATACATTTTTCTCCAGTGTACATGGATCATTCTCAAGAATTGATCATATGTTGGGCCACAAAAACAACATCAGCAAATTCAGAAAAATCGAAGTTGTACCAAGCATATTTTCTGATAATAAAGCCTTGAAACTAGAATTCAACTGCAAAACGGAGGAAAAAAATCCCACAAAAATGTGGAAACTAAACAACATACTTTTAAAAAATGAATGGGTCAAAGAAGAAATAAGTGCAGAGATCAAAAGATATATACAGACTAATGAAAATGACAATACGACATATCAGAATCTATGGGATGCAGCAAAAGCAGTGATAAGAGGGAAGTTCATATCACTTCAGGCATATATGAACAAACAAGAGAGAGCCCAAGTGAACCACTTAACTTCACACCTTGAAGAACTGGGAAAAGAAGAACAAAGACAACCCAAAACCAGCCGAAGAAAGGAGATAATAAAAATCAGAGCAGAAATAAATGAAATAGAGAACAGTAAAACTATAGAAAAAATTAATAGAACAAAGAGCTTGTTCTTTGAAAAGATCAATAAAATTGACAAACCCTTGGCAAGACTTACCAAGGAAAAAAGAGAAAGAACTCATATAAACAAAATCCAAAATGAAAGAGGAGAAATCACCACGGACACCGTAGATATACAAAGAATTATTGTAGAATACTATGAAAAACTATATGCCACTAAATTCAACAATCTAGAAGAAATGGATAAATTCCTAGAACAATACAACCTTCCTACACTGAGTCAAGAAGAAGCAGAAAACCTAAACAGACCTATTAGTAGAGAAGAAATAGAAAAAACCATTAAAAACCTCCCCAAAAATAAAAGTCCAGGCCCTGTCGGCTACACCAGCGAATTTTATCAAACATTCAAAGAAGACTTGGTTCCTACTCTACTGAAAGTCTTCCAAAAAATTGAAGAAGAAGCAACACTTCCAAACACATTTTATGAGGCCAACATAACCCTCATACCAAAACCAGGCAAGGATGGCACAAAAAAAGAAAACTACAGACCAATATCTTTAATGAATACAGATGCTAAAATACTAAACAAAATACTAGCAAATCGAATACAACAACATATTAAAAAAATAATACATCATGATCAAGTGGGATTCATCCCAGAATCTCAAGGATGGTTCAACATACATAAAACGGTTAACGTAATACATCATATCAACAAAACAAAGAACAAAAAACCACATGATCTTATCAATAGACGCAGAAAAGGCTTTCGATAAAATACAACACAAGTTTATGTTTAAGACTCTCAACAAAATGGGTATAGAAGGAAAATATCTCAACATGATAAAGGCCATATATGATAAACCATCAGCTAACATCATATTAAATGGCACTAAACTGAAGGCTTCCCCCTTAAATCAGGAACAAGACAGTGTTGTCCACTCTCTCCACTCTTATTTAATGTGGTACTAGAGGTTCTAGCCAGAGCAATCAGACAAGACAAAGAAATAAAAGGCATCCATATCGGAAAAGAAGAAGTAAAGGTATCACTTTTTGCAGATGATATGATCCTATACATTGAAAACCCCAAAGAATCCATAAAAAGACTACTAGAAACAATAAGCCAATACAGTAAGGTCACAGGATACAAAATTAACATACAGAAGTCAATAGCCTTTCTATATGCCAACAATGAAACAACTGAGAACGAACTCAAAAGAATAATCCCCTTCACAAGTGCAACAAAAAAAATAAAATACTTAGGAATAAACATAACAAAGAATGTAAAGTACTTATATAATGAAAACTATAAACCATTGTTAAGAGAAATTGAGAAAGATATAATGAGATGGAAGAATATTCCTTGTTCTTGATTAGGAAGAATAAATATCATCAAGATGGTTATATTACCCAAAGCAATATACAAATTTAATGCAATTCCCATCAAAATTCCAAGGACATTTTTTAAAGAAATAGAGCAAAAAATCATCAGATTTATATGGAACTATAAAAAACCCCGAATGGCCAAAGCAATCCTAAAGAAAAAGAATGAAGCTGGGGGCATTACAATACCTGACTTCAAACTCTATTATAGGGCCACGACAATCAAAACAGCATGGTATTGGCATAAAAATAGACACTCAGACCAATGGAACAGAATAGAAAGTCCAGAAATAAATCCACATATATATAGTCAAATAATTTTTGATAAAGGGGCCAAGAACATACAATGGAGAAAAGAAAGCCTCTTCAATAAATGGTGCTGGGAAAACTGGAAAGCCACATGCAAAAGAATGAAACTGGACTACAGTTTGTCCCCCTGTACTAAAATTAACTCAAAATGGATCAAAGATATAAACATAATACCTGAAACAATAAAGTACATAGAAGAAGACATAGGTACTCAACTCATGGACCTGGGTTTTAAAGAGCATTTTATGAATTTGACTCCAATGGCAAGAGAAGTGACGGCAAAAATTAATGAATGGGACTACATCAGACTAAGAAGTTTTTGCTCAGCAAGAGAAACTGATAACAAAATAAACAGAAAGCCAACTAAATGGGAAATGATATTTTCAAACAACAGCTCAGATAAGGGCCTAATATCCAAAATATACAAAGAACTCATAAAACTCAACAACAAACAAACAAACAATCCAATAAAAAAAAATGGGAAGAGGACATGAACAAACACTTCTCCCAGGAGGAAGTACAAATGGTCAACAGATATATGAAAAGATGCTCATCTTCTTTAGTTATTAGAGAAATGTAAATCAAAACTGCAATGAGATACCACCTCACACCTGTTAGATTAGCTATTATTAACAAGACAGGTAATAGCAAATGTTGGAGAGGCTGTGGAGAAAAAGAAACCCTCATCCACTGTTGGTGGGAATGTAAAGTAGTACAACCATTATGGAAGAAAGTATGGTGGTTCCTCAAAAAACTGAAAATAGAACTACCTTATGACCCAGCAATCCCTCTACTGGGTATATACCCCAAAAACTCAGAAACATTGATACGTAAAGACACATGCAGCCCCATGTTCATTGCAGCATTGTTCATAGTGGCCAGGACATGGAAACAACCAAAAAGCCCGTCAATAGATGACTGGATAAAGAAGATGTGGCACATATACACTATGGAATACTACTCAGCCATAAGAAATGATGACATCGGATCATTTACAGCAAAATGGTGGGATCTTGATAACATTATACGAAGTGAAATAAGTAAATCAGAAAAAAACAGGAACTGCATTATTCCATACGTAGGTGGGACATAAAAGGGAAACTAAGAGACATTGATAAGAGTGTGGTGGTTACGGGGGGAGGGGGGAAAGGGAGAGGGAAAGGGGGAGGGGGAGGGGCACAAAGAAAACTAGATAGAAGGTGACAGAGGACAATCTGAGTTTGGGTGATGGGTATGCAACATAATTGAAAGACAAGATAACCTGGACTTGTTGATCTTTGAATATATGTAACCTGATTTATTGATGTTGCCCCATTAAAAAAATAAAATTATTAAAAAAAAAAAAAAGAACCATCATCTGGAAAAACCAACTTTGGACTAAATTAAGAGGACTCTTCAGCCAAGGAACACTGAAGAAGCCACACTGACACTGGTAGAAAAAGCGGAAACAGAGAAGGCTGCCCAGCTCCCCGAAGCGAACGGCAGCTGGGAGAGACTCACGTGGCATAAAGTGAGTTTAGCAGAGAGGGGAGAGTCCTGAGTCCCAAGAACAAAGCCCCGGGGTGCAGCCCCAGAGCCTAGAAGAGGTTTATGGACAGTATTTAGCTGGAAACACGTCAGGATACTGTTTGTGAGAAAGAGACTAATTTCTTTGACCCAGGATTCTTCTTAAAGGGACCGTGCAGAACACCTCTCTCACAACCACTCACCCGGGGCTCCGGGGACAGGGAGAGAGGAGAAGACTGGAGTAGCAGGAAGAGAATGTAATCTAGGAGGCACAGGGAGAAACATTTTGAGAGACAGCCACCCTAACCTCTGAGATGAGTCACTTCTCAAATCTGAAGTAAATATTTCCCCTTGAAACAGCAATAAAAGCAAAGGGAAGCAGGACACCAGCAAAACAAACCCTCCCACGGCACTCAGAGCAGAGTCGTTTAAAAGGAAGGAACTTTCAGGACTACAGTAGTGAGTGTTAGGGTCTGAGCTTCAGTGCCTTCACCCACACGGCTAAGGGCTCACCTGAGGGCAGGCGGCAGTGAGACGCGGAAGCAAGGTTCTGTTGGCAAGGGCAAAAGCTGGCTGGCCACCACTGAGGCCCAGGTGTGAGCTCAGTCTTGCCCAGCTGGGGAAGAGGAGGCGTGCAAAAGTTGTCAAGCCCAGCTACAGGCCACCAGCAATCCAGCCTGCAGAGAAAGGGCAGGAACCCCAGAAGGGATGGAGACCCGCCCTTGAGCAAGGGCGCAGGAGCACAGCCTTGCCCCACCCATGGAACCAAGGCTTGTGGCCTGACTTGGGAGCCAGCTCCTCCTGCAGGGGTGGAGCCAAAAGCCCAGAACAGGCAGAGTACCGCTACTGAGTGTGGGCATGCAGTCCCACCCAGCCTGGGGAGCCAAGGCTTGCAGCCATCCCAGGAGCAGGCTTCTCCTGAAAGGGCGGGGCAAAAGTCTGGAATCAGGTGGAGACCCGCAGCAAGCAAAGTGCTCACCCCTGCCCTCAGGGCTGAGCATAATGCCATCCATGGGGGTGGGGTGAAGGCCAAGGCCACTGAACCTTGTACACCTGAGCACTTGATCACAGCCACTCCTGTAAAGGAGAGGTGGAAACCACAGCAACAGCCCCAGTGGACAGGCACTGGCAACACCCATACCCGAACATGCAAGACAGCAACAGCAAAGAGGGTGGTGGGCCTGCAGATAGACCACACCTAAGGAACACAGAGGCCACACGCAGTGGACTCCAGTGGCAAAAACCTTCTTTTACACAGTCAGAATGAAAAGGCAGAGAAATGCAACACAAATGAATCAAGAGAAATCCCCAGAAAAAAACCAGAATGAGTCAGATATAACCAAATTAACAGATGCAGAGTTTAAAATAACAATTGTTAGGTTGCTCAAAGATATTAGAACAATAGATGGTCATTATGAACACCTAAATAAAGAGATAGCAAATATAAAAAAAGGACATTGAAATAATAAAAAAGAATCAGTCAGTCATGACAAATACAATATCAAAAATGAAAAACACAATGGAAGGAACTAAAAGCAGGATGGATACAGCTGAGGATCGAATCAGTGAGTTAGAGGACACGATAAATAAAGGCACGGAAGCAGAGCAGAAAACAGAAAAGAGACTCAAAAACTCTGAGGAAACTCTTAGAGAGCTCTGTGACAACATGAAGAGAAATAACATCCGCATCATAGGGTTCCTGAAGAAGAAGAGAAAGAACAAGGGATAGAGACTTTGTTCAAACATATCATAGCTGAAAACTTCCCTCAATTAAGGCAGGAAAACATCTCACAAGTTCAAGAAGCACAGAAAACTCCATTAAAGAGAAACCCAAAGAAATCTACACCAAGATACATCATAATTAAAATACCAAAGCTAAGTGATAAAGAGAAAATATTAAAAGCTGCTAGAGAAAAAAAGACTATAACCTACAAAGGAGCCCCCAGAAGGATGACTTCCAACTTCTCAACAGAAACACTTGAGGCCAGAAGGGAATGGCAAGAAATAGTGAAAGTAATGCAGAACAAGAGCCTACAACCAAGACTACTTTATCCAGCAAGGCTATCATTTAAAATTGAAGAAGAAATAAAAAGCTTTCCAGATAAAAAAAAACTCAAGGAATTCACTACAACAAAACCAAGGCTGCAAGAAATGCTAAGGGGCCTGTTGTAAACAGATCAAAGGAGAAAAAGAATATAGCAAAAGAGGAATACAGTTTTAAAGAATAAAATGGCAATAAACAATTTCATATCGATAATAACCATAAATGTAAATGGATTAAATGATCCAATCAAAAGACATAGGGTAGCTGCATGGATAAGAAAACAGAACCCATACATATGCTGTCTACAAGAGACACACCTTAAAACAAAATATGCACATAGACTGAAGATAAAAGGATGGAAAAAAATATTTCATGAAAATGGAAATGAAAAAAAAAGCTGGGGTAGCAATACTTATATCAGACGAAATGGACTTTAAAACAAAGACTATATAGTAAGGGATAAAGAAGGTCACTACATAATGATAAAGGGAGCAATCCAACAGGAAGATATAACCATTATAAATATCTACGCACCTAATATAGGAGCACCTAAACATATAAAGCAGACTTTGATGAATTTAAAGGGTGAGATCAACAGCAATACTATAATAGTAGAGGACTTCAATACCCCACTAACATTACTAGATAGATCCTCAAGAAAGAAAATTAACAAAGAAACAGCAGACTTAAAGGACATATTAGATCAACTCGATTTAATAGATAACTTCAGAACCTTTCACCCTAAAGCAGCAGAATATACATTCTTTTCAAGTGCTCATGGTATATTCTCTAGGATAGACCACATGTTAGGGCACAAAAGCAGTCTCAACAAATTTAAGAAGATTGAAATCATATCGAGCACTTTCTCTGATCACAATGGCATGAAACTAGAAATCAACCACAACAGAAAAAATGAAAAATACTCAAACACTTGGAAACTAAATAACATGTTATTAAATAATGAATGGGTTAATAATGAGATCAAAGAAGAAATTAAAAAATTCCTGGAAACAAACGATAACGACTATACATCAACTCAAAATTTATGGGACACAGCAAAAGCAGTCCTGAGAGGGAAGTTCATAGCATTACAGGCATACCTCAAGAAGCTAGAAAAAGCTCAAATAAACAACTTGACCCTGCATCTAAAAGAACTAGAAAAAAAACAGCAAGTAAAGCCCAAAGCTAGTAGAAGAAAGGAAATAATAAAGATCAAAGCAGAAATAAATGACATAGAGGCTAAAGAAACAGTACAGAGAATCAATTAAACCAGGAGCTGGTTCTTTGAAAAGGTAAACAAGATTGATTAAGCTTTAACCAGACTCACCAAGAAAAAGAGAGAGAGGACTCAAATAAGTAAAACAGAAATGAGAATGGAGAAATAACAACTGACACAACAGAAATACAAAATATTGTAAGAAAATACTATGAAGAACTGTATGCCAAAGACAACCTAGATGAAATGGACAAATTCCTTGAAACATATAATCTTCCAAAAATTAATCTGGAAGAATCAGAAAACCTAAACAGACCGATTACAACAAATGAGATTGAAACAGTTATCAAAAAACTCCCAAAAATGAAAGTCCTGGGCCTGATGGCTTCACAAGTGAATTCTACCAAATATTCAAAGAAAAACTATCTCCTATCCTTCTCAAGCTATTTCAAAAAATTCAAGAGGAAGGAAGCCTTCCAAGCTCCTTTTATATAGCGAGTATAATTCTAATTCCAAAACCAGGCAAAGACAACACAAAGAAAGAAAATTATAGGCCAATATTCTTGATGAATTTAGATGCTAAAATCCTCAACAAAATATTAGCAAACCAAATTCAGCAATATATGAAAAAAATCATACACCATGATCAAGTGGAATTTATTCTTGGAAGGCAAGGCTGGTACATTATTTGCAAATCAATCAATGTGATTCATCATATAAACAAAAGGAAGAGAAAAACCACATGATAATTTCAATAGATACAGAAAAAGCATTTGATAAAATCCAGCACCCATTCATGATCAAAGCTCTCAGCAAAGTGGGAATACAGGGAACATACCTCAACATGATAAAGGCCATCTATGAGAAACCCACGGCCAACATCATACTCAATGGGCAAAAATCAAAAGCAATTCCCTTAAGATCAGGAACAAGGCAGGGGTGCCCCCTTTCAGCACTCTTATTCAACATAGTTCTGGAAGTCCTAGCCACAGCAATCAGACAAGAAAAAGAAATAAAAGGCATCCAAATTGAAAAAGAAGAAGTAAAACTATCATTATTTGCAGATGATATGATATTGTATATAAAAAACCCTAAAGTCTCAGTCAAAAAACTACTAGACCTGATAAATGAATTCGGCAAGGTGGCAGGATATAAAATTAATACTCAGAAATCAGAGGTCTTTTTATACACCAACAATGAACTGTCAGAAAGAGAAATTAAGGAAGCAATCCCCTTCACCATTGCAACCAAAAAAATAAAGTACCTAGGAATAAATTTAACCAGGAAGATTAAATCAGAAAATTATAAAACATTGATAAAAGAAATCAGGGAAGATACAAACAAGTGGAAACATATACCGTGCTCATGGATAGGAAGAATAAACATCATTAAAATGTCTATATTACCCAAAGCAATTTATAAATTCAATGCAATATTGATTAAATACCAATGACTTACTTCAAAGATGTAGAACACATATTCCAAAAATTTATATGGAACCAAAAGAGAACATGAATAGCCTCAGCAATCTTGAAAAAGAAGAATAAAGTGGGAGGTATCACACTTCCGGATATGAAGTTATACTACAAGGCCATTGTACTCAAAACAGCCTGGTACTGGCATAAGAACAGGCATATAGATCAATGAAACAGAACTGAGAACCCAGAAATAAACCCACACTTTTATGGACAACTAATATTTAACAAAGGAGGTAAGAGCATACATTGGAGTAAAGACAGCCTCTTCAACAAATGGTATTGGGACAATTGGACAGGTACCTGCAAAAAAATGTAACTAGACCATCAACTTACACCATTCACAAAAATAAACTCAAACGAATAAAAGACTTAAATGTAAGCTGTAAAACCACAAGCATCTTAGAAGAAAACATAGGCAGTAAGCTCTCTGACATCTCTCGCAGCAATATATTTGCCAATTTATCTTCACGGGCAAGTGAAATAAAAGACAGGATAAACAAATGGGACTATATCAAACTAAAAAGCTTCTGCACAGCTAAAGACAATAAGAACAGAATAAAAAGACCAACTACACAATGGGAGTATATATTTGACAATATGTCTGATAAGGGGTTAATAACCAAAATTTATAAAGAACTTGTAAAACTCAATACCAGGAAGATAAACAATCCAATCAAAACATGGGTGAAAGAAAGGAATAGACACTTCTCCAAAGAGAACATACAAAGATGGCCAATAGGCATATGAAAAAATGTTCAACATCACTAATCATTAGAGAAATGCAAATTAAAACCACCATGAGATATCACCTCACACCAGTTAGAATGGCGCTCATCAACAAAACAACACAGAATAAGTGCTGGCGAGGATGTAGAGAAAAGGGAACCCTCCTGCACTGCTGGTGGGAATGCAGACTGATGCAGCCACTGTGAAAAACAATATGGAGATTCCTCAAGAAATTGAAAATCGAACTGCCTTTTGACCCAGCTAACCCACTGTTAAGAATATACCCCAAGAACACCATAGCACTGTTTGTAAAGAAGAAATGCAACCCCATTTCCCTGTTTATGGCAGCATTTTTCACAATAGCGAAGATCTAGAAACAGTCCAAGTGTCCGTCAGTGGACGAGTGGATTAAAAAGCAATGGTACATATATACTATGGAATATTACTCAGCCATAAGAAATGATGACATCAGATCATTTACAACAACATGGATGGACCTTGATAACATTATACTGAGCGAAATAAGTAAATCAGAAAAAACTAAGAACTATATGATTTCATACATAGGTGGGACATAAAAATGAGACTCAGAGACATGGACAAGAGTGTGTGGGTGACGGAGGGGGGAGGAGAGGGAGGGGGTTGGGAGAGGATAGGGGCACAAAGAAAACCAGTTAGAACAGCGGTTCTCAACCTGTGGGTCACAACCCCGGCGGGGGTCGAACAACCAAAACAAACACAGGGGTCGCCTAAAGCCATCGGAAAATACATATTTATTATACAATACATTTTTAAATAAAATATATTTAAATAAAATTCCGATGGCTTTAGGCGACCCCTGTGTTTTGGTCGTTCGACCCCTGCCAGGGTCACGACCCACAGGTTGAGAACTGCTGAGTTAGAAGGTGACGGAAAACTTTTGGACTTTGGGTGATGGGCATGCAACATAATCAAATGTCAAAATAACCTAGAGATGTTTTCTCTGAACATATGTACCCTGATTTACCAATGTGACCCCATTAAAATTAATTTTAAAAAGATATTAGCAAATTCTGCTTATTTAATTTCACTCTAGGTACATTTTTGCATAAATTTAAAAAATAATAAAATTCTGCTTTCCTCATTAAAAAAAAAGGGGACTCAAAGTTGAGAATACTGATGGTGTGATTGGAGAATTCTAAAATGACACCCGAGTGACCCACACCCTTGTACAATCTCCTCGGTTTGTCTGTTGAAGGGACCTATGATTATAAAGATATTGCTCAGGTAATTAGGTTATGTTAATAAAGCAGTTGATTTTCAGAAAGCAAAAGTAGTCTCAATGGTTCTGACTTAATGAGGTTAGTTCTCAAAAAAGACAGTTCTTCCTGATGAAAGGGACTGGAAGCATCAGAATGATTCTATACAAGAGAGAGTGTCTATTGCTGGCTATGAAGATGTAAGGGGCCTTATGTCAAGGAGCGTTAGGTGGCCTCTGGAAGTTGAGAGTATCTCTGACAGCCAGCCAGCAAAGAAATGGGACTTCAGTCCTATAACCACAAGTACCTGAAATCTGCCACAACCACATGGACTCCAAGTGAAAGCACATCTTGGTCAAAAATTCTGACCTACAGAACTCTGGACTAATAAACAGGTGTTATTTTAAGCCACTCAGTTTGTGGTCATTTGTTACACTGCAATAGAAAAGTAATATAGGAGGCTATTGGCAATGTCAATTTCTAAGATATGACCAAAGAAGTGGAAGGATTAGGTTGGATGGAAGACAATATATTGGGGGGGGGGGGGAATATTAGAACACTGGGAGTCACAGGTAGCCAGGGGCTTTAGGCCTGCAACACTGTATGGTCATGTATGGTTTCACAGCCAGGACTTGAGAAGGGAAGGCAGGTGAATCAGGGGAACGGCACCAGTTCCCATGTACTTGCTGGGTTTCTGTGCTTTACGCATGTGCTTTTGATTCATGCTTGCAAAATGCCTATGAGAAGCCCGTCAGCATTCCCGTTTTCAGAGGAGGGTAGAGAAGTGAGTAACCTGTTGAAAGTCACACAGCTAAAAAGAGCAGTGCCGTGATTGAGACCACGTTTGGTCTGACTCCAAGGCCGACCTCTCCCTACCACACTTTCTGACGAAGGCCACCTGTGGTGATAGCTCAAGAAACAAGTCTATCTCTACAAGGAGCTGACCAAAAACTGACACATTTTTAAGACCTTGCCCCCTCACAAAATGGAAAAAGATCACATAACAAAGGAGGGGGTCATAGTCTGGAGAGTTAAGCAGGCGCCACATTAGCTGAGGCCAGCTAAAAGCACACAGGACAACGGACAGGGAGGACTCCTGTCCCCTCAGTCAGACACTGCAAACAAGGACACAAGAGATGACAAAGAGCAAACAAAGCTCCTTCACCAGGAGTCTGGGTCTGTTTTCTGTCTCTGGTGCAGCCCAGACGTTTTTGTTTTGGTTTTGGTTTTCAGCTAAATGCTTTTAGCATTATGAAAGTTCTTATTCACCCTGGTAGACTCTACTTTCTCACAATATTAGCATTCTCAACAACTGTTTAACTCTATTAATGGTTTTCTTGCAGCTTTAATCTATTTATATCTGGGGTAAAAGATTATGAGAGGTGTGTGTGTGTGTGTGTGTGTGTGTCTGTGTGTCTGTGTGTGTTGACCACAGAAATACCTGTTTTTAGAAATTACTACTAAGATGAGAGAAACACAGATGAAAATTGTTACCAGTGGATAAAATGGTCCCTTAAGGGAGGATAATAAGAAAAGAGCTAAAAGGGCAGTAACAGAAGTCACTCTTTTTTTTCTGATCCGTTGAGAGAAATTCAGGTTTGGCTTTTATCTCCATCTGTTGTCTACATGCCGAGCTGGTTGCCTAATATCGCTGTTCAAATTTTGTTTTGTTTTAATCTCTCTGGAAGACTCAAAGTATCATAGGAAGGTTCATTGTCATTCAGCAATTAGTGAGTCTGCAGCCTCCCTCTTCTCCCAACCAGGAATGCAAGGTAATACCATCCTGTGAAAGTCATTTTCTGCCAACATCTTACACATTAATTGGCTGGCATTTTCCAGAGGCAGAAGAGCAAAATGTCAAAAATTCCAGCAGATTTTGTGCATAAAACAGTGGGGACGAGTGAGTACAGGTGGCCTGCTAAGCAACTGCCTACTTTGATCGAAAAGTGTTCCTTCAGTCGTTATGTATGAAAACAACAAAAAAGAATAGTTGAAAGACACAAGCTTCTAAAGACATTTTACTGGTAATTAATCCTCTAAAATGCCCCAATCACCTTGTCACTCTCCTGACATCAAGCCTTCCTGACTTCCTCTTCCTCATGGGGTGATGTCTGAATCTTCAGTTTGCTGTTACAGTTCCGTACACTCAGTGTTCACTCTGTCTAGTTACTTTCTTTCTTATCTTCCCTTAAATGATCATTCCACCCACCCTAATTGATTTTTCAAAAAAAAGTTATTATTTCTATTTTTAACACTGTTTTCTAAGCTTAGAATCATGGCTAGCTCCATAGAACTGTGACCAGTACAGTCACACTGGGCCTGCTTTCGAAACAGTCCACGCTTGGGATTTAATGCTCTGTGGCTGCTGTCTTGAAATTCTTCATAATCTTGCCCTTGAACTTGGGTTGTGTGAGGTCGCTGGGAGAGTCTTAGCCCATCATCATCTCTCTATTCCCACCCACAACCACTGCTCTGTGGGGCCTGGGCAGAGGGGCAGGAACAGTTGGGGTTGGGCATGTGCCCCACAGTGTCTTGGGGCATGGCAAAGCGGACCCTGTCCTGCCCTGGATCCGTGGTGTATTCATCCTCTCGCCTACCCTAATCTACGTGCAGAAAACATCCTGACGCAGAGACTGCCATCCCTTACGGTCCCCCGCTGCTGTGGACTGTGAAGGAAGACAGACTTCTCTGTCCTGTGCGAAGGACCCACACTGTCATTCTGCACTGGGCCCTGCAAATTCTGTGGCTTCTCCTGCTAGAATATTAGATTGTCCATACTTTTCTTTCTATCACATTTCATCCTGATCATTTTAGCTATTTTTTTGAGCTGTTGAGATTATTTAGAATTATAATCATGGCATCATGAATATTACGTGTCTTTTAAACATTTCTCTAAACTACTGATACAAAGGGTAACAGAGCTAAAGATATAGTCTTACTACACCCATTAGAAGACTCCAGTTGGGTTCACCCAATTTATGAACTTAGAGATAAGGCGATATTCAGAGAATACAGAGTAGCCTTGAATAAGTATACACATTTGGGACCCAAAATTTATCACCAAAATTACTGATGTGATCAGAGGGCCACATTAGTGGTCTTCACAATACCCTGGAGCAGTGGTCCCCAAACCTCAGGCCGCGCAGACTGGTATCGGTCCGTGAGCCATTTGGTACCAGTCTGCAGAGAAAGAATAAATAACTTACATTATTTTCATTTTATTTATATTTAAGTCTGAATGATGTTTTATTTTTAAAAAATGACCAGATTCCCTCTGTTACATTCATCTAAGACTCACTCTTGATACTTGTCTCGGTCACATGATACATTTATTCATCTCACCCTAAAGGCTGGTCCATGAAAATATTTTCTGACATTAAACCAGTCCGTGGCCCAAAAAAGGTTGGGGACCACTGCCCTGGAGGATGGAGGAAATGACAAAGGCTAAAGATAGTAAACAGTTTACTGCGGGTCATAAAAGGGAGGTCTGGCTGTTCACAGCAAAGCAAAGAGCTGCCAATCCATACGATTTCTGTTGACTTCCTTGGAAATTTTCAGACTGATTATTGAACAGATCATGATGTGCTTCTAGAAACACACCAAAACTAATATAAACACACATAAAAAGTCATGGTTTTCTATTTTATTGTTTGTTAAACTAAGAAATGAAACACAACTGAGATAAGTACTATAGATGACAATAATGATCAATGGGATTCTGAAATATTAGAAAGAGAAAAAATATCAGAATTAAACAGCAACCAATGTGCATTCTTGTGTTGGTGTTGAAATGACCACTCATAAAAGCATTAACTAAAGAAAACCTGGCTGTATATGATTTATATTTAAAAACCCAGGTTTAGTTTGAATTCATTGCCATTATGCTCAACATACTACAACAACTAAAGCAGCCACCAAAATGTCTAATCCAACTTTATGCCATTTAATTAAAGTTTTACAGAATAATAAAAGTAAGAGTACCAATATGCGAGGCAGCACCACCTCTGGAGCATTGAGAGGTGGGGGAGTCCAGAAGGACATTAACAACCTGAAAAGACAGCCTGATAAAGCTAATAAAATTTTTTCAATACTAATTTGTCAGGATTCTTCTGGATGAAATTGGAGGAAGCTTAACTTTAACTTAGCAAATAAGGAAATTGTATTATTTTATCAAGAAATCATGAATGACAGGGGTGGGAGATAATTGGTGAGTTTCTAAAGCCAGAGACTTCATGCTTCCATGACATTCATTCTCTCATTCTCTTCCTCTCTCCACTGAGGCTTTGCTCCAGCCCAGGGTTATCACCTTCTGTGCATCAACCTTCTTCCTGTGCTCCCATTGACAAAGCGGGAGGGAAGAGAAATAGAATAAAGTGGAAGTAGGCAAAAGAGGTGGCAATAGGCAAGAGGTCCATTATAATTGGAGGCTCCTCTAAAAGAAGGAAAAAGAGAGGATGCTATTTTCAGGAGAAGGGTAAGCTGGTGCTGGGCAGACCAAAACAGACATGCCCCTCACTTCCCAGTGGTGAGTGAGTAGATGTTAAAACCTTCCACAAACGCTATAGCCACATTTATTTAAAATAAATACAAGAATGTGAACATATACACAAAGACAAATCTTGCTTTATGCCACAGAGTACTTAACAGTCGTTTGCAATCAAATTTTTAAATAAACTTTATTGAGATATAATTTGCATAAAATAAAATGTGTTCAGGTTTATAAATTTTGACAAACTTACACACCATTAATTACCATAACCAAGACAAAACATTTCTGTCCCTACAAAACCTGTCTTACTGACTCTTTGCAGTCAATCCAGCAATCCCACATTCTCTGGACCAGCCCCAAGAATTAATGTTTTATTAATTTGGTTATTTTTGTCATTATAGATGACATTGGTCATTTCTAGAATTTCATGTGTATGAAATCAGACAGACTGTACTCCTTTGTGTCTGCTTCTTTCACTCAGAAAAACATTTTCTGAATTTATCTGTTATACAGATTAGTAATTCAATCCTTTTTGTTCCTGGGTAGAAGTCTGTTACATGGATGTACCACAATTTGTTATCCATTCATTCATCAGGTGATGGGCATCTTGGTTGTTTCTACAAGCAATTGATTCCAGTAAAGCTGCTTATGAACATTTGTAGATTGAACTGTGCCCCCAACCCCCCAAAAAAGATATGTTGAAGTTCTAACCCCTGGCACTGGTGAATATGACCTTATTTAAAAATAGGATCTTTTCAGATAAATTCAAGTTAAAATAAAGTCAATAGGATGATCCCTAAATCAATATGACTGGTGTTTTTATAAGAAAGGAAACAGAGGCAGAGACACAGAAGGAGAAGGCTGTGTGATGACAGAGACAGAGATTGGAGTGATGCTTTTACAAGCTAAGAATTGCCAGGGATTGCTGACAACACCAGAAACAAAGAGAAAGTCCTAGAACACGTTCTGCCTTGAAGCCACCAGAGAGAGTTTGTGATCATTTGCAGCAACCTTACCAAGGTAATAAAACATTCAAATACAAGTCTTCATGTAAACACGTGTTTTAATTTCTCTTGTCTAAATACCCAGAAGTAGGATTGCTTAACTGTATAGTGTTTAATTTTATAGGAAATGGCTAAACTGTTTTCCAAAGTGGCAGTACACTTTTTATTCCAGCTTACAATGCTGCTTCATATCCTCAACACTTGGTATTATCAGTCATCTTATTTTCCATTATGATTTTAATTCGTATTTCTCTGAGAGCCATTGATGTTGAGCATCTTTCATGTACTTAGTGACCATTTGCATATCTCCTTGTGAAATGTGCATTTAAATATTTTGCCCATACCTTCGGGTACAACACCTTTATCAGATATAAGCTTTGTATATATTTTCTTTGTGTGTTGCTTGCTTTTTATGATCTTAATGGTATTATTTTGAAAAGTAGATGTTTTCATTTTGTTGAAGTCCATTTCATAAAATTCTTTATTTTATGGTTTGTGTTTGTGGTGTCCTAAAAAATTTTTGCATACCCAAAGTCACAATGATCTTATCTTAGTTGTTCTTCTAGAAGTTTTACATTCTAGATTACACATTTAGGTCTATAATTCATTTTAAGTTAGTTTTTGTGTTTCATGCAAGTGTCAAAGTTAATTTTTTTTTTCTTCATGGACATCTAGTTGCTGAAATGAGCTCAGTGTTTTGTCAAAAATTAATTGGCTATACATGTTTGTGTCTGTGCTTTTCAGGAGTTTACATCTGTTTCATCAATCTCTCCTTATACTCATCTTGAAAACTGACACCATACTATCTTGAACACTTCGACTTTATAGTAAATCTTAGAATCAATCTATACAAGTCTTCCAACTTTGCAATTTTTCAGAAATTGCAATTTTTTTGTTTATGTCTTTATTTATCTTTCAATACCTAATATATGTGCCCAAAATGTTTCAGCAAGAAATAAGTCTTCCTCTTATCTCTAGCTCTTTGGCTGCCAATTCTCCCCCCCCAACCCCCAAAGAAAGACTTCTTTTAAAATTTTTTTCACCTGAAACCTCTGTAATTTTATTAACCATGTCATCCCAATAAATTCAATAAGTAAGTAAATAAATAAATAAGTAGCTTACTTGTCAGAAAAAAAAAGAATTTTATTATTGTTTTCATTTTCTGTGAATATAATTCATTTTTTAATTGTCATATTTTAGAACTATTATTTTAAAAAATGTTATTTACAGACATTTAAAAGGGATAAAATAATACCCTACTTTTATTTTTTATATCAATCCAAATTTTCAGTAAGTATGCTTGTCTAAAGTGAGCTTAGCCACCTAGTCGATATTGGAAAAATTCAGCCTTTACTAATGATGCACTTAATTTTATTCACCAAGAGAAGAAGCACAAGGACATTTGTGTGAGTCATCCACTTGCTTTATTCTGTTAGAGTTATTTTCAGTTTAATTGCAGCATAATTATATAACACGAAGAAATAAGAGCTTGGTAATACTAACAAATTTATCTTTAAAATAGTCTCAAAAGCCTAGTGGAGAATCAGCTATAAGTGTGTGACTCAGAGATCAAGATATTACAAAGTTACAACTGCATAGATAATATTCAATTCAACAAACATTTATCAGTCATCTTGAGTATAAAACCTTACCCTAGGAAATGTAGGAGAATACAGAGATAAATCAAACCATGCCAATGCCCTCTAGAAATTCATAATCTAGAAGGGTAGATAGGCACGTGCATCCCCGATGCAATGAAAAGTTCTAAAACTGAGTTTCCCGTAAAAAACTATGAAAACATAGAGGAAGGCACATTCTGGAAATTAGATAACAGCACCATTTAAGCCCTTCCTAATTTCAAACTCAAGTATTCTCATTTTTAGATGATACCTGAATAGTCCACAGTTCTCCAGGCTTGTGTTTCATTCTTATATTTCATTCTCATTAAGAGGAATTAATTTATCTCTAAATTAGGGCAATGATTCTTCTAAATATAAGTACATAAAAAGAGAAGGTGATGTTAGGACCTAAACTAATCCCTAAGCTTGCCTTCTTTATCACATTTAATTACCCCTTTGGGAACACCAAATAAAAGTAATAAAGTTTTTCTCCCTCTGGTAAAATAAAAAATGAATTTGGTGGCTTGCTCTCCTTAGTGGGAGAGAGATAAGCAATTTAGTAATTTTTCACTAAATTTACTACACAGCCCAGGTAAACATGGAGGAGAAGAGAATTGCTTCTTATAAAACTTGGCATTCCCTCTAGATTCTCAGGAAGCCATGAAGGCTGAACACAAAGAGAAAAAAAAAACTGTACTTCAGAACTCACATTCCTGATTCAGAAACAACATATTGGTTGTGGGTAAAATATGCAGCTGTATGGAATTTAATCACCCAGATTTTCCTGTTGTTTGTTTGTGTTATTAGCACTCAATGATTAATGTGTGTGTTGTAAAGTATATCCCATTAAAACTTATAACTAGACTTTTTATAATTTAGTGTCTTCCTATAATAAAGGTATTCTTGGGAACCCTGAAAGGAAAAAAGAAAAGTTTTATTTTTATTAAATAAGCTACCCTGAGGAAATGAGTGAGAAAGTTCTCAATGAAAATGCTGCATTTGTTTCTATGTATCTTGGTGGCATTGTTAATCACTGAATGATGCATTAACCATTCCACAACGGTCAAAAAGGTATGACCTCTAAAGCTAGATTCACTTTTTCATACATATGCTCATTGATCAAGTCTATAGAAGACTAGTGACATGTGGCTAAAAGTGGGTCACATGACTAAAACTTGAAGTCAGAATAAACCCGACTGGTGCTACTATTGGTTGGCTATTATTTGTATTAGTTAAGAATGCCTTCAGCTGCAAATAACAACAAAAAACAAACAAACAAACAAAAAGCTAATGGTGGTTAAAGCAAATAGGGTTTTATTTTCCTCATATAGCAAGTAGTAGTTGCAACCAATGTTGGCTCAGGTACTCAAAAACCATCACCGACTTAAACTCATTCTATCTTTTCCTTCCATCACTAGCTTTCTTAGTAGGTTGAGTTTTCATCTTTGTAACTATCACTAGTCACAAAATGGCTACATAAACTCCAGGTTTTTTATCTGCATACAGATGGGGAAAAAAATATGGGGACGGTAACACCAGTCCAAATGTCCCCTTTATCAGGAAAAGCAGAAATTTCTCAAAAGCCAGTAGAACTAACATCTCATTGGCTAAACTGAGTTACATTATCACTCTGGCTGCAAGTATAACTAAGAAAGTGAGTACGTGTCTCACTATCTATTATGAAAAGCAGAAAGAAGGAAAATGGTGGAGAATGGCTGTGATGTTAGCCAATAAATGTTTTCCACCACAGTATATAATCAAACCATTATACCTTATTATCCTTTGATTTTCATGATAGCATATAGCAATATCAAAGGGCATTGTGATTATAACAAAATCAAAATAAGGAAGAGTTTACAGATACCTAAGTATATAATGAACTGGACTGATTAGCTTTATCTTTGGCTTATTGGAAGCTTAGGCCTTTCTGCCTATAAAGATAACCTGGGGTAAGTCAGAGCACCAGGGAGCCTTGTTTGTTTTATAGCTGGAAATCAAAAGCCTGAAATAATAAAGTAGCCACACAGAGAGGTGGGCTTGCTGTCATCACCCCATCACCACTCTATTTCAAAGTCTCATTTAGAGGGCTGTAAGCCTTTGAAGCCTTTTGGTCTAAAACTGAAGCATTTCCCAGCAAGTCACTGGTTTTCATGTGTTCAAAGTATAATATATTAGCGTGTACAAGCACTAAAAGAAGACAGTATTTTTTATTTTTATTTTTACAAGAGATAGAGGAAAGGAAGGGGAGAGTGAAAGAAACATTGATTTGTTGTTCCAGTTATTCATGCATTCGTTGGTTGATTCTTATATGTGCTGTGACCAGGGATCAAACTGGCAACCTTGGCATATCTGAACAACAACTCTTACCAAGTGAGCTACCTGGCTAAAGACTGATAGTCATCTTTTGGGTTTACAAACTTCTATGGCTGGTTTTGTTGTGCTTCTTTAGTATTATTGTTATTGTTGAATACAATGTTCTTGGAAATCACTACAAAAGGTAACAAGTACAATGGGATTCATTTCTTAATATTCTGCACCTCTTGGGATCTTCACTCTAACAATACATAAGAGCTTTGTAACAGGAATACTAGAATAAGAACACAATAAACATAATTATGAAAGATAAGTCTTCTGTATACTTTTGTTCTTTCATCTGGGACAATAACCAGAACTATACTGCTCACAAAAATTAGGGGATATTTCATTGCTTCATATTCATTTTGAAATATCCCCTAACTTTTGTGAGCAGTATATTTGGGGGTGTAGGTATATGTTAAAGACTGGTGAGAAAAACACAATGCAGATGACACAGACTTGATAGAACCCACAAAGAACCCAGTCTATAGAATTTTATTAAAACCTGGAGACTTGATAGATGATAGATAGAGAGAAGGAGACAGATAGATAGATAGATAAATAGGTGGGTGGATGAACAGACATATACACAGACAGATAAATTAAGAGAGGGAGAAAAAAATGAAGGTAGGGAGGTAGGAAAAAGGAAGAGTGAGAAAAAATAAAGAGAAAGAGAAAGGAAAGGAGCAAAAAAGAAAGAAAGAATCTTATACCATGCTTTGGCAAGAAGACAGACAAATGGCAAATACAATTATTTGGCCTTAGGAAAAAAACTCACATGAAAAAATTCTAAGTTAAATATGTTTTTGTTTCCCCTTTGTTTCTACTCCCTTCTAGTTTCAATAATACAGTTTACGTACAAGGGAATTTTGAATTACATATATAGTCTTCTTTAACATCTTCCTTTAACAATTAGCTTTATCTTAAGGAAGGCTATGTGTATAGAAAAGAGGTGAGCAGTTTTTTAAATCCAGCAAGGTTAACATTGGTTTACCAAAACAGAGGTGAATACTACAACAGAAAAATAAACACTTTTTTAAAATTCTTACTTAAGATTTAAATTTCTTTTTAGCTCAAGTAAGACCATAACTTGAGTAGCATTACAATTACTACTATGTAAAATATTGCCATGTCTAATGGTGACTCTTTCCAAACCAAGATCTCTGAACTTTAGATATATACTTGACTGGTGGGCTCTAATGACTATAGAAGAAAAAGAACTATATTAATTAATAAAGTTGACAGCAGAAATTCAGTGATTCAAAGTTTAAAACACTAGTTATAAGGATGCTCAATGAAGTTAGTGAGAACATCAACAAGATAAAAAAGGACCAGTCAGAAATGAAGAATACACTAATTGAAATGAAGAATAATTTACAGAAAATCAAAAGTAAAGTAGATGAAGTTGAGAATCAAATCAGCCATTTGGAATATAAGATAGCAAAAAACACCCAATCAGAACATCAAAAAGAAAAAGAAATCCAAAACAAATGAAGATAGTATAAGAAAACTTGGGGATAACTTCAAGCATACCAAAATTCACATTATGGGGATGCCAGAAGGAGAAGAGAGAGAAAGAAATTGAAAACTTATTTGAAAAAAATAATGAAAGAAATGACATACAAGTCAAGGAAGTGGAAAGAGTCCCAAATAAGATGAATCCAAAGAAGCCCACACCAAGACACATTATAATTAAAATGCCAAAAGTTAAAGACAAAGAGAGAATCTTAAAAGCAACAAGAGAAAAGAAGTTAGTTATCTATAAGGGAGCTCCCACAAGACTGTCAGCTGATTTCTCACCAGAAACTTTGCAGGCCAGAAGGAAGTGGCAAGAAATATTCAAAGTGATGAAAAGCAAGGACCTACAACCCAAGATTACTCTACCCAGCAAAGCTATCATTTAGAATCACAGGACAGATAAAGAGCTTCCCAGAAATAGCTAAAGGAGTTCATCACCCCAAAACCAGTATTACCTGAAATGTTAAAGGGTCTGCTTTAAGAAGAATACAAAAAAAGATTTAAAAATATGAATGATAAAATGGCAATAAATACATATTTATCAACTATTGAATCTAACAAACAAAAGAAACAAACAAGCAGAACTGAAACGATACAGAGAACACTTTGATGGTTGCCTAATGGAAGGACAGTTGAGGGGATGGGTGAAAAGGGTGAAGGGTTTAAAAAGTACAAATTGGTAGTTTCGGAACAGTCAGGGGGAGGTAAAGTACAGTATAGGGAACAGATACTGTAATAACTTTACTTTCAACAATACTTTAATAACTTTGTATGTTGTCAGATGGTTGCAAGATTTATCAGGATGATCACTTAGTAAGTTATGTAATATCTAATCACTGGGGCATACACCTGAAACTAATAAAATAATCTATGTCAAGTGCAATTGAAAAATATAAAATGATTTTAAAAAATAATAAACTACAAAAAAAAGAAAAAAGATTAAAAATGAATAATAAAATGGCAATAACTACATACTTATTAATAATTACTTCAAATGTAACTAGATTAATTGCTCTAGTCAAAAGACATAGGGTGGCTGAATGGATAAGAAAATAAAAGCCATATATACGCTGCCTAACAGAGACCCACTTCAGATTGAAAGACATACACAGATTGAAAGTAAAGGGATGGTAAAAGATATTTCAGGGAAAGATAAATAAAAAACAGCTTGGGTAGCAATGCTTATATTAGACGAAATAGACCTTAAAACAAAAGCAACACCAAGAAATAAAGAAGCAATTTCATTTCTAGATATTTATTCAAAGAAATTCAAAACATTTTGAAAGTCATATGCATCCTCACATTCACGGCAGCATTATTTACAATAGCCCAGACATAGACACAACTTGTTGGTAGCTGATTAGTGAAGTGAGATCTGAAGATACTAAGATGAATGATATGTGATCCTGATATTAAGGTGGACAACAAATTTGGTAACAGAGTTCTCACTGATAGTAGAAACAGACTTGAAAAAATAATCCCAGCTGAGTAGGATAAGAATTAAATCAACCTGACCAGGTGGTGGCACAGTGGATAGAGCATCGAACTGAAATGCAGAGGACCCAGGTTCGAGACCCCAAGGTCGCCAGCTTGAGCGCGGGCTCATCTGGTTTGAGCAAAGCTCACCAGCTTGGACCCAAGGTTGCTGGCTCGAGCAAGGGGTTACTCAGTCTGCTGAAGGCCCATGGTCAAGGCACATATGAGAGAGCAATCAATGAACAACTAAGGTGTCACAACAAAAAACTGATGATTGATGCTTCTCATCTCTCTCCGTTCCTGTCTGTCTATCCCTCTCTCTGACTCTCTCTGTTTCTGTAAAAAAAAAAAATTTTTTTTTAATTAAATAAGAAATGAGTTCATGGAACAGTAGTGGGATCAAGCAACCAATGATCACCAATTCTAACTTAATGGGTGTCAGGTGACATTGTAATTATAAACATCAAGAATGCAGGAGAATGAGAGCAAATCTCTCAATGTTAAAAGTATAGAAATAGGACATCTCTTAAGCACGGATAATATTACTAAGGTTATAATAATAGGTGAAGATCAAGAAAAATGGCATATAAAAAGAAGTAATTAGGAAAATGCAACTCAAATCCCAACAATCATAAAATTGCTTCTATTTGTACATTTATTTAGCATTTAATTCCTCCATTACTGAAGGTTAGTGACTTTCCCCTAAAGCTTTTACTGTGGAAAATAAATTCACTTTATAATAATTAGCTTTAGAAAAATGAAGTGCATTTTTTTTTCCATTGAGAAAGAATATGTAGGTGGAAGTCTTCTATTGCAATACAGTGCATTGCAGCGGTAAGACATTTAGGAGGTAAATCAGAAATTTGTGGGTGGGGAGTATTCTTATATGTCTCATTAATATAGTGGACATTACACCAGGAAGGGTGGAAATCCTGCAACGTGTGGGACAACCCCACACCATGGATGGTGAGCCTACATCTTGCGAGACTTTCAAACTCTCCAATGGACATTTACAAAGGTGAGAAACCTATTGATAATTAACTGAGTCTACTACCTAACTCCATTTTACTTATAAATACTTTTTTGTGCTCTATTTTGTGCTCTACATGCTGAATTTTTCAAGAATATAAGTCCATTGAAAATCAATACACAATTGTGCTTTCTTTGGAACTTTACCAGGAGTCACCTACAATTTTGGACATTCAGAAAATTATGTCACTGTCACCTGTGGTATTAGGTTAGCCACCAATACAGAAACATCTTTAACAGTCTGCATTTTCAGCTAACCCAGTCACAGTTATCCCCTTTAACTTACAAATATTTTTATTTATTTCTTATTTCAAAATGAGAACTTTAAGGGGAAAATAAAAGCACAATTCAGTCTTACTGCTCTGAAAACCAGATACAGCGGTACCTTGAGATACGAGTTTAATTTTTTCTGTAACTGAGCTCGTAAGCCAGTCAACTTAGATATCAAACAAATTTCTCCCATAGATTTAATAGATTTAATCCATTCCAGCCCTGTGAAACATCCCCAAACCATCCTAAATTATGAAAAAGACATGCTTTTAATTAAGAAACACATATGTATATTTTACCAATGCATAACAAAATATATGAAATAAAAGAAAAAAGTGTTATTTAGTACTGTGTTCTTACCTTGGAGACAGATGAATGTGGCTAACGGAGGTGAATGGCAGAGGAGGAGGGAGGGAGGAAGGGATGCAGGCACTGTAGACATGTAAACTAAAACTGCACTTTCTTAACACTAAATGTAAACTAAAACTGCATTTTCTTTACTTGAAACAAAACTAAAACTGCACTTTCTTTACTTAAAATGAAACCACAAAAACTTAATTGTAAAAAAAATGCACTTTTTTAGCTTTAAACTTAACCTAAGGTTAACATTATGTATTTTTCATTTAATCATCACCTGTTTTTGCCTTTTTGGCTGCACTTTCAGCACTTTCACTTGCAGGACTTTTGAATAAAAATCTATCCAAAGAGGTTTGCTTTTGCCTGCCTTTTAAAATGTTACAGAAATGTGACAAACAAGTGTTATTAAAAAGTGCTGAAGCACGACCAGTTGAAACTTTTTCTGGGTGTTTCTTTTCAATGAAACTTGAAAGTTTCTTCCACATTGCCAGCATGTCTTTAATTTCACTTGTAGAAATCACTTCCCCCGACTCTACCTCCTCCTCACTACTGATCTCTTGCAGAAGCTCCTTCAACTCCTCAGTTGAAAGTTCCTCCTCATGTTCCTCGACAAGCTCGTTTACATCACCCTCATCTACCTCCAGACCCATTGACTTTCTGAGGGACACAATCTCCTTCAACGCTTCTACCTTGGTCTCAGTCTCTGGTTCGAATCCTTCAAAGTCCCTGTCTGCAACAACATCAGGCCATAACTTTTTCCATGCTGAGTTCAAGGTTCTTCTTGTAACCTCTTGCCATGCCAAGTCAAGTCAATAATGCGTAAACATATCACAATGTTGTAGTGATCATTCCAAAACTCTCGAAGGGTTAGATTTGTATTCTCTGTCACCTCAAAGCAGTGGCGAAACAAGTGCTTTGTGTAAAGCTTTTTAAAGTTGGAAATGACCTGCTGATCCATAGGTTGCAAGATTGAAGTTGTGTTGGGTAAGAGGTAGAAGACTTTCACGAATTTGAACTCATTGAGAATGTCATCACCAGCTGGGTGGGCTGGAGCATTTTCAAGGATTAGTAATGCTTTCATCGGGAGTTTATTTTCTTGAAGATATTTCTTCACTGCAGGACCAAAGATGAGATTTACCCATTTAATAAAAAACTGCCGCGTAACCCATGCCCTAGCATTGGCGCGCCATATAACCTGTAGTTTTTCTTTAAGAATCTTTTGAGTCTTACAAAGGCTCGAGGATTTTCAGAATGGTACACTAGCAGTGGCTTTACTTTACAGTCACCACTAGCATTTGCACATAATGTAAGGGTCAGATGGTCCTTAATGGGTTTATGGCCTGTCAGCTCCTTCTCCTCTGTGGTAATGAAAGTCCTCTGGGGCATTTTTTTCCAAAACAATCCTGTTTCCTCACAGTTGAACACTTGTTGGGGGATGTAGCCTTCCTTTGCAATAAGCGTAGCAAAACGTGCGATGTACTCCTCAGCTGCCTTAACATCAGCATTCGCAGCTTCACCATGCCTCACCACCAAGTGGATGCCAGAATTCTTCTTGAAATTTTCAAACCAGCCATGACTTGCCTTAAACATATCTTCTGCTGCCTCTTTTGAGGCTAATGGTTCTTTCTTCTTCAGTGTCTTTTCACATATTACAGTCTCCGTCACTGTATCTCCTGCCAGCTCTTTCTCTTTCACCCACACCAGCAGAAGCTTCTCCAATTCTTCATAGATATTTGTCCTTAATTGGGACAGAATTGTAGTTCCATTCACTGGATTTGCACTTTTGATGGCATCCTTTTGTTTAAGGATGGTACAAATTGTAGATGTATTGCGGTCGTATAGCCTTGCCAGTTCAATCACTCGTACACCATACTCATGTTTTTCTATTATTTCTTGCTTTACTTCTATTGACATCATTCTCTTATTCTTCTCACCACTGTCCCTTATACTCACTTACTTTGGCCCCATGATAGCACACAAAAAAAAGTTAGTAAAAAATGCAAAAATGATGCAAGAACAAGTACAGCACACAAGATTCGACTTGATTCTGTGGGTAACACGTGAGAAAGAACGAGATGCTGGTGTTGTGCTGCTGATACTGGACCCATGCGCCAACATGCCAACTAGTAGAAGCTTCCTGAATCATGACTCATATCTCAGAATTTTGCTTGGATCTTGAACAAAAATATGGACCGAGTCACAGCTTGTATCTTAAAAAAAATAATAATAATAATGTTGGTCTTCTCGTATGTCAAGGTACCACTGTACAGTATATTCATTATAACTAGGCACAAGCATCAGACCACTTGCTTATATCCTTTAGTGTAGATGAACATATACTTATGGAACACATAAAATTTTATTATAAATTACTTTGCATTTATTTCTATTACAGATTTACACTGTATTGATTTTTTAGAATAGTGTGTGTGTGTGTGTGTGTGTGTGTGTGTATGTGTAAAATTACCTATGTTGTCTTTACTTATGAAAAACTTGTGGCTCCAAGAGGTGATAGGTCTCCCCAAGTTGACTAGTTATTAAGTGGCAAAATCAAGAGAAGACATTTTTACTGATCTCCTCCCATAAACCAAGCTCCTACAAGTCACTTTTGATACCCTTTAATCATTGGCACCACAAACAGGTACTTAATGTCCACAAATGCTTAGCATTGTGTAGGGTCTGATGTTGCCAAGTTGAACACGTAACAGTCCCTGTCCTCCAGGGAAGTCAGAACAGAACAATCAATGACCACAAACACATACACAAATGAAATGGTGGTGGTACACAAAGAAGAATTTAACTGCATATGGTTCCAGAATCTCTTCCAAGAAAAGGTGACACACAAGCTGAACCTTCAATGGTGGTTAGGAACGATTCTGCTAGATAGGAATGAAGAGCACTTCAAGCAGAAGAAACAGACAATCCTGGAGGAAAGCCGAAGAGAGCAGGGCGCTCCTGCAGAACAGAAGGTACTTGAGTTTATCATTGGCTTAAGGTGAGAACACAAGTGGTGAGGAATGGAGCTGGGGAGAACAGAGGGACACAGCTCATAGAGAACATGGTTTCCCAGGTCAAGGAAGCTGAACTTCCCCTGGAAGCTCCGGAAGGAAATGGTGAAGCTCTTAAACAGAGGCGTGACGCTGGACCACTTACTCTGGTGGTAGCAGAAATTTTCAAATGGGATGTATTACAGCAACCCAGAGAAGAAATGAAGAGGAATTGAATTAAATGGCCCTGGGTGGAGAGTTTGAAACAGCGCAATGACACAGGGAAAGTAGAGTTAGCAGGGTTGGTGACTGACAGAATTTTCCAGAGAGACAGAGAGGGAGGACTGAGGGTGGCTCCAAGTGTCTGGCACAGACAACAGAGGGTGAGGAAATCCCTACTGAAGTGAAAATATAGGAGGAAGGGAGTTTGGTCTGGAGTGTGGCTAAGTTCAGACTGGGACATGCTGAGCAGAAAGCATGAATGGGCAGCCAGGTGGAGATGCAGGTCTGAAATTCAGGAGAGGGATCTGGACTAGAGATAATGTGATACCCATCTGGGAAGCATCAGCCTATATTGCCTTATGTAGTCTCCATCACCACCTACTGAGGCAACAGTTACTAGCCCCATTTGATAGATAAGAAAACTGAACTTGCCCTGTCACAAAGTTGGAGAGCTAACATTTTGTATCATCTTCTGTCTGACTCCAAAGCCACACCATATTGTCTTTAAATCAGGAGCCTCATGACTTCCAGCTAGGCACTTTTTTATTACTCCAAACGGTCTTCTCTGTACGTATGATCTTCAATTAAGTTTGTCAGAATGGGTGTATAAAGAAGTACACCTTTCCAGAAATTACTATCACTGGATTCAGAAACAAGGTGAATATGTGTAGTACTGTGACATGTGTGGCACCAGGACAACGGGAGAATGACCTTCCCAAGCCCACTCGAGCCCACAGAGAAGCCTCTGTTACTACATTCTCTGAGTTCACAATACTAAATGACAGCTCTATACAGAAAGTGACAAAAGAGGATCCCAGAGCTCTTACTTAAGGTCCAGGATTCAGGAAATCCACTTCAGATAATAAACTGCTACATTTATTTTATGATATGTTAAGGTAGATTTGTTTCTAAGATACCAAGTCAAAGAGTGACATAACTATTCACCTTCTGAATTTCACATTAGGGAAATAAAAGAGGAGGAAGGTAAGTGGCCAGTACTTAAATTCACAGACAGGCTTGATGATCACAAGGAAATAGACAGCTCTTCCTGGTACTAGGCAGAGTATGGGCTTGCTCTTTGTGTGAACAAGGCAGTGCACGATTGATGGCAAAAGGAAATCTAAACGCCTATCACATGTTAAGGTGAAGGAGTTTACACATGATTAAAAACATGTTCCTGTCACTGTGTAACAGCAATCTGAACTGTGAGCTGACATCTTGGCTGGCCTCATCTGACCCCATCCACCAAGGCTCTGTATTTACAGAGAGCTCTTATAAGAAGTCCTCTTGCAGATCCATCTACTCTGGGTTTAAACCAACCAGAAGCATCTTGGAAGCCACAAGACCTGCCTCTTTAAGTCTCAGCCAACTCATGGCACCAGCAGAGATGCTGGGAGGAGCTATTGCATTTGGGAAATCTGGGTGCTTTTTCCAGCTGAGTCCTGAATCCATCCCTCCATAAAGATGGTAAACTTGAACATGAGTCTCTCAAAGTATAAAATCAGGACATTATAAGTCAAGCTACCTGTCCTGATCACCTCTGGTAAATGCTTTGAGGATAAAATAAAAATAGAGATTTAAATACAAATTTAAAAAGCCAAAAATATAACACATGGTATTATTGGCGTGCTGGTAACTGCCTCTGAATCGTGTATCACACCCAAACAGGATGAAATTTTTAATACACCTAGTTCTGACCACTCTGAACATCAGAATCTTGGTTTGAAGAAAATCTTTAATAGAAGACCTTTTAAAAATTAACAATAAGATGTAATAAAGTTGACTGGCTCATACTCTCTAATGAAAATTGTGTATTATTTTATTAGATAGTCTTAGACCTGTGATGGCGAACGTTTTTATAAAAACCGCCCACTTTTGCAGTGCTGGTCAACCCGGTCCCTCCTGCCCAATAGTGGGCGTTCCAGCTTCATGATGGGCCAGTCCTGGTGCCATTTGGTTGCTCCACTACCACCCACCCTGAAAGCTAGAATGCCCACTAGTCTTCTGTGCAATTTCCTAAAGTGAAGTCCCTAAGAACGAAGTCAGTATCCAATGATAACTAGCTCCATTCCCTCTAATGTGCTTGGTGGGAAGGCGAGCTCCAGTTTGACCCAGGAATAGCCACAAGGCTATCTGCTCTCTGCCCCATACAGCATCACTTCCTTCCACCAATATTCATTGAATCCCTACAGTCTGCCAAGTGCTGTTTGCAGGTGTGTGTGTGGGGTCGGAGATGCTAAAACACATACACACACAATCCTTTCTTTTGAGAAGTTTATCCTCCATACCCAGGTTTGCTCAGGAAAGTTCTCTCCATGAGAGCTAGGGCCATGGGGTTTGCTATAAACACCTCAGGCAGAAAGAGCCACTTGCTGTTGGTGTCAGAGCCTAACATGTATCCCCGCTTGGCCAGAACTCTGGCTGCCGTAATAATGGCAACATCTCCCGAGAAGTGGCAGTCAGCGGAGCAGCTCAGGTGTTCCCATTTCATCACTCACAGGATGCCACTCTCAGAGGATTCCTATGCCTCATAATTATATCAACAGCTCCTTTTGAACACTGCGTGCAGGCCATGTGCTAAGAATTTTGCATTTAATCCTTTTAACAACTATTTTATCAAGTGCTCTGTACACTGAGAAAGATTAAGTAGCAAATTCAAGCTTACCAGCAGCAAGTGGTGAAACCAGAATTCAGCACTAAATCGACTCCAAAGACTAGCCTCGAACTGAAAACCTTGAGTATAGCACAGCTAGGAGAATCTATCAGTTTACAGCAATGGACAATTTCTTCCTCTTTTGGTTCCTCCATGGTTGGGAACAGAATTTATTCCGTTCCGAGAAAATTCAGCCTGGTCCCTATGACTTAGAAAAAAAACGGTAAAGTGTTACATGAGCTGTTTGGATCCAAAGAGCAAAATTAACAAGCCCGACAGCAGCATTCTTTGTTAAATGTCAGCAATGTTCTAGGTGCCGAGAAAGACCTAATTATTGTCAGGACACACAAGGCTTTCCTTCCTTCCTCCCTCGTGGCTCTCAGAGTTGTCTGTGGGCCACTTCGGCAGAGTAGATGGGCTTCCAAACATGGTGCCATCCAAGTTATAGCTGTTGCTCAGCAACCGACAGAAACAAGCACCCGATTCAGTTCCCTCTCTGTCCCACACGCCCTGATGTTCAAGACAGGAGGGAAAAGGGCAACGTGCCTCATGCCACTTCCTAGGACAGGCCTGGTGATTTGAACATGTTAAAAGATAAACCAAGGTACACTGAAAATTTTAAGAGTTCCTTTGAGCAAAAATAAATTCAAATCGGGGAGCACCACATTGGAAGTAGTTAGAAGCACTTCTCGACCAGAGCTTGGGAGAGACTTCCACAGAGAAAACAAACACAAGAGCGAAGTGAGAAAACTATTGACTTTGAGCTATAGCTTAAAGCCTAGTCAGCTGTTTGTGACTAGTTATCCTCAGGGTTTGGATTTTGTAATCTTGTTAGAGGCTCGGATTTGGGTTTGCTTAGGTAGGCCCTCACAGCAGGACAGCTCGCTGTCTAATGACCTCCTCGTTTAATTGGTTTAACAAACAAAAGGCAATCCCAAACAGCATTAGGGGTTTCTTAGCGACTTCCCTAGGAACCGCCCTGCTCCAGCAGGGTTCTCGGGTTTCCTGCTTCCTACAACAAACCTAGGAGGAAGGATCTCAGGTTCCTTCACTGGTTGGAAAGAGGTTGGAGAGAAAAACAGCCTCTTTGTAAAAGGCTCATTTGAAAAGGCATGAACAGATGAGTTAGAATCTGGGACTGGACCCAGGTGGAGGTCTTGCCTGGAATTCCAAATACATTCTTTCTGTTATTAAAATAATATAGGGGACTGGGGTAGCTTGTTGCTTCTCTGTGTGGAGTCAATTTGGCCCATGCTGTGTGACCATTTAAAATCTGACCTCAAGTGGTACCAGTTTCAAAATCTTTTCACTCTGGGTATGTTTTCATTCCACACAACAAGCCCATGGCTGTTCTCTAAACTCTTTCTCCAAGCAAAGAGTAACTCAGTAGACTGAGTCTCTTGCCAGAAGTGATGCAATGGATCAAGCTACCCAGTGTCTTGTTCCCCTGGCCCCGCCCTGGTGCCCTGCCCAGGGCCAGCTCTCTGGCCCACTTCTCAGGTCTATCTCCTTACCTCCCAGAGACACAGACCTCCCTTTGTGGTTGGGAGAAGGTGTTTCCAGGTGACTGGATGCACATGGTATTTTCTCCCTCCAACATGAGGAGAGCAGCCTTGCCCTGCCTTGCCTCTCCCACTGAGTTGTGAGTCATCAACACGCAGCATGACAAGCACTTTGGCAATGATGAATGGGGAAAGGGGAGAGGGAACCAAGATGCACCTAGATCTGCCTCCCATGGGCTCCTCTGCAGCCTCCCTTGACCTCCCTATTCCACAATGAAACATGGGGTAAAATACAGAAAAGCCGCCAAGTTTTCCACAAGGCATCTGGTCTTCCAAGATGTAAGTAAGAGGAAACAAATCTCAGTAGTTCTGATCAGCCCACCCATGCTGCTAAAATGACCTATTCAGGCTTTCAGGCGTTTGGAGCACTGAAATTCATGCACATTCTGCCACGCCAGTAACTCGCATAGAAAGATGGCGGGCTGGTGCGCACGGCACCACTGCCTTCTGCTGCCACTTCCAATTCCTTTGACATGCCCTGCCCCTGGTTCACTGAGGACATCCTCCTTTAGCTGGGGCCTGGAGCAGATGAAAAAGCAATTGTAAAACACCCCCAGAGGAGCAGCCAGTTGTCATGATCTCTGAGAGGAAGGAAATAAGATGGTGTTTTATTTTTAAGTAGCCCATGAGATTTCAATGATTACATTAAAATTTTAATCACAAACTCCTTAAGTTAGGAAGGGAAAAAGAAAAAAGAAAAAAAAACCCACAAAGGACTCATTGTAGTAGACAGTTTCACCATTTGGAGCTCTTTTATAAATTTGTGTCAGATCACAATTTGCTGTCTGGGAAATGTAAATTAGTTATTAATGAGCCAAAATTCTAACATCAAAGCCTGTGCATGCACATGCCAGAGAGAAACAAAGAGCTTTTCACAGCACTATCTAACTCTCTGTGCACTGGCCTCCGTGTGGCATTCTTTTCAACAATCTTTGCTGCCTTACGAAGGAGGTCAATTTTTGCAAGTGTAACCACATAGGGCACCTGAGTCATTAGCATTCACTTCCACTTGAGGACTGCATGACTGTCAGGATTTCAGGCAGTGGGAAGCCAGTGCCAAAAGGTGGCTTTGCAAAGAGCAAGGAAGAAAGTGTAAAGTTGGAGGCCCAGCGAGAGACACTGTGGGGGACACAACGGAGTCGTGTCTGAGAGGTGTGTCTCTTTCTCGCAGGCAGAAACCTGGTTCCTTTCACCTCCTTTCTCCGCTCAGCTGACAATATTCAAAGCTCATTTAAAATGTTTGCAATGTGACCTTACCCAGGTGGAATGGGTAAGCACAGATCGGTTTTTGAAATATTCACATATAATTTGCTTCCTATCTTCCCCTTCTTACTCTGAGGGAGATTGAGAGACCACCCGCACAGAATGAGAGAGAGGGGACAGTGCTTTTGTGCCTGTGGAAATGGTGGTCATAGGAACCTAACAGAATTCCTGCCCACACCTGGAGATATTCATGCAATCACTCTTTTAGCAGATACTGTGGTGCTCCTGCAGGATGCCACACTGCACCACACAGTGGAAATGCAACAGCGGGCAAGCAGATAGGTCCCTGTCTTCTCCCAGCGCCCTGCTCAGTAGAAAGGAGAGGCAGTAAGTAATCGCTCAAGTCATCTACAGATGTGCTGAGTGTTAGGGAGGAACCACACACACACATACTCCGAAGCATGAGAATCCATAACAAGGGTCCCTGGCCTAGTTAGGGGTCCGGGAATGGCTTCCATAAGGAAGTGACACTTAGGCTGAGAACCAAAGAGAAGGAGAAAAGAGCTAACGGGGCAGAGAGAAGACTAATGTATAGGTAAAAGGCCCAGGTGTGTGTTGGGGAGGCATCCACAAAGAGGTGAGAGGTGAGAGTTGAGTAGAGAGAATAATGCCCTACCTAGCTCCCTGACCAAGATTCCTTCAGCCCGCCATCCCTGGGTTAGGAGAGCCTCCTGGGGGTGGAGCAGCTGCTTTTCCCAGGCTGATGCCACTCAAAGGGGACTGCTCCACCCAAAAAAAGATGGTGACTGTAGTACTGGAGAATGACTCAACACAAGGGTTCCGATGGCCGTCCCCCACAGTGTCTCTTGCTGGGCCTCCAAATTTACACTTTCCTCCTGCAACTCCAGTCCTCTCAGCTCTCCCTGCTAAGCCCCGGGTAAGTGGCTGTGAACGAGGTTTTTTTGTGCAGGTCCTTTAAAATGAAGTTGTGTCTGAGAGGTGTGCTTTTTCTCACAGGCAGAAACCTGGCTCCTTTCACCCAAAGCAACAGAATATACATTCTTTTCAAGTGCTCATAGTATATTCTCTAGGATAAACCACATGTTAGAACACAGAATGAGTCTCAATAAATCTAAGAAGATGGAAATCATATCAAGAATATACTCTATCACAATGGCATGAAACTAGAAATCAACTATAATAGAAAAACTGAACAATATTCAACCACTTGGAGGCTAAATAGCATGTTATTAAATAACAAATGGGTTAACAACAAAATCAAGGAAGAAATAAAAAATTTCCATGAAACAAATAAAAATGAACATCATCAACTCAAAAATTATGGGACACAGCAACTTAACCCTGCATCTAAAAGAACTAGAAAAAGAACAACAAATAAAGCCAGAGGAAGTAGAAGGAAAGAAATAATAAAGATCTGAGTGGAAATAAATGGCATAGAAGCTAAAAAACCAATACAGAAGATCAATGAAACCAAGAGCTGGTTTTTTGAAAAGGTAAACAAGATTGATGAACCTTAAACCAGACTCACCAAGGAAAAATGAGAGAGGACTCAAATAAAATTAGAAATGAAAGTGGAAAAGTAAAAACTGACACCACAGAAATACAAAGGATAGTAAGAAAATACTATGAAGATCTGTATGCCAAAAAATTGAACAACCTAAGTGAAATGGATAAATTCCTAGAAACATATAATCTTCCAAAACTCAATCTGAAAGAATCAGAAAACCTAAACAGACTGATTACAACAAATCAAATTGAAACAGTTATCAAAAAACTTCCAGCAAACAAAAGTCCTGAACCAGATGGCTTCACAGGTGAATTTTACCAAATATTCAAAGAAGAACTAACTCCTATCCTTCTCAAGCTATTTCAAAAAATTCAAGAAGAAGGAAGACATCCAAGCTCCTTTTATGAGGCAAGCATTTTCCTCATTCCAAAACCAGGTAAAGACACTACAAAGAAAGAAAACTATAGGTCAATATCCCTGATGAATTTAGATGCTAAAATTCTCAACAAAATATTAGCAAACCAGATCCAGCAATACATGAAAAAAATCATACATCATAATCAAGTGGGATTTATTCTGGGGACGCAAGACTGGTACAATATTTTCAAATTAATCAATGTGATTCATCACATAAACAAAAGAAAGGATAAAATCACATAATAATATCAGTAGATGCAGAAAAAGCATTTGATAAAATCCAGCACCCATTTATAATCAAAACTCTCAGCAAACTGGTAATACAGGGACATACCTCAACATGATAAAGGCCATCTATGACAAACCCACAGCCAACATCATACTCAATGGGCAAAAATTAAAAGCAATCCCCTTAAGATCAGGAACAAAGCAGGGGTGCCCCCTTTCACCACTCTTATTCAACATAGTTCTGGAAGTCCTAGCCACAGCAATCAGACAAGTAGCAGAAATAAAAGAAGTAAAAATTGGAAAAGAAGAAGTAAAACTATCATTATTTGCTGATGACATTATGCTATACATAGAATACCCTAAAGTCTCAGTCAACAAACTACTAGACCTGATAAATGAATCCGGCAAGGTGGCAGGATATAAAATTGATATTCAGAAATCAGTGGCATTTTTATACACCAACAATAAACTGTGTGAAAGAGAAATTAAGGAAACAATCCCCTTCACTATTGCAACAACAAAAAATAAAGTACCAAAGAGTAAATTTAACCAAGGAGGTAAAGTACTTGTACTTGGAAAATTATAAAACATTGATAAAAGAAATCAAGGAAGATATAAACAAGTGGAAGCATATACTGTGCTCATGGATAGGAAGAATAAACATCAGTAAAATGTCTATATTACCCAGAGCTATCTATAAATTCAATGCAATTCCTATTAAAATACCAATGGCATACTTCAAAGATATAGAACAAATATTCCAAAAATTTATATGGAACCAAAAAAGAACATGAATAGCCTCAGCAATCTTGAAAATGAAGAATAAAGTGGGAGGTATCACACTTCCTGATAGCAAGTTATACTACAAAGCCACTATACTCAAAACAGCTTGGTACTGGCATAAGAACAAGCATACAGATCAATGGAACAAAACAGAGAACTCAGAAATAAACCCACACCTTTATGGTCAATTGATATTTGACAAGGGAGGTAAGAGCATACAATGGAGTTAAGGCAGCCTCTTTAATTAATGGTGTTGGGAAAACTGGACAGGTACATGCAAAAAATGAAACTAGACCACCAACTTACATCATTCATAAAAATAAACTCAAAATGGATGACAGACTTAAATGTAAGTCATAAAACCATAAACATCTTGGAGGAAAACATAGGCAAAGACTCTCCGATATCTCTCGTAGCAATATATTTACTGATTTATCTCCACGGGCAAGTGAAATAAAAGACAGGATGAACAAATGGGACTATATCAAACTAAAAACCTTTTGCACAGCTAAAGACACCATGAACAAAATAAAAAGACAACCCACACAATGGGAGAATATATTCTCCAATATGTCTGATAAGGAGTTAATAACCAAAATTTATAAAGAATTTGTAAAACTCAACAAAGTTTTACAAATCAGAAGGTAGACAATCCAATTAAAAAATGGGCAAAAGAACTGAATAGACACTGCTCTGAAGAGGACATGCAAATGGCCAATATGCACATAAAAAAATGTTCAATGGGCCCTGGCCGGTTGGCTCAGCGGTAGAGCGTTGGCCTGGCGTGCAGGGGACCCGGGTTCAATTCCTGGCCAGGGCACATAGGAGAAGCACCCATTTGCTTCTCACCCCCCCCCCTTCCTCTCTGTCTCTCTCTTCCCCTCCCGCAGCCAAGGCTCCATTGGAGCAAAGATGGCCCGGGCGCTGGGGATGGCTCCTTGGCCTCTGCCCCAGGTGCTAGAGTGGCTCTGGTCGCGGCAGAGCAACGCCCCGGAGGGGCAGAGCATCGCCCCTGGTGGGCGTGCCGGGTGGATCCCGGTTGGGCGCATGCGGGAGTCTCTCTGACTGTCTCTCCCCGTTTCCAGCTTCAGAAAAATACAAAAAAAAAAAAAAAAAGTTCAATGTCACTAATCTTCGGAGAAATGCAAATTAAAACTATGAGATATCTACTCATAGATAACTACTATGAGATATCACCTCACACCAGTCAGAATGGCACTCATTAACAAATCAACATACAATAAGTGCTGGCGAGGTTGTGGAGAAAAGGGAACCCTCCTGCACTGCTGGTGGGAATGCAGATTGGTGCAGCCACTCTGGAGAACTGTATGGGGTTTCTTCAAAAAATAAAAAATGGAACTGCCTATTGACCCAGCTATCCCACTTTTAGGAATATATCCTAAGAATACCAAATCACGGATTCAAAAGAAGAAATACACCCCCATGTTAATGGCAGCAGTGTTTACAATAGCCACGATCTGGAAACAGCCCAAGTGTCCATCAGTGGACGAGTGGATTAATAGCAGTGGTACATATACGAAATGGAATATTACGTGGCTGTGAAAAAGAAGGAAATCTTACCTTTTGTGACAGCATGGATGGACCTGGAGATCATTATGTTAAGTGAAATAAGCCAGGCAGTGAAAGAAAAATATCATATGATCTCACATATATGTGGAATCTAATGAATAAAGTGAAGTGAGGAACAGAATAAAGGCAGAGGCAGGGTCACAGGGAGCAGAAGGACAGCAGTTGAAGGGAAGGGGGATGAAGGGATGGGATCAGAGAAGATAAAGGGATTAGTGAAACTATATATACATAACACAGAGACATAGACAACAGGACAGCAATTCCTAGATAGAAGAGGGAAGGGAGTTAGGCAGAGGGGGCAAAGGGGGTATAAAAAGGGACACAGGTGTGGGGGTGAGGGAGTTATATTCAGTGGATTCACTTGAATCCATGTAAACACAATAAATTCAAAATTAATAATTAAAAGAAAGTGATGGAGAACTAGATCTCATTTCTGGGCAACTGAGGAAGGAAAGCCTGAACAGAAAGAAGCTCTAAGAGCAGATCACTTAGTTAAAGGCTCTTCCTATAAAAAGGAAAGTATTATGAAGAGCTATCACTAGAAAGGGAGCAAAATAAAGTGAAGAACAGTCCTCGCTCTCTATAAAACTGGTATGTTCAGGAAGAGAGGACTAACCCTGTATAGGAAAGATTAAGCATTCTGGAGAGGAAAGGGATCACTGCAAGAATAATGTTCCATGCAAGAATAATGTCCCAGACAGATCAAAGAGGTTGGACCTAGAGTTGTTTCATCTGTGGGTTACAAACCAGCATTTTTGGAATGGAATGGTATAGGAAGAAATGGAATGGAAAGTATTACAACTATCACATTTTAAGAAACTTTTGGTGCATGCACCTGTACATGTGTGCGTGTGTATGCATGTGTCTGTGTGTGTATTCTGAGTAACCATTTAAAGTAAATTCTATTTCATGTGAGTCATGCTCAAAATATGTTTAAAACAGTGGTCATTGGTGGAGAGGTCAGATTCAAGTTTGCTATGACAGTACTGCCGTACTGTTAGCCATGTGTGGACGCCTGCCCCAACCCTGCTACAACTCGGGGAAACCCATCCATGCCAGTGTCTTTCTTCCCACCCTCTCTTTCTCCCCCACCCCTATCTCACTAACCCTCCCTCCCTTCCTTTCTCCCTTCTTTAATAAACATTTTTTTGAATATTCATCTATTTCCTACATTTACTTCCAGGCCCTGGGCATAAAGGTGACCTAGACACAGTCCTATCCTCCCAGAGCTTACAGCACCGTGTTTATGGCCTCGGAAGAATAGCCTCGGGCATCCCACGCCTCTCTCGGGACAGACCAGGACCCACTCTCTTAGTTTGTGCTTGGTGACTCCAACCCTAGCCCAGTCCTGTCTTCTCCCTCCGTTTTTCTGATCCACTTTCTCCTCTCAAATCAGGATAATCGGTATGGTCTCTCTATGGCTCTAATCCTTGCTCTTCTCTCCAAAAACACTCACCCTCGTGGGATTCCGGCCTAGTCTGGCCCGGCCTTAGTTCCAACGCACATGCCCAAGCCGCTGCCCAGGTGGGGAAGGACCTGCCCTCCACACACACAGCAGTGCTGTGTCTCAGGGAGAGGCCAGGAGCAGGGGAGCCTCGGAGCAGACTTCACTCAGAGCAGGACGCCACAGTTCCTGAGAGGAGCTCTGAGCTGCGACGTGGACGAGCCCTGGAAGGTGGACGGTGTGGCGGTTCACACAGGGTCTGGCGGTTCACACAGGGTCTGCAGGCTCACTCAAGTGTGTGGGCGGCTGTACGTGGCCATCCACCTCGGGCGGGTTCTTGTTTTCCAAGTTTTCTTCCACTCCACGGGCAGCTCTTCCAACTGTGGGTTTTACTCCAGGCATCCAGATCCACAGTCTTAGAGGAGGCTTTAAAAAATTATTTTTTTAGTTTTTTTAGAACAGTTTTAGATTTGCAGATAAATTATAAAGATAGTACAGGGAGTTTCCATAAACTCCACATCCAGTTCCCATTAAAACAAGAGAACGCTTTCTGCTGGGATTCATGAGGGGGAGTCTGCAAAGTTTTCAACACTATAGCGTCACTGAGAGAGGAGAGCAGTTTGAAAAGACCCTGAGATGTTTTCTCTGAACATATATACCCTGATTTATTAATGTCACCCCATTAAAATTAATAATAAAAAAAACTGAGAAAACAGCTGTTTGCAAAGCCCTATTTGGTAGATGATCCACCTGAGGTGGATGAGATGAAGGCACTCACCAGTGTTAATGATCTGCGGCACTCAGACGAGGGGTGTCAGGGGCACCCCAGGGAGTGGGGTGGGGCCCAGAGACTGGTACTCCAGGCCCCTGTTCCTGCTTCATCCAGAGCAGCTCTGCAAGGACGTGTTTCACAGGTCAGCTTCTGCACGATAGTGAACTTGAAAAGAGGGTTTCACTGCTTCCACAGCAAAGAAGCAAGCAATATGTATCCAACTGTGCCGTGCTTTCTATGATATTGAATTGGACCCCCTTTACATCAAGAGGAAAAAAATACTGTGAAGAGTTGCTAAACTCTAGTTAATGATATGCATGCCAGTTTGGGGAGGGTTTACTGACATCCACAAGTTACCTTGAAATATAGCAAAAAAATAAAATGGATAATGAATATAGGAGAGGTGAAAGGGTTAAAAATATTCTCAGTAACTCCTTTCAAAGTTTCTGTATATAAGTTTTCATAATAAAATGTGTAGGGAAGATTGACACCAGATGCATATGTTCCAATCAGTGTTTTCTTACCTCTTAAAAGCTGTTTATTTCTTTAAAAAAAAAAAAAGAAAGAAAATTATGCCTGTTCCACCTTCTTACGTGACCAATCTTGTTATCATGTAGATAGAAAGGGAGATAACTGATGCGATAACTTTGGGAAAGTAAAATCCTACCTCAAATATTTTCCTAGTCAATCATTTATTCATTAACATTTAACACCCTAGCTATGCGAACTTCCAAAACCAGCCGGGTGTAATTGTAGCACCTTACCTTTCTGTAATGCAATGACTGGTCGAGCCTGACAATTCTGTAAAATGAATAGAAGGTACTACTTAAGACTCCAGGGCCAGCAGTCTATGGTTACACAGCTAGATTTGGAAATAGAACTGACATCTTCAAGCTCCAGGGAGGTACTATGACCAAGGGAGGAAAGGATAGGTTCACTGCAGCAGCTGCAAAGGCCCTCAGACTGATAGAAACACAAAGTGCTGAGATTGAAATCTACATGTTGATGGGATGGTCAGGTGTGGGGTTAGACATTGTTGCCTATTTCCTTCTTAACTTTAAACTACTATTTGATCTTTTATGGTTGAACATTTTGCAGTGAATAATTTACTAATATATTTTACCAGCCCTCCCTCATTTCAAAATAAATGCTGGATATATACTGTATTTAACTTCAGAAGCTGTGGTGTGTGGGAACTTAAAATTCTGCAATGTGCTCACAAGGAACCTTTAAGGCATAATCACTGAAATATAAAGGACTACAGTTTCCTCCCTGATAAAGTAGGAGGAGCCAAGTTTACAGGAAGACATAGATTTTCTTGAATTTTGTAAGTAAAATAGGTTTTCATGATCATCTGACTCCCCTGTAACTTGGTGTTTCAAAAACTTCTAGGCTAGAGTAATCTAAATTTTAAAACTTGTAATAGAAATCATATACCTATCCAAAATGGTGATGGACAAACTAAAACATTTCTGAGTTTTCATCATGTTATTCTCCTGTGCAGCCAAGCTCATGTTTGCTGTTACAAATGATTCTAATTCATTTGAAAAATCAAAAGAAATATCACTTAATTGTAATTTATTTTATTGGCAGTATTTCAAACCCTAAAAGGAGGATGAGAGAAGAATGGAGAACAAAATAAGTGTTCTTTGTAGAATAATAATCTTGTCAAAATTCTGCTTTAATATGAACAAGAATACAGAGAATCAAAGACTAAGCAGTCTAAGTTCATCCAGCAAGTAAGAGGTGAGTCAGAAATTAACCCAGTACTTATTTGGGTACATAATAATATAAAAGATGTAAATGCATTTTGAGACACTTGTTAAAGCTTTTCTTCTTTAATTAACAAACGGCTGTGTGTGCATTGGGTTGAGAATTCTGCACTTTGTTTTTTCGCAGATCTTTCTGTTGGTAAGGACAGCTTTTCCAAGGTGGCTTGTAGCTGCTTCAAGTGATACAGTAATCACAGGTCCTTCAAAAGTCATACCCTTCAACAGGATCACCCATTATTTCTCAACAAAAGCAGAGAGGACTTACACAGTTCATGCGTCAGCATAGCAGCAGCATCTTTTGTGTGAAAAACAAAGAAGTAAATGCACTCTTTCAAGAAATTATTCAGTGCTTTTGGTCATAGACAACAGAGGCTGAGAGCATAGGTGCATGGATTCTGCCACAAACCCAGCTCAGATCCCAGCTCTGCCACTAATATTGGGCAAAAGGCTTAGCTACTCGGTCTTCTTATCCAGAACATAGGGACAAACTGATGCAAATAAAATACAAAGTTGTACACAGCACACAGTAAGAATTCAGTCAATGTTAACGGCTACCATTAAAACATTGGCTAATTGGTAGCTAGCTACAATGCAGCCAGTGTCTTTGGCTAACTAGAAGATTTTCCTGCCATTTTCTTTTAGAAGTAAGTTTCAGATCCCTAAAAAATAAAGCTATAATCTCAGAGGTTCATGTTGAACAAATTCCTGAAACTGTTTTCTGAATCTGGTCTAAGGTAAGTTCTCTTGGATATCTTCAATAGTCTCAGGATTATATGATGGTCACTCAGCTAGGGCCCCAGGGCACTGTAGAGTCAACGTAAGTCTTTGACCCCACAAAACTCAGTTTAATGCTAGTCATGTACCAGTGTGTGCTTCAGTCTGTGGCAGAACGTAACCACGGTCTTTATTCTCCTGCCACACCGGCATCTGGGACAGAAGGATTTTACACTGAGGTCAAAGTTCCTTGACTGGAAGCCCTCACCCAGTTTAGTCTCTGAGACTCTGTTTTACATTCCCCCCCCCTTGCAATGGGCCCCATTGGTCAGCACCTCCTATGACCACTTGATTTTTCATACTCTGTGCTGCTGCTGTTGGATGCAGGCAGTTACCCCTGCCTTCACTCATTCACTGCAGCCAATGATCTGATTTTCCCCAATGACTCCTCTCCCAACAGCACCGCTGCCATACCTGGACAGCACCCCTGATGTAGGTGCTGATAGCAGGCATTGCATGCTCAGCAGCAAGGCGGAGGGGCTGCCAGGGCAACGAGGGTTAGGGTTATGTCTCCCAAGGCCCCTTCCCTGGAACTGAGCTCATTAAGTACAAATATGGGTTTGTCTAATAACCCAGAAGGATCCACCACACTCCCAGCTCACTGAGATAAGAAAACTGGATCACCAATTTATCCATTTACAATGGGTGATTGTTATGGGGTCTATAATTTACTGTAATGTACTTAAAGCAAAGACGGTGTAATGTTATGAATGTGCCATTAGTTCAAGCTTCACTCTACAGTTGCCCTCCAGAGTAAATCACACTCCAAGGGTCATCTGCTCACTGCATCAGGAAGACCACACTCCAGAGGGCCTCCACAAGAGCAACCATGATCCATGTCAGGTCAATACCTGAGGCTTTGCTAATTAGCAGAGTGAAAGTTATAAAGGGATTTTTAAATTGGTTACATTAAAGACTTGTTAAATAGCATGTTCAGAATAGTAAAATGTCAAGTCAAGAGAAGTGGATTGATTAGAATATTCAGACACACCCACTCTTGCAGGAACAGGGTATACAAAGCTAGTGAGGCCTGTAGCCTTGCCTCTGGAGCTGGTGCTGAAGGCCAGTCCCCACATCGTTTTTGTGTAAACGAACAGCCATGAACTTGGAGGATTCTCCTCGTGTAACGCAAGCGATGAGAGTCACAGAACTCTGCCTCTGGGAGAACTGCGTCTGGAAGACACAGCTTCCCCACCCCCGGAGCACAGGGAGCTGGACCTTCACCAGGCTCACAGAACAGCCTACGCAGCCTCCTTTGTGCTTGTTGGCTAATATGTGCTTAGTGAATAACAGCTATATACATGTGGCAGCAGGCTGGACTGGAGTGAGACGGGCCAGTGAGCCATCACCTCAGGTGCAAGATTTAAAGGGTGCCAAAACAGATATTTTAATGCAATATTTTTGTAATCTATGACAGACAGAATATCAACTTTTAAATACAGACAGGCTGTGGATGTTTGCTTTACAACCCGGCATGACTGTGCACTGGGCACAGTTGTTTCCGACTAGCCCTGGGAGGCGGGACTGTACGCGGGCCTCCACGTGCGGGTTCATGAGGGTGGACGTGGTGTGCAAGAGGACCAGGCGAGGGGGGAAGACGTGGTGCATGGTAGCAGTGCTTGATTGTAGAAAGTTTATTAATTTTTTAATATTAAGATCTATAAGTTATTAGAATTATGTAATATATGTGTTTATATATTTTATAGTTACTTATGTAATATAGAAAATGCTTTATATTTACCTAGTGTACAGAGTATGAGATAGGATTATATAACAAAATAATAGCATAAATATAAACTTTCCATAAAGGTGTACAGAAGCACCCATGTTTCCTTTTGCACGGGCTCCACCATGGCTGGTCATGGCATAGTATAATAGCATTTCATCTGGGACTTGTTCTGCTCATATCCTTGGTTGTGAGGCCATTGCCCAAGAGCTGGGCATGTTTGAAGAGTTTGCAACAATGGCACATTTTCCTGGTGACCTATACGTTCCCTCTCGGAGACACCTTCTGTCCCAGTATCAAGGGCATGGGGAAGACAAATTATAGGTGTCTGGGTAATATAAAAATACAGCAAAAAAAGAGAAAGAAAGAGTGTGTGTGTGTGTGTGTGTGTGTGTGTGTGTGTGTGGTGTAGTGTGTGTGCGTGCACGTGTGTGTGTTTAACCTAGCATCTTTTTGTTTAAATTTAATTTTGAGGTAAGATTTGAAATTTTTGAAATGATAGAAAAGTCAAAATATAAATATTTAAAAATCACTCATAATTTTACTACACACACAAATGGTGTAGAAAGCTTCCTAATAGATTCCAAGGAGTGTCAATAGAAAGAGTACTTCTAGTGCAGCAGAATCTTGTAAAGTTTTTGGGACTTCTTGGTGGCATTTAAGATGCATCCTGCTGGACAGATTGCCAGGACATATTGTTGGGGGGGAAAAGCAAGTTGCTGAATGATAAGCACAGTTGGATACTATTTATGTCTTAGATACACCCACACACAAAACAACAAGCACCACCATAAATTCTCTGTAAGAGCAAATATATGGAGGTAAATGAATAGGAAAAGACGAGAAGAAGGGCTTGTTGACCAAGGATGGTGGTGATGTCCTGGGAATGGTTGTAAGGCTTGGGAGTGGGTAGGTAGGGGCTGGTGAAAGAGGACTTCTATATAATGCTTTGATGTTTGACAAAGACTTTGATTCATAGGAATTATAGGACGAGCCTCCCAGGGAGATGAGGCAGCATGAATTTTAAGTGGGAAAGCAGAGGTTTGGTGGAATAGAGTGCCTAAGGGACAGGTTCGAAGCCAGTTCCAAAGACCAGAAAGAAAAGAATCTTTGATTCTAGGCTGAGGAGTCAGGGCATACTGAAAACTATGCCATGGGGGACACTTTGGATTGCAGAATGTACAATAGGCTTGGTGGGAACCAGTTAAGACGCTGAGAATGTCCAGTGAGCCTGCCTAGAGTGGGGAGAAGAAAAAGTGAGTAAACATAAGAAAGATTTTTTTTAAACGCTGCCTGATCTGATGAGAAGCAGTCAGGTTGAGGGAGAGGAGAATATGAAAGGGAGGAATCAAAGGTTGCAATCCATGTGGTTGGTGCGATGTTGCTACCAGACAAAGAGAGACAGGAACACAAAAATATTTTTTTAATGTTGGGAAGGAAAAATAATAATGATCACCAAATACTATCACTCAGACATATAAGTAAGTGAATACTCTTTTTCCTAGCAATTAAATGAGCTTACACGTGGAGAGCATTTAGCCCGGCACATAGGTGATACTTAACAATAATAGTAGTGGCAAATATATATTGATAATTTTCTTCTGTCAAGCATTACTTTAAAGACTTTTATGTATTAAAACTTTTAATCCTCACAATAATTTTAGGCAACAGGTATAATTTTTATTCCTAGTTTACAAAGTTACAATATTTATAATTCCAGGTGATGGAATAGAAGAGCCAGTTTGTAAAATCAGGCAAGGAAGAAATTTAGGGGTCGCGGTCACTATGTTAATTGCTCAACATTAATTGTAAAATACTCAAGAGCTAGCAAAGGGAATGCCAATCTGGGAACGTCCTTGAAAATTTAAGGAGAAACAGTTACAGCTGGAGAACATTAGTGAGGAAGTGCCAAAGACTCCACCCAGGTGAATGCTGCATTTTCTTCTCTTTTTAAAATTTTTTTTATTAATTTTAATTTATTGTGTTAACATGGATTCAAGTGTATCACTGAATATAAAATCCCCACCCCCCAACCTTGTGTCCCTATTTACACCCCCTTTGTCCCCCTCCCCCAAACCCCTCTAATCTTCCCTCAGGGATTTGCTGTCCTGTTATCTGGATCTATGTGTTATGTATATATAATTTCACTAATCCCTTCACCTTCTCTGATCCTATCTCCTCATCCCCCTTCCCTCTGACAGCTGTCCCTCTGGTACTGGTGAGGATGTGGAGAAAGGGGAACCTTTCTTTACTGCTAGTGGGAATGCAGACTGGTGCAGCCACTGTGGAAAACAGTATGGAGATTCCTCAAAAAATTAGAAATAGAACTGCGCTTTGACCCAGCCATCCCGCTTATTGGAATATATCGTAAAAACACCATATCACTGACTGAAAAAAAGGAATGCACCCGCATGTTTATGGCAGCATTGTTCACAATAGCGAAGATCTGGAAACAGCCCAAGTGTCCGTCAGTGGACAAGTGGATTAAAAAGCAGTGGTACATGTACACAATGGAATACTATGGGGCCATGAAAAAGAAGGAATGCTGCATTTCGAGATGACTGCACCTAGTCTGGGGATCCCGCAGGTTTGTGGTCATCCTAGTCTAAAATACTAGTCATAGAGAGTCTGGTCATTCATGTGAAAACACTGGGCACAGTATCTGGGACATTGGCTTACATTTATTGAATGAAATGAAAGAATATTCATTTAAATACTTCTGCTAACTTATTTTATTTGCTGTCTATTTTCCCTCCTTTTCCAGCAAGGCTGCTGGGTGGTTCTGGGGGGTCCCTTTTCCCTCCTTCATTGGGGGTTGGGGGAAGCTCTGGCTTTAAGTTTCTTTATTAGAGTAAGCATTTTATTACAGAGTAGCCGTTTAGTTCCTTCCTTAGAAGACCCGCATTCCATTCATTTCCTAACAAACACTCGAAAAATCACTCTCTTGTGGACGATTGTTATTTTAAAAGAAAAGAGAACGCTCTCAATCGATCATTCAGTATTAATAGTAAACTTTTCAATAAAAATAGGTAGGAAACTCTGTGATCTTTTGATACTACAGTTTAACAAGATCCATGGGACTGGAAGAATCATTTTTAAGCCTTTAAATTTGCTCAGTGGATTCACATTTCTTCCATGTAAAAACCATCTTTAAAATCCATATTCATTTAGCTGTTCCTTAAATGAATTTGACTTATGCAATAGCACTTTAACCATCTCTGGTGACATGGAAGTATCAAGTTATAGGTGACATGTGTGGGGCTCTCGCCGTGTGCCAAGCACTGCTCTGGGTACTTTCTATCAGTGGAATCATTTAACCTTCACGTGAACTCCTTCAGGTAAATCTTACTAATATCTCTGCTTCACAGATATACAAACTGTGATCTAGAGAGGCTCAGTTATTTGCCTAAAATGCCATGCCCCATTACAATGGAACTGGAATTCAGATCCAGGCTCCCAGCTCCAGAACCCAAGGCTAAGATATATTAATTTTAAAATAATCATAATTACTAGCCTTTCTACTGTTATAAAATACAAATATCCATATACTGAATTTCCTTTTCAGCAAATGATTTTTCTAAGCATTAAATGAGACCAAACATCGAAACAAAGGTGTTTCCTCTTAGGAAGCTTTCACGCCTCTTGCAGGCGTGGAAGGCGCTCAGATACTCCCACCTCCGCCCACCCTGTGCTTCACCTGCAAGCACAGTGAGTCACGCCCGTCATGTTCCAGAGCGCGAGTGTTCCACAGTTTTGTAGAAGCTTTTTATCACCACTGGGTTTAAATGTCTGTTTCTCTGTGCCCCATCACCATGGCCAGGATTTTGAAAACAAATCTTGTCTTATTTATATTTATTGCTGTGTAATGATTACAATGACAGTTAAAACAATAACAAAAATAATTAGGGATTGCTATGCGTCAGGCACTGTGCTAAGTGCTTAACGTGAACTGTCCCAGTGAAGCCTGTCAGTGACCATCTGGCTTATAAACCATGATTACTGTTTTGCTCAGTGGATGTGTGGGGCACAGGCCAGGTGCCCAATAAAGCTTGGCTGATTGATATTCTGTTGTTTCTAGACTTATTTTCCTGAAATAAATTAAAATTTTGAACTACAGGGATTCCCAGTGGTTGCAAGGCCTGAGCTCTTCTTATATTTGGGGAATGAAAGTGGGGAGAAGGGTAACTTCTAATATTAAAAAAGGAAAGGCAAGTTGTGAAAGCCACAGACATTGTCAGTTCATCTCCACTCAGTAACACCAAAAGAACTGGAAGCATATGACTCAGGCTGCCTGGAAAAGTGTCCATTTCTTTCTCTCCTCCTGATGGAATATTACCAAGCCTCCTTCCACCCTCCAGTCTTCTGTTTGGATGCTATATTACTGATCGCCCCAACCACAGTCTCAATGTGCATGTGACACAGTGGGCCAGTGGGCCATCTGCTACTCCCCTCTTCTACCCACCTGTCCTAACCGCCTACATAGGCCAAGGGAAATGTGACACCATAAGTTGAGACAACCTTGCATTTGTATTAAACAAGGAAGGAGATGACCCACACTGTCACACTAAGACCAGCAGAACAATTGGCAAAAGAACTTTGGAGCAAGAGAATCCTGATGGAGTTATCTTGATACCTGGCCTTGATTTATTCTTGAGGTTGTTTGACTGTAAGTGTCCCTATGGTGATTATAAAAAGGTGACCAGACAGTTCTATGCAGACAAGAACACTGGTCTCCCTATCTCATATGGTAAATGTCCATACATGATTATAGATCATAAAGAAAAACCAGAAATATATAAACTAGTTTGTTGTGGTGCGTATGTGTGGGTGGGGTGGGGCAGGAAAATAGACCATCTAATGAGGCAGAAAGGGGAGGAGAAGGGGAGGTGAATGACAAGAGAAGAAATAATTCTGCACTCACTATAGTCTGAATGTTTAACACCCCGCCCCCACCAAAATTTATATGTTGAAATAACTCCGAAAGATGATGGTATTAGAGGTGGGGACTTTGGAAGGTGCTTAAGTCATGAGAGGGGAGCCCTCACAAATGAGATTAGTGCTTTTATACAGGAGACCCAGAGAGCTTATGCGCCCCCTTCCACGGTATGGAGACACAGCATGAGGACAGCTATGAACCAGGAAGAAAACCCGCACCCAAGCATGCTGGCACCCTGATCCCTGGCTTCCAGCCTTCAGAATTGTAAGAAATAAAGTTCTGCTACTTATAAGCCACAGTCTATGGTATTTTGTTACAGCAGACTGAACAGGCTATGATAGCATGGGCGCGGGGCAAATTATAAAAGTATGCTTTGCCCTGGCCGGTTGGCTCAGCGGTAGAGCGTCGGCCTGGCGGAACCCGGGTTCGATTCCCGGCACATAGGAGAAGCGCCCATTTGCTTCTCCACCCTCCCCCCTCCTTCCTCTCTGTCTCTCTCTTCCCCTCCCGCAGCCAAGTCTCCATTGGAGCAAAGATGGCCCGGGCACTGGGGATGGCTCCTTGGCTTCTGCCCCAGGCGCTGGAGTGGCTCTGGTCGGGGCAGAGTGACGCCCCGGAGGGGCAGAGCATCGCCCCCTGGTGGGCAGAGCGTCGCCCCTGGTGGGCGTGCCGGGTAGATCCCGGTCGGGCGCATGCGGGAGTCTGTCTGACTGTCTCTCCCCATTTCCAGCTTCAGAAAAATACAAAAAAAAAAAAAAAAAAGTATGCTTATGTGCTTATGTAAAGTTATATACATCTATGTATGACAGGTGGATAAAGTACTAGTTTAGGGTCCAGTGCTGCCAACAGTCTGTGAGAATATCTTTCTTGTTCACTACAGCTTCCAATGCACTTAGTGTAATACCTGAGGACAAATATTTCTGAAGGAAGAAGGAAATGAAGCAAACTAGCAGAACAACTTGTCTTCTACTTAGCTATACATCTGTGGACAATGCTTCCTTGCTCCTACAGTAACTGAGAGAATGGAAAGTTGTTTTCAACAGTCTCTAACACTCGGGCAATGATGAAGGACAGATCTGAGCAGAAAGTTCACCCAGACACCCTTAGACAGTGGCAAGGGTAAGGGCAGCCTGCTTTGAAGCTGTTGTGTTTGATCTTCAGGCTTTTTTAATTCACAAATTGCACACCCACACATAGAGGCAAAAAGAAAAACCTATCAGTTTTCTAAAAATGTATATACTTTTCAAATTTATTCCATGAAAAGAAAAAAAATTTTCCTTTATCAATCTAGATTCTTTCAGCTGCTCTGATAATTAAATTGATATGAGACAGATTAATTAGAGAAAGTAACCAAATGTAATTGCATCCATATGTACAGTGACCCCACATCCATGAGAGGTTCAGAGACAGAAAGGCAAAAGGAGGTATATAGGACATTCTAAGCTAAGGGATAGAAAAAGATGCTTTGAGACTTCAGAGGGGATGAGGTTCACCTGGCAGACAGAAGTGTTGGCGGCGGCAAGAATAAATTAAATCAGCACTAGTGGGTCAGACCGGACCTGGGTTCCGCAACCTCGGCGCTTGAGTCTGGCTAGGAAAGAATTCAGAGCCAAGACTCAAAATATAAAAGAAATTTTGTCTGGAAGGTCGCAGAGGTAGAAGAAATGGACCTTAGGGAACAAGTTACAGAGGCAAAGGAAGAAGAGTTTAGGAGAAAGAAACGGAAGAAGGGAGGCGGGGCTGGGGTGCGGACGTGTTCCTGGAAGGAAGGGTGCTCTGACTCCTCAGAACTCCGGGCTTTTTTTGTTTGTTTGTTTTTTGTTTTTTGGTATTTTTCTGAAGTTGGAAATGGGGAGGCAGGCAGTCAGACAGACTCCTGCATGCACCGGACCGGGATCCACCCGGCACGCCCACCAGGGGGCGTTGCTCTGTTGCATCCAGAGCCATTCTAGCGCCTGAGGCAGAGGCCACAGAGCCATCCTCAGCACCCAGGCCAACTTTGCTCCAATGGAGCCTTGGCTGCGGGAGGGGAAGATAGAGACAGAGAGGAAGGAAAGGGGGAGGGGGGGAGAAGCAGATGGGCGCTTGCTTCTCCTGTGTGCCCTGGACAGGAATCGAACCTGGGACTCCTGCACTCTAGGCCGACACTCTACTACTGAGCCAACTGGGCAGGGAGTCCTCAGGGCTTTTAAGGGTGAACATTTTAAGGGGAGGTACCAGGGGAGGATCTCAATAGAATATTTATCAGCTTCCCAGGTGTGTCCTTTCAGAGTCGTAGCCTCCACTGATTGCTCTGTGCCAGAGCAGAGGAGTTCTTAATGCAGCTGTCCTGAGGTCAGCAGTGAAGTCATTTCTCCAGTTTTACTGCTTTCCTGGGCCTGGAGCTGAAACACAACTTGAGGCCTGGCCTGTCATCCTTGCCTTGGTGACCTTCTGTTTCCCAATACCAGAAACCTGGGATTGATTTTAGGGCCTACTACACAATACCTCGCTCTAGTCAGGTACCTAACTAAATGCATAATGAGACACAGGTATTTATCAAAAAGAAGTAAAGATATTCAATAGTAAATACATTCTATTTTAAAATTTTCAGCCTTATATTTTGGACTTGTGGACCTTCAAAAGTAGTATCAATTTAAAGACAAACTTGTACCCCCAAACCCAAGATAGCACCCTTTCTTATGGTCATGTACCTTTCCCATCTATAATCCTCATTCAGGGTCTTGCCTCCCTCTTCACTGTCAGAGAATAAAAAACAACTAGTTGATACTCAGAGCCTATCAGCTCACAGTTTGGCTAATCCGGTAGCTCTAAGGCAGTCACCAAACCCATAGCCCAAGCTTTCAAAGGTGATCAAATTAACAGCTCCCGCTGGTATGCTGCTATCATCCATTACAAGGTGGCATTTCAGGAGGTTTTTTGCAGCATCATAAAGTAGAAAGGGAAAGGACCAGAGAGGACCAAGTTCAGCTGGAAGTATAGGCAGATTTATGGTTTGAATTTATACCCGTCAGACATGAAATACATTTTTAGCAAGGCACATCAAGTTATTTCTTCTCCAAAGTGTCTAACTCAATTGGTAAAGGGGAGGGAGTATTTTGGTCCACTATCCTTAACAGCAAATCCAAGTCCTGGCCTCATGCACAGGGACACGGGGACAGTAAGGAGGTGTGATACAGAGCAGAGTCAGCGACCTCTGCTTAAAGGGACAAGTTGGTCTAAACTCCGTGAGGCTTTCTGTGCCCTCAACTGGACTCATCTCTGTTCTTCAGCCTCTCTGCTCCTCTATTATTGCCTCTCCTTGGGGTTTTGTGAAAGCCGATGGAGAGGCGGTGTGAAAAGAAGAACCACAAGAGGCCACAGCGATTGGGGAACAGAGTGCTGAGCCCCGCCGTGAATTTGAAGCCTCTTCCCCAGGTCCATTACAGCAGTCAGGAGGCTTGATTTGCTCTCCTCTCCCTCATCTCTGATATTTCAATGGTTTGGCCAAATAGCATTCAAGACAATTGCAGATCCCTTTAAGGTCAAGCTGTTCCTCAATGTCACTTTTGTCTTTTTTGACATCCTATATCAGGCTAAAAGAAAACAAGATATTGACATAAAGAAGAGAAGGTTCAAATGTATTCCCAGTTAATTGCCATATCTGCATATCAAATAGCACAGTAAAAGTGTTGCTGCTTTGTCTTGAAACTATGAGCCGCCTGCCGAGGACCAGGTAAGAAAGAATTACAGCTTCAAGGGCATGCTGGGAAAATTAGTTCTGCACAGTCTGCCCTCAGCTCTGCACCCTCCCAGTTCTCCTGACCTGAGCATGAAGCCAAGTTCTGTGTGGCGAAGAACCACTTACTGAGCCGGCATCCAGCAGCTGTGCAGGTGCAGTTTGAAGGCACACTGAGGAAGCAGAGCCCTGATGTGTGTACTTGGTGCTTAGTGCCTGTGAAGCCTACCCCTCCACCACAGCCACTGCCCCTGCTGAAGTCCAAGCTCATAAGCCATTCCTCCCTGCAGATACCTGCACTGGGGCAAGCTGGAGTTTGGGACTCACACTGAAAACTTAATCTCATGATTTTAAAGCTAGCAACTCCATAAAATGCAAGGGATCTGCATGTAAAGGCAACAAGAAAATGGCACAGACGTCTCTTTTGCCAAAAGACTCTTGCGTATCAATGGGAAGATCTGAATCCAAGGTCATGCATTTAACCCTGACCCACTAAAAAGGTGTGACTTTGGTTCAGAAAAATACAAAAAAAAAAAAAAAAGCCCAGAGTTCTGAGGAGCCAGAGCACCCTTCCTTCCAGGAATAGGACCACACCCCCGCCCCGCCTCCCGTCTTCCGCCGCCGCCGGTTTCTTTCTTTCTCCTAAGCTCTTCTTCTTTTGCCTCTGAATCCGCTTCTCTAAGTGAAATAAGGTTCTGCAAATAATATTGTTTGCGTTGGGCAAAGGAAAAAGATTTATATCAAGAAACCATAAAGCAGTGGTCCCCAACCTGCAGGCCGCGGACCGGTACCAGTCCATGGGCCATTTGGTACCGGTCCGCAGAGAAAGAATAAATAACTTACATTATTTCCGTTTTATTTATATTTAAGTCTGAATGATGTTTTATTTTTTTTAAATGACCAGATTCCCTCTGTTACATCCATCTAAGACTCACTCTTGACGCTTGTCTCGGTCATGTGATACATTTATCCGTTCCACCCTAAAGGCTGATCCGTGAAAATATTTTCTGACATTAAACCGGTCCGTGGCCCAAAAAAGCTTGGGGACCACTGCCATAAAGAACCAGACCATTCAGCTTTTATCTCCGTGACCGGATTGATGGTTTTTCTTTTCAGTCACACTCTGCACTTCATGGGTGTATCTGTCTTTGCATCTGGTCGCTCCTGCATTCCAGGTGCACTGCCTTGGACCAAACCACAGGAGAACTTTGCTGCTGTCCCTAACTTCTGGGTACACAGCACATGTGACCTTAGAAGGGAAGGAAAGAGAATGATTAATTTTTTTAAATAAAACCATTTAAAATATGCAAAGTTATGATAAGTCAAGGGCCTGCATCCTTAAGAGACACCCTGCATGCTCCATTAATCTGTCTTCAGGCTCAGTTCCATTAGCATCCCATTAATAAGGCTAAGAGTCCTCACAAGCACCTTTTCTGTGAGAAAGCGGGTGCCATCCATCCAGCCCCAGATTCTTCCCACTTCTGCTTCTCCCAATTAAACACATTTTTATAGGAAAACTATGATTCCTACAGAGCTATTAAAGCAGATGTCTGCACTCAGACTACCCAAGCCTGAATGGGACAAAAATACTCTTAATGAGGAGAATCTCAGTCCTTGGTCCAGAAAGGCAGGTGAGCACAGGGGACAGGACAGGTGCCTCACGACCAGGTGAGAGAATAGTATCACACCCAGAGGCGCCTGGACTGACTGGGGCCTAGACCAAACCTTCTGCAAAGGGGGCTGGGAAGCAGAAAGCCCTTCTGGCAGTACCCAGAAGCCTTTCCTATCCATTGATAATCAACACAGGGGGCAGTGCACAGGCTTGCACCTGGACTGGGCAGGCAGTCTGGGGAGTGTGAAGATACAATATGCCATTTTCTATATGTTTTATTCATATGTCATCAGCTATCCTTTAAAAGATTAGAACACAGTTCACAACAGTTTTAATGTTGAATTCATACAGTTTTAATGAAACCAAGATTCATGTTAATGAAAAGCATCGGACTTCTAGCTGACCCCAATGGTCACCTCCATTAACAGCTGAGTGTCTGGAAATGAAGAACAGCAGTGGGTTATAAATAAACCTTTAAACAAATAGAATTTTGTAATAATTCCACCTTGGTGATATTAATATTAATTAGTATGAATGTATTTAATTAAAATATTTTGATATGCATATAGGTTAAGCTAGAAAGATATTCATAGTAGCCTTATTTTTAACTTCAAAATTTGGAAAGAATTTAATTGTCCAAAGAGAAAAGATTAATTGAGTAAACTTTAATGTGTCCCTATAGTGAACTACTACTTAAGAATTAAAAATATCATAGAAATGTTTTTATTTAAATAAAAAGACACTGTAGTGCTAGGTGAAAAAAAACAAATTACAAAACACCATGCAACACATGAGTTCCTTGTTGCCTAAGAGGAAAGGATGTGCATATAAAATAATCTAGATGAATATGTACCGAAATATTAACATTATAGGAAGTGGAGGAGTGTGAATAATTTTTGCTTTCTTCTCTTTGCTCCCCGGCATCTTGTACGGTGGCTTTTTTTCTAAAATGAACACATATATCACATGTATAATGACAGTTATATTTCTGAAGACATGCATGTGTATTGGAAACATGAATGTAAGATTCCAGGAAAAGGACAATGAGTACCTGGAGAAATGGCGGGCAAGGGACCGGGGCCAGTTGAAACCCTGGCCCTGATAGGAGGAGAGTGATGTGTAGCAAGGGACCGGGGCCAGTTGAAACCCTGGCCCTGATAGGAGGAGAGTGATGTGTAGCAAGGCACTGGGGCCAGTTGAAACCCTGGCCCTGATAGGAGGAGAGTGATGTGTAGCAAGGGACCGGGGCCAGTTGAAACCCTGGCTCTGATAGGAAGAGAGTGATGTGTATCAAAGGACCGGGCCCAGTTGAAGTCCTGGCTCTGATAGGAAGAGAGTGATGTGTATCAAGGCACCGGGGCCAGTTGAAATCCTGGCTCTGATAGGAAGAGTGATGTGTAGCATGAGAGCCAGACTTTGGGTCCCTGCTCAGCCACTTATGATCCTGGCCAAGTTACTTAACCTCTTTCTTTTAGCTTCCTCATCTGTATAATGGGTTAAAAATAATACTACCTACTTCACCTGTTTTTTGGAGAGCTACATGTATTGACATGATGGGTGTGAAGCCTGTCAGTGTCAATGAAGTCTGTCGTATACTAAGCATTAGACACTGCTCACAAAAATTAGGGGATCGGGGAACATGCAGATACTCCAGTACTTTCAGCCTTTTGTACAGTGCATTTTCACCAATGAAATAAAAGTTGATTTTGCATCTCATTTGCATAACTGAACAACTTTCTTTGACTTGTCATTTGCTTTTCTGATGTTCTTGTTTAATTGAAAAAAAATCAAATGCTTCTTTTTTTTATCACTTCACATTTATTTTGAACTATCCCAATTTTTATGAGTAATATATGTGCTTACTTATTTAAAAGGTATTTCCTTTTAATGGTTCCTGAGATAAATAGGAAGAAAAAAATTACTTTATTATCCTGCCCACTTCGGCCTGAGTCAACTGGGCAGAGAGAAAGCTGGGGTTGTGTTCTTTTCAGACACAGTTCATCATCTTAATTCCTAAAAAAAAAAAATTAACTTCCTTTCCTTTTCCCCAGAAAAGCTCTTTGGGAAGTCTTGCTTTATTGCTAATGGTTTTCTTTATAACTGGATGCTCAATCCGACTGAGATTAATTGAGCATGAAGCCGGCAGCATCTGTGCAGCCATTTGTCGGGGAGAAGGAGCCAGCTCGCACCGGAGCCCGCCAGCTGTTGTTACCTGGGCTCTCAGGTCAGCAGCCTCAGGCACACCGGAGCCTCAGGTGGCCGGTGACGTCTTCGCTGAGTGTGCGGGCAAGCATGAGGAGAGGCCTCCTGCACTCGCCCTTCCCTGCTGCATTGCTGCAGGCCTGCAAGTGACCCTGGCAAACCCAAAATGCTGAATCCACTCCAATGTTATGTCAGCATCTTGCTGTAACACCGTCTACTAAAATAATAATAATAATTTAATTTAAAACAGATATGACCTGGAGCCTATCCAGTGCACTTTCATTAATGAAGTACCAAAAGCATACGTCTTCTCATGAAGCACTATTCCGCACGCACTCTGCAACAGTAAGTACAGTACAGAGTTCTGGTATCAAAGTCCCACTGTGCATTTCTTTGCCAGAAGTATAGGTTGACTTTGCTGACAGGTAACCATCTGTGACATGTGTATGTGAGCAAATGACATGCATTGTATTGCTGTTGATGATGATGATGATGATGATGATGATATGATATGATGATGACTGACATTTCTAGTACTTATGTGCCAGGATATCTTGTAAGCACTTCATAGCTACTACCTCATTTAATTCTCACAACCTATAAAGTCTGCATTCTATTATTTCTCTGTTTTACAGATGAGAGAACCATGCACAGAGAGGTTAAGTAACTTGTCCACAGTAACACAGCAAAGTCAGTGGCAAACTCAACAGTGTGCCTCCATAGTCCTTCCCCTTCTGTTACATTGCCTCAGAATGTGTTTACTTTTTATTCACACACATCAGCTAATTGTCTTTTCCAGTCCCCACACAAATCCAGAAATGCAGGAAAGTCTGCAGCTGACTAACATCAGCTTTGTAAAAGCTCTGAAGCCAAGGTCACTTTTAATCAATCATCCAAGCCCAGGTGTCATATCCTTTGCCCACCCTTTCCTGAGAAAAAAGGAACAGAGACATTCTCCCCACCAGAGGCTTACTCTTCCATTGCTTCCACACAGGGGCGGGGTTAGTTCAATTTGTGTGTGTGTGGGGGGGTGTGTTTTAACTGCTGAACATTCCCAAGTACATATAATATTCAAGACATTGGAATATTATAACCCACTGTGATGGTTAATTTTGTGTATAAACTTGGCTGTGCTACAGAGCCCAGACATTTAATCAAATATAATTCTGGATGTCTCTTTGAGGGTATTTTTGAGTGAGATATAAATTTTAAATCATCTTTAAGGAAAACAGATTGTTTTCCCTAATGTGATGGGCCTCACCCAATCAGTTGAAGGCCAGAATAGAACAAAAGACTGAGTTCCTCCGAGCAAGAGGGAGTTCTGCCAGCAGACAGCCTTCAGACTAGAACTGCAGCATGAGCTCTTCCTGGGGTGCCTCAGTCCATTCAGGCTGCTGTAGCAAAATACCACCGACTGGGCAGCTTGTAAACAATGGAAATTTATTCCTCACAGTTCTGGAGGCTGGAAGTCCAAGATCAGGGTGCAAGCATAGTCAGGTGAGGGCCTCTTCTGGGTTGCGGACTTCTCTTTGCATCCTTAAAAGTGATAAAGGAGCTCTCTCAAGCCTCTTTTTTAAGGGCATTAATCTCATTCATAAAGACTCTGCCACCGTCATGGCTTAATTGCTTCCCAAAGGCTCCACCTGCTAATGCCACCCAACTGGGCATCAAGATTGAGCATTAGAATTTAGACAGAACACAAGCACTCAGACCATTGCGCTAGAAACTCTGCCTGGGGCCCACCCTGCAGACTTTGGAGTTGTCAGCCTCCATAGCCATGTGAGCCAATTCCTTAAAGTAAATCTCTTATATGTTTACACATGCTACTGCTCCTGCTCCTCTGGGGAATCCTAATTCATCCAATACGCTCAGTGCACACCTGGTCTCACCCAGCTGTCACTCTGCAAAGGAGGTGAAACTAAATGAGACTCAACTCTTTACAAAGCTGAAATTTAAGCTTTGATTATTCCAGCACATAGTACAGATTCTAACCTCAAGGAAAACATGTTTTACCCATGGGACCAAATGTAAAAATAGGACAGAATAAGAGGCTTTAGTCCCAACATTTAATGGGACAAGCATATGAAACACCAGGCCCATACAAGAAGGAAACCAAGTCTATGACCCAGATCCTGTCACTGGCCTTTTAAACTCTTACTCACAAAACTCACAAAGGGAGGGAGATTCTTGTCCCTCCCCCACCACATATTTTTGTTAAGTGAAAAAACAACAATGACCAAAGGAAATCCTTTGTGGGAGACTTCCTACCATTCCATAGCTACCATTCAAAAAAAACCCTCATGGAATTGGGCCACCACTCCTGGCAAAAGACGGCGTGCAACTTGACAAGGGATCATTTTGCTCTTCCTGCTGGAGTTATTTTGCAAGCAGCCATGATCCTAATCACAGAGCCAAGCTTCCTAAAGAAGGGCATGTTCATAGCCAGGGTGCCCACCTAAATGTCTTTGACTCATTTTCTGTGCTAGCTCCCCCATGAAAGGGATCTGTCACTCATGGGAACACGGAGGCTGTGACTGAAGCTGCAACACACATTGCTATGAGAACAGACATTAATGCGGACCTGGTGTTTGATAGCACCACTCACCTTCCAACAGGAGATTAACATCAGGAATAGATTCTTGAAAATCAGCCTTCAGCTTAACAATGCTAACCAGGAGCTTATTTCCCATGACTTTATTTGGGAAAAGTTACAATGCAAAACTCCCAATGAATTTCCTAAGATGTAACTAATATACAGTAAAATACCTATATATCACATACAATAACCCATCATGTTAGGATGTAAAATGCTCCAAGTATTGCTTCCTGATTCTCCAGAAAATGAATATGTTTGTAACAAAGAGTTGCTTAAAGTGCTGTGGCCCCTCCCTCAGCTCTAACAACAACCAAGGCTACACTCTTGGTCAAAAAATTCTGACTCTCTGTGAAATGTATATAGAATGTAACTCAAGACTATCTCTGCAAATCATTTTGCTCAAATGTTGTACGGTTTGGGGGTCATAAATATAAATATTTTTCTATATAATCATTGACCAAAATACATTGTATTAAGAGATACATATATTCTATGAAGTTGAATTTTTATAATTTAAGAGGCATTCTATTAGGAAAAGATTCCCTGGGGAGACATTGTGAAGGATATATTTATCATTTATTTCTTTATTTTATATATTGCTCATCTCCCCTCACTGGACTCTAAGCCCAACAAGAGCAGGGAGTTATTTCTGTTGAGCTGATAAGTCCCCGGTGCCTAGAGAGAACCTGAAGTGAGTCCCTTGAAGTCCTGTGAAGCAGGTGCCCAGTGAATTTGGGATGAATAAATCAGTAACAGTTAGGGGACTTGATGGGAGATAAATGGATTACCAAAATTCTCATTATTTATGGTGCAAAACTTTGAAAAGAGCACTGGACCCTGAGGCTGAGTGTTGAGTCCTAGACGAGTCACTCAGTTACTCACTGTGTGACCATAAGCCTCATTTTCCTTTCTGGGCAGTACTTCCATCCTGGGTTTTCAGCGGATTCCAACGGGAAGGAGCCTACGGGCTTTCTAAAGGGAGAGAGAAAGACAGACTCAGTTTCTACTGGGGAGAAATTGGTGGCAGGCAGCAAAAGCAAAGAAAGCACAGAATTTGGTTTAGAAAATAGGGACTCACCTAACCCCTCCCTTAGGGCATTCCCTTCTTGTTACATCATTTCCTATATTGTGGTGGTGTTCAAAAACAAAAACACCACTTCAGAAGTACTGTACAGTGTTTCAAAGCTCCATCCGCATTCCTTGTAACAACATTCCTGCCTGCAGGAAAAACAAAACAAAACAAAACAGAAAAAGTGGCTGGCCTTTCTGGCAGAGGCTGTGCTTTCCCTGAGATGTCACCCACCCTGCCATCTGAGCTTCCAGTAGGTGTGTCCGCAGCCACCATCTTTGTCAGACGACCCACACAGTAGTTATAACCTGATGATCCCTGAGGTCAAAGGCAACCGGTAGGCTGCTGTTGCTGAGTAAGACAGGCTAGCAAAGCAAACAGGATGAGCCCCATTCAAGACAGAGGCAAACCCTGAAGAAAGCTCCCATCACCTTCCCTGTATGAACAGGCTGCTGACAAGCTTCTGATCTCAATGAGACCACCAGACATGTCCATGTTGCTAAGTAGGCAATTTTTTCAGTTATTATTTCATTTGATTTCTCAGCCCCTTTTGCACTGTGAAGCATGACCCTGTTTCTCAAACCTGCTCTTCCTTTGTGAACCTCACTGACACCTCTCTTGGTTTGTTCCGATTGCTGGCTGATCATCCAGTCTGCCTTAAGTGCCCTTAGAACTCTGCCCATCCCTTAAATGTTGCAGTTGCTCAGGTTTCTGTCCTTACCTCTGCCTTCTCTCTCTGGACACTCTCTAGGAGGCCTCTGATATCTGTGTGCAAGTGATTCCCAAATGGTTACCTCTTGCTCTTCTCTATGTTCTGTGCTTGGGCCCCACAATCAACCTGCCAGTGGTCCATCCTCCCCACCCCCACGTGGAACAATAAATCCTCTTGAGGACCCATTTACATTGACTTCTCCGGCCTCATTTCTCCCACCAAATATGCCAGCCTTTCTGAACTATTGACTCTTCCCTTTCTGAGCTGCAGCACAGCCATTGTCCCCTCTTCCGATAAACTCCTTAGCCTTCCTTTGCCTTGGCTCAGTTCCACTCATCCTTCAGATCTCAATGTGGATATCACTTCCTCCAGGAAGCGGGGAGGCGTCAGGCTGGGTGAGTGCCCGTTGCTCTTAGCACACCTCCCCCATCAGGGCACCTCCTCCATTGAATCACAAGGTTCCGTCTGTTCCATCTGTATCTTCCACTAGCCTAGAAGTTTACTACTGAATCCCCAGTAAATATTGGCCAAGCAAATGAAGAATGAATGAATGGATGAATAAGAGTGATGGCATGACTTAATCTGGTCTCAGGATCATAAAATTAATATGTTTGTCACAAAGACTTGCTTCAAGTGCGGTGGCTCCTCCCTCAGCCTGCACAACAACCAAGGCGCACACCCCATGTTGACACTCAATATGGATCTCAAATATTCTTTGTATGAATTGCATTTAGAATGTAACTCAAAGATACCTCTGAAAATTACCTTGCTTAAGTATTGTATGAAGTTTGGGAATCATATATACATGTTTTTCTATATCATCATTAACCAAAAAAACATATTAATAGATACATATATTCTATAAAGTTGGGTTTTAGTAATTCGGGGTGTTCTATTGAGAAAATGTTCCCTGGGAAGACACTGTAGAAGATTTATCTCTCTCATTTATTTGTTTATTGTATTTATTATTTCTCAAATCCAATGAGATCACAGTTCCAGGAATTCGTGGAAAGATATCTTGGCTGTGATCTGCAAACCTTATTTTCTAGCGAGTCCTCTTTATTCACTCCGGGTGATAGCTGCTGCTGAGAACTGACGCCGAATTCTGTCTTCAAATTCCCATGTTAACCGAGACAGTCACCACTGGCTCAGCGGCCTCTTTCTTTCAGAAGCCTCTCTCAGTGACTGCTCACTCTTTCTCTGAACATGTTACCCTACCGTATTTTCCGGTGGCCGATGCCACTGCTGACCCGTGCTGGTCACCAACTGTGCTCAGGTGTGGGCTGCTCAATGCACTGAATACTGTGCATCTAATCGGCAGCTACCTGGCATTCCACAGTCCCCAGAGGAGCCTTCCCCTCTCTGGAAGTCCTGGCATGCGGTATCTCCACATCCACACAGCCTCCGACTGCGCATGTGCATATCTGTGTGCGCACATTAAACCAACGCCCCAGCTAAATCTTCTGGTCCGGTGCAACCCTGTGGGGAATGTGGCAACAGTTCATCTGCTCCCTCTGTCCAACCTTGCTCCTTTGCTCTAGTTTGCCCAAATGTGCCACACGAGTGAAATAACTCAAGCCTTTCCACGTACTGTCCAGATGTTTCCAGATATAGTTGTGTTTGTAATAGAAAACATCTGGGTGTCTGATTGACCCTGCATTCACTTTTTGCCCAAATGCTTGCTGTCATACAAAATTCTTTCTTTCTTTTCTTTTTTTCCTCTCAACGCTGTCATTTCTTTTCCTCCACTGCCATTCCAGAAGGTGCATTTCAGACGCAATTGTCAATTTGGAATAAGCGTGGCTGAGTCATCTCACTGGAGCTTTGTATGGATGGTCCCCAAGGACTTGCTGCAGAGCCCAGCACGGTGCCAGCTGACGGAACATTCCGGCCTCCCTCTCAGCACTGGCCAGGCCAGTGGCTCCCTCAGTCCTGGGCAAGCTGCCTGTCCCCTCACACCTCAGGCTCCGCCCCTGGAAGATCCTAATTATTAGTGCTTCCAGCTGCCGCTCCCAGAGGGGTGTATTAATAGAAGCCAGAGCCTTCTTGTTTCATAAAGGAAAACTATAAGTTTGTACAAAACACTGTTATGATCTGATCCTGTTTTTTACCTACCAACAAATCTGCACCTCTGTCGTTTGCCAGTACTTTAGTAATAGGGCTCTTTGTTATAAATTAGCTAAATTCAAATTTGTCAAAATAAAAATACAAAACTGATTTTATTATCAATATCAAATATGTTTATTCATTTTATCATTCATTGATTTTATAAATGTTTACTTTGCTTTTACTAGTTGACAGGACTTGGAGTATGTGAAAAGGACACCAAGATAAACAAGGCTTGAACTTGTCCTAAAATCGGCTTACTATTTGTCTTAGTTTACTAGGGCTGCCATAGCAAAACCCCACACACTGGTGGCTTACATAATAGAATGTACTTTCTCACATTTTTGGTGGCTGGAAGTTCAAGATGAGGGTGTTGGCAGGATTGATTTTTTCAGAGGCCTCTCTCCGTGACTGGCAGACGATCATCTTGCTATGTCTCCATGTGACCTTTCCTCTGCAGGTGCACATCCCTAGTGTCTCTTTTTCTTCTTACAAAGGATGACTGTCAGATTGGATGAGGGTCCTCTGATAAGCTTTACCAAGGTAAAGCTTTGAAGACCTACTCTCTCAATACAATCACATTCTAAAGTACTGAAGGTTGGGACTTGAACATATGAATTGGGGGGGGGGGGACAATTCAGCCCATAATAATATCTAACCAGAGAGGTAGAGAAATTAAGAAGCAATAACAATTAAAAATGGTAAGCTCTATGGTAAAGGAGCTACAGAGTGATTCTGAAGGATTAAAGAGTACACTGAAGCCAGTCTGAGAGAAGTTGGAGAGCAGTCCAGAAAGGCTTCCCGGGAGCAGTGCTGCCCACACTGAATAATGCGGCAGCACATACCTAATGAGGGAGAATACATCCCACAAAAGTAATTCAGTTTGACCAAAACATAGAGTGCGAGAGAGTGGAAGCAAGCAGTAAGACTAAGCAGGAAGAAGGGCCAGCAGAAGAGCCATGTAAGACAGACTGAGCTCACTCCTATAGCAGTGGTGTGCTACTAAAGAAATGCAGGCTGGCGACTGGTGAAGGGTGGTTATATAGCCAGATATGGGCTTTCTAATAGACCAAGGAATTCATTATTTGGGGCTAGAAGAGAGTTCCTGCAAGACTAGAGGCTGGAAGAGCAGTTGGGAGGCTCTAACATTATTTATGCAAAAGTTGGTAAGGACCTAAAGTAAGACAACAGCAGTGTGGAAGAGAGGATAAGGTGGAGTAACAATGAAACTGAAGCCACAGGAGAGGAGATTCTTTAAGGAGACTATGCAGTGAGTAGAACAGAGGCCAAGGAGGGAACTGTAGGAACCACAGCTTTAAAGGAAGGCCTAGCAAACAAGGGTACCGACTGGGCTGGCAGCAACATGAATTGTAAAGGCCCAACTGTAGCACACAAGAGGACCTAAAAAGGGCCGCCACACTGAGCTCCAGCAGCAGCTACCACAGGTGAATTCCAGCCCAGACCTGCCAGATCTTTTCAATTTTCAACAGAAATAGGACATGTGGATTTGGGAGTCTTTTTTCTTTCTTTTTCTTTTTTTTTTTTTTTTATTTTGTGTGTGTGTGTGACAGAGACAGAGAGAAGGACAGACAGACAGGAAGGGAGAGAGATGAGAAGCATCAATTCTTCGTTGCAGCACCTCAGTTATTCACTATTGCTTTCTCATATGTATCTTGAGGAGGAGGGGACAGGTGGCTACAGCATAGTGAATAACCCCTTGCTCAAGCAAGTGACCTTGGTCTCAAACCAGCAACCATGGGCTCAAGCCAGGGATCTTGGGCTCAAGCCAGCAACCATGGGGTCATGTCTATGATCCCACACTCAAGAAAGCGACCCCATGCTCAAGCTGGTGAACCCACGGCTTAAGTCGAATATGCCCACACTCAAGCCAGCAACCTTGGGGTTTTGAACCTGGGTCCTCTGCATCCCAGTCTGATGCTCTATCCCCTGTGCCACTGCCTGGTCAGGCAGAAGTAAAATCTTAATCAAAAAATGTTTAAATATTAGATAACCCTAAAGCAAGACAAGTAACATAAACACGTGGTCTGTATCTGACATACAAAGCTGAATTCAAGAGAGGAAAACTCCAAGGAGCACAGAAAAGATAATAACCAAGAGGAGGCAGTGTGATGGTGGGCTGTACTGTTGCCCTGTTCCTGCCCAGGGAAGTGCTACACATCACACGTCATGGACATCAAACTGGGCCATGGTATATGCTCTGGACAATGGGATGTGAGCAAAAGTGACCCGTGTCACTTCCAGGTGGAAGCTCATATGTGCTTCCCCACGACCCCTGTTTTTCCCTGTGCCTCCAGAGCGACCATGTTCCATACAGTTTCTTTCATTAGCCTGGGTCCCAGAGTGAAGATGACACAGAGAAGATCTGCAGCCAACCTACCATGAACATGGGGCAAGAGTGAGCAATAAATCTGCCATTGTGAGCCTCTGAGGCATGGGTATCAGTGACAACTGGATTACTGCTATATAACTTGGTCTATGCTAGCTGAGACAGTCCCTGAAGTCAAAAGGAAAACAGCTCTCTGGAAGAACTGACAATGTCCATTGTAAATGTTGCATAAACCACAGGCAGCTGAGGATAGTGGTAAAATAAGATGTTAGGCAGCAAGAGGGAGATGGGTTCCAGAGAGAGGGGACTTCTAGGATCTTCCACTGAGACTTAAAAAAAGAAAGACAGAATGGGTGTGGGTGTAGGTGCAGTTTTAGAAGGCAGGAGGGCAGGAAGTTTGGAATTAGTGCTATAAAATCAAAATAAAATTAAAAACTCAATGTTGTATAATTAAAGGAAGAGAGGCATCATTTTTGCCTGCAGCAATAAAGGAAAATGTAAAAGAAAAGAGGATTTGAGTTGGGCTTAAAGAACAAATATATTTGTTAAGGTAACAATAGCTACCCTATGAAATAAATAAGTCTCAAAATATGAATAGTTTGACCCCAATAGTAATTTTTTGTAACACATGAAGTTTAAAATCTCAGAGCAGAGGCTTTCTGCCACTCAATCTTCAGGGACAAGAGAGATGAAAACTCTACCATCCTTAATATTTGATTTGCATAACAAGAATTATCTTGATACTTGCATACAGTTTGTAGACAGAGGAAGACAACAAGAAGAGTGAATGTGGCAGGTTTCTGTAGTCAAGGCATGGGAGTGGTTAGAATCAGTTGTACCCACACTGACTGCAAGGGAAGCTGGGAGATGTAGTTTATCTGTGATGAACAGATAGTCAGGGTCTGCCCAGTGAGTAGGACTTTCCTTGCCAGAAATAAAGAAAAGCATGCCAGACCCTTAAAAGAAAAAAAGGGCACAAGCAGGGCAGAAATTTTCAAACTGTATTCAGGGACTATCATTAATGTAAATTATCTGTAACACAAAATTTCTGTAAGGGCATATTAAGAGAAAAGGCTACAATGGGAGGCTGGATCCAGACTGAACAAAGCTTTAAATATATAATGACAGTATTAAGTTTATCTTTGCCACTAGAGACCTAAAAAGAGTTCTAAAATGACTTTTCACTGCAAAAGATCTTTCAAGTAGAATGAGGTGAAGATATTCATCAATGGAAAAAATGTCTTGCTAATCACTGAATCTGAAAAACAGGTGTTTCTACTTTAGTGTATTTTTGAAAACCTCAATGACAGAAATGTTTTTAAAGGATAGCAAAAACCCTTTAAAAATCTTTTACTATACATACTCAAAGATAATGAAACCAACAAGAAAGGAACTAATCGATGTGTGACCACTCGGAAAGCTCTAGGAGAGTGAAAACTTTAGTCAAAGCTGGTATTTTCTGGGAATCTCTATTATCACTACAGGAATATTTCACGCCTGTGCTTAAAATCAGAGGGAGTTAGTTGGTTGATGGCTCCTTCTCCAAAAGTGTCAGAACTACACATTTGGTCTACCTTTGAAGCAATGCTGGACTGCCCTCGGCACTGGAAATCTATTCCATAGACAGGCCGCAATCAGAAATGAATTCCCTGACAAAGTCAAAGGCTCTTCTGCAGCATCATGATCTGTTGCTCATCATTCCTTACTCTCCTTGTGCTTCCCAGTCCTTTTGGAATGACCAACACTGTGTTTGCCCATAAATCTCCCTTGTTTCAAGACCAAAGATGAATCACCCTCACATCTTTTTGTGAAGAAACACTCATAGAGAACACAGATTAGGTATTCCCATGTAGCCAGCTCTACAGCCTCACTCCCAAACATTTAGAACACTTGAGATTATCCATGAATTTTTTAAGAACTTCCCTTTAATAAAGGGATAAATTTATTCTGGGCTCAAGCTTTTCAAGTTCTGGAGAGATACTCATGCTATTTTTTGCAGCCTAGAAAAACTTTTTCTGATGGACATGGATGATACAGAAAAAAATAAATAAATAAAATATAAGTAAATAAATAGTGATCTGACAAATCTGAGTACCAGCAGCATTTAGCAACTATTGACCTTGGGAAAGTCACATAACTTCTGTGGGGCTATGAGATGCAAATAATATCTATTACCAAGGTCAATATATGAATAAAATGAGACAACACATATTAACTGACTAACATAACTGACTAGCATGGTGTTAATAAATATGCGTTCCTCACACACACTCCACTTCTCCACATAGAGTGAGTTCAGATTCTGACCTTACCTCAGGTAGTGTGGAACTGCTGTGCTGCTTTTGGACACCCTAATGTGCAGGTACAGCACATCCTGTGTATCCTATTCTCTGCACATTGCATTCTGCCATAGTCCCATTGATAATGACTGGTCCCCTTGAGACTTCACCTATAAGACATACCTCAGAGATATTGTGGGTTCACTTCAAGACCACTGCAATAAAGAAGTATCACAGTAAAGCAAGTCATAATCTTTATGCCTTCAATTTGTAAAGTGCAATAAAGAAAAGTACACTAAAACAAGGTATGCCTGTATGGGGTGACATGCCACAATGGGGATGCACTGTTGCTTACAAAGCTGTTAAGCACAGAGTACAGAGAAGAGCTATTGAGCTTCAAAGAAGGCACAGCCGAAGAAATTTTCTTGTTTGACCTGCCCTTGCTGCCTCCAATCTTTAGTTTTCCAAAGATGGTAGAATCCTTCCAATTGGGCAATTTTTATGGCTCTTCTCTCTAATCTGAGGTTGGTTGCAGAGGTTGTCTGCTGTGTTTTCTTCTAGATGTTTTATAGTTTTAGACTTTACATTTAAATATGTGATCCACTTTAAGTTAATTTTGTATATAATGTTAACTACAGGTGTTTAGAGATGTCTTTTATCAGGTAGAGAAAGTTTCATTCTACCCCTAGTTTACTGAGAATTTTTTTTCAAGAGTAGATGTTGTTGGATTGTATTCAGTGCTTTTTCTTACATCCACTGAGATGATATTATGGGTTTTCTTTTTCAGATTGTTAATATAGTAAATTACATTGATTGATTTTTGAATATCAAACTATGATTTTTGGGATATATCCTACTTGGTCACGATGTATTGGCATTTTTATATGTTGTCAGATTGAATTTACTAAAATTTGGTTTAAAATTTTGCATCTACATTCATGAGGTATATTGGTCTGTAGTTTTTTGTAATGTCTTTCCTGGTTTGGTATCTTGGAAATACTAGTCTCACTAAATGAGATAGCATTTAATTTTTTTACTTCAATATTCTGCAGAGTTTGCATTGATTTAACGTTATTGCTTTTTTAATTGTTTGAAAAAATTCTCAAACAAAATAATCTAAATCTGAAGTTTTCTTTATGGAAAGATTTTTAAATGATAAATTCAATATTTTTAATAGATATGTGACTATTCAGGTTGTATATTTCTTCTTAAGTGAGTTTTGTTAACTTTTGCCATCCAAGGAGTTTTCCCATTTTAATTTAGTTATCAAATTTGTTAGCATAAAGTTGTACATAGTATTCTTTTGTTATCCATTAGTATCTGTAGAATCTCTAGTATTGTCACATTTCTCACTCTTGATATTGGTAATTTGTATCTTCTTTCTTTCTTTCCCAATCAGCCTGATTATAAATTTATTAATTTTATTGATTGTCTCAAATATCCAGCCTTTGGTTTTAGTTTTCCTCTTATTTTTTTTCACTTCATTGATTTTCATTCTGATCTTTATTTTCTTTCATTTGTGTATGTTAGGTTTAATTTGCTATCATGTGATTTAATTTTATGTATGTAATAAACTTCATATCACATTGTTATTATTTTTGTTTAAGCATAAAATTATCTTTCAACGAGATTTTAGTAAAGAAAACAATCTTACGTTCTTGCTTTTGTAAAATTTGGTGTTTTGGTGTCTTTATTTCTCTGGATCTGGGTAGATCCAGATTTCATTCAGTATTGTTTTCCACTACTTGAAGAACTTCTCTTAAAATTCCTGTTATGTGGGTATCCTTGTAATGAGTTGTTTTAACTCTTGAACATCTGAAAATGTCTTTATTTTGTCTTCATTTTTTTAAATTATTTTTTATTTTTGAATTACAATTGACATATAATATTATATTACTTTCAGGTGTACAACCCAATGATTAGACATTATAACTTACTAAGTGATCATATTGATACATCTCATACCTATCTGAACCCATACATCATTATTAAAATGTTATTAACTATATCCCATATGCTGTAATTTAAATCCCCATGACAATTCTATAACAACAAATTTATACTTCTTAAACCTGTCATCTTTTTCACCTATTTCCTAACCCCTTCCCATCTGACAACCATCAAAATGTTCTCTGTAGCTTTGAGTCTGTTTTTGTTTTGCTTGTTTATCGTGTTTCTTAAATTCAATTGTTGATAGATATGTATTTCTTGCCACTTTATTGTTCGTATATTTTTATCTTCTTCTTAAAGAAGACCCTTTAACATTTTATGTAATACTGACTGGGTGGTGACAAACACCTTTAGCTTTTTCTTGTCTGGGAAGCTCTTTATCTGTCTTTTGATTATAAATGATAGTTTTGCTGGGTAGAGTCATCTTCGTTGTAGGTCCTTGCTTTTCATTATTTTTAATATATCTTACCACTCCCTTCTGGCCTGCAATGTTTCTGTTGAAAAATCAGGTGACAATCTTATGGGAGCTCCTTTGCAGGTAAAAACTGCTCTTTTTTTTTTTTAAATAATTTTATTTTTTTAATGGGGCGACATCAATAAATCAGGATACATATATTCAAAGATAACAACTCCAGGTTATCTTGTCGTTCAATTATGTTGCATACCCATCACCCAAACTCAGATTGTCCTCTGTCACCTTCTATCTAGTTTTCTTTGTGCCCCTCCCCCTCCCCCTTTCCCTCTCCCTTTCCCCCCTCCCCCCCTTAACCACCACACTCTTATCAATGTCTCTTAGTTTCACTTTTATGTCCCACCTACGTATGGAATAATGCAGTTCCTGTTTTTTTCTGATTTACTTATTTCACTTCATATAATGTTATCAAGATCCCACCATTTTGCTGTAAATGATCCGATGTCATCATTTCTTATGGCTGAGTAGTATTCCATAGTGAATATGTGCCACATCTTCTTTATCCAGTCATCTATTGACGGGCCTTTTGGTTGTTTCCATGTCCTGGCCACTGTGAACAATGCTGCAATGAACATGGGGCTGCATGTGTCTTTACATATCAATATTTCTGAGTTTTGGGGGTATATACCCAGTAGAGGGATTGCTGGGTCATAAGGTAGTTCTATTTTCAATTTTTTGAGAAACTACCATACTTTCTTCCATAATGATTGTACTACTTGACATTCCCACCAACAGTGTATGAGGGTTCCTTTTTCTCCACAGCCTCTCCAACACTTGCTATTACCTGTCTTGTTAATAGTAGCTAATCTAACAGGTGTGAGGTGGTATCTCATTGCAGTTTTGATTTGCATTTCTCTAATAACTAATGAAGATGAGCATCTTTTCATATATCTGTTGGCCATTTGTATTTATTCCTGGGAGAAGTGTCTAGAACTGCTCTTTTATTGCTACCTTTAAGATTCTTCCTTTGTCTTTAACCTTTGCCATTTTAATTATGCTGTGTCTTGGTGTGGGCTTCTTTGGATTCATCTTATGTGTGATTCTCTGTGCTTCCTGGACTTGTACATCCATTTCCTTAACAAGGTTAAGGATGTATTCTGTCATTATTTGTTCAAATAAGTTTTCAATTTCTTGCTCTCTCCTCCTCCTTCCAGGACCACTATGGTACAAATGTTGGCACACTTGAAATTGTTCTAGAGGCTCCTTATACTACCTTCATTTTTTGTATTCTTTTTTCCTTTTGCTGTTCTGATTGGATGCTTTTGCTTCTGTATATTCCAAATTGCTGACTTGATTCCCAGCTTCATCTACTTTCTTATTGTTATCTTGTAAATTATTCTTCACCTCTTTAAAATGGCATTGCTGAGTGACATCAGAGAGATGGTGCTGTAAGGAGTGATACTGATAAATCTCCCCAAAATTCAACAAGATCTTCAACCAGAGACAGAAAAATCTATCCTTGGAGCCTCCAGAAATTCCACACTAAATGCGAAGGTATGATTGAGTGAAAATTTGACTAAATATATAATCAACCCTGAAGGAAATAAGGAGAAAGAAACACTCTGCCTTCCTCACTAATCTAAATAAGGGCTGCTTTCACTGGGAACTGAGAGTATAGGAACTGAGGCGGGCATGGGGTGTGAATAGAACCAGACTGCGGCACAAACATCCAAACCAGGCTGTGGCACGGACATCCAAGCCGAGGAAAAACTGTGTTTGTGGCAACCCAGTCAATACAAGCTAACGCTAGCACCAAACCCAGACAAAGAAAGGCACTAGGGACAGCCATTTGCCCCGATCTCCTGGTCAGCGTGCACAGATAGCGAGCGAGAGATTCCTACTAGAGCCCCAAGAGTGGGCACCCGTGTTACCGGACAGAGGGGCAGGGTCAGTGGCCTTTGTGTATCCTGGAATCTCGGGGTCACCCCTGCACCCCAAAAAGCAGTGTGTGGGGAGGGAGTGGGAGCGAAATTCCTTATGCTTGAACTTCTCCATGCGGGCGGGGCACCTCACCGGGAGTGAGAGGTGGCTCACCTGATATCCTGGTCAGTGAGTGCAGATAGTAGGCGAGAGATTACCCTGGGACTGAGCACCTTGTTCCCAGACAGAGGGGCAGAGTCAGAGGTCTTTGTGTGGGCTGAAGCCCTGCCTGATTATGCTAGGGGCTCTGACTGATTGAGCCTTACCCAGAGCCCTGTACTGAGTGGGAATAGAGTGGGGATTTGCCAGCTCTTTGAGCCTCTTAATCTCCAGGCAGAGGCAGCAGCAACCCCATAGCTGGACCATCAGGCTACTAATTCAGGAAGGAAAGACTAGGAGAGAGGCTCCGGGAATGCGGACTCTCTCATTGGCGGAGCTTGCAAATGCTAATGAGCCTCGACTGCCAACGAGACTGAAACACAATACACGACATCGCCATAGAGACTTATCAACTGCAAACCTCTAACTAAGCATGCCACAGGGGCAGAACTTGGGGTACAGAGTCACTGACCAGGAAGAGGGAGAGAAAAGAAAAAGCAAGAAGATAAACTCTCAAAATCAAGAATAATCCACAAATTTTATAACCTATCCCATTTTAATATATTTGTTCGTTTGTTTCTCTTATCTTCTTGTCTTGATTATTTTCTTCCTCTTCCAATTTGGTCATTTAATTCTCTGCCGGTCTTACTCTCTCCTCTCCTTGAACTACACTACCCATAGTGCACACCTACCATTATCTTTTCTTTCTTCTTCCTTTCTCTCTATGAGGGTTGCACTCCAAAACCCTTAACTCTCTCTCTCTCTCTCTCATTTTATTCTTTTTTCTTCTTTTTGTGTTTTCCTCTTTCTTTTTTTTCCTCTCCCTCTATATTAGTTTCTTCTTTTCTCCTTTACTTTTCCTCTCATTCAATCTTCAATCACAAACAAATTATTTTATCTGGGATTTAAATTTCTCTTTGTGGCACTTTGGGGGTTTTTTAATTCGCTTTTTAAACTCACTAGCAATGCTCCCAACCCTGGTTCTTCATTTTATCTAGTTCTTGCTCCATTAAATACAATAGTAATTTTTAAAAAATTTTCCCCTTTTTCCTGTATCCCTCTTATTCCTCTAATCATATCTCTTAGTCAGCCAACACCTAAAAGCAAATCATTTTATTCTTAACCCAAATTTTTTACTTTTTTTCATTTTGTGGGTCCATACCCCCTTTTTGCCCCTTTATCACTTCTCCCCAGCTCAGGCCCTCCATTATAGGTAGTTTTTGTTCTATTTAGCACAATATAATTCACAGTTCACCACAAGATTTTCTCAAGAAGGAGGGGAGAGGAGAAGAGAGAAAAAAAAGGGGGGGAATAATAATTTTTTTTATTCTTTTTTATTTTTATTTTTTAACTTTCTATTCTTTATTAATTCTCATTAATACTATCAACAAAACCACCCTCAGATGCCATTAAGGAAAAGGAAATCAAATATCATGGATACAAAAGACAGAGAGGTAGCACAGATAAATGAGGAAAAATCTATGGAGAAAAAATTTAATATATTAAAAACCTTGGAGCTAAATGACAGAGAATTTAAAATACAAATCCTAAAAATACTCAGAGATATACAAGAAAACACAGAAAGGCAATTTAGGGAGCTCAGAAAACAACTCAATGAACACAAAGAATATATTACCAAGGAAATTGAAACTATAAAAACAAATCAAACAGAGATGAAAAACTCAATTCACGAGCTGAAAAATGAGGTAACAAGCTTAAATAATAGAACAGGCCAGATAGAAGGTAGGATTAGTGAAATAAAAGACAAGCAACTTGAGGCACAACAGAGAGAACAAGAAAGAGACTCAAAAATTAAAAAAATGAGAAAGCCCTACAGGAATTGTCTGACTTCATCAAAAAGAAGAACATAAGAATAATAGGTATATCAGAGGGAGAAGAGAGAGAAAATGGAATGGAGAACATATTCAAACAAATAATAGATGAGAACTTCCCAAGCCTGTGCAAAGAACGAAAGTCTCAAATTCAAGAAGCACACAAAACTCCGAGTTCTCTTAACCCCAACAAACCTACTCAAGGCACATCATAATGAAATTGGCACAAACCAACAACAAAGAAAAAATTCTCAAGGCAGCCAGGGAAAAGAAGAATACAACATATAAAGGAAGGCCCATTAGATTATCATCAGATTTCTCAACAGAAACTCTACAAGCTAGAAGAGAGTGGACCCCAATATTTAAAGTCCTGAAAGAGAGGAACTTTCAGCCACGAATAATATACCCATCAAAGCTATCCTTCAAATATGAAGGAAAAATAAAAACATTCATAGATACAGAAAGGATGAGGGAATTTACCATCAGAAAACGCCCACTCCAGGAATTACTAAAGGGGGTTTTCCAACCAGATAAAAAGAACAAAACAAAACAAAACCACAAGTAAAAGCTCCACCAAGAACACAATAAAACCAAATTTAAACTGTGATAACAACAAAAAAAAAAAAAAGGAGAAAGGACGGAGATTAACAGTAGCAAAGGACGATGGAGTGCAAAAGTACTCACAAGATAGTGCACTACAATGAACAGGGTAGGAACCCTTTTCATTACTTAATGGTAACCACTATTAAAATCCACCACAGAAGCACATGATTTAAAAAAGATAGCAACAGAGGAAAGATGTATGAAATACAACCAAACAAAAACAAAAGGTAGAAAAACGAAAGAGAAGAATCAAACAAGACACAAAACTAACAGAAAGCAATGTATAAAATGGCAATAGGGAACTCACAAGTGTCAATAATTACACTAAATGTAAATGGATTAAACTCACCAATAAAAAGGCACAAAGTAGCAGAATGGATTAAAAAAGATAATCCAACTGTATGCTGCCTACAAGAAACTCATCTAAGCAACAAGGATAAAAACAAATTCCAAGTGAAAGGCTGGAAAACAATACTCCAAGCAAACAACACCCCCAAAAAAGCAGGTGTAGCAATACTCATATCTGATAATGCTGACTACAAGACAGCAAAAGTACTCAAAGACAAAAATGTTCATTTCATAATGATTAAGGGGACGCTGAATCAAGAAGACATAACAATTCTTGATATATATGCACCAAACCAAGGAGCACCAAAATATATAAGACAGCTACTTATTGACCTTAAAACAAAAACTGGCAAAAATACAATCATACTTGGAGACCTCAATACACCGCTGACGGCTCTAGATTGGTCATCCAAACGGAGAATCAATAAAGATATATTGGCCTTAAACAAAACACTAGAGCACTTGGATATGATAGACTTCTACAGAACATTTTATCCCAAAGTGACAGAGTATACATTTTTCTCCTGTGTACATGGATTATTCTCAAGAACTGACCATATGTTGGGCCACAAAAAAAAAATCAGCAAATTCAGAAAAATTGAAGTTGTACCAAGCATATTTTCTGATCATTAAGCCTTGAAAGTAGAATTTAACTGCAAAAAAGAGGAAAAAAAAACCACAAAAATGTGGAAACTAAACAACATACTTTTAAAAAGTGAATGGGTCAAAGAAGAAATAAGCACAGAGATAAAAAGATATATACAGACAAATGAAAATGACAATACAACATATCAGAATCTATGGGATGCAGCAAAAGCAGTGATAAGAGGAAAGTTCATATCACTTCAGGCCTATATGAACAAACAAGAAAGAGCCCAAGTGAACCACTTAACTTCACACCTTAAAGAACTGGGAAAAGAAGAACAAAGACAACCCAAAACCAGCCGAAGAAAGGAGATAATAAAAAGCAGAGCAGAAATAAATGAAATAGAGAACAGAAAAACTATAGAAAAAATTAATAGAACAAGGAGCTGGTTCTTTGAAAAGATCAACAAAATTGACAAACCCTTGGCAAGACTTACCAAGGAAGAAAGAGAAAGAACTCATATAAACAAAATCCAAAATGAAAGAGGAGAAATCACCACGGACATCACAGATATACAAAGAATTATTTTAGAATACTATGAAAAACTTTATGCCACTAAATTCAACAATCTAGAAGAAATGGATAAATTCCTAGAACAATACAACCTTCCTACACTGAGTCAAGAAGAAGCAGAAAGCCTAAACAGACCAATTAGTAGGGAAGAAATAGAAAAAACTATTAAAAACCTCCCCAAAAATAAAAGTCCAGGCCCAGACGGTTATACTAGCTAATTCTATCAAACATTCAAAGAAGACTTGATTTCTATTCTACTCAAAGTCTTCCAAAAAATTGAAGAAGAAGCAATACTTCCAAACACATTTTATGAGGCCAACATAATCCTCATACCAAATCCAGGCAAGGATGGCACAAAAAAAGAAAACTACAGACCAATATCTCTAATGAATACAGATGCTAAAATACTAAACATAATACTAGCAAATCGAATACAACAACATATTAAAAAAATAATACATCATGATCAAGTGGGATTCATCCCAGAATCTCAAGGATGGTTCAACATACGTAAAACGGTTAACGTAATACACCATATCAACAAAACAAAGAACAAAAACCACATGATCTTATCAATAGATGCAGAAAAGGCATTTAATAAAATACAACACAAGTTTATGTTTAAGACTCTCAACAAAATGGGTATAGAAGGAAAATATTTCAACATGATAAAGGCCATATATAATAAACCATCAGCTAACATCATATTAAATGGCACAAAACTAAAGGCTTTTCCCCTTAAATCAGGAACAAGACAGGGTTGTCCACTCTCTCCACTCTTATTTAATGTGGTGCTAGAGGTTCTAACCAGAGCAATCAGACAAGACAAAGAAATAAAAGGCATCCATATCAGAAAAGAAGAAGCAAAGGTATTACTTTTTGCAGATGATATGATCCTATACATCGAAAACCCCAAAGAATCTACAAAAAGACTACTAGAAACAATAAGCCAATACAGTAAGGTTGCAGGATACAAAATTAACATACAAAAGTCCATAGCCTTTCTATATGCCATCAATGAAACATTTGAGAATGAACTCAAAAAAATAATCCCCTTCACAATTGCAGCAAAAATAAATAAAATACCTAGGAATAAACCTAACAAAGAATGTAAAGGACTTATATAATGAAAACTACAAACCACTGTTAAGGGAAATCGAAAAAGATACAATGAGATGGAAGAATATTCCTTGCTCTTGGATAGGAAGAATAAATATAATCAAGATGGCCATATTATCCAAAGCAATATATAAATTTAATGCAATTCCCATCAAAATTCCAATGACATTTTTTAAAGAAATAGAACAAAAAATCATCTGATTTATATGGAACTATAAAAAACTTCAAATAGCCAAAGCAATCCTAAAGAAAATGAACGAAGCTGGGGGCATTATAATACCTGACTTCAAACTATATTATAGAGCCACGACAATCAAAACAGTATGGTATTGGCAGAAAAATAGACACTCGGACCAATGGAACAGAATAGAAAGTCCAGAAATAAAAGCACATATATATGATCAAATAATTTTTGATAAAGGGGCCAACAACACACAATGGAGAAAAGAAAGTCTCTTCAACAAATGGTGCTGGGAAAACTGGAAAGCCACATGCAAAAGAATGAAACTTGACTACAGTTTGTCCCCTTGTACTAAAATTTATTCAAAGTGGATCAAAGACCTAAATATAAGACCTGAAACAATAAAGTACATAAAAGAAGACATAGGTACTAAACTCATGGACCTTGGTTTTAAAGAGCATTTTATGAATTTGACTTCAAAGGCAAAGAAAGTGAAGGCAAAAATAAATGAATGGGACTAAAAAGTTTTTGCTCAGCAAGAGAAACTGACAACAAAATAAAGAGACAGCCAACTAAATGGGAAATGATATTTTCAAACAACAGCTCAGATAAGGGTTTAATATTCAAAATTTACAAAGAACTCATAAAACTCAACAACAAATAAATAAACAATCCAATAAAAAAATGGGAAGAGGACATGAACAGACACTTCTCCCAGGAAGAAATACAAATGGCCAACAGATATGAAAAGATGCTCATCTTCATCAGTTATTAGAGAAATGCAAATCAAAACTGCAATGAGATACCACCTCACACCTGTTAGATTAGCTATTATTAACAAGACAGGTAATAGCAAATGTTGGAGAGGCTGTGGAGAAAAAGGAACCCTCATTCACTGTTGGTGGGAATGTAAAGTAATACAACCATTATGGAAGAAAGTATGGTGGTTTCTCAAAAAACTGAAAATAGAACTACCTTATGACCCAGCAATCCCTCTACTGGGTATATACCCCAAAACTCAGAAACATTGATACGTAAAGACACATGCAGCCCCATGTTCATTGCAGCATTGTTCACAGTGGGCAAGACATGGAAACAACCAAAAAGCCCGTCAATAGAAGACTGGATAAAGAAGATGTGGCACATATTCACTATGGAATACTACTCAGCCATAAGAAATGATGACATCGGATCATTTACAACAAAATGGTGGGATCTTGATAACATTATACGAAGTGAAATAAGTAAATCAGAAAAAACCAAGAACTGCATTATTCCATATGTAGGTGGGACATAGAAACGAGACTAAGAGACATTGATAAGAGTGTTTTGGTTGAGGGGGGGGAGGGAGAGGAAAAGGGGGAGGGGGAGGAGCACAAAGAAAAGTAGGTAGAAGGTGACGGAGGACACTCTGAGTTTGGGTGATGGGTATCCAACATAATTGATTGACAAGATAACCTGGACATGTTTTCTTTGAACATATGTACCCTGATTTATTGATGTCACCCTAGTAAAACTAATAAAAGGAATGGCAAAAAAAATTATTCTTCATTTTAGTTAGTGTATCATTCATTTCTGATTGACATCTTGTTATGGTTTTTATTTCTTTTTTCATGTTATTGAAATTCTAAGTTCCTTGAGCTTCCTTTTAACCATTGTTTTGAACTCTGTATCTGGTACTTTGCTTGCCTCCATTTCATTTAGTTTTCTTTCTCGAGATTTTCCTTGTTTTTTCATTTGGTACTTATTTATCTCCACATTTTGTTTGTTTCTATGTATTAGGTAAAGATGCTGTTTCCTTGACTTGGTAGAGTGGCCTTGTGTAGTAGGTGTAGTAGGTGTATGGTACAGTTCAGTGATGCAGCTTCCCCAGTCATCTAAGCAGGGCACTCCAGGTGTACCCTGTCTGAGCTGTGTGCACTGTCCTATTGTAGTTAAGCCTTGATTGCTATTGGTGTCACTAGAGGTACTGACCCCCAGGCCAATTAGCTGTGAGGACCACCTGCAACTACAGAAAAGGAGCTGCTGTGCACGAGTTGACATTATGGAGCAAGACTTGCTTCAGTGGGGCTTTGGTGTTCACCAAGTCTGCCCTCTGAGTGCATTGCTCATGGAGGTGGTAGAGTTATGATCCAGTCTGGCCTGAAGCTGTCTACGGGGTGTACTGGCTCTGGGGCATCCTAGGAAATGTAAGGATTGAACTTTTTAAATCTCTAAGTTTATAGTTTTCATCAAATTTAGAAAACTTTAAGCAATTATTTTTTCAACTATTTTTCTGCTTCATTCCACCTTGAAAATTTCTGAAAGTCGTCTAAATAAGCTTATTGTACAGATCACTGGTGCTCTTTTTTTCTCCCCAGTCTAGTTTCTCTCTGCATTTCACTTTGGATAGTTTCTGTTTCTATGCCTTCAAATTTTAAACCTTTACCTTTGCAATATACAATCTGCCATAAATCTTAATCAGTGTGTTTTTCATCTCAGACATTTTCATTTTCATCTCTAGAACTTATATTTGGACTTTTATATGTTTCTAATTACCTTTTTGACTATGTAGACTACAATTAAACAAACTGTTTTAGTGCCTTTGTCTGACAATTTTATCATCCTTTTCAGTTCTGAATTAAATGTGTCAGTTTCAATTGATTGGTTTTTATCTTAATTTTATATGTATTTTGCTGCTTCTTTGCATGCCTGGATATTTTTTATTTGAATACCAAACATTATGAATTTAATTGTGTTACCAGATATTTTTGTATTACTATAAATATTCTTATAATTTGTCCTGGTACATAGTTTTGTTAACTAGAAAATTTTTGATATTTTGAGGTCTTGTTTTTAAGACAAGACCAGAGCAGTGCTCAATCTAGAGCTAATTATTCCCCTATCGAAGACAATTTTTCTGAGTACTTTACCTAATGTGTTATGATCTTTTACATTCTGGCTGGTATTAACAGACACTAATCCTGGCCCTTTGTGAGCACTGGGCATTGCCCTCTCTGATATTTTTGGATAGTTCTTTTCTTAGCTTCAAATAGTTCCCTCATTTGTATACTGATCAGGACTCACCTGAATACTCAAGAGGGACCTGTTGCAGATTTTTGAAGTTCTCTTTCTGTGCAGCATTTTCCTCTCTTATGCTCTGCCCTATAAACCCTGGAGACCTTTCACTCTGACTTCAAAACTAAGGAAGCCTATCAGTCCCTCCTTTCTATACTACAGCGTGAAAATTCTCTTAAAGCAGTAGGTTGTGGAACCATTTATCTACACAATAGCTCATAAGTTTTTAACAGAAGGGACCCCCATCTTACTTTCTGTCTGTGATATGATATCTGACAAAGAGCAGGTTCTGAACTAATATTTGCTGAAATTGTATACACCTTCAAACTGGGTCAAATTAAGACCCTATGGGATGGGTGACTCCCCTAACTCATATTCAAAATCTTTCTCACATCCCTGTATTCTACTTATTTATCAGGAAAAATTACAAATGGAACTCACATCAATATACATTTCATTTTGTTGGGTTTAAAATTAAGAGTGAAATAAGTGAGGGGAGGGTTCCTCTCTCTTCTCTTCAACAGTTAGAAACAGATGTTTTAACATCCTGAGGAAGCTCTAATATGATAAGTCCTTAAAATATGAACATTATAATATCACTGAAAACAGATAAACACAAAAACAAAATGTTTCAGCTCCCAGAAGGCCAAGTCTGAGGGAATGGCAGTAACCAGAGGCACAGGAAATAGTTGTTACTATCACTCAATCATTTCCCAGGAGACTGAGATGTCTTTTAATAACCAGTAACAATTAATTACTAAACTTCACTGCCCTCTGGGGGGGGGGGATATATATATAAATATAATATAAATGTATGTATTTCTTCCTCCAGCAAGTCTCCTTCTTTGAATGTGACAGCCATCACACAAGCAAGCAACCTGATAGAAGGAAAGGATGTTTTGGGGTTTTTTAAAAAATGACCTCTTGGGCACCTATACATGTCTCCTCTTTAAAGCAGGCATTAATCCACAGAGATGGCTTTCCCCTTTGTTTCTCATAGCACCACAATCAGTTTCTCACAGAAAGAAGAAAAATCAGGAGCAGTGACAAGATTGTAACATTTAAAGTTATCCATTCAAGGTAGTGGAGTAGGTGGTCTAGGCTTACCTTCTCCAACAATCACATCAAAAAACAACTATAGCACAATCATCATTGAGAACTACCTGAAGAGTAGCTGAACAGAGTCCTATAACGAAGGATATAAAAAAGGAGCCATGTCAAGACTTTCAGGAGTATGAAGACATGGAACAGGCAGGAACCACACTCACAACGTGTCAATGAGAACTGAGAGGGATTCTCAGGAGCAGAAGGTCCCCTGAGAAGCAACAGGCCCCAGCCCCATAATGTGCTCTCCAGTCCAGATTACCAGGACTGGACAAAGGAGTCCCTACAACATCTGGCTGTGAAAAACAGCAAAAATTGCATCCAAGAAGGACAAAGGGCTGCTAAAGACTGAGGTGCTACTATTAAAAGGCCTGTACACAGACTCCCACTCACAGCCTCACTCACTTTAAGCTCCAGCACAAAGGCAGCAACTCAAAAGACACCAGGAACACATGGAAAGGAACTAAATTGACTAACTAACTTTGGGGTGAGGGCTGAAGGGACAGAAGCCAGGGCAACTCTCTCCAGGGATAAAGGGTTGGCAGACACCACTGTTCCTTTGTTGTGCTCTCCTCCCACCCAGCTGTCCTGTAACATGTGGAAACCAAATCGTTGCTCTCTGTTAACCTGTATAACACCATTTCCCCGCCCTACTCCGCCCAGCTTGCTCATCTGGTTAGAGGCTCACTCAAAGGACTGGTGCCCTAGGCTTGTACTTCAGAGTCTTTCAAAGGTCCACAACCCACAAACACGCAGTGGCAGGTGTACATTGTAGCTTCTTCCAAGCAATCCCAAGGCAGGTGCAAGTGACAATCATTCTCTGCTTGCACTCATTGTAACACCCATCAGGTGGTCCCTAAGCCTGGCATAAGTGGCAGCCAATTATGGCCTGGAAAGTAACTTCAACTAAGTGGCCTGGAAAGTAACTTCAACTAGGGGGTACCTGGCCTCAGTTTCCATCATAGCACCCAGAAAAGAATCCCAAGCCCGACACAAGTGGCAGCTGCCTGCATTTTGTTTACAGTATCTCCAAGCTCAGGAAAAGTATCATCTAACTATAGATCACTTTGTAATTCCTCCCAAACTTTTCAAACCCTAGCATAAGTAGCAGCTGACCTTGACCTGTACTGAAGCTTCTCCTAAGAGGCCCCAGTCTGAATATACTTGGTAACAGGCTTTAGACCACACTGGAGCCTCACCCAGTGAGCTCCACATGACACACCAAAAGGGCAGCCTCAGCTGGCACCAACCCCAGTTAAACTGACTCTCACTCCAGGAAGTCAGTGCCTGTAACACAGCTCATATGCTGTAGTCATGGCCAGCATTCAAAGCCAGTAAGACTGAGGGTCAACCCCAACCACTGATGGGCCAACATCAATGGAAGTCCAACAACAACAGTAGGACACACACAACACACAAAGGGAACACTCCTGGAGCACCTGATTCAGATTACAAGGGAGATAGTGCCACAGGGCCCCAAAAGACACCTTCTGCAGAAGGCCTCTCTGTCAAGGCTGGGAGACATAGCAGATCTATCTAATACATAGAAGCAAACAAGGAGACAACCAAATTGTGGAGACAAAATAAATGTCCTAAATGTAAGAATAGGACAAAACTCCAGAAAAAGAACTAAATTAAATGAAAACCAGCAATCTACCATGTACAGAGTTCAAAACAGTAGTTGTAAGAATATTTAATGAACTTAGGGGAAGAATAAATGAGCTCAGAACTTCAACAGATATATACAAAAACAAGAAAAGGATATTTTTTAAAAAGACCATTCAGAAATTAAGAATACAATAATGGAAATAAAGACTTCATTGGAAGGCATCAAAAACAGATTAGATGAAGCAGAGCATCATAACAGCAATGTGGAGGATAAGGTAATGGAAAAATACCAAATTAAAACAACAAAGAAGAAAAAATAATTTTTACAATAATAATAGTTTAAGGGACTTCTGGAACAACATCAAGCATACCAACATTCACTTCATGGGAGTACTAGAAGGAGAAAAGACAGAGAAAGTGATTGAAAATCTATTTGAAGAGATAATGACTGAAAACTTTGTTAACCTGATGAAAAAAAAAAATAGACATAAAAGTCCAGGAAGCACAGAGAGTCCCCAAACAAGATGAATCCAAAGATGTCTACACCAAGACAGATCAGAATTAAAATGCCAAAGGTTAAAGACAAAGCATAGCAAACGAAAAGCAGTGAGTCACGTACAAGGAGACTCCCATAAGACAATTAGTTGATTTCTTTAACAGAAGCTCTACAAGCAAGAAGTGAATAACACAAAATATTTAAAGTGATGAAAGGCAAAGACCAACAATGAAGATTTCTCTACCCAGCAAGGTTTTTATTTAGAATCAAAGGAAAGATAAAGAGTTTTGGAGATGAGAAAAGCCTAAAGGAGTTGTTTACTAAACCAGTATTATAAGAAACATTAAAAGGACTTTTTTAAGTAGAAAAAAATTACAAATTAGGAATAAAAGAAAGTGCTCAGTGAAAAAGACAAACAGTAAAAGCAGTGTATCAACCAACTATAAAGCTAGTACAACAGTTAAAAGACAAAGTAAAAAGATTATTTGTCATTGCAACAATAAACTAAGGGATACAAACATACAGAAGCAAAAGAAATAAAAAATAATAATAGAAACATAAGTGTGGAGGAGGTGAGTAAAAATTGTAGTGATATTAGAATGTGGTTGGACATAAGCAACCATTAAATTAAAGTATGTGGCTATAAACATAGCTTGGTATAAATGAAGCACATAGTAATCACAAACAAAAAACTTTATAACCAATATATAAGAAATAAAGAGAGAAATCATGCACAACACTATAGAAAGTAATCAACATGCAAGAGAGCAAGAAATAAAAAAAGAACTACAAAAACAATCAAAAAACAATAAAATGGCAATAACTATATACCTATCTATAATTACCTTACATGGAAATGAGCTAATCAAAAGAACATCAAATATAAAATTTTTTTAAATGAAAATAGTGTAAGGAGCCTCTAAAACAACTCCATGTGTACTAACATTTGTATCATGGGGGTCCTAGAAGAAGAAAAGAAAGAGCAAGAATTTGAAAAACTATTTGAAAAACATAATGAAAGATAACTTCCTTAACCCCTCCCTTTTTTTTCATGAATCTGTCCAGTTTTTCTAACAGCATTTATTGAAGAGACTGTCTTTATCCCATTGTATATATTTTTGCTCCAATTGTCACAGATTAATTGACCAGAGTGGTATGGGTTTTTCTTTGGGTTCTTTATTCTGATTCATTAATCTGTGTATTTGTTTTTATGTCAGTACAATGCTTCTTTGATTACAATAGCCTTGTAGTATAGTTTGATATTAGGTAGTGTGATACCTCTGATTTGATTCTTATTTTTCAGGATCTCTGTGGCTATTTGTGATCTTTTGTGATTCTATATACATTTAAAAACTATTTGATCTAGTTATTTGAAAACTGCCATTGGTATTTTAAAAAGGATGTTGATTCCACAGATTTCCTTAGGTCGTATGATCATTATAAAGATAGTAATTCCTTTTATCTACAAACAAGTTATAACCTTCTATTAATATGTATTTTCTTCAATTTGTTTCTTCAGTGTCTTATAGTTTTCTGAATACAGGTCTTTCATCTTCTTGATTAAATTTATTCCTAGTTATTTAATTCTTTTTGATGCACTTGTAAATGGGATTTTTTTTTAATTTCTCTTTTTCATAGTTTATTTTTTGTATTAAATAAAACTATTTCTGAATATTAATTTTTTATCCTACTAGTTGACTGAATTTATTTATTAGTTCTAATAGCTTTTTCTTTGAATCATTAAGATTCTCTCTATATAGAATTATATCATCTGCAAATAATGATAATTTTACCTCTTTCCAATTTGAATTTCTTTTATTATTTTTTTGTCTGATTTTTGTGGCTAGAACTTCCAATATTGTGTTGAGTAAAACTCATGAAAGTGGACATTTTTTCTCTGGATCTTAAAGAAAAAGCTTTTGGTATTTTACCATTGAGTAGGATGTAAGGTGTGGGTTTGTCATATAGGGTCTTTGTTATATTGAGGTATGTTGCATATTTCCCCACTTCAATGAGAATTTTTATCCTAAGTTGATATTGAATTTTGTCAAATGATCTTCCTGCATATATTGCTATTATCATATAATTTTTATGTTTCTTTTTTTGTGTGTAGTGTATTATGTTTCTTGATTTGCAGATATCAAACCAACCTTGCATCTGGGAATAAATCCAACCTGATTATGGTGTATGACCTTTTTAATATATTGTTGAATTCTCTGTGTTAACATTTTATTTTTGTTTTTATTTTTATTTTTTATTAAGTGACAGGAAGGAAGGCAGAGAGACAGACTCCTGCATGTGCCCCACCCAGGATCCACCCAGCAAGCCTCCTACCAGGCGATGTTCTGCCCATCTGGGGGCTCTGCGCCTTTACTTGGCTACGGAGCTATTTCAGTGCCTGAGGCGAGGCCATAAAGCCATCCTCAGTACTGGGGGCCAACTCACTAGAACCATTTAAGCCATGGCTGTGGGAGAGGAAGACAGAGAGGGAAGAAGAAGGAGGGGTGGAGAAGGAGATGATTGCTTCTCCTGTATGCCCTGATTGGGAATCAAACCCTGGACATCCACATGCGGAGCCAACACTCTACCACTGAGCCTACTGGCCAGAGCATTGTTTGATGTTCTCATTGGGTGTTTTTTGCTTCTTTATATTCCAAATTGCTGATTTGATTCTCAGTTTCATTTACTCTATTGTCAATTCCCTGTAAATCAGCGGTTCTCAACCTGTGGGTCACGACCCGGGGTCGTGACCCACAGGTTGAGAACCGCTGCTGTAAATTATTATTTCAATTAGTGTATCCTTCATTTATGGGTTTTTTTTTAATGGTTACTATGTCCTTTTTTATGCTGTTGAAGTTCTCACTAAGTTCCTTGATCATCCTCATAACCACTGTTTTTCAACTCTATCTAGTAGTTTGCTTGCCTCCATTTTATTTAGTTCTTTTTATGGAGATTTTTCATGTTCTTTTATTTGGAACCATTTTATTGCCACAGTTTGGCTGCTTCCCTATGTTTGTCTCTATGCATTAGGTAGAGCTGCCACACATCACAAACTTGGTAGAGTAGCCTTGTGTAGTAGATGTACTGTAGGGCCCAGTGGCACAGCCTCTCCAGTCACCCAACCTGCGAGCTCCAGGTGCACCCCTGGGTGGCCTGTGTGCACTGTACTATTATAACTGAGCATTGATTACTGTTAACATCACTGGGGGCGGGGGGTTGACCCCCAAGCCACTCAGCTGCAAGAACCAGCTATGACCGTAGCAGAGGAGCTACTGTGCAGGAGTTGACCCTACAGAGCAACACTTGCTTCAGTGGGGCTTTGGTACTCACTAAGTTTGCCCCTTGAGTGTGTCGTCTCTTGTGGCAGAGTAGTAGGGTTAAATCCAGCAGAGTCTGAAGCTGTCTACTGAGTATACTGGCTCTGGAGCATCCCTGGACATGCAAAGTCAACCACTGCTTGTACCCTGCCTGGGGCTACAAGGCATGAGCTATAGAGCAATCTGTAGATGGCTGCTGCTTTACTGGATTTGGGGTGCCCAGGAGAGGCCAAGCTGCAAGCCACAGCCAGCTGCCACTAATGCTGGGCGTGAGGCCAGTTAGCAAGAGGCATGGAGTATGCAGAGGCCAGATGCTGCTTGTTCGAGAGATTTTAAGAAAGTCTGCAGCATGAGGCAAGAGAGGCCATTTGCATGGCACAGCCACTGGAAACAGCTTGGTTGGGTCTGAAAGATGGGTGGGGTAGATTCTCAGGGAATCATCATGCTGGAGCAAAGAGTGTGAGACAGTTTGATGGAAATAGTTATGACGCACACCTGCCAGCTCTGTGCCGGGGGGGGGGGGCAGTATCTCAAAAACGGAACAATGGCCTTTGCCAGCACTTTGGAGCTGCCCACCCTTCCCCAACTCTCACTCTGATGCTAGACAATTCAGTTCTTCACTGTCTATTCCTGGTTCCTTTCACGCTGCTGCCCCAGTGCTGGGGCAAAGAGGGAGTGAGTCTGAATAAGTTCATGCATGGGCCCAGTAAGAGGAACTGCCTGGGACTCCAGCAGCCCACTGTCTCACTCAGCCATTATCCCCATTGTTTTTTACAGCCAGAAGTTACCAGGACTTCTCTTCCTGGATCTGGAACCCTAAGCTGGAGGTGGAGGGCTGGTGTGGGGCTGGGACCCCTTGCTCCTCAAGGAGAACTTCCACAGTCAAGACAGCCCTCCCAAATTTAAACCACCACATGTGGGTGCAGGACCAGCCTATTCTACGAATCTGCCCTTCCTATAAGACTCTGTGTGTCTTCTTTAAAACCCTAGTTGTGGACTTTTATTCAGCAAGATTTCAGGCAGTTCTGAATGATGGTTGTTTTGTAGCTTAGTTGTAATTTTGATGTGGTTGTGGGAGGACTCGAGTATCACCTCTACTTACACTGCCATCTTGGCTGGAAGTTCTCATTATTCATTTAATTTACAGTCATTGTCTACCAATCTTAATTTCTATGATTCAAGAGCAAACTGCTGCCATGGTACATGAACATCAGGGTGGCAGAAGTCTGGAAATGAGGGGTTATTTCTTTAAAAATAGAATAGACTTCATTCACATGAGCCATACTATTTGATACTCAGGTTCGGTCATTTTAGGGTCTCCCTCAATTTTAATGATAGATGTTTCATATCAGAACATCACAGATGTCCATAAATTTTACATATATTTCTGAAACATTTATAACATGTACTTATACAAATACAGCATAAAGAAGGCTCAATTTATTTATTTGACAATGCTTCCCATGTAATTCTACACACCAAAATAAGCTTAATTAGTTTACTATATCTCTTTTGTAAGGAGAAAAAAAAACAAATCTTTTGAGGTGTTACAGAGGTCCTTTTGGAAGACTCCAGCTGTTCCCAGGTCAGGACTCTATTTATACTTTAAATTTTGGGGAGTTTGTCAAAATATATCAAAAGAGTTAGCCATTTGATGAAATAGGGTCATAAGTCATTGTGAAGTAATATTATCTATTTAACCAAAGTGACAATAAAAGATTTCAAAGACAAATAGAGTAGTTTATATCATTTCTAACAAAACTTAGTTCTTACTATTAAGGAGATTCAGTTTTCATAAGTAATCAAAGACCTAATTAAGACAACAAAATAAAAATTATTTTCATAAATCACAGAATCATTGCTTTATAGGCAGAAAATTTTTTACAATAAATATTAGTAACAGACCCATAGTCCTTTTAGCAGAAAGAGAGAAAACCTAGCTTTAATTATATATCATCTTAATTTTGATATTTAAATTTACTTACTCAGTTAAATTTATTTCAGTCTTATTCAGTTTGACCACACAAAAATATGCCCCAAATCATTAGTAATCATTTAAAGGTAAGGTAGGTGGTATTATTATTATTTTTTTTTCTGAAGTGAGAAGTGGGGAGGCAGACAGACAGACTCACACATACACCCGACCAGGATCCACTAGCTAGCCCACTAGGAGGAAATGCCCCACCCATCTGGGTCCGTTGCTCCATTGCAACCAGAGCCACTCTAGTGCCTGAGGCAGAGGAAATGGAGCCATCCAGCGCCCAAGCCAACCCTGCTCTGATGGAGCCCTGGCTGCAGGAGGGGAAGAGAGAGATGGAGAGAAAGGAGAGGGGGAAGGATGGAGAAGCAGATGGACACTTCTCCTGTGTGCCCTGGCTGGGAATCGAACCCAGGACTTCCACACACCAGGCCGACGCTCTACCACTGAGCCAACCAGCCAGGGCCTTATTATTATTATTTTTGTTGTTGTTATTATTATTCCCGTTTTGTAGATAAGGAAACAGAGACTCAAAGAGGTCATGTGATTTAAAATGGTATGACTAGGAGGTAGACAGTCTGGGCTAGAGTCTGTAACTCCAGTCCAGAGTTTTTCCATGGCACACGCAGTACTTCAGAGAGCCAGCAATGAATCTAAGGCAGCACCCTACAAGAAGAGCTGGGAGAGAGAGGCATGAGGCATGCAACATTATCACCCAGAGATAGCAACATGTAAAGGAGATAAGGTGAGCAAGCAAGGACAGGAGTGTCTGCAGGGTCAGGAACATGCTGAACCCAAAGAGTACACTGACAGATTGAAACACAGCCAATTGTGGAAACAGGTGAGCAGGCGAAAGTTAAAGAGAATCACATGTGCCAGAAGCCAATGCCAAGTGGGGGAAGCCCTCCTAGGTGAGTGATCCACACAGCAGACGTAAGATTCAGTGCTGCCTGTGATGGCAAGCTGCGACAGAGAGAGTAGACCACCATGACCAGAGCAAGAGCAGAACCGTGTACAAGTCCTGGTAGGTCAGAGGTGGCAGAAGGAAGAAGGAATGTTCTCTGCTTGGCCAGTGAATACATTCTTGGGTCACAGATAGGCAGCAGGTAGAGGCTGTGGGATCCATTCCTGCAGGCTACTCCAGGGAGGTGCCATTCAATTGCTCTTGGAGACTGAGACATAAAAAGTTACGGGCAGAAGCTGAGGGCCAAATGAGATTAATTCTGGCTTCTTTAATTCAGTTCTCAACTTCTGTTTCCATTTCACCTTGATTAAATGGTCTCAAAATGAATAACTAAACCTTTTAAAAATATTTATATTACTCATCTACATACCTTCAATCATATCATTAATCTTACCAATCAGCAATCTCGACCCTGTGCCTAATGATACTGTCCTTCAGCTACTATGGTACCTCTGGAGCCAACAGAGAGGCCCCTAAACTTGAAAAGAAATCACTCTTTGCCATTGTTTTATAAGAAGGTGCGCATTGCCCATTAAGAAAGAAATACAAGGGATTGGTGGGACACAGTAAAGGAGATATTTTTAAATACAATGTCCCAATTAAACTTACTAGGTGCAGTGTATATTCTAAATTCACATCAATTCCAATTTGGGTTTTTTAGTTTGTTAACCAGTCATTTTATGGGGTTCACAGGTTCTATATTTTTTACTGTTAAATACAAATGGCCTTTGAATTGGTATGAAGTGTTTCTCTCAACAGTTTATTATATTATGTCTTACATTAATTTAAAAAATAAAACTTATTTTAACTATTTTTAATTCTACCCTAAAACTCAGACGTTTGGTTCAATAGATTTAAGATCAAAGATCACATGAAAATGCAAGAGTGCCTTAACGAACAGTTACTTTACATTGGGTTTCAGAGTGTCATAAGCATCGCTTATTTCCTGTGCTTAAATCCTCCCAAGCCCAGTCACCCCAGTCCACACATTCAAGCTACCATTGTCCTGCCCAAGCCATGCCATCCAAGCCTGAGTCACAGTCAGAAGCACGTCATAGACCAAAGAGACAGTTACAAAGGTCACCAATGACGTTACAGTGTTGTCAGAGTCCAGGCCAGTGCACCCACAACAATCATTTTACACAAATTCAAGACAGTCTTCCATAAGCATGTACAGCGGAGAGCCTCGGGTTTGTAGACTTTGGACCCAGAGCTGGGTTTCAAGCTAAGACAGACAGCCTTAAGTCAGCACTTCTTCCTCCTCATTGCCCAGGTCTGACCTTACTTCCTTTGTGATTATTTCAGATTCACTAAAAGAGCCATTTTCCTCAGGCAGTGCATTTCTAAGAGGTTAGTAGCTCCATCTCCTTAAGCTCTAGCAGGAGGTGTCGCAAAATACTTCCCTAGCTGCTCCCGCCTTTCAGAAAAATAGAAATGCAATTGCAGAACAGGAACACATGCAAGAGGTAAGTTTAAAAAAAGGCTTCATTGTGCCAGTAAATGTATCATAATCTAAAAATAGCATTTTCCATTATCATAGGGGTGACACTTTCATGTAAACTTTGGCCTCATTCCCCAAACCCCAGTTAACCAAACATCCTGGAGGTCAGCTGCTGCTACATTTCTTACAAAGCCATAAAAGTTACAGCTGTTTAGAGCTAGGTAGTACCTTAGAGATTATCTATGCCATCATCTATGTGACCATCTATCACAGATAAGGAACAATGATAACAAACATTTATTGACCAAGTACTTCATCGCAAGGACAATGCCAGGCGTTTACATAGTACCTCCTTTAATTTCCCAATGGCCCTCAGAGCTGGTACTTTTATTATCCACATTTGACAGGTGACGTTTTAAGTAGTATGTCCAATATCACACATTGAGGAAGCAGCAGCACCTGTCTCTTTGCCTTGGTTCATTTAACTCTGAACCACTGCAGTATATTGGCTACTTCTCCAGAGGGTACATGAACTTCCAGATTTCAAAATTCTGGTGACACCTTCTTTTGAATGAACCTTGCCATTCTCATACACAGCAAATCACGTACAACCACAGAATACACCTGCCTGTACTAAAAGCCCAATACTATTGTTATTTCTTAATTTTTGTGTTGAAGTATAGAATACTAGAACTGCATGGGGCTTAAGAGGCCATCCAGCCGAAGGTTCGTTTCAGAAATGAGAATGCAAGACCGGAGAAAGGGAAGGCTTCCCTAGGACCCCATAGCTACCTAGAAGGCAGAACACGAAGTAATGTTTTCAGAGTTAAGAATGGTATTTTGTTTTATTTACTCCATCCCTTGTATTTTTCTAAAAATGCACTTGGACTTACTAACCTGGTGTTAGAAGCTTATGAGAAAGATCATCATCCTCTAAAAAAAATTTCTCTCCCTTTGAGATTATTAACATTTGGGTGGCTTTGACTTTTTTCCCACAATTTATGGAACGTACAGCTCAAGGGCTTGAAGTAACTTAATGTGAAAGTAGTCAGTTCCCTCTTCAAGACTTTCTAATAATTTTATAATAAGGCCTCACAGTAGCCCCCGTTATTCATGGTTTCACTTTCTACAACTGCAGTTACTCTCATTTTACTACAGTCCAAAAATATTACAGTATATAAAAAAATTCCAGAAATGTACAATTCATGAGAACAAGACGGGCTCGCTGTAGGTGACTCACACAAGCACTCAGACCAAGGAAGCAGAACAGAAGCCCAGTTACCAGAACTGGGGCCACAGGGAGTTAGATCTTGGAGTAACTCCAGAGCACATTGACAATAATCAAGTCACCAAGCCAGGACCAGACCAGCAGCAAGGCTCATAAGATGTTAATCAGCAGGGCACTGGCTCAGAACTTTCTAAATCCCTCTTGTTCACAGCCACAACTGGTCCTAGAGATCCTAGCAGGGCTGTGTGGGCAGGAAAAGAATAGGGACAAGAAACTTGAGCTGTGAGGAGAAGATGGAGGAGAATACAGGTGTGAGTGGACCAAGAAAGGAGGACGGAGATGTGTGGTTACTCGGGGCCAACGCCTATGACACTCAAACTGAACTTGTCAAAAAGAAACCCACTCAGAACCAGGGAATCACAGTGTATCACAGCTAAACTCCTGGCAGAACAGGAAATGATGAAAAGAAACTGGGAAAGTTTAGGCTAGAAAAGAGAAAATTCAGCTCAGGGGAAGCAGTAAACTAATTCAAATATTTAAATGCCACATAAAAGGAAATCTAGATGCATTCTGTGTGTCCAGTCAAACAGAACTGAGCCCAGCAAATAAAATTCCCAAGGAGCAGTTTTTAATTTCAATATACGGGAAGCATTTACACAGTTGCCTCTGCTGGCTTCATAAACTCATCCACTCTATATTTACTCAGTAAACACTTATTGATTATGGTGACCATACATTCTGGTTTTCCCAATACAAGGTCAGTTTATGCTGTGGCATCAGCTCTCATCCGGTCAGCATTGCTTTCACTCTTAGAGTCCCGGTTTGTATAATAAACTATACAGTCCCATACTCATTGAGTACTTGCTACATGCCAGAAATTGAATAAACATAGAAGACAATTAAAGCAGAATTCCTTACTATGTTGAACTCATAGTCTAATTTAAATAAGAGATACAGGCACACCTCACTTCATTTCACTTAGTTTTATTGTGCTTTTCAGATGTTGTGTTTTTTACAAGTTGAAGATTTGTGATAATTCTGCACTGAATAAGTCTATTGGCACCATTTTTCCAACAGCATTTATTCATTTCATGACTTTGTGCTCAATTTTGGTAATTGTCACAATATTTCAAATTTTTAATTATTCCTGTATTTGTTATGATGATCTGTGATTGCTAATCTTTGGTATTACTATTGTAATTGCTTTAGGAGTGCCACAAAGCACCCTCAGAAGGGACAATGAAATTAATCCATAAATGTGTGTGGTCTGACTGCTCCAACCATTTCTCCATCTCTCTCTCTTTCCTCAGGCCTCCCTATTTCCTGAGACATAACAATATTGAAATTAGTCTTATTAATAACTCTACAATGGCCTCTAAGTGTTCAACTGAAAGGAAGAGTTACATATCCCTAACTTTATAATTAAGCTTAGTGGGGCAGGTACATTAAAAGCCAAGCTAAGTCTAAAAGTAGGCCTCTTGTGCTAAATAGTTAACCAAGTTTGAATGTAAAGGAAAGATCTTTAAAGGAAATTAGAAGTGCTACTCCAGTGAACACATGAATGATAAGAAAGTGAAAAAGCTTTATTGCTGATACAGAGAAAGTTTAGTGGTCTGGATAGATCAAACCAGTCACAACATCTCCTATACCAAAGTCTAATCCAGAGCAAGGCCCTAATGTTTTTCAATTCCATGAAGGTTGAGAGAGATGAGGAAACTGCAGAATAAAATATAAAGCTAGCAGAAGTTGTTTTATGAAGAAAGAAGTCATCTCTCTAACATAAAGGTACAAGATGAAGCAGCAAGTGCTAATGTAGAAGTTGCAATAAGCTATTCAGAAGATCTAGCTAAGATAATTAATAAAGGTGGCTGTACTAAACGATAGATTTTCAACAACAAAATAGCCTTCTATTGGAAGAAAATTTCATCTAAAATATTATAGCTAGAGAGAAGTCAATGCCTGGTTTCAAAGCTTCAAAGGGCAGACTGACTCTTGATAGGGGCTAATGCACTGGTGGCTTTAAGTTGAAGCCAGTGCTCATTTACCATTCCAAACACCCTAAGGCCCTTAAGAAGTATGCTAAATATACTCTGCCTGTGATCTATAAATGGAGCAACAATGCCAGATGACAACACATCTATTTACAACATGGTTTACTGAATATTTTACACCTACTGTTGAGATCTACTACTCAGGAAAAAAAGATTGCTTTTAAAGTATTACTGCTCATTGACAATGTACCTGGTCAGCCAAGAGTTCTGGTGGAGATTTATAATTAATTAGTGTTATTTTCCAGGCCTACTAACACAAAACCCAAGTTTTATTATTTAAAAAGATACATTTTGTAAGGCTATAGCTGTCATAGATAGTGATTCTTCTGATGGATCTGGGCAATGCACATTGAAAATCTGCTGGAAATGATCCACCATTCTAGATGCCACTAAGAATATCTGTGATTCATGGGAAGAGATCAAAATATCAACATTAACAGGCTTTAAAGAAGTTGATTTTGATTGTCTATGTTCCTCTGAATGACTGAAGCTCAGAATAACCTCCCTGCTAGGTGTTCCCTGGTTGGTGCACAAAGAGACTGGGACCCGCCCGTTTCTCCATCTTGTTCCTCTTGGCCTGGTCTCCTCCCGCGGCAAATCAACGAGCAGTCCAACACAAGTACCATATCTTTTCACAAGAATTGCTGCTAATGCAGGATTTGTGTTGGTTTCTTTATCATTTAAGTGTCCCCACAACACTATTACTACTAATATATACTATATACTACTACTTCCTACACCATCTCATCTTATTAGTTTATGATTTCATAGAATTATAGAATGCTAATGCTCATGGTCAGGCAGATCTTCCAGTCCAGTTCCTACATTTTACAGAACTTTTGAGGTACAAAGAGGTCAAATGATAGTCTTAAAATAAATTCCAACCCCCTACATGGAAGCATCAATGTCATTCCCTCTCCCTTATCCCTTTAATGCTATAATAAGGGAGGAACTGTCTTTCAGGAAATATCCCTATTGCTAGGATTCTCCCATTTTAAATCCATTCTTCATACTTACCACTAATTTTGTGCTTTTGAAAAACATAACTGCCCATGTTAAAATCCTGTAATAGTTCCCCAGTGTATAGAAGCTTCAATAGCATGCATTAGACCAGGCATGGCCAACATACGGCCCGCGCATCCGGCCCACGTAGTGAGTTTATGCAGTCCGTGATTAAATTTTTAATATTCTCCACTACTTTAAAATCTCAGCTACTCAGAAGCAGAAGCATCTTTGATTATTGAAAATCGAGATATTTAAGAAGATAGTGATACACGGAAAAGAATTATGCGTATGACTAATCTAGGGTTAACTTCCAATAATTGGTCAAATGCATTCATGATACTTCTTTATTTTTTTTAAAAATTCCATTATAAAGATTTACAACTTTTGTACTCGTCTGTACTCGATATGAACTGTTTGACGTTTAGTGGTGATGTGAAACCCACATTTTTTTAGGCTGAGTTTGCCAATGTGCACCGAAGGTCAAGCCGTTATTTCTGTGGTCAAGTGTGCTGAATCAAGTGGCACTGTAGCATAGACAATAGCTGCAGTTGATAACTGAAAATGTGTCCAGGCTGTTTGTAAAATGAAATAATTGTTTTATTTGTGATATAACCCCTTCAAGCTCATTCTATTAATTAAATATTGTTTCAATTAATTGCGATACAGTTTGGCTATTTATATGATATGTAATTATATTTTTATTAAAATAATATTGTATATTAAAATTTTTTTCACTCACTTACATTTATTCATTAACAAATTACATAATAAAATTTTGTTTACTTAAACAAGTCGTTTTTGTATTTAACATTTTTTAATTTTAATATTTTGTCCAGCCCATGAAAAAAGTTTTCTTTCTAATCTGACCTAAGGGCAAAAACTGTTGCCACACCTGCCTTAGACCCTGCTTACCTTTCTAGCCTGCTATTTTATTATTTATCTTCTGATAGTCAAACTCTTGTCAATAAGAACGAGTGCTGTTTAGTACCCCTTGGACTTCTACCAACATCCCCTCTTTTTGGACTCCTTTTCCCCAACTGAAAAATTCTTACCTCCAACTTCCAGACTTGCCTTCCTAATGAAGTCTTCCCCAAATTCTGGTCAATGACTCCACTCTCCACAACACACCCCCACCAATCTAGAGCAGTGAGCTATTTGCTTCTTTTACTGCATTTCCTATGACATCTTAAATATGTTCCCTTTGTGCCCATACGCATGGGATGTTTTACTGTCTTCTCTTTAGAATAAACCCTTTGAGGATGTGTATTATACCTGCCATCTAATAAATATTCAATACCTATTTCATTTCATTGCACTGATTTAACAAATATAAACAAAACCTATGTGTTACTAGGCTCTGGCATATGGGGTAAACAAGATCCATGAGGTCCGTGCCCTTATGCAACTCACTAAAAACAAGTGAGAACATGGGAGTATGATGTGTGTTTTAACAAGGGTGTACTGTGAGCTATTGGCACATATCAGAGGGGGTCTAATTGAAATCAGGGTTCACGGAAGACCTCTCTAGAGAAGTCACATTTAAGTCAAGACCTAATAAATGTTGCAAGTGAAGAGCTTATCTTATCAACAAATGGTACTTTTCACTATTTCTTTAAGATCATTGGTTAAGGACAGGGACAGGATAGAGGTTTGTGAAATCTGGCTAGAGGTCTGCCACTAATCAATGTTCTGGAGGATGGCCTGGGATGATATTCAAAATATTTAGCAACAGTTACAATCAGAACAAAGACTAGCCACAGGCAACCAGGCCACCCACCCTCATGCAGGCCAGTTAAATGCCAGTCCTGGGTAGAAAAATCCAACCTGCTGTGACTCTCTGTCCTTGAGGAAAGGCACAGTGACCTAGACACAGATGCACCTCTGGTCCACCTCCTTTTTTAGACTTTATTCTGCATATGATGAGACCAGGCACGCATGCAGGACTTTACGTCTTAAATGTATGTGCTGCAAACCTGGCTATGCACCCACTGCCTCTCATAACACGATGTAAAGTCAGCTAAACTCTCTGGCTGCTGTTTTCACATACCCTGTTCCATTGAATACTCCTTTAATACCCAGAATAAGTTCAAAAGTGCCCAGTGTCTGTCTTTATTGCTTGGGGCTTTCTTTGCCTGCTTCCTAGTTGACTGAGGAATTCTAAACACGTGTCTGCAGGTCCATGCGACCACTGGTATGTCAGTTCATAGGTTTTATTGGGGTCTATATCCTGAGCGACGTAAACCTCCACCGAGATGTCTACAGAAAAGGGAAAGGGAGGAAAGAGCTGTGCCACTAGCACCCAGCCTTTTTCTTTGTAGACTTTTAAGAGCCTCTAAGAGCAAGAAGCTACTATAGACGAGTAAAAAGCAAATAAAAGTATTAAACAAGAAAAAACCACCAGCAGCTTTATAGGAGTAAGAATATGTTTCTGGTTCACAGTGAAACTCCCTTCTGAGGGGTAGAGTCTTGTGCATTCATCCAAGAGGAAAGGAATGCCTTTGCCTTCATTCGTTTTCCATCTCTTCATTCAAGGAATGTTTATTGAGAGACTGTTCCACTTAGTACACTTTCTTAACCTCAGAGAGTAAAATAACTGCAGCCCCTAAATTTTGAAGAATCATGACTCAACATATATTAAGGGGAAATAATGAGTTATTTCTAACGCTCTTCGTAAATGTTGAGAATTCAGCTATTTAGTATTTATTATTTCCTATTCTTATGGTAATGCCCTGTATTTCTGGCCCTGATTTTGTTGCTAGAGGAGTTTTGACTCAACTCTTGTAAGGTGTTTGTGGCAAATCCCTCCTCAGACTCATCCCACAATGTTTGTGAGCTGAAGCAAGTGAAGAATTGAGGCTCACAGCCCTTCTAGGACCAGCAGGTAAGTCCCATTCCTTCTGCCTTCTCAGAGGCCCTCCTGGTTGTCCTGGTACCCAGAGAAGATTCTGGTTGCTTCCAAGCCAGGGCTATTTGGGGGTGTGCATAAAATCAGCTCTAGAAGGTGACTCTGAACACACACCTGATGTCTCTCGAGCACTTCCCTTTGGCTCTATGGTCTCAGGCAAGACTCTTGAGCTTTATGAACCTGTTTCCTGTTCTAAAGTTGTAGATAATAGCGGCCAACTCAGAGGGCTGTTGTGAGTTTGCCCTGTTTGGACCTCACCCTCCTTCCTCACGCCACACTATCCCCGGAAGACTAGACCGTGATGGGAAAGGTGTCGAGTAAAAAATGTACCGTCTGCCCCATTTTTGTACCAAGTCTGGTCACATTATCCAGCAGACTCATTTCAAACACTCTCAGTCACTGCCCCAACCAACTCAGGGGTACTGATCACTCAGTCTCTGACAAACTTCACTTTGCCAAACGAGAAACAGATGCCACCAAAATGTAGCTCACGAATTCTTCCAACTGGCTAATTGGCCCAATGTCTCATGTAGATGGCCTCAAGCTGTACAGTAGGTAAGAGTAGAACTTTTCTTTTCCCACACTCCTCCCTTCTTCCTCTTCCCTTCTTCCATCTTCAGCACATCTATGAAACTCTAAAAGCTATTTGAAAGCCTATAGCCAGGACCACTACCTCCTCCACAGAAAACATTGCACGGAGGGCCCTTCAGTGGGCTGACACGTTCACTATTGAGTAACACCAAAAATCTGAGCCCTGCCAGCGACTGGAAGATAACAGAACTGACACTTCCCTAACCCCTCAGAAACAAGAATGTTAGAGATACAGCTCACACCAATCTCTCCCACGTAACATACAACTTTTTTTTTCCTACTTCCTATCTGGGCAAATCTAGGGGCCTCCAGCTGTTCCTGCCAGTCAGATCAACAGTATTTCCTTTCTGGAAATATATTTTTCCTGAAGCAGCATTTTAGTACCAGATTAGCACCTGCTGCATTAGTGCTTTTTGCCACCTAGCAGTGTTTGTCCTCTGAGGGCTGAGTCACACAGCTACCATCCATCAGGTTGTATTTGCTCGCTGCTTTCAGTCCATTGTCTCACTGTGACCTGCACTTTAACCACACAAAACGGCTTGAACGAGCGAGCAGGAGCACCGTGCAAGTTCCGACAGATTTAGTCCCTGAGCTCCATCTAGTTCTCTTCACCAGAATTTTACCTTCCCCTCCCCAGGCCCCATTTATCACCCCAGATCCAATTTCTCAAAGTATTTTGAGAAATTGAGCACATGAACATAGAGCAAGTGTTCAATAAATATTTGATAATCTGATTTAAATCAGTGGCTATCAAATGATATTCCAGAAAGCAGAGGTTCTCATTGCATAATTTGGACTCAACAGGGAACTCAGTTACCACAGAGAGCAAGCCCTTCATTCTGTAGATGAGGAAACTGAGGCACAGGAAAGTGAAGTGATTCACCCAGATTCCCGCCTGACTATTTAATGTTATTACTAAGACCTCTTCCTTTCCATCTACATGATTCCATGATTATAAAAAATGCCTCACTGTTCTCTTCAAGGTTCACATATTCCAAAGCCTCAACTGGAATACAATGTTGCTTTGCTATCACCTTAACCCTAGGAGTGTGATCAATATAAACTTTTTATTTCAAAGATGGAAACTTCTAAATGCTGGCAAGTATAAAACTAGAATTTGTTTGATGCCAAAGATAATTCCTTCAGGATTTCACTAACCTGGCTATGAGCTAGAATTATAACCTGGGAAGCTTTCAAAATATAATTTCTCAACTTGAACACTAATTCAAAAAGATATATACACCTCTATGTTCATTGCAGCATTATTTACATAGCCAAATATAGAAGCAACCTAGGTGTTCATCCATAGATAAATGATACAGAAAATGTGGTACATAAATACAATGAAATATCACTCAGCAATAATAATAAAAAAAAAAGATTAAAATCTTGCCACTTGTGATGTGAATTGACCTAGAGGGTATTAAGTAAAATAAGCCAGAGAAAGACAAATACCATATGATTTCACTTATGTGTGGAATCTAAAAACAAACAAAACAAAAACAGACTCATAGAAACAGACACCAAAGCTATGATTACCACAAGAATGGGGGTGAAGGAATGAATGGAAGAGGAAGGGAAATATATAGTCAACAATATTGTAATAAGTTTCCACAGTGACCGATGATTACTGTATAATATACCCAAAACTAAATATAATCAATATAAGATTGTATACCAACTATATTTAAATAAAAATACATTTAAATACATATATAATATAATTTCTCAATCAGATCAATCACAGGCTTAGCATAACCTGAGAATCTGTCTGTCCATTGCTCCTTGTTGGTCTGTTTGTATTTGTTTGCCGTCTCGGTGATTCTGCTGCAGTCAGATGTGGTGAATGCAGATCTAATCAACATCTGCTCCTTACTCACACCCATCAGGGATGGCATTGAGTATGTACTTTGAGATAGATCGAGAGGCACACTACTGATTTTCTCCAAGAATTGCAACTAAAGTCACCCATCAAAATACAAGTCAAGCCTAACCAGGCGGTGGTGCAGTGGATAGAGCGTCAGACTGGGATGCAGAGGACCCAGGTTCGATACCCCGAGGTCGCCAGCTTGAATGCGGGCTCATCTGGTTTGAGCAAAAGCTCACCAGCTTGGACCCAAGGTCGTTGGCTTGAGCAAGGGGTTACTCGGTCTGCTGAAGGCCCGCGGTCAAGGCACATATGAGAAAGCAATCAATAAACAACTAAGGTATCGCAACGTGCAACAAAAAACTAATGATTGATGCTTCTCATCTCTCTCCGTTCCTGTCTGTCTGTCCCTGTCTATCCCTCTCTCTGGCTCTCTGGCTCTGTAAAAAACAAACAAAAAAATACAAGTCAAAAATTTTAACCTACAATAATAATAATAATAATAAAAAGAAAAAGAAGAACAATTTTGACCATAAATCCCACTTGCTAGAGCATCAGAGGTAAATATGTTCTAGCGCTGGTGCCTGGCCCCCGGGTAGCGGCCCCAGCACTGCCCTTCCTGGCATGTGAACAGCTGGTGAAGCTGAGCTGCAGAGGCTGAAACTTCAGACGGCAGCAGCAGAACTGGAAGTCTGAGGCAAGTACAATTCAAAACTTACATATTTAAGGAGACAAACTCTTGTCAATATATAGTTCCAGCACTTTGTGGCCCTGATGCCCTGTTACCGCCTTCTTTCCAAGTCAGTCCAAGAGTTCTAGAAATGCTCGGAACTCTACATGTCCAGGACTGGGACCAATTTATCCTGAGTAATCCATCAAGCCATAGTTTATGCTTTTTTATTGGTTTGGGTTATTATCCACCACCACCTCAGTCACTGGGGAGAACAGCCTGACTCTTTTCCACAGGGGGTGACACAATGTGGGACCCCAGGTACAGGAACATCACCAGTGCTTACCTGGGAGTGAAGCCAGGCTGTGCAGTCGCCCTGGGTCAATGATTTAGTCTTTGTATGTAACAGGGAGTGGGGGCAGCTCCCCAGATGGTTATGATTCGAGATAACGCACACAGAGCACCAGGTTGCTTTTATTTAACATCTGCCTGAGAGCAAGAGGACAGTGTTAGCAGGAAGGGCCGGGAAGCTCCAGGCACCATCCAGGTTAACAGAGAAGAGACGACTCCACAGCCCTCCAGGCCCCCTGCTATTCAGCTCCCTCTGGAAAACTGCAGAAATGTCTGGGCTGGTGACTCAATCTTGGCACACTCAAGATGGAAAGTTACTGACTTTAGAGGTTAGAGTCTAAACTCCTTCATATGGTTCTAGGGTCTTTACAAACTACCTTTTCAGTTCTGTTCCCAGCATCCTCTTTGCTTCGGTATCACTAGCTGACAGTCATGTGCACATACCACAGTCCAGACACAGGGCTAATTACATGCATCCATTTAACACTCAGAGCATCTCTATAAGCCAGTACTATCATCATCTCCAATTAAAAGATGAGGGAATTGAGGCTTACAGAGGTTCAGTAAGTGGCCAAGATCACACAGTGAGTATGATGCAGAGGTCAGATTTGAATCCCCGTCTATGGTTTTGTGGAGTTTTCACTTTTAATCATCACTGGTACTTTCTATTCTTCATTTCCCATGCATGCCTGGGTATCATGCCTACATGTCCTCACTCAGATGTGCCCCTGGGCCTCACATACCCCATGACACCGTTATCCTTTGCAAAAATATGGAATTCAAATGCTTTTTTGACCCCCCCAAACTCTGTGGGCCCCACTAAGGAGTGTTGGCTACCCCCTGCTACGTGCTCTCCCAGCATTTTGTTCATATCTCCACTTCAACACTGTTCAAATTATATTGTAATTGTTTATGTTTCAGCCTCCTTTACTAACCTTTAAAAATTCCTAAAACACAGAATTTTTAAGGCAGTAAACTATTCTGTATACTACAATGGTGGACACATGACATTATACATTTGTCAAAACAACGAAGAGTAAACCCTAATGTAAACTATAGATTTTGGGTGCTAATGATATGTCCATCAAAAGTCATCAGTCATAACCAAGGTGCCACTCTAGTAGGGGATGCCAACGGTGGGGAAGGCTGCACATGTGGGGCCGCTGGGTGTACGGGAAGTCTGTACTTTCCACTCAGTTTTACCGTGAACCTAAAATTGCTGTAAAAAATGAAGTCCATTTAAATTTAAAATTTTCCAAAGACTATGTAATCCACCTCTAATCACACAGCATGGCATATATAAGAGACTAGGTACAATGCATGTGGAATAGAAGCACGAATGACAGGACAACCGCTTTCCCATGGGACTGAGAAAAAACAGTCTGAGGAAGGCTCTCAGCCATGACAAGAGGCAAGGACAAAACTATGAGAAGAGGCCAAGCAATGAAAATTTTGTAGGAATCCTCAAAAGAGGGAGAAAGAGAGAGAAAGAGAGAGAGACCCCAAGTATGAGCTAAACAATGAGAACAGTCTGCACAGCTGGAGCTACGAGGGAGCACAAGAAGATCCGAGTGAAGAATGAAGGAGCCACAGTGAAAAAAAAGGAACCAAGAAAGGGCAATGAGATGGAGGTAAGGCGGAATGTTCAAAGGTGCTTTGCCTGCAAGTGCTCTCGAGCCCTAACCATTCCAAAAGGCAAGCAGGGCCATTAGAAGGGAAAAGGGGTCCCCAAGAAGTCAACCGCTAAGAATAGATTCTAAGGGGCGTCAGGAGACCACTCATCATCCGAATGTGATGCAAGGGAAAAGTCAGCAAGTGGAATTACGCTGCAGGAACCAGACTGTGATGTCACAGGGAATGATTCCAAGAGACATTTTAATGACATTTCAGATGCCAGGGATCAAAGAGTATGACATAAGCTTTTTAAGTGGGGCAATTAATGATTTGTTTTGGAAGGAAAAGCTGGAAGAATAAAAAAAAAAGAGTACTACCAGCTGTGTGGTAACCCCATTGAGTAGATCAAAAGGAGGAAAACACATATAATATATTTAGAAAAAAAATGGCTGCCAAAGAGACTCATCTGTTGGCTAAAGAAGAGGTTAAAAAAAATTACTCTTTGAATCCATGTTAACACAATAAATTAAAATTAATAAAAATTTAAAAAGAATAAAAAGAAAAAAAATACTCCTTCCTTCTGCCAATGTGTGCCCACAACTGATACTAAATTTAGCATTAGATATGCTTGGGTTGGAATCCCAGCTCCTACTCTTCTTACCAACTCTGTGAAGTCTACCGAGTTTCTCAGTCTCTCTGAAGCTCTATAAAAATAGTACTTATCTCACTGAGTTGTTGTTAGGATTAAATGAGATAAAGTATGGCAGAAAGATTTTATAAATAATAGTGGTGGTAGTGGTGTCGCTGTTGTTACTACATATTTCACAATGTCCTTTCATGTATCCCCAAGTGGATTTTGCCTCCTAGCCTGAAAATTTGTCAGGTGAGTCCAATTAAAGAAACTGAACAATCAGTCTCTTATTTTAAGCTGTCCCTATAGTGGAGAGTGGTCTAAGCCTAATTAAAATGCCCAGAGAGGGTTCCTATCTTACTTATAGCTTTTATTCTAGTGCCAGAAAGGAAGTAGCAGGCCTCTCTATGGCCCAACGCAAGTTACAGAATACCACATAAACTCCACAATCCATGGACTCAGCGGTCAAAGGGAGGGCACAGTCACTAACCACTGCCAAAGGGGCGGCAGTTCACTAGACTTAGTCCTGACTAAATAACTAAGTGGCTATCAGAGATGCTGAGCCCCTGCACATCCCTTACAAGTCAGATTTTAAGGACAACTGCAAATGGCTATGTGTTCTACAGATGATTGTGGTCTGAAAGAACTGGTCCAGAGGAGACACTTCCTCCCAGCCAGTGAAGAAGAGATGGACTGAGACCATCAATGTAGTGTGAGAGATATGAGTCAGAGTCTGTGGCAAGAAGAGCCAGAGGCTTGGAAACAGACTCTGAAAGGAAATCAGGAGGGAGTATTGGGACCATGGCTGACTTTTGTTATAAGAGTTGAAATTGGAAATCAATCTAGAAAACAAGTAAAAATGAGATGACAGAGGAAGATCAGTCCTTAAGAGTGAAAGATGACTGAGAAGGAATGATTGACAGGAAGACAAATGGAAGGGGAGACTGGCCAATAGAAACAGAACAGATTTGATTGGCTGAATTGCCCCTCTTGGGTCACATGTTGTGGTGCACACAGGCTGCTGAACTGGAGAGTGGATCTCTGAGATGGTGAGGCATGAGCTGTCCCCACCAAAGAGGTGAGACTGAACAAGGGAGAGGCGACCAGGACAGTCAGAGCTTTTCTTCAAACTTCTCTCTCTCTCTCTCTCTCTCTCTCTCTCTCTCTCTCTCTCTATCCATATATATATATATATATATATATATATATATATATATATATATATATATATATATATATCATAATTATAAAAGAAATGCAACTCCAGGCCATAATCTTTGTTTTCCTTGCTCTGTGCTGTTCCCAGGCCACCTGAGTCCTCAGAAAAGAATTGGCGTACACAATCCATACTAGGAGACAAAAGGCTATGATGGTATTCTGGTAAGAAAGATGGGATAGGAATATAAGTTTCCCACTTGAGATGAGGAATGTTTTTAGGCAGATGTTCAGCAGAGGGGGAATTGCAGATGATGTCACCACTCCAGCGTGAACAGAGTAAACAGTCCTGGCCACATGCCCCTGCCTTTTCCACAGACTAGGTTTGTGATCTTGGGCAATTGATTTAACCTTTATGGACATTTGTAAATCTGCAAAATGAGAAGCTGAACTGGATGTCTTCCAAGCTTACTTGCAGCGCTGCTAGTATTCTAAATTCTTTGTTTCTGCGAACCCATGGCTATTTATATAGCAGAGATTTTTGCAATGTCCAAATGGTATTAGCCATCTTGCCAGCCATGTCAATAATATTTTATTTATGACAGTGCTATGAAGTTAATAGGTTATTTATCTTCTCCCGGTACAACCTGTACTTGAATACAATTCCAGCATGCACAGTAAATCTCTCCTTCTTTGAACCTCCAAAACATTTGAATCTAGACACCTCTTAGTACACATATTACATTCTGCTTTAGCTATGGTTATTCAGGAAAATGCCTTATTGTCCCTCACTAGTTGTTAAGCTCCCTGAATGCTGCCTGGAAACCCAGCTGCAGAGAGAAAGAAGGAAGGAGCTGCTGGAGTTGCCTTCACCTTTGCAGCCCCAAGCACCCAGGGCAGGACCTTGCACACAATCAATCCTCAGTGTCTTTTTTCAGAGCAAACATAGAGTTGGGGAGAATGCAAAACTTAAAAGCAATTTATCAAATCACCCTAATAAGACCCTTAGTCTTTGCCACTTCCCCAGCATACAGGACTGCTAATCTAGCACCCTTACCTAGTTGACATGGACCCAACTTCATTGCCAATGGCCGCCAGTCTCAATGATGCTCAAAGGTTTGGGGTGATGCACTGAACACAGACAAGAAGAAGAGCTCCTGAGAGTGCCAGGGCGGAAAGAGGCAGCAGGACACCCAGGATTCCCAGTCATCAAACGTGCTAATGAGATACCTGCAGTGACACAAAAGGGAACATTATCTGGAACCAACAGGGTTAGATTGACTAGCGAAGCACACACCCTTGTCCGAGAAAATGAGAATGGGAAAGGAGAGAGAAATCGCCAAGGACTTTCTCAAGGCAAAGGCTCCTCGCTATATTTTCTAATCCTACTGTGAGAAAGTTTAGATGTGTACCCCGTGGCTTTATTTCAACAAGATCTCCACACCCTCCTAATGCCCTATTAGCTCTGCTGAGTCTTCTGTCCTTTGCCTCTTGCCCAATTCTCTAGGAAAATGCAGCTCTCCCCAATTCCCTAACAAATTCCCTGGACTCCTGTTAATAACCCACTTCCAAACAGTGCCTCTGGGTCCTAACCTCTAGCCTTACTCCCCTGCCCAGCCTGACCACGGCACACTGGCCTCGGTCATCACCTGGCGGTCTCTGCACCTGCTCAAGTCAAGGGGCCTCTCTTCCTCATCTCCTGCCGTCTGAGAGCACTTTCTACTTCTCCCCTTCCACCTCAGCATCCCTGCACTACACCATCTCCTATCTCAGACACCCTTCCCCCAACTCATTCCCCTCTTCTTCCCTTACTAGTGCCTATCCTAGAAACATGTAGGGTTTTACTAACAAGTGATGTGGGGGCCTTTCACACCACCCAAGTGTCTGCTAGTCTTCAGTTTCACTAGCTAAATTCTTGTTTGTGTTAACTTGGTAGCTCTTTTTTACTTCCCTCCCATGTTTACTCACATTAACACAGTTACTGAGTTCACACTTTGGGAGAAAGAAAGGAAGTTCATTCTGTTGAGGTTGTACATCACCATAGGGGTGGCCATAAAGGGGGTCTTGAACCTGCCATTGCTGGACAGGATGCCCCTTATCTCCAGACTGCCATGGGCACAGGGCTCTGAGGGACAGCTAGCTTTTTTTCTCAGCAACTACCCTAAAAGGCAGCCAGCCACAGATTTTACGGTTGCTCACTTCTGACAGAAACATTCCCCTGGTTAATTCTATTGGAATAGTAGGACCTGAAAGGCTATTAACAAGTAGGACTTCTGTGAATAATGCCAAGAATTCTACGCCAAACATTCACAGAATGCTAAAAGAGGGTAAAAAGGCCAGCCTTACAAAAGAGTTAAAGCAAGGCCGCATCAGCAGGCTGTTAATGCCTTCTGCTTTCAGAGCTGACAGGAACAGGACGTTCTAAAATGGCTACACACTTGAGCCACAATTCATCAATCACAGCATGGAACACCGAGCTTTGGGCTCGGCCGGGCCCCTGCAGGCTCCCTTCTTCACCTCTCTGCCAGGCTCCTGTTCTGTCACTGGCTCCTAATTAGCTCTGTGGAAACCAGAACCACTTCAGGGCTCATCACTTGCGCATCTCATGTCCCACACATTGGCACGCACACACAGCTCACAGTTCGTAAACACGGACGTGACTGCCCGGGGAGGCTGTTGCTTACTCCTCATTCTTGATAACTGGCATCTGTTCGGGTTGCCACACAGGTTATCTCTAAAACATCTGTCCAGTTGTTTACTCCCCAGCTGTGAAACACTTGACAGCTCTCTGTCCTTGGCTCCCTTCAACCTTCTGCGAAACGCAACCCAGCCTCTTGCTAGCTTTTCCTTCTTATGCCACATGGAAATCTATCTGTGACAGTCTTGCTTTGGCTGTGCCAATCTGGTCCCTCCCTGCTGCCCACTCCACTCTTGCTTTGGCTGTCCCCATGTGTGCAGCCACATCTGACTCTGTCCTTCCATCACCCTTGGTCCAGCCCACCACCTCCCTTTCTGTTTATGTCCTAGCAGCATCTCCTGGGCCCCTGTCTTTGCACAAAGATCCTGCTGTCTCTTTCATCTTTGAAACCAATTCTATTGCCCATAGGTGTGTTCGTTTCCCCAGTTTAGGCCCACATGCAATCACCCCACTTTTTGCTCACCTGGTGGATTTCTCTGCATCTGGCTTGCATGTCAAGCCTTCCTTCCTAAGAACTACCTTAAGTACAGCGACAAGTCCATACCACCCATGGCTTCTCTGAGGGGCCCAGGGAAGGTCTTCTAATCAAGCAGTTTATATTGTAGCCAGATGAGCCCAAATTTTAAATTACTTTTCTGGATGACAATGAGAGCTCACTAAATGATTCTCACTGACTGATCCATTTGTCTCTCTTACAGATATGTACTACTTTCTTCCCTATGCCCAATTCCTCCAGTTTATCTTATTCAGCAAAGTCATATTTGCCTTTTAAATCAGAGTCTAGAATGTTTAGGAAGTTTTAATGATGAAAGAAATCTGCTCTTTGCAATGTATCTTTCCCTCATTGACTCCACCCACTGATGCTGGTGCCTACCTAATAATGCCCACCCTTACTCTCCATGCAGGCTGGTGTGCAGTGGAGCTGGTGAAAGTGACGATGATGAGAGTGACATGCCAGGCACTGCTCTAAACACTTGACATATAAGATTCCCCCGGCTCACCTTCTGCATCTTGTTTTAGTTTTCTGAACTCTTACTTACTTGAGGAAAGCCACCAAAGTGAGCGGAGGAGACAAGTTTTAAGATAATCAACTGGATATGGCCCGGGCTCTGGGGATGGCTCCTTGGCCTTTGCCCCAGGCGCTAGAGTGGCTCCGGTCGCGGCAGAGCTACGCTCTGGAGGGGCAGAGCATCGCCCCCTGGTGGGCAGAGCGTGCCCCTGGTGGGCGTGCCGGGTGGATCCCGGTCGGGCGCATGCGGGAGTCTGTCTGACTGTCTCTCCCGGTTTCTAGCTTCAGAAAAATGCAAAAAAAATAAATAAATAAAAAATAAAAAAAAATAATCAACTGGATCAATGTAGATATTACTAGATATCAAAGCTTGGCATATTTTATGTTCTTTATCTCTTTAGCTATAATCCCCACTTGTTCATGCCTGTACCTTCTTGGTACTGAACATATAACCTTGTTTTTAAATTAGTAAGTAATATTTTATTTTAAGAACTGTACATGTTTATAAAGATCTCTGAATTTCCAATAGTAAATCAAGAGGGCACAGATTTGGAATAAGAATAATATTTACATCATACATATATACGTGTGTGTGTGTGTGTGTGTGTGTGTGTGTATACACACTTAAGTCCTGATGCTACCCATTACTAGCTTTGTGATTCTGAGTATGTCCTTAACTTAATGCTGCTGAACTTTAGTTTCTTCATCCATAAAATAAAAATAATAGACATTGCAGATATTTTTAAATCACAGGAAGTTATGTGTGTAAAGTACTTACCATAGTGCACAGCACCTAATAAATGCTATACAAAGATCCTCTGCTTTTCTAAAAATACTTATATTGTCTTAGGGCAGTGGGTGGGTGCAAAGGGCACAGATAATTTCCCATCGCCAATTCTTTTCTTTATGCAAGGTATCTCCCAGAAGCCAGGGCACATCCCTCTATGTCAAATACAACAAAGAAACCACCTTGTCACAGCATACCAGAGGGCAGCTTTAATAAGACAAACTAATATATGTCAGATATTCTGTCCCAGGCAAAGTACAGGCCTAAAATCTTACCTCACCCCTACTTCCCAGCATCAATCAGGAAGCTTACTTGGGAACCTTTCATAGGATTTGTCTTCTAGTTTTCTCATCACATTCAATGTCTTCTTAACCCCAGAACACCTCAGGAGATTTCTGGGGCACTTAAGGAAGCCAGGTCTGTAGTGATCCTCAAAATATGATCAACGGACCAACTGCGTCAACATCATCTGGGGCCTTGTTTAAAATGAAAATTTTTAGGCTTTACCCTAGACATACTAAATCAGAAGTTCTGGGGGTGTGGCCCAGCAATCTGTTTTAACATGACCTCCAGGCGATTTTGATGAAGGCTCAAGTTTGAGGACCGCTGGTTACGATATCACATGGACATTTCATAACAGAGTCAATGGTGACAGTTCCAGCAATATGGCAGCAAATCAAAGACTCCGACCTCTTGAGGCACACCATCAGCTGCCTGGGCCTACAAGGCCACTCATCAAGGAAGGAAGTCCCTTGTGCCCCCCCTCAGAAAAGTATCCTCCTCCCATCCCCCACCCCAGCCCCATTAGCATCTTTCCCTGCTGCTCTAGTCTTGAAGAGACAAGCACAACTGCAGAGACAGGATAGCCCAACCCAGGTTCTCTGACTACTGCTCAAATGTATATTTGTCATCTACTCTCCCATACACCACCCTGCTCATTTTGAGACTGGCAAAGCACCTCCACTTACACCTGGCCTATTCTCATTCAGCACTGAGCAGAACAGAAAATTAAAGTGCTGTCGGTAACCACTAGTCACCCACTCTCCCAAGTGAAACCGTTTCTCCCACAGCCCCATGAGCATGGTTGACCAGATAGCTAAACTACAACTCACCCAAGTCAGCAGGAAGCAGGAAGGAGGCCAGGGCTCAGAACCCTGGCTATAATAACAACCCAAAGGAGGCAGCACACTCATCTCCCCATAGAAAATGTTTCTTACTAAGACTGCAGATCTCCACCCAAAATCCAATGGACTCAACTGTCGTTAGCCCCGCCTATCTTCCTGCCTCAAATCTGAACTCCTGTGGGCCTCCTCTTTCTCTCACGTCCTGTTCCCATCCCAACCATCTCTCCCACTGTTTTGCTTTATACTCCAGTCAGAAAAAAACTCACATTCCATGTTTGAAGTTAGCCAGTGGATAACTCGGGAGACAACAAATTTGACTGGTCTTAGACGGCGTGAGATAATGTTGGAAAGATTCTCTTATCAGAGTTTTGAAAACTAAAAAGAGTGAGTTGACAATATTGTTGACAGGGAACGTGGCCACCACCTATTTCCCAGCTCCTTCACTTCCCCCTAAGACTCTGCCTTACCCCTCATTCCCCTCAGCTTTCTCTTTAGCTCCATAAGCCATCAGCATCCTTCTAATTAATTAAGGAGATACAAGGAAATTTCTCCTACCCATAAAGAGCCTGATGGGCATCCCATTATCAGGACCCACTCAGCTCCCAACTCCACCCCAAAGCCCCTCTAAGAGCCCCTCACAGAACTCCTTCATCCTTTATTAGGACACCAGTTATCATATTTTATCTAATTCAGCACTACTTATATAAAATATGTGTGACATACATATGTATAATATATGTAACATATATCATATATGTGTAACTGTGCAGCATCCTGAAAAATCTGTGGCATCAAAGGGACCTCCATTTGAACACTGCTTCCACCAGCATTTAACTCTGTAACTGGGTGGTTATCTAACTTAATCTCTAAACTTCAGTTTCCCAACGATAACATATTTTATTATGAAGAATAAACATACAATAAATGCAAGGAGCCCGGTACACTCTGCTAATTACTAGGAACATAACCAATGTTCCCATCTTTCTTCTCTACTTGCTATAACCTCTCCAGTTTGATTGTTTTTCCTAGCTTATATGTCTATGTCTAGGCACATAGTAGATGTACATTGTCTTTTTTTTTTTTTTTTGTATTTTTTCTGAAGCTGGAAACGGGGAAAGACAGTCAGACAGACTCCCGCATGCACCCGACCGGGATACACCCGGCACGCCCACCAGGGGCGACGCTCTGCCCACCAGGGGGGATACTCTGCCCCTCCGGGGTGTCGCTCTGCCGCGACCAGAGCCACTCTAGTGCCTGGGGCAGAGGCCAAGGAGCCATCCTCAGCGCCTGGGCCATCTTTTGCTCCAATGGAGCCTTGGCTGCAGGAGGGGAAGAGAGAGACAGAGAGGAAGGAGGGGTGGGGGTGGAGAAGCAAATGGGCGCCTCTCCTATGTGCCCCGGATGAGAATCAAACCCGGGTCCCCTGCACGCCATGCCGACGCTCTACCGCTGAGCCAACCGGCCAGGGCTACTTTGTCTTTAATGTCACCTAATGATTCTAAATCCTGACCCCAGAAATTCTCTTTGGAATCTTTAGATGCTGGTGTGAGGTGAAAGAGCACTTTTAAATTCTATGATTCCAGCATTATTAACCATAACTTTATTTTCTAAGAATTGTATTTGGAACAAATGTCTATAACTATATTTTTAAAAGCTTTGTTTTGGTTGCTATTCTATTAATATGCAGCCCAAAAAATGCTAAGAACCAGAGGAGAAAACTATAAGAAATCAGAAACATGTTAAAATTCTACCCAAGTGTTTCACCATCCTTAGTCAAGTTCTTCGTAATGATGGTCTGAGTCTTTCTTGCTATAGTTTAATCTTATTTTCTCACAGTCTACACTACATAATATACTTGAAAATGGTCTTTGAGCCACTTCTAAGCTTTTATTTCCAGATTTTTTACACTTTCTCATAGCGGCTCACGTTTATCAAAATATAACTACATAAGTCCTTCATATATATTTTTTCATTTACTTCTTATAACCATTCTATGAGTATCCCCTTTACTATTCAAACATTATTATTATGTCTATTTTATATATGAGAGAAACTTAAAAAGGTGTGTAACTTGCCCAGAGTCACCCAGCAAGTAACTGAGGATGCCAACAGTCAAACTTGGGCAGTCTGATAGTGCCCATATTGCCTGAAATTTCAGCTCCATAATTTTTAAAGCTTACTGCTCTCATTGGTCTTTCTCCAATTCTCTTTATCCATCTTTAAATCTGCTCACCAACAATGAGAACTATCCTGATGCTGAGTATGGGAGAAAGACCTTAGTGTCCAAGTAGACCATGTCACAGCACAGAAGAGCTAATGAAGAGGCATTAAAAAGAGCCTGGCCTTATGACCCAGTGATTCCATTTCTGGGATCTACCTGAAGAAACCCAAAACACTAAATGGAAAGAATATATGCACCACTATGTTCATTGCACCACGATGTACAATAGCCAAATTATGGAAGCAATCCAAGTGACCATCAACAGATGAGTGGATAAAAAAGCTGTGGTACATTTATACATGGAATATGACTCAGCCAGAAAAAAAGAATAAAATATTATCATTTGCAACAATTTGGATGGACCTAGAGGGTATTATGCTAAGTGAAATAGGTTAGTCAGAGAAAGACCAGTACCATATCATTTCATTTATAAGTGAAATCTAAAGAACAAAATAAGTGAATAAACAAAATAGTAACAGTCTCATAGATATAGAGACAGGCTGATGGTTGCCAGAGGGGAGGATGTTTGAAGGCCTGGTTGAAAAAAAGTGAAGGAATTAAGAAGTACAAATTGGCAGTTACAAAACAGTCATGGGACATAAAGTACAATATAGGAAATCTAGTCAATAATATTAGGATAACTATGTATGGTGCCAGGTGGGTTCTGGCTATATCAAGTGGAACACTTTGTAAAGTATATGGTTGTCTAGCCATTATGCTATACACCTGAGCTAAAACAAAATAATATGAAATGTAAATTATAATGGGAAAAATTAAATTTGAAGTAATTGTTGATAATTTAAAAAAAATAAAAGTTCAGAAATGAAAATCATAAAATAAAAAATGAAAGAAAGAAAGAACTTGGCTTAATGTAACTAAACAATTGCAGAAATTACTGGAAACAGAACAGTAGCAGTGAGAATCTCAAGCCAAAGCCCAACACCAAAGAATTACTTCTAGCAATTAATAATCACTCCGAGTTGATGAGCATCTACAATGTGCACACTGCTCTCGAGCACCAGGTGCCCTGCAGGGTGACTCTTGAGAAATAGGGTATTCAGAAAGAGTAAATGACTCACTCACAGTCATATAGCCACAAGTGGCAGATATGGTATCTGTTCTATTCGGGAGTGGATACCCTAATTTTAACACCTTATATTCATAGAAGGTTTTACTGGTCAAAGAGGCATTTTCACTATGAAACCCAAGTAAACATGGTAAATTAGTAAAAGCTTCGTAATTCCTTATTTAGTACTCTTCCCATTTTGCCTTGCTGTCTCTAGTTAAACACATGCTGTCTGCAAATAAAACAAAACACAGGAAAACATAAAACTGGCCCTGGCCAGTTGGCTCAATGGTAGAGTGTTGGCCCAGTGTGTGGATATCTCAGGTTCAATTCCCAGTCAGAGCACACAGAAGAAGTACCCATCTGCTTCTCCACCCCTCCTCCTCACTTCTCTCTCTCTCTTTCTCTCTCTCTCTCTCTCTCTCTCTCTCTCTCACACACACACACACACACACACACACACACACACACACACACACACACTTTCTCTTCCCCTCCTGTAGCCAAGGCTCGATTGGAGCAAGTTGGCCTAGGTGCAGAGGATGGCTTCATGGCCTCTGCTCAGGTGCTAAGAAGAGCTTGGTTGCTGAGCAATGGAGCAACACCCCAGATGGGCAGAGCATCACCCTCTAGTGGGCTTGCCAGGTGGATCTCAGTGTGGCATATGTGGAATTCTGTCTCTCTGCCTCCCCTCCTCTCACTGAATAAAAATGATAGATAGATAGATAGATAGATAGATAGATAGATAGATAGATAGATAGATAGATAGATAGATAAAGCTATGTTGCAGTGGGTGTTAGCAGAAACAAATTAAGACCTAAGTTCCCCTATACCAGCCTGAAATACTTTCTAGTCCTTTTACAGTACAGTGAGGGGACAATTTGCAAAGTATCTTCTTAGAAGTATGTGCCCAAATCCAATTCATGGAAATGCAACTGGCAGAGTGCACCCATATGACTTCCATCAAATATTAGACATTGAAAAAGCATGTGTCCTTGTGACTGAAATGACCACAATAACCTTTCCAATTTTCTTTGGTCCTATAAGAGACCTCAGGTTGCTTATCACTTTCTATGAGTAGACAAAGCAAATGGCTAAATAGCAGAGAAAATATAGAAACATTTTCAAGGGCTTATAAATGTGAGATCTAAGTGTTTCTCTCCTGGTAACCTTTGAAATCAATGCAGGCACTGATCAAGCAGAGAAGTCATTGGCTTTCTCAATGAAGTCAAACCATCAAGCCATGTGTTGGGTATTCTTTCTTCTGAGATTGAGGGGATAGCATTGCATCAATTGCCTTAAAAAGACTTTATTTATGGGAAGCGTCCAAAATAGAAATGTTGCTGTAAAAGCAATTAGACTTGAATTTAAAAGGATCAGTTTCTTATTAAGAGTTCCCCTTAAAGGCTTTTTACAACCTAAAGTTTTAGTCTAAGCTCCAGTGTCACCAGTGGAAGGGAGAAGTCAAAAATGCATGTTCACACACTAAAAAGTGTGCTCTGGCTTCACTGCTACAGTGTAGTCAGTATTTCACTGTATAATACATAGTACGTTCACCACCACCAACTCCCCTGCATCCTAGACATGTAAACCCTGGAGATCCAAATCAACACTTTGCACTTTTTATTTTTCAATGGCAGTTGACATTCAATATTATGTTAGTCACAGGTGTACAGCATAGTGTTTAGATCTTTCTGTAATTTAGGGAGTGATCCTCCTGATAAGTTTAGTACCCACCTGACACCATGCATAGTTATTATAATATAATTGGCTAGATTCTTCATGCTGTACTTTATATCCCTGACACTATTTTCTAACAGATAATTTGTACTTCTTAATTCTTTTATATTTTTCATCCATCTCCCCAAGTCCCTCCCATTTAGCAACCATTAATTTGTTCTATGTATGAGTTTTTTTCTGCATTGTTTGTTTATTTTGTTTTTTAGATTCCATATATCAGTAAACTCAAATGGCATTTGTCTTTCTATGTCTGACTTATTTAACTTAGCACAATACCCTCTAGGTTCATCCATGTTATTGCAGATTGTAAGATTTCATTCTTTTTATGGCCAAGTGATAGTCCATTGTCTATATGTACCACTCCTTTAACTATTAATCTGTTAATGGGCACTTAGGTTGCTTCTATATCTTGGCTTCTGTAAATAATGTTGCAATAAATATAGGGTTGCATAAATCTTTTCAAATCAGTGTTTTGGATTTCTTTGGATAAATACTCAGAAGTATGATTGCTGGGTTATAAGGTCTGTTTTTAATTTTTTTAGGAACTTTCATACTGTTTTCCATAGTGATTACACAAATTTACAATCCCACTAACAGTGGAAGAGGTTTTCCTTTTATCCACATCCAAAACTTGTTGTTTGATGATTTACTGATAATAGCCATTCTGACAGCTGTGTTTAAAATCACTTATTGTGATTTTAATTTGTATTTCTCTTATAAATAGTGACTTAGAGCATGTTTTCATTTGTCTATTAGCCATTTGTATATCCTCTTAGGAGAAATGTCTGTTCAGGTCCTTTGCCCATTTTTTAAGCAAATGCTTTGTTGTTTTTTTGGTATAAAGTTGTATGAGGCCCTGGCCGGTTGGCTCAGCGGTAGAGCATCGGCCTAGCGTGCGGAGGACCCGGGTTCGATTCCCGGCCAGGGCACATAGGAGAAGCGCCCATTTGCTTCTCCACCCCTCCGCCGCGCTTTCCTCTCTGTCTCTCTCTTCCCCTCCCGCAGCCAAGGCTCCATTGGAGCAAAGATGGCCCGGGCGCTGGGCATGGCTCTGTGGCCTCTGCCTCAGGCGCTAGAGTGGCTCTGGTCGCAATATGGCGACGCCCAGGATGGGCAGAGCATCGCCCCCTGGGGGGCAGAGCACCGCCCCTGGTGGGCGTGCCGGGTGGATCCCGGTCGGGCGCATGCGGGAGTCTGTCTGACTGTCTATCCCCGTTTCCAGCTTCAGAAAAATGAAAAAAAAAAAAAAATAAAGTTGTATGAGTTCTTTATATTTTTTAATATTAACCCTTTGCTGAATGTATCATTGGCAAATATCTCCTCCCATTCAGTATGTTGTCTCTTGTTTTGCTGATGGTCTCTTTTATTGTGCAACACTTCTTAGTTTGATATAATCTCATTTATTTTTATTTTTCTATTGTTTCCCTTGCCCAAGGAGATAGATTCAACAACAACAACAACAAAATGCTAAGAACAATGTTAAAGAGTTTATTGCCTATATTTTCTTCTATGGATTTTATAGTTTGGGGTCTTATATTTAAGTCTTGGATTCATTTTGAGTTTATTCTTGTATATGGTGTAAGAAAGTGGTCTATTTTCACATTTTCCTGCATATATCTGTCCAGTTTTTCCAACACCATTTATTGAAGAGACTGTCTTTACCTTATTGTATATTCTTGCCTACTTTGTCAGAGATCAATTGACCGTATAGGCATAGGCTTAGTTTTAGGGTTCTCCATTCTGTTTCATTGATCTGTGTGTCTGCTTTTATGCCAGTACCATGCTGCTTTGATTAGGATAATCTTGCAATATAGTTTGATACCAAATATTATGATATCTCCAACTGTTCTTATTTCTCAAGATTCCTTGGTTATTTGAGGTCTTCAGTGGTTTCATATAAATTTTAGATTTATTTGTTCTTATTCTGTAAAAAATACCCTTGGTATTTTTATAGGGACTGCATTGGATCTATAGATTGCTTTGGGTAGTATAGACATTTTAACAATGTTAATTCGTTCTATCCATGAGCATGATATATGCTTCCATTTATTTGTATCTTCAGTTTGTTTCTTCAGTATCTTGTAATTTTCTAAGTACAGGTCTTTCACCTCCTTGGTTAAATTTGTTTCTAGTTATTTAATTTTTTGATGCAATTGTAAGTGGAATTTACAACTTCTTAATTTTTCCTTCTGATAGTTCATTATTGGCATACAATACATTATTGGCATAAATACAACCAATTTCTGAATGTTAATTTTGTATCCTGTTACTTTATGTATCAGTTCATTTATCAGTTCTAGTAGTTTTGGGAGAGTCTTTAAGGTTTTCTATATACAGTATCATGTCATTTGCAAAAAAAACAACAGTTTTACTTTTTCCTTTCTATTTGGATAATGATTTATTTTTCTCTTCTGATTGCTGTGGCTAGAACTTTCATTACTATGTTGAATAAAAGTGGTGAAAGTGGACATCCTTGTCTTGTTCCTGATCTTAAGAAAAATTCTTTTAGCTTTGTCTGTTGAGGGTGATGTTAGCTATGGTTTTGTCATATATGGTCTATATTATTTTGAGGTATGTTCCCTATATTCTTAATTTGCTGAGAGTTTTTATCACAAATTGATGCTTTATTTTGTAAAATTTTTTTCTGTATCTATTGATATGATTATACAATTTTATTCTTCATTTTATTTATGTGGTGTATCACATTAATTGATTTGCAGATAGTGAACCAACCTTGTTTCCCAGGAAAAAATCCCACTTGATTATGGTGAATGATCTATTTAATGTAATGCTGAATTAAATTTACTAATATTGTATTGAGAATGTTTTTATTTGAAAAATATGTTCAGGCCCTGGCCGATTGGCTCAGCGGTAGAGTATTGGCCTGGCATGTGGAAGTCCCAGGTTTGATTCCTGGCCAGGGCACACAGGAGAAGCGCCCATCTGCTGCTCCACCCTCCCCCTTCTCCTTCCTCTCTGTCTCTCTCTTTCCCTCCCGCAGCCAAGGCTCCATTGGAGCAAAGTTGGCCTGGGCACTGAGGACAGCTCCATGGCCTCCACCTCAGGTGCTAGAATGGCTCTGGCTGCAACGGAGCAACGGCCCAGATGGGCAGAGCATCACCCCCTGGTGGACATGCTGGGTGGATCCCTGTCAGGCGCATGCGGGAGTCTGTCTGATTGCCTCCCCTCTCTGACTTCAAAAAAATACCAAAAAAAAAAAATGTTCATCTGAAATACTGGTCTATAATTTTCTTATTTTGTAATATCTTTGTCTGGTTTTGAAATCAGAGCAATGATGACCTTATAAAATGAGCTTGGAAGCCTTCCTTCCTCTTCAATTTTTTGAACTAATTTGAGAAGGGTAAGTTTTAGTATTTCGAATGCTTGATAAAATTCAACTGTGGTGTCATCCAGTCCAGGACTTTTGTTAGCGGGAAGTTTTTTGTTTACTGATTTAATTTTATTAGCAATTATCAATCTGTGCAAGTTTTCTGTTCCTTCTAGTAGCAAATGTCTTGTGGGCTCAGTGGTGTAGTCTCCCTGCTCAACTGAGCTGGGTGTTCCAGGAGTGTCCTGTGTGTGCCTTCCTATGGTAGCTAAGCCTTGATTGCTATTGCCATGCCAGTAGATGGGGTCGACCTGCAGGTTGACTGGCTGTGAGTACTGGCCATGACCACAGCACAGGAGCTGTAGTGTGGGGGCTGACCACACAGGATGGGATTTCCCCCCGTGGGGCTCTGGTATCTACTGAGAATACCTTCTGCATATGTTGTTTGTGTAGCTAATTGGATAGTGCTCTATTGTGGTCTGAAGCCAGCCACTGGGTTTGTTGGTTCTGGGGCCTCTGGAGAGGGTGTCCAGTGTACTCTAAGGTCAGCCACTGCCTATAACTAGCTCAGGATCATGTGATAAAACCTACATAGTGCTCTGCAGTTGGCAGCTATCTGTGCTGGGCCAGAAGTGTATGGGAGAGGGAGAGGCCATGCTGTGAAGCAAAGCTGGCTGCCACCAGTGTTTGGCCTGGATTTTCTAAAACAAGAAGCCCAGGGTATATCAAGACCAGCTGCTACCTGCCTGGGGTCTGCAGACCTTTGAAAGTTTGGGGGGAAATCTGCAGCACAGGGCAAGGCTATCTACCCATGTGGAACAGACACTGAAAGAGGATCAGATGTTGCACAGGTTGGATGGGACAGGATCTCAGGGAGTCATCAGGGTGAGGCAAGCAGTGTTCACCAGGTGAATGCAGAGTCACGTCAGGTGGCTGCCTGCACTTGCAGGCTGTGTGGGAGAAGGAAGCAACACAGAAACAATGCAGCTACCCCTTTAGCATCACTGTGAAGCCACAAAATTCAGTTTCTCCCTGGCTGTCCCTGGCATCTCTCAAGTTTAGGGTGTCTGTGAGCCAGTGAGTTTGTGCACAGGTCCTTTAAGAAAACAGCTGTGTTTTCAGCAGCCTTCCATCTTCCCTGGACAAAATCCCTGCTGATTTTCGCAGCCTGGTGTTATGAGGACTCCTCCTCCTGGCACTGGAAAACCAGGCTGGGAAACCTGATGTGGGACGGGGATGCCTCACACTTCAGAGAGTGGGGGAACTCTGAAGTTGGGATATCCCTCTCAGTTCTCAATCACCACATGGCAGGGTGGGACCTCCACATGGAGGGGCGGGACCTTCCTGTCTCCGCCCCTCCAATTAGTATACAAATATTGATCGACTTACAACCTATGCAACTTACGACCATTTGACTTCACAACCACAATTGCTAGCCATGACTGCTCCACATCTGGCAGCACAAGCATTGCCCAGCTGGGTGTAAGTCAGTGTGAACCAGCTTCCGGCAGCACTACCATCTCCACATGTACCATTTCAACTGTTATCCCAGACTCGGTACAGCAATTTGTATTTTGTATCTTGGATATTTTTCATCAAACCCCTCCCAACATGTCTACCAAGAGGAAATTGTCCTTGCAAATATTAAACCAGTTGTACTGGTAATGCAGTGTTTTACTTAAACCTGATGAATGTAAAAATAAGAAACAAAATGCTGTAGAGATGATAAAAATGGCATAAAATGAACAAAGAAAATTATGATATATAACAATAATGAAAGAAAATTATGATAAAATATGACTTAAAGATTTTTATAACATCATTTCACAGTACTGTACAGAACTATAGCTTATTTAACTTACGACCAAATCGTGTTACGACCAGTCTGTCGGAACCAATTGTGGTCATAAGTCAAGCACTAGCTGTAGATGTAACTTCTTTATATCCTTAGTTATAGGAGTTCTGTTCAGCTAGTTTTCAGATGGTTCTTCAGGGTGAATACTCTGTAATTTAGTTGTAATTTTGATGTGGTTGTTGGTGGAGGCAAACACTGTGTATATCAAGACCCAGGGTATATCAAGACCAGCTGCTACCTGCTTGGGGTCTGCAGACCTTTGAAAGTTTGGGGGGAAATCTGCAGCACAGGACAAGGCTATCTACCCATGTGGAACACTGTGTTTGCCTTCACAATCTTGACCAGAAATCCCCCATCAGGTTTTGAGCTCCCTGTCTCTAGAAAGATTCAAGCCAAGACTGGATGAGATCTGCTCAAAACACTACTGCAATGTAGTGTTCGGGGACTCCCTGGCCAGGGATGCGACGTACAACTCCAGCGACCTGTTCTTCAGCTTCAACTTTTTGGTGATGGTGCTCCAACACTTTGCATTTATACAAGATGGAAGAAAGCTCTTTCGCCATGATTAAAGTTATAATTGATTGTTTTCTAGGAACCCAAAATGTCGATGGGAATCCTCCCCTTTCAGCATTCCTGTTGCTTCCTCTCAGCATTTAATGGATACGGCTCCGGTACTATTCTAGTTTTGAAGATACTCACAGTCTCAGGGAGGGTTTTCAAAGTGTGTACACATGGAACTAGGGGTTCCCTAGAGGTCGCTGCAAAGCAGTAAGCAGCAAGTCCAGCTTTCTTTCTTTTTTTAATATTTATTGATTGATTTTAGAGAGAGGAAGGGAGAAAGAGACATAAACGTTCATCTGTTTCTTTATGTGACCTGACCAGGGATTGACCCAGCAACCTCTGCTCATTGTGATGATGCTCTAAAATTAGAAATAATTTTTTATTTTTATTCAAATAAGCCTTCAAATTCTGAGCTTTATATTGCAAACCTATCTCTTAAGAGAGCAGAGACGACTGCCCCGGTGAGAGTGAGATCTGCGCACGATGCTGTGGAACCAAACTTGGCTGGTTGATTACAACAAGCCATCCTAGATTCCCCCGATTCTCAGTAAGTCTCTTCACTTCCCAAGTTTTACCATGCCTACCACAAAACCTGCTACCTTGTCTGCCAGGGGAACTTCATTCTGGTGTGGGTAAAAGTTAAAAGTATTTTGGAATCAGACCTGAGTTTAAATCCTAGCACTTTCACTTATTGCTTATAAACCCACAGGCAAGATACTGTATTAGGCTTTTTGTTTCCTCATCTGTAAAAAGGAGACGATAATAGTGTCACTTCATAGGATTATCAGGATTGGAGAAAATAATGCCTACATAGAAAGCATATATGGCTAGGCATACAGCAATCTTTTAATAAAGGCTGTTACTGTGGTTACCAAAGTCTTTGTTGGAACTCTTCTGGGTTAATGGCTCAGAGCTAAAAAAAAAAAAAAGTCTCACAAAATTTACAACAGGCTAGCCTTTTCCCTGAAAGAGACCTTAAAAATCATGAAATGTAGGTATCTAAGTAAATAGACAATGATATACTTCTAAATTGTGTTGTGGAGTCTGCAAAGTATGAGATAGTAAAGTTTGTGGCTAGAAAAGAAAGGGTGTACAATAGTTGATATATAAAAGAAACATTCTTAAAAACTGAGTTTATAAGCTAAGCATAGGCATATTGTTCCTAAAGCAAGCCAGATCTATAAAAATCCAATTTTGTTATGTATGTCTTTCTCAAAAGAGAGACATTTAGCTACCTAAAGCATTTAATGGACAATTCTATTTTTAAAAAATCTTTACCCAAGGCCCTGGCCAGTTGTCTCAGTGGTAGAGCGTCGGCCTGGTGTACAGGAGTCCTGGGTTCTATTCCCAACCAGGGCACACAGGAGAAGCACCCATCTGCTTCTCCACCCCTTCCCCTCTCCTTCCTCTCTGTCTCTCTCTTCCCCTCCCGCAGCCAAGGCTCCATTGGAGCGAAGTTGGCCTGGGCGCTGAGGATGGCTCTATGGCCTCTGCCTCAGGCGCTAGAATGACTCTGGTTGTGACAGAGCAATGCCCCAGATGGACAGAGCATCACCCCCTGGTGGGCATGCTGGGTGGATCCCGGTTGAGTGCATGTGAGAGTCTGTCTGACTGCCTCCCCGTTCCAACTTTGGGGAAAAAAAATCTTTACCCAAACACAAAGTTTCAGGAGGACATACATTACATGGTTTAAATAAAGTTACTAGATTAAGCAAATTAAAATATATGATATCCCATTAAATTTGAATTTCAGATAAACAAAAAGTATATGTTTTTAGTATAACTATGTCCCATGCAATATTTGGCAACACAAGGTACAAAGTGTGACTTGTTTTCACATAAGTTCGTGGCTTTAATTCATTATCCTTTGTAAGCTTTATGTTAGGGGAAAAAAAACTGCTAAGGAATAAATTCATCACTAGTCAGGTGAATGCATAAAGCTGCAAGTGCCATAAGAGATTGATGAACCCAACCAGAGCATAAGAATCAAATTAAAGCCGAACTTTTCTTCAAATAATAAGAAGTTATAGAATGTTCCTGAATGGCAGGAGAAATGCCTGCTATCATCTGTACATTCTAAAGTGCTATGTTAGTACTAGAGAAATAAGTGGGAGAAAAGCTAACTAAGGAGAAATTAGTTATTGTGATCAGGAGCCAAGGTTCATCCTGTAATCTGGGCTCAAGGTCCAAACTTGCTCTTTCCCAATCGAGAACTGCTGACCCTGAACTTCCTGCTGCCAAGAGCAAGCTGACCAACTCCCAGCCCAGATTCTCTTTCATTCCTTTTATTATTCCCTCCGGTTGAGAACAGGTAACATGCTTTTTCTTTGATTCACAATATTCTTTGATGTAACAACAACAACAACAACAAAAATCTCACTTGAAAGTTGCCAAATTGTTACCATAGTGAAAGTTTAAGTAGGTCCTTAGAAATTCTTTAGTCTTTAATAAAGCTTCATATAGCAATGGGATGGGACATAAAAATCAAGAAAATTTCAATACCCTTCAGTATGCTTTATATTCTTTAAAATGCTTCTGCTTTGTTGATGTAAATGCTGGTATATTTTTAATTCCTTTTACATAATAGTTAGAAAGTTATTGCACTGGAAATGAAGGTACTCCAGCGATCAAGGGGAAATTAGAAAAGGAGGTAGTAAGAGGACATTAAACTTTGAGTCAGGAGACCTATCTGACATCTCCACTCCAACGCCTCACATCTGTGGCACCAGGCAAGTCAGTTTTCCTCCTTGGCCTCTGTTTCCTCGTCTACAAAATAAAAGTTTCCTAAGAGCTTTTTGCAGTCTGAAATTTTGTGATTCTCAGTCCAGTATTTTGAATGCAGATCTCTCTTCTTTTACTGACTATAATACTTGGAGAAAATTTCCCCCTTCCTTGTTTCTGGAAGCCTGCTGTGTGACTAATACCTTCACACACACACACACACACACACACACACACACACACACACACACCTCTTACCTCTCTGGCAGACCACTTTGAAAATAACTGTTGGCCCTGGCCAGTTGACTCAGTGGTAGAGCATCGGCCCAGGGTGTGGATGTCCTTGGTTGGATTCCCAGTCAGGGCACACAGGAGAGGCACTCATCTGCTTCTCCACCCCTCCCCTTCTCACTTCTCTCTCTCTCTCTCTCTCTTTCTCTCTCTCTCTCTCTTTTCCTTTCCTGCAGCCATGGCTTGATTGAAGCAAGTTGGCCCCAGGTGCTGAGGATGGCTCCATGTCCTCTGCTCAGGCACTAAGAAGAGCTCAGTTGCTGAGCAACAGAGCAATGCCTCAGATGGGCAGAGCATCATCCCCTAGTGGGCATGCTGGGTGGATCCCTGTTGAGACACATGCAGGAGGAGTCTGTCTCTGCCTCCTCTCCTCTCACTAAAAGCAAAATAAAATAACTGTTACGTAGCACACAAGACTATTAGTAACATGTCCAAAGACAGAACATAGTTTTAAATTACCATCACTGTCAAGTGAGAAACAATAAGACTGAAGAAGAAGCAAATCAGAAGAGCTAACCCTAAAACTCGGGCCTGAGCCATTGAGAACTGCTGAAGGTTGAAAACCCTGAGTGGGCAAACTAGGGAAAGGGTCAGAAGACCATGAGCTGCGAGGAGTTGTAGCACACAAGATGGCCACCTTCTCAATCAATTTATCGGGCCTGCTGCAGGTCAGCCACCAGCCTTCCCCTCACTCCCAGCTCACAAAAGAAGGCCAGCCACCTCTGAGACCGCCTCAAAGTGCCCCCACTCCAGGTGAATGAAGGTGAGAGCTGATGCTCGGCTGGGTGCCCTGCCCTGCTCCACTTCTGACGTCTCCCTCCTCTGTAAGAATCCGATGGACCAAGGACGTTTCAACACATAAAGCAAAAGTGGTTTTCTTCCCCTCAAATTCCTTAACAGAACTATTTTTAGATGTGGTAGCCCTCATAAACAATGTGTCTTTTAAGTTATTTCTTCAAGAATGGTTATGAGTTGCCTGACTCACATTGTGGTAGGTGACAAATCATCAAATGAGTTGGCCAACCATCTCTACAATACTACCATCTCACCTCCACTTCCAGGCAGTCCGCAAATCCTTCCCAAAGCAACTGGGCAGAAAGCTAAGGGTTCCTCTTTTTAGGAAAACCTGACCGAGGTAGCATTGGCCCACACACAGAGAGAATGATTGACAAGCCAGGACTTTTCAGGATGGGGCAATAACCCTGGAAGCTACCTCTGTACAGCAGTCCCCCATCTGCCGCAATTTCACTTTCTGTAGTTTTGGTTTCTTTCAGTCAACTTCAGTCTGAAAACATTGAATGCAAAATTCCAGAAATAAACGATCCATAAGTTTAAAATTGCACACCACACTGAGTAGCATGATGAAATCTCATGTTGTCCGGGGATCCCATCGAGAAGATGGAATATACCCACAGACCTGTCCCAGTATGATGTCTGTATTGCGTAGAAACCATTTGCAAGGCCAAATGTTGCATGCCATTCTCTCAGCTTGTGAAGTTAAATTAAAAAATATATTTATATATCTCCACTCCGCTCGTCTCTCACAGCTGGCCCATTCTAGGGCTGTAGATTCCCAGCTGTCTGGCAGCTGTCATTCAGCAGTTTCAAACACAGTTCCTTGGTGCCAGAGCTTCCCATAAGGTCACTGCCCAGACCCCTCAGAACGAGGGCTGTGTGCCCCTTCCCTGCCATGCTGACTGCTGGAGCGGGGAAGCAGTGTGGAAAGCTGCCATGGCCTCAGACTGTTTAAAATGTCCCTAATCAGTCTGCACACAGATTAAAATATGCAGTGGCCTTGGGCGCTCCCCACCAGGCAGGAACCAGATGCTCTTGAGCCTCCAGCTCTGCCATGAGTTTGATTTGCTGTCATGGATTGTTACTGGCTTCCCACGTCACCAAATCTCACTAGCTTGTCACTGTCATGGAAATGAAAGTAGCAGTAGGCAACACAAGAAACAGGTCTTTCCAGTGTTTGCGACTATGTTTTGTGGTGGTTGGCTTGTCTTAGAGCAAAGCTTCCAGGGGGAGAAGTGTGATAGGATGACAGAGCATCCACCGGAAAGAGCAGGCTTCAGCATGAGCAGGTGACGGGCGGGCAGCCTTGCCTGACAGACTTCACCATCATGTGTTTCAGTTCCGGTGAAGATGTAATAAGAACACACACATGATGATGCTCACCATGTGGCCCCAGGCTGGCAGTCTCAGCCTCAGCGGGGGATGTGTTGTAATGCACACTCTCAAGCCCCACCCAGACTGTTGAATCAGAAATGTTCGGGGTAGGGCCCAGCACTGTTAACAGGCTCTCCAGGTAACTGGTGCAGTTTGAGAACTACCAATTTAAGGCCTATAGCACAGGCATTGGCACACAATAAATGTCAATTTCTCATTGTAGAAATTCTGAATTTCTGAGGGACTATTGATTTGGAGCCTAAAATACATCAGCTAAGCATGTTGCTGGGGCCCAGCTGGAATTTCCCCTGTAAGAAACAGAACTTCTCCGCGGGCGCACGCCTCCTTGTCAGTCTGTGCTTGCTGTGAGCTGTGCACAGGCTGGAAGTGAACAGTGGTAAGGATGAAGGAATTGCATTCCAGACCCTGCCCACTGTCATTCTCCCTCCACCCACCCACTCTCTGTGCCAAGTGTAGGGAGCCCTCCTGACCCTGAGGACGCGCAGGAGACACAGCCTGCACCTCTGAGACAGCAAAGGTGAAAGTTCCAACATCCTGTGTGAACCCTTAAAGACCCTCAGATAAGGCCTCCAACACTTGCCATTGTTTGTTGGTTAGTTGGCAGGTTTTCTTTTTGGCTGCAAGTTATAAATTTTTTTTAGGCCTTGATGAAGATGACATCCATTACTGTTGTCATGGATGCCTGAAGACCAGAAAATGTTACATGATGAATCTGTGATAGCTGACTGCAGTAAATCACTCTCTGGCCGTGGACTCATCCCATCACAGGAGATGATCGGGTCTGGACCAGGTCACTGGCTGCGAAGGGAATCGCTGGCTGGAAAGGCGTCTCAGAGTACATGAAACATGTCTATCCTGAATAAAAGATTAGTGAGCTCTCCAGATAAGGGGTATTCAAGAGGGGTTTTTTTGAGATTGTTTTTTATTGATATAAATTTATTGTGTTTACATAGATTCAAGTGTCCCACTGAATATATCCCCCCACCCCCGTGTTCACCTCAATACCCCCTGCCTCCAACGCCCTCCCCTCTTCCCTCCAGGATTTGCTTTTCTGCTCTCTATAACTCTGTGTTGTGTATATATAATTTCACCAATCTCTTTCCCTTCTCTGATCCCATCCTCTCATTCTCTTTCCCTCTGTCCCCTTTCCCTCTGGTCCCTTTGATCCCGTCTCTGCCTCTATTATGTTCCTCAGTTCACATTGTTCATTGGATTCCTCAAATGAGTGAGGTCATATGATATTTTTCTTTCTCTGCCTGGCTTATTTCACTTAACATAATAGTTTCCAGGTCCATCCATGTTGTCGCAAAAGATAAGATTTCCTTCTTCTCATGGCCGCATAGTATTCCACTGTGTATATGTACCACTGCTTTTTAATCCACTTGTCCACTGACGGATAATTGAGCTGTTTCCAGATCTTGGCTATTGTAAACAATGCTGCCATAAACATGGGGGTGCATTTCTTCTTTTGAATCAGTGATTTGGTGTTCTTAGGATATATTCCTAAAAGTGGGATAGCTGGGTCAAAAGGCAGTTCCATTTTTAATTTCTTGAGGAATCTCCATACTGTTTTCCATAGTGGCTGCACCAGTCTGCATTCCTACCAGCAGTGCAGGAGGGTTCCCTTTTCTCCACATCCTCACCAGCACTTATTATGTGTTGTTTTGTTGATGAGCGCCATTCTGCCAGGTGTGAGGTAGTATCTCATTGTGGTTTTAATTTGCATTTCTCTAATGATTAGTGATGTTGAACATTTCTTCATCTGCCTATTGGCCATCTGTATGTCCTCTTTGGAGAAGTGTCTATTCATTTCTTTTGCCCATTTTTTGATTGGATTGTTTATCTTCCTGGTATTGAGTTTTACAAGTTCTTTATAAATTTTGGTTATTAACCCCTCATCAGACGTATTGGCAAATATGTTCTCCCATTGTGTGGTTTGTCTTTTTAATTTGTTCATATTGTCTTTAGCTGTGCAAATCTTTTTAGTTTGATATAGTCCCATTTATTTATCCTGTCCTTTATTTCACTTGCCCATGGAGATAAATCAGCAAATATATTGCTGTGAGAGATGTTGGAGAGCTTACTGCCTATGTTTTCTTCTAAGATGCTAAGGTTTCACAGCTTACATTTAAGTCTTTTATCCATTTTGAGTTTATTTTTGTGAATGGTGTAAGTTGGTGGTCTAGTTTCATTTTTTTTTTTTTTTTTTTTTTTTTTTTGCAGGTAGCTGTCCAATTTTTCCAACATCATTTGTTGAAGAGACTATCTTTACTCCACTGTATGCTCTTACCTCCTTTGTCAAATATCAGTTGTCCATAAAGATGTGGGTTTATGTCTGGGTTCTCTGTTCTGTTCCATTGATCTATATGTCTGTTCTTATGCCAGTACCAGGCTGTTTTGAGTACAATGGACTTGTACTATAACTTGATATCAGGAAGTGTGACACCAACCACTTTTTTCTTCCTTTTCAAGATTGCTGAGGCTTCAAGATTTCTTTTAATGGAAAACAAAATCAGTCTGCTTTGGAAGTGACAAACTGAAACATCTCCTGTGGCAAATACAGAAGAGTTGAGTCCCAGGCAGGAAGATGTGATCCATCAAAGGCTTTGAGCCACTGACTACAAATATTGAAACCAAAGGTGGCCTGGAACTGTGAGCCAGGAATCATCACCACGTTGGAAGAGTATCCAAACCATTCCCTTCACATGAATTGAATAAATAAATATCAGTCGACCACCCATTAAACAGATATTCACTGAGCACACACTCAGGCCTGTGCTTTGCCCTGGGAACACAAGTGAAACTGGAGAGACGCAATAACAAGGAAAATAAGGAAAAGCCTCCGGGAAAAGTGAGCCGAAGCTGAGCTGCGCAGGGCCGAGGCCCTTGACCAGGCGTGCTGCCAGGAGCAGGGACGGAGAGAAAGCGTCTTCACACAGGGCTGGCATCTGGAAGGAAGGAACGCCCGGCACCTGGGGGTGAGCTTTGAGAAGTGAACCCATGTGAAGCTGAGAAGCCATCAGGGAGGGGATGGAGCTGGTGAGAGAAACAGGGAATGGCAGTGAAGGACCTCTGAGCCGGCTCGGGGCTGGGACATACACAGGGCAGCTTGGGGCTGGGACATGCACAGGGCAGCTTGGGGCTGGGACATGCACAGGGCAGCTTGGGGCTGGGACATGCACAGGGCAGCTTGGGGCTGGGACATGCACAGGACGGCTTGGGGCTGGGACATGCACAGGGCGGCTTGGGGCTGGGACATACACAGGGCTCCGAGAAGCCACTCGAGGCTTGTAAGCAGTGAGCCCACCGCACGGGCACCGGATGGCACAGGGTGACACACAGGCCATGGCAGCTCTGGACCTCAGTTCTATCACTTTGTAGCTTATGTCCTTTGGCAAGTTTCTCAACTGCCCCTATGCTTTAACTCTCTTGTCTACACAATGAGGGTTTTGTTATCTTACCCAGTTGCAATAAGGAATACATGAGATAAGTATATATAAAACAGCACGCTTTTGCGAAGGTAGGAAACTCTCCCTAAATATTAGCTGCTATTACTATTGTTATTACCATTAATGTAGCAGAGTAAATATTATTAATTTGGAATTTTTTGAGATTTTTTTATTGATTTAAATTTATTGTGTTTACATAGATTCAAGTGTCCCACTGAATACATCCCCCCACCCCTGTGTTCACCTCAATACCCCCCTTACCCCCTGCCCCCAACGCCCTCCCCTCTTCCCTCCAGGATTTGCTTTTCTGCCATGGCCTTTGCCCCTCTCCTTGCCGGACAAAGAGAAATCCTAATGTGAGGCCAGTGGCCGTGGCCATGCAGGTTCACATTGGATTCGGGCAGATGGTAAAGGAACTGTGTAGCCAGAGTATGATGGGCTATTCTGTTTATTAGTCTCACAACAGCGGACAAGGAAGCAGGAAGGGAAAACCCGCATGTCTCTCTCTCTCTCTCTCTCTCTCTCTCAGTGCTGTTGACCAAACTAAGGGGGGGGGGGGACAATGACCTCTCCCAATGGCCACAGGCAATCCACAATTTACAGTCTGCCACCCTGAGGGCAAGCACCTATCAGGCAAAGTACAAGGGAGCAAACTTAACACACTTGTTTACCCAACAGTTGCCAATGTCCCCACTTCTTTCTCCTTTTCACAAGACAGGATTCTTGCTCTCTGGAATGGGAGTGAAACCACTCATCCAGTCTCTCCTGGAGGACGGTGCCGGACCCTGGGTCAAGGGTTTGGAGGGAAGGCTTCTTGATAAATCACCTCCAGGGTATGTGAAAAGTGTCTACCCTGAAAGAGAGAAGATAGCAAGTTCCCCAGACAAGGGATTTCCCTTCTCAGTGTGAAGAATAAAAATTGGTCTGCTTTGGTGGGGAGGAAGGAAAGGAGGAGGATGAGGAGAGAAAATCAATGAGGCGCTGGGGTTGGGACAGATGGGAGGACATGCTGGGAAGCAGCTGTGGGTGAGGGGAAGTGAGTAGGAGAGGAGAAGGATTCAATTAAGAGTTTCATTTGGACCCCCTTTTAAGTTTTCTTCTAAAGATGCAAGAACAAAATTCCCTTTTAATTAGGTTGGCTCTTGTCCTGTGTAGTTTAAAGTTGACTCTTCACGGAGACGGAGCCGTACAGCCTCCTTTGCCAGGACTTGGTGGCTTATAGTATTAATGTTTAAAAGAGGCATATAAATACCTACCTCCAAGGCTATTCTTGGGATTAAATGTTGTATCCACCAGCTTTCTCTAGATTATGCTGCAAACCACCCCCAAGTCTCAGTGGCTCACAACAACAAAGGTTTCTTTCTCACTCCTGTACATGTTCCTTGTGGTTTGGTTGCTCGTCTTGATTCTGGGAAACAGACAGCCAGATCCCCCTAACTGGGCTTGGCATGGCTGGTGCAGAGGAGAGAGGGGCAGACCCTTGATGGCTCTCAGAGATTCCTCACAGCAGACTGCCCTTTCCAACCCCGTTCCATTAGCCAAGTGAGTCATATGTGTGGTTATCAGGGCGGGTAGTGTATCTGTCCCACAGGGAAGTACACAGACACTTAGGAACGAGAACAGAATCAGCCACAACTGTGAAGTGCTTAGACACTGCCTGGCATGCAGAAATCCCTCAGTAGATTATGAAAATCATTAATATCCATCTTTGAAATGGGTGAATAACAGTACCAGCCTGGCAGGTAGTTTGAGGATTAGGAAACATGATGCTACCACAGGGCCTGGCTAAATTAAACAAATAGCAGCTATTGGTTATTTTCTCAGAACAGGCCACCCTGGGGCCAGGAAAGAGAGACAATGGGGCAGTTAAAGAAGGCCACTGCAAAGGAACAGTGGTGACCTGAAGCTATAAAGGATCTCTGGGGCCCCAGTGGGAAAGGATGTTCCTGTTTTAGGGGGTCAGAAACCAGAACAGGACCCCAGAGAGCCAAGGGCTTCATGGGAGCAGGAAATGCCAATCACTCTCCCACCAGGGGGACATTGCAGAGCAACAGAGAGCTCACTGTTTGTCCAGTGTCTCTAGGCCTCCAGGCCAGGCTGTGGGCTTTAGCAGGAAGCCGGGGCTGCCTGTGTCAGAGCAGGGCTGGCTCTGAGCCACCTGCTCAGAGGTACCTCAGCTCACACCAGTCACCAGCGAGGGAACTCTGGGCCTCACAAACGTCCAGCATTCTCCACCCAGGCCAGCAAGGCTGCCTGCCCGACCAGCAAGGCAGGGCCAGGTTGGGAGGGCCACAGGTCTCCAATAAAAATATATTTAGATCAAATTTGTGTGGAGGGTGCCTCACAATCCCTTTGCAGCTGTCTCTACCATCCCCACCACATGGCTCTTCACAGCCACCCTCCACCCATACCTGCTCACTCATTCAGTTAAGCAGCTTTCATTGGGAGCCCTCCATATGGCAGGCTGCGTGGTAGTAGGCTGTTGTGGTAGCCAGAGACAGAGCAGTGAACTCATGCTGCCTCTGCTCCAGTGCATGCTCCAGTGCTCACGCTCCAGTGCATGCTCCAGTGCTCACGCTCCAGTGCATGCTCCAGTGCATGCTCCAGTGCTCACGATCCAGTGCTCACACTCCAGTGCATGCTCCAGTGCTCACGCTCCAGTGTATGTTCCAGTGCTCACGCTCCAGGCATGCTCCAGTGTATGTTCCAGTGCTCACGCTCCAGTGCACGCTCCAGTGCTCACGCTCCAGTGCATGCTCCAGTGCTCACGCTCCAGTGTATGTTCCAGTGCTCATGCTCCAGTGCATGCTCCAGTGCTCACGCTCCAGTGCATGCTCCAGTGTATGTTCCAGTGCTCACGCTCCAGTGCATGCTCCAGTGCTCACGCTCCAGGCATGCTCCTGTGCTCATGATCCAGTGCTCACACTCAAGCTCATACTGCAATGCTCTAGTTCTTATGCTCCAGGGCTCAGTCTCTAGTACTAATCCTCCAGTGCTCATGCTCCACCTTTCCTATGTTGGAGGATGTTTAGTATTAAGGAGCATAAAGGTGGGGTACAATTTGAGAGCATAGCACAGAAGGCCTCTCTTGAGTAGTGGAGTAAGATGTAAAAAGCTGAAGGAAAGGCGTTGAGTCAAAGGAACCAGCAAGCCCAAGGAGAAGTTTTACGGTTTAGAAAAAGGGCCAGGACCTGTGAGCGTGACCGCAGTGAAGAGAGCAGAGGCATGAGCAGCAGGAGTTCATTCAGCGCTCCCGTCCTCTCCCAGCTGACTCTCCCTTTCTCTCAGGGGTGCGGGGCAGAGACGACCCAGCAAACTCTCTCTGTGATTCTGTTTTCATTATGCTGAAGCTCTATTTCTGGGAGTCACACAACTGAAGGCCCCTGATATGTCTGTAGGTGGCCTAGCAAGAGGCTAAGCAGGATCCTACATTTCTGGCTGTGGGCCTAAGAGTCTGGTGGCCTTCAAATCAGACAGGTCAGAGTTCAAATCCCAGGTCGGCTCCATTCATCAACTTTGGTGGAACTGTGGACAGCCCACCCATAGCCACCCAGCCCACCCAGGGGAAGCCCCAGGATAAGCTAACTGCTTCCTGGACCTCTGCCTGGGGGTCAGGGGAATGACCCCAGGAATGCTCCTAGTCCTCTTAGGGAAGATTAGGAGTGGGGGAAACAAGCCTCATGCAGTCAATAAAGCCCCAGGGCCCTTCTACACTATGGTCAGTTCTGCACAGTCTCAGAGGTTCCTCAGCTGGTTGATGCCCACATCCTTGCACTGTAAGGGTCATTAACACACCTGACTCACTTCCCCACCTCCCCAGCTCACATCCCACCCCCACCCCCAAATAAGCCACCTGCAACCAAACCCTTGTCTAGAGATTGCCTTTGGGGGAATGCAAATTAAGCTGCCAGCCACATAAATCTGGGAAAATAATGTAAGCCTGTTTCTCCATCTGCCTAATGGACACTATGAAGAGGAATGAAGAGCAAATGGGAAGTGAGGAGTAATGAGTAATGAAGCGTGAATGAGTGAAATTGTGAGGCAGTTACCCTTGTGTCTGGTGCAGGACAGGCAGGCAATAACACAGGACTTTGAGGAACTAATGAGATCATATATGTGAAATTGCTCTGCAAACTCTGGGCAATGCTACAAATGCACACGGGCAACATTACACGAGGTTAAGAGCACACCTCCACGGTCAGAACAACTGGGTTCGATTCCTCATTCTGCCTCTTGTCGTCCATGTGACCTGGAGCAAGTAATTTCGTGTCTCTGTGCCTCGGTCTCCTAATCTGTTACATAAAAACCATAATGGCACCAATCCCATGGGGTCGTTGTGAGGATTAAATAAATTAATGTATATAGCACACCTAAAGCTGTCCTGCCTCGTAACAAGAACTACATGTGTTTGCTATGTTATTTTCGTTGTTGTTATTATTTTTACACTGTACTAAAAATGCAACATCTTACCTACCTACCACTTCGATGCTTCTCTCTACCTGCCTACTATAAGGACTCATTGTGCGGGTTTAGTTTGTCATCCTGAGTTGTTGTTGCTGTTGTTGTTTTATTTCATTAATAACTTATGAATATGCTCCAATTGAAAGCTAAACAGTATAGGCCCTGGTTTTGTAGGTGAGTTGGTTAGGTGTCATCCCAAAAAGCCAAAGTTGTGGGTTCCATCCCTGATCAGGGCACATATGAGAACCAACCAATAAATGCATAGGTGGGTAGAAAAACAGATTGATGCTTCTCTCTCTCTCTCTCTCTCTCTCTCTCCATATATATATATATATAATTTAAACAAAAGAAAGATAATTAAACAGTACATCGAACAAAGCATAAAAGTCCCTCCAACATTCAACTTACTCTCCTCTCACGGGCAGCAGTGGAGGACCCTCACTCACTTCTTTTCTGTACAGACATATATGTATTTTTTTTTCTTCAGAAGTAGTATCATATAAATTTACATTCAAATTGTTATGCAATATCTGGCACTGGCCAGTTGGGTCAGTGGTAGAGCATCGGCCCGGAGTGTGGATGTCCCAAGTTCAATTCCCAGAGTCAGAGCACACAAGAGAGTGCCCATCTGCTTCTCCACCCTTCCCCCTCTCCTTCCTCTCTATCTCTCTCTTCCCCTCCCACAGCCAAGACTCCAATGGAGCAAAGTTGGCCAGGGTACTGAGGATGGCTCCATGGCTTCCACCTCAGGCACTAGAATGGCTCCAATTGCAACAGAGCAACATCCCAGATGGGCAGAGGATTGCCCCCTAGTGGGCTTGCCAGGTGGATCTCAGTCAGGAGCAAGAGGGAGTCTATCTCTCTGCTTCCCTGCTTCTCACTTCAGAAAAATACAATAAATAAATAAATAAAAATTGTTATGCAATATGTTCATTTCTTTTCTAATATATTCTGGAGATTTTTCTATGATATACAATGTCAATTCACTTTTTTAATTCTTCAAAATAGACCATAATTTGGTTTAACAAATCCCATATTGATAGATGTTCATGCACTTCCAATCTCCCCTTTGAAGGCCACACTACAATCAACAACTTTGTGCATACATCTTCACACAAGAAGATGAATATTTCTTTCTTAAAATAATACTTTCATTGATTTGAAAAGGAGATGAGCATCAACTCATTTTTCCACTTAGTTGTTCCGTTTAGTTGTGCACTCATCGATTGCTTCCTGTATGTGCCCTGACCAGGGATCGAACCCCAACCTCAGTGAATAAGGACAGTGCTTTATCCACCTGGCCCACACTTGAATGTTTCTTAGGATAGAGTCTGAGAAGTCGGTTTGCTGGGTCCAATGGTGTGTGAATACCGGAATTTTGTTTTGCTAAACACTGCCAAACTGCCTTCTAATTAAAACTCCTACCATCTTTGAAGGGAAGTTTGTTTTTATTTTATTTATTTGTTTTTGTTTTCAAAAACTATAGGGTTTTTTTTCTTAAGCAGTTGCTCTCAACAAAGGAGGCTATCATGTTTTTTTCCTGACAACTAGAAATAGTTACAAATACTATGCCTTTTCTTTCTGGAAATCCAACATCCTAGGTACGTAATTCCTCCTCTTCTAACCTTCTACCTTCCTCCTCCTCACATCACACACATACACACACAGAGACACACACACACCTACTTAGCAACTATAATGGAAGAGAATTATCTCCCCCAAAATATTGCTGCTCTGGTTTGGGACATTACTCACACTATGGTATGAAAAATTGAGCCTCCTCCATCACCACAGAGTTTGCTTTTCTGCATAGGATTGCCTACCCAACACTCCTGCTTCCTTAGAAAGAGAACTTAATATTGTTGAAAGATTGACATCTTGATGGCTACAGAACTACATTTCCCAGCCTGCATTTCAGATGGAGTGGCCAATGAGCTGTAAGTAGAAGTTGATAGGTGAAACTTGTGAGACAGACTCTGTAAAGGAGGCCAGCTTACCTGGAAAATCAGCTCTTTTAGTTGCCCCTCTCTTCTTCCTATCTAGAACCGAGGGCAGTTTTGAACATGTTCAACCATTCCAGTAGACATCAGCCTTAGTGCTAAGCAAAGTCCTGGAGAATCCTGCTAGGCCTTATGTTCACTCTTTAGTTGCTGAATCATGGAGGATGATCCAGGGATGCCAAGGGGCAGTAACTATTCTCCTAATCATTCAGAAATGTATTGATATTTTAACAGCTAACTGACCATCCCTGTGCTTTCTGAGCAAAAAACAGACCTGTCTGAAATGAGAATGTGATGGTTGGAGCTCCAAGTGGCAGATGAGACAAACTTGTAAAGTCCTGGATTCTCCAGGACTTTGCTTAGCACTAAGGCTGATGTCTATTGGGATGGTTGAACATGTTCAAAACTGCCCTCGGTTCTAGATAGGAAGAAGAGAGGGGCAACTAAAAGAGCTGATTTTCCAGGTAAGCTGGCCTCCTTTACAGAGTCTGTCTCACAAGTTTCACCTATCATCTTCTACTTACAGCTCATTGGCCACTCTATCTGAAATGCAGGCTGGGAAATGTAGTTCTGTAGCCATCAAGATGTCAACCTTTCAACAATATTAAGTTCTCTTTCTAAGGAAGCAGGAGTGTTGGGTAGGCAATCCTATGCAGAAAAGCAAACTCTGTGGTGATGGAGGAGGCTCAATTTTTCATACCATAGTGTGAGTAATGTCCCAAACCAGAGCAGCAATATTTTGGGGGAGATAATTCTCTTCCATTATAGTTGCTAAGTAGGTGTGTGTGTCATGTCTCTGTGTGTCATGAGGTAACCTTCTATATGGAAGCCAGGCATCAAGACAAAGTCTTGGCCTCTAAGGAATGTAGAGCCACTATACCTGCCATCTAGACTTCTTTTACAGACAGTCATTGGGCTTAAATCCAATCAGTTGCTGGCATTTCTTCTCCTATATGTTAGCCCATTGTGACTAAAAAAACTCAAGTTTAGGCCCTGGCTGGTTGGCTCAGCGGTAGAGCGTCGGCCTGGCATGTGGGGGACCGGGGTTCAATTCCCGGCCAGGGCACATAGGAGAAGCACCCATTTGCTTCTCCACCCCCACCCCCTCCTTCCTCTCTGTCTCTCTCTTCTCCTCCCGCAGCCAAGGCTCCATTGGAGCAAAGATGGCCCGGGCGCTGGGGATGGCTCCTTGGCCTCTGCCCCAGGCGCTAGAGTGGCTCTGGTCGCGGCAGAGCGACGCCCGGAGGGGCAGAGCATTGCCCCCTGGTGGGCAGAGCATCGCCCCTGGTGGGCGTGCCGGGTGGATCCCAGTCGGGCGCATGCGGGAGTCTGTCTGACTGTCTCTCCCCGTTTCCAGCTTCAGAAAAATACAAAAAAAAAAAAAAAAATCTCAAGTTTACACTTTCTGTGGCCAAAAGAGCAACGAGCAACCTGTGTTCTATAAACTTAAAACTTTGAGGGGGTCTGAAGACCCCCCACCCTGTGGCCTTCTCTAAGCAAACTGGCATTTGCCATTTCCTCGTTATACTTAACATGAGACCTTTGCACAATTTTTCAGACAGAGCCTGACACTTTGTCCTAGACATTGTTTCTATTCATCCAGATTAAAATTGGGTTAATTTGGAACATAACCACAGCAGTTTATGGGCTCCAGGATCCCACCTTTGAATCTTACCAGGAAGCTCAGCTCCCAAAAGCACTTTGCAAGCCCTTCCCAAATATGGTTCCGAAATGTAAAGGCATTCAAGACTGAAATTCATACCTGTCATAAAACAGGACATGGAAAGGTTTCCATAGGAGCATTCAGTTAAGTCTCATTTATAATAGTGGAAAAAAAGTCTCACAATGGAGAATGAAAGAATAGTGGATAATCCATCCAATGGACTACTAAACAATTTTTTAAGTCATAATATAGAAACTTGTCAGCAATGTTCAAAGTATATTAAGTAAAAAGTATGCATTGAATGATCCCTCTTATAAAATTAACATTGCATAAATATATATTTATACATTATATATATCTGTATAACTACAGGGCTGAATGCCAAAACTCTTTATAGTGGTTATCTTTAAATTCATAGATGATTATACATTTTTTTCCTCTGTGGCTTTGTGTGTGTCTGTGTGTGTATGTATACATGAGTGTGTGTGTGTGTACATATATACAGAGTGAGGCAAAAGTAGGTTTACAATTGTGAGTACATGAAACACAGTTTATTCTTGCATAATTTATTTTGAATTATGATGGTATTTTCCATATGAATAACTGCAAACCTTCTTTTGCCTACCCTGTGGGTGTACTTGTATGAACATATATATCTCAAATTTTCTATAATACTGTATATTTTTATAATCAGAGAAAACAATACAAACATCTATCTATTGCTATCATTACCTATACCTAGCCATCTATATATATGTTCTCAGTAACTTGGAATTAGGTAAAGGATGAGCTAATAAGAATTCAGTCTGGCCTGACCAGGTGGTGGCGCAGTGGATAGAGCGTCGGACTGGGATGCAGAGGACCCAGGTTTGAGACCCGAGGTCGCCAGCTTGAGCACAGGCTCATCTGGTTTGAGCAAAAGCTCACCAGCTTGGACCCAAGGTCGCTGGCTCCAGCAGGGGGTTACTCGGTCTGCTGTAGCCCCACGGTCAAGGCACATATGAGAAAGCAATCAATGAACAACTAAGGTGTTGCAACGCGCAATGAAAAACTAATGATTGATACTTCTCATCTCTCTCCATTCCTGTCTGTCCCTGTCTATCCCTCTCTCTGACTCACTCTCTCTCTCTCTCTCTGTAAAAAGTAAAAAATAAAAAAAAAATTTAAAAAAAAGAATTCAGTCTGGAGCTTTAAGTTCATGGGCGATTCTTAAGCCCATCGTTCAACCTAGTTGTCTCAGTTCTGGAAACCAAACTTTGTTGAACTTCCCTGGTGTTTCCTAAGTTGTTTCAGATACCCCAGTGCTGTGCCCCAAATGAGAAGCTGTCCAGTTCTTCCTAGAAGAGAAAGCCATCTGATGGCCTTCCCCCTCTCTGACAGTTGGTGGGCGGGGCTGGACCGGCTCCTCCGCCTCCCACTCTCTCCTTCATCTCTTCAGCTCACGCTTCCCTCCCACTGACTTGGCACCTCTCTCCACCTCTCCTCTGGATTCTTCCACTCCTCTCCCCAGGGGGAATGTGTCCTGCCAGCTCTTGCTCCATCAAATGAAGAGAGGGAACTTTCTCTGCTGATGCTCCATTCCAGGTTCGCTCGTGAAACCAGCAATTCCCTTGAGCCTCAGACGAGGGGTGTTTTGGCCGAGCCCTGAACCAGCCTCAGACAAGAATGATGCAACCCCACGGTCTCAGGAGAGGCCTCCGGATGCAACACTCAGCTCTCAGGTCCAGCCCAGTCTCCTACTTTCCCATTTGATTCTGCTGGGGGGGGGGGGGGGCGGGGAGCTGAGCAACATCTTTCAGCATAGGCTGAAGGAGCCAAGAATGGTCAGCACCTGCCTGTCGGTCCTGAAGCTGTAGCTGAGCTTCTTGTCTCAGGGTAGCTGCTTGTCCAGACCTCCCCCTTGTTGGTCAGCCATGCTGGCTGCCTGTCACTCTACCCACTTCCCCTTCATTAGGACTCAGAGAAACCAAACTGCCCTTCACCACCGCATGCTGCTGCTCGGATATGAGTAGGAGCTGAATCGTGTCCATCCCCAAATTTCATGTGTTGGAGTCCTAATCCCCAGTACCTCACAATGAGATTATATTTGGAAGGACCTTTGAAGAAGTAATTAAGAAAAATTATTTTTTTTAAAAAGATACAACTATATTACAGAAAATTTGGACAACAGGGGAGAAATTATACCCAAAATATTAACACCATAACACAATGCAATGTCATTTTGTTTAAAAAATTAAATAAACAAAATAAAAAGGCTGAAGGCTCTGGCCGGTTGGCTCAGTGATAGAGCGTTGGACCGGAGTGTGGAAGTCCCAGGTTCCACTCCTGACCAGGGCACACAGGAGAAGTGCCCACCTGCTTCTCCACCCTTCCCCCTCTCCTTCCTCTCTGTCTCTCTTCCCCTCCCGCTGCCAAGGCTCCATTGGAGCAAAGTTGGCCCGGGCGCTGGGGATGGCTCCATGGCCTTCGCAATGGGTCTGGCTGAAATGGAGCAATGCCCCAGATGGGCAGAGCATCACCCCCTGGTAGGCATGCTGGGTATATCCCGGTCAGGCGCATGTGAGAGTTTGTCTGCCTCCCCGCTTCTAACTTTGAAAAAATACAAAAATAATAATAATAATAATAAATAAATAAACAAAAAGACAGAAATTATGGTAAAATGAGGGTTGAAAGGCAGGTCCTCATCCAATAACAGTGTCCTTAAAGAAAGAGGGTATTCAGACACAGACACACACAGAGGGAAGACCAAAGAGAGACAGAGAAACCCATGTCTACACATCGATGAGAAAAGCCTCAGAAGACCTCAGAGTTGTCCCTGGGTCAACAAGCTGCCAAGAAGGAGGAAGAGGAAAAGGAGGAGGAGGAGGAGGAGGAGGAGGAGGAGGAGGAGAAGAAGAAGAAGAAGAAGAAGAAGAAGAAGAAGAAGAAGAAGAAGAAGAAGAAGAAGAAGTAGGAGAAAGTGAAGAAAAGAGAACCGATGTTTCAGGATACTTTTGATTCCATGGATTAGAAAGAAACCATTAATGTGGATTAGTCATGTCCCAACCTGCCCCTCTGAACTCTGGAATGAAAATGAAGCAAATCTCCTGTGGACTCTACCAGAGCATATTAATTCTAATAAGGTGAAGTTGCTGTTCCAATAATTCATCTCAAGAAAACTTTCCTGAAAAGTTCCATCTTCCTCATGAGAAAGCATTGCTTTATTAAGGTGTTTGAGATTATGAAGATTTTCAGGGTTTAGGCATTGTGACAGTGTCACTGACCTCCTAGCCTGCCCTTGTTTGCAGTGTGGGCTCACGAGACAAGGCTGAGCACAGCGCAGAGAGTGCGGGCACCCTTCCCTCTTAAAAATGGAGATGATGGCACCTGCCCAGAAATTCTGCCAAGGTTGAAAAGATCACGTGTGTAAAGTGCTTTGAACTCCATAGAGTACCATTTTATTATCATGCATCACTCTGAAATGTGTGGACATGTGATGAGTGGCAATATTAGAGGGTCTTCTGGAGCCCTTTGGATCAATGGGACTAGAAGTCCATCCAGTCCCAGATCTTGCCCTCATCCCTCTTCCTACTTGTGCACTGACCAGCCTACAAAAAAGAACTAGAAAACAAAGACAAAGGGACTGAAAGTCACAAACATCTGACCTGTGTCTCCTGCGTGCCAGGTATCATGCTGGGTGCTTAAATAAATCATCCCGTTTCATCCTCACGGCGCCCTGTGAGAAAGAGATCATTTTCACCATATCCCTGAAGAAACAGGCTCAGAAAGGTGAAGTAACATGCAACACCAAGACGCCAATTCAGGTTTTCCTGGGTTCCTAATGGTTGTTCTTTCTACTCAGCAATGTCATTGTCCCTCTAAGAACTCTAGAAGATTAGCCAGATGGTCCATCATTTCTGAGAGCTGCTGGCAAGAGTCATAAGTACAGATTTGTCTGTTATGACAAAAGATGATGTTGCTAACAGATTAAAATCTCATTCAAAAAGAAGTCCTGAACACATTTTTTCCCCACATAGTTCAGTCTAGTTAATGACTTCTTTGCCAGCCACTCTTAATCTAGTTCTGCCCTCCTTCTGACCGAGTTGGATAGGTCAACAAAGTGACCGAGCAGAGCAATGACAGAGTGGGGAGGAAAACTGTTCTGAAGCATCACCTCTCTCCTCCCTCGTCTCATACATTACCTCTTTAGTTTTCTGCCAACTTTCAATACCTTTCTTCCTTATCCAACACATCCTATAAACATCAAAAGTCCTCATTACAACTCCGGCAGTTCTACATGGAAATCCAAGACCCCTGCCCTTGGACATACTTCTTAACTTCTCTCTGTCTCACTTCATTCATCTGTAAAACATTAGGGAGAGGGTAGTCAGGAGGACTCAGTGATGTAACACATGCATGAAAAGTGCTTAGCATAGCGCCTACTCATATGAGTAGCAGCTCTATATCGTTATTTCTTTTTCCAGAAGCTTACAGTGCTTATTGTCCCTTAGATTAAAACTTCTCATTATGAAACCAGATAGAAGGTGACAGAAGACAATTTAACTTTGGGGGAGGGGTATACAGCACAATCAAATGTCAAAATAATATAGAGATATTTTCTCTCAACATATGTACCCTGATTTATCAATGTCACTGCATTAAATTTAATAAAAAAAAAAAAAACTTCTCATTATGGCTTTTAGGCTCCTCAACAGTTAGACCTGCTCCTCATATCTGTTTATTCTTTTATGAATTAAATATTTATGGAGCATCTCCCACAGGCCTGGCTGTAACAGGTGACAACACTAGCTGTGGACAAGTCCTGCTGGGGGTGAGGACGACGGAGATGCAAAGACCCGACTCCGGGACCAGGTTCAGTGACGCAGATCCACTTTATTCAGGAAGTAAGCTAGCTTATATACACCGGTTCGGCCTATAGGGTGTTACAGCTTGTTCCTCAAAGCTTGTTCTTCTTGGCTGAAAAGATCAGGGAGCTGCCTGGTTGGTGCTAAGTCACTTCCCTACAGTGGGTGAGCTCCCTTCCTGGGTGTGCCCAGGAGGCTTCTGGGAGCTGGAGTATTCGCACAGCATTGCATCAGCCACAGCTGATAGTAATGCGCTCTGCGCTCCACCCACACCAGCCACCATGGAATCTACACTATATAATGGACAAGAATCAAGCAAAAAATAATAAATAAAGGAACAAACACTTAAAGGAGGCGAGAAACAGAAATATCCAAATGTGTGGGGGAAGGGAGGGCTAGGAAAGAGAGAATGGCGTGAGCCAGGCCCCGAGGCTAGAAGGAACTGGCCCAGTTCAGAGTACAGTAGGAGGCAGAGGGCAGTCTGGCGGGAGGAGTAGGAGGGGAGAGTGGGAGCACCTGGAGTCAGGACAGAACTGGGACCCGGGCGATGAAAGGGAGGCACTTGCTTTGGGTACAAAAGAGAGGGCTGCCCAAAGCTCAGTCATCAAAATGAATTTCTATTTTAATTAGTATATTAAAAGATCAAAATTAATACAAAAATCCATGATAAACAAAATATAAATATCTTAAACTAACACAGGATCCATATGAGTGATTCTCCCTTTTGCCTCAGGTTCTAACCTGGCTCATCTGATACAAAGCACTGGTGTTATTATTCCTGCCTTTAATTAAAATACTGATAAGTTGTTCACCATGGATTATTTTGATTATTAACTTGTCAATTAAATGATCAATTACCAAATTTATCATTCAATTTAATCAATTATACCCATTTGTTTGGATTTGTAAATAAATTCATTAAAACTATTCATCTTGATAACTGAGCTGTTTGGCACCCTCTTAAGCTCTGTGCTTGGCACAGTGCCTCACTCCCTCACCCCGCCAGTTCCAGGTGTGTCAGAGGGGAGCAGAGACTAGGCAGCATACAGCTTTTCAGGTCACTGTATTTGTGGAACAGGATCTCACCTGTACCTGTCCTCTATATATTATTATCCATCTTCTGAGCTCTGGTCATCGTGCATGCTGTCGCCTCCATCCTCCCTTCTAAAACTCTACCCAACCCCACCAAATCTAGAAGCTTTTATGTCTGCAAGGCAGCTGAACAGTACAATTTATAACAAGAATGTGATTACTGGTACTGCACAGATATATGAAGGAAAACATAGACTTCTAATTTTATTCAACAGAAGTTGCAAAGCATTTCCTATATGCCAGGTACTAGAGCAGACAAGCAGATATGACAATGAGCAAAAAACCCACAGATTCTGGGCTACCAACCCCTTCCTACTCCAGCAGATAAATGGCAGCCTCAGACTCCCAGAGACAGGGCAGCCAATGCCTATGACGATGTTGTTTAGCACGTGCAGATGTGCTTAGGGACCTGGTGGTATTGCTTAGAAACTGTGACATCCTGGATGGTTTACACACTCATTTGAAGCCTCGATTTCTTCATCTGTATAAATGGAAATCCACCCACTTCACAGAGCTCTTGTGAGGAACCCAAGATTGTTGTAGGGTATGGACGTGCCTGCTAAGGGACCTCTGTTAGGATTCTTATGGCTGCACTCAAGAGCTTCCTTGTTCTACCCTAACCCACATGGACACCTCTCTCTGTCTCTGAGTGTAAATGAGAGTTTGGAGACAGAGTGCCAGCCTTCTCCAGCAGCTCCCAGGGCCTGCTGGGAGGTAGAGAGCAGCAGGTGTAAGGAAGCCCACAGGCCCGGACGCCAGGGGAGGCCTGAGACTGCCAGCCCTGCTCTCAGGTTTGCGAATAAACTGTTACATCTCAGTTCTCACCAGCTGCAGGCGGCGACAGACAGGTCCATGTGTGTGTGTGTCGTCTCTTCCCTGCCACCTCCAACTTCAACACTTTCAGTTGAAAAAAACCTCACGCTGCACCAAAGAGCAGCTTTTCAGTCACACAGAAATTCGTGAGCACCAGGCCTCAGCGGGATAGTGAGGAAAGCTGACACCCAGGTCTTTAACCTGTCTGGTCATCAGCTGAGCACGGACTCTGTAGCAAGGTTCCATTTTGTAAGCGGGGGGTGGGGGACAAAGTCTCTCCCCTGAGTGGTTCAGATCAGCAAGATCCGGTCCCTGTGCACGGAGCCCAAGCCACCTGCCCAGAGGACATTCAACTGTCTAAGGTTCCAGCTCAGAGTTTTAAGACCAGTGAGAAAAGGCCAGGGCCCTTTTCTTCTGTACTTTGGAGAAAACCAGAAACAAAGAATGCAGAGAGAAGTGGGAGTATAGAGCTAACCCAGTCATCCTCAAAAGTTCATTTTCAAAGAGGAAATCTCTTTATCTCAAATATAATCACATGTATAAACTCAACATGTATTTAAAAAAAGAAGAAGAAGAAGAAGAAAAAGGTACTCTTCTCTGCTTTTTGACAGGGGTACAATTAAAGATTTGGGCAGAAGCCTTCTTCTTATGGGACAGTGCTGGGGGTAATCAGACGTTTAACATCCCTGGCCCACATCTGTAAATGTTAATAGGTCCCTCTACCCCAAGTGATTGAAACAAAAAAGCTCCCACGCATTTCCAAATGCCCTCTGCAGACATGTGCCAGTCCCACTTGCAAATTTATCTGGTTGTGGTTGCTGACTTGGGTTTGCTGGGCAGACGCCTTTGTTGATCCTGAGATGACACCCTGAACCCAGGCTATGCAGATCACCCCCGAAAACCACAGCCACCCTTTGACAACACTTGCATTCTCACTGTGTTGCCAGGAGTTAGCCACTTAGCCGCCTTGGGCCTTGATTTCCTCTTCTGTATAATGGAGATAATAATCCTTGCCTATTTCCTAGGGCTTTTGTGAGGACCACATGAGGCACTGTATACAAGCTCACTTTGTAAACCCGCAAGCGCTTCACTGATGCACAGCACTGCTCATTGTACTGCTCCCCTGAGTATGTAGAGACACTGCTATCCTCGTCTTTTGAAAAGATTTACCATGGAAACCAAATGAAAAGCAAAAAAGCTCAATCAGAAGGCTTCCACTGCAACCTGCTTCTATTCTATTCCTATCCCTTGCACACGCAACCCTTGGATATGATGGCTGTACCTCATTCCCACTGAGACACCTACCTTCTCTTTTGTAAGCCACCAAAACAACCGACCAGCCTCAGCCTGCAGCAAAGTCTCGGCCAGCTCATCCGGGAAGCCCACGACCTGAGAAAGCTGTGGAGCTGACTGCAGGCACTCCCTTTATTACCGCAGCTGGTGGGCATGACTTGAAAATACAAAAAGTGATGAACAGACACCTCCCCTAACTTCACACCTGTGACCAGGTTGAAATGTCACTATGCTGTTTTTAAGAGTTTTGATACAGTTGAACTTAGTTCATAAAAAAAAAAAAGAAGTTGAGATTTTCCTTAAAAAGAGAATCAAGATGGCTTAACCAGGTGGTGGCGCAGTGGATAGAGTATCGGACCGGGATGCGGAGGACCCAGGTTCGAGACCCCGAGGTCGCCAGCTTGAGCATGGGCTCATCTGGTTTGAGCAAAGCTCACCAGCTTGTACCCAAAGTCGCTGGCTCGAGCAAGGGGTTACTCGGTCTGCTGTAGCCCCACGGTCAAGGCACATATGAGAAAGCAATCAATGAACAACTAAGGTGTCGCAACAAAAAAACTAATGATTGATGCTTCTCATCTCTCTCTGCTCCTGTCTGTCTGTCCCTGTCTATCCCTCTCTCTGACTCTCTGTAGATTAAAAAAAAAAGATTAAAAAAGAGAATCAAGATGGCATCATGTAATTGAGGGGCTCCTTCCCATCCCTACCACTTCTATATTATTTGAAAGGCACTCTTTGAAAGAGAAGGCTGTGCAGGTGTGTTTTTCAGAATAAATGGGGCAAAATAATCCATTTCAAGTTTATTCCAAACTGAAGTCAAAAGTTTTTTGGAGATCCAGGTTTATTCGGTGACAGAGTGGGTGTATTTATTTGTCCTCTATTTCTCACTCCTATGCTCAGGGCATGCCCTGACAGGAGTGTCCTTCAGACGCTCCCAAGGAAGCTCCAGGAGCAAGGAGGGGTTCTAGGAGGCTGAGGACCAGCGTGGCAGAGTAATAGGAGGCTGAGGACCAGCGTGGCAGAGTAATAGGAGGCTGAGGACCAGCGTGGCAGAGTAATAGGAGGCTGAGGACCAGCGTGGCAGAGTAATAGGAGGCTGAGGACCAGCGTGGCAGAGTAATAGGAGGCTGAGGACCAGCGTGGCAGAGTAATAGGAGGCTGAGGACCAGCGTGGCAGAGTAATAGGAGGCTGAGGGCCAGTGTGGCAGAGTAATAGGAGGCTGAGGGCCAGCGTGGCAGAGTAATAGGAGGCTGAGGGCCAGCGTGGCAGAGTAATAGGAGGCTGAGGACCAGCGTGGCAGAGGAAACCCTCGTAATACCCACACTCCTCTGTCAGCCCCACCCCAGCCCCAGAAACTCTTCCATCCAGTCTGGGTTAAATACAACTTTCTGGTTCAAAGAGAAAATACACAGAATGGTCTCTCTGCATTCCTCAAGATATCCAGGGGTGTCCACCTTGGTAAGTCTACTATGAATAAGAAGCACATGATTTTATTTCTCTTGGGCTTGGAGAAATGGAGGCCCTGGATAGAGCATCGGCTGGGCATATGGACATCCCAGGTTTGATTCCCACTCAGGGCACACAGGAGAAGCAACCATCTGCTTCTCCCTCCCCTCTCTCTCCCACTTTTCTCCCTCTTCTCCTCCCGCAGCCAGTAGCTTGATCGGTTTGAGCACTGGCCCTGGGCACTGAGGATGGCTCCTTTAGAGCCCATCTGCCTCAGGAACTAGGGATAGCTCGGACTAGAGCATTGGCCCCAGACAAGGTTGCTGGGTGGGTCCTGGTCAGGGCGCATGCAGGAGTCTGCCTTGCTATCTCCCCCACTCTCACCTAAAAAAAAAAAAAAGAGAGAGAGAGAGAGAAATAGAAAAGGTACCTGGCTCAAAACAGTCGGCTCCCTCCACATGGAAAGAAGTAGCATGACTCTGTAAAGCTGATGCAGAACTTGAGCCAGGATCATCAGACCTGAGTGAGGAAAACACCCAATATTAAAAAGCAAAAGTCAAGTTGCATCTTCACTCACACTGGGGGCTTCCAGAAGCTAAACATGCAGCTGAGTTCCTGAAGGTACCATGCAGCTCCATTTCCCCCAGGCAGCAGAGGTTGAACCATTCTTGCCCACTGACCTGGGCAGCTGCACCTTGGCAGTATCTGTCCCCGCTGATGTATGCCAGCTTCTTGCCAAGGGAAAATGGAAGAGGCCCAGGAGCAGTGCCAACCATGGCAGCAGAAGAAAGGAAACCTGCCTCTGCTTCTCCATTGCCTTAGCTGCTTTTTTAACCCTAAATCCTCTAGAACCAGATGCTTATGCAAATAAAGGCCTAGCAAATGAGCAATTCAGGAGTCAGTGGGGCAGTCCCAGGGAAACCCCATCTAGACCTCATGAGCAAACTTTGTGCTGCTTTATAGTGACGAAAAAAAATCTTCCTTTCCAGGTCCTGGATGCTGAGCAGTGAGCTCTGCCTCTGCCCACCCTGGACGTTTTCTCAGGTGGGAGCCCAGAACCTCACGTTTTCTGCACTTTCCCCTGAGTTGTTTGCATTACTTTTGAAAAACTTTAGCTAGGCCATTTTTTACAAAGAATCTGTGTACTTGGAGCCCTTTTAGTATCTCCACCATTTTTTTTTTTTTACCAGTCTCTGTGTGGCTTCTTTTGTGAATCCTTGGTTATAAGGATTTTGTGAATCCTTGGTTATCAGAGCATGTTGTAGTTATTTTTACAGATTCTGGGTAGTTTCGGTGTGAGATGCAGACAGATTCAGATAAGAGGGACTGTAAATCACAAAACATGGTTGGACCATGTTGGTGACACCATTGGAGTCACTCAGGGTGTGCCATCATGAAGACCTGAGGGCAAGGAAGGTGTGCACACAAGACCTGCTTTTGTAACTTTTATGGTGACATTTTTACCTTTACAACATTCAAGTGATGGAAGAAAGTATTAAAAAACTGAAAATTGGGCCAAGGAGGAAATCCAAGATGACGGCAGAGAAGGTGGTTGTTACACTTACCTCCTCCTAGGACAAATATGGAGGTACAACTAAACTTAAGAACAACCATTCTGTAAAACCAACTCAAGACTAAATGAAGAGGAGTCTTATAACCAAGGATTCACAAAAGAAGCCACACAGAGACTGGTAAAAAAAAAAAAATGGTGGAGATACTAAAAGGGCTGGCCCTGCTCCCATGAGCCACAGCTGAGGTTCCAGAGGGAATTTCCCTTAAGGAAAAAGGGGCCTAAAACTCAAGCCTGGCTCCCCAACCCAGAGCACTAGAGTTAGGAAGAGGTGCCCACATAGCATTTGGATGTAAAAAAGCAGCAAGGTTTCTGTCTACTAGAAAGAGACAGAAGTCTTCAGAGACTCAAACACCTTCTTAAAGAGCCAAGGCAAATATTTCCTTTACAGCCCTTTACCCTGAGCTCTGGCAGGGGAGGGATGAGCAGACTAGCATAGCATGAGGCAAGTCTGAGGTTTGTGGCTCTGGGGAGAGACACAGCAGAACAGCTACAAAGTCCGCATGCTGAGTCATTCTCCCATACTGCAGATGCTATCGTTCTTGGGCAGAGCACTCCCCTCCATGCAGCAACAGCCAGGGAGAAAGACATATTCCCCACCCTGAGAAGATTAGACTCTACTAAGGAGTCAGCTGCCTTGGCCAGGGAGCAGAAGTCTAGACAGACTCGGGAAGCAATAGTGCCTCAGTTGTCTGACTTTGACGTGAGACCCATTCCCTCCATTTTCCCCTGAATCTGACTGGTGCTTCCCTCCCAGGAGATTCAATAGATGCTCTTGGAAGCCAGGAAACCCATATTTAGGGCTCCAAGGCCCAAATCATCTGACTCCTAGTGGCTCCATCCTGCTGAGGTCAAGGCAAAATCTGAGGCAGACTGAGACTTGTTACTCTGAGGTAGGGGCCATACCCACCACCCTCCCTAAATCCTGACTAGTACCTAACTCTCAGGGGAAATCTAGTAGCCCCATCATCCCAACTGCACCAGAGGCTCTTTTAGTGACAGAACCATAAAGGGCGCCATCAGGCAGAGGCAGCTGGAGGCAGACCTCAGGGTGCCTTAAGAACTTTGCTGATAAAAGCTGGCCCTGGTGTGCTTCTTGGTCCTTCCCACATGCAAGTAAGCCCAGCAGAGGCTGACACAAACTGTGAATTGCTTGAAGCTCCAAACAGCTGGCTGAGGGCCAAACACAGGCAGTGTCTTACACTGGCCTACAGAGAGTCCCTCCCAAGAGTCCGAGAACCCAAAAAACCAGAGACCAGCTTTATACAAGATCACAGCAGGATCCAATTAGCTTCAAAAGCAGCATATCCAAAGGGAGCTCTCATCAGACACCAAAATCAGCTGAGGCAAATTCCACTTCCTGTGGCCAGCAGCAATGAACCAATACCAAGCAATCAAGATTCAATTACAACAGGAGGGCCCACATAACACACACAAGGAACATTCCTGGAGCACCCAGCTCAGGTGATCAGGAAGACAGCACCACCAGACCCAACGGACACCTACTACCTAAGGCCACCTTATGAAGACTGGAAAACATAGCAGATCTAATACATAGAAACAAACACAAAGAGGCAGCCAAAACGAGGAGAAAAAGAAACAGGCCTCAAATTACAAAACAGGAACAGAAAAACAGCTACCTGAAATAGAGATAGGCAATTTATCAGATATAGAATTCAAAGTAATGAATTATATGGAATGCCCAAGAAACAAAGAACTTTAAAAAGAGATTGCAAGTATAAAAAAAGACCAAGAAATCATAGAAAAGAACCAGTCAGAAATAAAGAATAAAATATCTGACATCAAGAATGCACTGGAAAAAATAAATGGTAGGTTAAATGAAGCAGAGAATAAAATCAACGATTTGGAAGATAAGGTAGAAAAAAACATCCAATAAGAGCAACAGCAACAATAATAAAAAGAATTAAAAAGAATGAGGCAAATTTAAGGAGCCTTTGGGACAACATGAAGCACAAAAACATCCATATCATAGGGATACCAAGAGAAAGAGAGAACAAGGGATTGAGAACATATTTGAAAAAATAATAACCAAAAATTTTCCTAATCTGGTTAGGGAAAAAGACACGTTCAAGAAGCACAGAATACCAAACAAGATGGACTCAAAGAGACCCACACCAAGACAAATCATAATTAAAATGGCAAAGGCTAAAGACAAAGAGATGATCTTGAAAGCAAGAAGAGCAAAGCAGTTAGTTACTTAAAAGGGAGCTCACACTAGACTGTCAGCTGATTTCTCAACAGAAACAGTTTAGGCCAGAAAGGATTGGCATAAAATAATCAAAGTGATGAAAAGCAAGAACCTATAACTAAGACTACTTTACCCAGCAAGAATATTATTTAAAATTGAAAATGAAATAAAGAGCTTTCCAAGTAAGAAACGGCTAAAAGAGTTTGTTATCACCAAAACAGCATTACAAAAAATGTAGGAGAAAAAAAAAGAAGCAGGTTAAATAAAAGACAATATGTACATATTTATCAATAATCACTTTAACTTTTTGAGTAGTATGAACGTTCATGTACATCCTCATGCCTCCTGACCATCTAGAGTACAATCATACAAAAATTTTTATTTTAAAAATGTGCAAGGCAACATTAAAAAAAGGCAAATGTTTGTTCTTCTTATTTCCATAAATTAGTTATCAAACAAACATGATTTTAAGTTAATAAAACTGTAACTAAAACTAATTTTATTTTTTGGAAAAAAACCTCACTCTTGTGGGTCAATGAGCATGAAAAAAACTCACAACTGGCCCTGGCCAGTTGGCTCAGCGGTAGAGCGTAGGCCTGGCGTGCGGGGGACCCGGGTTCAATTCCCGGCCAGGGCACATAGGAGAAGCGCCCATTTGCTTCTCCATCCCCCCCCCTCCTTCCTCTCTGTCTCTCTCTTCCCTTCCCGCAGCCAAGGCTCCATTGGAGCAAAGATGGCCCGGGCGCTGGGGATGGCTCCTTGGCCTATGCCCCAGGCGCTAGAGTGGCTCTGGTTGTGGCAGAGCGACGCCCCGGAGGGGCAGAGCATCGCCCCCTGGTGGGCAGAGCGTCGCCCCTGGTGGGCATGCCAGGTGGATCCTGGTAGGGCGCATGCGGGAGTCTGTCTGACTGTCTCTCCCCGTTTCCAGCTTCAGAAAAATAAAAAAATAAAAACTCACAACTCAAAGAGTTAAATGTAAATGGATTAAGCGCTCCAATCAAAGACATAAGCTAGCCTGACCAGGCAGTGGTGCAGTGGATAGAGCATTGGACTGGGATGCGGAGGACCCAGGTTCAAGATCCCGAGGTCGCCAGCTTGAGCGCAGGCTCATCTGGTTTAAGCAAAAGCTCACCAGCTTGGACTCAAGGTTGCTGGCTTGAGCAAGAGGTTAATCGGAATCGGTCTGCTGTGGCCCCATGGTCAAGGCACATGTGAGAAAGCAATCAATGAACAACTAAGGTGCCACAACAAAAAACTAATGATTGATGCTTCTCATCTCTCTTTGTTCCTGTCCCTATCTATCCCTCTCTCTGACTCTCTCTCTCTCTCTGTCTCTGAAAAGAAAAAAGCCAAGCAAAGACATAGCTAGCTGCATGAATAAGAAAGCAAGATATATATATATATATGCTTTCTACAAGAGACCCACCTCATAAAGAAAGATATACATAGATAAAAATAGATATTTTATGCAAATGGAAATGAAAAAAACCTGTCGGATACTTAAATCTGACAACACAGACTTTAAAACAAAAATCTATAGTAAGAGACAAAGAAGCTCACTGCCTAACGATAAAGGGAGAAAAACAACAACAGGAGAGAACCCTGGTAAACATTCATAAACACAATGTAGGAGCACCTAAATAAGTAAAGCAAATCTTGATGGACATAAAGGGAGAGATCAACAGTAATACAGTCATAGGAAAGATTTTAACACCTCATTGACATGAATGGATAGATCATCCAGACAGAAAATCGATAGGGAAATGGCAACCATAAATGACACATTAATAATTCATATCTTCAGAGCATTTCACCCCAAAGCAACAAAATTTACATTCTCTTCAAGTGCACATGGAATATTTTCTAGGATAAACTACATGTGAAGACACTAAACAAGTCTCAATAAATTTAAGAAGATGGAAATCATATCAAGCATCAAGAAATCAATCACGTTACACCCTCTTCCAAGGACAGTACACTGTGTGCTTTAGTTCTGCCTCAGGTCATCTTTGCATACATAATTTTAATTGGATTCTACTAAGTAATTAAGTAAGTGATTTTGTTTATTCAAGTATATTTTATGTTCTTTTTTTTTTAAAAATCCAGACTAAAATACTCATCATAGGGACCTGTGGTGGCGCAGTGGATAAAGCGTCGACCTGGAAATGCTGAGGTCGCCGGTTCGAAACCCTGGGCTTGCCTGGTCAAGGCACATATGGGAGTTGATGCTTCCAGCTCCTCCCCCCTTCTCTCTCTCTGTCTCTCTCTCCTCTGTCTCTCTCCTCTCTAAAAAATGAATAAATAAAGTAAAAATTAAAAAAAATTTAAAAAAAAAAGATAAAAAAAAATTCAAGAGGAAGGAAGACTTCCAAACTCTTTTAAAAAAAATAAAAATAAAAATAAAAATAAAATAAAATAAAATAAAATACTCATCACCACCTTAAATTGGGGTTTAAAAATAAGGACCTCAAATTTAACCTTCATAAAAAAAAAAATCTTAAGGGCAGAAAGATGGCAATGGAGTAGGCAGACATACCAACTTCCACTTCCCAGAACCAAAGTGGATTACAACTTAATTTTAAGAACAATCATCTGGAAAAACCAACTTTGGACTAGACTAAGAGGACTCTTTAACCAGGATCACTGAAGAAGCCACACTGAGACTGGTAGGAAAAGCAGAAATGTGGAGAGGGCTGTCCAGCTCCTGGGAGCGAGTGGCAGCCCAGAGGGACTCACATGGCGGGAAGTGAGTTTAGCAGAGAAGGGAGGGTCCTGGCCCCGGGAATGAAGCCCCAGCCTGTAGCCCCAGAGCCTAGAAGAGGCATACAGACAGTATTTAGCTGCAAAACAAGCCAGGATACTGTTTGCGAAAAAAAGACAGATTTCTCAGACCCAGAATTCATCTTAAAGGGTCCACGCAGAAAACCTCTTTCACAACCACTCACCTGGGGTTCTGGGGGACGGGGTGAGCTGAGAGGATGGAGTAGCAGGAAGAGAGTGTAATCTAGGAAGCACAGGGAGAAACACTTTGAGGGGCAGCCACCCTAACCCCTGGGCTGAGTCACTCCCCAAATCTAAAGTGAATATTTTTCCTGGAACCAGCAATACCAGCAAAGGGAAGCAGGTCACCAGTCAAACAGAAGCTCTCCTGCTGTAGTCAGAGCAAAGAATCACTTAGAAGCAGGGAGCCATCAGGGATACAGTACTGAGTGTTAAGGTCTGAGCTGCATCTCCACCCCCACACTGCTGAGTGCTCGCCTGACGGCAGCAGGCGGCAGGAAGTGGAAGTGCAGTCCCATCAGTGGGGGTGGAAGCCGGGAGCTGTCTGCAGCCTGGGCAAGAGCGCAATCCTGCCCGTGGGGGCGGAAGCCAGGGCTGGCCGTGACTGAGGCCCTGTGCGAGCACAGTCCCGCCTGGCAGGGGTGGAGGCCAAGGGTGGCCCAACGGCAGAAGGAGCACATGAAAGCAGTCCAACCAGTGGCTGCAAGCTGGGTGTGCAAGAGTGGTCCCACCTGTAGTCCTGCCCATAGGGGCAATGTGAAAGCCTGGGAACTGGTTGAGACTTGCAGCTGGGTGCAGGAGCACAGCACTGCACACAGGGCTGAGGCTTGTGGCCCTGGCACTAGCGCAGTCCCACCCTCAGGGTCAGGGTGAAGGCAGGGGGCTGGTCGAGGCTAGCAGCCTGAACACAGGAGTGCAATCTCACATGTGGAGCCAAGGCAAGGCAGGGGGCCAGTAAGGGCTTGCAGGCCAAATGCATGAATGCAGTATCACCCATGGGGGTGGGGCGAAGGCTGGGGCGGTCAAGGCTTGCAGCCCAGGCATGCAAACACAGTCCTGCCCGCAGAGGCGAGCCAGAAGCCACAGTGACTTTGGCAGCAGGCTGGCACTGGCAACGCCCATGCCCAAACACCGGAGGCAGCAGTAGAGGAGGTGACAGGCCTGAATACAGACAACACCTAGGGAACACAGAAGCCACATCCATCAGATTCTGTGGCCACACCCTTCTTATACACAGACAAAATGAAAAGGCAGAGAAATGAAACCAAAATGAATCAACAAGAGAAATCCCTACAAAAAGAATTAAATGAGAAGGAAATAACTGGATGCAGAGTTTAAAATAATGATTGTTAGGATGCTCAAAGATCTTAGAGCAACAATGGATGGACATAACGAGCACCTAAATAAATAGATAGCAAGTATAAAAAAGGACATTGAAATAATAAAAAGCAATCAGTCAGAAATGGCAAATACAATATCAGAAATGAAGACGAAACTGGAAGAAATTAAACACAGAATGGATAAAGCTGAGGATCGAATCAGCAATTTAGAAGACAAGATAAACAAAAGCATGGAACCAGGGCAGCAAAAAAGAAAAGAAGCTCCAAAAGTCTGAGGAAACTCAAAGAGAGCTATGTGACAACAAGAAGAGAAATAATATCTGCATCATAGGGGTTCCTGAAGGAGAATAGAAAGAACAACAGATAGAGAATCTGATTGAAGAAACTATACCTGAAAACTTCCCTAAATTGATGAAGCAAAAAGTCACACAAGTTCAAGAAGCACAAAGAGTTCCTTTAAGGATGAACCCAAAAAGGCCAACAACAAGACACATCATAAAAAAAAATACAAAAATTAAGAGATAAAGAAAGAATACTAAAAGCTATAAGAGAAATGCAGTCTATTATCTACAGAGGAGCCCCCATAAGGATGACATCTGATTTCTCAATAGAAACATTAGTGGCCAGAAGGGAATGGCAAGAAATATTCAAAGTAATGCAAAATTGAAGGAGGAATAAAAAGCTTCCCAGACAAAGAAAAATTTAAGGTATTCATTACAACCAAATCAATGCTACAAGAAATGTTAAGGAGCCTGCTATAAACAGAACAAAGGGTAAAAAAAAATCTAGTAAAAAAAGGAAAGTAGATTTAAAGAATAAAATGGCAATAAACAACTACATATCAATAATAAACTTAAATGTAAATGTATTAAATGCTCCAATCAAAAGACATAGAATAGCTGCATGGATAATAAAACTGGACCTGTACATATGCTGTCTATAAGACATCCACCTCAAAACAAAAGATACACATAGACTGAAAGTAAAGGGATGGAAAAAAATATTTCATGCAAATGGAAATGAAAAAAAAAGCTGGAATAGCAATATTTATATCAGACAAAATAGACTTTAAAACAAAGGATAAGGGATAAAGAAGGTGACTACATAATGATAAAGGGAGCAATTCAACAGGAAGATATAACCATTATAAATATCTATGCACCTAATGTAGAAGCACCTAAATATATAAAGCAGATTTTGATGACCATAAAGGGAGAGATCAACAGCAGTAATATAATAGTAGGGGATTTTAATACCCCACTAACATCACTGAACAGATCCTCAAGAAATAAAATTAACAAAGAAACAGCAGACTTAAAGTACACACTAGATCAACTGGATTTAATATCTTCAAAACCTTTCACCCTAAAGCAGCAGAATATACATTCTTTTCAAGTGCTCATGGTACATTCTCTAGGATAGACCACATGCTACAACACAAAACGAGTCTCAACAAATTTAAGAAGATTGAAATCATATCAAGCATCTTTTCGGATCACAATGGCATGAAACTAGAAATCAACTACAATAGAAAAACTGAAAAACACTCAAACAAATGGAAACTAAATAGCATGTTATTAAATAATGAATGGGTTAACAATGAGATCAAGAAAAAATGAAAATTTTCTTGAAACAAATTAAAGAAAACATACAATAACTCAAAATTTATGGGACACAACAAAAGCAGTCCTGAGAGGGAAGTTCATAGCACTAAAGGCATACATTAAGAAGCTAGAAAAAGCTCAAATAAACAGTTTAACCTTGCATCTAAAATAACTAGAAAAATAACAGCAAATAAAAACCAGAGGAAGTAGAAAGAAGGAAATAATAAAGATCAGAGTGGAAATAAATAACATAGAAGCTAAAAAAATCATACAGAATATCAATGAAACCAAGAGCTGGTTCTTTGAAAAGGTAAACAGGATAGATGAACCTTTAACCAGACTCACCAAGAAAAAAAAGAGAGAGGAGTCAAATAAATAAAATTAGAAATGAGAGAGGAGAAGTAACAACTGACACAGCAGAAATTCAAAAGATCATAAGAAAATACTATAAAGAACTGTATGCCATAAAATTAGACAACCTAAGCAAAATGGACAAATTCCTAGAAATATATAATCTTTCAAACATCAATATAGAAGAATCAGAAAACCTAAATAGACCGATTTCATCAATGAGATTGAAATAGTTATCAAAAAACTCCAAACAAACAAATGCCCTGGGCCAGATGGCTTGACAGGTGAATTTAACCAAATATTCAAAGAAGAACTTCTATCTTTCTCAAGCTATTTCAAAAAGTTCAAGAGGAAGGAAGACTTCCAAAATCCTTTTATGAGGCAAGCATAATACTGATTCCAAAACCAGGCAAAGACACTACAAAGAAAGAAAACTATAGACCAATATCTCTGCTGAAATTAGATACTAAAATTCTCAACAAAATATTAGCAAACCAGATCCAGCAATACATGAAGAAAATCATACATCATGATTAAGTGACATTTATTCTAGGGCAGGGGTTGGGAACCTTTTTGGCTGAGAGAGCCATGAATGCCACATATTTTAAAATGTAATTCCATGAGAGCCATACAACAATCTGTGTACGTTAAGCATTATCCAATAAAAATTTGGTGTTGTCCCGGAGGACAGCTGTGATTGGCTCCAGCTACCAGAAACCATGAACATGAGTGGTAGGAAATAAATGGATTGTAATACATGAGAATGTTTTATATTTTTAACGTTATTATTTTTTTATTAAAGATTTGTCTGCAAGCCAGATGCAGCAATAAAAAAAGCCACATCTGGCTCGCAAGCCATAGATTCCTGACCCTTGTTCTAGGGAAACAAGGCTGCTACAAAATCCACAAATCAATCAATGTGATTCATCACATAAACAAAAGAAAGGATAAAAATCACATGATAATATCAATGTGATACAGAAAAAAAATTGATAAAATCCAGCACCCACTTATGATTAAAACTGTCAGCAAAGTGGGATTACAGGGATCATACTTCCACATGATAAAGGCCATCTATGACAAAACCAAAGCCAATATCATAATCAATGGGCAAAAATTAAAAGAAATCCCCTTAAGATCAGGAATAAGGTAGGAGTGCCCCCTCTCATTACTCTTATTCAACATAGTTCTGGAAGTCCTAGCCCCAGAAATCAGACAAGAAAAAGAAATAAAGGCATCCAAATTAGAAAAGAAAAAGTAAAACTATCATTATTTGCTGATGATATGATATTGTACATAGAAAACCCTAAAGTCTCAGTCAAAAAACTACTGGACCTGATAAATGACTTCAGCAAGGTGGCAGGATATAAAATCGATATTCAGAAATCAGTGAGAAAAAAGATGGCAACAGAGTACGCAGATGCACAGATGCCCAGCTCTCACCACCAAACTGAAATACAAATCAATTTAGGAAAAATCAGCATGAAAAACCAACTCTGAACTGCAAGAACGGCTCTCAAAAACCAAGGAGCAAAGAGGAAATCACAGGAGTCCTGGTAGGGAGCCCCTGAACCTCCTCTGCTTGCCGGGATGGAGGGGGTGGTGCTGAGAGCCCAGAGAGGATCTCGGAGGGAGGGGAGCAGAAACTACTGTTCACAGCCACTTGCCTGGCGACCAGGGAGCGAGGTGCATTGAAAGGACCAGCTTATCTCTCAGGTGGAGAGGACAGGGAGAGGGACAGACTGTGAGGGGATAAGGAATGCAGGAGAGGAGCTAAAAGGGCTGACTCATCCGTGCTGGAGGCGGCCATAGCTGGGGGAGGGACTGAACCTTTCACAAAACAGAGCTGAAGTGCTTCCGGATCAGAGACCTCCGGACATCTCTCCAGCTCCAATCAGCGCAACAAGACACAGCTGAAAAAAAGAAGTGGGGAGGAGGGGCAGTAACTCAGGTCTCCATGGAGATCTGAGATACACCTCCCCCTACTGAAGCTGAGAAAACACCCTGCCCCCAGTGAGTCTAGCTGGCTAAAGAGGCCTTCAGAGTCTCAGGTTACACTCACCACATTCCTGGATACACTTTCAAGGAAGCCCCCTGCAGAGATCAGTAAACAAGACTATCACCTGTTAAGAAAACAAACAAATCAAGACTTCAAAGCTGCCCAAATCCGAAAGTGGATTACATATAACAGCTGATACCAACCCAAGAAGACCTAGAAATAACACAACTGAAAACTGGAGGCAGACAACACCAAGCCTAGACTCAACCAACTCTACAAATAAAACAAACAAACAAAAAAGAAGATGAGAAGACAAAGGAGTGCAATCCAAATGAAACCTTCAGGAGATGAACTGAGTGATATGGAAATAATCAAACTTCCAGATGCGGAGTTCAAAATAATGATTGTAAGGATGCTTAGGGATCTTAGAACAACAATGGAGGGGCAGTTTGAAAACCTAAATAAAGAAATAGCAAGTATAAAAAAGAATCAGTTGGAGACAACAAATACAATATCAGAAATAAAGACCACAATAGAAGGAATTAAAAACAGGATAGATAGAGCAGAGGATCGAATCAGCGAGTTAGAGGACAACTGGAATGAAGGCATGAAAGCAGAGAAGAAAAGAGAAAAAAGACTCAAAAAGTCAGAGGAAACTCTTAGAGAGCTCTGTGACAACATGAAGAGAAATAACATCTGCATCATAGGGGTTCCTGAAGAAGAAGAAAAAGAACAAGGGATAGAGACTTTGTTCAATTATATCATAGCTGAAAACTTCCCTAAATTAATGCAAGAGAAACTCTCACAAATCCAAGAAGCACAGAGGACTCCATTAAAGAGAAACCAAAAAAAACCTACACCAAGACACATCATAATTAAAATACCAAAGCTAAGCGATAAAGAGAAAATATTAAAAACTGCAAGAGAAAAAAAATTTATCAACTACAAAGGAGCCCCCATAAGGATGACATCTGACTTCTCAACAGAAACACTTGAGGCCAGAAGGGAATGGCAAGAAATATTCAAAGTAATGCAGAACAAGAACCTACAACCAAGACTACTTTATCCAGCAAGGCTATCGTTTAAAATCAAAGGAGAAATAAAAAGCTTCCCAGACAAAAAACAACTCAAGGAATTCATTACAACCAAACCAATGCTGCAGGAAATATTAAGGGGCCTGGTGTAAACAGATCAAAGTGGGAAAAGAATACAGCAAAAAAAAAAAAAAAAAGGAATACACCTTTAAAGAAGAAAATGGCAATAAACAACTACATATCAATAATAACCTTAAATGTAAATGGATTAAATGATCCAATCAAAAGACATAGGGTAGCTGCGTGGATAAGAAAACAGGACCCATACATATGTTGTCTACAAGAGACACACCTTAGAACAAAAGACGCACATAGATTGAAGGTAAAAGGATGGAAAAAAACATTTCATGCAAATGGAAATGAAAAAAAAGCTGGGGTAGCAATACTTATATCAGACAAATTGGACTTTAAAACAAAGGATATAGTAAGAGATAAAGAAAGCCACTACATAATGATAAAGGGAGTAATCCAACAGGAAGATATAACTATTATAAATATCTATGCACCTAATATAGGAGCACCTAAATATATAAAGCAGACTTTGATGGATTTAAAGGGCGAGATCAACAGCAATACTATAATAGTAGGGGATTTCAATACCCCACTAACATCACTAGATAGATCCTCAAGAAAGAAAATTAACAAAGAAACAGCAGACTTATTGGAAACACTAGATCAACTCGATTTAATAGATATCTTCAGAACCTTTCACCCTAAAGCAGCAGAATATACATTCTTTTCAAGTGCTCATGGTACATTCTCTAGGATAGACCACATGTTAGGGCACAAAAGTGCTCTCAACAAATTTAAGAAGACTGAAATCGTATCAAGCACTTTCTCCGATCACAACGGCATGAAACTAGAAATGAATCACAACAGAAAAGCTCAAAAATTCTCAAACACATGGAAACTAAATAGCAGATTGTTAAATAATGAATGGATTAAGAATGAGATCAAAGAAGAAATAAAAAAATTCCTAGAAACGAATGACAATGAGCATACAACAACTCAAAATTTATGGGACACAGCGAAAGCAGTGCTGAGAGGGAAGTTCATAACACTACAGGCACACTTTCAGAAGCTAGAAAAAGCTCAAATAAACAACTTAACCCTGCATCTAAAAGAATTAGAAAAAGAACAGCAAGTAAAGCCCAAATGTAGTAGAAGGAAGGAAATAATAAAGATCAGAGCAGAAATAAATGACATAGAGGCTAAAGAAACAATACAGAAGATCAATGAAACTAGGAGCTGGTTCTTTGAAAAGGTAAACAAGATTGATGAGCCTTTAACTAGACTCACCAAGAAAAAGAGAGAGAGGACTCAAATAAATAACATTAGAAATGAGAGAGGAGAAATAACAACTGACATAACAGAAATACAAAATATTGTAAGAAAATACTATGAAGAACTGTATGCCAAAAAACTAGACAACCTAGATGAAATGGACAAATTCCTTGAAACATACAATCTTCCAAAAATCAATCTGGAAGAATCAGAAAACCTAAACAGACCGATTACAACAAAGGAGATCGAAACAGTTATCAAAAAACTCCCAACAAAGAAAAGTCCAGGGCCCGATGGCTTCACAACAGAATTCTACCACCAAATATTCAAAGAAGAACTAACTCCTATCCTTCTCAAGCTATTTCAAAAAATTCAAGAGGAAAGAAGACTTCCAAGCTCCTTTTATGAGGCGAGCATAATTCTGATTCCAAAACCAGGCAAAGACAACACAAAGAAAGAAAATTATAGGCCAATATCTCTGATGAATATAGATGCTAAAATCTTCAACAAAATATTAGCAAACCGGATCCAACAATATATGGAAAAAATCATACACCATGATCAAGTGGGATTTATTCTGGGGAGGCAAGGATGGTACAATATTCGTAAATCAATCAATGTGATTCATCACATAAACAAAAAGAAGGAGAAAAACCATATGATAATTTCAATAGATGCAGAAAAAGCATTTGATAAAATCCAGCACCCATTCATGATCAAAACTCTCAGCAAAGTGGGAATACAGGGAACATACCTCAACATGATAAAAGCCATCTATGAGAAACCCACAGCCAACATCATACTCAATGGGCAAAAATTAAAAGCAATACCCTTAAGATCAGGAACAAGGCAGGGGTGCTCCCTTTCACCACTCTTATTTAACATGGTCCTGGAAGTCCTAGCCACAGCTATCAGACAAGAAGAAGAAATAAAAGGAATTCAAGTGGGAAAAGAAGAAGTAAAACTATCATTATTTGCAGATGATATGATATTGTATATAGAAAACCCTAAAGTCTCAGTCAAAAAGCTATTGGACCTGATAAATAAATTCAGCAAAGTGGCAGGATATAAAATCAGCACTCAGAAATCAGAGGCATTTTTATACACCAACAATGAACAGTCAGAAAGAGAAATTAAGGAAACAATCCCCTTCACAATTACAACCAAAAAAATAAAGTACCTAGGAATAAACTTAACCAAGGAGACTAAAGACTTGTACTCGGAAAATTACAAAGCATTGATAAAAGAAATCAAGGAAGATACAAACAAGTGGAAGCATATACAGTGCTCATGGTTAGGAAGAATAAACATCATTAAAATGTCTATATTACCCAAAGCAATCTATAAATTCAATGCAATACCAATTAAAATACCAATGACATACTTCAAAGATATAGAACACATATTCCAAAAATTTATATGGAACCAAAAGAGAACACGAATAGCCTCAGCAATCTTAAAAAAGAAGAATAAAGTGGGAGGTATCACACTTCCTGATATCAAGTTATACTACAAGGCCATTGTACTCAAAACAGCCTGGTACTGGCATAAGAACAGGCATATAGATCAATGGAACAGAACAGAGAACCCAGAAATAAACCCACAGTTCTATGGACAACTGATATTTGACAAAGGAGGCAAGGAAATACAATGGAGTAAAGACAGCCTCTTTAACAAATGGTGTTGGGAAAATTGGACAGCTACCTGCAAAAAAATGAAAATGGATAAAAGACTTAAATGTAGGCCGTGAAACCATAAGCATCTTAGAAGAAAACATAGGCAGTAAGCTCTCCGACATCTCACGGAGCAATATATTTGATGATTTATCTCCATGGGGAAGTGAAATAAAAGACAGAATAAACAAATGGGACTATATCAAACTAAAAAGCTTTTGCACAGCTAAAGACAACAAGAACAGAATAAAAAGACAAACTACACAATGGGAGAACATATTTGACAATACGTCTGATAAGGGGTTAATAACCAAAATTTATAAAGAACTCCTAAATCTCAACACCAGGAATACAAACAATCCAATCCAAAAATGGGCAAAAGAGATGAATAGACACTTCTCCAAAGAGGACATACAGATGGCCAACAGACATATGAAAAAATGCTCAACATCACTAATCATTAGAGAAATGCAAATTAAAACCACAATGAGATATCACCTCACACCAGTCAGAATGGCGCTCATCAACAAAACAACACAGAATAAGTGCTGGCGAGGATGTGGAGAAGAGGGAACCCTCCTGCACTGCTGGTAGGAATGCAGACTGGTGCAGCCTCTGTGGAAAACAGTATGGAGATTCCTCAAAAAACTGAAAATCGAACTGCCTTTTGACCCAGCTATCCCACTTTTAGGAATATACCCCAAGGACACCATAGAACGGCTCGAAAAGGAGAAATGCACCCCCATGTTTGTGGCAGCATTGTTCACAATAGCAAAGATCTGGAAACAACCCAAGTGTCCGTCAGAGGACGAGTGGATTAAAAAGCTTTGGTACATATACACTATGGAGTACTACTCAGCCATAAGAAATGATGACATCCGATCCTTTACAATAACATGGATGGACCTTGATAACATTATACGTAGTGAAATAAGTAAATCAGAAAAAAAACTAAGAACTACATGAATCCATACATAGAAGGGACATAAAAATGAGACTCAGAGACATGAACAAGAATTTGATGGCAACAAGGGTGGGGGGTGGGGGTGGGGGGTGGCAGGAGGGGGGATGGGGTGAAGAAGGAGAGAGGGGTTGGGGGAGGGGAGGGGCACAAAGAAGACCAGATAGAAGGTGACAGAAGACAATTTAACTTTGGGGGAGGGGTATACAGCACAATCAAATGTCAAAATAATCTAGAGATGTTTTCTCTCAACATATGTACCCTGATTTATCAATGTCACTGCATTAAATTTAATAAATAAATTTTAAAAAAAAGAAAAAAAGAAATCAGTGACATTTTTATATACCAACAATGAACTGTCTAAAAGAGAAATTAAGAAAACAATCCCCTTCACTATTGCAACAAAATAAATAAAGTACCTAAGAGTAAATTTAACCAAAGAGGTTAAAGACTTGTACTCAGAAAATTATAAAAAATTGATAAAGGAAATCAAGGAAGATACAAAGAAGTGATAGCATATACTGTGTTCATGAATAGAAAGAATAAACATCATTAAAATGTCTGTATTACCCAAAGCAATCTATGAATTCAATGCAATTCCTATTAAAATACCAATGACATACTTCAAAGATATAGAACAAATATTCCAAAAATTTATATGGAACCAAAAAAAACAAAAAAAAAACCACACACACAAATAGCCTCAGCAACCCTGAAAAAATAAGGTGGGGGGTATCATACTTCCTAATATCAAGTTATACTGCAAGGTCATTGTATTCTAAACAGCTTGGTACTGGCATAAGAACAGGCATATATCAATGGAAAAGAACAGAGAACCCAGAAATACACCCATACCTTTATGGACAATTGATATTTGACAAAAAAGATAAGAGCATACAATATAGCAAAGACAGTCTCTTTAACAAATGGTGTTGCGAAAATTGGATAGGTACTTGCAAGAAAATGAAACTGGATCATCAACTTATACCTTTCACAAAAGTAAACTCAAAATGGATAAAAGACTTAAATGTAAGTCCTAAAACCATAAACATCTTGGAAGAAAACATAGGCAGTAAATTCTCCGATATCTCTTGTAGCAATATTTTTGCTGATTTATCTCCATGGTCAAGTGAAATAAAAGACAGGATGAACAAATGGGACTATATTTGTTTAGCTTTTGCACAGCTAAAGACACCATTAACAAAATAAAAAGATAACCCACACAATGGGAGAACATATTCTCCAATAAGTTGAATAAGGGGTTAATAACTAAAATTTATAAAAAACTTGTAAAACTCAAAACCAGGAAGATAAAAAATCCAATCAAAATATGGGCAAAAGAAATGAATAGACACTTCTCCAAAGAAGACATACAGATGGCCAATAGGCAGATGAAAAAATGTTCAACATCACTAATCATCAGAGAAATGCAAATTAAAACCACAATGAGATACCACCTCACACCAGTCAGAATGGCGCTCATTGACAAAACAACACATAATAAGTGCTGGCGAGGATGTGGAGAAAAGGGAACCTTCCTGCACTGCTGGTGGGAATGCAGACTGGTGCAGCCACTGTGGAAAACAGTATGGTGTTTCCTCAAAAAATAAAAAATGAAACTGCCCTTTGACCCAGCTATCTCACTTTTAGGAATATATCCTAAGAATACCAAATCACTGATCAAAAAAAAGATATGCACCCCTATGTTTATTGCAGCATTGTTTACAATAGCCAAGATCTGGAAACAGCCCTAGTGTTGTCAGTGGATGAGTGGATTAAAAAGCAGTGCTACATATACACAATGGAATACTACATAGCCTTGAAAAAGAAGGAAATCTTACCTTTTGCGATGGCATGGATGGACCTGGAGGTCATTATGCTAAGTGAAATAAACCAGGCCAAGATAGAAAATATTGTATGATCTCACTTATATGTGGAATCTAATGAACAAAGTGAACTGAGGAATGAAATAGAGGCAGAGGTGTGGTCATAACAAGCAGAGGAACAGCTGTCAGAGGGAAAGGGGGGATGGGATCAGAGAAGGTGAAGAGATTAGTGAAACTATATATATATAAACATAATACATGGATACAGATAACAGGACAGCAAATCCCAAAGTGAAGGGGGAAGAAAGTTAGGGGGCAGGGGGGGCACAGGGGGTGTAATGGAGGACAAGGGGGTGGGGTGAGGGAGTTATATTGAGTGGGACACTTGAATCCATGTTAACACAGTAAATTAAAATTAATTAAAGTTTTATAAAAAGAATAAATCACAAGAAAAAAATTGAAAACACACAAAGACATGGAAGCTAAATAACGTTACTAAACAATGAATGGGTTAACAATAGATCAAGGAACAAATCAAAAGATACCTGAAACAAATGAAAATGAGAAAACAACAGCCCAAAATCTATGAAATATAGTGAAAGTCCTAAGAGAGAAAGTTATAGCATTACAGGCCTACACCCCAAAAAAACAAGAAAAATTTCAAATGAACAATCTAACCTTATATATACTTAAAGGAACTAGAAAAAGAACAAACAATGCCCTAAGTGAGTAGAAGGAAGGAAATAATGAAGATCAGAGCAGAAATAATGAAATAGACTTTAAAAAGTACAAAAGACCAGTGAAACCAAGAGCTGATTCTTTAAAAAGAGAAACAAGACTGAAAAACCTTTAACCAGACTCATCAAGAAAAAAAGAGAGAGAACCAAAAAAAAATAAATAAGAGACAAGAGAGAAATAACAACAGACACCAAAGAAATACAAGCAATTATAAGGAAATATTACAAACAAATATGCCAACAAGTTGGAAAATCTTGATGAAATAAATTTCTAGGAACATACACTCTTTCAAAACTGAATCATGAAGAATTAGAGAATCTGAATAGACAAATTTCAATTAGTAAAATTGAAGCAGTAAACAAAAAAAGAAAAAAATAAAAGAAAAGAAAACCAACTCCCAACAAACAAAACCCTGGACCAGATGTTGTATTTCACAGATTAGCGATTTGCACCTATCGCGGGGGTTTCTGGAACCTAACTCCCGCCATAGATTAGGGACAGCTCTATTTTAAAAAGTTCAAGAGGAGAGAAGACCCTCAAGCTTTTTTTGTGAGGCCAGGATTATCCTAATTCCAAAACCAGGCAAAGACACTACAAAGAAATACAATTATAAGCTAATATCCCTGATGAATATAAATGCTAAACTTTTCAACAAAATATTAGCAAATCAGATCCAGGGATTTATTCTGGGGATGCAAGGTTGGTACAACATCTGCAAATCAATAAACATGACACACCATATAAACAAAATAAAGGATAAAAATTACATTATCCTATCAATTAAATAAAGAAAAAGCATTTAATAAAATTCAACATCCATTATGTTAAAAACTCTCAGCAAAACAGGAATTGGGGCTTCATACTTCAGTATAATAATAAATGACATATATAAGAAACCCATAGCCAGCATCATACTCAATGGGCAAAAACTACCAGCATTTTCCTTAAGATCAGGAACAAGATAGGGATGTTGGCTATCACTTTTATTCAATATAATACAGGAAGATCTAGCCATAGCAATCAGACAACAAGAAGAAATAAAAGGCACTCAAATTGGAAAGGAAGAAGTAAAAGTGTTATTATTTGCAGATGAAGAACCCTAAAGATACCACCAAACAACTAACAGAACTGATAAATGAATTCAGTAAATATCCAGAAATCAGTTGCATTTTCATACACCAATGATGATCTATCAGAAAGGGAAAGCAAAAACAACAAAGCCATTCACAATTGCTTCGAAAAGAATAAAATATCCACAAATAAATTTAACCAAGGATATAAAAGACCTGTACTCAGAAAATTTTAAGACTCTGAAAAAAGAAATTGAAGAAGATGCAAACAAGTAGAAGCATATACATTGTTTATAGGTCGGGAAAATTAACATCATTAAAATGTCCATATAACACAAAGCAATCTACAGATTCAACATAATTCCTATCAAGATACCAATAGTGTATTTCACAGATTAGGACAAATTTTCCAAAAATTTATAGGTATCACAAAAGATCACAGGTAACCACAGCAATATTGAAAAAGAACAAAGTTGGAGGAATCATACTACCTGATTTCAAACTATACTGCAAGGTCATAGTACCCGACCTTGGGGCTTGCACCAGTGAACTCAGCACTCCAGGTCAATGCTTTCTCCACATAGCTACCACTGGTCACATCATCTCTTTATCCTATTTAAAGTTTACTTGAAATACTCCTGAACTTAAACTTCTGACTCAGTAATATGTTCTTTAGCTGTTATTCAACCTACTTGTTGAATTCTTTTTTTTAACTAAAATACTTTCATCCCCAGTCTGATCAATTATGTGTCAACTTGGCCAGGCTACGGTGCCCGGCTGTTTGATTAAACACTAGTCTAGATTTTGCTGTGAAGGTATTTTGTAAATCTGCTTAATGTTTACAGTCAGTTGATTTTAAGTAAAGATTACCCTCAATAACGTTGATATCCCATCAAGCGAAGGGATAAAAACTAAGATTTCCCAGAGAAGTAATTCTGCCCAAAGACTTTAAATTGAATGCTACCTGTGCATCTAGACTGCCAGTGTGCCTTACTCAAGACCATGACTTTCTTTTGCCTGAATTTCTAGCCTGCTGGCTTTGCCTGCAGATTTTGGATCTGTCAGCCTTCACAATCACATGATCCACTTCTTTGAAATAAATTCTCTCTCTCTTTCTCTCTTGCCTCCATTATTATTTCTTTTTAATGATTATATCTTTGTTTTGTTTTTTTAACTTTTATTAATCTTAATTTCTGTGTTAACATGGATTCAAGTGTCCCACTCAATATAACAACCTCACTCCCACCTCCTTGTACCCCATTACACCCCTTTTACCCTTCTTCCCTCTAACTTTCTCCTCCCTTCCCTCTGGGATTTGCTGTTCTGTTTTTGCATTATGTTATGTATATATAATTACACTAATCCCTTCAGTTTCTCTGATCCCATCCCCTCATCTCCCTTCCCTCTCACAGCTGTCCCTCTGCTCCCTGTGACCCCACCTCTGCCTTTATTCCATTCCTCAGTTTACTTTGTTCATTAGATTCCACATATAAGTGAGATCATACAATATTTTCTTTCTCAGCCTGGTTTATTTCACTTAGCATAATGATCTCCAGGTCCATTCATGCCATCACAAAAGGTGAGATTTCATTCTTTTTCACAGCCATGTAGTATTCCATTGTGTATATGTACTACTGCTTTTTAATCCACTCATCCATTGACGGACACTTGGACTATTTCTAGATCTTGGCTATGGTAAACAATGCTGCAATAAATATAGGGGTGTATATGTTCTTTTCGATCAGTGATTTGGTATTCTTAGGATATATTCCTAAAAGTGGGATAGCTGGGTCAAAAGGCAGTTTCATTTTTTATTTTTTGAGGAAACTCCATACTGTTTTCCACAGTGGCTGCACAAGTCTGCATTCCCATCAGCAGTGCAGGAGGGTTCCCCTTTCTCCACATCCTCGCCAGCACTTATGTGTATTGTTTTGTTAATGAATGTCATTCTGACAGATGTGAGGTAGTATTACATTGTAGTTTTAATTTGCATTTCTCTGATGATCAGTGACATTGAACATTTTTTCATGTGCCTATTGGCCATCTGTATGTCCTCTTAGGAGAAGTGTCTGTTCAGTTCCTTTGCCCATTTTTTAATTGGATTGCTTACCTTCCTGGCGTTGAGTTTTAGAAGTTCTTTATAAATTTTGGTTATTAACCCTTTATCAGATGTATTGGCGAATATGTTCTCCCATTGTCTGGGTTGTCTTTATTTTGTTAACAATGTCTTTTGCTGTGCAAAAGCTTTTTAGTTTGATGTAGTCCCATTTGTTTATTTTGCCCTTTATTTCACTTGCCTGTGAGGATAAATCAGCAAAAATATTGCTACAAGAGATATGTGATGTTTTACTGCCTATGTTTTCTTCCAAGATGTTTCTGGTTTCGTGACTTACATTTAAGTCTTTTATCCATTTTGGGAATTGTGCAAGTTGATTTTCTACCCCTTTCACCTCTATTTTTATCTCCTGTTGGGTCTGTTTGTCTGGAGAACACGAACAGACACACCCAAATCTAGAACTCTATAGTAAAACAAATCCTTCTGAAACAAAGCTTCAAGATATTTCAAATAGAAACTGAGAATGTTAGCAGCACATCAACTCGAATGGAATATACTAAAGGCTTTTCTTTAGAAAAAGGAAAATCATCCTAGACAAAAGCTCAGAAACGCAGGGAAGAATAAAAAGCAGTGCAAATGGTAAGTCAAACTAAACAAATTTACATAAATCACAAACATAACTGTCTAAATAAACATTGGCAATATCAAATAGCAATGTTCTTGTGGGTTTCAATACATATAAAATTCAGATACATGACAATAATAGTAAATAAATTGAAAGTGAGCTTAATAGCAGTTAAAATATTCTAAGGCTTATTCTGTCTAGGAAATGGTAGCCATATGAATTTATGTTAGATTTTAAATTGTCAAGGATGTATGTTGTTATTTATAAAGTAAGCACTAAACAATAGTAAAAGAATGTATTATCTAATAGATAAATCTATAAGCTAATAAAGAAATATTTTAAATGCCAAAAGGCAAACAAAGAAAAAATATAGAGAGAAAATATAAAATATATTGACAGTAAATATAAAGATATTTCCTTTTTGTTATAGTTAGAAATTTGTAGATTTAAGTGTGTACTGGATTGTACAGTATAATAAATGTATTTTTACTATAGGTCAGAAAAAAAAGATATTTCTTATCCCCAAAAATAGTATAATTATATTAAATGCAAGACACCTAAACACTTCATTAAAAGACTGAGAAATCAAAACAAAACCCAATTATATGCTGCTTACAAAAGACTACCTTTAAATATAGAGAAATAGAAGTGTTGAAAGTAAAAGCAAGAAAAAGATACACCAAAAATACATGCATATCTAAAAAATGTAAGCATACAACAAATTAGAGTGAGTGGCAGGTGGCAGGGAGCAGGAAACAAGAAAAGTAAAGCAAAAAGATAAAAACATAACAAAGAGAAGGGTCTTGTACAGAATAATGATGTTGGTGAATCATAACCCAAGAAGTATATTAAATTCAATTCTGTGCACCTGAGGTCAAAATTTAAATAAATTTAAAGAGCACTTACATTTAGAAATCAGAAAATCTGAATACTAGCATGTGCCAAATAACTGACAAGTCAACATTTATGGGCTTTGTGTTTGATATAATGATTGAATTAATTATATAATGGTAATATTAATTAGCAAACAATCCTTGTACCTCATTCATTAATTCAATAAGCATCCATTGAACACCTTCTGTGCTGGATTTTGTGCCAGTTGGTGGAGATACAGAGTTACATGAGACACAGTCCTAGCTCTCAAGGCACTTACTCCTCAAGAAAGGTGATGTCACATGAAAAAGTAGAGGAAATATTGTAAAAAAAAAAAAGAATAACCACTAGGTATTTAATCATTGATTTTTGACTTGGCTAAGAAGCACCCACATCTGATCCTTAGCTTGCTACACAGCATGCAAGCTCCTGGAGGGCGGGGACAAGGGGATATTTAATTCTACAATCCCAGTGTTTAGCAAAGTCAGAGTTTATTACATTTTTGTGGAATGGATGAATGAATGAGTGAATAACTGAAGAATGGATCAGTTTGAGCCAGTGTTCCAAGTTCTATATTTCAATATTAAGAACCAAGTTATAGAGGAAATTGGATACTATGACTAGAAGCATAACTTACAAGTAAGTGAAAATTATTAGATGTTGGACTCTAGATAATGTCCAATACCACACATTGTCATGACTCCAGAACTTGCTGAGAATCTTATATCCAGAGTATTGGAGAATTTCATTATCTATAAGTCAACTGTGAATGAGCACAGGAGTGTTCATCTGTAAAATGGTCAGGATAATAACCTCTCCCCCTCCAGAAAGGTTCTTGGTAATCATGGGTACTCAATCAATAGTTGTTAATTAAATAAAGAAATAATAGGCATTCTGTACATGGGATTTCTTTTTCTCTTCCATCCCTTCACTTTCCCCAAAAAAGGCACATAACCATGAAGTAGAAAATTATTCTCAGGCACTTTCATGCATAACTCTGGGTATACTGAACTTCAGAAAAACATTGCCACAGCTGTAGCATGTAGAGACCAACATAGAACTGCCAAAGACAATGTGATTGTCACAGGCAAAGGCTAGGACTGAACCATGGAGGAAACAAGAGAAGACTCTAGCAGCATCAGCTACAAATCAAAAGGCAGGTTTAATGCACACACAGGGCAGTCAGCTCCACAGCCCCTTCATAACAGATAGGCTTATTACCTTAGTCAACAATGACAACACAACTGAGTGTGCCAACAAGCATGCCACGCAATCTTCATTGGACTGGTATCACTTTTCCTGTTATGGCGAATTAGCTAGCCCCAGCCTTCATGCAGTTTTAAAGGTTAGTAAATGACCCAATTTCCTCAGATGCAATCAGGTAATCTCCAAAGTACTTTGCATTTATAAAATGCATCGTGGTGCATTTATGTACAGCCTGTAATGCTGTGGAAGTTTGGCTGGATGCTGTACAAATGAGCCACATGTTCCTGGACTCAGGCTTTGAGGAATCTGATTCGTGTAAGCATCTCATAAACATTGCTCTCTGATGGCTTTCTATCCCCAAATCCAACAGCCTTTTCTCACACCTCATTCAGCTCTCTACAGCTTCTGCACCCCTCGTTCCTGCTTTTCATCATACAGAACTTCCTCATTTCCTCTACAATCTCTTTCTTTGTTGCTGTTTTTGTTTGTTTGTTTGTTGTTGTTGTTTTCTGTTTCCAATGGTTCTTTTTCCTTCTTCTGAGTCTTAAAAGGAGATAGTCCAAGGGTATTATTCTCTGCCCTTTTCTCTTTGGTCCACACTCCCTGCCTCGATGACTTATTATAACTACAGCTGCGGCATTTCTACTACTGTGTGCTTCCCTCTAAACTAGCTTGCACTCTGTGGCTAGCCAACAGCGCAAATTTTCATGGTTAAAGTGAAGCTCATTTTGTCTCCCAAACCAGCTCTTCCTCCTGACTTGAATGTTTTGAGCAGTAATATGCTGATAAACTGATTCTTTGGAGCAAAGAAGGAGCCCTGAATTGTAGCAGGTATTGATTTCCATACTGTTTCCATATTTCCACTATGGTCATTTTCAAGCTACTGATATGAAGTCACCAACTGTAGAATTCAGAAGAGGCCAGTACAAGAGACTTCTAGCAAACCACTGAACCATCCTCCAAATTGCTCAGACTCAAAACCTGAAAATCACCTTTTCCCTTTCCCATACCTTCACCAAGACATCAGATCAATTGCAAAATACAGCTGGGTCTCTTTTAACACGGACTCTGCCATCAGCCTCTCCTTTCCATTTTCACCACCATTATCTACTGAGACGATCATTGCCTCCTGTCCTGCCTACGGTCTATCAGGCCCCTAATTTTTCTCCCCTCCTCTAAGTCTTCCACTACCATTAATGACTGAAAAATTAATCTTCCTAAAGTGCACTTCCCATTGTGTGACCCAAAATCTCCAATACTTCTTCTACTGTTCACCAAATAACACATCATTTGGATTTAATGGGCACTACCTGTTATCAGCATTCTGTATCAGTTAAAATTAAGTTAGCTGCAATTCAACTTGTAGACCCAAAATAATAGTGGCTTTAAAAAGACAGATGTCTGTTTCCCCCTCATGCAAAAGTCCAGAGGTAAGTCCACAAAGTCCCTGAGCTCAAATGCACTTCCAGCTCACCCTTCTCACAAGTTTGTAGACTGTCTTCATGTTCATGTTTCAAGATGGCAGCCATCCCCTCAAGTTCCAGGTTGAAGAATGGCAGAAAGAAAAACAAGACAAAGAGCACAAGCTGGCTGGCATGTAAGAAAGCTTCCAAAAACGACCATAGAACTATTCTACATAGCCCTCATTTGCCAGAACCTAGTTACACAGCCACACCTAATTGCAAGAAATGCTGGGGGGCTATGTAAGGATTCTGGAAGAGGGGAAAACTAGATGTTGGGGAACAACCAACTGTCTATGCAAAAGGCCTCAATATTCATTTGAAAGCTTATTTCCCATTAGGCTTCTGCCTAAACTTAATGACAAGACATTTACATAAATCTGGCTATGTGCAAGGCACTGTTCTAAGTGCTTTATATCTATGAACCCACTTAATCCTAATAATAGTCCAATGAGGCAAATGAGAGGGGAGCCAAGGCACAGTGCTGCACTGGAGGCTCAAGGGAGGGTGTTTAAATATAAGTTCATGCCAACCATGTCAGAGAAGGGATTAAAGTTTTTGCTGGGACTGGCAATTAGGAGGTCACTTATGTCCAGGGTGAGAAGAGTTTTAGTTGAAAGAATTCATGTATTTATCCTCAGATACTTTGTTAGATCTCCTAAGAACCCCCATCGCCAAGAAATGTGGAAGCAAGAGGCTCACCCTTTGGTTTTCATTAGGTAGAAAGGTTTCATAGAGGAGGTGTAGACACACAAGAGCCTCTCCCATCGAGAGAGAGAGGTCACCATGGGATTTCCCATGGACGGTGACCCAGTCTTCCCAGAAACAAAAGGAGACCACAGTTCTCGGTAATGAATGCAGCTGGCTACCTCTTTTGGAAAGTGAGTTGCCAAAAATTGAAGGGATGGTTCAAGGTCATTAAGAACCCAGAACCTGCCCTGAAATGTTGTCCATTCATCTGCCTCCAGTCCTTCTCTTTCAGCTTCTAAAGCCAGTTGTTATTGTAGTTTCAATTACTTTCCTACACCTTGGATAGAAGACTCACAGTTCCTGCCTGCTGTGGCACAGTGGAAAGAGTGTTGACTTGGAGCTCCAAAGTCCCTGGTTCGAAACCCAGGGCTTGCCCAGTCAAAGCTCATATGACAAGCAAGCAATGAACACCTTAAGTGAAGCAACTATGAGTTGATATTTCTCACCCCTCCCACCCTCTTCTCTCTGTCAAATCAATAAATAACTCTTAAAAAAAAAGAAAGAAAAGAAAAAACAACTGACGGTTTCCCAGGGTTTGTCAGTAGTTGAGGGAGGACTGTGCAAGCTGATTGTTGCTCCCACAACTACCAAAGCATTAAGACTTCAAAAGAGGAACTTCTTATGCTGTCATTACCACAGCGGTCACTTCTACAGGATTTCTTTTTCCGATACAGCATTGGATGGACGGTCTTGAGTCACGCCTAAGAGGAGAGAGGACGGTGTTGCAAAGACACTGACTCATTCTGCCTCCCTCACACCTTCCGCAGCTGCCCCTCACTGCACTTCCTCCTCTCTGAAGCTAAAGGTCAGCCTCTCGTGTTCATGTCAGCTTTTTAAACACACATACACACACACACACACACACAAAAATTGGCTTCCAAGAGGGCAAATTTTTTTAACATAAAAAGAAATAAGAAAAGGCACTCTCAAAACTAAATTTGAAAATAAATAATCCTTCCCCCAGAATGATAGCATTTTCTAAAAGTAAATGTGTAAGGAATAAAATAAAAGGAATGAATGCCCCACTGTGTTAATGCAAGCCTCTTAAAAATGACCCTAATTTCTTCCAGAAGGCTCTGTTGGATAAATTGCAAGGTTCTCCCTAACACAGAAATATTCCAGCAGTAATATATTTGCTTTCACATGTCTTTCATACTCGTTTGAACACAGCAACATTTTATAGTTGGCGTCCTGTACACTGCAGCTCAAAAATGCTGTCTTCCAATTGGGCTACAATCACGAATTGTGTATTTGCAAAGCCTGCTGCTAACAGCAAATGTCAACCCCAGGACGACCTCACTCAGCAGACCCAGCTATCTCTCTCGGGGAGTCAACACACAGAGCTTTCTACTCAGGGCCAGATGGCCCTGCTTCTGGTAAGAGATGCCTTTTGAACCCTCAGATCCAGGCAAGTGCCCTGGGCTGGGGTGTCACTCATGATGTCTCTGCCTTCAATATAACTTCCTTCTCCTATCCCTCATGTACCCAAGCTTAGGGATTTACACAGCCCTTTTATATGCCAGGAGGTCTTCATTGCCAGGAGACCTGGGAAGTGATTTGGGCAGAGGTTATTACAGTATAACGCTTATTTAACTGATAAAGAAACTGAGTCTTGAAGTTTAATAGCACAACTCACAAGCTAAAGCCTTCAGCTTCTGCACCTCGCCACTATCTGAACTCATATCTGGCTCTGTCGGAAAGAGGCCAGCCCAGTGCTGACTACAGGGACTGACCTAGTCACAGCAGCAGTCTGGGGTCCTTCTCTTCCTGCCACATGTTCCCAACTGTGCTTGAAGGTCCCCGACTTGCACTTGCTGTGTTTTTATTAATTACTCCCTTTTATTAATTTATTTATTTTTGTGTGTGTGTGACAGAGACAGAGAAAGGGACAGACAGACAGGAAGAGAGAGAGATGAGAAGCATCAATTCTTTGTTGTGGCTCCTTAGTGGTTCATTGATCGCTTTCTCATATGTGCCTTGACCAGGGGGCTACAGCAGATCGAGTGCCCCCTTGCTCAAGCCAGCGACCTTGGGCTCAAGCTGGTGAGCCTGTGCTCAAATCAGATGAGCCCGTGCTTAAGCCAGAGGCCTCAGGGTTTCGAACCTGGGTCCTCTGCGTCCCAGTCTGATGCTCTATCCATTGCACCGCTGCCTGGTCAGGCTTGATTATTTCCTTTTATCTTTCAGAAATCTCCATCTAAATGGTCTGCTGCCTGTGTCCACACCCCCAGCTTTTCTCCAGGCAAGTGATAACCTATTTCAGATTCATTTTAATAATTCTGTCTGGAGATATTTCAAAACCTCCTCAGCCAAACACCCAGGGAAAGGGATGGCCCTGGTGCCTGCCCAGCAAGTGGCAGAGGAGCTGAGTAATCTCCACCCTCTGCGGCCCTGGGGACAGCCCCTGGGGCACCAGTACCTTCCTCAGCAAATTGACAACATTGCTTCAAGTTATTAAATTTCCAGCATGAGAGAGGAGTAATGTTTTGGAATCTATCACCTGCTTTTCCCTTTTGCATTTCCCTGTAAGTGGCCTTCTTCCTAGTTGGTGGAGGGAGAGTTAGAGGGGAAAACATTAGGATGCTAAAGTAAGAATACCAAGGAAAAGAAAGATTGAGCTCTCAACTTCTAACATCCATAATAAGATTACCAAATGCATAAAAAAGCTTTGTCAAGAGTGAAAAGGATTTTGTAAATCCCTTTATCTATCCTTTAGCACAGGGGTAGTCAACCTTTCTATACCTACTGCCCACTTTTGTATCTCTGTTAGTAGTAAAATTTTCTAACCACCCTCCGGTTCCACAGTAATGGTGATTTATAAAGTAGGGAAGTAACTTTACTTTATAAAATTTATAAAGCAGAGTTACCGCAAGTTAAAGCATATAATAATAATTACTTACCAAGCACTTTATGTAGGATTTTTGCTAAGTTTGGCAGAATAAATCTTTATAAAACAACTTACTATAGTTAAATCTATCTTTTTATTTATACTTTGGTTGCTCCGCTACCACCCACCATGAAAGCTGGAATGCCCACTAGTGGGCGGTAGGGACCAGGTTGACTACCACTGCTCTAGTACCTCAAACCATGTCATGGAGTCCACCTGAGGAAGGGTGTCATCCCCGAAGGAGGTCTAGTCCCTCTTTCTGGCCTGTTGAATGAGAGAAAGAAGACAAAAGAGAGGCAGGTTTTAGGAGTCAGAGGCTGTGGTTCCCATACCCCAAAGGCCCACACCTCTCCAGGGGAGAGAAACTTTTACACACATCACGATAGGTATGGAGAGTTCGGAAGCCTGTGGCAGAACAGCAGGCTTCTGGGGACCTTCCAGCACAGTCTGCCATTTCCAACCTGGGGCACCAATTCGGGGGAAGGAAGGCAAGGAGATGGAGAGTTGGAAGCAGCACCTTGGATTTCCACAGCTGGTGTACGCATGTCAGGGACCTCGAAGTTTCTGGGGAAAATAGTGGGGAGGCTGCAAGGTCTGAAGGCCATCACTAGTCTGCATAGAAGTTGCATTATTGACCACAGTCCCGTGTGAGTGCTCCCTCCTGTAACAAGCAATCAAACCACCTCTCCATGCCTCCACCAGTGCCACACCAGTCCCGCCCTTGTGTTTCTGGCTGCATCAGCTTCCTCTGGTCATCCTGCCTCCACTATTGGCCCCCTGCAGCCTGCCCTCCACCCAGGAGTCAAGGTGACCCCTTTAAAAATGTAATTAAGACAATGTCACTTCTCTAGTCACATCCTCCCGGACTTCTCAATGGACTTGGGGTGTAGTAGCCCCCTCTCTGCAGTTCAGCCTTTCACAGTTGCCATTATCCACAGTCACCTGCAGTCTAAAAATATTAAATGGAAAATTCTAGAAAAAAACAGTTCATACATTTGAAGTTGCGTGCTACCCTGAGTAGTGTGATGAAATCTCACGCTGTCCAGCTCCATCGCTGTAGACACTCTCTGTCCATTAGCCACTTAGTGGCTGCCTCAGTTTGCAGATCAGCTGTCTCAGGATGGCAGTGCTTGTGGTATAGTAACCCTTATTTTACTTAAAAATGAACCCAAAGCACAAGAGTAGTGACGCTGGCAATTTGATACACCAAAAAGAAGCTGTGAAGTGCTTCCTCCAAGTCAGTGGTCCCCAACCTTTTTTGGGCCACAGACCAGTTTAATGTCAGAAAATATTTTCACGGACCGGCCTTCAGGGTGGGACGGATAAATGCACAAAATAAAATTATGCAACTGGCGTAAAAACTGCGGTATTTTTAAATATAATTGTCAAACTTACGAGACAAGCATCAAGAGTGAGTCTTAGACGGATATAACAGAGGGAATCTGGTCATTTAAAAAAAATAAAACATCATTCAGACTTAAATATAAATAAAACGGAAATAATATAAGTTATTTATTCTTTCTCCGTGGACTGGTACCAAATGGCCCACGGACCAGTACCGGTCCATGGCCCGGGGGTTGGGGACCACTGTTTTAAGTGACAAGATGTGTGTGTATGGGAAAAATATACACTGGGCTTTGGTACTATGTGTGCTTTCAGGCACCCACTGCAGTCTTGGAGCTCATCCCCCAGAGAAGGGGTGGGACACTCCTGTGCAGCCCTCACCATGGCCAGCAAACCCCATGTCAGATCTGCGCACCCTCGCCCACCCCACTCCAGTTCAGGGCCTCCTGGCCGATCCTGAAACATGCCAGGCATGCTCTCAGCCCCGACTCTCCACGCCTGGCCTTCCCTCTTCCTGGCCAGTTCTCTCAGACGTCCTCATTGCTTGTCCCCTTGCTCCGTTCAGGTCTCTCTGTCACCTCCCAGGAAAGGCTGTGCTTAAACCCCCTTCCCAAAATTGCAAGCACCACAGGACACTCTCTGTTTCCTGCACATTGCTTTTATTCTTTTTCTTAATATTTACCATCCCTTTGGGATTTATATCATTTTTGTATTTGAATTTACTGGGATGACATTGGTTTGCAAAACCATACAAGTTTCAAGTGTACAACTCAATATAACACCATCTGCACACTGCATAGTGTACCCTCCACCCCAAGCAAAATCCCTTTCTGCCCCATTTCCCCCACTTTGCACACCCCCACCTACGCCGCCCTCCCTTGCCCTCTGGCCATTGTCCCCTGTTGTCTGCGTCTATGTATATGTGAACAGTGTGTGCTTTGGGCTCGTCCCTTTGCTTTCCTCCATCCCGTCCCTTCACCTCCTCCCCTCTGATCACTGTCCATCTGCTCCATGTGTTTGTGCCTCTGTTTCTATTTTGTTCCTCAGTCTATTGTGTTTATTAGATTATGAATGCGTGAATAAATATATTTATATAATTACTAACAGTAGTAAAATGCATATAACATAAAATGTAGCACCTTGGAAATTTATGGATATAGTTGAGGAGTGGAAGCGCATTCACATTGCTGGTAACCATCACCCCCATCCGTCTCCAGAACCCATTCACCTTGCAAAACTGAAACGCTGACCTTTAAACAGTGTGTCCTCCAGTTCCCTCTTCTTCTAACCCCTGGCAATCACTTCTTTAGTTTCTGTCTCTAAGAATTCATGTGTACCTCTGAGGTACTCTAGGAGTTAATCTTTTTATGACTGGCTAATTTTACTTAGCATAGTATTCTCCAGGGAGATCCATGTGGTAGCATGTATCAGCATTTCCCTCCTCTTTAAGGCTGAATAACATTTCACTGTGTGCTGATATCACCTTTTCTTTATCCAGTCACCCATCGTGGACACTTGAGTTGCTTCCACCTTTAGGTTATTATAAATAATGCTGCTATGAATATAGGGGGATAGATAGATAGATAGATTCATATTTATTTTTTCATTGTTCATCATGTAGGTTTTGTGAGAGCAAGGACTCTGCTAGCATTCAGCACCAGTACAGTATTTGGTATATAGTATGTGCTCAATGAACACTTGTGGGATGAACAATGGGCCACCATCAATGCATGGCCCACCAACAATGGGCCATGCATCCAGGTATGTTCCAACCACAGAACTCATGCTCTTAATCAATACTTTCTTCTACTCCTCAGCATCAGGATGTGTTCATCGATCTGAAGGAAGGCTGTGACAATGAATGCGCTGAGGCATGTTTTGGAAGCTCTGTCCCCATTAAGGTGCTTTCCCATTAAAGCACTATCCAGAGGAAAGCATGTACTGGCCCAAGGCCTTAGTTATTATGCTTCTGGAGTACCAGTTGTAGAAAGGCCAGTCCTCCAATGAGTGTGAACAAATTTAATATTTGATTCACTACCATAATGCCCTATTTTATACCCTTCACACTACTTCATACTATTTGAACTACTTCCTTTTTTCAATATTTCTTATGTATCATCTGTTCCTTTATTGCCATGTAGACCCTATGAGATCAGACACTTTGTCTTCGATGCAGAATGATTAAAACATTAAATGAATAATAAATTTATTCAACTGATTTATTTAGTTCTGGTTCCACATGTGGTTAAAAAAAGGGGGTTCTCAGCAATCCCTCTACTGGGTATATATCCCCAAAACTCAAAATACTGGTACATAAAGACACATGCAGCCCCATGTTCATTGAAGCATTGTTCACAGTGGCTAAGACATGGAAACAACCAAAAAGCCCTTCAATAGATGACTGGATAAAGAAGATGTGATACATATAAACTATGGAATACTACTCAGCCATAAGAAATGATGACATCGGATCATTTATAGCAACATGGATGGACCTTAATAACATTATACTGAGTGAAATAAGTAAATCAGAAAAAAAACTAAGATCTATATGATTCCATACATAGGTGGGACATAAAAATGAGACTCAGGGACATGGACAAGAGTGTGGTGGTTACGGGGTAGGGGGGAGGAAGGAGGGAGAGGAAGGGAGTGGGGGGAGGCAGGGGCACAAAGAAAACCAGATGAAAGATGACAGAAGACAATTTGACTTTGGGTGATGGGAATGCAACATAATTAAATGTCAAATAACCTGGAGATGTTTTCTCTGAACCTATGTACCCTGATTGATCTATGTCACCCGTTAAAATTAATTTTAAAAAAAGAAAGATAAAAAAGGGGGTTCTACAGAAAGTAACTTCATAGGATGAGCTAATCATACATGCCCTACTGGGCAGGTAATGGCAGGCAGGTAATGGTGGGCAGTCATACCTCAGGCATATAATTTCTTTAGTAAAAGCTTTATTGTTGCCTTAAGCAAACCTATCTATTGTTTCTGTGCATCTAGGTTCACACACATTTGAAATGCCCCTTTTTAGACCCTGCCTTCTATATCTTGACATAATTTTAACTACCCTAATCTGATCCCCAAGTGACCACCTTCAAGAGAGCACAGAATCTTAACTGTCCTGGAATCTGATCCCCTGGTGGCTTTCTCCCACCTTCATGTAATTTTCTTTACATAACCTCCTCAATCTCAAATGCATAAAAGAAACTGCAAAACTGTTTTATTTTCCAAAGCATTTTCTATCATGCTTCCCAGAAATCATCAGTCAGTTTTGACTCAAATAAGCTCTTTAAAAATTCTCTTCAGCCTGACCTGTGGTGGTGCAATGGATAAAGCGATGACTTGGAACACTGAGGTCACTGGTTCAAAACCCTGTGCTTGCTTGGTCAAGGCACATATGGGAGTTAATGCTTCCTACTCCTACCCCCTTCTCTCTCTCTCTCTCTCTCTCTCTCCCCTCCCTCTCTAAAATGAATAAATAAAGTCTTAAAAAATTATCTTCAGCTTTGGGCGTTCTTACATTGACTCATAATTGTCAAGAAACTGTGTGTGTGTGTGTGTGTGTGTGTGTGTGTGTGTGTGTGTGTGTGTGTGTGTGTAACAGAGAGAGAGAGAGAGAGAGAGGGACAGATAGGGACAGACAAACAGAAAGGGAGAGAGATGAGAAGCATCAACTCTTCCTTGCGGCACCTTAGTTGTTCACTGATTGCTTTCTCATATGTGCCTTGACCAAGTGACCCCTTGCTCAAACCAGTAACCTTGGGCTCAATCTGGTGAGCTGTGCTTAAACCAGATGAACCTGCGCTCAAGCTGGTAACCTCGGGGTTTCAAACCTGAGTCCTCCGCATCCTGGTCTAACGTTCTACTCACTGCCACAGCCTGGTCAGGCAAAACTTTCTTATTATAATTATGCTTCACAGGAAAATAAGGCCCAGGCCAAACTAATTCAAAAGCAGTACTCATTAAACATTAACAGTGGCATTTCTGTTTATACATCAGTCAAGGAAACTATTTTTTCCCTCTAATTCTCAATATTCTGATGCCAGATTTGTGAGAGATTTTCTTACTCTAAGTAATTCTCCAATTCTCAGATGACACCCCTGGATGTACAAATTTAATTCAATTCTGACGCTATCTACCCAGAGATAGTATTATATCCCACAAGAACATGCCCCATTTCAGAGGCTAATTGCAAGTCCAGGTTGTCACATGCACTTCTGACCAACTAGCTATAAATCAGCATTCCCATGACCTCCTTCTTGGATTCATTGGTTTGCTGGAATGGCTAACAGAGCTCAGGGAGATATTTACTTACGTTTGCTCATTTATTATAAGAAGATACTGCTCAGAACAGTTAGATGGAAGAGAAGCATAGAACAAGATATGGGGAAAGGGGCGATGAACTTCCATGTCCTCTCCAGGCACACCACTTCCCCTGGAAGCTCGTCAAATCTCCTCTTCAAGAGCTCTCATAGAACTTGAACCTCCAGCCCCCCTCACACTCCTCTTCCTGGAGCCTGTGCGTGGGACTGAAAGTTTCAACCCTCTGATCATTTGGTCTCTCCAGTTATCTGTTCCTTTCCAGTTTCTCTAGGGACTCCACCTTATAGTCACCCCTTTAGCATACACTCAGGTATGCTCAAAAAGGGCTCCTTATGAGTAACAGAAGAACTCTTATATCTCACAGAAACCTAGAGTTTTAGGAGCATTGCACAAAGGAGGGTTGAGAGGGGGGGAACAAATATATATCTTATTATATCACAATATCACTTAGTTAGTATGTCTGTCTTTGGAAAATTAACCTTAATCTCAATATGCAAAAAAATAAAAATTCTACCAGCTTCTGAATCAGAAGGAAGTCACCATGATCAACTTTATTTCAGAGGTTTCATGGCCACCACAGTGAATGGAATAAAAGGAGAGTGAAGCCTTTTGATTGATGTCAGTCTCCTGTTGTCCTAGGATTTCCAAACTATTCCAACTAGAAAGAGAAGGCGTGGTTTCAGACAGGTGGAGGTGGTCTCAGACAGGTAGAGGTGATCTCCACAATTTCTGCAGATCTCAACAGAGAAAAATTGCAATCTTAGCAGGAAAAAGTACCATGATTAACTGTGATGTTTGTCATGGCATAGGAAAGAAGACAGTGGCCTCTATGCCACGTATCTGCCATTCCTCATCTAGACAGCCTTTCGTCTTCTGGTTTTTATCAATGTGCAGACCTCTTTAGGGTCCCTAATTACAGAGCACCATGGATATTCAATCAAGGAAGTCATTCTCTGGAGAGTTTCTTTCCCTTTCTTTTTATTTATTTATTTTTTTTTTCATTTTTCTTGAAGCTGGAATCAGGGAGAGACAGTCAGACAGACTCCCGCATGCGCCCGACCGGGATCCACCCGGCACGCCCACCAGGGGCAACGCTCTGCCCATCCTGGGCGTCGTCATGTTGCGACCAGAGCCACTCTAGCACCTGAGGCAGAGGCCACAGATCCATCCCCAGCGCCCGGGCCATCTTTGCTCCAATGGAGCCTTGGCTGCGGGAGGGGAAGAGAGAGACAGAGAGGAAAGCGCGGCGGAGGGGTGGAGAAGCAAATGGGCGCTTCTCCTGTGTGCCCTGGCCGGGAATCGAACCCGGGTCCTCCGCACGCTAGGCCGACGCTCTACCGCTGAGCCAACCGGCCAGGGCTCTTTCCCTTTCTTAGGTGCTTCCTTACTAGACGGTTAATACAAGAAAAGTGACTTTTCATCTTTCAGTTCCTACCAAATCTACGTATTTCCTTGCTTACAGAGAGCCAGCTAGACTTGCTCAGACCCTCTAGTAGAAAACTATGATCTATCAGCAATTATGTTTGTGAAACCCTGTGCACTCAGTTTCTACAGCCCATCATTCAGAGTCAGAGCAAGAACGTTTTATCGCAACTTTTTATTGGAGTTGCTCATGGGTGCTCCAACTCACCTCATATTCTGCTTCTAAAATTAGGCATCAGAGCATATGCCATTCCTGCCTCAGATGGGTTTGTTTATTTTCTTATCTCACAGATCAAGGGGACATCCTGCACTCCTGCTTCCTGACTCCTGAGTACTACCTGTGAAGAAACCTCAAGGTTCTCCTTATCGGAACCCAAGTTTCCTCATAGGGGGCCGCAACCCTCCTGAGGTCAAGGAGAAGACCACAGTCTAGGGCGGCCTGGGGGGCAGAAGGCTTTCAGAAATCAGTCCGTAAATGCATACATCTCAAGGCCTAAAGCTCAACTCGCGAGTACAATTCAATTTCACTTCTCATTCTTCTAATGGACTTTAGAGCTGATATGGGATTTCTGGTGGGTCAGCAGGCTGTGCGTGTATCTATAATAAAGAATGAGTTTTGCCTTATCTGGAAAGATTGCCTTCTAATGAAAAATAATTTTAAAAAGAAAAAGCAGTTTTGAGGAAAGTAGCCTCACAGGGTGATCTGATCATAAATTCCTAACTGGGCAGGTCATGATGGGTAGTCATGCCCCAGGCATACAACTTCTTTACTCAAAGGTTTACCTTTGTGTTAAGCAAGCTCTGTCCATTGTTTCTGTGCATCTAGGTTAAAGTACCTTTGAAATACCCTTCTTTCAGGCCCCTCAAGAGAGTACAGAATCTTAACTACCTTGTAACCCAATCTTCACATGACCACCCCCAAAAAAGCACATAATTTTTTTAAATACTTTATTTATTGATTTTACAGAGACAAGAGAGAAAGGGGATCATTGAATGGAAGTATCAACTCATAGTTGCTTCGTGTTAGTTGTTCATAGCTTGCTTGTTGTATGTGCCTTGACCAGGGAAGCCCAGGGTTTCGAACCAGCAACCTTGGCATTCCAGTCGAGGGTTTATCCACTGCACCACCATAAACCAGGTGAGAGCACATAATTTTAACTATTTTGTAATCCATTCCAGAGTTGCTTCCTCTCACCTTCATATAATCTCCCTTACTTCCCTCCTCCATTTCAACAGCAGAACTGTTATTCTCAGAAGCATTTGAAATCGTGTTTCTCGGCATATGTTTGGCTCAAATAAACTCACAAAAATTCTCTACAGGTTTGAGTGTCTCTTCTGTCGACATTCTCCAAACAAATATGTCGCTTCCAGAGCCTGGGCTGTGAGGAAGAGAGCCTAACCAGGGAGCCCGATGTGCAACCACCTCTTTGACACACAAGTGGCTGTGTGGCCTTGCAGCTGCAGCCGATTCCTGAAAGAAAAACAATTTTCTCACAAGGTTTCCTTTCACTTTAATTTCTAAAGCTAAATAAACAGTAAATTGCTTATAAACAGTAAATTTTATGAAGGTAGGGATTATATCATATATATATATATATATATATATATATATATATATATATATATATATATTATCTCTTGCTAAAATAAACGCCAGTAAATACTTACAGTTTGGTAGACATGACACAACTGTAGGGTAGGCACGATCATAATTTTATAGATGGAGACTGAAGACAAATAAGGTTGTCTGACTGTCACTAAGACATTTTAAACTGTGGGAGACAGACTGTAAGCTGACAAAGTCCTTAAAGTCTAGGGATTAGTTTAAGACTAAGCTCTTCCCCACACCCTTCTAAGACTAAGATCTTCTCAACACTCTTTTTAAGACTTTTCCCCACACCCTTGACCAGGGGTCCCCAAACTTTTTACACAGGGGGCCAGTTCACTGTCCCTCAGACCATTGCAGGGTCGCCACATACAGTGTTCCTCTCACTGACCACCAATGAAAGAGGTGCCCCTTCCGGAAGTGCGGCGGGAGCAGGATAAATGGCCTTAGGGGGCTGCATGCGGCCTGTGGGCCATAGTTTGGGGACGCCTGCACCTTGACTGTTGCATGGTGGCGGCGGGTGGTGTACTCTTATGAGGGTTCCTGTTTATGCCTCAGATGAATGACTTTGTATCAGAGACTTCCTTTTCTGCATATGGCTCTACACTGTATAATAAAGCAGACCAGGACTTTGCTTTTGCTCTTGCAAGCTATGGGCTGTGCAGAGACCTCCTGATCCTATCCCTTTTCTCTTTGAGTTTATTTCTTCATTCTGCACCATTCTCAATTAGGACCTGGACAATTACTAGCCACACTGGTTCGTGGCATTAAATGAATTGATAAATTGCTAAGTGAGTAGCAAAGGGAAGGCAAAGAAATGATTTGACTCCCAATCTCAAAGCAAAGTTTGCTTATAAACTGGTAGGATGGTAATATCTTCTTTCCTTATAATATCAAGAACATTTATTTCAACTCAGTCTTCTCAAGTTCACCTAATTTCCACCCCCTGTGAGGTTACATCATGTTTAGGTTACATTATGATATAGTCTCAATAGCCAACCAATTGCAAGAAAGGAAACAAGAATTCCTTGCAAAATAAAAAAAATAATTTTTGAGCATAGTATGAGTTAGGATCATCACACTAAGGCACTAGTAAATATTCAAAAGGAACTAATATTATCGGCTATTATCTATGAGTCAAGCTTTGCATGCACACTTTGTATAAAACATCCTACTTAAATATATATCAATGTCATAGTGTCAGAGCCAGATACTTTGTGAGATGGTCTATAAATAGAAATTGGAAGATCTACAAACTATTGGTTATTCCCTTCTTCTCTTTAGAATGTATATAATTAAGCTCTCAACTCTGTGTAAATTATTATTATTTTTTTAATTTTTCCAAAGTTAGAAGCTGGGAGGCAGTCAGACAGACTCCCACAGGCACCTGACCGGGATCCACCCAGCATGTCCACCAAGGGGCGATGCTCTGCCCATCTGGGACGTTACTCCATTGTGGGTGGAGCCATTCTAGTGCCTGAAGCGGAGGCCATAGAGCCATCCTCAGCACCCAGGCCAACTTTGCTCCAATGGAGCCTTTGCTGAGGGAGGGGAAGAGAGAGACAGAGAGGAAGGAGAGGAGGAAGGGTGGAGAAACAGATGGGCACCTCTCCTGTGTGCTCCAACTGGGAATTGAACCTGGGACTTCCACATGCCGGGCCGACACTCCACCACTGAGCCAACCAACCAGGGCCTGTGTAAATTATTTTTAAATAAACACAAACATTCATGAAAATGAAAGGAACAAGGCAAAATTTCTGTAACACCTTTAAATCTAATGGCATCTGTGCTATTCAGAATAAAGTTTATGAGTATTTAACACTCAACAAATGTACAATCAGGAATTATTTTAATATTACTGATTCAGTTGATGGGCTGCTCTTAAGAGGAAATAATTTAAAAAAAAAAGAGGAAATAATTATTGTCTATGGATTGTGTGAAGTGTGCATCCAGAGCTTGATCAGACTGTGAGCAGCTACCTCTGATCAGAGTTGCCTACCAATCATTTGTTATTATTTTGTTTTGTTTTGTTTTTAGCACCAGATACTAAGTGGTTCAGAGTAATCCGTGCCCTTGCAGGTCAAAAAGCAATACTTCATTTGTGAAGAACCAGACTATTTTGTATGAGTTTGGAAGCAAGTTTCTAAAAGGAAAATTTATCCTTGTCAATTAAAAATTACTCTTTGATACTGACCTGTTTTCTCATCAGCTTCCCCAAATGAAGTGATGCATTTATCCCATTTAGGATGTGTATAGCTAACATAATGGATATCATGTACGTAACACCTGTCATGTTTTAGATAGTTACCTCAATTATCCACAGTTTGACATTATAAAGTAGTATTATTTCCCCCCATTTTAGAAATGAGGAAACAGAGGCTCAGAGAGGTTAAAGAACTTGAGCAAAATTACATAGCCAGACAGTTGCAGAACTGGAATCCAAAACCATGTATTTTAGTTCCTACGCTCATATTTGAGCTGTGGTGAACCCCCACCCATGCTGGTTCTTTGGAGTCAGTACAGTTATAGAACAGAACTCAGAAAGTCTCAGCTGGTAGCTGGAGGGTGAGTTACTCACAGGGAAAAGACAGGTATCCAGGCCCCAACCAATGCTTGCAGTCTGGCCAAGCTATCTGGGGTTTGTTGGGCCAGAAAGAAGCATCCTCCTTCACAATAAAGTGAAGTTCTTATAGGACAAAAGGAGTGAGCGAGACTGAGCAGCTAGGAAGAAGCTGTGCTCCATTTCTTTGAGCAGCTTTTAACCTGTTTCCCTACTTCTGACCACTAGAATCAGACAAATTATCACCACCAACACACAAGGACTGCCACTGCCATCACCATAGCTAGTCCCACAACAGTGCCAATGCCACCTAGCGCTGCTGTCAGAGCAGTTCCACCACCAGCTTGCCTCACTACCCTCTGTGTCTTTTGTTCACTCATATTGTAGTTGAATAAAATTGGGATCCAGTCCTGAATCTGCCCATAAGAGCTGAGATTGGATAAATTATTTAATGTCTCTGTGCTTCAGACATCTTGTCTTTAAGTAGAGATAAAAATTCTGCATGTTACCTGACCAGGCGGTGGTGCAGTGGATAGAGCGTCGGACTGGGATGTGGCGGACCCAGGTTTGAGACCCGAGGTCACCAGCTTGAGCACGGGCTAATCTCAAGCAAGGGGTTACTCGGTCTGCTGAAGGCCCACAGTCAAGGCACGTATGAAAGAGCAATCAATGAACAACTAAGGTGTCCCAACGAAAAACTGATGATTGATGCTTCTCATCTCTCTGTTCCTGTCTGTCTGTCTGTCTCTGTCACTGTAAAAAAAAATTTTTTTTATTTTAAATTCTGCACGTTAATATTATTGTGATAATAGATGTGAGGGGAGGAGAGGTCAGCACGGTGCCAAGACAGCTTAACAGTTTAATCTGTAACTGAGCATAGAGACAATTGAGTGCGGGGCACCCTGCTGTCTCTTTGCCAGCTGGCCACTGTCAAGTCTTTTGCTGACTGCTGATAACTGAAAATGGTTCCCATCTCTTGAGGGAACCAAGAGATGAAATGTGGAAATAATGGGAAGAGTTGCAGGAGATTTTGGTAATTGTATGTGAAAAAGGAAAGGTGAATTTTGGCATTCATTTGTGAAAAACCTAAAAACATTTAAATACTGCTGATTCCACCTGATACAGTGCAGGAAACAGTATCATTTAAGTGTCTTAAACAGAAAGAGATTTAATATAGGCAAATGTGTGCTTACAAAGTCTTTGGAAGGGCTGACAGACCTAAGTTCTGTGATGATCCTACAACAATAACTTCCAGAAGAATGCAGACGAATCCCCAGAACAGCTCCTAGCCTAAGGCTCTTACTGAAGCTATGACTTCAAAGATCCACTCCCATAGCTCCAGGTGCCAGGAGGCCAAAGGCCAGAGCCCCCACAGATGCTCTGACTCTGCAGCTGTTTCTCAATACCCGGGAACCTGAAGAAATCACACTGCAGAGCTGCTGCAGAAAAACCTCACCAAAAAAAAAAAAAAAAAAAGTAAGATGCCTCCACCTCACTTCAGCCTTCCACGTGGAAATCCTAAAATATAGAATTAGCAGAGGCAAATTCTCATTCAGAATCCTAGCTGCAAGGGAGTCTGGCATACATTAGTTCCAGATTACCAACATCTCCAGCTAAGAAGGGGAGCAGAATGAAGATTGAGCAAGCAAGCCACAATACCCATTGCTTCAGAGACATTTGAACTCCACAGGTTTTGTCTCTAACTTTGCCAAATTTCTCCTTCTCGTCTCCCTCTTCATCTACTTTTCAGTGTCCAGAACCTAAGAACTTACGTAATCAAGTAAAAATTTTTTTGGAGCTCCTACCATTTTGATAAAAATACTTGATCTCATTTCTGTACATTTCAAATTTTAAGTAAATGGGTACTTATCTTTTCTCTTTTATAATATGTGACTTCACTTACTTTTCACATATAAATTTCAAGGTTTAACTCTGATACACTTCAAGTTTAACTTAAAAAATTAATACAGCATGCAGTTTATGTGACACTAGATAATCTTTCCCTTTTTTTGTGACAGAGACAGAGAGAGGGACAAATAGGGACAGATAGACAGGAAGGGAGAGAGATGAGAAGCATCAATTCTTTGTTGTGGCACCTTAGTTGTTCATTGATTGCTTTCTCACATGTGCCTTGACTGGGGGCTACAGCAGACCGAGTAACCCCTTGCTCAAGCCAGCAATCTTGGGCTCAAGCTGGTGAGCCTTGCTCAAACCAGATGAGCCCATGCTCAAGCTGGTGACCTTGGGGTTTCAAACCTGGGTACTCTGCATCCCAGTCCGATGCTCTATCCACTGTGCCACTGCCTGGTCAGGTTAGACCTGTGGTCAGTAAACTCATCAGTCAACAGAGCCAAATATCAACAGTACAACGATTGAAATTTCTTTTGAGAGCCAAATTTTTTAAACTTAAACTATATAGGTAGGTACATTGTTGTTAACTTAATTAGAGTGCTCCTAAGCTGGCCAAAGAGCTGAACTGAAGGGTCCAAAGAGCCCCATGTGGCTTGCGAGCCGCACTTTGCCAACCACAGGGCTAGACAATCTTTTCTTTGGTTATTCACACAATAGTATTAGTGACCTTCAAATGATGAATGGGGCTGAGAAATTCCTTGTTTTATTATAAGGTTGCTACAAAGGAGGATTCTCTAATGTCAACAGATTTATATTTTTATTCATTTTTCTTTAAGTGAATTTGTGTCCAGGTTTTGTTTTTGATGACTCAAACTTTAACAAGAAAAATATTCATAATAAAAATGAACATTTGACTTTCATTTCATTTAGTTAGGAACACAATGCATTTTCACAATAATTACTCTATGTTGCAATCCTTTTACTTTTTAATTACAGTCTAGTCTATCTTTTGTATGTTACCTTTAGGAATTTTTCAAAATTATACAATAATAGCCACTTTAATTTTATTTTTGCACCTGTAAACACCAATTATTTAGAAGCAAACACAGAAGTCATTTTACTTTTTAAATATGTAAATCTAAAGTACCACTAACATACTTTTAAAATAACATTAACTCCTCAGTATAAACATTGAATCGGTGTTTGCAGTTCCCTATCTTTAAGAAAAATAAATAAATAAATAACTTTTTATTATATAGAATTTGAATATACACCAAAAAGACAAAATAGTATACTATAGATCACCTGGCCTCAACAACCATCAACCCACAACCTGTCTGTTTTCATTTTTATCCTGAGAGGTGGCTCCCCCAATCCTACGCTGTTGAAAGAAATCCCAGAATGCATGTCACTTCTGTAAATATTTCAATACCTACCTATAAAAGATAAAGATTCTAACATAACCACAATACCAGTGCATGCAACAAACTAATCATTCCTTAGACAGTGTTCAAATTTCCAAATCTTATAAATGTCATAAATATTTTTACAGTTGTTTAAAAGTTAGGATATATTTTTTTAAAATAGCATCTAAAGCAGATCCACACATTGTAATTGAGTGATATCTTTAAATCTCCTTTGATCTTCTAGGTTCCACTTTTATTCCTTTTTATTTTTTCCTTGCAATACATTCATTGAAGAAACCAGATTATTTTTCCTGTGAAAGTTCTCACAATCTGGATTTTTGGTGATTATAGCCCCATAATGCAATTTAACATGTTTCTTTGTCGTCAGTATTTCTGATAAACTGGTAGTTCAGGGGTCCCCAAACTACGGCCCGCGAGCCACATGCAGTCCCCTGAGGTCATTTATCCGTCCCCCACCGCACTTCCAGAAGGGGCACCTCTTTCATTGGTGGTCAGTGAGAGGAGCACATTGACCATCTCATTAGCCAAAAGCAGGCCCATAGTTCCCATAGAAATACTGGTCAGTTTGTTGATTTAAATTTACTTGTTCTTTATTATAAATATTGTATTTGTTCCCGTTTTTTTTTTCTTTCTTTTTTTACTTTAAAATAAGATATGTGCAGTGTGCACAGGGATTTGTTCATAGTTTTTTTTATAGTCCGGCCCTCCGACGGTCTGAGGGACAGTGAACTGGCCCCCTGTGTAAAAAGTTTGGGGACCCCTGTGGTAGTTGGTGCTAGAAGCTTTATCATATTCATCATATTCAGATATTGTCTTGTCAAGACCATGTTATAGGGGCATTAAATTTGTCTATTGAAGTTATGTGTACAATATCTGGTTGTCTCTAAGTTTGTGATATTGGTATTTATTCATGTTTAATACTTACAGCCATCAGTTAATTCGTGATTACAAAATGGTAAAATTCCTTTCTTCTTCAATTATTAGTTGGAATATTTCCATAGCGATAAACTTCTCTCTCTTCTACTTGGCTGTTTCATGGCATGATTCATATTTGAAAAGAAAAATTAACGCTTGATTTTTTCCTCCTTGTTTACCAGTTTTCAAATAATGAGTTTCCTTTTTCTTGGCATCCTCTGATGATGACCAATTTATTTTTACTTTTCAAAATATCATTGTAAGGTCATAATTATAAGTTCATGAATTTCAACATATTCAAACTATTTTCATCCATTACAGTAATTGTTCTCATTGATATTAATTATTTCTCATCTTTGGCCAAGTTAGCTTTTAAGTTCTTCTAATATGATGCTAGAAGTCTTTTATACTTTTATTGCTCTCTACTATAACAAGATTTTCTAAATTCATACTGCATGTCATGCATGGACTTTGCAGTTCTCCAAGGAACACTGGTTCCTGTTAGTAATAAGTGATATTAGAGCCCACATTCTAATGTTAAGTGTGTTCATTACTACTGGCTGTCTCCAGATTATCTCAAGATTATAAATCTTTTATATATTTTTCTTGTCTGAATTTGGATCCAGCCTGGCCTGCAGTGGCGCAGTGGGTAAAGCATCGACCTGGAATGCTGAGGTCGCTGGTTCGAAACCCTAGGCTTGCCTGGTGAAGGCACATGTGGGAGTTGATGCTTCCTGCTCCTCCCCCCTTTCTCTCTCTCTGTCTATCTGTCTCCCTCTCTCTATCTCCTCCCTCTCTAAAATGAATAAATAAAAAAAATTTTTTTAATAATTTGGATCCCATTGAGGTTCATACACTACTATTAGTTGTTATATATGTTAAATCTCTTGGATTTGTTCACCCACTCATTTTCCCTATGTCTTGTCACTGTTGTTATAGAAGAAGAAATTAGACTGTTTGCTTTTTGGAGTTTTCTGTATCTGAGTTTTGCTAATTGCATCCCATGGTGCCTTTTAACACATTCCTGTTTGTTCTTCTTCCTATAAATTGGTAGTTGAATCTACATGCTTGACTATACCAAAGCTTTGTTAACTTTATTTTCTCCCTTCAAATTTTAATTCCTTCAAATTTTCTCCAACAAAGGAAATAGATTTACTAGTGACGTCACGGAAATGGCGCCGTGAGCAGCGCGTCCGACAGATCTTCCCAAAATCACAACAAATTTATCAACTAAAAACAGAAAAATTTATCCTCGGAGCATTCCGGAGTTCCACACAAACTGAAAGCGAAAGGACTGTTATCACTTGAATCTGAGAGACGAGGGTGTGGAGGAAGCTAACTACCGCAGGGACGTTCATTCAAGCCGCGGAGGGAGTGCGCCTGTGGTGAGTCGGCCCACACTCAGGGAGCGGCAGCCTAAGCGCTGCGAGCAGCCGCCAGCGCGCGCCTGGTGCCGCGGTCCAGTCGCAGAGCGAGCACCGCTAACGTTCCCAGCGGCCCGCGCACTGTGAGTGAGAGTCCCCAGCCACCGGTGCCCAGAGCACCCCATTCGCACGCCCAGAGCGCCCTACTGGCCCGCACACCCAGGGTGCCCCATTATCCTGCGACCGGTGCGCCCTACTGGCCCACACACCCAGGGTGCCCCATTATCCTGCGCCCAGTGCGCCCTACTGGCCCGCACACCCAGGGTGCCCCATTATCCTGCGCCCGGTGCGCCCCAGCCGCCAGCGGCGGGGCAAGTGGGAGAGGCGCCAGGGCGGTCTTCCCTACTTGGGAGATTCTCTCCGCGGGCGGGGCACCTCACCCAGCCATTCAAGCTAACAATCAAGCGTTGGGGGAGGGGCGCGCAGGCAGCCTGAAATACCTTCGGGAGCACAGCTGCAGACCCAATCACTGAAATTAGCTTAACCCATGAAATCTGCGCACCCACGGGGCTCTAATTGATAAGATCTCTCTCAGTTCAGTGATCCAAGACAAGAGGCGTGATATTTTTTAGTGCCTCTCGCTAAAGGGGCGGGGGCAACTTCTGATTGATAGAGCCTCCATATTCAGGGATAAATGCTAACAAGAGGGACTTGGCAGATAATAAGATCTATACTACACTAGTCGCAAGCAGAGACTAGTGCCTCTTCTTCCCAGCCAAAACAGGCTACAAAGTGTGGAAAGCCTGGGTTGAGTGGTCCAACTGAATGCTAGGCGCTGAACAGTCACCTTGACAAAAATTGACTCCCACCCTCGCCTGATTACACTGGAGGCTCTGACTGCCAGAGCCTTTCCCAAAGCCTTGCGCTGAGTGGGGATAGAGTGGGGATTTCCTAGCTCTTTGAGCCTCTTACTCCCCAGGCAGAAGCAGTAGCAGCCTTATAGCTGGATCACCAGGCTGCTAATTCAGGAAGGGGGGACTAGGAGAGAGACTCCAGGAAAGCAAACTCTCTCATCGTTGGACCCTGCAAACGCCAACAAGCCTTGACTACCAGCAAGACTAAAGCCAATTATATGACATTGCCATAGAATCCCATCAACTGCAAATCCCTACCTAAGTGTGACACAGGGGCAGAGCCTGGGGTACAGAGTCACCGACCAGGAAGAGGGAGAGAAAAGAAAAAGGAAGAAGTTAACCTCTCAAAATCAAGAAAAATCCACAGACTTTACAACTTGTTCCACTAATTTTTTTGTTGTTGTTGTTTGTTTCTTCTATCTTATTGCCTTTATTATTATTATTTCTATTTCCTCCACCTCAGTCCTTTTATTCTCTGCCCATCTTATGCTTCCCTTTTCTTGAACTACACTACCCATGAGTGTTACATTTTATTTCTTTTCTTCATCCTCACCCTCCTTTAAGGTTATACTCCAAAACACTTAACTCTCACTCTCTCCTCTTTTGTTTATTTTTGTTTTGCTTTATTTTGTTTTTTTCTCTTCCTTTTTATTTCTTCCTTTGTTTTTCTCTTTTTCTTATTTTTTCCTTTCTATTCATTTTTTCTTTTCTCATTTTACTTTTCCTCCCATTTAATCCTCAAGCACGAACAAATTATTTAATTTGGGACTCAAGGGTTTTTTTTGGTTTTATTTTTCTTTTTCGTTTTTGTTTTTGTTTTTTTTGTTTGTTTGTTTATTTTTGTGGCATTTTGGGTACTTTTTACGTTGCTATTTAACTCACTAGCATTCCTCCCAACCCAAGGTCTCCATTGTATTTAGACTTCGCTCCACTTAATTCAACAGATTTTTACTTATTATTTTTATTTTTTTCTTCTTTATTATTCTTTTTTTTTCTCCTTTTTTCTGGTTCCCTCTTATCCCTCTCATTATATCTCTTAGTCGACCATCACTTACAAGCAAATCATCTTATGCTTGTATAAGATTTTCTTCCTTTTTTTTTTTTTTTTTTGCATTTAGTAGGTCCCTACTCCCTTTTTTTGCCCCTTGAACTCTTCACCCCAAATCAGGCCCTCCATTATAGGCAGTTTTTGTTCCATTTAGCATAATATAATTCACAGGTCATCACGATATTTCCCTGAGGAGGGGAGAGGAGGGAAAGAGAAGAAAGAAAAAAGGGGGAAATAATAAATTATTACTGTTTTTTTTGGTGGGGTGTTTTACCTTTTTTTTGTTTGTTTGTTTGTTTTTTGTTTGTTTGTTTTACTTTTTACTCTTTATTAATTCTAATTAGTGCTATCAACAAGACCACCCACAGATGCCAATAAGAAAGAGGAAATCGAATATTATGGATACAAAAGAAAGAGAGGTAACACAAATAGATGTGGAAAAATCTATGGAGAAAAGACTTAACATATTGGAAGCCTTGGAGCTAAATGACAGAGAATTTAAAATAGAAATCTTAAAAATACTCAGAGATATACAAGAAAACACAGAAAGGCAATTTAGGGAGATCAGAAAACAACTCAATGAACACAAAGAATATATTACCAAGGAAATTGAAACTATAAAAACAAATCAAACAGAAATGAAAAACTCAATTCACGAGCTGAAAAATGAGGTAACAAGCTTAGCTAACAGAACAGCCCAGATAGAAGATAGGATTAGTGAAATAGAAGATAAACAACTTGAGGCACAACAGAGAGAAGAAGAAAGAGACTCAAAAATAATAAAAAATGAGAAAGCCCTACAGGAATTGTCTGACTCCATCAGAAAGAATAACATAAGAATAATAGGTATATCAGAGGGAGAAGAGAAAGAAAATGGAATGGAGAATATACTCAAACAAATAATAGACGAGAACTTCCCAAGCCTGTGGAAAGAACTAAAGCCTCAAATTCAAGAAGCAAACAGAACACCAACTTTTCTTAACCCCAACAAACCCACTCCAAGGCACATCATAATAAAGATGACACAAACCAATGACAAAGAAAAAATTCTCAAGGCAGCCAGGGAAAAGAAGAGTACAACATATAAAGGAAGGCCCATTAGATTATCATCAGATTTCTCATCAGAAACTCTACAAGCTAGAAGAGAGTGGACCCCAATATTTAAAGCCCTGAAAGAGAGGAACTTTCAGCCAAGAATACTATAGCCATCAAAGCTATCCTTCAAGTACGAAGGAGATATAAAAACATTCACAAATACAGAAAAGATGAGAGAATTTATCAGCAGAAAGCCCCCACTCCAGGAAATACTAAAGGGGGTTTTCCAACCAGATTCAAAGAACAAAAGAAAACAAAACCACAAGTAACAGCTCCACCAAGAACACAATAAATCCAAACTTAAACTGTGACAACAAAGGAAAAAAAAGGGGGGAGAGGATGGAGATTAAAGGTAGCAAAGGACGATGAAGTGCAGAAATACTCATAAGATAGGGTACTACAATGAATATGGTAGGTACCCTTTTCATTACTTAATGGTAACCACCCTTGAAAAAACCACCACAAAAACACTTGACTTAAAAAAGGTAGCAACAGAAAAAAGAAGTATGGAACACAAACAAAAACAAATGATAGAAAAACAAAAGAGAAGAATCAAACAAGATACAAAACTAACAGAAAGCAATTTACAAAATGGCAGTAGGGAACCCACAAGTATCAATAATTACACTAAATGTAAATGGATTAAACTTACCAATAAAAAGACACAGAGTAGCAGAATGGATTAAAAAAGAAAATCCAACTATATGCTGCCTATAAGAAACACATCTAAGCAACAAGGATAAAAACGAATTCAAAGTGAAAGGCTGGAAAACAATACTCCAAGCAAACAACACCCAAAAAAAAGCAGGTGTAGCAATTCTCATATCTAATAATGCTGACTACAAGACAGAAAAAGTACTCAGAGACAAAAATGGTCATTTCATAATGATTAAGGGGAAGTTGAATCAAGAAGACATAACAATCCTTAATATATATGCACCAAACCAAGGAGCACCAAAATATATAAGACAGCTACTTATTGACCTTAAAACAAAAACTAACAAAAATACAATCATACTTGGAGACCTCAATACACTGCTGACGGCTCTAGATCAGTCATCCAAACAGAGAATCAATAAAGATATAGTGGCCTTAAACGAAATACTAGAACACCTGGATATGATAGACATCTACAGGACACTTCATTCCAAAGCAACAGAGTATACATTTTTCTCTAGTGTACATGGAACATTCTCAAGAATTGACCATATGTTGGGCCACAAAGACAATATCAGCAAATTTAGAAAAATTGAAATTGTACCAAGCATATTTTCTGATCATAAAGCCTTGAAACTAGAATTCAACTGCAAAAAAGAGGGGGAAAAACCCACAAAAATGTGGAAACTAAACAACATACTTCTAAAAAATGAATGGGTCAAAGAAGAAATAAGCGCAGAGATCAAAAGATATATACAGACAAATGAAAATGAGAATACGACATATCAGAATCTCTGGGATGCAGCAAAAGCAGTAATAAGAGGAAAGTTCATATCACTTCAGGCCTATATGAACAAACAGGAGAGAGCCGAAGTAAACCACTTAACTTCACACTTTAAGGAACTAGAAAAAGAAGAACAAAGACAACCCAAAACCAGCCGAAGAAAGGAGATAATAAAAATCAGAGCAGAAATAAATGAAATAGAGAACAGAAAAACTATAGAAAAAATCAATAAAACAAGGACCTGGTTCTTTGAAAAGATCAACAAAATTGACAAACCCTTGGCAAGACTCACCAAGGAAAAAAGGCACAGGACTCAAATAAATAAAATCCAAAATGAAAGAGGAGAGATCACCACAGACATCATAGATATACAAAGAATTATTGTAGAATACTATGAAAAATTATATGCCACCAAATACAACAATCTAGAAGAAATGGATAAATTCCTAGAACAATACAACCTTCCTAGACTGAGTCATGAAGAAGCAGAAAGCCTAAACAGAACAATCAGCAGGGAGGAAATAGAAAAAACTATTAAAAACCTCCCCAAAAATAAAAGTCCAGGCCCAGACGGTTATACTAGTGAATTCTATCAAACATTCAAAGAAGACTTGGTTCCTATTCTACTCAAAGTCTTCCAAAAAATTGAAGAAGAAGCAATACTTCCAAACACATTTTATGAGGCCAACATAACCCTCATACCAAAACCTGGCAAGGATGGCACAAAGAAAGAAAACTACAGACCAATATCTCTAATGAATACAGATGCTAAAATACTAAACAAAATACTGGCAAACCGAATACAACAACATATTAAAAAAATAATACATCATGATCAAGTGGGATTCATCCCAGAATCTCAAGGATGGTTCAACATACGTAAAACGGTTAACGTACTACACCATATCAACAAAACAAAGAACAAAAACCACATGATCTTATCAATAGATGCAGAAAAGGCTTTTGATAAAATACAACACAATTTTATGTTTAAGACTCTCAACAAAATGGGTATAGAAGGAAAATATCTCAACATGATAAAGGCCATATATGATAAACCATCAGCCAACATCATATTAAACGGTATAAAACTAAGGACTTTCTACCTTAAATCAGGAACAAGACAGGGTTGTCCACTCTCTCCACTCTTATTTAACGTGGTGCTAGAAGTTCTGGCCAGAGCAATCAGACAAGACAAGGAAATAAAAGGCATCCATATCGGAAAAGAAGAAGTAAAGGTATCACTTTTTGCTGATGATATGATCCTATACATCGAAAACCCGAAGGACTCCACAAAAAGATTATTAGAAACAATAAACCAATACAGTAAGGTCGCAGGATACAAAATTAACATACAAAAGTCCATAGCCTTTCTATATGCCAACAATGAAATATTAGAAAACGAACTCAAAAAAATAATCCCCTTCACGATTGCAACAAAAAAAAATAAAATACCTAGGAATAAACATAACAAAGAATGTAAAGGACCTATATAACGAAAACTACAAGGCATTATTAAGAGAAATAGAAAAAGACACAATGAGATGGAAAAATATTCCTTGTTCTTGGATAGGAAGAATAAATATAATTAAAATGGCCATATTACCCAAAGCAATATATAAATTTAATGCAATTCCCATCAAAATTCCTATGAGATTTTTTAAAGAAATGGAACAAAAAATCATCAGATTTATATGGAACTATAAAAAACCCCGAATAGCCAAAACAATCCTAAGGAAAAAGAATGAAGCTGGGGGCATTACAATACCTGACTTTAAACTATATTATAGGGCCACGATAATCAAAACAGCATGGTATTGGCAGAAAAATAGATACTCAGACCAATGGAACAGAATAGAAAGCCCAGAAATAAAACCACATATATATGGTCAAATAATCTTTGATAAAGGGGCCAACAACACACAATGGAGAAAAGAAAGCCTCTTCAACAAATGGTGTTGGGAAAACTGGAAAGCCACATGCAAAAGAATGAAACTCGACTACAGCCTGTCCCCGTGTACTAAAATTAATTCAAAATGGATCAAAGACCTAAATATAAGACCTGAAACAATAAAGTACATAGAAGAAGACATAGGTACTAAAATCATGGACCTGGGTTTTATAGAACATTTTATGAACTTGACTCCAATGGCAAGAGAAGTAAAAGCAAAGATAAATGAATGGGACTACATCAGAATAAAAAGTTTTTGCTCAGCAAGAGAAACTGATATCAAAATAAACAGACAGCCAACTAAATGGGAAATGATATTTTCAAACAACAGCTCAGATAAGGGCCTAATATCCAAAATTTACAAAGAACTCATAAAACTCAACAACAAACAAACAAACAATCCAATAAAAAAATGGGAAGAGGACATGAACAGACACTTCTCCCAGGAAGAAATACAAATGGCCAACAGATATGAAAAGATGCTCAGCTTCATTAGTTATTAGAGAAATGCAAATCAAAACTACAATGAGATACCACCTCACCCCTGTTAGATTAGCTATTATCAACAAGACGGGTAATAGCAAATGATGGAGAGGCTGCGGAGAAAAGGGAACTCTCATCCACTGTTGGTGGGACTGTAAAGTAGTACAACCATTATGGAGGAAAGTATGGTGGTTCCTCAAAAAACTGCAAATAGAACTACCTTATGACCCAGCAATCCCTCTACTGGGTATATACCCCAAAACCTCAGAAACATTGATACGTAAAGACACATGTAGCCCCATGTTCATTGCAGCACTGTTCACAGTGGCCAAGACATGGAAACAACAAAAAGCCCTTCAATAGAAGACTGGATAAAGAAGATGTGGCACATATACACTATGGAATACTACTCAGCCATAAGAAATGATGACATCAGATCATTTACAGCAAAATGGTGGGATCTTGATAACATTATACGGAGTGAAATAAGTAAATCAGAAAAAAACAAGAACTACATGATTCCATACATTGGTGGAACATAAAAACCAGACTAAGAGACATGGACAAGAGTGTGGTGGTTACCAGCGGTGGGGGGAGGGAGGACGTGGGAGGGAGGGAAGGAGAGATTTAGGGGGAGGGGGAGGGGCACAGAGAACTAGATAGAGGGTGACGGAGGACAATCTGACTTTGGGCGAGGGGTATGCAACATAATTTAATGACAAAATAACCTAGACATGTTTTCTTTGAATATATGTACCCTGATTTATTAATGTCATCCCATTACCATTAATAAAAATTTATTTTAAAAAAGCTAAGACTAGGAAAAAAAAAAAAAAAAAGGAAATAGATTTGATTAACTTACCCAAGAGCATCAATAAGTTTCAGAGAAAAAGTGGTGTTAGAAGCATCCCACCCAATATTCATTTCTATATATTTAGTATAAATTAGCTACCTTTTAATCCCGTGTAATAAAAACAAGGGCCAGGAGGTAAACGAGACTGAAAATGGCACAGTATCACAAGCAAATCCTCTTGCTTTCAAAGTAGTGCTTTCTTTGCTTTTCTACAAATCACTGCAAGAACTGGACATCTTATCTAAACAGCAGGCCCAACATGGCCTCTCCCACTCCGTCAGCCTCAGTAGCTTCTAACTCACAACAACTTAAAACTTCTTCTCTATTTTTTAGAGAAGAAATAAAAGCAGCTTGGCCTGTGCCTTCAATGTTTATTCTTTGCTGCAAATGAAAATAAATTTGGTTAAGCAAAACTCATCTTAAAAAAAAAAGACTTTGTTCTTTACAAAAACATTTTTTATCAGCCTTTTAGAAAGGTGTTAGATATTAATTTGAGCATGGTGGGTTGGGGTGGTATCCCAGTAGAGCCCAAGCTCTCCGTCGATTAGGCATCCCTGATTCGACTTCCCTATGCAGTGGGACACTCCTGCTTATCAGCAGGGCTGGCAGCCTCTTTGAGACTACTCTTGAGGCAGCTATGAGGAAGCTACTTACAAGTGCCGAGATCAACTGCCACCAGAGGAAAGACACGACCGACACACAAGTTAGTTGCAAGAATCACACAGGCAGTTTATTATTCACAAATCTTTTGGCGTGCCTGGGTACAGCTTAAGGGGGCCCATCAGCATGCTCCTCTTGGCTGTCTTTGGTCAGAGCGGCATGGAGACAGTCCACCTCAACATTGGAGTCTGGGTGACTACCGCAGAAGGGGGCCCCTCAACTTTAGTACCTTTTCTGGCCCGTGTCTTCTAACAGGTGTCAATGTACAGGATTATCACCTCAAACCACCTTTTGGGGAGTTCCTCCCAGGAAGCCTTTTTTATGTTAATGTACTGAAATGTTACATCAAGCCACTTTTAAGGTGTTCCTAGGGAAGCTTCTTGTTTATGTTAACTTACAGAGTTATGACATCAAGCCACTTCTTATCTATGTATAACTCCACACACACACTAACTGGGCCCTGCGCAAAAGTCAGAGTCTGTTTATCATATTTGTACATACTAGATTAATTCTTATCCAGATGGCACAACTTTATTTAATTTCCTTAACTGATTTTATTATATCTTAATTATTTTATATATCTTCCATATTTTTCTATATTTCTACATATTTAATTACTATAACCTTCTAGGCCAAGAGATAAGGAAGAGGATAGGGAAACTCCCAATCAATTGGTTGTGAGTATGATCAGAGATTATGGATCTATTATCAAGAGGCTTAGGGTAATTGGACTCTTAAAGAACAAAATGAAAAAACGTGGCCTCCCCTTCACGGGGGAGGCCATCCCTGAAACTTCTGTACTCACTGCTTCCATGGGTGGTTTCTCCTTGACTGCATAAGCCCTATTTTAGGTTCCTGGACCTCTCTCCTTGTTTGGTAGAGGTCAAATACTTTTATTTGAAATTGGAAGGGTTTTTTTTCCTCAAGGAAGCAGTGTTTCCCTCAATGGGCACAACAGCTCAGGGTGCCCACATGTGATTGCATGCCACAGGGCAACAGGATGCCATTTCCTGATGGAGTAATACCTGTATTTATCTAATCTCTACTACTAAAGTATAGATTGATTAAGGACAAAAACTGAATCTGGCAGAAGAAAGATGGCGACAAAGTAGGCAGACGTTCCAACTGCCAACTCCCAGGACCAAATTGGATAACAGTTTAATTTAAGAACAATCATCTTGAAAAACTAACCTTGGACTAAACTAAGAGGAATCTATAAGCAAGGAACACTGAGGAAGCCACACCGAGACGCAGAAAGGGCTGCCCTGCTCCCAGGAGCGAGGGCGGCCTAGAGGGACTCTCACTAAGGAAGAGTTGCCCTGAGAGATGTGGGTCCTCAGCCCCAGGCCCAGAGCCCCAGTCTAGAGCCCTGGAGCCAAGAAGAGGCGCCCCAGAGAGCATTTAGCTGTGAAAAGAGCCAGTTTTCTGTCCGCGAGAAAGAGACACACCTCTCAAACGCACACTCAGTTTTAAAAGGCCCGCGGGGAAATCCTCATTCTCAGCCACTTACCCAGGCTCGGGCAAGGGAGAGCTGAGAGGACTGGAGTTGCAGGAGGAGAGTGTAAACTTGGAGGCCCAGGGAGAGACTCTGTGGGGGACATTCACCAGAACCCCTGTGCTGAGTCATTCTCCAGTACTGCAGTTGCTATCTTTTTTGGGGGGAGCAATCCCCTCTAAGTGGCATCAGCCTGGGGAAAAGCAGATGCTCCACCCTCAGGAGTCATTCCTATCCCAGGGATGGCATTCTGAGAGACCAGGAAGCAGGGCCCACATCAGTGACTCGGTTTTCTGGTGCTGAGACCAGAGCTTTCCCCAACACTCTCCCGAGTCTGACAGGTGCTTCCACCTCACAAGAAACTCAGCTGAAACCGTTCAGAGAGGGGACAGGCTATACCTCTAGGTCTCAGAGGCCACACCCACAGGATTTCTGGGGCCACACACTACTGAGGTCTATGAAGAAAGTCTAGACAGACTGATACCTAGGGTCAAGGGGCGAGCCACACCCACCACCCTTCCTAATTACTGAATTGCCACAGGCTCTAGACCAGGGGTAGTCAACCTTTTTATACCTACTGCCCACTTTTGTATCTCTGTTAGTAGTAAAATTTTCTAACCACCCTCCGGTTCCACAATAATGGTGATTTATAAAGTAGGGAAGTAACCTTACTTTATAAAATTTATAAAACAGAGTTACAGCAAGTTAAAGCATACAATAATAATTACTTACCAAGTACTTTATGTCAGATTTTCACTAAGTTTGGCAGAATAAATCTTTATAAAACAACTTACTATAGTTAAATCTATCTTTTTATTTATACTTTGGTTGCTTTGCTACTGCCCACCATGAAAGCTGGAATGCCCAGTGGGCGGTAGGGACCAGGTTGACTACCACTGGTCTAGACTCTAGTAGAGTGTTTTCAGCGGCTGAGCCCAACAGGCAGCCAGCAGACAGGCTGCAGGAGGTGGGACTCAGAGAAACTTGACCATTTGAGCAAACTTTCCCCCAGGACCAGAGTGAGTAAAAGCCAGCCTAGGAATGCAGCTTGGTATTTCCATGTGCACCTGGGCCCAGCAGAGGCAGCCACAAACTCTGAATTGCTTGTAGCTCCAAAAAGGTTGCTGAGGGCCAATCACGGGCAGTGTCTCCCATTGGTCTGCACTGGGTTCCTGTGTGGCACATCCTGAAAGCATTGGTTCAGGACCTAACAACCCTTGTTAGAGTGAAAAGCTCCTTACACCAGGCCTACCTGAGGTAAGTTCCACTCTCTGTGATCAGCACCGGCACAGCAGCTCATGTGCATTGGATAAAGTGTAGCTTCACAGTCAGCCAGCCTGGGCACTGGATATTCTGTCCTGCTAGGCTAGATTCCACAGGGGGAAGGGAGAGGCTTGGAGTACGGACATTTAAAATGTAGGTTCCTGTGAGTCTATTGTTAGATCTGGTTGAGGGGCTTAGCCACCTTTGGAAGGGCACAGTCAGCCCCAGGAGAGGACTCTTTCAGGCTTCCTCCCTGAGATCGGGGTCTCACCAGCTGAAAGAACTTCTGCAGAGAGGACTGTTGGCCACACTTGGTCTGAACCTGCTGCTCACCTTGTTGGGGAGAAATAAAATTTGAGTATCCAGCAGTGGCTGAGGGATCAAGCTCTGGAGTAGGGGCCACATTCCCTGGACTGAGCTCCTGACCAAGAGACTCCTGAGGTGGGGGGTCCCACAAACGTTGTATTCACAACCTCAGCTGACCTAACCCACCAAGCATGCAACCTGTAGAAGGGTTGGTTGGGTGAGGCCAATCTGAGCCCACACTACGGTTATACTACAGAAGACTCTGTGGGAAGACCAGGCAGCTGCAAGAGGAGGAGAAAAAGCTGAAAAGTGGAGACAAATCTTACAGAGCTTGGGGTTTTTACAAAGCTGCTGTCATCTCTAAGCAGGAAGAAGCTGATCCTTATACAAAGATTAGCCCCTCCCATAGTACCCAGAAACAGAAAATGCAGACACAAACAGCAAAAAGTGCAGTAGCTACAGACTGGTAGCCCACAGCCGGTTACAAACAACAGCTGACACCAACCCAAGAAGAACTAGAGCCAACACTACTGGTAGTGGGTGACAGACAGCAGCAACACTAGACTCAACTACCTATAAAAGCAGCCCACCCAAATGTGTAGTCTAGCAGGCATCAGACATTGTGGAGAATAAATATGCACAACAGGACAGACATTGCACAGTGTGTAATACATATAATCAAGGTGGACCCTTAGAGCCAGCCAGCCTGAAAGGATAAATGTACCCACAAAAACATCAACAGCACCTAATACTCACTTAGAGCAAGAGGGAAAATAGTACTCTTAAGAAGCTTTCCTACAACAAGGAAAAGAAGTGGCCTGTAGAACTGTAACACCAAGGCCATCTTCATAAAGACACCACAAAAATTTCAAAGTCAGGCAGTGTTACCTAATACACAGACAAAATGGGAAGACAGAGAAATGTGACCCAAATGAATCAACAAGATAAATCCCCATTAAAGAACTGAATGAGATGGAAGTAACCAAAATACTATGCACTTTAAAACAATGATTTTTAGGATGCTCAAGAATCTTAGAGCAACAATATATGGACATAATGAGCACCTAAATAAATAGATAGCAAGCATCAAAAAGGACACTGAAATTATAAAAAAGAACCAGTCAGAAATGACAAATACAGTATCAGAAATGAAGACTGCATTGAAGGAATTAACAGTAGGCTGAATGAAGCAGATGATTGAATTAGCTATTTAGAGGACAAGATAAACAAAAGCACAGAAGCAGAGCAGCAAAAAGAAAGAGGCTCAAAAGTCTGAGGAAACTCTAAGAGAGCTCTGTGACAACATGAAGAGAAACAACATCTGCATCATAGGGGTTCCTGAAGGAGAAGAGAACGAACAAGGAATAGAGACCTGTTTGAAGAAATCATAGCTGAAAAATTCCCTAAATTGATGAGGGGAAAAGTCACACAAGTTCAAGAAACACAGTGAGTTCCATTAAAGAGAAACCCAAGGAAGCCTACAGCAAGACACATCATAATTAGTGGCAAAGTTAAGAGACAAAGAAAGAGTACTAAAAGCTGCTAGAGGAAAGCAGATAATTACCTACAGAGGAGCCCCCATAAGGATGACATCAAACTTCTCACTTGAGGCCAGAAAGCATTAGCAAAAAATACCCAAAGTGATGCAAAGCAAGAACCTACAACCAATATTTCTTTATCCAGCAAGGCTATTGTTTAAAATTGAAAAAAAAAAAAGCTTTCCAACAAACAAAACCAAAAACTCAGGGAATTCATTACAACCAAACCAGTACTGCAAGAAATGTTAAGGAGCCTGCTGTAAAAAGAGCAAAGAAAAAAATTGAGAAAAAGAATTGTAGATTTAAAGAATAAAATGGCAATAAACAACTACATATCAATAATAACTTTAAATGTAAATGGATTAAATGCTGCAATCAAAAGTCATAGGATAGCTGCATGGATAAGAATACAGGACCCATACATATGCTGTCGACAAGTAACCCATTTCAGAACAAAAGATATACATAGACTAAAAGTGAAGGAATGGAGAAAAGTATTTCATGCAAATGGAAATGAAGAAAAAGCTTGAGTAGCAATTCTTATATCTGACAAAATAGACTTTAAAACAAAGGTAAGGGATAAAAAAAGTCACTACATAATGATAAAGGGAGCAATCCAACAGGAGGATATAACCATTGTAAATATCTATGTGTCTAATATAAGAGCACCTAAATTTATAAAGCAGATTTTGTTGGACATAAAAGGGGAGATCAACAGCAATACTATAATAGTAGGGGATTTTAATACTCCACTAATATCAATGGATAGATCCTCTAGACAAAAAATTAACAAAGAAACAACAGCCTTAAATGACACACTAGATCAACTGGATTTAATAGATATCTTCAGAACTTTTCACCCCAAAGCAACAAAATATACATTCTTTTCAAATGCTCATGGTACATTCTCTAGGGTAGACCACATGTTAGGACACAAATGAGTCAATAAATTTAAGAAGATTGAAATCATATCAAGTGTCTTCCTGATCACAATGGCATGAAACTAGAAATCAACTACAATAGAAAAACTGAAAAACATTCAAACACTTGGAGGCTAAATAGCATGCTATTAAAAATGAATGGGTTAACAAAGAAATCAAGGGATAAATCAACAATTTTCTTGAAACAAATGAAAATGAACATACAACAACTCAAAATTTATGGGACACAGCAAAAGCAGTCCTGAGAGGGAAGTTCATAGCATTACAGGCATACCTTAAGAAGCAAGAAAAAGCTCAAATAAACAGCTTAACCCTGCATCTAAAAGAACTAGAAAAAGAACAATAAAAGCCTGGAGGAAGTAGATGGAAGAAAATAATAGAGATCAGAATGGAAATAAATAACATAGAGGCTAAAAAAACAATACAGAAGATCAATGAAACCAAGAACTGTTTTTTTAAAAAACATAAACAAGATTGATGAACCTTTAACCAGACTCATCAAGAAAAGAAGGCCCTGGCCGGTTGGCTCAGCGGTAGAGCATCGGCCTGGCGTGCGGGGGACCCAGGTTGGATTCCCGGCCAGGGCACATAGGAGAAGCGCCCATTTGCTTCTCCACCCCCCCTTCCTCTCTGTCCTCTCTTCCCCTCCCACAGCCAAGGCTCCATTGGAGCAGAGATGGCCCGGGTGCTGGGGATGGCTCCTTGGCCTCTGCCCCAGGCACTAGAGTGGCTCTGGTCACGGCAGAGCGACGCCCCGGAGGGGCAGAGCATGGCCCCCTGGTGGGCAGAGCATCGCCCCTGGTGGGCGTGCCGGGTGGATCCCGGTTGGGCGCATGCAGGAGTCTGTCTGACTGTCTCTACCCATTTCCAGCTTCAGAAAAATACAAAAAAAAAAAAAAAAAAGAGAGAGAGAGCACTCAAATAAATAAAATTAGAAATGAAAGTGGACTGTTTCCAGATCTTGGCTATTGTAAACAATGCTGCCATAAACATGGGGGTGCATTTCTTCTTTTGAATCAGTGATTTGGTGTTCTTAGGATATATTCCTAAAAGTGGGATGGCTGGATCAAAGGGCAGTTCTATTTTTAAATTTTTGAGGAATCTCCATACTGTTTTCCACAGTAGCTGCACCAGTCTGCATTCCCACCAGCCCTGTCAGTGGACGAGTGGATTACACAGCAGTGGTACATATACACAATGGAATACTGTAAGGCCATGAAAAAGAAGGAAATCTTACCTTTTGTGACAACATGGATGGATCTGGAAAATATTATGTTAAGTCAAATAAGCCAGGCAGAGAAAGAACAATATCCTATAACCTCACTCATTTGAGGAATCCAATAAACAGTGTAAACTGAGGAATGGAATAGAGGCAGAGGCAGGATCAAAGGGACCAGAGGGAAAGGGGATGAGAGGATGGGATCAGAGAAGGGAAGGAGATTGGTGAAATTATATATACACAACAGCGTTATAGAGAGCAGAAAAGCACATGCTGGAGGGAAGGGAGCAGGGCGTTGAGGGCAGTGGGGTAAGGGTGAAGTTGTGTGGAACATGGAGGTGGGGGGATATATTCAGTAGAACACTTGAATCTATGTTAACACAATAAATTAAAATCAACAAAGTATACAATTCAAAAAAAGAAGAAATGAAAGTGGAGAAGTAACTGACACCACAGAAATACAAAGGATTGTAAGAAAATACTATGAAGATCTGTATGCCATAAAATTGAACAACCTAGGCGAAATGGATAAATTCCTAGAAACATACAATCTTCCAAAACTCAATCTGGAAGAATCAGAAAACCTAAACAAACTGATTAAAACAAATCAAATTGAAATAGTTATCAAAAAACTCCCAGCAAACAAAAGTCCTGGACCAGATGGCTTTACAGGTGAATTTTACCAATTATTCAAAAAAGAACTAACTCCTATCCTTCTCAAGCTATTTCAAAAAATTCAAGAGGAAGGAAGACTTCCAAGCTCCTTTTATGAGGCAAGCATTATCCTCATTCCAAAACCAGGTAAAGACACTACAAAGAAAGAAAACTATAGGGCAATATCCCTGATGAACTTAGATGCTAAAATTTTCAACAAAATATTAACAACCAAGATCCAGCAATACATGAAAAAAATCATACATCATGATCAAGTGGGATTTATTCTGGGGAAACAAGGCTGGTACAATATTTGCAAATCAATCAATGTGATTCATCACATAAACAAAAGGGAGGATAAAAATCATATGATAATATCAATACATGCAGAAAAAGCATTTGATAAAATCCAGCACCCATTTATGATCACAACTCTTAGAAAAGTGGGAATACAAGGAACCTACCTCAACATGATAAATGCCATCTATGAGATACCCACAGTCAAAATCATACTCAATGGGCAAAAATTAAAAGAAATCTCATTAAGATCAAGAACAAGGCAGGGGTACCCCCTTTCACCACTCTTATTCAATATAATTCTGGAAGTCCTACCCACAACAATGAGACAAGAAGAAGAAATAAAAGGCATACAAATTGGAAAAGAAGTAAAACTATCATATTTATTGATGACTTGATACTGTACATAGAAAATTCTAAAGTCTCAGTCAAAAAACTACTAAACCTGGTAAATGAATTCAGCAAGGTGGCAGGATATAAAATTAATTTCAGAAATCAGTGGCATTTTTATACATCAACAATAAGCTGTCTGAAAGAGAAATTAAAAAAACAATCCCCTTCACTATAGCAACAAAAAAATTAAGTAGGAGTAAATTTAACCAAGGAGGTAAAAGTCTTGTACTTGGAAATTATAAAACATTGATAAAAGAAATCAAGGAAGATATAAACAAGTGGACACATATACCGTGTTCATGGATAGAAAGAATAAACATCAGTAAAATGTCTATATTACCCAAAGCAATCTATAAATTCAATGCAATTCCTATTAAAATACCAATGGCATGCCTCAAAGATATAAAATAAATACTACAAAAATTCATATGGAACCAAAAAAAGAACATGAATAGCCCCAGCAATCTTGAAAATGATGAATAAAGTGGGATGTATCACACTTCCTGATATCAAGTTATATTACAAGGCCATTGTACTCAGAACAGCTTGGTACTAGCATAGGAACAGGCATACAGATCAACAGAACAGAACAGAGAATCCAGAAATAAAGCCACACCTTTATGGTCAATTGATATTTGACAAAGGAGGTAAGAGCATACAATGGAGTAAAGAAAGTCTCTTTAATAAATGGTGCTGGGAAAATTGGACAGGTACATGCAAAAAAATGAAACTAGACCACCAACTTGCACCATTCACAAAAATAAACTCAAAATGGATAAAAGACTTAAATGTAAGTCGTGAAACCATAAACATCTTGGAGGAAAACATAGGCAGTAAACTCTTCGATATCTCTCGTAGCAATATTTTTGCTGATTTTTCTTCATGGGCAAGGGAAATAAAGGACAGGATAAACAAATGGGACTATATCAAACTGAAAAGCTTTTAGAGAGCCAAACACACCATGAACAAAATAAAAAAACAACCCACACAGTGGGAGAACATATTCTCCAATATGTCTGATAAGGGGTTAATAACCAAAATTTATAAAGAACTTCTAAAACTCAACACCAGGAAGGTAAGCAATCCAATTAAAAAATGGGCAAAAGAAATGAATAGACGCTTCTCCAAAGAGGACATACAGATGGCCAATAGGCATATGAAAAAATGTTCAACTTCACTAATCATCAGAAAAATGCAAATTAAAACCACAATGAGACACCACCTCACACCTGTCAGAATGACACTCATTAACAAAACAACACACAATAAGTGCTGGTGAGGGTGTGAAGAAAAAGGAACTCTCCTGCACTGCTGGTTGGAATGCAGATTGGTGCAGCCACTGTGGAAAACAGTATGGAGGTTCCTCAAAAAATTAAAAATGGAACTGCCTTTTGACCCAGCTCTCCCACTTTTAGGAATATATCCTAAGAATACCAAATCACTGATTCAAAAGAAGAAATGCAGCATTGTTTACAGTAGCCAAGATCTGGAAACAGTCCAAGTGTCCATCAGTGGACAAGTGGATTAAAAAAGCAGTGGTACATATAAACAATGGAATACTGTGCGGCTGTCAAAAATATGGAAATCTTACCTTTTGTGACAACATGGATAGACCTGGAGATTATTATTCTAAGTGAAATAACCAGGCAGAGAAAGAAAATATCATATGATCTCACTTATATGTGGAATTTAATGAACAAGTGAACTGAGGAATAGACTAGAGGCAGAGGCGAGGTCTCAGGGTCCAGAGGGACAGCTGTCAGAGGGCAGGAGGATGGGATCAGAGAAGGTGAAGGGATTAGTGAACTATATATACATAACACAGAGATACAGATAATAGGACAGCAAATCCTAGAGGGAAGGGGAGGGAGTTAGGGGGAGAGGGCAAAGGGGGTATAAAAAGGGACACAGGGGTGGGCATGAGTGAGTTATATTCAGTGGGACACTTGAGTCCATGTAAACACAATAAATTAAAAATTAATAACAATTTTTTTAAATAAACAAAAAAGGAATATAATGGAAAAAAGGTGTTATCTACAGATGGTTTTGCAGTATAAATAGAGCTATGAATGGGTGTTAAATTTGAAGTAGACCGAGGTCATGCAGCAGAGTAAACTTAGTTCAGAGTTTCATCAGAAACAGAAGTCTGCTGCTTGAGCAGCACCCATCATAATGATGAGCTGACTGAGCCCAACACAAGAGGAGAGAGCCTAGTTCAGTGAGCAGAGGAGCAGCATCCTGAGCAGGGAAATCCTGTGGGTGAAATTGGGAACCCTACACACCCTGTCTGCCTGTGTGCAGTGCCTCCAACCTGGAGCTACAAGACCTCCTTTCCCCTGAGCCTCTGCCGTGACTAATGCCTAATGAACCTTGAGGAATCAGAGTGTGTGAACAGACCCCAGCTTCTCTCGGGTGGCTCTTGGAATCTGTGAAGCAACTGGTACCTCTGAGGTGAGCCCTGGCCATCTTGACATCCTTTGTCCTTCCATCTCTGGTTTCATCAACACACTCCAGAGATCTGGGTCTTTGGCTCAGTCTCACTCCAACTTCTTACTAGATCGTGTTCCCACTGAGCGTCATCTGGCTGGACCCTGACACTTTGCTGTGGGTGCTAAATGTAGGCCTCGGGCACGCAGCCTGGAAACAGTCTTTGGGGAGATCCCGCCATCCCAGTCTCTCCCTCGGTGGAGAGAGCACTAACAAGACTGTCAATCTTGGATTCAAGCTTAAGTTCTATGCATTTTATTAAATTTAGTCATTAAACCTATGAATTCCTATTTTCCTCATCTAATTAAGGATATAATTAACTACCCTCTCCAGTTTTTAGTGTGGTTAAATAAAAACAAAGTATAATGAATTCAATTTTACTGGCTCCCAGGACCTGTCTTCACATCAGCTTTCTAAGTGCTATAGATTTCTCTAAGAATGTCCAATGAGAAATCTAATGCTTTATTTCCATAGTTAGCCTAATGGGATCTGTGGACACTACAACACTCGAGACACCAGCCTCCCTTTGTAGCTGCTCCTTACATGCCCACCAGGACCTGTGTGGATCAGCTAGTTGGTCAGCAATGTGGCTTAGACCTTGGACAGGTCAAATGGCCAGAGATATAGCAAGAGCCTGGCTGGACCACCCAGCAGCTATCAAAGGGAGGAAGTTACCGTGGGTAACAGATCTTCAAATCTCAGATACAGCAGCTCACCCAAAATATAATTTCACATACACACAAGGTGTAAGGACTCACAGACCAAACACTGGTCTCATTTGGCTCAATCTTTCCCACTGTTATTGTTGGCAAAGCCACTTTTAAAGACAATAGGCAGATTTGAACATAAGTAACTATACCTACATAATGTGGCCAAACAGTAATGTGACCTATTTTGAAATGCACTTGGCAAAACCAAATGGATATGGTTAAAACATTTAGAGAAAGTTGTTTTACAAAACAAACAAACAAACAGAAAAGTATATTGTTCAAAAATGTAACTTAATGTCCAATATATTGCAAACTAGTCAAAAAAAGAAGAGGGTCCTCAAAAGTAATATGTACTCTTGTCTAGGAAGTACTGGTAATTTAAAACTGGAGTCTTTTGTCACAGTATATTTGGGTTCTTGAACAGAAACTCTGTTCTTCAAGACAAAGGATGCTCAGCTGATGAAGAAATCAAGTAAAATCTGCCGTGTCAGGCATTGTGCTAGGAACTTGCATCTACTTTTCAGTGAATTCACATAGGATGCCATTTCCCTAATGAGGAAAGCACTCAGAGAGATGAGTGACACACCCACAGGGCAGAGCCAGCAATTGCGGGAGTTAAGGGCTTTTCCATTTCAACCCACTGATTTCTCTGCAAAAGGCAGATCTATAACAAAGCACTTCTTACCCAGCCACCTGACAAGCCTCATCACACAAGTATGGTTGTCACAGTGGGGCTGAGGGACAAGAGGTAGGAACTCTACAGAGAATGTCAAAATGAGCTGCACTTCTTAGTTGACTAATGAGTTATGCTTACCAGTTTGTGCTTATGACACCACAATCAAAATGGCAGTCAATGGAGTAATTTTTTATACTGTAGAAAGTCAAGAATGGTAACTTTACCTTCCACAGTGGACTCTAGCCCCAGGGTTTCTATTATCTAAAACTATCAAAATGCAAATCCAACCAAGATGCTAATGTGGTAGCCAATGTGTAAACTGGTACAAACCTGTTAGCAAAAACTATTAAAATTTTAAATGTGGAACTTTTTTTACTAAATAGTTTCTTATCTAGAAATATAACTATAGTAATACCATGTACTACCCAAAAATATACATACATATACGCAAGAACACTCGTTTCAGGATTGTTTATAAACGTGAACATTTTAAAACAGCTCACATCTCACCCTGGCTGGTTGGCTCAGTGGTAGAGTGTGGGCCTGGAGTGCAGGAGTCCCGGGTTTGATTCCCGGCCAGGGCACACAGGAGAAGCACCCATCTGCTTCTCCACCCTTCCTTCTCTTCTTTCTCTCTGTCTCTCTCTTCCCCTCCCACAGCCAAGGCTCCATTGGAGCAAAGTTGGCCTGAGTACTTAGGATGGCTCCATGGCCTCCACCTCAGGTGCTAGAATGACTCCGGTTGCAATGGAGCAACACCCCAGATGGGCAGAACATTGTCCCCTGGTGGGCATGCCAGGTGGATCCCAGTCAGGTACATGCGGGAGTCTGACTGCTTCCCCACTTCTAACTTTGGAAAAATAAATAAAATATTTAAAAAAAAGATTCACATTTGTGACGCCTCATGTTTTTTGTTTTTGTTTTTGTTTTTAATTTTTATTAATTTTTAATTTATTGTGTTTACATGGATCCAAGTGTCCCACTGACTACAACTCCCTCACCCCCCACCCCTGTGTCCCTTTTTATACCCCTTTTACCCCCTCCTTCTAACTCCCTCCCCCTCCCTCTAGGATTTGCTGTCCTGTTATCTATATAACTGTGTTATGCATATATAGTTTCATTAATCCCTTTACCTTCTCCGATCCCATCCCCTCATCCCCCTTCCCTCCAACTGCTGTCCCTCTGGACCCTGTGACCCCACCTCTGCCTCTATTCTGTTTCTCAGTTCACTTTGTTCGTTAGATTCCACATATAAGTGAGATCATATGATATTTTTCTTTCTCTGCCTGGTTTATTTCACTTAGGATAATAATCTCCAGTGTCAGTCAGTGGATAAGTGGATTAAAAACTGTGGTACATATACACAATGGCATACTACGTGACTATGAAAAAGAAGGAAATCTTACCTTTTGTGACAGCATAGATGGACCTCATATTGTTTTGACAAAACTTTTTCTTTAAGCTCAAAAAGTTGAGCAGCAAGAAATGTGGCTCTTAAACCAGCAACTTAGGAACAACAGTGCTTTTCGAAGGCCTCATTTTAAAATAAGTCCTCTCCACACATGCCCCAAGTCTGTGACGCCATAACCCACCCCCAGCCTCCGGGAAGGACTGAGTTCTGAGTTTACCTTTCCCTGCTTCAAGCTGTTTTGTTCTACCTGTCTCTTAAGCTTCATGTAAGAATGTTTCAATAAAGACAAGAAAGAGAGACAGTAGGGATGGATGAAAAGAAAAGGAAGCAAGGGAAATTTCATGTTTTTATGCTAGAAAAAGTGAATCTTTCTCTTTGCCCTTCTAAACCTAATCCATTTTTCTCTACCTGAAAGGTAGGTATGTCAGCAACTTCCTAAGGATAAATTAAAAACATTGGGGCTGGACATGCCCTCCGTGCTCCACCCCAGAAATTCTGGTGCAAGGTATGTGTGTTTCAGTTTGTATGTAGGTGTAGAGAGGCATGGGGAGGGGGAAACATCTGTATTTTAAATACCCAGGGGTGGTTCTGACTCACTCAAAGTGTAAGTTTTGAATGACTCTAACAGAGAAGAGGGTCTGGAGTGATGTCTGCCACAGAAGATTCTGCCCACTGATCAAGATTTCTTCTGAAAAGGTCACTTATCAGCCGTGCCAAGCTCCAAGGCACAGAGAGGTTCACAGCCCCCAAAATATTGGCCTGAACACATTAGCCATGACCTGTATCAGTATCATCTGTGAATTTGAATATTGACTTGAATTTCAATAACACGGTCCTGCTCACTCTTAGCCTCTCTTGACTTCCCACTCATTCATCAAGTGTGTATCGAGCTCCTACAAGGTGCCCAGCCCCTGATATGGCAAAGATTGGGAATACAGCAGAGAAGGCAGACACCTTCCCTCTTGGAGAGTCTCCAGGAGGCGAGAGAGTAAGCAGTAACCCTACAGACAGCCACCTAAGAGGGATTGTTAAAAAGTCAGGAGACCCACAGGATTGTGTCAAGGTATGTGATGGAGGTCTGCTCCTCTCTGGGGACCAGGAAAACCAGCCTGTGAAAGGAATGGTTAAGCTGAGTTCTAAAGGGTAGTAAGAGTCAGCCAGGCAAAGAGTATTGGGAAAGAGCACATGCCACACATTTTTAACTACATAATAGTCGGTACACTTTGTCCCTAGAGGAGACATCCTTCCAATTCTCTGTCATGATCCATCAGAGACATGGCACTCAGGACAATGAAGTAGAGCCAAGGAGTCTTTAAGAGACCCTCAAACCACCTCACGTTCTAGCAGGTTAATTCTAACCAAGGGCTAGGTTACTTTAGCTTAATTCATGCATTCATTCATCATTCACTCAGCAATTTTTTTTTAATTTTTCCCTTGATTTGAGGTGGGGGGGAGGATAGAGACAGAAAAAGAAGCATCAACTCATTGTTTCAGTTAGTTCTTCCATTTAGTTGTGCACTCATTGGTTGTTTCTCTTACATAGCTTGATTGGGGATAGAACTTGCGACCTCAATGTGCCAGGACCATGCTCTATCCACGGAGCCCCGTGGCCAGGACCAGCAATTTCTCAGACACTGCACCAAATGAAGAATACTAAGCTTAATCAATCACCATCCCTTGCCTCCAAAAACTCACCACGGATTAGGGAAGACACACTAACAGGCAATTGTAAACTAGAACATAATATGGGAATAGAGATAATCCTAAACTCAAGAAATGTGAGAACTAAATGAGATACTATGCTTGCACACCAGGTGCTTAGAAGAGTGTCTGGCACAAAGTAAATGTTCCATAAATATGAATCCTCATCACTAGAAGATGACAGTGTATGGGACACCGGGCAGGGTGGAATAAGGTATTATAAGAGCACCTGACTGGAATGTTTAGGAAAGGTAGGGATAACACGGAAGCTGGATTCGAAGGATGACGAGAAGCAGTCACTCTGTAACATCTCAATCGGAGAATTTCAACAATCATGGTCAGCCTACAGTGTGCTTACTATGCATCAGACACTAAGCAAAGTGGGCCTCCTTTTACAGGTGAGGAAATGAAGGCCCCAAATGATGAAATAGCTAAGGGTCACACACACAGCAAATGGAAGAACCAAGGTTTGAAACCAAGAGGATCTTTATCTAGAGGCCATTTTTTTCTGTGTAGTCACATTTTTTCTATTTCAAAACAAATATTTAAACACTGGAACACATTTGGATCACTCTGCTTCCAGCTGTGATCCCGTGGCACAGTCTTTGCTTGGAGGAATAGGAAACCAGTAATTCTCAAGATACTGTGTGCGTGCCTAGCCTCCTACCTCTGTCTGGCCCTTGCAGGTTGCCTGCCTGAGGACAACGTACAGGTGTCTCAACCACTCCCAGAGTTACAAACAGCCCTGGGAACAGGACGGGGGTTTGACATAGTGACAGTCAATGCTTAAATGAGCAGCAAAATTTAGAGAATCTTCCATGGGAAATGGAATCAGTGGGAGACAGAGCATTTACCACTTTTTGCTCTCACAGCATAAAAGTTTCTCTTCCGCTATGAAAGAAAGTTTCCTAACTCTGTCCCCCCTTCCCTCACTCTATTTCCCTTTAAAATATTTCATTTGGTAGGCGAGACACTCATTAAGACACTAAAATTATGACAGTCCTATGGATATGCATTAAACAAGGGATCCTTGCAGCGAACCTTCTCGTGGTGAATAAATCTGATTAAGCTGGCTGTTGACCATAGATCACTGTATACAAACATGCACGTGCACACTCGTGCACACACGCCAACTGTAAAACCATCACAGACTCCAACTAGGGCCCCGCTGTTAGAAGTTCCCCATTAGTGATAACAATTGCCGGGTGACAGTAGTTCACCATATACCTCATTTAGAACCAGACAACTCTTATGAGGATTCTAGGAGGATGCAGGTTATTCACTATCAGAGTGAATCTTAACTTCTTGACCATTCATCTTTACCCCTTCTGTAAATTCTGGGCTCTGCTGGTAGCCAGCCTTCCAAACTCTAATAATTACTGGTTTTATTTGTTTGTTTAGTTGTTTGTTTGTGTTGTTGTTGTGTGTTTTTTTAGAGAGAAAGAGAGAGATGGAGGAACAGACAGTAAGGGAGAGAGATGAGAAATATCAACTCATAATTGCTGCAACTTAGTTGTTCATTGATTGCTTTGTCATATGTGCCTTGACCAAGGGGGCTCCAGCTGAGCCAGTGATCCATTACTCAAGCCAGCGATCTTGGGCTTCAAGCCAGTGACCTTTGGGGCTCAAGCCAGCAACCATGGAGTCATGTCTTTGATCCTGCGCTCAAGGTAGTGAGCCCACACTCAAGCCAGATGAGCCTGTGCTCAAGTTGGTAAGCCTACACTCAAACCGGCGACCTCAGAGCTTTGAACCTGGGTCCTCTGCATCCCAGGCAGACGTTCTATCCCCTGCACCACCTCCTAGTCAGGCTACTACTGTTAATATTAATAAAGATATTGGACTATCGAGAAGAAAGTGGGTTTTGGCACTGAAGGGACACCGTCCACCCACTGCAGGGTTATAGCATTCAGGTTTCATTATCATTAATGTGACTTGTGCCAGAGAAAGATCTGCACATGCAGACATGACTCTTCCTGGACACATACTGTTTTCCCCTCATTATAGGGACATTTTTAAGAATATTCAAAATACAACAAAAATTAGGTGTGTCATGAGCCTACAGGACACACTGTACATTTTATAGTATAAAAAAATGTCAAGTTGGCTATAGATAAGGGATTTGTGGTATGGCAGGATGGTTCCTTCCTTGCATGGCAGAAGTTTGAATTTAGATGCTCCTTAGGGTTCCACTTGGTTTCACAGCTTGATGAAGGTGCCAGGCTCTCTGAGCATACAGGCCAGAGATATCTGCCCAGGAAGTTCAGACCAGGGTCCTGCAGAGCCATGCAGGAATTCAGAGGTGAAAGCATACTACTGATCCTAGAAATCTTGAGGTCTGCTGAAATGGTCCAGCTATTGTATATATGTTTCATGCTGTCACCAGAGGAAAAGTCGAGTCTGTCAGAGCCTGCTCACAGGGTGCAAAATCAAGTTTTAACCTGCTTTACTTCCTCCTTGGTGAGTAGCTATGCTTCTCCAGAGTGTGTGTGTGTGTGTGTGTGTGTGTGTGTGTGTGTGTGTGTGTGTGTGTGTGAGAGGGAGAGAGAGAGAAACAGAGATGAGAAAAGAGAAAGAGAAAGAGACATGACATTAACACAGAGAATGATGCAAGGGTTGCTTGAAGTGATCAAGCTGCAAACCACTGAACTTGGATTTGCCATTCATACGACTTCCTGAATACCAAAGACTGGCCATAATGTTGTTACATACATGCACATATACATATATGTGAATGCACACATGTTCACCCAGAAACTGGGTATGAAATAGATTTACTATCATTTCTCTTGGTCTTTGGGAGGACAGGGAAGCCAAGGATAGAAGTGAGCTAAGCATGAGGATTCCTGGCCATTCTCTCCCTTTTAAGACTGACCTTGTACAAGCTCAGGAGACCTTGTACAAGCTCAGTGATGTTTTTATGATAAACATCACTAGTGTACCATGGCAATAATCACATATACTCCCATAGGCCTTTAAGTGCTGAAATGTGTTTCATTGCTCAGACATCCCCTAACACTGCTCTTGGTCCCAGATTCTTAAACTGCTAACCATTTTGTCCCTACAATCTGGAGATCTAAGAAAACCAGAGGAAAAAAGCAGAGTTTACCACAACCCCTTTCTTGAATAAACAATCTATGCAATTTTACCATTGATGGAAAGAACCTGTTTTTGAGAAATCCCAGGTGGACTGTACCAAATGGTACAAAACCACATTCACATTATCATTAAAATAGCAATTTAATTTCTATCCTTCTCTACTCACAGTTATAGGCTGATACAAGTAGACTGGATGAACTCCAGTTCAGTATCTATTTTTACAAAATATAAGAAGCAGGGAAACCACAGTGGTGGGGGGGTCTCTGACTGTACCTGCCCACCTGCCCACCTGTACTGGCAAAACAAAGTCTGCATCTGAAGTAGTTTCCAGAGAATTCAGCCTGGAGGCCATGAAGACATCTCCCTATGAGTCGAACTTAGAATCAATACAAGTCCCACAAACAGGAAACCATTTAAATATTCAGAAAAAGATTTAAATTAATTCACAATCTTTCCACTAGTGGATATTTTTCATGACATTTAGTAATTTAACCAATCTCTGAAAGTCAGTATCAACTCAATCTAAAATTTACAAGCATCAGCTCTTTGAACTGGCTGAGGCCTTCCCTATCAGAGTCAACTCCCCGCCACTGTCCTCCTTCCCCAGCAGAGCCACTTCACTAAGCCCTGGAGGTACACCACAGCCAAGTAACTCCCCAAAGGAGAAAGTGCCTGAGGACTGGAAAAGAGAAAGTAGTTCCCTCCTGCTAGCCCAGCCAGAATCATTTACCCCTGAGCATCAGTCAAGGAAGAAGCCAAGGCTGGCTCTTAAACAGGCATCCCATAGGGAGGACAAGGCTGGGTCTGCAGGTAGGATTTGTTTCTTTTGGTCTAGATGAGTAACATTCAGATCATAGCTCTTCAGCTGTAAGCAGATCTGTTCACATCTGTGGCTAGAGAAGCTTTCTATTTCTCTACTAAAAACATAGATAGATGATAGATGATAGATAGATAGATAGATAGATAGATAGATAGATAGATAGATAGACATATAGATATAGATATATAAACACATATAGATATATGTCAAGACACAGAGATGTTCTCATTCAATGGTAATTGCAAATGTGACTCCTGGCATGTTTCACTCTAAGGAACATTGGTGTGAGGCCAGAGTCAGCTACTCTGACATCTTATATGAATCGTTTTCACTTTGGTCTTCTCTGGGCCTCTTAGCAAAGCAGAACCTTTAGCTAGTATTGAACCATCAGCCATGATGGGTAGAGGGAAGGAGGAAAGAATTTCCTCATGCTTTTCTGTCTGGACCATACATACCAGCTTCCCCAGAGAATAAGCTCATTAAAGAGTATTCTCACACAAGCCCAAAATGAATATGGACAAAGTAGCTCAGGCCTTGCCACTTATCCGCACAAACACTGCACCAATAAACACTCAGAAAGTAACTTGTCAGAGGCCACTCAATACCATGAGTCCAACCTAGTTCTATCTGCCTCAAAAAAGTGCACAATCTTTCTGTTGTGTAGCACTGCTTGACATTTTTCTTAAGGCTTCTCAGGACTGTAGCACTGAAGGTAACATTCACTATTACAACAAACAAGCCCAAAACCGCACATCGGCTCTAACAGAATAGAAGTTTATTTCTTGGACACATAGAGTCTGAAATGAATATTCCTGATAGAAGGCAGCTCTCCTCCAAGTAGTGAGTCAAGGATCCAGGCTCCTTCTACTTTGTGGCTCTGCCATTTCAACCTGTGACTTTATGGTGGTCAAGTTCCTCTTCATCAGGAAGGTGGAAAGGGGAGGGCATAGAGGATCGTTCTAGGGCCAGGCCTAGAAATGAGGATGATTCCTCCCTCTAGACCCTTTACAGCAGCAAGAGATGAAAGAAGTTCTGATGACAGTGGCAGAGCCTTCATCATGTGTCTTCATGCAGAAAACCAGAAGGGTGAGGCCCGGGGTTTAACATAGAGTCTGGCAAATGCAAAGTACTTATTTCAATTCCCCCCGTAAGGAGTAAGCACCGTGATGCACAGACTACAATATGAGTATTGGGGTTAAAACATGGTCCCATGATAAAGGAGAGCCCACTCATTCCAAGAAAGCAAAGAGCATATTATTTTGCATACAGTAGAAACACAACCTTTTTTAAAAATGAAGACCTGCCTGACCTGTGGTGGCGCAGTGGATAAAGCGACAACCTGGAAACGCTGAGGTTGCTGGTTCAAAACCCTGAGCTTGCCTGGTCAAGGCACATATGGGAGTTGATGCTTCCTGCTCCTCCCCCCTTCTCTCTCTCTCTCTCCCCTCTCTATAATGAATAAATAAAATCTTTAAAAAAAAAAAAAAAATGAAGACCGTAGCAATTTTGCTGAGCTGTTGACCCCTGTTTCCTTCCATCTAGTAGGTAAATTATAGTTTTCACTAATAAGGGTTGTTGAGAATAATATCAGAATTTCTTCATAAGAAATTTGATAAAATGACCGAGCCAGTTGGCTCAGTGGTAGAGTTTCACCCTGGCATGTGGATGTTCTGGATTTTGTTCCTGATTTGGGCACACAGAAGAAGCAACCATCTGCTTCTCTTATACCCCCTTCCCTTTCCCCTTCTCTCTCTCTCTCTCTCTTTTCTCCTACCACAGCCATGGCTCCATTGGTTCAAGTCCATCAGCCCCGGACACTGAGGATAGTTCCTTGGAGCCTCCACCTCAGGCACTAAAAATAGCTCAGTTGCAAGCATGGTCCCAGATGGGCAGAGCATCAGCCCCAGATGAGGATTACCGGTTGAATCCCAGTTGGGGCACATGCAGGAGTCTGTCTCTCTATCTCCCCTCCTCTTACTTGGAAAAAAAGAAAAAAGACTTTTTTAATAAAATGATAGCAAAAGTAAAAAAAATAGGATATTATTAAATATTTATCTTTTCTACTTTATTTATTTATTTACCATATTTCCTCATGTATAAGATATACCCTTTTTCAAAAAATTTGGGGTCTAAAAACTGGGTGTGTCTTACACAGTGCTTGTAGGTTTTTTTATTTGCATTTTCTGCTTTTTCGCATGGATGAGGAGTTGTACGAATTTTACAATGAATAAAACTTGAGTTCAATAACTTTATGTAATACATTTATTTTCAAATTTCAGGCCCCCTAATTAAGGTATATCTTATACATGGGAGTGCCTTATACTAGGAGAAATATGGTGTTTTTAGAGAGAGAGAGAGACATTGGTGGGGGAACAGACAGGGACAGACAGACGGGAAGGGAGAGAGATGAGAAGCATCAATTCTTCATTGTGGCACCTTAGTTGTTCATTGACTGCTTTCTCATATGTGCCTTGACTGGAGGACTCCAGTTAGCCAGTCACCCCTTGCTCAAGCCAGCAACCTTGGGCTCAAGCCAGTGACCATGAGATCATGTCTATGATTCAACACTCAAGCTAGCGACCCTGAGCTTAAGCTGGTGAACCCAGGCTCAAGCCAGATGAGCCTGTGCTCAAGCTGGCAACCTTGGGGTTTCGAACCTGGGTCCTCTGCATCCCAGGCTGACTATCTACTGTGCCACCACCTGGTCAGGCTTTAGTTTGTCTTTTTAAATAATAAATACTCATAAACATAATTGAGTTAAGAAAAGTACTACTTTATTTCAAGCCTATGAAACCCATAGAACAGTTTTAGGTTACTATTAAGAATCAATAGAACTGTTACTGTCAAGTCAAAGTTCATTTCAAATCTCACCAAAGATTTTGATACCTCTTGTAATAGAGGTATTACATTGTACAATACCTGAATATTTGTTACTCTTCAAATGTATTTTTCTATAAAATTAAATTGGGGAAAACATTGACAAATTAGACACAGAGAGCCCAGGATTGATGAAACATGGTTTTGTTCACAACAAAGGGCAAACATATATGGTAGCTGGTTTGGTCTTATTGCTTAGCTTACGAATCATCATTTTGGGCAGACACAGGGTCACTCTGAAGTGCAACATGTTATACCCAGTCGTCCCCTTGATCACTAAGCCAGTCCCTCTATAGAGCAAGAAAATACCTTAGCCAGTCAGAGGTGCTCATTTTTAGCATCAGAAATTTTACCTTACATGGATTTTAATCATGCCGTTTGCTGATGCATTTTAAGACTCTTTTTGTAAGGGCTTATTGCCTACATCTGTGTGAGTGTGTACCAATGTACATGGGTATGTACGGGTATGCAGCTGTTTACAACTCGGGGTTCCTCCCTGATTGCACAAATTCATTCATGAAATGTCTCAGGCAATTTCATTTTCATACCCTGAAATGAAAGAACATTAAACCTTCTGACTTTAGTACCCTTAACCTATTTAAAATAGCAACCATCATGCCTATGTTCTCCACCCTCCAAATTTATCCTCTGTTCCTATTTGTTGTGTTGTTTTTTTTAAGGGGCATCAAATGTCTCTGTTCTCTTGATGGCATTATCATCGGCTCTTCATCCCTGTCTAATAGAAAAGAGAGGTGAAATTTTCTTCGCCCTCTCTTGCGCTTTTACGTCTTCATCTTAGAGCTGCTTTCACCAGTTTGACTTGATTCTTTCAAGTCTTTGTCACTCCAGTGTCTGCTGTTTGGGAATCTGCCCCAGTTTTCTTCGTTTTCTTTTCTTTTTCTTTTTTTTTCCCTATTCACATTTTAATTTCATCTTTTCCTTATATGAAATTGCTTTCTTCTTCCTTTCTGTTTTATAGCAACTAAAGAAAATATTTTCTTGTGTCCAATATTTTTCTCATTAAAAAATACAGTTATTCCAAACTTATGTGCTGCTTATGCAAGTAGGCTCCATAGATGATATTTTTGACTTTGTATAAAGTTATTAAACTTTGTTTTCTTAACATTCATTTACTAAAAATAACATCTATGTTTTCAAACATCAGTTATTTTCTAAAAGAAATAGCTGAATTGCATGTATTTCTGTGCATCAGTAACCTGAGACCTTCCTCTCACTCTCTTTTGTATTATCTGTTGCTGAACAGCTTTATAAAAATATTTAGAGATGATCAGCCTGGGATAGAGGTACAAGTTTTAAAATCTGACTACTAAAGAAAAATCTGACTATATTTAAATCCATATTTTTTTCTTTCCTTATTTTTTTCTTTTTTATTTTAAATCTGTATTTTAATTATTCACTTGTCATTCTGTTGAGCAATGAGTTGGACTAGCATTATCTATGCCTCAAAGTTCTCTTTAGCCAATTGACAGCAAGCAGCCCGACTCCCACCCTTATTGATATATAATCAACAGAAAGCTTCCCTCTTCCTGTTCCATACCCACTGGTCCCAGAACAGTGGACCCAACAATCAAAAATATTTTCCAAGTTGGACTTAGAAAACACTTTCGCTTTCAGTAGAGAAGCCAGATAATTATACTACTCCATCTAGCAAAGAGTCACATGCGTTTAAGTAGAGAACAAATGCCTTCAACAAGGATTTCGACGATTATTGAACACAAGAAAAGAGTGGGACAAAGGAAAGAGATAGAAGAAATGAACCTGCGGTCAGGACAGTAGAAACACACAAAGATAGACTATTAGGCCCATTCCTATAAAAACGTTAACCACTAACATTTATAAAAGACATCATATAATCTGCGCCGCACACAGTGCAAAGCCATTTATGTGACTTAGCTCCCCTCACTGACCCAATGAATAATGAATGTGTTATTATTATCCCTACTTTACAAAGGAAGACACAGAGGTATAGTAAGTTTCAGTAACTCACCTAACATTCGGCTAGAAAGGGGATTGTAAGCTCCAGAGCCAGTGTGCTTGCCGCCTGCAGCTCATGACGTTGGTGCCCTGGGGCCCAGCACTTCCTCATAAGAAATGTAAAATGCTTGTTTTCTCTCTTACATTTCTCCTCTGACCCCTTCCCTGCACCTCAGCCTTCTCCCCTGGGATCCTGATCAGCTTCAACCCTGGACCCCAAATCTCTGGGTGTTCTTGCACTTGTAAGGCCATCTCTCTCTGTGCCTATCCTGGGCCCCCCTTAGCTCTGTGTTAGTGAAGAAAAGCCACTGGGCTAGAGTCAGAGCTCTTCCTAGTCCTGATGTCCTCTTTAGAAATGTGGCTCTCCACGCTAAAGGTCCAAGCCATCAACACAAGGCTTCGAATCATGCGAGAGGCCACCTGCCAGCTGGTCAATCACTGAGCAGACATGCACTCAGCCGCGAGCAGGAGCCAAAGCCCTCAGGTACAGCCCACTCCACGGATTCACTCTCACTGAAGCTGGGCCATGAGGGACCCCACAACAGCACAAACCCTTGTCATTTCATTCTCCTCAAAATAACTGGCCCTGCCTTTCATACTCTGGAGTATTTTGGACATTTCTCATAGTGCTGTGGCAGCATTTGATTGTATCGTTATTACCAAGGAAACATGGTTGACGCCCACGTGCACACGTGCGCTCGCACTCACACCGGCACGCACTGTGCCCCCACTTTCCTCCCTCATGTCTTTCTATAATGTGCACTTTAACGTGATTCCCTCTTCATAGCAACATGATAATTATTTCAACTCCTACCATTTATTGAGCATTGTAGGGTTTGCCTTGTGCTAAGTACTTTATAGGCAATCATCTCATGGAATGTTCACAATCATCTATGAAAAGATAATTGTCATTCACATTTTAAAGACACTGAATATTAAAGCTTAAAGAAGCTCGGAGAATTGCCCTGGGACACATGGTAACAAATAATGGTGGACATGAAAGTCAGACCGAGAGCCATCTGCCCTAAGACATGGGCATGTGTGGACATCTTTCTAGCACATTCTAGAAAGAACCTACATGTCATGCTTCCTTCAGAGCAGGTCAGGGCAACAGTAATATGTGGTAACACGTTAGATAAAAATCACTCACTCTCAGAGTTCCTTCCTAGTGCTTTCCAATTTCTGTGGAGAAATGGAACGAAGGCAGTTGACCATCCCTGACTACCTGATCACCTGCTACTGTTCCCCTGTCATTCCTTGTAGACAGTGTTAGCTTCTAAAATGGCCCACTAGGCCACAAGGACATCAGACACAGGTCAGAACCAAACTCCGAGGGGAAGAGAAGGCTAAAGAAAAGGGAAGGAGGGGGGAAAACTTGCTTATTTTATTGTAATAGGGAATTGCCCAAGCTGACTTTTTGCTTTTCTGAATGAGCATTTTTTTTTAAGTGAGAGAAAGGGATATGGAGAGACAGATTCCCACATGCACCCTGACCGGATCCACACTGCAACGCCCATCCGGGGCTGATACTCTACCCATCTGGGGCCATGCTCACAACCGAGCTATTTTTAGAGCCTGTGGAGGAGGCTCCATGGAGCTATCCTCAGTGCCTGGGGCTGATGCACTTGAACCAATTGAGCCATGGCTGCGGGAGGGGAAGAAAGAGAGAGGAGAAGAAGGGTAGGGAGGAGAAGAAGATGGTCGCCTCTCCTGTGTGAACTGAGTGGGAATTAAACCGGGACATCCTCATGCCAGGTCAACACTCTACTGCTGAATTTACTGGCCGGGGCCTGAATCAGCATTTTGATCATCTTGAATGAACTGGAGTAAGACAGATATCATTCCTAAATGGCCTCACCCTGAGGGATCTGGTAAGTCATGACATATTTGTGAGATTCTATCAGTCACATTTCCTTCTGCTCAGAGGGAATGAAAGTCTAAAAAGCACACCCATTTCTTATGTAAACATTTCTAAACTTGAATATGATGTTCAAGAAACATGAAATATGTTAACATCTCAAACTAGAGAACCCCATGAATCCAATCTACTCAATTGTGAAGAATGACAAGATCTATATAAGAAAAAATATATATCAACCAAAAACTAGAGTTCAGAAAATAAAAGAGGTCCATGAGCCATACCTAAAAATAATGTAAACCAACAGATGCCATAGGAAAATGGGGTGTTGCTAAGAAGTGACTCTGGGAAACTACACTTAGGTGATTCATATGAAAGAGATTAACCGTTAGTATCATTGATTGACACCTCCAGTGGCACTTGCCACTAACCATTCATGCCACCTAGTACTCAGAGGGAGCCAGTGCTCAGGCTCCAGAGGTCAGGCTGGGCAGCATGGCGTGGAAGCCTGCCAAGACTTGCCAAAGGCTTGGCACGCAACTTGATATGGGAATTAGAGCTTCCTTTTCAGTTTCCTGAGGCCCAGGCTGAGAGAAGTATCTTTCCCTGCCAAAGGGTCCTAGGCATCAAATACATACCACAGTCTTTTTTTCCATTGCAGGTAATGGTTTTAACACAAACAAAATGCTTTTTCAAACTCTGCATGCTTTTGTGGCCTCTTTTCATCACTAAAGGACTTATACCAATGAAAAAGGTACAGTCAGAGCTGTCCACTTTTGAAGTGATTGACCATTCCATCAGTTTGATATTATAGGTGTTTCCAGATTTAAACTGAACAGTAGGTAATACAGGCTGGCTATGGAAAATCCCATCAAACAGGATCTTTTAGACAGATTGACCCTGTTACGTGTGTACACATGGCTTTACTTGATGCTTTCTTATAAAGAAAAAAAGTACTCAATATTATTATTTGCTTATAAAAAATAAATCTCCCATCACTTTAATTAAATATATACTAAACCAAATTTGCAAATAAATGTATTACAAGACCCTAAGTCAATCTCAAAGAAGACTCAAGGATAGGTCTCGATGCGTCTCAAGTACAATGTTCCAGGGACCACTGACTTCCTGGCAATGCTCAGGTTCTCATCAGGCTCAACAGGATTTCTAATGCCTTCTCAGTAAGTCTGAATTTCCAGCTGATTTAAAGAATTGGTGAACAAGGATTTTATCTAAATAGTCATTGCCCTCAAGCCACTAGCCAGGCTGAAAAGGTATCATGAACTGGATGGCTAGGTAAGACAGGTCAGTGAGATGTGCCAGGTGTCTCATCACTCAGCCTGGCCACTTCATGACAGTAACAGGATCAGCCATGGCCACGTGCTGATGGGCAGCATCACAGGACTGCCCCAACCATCTCAGCACAGACTCCGATAAGGACTGACGAGCTAGATAAGGATGTGTGCTAGATGCTGTTTCATCGGCGCCACCACTTGGCTCACAAACCTGGGAGTTAGAATTTGTTGCTGTAACTCATAACATGCATGGCAAGAATAAAGTACTCAAAGAATAAGGTTGAGAGGCATTTTGTTACAAAAGAAGCAGTTTATAATTCCAGCTGCTGCAGTCAGGGCACCAGTTAATGATGGGAAAGAGGAAAGAACCATGGAAAAGAGAGCAGGATCAGGATTAGAAGAACAGAAAGGGTTTGTGAGTAATTGTAAAACACTTTGCAGTCATCTTTAGCTCAGTGAATGTCTTTCCATGCAGCATAAAGCAAGGAGGTCTAGATGGACCTGGAGAGCATTATGCTAAGTGAAATAAGCCAGGAAGACAAAGACAAGTACCATATGATCTCACTTAGATGTGGAATCTAATGAACACAATAAACTGAAGAACAAAATAGAAATAGAGATGGGGTCACAGGGAACAGAGGGACAGCTGTCAGAGGGAAGGGAGAAGAAGGAACTGGATCAAAGAAGGTAAAGAAATTAGTCAAAAAACATATACACATAACATAGATATAGACAACAGAGTGGCCACAGGCATAGGCAAAGGGTGGTGGAGGTAGAGGGAGAGGGGCCAGGGAGTGGAATGTGGGAGGAAGGAGACTTTGCTGGGGGCAAGGCAGGGCATGATGCAGTGTGTAGAACAGTGGTAGTCAACCTGGTTCCTACCGCCCACTAGTGGGCATTCCAGCTTTCATGGTGGGCGGTAGCGGAGCAACCAAAGTATAAATAAAAAGATAGATTTAACTATAGTAAGTTGTTTTATAAAGATTTATTCTGCCAAACTTAGTGAAAATCCGACATAAAGTACTTGGTAAGTAATTATTATTATATGCTTTAACTTGCTGTAACTCTGCTTTATAAATTTTATAAAGTAAAGTTACTTCTCTACTTTATAAATCACCATTACTGTGGAACCGGTGGGCAGTTAGAAAATTTTACTACTAACAGAGATACAAAAGTGGGCGGTAGATATAAAAAGGTTGAAATACCCCTGGTGTAGATGGTGTTATACTGAGTTATACACTTGAAACTTCTATGGTTTGGCAAACCTTGTCAACCCAATAAAATAAAAAATATTTTTTTTAAAAAAAGAGGAGGCTTAGAAACTCCTGCTCATTACAGTGGTCACAGGCACTGCACAGGTACTTTACAGAGTGTATAAAGATTAAGCCAGGTCTTCTGCTTCTGGTTTTATACCTAGTGCAGTAATAAATGGGAGTAGCAATGTGTAGAGCTACAGAAAATGATGAAGATTAGTCAAGGCAGAATAAAACTATGTTCTCTAAGACTAGCTACTGAATAACCACAGGCAGAGGTCAAATGATGTAATATACTAGCTCCTCTTAGAAGGAGGTTAATTATGGTTAAAGGTAAGTGAGTATGGATCAATGGCAGACAGAGAGGGGTAAAAGTATATCTGATAAGCCAAAAGAAGGACACCTTCTCTACCGTCTCACCTAGTATGTGTGCAAGGGTGTGTGTGAGCACGATCATTCCCCACCATGTGCACATAAAATTTCAGAATTACCAATGCCCTGGTAGGGAGTCCTGGGCTTGACTTCAAGACCCATACTCTAGATTCCTTAATATTTATGTTTTAGTTTGATATAGGTACATTTGCTTTCATGAACTATTAAAAAGTCATTCCATGGTGTATATTTATATATTGTCAACAAATTCATTTCTGACATTTCTAGAACTCAATGCTTCAAATCTTAGAATGTTTTGTAGATCTTGTTAAGAGATACTTGAACTGGTAGACACTTTCCTGATTCCCTGAGACAATAAACCAAGTTCACAGCACCTATTATCATGGAAGTAATTGACTTAAACAGAGCCCAATGTTGTTGTAACTTCTAGTGAGAACCATGAAATTCAATCCAAGTGGATGCATGGTCTATACTTTAAGACCAGTTTCATGAAAGTAAAAAGCATAAGTCAAAAAAGGGGCTATCCTCTTCCTGACTGAAAGATTAGTCCAAGCAAAGGGCCAGTGTTGTGTGTCAGGGTAAACAGTTTGCCTTTTTGTGGATCTCTGGTTATCCGGTCAAGTAACTTCCAATGAAGTACTTTCAGGAGAGTTGAGCAAGGGGGACTGTTTAATGGAAGGGGGCACACCTCTTATTGGTTGATGGCTTCTGTCCAAGTGATGCTCCCACACTTCCACAGCTGTAGAAAAGAACAGACTACCATAAAAGCTGAGTAAATGGTGTCATTGGAAAGGAGGGACTTCAAATTGCTGGTGCGGGACAAGCTCAAATTCTAGAATAATTTCAGAATCTTCTGAAAGGATTGTTATCAGCACCTTTATAGACAGCACTTTGAAACAACCCTTCATTAGTCGAGATCTGGAGCCATAAGAAAAACAGATTTAAAAATCTAGGAATTAAACTTTAATATGAGCTCAGAAATTCCCAGGCCCAGACCAGCACATGTTTTATGACATTTTCTCGATATGTGAAGATGGCATCTGTAAAAATACCTTTTGTTTACAAACCTTAACTTTCCAGGCAGTGATAAGTCAACAGTTCAAAAAGCATAATAGTTCTCCAAAAATTGAATCTAAGAGTAAAAAAAAGAACTCTTTTCTCTTCATTCTTTTCTTCCTGTTTTGTGCTTTATTCTTATGCTGTCCTCAACATGAACAACGGTACTTGGTTCAGCACAGGTCCTCAGACATTAATCAGGAGCCCCAAGGAAAGGTCAGACCTACCTGTTATTCCTCAGACACTTGTTTTTCTTCTCTCGTATTTAAGAAAACACCCCCTCTGGGATTGCCCAGCCTTCAGATAGACAGACGGAGAAGGAAGAGGAGGAACAGAGGAAGAGGAGGAAGAAGAGGAGGAGGAGGAAGAAGGAGGAGGAGGAGGAGGAGAAGGAGGAGGAGGAGGAGGAGGAGGAGGAGGAGGAGGAGGAGGGGAAAAAGAAGGGGAAGATTATGAAGAAGAAGGTTAATTACATGTTTCTAAATTTGAGCTATAAATTTAATAATTTTTGTTTTATGTTGTTTTCCTTGTTGGGTCTAAATCTGAGGAGGTAGTTTGATATACCAAATCACTCCATTTTAAAAATCTCTAGTGGGCTCTCATTAAATTGGAGAAATTCTTCTGAGTGTGCTGTTTGAATAAAACTTCTTGAAATTATTGCAGTGGAGGTATTGTCCTGAGCCCCAAGAGAAGGGGCACACATGTTAGAAAATGCAGCTGCCCAGATTTTATGTAATTATCCAGCAATTTATATACTGCATTATCAAAATGGCATATCTGCCCTAAAGGCCAGCATCTGAAAGTTTAAACACTATAGAAAACAGATTTGAAAATATTGACATAGATTCTGACCAAGGTGAAGGAGGATTTTAGATTATTTCATTCTATTGAATCAAAAATGGAGTATAGGACAAGGCCCCATTTAAAAAGGAACTACCTTTATGTGATGTTACAGAATAAGGGCAATTCCATTCAGATCAAGTAGAACTCTAAACTCAACAAAGGTCAACTATTTCTTGATTTTAGCCAAGCAGTATCAATAAAGACTCAGAGTTGGAGAAGTTCAGAGGGCAGAGAGCTTGGGGGCATTAAGTCCTGAAGCCACCTTTCAGCATGAGGTCTCATCACAGTGTCCCTGGGTGAAACCCTTACTTTTCTGTTTAAACTACTCTAGGAAAGGTGACTGGAGCCCACACTTGGGCCCAGCCAGGTCCAGGTTGGGCACCAATTCTCATTGGTACCTACAGGGCTGAGGGGCTCATCGTAGAAGGTGCAGGGCACTTATGGATGGAGCGAGCTCTCAAAAATGTGCACATTACATTGAAATCAGAGCAAATGTTGGTTTGAGAGGTGCAAGACCTCAGTGCTGGAATTAGCTGCTTAGTAGCAGGGTGAACTCAGAGAAGCGTTTAGTCTGCCTGACCCCAGTCTCCTCCTCTGTAAAACGCGCATGCCAGTAATACCTGAGTCCCTTACTTCACTACACCAGGATCAGCCACATAATTCATGAAACTCAGTGCAATGCTGATCATTATTAAGAATTCCAAGGCCATGACAGCAGAGCATTAAACCAAGTTCAAGGCCTTGCTAGGGGCCTTCTACTTAATACAGAGTTTCCCCTAATATTCAGCTTATATGATGTCATAGGGAAAATTTAGCTGCTTAATTTGCACACACTGAAGCTAATTCTTTTTTTTTTTTTTTTTTTTTTTTTTTTTTTTTTTTTTTTGTATTTTTCTGAAGCTGGAAATAGGGAGAGACAGTCAGACAGACTCGCACATGCGCCCGACCAGGATCCACCCGGCACGCCCACTAGGGGCGACGCTCTGCCCACCAGGGGGTGATGCTCTGCCCCTCCAGGGCGTGGCTCTGCCGTGACCAGAGCCACTCTAGCGCCTGGGGCAGAGGCCAAGGAGCCATCGCCAGCACCTGGGCCATCTTTGCTCCAATGGAGCCTTGGCTGCGGGAGGGGAAGAGAGAGACAGAGAGGAAGGAGGAGGGGGGGTGGAGAAGCAAATGGGCGCTTCTCCTATGTGCCCTGGCCGGGAATCCAACCTGGGTCCCCCGCACGCCAGGCCGACGCTCTACCGCTGAGCCAACCGGCCAGGGTCACCTGAAGCTAATTCTTAAGCATGCTCAATCTCCAGCTCAGACATTACACAAATTGTTCCTACCTCCTTTAATTTACTACCGAATGTCCCTGCTAGGAGGAACAGAGTATTGAAGCGTCAGCCCAGAAGCCCAAGTTCCAGCCCGGGCTCAGCTACGGAGGCAGTCAGAGCCAGTTACCTACCCAGCCTCAGTCCCCCTTCCTCCAACTTAACAGAACGTGGATCTTATTCAGCTCAGGTGCCCCCACCACCAGTTCCTGAAGGGGATCCTGTCCCCTTACCGTTGGAGTCAGAGGTGACTAAATTAGAAATAAGAAATGTGGAGAGGTTTGCTGGCCAGACTGAAAAAGAAACTTTACTGCCATGAGGAGAGCTTCCATCAGCAACCTGCCCTTCTCCAGTGCAGCTACTGGCGGACAGGAGACAGTGGGAACTGCTGTGTCCCTGTCACGTCTCACCCAGGAGGACACCAACTACAGGTCAGGGAACAAAGCCAAACGCATCACAGAGAACATGGGACAGACCCACTGGGTTCTGTCTACCCTAAATCCAAGCTACTTTCAGTGAACTTTTAAAGAATCTTGCTAATGGGTAACATGAGGTACATCCATGTGAGCTAAATAAGAAGTTGCTCAGAAACCTCTCTCCGTCCTTCAAACATATCGCAGCAGCTGGCCTCGTGGGCGGCTTCTGTCTCTGCCCAGAGCTGGGCCCTGCTTGGAGGAAACACATCCAGGCCCCGCCTAGGACAAGTCCACCTGAGAACCCTTCTGTCTCTGCCCAGAGCTGGGCCCTGCTGGGAGGAAACACATCCAGGCCCCGTCTAGGACAAATCCACCTCTGAGAACCCTTCTGTTTCTGCCCGGAGCTGGGCCCTGCTGGGAGGAAACACATCCAGGCCCTGTCTAGGACAGATCCACCTGAGAACCCTTCTGTTTCTGCCCGGAGCTGGGCCCTGCTGGGAGGAAACAGATCCAGGCCCTGCCTAGGACACATCCACCTCTGAGAACCCTTCTGTTTCTGCCCGGAGCTGGGCCCTGCTGGGAGGAGACACATCCAGGCCCTGCCTAGGACAAATCCACCTCTGAGAACCCTTTGCCCTCTGAGTCCTACTCCCTTTCTCAGACTCTTTCCATATGTTTTGTGATTCAATGTTTTCCTTTTGTTTCATTAACTTTGATGAAACATACACATGATGACATTGGTCACCTTACACTGTGACAGTCACATTCCTCTGTTGTTTGGTTTTCCTAGCCACTGGGGGAAGGCAGTGCCTTACCGTACACCATCTCACAGACGAAAACTGGCGACTTGACCGAGATCGTGTGACTACACTGGGGGTGGCGCTGGGACCCACGCTCAGGTCACCTGTGCCCAGTCAGGCGTGCTTTCTACAGAAAGGATGTTATTTTAAAAGACTGGCAGGTATTTCATGATGGCTGGTTGAATGATTGATTCCATTCAGACTTTGAGGAGAGAAGCATGCTTCACCAAGCACAACCTTGAGAGCAGCCAGGGGAAAATGCCCTGACAAATCTCACTTCCTTTCATCAACAGTTCTCTGCCCTACATTGTTCTCAGCATTGTCTGTACTTCCCTGTTAGTCATTCTGTGAGTCAAGAGCTGGCCAGGGCCAGCTGCAGATACGCACCGCCGGCTCCCCTGCGTGCAGCCAGCCTCCTCGGGGGCCCCACCACGGCTCTGCTTTCCTCTCAGACCCTGAGGAGGCCGGGCTCTGTGGGCCAGCAAGCCACAGGGGACCTCTCAAACCACCTGTTATTGTGACCATGTGCGCCACTCAATCAGTTGTTTTGATCAGAGTGTTCCAAAGAGGAAACAAAGACTATATATATATTTTTCTTTTTTAAGTTAAGTCCAATTGCCCAGCCCCCTCTCAAATATTTGGAATTCACTGGGCCATTTCTTACACCTCACTGGAAATCTGAATGAAGAATGCTTTCCCATGGTGAAGGCAATCTCCAAGTTCTGGGGACTCAACAACACTTTGCCCATGGCGAAGGTGACTTCCTGGTTTGGGGAATAAACACTGATTCCATTGGCAGCTTTCTCTACGTTCCTTTATCACCCAGGAACTACGTCTGTGAGGAGCTAGGAAGGTCCAGGAGGAGCAGTGATCAACTTGCATACCGTTGAGGGTTTGCTACCCAATCAAAGAGAGAGGGAAACCCAGACAAACTTATGTGAGCACATACAATAGAGGCATTTAAGCACATTCTGTCGTGGTGATATGGGTTGAAATGTGTCTCCTCAAAAGAGATAGGAACTCCAAGTACCTCTGACTATGAGCCTACTTAGAGACGGGGTCTTTACAGAGGTGATCAAGTTAAAATAAGTCATGAGAGTGGGACCTAATCCCAAATGACTGCTGCTCTCATGCAAGAGGAATGTGGACACAGACCTGCACACAGGGAGAACACAGTAATATAAAGAGGAAGGCAGAACCGGACCTGCACACAGGGAGAACACAATAATATAAAGAGGAAGGCAGAATCTACATGCTAAGGAACCGGACCTGCTCACAGGGAGAACACAGTAATATAAAGAGGAAGGCAGAATCTACATGCTAAGGAACCGGACCTGCTCACAGGGAGAACACAGTAATATAAAGAGGAAGGCAGAATCTACATGCTAAGGAACCGGACCTGCTCACAGGGAGAACACAATAATATAAAGAGGAAGGCAGAATCTACATGCTAAGGAACTGGACCTGCTCACAGGGAGAACACAGTAACATAAAGAGGAAGGCAGAATCTACATGCTAAGGAACCAGACCTGCACACAGGGAGAACACAGTAATATAAAGAGGAAGGCAGAATCTACATGCTAAGGAACCGGACCTGCTCACAGGGAGAACACGACAATATAAAGAGGAAGGCAGAATCTACATGCTAAGGAACCGGACCTGCTCACAGGGAGAACACGACAATATAAAGAGGAAGGCAGAATCTACATGCTAAGGAACCGGACCTGCACACAGGGAGAACACGATAATATAAAGAGGAAGGCAGAATCTACATGCTAAGGAACCAGACCTGCTCACAGGGAGAACACAGTAACATAAAGAGGAAGGCAGAACCGGACCTGCACACCGGGAGAACACGATAATATAAAGAGGAAGGCAGAATCTACATGCTAAGGAACACCAAAGCTTGCCAGGAAACCGTCAGAACTAGGAGAGAGGCATGGACAGATTCTTCCTCACAGCCCTCAGAAAGAACCGATAAAAAACTCAATCTCAGACTTCTGGCCACGAGAACAAAGACAATACATTTCTGTTAAGTCATTCCATTTGTGGCACTTTGTTACAGCAGCCTTGACAAACTAATACAGGTACCTTGGTACCTTCAGTCAACACAGGTTCCTAAAGCAGCTTCCCCTCACAAGTGCCTTCACATGTCAGGTTTCTCCAAATCCATGCATAGCTACTTCCTTCTTCCCACATAGACCTTAGCTCACACCAGACTTCTTCAGACCCTTCCTGACCATCCAAGATAAAGAACATCATCCCTATCTCCGTCACTTTACATTTTCTTTATGGCACTTGTCACTTTTGCTCAGCTGTTCTGTAGGGTTGTCATCTTTCTGTGCACCTCCACCGTGTAAGCTCAGAAGGGCAAAGTTGTCATCTGTCTTGATCACAAACGTGCATCTTAGTAGGAGCCTAAAACCTATTTGTTGGGAAGGAGCACAGAGCTAAAGGAATTAAGAAATTAGAAATAGCAAATCTCATTTATTCATGTCTACTTTCAGTTTATTCAGTAAACATCTATTAAGAATATATGAGTGTCTAACACAATAAGTGCTGGCGAGGGTGTGGAGAAAAGGGAACCCTCCTGCACTGCTGGTAGGAATGCAGACTTGTGCAGCCACTGTGGAAAACAGTATGGCGTTTCCTCAAAAAAATTAAAAATGGAACTGCCTTTTGACCTAGCTATCCCACTATTAGGAATATATCCTAAGAATACCAAATAACTGATTCAAAAGAAGATATGCACCCCTATATTTATTGCAGCATTGTTTACAATAACCAAGATCTGGAAACAGCTCAAGTGTCCATCCGTGGACAAGTGGATTAAAATGCTGTGATACATATATACAGAATGGAATACTATGCAGCCGTGAAAAAGAAGGAAATCTTATCTTTTGTGACAGCATGGATGAACCTGGAGACTATTATGCTAAGTGAAATAAGCCAGGCAGAGAAAGACAAGTATCATATGATCTCACTTATATATGGAATCTAAGGAACAAAGTGAACTGAGGAACGAAATAGAGGCAAGAGGTGGGGTCAAAGGGATCAGAGGGACAGCAGTCAGAGGAAAGGGGAATGAGGGGATGGGATCAGAGAAGATGAAGGGATTAGTAAAATTATATATACATAACACAGAGATACAGATAACAGGACAGCAAATCTCAGAGGGGAGGGGGGAGGGAGTTAGAGGGAGGGGATAAAAGGGGTATAAATAGGGACACGGGGGTGGGAGGTGAGTGTGCTATATTCAGTGGGACACTTGAGTCCATGTTAACACCAGAAATTAAAATTAATAATTAAAAAAAGCAATAAAAAGGAAAAAATAAAATTTGAATTCAAGGGGAAAAAAAAATATATGAGTGTCTAGAACTCTACAAGACTAGAGAAATTAAAAACAAAAAACAAAAAACTTGAAGTCCTAGCCATTGATGAACATAAGAAACTTCCCATAATTGTCCTGTACAATCTATGATAACTAAGAAAGTTTGGTTACACCCTATAGTATCTGAAATGGGTTGCAATATTATCACTATTTCATACCCTATTCCTTCCTTCACCTTTCTTTGTACAAAGCAAGAGTCCTGAGAAAGGGAACAACAGAATCAAAATATGCCTAGATCCTCCTGGGAGAGAAATTCCCTGTCCCTTCCTCCCCGACCCCCAAAATCACACCCTTAAGAGAGCCTCAGGGAAGTTTTGGCGGCTTCAGCTCCCCTTGGCCCCCAACCTGTGTCTCTCTGTTCCTACCTCCCAATGAGGTGAGACTATCAGGGAGAGACTGATTTGAGGGTAAAATGAACATTTGTGATGATGCCTCATGCTACTCCCCAACCCAAATTAGCCTCTGAACAGTTAACATGCCTTGCAGTACACAGCCTTGGCTAACTGGCACTGAAACCCACCACTCTAACTTCATTCTACAAAATCTGCCCAGGCACAGGTGCCGTATAGGGCTGCCTCAAGTTGGAGCTAGACAAAGCAGTATAGTCTGTGTCTCCCTCACCCCAACCCTTGAATTTGTGCTAAAAAAGTGCTTTGGTTTGTGACTCCTGGCCAGTGCATCCACTCATCAACTGCATGAACTTATTGAAGTTCTTTAAATAGTCTGAGTTTATTTTCTTCATTGGGCAGTGATGATCCCTACCTCACACCAGTGCCATAAAGAGGAGCATATATAAAGGCTCCAGTAAGGTGTCTTTTTATAGTAGATACTTAATAAATATCAATTAAATATTAACCTTTTCCAGTTGTACATGTAAAGTGTACATTCTTCATAGTTATAGACCAGAATGATCTTACATATGTCAAAGATGGAATTTTGCCAACATTAATTTTAATGAACCACAAATTATCTAGGAGGAAGCTGGACAGGAGACAAAAAGCACATGGCCCAGGCCTGGGTTGGGGGATAGAAGGTGAAGAGCCCCAGAAAATTCTGAAAAAATGAAAGGAACCACACCTTATGAAGGCAAGTCTGGGTACTACTAGGCCGAAGTCTAAAGAACAGCAGTATACAGCTTAGAGTCTTGCAGTTGTTGATGAAATAGTGTAACCTGGATTCAATTGCTGTACCCGGAAACAAAAGGCATATTCCCACATGGACCAGAAACATTTAAATAGCCCTCTGATTTAATAGTGGTGAAAACAAGGTAAAACTAGGAAGGGAAGCATAACTTCTAAAGAAGGCTGGACTAGGGGACAATGAATCTAATAAGGATCCCAAGGAACTTGTAGGAATTAGACAGACAATACAAAAGGGTGAAACAGAGACTGGAGTAAGGAAGCAGGTGTAAAGTGCTTGCACTGAAAGTAACTACAATACCTACCTGGTGACACTGCCTCTAAAACAGTGATTTTCAACCTTTTTTGAGCCGCGGCACATTTTTTACATTTACAAAATCCTGGGGCACACCACCTACCAAAATGACACTCTAACACAGTACATATTATATATATAGTTAATAATATACTTTCTAAATGTATTTATACTCACTTAGTGTGAAACCTGGGCCTGTTTCGATGAACACAAAAGGGATATCCTGGCAGGAATGGTAGAAAGACACACATGAAGCTCTTCCTCAACAGTTCTCAGTCTCTCTCTGTTTTTAGTTTTTATCGCAGTCAAGATTGAGAAGCCCAGCTCACATAGATATGTGGTTGAAAACGGGAGCAATGTCAAAATAGTTTTGTTGGCCAGAATGGGGAACTCCTTGGCAACAGATAACCAAAAACTGTCCAAAGGAAGATCAGCAAACTTTAGCTTTAAAGTTAGATAACATTGTGATGCATTGTATATCACCCTCTGCAGGGGCCTCTTTTAAAAAGAAAAAGGTCAAATATCTATATACACCATCAGGATAGACATAACCAGCTGAGGCTGAGGCTTCATCTAGTGGTGGCAACATTTACCTCCAGTCCTGACCAGAATTAGAAATCGGGACCATGGGGAGAATTAGCAGGTTCAAGTACTCACTGTGGCCACACAATGACAAGTGCACGGCAGCCTGAGAGGGGACCTTCTTGGGTGTGGTTGAGAGGCAGCCTACTATTGGTTCATCGCTAATGGTCGGGATGAATCCTAGAAGGTGATTGGTCAGTGAGCGTTCCCTGTGCCTCCACTCTTCCTGTCGCTGATAGCTGGAGGGATTGTGAGGGGAATGTTTATGTTCGGATGGAGGCAGCTGGTGGCGGGCAGGATAAATAGCCTCCGTGGGCCGAATCCGGCGCGCGGGCCGTAGTTTGGGGACCCATGTTTAATTTCCCCACGGCACACCTGACCATGTCTCACAGCACACTGGTTGAAAAACACTGCTCTAAAACACTGCCACATGGCCCACAGGTCACAAATTCATGACCTCTGCCAGAATATCCAGTTTCCTGTTTTATATGTAGTTTGTGATCCTAGATTTTTCTCATTGCAATACACTACAGATAGTCCCTAATGTAATGATGGTTTGACTTACAATATTTTTAAAGACTTTATTCATTTTTAGAGAAGAGACAGAGAGAGAGAGAAGGGGGAGAAGCAGGAAGCATCAACTCCTTGACCAGGCAAGCCCAGGGATTTGAATGGGTGACCTCAGTGTTCTAGGTCACTTTATCCACTGCGCCACCACAGGTCAGGCCGACTTACAATTTTTTCACTTTATAATAGTGCAAAAGCAACATGCATTTTGTAGAAATCTTACCTCAGATGTTGAATTTTGATTTTTCCCTGGGCTAGCAATATGCTTTATGATTCTCATGATGCTGGTTAGCAGCAGTGAGATGATGATTTTACCCAGTTGTAGGTAAGTGTAGTGTTCTGTGGATGTTTAAGGTCATCTAGGCTAAGCTATAATGTTTGGTAGGGTAGGTGTATGTAAAGCCAGTAATCAGGGCCAGGGCCACTATCACAGCAGCCCGGCCCTTGCAGGTTCGCATTGGATTCGGACAGTCGGTAAAGAAACAGCAGAGCCAAAAACTGATGGGCCATAGCCTTTAATCCTACCTTGCACCTGGCGGGCAAGTAAAAATACACACTGGGCTCCAAAACCCAGTCACACTCAGTGCTCACAAAGCCACTGACTTATCCGAGTTTCCTAGAATCAAAGGTTTCTAGCTCACCAGCCTTCTTCTCCTCAGTTCCCCATCTCCTTCCTTATCCCAGATACAAACTCTACACAAACTGGCATCTCACTCAGCACTCCGCCATCTTGGCTGCTTCTCCTGGCCTCCTCCACGTGGCCTCCTTTAGCTGCTGGCTCTACTCTCTCCGCTCTCTCATGCTAACCTCAGGGACCAAGAGCCAAACTCCCGCTCCGTTCCCATTTTATAGTGTAGAAATCCAAACCCTTAATCCAATATACATAATAGGGAAGTCTCTAATACAAAGTCACTTCTCTGAGGCATGATAGGATTGTACCACCTTACACCAAAAAGGGTAGGAAAGGCTTAATCCCAAAACCAAGCCCCAGGCTACAAGGATTCTGCCTGCCTTTAGCCCACCCCAACACACATTAATACCACCTGGGCAACGGCCTCTTTAACAAAGTGAGCATAATACATTTTATCTGCCCAACAGTGTACTAAGTGTATTTTTCAACTTAATGATATTTTCATCATAAGATGGGTTTATTAGGACATAAATCAGAGAGCATCTGTCGTTTCTTAATGGAAAGGCGTGGTGGGTGGGGTGTGGCTGACAATGGGAAATAGACACACAAAGAGAGGAGATCATTGATCTAGCCTCCAGGCAATGGCAGATGACTTTTATTTGGGGGCCTGGAAGTTCCAACATTGATGTGGGAGAGGCTCTGACTTTTCAATTCAATCAGCTAGACCACTTTTCACCACTAAAATAAAATAAAATAAATTTTAAATCCATGAACATGGGTTCATAAAATATTTATGAATATTTTCTTTCAAAAAATAGGGAGCATAACCTAGTTCTGAAAGATGTCACAGTTGTCTTCAGGGGTGCCATCTTTACCTGCTGCTGTGATCAGGATCCAGCACTGGTGTGGGGAGCGGGGGACACGATTGCAAGCTGGTGGCATGAACTGCACAGGCCTGACTGGAACATCCACAAAGCAGAGATCACCTGTTCTGCCAGGATCACTGTCACGTCTCTCACTCAACTCGCCCACTTACAACTGGCACCCGGGCAGTTCATGTAGGAAAAATTCCACCAACCAGCATTTAGCAAGCACGTGAAACAAGTGACATACATTTATGGGACCTAAAATTGGAACACCCAGGAAAGATTGGGTCTCTTCTGAGTGTTGTGATGGTCCCCACAGTCTTGCCCAAGGTGAAAAGATACCTGAGGTCCTGGCCGGTTGGCTCAGCAGTAGAGCGTTGGCCTAGCGTGCGGAGGACCCGGGTTCGATTCCCGGCCAGGGCACATAGGAGAAGGGCCCATTTGCTTCTCCACCCCTCCGCCGCGCTTTCCTCTCTGTCTCTCTCTTCCCCTCCCGCAGCCAAGGCTCCATTGGAGCAAAGATGGCCCGGGCGCTGGGGATGGCTCTGTGGCCTCTGCCTCAGGCGCTAGAGTGGCTCTGGTCGCAATATGGCGACGCCCAGGATGGGCAGAGCATCGCCCCCTGGGGGGCAGAGCGTCGCCCCCTGGTGGGCGTGCCGGGTGGATCCCGGTCGGGTGCATGCGGGAGTCTGTCTGACTGTCTCTCCCTGTTTCCAGCTTCAGAAAAATGGAAAAAAAAAAAAAGATACCTGAGGCACAAGAGAGCTGGCCTCATCTCTGGTCAGACCTTTCCTTTTTCAAGTGGTCATGGCTATGTCTCTTCACACCTATGTTTCTGACTTGCAAATAGCATAATGACTTCATTCTTGAATGACTAGAGAGGACTAGAACAACATCCAATTCTCCTCAGATTATAACAGTGTTACAGAACTTTTTGTCATCGTCATTGCCATGACATACCATTGGGATTGATAAACAAATTGCATTGAAATAATTATTTCATAGTAGGTTTTTTTTAAATAGTTGGAATATGGAAATAAAATTAGCATAACAGAGAAGCACCAAAATAACAGGATGAAAGACATTTTTATTTGAGGGTCAATTTTCTCCCTATGTTTATACTACATATTTCATCACAAGGTAGAAAATGGGAATAAAAGTATCTTAGTACCCAAATAACTGGAACAAACTACCTCATCACCACTGAGGGCAGACTACAGATAAAACTAAACAGTTGAAAACAGCATCTATATTTCCTTGGGTTTGTTTACTATTCCTTCCTGAGTGGATGAGAAGAATTAAAATAATAGACACTTACACAATAAACCCATTAAATCAAGGATACAAGAACAATCACTAAATAATGAAATGGGAGAAACAACTATACCAAAAAACCTTGACCAAAGATAGTTATTTTATGGAAGAACAATGTATAGGTCACACCAGCTGTTCTTTTTGTATTTACTGGGGTTTTTCAATGCAATTTTAGATACATTTTTCTCCGAATGCTAGAAAGATATTCAACTCTGAAACTTTCAGTTTTAACCTGCTAAATACAATTGGATATTTCAGGGAAGAAGGATGTGACCACCGGTTCTGAATTTAATGGAAATTTCTACCGTATTTTTGTTTCCCTATATCCCCAGCAAAAAAAAAACAAAAAAAAAAAAACAATGTTTTTAAAGAAAATATAAAGGAGATTATTTTAAAACAATGACCATATTGTCTCAAAAGTTTGCATTTTTGAGGCCTTAAATTCTGTTACTGTGATCTTCTAGGGAAAAGACCTTGGTGGTTTGGTTGTCCTCATTTGACACATTAGCCACAAGTCTTTCACATACAGAAAACTGGAGTCATGTATAAATAAGTGTTCATGGAATCACTTTTAAAATACCCAACAGTGTATTTTCAGAAAGCAGTCTTTATCATAGGCCCATCAATTACTGTAATCACATCTCCCACTGGCTAGACACCAGTCAGAACATATTTTAAGAATTCAAAGGCCACTCTGTCAACGGCAAAGCAGCCTGACTTTGGTTCCAGTATTCAGATAGGGAGCCAGCAGTGCCTGGTAGTCCAGGAGTTCACTGAGCCATCCCAGGGGACAGTGGCAGCGGACTAACCCCATTGTGGTTCCTCAGCCACAGGGGGAATCAGGCAACTGCCTGATTTTGCACAAGTTTTCATTTCCTCCCCATGTAGATCCTGAAGCCTGGCAACCCTGTTGTTCATAACATGATTTGAAGGAGGAAGTTGAGCTCTGTTCCCTGTGCGATGAACCCTCCCACTGAAGAGAGGGCAGCAGGAATTCTGACCCTGGCTCTGGGTCCCAGCGTGAACTGCCTGAATCTCATCTTTGTGCAGCATAAGCTGACAAGTCTTTCTGGGCACATATCAGGACAGTGGTCTTCCCCTTTTTAGCCAATTTTAATCCTGACAAAGAAAATAAGCCTCTGTCTATGGCAACCCTGCAGAGCTAGAGACAAAGCTATTTTCTCCAGTCCCATAGGAAGTGGCATGGGGAGGCAACTCAGAGAAAATGGTCACTTTGAAGATGTATACATTTGTGTGTTTTGGTTATTTGAGGAAGGTCCTTGTAAGGCATGCTCCATAGCTAATGTCGCAGGTGGTTCGGTCTAAGGAAGGCAGTGCTGTTCCCTTGCACAAGTCCCTGTGCCAGAATAACGTGCTGCCCTGGGCAGCCCATATTTGGAAGGGGAGATATACCACTAAGTTCCACTAGGTCTCATTTAGAACATACCTACCTCCAAGTTGAAGTGCCTCAAATCCTGTATTCAATAGAATCATTCATGAGGGTGTTCTGTGAAACTGATCATCCTGTTTCACTTGGGACTTCCTCATAACTGCTTCAGGAGCCGACACTTTTCTGGGTTTTCTTTTCCAGTTGTATACTTCAGATCCAATTTTCACTTACCAGTGAAACTGTGGTATGAGAACACTTAGATATTCAAAAAAATTTTAAAGCATTTCCACCTCACTCACAAGTTTACTATGAGCAGAGGTTCTCAGAGAATACCTGAGAGCATCAGCATCTCCTGGGAACTTGTTAGCAACAGAAAACCTCAAGCCCCGCTCCAGACGTACTAACTCAGAAACTCTGAGGGTGGAACTCAATCTGTGTTTTAACAAGATTTCAGTGATTCAGAGGCGGGCTCAAGTTTGAGAATCATTGGCTCAAAAGAGAGATGTCTCTTCCCCTGCAGTGAAGACAAATACATGTATATATATACACACAGAAAATGTTTGGGTGTCATCTGAATGGAGAATCATTTTTTTTCATTAACGTCAGAGAAGAAACAAGGGATAGAATTTCACTTCATGGGTCATCTTCAAATGTGTTTCTGTTGGAGCAGATTTTTTAACAAGCATATAAAACAGAGCAAAAAAAAAAAAAAAAGGCCTGCAAGATGTTTTAAACGCCTGATTATTTTGGCAAAGGAGGACACAGCCTTTACCCCTCAGTCACCTCCCAGCAGCCTTGCAACAGCATACAACTCTGGTCAGAGAATTCACTCAGCCAGACAGACAGAGAGTGGACCTGCTTGTGGTTGAACTCCTCCAGTGCCAGGCCAGCAGTACTATTTCCAACATCCAGTAAGAAAGTAAGCTGGTAAAAAATGACGAACACACTATCTTTGTCACAGAGATAGAAATAAAATGTCCTCCGCTTCCTCTAGTCACTTCTCACTGAAAACAGGGGTCTAGAAACAGTTTTCTTTAATGACATTATAGAATACCATGCCTGACAGCTCCCTCTTGGAAAAAATGACAGGTGAAGTGGCAAGTTAACATTTCTAATGTTTGATTACTCTTCTTTTTTTTCCTAGAAGAAGCAAACTGAAGATCAGGTCTTCCCTTAGAAATTTACCAGTAGTTTTATGGTTTTCATTAGGAAACCAATGACCTGGTTGAAAACTTAGTAACTTGAGAGACCTTAAGTCTATCAAGGTATATAAATTAAAGGCCCATTTTGTTAGAAATACCAGGACTTGTTTAATAAGGATGATCCGTTTTAAAAGGTATCAGTAACATTTGAGTCCTTCTACCATGTTTGATTTCTTAATCATTCAAATTAGTTACCATATAAACAAATCGATGAAAAGAAAAGAAAAAAGTATTGCCTTGCTAAGTGTCTCCCACAATCACTTCAATACAAAAGAATTATTTTTCAGTGAAGTCCGTGGGAGGAAGTTGCCAATTCTCATTTTACAGCAATATCTACTTTTTGTGGAATAACGTTCCCTATCCAGGGCATAAAAAGGGAGCAAACTTAGCAAAATGAGTCAGACTTCCTGTTTTGAAGTCCAAGTTTAAGCCTAAACAAGGAGTGAAGGACAAGGGAAAAAATAAAGGTCGATTTTAGAATTAAGCAGGCCTGAAAAGAGTCAGAGTGAGGAGTGAAGAAAGGAAGTGAAACCCAGCAACCCTGTGTCACTAAACCCTGCAGCCGTGTGTGGACCACGCGCACTGTGCCCAGCTGTGCACTCTGTTCCCACTATTCCTTCTGGATCTCTCTCTGCTGCTGCCCACCTCTGCTTCCCTAAAGAGAGCTGCTTATATTCTCCTATCTGATTCCCACTACTGACCAGAAATTGCCTCCTGCCAGAGAAATTAACTGATAGTAATCAACTGATATAAGTTTGAGGAATAATTAATTTATATTAATTCAATTCTACAAGTTTTGTCATAATGCAATGTAACCAAAGTGTCACATAAATAATTTAAAATTTAAAACCCAGCCACATGGTATATAAAGCAATAAAGTACATAGATTTCTCTTAAATTTAATTGGGAAATAAGTAGTGCAAATATGCAAAATTGGGAATAACAAAAGAGTGATGGAGTTATTTTATTACATGAAAACTATAGGTCGCTCTCTGCTAATAACTTTGAAATGGGTAATTTGGGGAAATGATATATTGAATTAAGAATTAGAACATTTTAAGACACATCTTAAAAGAAATGGCACTGTTATCAGCGAACTGCCTCCACAAAAAAACTATAACCAGTTGGTTTTATAGGGAAATTATACACAGTTTTTACAAATAAATACTACTTGTGCTACGTTCAGTCCCATAGAAAAATCTAATAAACTCTATTCTAATTTTATGACTCTACCATAACCCAGTCTTTACAACCTAACAAACAGAAGACAAATAGAAAACTACAAATTAAAACCCACTTATAATATAAATATAAAAATCTAAAGAAAATAATAAATCTAATGGAGCAATACAACAAAAAATAATAAATGACCCAACATGGCTTATTTGTGAATGTAAAGATGGTTAAATAATAGTAAATCAATTTATTAACACATTGTGTCAAAGATATGAAAAAACAAGATAATTATTTCACTAGATAACAAACATTAAAGAACTATTCCTAAATTTTGAATAAATACTTAGCAAACTAGGAATAAGATACTATATTAACTATATGCCCTTATAAAATCAACAGACAATAAATAAGAGACACATAAAGACAACTCTTAGCTCCATACTTAAAGGTCATATATGCTTGTATGTGTGTATATATCTTCTAACCAATGCAAGAGACATAAAAAATAAAAATGCATAGTAAGTAGAAAAAAGATAAAATTTCTCTTCAATGTATAACAGTCTATATAAAAACAAAAAACACACATGTACACACATACGTGAACAAAAACAGAAAATCAAAATAAATAAAATTCAATACTTTTTATATATTTTACAAATATATATGCCTGCACACAAACAGAATTGAAAACATAATGGAAAAAGCTGCCTAATTCACAGTAACATCAGTCTGCAACATACACACAGACAGCCTTAATAGAAATAATGTGGGCGTGCACAGAAAGTATAGTTCTCTATGGGAGAAGTGCATACAGAGAAAACAAATAGCCATGCAAATGCTAAAAGGTGTCAATTCTTCCTAAAGGAATCCATTGGTTTCAAAGTGCCATATTTCCAAACAAAAATTCTAGCATCCAGTGAGCAATTTTACATTCTCAAACAAACTGGTTTGGATAATTTAAGATGTCAGGATAATTCACTGTGAGCTACTCAGGCAAATGCCCAGAACTTCAGCCTCATCAGGCAACATTTACTGAGCTCGTAACTTTGTGCAAACAACCGCCAACACTGGCAATGAGAACGCTGTGCAGGCTAGGCGAGAAGCAGGCCAGAATCTAGGAGCACGGGCAGGTGCTCAGGTGTGCCACCCGTAATAAGAACAGCTGATGCCCGGTGGGGCACACTTGTGAGCAGCAGTGATTGCCCTAAGCAAGTCATCCTCAGCTGGCTGTTAACATCAGAGCCCGGCTAAAGCAGTCCCCACCAGACAGTGAACGGAAAGCTAGAGGGCTACAGCCTGAGGCTCCTAAGGGAGCCGCCCCTGTGGGCACCAGCAGTGGTGGGAGGAAGGGAACTCTGAACTTGAGGATGCTGCTGACAAAAACCTGAGAGAGAGAGAGAGAGAGAGAGAGAGAGAGAGAGAGAGAGATCTGTGGTGCACTGACCACTGAACATTCAAGTGGTGGGTCATGATGGAGGAAACTTGAGTCCAGTCTTGCTTCTCCAGTGGACTGAATGGCCACAGTGGTGATGAACCCCTGTGCCTTCAGAGAAGGAAAGAGGATGGAGGGACTATCTCCCTACCTGCCCCAAACATTACCGTATTGTGATAAGACATCCATACGCTGACATGTTCCAAAAGAGGCCACAGATCAGCACTGCCCAATTCCTGGATCTAACAGCCTCCCATAATACATAAGACCAATGGGAATGCCAAGACGTGGAAGGAGAGTGGAGTACCGGCCGAGTCATCAGTGAGGAGTGGGACTTGCCCCCAGGAGGCCATGGCCAGGCTGCAGCCTTCACAGTGCTGTTCAAGCCCCTCTGACACATCCACAGGACCACACTCCCCCCACACACAAACACACCATTGAAGAGGATCCCAGAGGGAGCAGCAGGTGGATGAGGTCTCTGGTTCACAGCTTGGATCCTGGCGTTCCCATGACTTCTGGAGTCAACTTCCACTGTAATGCCATCCCTCTTCTCCTTCCCCTCTCAAATCTTGACATGTTCCAAAACTCAGTTCAAATGCTTACTTCTTTTCTGTGATGCATTCCTCAACGCCCTCTGAGCCCCACACAGGCAACTATCAGAATTGGTCACTCCAGACCCCATGTTCCCCAGAGTTTTGCTTCCTTCTCCAACATAACATTAGTTCATACTACCTTTGATTCGAGCTAGTTCAGTTCACATCTGTAGACGGCAGACTGTATGAAAGATGTGAGAATATCTCTTCCTTTGATGCTTAGAATGATAGTTTACTCAAGAAAGATTGTAGGGATGCTCAATAAATATTTTTAAATAACCTTAGTTCCTCCTCTGCCTCTGATTGAGTTGTGGAATAGAAGAAAATTCCATTTCTATTTTTCATAACTCCTTGGGACCTTTGAGATACAAAGCAGTTAAGTTCCTGCGCATCATAACTGAAGAAAAGGATACAGGCCCCTCAGTTCCCTGGTTTCGCCTGATTACATTCTTTGTCTGACTTCTTGCAAAAATGTCAGAGCAGTCACCTCCATCAGCTTGCTCCAACACTGTGCTCACTCCAAACACTTCCCAGAGACCAACTTAATTTAATTTTTCTCTGACAGTATGATGTTCACATAAAAATTCTTGAATGTTTTATACTTGCCAATGTTTGAACATGGATTTCTTTTACACTATTTGTTATATTTTCTACTGGAGGCTTAGATCGGCAAATTTTGCTATCTACTTTAGGAAAAGTGTTATCTTTGCTGAGAAAAGAATATTTTCAAGCCAAAAGTCCTTCCTTTCATACACAAATACATACATAGTATATAAACCTCATGCATAACCCAGTTCAAGGTCTCTCTGTCCCCAGGCAGGGTATGGGGGTTAAGGCAAGGAGAAGGATGGTGGGCTTCTCTCCTCACTGGGACATCAGTCTGGGGACACAGGACAGACACAGCCATCTATCTCCTTGTGCCAGCCCAGGAAGGCCGTGGATGCAGGCAAACACACACACACACACACACGCACACACACACACACACGCACACACACACACACACACAGACACACACACACACACACACACACACGCACTTTCCACCATGTGCCTACCAAGGATCAAGAAAGCTATTCCCAGCTGTGGGGCAGCCAAGAGCAGAGTTACAGCTACAGTCCCCCCTGAAAGAGAAGGAGTAGAAGGTGGCTCTTTTCTCAACCAGACAAGGCATGTCCTTACCACCCTCCACTGCCTTGAGGGGTGCATAAATTCCTCCCCAAAGTGAAGAGAACATTTACATGTATGTCAAATGAATTTTAGTACAAGAACCAAAGAAGTTCTCATCTTCTGAAAGCTATTCAGTTCAGGGTAGACTAAGACAGTGTACTCCTTCATAGTCACAAAGGGGTATCATCCCACAGTGCTCACCCCCAGGGAGGAGTCCAGGACAGAGGCCATGGGCCCACTCACCAGGGTCAGGCCACAGAGTCATTTTCAGTATTTACTTCGCATTGACATCAGAGTCAAAAGCCCGCTCCTCATGACCTTCTTGGCAGTGTCTCCAAAACAGCACACCCATCATAACTAAAAAAGATAAATAGCAAAACGCTAATTCAAAAGAAGGTATGCACCCCCATGTTCATTGGGTCACCATTCTACTGACTCCCTGAGATCTCACCTCACCCAGTTCAGGTACCACCCCAGCGTCTTTCAGTGTCTGAGCCGTATGAGCAGTCAGGGGGTGGTGGCAGGTACCCTTCTGCTGAGGGGTCCCAGGCCTGGTCCTGGTGGCAACCGCCTCAGTGTTCAGGGTGGCTTCTCCCACATGCCTCCAGCAGAACCAACCATGCGCTTCTCTGCTGCTCCTGTAGGTAGCGCTGGCAGTCACAAGCAGTGGCTGATCCTGGGCCTGCACCGGAGTCCCTCCCAAGAGGCCCCAGAAATAAGCTCGTTCCTTTATAGTCAATTAATATTTGACAAATGACGCAAAAATATATAATGGAGTAAAGACAGTCTATTCAATAAACCATGTTGAAGAATTGGACAGATATGTGCAAAAAAAAAGGAAAGAAACTAGACCACCTTCTTACACCATACACAAGAATAAACTCAAAATGACTTACTTAAATATTAAACTTGAAACCATAAAAATTCTAGAAGGAAACATAGGCAGTAGAATCTCAGACATTTCTAGGAGAAATATTTTTTCTGATTATTTCCTCAGGCAAGGGAAACAAAAGAAAAAATAAACAAATTGGACTACATCAAACTAAAAAGTTTTTGCACAACAAAGGAAACCAACAACAAAAATGAAAAAAAGAAAACACTGAATGGGAGAACATATTTTTTAATGATATATCTGGTAAGGGGTTAATATCCAAAATTTATAAAGAACTTAGAAAACTCAACACCAAAAAGAAAATCGAATTAAACAATAAACAAAGGACCTAAACAAATACTTCTCCAAAGAGGCCATACAGTTGGTCATAAGCATGAGAAGATGCTCAACATCACTAATCATCAGAGGAATCCAAATTAAAACCACAATGAGATATCACCTCACACCTGTCAGAATGGCTCACATCAATACATCAATAAACAACATGTTCTGGCAAAGGTGTAGAGAAAAGAGAATCCTCCTGCACTGCTGATGGGAATGCAGACTGGTGCAGCCACTGTGGAAAGTAGTCTGGAGTTACCTCAAAAATTAAAAATGAAACTGCCCTACGACCCAGCAATTCCACTTTTGAGAATTAATCTGAAGTAACCCAAAACACTCACTCAACAGAATATATTCACCCCTATGTTCATTGCAGCATTATTTACAATAGCCAAGATTTGGAAGCCCAAGTGCCCATGAGTAGATGAGTGGATTAAAAAGCTGTGGCACACATACACAATGGAATACTACACAGCGTTAAAAAAAGAAGGAAATCTTACCTTTTACGACAGCATGGACGGACCTGGAGATCATTATGCTAAGTGAAATAAGCCAGTCAGAGAAAGACAAGTACCGTATGATTTCATTCATATGTGAATCTAATGAACAAAATAAACTAACAAACAAAATAGAGACAGACTCATACAGAGAGAGCAGGTTGACACCTGTCGGGGTGGGGAAGGGCTAGGTGAAGGAAGAGGAGAGATTGAGCAAAAAAGGACCAAAAAGAAAAGAGAAGAGAAAAAACTCATGGACACAGACAACAGTGTGTTGATTGCCAGAGCAGGGGGTGAAGGAGCGTATAGCTGGGCAAACGGTGATGGACAGAGACTGGACTTGGGGAAAGTGAACACACAACACAGTGTACAGAAGATATGTTGTAGAGTTGTGCACTTGAAACCCATATAATCTTGTTAACCAGTGTCGCCCCAATAAATTCAATTAAATAAAAAAAAGATGAGGTCACACTGGAGTAGGAGGGCCCCTGACCTAACACAACTGGTGTCCTTATACGAAGATTGCCACGTGAAGACCGGCACAGAGCTAACACCATGTGACCACATGAGCAGAGACTGCAGTGAAGCACTGCAGGCCCAGAAGTGCCTGCGGTTCCCGACAAGTCCCCAGAAACTAAGAAGAGGAAGGAAGGGTTCCCCTTCAGGTTGCAGCGGGAAAATGACCTGCCAACATCTTGACTTCAGACTTCTAGCTTCCAGAACTGTGAGACCATATATTTTTGTTGTGTGGTAAGCCACCCAGCTTGTGGTGCTTTCTTTTGATAACCTTGGACAACTAATACAGATAGACATATGCTTTCATTTCTCTTGGGCAAACACCTAGGAGTGGATAAACTGAATCGTATAGTAAGTACCGTATTTTTCGCTCCATAAGACTCACTTTTTTCCTGACCTGTGGTGGCGCAGTGGATAAGGCATCGACCTGGAAATGCTGAGGTCACCGGTTTGAAACCCTGGGCTTGCCTGGTCAGGGCACATATGGGAGTTGATGCTTCCAGCTCCTCCCCCCTTCTCTCTCTCTGTCTCTCTCTCCTCTCTCTGTCTGTATCTCTCTCTCCCTCTCTCTCTCCTCTCTAAAAAATAAATGAGTAAATAAAATAAAAAATTAAATTAAATTAAATTTTTAAAAAAAAATGAAGACTCACTTTTTTCCCCCAAAGGTGGAGGGAAAAATGCCCGTGTGTCTTATGGAGCAAAAAATACGGTATTTTATTAAATATTTTAACACACCATTTGGTTCAGAATATTTTTTTCTTATTTCCTTAAAACCCTAGGTGTGTCTTATGGTCAAGTGCATCTTATAGAGCGAAAGATACAGTATATGATTGTTGTTTAAGAAACTGCCAAAGTGTTTTCCAAAGTGGTTGCATCTTTCTACATTCCCACCAGCAGGATAGGAGAGTGGCAATTTGTTCTTATCTTTGCCAACTGCTGGTATGATCACTCTTCATAATTTTAGCCATCTAATAGCAGTGCAGTGGTACCTCATCATGGTTTCATTTGCATTACCTGAATGACTAATGATTTTGAGCATCTTCTTCAGTGAAGCATCTGTTAAAATCATTTGCCTGTTTTTTAAAGGGGTTGTTTTTTTTTAAAAAACAACAAATTTGAGAGTTCTTTATCTATTCGTTCTACAAGTCCTTTATTAAATATACACTTTACAATTTTCTTTTACAATTTTCTTCTACTCCTGGGCTTGTCTCTTTATTCTCTAAAAAATGTCTTTCAAAAAGAAGGAGTTATTAATTTTGATGAACTCTAAGACAAGACCCTCTGGCTACTTTCTTCAGTGCCCCATGTATTATGAATGCTTCCCATTTGTCTGATGGGAACAGGCAGTATTCCCAGCCCTGTGTGAGTGTCAGGCATTGCTCTCTCTCTTTCTCTTTCTCTCTCTCTCTCTCTCTCTCTCTCTCTCTCATCTTGCCTTGGCCTTGTGTAGCTCCCATTCTGCTAAATACCTGGAGGGAGCATCTGCAGATCTCCAAATTTCTCTATCTTTGCAGTTCCCTCCTCCGGTATGCTGTGCTGTGACTGCTCGCCCTGTGAACTTTTGCTCCTTGGACACTCAGCTCTATCTTCTCACCTCAGGGAGCCCACTGTGCTCCACCCGTGCTGCCCCTTCCTGTGGTGACCTGCAAACCTTCTATGGCAGCAAGGGGGGATAAGCACTGGGCTCACTGTGCCTCATCTCACAGGGATCGCCGATTTCCACTGCCTGATGTCCAGTGTCTTATTCTCATAGTCTATCCAATGTTTTCGCAGTGTCAGGTGAGATGGTAAATGCAGTGTCTGTTTCTCCATGTCAGCAGAAAGCAGAACTCTGCTTGGCGGATTCTGATGGGGTGCTACTCATGCAAATGTGTGCTCAGAGAAATGTACAGAGGTGGCCTGGGTGGGAAAGCCAACTGGCACACACTGTCTCCTAAACATTCTCCACCAGTTTCCATCACCAGGATCTGGGCATAAGTGACACAATGAGTTAGTCTGCCTTTTCTTGTGTTCTAACTGAATTAAAAACCCAGTGAGCCTGACCAGGCGGTGGCGCAGTGGATTGAGCGTCGGACTGGGATGCGGAAGGACCCAGGTTCGAGACCTCGAGGTCACCAGCTTGAGCACGGGCTCATCTGGTGTGAGCAAAAAGCTCACCAGCTTGGATCCCAGGTCTCTGGCTTGAGCAAGGGGTTACTCGGTCTGCTGAAGGCCCGCGGTCAAGGCACATATGAGAAAGCAATCAATGAACAACTAAGGTGTTGCAACGAAAAATTGATAATTGATGCTTCTCATCTCTCTCCATTCCTATCTGTCCCTATTTATCCCTCTCTCTGACTCTCGCTCTGACTCTGAAAAATAAATAAATAAAATAAATAAATAATTTAAAAAAACAACAACAGTGAGACTGGCACTCCCGTCATCCCATAACCATGCAAAGGTAAAAGCTGACAGTGGACTCTCAACTACTCCACCTCAGAATAGCAAATGTCAGGGGAACAGGGACAAGGAAGCTGGACCACCCAACTGATTGATCTTTGGGGACTGCATAGAATATTTCTAGTGCAAGTTGAGATCAAGGCCAACAGCCTTATCTGTTAGGAGAGGGCCCCACCCAGGAGGAAAACTGGAGCTGAGGAGGCCGGGTTACCTCAGGGCTGTGGAACCATGTGCTGGCAATGCCCCACAGTTTCATGGACTGATGACTGAAAACACACCAGGAAACTAAGGGTCTTACAGAGAGACAGCTTCAGAAGAATACAGACGCTCCTCTCACAGACCGCATGCGCACCCAAACGGGCTGCCCAGTTTTCCAGGAGGAGAGTTCATTCTCCTCTTCGGGGCTAGCGGGGAGCAGGTGGTGAAGGGCCTTATGAAGTCTGGGTGCCCAGCTCTGTCAGTTTTTCAGCAGCTTTGCCATTTCCTCCCTGAGTACGTGCCCCAGTCTTGAAGCAGAAATTGGCCCGGCGGGTTATCAGTCATCCTTTCAACAAACACTTCTGGAGGGCCTTCTGTCTACCAGGTGCCCAGCTAGGATTCTGGATGCAGAGAAATGAGGAAGTCCCCAGCATCATCTGCTTAGGGAGAGGTGCCTAAAACAAACAGAAGACAAGGTGGCTAATGCATTCCACAGCTAGACTCAAGTGAGGACCGCGGATCCCTGCATCTTAATTACACAAAATCGTTAACCATTATTAAACTGGCCAACTATTCAGCTACTTAGGGGTAAAAACTGCTTTTGCCTCTCAATGACCTCTCTCCACTTCCCAGTTCTAGGACTCCCTCCCGGGGATACCCAGAGTAAGGCTGCTGTCGTTTCTAGTTAACACATATTTCTTACTTGAACTCAGCTTCCTGAATTGGCTATTCTACAAGGATAGCGCCCCCAGTTCCCACAACCAGCAGTGAGCCCAGGTTGGCCCTCTGGATACGGATGGAACTGAACTGGACTCCGGTCATTTATTAGTTCTGTGACTTTGGGCTGGTGATTTAGTTTCTCTTTTCTTCTGTTTTCTCAAGTGTAATATAAATCTGTCCCATAAATATTATTGTGAGGGGAAAAGGAGCATGTTTCTGGTAAACCTTGAACACTGAGTTTAGCATACAAGTAAATTCTCAAGAAATAGTGTCACCATTAGAGTGAAAAATCTTAATCTGATAAAATCTGAAGCTTCTAGGAGCATTTAGAACAAGTCTACAGAATGAGACAGGCCTTCTGTTTGCTTCTTTACTTAGTCTCTACAGAATTGATGCAGCCAAATCACACCTTTCCACCTCCTCCCATTGGCACAGGGCGGTCACTGTAAGGACCAGGGCCCCTCTGAACTTTGCATCCCTCCTGTGGACCCCATGACCATGTTATGAGCACAGGACTCCTCTGAGAGGCGCCCACCATGAGGAGAAAGCATTCTGAACAGACCAAGTTTCTGGGCAGGCTTTCCCCAGCTCCCGTCCTGAATTTGCTGGAAACGTAAGGACAGGAATTTCTCTTCTAGGAACCTTGGTTTTCCTCTCTGTTCTGTTGCAGCTCTGGCCCAAGCTAGTTTTCTAGCATGTTTGGAAAAGTCAGTATACAAACACTAGGGACAAAGGCACTCTATCAGTCTTATGTCTTTCTCTAAGACACTCAGACAACGGCCAGCTAACTGATCAGGAGAACACAACTCGCCAGCAATTTGGTCTATAACAGTTAAAAATTTGTGTGTCACCTCTCATTTTTAAAAACTAATATTGATACATATTATATAGAGCTATAAAGATTTATAATTATAAATTGTATATGCTAATTTGTCATGTACACTACAAAATATACACTGCAAATTGGAAAAAAAAAGATGAAGTAAAACATAAATTCAAGGAAAACCTCAAATATTCTCTCCCCATACTCCATGAGTCATCTGCACGCTGCACCAGTGACTTCTGCTCCGTGCTGTCCCAGAGGAGAGGGGACAAGCCCTGCAGAAGGGAGGCCAGGCTGCTAACACTGACAACACCTACGTGAGCTGGGCCCTGCCCTGCACTCAGGGACTCGGGGCTCACAGCAATTCGTTCCCCTTTGTGTTTGCTCACCCTCCGGCTCCATTCCAAAACAGCGAAAATCAGTTAGGGTTTTCTCCCTGTGGAGTGTAAAGGAGGAAAAGATCTTTTTTTCTCTACCCTTTTAAGTTCTCAACTGGGGTCCCTATAACAAAAGACAGATTAACAAGAAAAAATATGCAAATGCATTTAATGTCATTTCTGTGACACAGGAGCCTTTTAAGGTGACGGGGACCTGAAGTAATGGTTAAGCCTGAGTGTGTGCTGGGTGCTGAAGAGCAGAGTTGTAAACACTGTGCCCAAGCTGAGGGGAGTAAACTGGGGGACGCTCAGAAAGACCTATTCCTTCAAATTCCTCTCTGTCCCTTCCTTTGTCTTCAGAGACAAGGCTGCTCCTTTCCTCTCACAGGAGGGCTTCCTGACCTGCCTCAGAGAAGGTCCTCCCAGCACATGCCACTCACTGGTGGGATTCAAATAATTCAACAACCGGTTCTCTGCCCTAATGACCGTTTTGAGTATAAAAAAACAATGAACTGAAAGGTAGTTTATTATTTCATGCATTTAATACTTAAAACAATAAAAGAGGTACACAAAACTAGATTTATAAGAGTTTTAAAATATCAATGAAAATATATTAAATAATACCTGACAAAAACCCAAAACTGTTTATTTAAGATATTTCCATATTGTTTCTTAGAGTCCTCACTTACAATTTTTTTCACTTACGGACAGAATAAACATTACTGCGGGCGCTTAGAATACACTGTTGCGCAGATGAACATTTAAAAAGAGTAAGGAGGCCTGACCTGTGGTGGCGCAGTGAATAAAGCATAGACCTGGAACGTTGAGGTCGTCGGTTCAAAACCCTGGGCTTGCCTGGTCAAGGCACATATGGGAGTTGATGCTTCCTGCTCCTCCCCCTTTCTCTCTCTCTCTCTCTCTCTCTCTCTCTCTCTCTCTCTCCCCCCTCTCTAAAATAAATAAATAAAAATCCAAAAAATATAAAAAAGAGTAAGGAATGTAAATTTATGATTTCCAATTGGGTAGCTGCCCAGTTGCCCACCTTAGAGAGAACCTTGATTACAAGTGCCATTTTAACAACTGGTTCACTGAACTCAACAAAAAATTAGATATTGGTTCTGCCAAAATGGTGCTAACTGGCTGAATCCCACCACTGACATCATTTCTCATATCCATTCAGCTTGAAATATTCAATATGCCAACATGTTGTATCTAGGGAGGTAATGTGTCCTGAGCCCATCAGAAGCAAAAAGCTGAGCTGTCCAGCCATGGTTCGAGATCCTTCTCTGCAGTGGTCCCAGGATGCCATTTCTCAACCAGTTCCTATCAATGCACCGGCTAGTGTGTGTTACCTTGTTGTAAAGCCAGTAGCCAGGGCCACCATCACAGCCACCTGGCCCATGCAGGTTCGCATTTGATTCAAACAGACAGTAATGAAACAATGGAGCCAAGAACTGGTGGGCCATTAGCTTTAATCCTAGCTTGCACCCAGCAGGCAAGAAATACACACAGTGGGAAAACACTTCCCTTTCCATTCAGGGCTCCCAAAGCCACTGATTTATCTGAGTTTCCTAGAATCAAAGTTTCTACCTCACCAGCCTTATTCACCTCTGTTCCCCATCTCCTTCTCTCTGCACACACTCTGCACAAACTGGCTTCTCCTTCAGCACTCCACCATTTTGGCTGTTTCTCCTCTCCTCCACGTGGCCTTACTTTGCTCTCCTCCTAGAATGTAATCCCTCTTCCCTGGAACAACGTGATCTCTCCTTTTTAAAACCTTTTGGCGCAAAAGCCCTCCCCCAACACACATTAATATAGTCACGCCCATCCCAAGCAAGAAGGGCAACTAATATTATCACCTGGGCGACGGGCTTCCACGTAGGCAGCGCCATCTTTAACAAAGTGAGCATAATATATTTTATCTGCCCAACACTTGTGTACAGACTCTGAGGGTGAGACACCCCAGAATGGTGAGGTCAGTGCCTTTACCAAGTGTCTATGTGCAGACGGGCAAGAAAGCTTTTGGAGCTCATTTCTTGGCCCACCTGACGTGGGAAGAAAAGGACCCAGGAGCTTTTGCTTTTCCCACACCTCCAAGAAAAGGCCTATTGAGAAGGCTCTTCATTCTCCAGATTCTACGGCTTCATAGCGATGTAGCCCCCCCCCCCAGAGGTAAGCGCAGGGGAAGCACTGACATCACTGCACTGTGTCCGCCTCTCACACACCCTCACTGCCAATACACAGCAACACGTGCACTCACACCTACACGCGCACACACTCACACATGCACGCACTCGCACACACACCCTTCATATTGCCCTAAGGCTGAGAAGTGAGGAGGAAGAAGACTCCAGGATTTCATATTTCTGATACATGGAGTCCCACTTGGGAGCTGGAGCAAAAGCTGAACGTGCTATGTTCTGACCTGCCTTTCTCTGAGAACACCCACAGCTCTGAAAGCTTAGTCAATAGCCCATTGTTTGCTGCGAAATAAAGATGGTAGGAGTATAGAGAAACAGCCTACAATGCTAAGCGGCAGGCAGCTACTATCTTAGATCTTCACGAGCAAAGCTCCTGTCTCAGTGCTTGCCATTCAGAGGCAGACAGCGCTTGGGGTTGGAAATGCACACTGCAGAACCTTCTATCCCGCCACTCTCTCCTACCCTGTCACCCCACAGCCCTTTTCATCTAGCGTCCTTTTCTCCTCTCTCCCTGCTCTGGTCTTCTCCCTGCTTCCTGCTTCCTCTTTTGCCTTATAGTGCTTCTACCTGCCGTACTCTGGGAGATCCAGTCCTACCGCAAGGCCCATGTGGGTCTTACGGGGCTGGACCCTGATCCTTCTGGAGAACAGAGTTATAACAATAGCTGAACAGTACTTGACTGAAGCCTAAGGAAGCAGATGACCTTGGGCAGGTCAATCCTCCTCACTGGGCTTCACACCTGTAAAAAAAGCTCCATTTTCTATATTTATAAAAGAAATTTTAAGCACTAGGCTAGATGTTGTCAAGGGTCCTTTACAGCTTTTAAGAGCTATTCTATATTGTTCTGAAACTCAGGAAAAAAGATTGTCAAGAGGTCATTCTGAGTCAGCAGCCAACCTGACTTTCTGATGAGGATTTTGAATCAGTTTTCCAAATGGAGCTAAACCGGTGGCCTGCTCACTGGCATAAGCCCTTCTCACCTCCGATGGAAGGAAAGTTGGTCACAGGCCATATAGAGTTCACAAGAATTCCCACCAACTCAGGGATCTATAGCAGCAACAACACAGAGCCTAAATTTAACTGCCCTGAAGAGAAAACTTACTCTTCACAATAATTACATTTGAAAGTCTTTGTGAGATAGACTGATTCTCCCAACTCAATTTGGAACCAGGCCAAAAAAAAGAAAAAATTAATTTGAGAATTAGGAGGCAAAAGAAATTATAAGGATTGGTCTAAGAGTTAGGAGACAAATGAAATTGCGAGGATCAAGGAGCATGCTGACTGTGCCTAAGTTTGCCCCTTGATGTCTCTCATAGAATTCAAGACAATAGAAGATCAGAGGGAAGGTCAGGGGTGGCTTGAAGCCACCTCAAAGGGACCATAGAGGTCAAAGTGGTCTCTACTCCATTCTTCCATCTCTGTGCTGAAAAACCGGAAGGAGCTAATCATGTCAGAATTGGAGGCCAGGCTTTCCAGAGAGAGGAGACATAAAGGGCGGGTACCTGAGTCAGGATAGAGCCCGGTGCTCAAGGAGAGGACCAGTCAGAGCGGCTCAAGCAAAGCGAATGGAAGGAAGAAGTCAGGACAGGTGTGAGATGAGGGAGGCCAGCAAGGTCCAGGTGTGGAGGGCTCTGAGACTCGAGTGAAGGGTTTGGGGGTGTGCCATGTGTATGTGTGCACATATGCATTTTGAGTGAAAGGGACTAACACGATCTGACAAGTTTAAAAGGTTGCTCTTGGGGACAAAGGTGATCCATGAAGAGATCATACAGTAAACCAGGCAGGAAGTAAATACAACATGGGTTAGAGTCGTGCTAAAAGAGAAACAGAGCCTGACCAGGCAGTGGCGCAGTGGAGAAAACATCGGACTGGGATGTGGAGGACCCAGGTTCGAGACCCCGAGGCTGCCAGCTTGAGCACGGGTTCATCTGGTTTGAGCAAAAGCTCACCAGCTTGAGCCCAAGGTCACTGGCTTGAACAAGGGGTCACTCGGTCTGCTATAGCCCCACGGTCAAGGCACATATGAGAAAGCAATCAATGAACAACTAAGGAGCCCCAATGAAGAACTGATGTTTCTCATCTCTCTCCCTTCCTGTCTGTTTGTCCCTATCTGTCCCTCTCTCTATCTCTCTCTCTGTCTCTGCCACACACACAAAAAAAGAGAGAGAAACTGAAACAAGTCAAATATACTGCTCACAAAAATTAGGGAATATTTCAAAATGAATGTAAAGCGATAAAATATCCCCTAATTTTCGTGAGCAGTGTAATTAAAGAGTTTCCTTGAGTGAAAATCTATCCAGCAGAAGTTAGGAGGATTCTTCTGACAAGAGCTGGGAAAGGCACATTTCTGGAGAAAAGGGGAAGCAAAGCAAGGAAACTGCTGACTGCTTCCTAAAGCCTAGTTTGTGACTGGCTGTGCTCAGGGCTTTGACTTTGTAACCTTGAGCATTTACCAGCTTAGAGCCCAGTCCGTTCATACTGACTGCCAGCCCTAGGGCCTCCTCAGCCTCCTGGCTTCCTTGACTAATGGTGATGGGTGGGAACTCAACATATTGTGGTGATCATTTCACAATATTTACATATGTCACATTGTTATGCTGTACATTTTAAACTGATACAATGTTATATGTCAGCTATGTCCCAGTAACACTGCAAAATAGTTATATAAAATATTTTTTTAAAAAGAAAGTAGACCCATTAAAATTTGTTAAACAGTTGGATGTGGGGTAGAGGAAAAGAGGAACAAAGGAGAAGGTTTGAGATGGAGGCTGAGCATTACTACGTGGAGGAGGAACAATGGGCTGGAAAGCGGAGGCAGAGGACAGGGCCAGGGTCACGAGTCATGAGTTGTTTCGCAGCTGTGGTGTGTGAGATGCCTGTTACCCACCCAGGTGGAAGGATTGATAAACAGGTAAGGGGGTAGGAGTGGGGTGCTGGGCTAGAGCAGCACCCAGTGGGGCTGCATACAAGGGCAAGGCAAGAGGAGAGAAAACAGAGTCAGCAGAATAGAATGAATAAATGTTCAGGGTAAAAAGGAAGGCAGAGACCTGAGAGAATTCCTGTGAAAATGGAGTAGAATCACAGAAGGATTTTTATGGGACTCAGTTTTAAGTCTTAGTAGGTTTGAATGGATATTTAGATTTTGAGGCCTTACTAAAATGGAAATGTAGGGAAATATCTTTAAATTCTTATGGAAAAATTCCTTAGAGAAAGATTTGTGGAAATGTGTCCTTCATATCACAGAGAAGAATCACAGGAAACTTTTTATTAACAGTGTAGATTCCTGGGCCCTACTTTAGATGAAATGAATTAGAATCTTGGGGTTTGTGTGGCCCTGGGCGCTGAGGATAGCTCCTTTGGAACACGACAGCCTCAGGCATTAAAAATAGCTCGGTACTTGAGCAGTGGCCCCATATAGGGTTGCCTAGTGGATCCTGGTTGAAATGCATGCAGGTGTCTGCCTCACTATATATATATATATTTAATATTGTATGCCAACTGTAATTGAAAAGTTTAAAGATATATATATTTCTTCATGGCAGAGATTTTGTATGCACAGCATGCAGAATAGAGACTGTCATGTAGTAAGCTTTCAACAAGTAATTATTGAATGAATGAGGTACACAGATGAGGTAACTGAGGGTTAGAGAGTTTAAGCAATTTTCCCCAAGTTTTTACAGCACGTAAATAAAGATTTGGTATTCTAATCCAGGTCTGTCTAACTCTGCCTCTCAGAAATCATGACACATAGGGGAACTTCAATAAATCAATCCCTGGCTGGTTAAACAAAAATCTTTGCAGATATCAAGAAGCACAGTCACAGCCCCAAAACAGTTCACATAACTCTTTGAGAGACTTCCCCAAAGACACTGTACCTTACTGGACTGATGATGAGGGTGTTTCCCACCCACCACGTTATAAAGTATGTCCTCACGCGGTTTTTCTCTGAAATGCCTGGAATTACACAAAGCGGGTGCAGCCCCTGCCCTTTGGAAGCTCGGCAATCTAGAACAAACGCTGTTGCACACAGGGCTGGGCTCGTGAGCTGGCAACCACACAGTCTGATTTTAGAGACTGGGAAAACTAAGTCCAAAAATATCTACCCCTCCCAAATGCCACAGTGCCTGGAATTCCACCATTAGAAAGATATTTCTGGGAGTGTAAGCCCTGTCTCCGACTCTGAGTCACTTTGTTTTAGGTATATATTTTTTCAGACAGTACATAATTGTGTGCGGGGTTTTCTTTTTATCCATTCTGGGAGTTTATTTCTTTTCATAAAGAAGTTGATCTCATTTACATTTATTATAATATATTTGTCATAATGCTATCATCTTATATATTTTTTGGATTTCATACTTCATTTATATTTCCTTTGTGGTTTTTTTTTTTGGTTTTTTTACTGTACAGTCTGAATTTTAGTTCAAATAGTAGTTACATTTTCTATTTTAAATATGATGCTTCTATTTCTTTATTAGCTTCAGATAGGAAGCAATATCCATATCTCCCAACAAAGAAGGATGAGAAATTAATGATCTTATAATTCCTCTCATTCCTTTTCCATGTACTGCTGCCTGAAATAACAAACTTATTGTTACTATGTTATTGAGTTTTTCCTTCCTTAGGGTTGTATTAGTAATAGTACTTGTTTTACATTAGGTAGCTGCTGGGTGTTAGGTTTTTTTCTTTCTCTCTTTCATGGACTTCTTTAAACACATACATATCTGGAAGAGGCCACAGTTATCAGACACCAGTATCTCTGGGTGAATTAAATGTTTAGATTACCTTCATTCAGTCAGAAGGGACTCCTAGGCTGCAGGACCAGTATGAGGAAGGGGGTGAGCACAAAAAGGGAATTGTATGGAGGATGGGGAAATGAACGGTCAGCAAACCTTACCTACCTCTCTTTTGCCTTTTGTAAAATGTAGAAAGAAGGGGAAAACATAAGGTAAATGAAATAAACATCCCCAGAGGACACCAAGATGCTTGATACTCCTTTGGTGTAAAAGAAGACAGGGGTAACAGGTGGCTGGTGCGTTCTGGGTGAGTGGAGGGGGGAGGAGAAGCGCTGAAGCCCCCTGGGAGTTCTGCAGACCTGCCCCTGACATCACAGGCTACAGACCCATCCACCCCACGTCACATCCTGTCCTCACACACTCCCTGGCCATGCCTGCCTCTCATTGTAGAATGGGACCCTGCACACAAAAACAACTGCCTCCCGTCAATCCAGTCTCCATTCTTTCTGAAGCTGCCACGGCTTTTTTATCTCCAGCCCTGTGAGAACACAGGAAACTCTGCTTCCCCGATCCTGAAATATCTGCCTCAGGAAGGAAGGTAGATCATCTTTCCAGGGCCTCTGTTTTGCTTGTGCACAATTCGATAGCCTGCTCTGTGAATGCACCACAAAGCTAACCAATTCAGACTTTCCTTGGAAAGGGAATGTTTAAAAGATAATTTCCAAATCCACTTAAAGAATAAGGAAAAAGTTAGGTCCTAAAACCAGGTATGAACTTTGTACAAACCGGACCAAACACAGTATTAGGAAGGTCCATTCTTATTGTTTTATAAAGTTTGGTTTGTTGATTTTTTTAAAATTTGGCTTACTAAGAATTATTAAAGAGAAAAATTATTCATTTTTCTTCTTCAACATTCTTGCTGTACTTAGGTAATAATTTTTCAATTCACTTTTTACCAGGTCCAAATAAAATTCATTTTTTTTATAGTAAACATTACAAACCTTCAACTAGTTCAATGATATTTGGTAATTAATTGTTATGAATAAACAGGCTAAGTCAAGGTATCTTAAGAGATGAATATAATTGCATTAGAGAGCTTTCATGCTCACTACTAAAAGATTTTAGCTAAAAACGTTTACTTGGCCTGACTAGGCGGTGGTACAGTGGACAGAGCATTAGACTGGGATGCAGAGGACCCAGGTTCAAAACCTAAGATCTCCAGCTTGGGCACAGGCTCATCTGGTTTGAACAAGGCTCGCCAGCTTGAGCCCAAGGTCGCTGGCTTGAGCGAGGGGTCTCTCGGTCTGCTGTAGCCCCCCAGTCAAGGCACATATGAGAAAGCAATCAATGAACTAAGGTGCCGCAACAAAGAATTGATGCTTCTCATCTCTCTCCCTTTCTGTCTGTCTGTCCCTATCTGTCTGTATATCTGTCTCTCTCTGTCTCTGTCACACACACAAAAAAAGAAAAGTGTTTACCTGGGACGAAGAGCAGGACAGACTCTGGGTTGCTTCTGGGTCCTGAGAGTCTGCGTTTGTGTAAAAGGAAATGGCCCTTGTACTCGACAGCACTTTGCGGGCCGTCACTCGTGAATGTGAAGCTGGATTCTGGTGTTAATCATACTCACGTGAGGCACGGATGGCCTCTATTTCAGAGATGATCGCAAATGCACCTTTCTGTGAAAAATTAGCAGTTGAGGTTTAGAAATTATTTTAAAGACAAACTGTGTCTTGAAGTCACTAAATTCCAAAGCCAATTCTCCTTCTGTCTATTCCCAAGCACCCGTCACTGTGAACCTGCATGATTTTCTGTGTATCAAACACTGCCATGCAACTAAGAGTATCAAAATAAAAAAGGATAAGTGCTTTTTGCTCTGACTCCTCAAAGCACCTATTTGGCAGTGCTTCTCAAATTTTTTTTTTTTTTATTGACTTTAATCTATTGTGTTTACATAGATTCTAGTGTCCCCCCGAATGCATCCTCCCTCCCCCGTGTTCCCCTCAACATCCCCTTTGCCCTCCTCCCCCCAACACCTTCCCCCCTTCCCTCCAGGATTTGCTGTCCTATTCTCTATAACAGTGGTCCCCAACCCCCAGGCCACGGACCGATACCGGTCCGTGGGCCATTTGGTCCAGCCTGCAGAGAAAGAATAAATAACTTACATTATTTCCATTTTATTTATATTTAAGTCTGAACGATGGTTTTTTTTTAATGACCAGATTCCCTCTGTTACATCCAAGACTCACTCTTGACAGTTGTCTCGGTCACGTGATACATTTATCCATCCCACCCTAAAAGCCAGTCTGTGGCCCAAAAAAGGTTGGGGACCACTGCTCTATAACACCGTGTTATGTATACATAATTTCATCAATCTCTTTCCCTTCTCTGATCCCCTCCTTTCCCTCTGTCCGCTTTCCCTCTGATTCTTAAACACTGTTCCTAGGGGCGTTTCCATGTTTTCCAGCCCTCTGTGCTGGGCTTGCTCAGCTGCCTGGCTGCTTCCTCCCGCTGCCCACCCAAGTGGCCCTGCCTCAAGTGTCCTCCAGCTCACACTGCGCCTCTTGAAAGCTCCCTGAGGATGTCCCCATTGAAAAGTGGGAACAAAAAGCGCCTTTTGCAGTGTCTCCCAGGCGCAGTGAGAGCGAGGCAGCTTTGAGGAGCCTGCCAAGGAGGGCAAAGGCCTTGCTTTGAAAATGCGTCTCCAGTTAGCTGACTTGTGGGACTTGGCAAGCCTGGGGACCAGCGCTGTGAGGAAGAAAGCCCCTGGACAGGCCTCCCTGGCGGGCACCCCTGCTCTCTTCATCAAGCCCCATGTGTCACCAGTGAGGGACCTGGTGGGAGAGGCTGGTGAGTGAAGACTGTTCGTCAGGCCCCTCCCCTGACGGCAGCCCATACATCAGGACACACACCTTCTGACTGCTAAACCATGCTGAGAACAGGACAGCGGGTTTGCACCCTGTCACACCGGATGCCAGTCCGTTCTGCTCTGCAGTTCTAGTCTCTCCCCTTGGGCCCACCTAGCCCAGAGATCCGTGTTTACAGGACACGCAGGAGTGGCCAGGCAGGGGTTCAGATCACCTGGAGTCAAATAAGTAAGAAAAGAAAGCAGTACAAATCCACCGGCCACAGGAGACTGTTCCCTTTGCCCCGGGCAGCAGTGAGGCTCCACAATCCAGCACCGAGAGGACTTGTGTGGTAGCCCAGGCTGGCTGGCTCTGGGTTGAGTGCAAGCTCGCTCTTTGTTGTCACTCAGGGAAAACCTAAGTAAAACGGGCCCAGGAGACACGGGCTTATGTGAGTGGCTCAACAAAGCCCTCTTTTATTAAACAGTTGACATGATGCAAACCCAAATCTTAAAAACCTCACCCATTGGCCACCAATGCTAGGTGAATAATGACAGCGAGAACTCAAGGGCAGCCAACTCACCCATCTGTTTATTTTTTCGGCCTGAGTCTAAAATGGTTTCAAGGTCCTAGATTCAGAGTGGTCAGGCCTTTTCCTGTGGCCAAGAGTGCAGAGGACAGTGTTATTCAAGGTCATTGGAAGGAGGTAAGGATCCACCTACCACAAACAGCATTGTGAAAATGTGGGCTCCAAAGAGTGAAGGGCAAGGGCAAGACTCCCCCCCGGGAGGCAGCCCAGGGCACCCTCCCACCACCACTGACATTTAGGGGCAAAAGGATAGCGTGGCCACTTATAGGAGGCAGCAGACTTTCTGCGCCTTAGAAAAAGGTACCCCCAGCAGGTGAAAGGGTCACAGACATCCCCTCTGGTTCACCAAGTTCGGACAGGGGGGCCTGTGGCAGCAGTCCAGCTGGGATCCCACACCCTCTTCTCCCAAGCTGGGGGTGCAGGGAGAGTGGCCCTGCCTGGAGGCCGGCCCCTACTCCCCTGCCTCCTGGGCCCCTCACACCCTGCCGGGCCCTGCTTTCAGATCTGCTGAGGAACTGAGGGCTTCCCACAGGTGCAGGAAGGAACACCAAATCATCTTCTTTTTTTTTTTTTAACAGAGAGTCAGAGAGGGATAGATAGGGACAGACAGACAGGAACGGAGAGAGATGAGAAGCATCAATCATCAGTTTTTTGTTGCGACACCTTAGTTGTTCATTGATTGCTTTCTCATATGTGCCTTGACCGTGGGCCTTCAGCAGACCGAGTAACCCCTTGCTGGAGCCAGCGACCTTGGCTCCAAGCTGGTGAGCTTTTGCTCAAACCAGATGAGCCCATACTCAGCCTGGCAACCTCGGGGTCTCGAACCTGGGTCCTCTGCATCCCAGTCCGATGCTCTATCCACTGTGCCACTGCCTGGTCAGGCCAAATCATCTTCTTAAAAAGTAAGCAACGTTGCCTAAATTACCTCTAAATTTTTTTTCTGAATGGCTTTGAAGTGGCAGTTTCTAGGGAAACCCTGATACTCTTTAGGGGGAGATGAAGGCCCCCAGCACGTTGTAACATTACTAACGCCAACGGCAGGCCGAAACATACGCCGCAAAAATGCAGCCCACATGCAAGCCCGCAGGTGAGCTGGCACCACCCTTGCCTCATGGGACCTTACTGTCCATGTCATGGAGAGACCAACAGTAACACACAGCCCAGGGGAACACAGAGGGACGAAGAAAATGCCGACAGGCACAGAAGATGGAGCAATTCATTTATTTTAGGAGAACTAAAGAAGGCCTCACTAAGGAGATGGCTTGTGACGATAGGTTAGGACTTCTGTCCTCGTGAAGCCAGGGCGAGGCAAAAGCATACGCCAAGCTAAAGGTCAGGAGAGCCTGTGATGTGAGTAGAGCACAGAGCGGAAGGAGTGGGTGAGGGTGGAGGCACGCTGGGCCAACCCTGGGAGACCGTGAAACCAGGAGGGGCCAGACATGGCTGCGGGGGGCGGGAGAGGCACTGCAATCTGACCTGTGTTCCAGGATGATACTGACAACACTGGGCAGCTAGAGTATAAAGTAACAATGGTAAAACCATTTAGAAGGCTTGTAATGGCCCATGCAGGATGCTGAGGCCCGATGGCCAGGCCAGGGGGGATGAAGGGAAGAAGTAATAGTGGGGACTAGAGGAAAGTGACTTTGAAGTCTCTTGGTCAGGTGGGTTAGGGGTGGGGTGGATAGTGAGGTCATGTGCACAGGAGCAGATTTGCAAGGGCAACACTGACTTCAGTTAGGAGAAAACAATTGCGATACTAACAACTCAATCTTATAGCATATCTATCAATTGACTAACCCATGAGCTAGTTTTAAAACTGAAAGGCAAAGGGATTGCTACTGAACCAGGGAGCTGCTGAAGGGTCCCTGCCTTCTCCTCGTTCAGGCGGCTGTGGCTCTGACCAGGTCTGAACAGTCAGGCGTGTCCAGGTTTCAGGGTGCACCGGGACTGCCGGGGAGCAAGGTGACAACACAGATGCCTGGATCTCACTCCCAGTGGCCAACGGTTGGCAGCAGTGCCGACAGAAGGGGCACCTATCTGATTATCCAGCTGAAAAATTAAAAGTTGAGGGGATTCCCTTAAACTTTTAACTATTTCTTTCTCATAATGACTTTGTCTGTTTACCTTTTAGTTAAATAATCTCTTTAACTGATTAACTGAAGTTCATTCCTGTTGGCCACCAGAAAGTTCAGTGATATTAGCCTCAGAGGAAACCATCTAAGATCACAAGGGCTATTTTGTCAGAGGCTAAGGGTGATGGAGAAACAAAGGGACAAAAGATGGTTCGAGGGCATGGCCGAGAAGGAAAGTTTGTATGAGCATTGTTGGCAAAAATGGCTTAGCCGTGGAGGGTGGTCACCAGACAGTGTTGTAAGGAGCCAAAGTGGGCACAAAGGAGCCCTAGAGTCTGTCCTCCTCAGGAAAGGAGCACTCTTTCCTGAGGTGCTCCTTTGCCTGCACTGCCCCTCACTAGATGTGGGTCCCAGCACAGATCTCTAAGCTTCAGTTCCCTCAGTCTAAAAATGGGGCTTAGAATCCTGCTTCACAGAATTGTCTGCAAGGATGAAAATGTACAGGAATATAAAGCACACAGTGAGAGGTACACAGTGAACTCCCAATAGCGTGCGATGGGAACATCTATCGGTAACCACAGCCTACAGCCGGTGGGTCCACCCACAGGTGCTGGCCTCACTGGGAGGGAGGCAGACGTGTGGACTGTCGCTGCTTCCCCTTGTGAACATGCAGTCCCCGTCGCATGTGGCCCCACCAGTCCGGGGGCCTGAAATGAGGCTGGAGATCATCTCTGGGGATGCTTGAGAGCCACTCAGCAAGCACACAGAAGTCATGTAAGAAAGCCACATCCCCGGCAACCATGGTTTCTGCGTGCTGAGCATCGAGCCAGGAGGCAGGGGACAGCAGAGGGAAGCAGCTGCAGGAGTTTCTAGGTGCTCGGTGATGATGATTACCCTCCCCACGGGACCGCTCTGCAGCCTAGCTAGCAACGGCAGTGGCACCGTTGCCCAGAACTTTCCTGAGCTCTCTCGGAGCTCTGGGTGTTCGTGGAAATGGCTGGGTCTTCTCATTAGCGAGCAACAAGGGAGCATGCTAGTCTCAGTGCAGTAGTGCCCGTGCCTCCTCAGAGGGGTTCAAAGCAGAAAACACTGCCCCTGGCACATGCTGCGATGGTAAAGAGATGAAATAAGACCCTTTACTTTCAAAGATCTGTGCATGTCCTTGAACTGCTCTGCTGGCTTTTTCAGCAGTCTTGTGGCATTTACAGGCAAACAACAGAGAAGGAGGAAGCACAAAGACTCCTGTAGATGCAAGGGTTTTGTTTCCTGAACAAGTATTAACCGAGCTTCCACTATGTAGTGGTTGTTCAGTTAAACTCTGTGCTTGGAAATTCACAGGAAAAAAAATGCCACAGTGGATGCCCCCGGCTCCTGCCCACACCGTCCCCCCCAGCTCTGCCCCCAGCATACACGCAGAAGCTCTTGAACTAAGGACGGTTATTGTAAGGCGTGGTCCCCCTAGATACTGTCCTCTCTATATTTTGACAGCACGGCTTCCTGTGATATTACTATCTCCTGTCACCTCAGTAACAAAGGCTGATACCTGGGGTTTTTTCCCCCCTGTCGGCATTAGACTTGACATTTAATGCATCATCAAAAAAGTTTCTGAGGTTTTGGGGCTAAAACTCTAAAAGTATTACTTCCTGCCCCAGAGGCAGCTCAGGTACTCTGATCAGCCCACAGCCTCTGAAGTAGGGCTGCTGCTTTGTTCTGAGCCTCACCAGATGGTCCCAAGGATTTCAAAGCCAGACAAACCCACTGCACCCTGGGAACTCTCTCAAGGGCTGAGAAATGCGCTCCAGCCCCAAAACCAAGGCTCACTGGGACCCACCCCAATCCCTGTCTCTTAGTTCTAGGGTCCTTGAGCAAAGCACTTACCCTCTCTGCTACTCGTGTCAGTAGAATTTCAGAGTTGTGCAAAATGAACCCCAGCAAATAGTTGAGCATCCAATTTTCTGGTGTCCAAGTACAGACTTGAACTGCCCTGAAGCCACTAGGGTGAGCTACCATGAAACCACACATTTTTCCAGGAGGTAGAAAGATTATTTGCTTGATTTCCCCACAAACCCTCCCAATGGCCTAGCACTCTGGGAATTTGCTGGATCGGTTCTCTGTATGCTAGAATTTGCAGCCGACAGGCCAGAAAAGTGGTTATCATTGTTCAGTTCTTCCTTCCTCCTACGGGAGTTAAGGTGCACACGCTCTTGGTCAGACCCAGAGCAAGGCTCAGGGAGGCAAGGGTGGAGACAGCCAAGCCCTCATCCTCGGGGAACGCACGTGAACCAACCGCTGGCCACAGGATTGTGATGGGGACAGGCTGAGGAGACACAGAAAGGAGCCCCGATGATCGTATTGGAGAGTGGGGCAGGGAGGGAAGGCTTCTCGGAGGAACTAGCACTTGAGCTGACTCAAGATTTTAGCAGCGGCTAAGCAGCTACACAGTCCAGGCAAAACGGCAGAAGCACCAAGACTGTAGCCTCTGGACAGGGCATCACGGGGACGTCACGTGGATGCAGTGGCATGACCACAGTGCCCGCTGGAAGAGCCAGAAGCCGGGTCGAGGCCTTCAACATCTGTTGGGGAGGGTGGCTGTTACTCATTTTAGGTTTTTTAATCCGGGGAGCACAGCATACACAGCCAGAGGGTTGGGGGCACTGGTTTCAACCTCACGTCCAATCTCTGCTCCTACTAATGGTGTAAACTGGTGAAATACTTAATCTTTCTAAGCCTCCATTCTCTCATCTGTAAAATGGCATAATGATATCCACCCCAGAGGATGGCTGTAAGGATGGCATAAAATAATAAACGTCAAAGGCTGGGCACAGCGCTTGCCGTTCAATCCTAGCAGCTGGTTAAACAGAGAGGTGAGGTCCCGAGTGGTGCTTTGAGAATTTGTACTCTAGCACATTTGGAAGACAGGTTGGGAGGGAGGAAGGCAGGTGGTGGGAAGGCAGTAAGAAAAGTAGCCGGAATGACCCCAAATGCATGCGCACACACACGCACCGCTTGGTACAGGAACGCTTTCCTACAGGAAAGATGCAGTTTAACTACACGGTGAAGGAGGGGAAGAGTTGCAAAATCATCCCGGGGAGGGGCTGACATAGGAAATGGGTCTTGTAAGGAGGACAAATGTGGAGAGGACAACACCGAGGAGGAACAGAAGCGTGAAAGTTCAAGGTGTACGGGAGCAATGGGAATAACCCAGAGCCAGTGGGTCCATGGCGGAGGGGCAGGAAGGAAGGCCTTCCTGGGGCTGAGGCAGGAGGTGCCCGTAGCGACCACTTGGTGGGGGGGCAGATCCTGTGTCAGGCCCTTCAGGCCATGCTAACAAGTGTGGACTCTATTTAGCAGGTAGCAAAGAGCCTACACCGTCATTCGAATTATCTATTTCCTGTCCACTGATCCCAAAAAGTGTTTCAGAAAAGAGGAACACTGCCGTAGAAGTGTTCCCGCTGTCCCCTGGCTCTTCTCTCTTCAAGCTCCCTTATGACCAAGGCCAAGCATCCTCTCTCCATGTGCACTACAGTCTATGGGAATAGCTGACTCGCTCTGCTCAAAGTGCTTTGACTGTCTTAACTCAAAACGTCACAATAGGGTCAATATTATTCTCCCATTCTATAGATAAGGAAGTGAGACACCAAGCCATTAAGGAGCTTGCCTAAGATCACTCAACTAGTAATGGATAAATGGGCCACCCAACACAGAAGGCTGCAAGAAAAGGACTAAAGGTTTCTCTGATAACACCAAAGAGGGTCCCAGCACACAAGTGGCCAGTATGCCCCAAGAGAGAGTCAGGTCTCCATGTGAGGGCTCTTAGGTACAGGGTGAGTCGGAGGAAAGCCACCTCATTCTTCCAGTTGGGCACAAAAGCACACCTGAGGTTGCCTCTCCTACCTCCACTTCCCTTCACAGAGTAAAGTTTGGCTCTTGTGGGGCTGGATGTCACCTTTCCCATCCAGCACAGCAGCCTAGGAAGGGTGACCTTGCCCCCAGTACAGAGATTGCTTCTAGAGAGGTGGAAGAGGGTGTGCCTGCCGTCCTATAATGCCGAGATCACAAACTAAGCCAGCCTCCTCTCTCCTCCCACCATCCACCCCCAGGAAAGGTGTCCCTGGTACCATGTCAGGGACTGGTGCTGGCGTGAACAGCTTCTCCCAGGGCTTCTTTCCTCTCCTAGTGGACACAGGTCCTCACCTTCCCCTCTGTTCTTAGCCCTGTGACTGCTCTTCTGTAAGCTAGCAGTCCTACCTGGACCATGCCAACCAGATGTTATATGCAGAAATGAGGGAGGTTACTCAGTGGAGTTCCTCAAAGTTATCTGACAAATCTGCAGACGAGGGAAATTTCTACTCAAATCCAGGGGTGACTTCAGTTGGAAAGTGAGGGGGCCTGAAGTGAAGAGACCAAACTTCAACTCAGCCTGGAGGTGGGGAAGAAAAGATGGGATCAAATAGTGTTTCAAGGACAGCCATTAACAGTCTGTGCCGGACAACTTCAAGTCTCTCCACTGGGCACTGCTGCCATTTTCAGACGACGAACAGACACCACAGCCATTTTCCTGGTAAGTGGACTGGCCACATGTGACCCAGGAGCTGTCTGCCTCCAGAGCACACTGGTCCACCTGCCACCATGCCACATGCAAGGTCCTCTCCCAACATTTCACCACTTTCTGCCCAAGGAAAAGGAGACCGCTTCTTCCTCCTGACCCACGCAGGTGAGAAACAACCTAAACAGTGTGTGCTGGGGACAGGAGCACTTAGAAACAGCCCTCCACCCACACCTTCTCTCCCTTTCCTCCTCCATCGCCCTCACTGGGCATTTGACCAGGGGTGACTTTCCTCCCAAACCTGGCCTTCCTTAAATGGGCAAAGGACCAAGAACAAGTATCCTTGGTCAGTGTGAACTGAGAGAGGGCCTTTGTTCCCAACCACCGAGCCTCTGGCAAATTCATTTCTTTTGACAAATGGCAGAAAGAAGTCATGCACATACAAAGCTCCTAGGGAACTAGTTGTGGCAGCCAGGCACCACAGAGAAGCAAGACCCAGGAGGAAGCCTGACATACCCCCTTGAAAACCCAACTCTGTCTAAGAGACCGACTTCCCCCAGGTCCCCTGGGGAGTCATTAAATCTGTGTCTTCATTTCCTCCGAGGTAGATAAGGGGTAATAATCCTGATTCACTTCACCAGGGTGCTGAAAGGAGGCATACCTAATTAACACGAGCGGAGCACTTTAAAAGTAAAGAGCACTTTGCACTAATTAATGTGGTTTCTGCTTTCATCCTGAAGCCTCATAGAAAGAAGCTGAGGTCCCAAATCGCTCCAATGGCAAGTAGCAGGCCCAGGCAGCAAGCTTTCCTGACAGGGTGGTGCCGGCAGGGCCATCCACGTTGTCACAGGGTCCCCGCCACTTGAGACGCTCCCAGCTAACAATCCCAAATCCACCTACGTGCACTTAGTTTTCCAGAGACCAACGCATTTTTCGGTTACAGCAAACAGCACAGAAATGTGAGGTTCCAAGCAGGGAGCACGGGGCAGAAGGGATCGGAAAGTCTCTGGCACCGCTGCTGACTTGCCTTGAAAAACCAAAATGAACTTCTTTTTCTTCAAAGGCTTTGCTTTTGTGCATCATTGTTATAAAAACAGTCGAATCCTTGAGGTCTGCAGCCGCACTGAGGGCTTTCTGCGAAACATGCACGGTAATGCTCTCGCGTTCCTGGTGAGCAACGGGCAACAGGGAAGTCTGGGTTCGGAACCCAAGCCTCACCTCCACTGGGCAGACTTTGCCCGATAGGATGCTTGCCTTCCAAAACAGGCACCTCCTTTCTGAGGCTGTTCTATCTAATGAGTGGCCTCACAGAAGGTAGAAGGGTCTTTAATTACTACATTTTTCGCTTCATAAGATGCACTTCCCCTCCCCCAAAGTGGAGGGGGAAATGCCTGTGCATCTTATGGAGTGAAAAATACAGTATTTTATTAAATATTTTAACACACCATTTGGTCCAGAATATTTTTTTTTTCTTATTTTGCTCCTTAAAATCCTAGGTGTGTCTTATGGTCAGGTGCATCTTATGGAGCGAAAAATATGGTATGCAGACTGCGGGACCCTAGAGGATTATACCCCTATTGCTGCACTCCAGAATGTAACAGATTTCATCAATGCATCACAAAACCTGCTAAAGTTGGATGTTGTTACCTAGTTTATGAGTGTGATATTTCAGGCCTGTATGTAAAGGGGTTCTGTGGGTAGTTTATGAGTGTGATATTTCAGGCCTGTATGTAAAGGGGTTCTGTGGGCTGGGCTGGGCTGAGAACCGTCACACATTCAAGTATTTCTTAGGAAAAGAGCTGATCTCCACATGGCTGCCCTCGGATCTGGAATGCAAGCCATCCGTAAGAAGGAAACGGCCATAAAATATTCGACCCCTTTTTTCCCATTATTTCAGAGGTGAGGAATGTGGTTATCTTGAATTTCCTCTGGATAGATGGTGTTCCTTTTCTCCTCCCGGCCTTCCTCTTTTCCTTCCTCCATGCCGTTTTATTAGCTGATAAACCATCCGCAGGGCTCACGGTGTCCCAGAAGGAAGTCAGGAATAAGCTTTGCCAGAGAGAGGGAGCTGGTGGGGGTCGACAGGCGCGGGCACCATGGTCCCGACGGGGCACAGTGTGGAAGCACAGAAGCAGGAAAGAACAGAAGCCAGACTGGGCGTCAGGGCCACCTGCTATAAGCCCCCAAACCAGAGGCTAAAGAAGGAACTGCAAAGAGAGAGAGAGAAGACTCGGAAGCAGGAAACGTCTAGAGTCCCTTCTGATCAAGAAAGTGGTAAGCAGTGGCTGGGAAGCCAGACTGTTGCAGGGACAGAAAGCTGAAAGGGACAAAGACTTACTTCAACAGTGAACAGGTAAGTGAACAGTTCAGACCACGTTGAGAGTGAGTTTTGGACTGGCTCGAGTGTGAGGAGAAAGTAGGGTATACCAAGGCATAAATCATTTGTTTCATGGTAAAAATAAAAAGGCCACCCTCCCATCTACAGGGGATGGTGATGAAATCCTCCTCTGAGAGCCACATGATGTACCTCGAAAGCTCCCTCCCAAGTGCAGTCCCAAGTGGTAGTTTGTGGGGGGGCAGTGGGAGTCAGGCAGGGACCTCTCAAGTCTGGGTTCCCCGGCCATGTCCCGAAGCTCCCTTCGGGAGCCCCTCATGGAGCCTGCCCTGCAGGTACGGTGAAAGCCAGAATAGAGAAAGAGGCAGGGGACAGCCTCCTCTGCCCCACTTGGTTGTGAGCAGGGTGACTTTGGTGCAGCCCTCCCCAATCTCAACAGCATAAGCGCTCTGCGGCGACGACAGCAGGCCGGCCTCTCCCAGAAATGTCTAACATCAGTAATCTGGGGCGGACTTCAAATTTTCTTCTTTTAAAGTCTAATTTAAGATCAAAACAACCAAATGCATTAGGTGAAAGTGTGTAATACCTTTATTATAAGGATTTGCATTTGGTCATGATTACAATTTTATGCAAGATGAGCTTCCTGGACAGACAGCCACAAGGGACCCCACACTTAAAAGGACCCACACACACTTGCTTCAGTGTTCTGCTGTCACTGTCTGGTGTTCTCAATAGACAGTGAAGAAAGAGGTCCACATTTTCACTTTGGAGTCCACAAACTAGGTAGCCAGTCCTGGCCTGCTGAGGTAAGAAAAACACAGGTATTGCTGGGTAGTTACAGAACAGTCACAGAGAGGTGAGTGTAGCCTAGGGAATGGGGACGGGGGGGCACTTGAAATATTGGAGGCACCATTCTCTAAAGTATATGATCGTCTAACTCCTATGCTGTCCATCTGAAACTAATACAGAATAATATTGAATATAAAAAAAAGAAAAGAACAACACAGATATTACCAACATCCCCATTTTGCACATGAGGAGACTGAGAAGGCAGCAGGTTAAATGGCTTCCCTAAAATCACTATGCTAGTACGCTGCTAACTCCAGCACCCACATCTCCCACATCCCAAACCCGTGTTTGTTCTGATTTATCAGTGCAAGGTACGCACTGTTGAGTGCCTGGCCATCTCACGGTGACCACTTTCCATAACTACCAGCCACACCTTCTATGACGAGTCCCTCAACCCTGTTTACACCCTTGAGAACACCATCCACATGAGACCACCAGCCCCAGCCCCAACTGATGTCCAAGCTGGACCAATCATGGCCTGTCAGACAATCTCTCCCAGGAAGCTGGAATTGGCACCTAAAGGGAGAGCAGATGGAGGCCAGAGCAATCATTGGAACAGAGGAATGGTGGGTTGAGGCATGGGAAGATTACATGAAACAATTTGCATTTCCCACTCCTCCCTCCCTACTCCCCAAACGTGTGACTCCTGGGTAGACATAGTCTAGAGGAAGAGCTTGGGTGCTACCATATATCCTGGTGGTGATAATTCAGAAATCTAAGGAAAAACCTGCCTTATATGACCTTACCTATGGTTGAAAACTTTCCAGACCTGCTATTACATGAGGCTGGGGAATAGCAGTTGGCGACATCATTTCTTATTCATAATGATGCTATTGCTTAATATATATATATAAACATATATAGTTCTTACCATGTGCCAGATACTCTTGTGAGTTATTTACATATATAACTCATTTAATCCTAACAACGCTATGAAATGGATAGTATTATCATCATCCCCATTTTACAGGTAAAGAGAGGTTACATAACTTGCCCAAAGTCACAAGCTAGTACAAGTATGTGTTACCGCCAGGATTTGAACCAGACAATCTGTCTGCAGAGTTGTAGTTCTTAAACTCTTTTACATGCTGCCTCTCGTATGTATTATTCTGGTCAGTCTAAAATAAGCAAAGCAACAGTTTCCAATTTTAAGTTTCATTTGACCTTTTCAAAATGCAGTCTCTTATAAGTCCTGACTATTTGGAACCAATATGGCTTTTGAGCAGTCAGAGTGGATGTTAGAAACACTCTACACAGAAGGGTGAATACTCAGTCCCTCAGATTCCTACTCGACACCTGTTTAGACAGACACATACACGCACTAACCACTTTCCAATAGGTTTTGTTGCCCACTCGTCCAGCACACAATAAATTAGAAGGAAATAAAAGCTTGCTGAGAGCCAGCATGCTGACAGTATCAGAAAAACATTACTATGAGCCTGACAGTAAAAAAGACAGAAAAACCCTAAAAGCAATTGTAAAATTTACAGCATGGAAGCTCAGCTTTCAGTAATAACATTTGAATCCATTTCCAATGAGGTTATCTATGATTTGCAGAAAAGGGCATACTGCTTCCTGGAACAACTAAGAATTATCTTGCTATATTCAGTAGACTATGTTTAAGAATGCAGGGAAGTGTGTAATACATTTTTAAAAGACTTACATCTAAGGCTTGACCAGTCAGTGGTGCAGTAGATAGAGCATCCAACTGGGATGCAGAGAACCCAGATTCAAAACCCTGAGGTTGCTGGTTTGAGTGTGGGCTCACCAGCTTGAGCACAGGGTTGCTGGCTTGAGCCCAAGGTCACTGTATTGAAGCCCAAGGTTGCTGGATTGAGCTTGAGGTAGCTGGGTTGAGCAAGGGGTCACTCACTCTGCTGTAGCCCCCTTGTCAAGGCACATATGAGAAAGCAATCAATGAACCACTAAGGAGACTAAGGAGCCGCAACAAAGAACTGATATTTCTCATCTCTGATATTTCTCATCTCTCTCCCTTCCTGTGTCTGTCCTTCTCTCTCTCTCTCTCTCTCTCTCTCTCTCTCTCTCTCTCTCTCTCTCTCTCTCACACACACACACACACACACACACAAGACTTACATCTAAAATAGTTAACATTTTTTTAGAGTTTAAGTATGGTAGATCAGGGATCAGACATTTTATTTCTTGTTTGGTTGATTGCTTAGTTAGTTTTGGGGGAAGTGCTTGTTATTTAGGGTCCATACTGAATGGAAACATTTTTTAAAATTTCATTGTCCTTTAAAGGGGTCATGTGCTCTCTAGTTCACCATAATCCCCACCATTCCTTTTGTCAATTTAATTTTTATTTGAATATAACTATAGGTTTACATGCAATTATAAGAAATAATACAGAGAAATCCCATGTTCCTTTTCCCAGCTGCTGTGTAATTAGGAAATGCAAAATTGGAACCAGTTTAACCAGGACAGTAAATATGAACCAAAAGAAGTATCCTATAAAACATTCCAAGACAGCCTGACCAGGCAGTGGCACAGTGGACAGAGCGTTGGACTGGGATGCAGAGGACCAGGTTGGAAACCCTGAGATTGCCAGCTTGAGTGTGGGTTCATCCAGCTAGAGCATGGCCTCACCAGCTTGAGCACAGGGTCGCTGGTGCCAGCCTGAGCGTGGGCTCATCCGGCTTGAGTGTGGGATCATAGACATGACCCCATGGTCGCTGGCTTGAGCCCAGAGGTTGCTGGCTTGAAGCCCAAGGTCACTGGCTTGAGCAAGGGGTAACTAGCTCTGCTGTAGCCCCCGCACCCCATCAAGGCACATATGAGAAAGCAATCAGTGAACATCTAAGGTGCCACAACAAAGAATTGATGCTTCTCATCTCTCTCCCTTCCTGTCTGTCTGTCCCTATCTGTCCCTCTCTCTGACTCTCTCTCTCTCTGTCTCTGTCAAAAAAACAAAAAAAAAACAAAAACATTCCAAGACACATACACAACTCTTTAAAAATCATTCTTGCTTTGTTTTTGCCTTCTGGTGGCTCCTTTTGTGAGCATAGATAAGAAGGATTAAATCCATTCAGAACACAAAACCTCATTTTGTACCCTCCCACCTCTCACTAATCCCCTTTAGACTTAATAATTTTCCTGTATTAAGTGCTTTACTCTTTCCTAGTTAATTTTTTGGGGGGAGGGGGCTAACTTCTGTGACATATCATTTTCATTTTCAAATATCTTTTTTTTTTTAAAGAGACAGGAAGTGAGAGAGAGAGAGATGAGAAGCATCAACTCATAGTTGTGTTACTTTAGTTGTTCATTAATTGATTTTATACATGCCTTGATGGGGTGTGGGGAAGCTCAAGCTGAGCTAGTGACCCCTTGCTCAAGCCAGGGATCTTGGGCTCAAGCCAGTGACCTTGGGCTTCAGGCCAGTGACCTTGATTGGAAACATGTTTCCATTCCTGTCAACATGATCCCATGCTCAAGCCAGCAAACCCACACTCAAGCTGGCAAGCCCAAGCTTTAGCCGGCAACCTCAGAGCTTCAAACTGGGACTCTCAGCATCCTGGGCTGATGCTCAATCCACTGCACCCCACTGGTCAGGCTAAATATTTCATTCTTATATGGTATAAATTCTACTAGCCCTAAGACTTAACAACTTGAAGTGTCCCATATAATATACTTCATTCAAGAAATATTTTTGGAGTACCTAATCAATGCCTTGACTATATTTAATGATTATCTACACTCTTTTCTCATAAATTCTTTAAGCCACTAGCACTGTTGTAACTAGGGTCCTTTAGAAAAGGCCCATCAAGTTGGCTCTTCCCCAGTATGTCATGAATAGCAGATGCTTTAAAATGTTCTTTAATTGAAATGACTTGCTATGATATCTCATGTATAGTTTGATCAGTCTCCTTATCTAGGACTTGGCAGCAATAACCTTCTCTATCCACCATGACATATTTTTCTTTTATTCTTTACACTTCTTTCCTTAAATTCTGAAGCCTGGATTACTGCCAAAAACACCCTCGATGACAACCACCATCAGTGTTCCTCACTTGTCATTCCTTGACACTCACTGAGGACCCTTCCATGCACCAAACGCAAGGCTACTGCAGTAAGAACAGCCATTTCACTTGTCCCCACGGCGCTTGTATGGTAAAGCCAGTATGACTGTGAAGTGAATATGATTGCTAGGAAAGTATGACTTCCTGTTTTATAGATGTGGCCTCCGACTTTCTCAAGATCGCAGAGCTGATAAGTAACAGACCAGGGATTCAAACCCAATTCTGTTTGACATCAAAACCCATTCTCTGGGGACTTGGCCAAACCATCTTCCAGGCAACACCCTCGCCCACCTCACTAATCCTCCTAATAAAGAAGAATCTAGTTTGGCCCCATCCTCTCAGAGCATACACTTAGTTTCACATCTTTAGTGCTGCAGGTCAAGCTCCCAGGAAACAGACTTCAGATGGAGACTTGGGGCCAGAAAGGTTCTTAAGAAGTGCTCTGTGGATTAAGACCCGTGGAGGCATTAAAGAAAATAAGACTGGGTAGAGGGAGACATTGAACTTCAATGCTGTAAGAACTCAAGCCTCAGCTTACTCAGGGGGAGGTCAGAAGTGCTGAAAATTAAATTAAGGTAGCTGTTCCTTTGTAGCTACAATAATCAGTCACTGGGTGCAGAGTACCCCAGGAAGTGGGCAGGGCCACAGCCCCTGAAAATCTCAGAGAGGAGCCCCGTGGAGAGGAACCCTGTCAGCAGCCATCACTCCGGGCTGCTGGGGAATGACTTCTACACAGGTAGGCTCCCAGCATCCCTTACTCTTAACCTGTTCTCTCTTCTTCTTTCCAAACCTTTCACATCTCTTAGAAGATGTCTGGATTGGGTCCAAGGAGAAAGCCAAGCCAATTTTGTACATTTTTCCTATACTCTTTTTTCAAAGATCCTGGTATTATTTTTTAACTTATTCCTTCCCTTTCCCAGTAAAGGTAACATTCCAGTGCCTCTGCAGTCCTCCTCCTGAGACCTCTACTTTCCATTCTAGCGCTGCCCTCCATCCCAGCACCCCCTCACCTGTGCCTCATTGCTCCTCACCTGCTGTTCCCCTAGTGATCTTTCTAGGTGCAAACTTACCCTGTGAAGGCTTTACCCATTGCTTCCAGGGTTACATTTTAAGTTCTTTACCCTCACATTCAAGACCCACTTGATCTGACTGACCTTTCTCCATCGACCACTACACACACACACACACACACACACACACACACACACACACACACACACTGGGAATGCTGAGCTGTCTGTAGATTTTCCTTATCTACAACATTCTTCCTACCTCTATGTGTTTTCATACACTGTCCCCTCTTTCTGGAATCCTTCCTATACCAACTTAACTCCTTCAAGACCCAATTAAGGTCATTTTTTTTCCTCCAAGAAAACTTCCCCTCTGTGCAGTAAGCTGGGCTCCAGGGCCTGCCCTCACTCTCTGCCCTGTCCCCACCGACTCAGGTCTAGCTCACCATATCCCATGCACACAGAAGCTACCTGCTGTCACTGGCTTGCAAAACCCACAACAGGTCAGGATCTATCTTTCTCTGTGTTGCTTGTGCCTGTCACAGAATAGAAACTCAAGATAAACCTACTGCACTTAACAGACTAAACCCCTCCTCAACGTCTACACTGGGTGTTTCCTTCAGGTCCTACAACCCTCCACCTCCTTGCTCCCCAAAATGCTGGCTTGCCCCAGATGTACTCATCTTCTCTGTTCCTGCCAGGAGGTTATCAAACATAGGTATGCTCCACAGGAAGCAAACTGGTGGCAGGGAAAATCCATTCTGTATAAGAAAATGTGGAGTATTTATTTCTTCTTATAAAAGACTACTGGCCTAGCTTTCTGTAACTGGGAAGCTCCAAGTACCAGTACATCTGGGGCAAGCCAGCATTTTGGGGAGCAAGGAGGTGGAGGGTTGTAGGACCTGAAGGAAACACCCGGTGTAGACGTTGAGGAGGGGTTTAGTCTGTTAAGTGCAGTAGGTTTATCTTGAGTTTCCATTCTGTGACAGGCACAAGCGACACAGAGAAAGATAGATCCTGACCTGTTGTGGGTTTTGCAAGCCAGTGACGGCAGGTAGCTTCTGTGTGCATGGGATATGGTGAGCTAGACCTGAGTCGGTGGGGATGCATGATCTTCAAACTGGGAATGGTGATTATCTTTTACTTTCTTCTTTATGTTTTTATATACTATTTGAATATTATACAACAATCATGCCTTATTACTGAAAATCAGAAAGAAAACACAAATTCTTGTTCTGTGATAGAAACAAGAAAAAAATAATACGGATCTAGATAGCTTTTTCTTCTTTAAGTAGGTAAAAAGTAGAGTTATGAAAAAATAACACTCAAGCCCCTTAATATCCAGGCTCACTAGCAAGAATAAATTGCACATCTGTAGGAATTTATGCCCAAATGCATTTTAAATTATTCAATTTGAAAATTGTTTTCCTATCATTTCTGGTGATTACTGTCAGGGCACTGTTATGACATTAAAGACGCAGACCATGTACAACGGAGCAAGTTCACTGTCAAGGAGCCTCAAATCCCAATCCACACAGTAAACAAACTTTTGGCAAATCCATCAGGTTCTCTCAGCCCCCATGGCTCCAAGTGTAAAGTAGGATAATCTCTGCATGGGAGTCCAATTAAACAAGAAAATGACACAACATATGTACAGTTGCTTTAGAAGTAAAAGACTGAAGATACCGTGATAATAAGTGATAGAAGGGTTATGATTAATAATAATTTTTTTGTAGTACCATTGTCCGCATCCCTTGGAGTCGCTACCCAGTTCACCCTCGGTAGCAGCCCTCTCTCTGCAAGGGTTCTCCTCCCCCATCAGGGCTTCTTCCCCATCAGGGCTCCTCCCCCCATCAGGGCTCCTCCCCCATCAGGGCTCCTCCCCCATCAGGGCTCCTCCCACAGGCTGTTTCCCGTCCTCATTGCCGGGACCAGCTCCCAGGTGCTGTGCTTTTTGCCTGAATGTTTACACTGATAGGAAATTACTATTAGTTGAAAGGACAACCTGAAACTACATGCTGAACCCTAAACTAATACATATTCCCCTTTGTCCTTTCTCATAGTATTCTTTTAAGGAACAGGGTCTCAAAATTGATTTAATTAAGCATTTGGTTGCCCAATCCAAAGAATCTTTTCTTAACAAGTTTTCAGGCAGAAAGAGTCATGAAGCCCATTGGCTTACATTATCCAATAGAGAGACTAAAATCACCTCTGCCTACATTAAACCCATTACATCCCTACCAGGTGGGAAGCAAGTTGTCTGATCTTCTCGAGCATCTCGTGTGATCACACACAGCCTGTGAGTGAAGGTGACCGGACCAAAACTAGGGTCTCCACACCAGAACTGCTTGGCCCATTACATACTTGTTTCTTTTCCCTTCCCTTCCCTTCCCTTCCCTTCCCTTCCCTTCCCTTCCCTTCCCTTCCCTTCCCTTCCCTTCCTTTCCCTTCCCTTTCCTTTCCTTTCCTTTCCTTTCTTCTATAACTAAAAAGAAAGGAAAAAAACAAAAATGAAAGTGTCTGTTAATGACAAAGGGAACACCATCTTAAGATACCCCCCAAGACCTAGCATCAAATATCCCATTAAAACAAGACTGGGTTCCAGATTTTGCTTAAAAATAAAAAATCTCTGAAATACATCCTCTAAAGCAATAGCATCTTTGACGGTAAAAAAACTGGTTTGTTTATGAGGTTTGCTATGTATCTGGTGAGGGTGGGAGTGAAGAGCAGTCACGGTTCATCAGTGTCACAAACTCAGTAGAGTGGAGCAATGAAGAGCTTCAGCTGAAGCGCCTGAAACACTTGGGTATCCCCCCCCCCCCCGCCAGAGGTGGATTGCGGCCCCAGGCGCAGAGGAAAGTATTGGGCCCCTTAAAAAAAGAGAGAGATAAGAAAAATAAAAATACATGTTAACCATATTTTTAAATAAATAAAAAGTATTATGTACTATTAATGTTAAAATTGCACATATGAAACCAAACTTGGTGTCATTAGAAAAAAGTGTCAAGTTAAGGTTTTGCAGGGCCCTTCAGAAGTTGGGGCCCAGGCCGTGTGCCCAGTGCGCCTGCTGTTAAATCTGCCTCTGCCTCCCACACCCCCCAACCCCACCAACCAACCCCAATCACCACCTGCTGAGTGGCTATGTACACACCATGTACACAGCGTAGGCTGTTACTCTCTCGTTGTCTCAGCCTCCTCATCTGTGAAATGGGGCCGAGGACACTGACTCAGAGAGTGGGGATGGTCACAGGAGCTGGGGAATGCTGAGTCAGAGCAGAGAGCCCAGAGCACTGGGAGCACTCACAACCTTAGCCGTCTGTCTGCACCATCGTGGTTGTCATCAACAGCAGCAGCCACTACGGCGACTACAACCCTCCAATCACTTGCTACATTCAGATGACTATCCAAGGCACTGAAGGAGATGCTTCAAGGCTCTCTTTCTTTAGGAAGCATATCTGAGAGATTTAAGAGGTTATTTATCAATTATGACAGCGATCCCTATTGTCACTTTCCTGAGCTACAAAGCAAATCGTATCACGTAAGTATTAACTTTTAACCATACAAATAATTCAAACTAACAAGTTAAAAAAGCAGATAAGAGCAAAGAAGATTCCATTTTTCTGGATATTAGTAGCTGGGTGCTCTTGAGCTTAAATCAGTTTTTTTGTTTGTTTTGTTTTGTTTTTTGTTTTTTGTTATTTTTCTGAAGCTGGAAACGGGGAGAAACAGACTCCCGCCTGCGCCCGACCGGGATCCACCCGGCACACCCACCAGGGGGCGATGCTCTGCCCCTCCGGGGCATCACTCTGCCACACTAGAGCCACTCTAGGGCCTGGGGCAGAGGCCAAGGAGCCATCCCCAGTGCCCGGGCCATCTTTGCTCCCATGGAGCCTTGGCTGCGGGAGGGGAAGAGAGAGACAGAGAGGAAGGGGGGGGGGGGTGGAGAAGCAAATGGGCGCTTCTCCTATGTGCCCTGGCCGGGAATCGAACCGGGGTCCCCCACACGCCAGGCTGACACTCTACCGCTGAGCCAACCGGCCAGGGCTAAATCAGTTTTTCTGAGAAGCTGGCCCCCAATCCCACTGAACTTTAGAAGTCTTACTGCTGCTGCTTCAATTTCAAAGTTCACGGGGGCAGCCCTCTCGCTACGTTGTAGTCCTTGTCACCACCAACCCTAACTTTTTATTCACTTTTCTAGTCTTCTGTTTCAGGACAGTCTCCCTTTTTCCCAAACACGGAGTCCTGCCCACCAGTCCTACTGCGCCCGTACAGAACAGCCTATGCCTTCCGATACGAGAGCATGCTTGCTGCTACAAGCCATTCAAGTTTAGAGCATGCAATTGCGTTTGTGTTTCTACCTTTGGAAGGAAATAAAGCACTGGCTTCATGGCCATGTGTCTCAGAGTTTACTCACATGACAGCCCTGGAAACATCCCATCGCTTGGGACCCACCGGCTCACATGAGAGAGGAGTGCACACTTTTGCAGCAGAGCCACTGGGTCATTTTGCAGGGTTAACCCGAGTGCACTCTGGCTTTGGCGAAGCTCCCAGCAGCCTGTGCTGCGGACCCAAGTGAAAGGCAGCACCGCATCGTTCCCCCTCACCCGCCAGCAACAGGCCATGAGGAAGGAGCCACTGGAGGGCTTTGTACTTAAGATTGTTACAACCTTGACTGAATGCTCAAAGTAGTCCTCCTCATCCAGAGACCCATGAGGAAGCCAGCTTTCATGTGCTGAAAAGCAGAGGAAAGGGATAATAGTTTTGTCAAGAAATGCAAGGTCTGGAGGCCTAAAATTAACTCACTCCAAACATCCATCTTTATTTCTTAGTCTGAAGTTCATTCGGACAATTCAGCCAATGTCAGCTCCTGAAAATTTTAACAAGTCGCCCCTGACCCCTGCGAGGCCATTCTTTGTCATAGCATCATTCTGTAAGCCCCCAAATTGCCAAGCCCGACGGGGAGGCACCCTATCTTTTGTGTCTTTACATTCCTGTTACTAGCACAACTGGCTGGCACAGAGCAAGCTGCCCAGCAGATGTTTGTGGAGTTGAATAAAGTCAAGCCTCATACCACAGAATCTAGCTTTCTGAGAGATCCCCAACCTTTGAAGAATGGAAGAGCAACCCTACAGCTTGCATAGCCCCAGGCGCACCACGGCTAGAGATGAATATTCAGTTCCACAGACACACCCCCTCTGGCACCCCACCCCCGGGCCCCATTGTTTCCCTAAACCAGAAACAAGGATGCAGGTTTCTGGCATCCACCTCCCTGGAATTCCCAGCGCATGTTGACTCGATGAGTAACAGTCAGACATTGGCTGCCACTATTTGTAATCAGATAATATCCTTTTCCTCCCACTAGTCAACTGGATTTTGAACCTGAAATACCCTTAGAAGGATATTTTCACTTCAGTTAGTAGTCCCGCTGTAGCGTCAGCCTGGCAGGCAGGCAGCAGGCAGGACGCAAAGGTCACCACGCACTCCTCCTGGCCCTGGGAGGCAACGCCCAGGCCTCTCATCATCAGGGCCTCGCCGGCCAACCCGTCACGACGACATTCATCTCTGTAAAGTCCTTGCTCACCAGCCAACTTTCTCTTAACGCTATTATTCTGAAGTCCTTGGCTCTCCCTAGTTCCTGTGGGGAGGCCAGAGTGGGTGGCTCTTTTCTACATATCACAAAATTGTGCTTTGTTCCCCACTGTCTGGCATCTCCAATCCACTCACTGTGTGACCTGCTCTGTCACTCTATCTCTAGGGTGCTTTAAAAACTTTTTCTGAATCTGCTTTCCAAATACTTGTCTCCAGCTTGGGGAAGGAGGTGTAGATTTCTTGCCCCAAATGTTGCGCTAGTCAACACTACTTAGAGGCAAGTGTCCCCTCGCCCCCTCTGGACGCCTCACCCTTGGTGTGGGCAGGACGTGCAGCGGCAGCCTTGGAGCAGGCACCCCGAGCCCCGCCCTCAGACCACTCCCTCCATCACTTACATGGCAGCAATCCAGGAGTGCCTCCATTACTTCTTTTCAAAGATTTTCAACTTTTTAACGTATCCTTGCTTTTGTTGTGATTTGAAATTATTTATTACAATTCACTGTTAATATCAGAATATGTCTATCACTTTCCTACAGAAATGTATGAAAAAATAATTTTACCTGGAGCATTTATAATTGTATATGCTGTCTTGTCAAGTATTTACTGGATAGGAGAAAACTTTTATTTTGACAAGGCATTTGTGAGAATTAAATTCTTAGCTTAAAATTTTATATATCTGATAGTTGGAATGATTTATCACAAAGTAGCTTCTAGATCCTTCCATTTCAAACCCTGATTATCTTCTGTTACCCACATATTTCCAGTGCCAGGAACCTTGGAGCCTGTTCACATTATCAGCTCAGTCACGGCACTGATTGAGTCAGTACAGTGGGCATGGGGGGTACTTCTGGAAACCCGTCCCGAATAAGAGTGGCTAGAAATATTCAGCTGAAGTAACTGGGAACCTCATAAACACATCCCACAACCCAAACCAAACTAAATGCTTGCCTAACCCCACCTCCCTTAGCTTGGTCCCCAAATTGCTTACAGCCACCAATCAAGGGGAAAGTCACACTGGAAGGGAGCAATGGTCTCAACCAGCTAAAGTCAACTTATTTGAGCTGCACAGATGTCATAAAACAGATGACCATGTGAATGAACACTTTCCTAAGGCTATCACACAACTTTGAAGTAAAAGGTTCTGAGGCTGAGGCTATTACTTTATATTAATCCACTCTGGCACCATCCAAAGAGAACAGACGCTGGTCACGGACAACAGCTCCTTCATCTGTCACAGAGTGGCTGCCTGCGCATCCCTGAATGCTGACCACTGATGTTTATAGATATCGACAGATGATAAATGCCCAGAAAGACCAGATTCTTACTCCGACATGTAAAAGTTCTGTTCCTGTCCCTTCCTTTTGTTCAACAGCTCATTCTTGCCTTCCTTCAAACTATCATTTTCTAGACTCTTAATCGCTTTCATTTTTTATGTTATTGCAGCATGATCTAGATATAGTAGACATTTGAAAATCTATGTTGTATTAAGGGGCTTTTATAAGGCAGGATCACAGAACAACTTATCTCCAGAGGAGGATATTGAATTAAAAGGCAAAAGATACACATCAGACAAAGGAAGGTTTTAATTGATTACCAAGCGGGCCAAATTATGAAGAGTCCTAGAAAGCATTCACCAACATAGTGCCACATCTACATGTCACAAAATTGTGCTTTGTTCCCCACTGTCTGGCATCTCCAATCCACTCACTGTGTGACCTGCTCTGCCACTCTATCTCTAAGGTGCTTTAAAAACTTTTTCTTTCCAAATACTGGTCTTCAGCTTGGGGAAGGAGGTGTAGATTTCTTGCCCTACTTAATAACAAACACAAGTGTCTGTTTATTCCCTTATCCTCTGCTAGAATGTAAGAAAGGAGGAACTGACCCTTTGTCTCATGTGCTCCTCGTGGTACAAGCGCAATATAAATAAGCTTTATTACTAGGCGGATAGACAGCCCATCAAGCATGGGAAGCAGTCCTTTTTTGTTGGTGGCTAGGAGTCACTGGAAACCTTGGCAAGTGTGATTCTGGCAAAGAAGAGGCAAAGGAAGTCAGATCAGAGAAATTCTGAAAGTGTTGTTTATTAAGGAAACTCATTGTGGATGCATGCTGCAGGATGTAGGGGGTGAGGGGCGAGAGCTTTTAAACAGGGCCAAACACCTGGGCTTTATTTCCTAAGAGAGGGTATCCTAAAAGATGGGCCAGGACCCAAAGTAGAGTGGATACCTGGGGCCCAAAAGGCAAACTAGAGAGGCGTGAAGATGAGGGTGACAAAGGGCCTTCATGAAGCCAGTGACCCAGTGGGTTTGTATGACATGGGATCCTGGATAGTCTCACATAAGCCCCATAGCCCCTCGGAGGAAAACGATGCTCACCTCATGGGCCACAACACCAGCACAAGTGAAAGAGCTTCCTGTGAAAAGGAGTGACATCACAAGAAAGGCTCTGCAACTTTTCCTTAGAAGGGAAGTTGAGGTCATCAGAAGTGTGAGGTGACAGGAGAGAGAGCAACACATGACATTCAGAATTGGCAGCAATGGACTGGAATGCTTGAAAAGGCGCTTCTGGGTGACAAGAAGCATTCTTACTTAGCCAAATTAAGTGACACAACACAGCTTCTTGTAGTCCTTCCTCTCATCGCAAATCATTTATTTTCTTCAGTGTTCTCCAAGACTGCCATCCTCTCATTTCCACAGAAGTTTCCTAAGCTTGACAACATTGTTGAATGGGTGAGAGCCGTGCTGAGAAGCAGCGAGGGCGAGTGCACCCTTATTCACTCCACTGTGAACTGTGGTTTCCGGGCACCGGCTCCTTTCCTGTCCTTCGGCTCCACAGTTTACAATGGTCCTTCCTCAGGTGGATGCAGAGCGCACCTAAGTGAATTACTCTGCGGTTATAACCTTTTAATTTCATCTTAATTAACTGTGTTTCCTTCCCCAATTGGCCAGGTCTGTGTCAAGTTTTAATGTAACTCTCCGAGGTGCCAACTTTCCCCACCTAACACTGTGTCACACTCAGATTGAATGTCCACACTAAACATTTATTCAGGTGCAGGAACCACAAAGACAGATAGATGCTTATATCCTCTTAACTTAGCTTTTCCCACTTTTTTCGTTATGCCGATTTGATTCTTTGACCTCAACACATAGAAAACAGAAATCTAAAAAGAGTAAGAGAAAGAGAAGTTAGCTCTCGGAAGCAAAAGATAGTGCCCTTTCTATTTCATTGGCTGGCAATAAAGCCTGAAACTTCATCATTGTGTTGCCTGGCAACCCAGGAAATATTGCTCTAATTAAACAAAAACTATCTGGGGTTAAGTTCACAATGAACAGCTGAAAAGCATTATAGCATTCTGCATTCCATCATTAAGACATGAGCAGCACACACCTTGGGACAGTCCACCCCAGAAAAACAAAAGCAAATGAACTGACATCACCGAGAAGTAGCCTGGGACCAGTAAATGCACTGGCAAGTCTCACAGCTTTGGGGGGACTCAGTTACTTTTTCATCTGCAAAAAAGAACAAGTAGAATGAACAAACTCTGACATTCCATGATTAAAGAAAAGAAACAGTAAAAATGGAGAAGATAGTAACAGTCATCTTTTTGAACTGCAGTATTTATTATACTTGGGTAGACCATGAACAATGATACACAGGCCTAAAAGGTGAAAAGTCATCCATCTTACTTTAAATGAAATACACCCTGGGTATTGGTTGATTTCCTGTAGGCTATTGATGCTTCTGTTATTACAAGAAACTCCTTTAATTGAGAAAAGCAGATGCCCAGCGTAATGAAAACTGCTCATCTCATTAAGACAAAAATACCTCCTGGAAATTTCTTCAGGATGATTATAGTGAGTGATCCCTGCCTGAGTCAAGGAGCCCTGGCCAAATCAATGCAACTTGTTTGTGGGACTCACAAATGGATAGTTTTTAAAGCTATGCAGAAAGAGAAGCTGCAGTTAAAAATGGAAAACTACACCTGATCAGGCAGTGGCGCAGTGGATGGAGCATCGAACTGGGATGCGGAGGACCCAGGTTCGAAAACCCTGAGGTCACCAACTTAAGCGCGGGCTCAATCGGCTTGAGTACAGGCTCACCAGCTTGAGCGAGGGCTCACTAGCTTGAGCGTAGGATCATACACATGACCCCATGGTCGCTGGCCTGAGCCCAAAGATTGCTGGCTTAAAGCACAAGGTTGGTGGCTTGAGCCCAAGGTCGCTGGCTTGAGCAAGGGGTCACTCGCTCTGCTATACCCCTCCTCCCAGTCAAGGCATATATGAGAAAGTAGTCAATGAACAACTAAAAGGAGCTGAAACGAAGAACTGATGCCTCTCATCTGTCTCCATTTCTGCCTGTCTGTTCCTATCTGTCCCTCTCTCTGACTCTCTCTCTCTGTCTCTGTCTCCCCACCCAAAAAAAGTAAACTGCATCAACAAAGCATGGAAGAGTACATATGGTAGTTCAAAATCAAAGACTGTGATTGGGTTCAGATTCTAGCTCTACCACTTACCTGTTGGGCTGTTACTTAAACTCTCTGTTGTCTCAGGTTTCCATCCATATGTGGGTATAAAGGTAACACACACGCCTTTTATGGTTATTGCAGGAATAAAATGAATTAGTAATGTCCTTGGAATAGTGGCTGACACATAGTTAGCTGCTGTTGTTATTTCTGGCATGAGCCAATAATTATTCATGGCAATGCTGGAATCAGGTGGGCCTGGATTCAGAGGCCAGCACCACTGGTTATTAGCAATGACCTACTGGGCAAGCTTCTTAACCCCTAAACCTTTCTTCCTCTATATAATGGGAATAATCACCATCTACCTCAAAGAGTTTTTGTGAAGATTCAATGAGATAATGTTTGTGAAAGGGATAGAGCAATGTAGCTACCATGAATCATTACTGTCCATGAATTATCAAAAAGTTTTTCTGCAACTTCTTTAGCTTCTCATTGCTGTTTTTCCCATGCCATAAAGCATAGCATTGTGCCAAACATTTCAGTGAGGACATTTCAACAAAGGGTGCCGGGAAAAATTGTATATCCATGGGCCAAATAATGAAGTTGGACCTTTTTTTCACATACAAAAATAAGTGCATTGAAGACCTAAATGTAAGAGGTAAGCCTTGGATTAGGCAGCGCTTTCTTAGCTCTAGAACCAAAAGCACAAGCAACAATAAAAAAAATTAGACATCAAAATCAACAACTCTTGCACTTAAACTGATACCAGCAAGAAGGTATAAAAACAACCCATATAATGGGAGAAAATAATTGCAAATCATATGTCTTATAAGAGACTTGTATCCATAATACATATGGAACTTTTATAATTATTTGTATTCTTTTTTTTTTTTTTTTTTTACAGGGACAGAGAGAGAGTTAGAGAGAGGGACAGACAGACAGGAACGGAAAAAGATGAGAAGCATCAATCATCAGTCTTTCGTTGCGACATCTTAGTTCTTCATTGATTGCTTTCTCATATGCGCCTTCAGCATATGGGTATTGATTGATTTCCTGTAGGCTATTGATGCTTCTGTTATTACAAGAAACTCCTTTAATTGAGAAAAGCAGACTGAGTAACCCCTTGCTCAAGCCAGCGACCTTGGGTCAAAGCTGGTGAGCTTTGCTCAAACTAGAGGAGCCCGCGCTCAAGCTGGCGACCTTGGGGTCTCGAACCTGGGTCCTTCTGCATCCCAGTCTGACGCTCTATCCACTGCGCCACCGCCTGGTCAGGCGGAACTTTTATAATTTTATAATAAAAAGACAGATAACCCAATTAATAAATGAAGAAAGGATCTGAATGGACAATTATCCAAAGACAATATACAGTGTGTCCGTAAAGTCATGGTGCACTTTTGACCGGTCACAGGAAAGCTACAAAAGACAATAGAAATGTGAAATCTGCACCAAATAAAAGGAAAACCCTCCCAGTTTCTGTAGGATGATGTGGCAGCATGTGCGCATGCGCAGATGATGATGTAACACCGTGTATACAGCGGAGCAGCCCACGGCCATGCCAGTCGAGATGTGGACGGTACAGAGGAAAGTGCAGTGTGTTCTGTGGCTCACCAAATTTGAATCCGTGACCAAAGTACAACGTGAATATTGGCGCGTTTATAATGAACCGCCACCACATAGGAATAACATTACTCGGTGGGATAAGCAGTTGAAGGAAACCAGCAGTTTGGTAGAGAAACCCCGTTCTGGTAGGCCATCAGTCAGTGACGAGTCTGTAGAGGATATACGGGATAGCTACCTAAGGAGCCCTAAAAAATCTGTGTGTGAGCCCACATCGAACTGCACTGAATAGGTATGAAACTGGGAGAGTTTTCCTTTTATTTGGTGCAGATTTCACATTTCCATCGTCTTTTGTTGCTTTCCTGTGACTGGTCAAAAGTGCAGCATGACTTTACGGACACACTGTACATACAGTCAATGAGTACTTGAAAAGATTCTCATCATCACTAGCCATCAGGGAGATACAAATCAAAACCTTGATGAAATTTTATTTCATGTTCACTAAGATGAATATGCTTTTAAAAGGCAGGTATAACGAGTTTTGGTGAGGATGCAGGGAAACTGGAACCCTCACTCACACTGCTGGTGGGAATGAAAAATAGTTCAGCAGTTTCTCAAAGGGTTAAACATAGAGTTAACATATGATCCAGCGATTCTATTCCTCTACGCGAGAGAAGTAAAAGCATGCTCACACAAAAACTTGTACACTGGAGAGAGACAAGATGGCACTGGAGTAGGCGGACGTACCAGCATCTACCTCCCAGAACCAAAGTGGATCACAAACTAATATTATGAACTATCAGCTGGAAAAACCAACTTTGGACTAAACTAAAAGGACTCCTCAACCAAGGAACACTGAAGAAGCCACACAGAGACGGTAGGAAAAGCGGAAACACGGAAACGCGGAGAGGGCTGCCCAGCTTCTCGGAGCCAACGGCAGCAGGGAGAGACTCGCGTGGCGGGAAGTGAGTTTAGCAGAGGGGAAAGGGTCCAGAGCCCCAGGAACAAAGCCCCAGCCTGCAGCCCCAGAGCCCAGAAGAAGCGTAAGGACAGTATTTAGCTGGAAACAAGTCAGGATACTGTTTGTGAAAGAGTCTGATTTCTCAGACCCAGGATCCTTCTTAAAGGGACCGCGCAGAACATCTCTCTCATAAACAATCACCCGGGGCTCCTGGGGACAGAGAGAGAGGGGAGAGAACCACAGTAACAGGAAGAGAGTGCAATCTAGGAGGCATAGGGAGAAACATTTTGGGAGATAGCCACCCTAACCCCTGGGACGAGTCACTCCCCAAAGCTGAAGTGAATATTTCCCCCGGAAACAGCAATACCAGCAAAGGGAAGCAGGAGAGCAGCCAAACAAGCTCCCCCGCAGCATTCAGAGCAGAGTCGCATAGAAGGAGGGAGCTTTCGGGTCCACAGTAGTGAGTCTTAGGGTCCGAGCTGCAACGCCCCCACCCCCGCGGCTGAGGGCGCACCGGAGAGCGGGCAGCAGCGGGAGACAAAAGCGCGGTTCTGCTGGCAGGGGCGGAAGCCGGCTGGCCACCACTGGGCTCAGGTGTGAGCTCAATCTTGCCCGGCTGGGGAGACTGGGGCGTGCAAAAGCGGCCAAGCTCAGCTGCTGGCAGCCTGTAATCCAGCCTCCGGGATAAGGGCGGGAGCCCCGGAAAGGGTAGAAACCAGCCCCGGAGCAAGGGCAGAGGAGCACATCCCTGCCCCGCCCTTGCAACTCAGGCTTGCGGTCTGACTTGGTAGCCGGCTCCTACCGCGGGGGTGGAGCCAAAAGCCGAGAAGAGGCGGAGTTCTGCTACGGAGCTGAGCTTGGGCACGCAGCCCTGCCTGGTGGTAGAACCAAGGCTAGCAGGTGTTCCTTGAGTGGGATCATCCTGCAAAGGCAGGGCGAAAGCTCGGAAACAGGCGGAGACCCGCAGCTGAGCAAAGGTGCTCGCCAGTGCCCTCAGGACCGAGCATAACGTCATACACGGGGGCGGAGCAAAGGCCAAGGCCACCAACCCTTGTGCACCCGAGCACGTGACCACAGCCACTCCCGTGAAGAGAAAATGCGGAGGCAGAGAAATACAACACAAATAAACCAAGAGAAATCCCCAGAAAAGGACCTAAGTGAATCAGATATAACCAAATTACCAGATGCAGAGTTTAAAATAACGATTGTTAGGATGCTCAAAGATATAGAACCACCATAGATGGCCATTACGAAACCTAAATAAAGAGATAACAAATATAAAAAAGGACATTGAAATAATAAAAAAGAATCAAACAGAAATGACAAATACAATATCTGAAATAAAGAATACAATGGAAGGAATTAAAAGCAGGATGGATGAAGCAGAGAATCGAATCAGTGAGTTAGAGGACACAATAAATAAAGGCACGGAAGCAGAGCAGAAAAAAGAAAAGAGACTCAAAAAGTCTGAGGAAACTCTAAGAGAGCTCTGTGACAACATGAAGAGAAATAACATCCGCATCATAGGGGTTCCTGAAGAAGAAGAGAAAGAACAAGGGATAGAGACTTTGTTCAAACATATTATAGCGGAAAACTTCCCCCAATTAAGGCAGGAAACCGTTTCACATGTTCAGGAAGCACAGAGAACTCCATTAAGGAGAAACCCAAAGAAACCAACACCAAGACACATCATAATTAAATTACCAAAGCTAAATGATAAAGAGAAAATATTAAAAGCTGCTAGAGAAAAAAAGACTATCACTTACAAAGGAGCCCCCATAAGGATGACTTCTGACTTCTCAACAGAAACACTTGAGGCCAGAAGGGAATGGCAAGAAATATTCAAAGTAATGCAGAACAAGAACCTACAACCAAGACTACATTATCCAGCAAGGCTATCATTTAAAATTGAAGGAGAAATAAAAAGCTTTACAGACAAAAAAAAAAACTCAAGGATTTCACTGCAACCAAACCAAGGCTGCAAGAAATGCTAAGGGACCTGTTGTAAACAGATCAAAGGAAAAAAAGAATATAGCAAAAGAGAAAAACCGTTTTAAAGAAAAAAAATGGCAATAAACAATTACATATCAGTAATAACCTTAAATGTTAATGGATTAAATGATCCGATCAAGAGACATAGGGTAGCTGTGTGGATAAGAAAACAGGACCCATACATATGCTGTCTACAAGAGACACACCTTAAATCAAAAGATGCACACAGACTGAAGATAAAAGGATGGAAAAAAATATTTCACGCAAATGGAAATGAAAAAAAAGCTGGGGTAGCAATACTTATATCAGACAAAATGGACTTTAGAACAAAGACCATAGTTAGAGATAAAGAAGGTCACTACATAATGATAAAGGGAACAATCGAAAAGGAAGATATAACCATTATAAATATCTACGCACCTAACATAGGAGCACCTAAATATATAAAGCAGACTTTGATAGACTTAAAGGGCGAGATCAACAGCAATACTATAATAGTAGGAGATTTTAAATACCCCATTAACATCATTAGATAGATCCTCAAGAAAGAAAATTAACAAAGAAACAGCAGACTTAAAGGGCATATTAGATCAACTCGATTTAATAGATATCTTCAGAACCTTTCACCCTAAAAGAGCAGAATATACATTCTTTTCAAGCGCTCATGGTACATTCTCTAGAATAGACCACATGTTAGGGCACAAAAGCGGGCTCAACAAATTTAAGAAGATTGAAATCATATCGAGCACTTTCTCTGATCACAATGGCATCAAACTAGAAATCAACTACAATAGAAAAATTGAAAAACATTCAAACACTTGGAAACTAAATAGCACGTTATTAAACAATGAATGGGTTAACATTGAGATCAAAGAAGAAATTTAAAAATTCCTAGAAACAAACGATAATGAGCATACATCAACTCAAAATTTATGGGACACAGCAAAAGCAGTCCTGAGAGGGAAGTTTATAGCATTACAGGCATACCTCAAGAAGCTAGAAAAAGCTCAAATAAACAACTTAACCCTGCATCTAAAATAACTAGAAAAAGAACAGCAAGTAAAGCCCAGAGCTAGTAGAAGGAAGGAAATAATAAGATCAGAGCAGAAATAAATGACATAGAGGCTAAAGAAACAATACAGAGGATCAATGAAACCAGGAGCTGGTTCTTTGAAAAGGTAAACAAGATTGATGAACCTTTAACAAGACTCACCAAGAAAAAAAGAGAGAGGACTCAAATAAATAAAATTAGAAACGAGAGTGGAGAAATAACAACTGACACAACAGAAATACAAAATATTGTAAGAAAATACTATGAAGAACTGTATGCCAAAAAACTAGACAACCTAGATGAAATGGACAAATTCCTTGAATCATATAATCTTCCAAAAATCAATCTGGAAGAATCAGAAAACCTAAACAGACCAATTACAACAAATGAGATTGAAACAGCTATCAAAAAACTCCCAAAAAAGAAAAGTCCTGGGCCTGATGGCTTTACAAGTGAATTCTACCAAATATTCAAAGAAGAACTAACTCCTATCCTTCTCAAGCTATTTCAAAAAATTCAAGAGGAAGGAAGACTTCCAAACTCCTTTTATGAGGCGAGCATAATTCTGATTCCAAAACCAGGCAAAAACAACACAAAAAAAGAAAATTATAGGCCAATAGCCCTGATGAACTTAGATGCAAAAATCCTCAATAAAATATTAGCAAACCGGATCCAGCAATATATGGAAAAAATCATACACCAGGATCAAGTAGGATTTATTCTTGGGAGGCAAGGCTGGTACAATATTCGCAAATCAATCAATGTGATTCATCACATAAACAAAAGAAAGGAGAAAAACCACATGATAATTTCAATAGATGCAGAAAAAGCATTTGATAAAGTCCAGCACCCATTCATGATCAAAACTCTCAGCAAAGTGGGAATACAGGGAACATACCTCAACATGATAAAGGCCATCTATGACAAACCCACAGCCAACATCATACTCAATGGGCAAAAATTAAAAGCAATACCCTTAAGATCAGGAACAAGGCAGGGGTGCCCCCTTTCACCACTCTTATTCAACATAGTTCTGCAAGTCCTCGCCACAGCAATCAGACAAGAAAAAGTAATAAAAGGCATCCAAATTGGAAAAGAAGAAGTAAAACTATCATTATTTGCAGATGACATGATATTGTATATAGAAAACCCTAAAGTCTCAGTCAAAAAACTACTAGACCTGATCAAAGAATTTGGCAAGGTGGCAGGATATAAAATCAATACTCAGAAATCAGAGGCATTTTTATACACTAATAATGAACTGTCAGAAAGAGAAATCAGGGAATCAATCCCCTTTACCATTGCAACCAAAAAAATAAAGTACCTAGGAATAAATCTAACCAAGGAGATTAAACATTGATAAAAGAAATCAGGGAAGATACGAATAAGTGGAGGCATATACCGTGCTCATGGTTAGGAAGAATAAACATCATTAAAATGTCTATATTACCCAAAGCAATTTATAAATTCAATGCAATACCAATGAAAATACCAATGACTTACTTCAAAGACATAGAACACATATTCCAAAAATTTATATGGAACCAAAAAAGAACACGAATAGCCTCAGCAATCCTGAAAAGGAAGAAAAAAGCGGGAGGTATCACACTTCCAGATATCAAGTTATATTATAAGGCCATTGTACTCAAAACAGCATGGTACTGGCATAAGAACAGGCACATAGATCAATGGAACAGAACAGAGAACTCAGAAATAAACCCACGCTCTATGGACAACTGATATTTGACAAAGGAGGTAAGGACATACAATGGAGTAAAGAGAGCCTCTTCAACAAATGGTGTTGGGAAAACTGGACAGCTACCTGCAAAAAAATGAAACTAGACCACCAACTTACACCACTCACAAAAATAAACTCAAAATGGATAAAAGACTTGAATGTAAGCCGTGAAACCATAAGCATCTTAGAAGAAAACATAGGCAGTAAGCTCTCTGACATCTCTCGCAGCAATATATTTGCTGATTTGTCTCCACAGGCAAGTGAAATAAAAGACAGGATAAACAAATGGGACTTTATCAAACTAAAAAGCTTCTGCACAGCTAAAGACAATAAGAACAGAATAAAAAGACAAACTACACAATGGGAGAATATATTTGACATAGCGTCTGACAAGGGATTAATAACCAAAATTTATAAAGAACTTGTAAAACTTAATACCAGGAAGACAAACAATCCAATCCAAAAATGGGCAAAAGAAATGAATAGACACTTCTCCAAAGAGGACATACAGATGGCCAATAGGCATATGAAAAAATGTTCAACATCACTAATCATTAGAGAAATGCAAATTAAAACCACAATGAGATATCACCTCACACCAGTCAGAATGGCGCTCATCAATAAAACAACACAGAATAAGTGCTGGCGAGGATGTGGAGAAAAGGGAACCCTCCTGCACTGCTGGTGGGAATGCAGACTGGTGCAGCCACTGTGGAAAACAGTATGGAGATTCCTCAAGAAATTAAAAATCGAACTGCCTTTTGACCCAGCTATACCACTGTTAGGAATATACCCCAAGAACACCATAGCACTGTTTGAAAAGAAGAAATGCACCCCCATGTTTATGGCAGCATTGTTCACAATAGCAAAGATTTGGAAGCAGCCCAAGTGTCCATCAGAGGACGAGTGGATTAAAAAGCTTTGGTATATATATATACTATGGAATACTACTCAGCCATAAGAAATGATGACATAGGATCTTTTACAACAACATGGATGGGCCTTGATAACATTATACTGAGTGAAAGAAGTAAATCAGAAAAAACTAAGAACTATATGTTTCCATACATAGGTGGGACATAAAGATGAGACTCAGAGACATGAACAACAGTGTTGGGGTTACAGGATGGGGGGAGGAGAGGGAGGGGGTTGGGGGAGGGGAGGGGCACAAAGATCATGGCTTTTCAGCATTTGTCATATTCCCCCCTTAATCTATAGACAGACAGCAAATATTTACGTATGGTGTTCCCACTATAAAGACTGCTGTCTTAGGGACAAATGCTGATAAACTATTTCAGCAGTTCCTCCTTCTTCAAAGACTTATATGTAAACATAGAGCTCCATGTTTCATAGGACATACTCAAGCTCACTCCATGCTCCCTGGAGCTTTAGCACAAGGGAATGCCCCACCCTTTTTTTTTTTTTTTTTTTTTAGTATTTCTTTTATTTATTTATTTTTTGTATATTTCTGAGGATGGGGATGGGGAGGCAGTCAGACAGACTCCTGCATGCGCCTGACTGAGATCCACCTGGCATGCCTACCGGGGGGAATGCTCTGCCCATCTGGGATGTTGCTCTGTTACAACCAGAGCCATTCTAGTGACTGGGGCGGAGGCCATGGGGCCATACTTAGTGCCCAGGGTGGATTTGCTCCGGTGGAGTCTTGGCTGCGGGCGAGAGGAGAGAGACGAAGAGGTAGGAGAGGGGGAGGAGTGGAGAGGTAGATGGGCGCTTCTCCTGTGTGCTCTAGCCAGGAATCGAACCCAGGAATCCTGCACACCAAGCCAATGACTCCAACGGGTCTACCATATCATGCTTTTTTCTTAAAAAAAAAAAAATTTACATTTCTTTTGAATGCTGATGAACAGGAGACACCAAATCTTTTTCGCCTACAAACTACTACCTTCTTTATTAGATCTAGCTAATAACACTGTTCTGTCTTTTTTCCAAATAGCTCCAGATATATGGAAAAGATTTATATAGGCGGATGGGGATCCTCAAACCCCTCAGCGAGATCTTCTGAGAATGGCTTTTAAGATACCTAGAGGCAGAAAAAGCCCAATAGAGATCAGGGGAACTACCAGCTTTTAGGATACACCCTTAAAGGCTCCAACACCCCAAAGGGGTCTCATAGGATGCCATCTGGGTCCTGCTTCAATAGTGGAAAGGAAGGTCATTGAGCTAAAGCCTGCCAGGCTTACACGCCTCTGCTGTGAGGAAACAGGGACACTGGAAGGTAGGCTTCCCCCTCGCTCCTCTAAGGGAGGGTTCAGTCTCTTCCAGCCCTGCTCCAGCCACCTATGACCTAACCTTGCCCAGAAAGCTGGGGTTTGCCACTGAAGGCTGAAGGTGCCCAGGGCCATCGGCCCCATCTACGACACTGTGTACGAGCCTAGGGTATTTCTTCCAAGAAGCAGGTAAACTGATCTCATTCGCACAAGGGCCACTTAACTATGTTTTGCCTGAATAGTCAGGTTTTTTATTCTTCCCTCAAAGATCTCTGTTGTGGGTGTTGATAGTCCTATTTTCTGCTGCTTTGCTTAATATATAGTGTTTCCTTTATCCCTCCTACCTCAATGCCCCACTCATATTTCAGGATGGGGCCTACTCCTAATTTAGAGCTCTCTTTCCTCCTTTTGCCAACTTGTATTATGAATTTACCTTTGCCACCCAGCTTAGTGTATCCCAAGGTTCTCTTTACCAGGCCACAGTCGCAGAGCTCCAGGGAAAAGCAACCTGGTCTCATCTCTCCAGGCAGAGGAGAACAGAAGCTCCATATCCACGCATGCTGCAAATGGCTTTTTCCAGTCTACCTGAATCATTACCAGCTAGATGCAGCAGTCATTGGGACTTGGACATGAGCTGCAAAGTATAGAATGGTGACAACAATTCCAGTGCCATGCGGACTTTTCCTGTGGGGAAATTTCCTGGACTCCTGCTCCCTGTGACAGCTCCTAACAGACTGAACTGTGGTTGGGTTGCATTTTTCTGGGATTTTCCATGGTGATGGGGCCAACTTGGACTTCGGGAACATGTTAAGGACACTACTCTTTTAGGGATTCTTGATGTATTGGCCAAGAGTTTGCTTAAAGGCTTTTAATCACTGTAAAAAAAATAGAGGACTGGATGAAGAAGATGGGGCACATATACACCATGGTATATTATTCAGCTAGGAGAAATGGTGACATCGGATCTCTTATAGAGGAATGGTGGAGTCTTGGTAGCATTGTGCGGGGTGAAATAAGCGAATCAGAAAAAAACAGGAACTGCAGGATTCCATACATTGGTGGGACATAAAAGCGAGACTAAGAGGCATGGACAGGAGTGTGGTGGCTATGGGGGTGGGGGGAGGGAAGGAGGGAGAGGGGGAGGGGGAGGGGTAATAAAAAATAAAAAAAAAACTTGTACACTGATGGTCAAAGCATCATTATTCATAATAGTCAAAAAGTAGATATGAATGTCCATCAAGTGATGAATGGATTAATAGAATGTGCTCTTTCCTTAAAAATGGAATAGTATCTTATAATAAAAAGAATGAAATACTGATAGATGCCACAACATGGAAGAAACTTGAAGACAGCCAATCACAACATACCATATGTTTTATATATGGATCCCATATACAAGAAAAGTCCAGATCTTTTAGTGATAGAAAGTAGATTTGTGGTTTCCCAGAGGTGGGGCTGTGGAGGAGAATGGTTACGGAGAAGGGGCGAGTGAATGCTAATGCGTACAGGGCTTTCTTTTGGGATGATAACATGTTCTAAAATTGATTGTAGTGATGGCCACACAGCCGAATATACTAAAAATGTACACTTTAAGTGGGTGAATTGTATACTGTATAAATTGTATCTCAACAAGACTGTCATAAAAAATAACAATGGAAATTTCAGAAGCCTCCTCATCTTGAAGAACCAATTCTGTAGAACTTCAGGTGGGCCCCAGACTCATCTTCCAGCAAAAGCAGTCAGAGCTGGCAGTGGAACTGCCTGGATGACCCCAGAGACAGAGAAAGCCTGGAAGAGACTCCTGAGCCAATTGCTGAATGCACAGGAACTCCCTGTACTTCTCGTCCTCAGCTTCGCAGTCAGAAGTTCTTTGGAAATATAGATAAACAAAGCACCAGCCCCCCCCCCCCGAAAACACAATAGAACTATGTCGCACTGTACATAAGGAGGTCATTTTCCTCGCTCCAGCCCAATCACACGAATCTTGTCTGCCTGTAAGAACTGCCAGGAGAGGGGCCACAGGTAGACTGGAGGGTGGTGTCCCAAGAAGTAGAAACTGAGGAAACCAGAGAATGAGCAACAGTGGGAAAATTGTGAGGATTCTGGTGGGTATTTAAAGATTTTTTGCCTCAAAAAAAGAGTCCTGAGGTTTTGAGTTTGGGGGTAAAAAACAACTGTTTATTGTCTTCACGCAGTATGATTGCAAATCCCTCCAAGAACCTAGTAGTTCAAATGTTTGCCGTGTGAGGTTGTGAGGAAAGAGCTCAAAAGTTAACTGGAGCAGAAACACAGAGACTCGGATAAAAATAGAAATTTTTAAAAATTCTTCTTTCCATCCTTTTTATTTCTTCTTTATTTAGTCTTTTCCTTTTTTCTGGGTGCCCCTCTCTTCCTCTTCTTACCCCCCATCACCTTGCTCTCTCTTGTCTGGGCCACAGATTTTCCAGCAAGCAGCTGGTGAGCACGTCAGAACACGCACTTCACGCTGTCTTTGTATGTGGTACCCAGCATGGCCCCCCACAAGAAACAGGAGCTCCAAAATAATTTTTGTTTGAATTAAATGCTACTGTACAGTGATTTGTTAGTCACAGAGGTTAGGCCAGATTTCTGTGGGTCAATGGCATTTCCTTTGTTTCTGAAACAGGAGAGACGTCATCTTAGACCCTACACCCGGATGCCTCGCTGGTTGTTCTCCAGGTCATTATTCTTCACATGTTTATTCCTATTTCTTCTTAGGAACCTCTTGTGAACACACATCGAGGCACTTCATTCTTCTAAGTCAGAGTCTGTGACAGACTGTATTTTTCAAAGATGGCCACACCATTATGTTCTATCCACACAATATGATGTTGGCACTTCCCCATTAAAAGAGAGGATCTATATTCCCTTCTTTGGAACCTGAATGGATCTTTGTAACTTTTCCACCAATAGAGTCTGGCCATGTGACTTCTGAAACTAGCTCATAAAGGACACTAGAGCTTCCATCTGGCTTTCCTTCCCTTGGGACACAGCATTGATATCCATGAGCCACCATGTAGTAAGTTTGGCCCTTCAAAGCTACTGTGATGGAGAGACAATGCAGAGAGACCACGTGGAGGGGGAGCTGCCTGAGAAGCCCCAGCTGTCTCAGCCTTAAGCTGAATCTTCCCAGCCCTGGCCCCAGGATCTGAATGAATGAGCCTGCAGATGACTTCAAGCTTCTGCCGCCCCATTCAGTACAGAGTGGAACAGAAATGAGCTCTCCTTGCCCAGAATAAAGATTTCTGAGCAAAATAAGTGTTGTTGTTTTTAAGCTAGCAAATTTTCTTTATGAAGACTCCTGGCATAGAATGTGTTACTATAGGTGCCTGCCCCTCCATTCTTACTGAGCAGAAGCTGCTCTTCGGGGCAGAGGTAGAACACATGGAAGGTTAAGCTAGCTCCTCTGAAATGCTTTCCAGGGTGACACCCAAGGGACTAAACATCTTCCTCCTTAGATGTCTCCAGCCAGCAGTGTCTTCTTCCCATTAAATTATAATGTCCAGCCTGACCGGGCAGTGGCACAGTGGGTAGAGCGTCGAACTGGGATGCAGAGGACCCGGGTTCGAGACCCCGAGGTCGCCAGCTTGAGCATGGGCTCATCTGGTTTGAGCAAAGCTCACCAGCTTGGACCCAAGGTCACTGGCTTGAGCAAGGGGTTACTCGGTCTGCTGTAGGCCCGCAGTCAAGGCATGTATGAGAAAGCAATCAATGAACGATTAAGGTGTTGCAATGCACAACGAAAAACTAATGATTGATGCTTCTCATTTCTCCATTCCTGTCTGTCTGTCCCTGTCTATCCTCTCTGACTCTCTCTGTACCTGTAAAAAAAAATTGTAATGTCCAAATACCACTCATGGTCTTTTTCTTTTCTTTGAAAGGCAAAATCATCCATCATGGATAAATTTTAGAAACATATATAGAGAGGAAGAATACATACAGTATAATACCATTTTTATAAAGCCCAAAATCAATAAGACAAAATAATATTTTACAGATGCAAACAAATAGGTATGGTAAAATTATGAGAAAAAGGCAAGAAATTAGATAACACAAAATTAAGGGTGACCTCAGGAATCAGATCAGGCAACAGGTGTGATTATAAGTGGTAACTGATAGATTTAAGGATGCTTATTTAACTATGATGCTTCATAACTTACATATATATTACTAATATTGCTTTGTGTATGTAAAATACTCATAACAAAAAACATGATTTTTAAAAAATAAATGTAAAGATGTGGTACATATATATAATGAATACTACTCAGTCATAAGAAATGATGACATATTGCATTTATTACAATACAGATGGACCTTGAGAACATTATACTAAATGAAATAAATAAATCAGAAAAAGCTAAGAACTATATGATTTCACACATATGTGAGATATAAAATTGAGATTCATGGACAGAGGTAAAAGTGAAATATTATCAGGGGGTGGGGGTGATGGGGAGGGGAGTAAAGAGGGACAAATATATGGTGACAGAAAATTATTAGACTTTCGGTGATGGGCACACAACACAATCAACAGTTCAAATGCTATGGAGATGTTCACCTGAAACCTATGTATTCTTATTGATCAATGTCGCCCCATTAAACTTAATTTCAAAATTAAAAAGGAATAAAAAATGAATGTTAAGAGTAATAAATGTTTCCAACTTAAAAAAACACAAACAAATGGCATCATCTAATGAATTGCCCAATCCTGCCCTAACTACATATTCTGTCTCATGCTTATTTATCCGCTTTCTTCCCTTATTCCAGTGGTTCTCAAAGTGCGCCAGGGTGCACTGGTTTGCCCTAGAAGATTTCCAGGTGCGCCCTATGGTATTCCAGAGAAATATGTGTCTGTTGGGTCCAAAAAACCAACAGGGTTTTTGGAGTTTAGATTTTTGGGGCATAGAGGTGTGGGAAATTAGCTGTAAGCTGACAATCTGCCCAACCCCGCACCTCACTTGCCTGATTAGGTTGCAAAAGGCTGTTAAGCTGTGGTGCTGGATTGTTTATAGTTACACTACTCCCCATTTTTCCCAGAAAGACTGGAGGCAAATTTCTTCTATTCTTTGTTTGGTGTAAAGTTAAGATGATATGTATGGTGGGGCTTTTGGATTGATGATTAAACATAAGGAATTGTCTCTTGAAGCCTTTTGGATTTCTATAAAAGAAGAATATGTGGCAACATCTAAAAAAAGCTTTGAACATTTTACTACAATTTTCAACATCCTATTTATGTGAATTAGGATTTTCTACCCTCAACACAATTAAGAGTAAGAAGAGAAGAATTCTTCAATGTATTGATGAGGAAATGAGAGTTTGCCTTTCAAATATATGTCCAAACATTGAATAAATTGATTGCTAGGACATAACAGGCTCATGTTTCTCATAAACACAAGAATGAAAAACCTTAACACATTCATGCCGGGACCTGCCGAATTTACTAAATCTTACTAAAACTGTATATATATATATATAACTGTTATATATATATATAACTTTTTTGTCATTTTTTAATTTTTTAACCCTTCTGTTACAAATTCTAAAAAGCATAACTCAAAAATTATAACATAAAAATGTTTTTTAATGTCAGAATAAATTTAATTTTGTCGTATTTATTTTGTTTAATTACCATAGAAGCACGCTTGGACTTTATATTTTTCTTTAATATTTAACTTAATTATTATAACATATTTCTCATAAACCTGTATATAGTGTGCCTACAATTATTTGTAGGATTTAAAATGCTCCCCGACTTCAATAAGTTTGAGAACCACTGCCCTATTCATTCACATGGACTCTGTCTAGTTTCCAATCCTGGTCTCCTGTCCCCAAGACTCTTGCTGTGGCTTCCAAACTCCCTATTACTTCCTCCCATTATACTCACTGAGTCCAGTGACCCTTCTTGAAACATAACTTTAATCCTGTTTTTTTTCATAGTTCCAGTTCCCTTCAGTGGCTCCTGATGGCCATTGAATTAAGATCTAGAGCTGACTTTCTTAGCCTAGCATTCAAGGCCCCTACAATCTAGTTTCTTAATGCTCCCTAGGGTCCAGCCAAACTGTGCCGTTTCCAATTTATGCCACAGATCCCTGACCGTGGTGTCTTTGTCCTGCAGTTCCCCTTGCCCCTCTCCTACATCTCCACCTTTCTATCCTTGAAAGCCTAGTTCCATCACCTCCACTGTCACGAGGCTTTTCCTGATTCACCTCTGGAGTAGACACACATATGTGTTCCCACCTGTCAATTCTGCTAGGACTCAGTGTTATCAGGTGAGACATTCATCACTCTCTGCCTTGGAGTACTGGTATGTTGGAAGTGTTCACATCCCCTGTGGGGCAGGGGTCATATCTGATTCATTTTTTTGTCCTCAAAATTCCTTATACATATTAAACATTCAATATTTTTAGAATGAATGTATCACAAAACCACTGAATTCTATATCAAGGCCTATCCTAAGCAAAACTGTAAAGAAAACTTGTGTTTGATGTCTCCAGCCTACCTGGTCAGTTGCTAGGAACTTATATCTTCTCCCCACCCCTAAATTCCCAGAAACTTCATATCTACTTGTCCAAACAGAACATGCTTCTGGAAAAATACCTGATAAATTCATCCACATTAGTATATAAGCTATTGAGAAAGTTTCTGATGCTACTGCTCTTTCCCGAGGAGTACTTATAGTGTTAGCAAAACACAAAGACAAAAAAAAATATGTACTGGGTCGAGTAGTGTCCCCTTAAAATTCATGTATACCTCCAGAACTTCAAATTGTGGCTTCATTTGGAAAGGAGTCTTTGCAGATGTAATTGTTAAGATGAAGTAATACTGAGTTAGAGTGGGCCCATTAGAATGCTGGTGTCCTTATGAGAAGTCTGGGGGGATAAAGAGACAGAGGAAAGGCAGCTACAAGAAGCAGCAGGAATTGGAGTGATGCAGCTACAAGCTAAGGAATACCAAGAATTAGCAAATATGACCAGAAGCTAGGAATAAACAAGGAAGGATTCTTTCCTAGAGCCTTCAGATGAATCATGGCTCTTCCCACACCTTGATTTCAGACTTCTGGCCTTCAGAACTGTGATATATTACATTTCTGTTGTTTGAAACGGCCCAGGTTGTATAGTACTTTGTTAGGACAGCCCTGGAAATTAATACAACATCTGAAATGCTGCATTATTAGGCACCACTGCACCTGTAGAATAGGTACACTGGGAAATGTCTCATTATCCCAGAAGAGATCTATACCATCTGTTCTACCTGTCCCAACCACAGGACTTGGCAGGTAAAGGGAAAGAGCAAGACTGGGACATGGATGAACTCTAGATCATCTACCAACACCCTGAAAACATGTGCAGACCAACAAACACCCACCTCTTCTTGCACTGGGTTTGTTCGGCTGCCTGCTGCATGGGCTGAGACCAAGGTCGGGAACCTGGCTAGGAATACATGAACTAATGCAATGGCTATTTTACTTTCGCTGTCATTGATCCCTTTGAGAACGTTGCATGATCTAGGAACTCTCCCAAGAAATACATGCATGTATCTCCTAAAATTTTCATAGAGTTTCACAGGTCCCTTGAAGCCTCTCTGCGGGGTATGAACCTTTGATCTTCTAATACAACAATGATGTGGCTAAATTTAAACTTGCAGAATATGTGTACTCCCAACAAGTGTTAGCAGTTTTGTTTCACTATGTAAGCATTAAGTATAGGGTAAGAGTCCACCAAGTCACTGGCACTAGATAGATCTTGAGTCAAATCCCAGCACTCCCTTTCACTAAGAAGTTTACATCATTGTCTTGTCTGAAAAATGAGGGATAACTTACCAACCTTCACAAGCTGTCATGAGAACAAAATGAAGCAATGTCAGTTACAGACTCCCAGAGTGCCCTGGACTTCCCTCTACAGGGCTTTGCTCCTTGTAATCAAATAAACAGTTGTTTGGTGGCTATTGCCCCCAGAAGATTACAATCACAACTGGATCCTTGGGGGCTTTATAATTACAGACAGAATGATGTTTTTCTCAGTATGGTGTCTGATGCATGGCATAGGCTTGATAAATAATATAGCTTTTATTAGCATCCAGCTCAAACTGATAAAAATAGGGAAGCATTGCTAGTCAATGAAAGGCTCTCTGCCTTTGACTTTTGATCTCAAAAACATCCTCAAACAAGTATTGTGTTCGCTGTTGCTATCCCTAAGCAAAGAAGTAGGGGATTCAGAGACTAAACCTCTACTGCTCTCACAGACCACCAGGAAATGAGCTTCTTCCCCCAGTTCTGGTCCTTGAAACTCAAACTGATCTGTGACTCCAAATGAACAAGACACCAACTGCTGAGTGGGAGGCAGTATCATCTATGGCAAGAGGCCTAGCCCTTTCTCAACAAGGTGTTACTTTTTATTTCCTTCAAGTGTATCGGGTGGGTGAAGTGGCAGCTGTTGCAAGGCTGGGTGAGGTGTGGGTTGGCTGAGTCAGTGCCGGCCAGGTTCCCCTCGGGAAATTCCCATGGGGAGGGGAAAGGGTGGCAGTTGTCAGCTGGGAAATTAACTAGGCATGACTTCAAGATCAATGGGTGATTATAATCTGCCCATGGAAAAGCCTGGGTCTAATTAGTGGATAGATGGCTGGGGTGGAAGTGAGGTCTGTGTATGGAATGACATCCTTAATCTTGGCCCTTTCTGTGTCCAAATGATCTATTTTTCATCTCTCTAATTCACAGAAATATCACTAGAATAAATAAAATTAAATAAAAAACAGATTTTTAAAAACCAAAAAAGTACTTATAAAGTAGACAAATGAAATAGTATATAAAAGAACTGAATGGATTTTCATGTTATATTACTTTATAAGGAAAAATATATATATAATTAAAATACCATTGAAACATATCCATGAATGGCATCATCATTATTATTATTGTTAGTAGTAGTAGTGTTTGCCTACACTTTGCAAGGAGCAGATTCCCCATTTTAGGGGGTCAGGATTCTTCAGTAATTCTCACTTGATTAACCATGTGGCCTCAGGGCAGCAGATCTCAAAAGAGCAAAATAAAATAAGAGGCAACTCAACAATGAAACAATGTCTTAGAGACATTTTAAGCTTCCTTAAAACAAGCATGTATTTCCAGTTCTTAACCCAAGTGCTAATGGCAGACTGATGAACACACTTGCATAAAAGGAATAACGGGTAGAAGTTCAGGGCAATGTGGGCGCCTGTGAAAGAAAACAAGCAGGAAGGAGCCATTCCTCCCAAACAAAGATAAACTCCCAGGGAACACTTCTCCTATAACATGACTCTCACCTTCTGGCTGGGTGACTGCTGTGACACAAGACAAGGACCATTTCCTAGAGCAGGCAGATGAACAGTTTTTTATTAATAATGACTTCTAGTCTATAAGGCTTTAGTTATACACTAGATACTATCTAGGCATTATTTCTAACCCTCAAAACGAGTCCCAGCTTATAAAAGAGATTGACAGGGCACAAATGACATAGAAGATGCTTCCACTTATATTTATTACACTTATGAAAGATCATTATACTTATCAATGGAAGGTGGTGTGAGCCCAGACCTTCTGCTCTGTCAGCTCACCCCTCTTTTAGTCATGCTTGATCTCGTCCCCCGTGAAACCCACAGTGGGTGGTGCCGCGTGCTTTGGAGAAGGATCGTAATGGGATCCAGCCAGGCATTTTGGCAGGCTGGGCGATGCTTCTTCTCTGAACTAGGACATTTAAACTCCAGAAGTCCAATAGTGAACTAGACAACCCCTTATTTTTGCTTCTATCAAGTAATATGAAAGTTTAAAAAACAGACATAAAAAAAAATTTTTTTTTTTTTTTGCTTTTGTATGGAAAATTTCAAACACACACAAAAATCAAGAAAGTGGTAAAAATTAACTCATGGTCTGTCTCCAAACTACTATCAACATTTTGCCATTTTTGCTTCATCTATTTCTCATATTTTCTGAAGTATTTAACATGACAACAGATACATTATCACTCCCAAGAAAAGTAATAATAATTCCATAATATTATTTCTTAATGTATTCAGTTGTCCCTAATTATTTTTCTTAAAGCAGGTTTATTGAATTCAGTTCACATATTAAAAAGTTTGGTTGTTTCAATCCTATACAATCTCTTTTTCTGAAGAATAATTTTCATAAATAAAAGATCGTTATTGCTAGGTGATCAAAGATGTTCCTTTCACAATGAATTCAGGAAAACAGAACCACCCAAGCAAAGAAAACAATATGCGAGCAGTGTACTTCATGTAGGCTGAAATTATTTCAGTGTTATGAGTTGATTTTTGTCATGCTGCAGGCACATAGTGGATTTTCACTGTAATGAACAAAATGTGAACCAATGAGGAAATCAAAATGTGTGTGGGAGGCATGAGAAGTGAACATTGTGATAGCTTCAATAGTCCATGTGGCTGTTCTGAAGTAGAACTGTAACTTAAAAAAAAAACTGTTACTTTAAAATAAATAAACAAATATATGCAGCACTAAGAATAATTGCAAGCTATCAGTTGAAATATACAAATACATTTTTATTTATTTAAATTCATTTTATAATACAGTTGACATACAATATTTCTATTTCAGGTATACAACATAGTGATTAGACATTTATATACTTTAAGAAGAGATCACGCAGATAAGTCCAGTACCCACTTGACACCATACATAGTTATTACAATATAATTGACTATAGTCCCTATGCTGGACTTTGCATTCCTGTGCCTCTTTTGATAACTAAGAATTTGTACTTCTTAATCCATTCATCTTTGTCACTCATCCACTAAAACCCCTCCCATCTGGCAAACATCAATTTGTTCTCCATATCTATGAGTATGTTTCGGTTTTGTCTATTTTGTTTTTTTAGAAATCATATGGTATTTATCTTTCTCTGTCTTACTTATTTCACTTAGCATAATGCCCAAGTCCAAGTATGTTATTACAAATGGTAAGATTTCATTCTTTTTTATGGCTAATATTCCATTGTGTATATAATGTACCACTTATTCATTATCCATTCGTCTATCAGTGAACACTCAGATTACTCCCACACCTTGGCTATTGTAATAATGCTGCAATGAGCATGGGGATGCATATATCGTCCCCAATTTATTTTTTTTTTTGGTTTCTTCAGACCAATACCAAAATGTTGAATTCTCAGTCATAAAGTAGTTCTCTTTTTAATTTTTTAAAGGATCACCATACTGCTTTCCATAGTGGCTGCTCCAATCTGTAATCCCACTATAGTACATGAGTGTTCCCTTTTTTCCACATCCTCGCCAACACTTGATGTTGAATTATTGATGATAGCCATTCTGACAGGTATGAAATGATATCCTATTGTAGTCTTAAGTTGGATTTATCTGATGATTAGTGACATTGAGCATCTTTTCAAATATCTGTTGGCCATCTGTGTATCCTCTTTAGAGAAATCTCAATCCAGGTATACTTTGAACTTTTTAATTGGATTATTTGTGGGGGAGGTTGTGTTTATTTATTTGTTTTTTGGTGTTAATTTGTATGAGTTCTTTATAAATTTTGGATATTAAGCCTTTATCAGATATATCATTTAAATATCTTCTTCCACTCAGATTTTTTTCTTTTGATTTATTTTTTTTAATAATTTTTATTTATTTATTCATTTTAGAAGGGAGAGAGAGAGAGAAGGGGGAGAGGAGCAGAAAGCTTCAACTCCCATATGTGCCTTGACAGGGCAAGCCCAGGGTTTTGAACCGGCAACCTCAGCATTCCAGGTCGATACTTTATCCACTGTGCCACCACAGGTCAGGCCTGATTTATTGATGGCTTTCTTTGCTGTGCAAAAACTTTTTAGTTTGGTGTAGACCTATTTGTTTATTTTTTTCTTTTGTTTCCCTTGCCCAAGGAGATATATCAGAAAAAATTATTGCTTAGAAAAATGTCACAGATTTTACTGCCTAAATTTTCTTCTGGTAGGTTTATGGGCCATTGGTATTTTGATAGAGATTATATTGAATAACTGAATTGCTTTGATTCATATGAACATTTTAACAATGTTAATTCCTCCTATTCATGAGCATTGTCTATTACTCCATTTATTTGTATATTCTTCAATTTCTTTCTTCAATATTACAGTTTTCTGAAAACAGATATTTTGCTTGCTTGGTTAAATATATTCCCAGGTATTTTATTCTTTTAGATGCAATTGTAAATGGAATTGTTTTCTTAATTTCTCTTTTCGATAGTTCATTATTGGTGTATAAAAGTGCAACCAATTTTTGTACATTAATTTTGTAATTTTTTTAAGTGAGAGAAAGAGAGATAGACAGACTCCCACATGTGCCCCAACTGGGATCCACCTAGCAACCCCCATCTGGGGCCAGTGCTTGAATCCACTGAGCTAGAGCTATCCTCTGTGCCTGAGGCCTATACTTGAACCAATCGAGCCACTTGGCTACAAGAAGGGAAGAGAGAGAGAAGAAGGAGCAGGAAGGGAAGAGAAACAGATGGTCACTTCTCATGTGTGCCCTGACCAAGGATCAGACCCAGGATGACTTGCATACCAGGCCAATCACTGAGACAAATTGACAGAGCCCCAAATGGTTCTTATCTTTCCACTTTTTATACTAATGCAAATGCCTTGCGTGAATAGATGGCATATAAATAACAACCCTATAACTCAGGTCTCATGTCTTCAAACTACATGAAGGTTGAAACTACTGCTTTCCACCCCAGGGATGTTGTGACAAAACCGGAAACCAACTACCAATACATAGACATGACCACACCAATGGGAGTTGAACTGCTGAGCAATGAGTTGACCATGCTTCACTCATGCTCAAATGTCCTCATGCCTCACGCAGACATCATGTCATTCACTAGACTCAGTTTGGTGAAGTAAGATTGCTAGACTGGCTTCTTTTTAAAGGAAGATACTTCGCACTGTTTAATGGAAGTTGGAGCTTATGCATCCATTAGTAACACTAGAAAAAGAAGATTCTGAGCAGAAGTGAGATTTCCCTGCAAATTTTGGTAAAACAGATTGGAAAGTCTAATAAAATTGCTCTGTGTAAGGGTTGCTCATTGATTTACACAATTTGTTCCATTCCAACCTTCTTTTTTCCTTGAATCCTGGGTTATTTCAGAGTCATCAGATCCAGAAAAGAGTTTGAGGGGTGTTGTTCAATTCATAGCAGTGTTAGTCCTTTCAATCACCCTCAGCTCCCTGAGCTACGTGAGGTGTGGCCTGTGTCGGGTTACACCTGGCAAGCATGTAAACTGTTTCTCCACATCTGAACGTGGCCGTCCCGCCACTTGCCCTGGACACTCAGCTAAAGGAAACGCCCAATGTTTCCTCTGAGTTTGTCTGGTGACACAACGTGGTGGTAGAAAACGTGACCTGCAGACAGCTGGGCTCTGCTCAACAAGCTGGGATACATTCTTACCTTTTCTAACTCTCAGATGCCTCATCAGGGAAACAGGACTGAAAACACCCTCCTCCTCAGGCTTGACACAGGGGTTAAATGAGATAATGCAGGTAATGCCTTTAGCACCCTGCCCGGCATATAGAACATTTCAACCAGAAACAGCCCTAAGGATTGTTCCGAACACTGAGACTTGTGGGAAATAGAACTGGAGATGAAACTTGCAGCCTGTTTCACTGGCAAAAAAAAAAAAATTAGAAATTGAAGCGCTTGGGCTGGTGGATGAGCTGGCAGGGCTCATGTCTGATGAACAGGTTTTTCCAATGATGCTTATGCAATAATGAAGACGTTTAAAGAGTCTCAAAGTTCTGCGGAAGCCTCCCGGGAGCCCACACAGACACCGGCAGCCGCTGAGGCAGCCTGGCTGGTGGAAAGAGCCAGGACAGGGACTCAGACAGACCTCAGCTCTGTGTCCACGGCCAAGCTGCTTCGCATTAGGCTCCTTCCTTGAGGATGATGACGGTCCTCTCTGCCTCACTGCGAAGGCTGAAAGAAAGCCTCGCGGGATATTGGGGGAAGGTGACGATGACCAAGGCTGCACTGGGCCCCGTGTGTGCAGGGCGCTTACAGTCCCCGTATTATTTGGGCCCCACCATCCAGAAGAGGAGGCGTTATTCTCTCTCTTCATCAGGGAGGAGAGGAAGGCTTGGCTGGGTGAGGGCATCTGCCCAAGGTTACATAACTTACCAGGAGGAGCCAGCATTTAACACCGAGTCTGAGAACAGAGCCCAGCCCTCCAACCACTCCTCCCTAAGCCCTCCATAGCTCCCTGACCGCGCGTGCGCGCGCGTACACACTCACACACACACACACACACACACACACACACACAGGTCAAGACTGCACACGAGCTGGGACACGATGTCTAGATCTCTATGAATCCCCACGGTTTGGTGAATCCCTCTCCCAGTTCCCGAGGCATGCAGGGGAGAGGAGGCCAGACTATCTCTCTCCATAGTCTTGCTACCTGCTCTCCATGAAGGATTTCACTTTACTGTACGCAATGGGCTCAAGTAAACACATTAGGCCCCGGAAGGTCAAGGGAATATTTATCCAGCATCTAGGGATTAACTCCTGAAAAGGGAAATATGGACAAAACATCTAATGTCCATTTCTTTAAGAAATTAATGAATGGAAGGGCTGCTCACTCTCAGAATAGTCTCTAAAACTGGATATGTGGACAGCTCAAGCATTTATTTTTCTAAGTACATGCTGTCACTTGACTTCTTTAAAGCTGAAGTTTTAGTTGAGAGACCCCAGGGTTAACCTACGTGCAAAAGTCCTGCGGTACCTGATAAACCTCATAGTTGCTAAACTTTATAGCTGTTGTCAGTCTGTTCAAACACAAGCCAGGCCAAATACTCACCCACCAGCACTGCCCGGCACCCCAGAATCATATGTCATGGTTTCCATCACACTCAGCCATAAAGTCCCACTTGAGCTTGTCATCCCAGGGCCCGCCAGCGCCTTGGTTACCTTTGCCTCTTCCTTTGGGACATGGCTTCTCAGCAGAATGACCACAGTCATTGCTAAGATGAGTCAGAAGTTCCCCAAATCTCCTGACACCAAGTGGGAGCAAAGGAAAAGGCAGAGCAAACAGGCCCAGTGGGGTCTGTCTAGCCGTGACGTAAGAAGCCAGCACATTTTTTTAGAGGAGCATTCATACCAAATCCCAGCCTGCTTTATAGACAGGAGACAGCATTTGCACTGGGAGTGACAGGAATTAGGCCAAGTACCCTATATCCCTGTGGCTGTTCCAGGTGTTCAATGGACCCATAGAAGTTTTCCTAACCACCCCTGGTACCAGTGACCCTGTTGGACCCAGGAGCTGGTTCCCAGGAGGTGAAAGAATCTAACAAGATTATTTTTGCGCTGGCCATTTGGCTCAGTGGTAGAATGTCAGCCCTGCGTGTGGAAGTCCCGGGTTTAATTCCCAGTCAGGGTACACAGGAGAAGCGACCATTTGCTTCACCCTTCCCCCTCTCCTTCCTCTCTGTCTCTCTCTTCCCCTCCCACAGCCAAGACTCCACTGGAGCAAAGTTGGCCTGGGCACTGAGGATGGCTCCATGGCCTCTGCCTCAGGCACTAGAATGGCTCCAGTTGCAATGGAACAACACCCCAGATGGGCAGAGTATTGCCTCCTAGTGGGAGTGTCAGGTGGATCCCAGTTGGGCGCATGTGGGAGTCTGTCTGTCTGCCTCCCTGCTTCTCACTTCATAAAAATACTCAAAAAAAGATTATTTTCTCTCTGAGCAGGTAAGGTTCCGTGTCACAACAGCAATCCTTATGCCACAAGAGAAGCACAGAGCACACAGTAGCCAAGGAGGCCACACTGGCTTCCCCCATAACCTGTGTTCACAGAACAAATGCCCTTATGGACTGGGAATCCATTTCTGCCTCTATTTGGATTTCACCCCTCTACTGGTCTCCTGGTCATTTCCTTACCGAGGCTTCAGCCTCCACAAAGGCCTTAAAAAAGACTCCATTTGTTCCCACACACCTTTACTTGCTTTTGAGGCAATGGAAACAGGTTCAGGCTCTGTGTCCCTGATTCCTTTGGTGAGTGAAATCCCACATGGGTGCTCAGTCACTGTCCTCAGCGACCGTGGCCTGGTTTCCAGCTCCCACACTCCTGCTGCAAAGGGGGACCTGGCCTCCATCTTCCCTCTTCAGGGCTGCTGACCTCCAGCTGGACCTGCCCACTCATCCTTTTCCTGCTCTTTCCTGCCCTTGTGCTTTGGACTGGACCTTTAGAAGACCATCTACCTTAAAACTTCACCTACTCTGCCCAAAACTGCATATCCAAATGCCCCTAGCCTTTGAGGCCTGGCTGAATGCAAGGCACTCCCTGCCCAAGCAGGCACTCCTGGCTGCCCACCCACAGTCCGCATCCTCCATACCAGTCTGCAGCTCACACCCTGGGGAGCAGCTCATTCCCCGTGCCAACCCAGAGGCACTGACTGAATCAAGCTCACTTTCAAACTTCTTGTGGCACTTATTTTTACTCTTAGCTCTTGGGCACATACACATTTTTAACCGTTTTTGTTTTTCTTTTTAATCTTGGAATGATTTAGGCATACAGAAGAGTTGTTAAAGTAACACAGAGTTTTTGAAAAAGCTTCATCCAACTTTCCCTAATGTTAAGGACTTATATAACCATTGCACAATCATCAAAACCAGTAAATCAACACTTGTTGGACACTGTTACATAAACTACAGGCTTTATTTGGATTTTACCAGTTTTTTCCACCAATGCCCTTTTTTCCCATTAAGATCCAACCTGGGATCCCTCATTGCTTGCCATCGTTGTGCCTCCTTAATATCTTCCAATCTGTGACAGTTCCTCTGTGTTTCCTTGTCTTCTGTGACCCTGACACTGTTAGGTTGAGGTTATTATTCATTCTCAGTAATAATACCACAGACGGATGCGCCCTTCTCAGCATATCACGTCAACAATACATGGTGTCGGTACGTCTCATTACTGGTGGCGTCAACCTCGATCACTTGGCTAAGGTGGTATCTGCCAGGAATCTCCACTAAGCTCACTATTCCCTTTTTTATAGTTAGGAAGTATTTGGGGAGGGGGAGATACTTTGAGACTATGTAAATTTTCTGTTCCTCCTTAAACTTTTGCCATTGAACTTACCATCCATCCATGGGTCTTCCTGCAGCAATTATTACCATGATATACTAATGGCAACCTTTACTCCCTTCATTCCCTCTGGGTATATTCATTAGAATTTTTTATAAATGTTTAATCACTATATTATACACCCGAAATGAATATATTGCATGTCAACTTTTTAAAAAATAAAAGTTTTAAAAAGAATTTTTTTGTAGTTATCCCCCCTTCTCACATATTTATTTCAATCATTTATAGTTATCATTATGAACTCAAGGGTATTTATTTTATATAAAAATTAATGTTAACTATAATTATATACTTATATAATTACATGCCAAGAACATATAATTATATTTGTTATAAATTATGTACAATGTATTAGATATTAAGTTATATTAACTATAAATACTACCATTATTTTTTTTGTTGCTTTGGCTCCTTTGAGTTGCTGTGTTTTTCTTTCCTAGATTATAAGTTTTTTGAAAATAAGAATCATGTCTTACTGGTCTCTTCATTCCTACAGCCCCTAACATAGTATCACAAATATAGTTGACTCTCAATAATACTTAATATTTATACACATTTCAGTTTTAAAAATGTTTTCAGATCATTTATCTTTATTCTTACATTGTGAGAACATATGAATAATGAGTAGAGTCACTCATGAATAATTATGTGCATCCAAGAGCGGTCCCTAAGCTGAGCTCACTCAGGACCTCAGCTCTTTATCTGCTCTTCCTTATTGGGTTCCAGAGCCACAGTTAGGCCGTGTGCTTGGTTATTTCAGCTGTGTTCAGTCTCTGCTCCTGATTCAGGCTAATCCCATACAGGACTCTTAAGAGTAAATCTTAGATTGTTTTTGTTTGTGTGTCAAATCGAGCCAAATTTCCCTTGCCACTTGGCTAGTCTGGACTCTGCTGGTCCACTCCTAGACACAGAGCACTGAGATACCTGTCCGAAGTGGACAGCATCCTCAGCCACCACATGCTCTTACTATCATTCAGTGGCTGGACGACAGCTGTTGGAATATTATACCCAGCCATGACCACCCGCCTCCTTCTGCAGGACTGCACTGCACATGTGGACAGCCTAACGTGAGACATTGTGGTTGCTACAGTCTTGCTAAAATGGCTTTAGCGGGCTGCATCACAGTTGACTTGGAGTGACTTCAGGTGAAAAATAATGTTTCCTAGTTATCAAAAGTAACATGTCCAGAAAATAACAAGGTGGCACTCTCAGTCTCATTAACCATATCAGAGGGAGACCTCATGGAAACACCAGTGATTCTGTCATCCGGGAGGATCCTGGAGGCCTTTGCTTACGCTGCCGTCTCTGTGTTCATTCCACCTGGAGTGCACACTTCCACCATCTCATGCCTGAGGCCTGATGAAAGGAAATGTGTAGCGCTTGTGTATAAACAGGGGGACCACATGATTCATCAGCAAAAGTAGCACACATCTGAAAGCGAATTACTAATAAATATTAATTGTACCATTAATACTGTAATGACAATGAGCAACAAGCGTAAATTGAGGCAATACTGGGAAAACTGGGATGCCTAATCATTCTACGTAAAAGACAATTCCCGACCTAAAACAACAGAGACTGGTCAACTTGTACTAAATGTATCTGTAACTCCAAGAAAACCCACAGCAACACTTGGTAAGGTTTTGAGGGAAGAAAGATCGTCTCACAGCTGAGTTACATGTGCTAAGACAGAGCTGCTGGCCATGTGGTTGATATTTTTGTGGAATGAGGTCAAGGTCCAGGAAGCAGGAGTCATGAGTAGCCTGGTACACAACAAATGATCTCCCTCCTCCAATCAAGAAAGAGAGTGCGAACCTCTCTGCCTGGGAGCTATGGTGTGCGTCCCTGTAAAAAGGACTGCTATGTAGCATGAGCTCAATTGTCTTTCAACTCTTAAACGCTTCCTTCTTTCAAGTCGAAGCCAATTTGAAGTATTCTGCTTAATAATTTCCTTCAAACAGCCAGTCACTTAGATCATTTCCTCTGAAAAGACATGAAGCTATGAAGAAAAAAAATGGGGACTCTCACCAGGAAGGGTGTGTTCTCTAGGATGTTGTTCACGTATATTTATTTGGAAGCAGTTACAGACCCTACCATCTACCCAAGTTGTCTCCAGTTGGTCTGTAGTGGGAAACACCTCTTTGGCAACAAGTCATGGTCCACTATTATTTTTTCCATTCTACCAAGGAGGAAATGGAGCCTTTGTAAAGGGCAAAAGATCTGTTTAAGTTTCTGGCTTGAATCAGAAGCACCCAGAGTTGGGATTACTCATGCTGTAGCCATGACCCTTCTCTTTCAACTTTAATAGGAATAATCAACATCCTATTATATGAGTGTTTATCTTGAATTAATATTTTTCACACAGGAAAAGGCATTTAATGGTATTAATCTTTTCAAACTTTGAAAGTTAAAAGAGGAGGAAAGTCTTCCAAATATCTATAGTGGAGACAGTGGCCTGGAAGAAACCCATGCAGAAGTAGAGCAGAAATCATTAAATAAATCTATTATCTTATGGTGGAAGCCATGAGGATCTATGAGTAATAATTTCTACCTCAGAGTATCTGATTAGTGAAATACATCGAGTGCTTAGGTTGGAACCTACCCCCAGAGTGCTCAGCATATAGTGATTATTATTATTGTAAATGTTAATAAACAACAACTTCAGCCTAACGCTGGGCAAGAACTTAAAACTAGTGATACAAAGGAGATCAATAACTCTAACAGCACTGGCATTTCAAGCACTATTCAAGATAAATTGCACAGGGTATCCAAATCATTTTTTCAAGGAAGATGCTACATAAAAGCTTTCAGCTAATGAATTTAGAAGAAATGATAGGATTAGAATAATTACCATTTTATCTCCCTAATAAAATAATGACAGCAATGATTATTAATGTCTGCTAACATCATACAAAAGAGAGACAATCAAATATCATGTACTTCTCCCTGTTTTCTCAGAATATTATGATGTATTCTTGAAAAAAATTGAACCTAAATATGATCATACTTCTAGATCTAACTCCTAGTTTTCAGGAAATATGGGAGATGAGAAATATACTAAACGACGCTAAGAAAATACCATCTGCACAATTCAAACTGCTGGGCACTCCACAAGACAAATGATGCAGTTTCTTCAAAAGAGTTCAAAATTCTTAGAGACATATTAAAAATAGCAATATTTAAATACTGAATTCTGATTTGTATAAGCAAACTAGAAAAAAATTTAAAAAGAACTGAGAAGATATGAACATTGTACTGAATGGATATTTGATAATATTAAGAATTTTTTTATTCTTTATGCCTGATAAGGTATTGTGCTTATGTTTTTGTTATAGTTGTTGACATCATATATAAACAGCAAGGTGATTAAAATAAAACATACAGAATACAGGGGTAGGTAAAGATTTATCAGTGAAGGCACAGAAAGCACAAACCATAAAAGAAAAATTAGGATGAACTTCATCAAAACTTAAAAGTATTTTTCATCAAAAGACAGTATCATGCCTGACCAGGCAGTGGCGCAGTGGATAGAGCGTTGGACTGGGATGCAGAGGACCCAGATTCAAGACCCCGAGGTCACCAGCTTGAGCGTGGGCTCATCTGGTTTGAGCAAGGCTCACCAGCCTGGACCCAAGGTCGCTGGCTCCATTAAGGGGTCACTCGGTCTGCTATAGCCCCATGGTCAAGGCACATGTGAGAAAGTAATCAATGAACAACTAAGGTGTCGCAACGAAAAACTGATTGATGCTTCTCATCTCTCTCCGTTCCTGTCTGTCTATCCCTGTCTATCCCTCTCTCTGACTCTCTGTCTCTGGAAAAAAAAAAATTAGTTAAAAAGACAATATCATGAAAATAGGTAAGTAGCAGATTGGGAGAAATATGTGCAAAAACTATACCTGGATGGATGGATGGATAGATAGATAGATAGATAGATAGATAGATAGATAGATAGGACAACATCTGTATCTGGAATCTAGAATATATAAAGACTTCCTACACCTCAATAATAAAGAGACAAACAACCCAATTAAAAAATGGATAAAATAGTTGAAAAGATACTTCACAAAAGACATACAAATGTACAATAAGCACATGAAAAAGGGTTCACCATCATTAATCATCAGAGAAATGCAAATTAAAATCATAATGAAATACCACTACACATATAGATGACGTCAGAGTAATGGCGGGGTAGGAAGCGATACAGATAAATCTCCCCCAAAACTCAACAAGATCTTCAACCAGAAACAGAAAAACCTATACTTGGAGCCTCCAGATGCTTCGCAATACACCCAAAGGTATGGTTGAGTGAAAAATTGGCTAAATATATAACCAAACCCCGAAGGAAATAGGGAGTAAGAAATGCTCCGCCTTCCTCACTAACCTAAACAGGGCGGCTTTCTCTGGTAACTGTGAATATAGAAACTGAGGTGGGAAAAGGGGGTGAATAGATCCAGGCCGTGGCACAAACAGCCGAACCAGGATGTGGCACGGAGATCCAAGCCGAGGAAAAACTGATACTGTGGCAACCCGGGCAATACAAGCAAACACTTGCGCCAAACCCAAACAAAGAAAGACAAGCGGGGCGGCCATTTTACCCGGTCTCCTGGTCAGCGTGCGCGCAGTTAGTGGGCGAGAGATTTCTTCCTAGGCCCCGGGAGTGGGTGCCCGTATTGCCCCACAGAGAGGCAGGGTCAGAGGCCTTTCTGTGGGCCGAGGGCAGAGTCTCTGGGCAGCCCCAGCGCCCTGGGAAAGCCACGCACGGGAGGGAGTGAGAACTATTTCCAACGGTGGAGATTTTCCATGCTGGAGGGGGTTTCACACAGAGGGAAACGCGGCCGGCCTCATATCCTGGTTTGCGCGCGCAGATAGTGAATGAGAGATTCCTCCGAGTGCCTCGGCAGTGCGCGCCCGTGTTATCGCACAGAGGGGCAGAGTCAGGGGCCTTTGTGTGGACCAAAGCGGAAGCTCGGGCCGCCCCAGCGCCTTGCAAAAGCCGCACACGGGGACGGAGCAAGACTCAATTCCAACGCTGCAACTTTTCCCTGCGGTTGGGGGTTTCACTCAGAGCGTGAGGCTGCTGGCCGGATATACTGGTCTGCGCGTGCAGCCAGTGAGTGAGAGTTTCCTCCAAGCGCCCCGGAAGTGGGCGCCCACCTGTGTTACCGGACAGAGTGGCAGAGCCAGAGGTCTTTGAGTGGGTGGAAAGCCCGCCTGATTATGCTAGCAGCTCTGACTGACTGAGCCTTACCCAGAGCCCTGTGCTGAGTGGAAATAGAGTGGGGAGTTGCCAGCTCTTTGAGCCTCTTACTATCCAGGCAGAGGCAGCAGCAACCCCATAGCTGGATTATCAGGCTACTAACTGAGGAAGGAAAGACTAGGAGAAAGGCTCCAGGAACACGGACTCTCTCACTCTCGGAGCCTATAAATGCTAATGAGCCTCAACTGCCAACGAGACTAAAGCACAATACATGACATTGCCATAGAGACTTATCAACTGCAAACCTCTACCTGAGCGTGCCAAAGGGGCAGAACCCGGGGTACAGAGTCACCGACCAGGAAGAGGGAGAGAAAAGAAAAAGCAAGAAGATAACCTCTCAAAATCAAGATTAATCTGCAGACTTTATAACCTATCCCATTTTATTATATTTGTTCGTTTGTTTCTCTTATCTTCATTCTTGATACTTTTTTTCCTCCTCCAATTTGGCCGATTAACTCTCTGCCAGTCTTACTCTCTCCTCTCCTTGAACTACACTACCCATAAGTGTTACATCTCCCATTATCTTTTCTCTTCTCTTCCTTTCTCTCTATGAGGGTTGCACTCCAAAACCCTTAACTCTCTCTCTCTCTCTCTCTCTCTCTCCTTTCTTTTTTCTTCTTTTAGTGGTTCCCTCTTTTTTTCTCTCTCTCTCTTTCTTTTCTCGCTCTATATTAGTTTCTTCCTTTTTCCTTTACATCTCCTCTCATTCAAACCTCAATAACAAACAAATTATCTTATCTGGGACTCAAACTTATGTTTCTGGCATTTTGGGGGGTTTTTACTTCACCTTTTTAACTCACTAGTAGTGCTCCCATCCCTGGCTCTCCATTTTATCTAGTTCTTGTTACACTAAATACAATAGTAATTTTTTAATTTGTCCCCCCATTTTTCCGTTTTCCTCTTATTCCTCTCATCATAACTCTTAGACAACCAACACCTAAAAGAAAATCATTTTATTCTTGACCCAAATTTTTTCCTTATTTGCTTTTTGTGGGTCCATACGCTCTTTTTTTTTCTTTTTTTTTTTTTTTTCTTTTTTTTTTTTTTCCTTTTTTTTTGCCCCTTTATTACTTTTCCCCAATTCAGACCTTCCATCACAGGCATTGTTTGTTATAATTCACAGTTCACCACAAGATTTTCTCAAGAAAGGGGGGAGAGGAGAGGAGAGGAAAAAAGGAGGGGGGGAATAATTTCCTTTTTTAAAAATTTTTATTTTATTTTATTTTTCTTTATTTCATTATTAATTTTTTAAAAAAAACAACTCTTTTCGATTTTTTATTTTTTTTATTATTTTTTTTAACTTTTTATTCTTTATTAAATCTCATTAATACTATCAACAAAACCACCCTCAGATGCCATTAAGGAAGAGAAAATCGAATATCATGGATACAAAAGAAAGAGAGGTAACACAACTAGATGAGGAAAAATCTATGGAGAAAAAATTTAATATATTGGAAACCTTGGAGCTAAATGACAGAGAATTCAAGATAGAAATCCTAAAAATCCTCCAAGATATACAAGAAAACACAGAAAGGCAATTTAGGGAGCTCAGAAAACAACTCAATGAACACAAAGAATATATGTCCAAGGAAATTGAAACTATAAAAACAAATCAAACAGAGATGAAAAACTCAATTCACGAGCTGAAAAACGAAGTAACAAGCTTAGCTAATAGAACAGGTCAGATAGAAGAGAGGATTAGTGAAATAGAAGACAAGCAACTTGAGGCACAACAGAGAGAAGAAGAAAGAGACTCAAAAATTAAAAAAAATGAGATAGCCCTACAAGAATTATCTGACTCCATCAAAAAGAATAACATAAGAATAATAGGTATATCAGAGGGAGAAGAGAGAGAAAATGGAATGGAGAACATACTCAAACAAATAATAGATGAGAACTTCCCAAGCCTGTGGAAAGAACTAAAGCCTCAAGTTCAAGAAGCAAACAGAACTCCGAGTTTTCTTAACCCCAACAAACCTACACCAAGGCATATCATAATGAAATTGACACAAACCAATGGCAAAGAAAAAATTCTCAAGGCAGCCAGGGAAAAGAAGAATACAACATATAAAGGAAGGCCCATTAGATTATCATCAGATTTCTCAGCAGAAACTCTACAAGCTAGAAGAGAGTGAACCCCAATATTTAAAGTCCTGAAAGAGAGGAACTTTCAGCCACGAATACTATACCATCAAAGATATCCTTCAAATATGAAGGAGAAATAAAAACATTCACACATACAGAAAAGATGAGGGAATTTATCATCAGAAAACCCCCACTCCAGGAATTACTAAAGGGGGTTCTCCAATCAGATACAAAGAACAAAAAAAAAACAGAGCCACAAGTAAAAGCTCCAAGAAGAACACAATAAAACCAAATTTAAACTGTGACAACAACAAAAAGAAAGAGGGGGAGAAGATGGAGATTAACAGTAGCAAAGGACGATGGAGTGCAAAAGTACTCACAAAATAGTTTGCTACAATGAACAGGGTAGGGACCCTTTTCATTACTCAAAGGTAACCACCATTGAAAAAACCACCACAGAAGCACATGAGATAAAGAAGATAGCAACAGAGGAAAGATGTATGGAATACAACCAAATAAAAACAAAAGATAGAAAAACGAAAGAGAAGGATCAAACAAGACACAAAACTAACAGAAAGCAAGATATAAAATGGCAATAAGGAACTCACAAGTATCAATAATTACACTAAATGTAAACGGATTAAACTCACCAATAAAAAGGCACAGAGTAGCAGAATGGGTTAAAAAAGAAAATCCAACTGTATGCTGCCTACAGGAAACTCATCTAAGTAACAAGGATAAAAACAAATTCAAAGTGAAAGGCTGGAAAACAATACTCCAAGCAAATAACATCCAAAAAAAAACCAGGTGTAGCAATACTCATATCGGATAATGCTGACTACAAGACAGGAAAAGTACTCAGAGACAAAAATGGCCATTTCATAATGGCTAAGGGGACACTGAATCAAGAAGACATAACAATTCTTAATATATATGCACCAAACCAAGGAGCACCAAAATATATAAGACAGCTACTTATTGATCTTAAAACAAAAACTGACAAAAACACAATCATACTTGGAGACCTCAATACACTGCTGACGGCTCTAGATCGGTCATCCAAACAGAGAATCAACAAAGACATAGTGGCCTTAAACAAAACACTAGAGCACCTGGATATGATAGACATCTACAGGACATTTCATCCCAAAGTGACTGAGTATACATTTTTCTCCAGTGTACATGGATCATTCTCAAGAATTGACCATATGTTGGGCCACAAAAACAACATCAGCAAATTCAGAAAAATTGAAGTTGTACCAAGCATATTTTCTGATCATAAAGCCTTGAAACTAGAATTCAACTGCAAAAAAGAGGAAAAAAATCCCACAAAAATGTGGAAACTAAACAACATACTTTTAAAAAATGAATGGGTCAAAGAAGAAATAAGTGCAGAGATCAAAAGATATATACAGACTAATGAAAATGACAATACGACATATCAGAATCTATGGGATGCAGCAAAAGCAGTGATAAGAGGGAAGTTCATATCACTTCAGGCATATATGAACAAACAAGAGAGAGCCCAAGTGAACCACTTAACTTCACATCTTAAGGAACTAGAAAAAGAAGAACAAAGACAACCCAAAACCAGCCGAAGAAAGGAGATAATAAAAAGCAGAGCAGAAATAAATGAATTAGAGAACAGAAAAACTATAGAAAAAATTAATAGAACAAGGAGCTGGTTCTTTGAAAAGATCAACAAAATTGACAAACCCTTGGCAAGACTTACCAAGGAAAAAAGAGAAAGAACTCATATAAACAAAATCCAAAATGAAAGAGGAGAAATCACCACGGACACCGTAGATATACAAAGAATTATTGTAGAATACTATGAAAAACTTTATGCCACTAAATTCAACAACCTAGAAGAAATGGATAAATTCCTAGAACAATACAACCTTCCTAGACTGAGTCAAGAAGAAGCAGAAAGCCTAAACAGACCTATCAGTAGAGAAGAAATAGAAAAAACCATTAAAAACCTCCCCAAAAATAAAAGTTCAGGCCCTGATGGCTATACAAGCGAATTTTATCAAACATTCAAAGAAGACTTGGTTCCTATTCTACTCAAAGTCTTCCAAAAAATTGAAGAAGAAGCAATACTTCCAAACACATTTTATGAGGCCAACATAACCCTCATTCCGAAACCTGGCAAGGACGGCACAAAAAAAGAAAACTACAGACCAATATCTCTAATGAATACAGATGCTAAAATACTAAACAAAATACTAGCAAATCGAATACAACAACATATTAAAAAAATAATACATCATGATCAAGTGGGATTCATCCCAGAATCTCAAGGATGGTTCAACATACGTAAAACGGTTAACGTAATACACCATATCAACAAAACAAAGAACAAAAACCACATGATCTTATCAATAGACGCAGAAAAGGCTTTCGATAAAATACAACACAATTTTATGTTTAAGACTCTCAACAAAATGGGTATAGAAGGAAAATATCTCAACATGATAAAGGCCATATATGATAAACCATCAGCTAACATCATATTAAATGGCACTAAACTGAAGGCTTTCCCCCTTAAATCAGGAACAAGACAGGGTTGTCCACTCTCTCCACTCTTATTTAATGTGGTACTAGAGGTTCTAGCCAGAGCAATCAGACAAGACAAAGAAATAAAAGGCATCCATATCGGAAAAGAAGAAGTAAAGGTATCACTTTTTGCAGATGATATGATCCTATACATCGAAAACCCCAAAGAATCCACAAAAAGACTACTAGAAACAATAAGCCAATACAGTAAGGTCGCAGGATACAAAATTAACATACAGATATCAATAGCCTTTCTATATGCCAACAATGAAACAACTGAGAAGGAACTCAAAAGAATAATCCCCTTCACGATTGCAACAAAAAAAATAAAATACTTAGGAATAAACATAACAAAGAATGTAAAGGACTTATATAATGAAAACTATAAACCATTGTTAAGGGAAATCGAAAAAGATATAATTAGATGGAAGAATATACCTTGTTCTTGGCTAGGAAGAATAAATATAATCAAGATGGCTATATTACCCAAAGCAATATACAAATTTAATGCAATTCCCATCAAACTTCCAATGACATTTTTTAAAGAAATAGAGCAAAAAATCATCAGATTTATATGGAACTATAAAAAATCCCGAATAGCCAAAGCAATCCTAAAGAAAAAGAATGAAGCTGGGGGCATTTCAATACCTGACTTCAAACTCTATTATAGGGCCACGACAATCAAAACAGCATGGTATTGGCAGAAAAATAGACACTCAGACCAATGGAACAGAATAGAAAGTCCAGAAATAAAACCACATATATATAGTCAAATAATTTTTGATAAAGGGGCCAACAACACACAATGGAGAAAAGAAAGCCTCTTCAATAAATGGTGCTGGGAAAACTGGAAAGCCACATGCAAAAGAATGAAACTGGACTACAGTCTCTCCCCCTGTACAAAAATTAACTCAAAATGGATCAAAGATCTAAACATAAGACCTGAAACAATTAAGTACATAGAAGAAGACATAGGTACTCAACTCATGGACCTGGGTTTTAAAGAGCATTTTATGAATTTGACTCCACAGGCAAGAGAAGTGAAGGCAAAAATTAATGAATGGGACTACATCAGACTAAGAAGTTTTTGCTCAGCAAGAGAAACTGATAACAAAATAAACAGAAAGCCAACTAAATGGGAAATGATATTTTCAAACAATAGCTCAGATAAGGGCCTAATATCCAAAATATACAAAGAACTCATAAAACTCAACAACAAACAAGCAAACAATCCAATAAAAAAATGGGAAGAGGATATGAATAGACCCTTCTCCCAGGAAGAAACACAAATGGCCAACAGATATATGAAAAGATGCTCATCTTCTTTAGCTATTAGAGAAATGCAAATCAAAACGGCAATGAGATACCACCTCACACTTGTTCGATTAGCTGTTATTAGCAAGACAGGTAATAGCAAATGTTGGAGAGGCTGTGGAGAAAAAGGAACCCTCATACACTGTTGGTGGGAATGTAAAGTAGTACAACCATTATGGAAGAAAGTATGGTGGTTCCTCAAAAAACTGAAAATAGAACTACCTTATGACCCAGCAATCCCTCTACTGGGTATATACCCCAAAAACTCAGAAACATTGATACGTAAAGACACATGCAGCCCATGTTTATTGCAGCATTGTTCACAGTGGCCAGGACATGGAAACAACCAAAAAGCCCATCAATAGACGACTGGATAAAGAAGATGTGGCACATATACACTATGGAATACTACTCAGCCATAAGAAATGATGACATCGGAACATTTACAGCAAATTGGTGGGATCTTGATAACATGATACGAAGTGAAATAAGTAAATCAGAAAAAAACAGGAACTGTATTATTCCATACGTAGGTGGGACATAATAGTGAAACTAAGAGACATTGATAAGAGTGTGGTGGTTACGGGGGGGAGGGGGGAATGGGAGAGGGAAAGGGGGTGGGGAGGGGCACAAAGAAAACAAGATAGAAGGTGACAGAGGACAATCTGACTTTGGGTGGTGGGTATGCAACATAATTGAACGACAAGATAACCTGGACTTGTTATCTTTGAATATATGTATCCTGATTTATTGATGTCACCCCATTAAAAAAATAAAATTATTTAAAAAAAAATACCACTACATATACTAGAATGGCTTACATTAAAAGGATGAAAACTACGAACTTTTACAGATAATGTGGAACCAGTAGAAGTCTCATACATTGCTGGTGAGAGTGTTGTAATGGGACAACCACTTCTGGAAAATCCTTTGGCATTTTCTTAAAAAGTTAAATATACCATGATCCTGTAATTCTACACCTAGGTATTTACCCAAGAGAAATATAAGTATATATGTCCAAAACTTTGTGCAAGAATCTTTACAGCAGCTATTTGTCCTAGTCAAAATCTGGAAATAGTCCAGATGTACAGCAACAGAAGAATGAATCAACCAACTGGCACATTCACACAATAAAATACTTCTCAAAAATAAAAAAGAATCAAACTGCTGATACCAACAACAACACTGATGAATTTAAAAAATAATACTGAGGGAAAGAGGCCAGGAGCAGAAAGGTACAGTATGTGCTCCCATTTCTGTGAATTCTAGCATAGGAAAAATAAGCAGTAGCAATAGAGATCAGATCAATGGTAGTTTGATGACTTAAGAAGGGACACAAAGGGATGAAATGCTAAAAACATGATGCATCTTGATGTGCAGCTGTCAAACTACCTGACTGGTTCTAAAGATCTGAATATATGTCAACTATGTGTCAATAAAAATATTTGAAACTTACAAGGATTTTTTTTTTTTTTTTTTTTTTTTTTTTGCTTATTTGTTTTAGCAAGACAAGAGACAGACAGGAAGGGAGAGAGATGAGAAGCATCAACTCGTAGCACTTCAGTTGTTCACTGCTTCTCATACGTGCCTCGACAGGGGCAGGGCTGCAGCTGAGCCAGCGACCCCTTGCTCAAGCTAGCAACCCTGTACTCAGCTGGCAATATATGCTCAAGCCAAGGAGCCTGAGTTCAATACAGCAACCTCAGGTTTTGGAACCTGGGACCTCAGCATTTCAGGTCAATGCTCTATCCATTGCACTACCACTGGTCAGACAAAAGAATTCTTATCTGTATAACTTTACATGTACACACACAGAAACATATTTTTTAACAGGTGAAACTATAGGATACCTTGAGTTTTCTCCAAATAACCCAGTGTTCAGGGTGAATATATATGAACCAAGTTTTGCCATGAGTTGATGGTTATTTAACCTGGGCGATGAGTATATTGAGGCCCATTCCACTTTTTATTCTTCCTACTTTTGCTTGTGCTTTAAATTTTCCATGAAAAAGAGCTGTCCAGAGAGAGAGAAAATGGAGGAGAGGAGGGAGAGAGAAAGGGATGAAGTGCCCAACAACAGAGATCTACCTGAACAGCCCTGAGGACATCTCTGGACAACAACTTGTCTCAGTCAGAGTCTAGTGATGACCCTGAGGCATCAGGAAAGGTGGAACTGGATACAGCTCTTCATGCAACTGATATTTATGTCCTCCTTCTGGGGTCACTTATCAAACAAAATAGAAAAAGTCCAAGCAGCCGCAGGAGCAGCAACTTCCGGAGTAGAGCAGAGCTCAGCCTGAGGACACCACCCAAATGAAGTGTCAATGCATTTCCAAGCAGTGTGACCCTGCCCCGGGGCATCTTGGACTGGCGGCCTCTCCCCAGTGAGTTGGAAGGGGCTCCTCACCCTGGAGCTGCAGCAGGCCAGGAGAAAGGTGGTGTCTGCCCAGCGTGGACCACAGAGCTCCACACAGTAAACTCATCTCAACGAAACAACTGGGCCCAGCTGATGTGTCCTCACAAATCTTACAAGATGAGCCGCTTCTTTCCTGCAGCTATGTTAAATTTAAAAAAAAAAAAAAAAAAGCCTCATTTCCATGGAAAACAGACCCTACAAGGACTGAGTTATTTATTGTCCTCAGACCTGGAAGCATTTAGCTCAGTCACTTGGTCACTATGGATAAAGTCGACCTCGGTCCAGGTCTGCCTCTTGGCTAAAGGCGTCTGGTGCTGCTGCACAGTGTTATCCAGGGATCGACCCCGAGCTGAAGAGAGGCCGAGGCCTCTGTCTGGACGCAACTAGCGGGCAGGAGGCCAGTCTGTTCAGCCAGCTGACTCAGCACTCACAGCAGGTTAGGCAGGTAAAAACTTCTGATGGGCTGTGGAAATTTTAGAGTTTCAGGGCCAGTTATCAATCGGCCCATTGGGTTATTTACCTGACCCAAGCAGGCTATTCTTAAAGAATGCTCCGTGGTGTCTTTCTGTTAAACCTTTCTACATGTCTGAAGAGAGAAGGTGACTGAAGCTCACAAGGGTGGGTAATGTATCTGTCACAGGGAACGCCTAGCACTCAGTATCAGGCCTGCTACACAGTAAGTACTCCGGAGAGATTTACCTGTTGGATGAATGGGTGGATGAGGGAAAAGTGATAAGTGTTACAGCATCTCCACAGACGTGGTGGTTCTCAAACTTGAGTCCACAAAAATCACCTGGGATAGTTAAAAGGCAGATTTCTCAGCCATCACAACCTGCATCCCAGATACTGAACCTGTAGGTCTGGGAAGGAGACCTAGAACTTGTATTTTTACAAATCTTCCCAAATAGTTCTGTTGCCCACCATCAGTAGCCCACACATGAGAAACATTTCCTCGGGTCTCCAGGAACTGACCCCCACCCATCCAGGAAACGTTTCCCTTAGTGGTCCATGGAGAGTGGGTCTGCTTTGATCTTTATTTCCCAGGGACAGTGAAGAAATAGCACTGCAGACATTTGGCATCCTTCCAGAAGATATTGCACATGCAAAGTGCTACTATAATCACAAAACCTCTTGAATAAAAAGCACTTCCTAATAACCCATCCACTTTTTAAATCATGGTCTTTCCTCCACAAGTCTGACTTAGAACTGCCCTGGAGAAAGCATCGGCTCATTTCACAGAAAAATACTCAATTCTAGTGGCCAGCCCTGCTGCTTTCAAACATTTCATGTTTGGGACATGCACTCCCTGGATTCCAAAAGGTGACAGGAGGCCCTCTCACACCCTCAGTGGCAAGCCGACCAGACAGAGGCAAACTTCACTTCAAGACGCTTAGATTTTTAGATTCCAAAGCTGATTCAAATTTCTTTTTGCTGTCAAGTATATTAAGAAATTCTAATCCCAGAGGGAGTATTATTGTCCATAGTAATGACTGAATTTTCACTCACTGCATTCACATCAGTCTCTCTGACACTCAGATCCAGCAGAGGGAAGATGGCTGGGTTTTGAGCCAACTCTTTGAGCAAAGAAAGGTAACTCAGACTCCAAAAGCATTATACAACATAATGCCCAGTGCTGGAATCATTTTGAAGCCTTTTTTTTTTCTACTTACCCCGAAATGACAAAGGGAATTTACTCCAGGAAGGTTTACAGATTGGTGTGGCGGAGGGTTCCGAGAACGCATTTTTCTTATGTCCTCCTCCCTAACCCTACTACTCCTGCCAGTAACCACGTGACAACAGTATTATTGCTCGTCATCTATTTTTTTTTAAACATGTGATTTTCTTGCAAAAGACAAGGACAATTGTTGTTTTCAAAAAATAAAAAAGGCACATGATGGTTACATGAGATTCTATACAGCTGTTAAATGCTTCCAGCCATCCAGGGTTTTAAAAAATTATTCATGCTTCTAATGGTATACCAATTAAGACAGAAAAGGGGGGTTGGAAGGAAACTGGACCCTGAAAGATAACACTAATTTAACATATAGCCCATAGGGCTGGAAGAACTTTGGAGATCTCATAAAATACAATAATAAATGAAATTTCCTATTTAAAATGTTTTATCATAACTTCACAAGAATTTCTAAAAGAATTGCCTGACTTCAGAAAATATCTTCTTTTTACAAAGTCATTGTTTTGGTATGTGTGGTGAACTGAAATAGGAAAAAATAATGTCTTGTAAAGGAAAATAATTACCTTCCTCTCAAAATAATATTTTATTTAAAAAATCTGAGTATCTCTAATAATTTCAAAATAACATTTAAAAACCAGAATACAAAATCCATGTATTTTATCCAATCCTAGTTGGAGACAAACCCAATGACATAACATTAAGGCAAAAATTACAAATGACAAACTTTGTCTTTCTTAGGTGAGGTTTTATGTAATCAAATCCACAACTACCTAAGAATGACCAACTGCCTTTGTTTTTTTTTTTCCTCTTTCAATGACTGCAGATTGGCTCAATCAGAATTTCTATAGATGTGCAGCTCTTCGGGAGGTAAGCTAATAAACCGCATTTCGGACTTGGTTACTTTCTTTGGAGGTAGGAACCAAGTCAGAGGCACTGGGTCTGGCCCCTTGGCCCAGGGAAGAGGTCTACAGGAAGGAGTATTATGTGGCCTATGGGAATGACCGGCTGGAAGGAAACCAATCATCCCATTTAGGCATTTCATCATTGGCCATATCCCCTCTCTTGCCTTTGAACTTTCCTTAGTTGAAGAAAGTGAATAGCAGCTCCAGACTTGTCAAAATACCTTGGGCTTCTTGGTCTGCTTTTAATTTGTCGGAATGTTGGCAGGCGCAGACCGGCTCACCAGAGGAATGCCACTGGCCACGTCCAGCGGTCAAGTGCACTGGCCAGTTGCTTTAGTCTCACTGGGAGTTTGGTGAGGACCTAAATTAGTCAGGCCTGGCTCTGAACTTCTCAAGTAGGATGGCAATAGGGCTGGCTGGGGAGGACTATAGAGAATTATTATTATTTGGCTACATGCATCTGTATTGGAAAGGAAGCCTGAAACTCAGCTAGCCTGCATGTGCAAGTAACGACTCTGACAGGAGCAGCCTGTGCGGGTTCGGGTGTGGAGGGTGGGGGAATGTTTGCAGCTTTACCTTGTTGATAAGAAGAGGAACAGAAAGGCATCCCAGGCAAACAAAACGTCCACCATGTGGAAAGCTGGAAACATAAAAGCGAATACCTGTCAGGTGTGACTGGTGCGTGAGGTGGAGGAGAGAAAGCAGAGGAAGACAGGAGGACTTTGCATGCCACAGATAAAACTTCAGTCTGTGTTATTCAGACATGGGGCTAGCATTCCCTTCGAAAAAGAACTTCCCAGCAAGAGACAGCTTCTTTCAGAGGGCCCGAGTTCTCTTATCCAGTGTGGGCTTGAGGTGTGTCCACTGAGAGGTGAAGGCTCTGGGAGTAATTAACTGAAAAGTAGGCTGGTAGGGTGAACATATAATTAACCACTCAAACCCAAACACTTCAGAGTGACAAGAGAACCTATTAATAATTATGCCAGACACAATTTGCCCAAGCCTGTCTTGGGCAAACTAGAATGTTTGGTCATCCCTATTTTTTTGAGCCCTTTTTATGTCGTAGGCATTGAGATGGGGCCTTAACTCTCAGGTCACCAATTCCCCCAGTAACTCTAGTAACTAAGTGTCATTGTTTCCATTTGACCCATCATGGGGAGTCTCAAAAGTAGAACTAGCATCCTTTTGCATTCTTTTCCCAACTCCGGAATCTTCCTCTTCTTCCCTTGTGTTTTAAAAAACCTCTGTTGCCCTGGCTGAATAGCTCCATTGGTTAGAGCATCGTCACAAAGCTCAGAGGTTGCCGGTTCAATCCCTGGTCAGGGCACATACAGGAACAGATACATGTTCCCGTCTCTCTCTCTCTCTTTCCCTCCCTTCCTCTCTCACTAAAATCAATAAATAAAAATTTAAAAAACAAAACAAAAAGACCTTATGCTTATGCTTAGGCGGGGCATCCAGCCACTTCACTGTGTACCTTCCTAGTCACTGACTTCTACCAGCAAGCTGCCCCTGGCTTCTCCCCTAATGAAGGCGTTGGCATTTGAATTGAAGATTTCCTCTTCACTGGAGGTCTGGCTGTCTGTCCCCTTGGTTCTGAAATCTAATTTGCATTCCCCATGCAATCTTCAGGCCATATCTTCCCCTGACCTCTTCCACTCTACGGCTGGCCCCAAACCTCACTGATTCCGTCACCTGCTGCCATGACTTACACATTGGACCCTTATTTCCATTCTACCTGTTCCTCGACATCACCCAAACACCAGTCCTTTAGTGCCTTCATTATACCCAAGCAGTGCTCCGCAGATGTTTAACCTGCTCGGTGGGGGAAGTAATGCATGCCTGTCCACACATACAAACATTCATCACAAACTTACTGATAATACAAAGAATGTGTGACATATAATTTACAAATTATATACACTACTCTGTGAATTCCATCAGGCCAACTAATTCCCACAGAATGCTTTCATTGATTTCTGTCAAACTCTTTTATCTGTAGCCAACATATATGCTGGTGGCAATTCGGTCAGGATTTAACAAATGGACTTACACCCTGTAATGCCGGTGGTTTAGGCCAGACAGGTTCACTCTGGACTCAGGCAGACGGTAGAAGAACAGCAAAGCCGGTGTCAGGCCATTCCTGTTTATTAGAGGCTCGCAAAGACAGATGGGCGAATAAACAAAGGAAAACCTGCTCTTCACAGTGGAGGGCAAGGGATCAGGAACACCGCCCCCACGGTGGCGGCTGAGGGCGTCAGGGAACACCACCCCCACGGTGGCGGCTGAGGGCGTCAGGGAACACCGCCCCCACGGTGGCGGCTGAGGGCGTCAGGGAACACCACCCCTACGGTGGCGGGAGAGCAACCTGGGAGAATCACCATGGAGGGAAAGCACCCATAGCTCTTCATAGACACACATGTGGCTTTCTGCCATGTGCTCAGGCACTAATCGCGCAAAGCGCTTGCAGCCAAGAAACCAGTGAGTAAGCCTAACATGGCTGTTTTCCCTATAAACCCCAACCCACTAACTCTTCTCTTAATACATCTCTCCATAAATGTAACTGATGTAACTTACTGTTAAACTATTTCTTACCCTTGTACAAAGGACATTAAACTGAACCTGTTCAGCTTCAGCACGGATAGTAGCACAGACTATTACACAACTGGTGCTCGAATAACAAATAATGTTGTTTTGTTATACTGTTGATGAGGTGCCATAGGCACTCAACTCTTTTATGTCGATTAGCCTACGCTAACATCAGTTTTGTTATAAGCCATTGCACTTAAAAGTCGCAGAACCAATCAACAATGTTAAGCGAGGACTTACTGCATGACCGTCCCACCACAGAGGTATATAAAACCAACTTAAATACCTCAGGAGTAGACAAGAATGAAACGTAGAACATTAGGTTGTAATTGGTTTTGAGTATTTACTACCTTTAGTTTTTTAATATAACTTATTTAATAATAATCTAATTTAATTGTAAATAATGGTATTTAAAATCGGCTCACAAAGTTCCTTCAAATTTAAGCATCAATTCCTATGAACTGGCCGACTGGGTTCCAGCACCCCACTGCAGCCCCTCAGCATCAGTCAGTCTTTTCTCCTCCTCTCCCAATCTTACAAGTCAGACTAAAAAAGGCACACGGTGTTGGCGTCCCCCCACAGTCTACTGGGTAAATATGACTTGGGTGAGGTCAAGGCCAAGTTGTCTATTTCTCTAAATTTTCTTAGTACGGGTCATGAAGAGCTTCTTGGGAAACAGATTATCACAACTAGTTTGTACTGGGTATACAGGGGCATGCAAAAGTAGGTTTACAGTTCAAAGTACACAGTTTATTCTGTATTATTACTTATTATTGTATTATTTATTTGTAGCACAACTGTAAGCCTACTTTTGCCCACTCCTGTATAATAGGTTTACAGCTTAGGAATACTTGTATAATATCAAGAAAAGAGAGGGCTGCCAACTCTTTTGGAGTTTGGGGCTGGTCAACTGTCCCACGTTCCCAGGCTTGAGAGATAAAGGGCTGCACAGGAGGGTGCAGAGAAATAATGAGAGAGAACCAAGCAGCTCTCCCACCTGCCCTGCAGGGAAACGCAGGTCCAGAAGTCCCACAAGGAAACAAATCCCTAAGGCTACTATTACCTATGCTGACAGTAACTCATTTGCACACAGGAAGCCATCTGCAGACATTACCTCATCCTCTAATCTCACATCTACCCAGGTAACAGGAGTTATCCTCGACTTCCCTTATCTGTTAGGAAATCCCTGCCCAAGCACTGGAATGACGTCCTGCTTCGCCGACTCCCCGAGTGTCTCTGCCACCAGCATGGACCGAGCAGCGGGCCTGCTCTGGAACCCAGCACTAAAATGCAAAACGATCTCTTCTTTATCCCCACGCATCAGAGAATGGAGACCTAGTTTTAAATGGTCCACGGTGAGCCCTAGTCCAAGCAGCTGTCTCAACGAAGAGCATCTTGCTGTGGAAATTTCAGTACTATTACAACGCCAAGAGTGTTTGTGAAACTCTTAGCAAGAATCCCACACGGTGCCCTGGCTGAACAGCTCGGTTCGTTAGAGCACTGGCCTGATACCCAAAGGTTGTGGGTTTGATCCCCGGTCAAAGCACATGCAGGAACAGATAAAAGTTTCTGTCTCGCTCTCTAAGATCATTAAATAAATTTAAAAAAAACGAAACCCACATGGCTTCCTAGGCTACAATCTGAGGTAACTTTTAAGTGTTACAGAATTGAGAGTTGCTTCTCTGGGATTGGAGCTCACTAAACGTGTAAGATGGACATAATGAATAACAAACCTCATAAAGTTGTCCTTTCTCCCTGGAGGATGTGAACCTCTACTTTCCACCAGTGGCTTCCTGTGAAAATGAGACTTTCACTTTTGGAAAACGTGAACTTGATAAAAGGTACTAATGTCGATGTATTTCCTTCAGCCTTTGGTCTCACTAGGGAGCAAAGACAGTTTCCTGTCACCAGAGAAGCTAAGAAATGTTTGCCCCAATGTCCTTGTTTCTGTAACAGGTGGTTTGAGCTTCCTCCTTTCACAGCCATATTGCCAAAGCGAGTGGGCTGCACGGAAAGCCACCTGTCCCAGACACCTGCAGAACCTTCTGGCTCTTTTCTGAACTCTACATGCCCATGCCACTCTGCAGTTTCCTACCTTTCTACTCCTCTCATGCCAGCATACACCTCCCTTCCATTCCAGACACTTCGCCCATTTGTTACTTAAGCTGAGCCCATGTTTGTTATCAGCAGCACGCGTGCGTGCATCTTTAGTGATGTGAGAGGCAGGGAGACAGAGACAGACTCCCACATGCACTCTGACCGGGATCCACGCAGCAAGCCTCCTACCAGGCAATGCTCTGGCCATCCGGGGCCACTGCTCTGTTGCTCAGCAATCAAGCCATCTCAGTGCCTGAGGCAGAGGCCATGGAGCCATCCTCGGCCCCTAGGACCAACTTGCTCCAACCAAGCCATGGCTGCAGGAGAGGGAGAGGGAGAGAAGACAGGGGTAGGGATGGAGAAGCAGACGGTCACTTCTCCTGTGCCCTGACTGGGAACCACACCCAGGCCTTCCATACGCCAGGCCGATGCTCTACACTGAGCCAATCAGCCAGGGTGCCAGCATAATTTTTTACACCAAAATAATTTAGTGAATTAGAAGAAGGAATCTTACCAGGAATACACACCCTTATTTTAGAGGCCCAGCCTGGCTGCAGGCTCATAACATCATGAGCAGCACCCATAGAAGACACAAGGTTCAATGTGTATATGTGACATGGACTGCTTCAAGTGCCACTTCGTGCAATGTATCTCTTGGAACAATCTTCAACTTACCTGATCACACCATCCAGTCTTTCTAGCGCCATCATCGTCAGGTCAGCTCAAACACCGAGAGATAATAGCCATGGAAAAGTCCTTCACTGTGACTAGTTCACGGGTCAAGCAACAATCCTAAGTACACGTCCTGATTCTGCCTTGACTCTCCAGTCACAGCAGGAGACTACAGAGACCATCCAAGGAAGGCATTCTCTGCCTTGCCCATAGAATCCCCATAGATCCTGCTACATTGCTTCCTCTCCTATTAAGTGAGACAAAACTTGGAAACTGGTCTCAATGAATGACATCAGATGCATGGTTTTGTGTACATGCAAAGAGCATTATGAGAGTTCTAGCACAGGGGTTGGGAACCTTTTTGGCTGAGAGAGCCATGAACACCACATATTTTAACTACTAATTCCGTAAGAGCCATACAATGACCCGTATATGTTATGCATTATCCAATAAAAATTTGGTGGTGTCCCAGAGGACAGCTGTGATTGGCTCCAGCCACCTGCAACCATGAACATGAGCAGAAAATGAATGGATTGTAATACATGAGAATGTTTTAATTTTTAACGTTATTATTTTTTATTAAAGATTTGTCTGCAAGCCAGATGCAGCCATCAAAAGAGCCACACCTGGCTCGTGAGCCATAGGTTCCCAACCCCTGTTCTAGCAGTACAATCAAGGTGTTTTTCTGCATTTGGACTAAATCAGTAGTTTTTGCATTGACCATGTTATGAGCTGCAGGGTCTGGAAATAGATGGGTTTTTTAAATTTGTTTTTCCCAGTTCTACACTGTGAGATTCTATCATGTCTTTTAAAGAAAGGGTTCTGCTGCAAGGGGGAAAAAAACTGTGAAAGTTGGACTGACTGACCTTCTGCTGTCTAAACAGACAAACATGACAGTAATGTATCTCCTTGTTGCTATTCCAACTCATTTAGACTCTTACTTGCCCAGTAAGAGAGTCAAGCAAGGAGAGAATGACCTTCATCCCAGTTTAAAAATGCATTTCAATCATCATTAATCTAATCCTGGCTCATTCCTCAGGGCATTGTGTGAAAACAGCAAACTTATAAAACCTCAAGCCTGCAACCACTTAAAAGCAAGGTGCATGAAGCAGTGACAGGAACACATGTGGCCTCTGAAAGCCATTCCTCACGCCCCTCAGCTGCCCAGTGTCCTCCTAGCTCTCACCTCCCAACTTGCCTCTTCAGTGTTTTCCCTTCAGCGCGGTCTATAGTGATTACTGTACCAGACTGTGCTCTGAGACATCCTAAGTAAAACACCTACACTCCAGGGCCATTCATCTTAGGGATTTTCTTGTTCTTAACTCTAGGGAGCTATGGTCTTATTGAAGATTTGTTCTCCCCACTTTCCAAAGGAAATAACAGATATGAATAAACCATGGCACTGTGGGCAACAAGGTTTAACTCAAATGATAGCAAAACATGTTTTTTAAATCCCAATAAAAAGCTTATTCTTGTACAATTAGAAAAGAAAAGACACCAAACCATTTAAACATAATTTATGTACATTTATGGCTTTATACAATAATAGTGAAGATTGTTCTTGTGTCTCTAAGTACATCAGCATCATCAGGCACTTCTCAGAAAACATTGGACAGGAACATGGAATCTACACTGTTACTAAACTCAACTAGCAAATCGCAGGAGGGCGTGACTGACAGGACCGACATGGCCACACCTGGCCACAGTGCCAGGCTGCGCACCACCCTCCAGGAGGAGGCCAAGAGTCACACCCCGCAGCTGTCTGCATAAGCCACACTACCTTTTACTGAATGGTTACTCCCAAACTAAAATCAAGATAAAGTTCTCATCTAAAAGTCAGTTATAAATTAAGAACTCTTAAGAGCTGAATATAAAACTTTTGGGGAGGCGGGAGGACAGGTAACACAGACGCAGTAGTTGGACAAGGCTAAACTGTACTGGAGAACTGTTTCCATTTTAAGTGTCCCTTTCTTCTTGGGACGTTCCATGATTTACTGCTCACTGGGATATAACATTTGCTGATTAATTTTGTCAGTTTGTCAAAGCAGAACTTTCCATGTAATGTGTCTGTTACCTAAATATATTCCATACACCTATATTACAGAAACAATACTTTATATTTAAAATATCTGAATAGCTCTATAACACAATATGCTTTTAATAACAGTACAAACCAGGGACAATAAATCAAACAAGGCTGCATAGGTGATATCATTTGCACAATTCACAAAGCAATCATGTACAATAACTGATACACTACAGTAATTACTCCAGAAAGTCAGTACTCATACAGAAGAAGAATCACCAGAGGTCACACAACGTTTTCAAAATAGACAAGGTGCCTTTCACTGGAGTTGTACCTCAGAGAGCTGGCTACCCAGGATTAGGTCAGAATTTCAACACAAAGGAAAATTTGAAAGGAAAAAAAAAGATATTTACACAGACTTGGGAGGAAGAAACATCTTTTTCAAAGTCCCACTAAGAGGCGGTAAGAATTTAACCATGATGTTGGCTGTAGCTGTCTCCGAGGCTCACGGAGGAGAAGGGCAGGTGGCGGGGAAGCAGAGACACCAGCCCTCTGCACCCACACGCTCCGTTCCACCCGCAGGAGGCACTCCTGAGAGGCATTAGGGTTTCTAAAACCAGACAGATTTTGGAGTGGCCAACAATGAAAATGGTGAGAGGTGGTTTTTTAACTAATTTTCAAAATTGTAGAAATTACAATGAGAAGCTTTCCATAGAGCTGGCCTCCTGTAGGAAACTGATCAGGGACACTTGTGTTCTTGTTAAACATGTAGTAAAAACCAAGCAAACAGAGATGCAATTCAGACAGGACAAAGCAAATGTGATCTGGGCTAAGTACATAGAAATGAGAGCTTTCTCAAGCAGGCAATAGGAACACTTTTGTTCGGCGGTGCCTTTTATTGTGCTAACTTCGGGCATCCACACGGCTTGAAAATACCAATGCTGTCAGTGGGACACAACTCCAGTTAACTTGTGTGTCAGTTACAGGTAACAGTAAAGTATGAATACATAATGATCAGAATTACAGTTCAGGTTGCTAAAGGCTAAAGAAAACCTTAACTTATGCAAAGGCTTTTGAAATGAATTCAAATAAACAACTAGCAGCTGGCTTGCTGATTCTCAAATTTATTGCCCCAATTTGGTAGTCATCTGTACTCATGAACACAAAGCATTCTACAAATCACTGAGGTCCCACTTTTAAATCCCCCCTTTGGGCTTGCTTTCCATGGTGTAGTATATAATCTGCAGGACAGAAGGGAAAGAGGGATGAAGGACTGAATGTTCACATAACCCTTCAAGGCAGTGGTAAAACCAACCTCCATCAAGACCAAAACAGGAGCAAGGAGTTATGAAAAAAAGCTCCAGCTGAAGCTCAACTTAAAATGGCTGTTGATCAGAACCCCCGCTGGAGAAAGGAGTCCTGTTTTAGATGCAGACGTCCATTCTGATCTACAGACATTCCACGGACCCCCAGGACTAACTGCAATGACAGGCAGAGAGGCACCTGTCAGACACTCCATGTTTTGTAGTACACTTAGTTCACAGAATAACAGAAGCAGGTGTAATTTCTCTAAAATACATACATAAAAACATAACATGTTCTCCTAAACATGAAACGCAGAATGTCCTTAACTATACATCACTCTCCTGCCATAAGTGGGCCAGAAATATTGAGTAATAATTACAATGCTTTTAGCATTAGTCAGAAACATCACCCAGCAGCATCCCAAAGTGTACAAACCAGTTAAGCATGTACAAAATTAGTACTAATCCAGTTAGAATACAAAACAAAAATCAAGGATGCTATATCAAGTATCTGGGATTCCACAAATTTACAAGCATACTGTAACAAAGTAGACTATAGTTTTAAGAAAACGTTACAGTTCAATATCTATTCCAAAAATGATCTCAAGTCCCAACAGTAACATCAAAAATCATTTATCTGGAAATTTGAACCATTTATATGTTTGTACAAATTTGCAAGTAACAAAATAAACAAACAAAAAAAATAGAAAAGACCTGTACAAGGCTGGCATTTACTTGATTTTTTTTTCCCAAAGGAGTTTGACAAGTCTGTTAATTCAGCAGATTGGTAACAGGTTGTTGGTTCTCATGTGAATTTTGTGGCGACATGAACAGGCCCAAAGCTGTTCAGTGGAGGTGCAGAACGGAGAGCTGGGTTCTTTGCGATTCGTCCGTTCAGCAGAGCGCAGGGAGTACAAACAAGTTTAACTTATCAAGGACATGAGACCACCACAGTATTACAAAAAGAGTATAAACTTTCCTTGGATCAAATGGATATTTAAAAAAACAAAATACACACAAATACAATTCTGTAGCTACTGCTTATATACAAAACTTGAAAGCACACCAGGATCCAGAAGTCTTTTCTGCAGTTATGTGGTGAGTTTGGCACTTGATTGTGATGAAGTTTCCAATGGCACAGTCCTTATCTACGGCAGCACATAACCTGCCAGCACTGGGCAAACATCCTGCACAGGAAAAGTGTCCGCGCTGCCAAGTCTGACGAAAGGAAAAGAAAAAACTTCTTTTTTTTTGGTTGGTTGGCTTTTTATTTTTCCGAGAAAACGAAAAGATGGGGTGAAGGACATCTTTGGACTTCTCTCAGTTCCTGCTGTCAGACCATCTGAAGTACTTTTAAGTGTAGCCTAAGGAGCGGGAAAAAAACACATACACACAATAAAAATAGAGCCAAATTAAAATCAGTTCAACTTAACATATTAGAGTTACAGACATACTGGGGTGGGGGTGGGGGTTAGTAGTCAGAGCTTTCTCAAACAGCTCTGAAATCACTCAATGGGGGATTTATTTGATTTATACCAATGTATTCATTTACTGAAGAGCTACTAAAAAGATGCAGCATCTATCAAAAGAAAACCTTAAAAGCAGTTACAGGAAGATCTCATGCTTAAACTCAAAAGGAAAATTTATAAGCTGTAAAAAGTGTGAAGAATGAAGACAAAAAGGTGTGTCTGAAAGAGGCAGCCAACTGACATCAAAAAAGTCCCAACCATGGAAGACGCATGGCAAGCCACTGTCCTCACGGTCCCTCTCTTTCAAGTTTTGTTTTCAGGTCTTTTGATATTGGAGTGATCTTACCTGCTCACTAACTCACTCTCAGCCTGACACCCAGCTGTGTGTCGTCGTCTTGACACTGTGCGGGAAGCTTTGGTTGGGCAACACATTGTCAAAATTAAAATCCAATGTATCTCCATCCATGAGGTCGTTCCGAATGATGGACTCCATGTCACAGTCCAAGCGTTCGATGAACATGCCATCCAAGTCACTGGGGAGCTTTTCCTGGTGGAGAATGCCCATTCTGCCGTAGCCATTGCAGCTGCTCACCGAGGAGTAGCCCCCAAGGGCATTCATCTGCATAGGGTGGGGCAGAGGCACTTGTAAAGCTGTCTTCCCTGGAGCCAAGCGGCTCATGCCCGAGCTGTGGGGCATGGTGCTCACTGTGTGGGGCAAGGCACGCCCGTTCACTGCGGAGGCCGGCTGAGCATGTCCAGGATGACTATGGGAGCTGGGACTCATCATTTTGTTATGAGATGCCTGGCTGCCATACGTTGGCATGACCGAATTAGGCCCCATCAACACATTCTGGCCAAGAACCCGGCTGTTAGGCTGGGCCACCCCAGGATCAACTGGTGCCATGATGTCATTATGAGGAGGAGAGTCCGAAGTGAGTAACTCCTTCAGGAGTCCTGGTGCACAGTTATACTGATTCAGACCTCCATAGCTCGATTTGTTGTCCTGAAGTGTTTGCATTGACATCTGGGGCATAGGGCTCAGGCTGGATTGGCCATAGGTATATTTTTGGTAGTTTGGGCTGAGTGAATTCAAACTGGTGCTTGGTGGTGCAAACGAGTAGCAAGGTGTCTGCTGCATCATGGTGCCAGGTGAAGACTGGGTAGAAACAGTTAATGATGTTGGTGATGACAGGAGGTTGAGATTATCCAAAAGGTTTTCCATGTTTTCGGGATTGCTTATCTCTGACAGACTGGGTAGAGTAGATGCCATCTTGGCGGCGGATGGTGGGTACACCATAGAATGCACATCCCCGTCTCCGAGATCATCCTGTTCGGTCATAATGGGGGAAAGCCTCCCGCTAATAGTACTAGCATTTGAGCTAGTACGAGGGCGAAATGTACTCCAGTTATCAAAGTCGTCATTGCTGTGAGAGCCAGGGCTGGCGGGCCACTTCGGGAACTGAGACCCTGGGCTGTCCCCCGCACCCTCCGGCCCAGACTGGAGGGAGGCCTTTTTCTTGGCAGCTCGGCCTCGGCTCTTGGAAAATTTACTGTTGTTGTCCATGGACGCAGCTCTTCTCCTGGGAGACTTCCCGCTCTTGCCTCCCTCTGGGTTGAGCGTCCACCAGGAACTCTTCCCAGTCCCTTCATTCTGCACGCGGATGAACTTGCTGTGCAGGGACAGATTATGACGAATTGAATTCTGTAAGGCAAAACATCGTGTTAGAAATACAAGTACTTCTCCAATTATATCAAGTACAGATTCCAATCCATACAGTCACAGTGGTTCTGAACCCCACTACAAAAGGGCCCAAACAAGTACAGGCAAAATAGGATCTTATCTCAAAAACAGTATCTGTATCTTAATAAGGGAACAAAATTAAATATGCATTATACACACCTCCGTTTATGTAACTATCTTTTATAGAGATATTACAGGAACCGGTTTTAAAACCACTTGAATTTTGTTTAGTTACAGACAGTGCAATGCAAACAGTACTTCCTAACAAAGCACTATCAAACCCTCTTTCCATTCTCTTACCCATAAAACTACTGCCAATTCTCTTTAGACTGCACACATGTGCCATTTACTTACAGTCAGAAGTTCTGCACTTCTAGGCCTACATGATTATAAAAAAAAATGAAGCGGCATATATTCTTGGTCAAAAATTAAAAGTCTGAAAACCGTTAAACTGTTTAAGACTTAGACTCATCCTTTAAGTCCATTAGGTAAATACAGGTCAATATAAGGAAAAACGGAGTCTCCTTTTATTTTAGAAAGTTGAATTGACTCCTTAAAAGAAGAAAATTTTAAATTCAAGTGTTATTTGCCACCCCCACCTCCCCAAAAGAACCATAGCACAATGTACCAACTAAAATAAGGACACTGAACCCAAAGTTATTCTCTGTCCAAAAAGACAAGCTGGAAAGGAGTACGGGGTGGAGTACAGAGGGCGGAGCTTCAACCTGCGGAGCACAGCTCCATGACTGTCAATGCCCAGGTACCCCACCTGGAAAGGAGTACGGGGTGGAGTACAGAGGGCGGAGCTTCAATCTGCGGAGCACAGCTCCATGACTGTCAGTGCCCAGGTACCCCACCTGGAAAGGAGTACGGGGTGGAGTACAGAGGGCGGAGCTTCAACCTGTGGAGCACAGCTCCATGACTGTCAGTGCCCAGATACCCCACCTGGAAAGGAGTACGGGGTGGAGTACAGAGGGCGGAGCTCCAACCTGCGGAGCACAGCTCCATGACTGTCAGTGCCCAGGTACCCCACCTGGAAAGGAGTACGGGGTGGAGTACAGAGGGCGGAGCTCCAACCTGCGGAGCACAGCTCCATGACTGTCAGTGCCCAGGTACCCCACCTGGAAAGGAGTACGGGGTGGAGTACAGAGGGCGGAGCTTCAACCTGTGGAGCACAGCTCCATGACTGTCAGTGCCCAGATACCCCTAGGACAGTCAGCTCTACTACTCACTGGCTACATAACCTCATGAAAATGCTTGGTGCCTATGGGCCTTGAGTTTCCCATAAAATAATAGACCCTTGAGCTGTGATACGAATTAAATGAGTTATGGCATGTAAAATGCTCAGCGGTGTCATGGTAAGAGCCACTGAGAAGAATGTAGTAGATCCCAAGTCTGGGGACACCGCATATCCGTCTGAGCCCCACTCCCATCCTCCTATTCCCTGGGGTGTGAGTAGGAGCTGACAGGTAGTTCAGATACAAACCCACAACTCTGAACAACCGATGAAGGGGCTGGAGACAGCCTCAATCCCAGCATAGGAAGCGAAGCTGGGCTGCAAACAAGGAAGCCCCCATCTGACTCCCCTACGGGACACGAGGACTGCCAGCAGCTGGAGCCTCTGGGACGTTTAGCAAAGGGACAGTGGGCTCCTGAGACAGAGGACCTTGTCTCACAGCATTCTGCCTGCAGCACAGGACAGGACACACAGCAGACTCACTACCCGCTCACTGAGCAGTGTCCACCACCAAGGCCCCCACCCCAAGTCCAGGAGCGGGGTTCTCCAAGTCTGATAACCCTGGGGGCAGGGCTGAGTGCATGGCTCCCAGACTTCCCCGGCTTCCTCTGCCACGTGGGTGCCAGGCTCAGCGGACCTAGCCCCTGGACCCGAGGCCCCTTTGACCATAAGGCTCTGGATTTGCGGTCACCCAGGGATGCAGTCACAATGCCCACAATTCATGCCATCGACATAACAATTGTTGAGCCAGAACAAAGCCTGTGTGTGGCAGGACAAGGCCGGAGCTCTAACACAAACCATAAGCTCAAGGCTTTTCTTATTAAAAGAAGGCAGAAAAGGTGGTCTCACTTTTCTAAAAGGAGATTTAAAAGCCAGAATGAGGCCAGTCAAAACCGAGAAATCCACATTTCAGAATGCCTTCTGACCTTCTTTACTGTATCTAGTACATGCCACCCACAGATTGTGACAGAGCAGCTATGTGACAGGCCCTCTGCCAGGGCACACAGAGTGCGGGTTGGACATGGCCCTCAACGGGGTCTTCCGCCTGGATGCTGGGCAGGTGTGTCACCTGACAGGGAGGCTCCTTCTGTTCTAAAGACTTTCCTCTTCCTTCTCACCTATGGATCTATCCACTTCAAGACTTCCCTAAAAGAGGCAGAGCCCTGCATTTCTCTAATGTCCTATTCCACTACCTGGACACTCCCTCATGGGAAGGTTTTACTTGAATGCATGTGTGCACTCGCCCAGAGACACAGCCTCACCTGCAGTGCCAACAAACACCAGCAAACCAAGTTCCAGATTCCTCCTCAGAGAAGCCAGCCTGTCCCTGGGTCAGGCCATAATGGAGCTTAGTACTCGGACCCTGTGACACGTTCTATATGGTGAAAGTCTGGGCATTTATACACTATTCCAACATGACTACCTTGTTGTTTGAACACAGCAAACACACAGATAACATACAATGAAGAAAAAGGAAGCTTGACTTCTGTCCCTGTCACAGTGAATTAGTGATAAAGGGGAAAGACCCTCCTAAGTAGTAGCTTCCAGACTGTGTTCACTGACTGGGGGACTGGGGTGGCACCACTCCTCCAAATTTATAATTAGATTAGATCATTTGCAAATGAAATAGGGGGACATATTAAATATGACTGCAGAATACACGACAATAACATATTTTTTAAAAATTCAGAAAGCAGCCTGACCAGGTGGTGGTGCAGTGGATAGAGCATCGGACTGGGAGGCAGAGGACCCAGGTTTGAGACCCTGAGGTCACCGGCTTGAGCGCGGGGTCATAGACATGACCCCATGGTCGCTGCCTTGAGCCCAAAGGTCGCTGGCTTGAGCAAGGGGTCACTCGCTCTGCTGTAGCCCTCCAGTCAAGGCACATATGAGAAAGCAATCTATGAACTGAGACTAAGGGGCCGCAATGAAGAATTGATGCTTCTCATCCATCTCTCTCCCTTCCTGTCTGTCTGGTCCCTCTCTCTCCTCTCTCTGTCTCTGTCACACACACACACACAAAAATCAGAAAGCATTCACCAACTCAAATGAGACATACATTAACTCAGTCATTAAGACTAAAAAAAACAAAAAGGTCCCACAGAAGTCCTTACTTATCAAAACATCATACCACATATTTTTCTAAGAGGACATTTGAGGTCACTCTTTGAGTAACAGAGCTGTCTCTTAACTCTGCCAACAATTAAAAAAAAAATTTCCGATCAGGAAAAGGTTTTCTGTGTAGGGCTTGTTACATAAATTCCTGTTTTTCACACAGCCGGCAGGACACTAAAGCAGCTAGGATTTCCAGGGGGATGGGCAGTGGGGGTGCAGAATAGGTAAATCTTGTAAGAGTACGTGTTGCTCTTTAACGATGTTATGTCTGGAAGTCTCTGCCCAGAGTGGTCAAGGCAGAGGAAAGCATGGTCCGTCCATGGGGCCGTGCAGCAACTACAGGCACCGCTGGTGCTCTGAGAGAGTCAGCTCTCGAACGATGACAGCTAACTAGTATGTGAGGAAAGAGGCAGGGTGTGAGGACAGAGAACTCACCAACTGCAAAGCACTTACCCCAAATCCTGAGTTTCTGCATGACGCCATTAAAGAAATGTCCTCTCCACTAGCTGTACTTCTCTGCAAATGCAGGGCTGGCTCTCTTTCCCCATGAATGTACCTCCCCCTCTGCAACCTGCTCCCCGACTCGACCCCGCCATCTGCACGCTTGGCCACCCCAAGCAGTGCAGTTCACTCTTCTTAGGAAGCCTGGTCCAATCAACTCCAGGGTTCGCATCGGTGGGGGGCCATCCTGGACACGGTATGCACTTGCTTGTTCAACTTGCTCTGCTGGCTGTTTCTAACTCTCAGGTGTTTTGTTTTATGTGCTCTGTAGACTGGATTCCTAGCTCTTTAAAGGGCAAGAGGCTAAAGTTTGTTTTTATTTCCTAATTTCAAATTCCCTAACATGCTCTACACACAAGATACAGTCAATGACTGTTTGCTGATTAACATCTCAAAGACATTAGAAGGAATATGTAATGTCTTACACACCTTTTATCCATCCATCCATGGACCAATTCATGCCAAGTAACATTTATTGGGACCTATTTTCTGCTACGTGCAGCAAAGGACAAAAGAAGGAATTAGATATAGATTTCTCCCCTCTAGGTGTTTTATGATCTACCTAGGGAAAGAACAAGTCCACCTAAATACACAGTCAAGACAGAAACTGATTCACAAAGGACTATCCAGGAGCATCGACTTTTCCCACCCAAATCACAAACCTACCTCCCCCCACACCCCCAATTTTGGTCTCAGCCCAAGTGTCCCTTCCTTCCAGAAGCATTTCCTGAGAACCCCAACCCATCTTGCAGCTCTCTAACACAGGATCTTGTCTACTCACCACAATTATGATTCTGCTATATCTGGTCCCTTGGGACATGTCTGGCTCCCCACTATACTATAAGCTGCATGAGCTCAGGGACCTGGTCTGTCTTCTTGCACAATGTACTCTCCCAGCTCCAACACCAAGGCGGTACTCAGGTTATCTGCTGAATGGATTAACAGGTCTTACATTTACAGGGCTGTGGTGAAGATAAGTGAGATAACACAAGTTAAGTGCTTACCTCAGTCAATATTAGCTAATGTTCTTATTATTAGCATGATGGCATCTATAAAATAACATGCCTATATTCTAGAGATTGGTCAATATTATAAACATTAGTATAATTTCTTTATAACCATACCTTGCTGTTTCTACTAGTATGAGGCTTCTACTGTTAGTAACTAGAAAAGAGACCAGTTTGGAGGTAAGAATTAAAACAGTGAACTGGCAGCTGAAAAGCACTTCTGCACTAGACAGTATCTCAGATGCGGTGCACAAGTGTGAACACAGAAATTCAGGTACTAGAGCTGGTCTGTGAACACGCTGCTCGGTGCCGTCAGAACACTCACGTCTTTTTAAGGAGCTGCCACCAAGCCTTGCGTGTGGATATCACACATAGCTGTGGGCTCTCTGGATGAGCCAACGTTTTACAGGGAAGAACTGGCAGGTATTAGAGCCAGGCTACTTCAACAGGCCACAGTCTGGCATCTCTAAGGGGACAGTTATGGCTGAAGAAGAAGGTGACCCCTGGAGACCCTGGAGGAACCAGACAGAACTGCCCCTCCCCCAGGATGGTCTTCGCACCCACCACTGTCAAGCAATAATCAGACAAGCCATAAAGTTTAAAAAGAAATCTTTATACCTTTCATTTACTTTATATCTCATTTTTTAAAAGTTTACATTTGCAAATGTTAAATAATATACTCACTATATTGGTATAGTATGAATGAACAATGTAATATCCAAAGGGTAATAATTTGTACAAACACATTTAAGACCACTAGCCTATTACTGTCAACTGCTAGTAGATTAGAAGCCTCAACAAAGAAAACCAAGGGTATAAAAACAACCCCAGAGTCAAGTCTAGCAAATTCTCCCCCCCCCCCCATCCTGGGTTGTAGAAATGGCCTGGTCTAGCCCTAGATTTGCCCACCTCTTCTCCTGCCCTGCTCTGACACTTCTCATTATCCTGGGTGTCCCTGGACCCCTGCCTTCCTGAACCCTATCTTTTGATCGGAGCTATAACCAGGCCTATCTTTTGATCTAGCCTGTCCCATAGCTGCCCGTGGGTATCTGGTCCTCTCAGACCTGGCCCTTCCCACCCATCACTGCTGCGCTCCACTCTTCCTCCTGCTCAGCAGTGATGAGACTGCTCTGGTCTCTGTGTTTAACCAAAACCAAACCAAACCAAACCAGCACCTGAATGAACACAACCTGTTCAAGGACCCTCGGCCTTCACCCTTTATATCTGGATTACTTCACAGTTTATAAACTACTTTTAATATACCATCTCATTCCATCCCTGGAGGAGCCCCCTGGAAGACAGGTATTATTGGCTCAGTTTCATAAAAAGGAAAACTCAAGCTCAGAACATCAAACTGCCCAGCAAGGACTGAGACCAAGCTCGGCGCGCTCCGCACGCAAGGACTGAGACCAAGCTTGGCGCGCTCCGCACGCTACCCCACCAGCGGGGAAACCGGCTCCTTGCCTTCACCGAGGTTTCGAGGACTGAGGTGTGCGTCTTGTGGGAGTAGAAACAGTTCTATTTACAAACACTAGTTTACAAAACTCATTTTCTGACTCAGTGGGTAATAAATTTAAAAAACACAATTTGCTTTAATTCTAATGGTTATTCTTTGTGGTAGCAGCTGAAGTGTGAATTTCAGAAGTGACTGTCGCCCTGAGGAAAGCTTGTATAAGGAGGCTGTGGGGACCCACAAGGAGAATGGAAAGGCCCCCCGAGGCCACCATGGCCTGGAGCTGCTCGTCGCTCTGGGAGAGTGTGGGTGGGGTCACCAAGTCAAACAAGAGAATTTCCAAGACACTGGAACACATGACTAAATGAATTTGTTGTTCTAGAGATTCTAGAAATTCTTTCAAAATGCTAGATAAACTAGACTTTTCCAAAAGTATTTTCTCTAATTTCTGTGAACTTTGTCAATGTGTGTGATTGTTCTGCGGCTGCCCAATATGAACTTTCCTCCCTCTTCCTGCTTCCTCTTTCACACCATCTCTTCCTGCACTTCTACAAGGGAAAACAAACCAAGGAGAAAGCAAGAATAGTCTCTATTCAAAAGAATTCCCATTAGAGTTGCTAACAAAATAACTTTGCAAAATAATCCATTTTGCTTGCAAACAGAAAATGTGACCTTTTGCCAATAGTTCTTCTTACAAGTGATATCAAGGGACACACGTTATCACTATAGCATATAAATTCATCTTTAAAGTGTTGTAAAATTTGGTATTTTACACATAACGTATAAATTACACACAACGTGGACTTCATTTCCCAGAAACCTATCATTCTAGCCTAAACATCAACTGTTCCACAAAGGCCAGTCTCCCCCATACTTGCACTGAGGACTCAGTCTCCCCCATACCTGCACTGAGGACTCGGGCTTCTCCAGTAATCCCGGGATGATAGACAGAGGCCTGTCAAGCAGGAAGGCACTGGGAAGGTCATCTGGCCCAGTGGTCAGCAAACTCACTGGTCAACAGAGCCAAATATCAACAGTACAACGATTGAAATTTCTTTTGAGAGACAAATTTTTTAAACTTAAACTATATAGGTAGGTACATTCCTGATCGAGGTAGCGCCCCCCGCACGTGGTATTTTGTGAAAGAGCCACACTCAAGGAGCCAAACAGCCACATGTGGCTCGCGAGCTGCAGTTTGCCGACCAGAGATCTGGCCTAACACCCTTATTTTATATTAGGAAAGACAGAGTTCAGAAAGATTAAAATGCAGATGGAAAGCTTATGTGTTCATTTACAAAGAAACAGAACCACATGGGGCTTTATTCCTAGAAGAATGTATTGTAAAACTAGAATCAAGAATATGCAATGCGATCCCTGGCTTGCATATATGAGAAAGCCAATGAACAACTAAAATGCCACAACTACGAGTTGATGCTTCTCATCTCTCTCACTTCCTATCTCTCTCTCTAAATTAAAAAAAAAAAAGGCAATGTCATACCAAGCCAAGTCTTAGCTATAGCTCCCTAGTGGGTGGGTGGGCGGGTGGGTAGAGAGATAGATATAATAGAGTTTTATCTCTGACTCAGATCATTCCAAAGGAAGGATAATACATTAAAGCAGCTTCTACTTAAAAAAAAAAAAAGTGGGAGATTATGTAAAACAGTACACCCAAGACCAGACTGACTGTGGGCCACTCTACGGGAGCCGTTTGCTCTTACTCAAGCTCAGTCTTGACATCCATGAAAGAGAAGAGTGTTACAGGACCATGAGGGTGTGAAGGGCATCGCCACTATGGAAAGTGCCCATAACCTAGCACAAAGCTGCGGAGATAAAGGTTGATTACTTAAGGACAGAAAGTAAAGAGATATGTAAACAGGAATTTTTAAGCCATCATGAATGGTTACAACTGGATTAAAAACCCTTCCTCAGGCTTGTTTCTATGTCCTCGCAACTGAGCTGCAATCCTCCCTCTCTCTCCCTCTCTCTCTCTCTCTCTCTCTCTCTCTCTCTCACACACACACACACACACACACACACACACACACACGTTTTCTCCTCTTATGCTTTTAAATTTAAAAATCTGATGGTTAACTAGCATGTTCTATGAACTTTTGGGGTGACTTATGCTAGAATACATGTGTGTCCAAAAAGCTACTCCAGAGGTAGTTATACCAACTGACTGACTACATCATATCCAGAACAGCAATTATTATTAGAACATAGTTACCTCTCATCTCTTCTCACACACTAGTTATCCACCACCATTTACTTCACAAAGAACCCCCAAGAGGTAGGGGATTTCAGAAACATACTGTAGCAAAAAATGTTTAATAAAAAGGTGAGTAAGAAATAAACAGGACTGTGGAAGTAGGATACAAACACTTTCCCTAGAAGGAGGGGCAAGTAGGAAACCCTGCAAGGAAGGCAGTCCTGTGCTCCACAGCCTGATCTGGAATTAACTCTCAGATCAGTCCAAAGCCTAAATGTCTCAGAGTCACATATCAGCCAATAAACTCGTACACATAGGATTTAAGGAAAAAACCTTGGAAGAATGAAACAGAGAATTCACTTAACGATACTAAACTATCCCAAGCTTTTGCTTCTCAGGTCATAATTTAAAAAGCCGTGATTTCCCTTGCTATGTCCTACAGGAAAAGCCCATTTCAAAAAATGTCACTATTTTATAAAAGGAATGGCAAAGTCCTTAATTTTCAAAATGTAAAAGTGGAAGTCTTTCCTACACCATTTAATGCCATGTGCTTTAGACACTGTCAGAAACAAGGAACCTAAGAGACAAAACCCCAGACAATCCAGGCGAGGCAGAAACCTTTGATACAAGCATCTTCCTCTCTTCCACATCATGCATGAGTCATTTGTCTTAATCCTTTTCCTTCTATAACCTCCATTCGAGTTGCTAATGCCCACCCCTGTTTAACTCTGGAAACAGACCTCTTCATGTCGTCATACACTTGGGCCTGATGTTGCCGCACAAGCCAACAAGGCCAATTCTACAATGAGTGTCATCAAGCCTGGCTAGTAAGGTCCAAGCAGTAGATAGACCAGCCATTGGCAAGTCCATAGAACAGAGCACAACTCCCTGCCCTGCCAGTCTGGTGACCCAAAGCAGTCTATCCTTTCTGGAACTTTTTCTTTCTTTTTAGTAACAGGGATGGAGAGAGGGACAGATAGAGATAGGCAGGAGAGAGAGAGATGAGAAGTATCAATTCTTCATTGCAGCTCCTTAGTATCCTTAGTTGGTCATTGATTGCTTTCTCATATGTACCTTGACTGGGGGGGGGGGGTATAGCAGAGCAAGTGACCCCTTGCTCAAGCCAGCGAACTTGGGCTCAAGCCAGATAAGCCCGCGCTCAAGCTGGCGACCTAGGGGTTTCGAACCTGGGTCCTCTGCGTCCCAGTCTGACGCTCTATCCACAGTGCCACCACCTGGTCAGGCTGAAACTTCTATTGAATTAACAGCCTAGATGCAGACTTCTGCTACCCTAGCCTTATGACTATCTCACACACATAGGGCTCCACTATAACAAAATAATAAGAGGCCATTTATTCCTGAAATGAGTCTGATGTTTCCTAATGAAAATCTTTGCCTATTTTACAGGCCATCCCATTTCTTTTAATATTCAATGGCTCTACAAATGCACCTCTTTATAATGCAATTAACTATCTTATGTAGTTGGCTATCAGAAGAACGAATGAAAACAAAATAAAAAACAAACAGAATAGAATTTATTCTCTTCTGATGAAGAACTTAAATTAGGCATAAAATAAAACTTAGGCCCTGGCTAGATGGCTCAGCGGTACAGCGTTGGCCTGGTGTGTGGAAGTCTCGGGTTCGATTCCCAGTCAGAGCACACAGGAGAAGCAACCATCTGCTTCTCCGCCCCTCCCCTTCCTCCTTCTCTCTCTCTATTCCCCTCCCACAGCCCTGGGTTGGTTGGAGCAAGTTGGCTCTGGGCTCTGAGGATGGTTCCATGGCCTCTGCCTCAGACACTAAAATGGCTCAGTTGCTGAGCAATGGAGCAGTGCCCAGACGGCCAGAGCATCGCCCTGTAGCAGGCTTGCTGGGGGAATCCCAGTCAGGGCGCGTGTAAGAGTCTGTCTCTCTGCCTCCCCGCCTCTCACTTAATATAAAAAAACCTTAGTATCACAGCAATAGTTTGATCAATTTTAACATTTTCTAAAGTTACTGGAGGACTAAAGTGAATTTTAAAGTATTTTGTCAGTTAGTGATGAGCCCATTAAACCTGTTCATGTTAGATAAATATTACTCATGGTGTGTGCCCAAACTATTTATAAAAACCAAAAAAAAAAAAAGCCTTCATGAATATAAATTCAAAGGCAAGAACACTGAAACTTAGCCTAAAATCTCTAGAATTATCTCCTCGCTTTAGGATGTACTATCCAGAATTGTTTTTTACCCTAAATCTGCTGTCTGGAAAATCTAGGGGAAATGATCTACTGAATGCATCATCTATTTACCAAGAACTGCTAAACTCAGTCAACAGAATTAAAAAGTATAATCTAGGTTTATGTGTTTTTTCTGTTTTGGAACTCAAATACAATAAATCCAGAATACAAAAAGAACAGTAAATTGCAATAAAACCATAATGCTCTAAATTACTTATATTTGCTATGTAGTTTTCCTAGTTATACAGAATCTTAAAACCAATTCGTTTGCCCATTTTTCTGGCTAAGGAGCCTAATGCAACAATGATTTGTGACTGCTTAGCATACACTGTTTTGTGGCTACCTACCAAAAATTCTTAAGAGCTGGTCCCAAGTCAATTAGCTATAAAAACTCACTGGCTGACCCAAACCACCATATAAAGCAAATTCACAATAAGGTGAGTAACAACAATTTCTTATTTCCCAGTGCACACAAAAGTTAAAAGTTATGTTTACACTATACTATTAAGTGTGAAATACCATTATGGCTAAAAAATGTACATACCTTAAATTTAAAATACTTTATTGCTAAAAAATACTATCTGAACCTGTTGGGGAAATGGCACCAATAGACTTGCCCAATGCAGGGTGGCCACAAACCTTCAGTTTGTAAAAAAGGCAGTACAGACAGTGTCCACCTATGAAATGTAATGAGGCTAAGTGCAATACAATGGCTATGCTTGTAACAGCGCTACTTCCCACACCTTCATTCCAAACAACCAAGACTCTTTCAGCACCACCAGGAGCCCACTTCAGCAACTCCAAGAGAACCCCAAAGAAATGTTTCAGGAACTCAGCTTCCCTTAAGTTACATAAAAGCCTACAAATATCATGACCCTCGAGGTCTTCCATGTGTTCATGCTAAACCACACCTCCCTACCAGCACAGACCTCTACACCAGAGGCCTGTGATGAACTTCATTAGCACCGTTTGTCCACGGCCTCCCACAGTGCAGTGCTGCGCCTATTTGTAAGACCATTTTCCTCCCCAGGCAGGGTAAGCACTGGGAGCAGCATCTCCACCTGTTTGAGAAATCCGCATCCACTGAACAGAAAAGCAGCCTGAGAAGCGTCCATCTCAACTCCGTTGTTGTCATTGACACTGTACCAGAAGGAAGTCATTTATGCTAATGTTGCCCACCAGGACTTGAAGCCTAAGTCAGGTCTCCAGTCAAGACTAAGGCCACCATGGGAGAAATGTGCCTCCTGCCGAGATCCTTCCTGGGCTCAGAGTATGCTGGAAGGCTCCAAGTTGAGTCAGCCCTGGAACCAGATTTCGATGACCTGGGTACATCCCACTATGAAGCCATTGGTTTTCATTATTTTTGAGCTCAGCCCAGGGCTAGGCTTGGCTAGTCCACAGTCCAGAGAGAAGAGGCAAAGTCAAGACAAAAAGGATCCTTACTTGAGTGATTGGCAAACCTTACCATCTGGAAAATTTCCCTTGTGTTAAACTTTTTAGTCTAATGCTACAGTTTGAACTCATGTCCTCTTCGGAAACATCAATAATAGTGTAGCCAAAAATTAAAAGTACAAAACTATGTTTTAAGTCCTCATAGATAATAACTGCACAGCTACTTTTGGTAGTTATGAATATCATTTTTAAATGCACACAATACAAGTGGATTCTTGCACACAGTACAAACGCTTATATCTCTTCCAAGCTACTGCTTTCAAGGATACTCTGAACCCCAGCTACAATTTCTACCACGATATGTACATTAGTATATTCAGGTTGCCTTTTCTCCACTTTCTTAAAAACATGTATTTGCCAATATGGTATGAGGATCTTCCCAGAAGTCAAGGTCTTGTACTCTGTCCAAGGTAATTTATTCCATATGTGAATTTGAGCAAGTCAGGTGATGTCCACCTCCCCATCACATAACCCAAAGGAGCAGTGTGAAGATTAAATGAGAATATGTTTGGAAACTACATATGCATATTTAAAAAATGTAAAAGATGCTGATAATTTCAAGAATATTAGAGAAATCTTTTAGAAAGTCTTGATATTCAGGAACAAAAGCAAGGTTTTCTAGAAGTTGTTAGTCCCATTAGTGAAGATATATAAACAACTATGACCAATGTTTAGTATTAATTTACTGTCTTCACTTTTTTATTACTAAGAAATTTAGATGAATTCTGACAACCTAGATAAGACTGTAATGAAGAACTATTAGTGGCTGAACACAGTCTGAAACAATCATTCTTTGATGCAATCCTACCGCCAAAAATAAAATGTTATATATTCTAACCGTCTTTTAAAAGTCCTACAATTTTCACCAAATAATTCATTAATACACTGAATATGTTGGATAACCATTTTAGTCCTCAAAGTAAATATAAATTAAGCTGGGTAGTGTGCAATTTTAGAATATTTACCATATTGAATCACTGGACTAATTGCTCGGTGTGTGGAGTGCCTAATAAAGATTAGCTGTTAGTTTGTGGGGGGGGGGGGGAGAACTAACAAGACATGTCTAGAGAAGAAAGAAGAGGTAAAAGTGACTGTATCTGAGTTCAGACTCAGAAAGAGGGGGGAATAAGGTAGAAGGAGACTTCAAAAAACAAAGCAGGAGCATGTATTTTATCCCGCATGTAATGCACAGGAGAGCAACTGAGAGATCAGAATCAAGTTATAACCTGGAACCTAGAGGGACGAGCTGACCTGACTTCCCACGAGATGGTAGGAGAGGACAATTTGTGCTCTGCTTAGAAAAGCAGGTATTTTGATTATTCAAAAATTTACGTGTGGATGTCTGAATTATTGTGCAAAGAAATTTTTGTTGATAAGCAAGAGCATCTGAGGGAGGCGCCATCTTTTGATTCAGCTCCTCCCACCAGGCGAGGTGTGCGTGGCTCCACCCATGCACAGGATGACTCTGTGGCTCACGTGGAGAGAGTGATGGGCAAGGGCAGCCTCGAGAAACAGCTACCGTCCCTCTGAAAATCACAGAGTTTTCAATGAAAGCCACTGTTTGCTCTTACCTCATGACTTGAATACTACTTGCTTATTTTGAAACTCATGGCAAAGTCTCTGATTTTTTAGTCAGAGGAGGGCAAGATGCTGAAGCAGGGACCATTTGTTTCTAAAACAGATTTTAAAATTCTCCCTTTGCACAGTCTAGTGGGTTTTTTCATACTTCATGCATCATTTACAACATTTGGCAAACAAATTCAATCCTTACTTTTTGAATGGTTTATTTTTGTTTCTTGAGGTCCTTGTCTAGGATCAACCAAAATATCTTTCAAGTTGTTTTTTTCAAAACAGCTAAAGGGAAATTAAAGAAAATAATGCCCTTAAATGTAGCCATGCACTGTTCAACATAAACACGGAGAAAACTATAACACAAATTACTCACGAGTTAGCCCAGGAGTCAGTACTCAGGTAGATGCTTATGATCCGGGACTAAATTGACACATGGCTGGACTGCACTGGTGTGAGGATAAAGGGACATGACCTTTGGCTCCCCCATAATTCTACATACAACACTCCCCCCATCACACACATACATAACCCACTACACCTGTCATCGTGAAAGGCACCACACATTCACACAAAGGAAACAGGTTTAAATCTTGGGCACTCAACTTTTTATGGTTGATTATCACATCAGAATTTGATTTTGTGTGTGTGTGTGTGTGTGTGTGTGTGTGTGTGTGTGTGTGTGAGAGAGAGAGAGAGAGAGAGAGAGAGAGAGAGAGAGAGAGAGAGAGAGAGAGAGAGATTGATTGTGGGTGTAAACCTACCCTCACCATTCATCTTCCACAGTCCAGATGCCTTGGCTCTACCTCCCTTCTTTCCTTCTGTTGCAAAATAAGTGCTATACAACTTGCAACCAAGTTTAAAAGTCATTATATTACTAGTGATTAAAGAAAGAACAGGAGATGGTTCAAAGATTTTGTAAAATGTAGGTCACCAAGTTTAATACTGCGATCATCTTTCTGGAAGCCAGCTGAGGAAGGAACACCTGTGAGAGAAATCACACCTGTGGTCAGTACCTTCCTCATGTTTCCCAGCACTTTCTCCAAACCCACTCCCTCCCTCCTCCTGCTGGAACCGATTCTTCTCCCACCAAACATACCACAGCAAACAAAGCACTTCTGTGAACTCAATTTCTATCTTCTGGATTCTAAAATATTGTATGTAAATCTGTGATACCCACTCAACTCTTACAACAGTTTGGCTTAGGTAAGGAAGAAAGCAGGTAGATCCTCTGGGAAGTGGGGGAGAAGGAAAGAGAAACAAAAGAAAAATCATCAAGTATCATGTCCAATATCAATTCTAAGAAGCTGGACTTGCTTTCTTAGTTCAAGATTTCGATGCAAAATATAATCAATCATTTCTGCCTGGGTGGAACAACTTACTTCAAAATATATAAAAGAGTTTTGTTTAAAAATTCTGCTTCTCAATGAACAACTAAAGTGCCACAACTACAAGTGAGTTGATGCTTCTCATCTCTCTCCCCCTTCCTGTCTCTCTCACTAAAAAAGAAAGAAAATTCTGCTTCTGCTAAAAGGAAGGCAAGGTGATCAATGCTATGAATTCCCAGTCTGCCAACTGCACCTTTACCACCGCCCTCCCTGCCCCGCCCCCCATCACAGGCCAATCTAAGGGGAACAACAAATGCAAACGAAGCCAACATCAAATACTCTAGAAAAGCTGGGCAGAGGGCTGCTGATGCAGACGGCCTCACTCAGGGGCTGTGCCTTGTCAAACACCCACAAGGACGCAGCAGCATGCTGTCTGGTCCAAGTTCCTCACGTTCACCTTTGCCAAACAGTACAGCGGTCACTCAGGCTACACTTCGTGCATCTTCACTAACAGCACTGACAACTGGTCCTAGAATGATCCTGTTGATTTAGAACTTTCCTATGTTCTGATTAAAAATTCTACCTCATTGGCTGACTGGTGCTGGCACAGTTTTTAGAGCACTGACCCATGGTGCCTTTTATTACCAGTTATAAGGGGTCTGCGCGCTGTTTTGTTTTGTTTTTGTTTTTGTTTTTTTAGTAAGAGGAGGGGAGAGAGAGAGACAGACTCCCACATGGGCCCCAACCAGGGTCTACCCAGCAACCTCGCTCTGGGGCCAATGCTCAAATCAACCAAGCTATCCTCAGCACTGAGGCCAACACTCAAACCAAGGAGCCACTGTCTGAGGAGAAAAGAGAGAGAAGGGGCAGAGGGAGGGAAAGAGAAGCAGATGGTTACCTCTTATTTGTGCCCTGATTGGAGATCAAACCCAGGACATCCATACACTGGGCTGACGCTCTATCCAGTGAGCCAACCAGCCAGGGCCTTATGCTGTTATTTCTTTTACACGACAATCCTAACAAATAATGTTTCTGAGTGGTGAAGGTAATGGGGATTTTCACTTTCTAGTTCACCCTTACATGTTGTCTTTTTTGCTGTTGTTGAAAGAAAGGCACTAATAACTTGCATAATCAGAATGAAGCTACTTCCTTTGGGGGGAATAAACAGTGCATTCATTAAAAATAATAAAATTGATTTCCTACCGAGTACGAGGACATGTATCATCTCTCTCTCTCTCTCTCTCTCTCTCTCTCTCACACACACACACACACACACACACACACACACACACACACAAGTATAATCAAATAAGATGGAAGTTCAAACTATATCCTAAGAGTTTTGTTTGTCTAGGAAACAATAAGCTCTTTCCTTAAGCAGGAAGGGAAACGCGCGCGCACACACAGTTTTGTAATAGTTTTACACAAAACAGTAGAATATAGCAGCCAAGAAACATGGGCTTGTTTTCAGACCAACCTGGACTCAAACCCAGTCCTAATGTGACGCTGGCTGAGTCAGTGAGCCACCCCATGCTTTCATCACCTCATCAGCAAAATGGCAGCAATAGCTGCCACTTCAAAGGGCTTTTATAAGGATAAAACGAGATTATCACACAAAGTCCTTATACATACCAAATGTCAAGCCAAGGTCTTGCCTCAGAGGCAGGCAAACCTCCCGTCACCTTCCAGCAGAAACTCCCAGAGAACCCCGTGATGGTATACTCGTTAGACAAAACATGTCCAGAGCACTTGGGTCTTAATGTTTATCCAACCATTATTAGCAGTAGCAACAAGAGAGGCTGTCACTTGAAGGTGAAAGTCATCCAGGGCACAACCAAGCCAAAGAAGTTCAGCCCTAAGCTCAGACACTTCACCTCACATTGCTTCCACAGCACCTCTTAGCACTCACCTGCACACCCTTCTACAGAGCACTCCCCTCAGTCCGGCCAACATGCAGACACAAGCCTTCGTGGCTTAAGACCTGGCCACCAACCTTTTAAAATCCACCAGAAGAAGGTGCTGGGAGCACCAGAAAAGTACAAATAAAATCAAATCAAATGTTTGGGCACTTTCTTGGAGAATGCACAGAGAGCTTTAGGCTTTTCTAGGGCCTAACAGGCAACTAACTGACGGAGCACCGCTGGGATGGAGCACGCTGGTTTTGTGATCCCTTCGTCCTCTTGGATAAACCCTGGAGACACTGCTTAAAGGCAGAAAGGTGAACAAAACACGAGCACAACAGCCTTCACACTTGTGGCTGAAACACATTCCTTCACCTTTGAAAGACAGGCACAAAAACTGACAGAGGGCTGTCCTTATACATAGTACAGATTGTGTTTAAATTGGGAAACCACCTGCTCCTTGATCGGTCATCCTTTCTTCATCAACAGAACTTGAATTAGCCCCATCTGCTTCCTGTTTCATGCCACAGATCTTACTTTCGCCCATGTGGACCAAACTGCAATAACCCACACCTACAGTAAATAAAAACAACTTCCATACAGCATGCAATTAATTTCACTAAGCTGAGACGGGGCTATTTAAAATAGGATGCTTCCAATTAGTTTTCCCACGGATGATAATGTCCAGGATTAAAAATTCAACAGACGCTCTCTCTCTCCCACCCACATCTTCTTGCATTTTATTCCATTAAGAAGGTTTTTCAAGCTGTGTGGCTTCAGCTTTCTGATTTTACTGTAAAATATGAGGCCGTGTCAGGTCATGTAAAAACAATGCATAAATCTCAAAAACATAATGCTGACTTAAAAAAAAAGAAACTGCAGATGATACCTATGTTAATTGACAACATTTATGTAAATTTTAAAGGGTCGGAGTTACTATGTAGGGTTTATGGACCCAAATATATTAGCCCAACCAGGGGGCAGACTTCTCAAAGGAAAAGAGCCCTCCAACACACCAAGTCTAAAACTACAGCAACAGGGGTGTGATCTTTATTAAAACCGGGTGGTGGCCTTTGGGTACTATGTATCTATGCCTCTGTGCTTTCCTAGATGTTTGGAATATTTCATAAAGATACAACAGAAAAACTGGCGGGCAATAAACAAGGGAAGAAAGGGAGTTGGCACCCTCTACTTGCTGACTCTACCAAGCAGGCACAGGTCCGTCTGGTAGCTGCCATAGGACTACATACAGTCTGAAGACGCTCCCCAAATGGTTCTCATGCTACCCCCCAAAGAAATTACCCTCTGAGAAAGGCTGAGTAACAATTCATGCTCAAGGGCAGAGAACCTGCTCACTCATCTTGAAACTGCCCACGCTCGCTTACCTAGTTAGTACCTGAGACATAAATATTCTTTGAATGAATCAATAGATATCAGAACAGAGTTTCTTGATCTGCTATTGTCTAGCCCAGCAACCATGCACCATTAAGTCAATTTTCCTCTGCTGAAGGAGTTTGAATAAAAAATGACTGATTACTACTTCAGACTAATAAATCTGGTAAGGAAGCCTGCTGAAAACAGAAACACCAAAGCCCCTGGGCTCAGTGGTTAGGACTCGGTATGGAGTGGCAGGCCCAGAGATCTGTGTAAAAGCCACCATACTGAGGGTCACCGGGTGTGGCGACACCTGGAATAGCTTCATATCCAACATTTCTTTTAGTTCTAATATACTAAGAAAATAGCTCAACTGTTATTTCATATAGATTCTGATTCAACAGGAAGAGGGTCAAGTCCCAGAATATTCTAACAAGTATCTCATATAACAGGCAAGTTTGAGAAATGCTGTTAATGATATGTGGAGTCATTAACACCATATAATAAAAGGTAACTTATTGGCATGACATTACTTAATAAATGGTTAGGAAAGAATGTTTAAAATAATTATAAAGTTATGAATACAACATAGTTTGTTCTGAGACCAATTTTTAAATCATAATTGTTTTTCAGGAAAAAAAAATACAGAACAAAAACCAAAGCCTCATTACTGATCACCCTCACCTTTCAATTTCCTGAAATTTTCCTCCCCCGCTTTTCCCTTTAATATCTAGTATTTCCTTTGGACATACACACAGCCCATTTCACATAACGTCTTCACGAGATCATTGCTCCAGACACCAGCAGGCCAGTCAGGGGCTCAGTGGGAGGAGCAAAACTGCAGCCCAATCACAAATGCTTCAACCACTCCTGTTTTGCAGAGAAAGGGCAATAATTTCTTATGGAATTTCTTGGTATCACCTAAACTTTCTTTACATTTCTGACACCAGTCTGACTCCGGGTGCAGGTGGACTTCATACCTGCTCTGAGAAAGTGAGGAATGGCATGCACTTTCTCATGGGGTCAAAGGTCTTCCAGCCGACTCAGGTGATGCAGAGGAAGAGAGCATGAAACCCAGCCACCCAGCAGAGTGCACCAAGCAGCTACCACGTTCCCAAGGGCTGAAGGAAAAACCTAAATGACAAAGATATCCAAACCACTGCAGAACTCTCCTGGCTGATCGGTCACACCAGGCTGCAGGCTCGAAGCACATCAGACATCTTCCAAGGAGGGTTATCTAGTACACAGCTTCTAACTAGAGTAGTTCCGTGTTGGAGACCAGTCCACAGAGGGGCTACATCTCATTCCTAGTCCAACCCAAAGCCTTCAGCGTGTGTCTGGGGAACTATGAACTCCCTCCTCTTTATTCCAAGACCGTGGGCCTGCCTCCTCCATATGGACGCATCTATCTCTGCGCTACTAACTCCAAGGCCATTGTCATAACTTTGTGGTCTAAAAAGAATAAATGTGAAAGCCCTCAGGTTAACCTGAGGTTTAACCTGTAATCCAGGTTAAACACTCTGGATTACGATCCATAAAAATGAGTCAATCAGGAGAGCTGAGCCTGACCAGGTGGTGGTGCAGTGGATAGAAAACATTGGACTGGGATGTGGAAGACCCAGGTTCAAAATCCTGAGGTCCCTGGCTTGATCGCGGACTTCTCCATGAGCACAGGCTCCACCAGCTTGAGCACGGGGTCACTGGCTTGAGTGTGGGATCATAGACATGACGCCATGGTCGCTGGCTCGAGACCAAAGGTCACTGGTTTAAAGCCCAAGGTCACTGGCTTGAACCCAAGGTCACTGGCTTGAGCAAGAGGTCACTCACTCTGCTGTAGCCCCCTGCTCAAGGCACATATGAGAAAGCAATCAATGAACAACTAAGGTGCCACAACAAAAAATTCATGCTTCTTATCTCTCTCCCTTCCTGTCTGTCCCTGTCTATCCCTATGTGTCCCTCTCTCTGACTCAGTCTCTGTCAAAAAAAGACAGAGTAGAGACCAGTATTTTTAAAAATTAGTAAAGTAGGGCATGGCTCGCATACAAGTACAGTACTATTTTGTAAGGCTCTTGTACCGTGTGCGCAAGTACACTGAGTCATACTGTAAAATGGATTTCTTGCTATGCATTAAGCTGGGGAGACAATGAGAAAGCAACAGAAACAGAAAGAAATGTACAGCTCCCTAAGGACCAGCTTCCCCTCTCTAGGAAAGGCTTTCTGATAAGGCCCAACAGAACAGTGGCAACAGCTTCCTCCCCAGGGTTTCTGGAGAGATCTCGTAACCTTCAGGGAGCTCCCACTTCTGCACCTGCAACATAGGTGCCCTGCGTGGCAGATGTGACCCTTGCCGCCTAGAAGAGGAAAGGACCCAGGTGAGAAAGGATGTGTAGTAGCATGTTCGACCACTTTTTTTTACCAACTAACTTCTGAGCAAATTACTCTCTTATCAACAGATGGAACATAGTGCACTAAACCTTCATAGGGTGCAATGTTAAAGAAATATTCCTTCAGTCTTTTAACCATGCCCTCCACCCTTCCATTGGGTGAGCACAGAGTCAGGACAAGAAATCATGGCTGGAGTGAATAAGAAAAAAATGAATTTAGATTATGTTTACAGCCAAGGAAAGGAGGAAAGGAGACACGCCGAACAATCCTCTTACTAGAAACACTGCTGAAGTGTTTTTAAACTGAAGATTATACCATTGCTTAAGATATTTTTTCTCTACTATTCTGCCCAGCATATTACAAAACTGCATCTAGGACTGAAATAGCAGATTGCCTCAAGAGCAAATGACAATATTTGTACCAGAAATGTTGGCAACCAGCAAGACAGATGAGTTTTTGAGTAGCAATCTTCAAAGTGGGACTCCAAAAATAACTCCACCTACTGCACCGACGCTAAGCTGCTGAACCCAAAGTCGGAAAGGCTCATTATTCCGTACTCTTTCCACCGCCTCCTTGCCCAGAGCGCGTGCGCCTGCCTACCCTCCTCTCGGAGAAGGGCTCAGGTCAGTGAAGAAAGAGAGGAGAGCAAACCAGAGGGACAAGTTCCCGGGGCACCCGTCAGAGGCGGGAATACAAAACTGACGGAAACATCAGAGAAGTTAGAGTTCTTTACGTAAACTTCACACCTTCCCTTCAAATTAAAAATAAATATTTATCCAAATTTCATCCCTTCTACATGGCTGAGTACGCTGGTCAAATAAAAAGCCATTGTGGCTAAAAGACTCAAGAGTGGACGGAGAAAACGGTGCTCATCGTGATGGTTACTGACACTGTTCCGAAGGCAGTGCTGGCCCTACAGCCAGCTCAGGGCTCGTCCTGATGGTTACTGACACTGTTCCGAAGGCAGTGCTGCCCTACAGCCAGCTCAGGGCTCGTCCTGATGGTTACTGACACTGTTCTGAAGGCAGTGCTGGCCCTACAGCCAGCTCAGGAGACAAAACCCCGACCTCCACCAAGTGCTTGCGGAAAACGGCCACCTGTAAACAAAGGACTCGGCACTGCCCTGCGTGCTCTTCTGGATGCCAACAGAGGCGTGCCATTCCTCCTGTGTCTCTGTCATCCCTACCAAATGGTCTGGAACGGCAAGTGACCAGAGGTCTTCACTTCAGGAGACGTTAGTTATGAAACCCCTCCGATTACAGTACTGTCTTTGGTGTTCACAGCAGCCTTTCCTGCCTTTGAAAACGGCCATGATTTGGTTGTAGAAATGGGTCTCTGCATCTGTGCTCCCTCGGCCAACCTCTAAATAAACTATGGCATCTTCCATACAAAAGAGAACCAAAACACCAACTTATTCAGAATACAACTGTGATTGTTCAAATAACCTTCAAATTACATAAATGCAGAGTACCGAATACTGCATTATGCTCATATCCCCGTTATCTCCTAAAACGCAAGAGGAAATCAATGAAAGGTTAGGGGTTCAGACAAACAAAATCCTACATTTACATAAATGTTAGTTTTATCCTAAAGAAACTGACAGTGGAGAACTAAGGGAGGGCTAATCACCCCCTTTCCTCTCCAAATGCATGCATGTTCCTACGACAGGCGCTGGCTGTAATTCCCGGAACTTCACCTCCCAGGAAAGTCAGGTGTATCTGGAAGACGGACTTCAACTTCCATTTCACGTGAATCTGAATAAGCCCGGTGATATCACAAGTGAAATAAAATTTCCTGCCTACCTTTTCATTTTCCACTGAGTCAGTGAAAAAAACTTAAGTGAAAATGAGGTCTTTAAACCCTCCACTAACAGAAGCAATCCCAAAGTCCAGGGAAAATAAATGTTTTTATGCTTTGGAATACATTTTCATTTTTATATTTAAAGAGTGTATAGAATTTGGAAGGAAATTTACTCTAAGTCAAAAAGTCATCCTAAGAAGACCCCACTTGAAAGGAAGCTAGGAAACGCTATGTTTACCTCAGCTATCCACCCATCTCCTCAGCCCACACCTACAGAAGGCACCAGCCTCCTCAGAGCAGGCCTCAAACACACTATCTTCTCCAGGGAAGTCGGAATGGAACCCTCCTTGGTAGAAGAAAAGGCGGGTCCCTCACAAAGACAACAAAACCTGAGTCAACAAGACAGTTATTAACTAGAAGTGCCACTGACGGCAAACTGCCCACGGGACAGTCAAGAGGGAGCACCAAGTAATGACAAGAGAAACCTCTGCACCAAAAGAAACCTCAAAATTTCCCGTCTGCTCTTATTAACAGGTCAGTCCAATCCCATCAAGTCTAAACAAAAACAAACTAGCATGAAATTTGTATTTTCTCACTAATCAAGACTTCCTCACCAACAAAGACACAGAATTAAAAAATAAATAAAACCTCAAAAGCACAATCAGTATTATTTTTAAAAACAACTTTCATTTGCACGTCAATTTACTTAAAATTTAAAACTTGCTAATAATGGAAACAGTATTTAAGTGACACTAAAACCTGAAGTTAAAGCAAAATATACTGCTTACAAAAATTAGGGGATATTTTATCACTTCATATTCTTTTCAAAATATCTCCTGCTCTGGCCGGTTGGCTCAGTGGTAGAGCGTCGGCCTGGCGTGCAGGAGTCCTGTGTTCGATTCCTGGCCAGGGCACACAGGAGAAGCGCCCATCTGCTTCTCCACCCCTCCCCCTCTCCTTCCTCTCTGTCTCTCTCTTCCCCTCCCGCAGCCAAGGCTCCATTGGAGCAAAGTTGGCCGGGGCACTGAGGATGGCTCTGTGGCCTCTGCCCCAGGTGCTAGAATGGCTCTGGTTGCAACAGAGCTGCGCCCCAGATGGGCAGAGCATCACCCCCTGGTGGGCATGCCAGGTGGATCCCAGTTGGGCGCATGCGGGAGTCTGACTGCCTCCCTGTTTCCAACTTCAGAAAAATACCAAAAAAAAAATATATATATATATATATATATATATATATATATCCCCTAATTTTTGTGAGCAGTATGAAATAATAGTATTGTGGAGTCAAACTCAAGGATCTGTGTTGCAAAATACTTGGTCTTTGTTACTTTCTCATAGCATTCAATTTGGGAAGGGAGGGAGGGAGGGAGGGACATGTTCTAGTTTTGTTATTTAACAACCATTAACATTAACATAAGTAATGAACTCTGCTGCTTCCTAAATAAATCAGAAGAGATTAACAAAATCTTCTGAGCTTATTCTGTGTCAGTACAAATTTCAAAGCCGCAGAGTGACTGTCTTGAAGTTAAGACAGAGGAAATGCAACTTCTGCATGGCAAAACTAGACTTGCTCTCAGGAGTCCCATTGTTCCCCTGTACTGGGAGCTCAGCTGTTCCAAACCCGGAGGAGTCGAGCCAGGAAGAGCAGTCGAGCCAGGAAGAGCAGCAGTCAGACTCCCAGGCTGGTCACTACAGCGTAACAGAACAATACCTGAAACAGATGTTGGAAGGGTGCTCAGAAACAACAACGTGGAGACACAAATCCAGTACCTTCAAGAGTTACAGTGCTTTTACTCTTTTGCTGTAACTGGCAATTAAGAAGTCAGTTTTAGTAAAAGTCTGCATTTTCTTTCCATGGCAGCATCTCTCCTATCTCTCCCTGCTGCTTGTGGTCCCTACCCTACTCCTCCCAGTAACAACAGTATTATTTTACAACCTCACAGTAAGTCTGAAAATGTAACAAGAGAGATTTAAGAGCCATCATTTCTGTCCAAGAACGACTATTCCAACACAGCGAGAAAAGGAAGCCCGCTTGGATAAACAAAAAAATCTATTTTCACAAAACAAGAAATTGGATTAGACTACTATCACTTAACAACTAGTAACACCTAGTGACCTCTAATGACACCTTATGATGCAAAAAAAAAAAAAAAAAAACCACCATGAGAGAAATTTACACCATGGCCTAAATGCCCCAAATAGGGAAATCCACTACTTGCTGAGACACCTGGATTCCTTCTTATATAAAGACCCTGAGCAGTTACCATTCCTAAAAGAGTTTTCTTTCCAAAATGACCATTATCCAAATGCCCACCTCTTCCAGAGTTAAAGTAAATCAAGTTTCAGAGAAATGTTCATCCGTCAAGGTGCAGAGTGGAGACAGAGCCTGCCTTGGGTTTGTTTTGAGGGGGGCAGCTGGGAAGAGGCACGTGTACGAGGGCACGAAGTGGGCAGGCAGCCAAAGAACTCTGCTCGACCTGGTGTCACTAACTAGCCTGGCGACTTCAGGCACAGCCTCAACCTTGCTTTCTCAGACTCCTTCAAAGATCCTTCAACTCCTATAAAATCAGGAAAATTTCTGTGAGTCTAAAAAAACAGAACCCCATATTGGTAAACCACCAAGTTGGAGGCAACAGAAGGATCTAAAAATACTCTGCAGGATACCATATTTCCCCCAGGTATAAGATGCCCCTATGTACAAGACACACCTTACTTTTGGGGCCCAAAACTTTTTTTAAAAGTATTACATAAAGTTATTGAACTCATACTTTATTCACTATAAAATTCATACAACTCATCACTGTCAAAACTCACATCCATTAGCTTGTCCTCATCTGTGTCTGATGACGAATCACTGTCTTCAGCAACGAGCACAAAAACAAGTGGGATATGCAAGTAAAACAATCTACAACCACTGTATTAAGATCCACCCAGTTTTTTAGACCCCAAATGTTTTCCCAAAAGGGCGCGTCTTATACATGGGGAAATACGGTAGGTATTAACTATTCTGCATGGTAGCAGAACTCAGGACACAGAGAAAGTTGCTTCCTTCTCACTGCACAATTTGTTTTTTGAACTAGACCTACAGTGTCTTTGAGGCAGTTGCATTAATTTTTAAAAGCATCAGGTCAATTCCAAAGATTTAGAACAAAGAACACTGGCTTTTTGAACAGCAATGAGGGCAGGGCAGCAGACAGACTAAACCAGAGGGTGCCTTGATTACTGCATTCCTCAGGAACATTTTCTGAATAGCCCCAATTCTACCACCAGAACTTGGAAGTATGCTTCTGAAGAACTGAAACTCCTTACCTTTTTTTGTCTTTCTGTAATACTTAGCATAGTTAGGAAACCAGACTTCCAATCACTGTAAAGAATTTTAAGTTACTCCCTTTTTTTTCAATTTCCACAGTCTCAAATTTTCCCATTTTCTAACCCTTGTTGTCTAGCATGAAAATTAAAGGAGTGTATGGGAGCATTTCACATTATTAAACATAAAAAAGGTATATGGCTTATGATATTATTAATCTAATAAGCAATCATTCCGCAGCCTACATAACAGTGATGTATATAAAAAAGTTAACACTGCTAAAATATCATCTATGTCTCAAGAATAGAAGAAAACAGTTTGAATGAGGCCATTTAAAAATCTCAGACTCAAAGATGAGGGGTACTGAACCTTGGGTCACCCACGTAACAGAATAATTAGAAAACAGTGAACTCCCACATTTCAACAGCAGTTTACGATCGTTGTTTTCTACTTAAGTAATGTGACAAAGCTTAGCAAAATGATTATATGTGCTGCAAAGAAACACTATTACCACAGTGCACTTAAAAAATTATTTCAAGCCCTGGCCGGTTGGCTCAGTGGTAGAGCGTTGGCCTGGCGTGCAGGAGTCCCGGGTTCGATTCCGAGCCAGGGCACACAGGAGAGGTGCCCATCTGCTTCTCCACCCCTCCCCCTCTCCTTCCCCTCTCTCTCTTCCCCTCCAGCAGCCAAGGCTCCACTGGAGCCAAGTTGTCCCGGGCGCTGAGGATGGCTCCATGGCCTCCACCTCAGGTGCTAGAATGGCTCCAGCCACAACGGAGTAACGCCCCAGATGGGCTGAGCATTTGCCCCTGGTGGGCATGCCGGGTGGATCCCGGTTGGGCACTTGCAGGAGTCTGACTGACTGCCTCTCCCCACCCCCAACTCCCATCCAGCTTCTCACTTGGAAAAACTCCCCCCCCTAAAAAGTTATATCAATTTCAAATTTGAACCCTAAGAATAAATAATACAAACTACTAAATACCCCAACATAGGAGCTGGTTCTATTTCTATGACAGGCAAAAAGAATAGGGAAGATTTAGTCTTTTGTTGTTTCCTATCATTCCAGATTTTTACAAAGAATGCTCTGTAAGCCCTGGCCAGGTAGCTAATTGGTTAGTGTCATCCTAATATGCCAAAGTTATTGGTTTGACCCCTGGTCAGAGCACATACAATAATCAGCCAATGAATGCATAAATAAGTGGAACAACAGATTGATGTTTCTCTCTCTCTCTCTCAAATCAATCAATAACATTATTTTTTTAATCTTAAAGGAAAAAAAAAAAAAAGAATGCTCTGGCTTCCAGTAAAATCTATCCCAATATAACAAAAAGTCAGTACTTTGGATCCTTCTCTGCTCCTTAATTAGATGTTTCATTGGCTTTCAAGTGAAACTCAATTGGCTGATATAATTTAAATTAAATTTATTTACTGATTTTGGAGAGAGAGGAGGGGAGGGAGAGAGATACAGAAACACTAATCTGTTCCTGACTGGGGATCGCACCCACAACCTTTGCTCTTCAGAATGCTGCTCTAATCGACTGAGCTATCTGGTCAGGGCAATAATTTATATTCAATTAAATATTTTAAGCTGCCCTGTCACCATTGCAAAGCACTGCCTAATGACAAACCTCCTTAGACAAAGGCTGACTTGACAAACACACAGACAATTAGTTAATAGTAAAATGATCCAAGATTTCCTAATTTCTGTGAAAAAGATTTAGTAACTTTCCTCCCTAAAAATGGGGAGGAAAAGAGAGGTAATATTTCATAAAGGGTATCTTCTGCTTAAAGCAGCCCCAAGAGACCTGGAGAGTCAAGTGGTGAATAATATTCAAAATAAATACACAAGTTCACCTTTGAGTCCTTAAACATGGACTCTACCCCACTGAACAGTTAATGGTTAGTGCACAGAAAACCTACACGGATCGCCTCTATGCTCTTCTGGACTTTAAGGGGGTCCGTGAGGGCAGGAGGGGCCCAGCGGCAGGCAGGGCAGACAGGGTGGAGGAATAAAAAGGAACGGAAGGGCAGAGGTGGCCACGGTAATTAAGAGCTGGCTGGCAGAGGGCAATTTGGCTTTGGATGATGGGTATACAACATAATCAAATGTTAAAATGATCTAGAGATGTTTTCTCTGAATCTATGTACTCTAATTGATCAATGTCACCCCATTAAAATTGTCTAAATAAATGAAAAAAAAGAGCTGGCTGAACAGGGTAGAAATGAGCTGGTAGGGAGCTGTGGAGTGTTGAAATCCAGCCCCTTCATTTCAGGAGTACGGAGGCCACAGTCACAAAGCCAGTAAGTGACAGGAATCAGGTCTAAGTTGCCCAAATCCAGCTGCTGAGAGGGCAGTATGCACTGGCTATAAATGAAGAGGTTCACACTGCCTCGTGCTAACCTCACCCTCTCCCTGAGAAGGAGCACAAGAGGAAGGTCGGAGAGAAGGGCGCGCAGCAGAAGAGGAGCCATCTCGGTAACACAGATGGTTCACGGGCTTCCCTCTTCATGGTATCAACATGAGATATATTACTGTAAGTCTGAACTCGGTGATGAATTTTTATACTCTTAAAGAGACCAGATAAAGGAACACACTACTAGCCTTGCACTGCAAATAAAATAGAGTACAAGCGCAGGACAAACAGAAAACTGAGGTGACGTAATCTCAGGAGTTTAATAAAGTCAGACTTGGCTAGAAATGGCAAAACAGCCCTCAGTGCTAACCAGCTACACTTGAGACTTCTATTCTCTAGGGCCTACCTCTAAAACTAAGATTTTTTTCATGAAACAATTTTTGTGGGGAAGAAAAAAAGTCTCCACTCAACAAGCTTTATTAAGTTGGAGGGAACCAGTACCATAAAAAAACCAGTGCTTCACACACTTAAACACACACAGGAATCACCCTGGTTTGTCAAAATGCAGATTCCAGTTCAGTACCCCTGGGATCAGGCCTGGATTCTGATGAAGCTCCCTGGAGGTGCTGATGCCACAGCTCAGTCCATAAACCATGCTTTAAAAGTAACAAGGTCATTAAAGACATGAGGTACAAAAACCACATCTCAAGATATGTTTATTTCACAACTTGGACTGCTGGCTACAAAATAGTGACATGTTTTTCCTGCTGGTGAGTGACAGGCTCTGTAGAAATATCAACAATATTTTTTTTTGGTGGGGGGAGAGGTTCACGTCCAATAAATAAGTAAAAAAAAAAAATTCAATGTAAGGCATGGTGGTTAATATAACAATTTCTTATGGGCTTAGGGAGGAAAATTTCAGCCTATGTGTCTGTTATACAACAAAGGGACAGATAGTAAAGGCTGTAGTTATGGAGCCTGATGTAACTCCTCATCAGTGGCCAAAGGAAACCAGTGTTCATTTGCATAGAAACTAATCTTTCCTTACATGAAAAGGAAACCCATGCCAATTTTCTATCAAATGGACACTGTGTTGTTTTCCAGGAGTCCTGAGGTGGGTAAGCGTGTGTGTACGTGTGTGTGTACGTGTGTGTGTACGTGTGTGTGTGTGAGAGAGAGAGAGAGAGAGAGAGAGACACACACACACACCATAGAAAAGCCTGGGCCAAGGCCATGGAGTAGGGTTGCTTCAACCCAGGCAGATATTAATAGTAATACCTGACACCATTTCTTCCCGTGCCCTTGTGTGCTTTAGGAGAAATGCAAGCTTCCTGAACACTGGTTTACAGTCTTTGCAGGCTATTCTACATTTGAAGACTAAATAATTTTAAAGTTGTCTTATGAAGCGTATGGGGCTTTGGAGGTCTTGATTCAAATCCCTACCATTTACTAGTTATGTGACCTTGGGCGAATTACGTAAACTTTCTAAATATGTTTCCCTCAGCTGTAAAATGAAGACAATACCCACCCAGTGAGGTTAGAGTAAGGTCAGGTACTACTACAAGTGCCCAGCAGCTCAGTGGCTCGCCCACTGAGATTCAAAGGCAGGATTACTACTGTTACCATCAGGACCACCTCCTCTAACTGAGCCAACCAATCCCAATTTGCACTGTGCTAAATATGTATATATATCACTGGGTAGGTTCTGTTCTCAGCAAGCTAACATTTCATATGCCAGCAGCATATGTAATTCCCATCACTGATAATTCTCAATTCCTATGTACTCATCTAAGCACTGTGATATTCAAGAAAGTCTGGGAAATGTCCAGCCTTTTTCTTCACCGCCCCATGCCATCTCACCATCAATCCTCCCTTGCCTTTCCACCACAAGTAGCCATTCTGTCTAAAGATATCACAGCAGGGGAGTAGAGGGGGCATAGGGGAATAAATGCGGACAGACGAACACTTGGCTTAGGGGGCTGAACATACAATATGCTGCACTGATCTGTGTTGTAGAATTGGGCACCTGAAACCTCTGTAACTTTGTTAACCAGTGTTACCCCAATAAACTCAATTTCAAAAACAAGACATCACAGTACCAGTACAGTACCGCAAAGAGTAGGCGGGGAGCCTATCCCCGCATCCCACCTCTCCACTACACACCCTTCCTCAGCCAACAGCAATTCGCCTCCTCCAGCCCGGTGTAAGCGGTGTAAGCGGAGTCACTGCCCCTTTCTCTGCAGGCTGAGTCCCAATCACACAGGGGAGGAAAACCACTATTAACAAATCAGTAGGTGTGATTAACGCTTAACTCCAAAGTCTTTCCATACATACTATCTCAATCAATCCCAACAATAACCCTGTGAAGTACTTAGGAATGCTATTCTTATTTTCATTACAGGTAACGTCTCACAGGTTTTGATATTAGAAAGAAGTTAATGGCCACCAGCCTTCCTGCATGCTCTCTCATTCTCTAAAGCAGAGATCTCCCCAATAAGAGGGGGGATAACAGACGGGTCTCTTTGTTACCTGAACCGTTTACATAGCTCAATTACATTTGTGGCAGAGAACATGGAGCCCATTTTTCTCAGTCTGAGCTGTGCCACTCTGAAACTATAGCCTACCATCTGAGGCCCTTAATCACAGCTTTTACAAAAAGGTCTCCTGTGTAGGAATGTAAACGGCAACGCTGAGTCAGGAGCAAGGCCGAAACCCTACTCTTTTCCGTGGTGAAGGGTCCTGCCCTACAAAGACCAGTCCCTTGAGCTTCCATATGACTCTTCTGCTGAATCAGGTCAGACTAGAAGCAGCCAGCCTTGAAGCCCACGTCCCAAGGAGTATCTGAGGCCCCTGTTCACCAGTGTGACGACTCTGCCCACACACCCCTCTCGAACTGAATGGGCTCTTTCAAAGGGATTAGAGGTGAGCTACAATAATCATCATTAAGTAATTTAATAATGTGTGTGTGTGGTAATTTAGTCCCAAACTGAAAGGAATACGTCCAGCAGCCAGCAGGCAGAGCTACATTCTTCCTGACAGCCTGCGAGGCGAGGCGGGCGGGTGCAGGCTCAGGCGGGCGGGGTGCAGGCTCTGCTCTGCTCTGGGCCGGGTCCTCTGCCAGCGCTGCTTTCCCAGCATCAAAGGGGACAATCTCATCTTCAATTTGTAACTTGGATTTTTCTCAGTTTCAAATCATAGGCTGACAAGAGGTTAAAGATTGACAGGGTATAACCCATCCTCTACTGAGCCCAGACTGTGACAAGTGAAAAGGAACAACAATAAAAGAGGTCGCAGTTTAGAAAGGGGGAAAAGAAACTGACCCGCAGCAAGTGGGAGAACCTGCGTGGTGAAACGGATCTTCAGATGACGCCCGTAACAGCAGCGGCTCTTCTCAAGCGCTGTCACTGCAGGCAGCGACAAATGGGGAGAGGCCGAGTGTTGCTGGTGTATTTTTTAGCGTGGTTGGTCTATTTTCTTTTGTTTTGTTTTTTTAATCAGGGCATTCACAAATGGTTCCAACTTATTTCTAAAGCTCCTTCCCTAAAAGAATTCACTGAATTCATAACCATTTCCACTGATAATAGAATTATTTGCAAGAGGGAACAAAAATTAATGAAATCAACCAGGTTCGCCCACTAGCATGGGAAAGAAAAAAATAAAATAAAAAGAGAACACACGGCACCAACACCTGAAATGAAGAGTTAATACTTTCTTGAATGCATTCTTTCAGGAATAGGTACATAAATGTGGCTCACATGGTCCCTGTCCACCCCAAATTTGTGGAGTTTTTACAGGCTAAGTTGCTCTTGTTTTGCCTTAATATCACATCTCTAAAACTAAGTATACCCCTAACTCCATGCTACTCTAAGTACTGCTCGAGGACCAGCAATGCCACTTAGCATCTGGTTACAAATGCAGAACCTCCTAATTCCCCGGCACCTACCGAGTCAGACTTACATTTGTACAATATCTTCAGGGGATTCACATGTACATTCAAGTCTGCTAATCACCATCTCATAAAATGTTTTATTTAAAAATCATTCAAGCAGCTGGCCAGTGGTAGTACAGTGGACAGAGCATCGACCTGGAGTGCAGAGGTCACCAACTTGATCCTAAACTCACCGGTTCAATCCCAGTCAGGGAACATATGAGAAGCCATCAATGAGTGAACAACTGAAGTAGAGCAACGAGCTCTCTCTCCCTCTCGCTCAAAATAATAATAATTATTACTATTGTTATTTAAGCCCATTTTAACAGCTCTCAGTCTTCCTTACACTGAGCTGTAATATTCTCTCTCATAAGTCTCATTTATGAATGCTTCCCTGGTAACTAGATAGAATACTCTCAGAAATAACTCCAATCTTAAGCTTGGTGTATAAATACTTTTTTAAAAAATTCGAAGTTCTTGTTTTTGATGTGTGCAATATTTGGGGGCAGGGGAGAATCTTTAAATTCATTATCAGCTTTCTAACATGCCACAGTCACTATTTCTGTTAATAATAATGTACACTACAAACAAAAATAAAAGCAGGTACCCATGTTAAATAAACAACAGTAACTGAGCAATAAACATGGCAATAAGATTCAAGTGAAAAACATTAAAAAATGTACAAAAATAGTCTCCAGGGACAAATTATTTGTAAAATTAGTCTTGCTGTGGAATATCTACTACACAATTCAGAGTGAGAACAACTACTTTCGTCTAACTCAGGGGTTAGGAACCTATGGCTTGTGAGCCAGATGTGGCTCTTGATGGCTGCATCTGGCTCGCAGACAAATCTTTAATAAAAAAAAATGTTAAAAATATAAAACATTCTCATGTATTACAATCCATTCATTTCCTACCACTCATGTTCATGGTTGCGGGTAGCTGGAGCCAATCACAGCTGTCCTCCGGGACAACACCAAATTTTTATTGGATAATGCCTATCGTACATGGGTCATTGTATGGCTCTCATGGAATTACATTTTAAAATATGTGGTGTTCATGGCTCTCTCAGCCAAAAAGGTTCCCGACCCCTGGTCTAACTGAAAGATAAATGGGACTTTCCCCAGGTGCCAGACTCTGTGCTCGGCATTTTATAAATATTATCACAATCCTTGTAAGAGGACACTGTTTAAATCTATGTCTTACTAAAGTTTAACTTACATATAGCCAACTGCTGAAAGCTGCTGAGGAGAGCTCAATGAATCTTTTACACTTGTATACATCCCTGTAAACCACTACCCAGAGCGCTTCCCAACCAGTCAGCCCCTTCCCAACGGTAACCACTATTCTGACTTCTAGCACATACACTGGCTTTGCTTGTTGACTGCAATTCACAGAAATGAAATTGTGTAGAATGTATCTTTCTGAGCCTGACCTTTAGACTAAATAGTTCTAGAGGATGTATGTGGACAGAGGAAAGGGAATGCCCTGCTAGGGAAACAGAATGAGGAAAATTGGATGGAGGAGAGTGCCTTAGCGCAGGGGTCGGGAACCTATGGCTCTCGAGCCAGATGTGGCTCTTTTGATGGCTGCCATCTGGCTCGCAGACTAAACTTTAATAAAAAAAATAGTAACATTAAAAATATAAAACATGCCCTGGCCAGTTGGCTCAGTGGTAGAGCGTCGGCCTGGCATGAAGGAGTCCCGGGTTCAATTCCCGGCCAGGGCACACAGGAGAAGCGCCCATCTGCTTCTCCACCCCTCCCCCTCTCCTTCCTCTCTGTCTCTTTCTTCCCCTCCTGTAGGCAAGGCTCCATTGGAGCAAGGTTGGCCCGGGCACTGAGGATGGCTCTATGGCCTCTGCCTCAGGTGCTAGAATGGCTCTGGTTGCAACAGAGCTGCGCCCCAGATGGGCAGAGCATCACCCCCTGGTGGGCATGCCCGGTGGATCCCGGTCGGGTGCATATGGGAGTCTGACTGCCTCCTCATTTCCAACTTCAGAAAAATACAAAAATAAATAAATAAATAAAATATTCTCATGTATTACAATCCATTCATTTCCTACTGCTCATATTCATGGTTGCAGATGGCTGGAGCCAATCACAGCTGTCTTCCGGGACAACACCAAATTTTTATTAGATAATGCGTAACGTACACGGTCGTTGTACGGCTCTCACGGAATTACATTTTAAAATATATGGCGTTCATGGCTCTCTCAGCCAAAAAGGTTCCTGACCCCTGCCTTAGAGCATGAAAGGTGGGCTGGTAGGGGACTTACAGGAAAGGAAGCTGGAAAGGTGGGCCTTCCAGCTGGACCAGTGGTGGCACAGTGGACACAACGTTGGCCTGGGACACTAAGGACCCAGGTTAGAAATCCCGAGATCACAGGTTTGATTGTGGAATCATCAGGAGGATCCCATGGTCACTGGCTTGAAGTCCAGGGTCGCTGGCTTGAGCGCCCCCCTCCATCAAGACACATATAAGAAGCAATTAACAAACAACTAAAAAGTGTCACAACTACAGGCTGATGCTTCTCATCTCTCTCCCTTCCTGTCTTTCTCTCTCTCAAAGGAAAAAGGAAGATGGATCTTTCAGATGATGGGTGGCCTTGACTGCCAGCAGAGAGTGTCTGGAGGTGTTTGAGGAGGGAAATGATAGAACTAAAGTGGTATGTCAAGGAATTCAACAACACAGTTTGCAAGAGGAGAATGAAGGAAGAAACTAGAGGCAAATGCAGGCAGTGGTCCAGGTGTGAGAGGGTTAAGGGCCACAGGGAAGGGGAGAGAGGCAAAACTCTGAGGGAGTCTCAATTTAATGCTCCACTATGGAGGTGGGAGTTGAGTGTTTCCCACGGCTCCAAGATGAGACTACTGAAAGAATGGCGGTAGTTCTATTCAAAAAAAATAATGAAGTCAGGAAGGAAAGCCAGTTTCAGGCAGGAAGATAAGTTCAAGGCAACAGTGAGCTAGCCATTTTGGTCACCAGCTAGTTGACAAATTAAAACTAAAGCTCAGGAGAAAAGATGTGGAGAGGTAGACAAGGGAGGTCAAGAACCAAGAACTACATGGGACTCCAGAAACCACGTATCTGCATCAAAGCAACTGGCTGACACCAGCGGGAAGAGAAGAAACCACCAAGAAACAGCACAAAGTACAGGGCTGAACTTTGCTAGGTACTCACATAAAATAAGAAAAATGAGTATGTAAAAAAGAGAGACAGGAACAGGAGTAGGATAACAACCAAAAGATCCTACTATGAATTTAGCAGCAATTCCTGCAATAGGCATTCAATTAAAAGCCACCTTTCACATGTAGAACATGGTCAATACTAAATTAAATTCTCCAAGAAAATACAAGGTAACTTCAGAAGCTTCACTGAGGACTCCTAGCATCATCAAGGTATTACTTTACAAATTACTGTCTGGGTAGCTAAGCTTAGTAAATTATTGTTTGGGAAACTAAATAGTAGCCTAGTACTTTGAAAGAGTTAATGGAGCTTCCAACCCATCTAATTTACTCCTAAAAAGTGCTTTTCATATTCAAGGCTCTAACACAATTGCCTATCATCAATGATGACTTAAAGGCAAGCCATTACACCTAGCATTCAAATTTCTGTACAAACTGGGTCTAATAGATTTTTACTTAGCATTCCTCACCATCATAAATTCTAGATCATTAACAACCAATTCACAGTGGTCCTTCCTCAAGAAATCCACTACAAACAAAACCTGAAAAGAGAAAGAAAACCAGAACCCCTGGGATTAATGTCTGGACAATAAGGGTGTTTGAAAACATGAGCCTGTGGGTCTGTGTAGTAAGTTATCCCACCAGCTGAGATTATAACTCAATCACCCCATTTTTCTTCTTTGCATTCACCTTCCCCCTTCACCAGACTATAACTTCCACCACATGACAATTGCTGAATTGCTTAAAACCCAGTCTTTGGGAGATATTAAATGAGAAGAATCCTTAAGATGAAGCATGATTGTTTTCTCTAAACGGTGAGGATAATATTAAAGGAAGAATGGAGCTTTTAACTTGAGGCTGGTTTTTACTGGCTCAAGTCACTGCCCATTGTGTTATCAATAATGGTATTTTATATTATTTCCTGACTGAACATACTCTATTAATAAAAAGCAAGTTTGCAAGTTCTATATGTAGCATTAAGTAGTGATTTTTAAAAAACAATAGAGAGAAAAGAACATGGAAGTATGCTAAAAGAGTAAATTTTCTTTCATTAAAGAAATATGGCTGAAAAGATGACTGTCAGCCGAACCTACTGTGGTAATCATTTCACAATGTATGTAAATCAAACCTTCATGTTGTATGCCTTAAATATATAGCAATGTCAATTATATCTCAGTAAAACTGGAAAGAAAAGGGAAATATAGCTGACTACTCCATTTTTCAAATTTTCTTTAATGATCATTTTTTGACTATAATATAAATTTAAAGTCAAATGTGATCTCATCAAAACTAGCAAGTCAACAAACCAATCTCCTGAACTGCCCAGTGCACTAAACATTAATACTTCACTAAAATGCGACTTTGGAATTCCTATTAAAAAGTCTGGCTTTTGGCCAGACTGTACTTTTTGGTACACATTTTCAAAGATGTTATTCTTGCTTTCCCATTCCTTTGAAAAAAAGCAACAACTAAAAGCTTATCTTTGTGCAAGCATAATTTTATGAGTAACACCTTCATTTGATAAATACTTTGAAAAGGAAGTATCACCAAAGATCTTCAGTTCAGACCTGTTATCTAATCTAGAAAAAAAAGTACCAGTAGATTTAGCTACATTTTCAAAATATTAGAGATTAAAAAATAAGGTAATTAGTCCTGGCTGGAAGCTCAGTTGGTTAGAACAGTGGTCCCCAACCTTTTTTGGGCCATGGACCTGTTTAATGTCAGAAAATATTTTCACGGACCAGTCTTTAGGGTGGGACGAATAAATGTATCACGTGACCTAGACAAGCATCAAGAGTGAGTCTTAGACGGATTTAACAGAGGAATCTGGTCATTTTTTAAAAATAAAACATCATTCAGACTTAAATATAAATAAAACGGAAATAATGTAAGTTATTTATTCTTTCTCTGCCGACCGGTACCAAATGGTCTGCGGCCCAGGGGTTGGGGACCACTGGGTTAGAGCATTGTTCCGAAATGCCAAAGTTGTGGGTTCTTTGTCAGGGAACATACAAGAGTCAACCAACGAATGCACAAGATGAGTGGAACAATAGGTCCATGTCTGTCTGTCTCTTTCTCTCCCTATCTTTCTAAAAGTCAATAAATGAAACTTAAAAGTAATAATGAGGTAATTAGAACTCTATGGGGCTATGTATGTTATTGTTAATACACTTACATACATATACACACACACACACACACACACACACACACACACACACACAGCATTCAAAGCCAAGAGGTACTGGCAGAAATCACACACAGAAAAATTCACATAAACCTCAGCAAAAAGGACAAGCATTCTGGTTTTCATTTTAATCTATTTTAAGTCCCATCATGGTATGAATAAATTTAATAAAAAATTTTAAACTTTTGCCCTGGCCGGTTTGCTCAGTGGTGTCTTGGGTTCAATTCCTGGTCAGGGCACACAGGAGAAGCGCCCATTTGCTTCTCCACCTCTCCCCCTCTCCTTCCTCTCTGTCTCTCTCTTCCCCTCCCACAGCCAAGGCTCCACTGGAGCAAAGTTGGCCCCGGCACTGAGGATGGCTCCATGGCCTCTGCCTCAGGAGCTAGAATGGCTCCAACCACAACAGAGCAACACCCCAGAGGAGCAGAGCATCAATCACCCCCTAGTAGGCGTGCAGGGTGGATCCTGGTCGAGCGCATGTGGAAGTCTGTCTGTCTGCCTCCCAGCTTCTCACTTCAGAAAAATAAAGAATTAAAAAAACTTTGTATTTACTAACTACAAATTAAATAACCAACCTATTCCTTAACTGCAGGGAGCTTATGCTTCCTCTCCCTCACTTTCTAAAGGTGAATCTGGGCAAAGAAACAGGGACATAAACAACCAAGGGACAGTGAATCTGAACATATTCTCTAGCATTTAAAGTAGTCATTTGCAAAAAAACTAAAGCTCTGTACAGAGAAACTTTTGAAAGGAATATAAGAAAAATAAAAGATTTCAAAGAAAATTTGAAAAGCCATTTCTCTTTCTGACTAGTCTCATTTCTAGGGACAAGAAAAGAATTTAAGCTCAACACATAAAACTCATTAATACAGATCCCTTAGGGGTTAAGTGTATTAATTGGATGAGGGAAGATGGACAAGCAATATTCATGGCAAATGTAAAAGACAATGAAATTCATAAGCCGTATAAAGGATTATTTCAAACACCCATGGAGGGATACTGATCTTCAATTACTAATATAGCTTTTTTAACACTCATGTTTTTCTACATAAATCATTTAAAATTTTTATTTTTTTTATTTTTTTAAATTTAGTGAGAGGCAGGGAGGCAGACAGACTCCCGCATGCGCCCAGACCGGGATCCACCCGACAAGCCCACTAGGGGGCGATGCTCTGCCCATCTGGGGCCTTTGCTCCATTGCAACCAGAGCCATTTTTATTAACACCTGAGGTGGAGGCCATGGAGCCACCCTCAGCGTCCAGGGACCAACTCACTCTAATTAAGCCATGGCTGCAGGGGAGGAGTAGAGAGAGAGAGAGAGAGAAAAGAGAGGGAGAAGCGAGAAGGTGGAGAAGCAGATGGACGCTTCTCCTGTGAGCCCTGACTGGGAATCCAACCTGGGATGTGACCTGGCCAGGCCAGGGCCTAAATGTTCTTTTAATGTCATCTCAATTAAAAGCACGGGCATGATTTACACAGCCCCAACACACCACCTTTGGCCACTGGGTGCCAAACATTTTAAGGCTTTTCCAGGGTCTGTACCAGAGATTTGGGAGTAGATTAACATTTCATCCTTCTTAGCTGACATACGTAAAAAAAGACAGTCCAAATTCAAAACAAAAAGCCGTACTACCAAACTCATCTATTTGATAAGCAAAGGTCCCAATTAAGAGGTAACTGTGTGTGGGATGAGTAAGGAGTGACTGTGAACATTGCATACACAAGCACACACCACACACACTGACTCACCCACTCACACTCTGCTTCCTCAGTGACTCAGCTACACAACTGTTAGGCCATTTCCCCAGTTTTAATTGAAGGTATTAGCTATGAACCTTTATGTCTCTCGACTTCTTTCTAGGCTGACGCCTTTTATTTGCATTTAGACTTCTCCCGGCACATGCTTAAGATAAAGCTGTAATTTCTAGAAGGTAATGAGAAGAAATTATCTATTCCCAAATAAAGTAGGTTAGATGTGCCTTTTGGCAGTCAATGCTCTTAATGTCAATGGCCATTAGGTCAAAACATGTTTGCTATTTAATCCAATCCAATCCAATCCAAACCAGACCAAAACCCTAACTGGTCAAGTAATCAAAAATAAATAAAAAATAATAATAAAATAAAATGTTAAAGTACAGAATATTTTAAAGTGATATATATGCCTTAACCATTTACCTTAAAATTTTACATATAAATGTGCTTGAGATAAAGTAAAACCTTTCTCTGTGTGTGTGTGTGTGTGTGTGTGTGTGTGTGTGTGTGTGTGTGTGTGTATTTTTCTGAAGCTGGAAACGGGGAGGCAGTCAGACAGACTCCCGCATGCGCCCGACCAGGATCCACCTGGCACGCCCACTAGGGGGCGATGCTCTGCCCATCTGGGGCGTTGCTCTGTTGCGACCAGAGTCAGTCTAGCGCCTGAGGCAGAGGCCATGGAGCCATCCCCAGTGCCTGGGCCATCTTTGCTCCAATGGAGCCTTGGCTGCGGGAGGGGAAGAAAGAGAGAGGAAGGAGAGGGGGAGGGGTAGAGAAGCAGATGGGCGCTTCTCCTGTGTGCCCTGGCTGGGAATCGAACCCAGGGCTTCCACACGCCAGGCCAATGCTCTACCACTGAGCCAACCGGTCAGGGCTAAAACCTTTCCATTGAGGCAAGGCCTTTCCTATAAACCTATGAGGCACCGTCACCGAAAACTTACAATTCTGATTTTAGAGTGCAGGAAGAGTCGATCCAACTACAGAATTCTTCGTGCTTTCCTCCAACCTTGTAGAGGGGTCTGACCACAGCAATTTAAGTCTTTCCAAAGTGTTCAGTTTAGTTTTCCTGTAATTATTTCACTGATATTTAATGGGTTCACTTAATAGCTAATTTTTATTAATCAGGAAAACGAGTACAATTACACAAACATATCTGAAAGAACACAACTGACTTCCAAGAAGAATACAAATAAAACGGACGCTCTGAGAACTGACAGTGGCCCGGGCAGTCCCAGCGCCAGAGCGCGAGGCACTGAGAGAACGAAGAGCCGGGTGAGCGTGTGCACTGGGGCAGAGCCGCTCCAGCAGACACCGGTGCGACCAAGGTGACCACAACCTCCCGTGCCAAAGGGGACGACTACATATGGGATGGATTTTGTAAATGGTTGGTTTATGTTGAATGAGATACAATAAACCTGAATTGTTGCAACTTCCACTAAAAAATAAAGACTTGCCAGCCAAGAAGCACTAATATTAACACTTTAAATGTGTAAGAGTTGAATGTTACTTGTTCCTACAGGTCAATCTTCTGGAAAATCTAAATAGTGATATATATATATATATATGTATATATATATATATGCATGTATATACGTGCTAATTAATTTGCACGTATGACCGCACATAACTGTCAATTATCTCCTAATTAGCTTGATGCCAGATATTTTCATTCTCCTAGGCTTTGGAATACATGTTATAGTCTGTATGTAGTTTTCTTAGTATATTCATCTCCCTTTGTGTTCTTTTTACCTACATTAGAATTGACTCAGATGCCTTCAGCCCAGAGTCATACTGATACTAGGCAAGGACACCAAACCCCCAGCATCAATAAAAAGGCAGACAGACACACAATCTATACTGCAGATACCTAAAAGGTAACACTACTTAAACACCACAAGTGCTTTGAAATGTCCTAACAGGCAATACTGGCTCTACACCAGACAGCTCTTCATTTGCTCACATATTTGTAAATATAGTACTACTGTCATCCCTAAAAACAGTCCTACATAGAACAAACTACACCCCACTGCATTAAGATGTTATTTTTTTCCAGACAGAAACCAAAAGTGTCTATATTTAACATCACAGAGAGCAAAACAGCTATAAGTTAACGCCTTTCTAAAATCCAACTGGTTCCTGTTTGACACAAACTCTTTGCCCTGGTTCTGAAACTGCTTCAGGAATGCAGATTTTGCTACGAATAATCACATCTGTTGAATGCCATAGAAACCTGGGGTCTGTTTCCAGAAGTTAAAAACTGGGACATAGTTCTTGATTTACTAAAACTCAGATAAACAAAACTGGGTAGAATGTTCATCACTTTCGCAAAAAAAAATGTGATTTGACATTTTTAAAACTGAAATGTATACTCTGAGTTTGTAACAGTCAAGGAACAGGCATCCCCAGGAAAAGAGATTATGTTTAGTTTTAACATGCTTTCAGATGAACAAAACTGGCAACTCAAACTTTCCAGTGCTTATTAATATTTTTATCAACTATTAGCCAGTCCTCATTTTAGTCACAAAACCACACTGTAGAAAAAAGCTCTACAAGTCAACAGTACATGTCTATAGGAGTAAATTTAAAAAAAATAAAACTCACTGCTTGATCGTATGATTGTAACTCCTGATCAAGGAACCAGTGGATCTTTTTCAGGATATTTTTAAGATAATACCAATCTGTTTGCAGATGCTCAGTTACAAGTCTAAACAGTCCAGCAGGTCACAGTTGGTGCTTGCGAACTTAACAGTATTGCTATCAGCAGTATACATATGAACAACTCCCTGGCTCGACGGCTCCCTCCTCTCAGGTGGAAGTGATGGGGACAGGGCCTCCACCTTTCCAGCATTATCAATGATCCAATTCCAGCGACAGCACTTCTCCGTTTTCCTCTACACACCATCCTCTCCCACAGCCAGCCCTGGGAGGCTGCGCCTACCACTCTGAATCTCTTCCCTGCCTGGCCCAAAATACAGCCTCCGCCTGCTGAAATTCTACCTGGACTTCAGTGCTCCTCTTATGCATGGGTCATATTTTTCCTAGTGCTTCCAACCCAATGTCACTTTCCTAGTCCCTGAAATCCAAGGTAATCAATGCCCTTTACATTCCTCTCTACTCACTTGCCCATAATATTTAAATATCAGTTGTTAGCCTCTTAAGGGAGAGACTGTGGTCGTGTCATTATCGACTATAACTACTGAAGGAATAACATCACTGATGACCAATGGAGATGCAGGGCTGGCAAAAATAACCAAATGTGTAAAAAGATGTCACAAATTATACCAAAAGTGCTGCCAACATTAAACACTAAGAGATGTCTCCTAACCTCAGCTGACAAGTGTTTTAAAGCTGGTACGCAAAACCTAATCTAGAACAGTGATTTTTCAACTGGTGTGCCACAAAACATTTTCAAACATGCAATACCTGAATACCTGACTGTTTAGGGCACTGGCCTCTTTTCTTTCAGGTGGTCAAATTTAAAAATGACAACAGCCAACACAATAGCCGTGCAATGTGAATGCCCTCTCTTGAACCACAAACGTATAGGTATTAGAACAGAGTTGCATCTTATTGGTCACATCACATAATACAGTTGCGTCTGATTCGTTAATTCTTGTCACCAGAAATCTTTATATACAGGTTTAGTCACCTGATTTTTTTAAAAAGTCACTTTGAAGCAAAAAAGGGTAACTGCTGTTTTTTTTTTTTTTGTTTTTTTTTTTTTGGTAAATCAAAACTATACCTATGTTTTTTGTCAGATCGGCAAAAATTACAATATACTTTTTGGTGTGCCGCAGGATTTCTGTAATTAATGTGTGCAATGAGATGAAAAGGGTTGAAAATTGCAGATCTCGAATATGTATACGGGCTGAGCAATAATAAAATGTTCTGGAATAATAGAAAAGACATTCTGACATGATATACAGTGGAATTTACAGAAAGGCACTGTCTACCTAACCAAAACATTGTAAAAACAGTTTTTCCAAATGTTAGATAGCAAGACAAACTGTAAAAACTTAAGAACAAAATAGCATCTACACTTGCACAACCAACGTGGTTTCAAACATACCAAATTGACTATTTACCAAACTGAGGTTATATCACCATTCAACACCGAGACTATACCACACCCATCCTGTCACCTGAAGCTATCTAGCCTAAAAAAAACTTTCAAAGAACAGCAACATTTCAGAAGCAGTACTGCAGATTCTGTCAGCTTATGATAAGGAAGTTTTTAACTGACCACATATTATGTTTACTCTTCGGAAGGACAGGGGAGGAGATAGGGTGAGAAAAACCTGAGGCAAGGTGTGGAAATAAATGTCCATGCCAGACTCTGTCCTTGCCAGTACTCCCCTGTCCCTCCGTCCCTCCCAAGCCATGCTCCATCTTAGTGTCCTTCCTTCATCTACACTTGATAAAAAAAATCCTATCTGATCACATCCCGGCCCTGCTTAACTCCTTGGGGGCTTTCTTTTACCATTAGGTAAAGCTCAAGTTTATACAAGATACTCAAATCAGAGCCCCACCTACCTCTGCAGCTTTGTCTCATCCTGCCATTCCCTCAGACTCTATAGTCAGGCTCCCAAAATATACTGTGCCCACAGGCTCCATTAATCCCTCAAACTTCATTTGAGTGAGGTCTTCCTGTCTCTCCTGACCAGAGGTCACTCTTGCCTCCTGCAAGTCCCCCCTGTGCCTGGCCAAGCTTCAGTCTCAGAAGGAGACATATGGTGCTGAAACTGCAAGGAATCTAAAACTGAGAAACAAGGACCATGTTTCCTTGCCCTCCACCCAGAGTAGCTAGCACAATGCTGGAGACGCCGCAAGCAGTCATACAATGTGATGCCTACATCAGTGCTGCAATTTCTGGACTACTGTAACAGAGGCAGATAACTATCCATCCTAATCACTACATACCAGCTCCAGAAAACCTACATTATTCTTTAATGTCAGGTACTGTACTAGGCACAGTGGGTGGGTGGGTGGGTGGATAAGTGAATGCATGGGTGGATAGATGGGAAAGGGAGAGATCAAGTTGGTATTGCCTCCACTCTCAGCAAATTTAAATCAAGCGAAGGAGTCTATAACCCCAAATACAGAATTCAGTACGTCCTCATTCCACATTATTTACAATACATATAGATCATAAGTCCCTACACATTCATTGCTTTTATTTTCATCCACTAGTTGACCTCCTTTGACTACTAAAGTCATATCTGTTGCCCTTGGGTGTTCTCCAAGTTTTATATCCTTCTGATACTTGGCAACATAAGGGTGAACCAGAAGGGCCAATAAATGAAATCTCAATTTTAGTGGTAGAATAAACTATAGCAATAGACTAAGCCAACATCTTCATTTTATAGAAGAAGTGACCCAAGACCAAGAGACAAATTAGGTGAACTGCTTGAGGGCTCCCAGCAGGTCTTCAGCTGAACCATATTTAAAATCCAGATCTCCTAAATCTCAGCTCCATTCTCTTTCCTTCTCTCTTGCCCCTTACCTGATAAGTAAGGTGCCCCAAGACATGCTCAATTCAGCCCAAAGTCATACGAAATGCTGAGCTCGTGCTTCTTGGGACAGAGGAGATGAGAAAAACCAAAGGCAACAAGGTAGTATCATATAATCTCATTACCAAATGCTTCCTTCAGCTGCTAACATTTTCAGCATTTGTGGTAAATAGAATTGTCGGTCTTGCCTGTTCCCATGTAGGTATCTCCGTGGCCTCTGGCTGGCTGAAGTACACTTCCTACCCGCCCCCCTCCACTGCAGACTTGGCTACTGAGATATGTTAGTGAACTGACACCAACAGAGCTTAAAAGGAACTTGCACATCTGACACCACCATGAGACGAACAGATCACTACTTAACTTCCAGGCTGGGCCTCCAAGTAAGAAACCTTGAGCTTCCCCAAGCAACTTCGTGCAGTACATGTGAACAAAAAACAAATGCTTATAGGGATATAAGCCACTGAGATTTTGAGGTTGTTATGCAGCAAAAGCTGACTAATATGACGTCCTATTCTTCAAGTCAAAAGTGCTAATTTCTGGTCATCTGTCACTATTGTATCCCCTCAGAGGATTAGTTAGCTCCCTGTTAAACAAAAACTTACTCTTTTTCACTTCTGTTTTACTAATTTCTCAAGACCTTTTTTTTTTTTTTTTTTTTTTTTTTATTTTTTCTGAAGCTGGAAACGGGGAGAGACAGTCAGACAGACTCCCACATGCACCCGACCGGGATCCACCCGGCACGCCCACCAGGGGGCGACGCTCTGCCCACCAGGGGGCGATGCTCTGCCCCTCCGGGGCGTTGCTCTGTTGCATCCAGAGCCACTCTAGCGCCTGGGGCAGAGGCCGAGGAGCCATCCCCAGCGCCGGGCCATCTTTGCTCCAATGGAGCCTCGGCTGCAGCTGTGGGAGGGGAAGAGAGAGACAGAGAGGAAGGAGAGGGGGAGGGGTGGAGAAGCAGATGGGCGCTTCTCCTGTGTGCCCTGGCCGGGAATCGAACCCGGGACTTCTGCACGCCAGGCCAACGCTCTACCACTGAGCCAACCAGCCAGGGCCTCAAGACCTTCTTTTATTTGAATTATCTCCCAAAAAGAACATGACTCCAAATTAAAATGTCATCTCTAAGTGTTTTACCGATTCTGAAGTTAGATATTATGTGAGAGAAAAATAAAGCCTTTCAGTATCACCTCACGAAATGCCACCTTCTCCCGTCACAGCAGTAAGATTTCTCACAATCATAGTTCATTTATTAAAGATCATTTTCAGCTTATACAATGGATCTTTCAGATAGGCAGGGAATAGACTGCCTTAAAATACCCTTAGCTGGAATAAAAAATAAAATACACTGATTTTATTATCTTTTTAAAGTTCTACTTAATGTAAATATCCTTCAATTTAGCAAATTCCTTATTCTAGCATATAACTTAATGTTAAAAACTACTCTGATTTAATTATCAATATCTTCTGTAATTTCTTAAGCTCGGTAGACTTGAAATAATATTACATTTGATGACATGGGGATGGACAAGTTGGGGGGCACACATTACAGTGTACAGAAGATGTGTTGAATAATTGTGCACCTGAAACCTGTACAGTTATGTTAACCAGTAACACCCCTAATAAATTCAATTTAAAAAAAGAAATAAAATGGTTAATGGAAGAAAACTGCAAGACTGGTGGCATAAAAGTTTTTTAAAAGCACATGCAATCCCGTCACCTGGAGGGGAGAAGGACAGACTGGGAACCTAGGCTTCTTTTTCCTCTGCTTGCCATGGCAAGGGTACTTCGTTCCCTTTCTTTATTCTCCTGTCTTATGAAATGAGAAGGATATCACTCCTTTTGAAAGTATGCCATTTCCATGTTTCATATATCAGTATTATATGCCTGGTGTATGTACAGAATTATGCGTGAATACCTGTTAGTTTGAGTCCACTTGGCAACACTACAGAAAACACAGGTTTGAAGGCATCTATCTTTTGATGTCAAGTTAGTGCTATCTCCTTAGGAATATAAAGGCTGATCTGTCCATTTTGGACTACAGACAGTTAACCAGCATTTGACTGAGAAAACCAAATCAAACATTCCCCCGTTTTTGAACCCAAACCAGTAGAATAGCACTGTCTGTGGAGAAGACTGTGTTTGCATATATCCAAACTGATGCCTGAAGATAGTCTTCGGGGGAAAAAAATCCCTCAAGGCCCAGAGTTCTTAACCTAGAGCCTATGGATAGAACTAAAGGGATTTAGTAAACTCAGGTAAAGGGAAAAGCCAAACATTTTTATTTTTACTAACTTCTCATTGGACCTAGCATGTCTTTCAATTACGAAAACCGACCATGTAGCAGTGTCAGCCACACCTGTGACTCCACACCAATGGAACTCGGGCACCTTCACAACACAGCTGCTGTCAAAAATTCAAAATATCACTTACTTATGATGGTTAACTACCTCAAAGTTACGTTGACTCACTACTAATCTTGTATTGATAAAGAAAGCACATCTATTACCGTGTGACAAATCTGACCACTGTCCTTTACTGTAACTGGTTTTCTCTGCAATCCCACATGTTGCTATTAACTGCTGGGTGTGGGGAGGAAGAGCAGTACACTGGGGAAAGGGGTAGGAGATGACCATGTATGTCTGTAACGGCGGAATTAAAAAGTGGTAATTATGATGAGGCATCTGTCTATTTGGCACCATCTAAAACTGGCAAGTAATAATTGTACAACAAGGGGGTATTTAATGTGTGAGGTTAAGGACATTGTGCCAGAAAACCTAAAGCATCCATGCTGTAAAACACAGTAATAAGCAGGTAATTCTCAACCCAGCTTCCAAGTCCCTGCCCTAACCTGCTCCTTATGGTTATGATTTTAAAACATCCCAGTGTCAGCAGGTTCACTGTGAGTCAGACCTGAAATAATAAATGGCTTATTTTCCATCCTGATGGAGGAAATACATCATAGCTCATTGTGGCTCACTTAACTGAGGCTGTTTTTACAGGAAAATATAAAAATAAGTCATCCTGCCTTACCATTTTAATTTGACTTTTTTTTCCTTACAAAGCTCTGTATTATAATCCACTTTGAAAAGAAAAAGCATGTTTTTCAATATAAACTATAAAAACAATACCTCACAAATATCTAGAAGGAAAAATAATATAAACAGTCAGAAAGAAAATTAGGTTTTGACCAACAAACACCCTGGCAGGTCAAGATAACCAATTAAATACATTCACTTCAAGATAAAGTACTGCTTATTTAAACAGTCAACCACATGATAATGCTGTTAATGACAGCCAGAATCTTTCACTGTCCTTTGTTAAGTTGCCACGTTTTCTAAAACTAAACATATTTATACAAAAATACATACATATATTCCAGAATTCCAAGTCTTAGTTATTATAAGCTCTCAACCAAAAGTTAGGGGGAAAGGGACATCATCAAAAATGAATGCTTATTCACTGACATCTACACTTGCACGTAGACTACAAAACCCTTCATGTCCGCAGATAAAATTACTAGAATGAGTGAGAAGTTATAGAGAACAGTTTGTTCTTGCTATTTAAATACATTCTACGGGACCTTACGGGTTCTAAAGACCACTTCAGAATGTACCCAAATTTGTGATACTGTGGATTCTGTACATTTAAAAATAAAAACTGTTTTAACAAGACATCATCACTGTAGCCTATATTAGGTGCATACAGTATATATTTCAGAATATGACCAATTAACTTAGCATATAAGGTTCTCGGTGTTTAATACAAAGACAAAAAAAATCTGTCGATTTATTACATGAAGAGAATTAAAGCCATCCTTCTTTCCTATCTCTGTGAAATAATAGTGCTGACAGGTAATAAAACCTGCTAGGAGTTCCCACTGACTTACCTCCCCATTTCCCTTCTCATTTGACTCTTCTTGTGCCCCTAAGCATTAATGGGGAAAGAACACATATCGGCAAACAGAAGTTGTATTCTAGTGTGGTGGTGTTCTCCTTTTCAAGTACTAATGAGTTTAAAAAGCAGAAACGCTGCACTCTCAAGAGCCCTATCTTCCTCTCCCCCCTCCCCCCCCATCACAGCTCTAGCGTTATCAACAGTTAAAAAAAAAAAAAAAACAACTAAAACCTGGGGGCAAAGTTTTATTCTGCCTGCTGAGGTCATTACCAAGGACAGGATCTATCCTAGGCTCTTAGAGGCCAGTCAGAGAAGGCACTGCACTTCAAGTTCCAAGTCGCCATCTTCAGTTTCTTCACTGTCGTACAGTGGAGACCTGGAGTCTCACAGACAAAATCTGGGCTTCAGCACCTCTCCAGTAAGGTTCTGTAAAGCTCAAACCACACAGAGTATAACAGGCACACAGCACAGCACAGCACAGCACAGACACTCAAATATCAAAAGAATGTGCTGTTTATGAAGAAAAATATGTCCTAGGGCCTCCATGCATCTTTGAAATTAAGTATCAGGATGATAACTTAGGCCTTCAATCTTAAGGAAAAAAATGGAAGGAATTCTTGATACCTATATATGTATGTGTGTTACACATACATTCACACACACAAGTTCAAGTACATCTAAGAAGATTTCTTTGGAAAAATGAGTTGACCCTACAACTTCAATGGCCAAAAAATTTTAAAGTCCCAGGCAAAAAATTTCTCATCAGTTTTCTTAAGTCAATTCCATTACTGGTATATCAATTGATCTTGACTCTTAATGGCAACTTTTTAAAGAGGAAATGACCCACAAACTCTACTTCCCTTTCCCCATACTTCTTTTGTCAGCAACACAAAGCCAATGAACTAAAACCAGCCACAATTTTAAGAAATCTGCTAGATGATCCCAAGTATTTGAACTTTGAGATTCTGGTTAAAAAGAACACCTAGGTATGTAAACTCTTATTTCTCCATCAGAATTATCACTAGGTCAATGAAACACAGTCTTTTGTGGGGCAGCATGTGTGCTGGCGGCAGGGTTTGTGTGAGGAACAGTTAGCAGTAGAGAGAGTGGCCTGACCAGGCAGTGGCTCAGTGGGAAGAGCACCGGACTAGAACACAGAGGACCCAGGTTCAAAACCCCGAGGTCGCTGGCTTGAGCGTGGGATCATAGACATGACCCCACGGTCGCTGGCTTGAGCCCAAAGGTCGCTGGCTTGAACAAGGTGCTCTGCTGTAGCCACTAGTCAAGACACATATGAGAAAGCAATCAATGAACGAAGGAGCTGCAACAAAGAATTGATGCTTCTCATCTCCTTTCCTGTCTGTCTGTCCCTATCTGTCCCTCTCTCTGTCTCTGTCTCAAAAAAATAAGTAGTAGAGAGAGTGAAAGGTCAGTGGCCTGTCATCTCTCTCCTCCTTAGACACAGAAGGATGTTAAATAGTTACATGTGGTTTGCAAGAGACCTCCTCCTCCCTTTACAATCTCCTCCAACTGTTCCCCAATCTAAATCCATTTTTATTTTCAGTTTGGTGTTTAAAGAAAACGAAGTTACCACACAAAGAAGAACTTTAAGTCTGAGACTCTAGTCACATCAAAGTCTAGAACTTCAAAGTGGCAGTTCCCACAGCAACAGCAACTCGGCTCCCATCGGCAACTGGAGTGTTACTGTATATGGTAGTCTCTCTGATTTAAGACCTTGATACGTGTGTGGGCAGTGCGGCCAAGTCACAGGCACTATGAATTTGAATTTCCTGCTTCTCACTTGGTTGAGTTTAGTGGGCCGTAAGCATCTGCATTTAAAACAGGTCCCCAAAGAGGAAGCACTTTCAGGTCACTTGAACAAACATGAGCTCAGGCCACAGCAGAACCACCTGACTGACTGCTGGGAGCCGCTTTCTCAGTTCTGTGGTCGTTCGTCAGGATCCTGCAGCCAGGGTTGGCAGGACAGTTCATAAGAAGTCAACTTGGACCTTCATGGTAAAAATGGCTCATTTTTCTAAGAGCTTGTGAAGATCTTTAACAGACAGAAGAGAAAGTATAACAAGTTCTTCCTTAAGAGGAAAAAAAAGAGAATGAAATAAACTAGCATCTAACTCAGCATCTGAACTAGTGGCAGTTACCTCTTCTCTACCATAGTGGTTTCCAAAGGTATTTTCCAGCACTTCTAGTTCCTGATTTCAGTGGCCACTCTGTTTCAGGAATAAGAACAAAATTCAACACAGAGACAAATGTTGGAAAAGTCCCAAGGAACGAACTTGGAGCCAGTGGTTAAGTGAAAGCTCCCTGGGCCTTGCTAGGACGCTTCTAAAAGTCAAACTGTTTACTGTATGCTCGGTCCCCACCAGCGACAGCCTTCAGTGACTGAAAATGTCGGGGCTGGATATATACTAACCACAAGGATCAGTGCCGACTAGACGCTGAGTCCACTTCAGAAAGGCAAGAGCGCTGCCAGGAATATGACCCTCAGTTTCAAAGCACGATCCTACAACGTGATGGTACCACACTGACCTCCTCTGAACATGCTATCAAGACCCAAAGTACAAGGAGTTGAAACTATAGTTAGTCCACCTCATTTTGCAAATAAATAAGAAAACTAAGAACTGAAGGACAAATTCTTATACAGAGGGTTTTTCGTCAGTGAAAATGATGCTGGAAGAACTCAGTTAGTGGAAGACCCAGGCCGTAGGCCTTGCGGAGAAAAAGCACATATATAGTAACAACCCTGTTGTCTGCTGGCCAGTCTGCCAACAACCTCAGCTGTTTAGAAAACATTTAGACTATTTGGACAAACATGAATCAGAAATTAAGAGCCAAAGGAAATGATAAAAGCAGAGTACTAATTTATGCAGCACAGAGACCCCACCTCAGACCCTCCTGTAGAGCCTACTGGATTTTAACGTTGTACAAAATAAGGGCAGTTATTCAACACGCTCTGTTATACAGGGTCTCCTGAGAACTTCATTCCATCCAGGCTTGCAGACCATTTTTAAGTGTCTAGGACACCAACCAATACACAGTTACAAAGAGATATTTCAATAGCTCCAGAAGGCATTATAAGACAGAAAAGGAGGATGTTCCCAATGACCGCCCCTGGAGTCACCCTAGTAAGGCAGAAAGCAACAGTGAACTCAGAGGTACAAGAAAAATACATTCATGCAAAAAGCACTTGCTGAGCACCTACTATGTCCTGGTTCAAAGGAATGGACAAACCAGACAAAATTCTTGTCCTTGTGGAGCTCATGCTCTAGAGGGGAGATGACAAGCAGAAAAATAAAGCAGAGGTGAGTGGGTGGGACATATTGCCGATGGCTAGGGCTACACTATCAACAGAGCAGTCAGAGAAGGACACATGAAAAAGTGACATATGCTTAAAGGAGGTGAGGTGAAGGAAGTCAGCCAATCACATACCTGCAGAAGAGCATTTAAAACAGAGGCAAATGATAATAAGAATAACCAAAGCCCTAAGGTGGAAGGATGCTTTGCCTGCAAGGAGGTCAATGTGATCAGAGGATTATGAAAAAGAGGGGAAGGAGATCAGGGAAATGACCGGGGATCAGACCAGGCAGCCTCCTAAGCCCCTGGAGCAACCTCATCCTTTACATTGAGGGAGCCAGGCAGCGGGGGTAGGCTCCCAGCAGAGAATCTCTGGCCCTGCAGGCAACAGGCTGGAGAGAAGCAATGGGCCAAAGCAGGAAGCCAATTAGAAGACATGGCTAATAACTGAGGAGAAACTGTACAGCTCAGACCAGGGGCAGCAGTCAAGAAGGTGAGAGGTGGAAAGAAATCTGGATATATTTTAAAGGTAGAAAAGTCAGAATTTCCTGATTAAGTAGTATGTTGGATGGGAAAGGAAAAGAAAAAGGTCTTCCTGAATTAAAAAATGTTTTAAAGTTATTTGGACTATGTACTTATATGGAACACCAATATCTGGTAGCCCGTATTGAAACAAGAATACTGCACACACAACAAAAAATTGTCAGAGATCTCTGCAGAGATTTGAAGAAAACATGCAGGAAAGATGGAAACATTGATTAAAAAAAGACACGAGTCAAAACAGGCACCTCTAGAAAGTTCTGCAGGGGAAATGAGTCTTGAAGATGAGACAGTGTGGGTCTTATGAAGAGGCTGGGGGGAAGAATTTTGGAAGAGGCTCAGTAAAGAGCAAAATGCACATGGAGAAGTGCAAAAGGTCCATCAGTAGAGTGACTGGTAGGAGCAGCAGAAAGGTCATTTCCTAATGGGGATTACTTGGTAGCACCGCAAAACTATGAGAGAAATGTTACTTATTACAACAGGTTAAGTGTTACAAGCTAGTACACAGCCTGACCTGTGGTGGCGCAGTGGATAGAGCACCAACCTGGAATGCTGAGGTCGCAGGTTTGAAACTCAGGGCTTGTCCGGTCAAGGCATATACAAGAGAAGCAACTACTACGAGTTGATGCTTCCCGCTTCTCCCCCACCCCCTTTCTCTGTCTCTCTCTCCTCTCTCTAATAAGTCAATAAATAAAACTTAAAAAATAAAAAGAAGCTAGCACAGGGGGCAGAACCAGATTGAAGTGCAGGGGGAAGATGAAGCTTTGTTTCCATGCTCCATTAGGGTAGATGCCAGGGGAAAGAAACACAATAGTAAGATCTGAAAAGGAGACCTATGGAATGAAAAGAATAAATTGGCACTAAGTGGCAGTTAGATGGGGGAACAGGTGGAAAAAGTAGCAACTAACCCCGAGGGCCAACTTCAACTCATTGGTGGCAGTTTCTTACAAGAAAACACTGCTCACAAAATCAGGGGATCAGGGGATGTGCAGATACTCCAGTACTTTCAGCCTTTTGTACTGTGCATTTCCACCAATGAAATAAAAGTTGGTTTTGCATCTCATTTGCATAATCAAACAACTTTCTTTGACTTGTTTGCTTTTCTGATGATCTCGTTTAATAGAAAGAAAAAAAACAAATGTTTTTAATCGCTTCATATTCGTTTTGAAATATCCCCTAATTTTTGTGAGCAATAAATAACTGAATAGACCTTTAAGATATTATACAAAAGTATTCGTTCCCTGCATAGAATCCAAATAGGACGATAGGAGGAGAAACAGTATTTTTAAGGAACAGTCTACCCCTAATGAATAAGGGAATTAAAAAGATGAAAGGGTCTTAAGAATGTTTATGACTAAAAAGACAAGAAAGGCGACTTAGCAGAGTTCAGATTCTTTTGACAGCAAAGAAGACCAGATAAAAGGTCCCTGGTGGCCTGACCTGTGGTGGCACAGTGGATAAAGCGTCGACCTGGAAATGCTGAGGTCGCCGGTTCGAAACCCTGGGCTTGCCTGGTCAAGGCACATATGGGAGTTGATGCTTCCAGCTCCTCCCCCTCTTCTTTCTTTCTCTCTCTCTCTCTCTCTCTCTCTCTGCCTCTCCCTCTTCTCTCTAAAATGAATAAATAAAAAAAATTAAAAGGTCCCTGGTATCCAAGGGCAAGACAGGGAAGTCAGTTCCAGCCCAGACCGAGTCACAGCACACAGGCCTCAAGGACAACCCCACTGCCATCCCACCACCTCATATCTGGGTGAAGGAACAAAGGGAAAATATCAAATGAGTTGAGGGGGAAAGAAGGGGAAAAGATCAGGACCTGAAAAGAGGAGAAAAAGAGTTATTTTAACAATGTTAAAACATAACTAAGAAGAAAGCAAAAGCATAAACAGGATTTAATTAATTCCAGAGTTCCTAAGCAATCAAAGCATGGGCCTCCTATGCCAAACACAGGCAGAACAAATGAGATATATTATAGGTTCAAGTCTCTGGAGAGAATGAAAAGCTCTCGAGTGTCAAGCCTAGGATCATAATGAGCAAGAAGTGAAGAAATCTAGTTCTCACACAGACTTTAGGCCACTGAACAAATAATCAACCACCTCAGCTTCATTCTTTTGTTGGCAAAACAGAAATTAACATGTGACATGCCTGTCAAAACTACCTCATCTGCATTTTCAGTATTCTTTCCAGAGTAGTTCCAAGACTTAAGAACTTTAGACGTACATGTATAAATACCAATTCATGATAAAATGAACACTCTTCATTCTTCCAAGCTCCCCAGAGCTGGAGCTGGGTTCATACTATAGAATGAGGTTTTGTCAGGTGATGAAGGCAGAAGAAGAGTAAATGTCTTTTTATTGAAGAGCAGAGTTACGAATCTGAGAATAGTCAAATAAACGTAAAACTAAGAGGTTTAACCTGACCTGTGGTGGTGCGGTGGACCAAGTGCTGACCTGGAATGCTGGCGTCGCGGGTTTGAAACCCAGGGCTCGCCTGCTCAAGGCACATGAGAAGCAACTACTAGGAGTTGACGATTTCTGCTCCTCCCTACCCCTGTAAATCAATAAATAAAATCTTTAAAAAAAAAAAAAGAGGAAGAGCCTCAAAGACAGACATGGAGTTTGATATTTTTAATTAACTACATTATCTACCTAAAATATCCAAACCTTAATTTCTACATTACTTACCTTGTATAGATGGGGCATACCTTCCCATTTAGCACAAAATAAGTACTCGGTGAAAGGTAGTTATCTCATTAGCTCATCTACACCTTAAGCTTGACTTTTATTTCCATTGGCATTCCAGGAGTAGAAAGCAGTACAAAACAGGGTTCTTCCCACTCCTTAAAAAACATCAGATCTGTATAATTTCTCCTTATTAATTAATGAGTTTGACATTTACTTAAAAGACTATATCCCATTAAAGACACATCCTTCATTCTAAAATAAAAACCTCAAATTTCATAGCTGTGGAAAGAGCTAGATGTACAGAAGAGGTATTTATTTAAAAATAAAATAAAAAAACATTGCTTGCACTGGCCAAGTCTCAACATACACCCCCCACCCCCAACGCCAGCTCAGCCAGGCAGTGTCTTTCTTCTTTGGCAAGGGCAAATCTGCCTTTCCCAAGTCTAAGATATCTCAAAGGTTAGCCAAGCCTTCTGCCAACTCCACACAAGTCCACCATTTCTTGAGCCCCCTTCCACAACTGTAAAACAGAGTTAATAGGGAGGTATGTCAGGATTGTTGTGATGATGAAAGACAGGGCACAGATAGCACACAGCTCCGTGCCTAGCATATAAAGTGATTTAAAAAAAAGTTAGCTCTTTGTTATTACTGTTACTGGTAAGTTTCAATCCTTTGAAAATTATCTTTCAGGTCCTAGCTGGTTCGTGCCCTCCCATAACAGCAAGGTTGTGAGTGCAATCCTGGGTCAGGGCACATATGGAAGCAACCAATGAGTCTACAACTAAGTGAAGAAACAAATGATTACTTCTCTCTCTCTCTCTTTTCTCTCTCTCTCTCTCCCCCCTTCCTCTCATTGTATCTCTAAAAACAGCAATTTTTTTCAAAAATTATTTTCTGGTTTCCTCCTATTTTGCCCATTCCTGAAGAATTATTAGAGCCATAAGTAAGCATGGAGGAAGAAGCGAGCTCATTAAGAAACTTCTTCAGATAGGAGGAGACTCCCCAGGGCATTATCTGCCTCCAGAGCTAAATTCAAAGATTTAAGCCTACACCAATCATTTTACATGCCTTTAAGGTATGCTAATGGTAACACAGTTACACAGTCAAATTCTAAGCTGAAACCATACCTTTTATTAAGAGTACTACTAAATCAAAACTTAATTTGCATTTATTCACCTTTCCTCTAATCCGCCAATGGAAAAGTTAAAAAACAAAAAATACAGGTAAAGGTAAAAGGGTAACTGACTTTTGAAAAATAACACAACTATTATATTGAAATACATTTCGCCACTATCAAAAATACAACCATAGTTTCCTGGCCAGTGGTGCAGTGGATAGAACATCATCCCAGAGCACTGAGTTTGCCAACTCAAGCCTGGGTTGCTGGCTTGACCCCAAGGTCGCTGGTTGGAGCCTTGGTCAGGGCATATATGATCTAAGAAGCAATCAAGGGCACAACTAAGTGGAACAAGTTGATGCACCTCTCTCTCTCTCTCAGGAAAAAAAGATATATATATATACACAACCATAAAGATATTAGTCCATTGATAGGCTACTCCATGAATATAGGTTCTTCTAAGTGACAGCAGGAATCACACAGGGCATGAATTCTTACTGTTGCTATTATTAATAAACCTTCTTTATTCTGTATGTATATCTCTGTGCAGCACATGAATAGCGAGGAGGCAGACCAACAAACTTGCCAGTGACAAGAAGCAAAATGAGAAAAGCAAGAAAATAAAAAATAAGATTACATTGACAAATCAGAATGCTGGGTTAAAAAAAATACGTAGGAAACTGAGGAAAGTATGTTTGGAAGTAGTCAAAAAAATGTTTGCTGACTGCAAGTTCTGTATGATCCATCAGAGAGACAGTGAACATGCTATTAGGGTCTTAGGCTTCATTAGCCAAATTACAATCTCCAGACCACAGGAAATTAAAAGTTCCACCGTGCTCAAAACTGTCCATATCATAGCTAGAAGACTAGGTGAGCTGTTTGCCAGCACACTTTAAGAAGGATACTAATAAACAAGAGTACATCCCGTAAAGAAAATGAAAGCTAGTTCTACAAACTAGTCAAGAAGGTCCCCATCTCTTGAGACTGAAACAAAGACTAGCTGCTGCTCTGCAGGAGATGCTGAAACGGGGTGTGATGTGACCTAGTCTCCATTGTAAGATCTTGTACACCTTTGGAATTGTTACTATATCAGTGCCATTAACAAAAAACAGATCAGTCATAAGATCAAAGCTGTTAGCAAATAATATTACTGCCAAAATATATCACTCATAAACTTCCTAAGAAATACTGCACTACAGAAGGGTTATAAAAATTTACAAGAACCTACAGTAATGTTTTGTTTTAGAACATCTGAAAATTGTACCATTGCCAAATATATAATTTCCCAGGTATTGTCCACTTATCCTATCACTTATAAAATTCTATTGATTCATGTTGTGGGAATGGTACCCTGACTAAAGGAGGTGTCTGGGAATCAGGACCAGAGTAACCATCTCACCATAAATTAAACGCTGGTTAGCTAGGCACATGGCAGGGAGACACTGTATATGAGTTTAATACCTTTTAAAGTTTATCAACAGCACTATAATTTTTTTTGGAAATTTTCAAAGTGTACAGAATTACCCATTCTCTCAATCTAATATCTTTTTTTTTTGTAAATGTGTAAAGAAACATATTATTATAAATTCCAGTGAGACTGCTTCAGTAATGGAAATAACTATCTCACTGAGAGTCTGTACACACTTACTTTGCATTTATTCACCTTTCCTCTAATCCTCCAATGGAAAAGTTAAAAAACAAAAATTTATGTATGTAACAAAGAATATGTCTGGCAATCCATTAGGTAGAAAATTTAACAGTATCAGTTTCAGCACTGAGGATTTGAGCTTATATTCTTAAACTCTTTGTCAACCAATTACAAAGCATGCTTTCAAATGTTACTAAAAAGTAACAAAAAGTCTAGTAGTATATAAAGGTTTGTTTTTTGTTTTTGTTTTTGTCTTTGTGAGACAGACCTCTGTCTGTGGCTCAGCGCCTAAGGCTGACACACTGGACCAACCGGCCACTGACTCCCAAGAGGGGAAGAGAGAGGGAGAAGGGGGAGAGGGAGGGAAAGAGAAGCAGATGGTCACCCCTCCTGTGTGCCCTGACAGGAGATCACGTCTGCACACTGGGCAGATGCTCTATCTACTAAGCCAGGGCCATAAAGTTTTAATTGGATAGATTTGAGTAGAAATCAAGAGTACCATTTCCTGTGATAAAGTGTGCTGTTAAAGACAAAACTGCTTAAAACTTTAATGCAATGGCATTACCATACAAAATTAAAAGGAACAAAATATAGTAAGTTACCGTATTTCCCCGTGTATAAGATGCACCCTTTTTCAAAAAATTTGGGGTCTAAAACTGGGTGCGTCTTATACAGTGGTTGTATATTTTTTATTTGCATTTCTTAATTTTTCCCGTGGATGGTTGTACGAATTTTAGGATGAGTAAAACTTAAGTTTAATAACTATGTAATACATCCCCCCCTCAATTTCAGGCCCCCAAATTAAGGTATGTCTTATACATGGGGAAATATGGTAATCTAGATTCAAGCCCCCCCCAAAAGAAAATCATTACCATGACGACCATAAATATGGCATATTGATAGTGTTTATTTTTACCTCAAACTACTCTGACATGGCACAAATGTTCTAATGACTAAGTACTAAATGTGTCATCCAAAAACTCATAATTCAAGGGATTTCCTTCCCATTAAATAAAATAAATATGATTACCAACAATTTATACTGCTTATAATCTCCAATTCTAATGAATTCGTTTTCCAAGAAATCCAGCAAATTCTGACTATTGTTCAGTAAGTGTCCATATAAGAGCACAAATTCCATATGTGGCCCAACAGAAAATTCTATAAACAGAGTTTATAATACTACTTAAATCTCCATTAGCTTAGACTCAATTAAAAAGATAGTCTAATTTTTCACAAAGAGGGAAGCTCATATAGTCAACTAACTACCTCTTTAAAATAGTTTAGGTACAAATTAAAGGAAACACAGTTCATGATAGGTACATTATAAAGATAACAACCTTCTATATTCATTTGAAAAAAGGCCTTAGCATGAACACTATCGAAAGCAATCCAGGACAGTACAGATTACCATCTCTATTTAACAGATGCTGAAAATGAAAAAAAAAGTTTAAATTATAACCGACCAGGGACCATGGACCAGGGACCAAGGAGAAAGCCTATTTCATCTTGACTACCCTCCTCTTTTTTAAAACCTAAGACTATTTTAGAAAATACTTCAATAGGAGAGAAAAAAAGAAAAGCCTACCCAGCAGACATTCTCATAACAGGATGTCTTCTTAACTAATCCACTACTTAAAACACTGTGAAAACTTTAAAGGATACAATATTCTCAAAACTACTGACAAAGGAACCAAGTAAAATAACTGATTTTAGGCTATTATAATGGTTTAATATAAATGATAAGCACTTTAGAAAACGGAAAACCTAACACTTTTTAAAACTGTCAGATCTCCTGCTCTACACTTTGCGCAATGTTGTTTATATCACAAGGGTTATAAAAAAATAATTCAATGTCAATGAAGATTTCCAAATTTCCTTGAAATCTACTAGATGGAAGATACAGAGGGGTAACTCCATGCACTTAGTGAACTATTAAGCACCCACAGAAATGATAACTAGGCTACATAACAAAGTTGTAAATCCCACCCATACCTCTCCCTCTCCAAAACCAGATCTCAATACGAAACTCTCCGTATGCTCATTCAGCTGGGGAAAGATGCCTACTTTCATTTGCAGACAATGACCCATGACTTTCCCTAAACTAGGCACACCAAGACTGCCCAAGTTAGCATCAGCCTTAATTCTTTAAAGCCAGAGGACAGCCCTGGCCACTTGGCTCGGTGGATAGAGTGTTGTCCCAGTGTACCAAGGTCAAGGGTTCAATCCCCCACCAGGGCATATACGAGAAGCAACCAATGAGTGTACAACTAAGTGGAACAACAAAGAGAACAATGAAGTTGATGCTTTTTCTCTCTCTCCCCCCCCCCACCACCTCTTTTACCCCCTTTCAAATTAATGAGAAAATTTTTTAAAAGAAGATAGTTTCCTCCATCTAAAGTTAAACGGTACCAGCTATCAACATGATCTCAGAGATGACTTCACTGTCAACCGTGCAATGAACTTCATCACCTGGCCACAGATCCAAAGCTTCTATAATTTCACCTTTCTAAAAGTTGTAATGTCCAGTAATAATGAAGAAACACATATATACATATATGTATACATGCACGCACGCACACAAACAACTCGGGGACATAAAATTGCCCTTGCCAATTTTTCTTTATTCCTCCCTCCTTTTTTCTTAGATTTTATTTATGAATCTTTAGAGAGAAAGAAAGAGAGAGAGAGAGAAGGGGGGAGGAGCAGGAAGCATCAAGTCCCACATGTGCCTTGACCAGACACGGCTGCAGTTTTGAACCGGCGACCTTAGCATTTCAGGTTAATGCTTTATCCACTGCGCCACCACAGGTCAGGCTCCTCTTTATTTAATTTTCCAGATCATGAGTGTTCTAACCCTACAATCACCTTTGCACTTCTCCAGCTCTATACACAGCCAAGCAATTGTCAGTACTTCCTCCACACACCTAAGCCTCTCGTAATCAGAGCAAGAACCGCTGCCTCCAACTCTCCCAGCCACCCCCATTCTTTTCACACCTGTTCATCTTCCCCAAGCTTAGACGGATCGCATCCACCCATCCGCTGCTGTGTATCCTTCCAAATTCTCAGCTTCATGAAAGATGAAAACCAAGGAACTGTTCCAATCAAAAAAGATGAATGAAAGGTAAAGCTTAAATGCACTGTGTAACTCTGCCCTGAATCCAGGACCAGGAGAAAAAGCAAGTTGCGATTAAGGACATTGCTGGGGAGCTGGCAAAAATGGAGCATGGAATGAAAACTGCTGTATGAGTGCTGTTTCCAGAATGATAGCTGTACCATGGATACACATGACTCTTGTTTTATGGAAATACACACTGAAAACATTACAGCGGACACATACACATGCATATATATACATAAGAATGCAAGCATATATGGCATTGTTAAAAACTGGTGAATCTGGATAAAGGCTGTATAGAAGTTCTTCATATTATTCTTTAAGCGTATCTGATGAAAATATTTCAAAAGAAGTTTTTGTTTTTTTAAACAAAGCCCTTTGAGGGGGCACAAGTAAACTCTTCATGGCGATGGATGTTCATTATCTTGATTGTGGTAATGTTTCACAAGTACATACCTAATGTCAAATCTTTCAAACTGTGCACTTTAAATATGTGTCATTCATGTATGTCAGTACCTTAACAAAGCAATTTCTTAAAGACACACATGCTCAAAGCGTCTTCGTGGACTCTCTCACCACTTGTCTCCACACACCCGGTAACTGTGAGGCCCTCTCATCGGGGCCTGCACTCTTCCCCACTCCCTGCCACAACCCTGAAGACTCAGCGTACTGTATGAGCTGGTCTTTCTTCTGCTTTTTTGCTAACTCTACTATTACTTCCTGGAAAGGGGATAAATAAAATTTAGACTCAAATTCCAGCTTTAGCAAATCACTGCTCAATTAAAAGCCCAGTTCCTCATCTGTGAAATGGGGATTTTGGCCACCTACTGACAAGATGCTCATGGGAACTGGCAGGGTGACTAAGATGCAAGTTAACTGAGGTAGAAAGTGTGGGAGTGGTTTGTAAACTGAAATAATACAGAGTTCAGGGTCATTTCCTCCACACATCTGAAGTTCCACAAGCTCACCTACTCCCCAAAGCCGCCTCCAGCCCCTTCTCTAAAAGACTCACCTCTCCCCTGAACTCACACCGCGCCAATTACAGATCCTCTGTGAGGCCGCCTCTAGTCTCCCATGTTCATCACAAGAGCACCTTGTGAATAAGATCACCTATGCTATCCTATGTCCCCAAGTGTGACAGACTCGTCTTTATGTGCCAGCCTTGCACACCATGAACGCTCAATATTTGACTTCAACAGTGTACTAACTACAATTAGACCATAATCACTGAAGAGGCCTCATAATGATAGGTTCAGAATACCTACAACTCCGTTCACAGCCTATTAATACATGAAGGCCCTCCTTTCACATACTTGGTTGTGGGCCTGAGCCAAAGGAATCCCGTTTCCCTGGGGGGCACCTGGCTCCATGTGGCCCCTTCTCCAGCACTGGGTTCTTTAAGAGGAAGCAAAAGAGGTAAGGTTTAGAGTGATTAAATGAGAGCCAGGGGAGTGAGTGTATAGCATTCTGAAACCAGAGGACCTAGAAGGCAGATGCAACCAGTGGTCAAGAAGGCTCCAGAAAGAACAAGTACGTGGGTTCATGCTTTTCTCATGCTCAGCACTCAAGCCCAGTAACACATAGTGTATTAAGACCTTTAAGTTACATCACATTATTTTTAATATACTAAATAATGCTCACCACTTTTTAAAAGCATATCTTTCCACCCTTCTATAGCTCCAAAATATAAAGGGGTTTAAAATGCAATGAGCTAAAACCAAGATCCCCAGATCTGACAAAATGCAAGACATTTTGTTCTAGGAATTCAAGTATTGTTCATTTAAACAGCAAGGGAAAGTAATACCCTGAGAATCCCTGATTATATAGAAAATCTGCGTGTAGTTTATACACATGCATGCCAGGGAGATTCTTTTAAAACAGTCTAAGCTGTTTTTGTTTTGTTCTTACTAAAAAGCAAAACTTACTTGTCAACACTGGGAAAACCAGGGAAGGCCTGCCATCTGATGATGGCGGTGGTCAACAGGGAAAGAACTGTGAGGCTACATGCTTGGGCAACAACACCCTGTCATCTTCTCTGTTTAAATCTTTTACACTTCTCCAATGGAAGGCGAGTGCCTGAAGGGGCAGCATCCAGATTCCCTCCTGCACCCCGTGGGACCGCAGTGCAGAGGCGGAATGCGAGAGGCAGAGGCGTTGCCCCACACAGGTGTGACTCCTGATTCCCAAAGAGGCTTACTGAGTGAGGCTCAGGGGGATTTTCTGCCTAATGTAAATGATGTTGAGAGGGTAAGTGAGAAAGAATGAAGCCATTATAATTGAAAAAGAAAAATAAATACAAAAAAAAAAATCATCGTCAAAGTTTTCGCTTCAGAGTTCTCAATCCAGTGAGGCCAAGAAAGGCCAGACTTGGGGTCCTATAGATGGGCGCAGACTGCGGAGGTCAAGGGCTCCCTGGGAAAGACGATGTTCCAACTTCACAGCGTAACTAAAGCAGACCAAACAACAGAAGGTATGTTTAGAACTACCATTCCACAAAATAGGAAAGGACCTCACAGTGTATGCTAAAAGCAACTCAAAAGGATCAAAGACCTAAATGTAACAACTAATGCCATTAAACTGGATTAGGCAAGTTTCATGACACCAAAAGTACAAGCAACAAAAGGAAAAAACTAGGTAGACTGGATGTCATCAAAACTGTAAACTTTTGTACATCAAAGAATACCACCATTTCTACATCCACGGTCATAGCAGTAATACACAGAGGCCAAAACCTGGAAGCAACTCAAGTATCCATTAATGAATAAACAAAATGTGGTACATACATACTATGAAGTATTAGCCTTAATAAGGAAGAAAATACTGCTAAATGCTCTATCTACTTAAAGACATGAATGCTAAGTAAAACAGGCCAGTCACAAAAGGGCGAATACTGTATGACTCCTAGAGGTACCTAGAACAGCCAAACTCGGAGACAGAAAGCAGAATGGTGGTCCCCAGGGACTGGAGGTAGGAGGGTATGCGGGGTTACCGCTCAACAAAAACAGTTTCAGTTTTACAAGATGAAAAGAATTCTGGACATGGATGATAACAGTTCCCTAATGCTATTAGAGAGAGAGAGAGAGAGAGAGAGAGAGAGAGAGAGTGTGTGTGTGTGTGTGTGTGTGTGTGTCTGTGTGTGTGTAGCTTAAAAGAGTACTTTAGTTGGTTGAAGCCCTGTCCCATACTATACGCCAGGATTGTGGGTTGATACCCAATCCAGGCACATACCAAAAAAAAAATGTTTACCAATGAATACATGGATGGGTGGAGCAACAAATCAATGTTTCTCTTTCCCTCTCTCTCCCCTTTCTCTCTAAAATCAAATAAAATGGGGAAAAAATGGTTAAAATGGCAAATTTATATATATTTTAACTACAACTTAAAAAAAAAAGGAAAAAAAAGCACATCAAGAAAGTAAAAAAACCCACAGAAGAGGAAAAATTATTTGCAAATCATTTATGGTAAGTGATTAGTATCTAGAACATATAAAAACCTCTTAAATCTCAATAATAAAAACAACACAAATGAACACTGAGTAAAAAATATGAATAGTACTTCTCCAAAAATATACAAATGACCGATAAGCCCACAAAAAGATGCTCAACATCATCAGCCATCAGAAAAATGGCAAACAAAACCACAATGAAGAGACAGAAAGTAGATGGCTAGTTAGTGGCCCGGGGCTGGAAGGTAGGGGCAATTAGGAGTGACTGGCAATGGTTCCAGTTTTCTTGGGGGGGTGGGGGGAATAGATGACAATGTTCTAAAATTGATTGAGGTGATGGTTGCATCATTTTGTGGATTAAAAAGCCACCAAATTGTATCCTTTAAACGGGTTAACTGAATGGTATGTGAAATATATCTCAATTAAGCTATTATGAAAAAATATGATGGTTATCTATCCATCCCATACCTAGATACCCTAGTCACAGTAACTCTCTGAACAGCAAAGAAATTCACAACTATCCTTATAATCAATTTCCTCAGCAGCTCCCTTAGTAACACAAATCAGGCAAAGATCAGTAGACACGCCTGGCTGTGCAAGCACTTAGGGTAAAAAAGAAGTTACAAAGTCCTATACCAAGTAAAACACTCACTATTAAGGTTGGATATGAAGTTATTAAATTTCCTTTACCATCTAGGACCTGACAATAGCTCTTGAACATCAAACTGTTGGCCCACATGATAAATAGATATGTGATAGGATACCAAGGCTTGATATTCTACAGCTATGTGATTTTACAGTGAAATTTAAAGAAGCTTCACTTTTCTAATAAAAATGCCAGTGGCAAAGTCCCCTTAGTTTTCCCAATGACACAACAAAGCCTTGCTTTGTGCTGGACTAATTTGCATAAGACTCAGCAAGTAACTGTTTCATGTCTATACAACCACATACATACAAGCATATATAATTGTCTCACTATACTTAAGACATTAACAAATGAGCAGTCCCATGTTCAATAAATTGAATATAAACCTAAGAAGCTGCAGGGGAAAATATATTAATTTATAAGTCACTCTAAGTATATTACTAAGAAAAGTGGCTTTGGTCTCAATGTCTTTAAAAAAAATTGACAGCAATGTAACATCATTCACTAAAATCTAAGCCCCTAAATCTAACTCACAATGTTTATGAGTCATAATCAATTAAGCAAATAAATCATTTATGTTACGGGGCATCTGGCATTTTTCTATCTGCCTGAAATGAAGTATTAGACACTAGAAATGCTTACAGAAGACCCTTTCAGCCCAATTCCATATTAAGTAAACAAAATAAAAGTTCAGAAAAATATCGGTTCTGAAAATATCTGTTTTCTCAATTCCTCCTAGGAAGAAGCTACCGTACTTGAAAGGTTGCTGTGAGAATGAAACACCTACAAGCCTAAGCACCAAGTATAAGCTGAATAAAGGACAGTAATTACAAACAATAGCATTTCTGGAACACTGACTATGTGCCAGGCACTATTCTTTAAGCAATTTATATGTATTATTAACTTATACAGTTCTCACAGCAAACCTCAATCATTATTACCCCAATTTATAAATGAGGAAACAAGTATAGACAAGAATTTCACTCACAAGTAAAGGAAGTCTAGATTCTAAAATCAGACATAAAATTCCCAACTAGACAGCAGTCCGTCTAGTCTTACAAAAGGCCCAAGTTGGGACTTCATTCTTGACCTGAGTCTTTCCCTTCCCAGCTATCAAATTTAAACCAACTCAAAAAATGTCAGTCTCATATTTTCTGCCTTTTATATACTCTGTTCTATGCTAAAGTAATAATAGCTACCATTTATAAAACACTTCCTACATGCCAAACACTGCACTAGAACATTTCATATTTAATTGAATTATTACAACTTAGAACTACTATTTACATTTTTTACAGAACAGTAAGGTTGACTGCCTAACTGACAAAGCTGCTAAGTATGAAAGACAGAATTCAGCCTGACCAAGCAGTGGGTGCAGTGGATAGAATGTCTGACTGGGATGCAGAGGACACAGTTTCAAAACCCCGAGGTTGCCAGCTTGAGCGCGGGCTCATCTGGCTTGAGAGCAGGCTCATCCGGTTTGAGCACAGGCTCAACAGCTTGAGCGTGGGGTCACTGGCTTGAAGCCCAAGGTCGCTGGCTTGAGCAAGGGGTCACTTACTCTGCTGTAGCCCCCAGGTTAAGGCACATATGAGAAAGCAATCAATGAACAACTAAAGTGCTGCAATGAAGACTTCTCATCTCTCTCCCTTCCTGTCAGTCCCTGTCTCTCTCAGTCTCGGTCAAAAAATAAATTTTAAAAAGACAGAATTCAATCCAAGCTCTTAACTACTCTAGAATATTGACTTCCTCAGCAACTACTGACTTTATGAAATTAACTATCAAATCTTTGGTTCAGATAACCGATACTACCGAATTTCAGAAAAATTTTATTTTTAATCTATAAATTACCGTACTTCCTTACGTATAAGACACACCTTTTTTGGAAAAATTTGAGTTTTAAAAACTGTGTGCATCTCATACAGTGGTTGTAGAAGTGTGGCACTTCAAATGCCATAGATGGAACTGAGGACGGGGCATTATATGAAGACAGTGATTCGTCATCAGACACAGATGAAGACAAGCTAACGGATGGGAGTTTTGACAGCGTGAGGAGTTGTATGAATTTTACAAATAAAACCTGAGTTCAATAACTTGTGTGATACTTTTTTTTCCCAACTTTCAGGCCCCAAAATTAAGGTGCATCTTATACATGGGGAAATACATTAACTAAAGATCAGAGTAAATATTTTTGAAGCACCACAGATTAGGATCATCTCCAAGTTGTGATATACCTTTTTACACACCCTCCATTACTTAATGATATGTCTGCCCATTTTACTGTGTGTATGTGTGTGCGGGTGTGGGTGTTTTAACCGTTTTTTTAATTCTTGAAAATTTGTTTTTCTGCCAGCATGGTCCAGTGATAGAGAATAGAGGAACACTATGGTAGATTCTCTTCCTTTCCAATATTAGAAATATCATGAACTGATTTAACTTAGGTTAGTACAATGATAACAGTGAACCAGATGATTTAAAAGCCTGGACAATTATAAGGTTGCTCTAGAAAAACATGTCAAGCTAGATGAGAACATGAATATCATCATCATCTACAGAGGAATATCAAAGTGATATAAGGAAGACAAATTATGAAATAAATTGTTTTTATATCCTTGTCAAGAAAAATGTTACATGTTATTTTCTAAATGTCTATGTAATACCCATTATCTGAGGTACTTAGGTGTTTCCTGGGGCCAGGAAAGAAAAGGGAAGAATTCTGTCCTCAAGAGCTAGCAGTCCCAGGAGAGAAGAATCCCAAAGTCCTATGAGAAAAACTACAGCCATTATGAGGAATCAAAGGAAAGGCAGAGATCCCATTCAACTGGGAGGGAATCTTCCCAAAGCAGAAGGCAAGAGGTCACGTGGCAGAAGAAAGGAAGCACAGCAGGAGTGGGGCGTGGCCAACAGCCACTCCATAGAGGTGTAGGACTGCAGTGGGCTGGGCCGGGCTGAGTTCCAGGCACCTGGGATTTCAGAAGGCAGTCAATTCATGCCCTCTTAGGACAGTGATGAGAACAACTGAGGCTTCTCTATATTCATGGTAGGCTGAGGCCAGACGGCATAAGAATTCTCTGTAAGTTGTGAAGTCATTTAGTAGATAAAAAAATCAAGGGATTTCTAAATAAATTTTAATTTTTTTTTTTAATAAGAAAAAAAAGGATTAGTTTGTTTGCATAGAGCAGGATTTCCCAACCTTAACAGTACTGACATTTGAGGTCAGGTAATTCTTTGTCGGCAGTGCACCTTGAGCATTCCTGTATGTTCAGCAGCAATCCTGGTCTTCCCTCTGGATGCCAGGAACCAATCACTCCGCCACCACCACCAAATTCTGACAGTTACCCAGATTGTCAAATGTCCCTGAGCCAACTAGAATCTCTGGCCTAGTCTTGCACAGGAAGAATGTAGAACTACTTAGAATTCTTTTCTTGCTCCTTTCTATCTGAAAAAAATCTCTGCAGATAAAATGGACCAAGAACAGGGATAAACTTTGTCTTCTTATGTGGTAAACCCCAATCTTTCAACCCTCACAACAATCCCAAAAGGATTATTCTCATTTTACCGATGACAAAACCTATATGTAATTAATGTTGACCTGTCCAAACTTCTGCTAAATTCAACAAGCCTGAATGGATTTAGTAAGAGTACTCCAGGTTATAAACACCACTGTCCCAAGGAGCCCTCTTACTTAGGTAAACTTAGGTCCATTACTTTAATAAAACAAGTATTAATAACCTCCTACATAATCCCATGCTAAAATGACACAAATCCTGTCCATTACGAACTACTTGTTCAGGAAAAATCTAATGTACCATACTTCATACAAGCAACATATATAAAAGCAGTTGAAAGAATTGCTGTACGCCGACGTAATTTTTTAAAATCTAAAATGGGGAGACGGGGAAGATGAACAAATTTGGAAGCAAGATCCAAAGTCAAGCAATACCTGCCTCTGAAGCCAGGGCTATCACTGCCTCTGTACCACACTTCTCTCCTCATGCTTCTTTCAAAGCCAAGCCAAAGCCTTTCTCTCAGCAGGGGAATCCTGGGAGTTATCCAGGCCAACTGATGGACTAGCAAAAAGGGCGGCATTGACATCCCCAAACTCCCACCAATTCCAAGAGGGAGGTCTGGAGCAAGTTACATAGCCTCCCTTGGCCTCAGTTTCCTTTTGGAGACATTTCCAATGGTAACACAACAGCACTTCATATAAAATTTGGATGAAAGCTTGAGTACATTACTTCATCCTTGTCCCTTAAATAAGGGCTCAATAGCATTCGTGAAGCTTAAGCTCACCAAGGACACAGTCTTTTCTGTCTAAATGGGGCCAGTATTTGTTCTATTTGTCAGCCCCTAAAGCATCAACAAGCTGAGTCCATCTTCCTGTCCAAATCAAGTACTTTTCCTCCTTCTATGTAGTATGTGGAGGAATGACAGAGCCCAGAGTAAAACAGATAGAGCCCACCCATTTCTCTGGTAAGGAAAACATAGAGCAACTCCCTTTTGCCACACTGTAAGCCATGACTGGGTCACTTGAGTCAACTTCTCCCAACTGCTCATTAGTCATCAATACAAACATATTCCTCCTCAGAGGTCAAGAAAAGTCACTAACCCAAAGACTATCAAAGTAGTGTTTCATCTTTAAAGGTCTAACTACCTATAGCTGGATGAGCCAGCAAAGCTTCTGTCTTAGGATTGTGGACATGTGCATTAATTGTTTAGATTCTGTTAATAATTGAGTATCTAACCTATTAATTTTATTTTGCCTTCATATTTCCAACTTAAATTTAAATTCCTATTTTCTCTCCAAGATTCCAAAGATAATCATCTCTCTCATGTAGCAAAGTGAAGTGGTTAAAGAGTCTGAGATATACAGTAAGAACCCACTAGCATCTTGGGAAGTGGTTAAAGAGTCTGAGATATACAGTAAGGACCCACTAGCATCTTGGTTCCACTACTTACTGTGTGACCTTGGGCAAATGATTTAACACTGTGTCCCCGTTTCCTCATGTAAGAAACGGGAATACTAATGATATTTACCTTATATGCTTATGCAGTTAAATAATACATATCAAGCCTAATTCCAATTCTCTTATCCTCCCTTTACAGTATAACAGTGTAACTAATCAACACTGGCTTGAACCAATATTCTCTCAGGGAGAAGAGGGCAGAAAACCACAAACTTCATTTCAAAAATCTTAGTGCTTCTAATAAAAGTAAGGCAAACTATCAAGAACAAGTAAATTATCCAAGTTTATACAATCCAAAAACCAACCACCAATATTTGCAGAATTTCTTTCCAGATATTTCACATAACTGGAAATTGAAAAATACTTCATACAACTGAATCAGATTATATACAATTTTGTATTCTACTCTTTCATTTTGTCAGGTATTTTTCCACATCATCAGAAGCTTTTCCTAAATATAAGACGAGTCTTCCAGAATGCCCTTATCAAACCTGCTGCAGAATTAATAAAAAAAGTTTGGTCTAGTTTGGTGTTTTGGCTCTTTCTTTGGTTTTGATCTGTTTTTTACTTTAAAAATATTCCATATAACCCATAAACAAAAAATGAAAGCCCCAGACTCCCAACTACTCTGAATTTTAAGTCCAAGTTTATGGCCAAGTATTTACCATTGGCTAATACTAAAATGTACATATATTATGGCATAATTATACAGCTTCCTGCTCTGAGCACCTCAACCTGCCCTACAAGTACTTTCCAGTGGTATCATTAACCTCATTTTACATATGAAGAAGCTAGTAGAGCAGTGATAAGACTTCTCTAAATATGAATTATCAGGTTACCAATCTAGAAACTGAATCCAGGACTCCTAATATTCACTGCAGAATTACAGGCCTAGGGTAGGCTTATGAGGGTGTTGTAAAAAGCAAATGCTGTACAGAAGTCTGATAGCTTTGAAATGACCCCAACATCAGTTCTGAACACCCTAATGCGATAGGGGCATCTTTCTAGGGGTCTGAGAGAATAAACAAGGATCTTAAGTTTTGTAGATAACTGGCACTGGCTGGCCAATTATCACTGACCACAATTACAGGTGGGGAAATCAAGACAGAAGAAAACTGAAACACATCCCCATCAATCTGTGATTAAAAACAGACCCTTATCCTCTCTCTACTCAGCTCACCCCAATGGGAATCAAGTAGATACAGCTTTCTGTGGACTGACAGAATAGGAACATTGCTGCCTCCAACAGAAGGGGAAAAGTTACTGGAAGGGAGAGGTGGTATGGGGGATGAAAGGACAACCAATTAAGAGTCAAAGCTGATGGAGCTGGAGAAACTTTCATGATGTGAGATCCCACACAGCCCCCAAGAATGTGCCCGATTACACATTCAGCGTTCACTCGGGCCCTTCCCAAGTGGTTTATAGGAGGTACAGACCTTAGCCTTGGAGATCTCAACTCCCTAAAACTTGGTTTGACTGGCTCAAATCTATGTAAACAACAGATAAAATGTCTATAAAATTATTCATCTATAAAATTATTCACCCAAAATATGGGGGGAGAGGAGGGACTAGCAGCATTCTCTCATCCTTATTAAAGCACAAAGTCATACCATCCTTTGGTTTTAACGTCTTTTACTAATACAGACTACTCTAGATCATGATTTCACATTCTCTAAGACAGAAATTAAAATTTAAAACTTCAAAATGTGAAGTCAGTCAACACCATTAATCTCAAAGTTAATAATTTCCACATTAAACAGAGATGGAGCAGGAAGGCTGCAGAATTTGCTGACCATGACTAGAGACAGAGTTCAAAATTCACCACTGGAAAGTACAAAGACACTTTTTCTTAGCTCAGTGAGAACAGCTGGTGACATTACACACCATAGTAATGCTAATATGGCTGTGATTACTGGTTCTGCACCCTGGTATGGTTCTCTCCTCCCAAGAGGCAGATGTAGGTTAACTAGAGATCACAAAATGGGATGGATCAGGGAGTGCAATTCAGTGCAAATTGACACTTTTTTTTTTTAATTTTTATTTTATTTATTCATTTTAGAGATGAGAGAGAGAGAGAGGAGAGAAGGGGGGAGGAACTGGAAGCATCAACTCCCATATGTGCCTTGACCAGGCAAGCCCAGGGTTTCGAACCGGCAACCTCAGCATTTCCAGATAGACGCTTTATCCACTGCGCCACCACAGGTCAGGCTTGACACCTTGTTTAAAAAACTTTATTTATTCATTTTAGAGAGGAGAGAGAGAGAAGGAAGGAGGAGCAGGAAGCATCAAGTCCCATATGTGCCTTGACCAGGCAAGCCCAGGGTTTCAAACCAGCGACCTCAGTGCTCCAGGTTGATGCTTGATCCATTGTGCCACCATAGATCAGGGCAAATTTACATCTATACATCAAGATGATCCAACACAGGAAAAGCTGTTTTCTTCACTTCCCAGCCTACTTACCAATAAACCGAAGTTAACAAAAGTATCTTTCAAGACAGGCAGACAAACACAGTACTTACAGATTTTTATCTTAAAGGACTAGATAGAATACACAGGGTTGCTTCCATTTACAGGCCTGCTCAATGTGGGACTGGTAGCTCGTTCATACCCAGTGTGAAATACAGTAGCACCATCCTCAAACACTGCTTCCACTCCACACAGGCCACGCTGGTCCCAAATCCTTTCACCTCTCTTCTACGTCAAAGGGTGGCACAGCATCCAACCCTACCAGAAGCACGCTGTCCCTGGACCACCAACCCTACTGTGTCCTTCACTGGCCATTCCCCACCAAAACAGACTTGCTTTGGGGTTCTGGGTTTTGACAACATACAGGAAACTAAGTCTTCTGAAGGACTCATTAAGGTGTTAGGACTGGTTACCTGGGAAAAGAACAATGATGGGAGTTTGTTTCATGTACCTGAAAATAAACTAATTCAATATAGTTCCTAAATCTAGAACCAGAAACAAGCTGGTTATGTGGGAGGGAAGGAATAATAGGTGAACACACAGGCTCAATATAGAAATAAACTTTTGTGAAGATGTAGAAAAGGTTAAAGAGGGGGATAAATGGTCATGGAAGAAGACTTGAACTGGGTATAGGGAACACAGTAATAATACAAGTGTTTTTCAACCACTGGTCTGTGGACTGGTCCACCAGAAATTTCATCCTGGTCCCAAAAAGAGTTAATCACCGTAAAGTTACATGAAGATTATAGACCCAAGGATTTTAGTCGAATTCGCTTATGCTCAGGGTGATTACTGCCTTAGCAGTCCCGGAAACAATTCTATTTTCACTGGTCCCTAAATGTACAAAAGGTTGAAAACCACTGCAACACAATACACAGATAATGTATTATAGGACTGTATACCTGAAACCTATATATAATCCTATTAACCCATGTCATCTTAAATAAATTCAATAAAAAAAAATAATCAACATTCAGCAGTGTGAGATGTAGTAGTGTCTCAAAACACCCAAATGGTTCCTATATCAAGTGGTAGTTTTACAACGTGTTTACTCCACAATTCTTCACACCATTCTTTTACACAAATAAACTTAGCCTTGAGCCAAAACCCAAGAACTAAAGGGGAATGCCAACATTTTAAGATAACTCCTATACAGACAGCTTGTCAGACAGTAAATCTTCTACTTGTAAATACTTCTGAATGGGATTAGATCTATTAGTAATTCAGTGACCATTCCCAATAGCAGCAGTAAACACAACAGGGTTGTGATAAAGGAGAGCCAACAATGAAGGACCTTTAAAGGAACTTTTCACCTAATTTACATTAATAGGTGGGAGAAACTTATTCAAATCAACTATTTTAAATGAGGGTGCTAAAAATTAGAAGGAAAAAGCAAAGGAGGAGTTGAAAAAGTACAGAGGGGTATAGAAGATGATCAGAATAAAGTGACCTTATAATAGATGCCATTCAGATGTATACCCTCAAAAATGCAGAAGGCTACATCTGACAGTCTTCATTTAGTAGATAACTGAGAACAGAAAAGACTACAAGCCTACATTTTTAACTAATGTACTCTGGGTATTAGCCTTAGATGCGAAATGAAAAAAACCAATGAACAAAAAGCAAGTCTGTTAATGACTGGTTGAAGGGAAGGGGGGAAAGGGATTATGATTTCTATTTAAAGCAGTTAAAGTGAAAGCTGACTTTTGTGACTTTTAAAAAGGAAATACTATAAGACTGGCTTTAAGATTTTGCTCTACATCAAACTTCAGATATTTGAATTTCACAACAATGCAAAAGGGTTAATTTTTTTTATGGTGGTTCTGATTACATTCAGGAAACATAATCACCCATATAAAACTTCTAGTCATTAGCAGCAAATTCCTCTTTTCCGTCATAGTGCAAATGTGGTACCTTTTGCAGCTCTCTGAGCGGCTGATGCACACTTAGAGGACTGGGGAAGGTCATCACAAAAAGACATGAAGGGAGTTTAGTTCTTTCTACCATGTGTACGTAAAGGCAAACAGTTCAAAGGCCCTAAAATGTCAAGTTAGTCAAAAAACTAAGTTCAGATTTAAAAAAACTAAGTATTACAGCATTTTCTTAGTTTTCTGCACTCTTGAAGGCTCAGACTCTTATAACACTTGATATCTTAGCCAAAAGGCTGAGAAGCAATCAGACTCCTATAAAAAGCATGCCAATTAAACCACACCCAGCAGAAATAATTAATGCCCTCTTTGTGTGTTCCAATTTTACTTGTTTCCTGTCTTCCTCCACCTCTGGTACAAACAGCCAAATGTGTATTCCCCACACTATTACAGGAAACAAAACAAGGGGATTCCATTTAAATTGAAGGCTGTCAAATTCCTGGGCAGAGCCAAGCAAGATGTCAAAGATCATGCCCCATAATTGGCCAAACAAAAATACTATTAACATATTTATAGTCAGAATAAGTAATGATAAATCCAAAAACTATAACCTAATAAAAAACATGGAAGGGGCGTTAAAATTCAAAAGTTTTTAGGTCTACACAGGCTGTCCTAGTGACATTCAAGTTCATTTGCACAATAAACATAGTCTAGCAAGTCGTCATGCTCTGATCAGTGAGATCCTGATGTGATGTGCCCTGTGCAGGCCCTGCAGGAAGGTGGCTGCTGACTTGTTTCAGGCCAAAGTAACAAGACAGCAGGAACACCTCACCAAAAGTGGTGCACTTTTGTGCAAAAAAGGCAGTTCACAGTTTGCTTAATAAAATTCAACATCTGGGTTTTTTTAAGTGAGTCACTGAAACAAACAAATAAATTTAATAAGGAAGGTAACTAAAGGGGGTGGAGGAAATCTCCATTTTGAATCCCAGAGGTGTACTGACAGTTAAGGATCACAGAATTAGTCACAGAAGGAATCCTTCAGATGCATTCATTATCTTAGAATCTGAAATATTATTAGGAGTGGAGGAGTAGAGGAGGGTGTGGGGGGATAAATGGTGATGGACAAAGACTCGATGGGGGGCAGGGAGGTGTGGGGGAGGGTGGGAGGTGGGAAGCACACAACACGCTGTAGAGAGGTGCTGTAGAATTAGGCACCTGGAACCTGTAGAACTGTGTTAACCAGTGTCACCCTGATAAATTCAATTTTTAAAAAAGTTGTTTGAAACACAAATGAGGGCGGGGAGTGTAAATGAGGCTTAAGTGAGGACCTTGGGTTGTCAATAGCAGTAGAATAGGTCTCAGCTCAGGACTTCCTTGAGTTAATGTGCTTTCCTTTTCTCTCCTTGCCTTTTATATAAGCACAGGTGGAAGTCATGGTTAATCTAAAAGCCATAGCCATCAACAAACAGCTTGTCTTTAATTAAAATGACACCACAATCTCATCACAAAAGAAATTAAGTAGGGTCTTTCTATGAATACATTCAACATCTGATTTCACCCAGATCGCTTACATTGTTAAATAGGATCACTTGGCACACTATTTACTTTTAAATTCTTTCTTAGAAATATAATTTATAAGGCCCAGTAGCTCAGTTGGTTAGAGCACTGTCCTGATAAACCACAGTTGCAGGTTTGATCCCGGTCAAGGGACATGCAAGAATCAACCAATGAGTGCATAAATAAACGTATCGACAAATTGACGTTTCTCTTTCTCTCTCACACATGTCAATAAAAAAAAAGTAATGAATACTAGAATTAACTTCAAATATTCACCTGCCCATCATTTGTGGAGGGAAAAAGTACTCAACATAAATGTGGGCTACAACTGTATATCAATATAAAATTGTTTTATTCTGTATCTCCCACATATTCACCTCCTTTAGCTTAAAATAAAGCAATCGCACTAAGAAATGCAATGACACGAACTTCAATATTCAAACTACTTATTAAAGGTCGCGAAACTCAACTAATCTGAACAGAGTGCTTTAAAAATATTTACTCCTGAGTTAGCCACCACAGTGAGAAATTCAGATCATGAACAAGGGCCATCTCTGAAAGGGAGAGACAGACAGTGGGGAGCTAGTCCTTCAACACTAAACAGTGGGCAATGTAATTCTGGAAGTCTGTGCCGATGTCGGTCAAATAACTTTGTAAATATGATATATGTTTGCTCACTTATAGTTTGCATTGGGTGTGGGGGACAGACTGTGAGCCAGCAAAGTCATTATAGCCTAAGGCTTAGTTTTAAGACTAAGCCTTTTCCACCCTTTTAATTCTAAGATCTTTTCAAAACTAAGCTTTTTTCCCTGTAAGGTATTTTTCCCCTCCGAGAAAGAAGGAAGGAAGGGGCCGGAGCCCCAACCCGTGTAATAATAAAAGGCTTTATTGAGTACAGCGGGCATCCGCCTGAGGAGGTTCCCTAGCCTTGGAAACAGAGGCTAGGCAAGTCGCAAGGAGTGACCTGTGTGAGAGAGATTTAAAGGGTCCCTAGGGTGGTCAAGTTAATATGAGGTGGTGAAATCTCATTGGCTGACAGACAGTTGCTTTTTTCCAAAGGGCTCCTGGGAAGTTTCTTTTGGCGTGCTCGGTTGTGGGCGGTCCTTGCCAAAGTTCCTGGGCCTGACCTTTCCCCATTATCTACCGACCTCACATTCCCCATACCCTTGACTGCTGCATGATGTGGGGTGGTGCACTCTTATGAGGAATCCCATTTATGTCTCAGATAAGTGACTTTGTATCAGAGACTTCCTTATTTGTATATTGGTTTAAAGGTTTTGATTTCTACACTATAAAATGGGGCAGACCAGGAGTTTTCTCGCTCAGTTCCTGAAATTAGCATTGGAGAGGAGAAGCAGCCAAGATGGCAGAGTGCTGAAGGAGAAGCCAGTTTGGGTAGAGTTTGAACAGAGAGGAGATGAGGAACAGAGGGGCTGGTGAGGTAGAAACCTTTGATTCTAGGAAATTCAGATAAGTCAGTGGCTTTGAGAGTCCTGAATGGAAGGGAAGTGTTTTCCCACTGTGTGTATTTCTCGCCTCCCAGGTGCGAACTAGGATTAAAGCTAATGGCCCACCAGTTCTTGGTTCCATTGTTTCATTACCATCTGTCCGAATCAAATGCAAACCTGCACAAGCCAGGCGGCTGTGATGGTGGCCGTGGCTACTGGCTTTACAGCCAATATTGTTTTTAACTTCTTTTTTTAATTATCTCAATTCTGCTTTCCTTTTATTTATTTTCTTTACTGTGTTCTCAGTCATTATCAAAGGTGTTAAAATGTAACTTAAAGAAATGTAAAGCACCTTAAAGAAACATCCCAGAAATACAGGAGTACAGTATTACAGGCCTAACTACAGAGCAATGGGATCACAGCTGGAGAAGGATTCATGACAGAACCACCAATCGAGACACACCTTATTACAGAAATTTTTAACCCTAATAAGTTTCTTTAGTGTTAATTTTTAAATTATCCAAAGTACTTCAGAACAAAAATAGCAACAAAAACCACTTTGGTGACCTCTTCTAAAATGTAAAAACCATCAAATATTGCGTTTAAAATCAATGTTACATTATAATATCAAAGCCTGGATGTTAATACAAATACACATAACTATATTAATGTATTATAGTATATGTATTATATATATAAGTAGAAATCTAAGCACTACATAATTCTATTGCATGAATTTAAAAAGGGTTCAAAAAACCACCTTGGCACACAGGAAACAGAATAAGAGTATAAGAATCTTTCACATTCAATGTATGCAAATGTCATAATGAGCCACCAAGAAGAAAGTTAAATTCTCAAAGACTGAAGAAAGGAGAGACTTCAGTCACACATTATATAAAAGTAGGCTGGTCCAAAGGAAGTTTTCACATTCATTGTATGTAAATTTCATGATGGCTTGTATCCAGAGAAAAGGTTTAGGAAAAGTTTAGTGAAATACACCCAGCTTGCTGCTGAGCGCACAACTTCAAGTTCCCCCTGCTACCTCCCCCTCAACCTCCTTTAGAGAAGGAGATCCCTGCGGCAGAGAGGTGATGCAATGCTTACCTTACAGTAGCTGGGCTTCTCTTCTATTCAAATTACAGAACCACTGGCTGAAACTTGACACTGAACCCTCACTAGTGTGACAAATTAGTGATTCTGCAAATTAAGCCTCACAGAGACAAGAAGCTATATCATCTCTGATACAAACTGTGGTGAGTGAATGCACCTGTCTTGATGTATTTATCTTAATGCAATCCTACACTTAAAATTACATGAGAATAGCTGGAAAATAGCCCTTTCCCGTCAAAATAGTGCAATAAAATCCACATTTGAGGGTCACTACCTCAAGAATCTGCCAAAATAAGAGTCTCTAGTTAAACCGTATGCAGACCACTTTAACCTTGCTTCCACACAACCAGTCTGAAGTATTTGATATTTACTTGTATAGACCATTCCCAGATATTTATGTGGTTATTTTGTTTTCAAGCTTTGAAGGGCACATTTCCAAACCTAGGAATTACGTAACCCAATTATCACTTCTCTCTCCAAACGGATTTGAAACGCAAATGCATTTCTTATCAGACGCAAAATGACAGGTAAGCCCTTTTCTCTTTTCCCTTAGGCTCACCACCTCTGCAAAGATCAAGACCCTGCCTCCCATTCCGTCTGCAGGGATTTCTCACTCAGGCAAGACTGATCTTCCCTCAATCCACTTTACACAGGCTTCTGGGACAAGGTACTGGTGGACGAATGTGCTAATTTTCTAGATTAAAAAAGGAAAACTGTTTGGTGCCGGGAAACTGAAGAGGCAAAACTAAGTGCTTCCACGCCTCAGATAAAACTACTGAAGAAATAACAAGCTAATAACAAGATCTTCCTTATCTTCCCACGTAATCCAAACTGGTTCTCCCAACTTCCTCCTCCTGGCTAGAGTCCAAATAAGACTTAGAGGGTTATCATCACGCTCTTGGAGACTTTTTTTTTACTGCAGTTACAAAATGCAATCACTGAGCCCTGCACAGAAGTTGCCAGTTCAACCCTGGTCAGGGCACAGATGTCTCCTGCTCTCTCCCTAATCATCAGTAAAATAAACATTTTAAAAAAATTTCTTTTTAATGCAACTACTGAGCCTTCCCCCTTCCTGATGTCAGGTTCCCTTAGTTACTTTCAAATGTTTAAGTCAACAAACAATAGGGAGGCCCCTCACCAGCAGTGGAAAGGCAACAACTCTGTAACAACTTCAGGATCATGGTTGTAAACAGTGGAAAGGCAACAACTCTGTAACAACTTCAGGATCATGGTTGTAAACAGAAAAACAGGTTTTCTCAACTCTGATGCTTACTCAAATCTTCCCCTCCCCCTTACTCTTCACAGCTTTGCTTTCATCAGATGAGTGGGGCAGCGTTGAAGACTTTAGGATCATGGGGTTTAGTATTAAGACCAGTTCTGTAACTTAAATCACACAAAGAACGACACTGTAATTAAGACAACAAATATTATCTGGAAAGAAAATGCTAAAAAAAATATTTTCCTTTTAGGTCTCAAAGATCCAGAGATGTTGAAACTGAGTCACACTAAAAAAATGTAGCAGCCTCCAGCCTGTTCCGTGGCCGCCCAGTGGATAAAGTGTGGATCTGGAACACTGAAGTGTCCCCCGTCCCCCCCCCCGTCCCCCCCCTCCAAAACCCTGGGCTTGCCTGGTCAAGGCTCATATGACAAGCAATCAGGGAGCTACTAAAGGGAAGCTACTAAATTGAAGCAACTAACTAAACTCCCTCTCCTCTCTTTCCTCTCTCTTTAAAATCAATCAATAAATAAATAAAAATAGCACCTCCAGCTTGCAGGGGTGTGTAAGAGGAACAGAGCTTACTGCAGGTGACCCGGGAGCCAAGTCACAGGTGCCACAGTGCAGACCAATGAGCCACATGCTTTGTAAGTGGCATTCTCTTCTGAGAAGACAAATGTACCATCCACTGTCCCTAAGAATTAAACTCATGGGACTGTCAGTAGGGACAAGTTACCTTGATAGAAATAATCTGTCCTCCCAAAGATCTACAAATTGACCTCTGCCTCGCCTCCTCCTAAAGGGAGACAAGACCTTAAACATCTCCCCTTCGATATCAGAACCAAAATGAGATATAAGTTGAAGGATGATGTTTTACCTTTCTCTCTACTTATGGAATGAAGAGCAATGACAAGCTGCAATTTTGAACTTCACTCTATCTCCAAACAATAATGGTAAAAAAATTAGATTCGCACATTCCACACTACTTTCTAGTAGGTTTGACTAGTTTACTTACCTTGACATCATGACACAAGTGTGCTTAGGAATGTATTTTGTCCACAAAGAGGATAGCTTAATAAAACCGTACAGTAGTGAGCTATTCGGTCTACTTTTGTTCCACTGTCCCCCAACCCCACCATCTGTCTTAAATAAAATACAGTCTGATAGTAAACTAGCCTTCTACATTTCTTCAATACTTGTTATTTCCAAAATAGTTAATAAGTTTTCATAAATCTGTATTTGTGTCTTTTGACATACCACAATACTAGTTTTTACTGCATAAACCCATCACCATAACCTAGTCAGACCCTCTCAAAGTACTCTGAATACATTCGGTTTTGCCAGGGCTGCTTGGCATCAATTTTGGATTCAGCCCACCCAAATTTAGCCTCCTCTGGATCCAATGGAACATCTCATTATAATCTTCTTTATTCCCATACTTGGGTTAGTGGGTAAAGATCTATTATATATCAATGATATCTAACATTTACCTAATGCAATATTAAAATTGGTAATTTAAATTTTAAAGCACCTTAAGTCAATATAACTTTCTCTCACAACTGCCCTGACTATATTTTGAGATTGTTAACTAACTTCAATCTCAGGAATTCTCATTTCTATTTAAAAAAAAAAACACAATTATATTCAATAGTGATTTCTTTGTGTGAATCATTCACTCCCAGAGCATGAAAGTTAATCTTAAAGAACTAAGCAAAACGTCAAATATTTTGTAAATGCCTACTATTCATATTATTACATAATCTGTTCCATGTATTACCAAATTCTATAAGTCAGTTTAAATCAAATGCAGTATACTACCAAATAATATTGAATGTAAACTGAAATTGAAAAATAATTTTTTTAAAAATTCAGTATACTACTGGCTTTAGATTGCATTTCATGGGCCTCTATGTTTGCACATGAGTGTTCCTAAGAAGCTGCATTTAAAAAACTAAAATGTAATCCTATTTTTACTTCTTCTATTACAAAAACAGATAATTTCATAGGAAAATGTGGTCTTATACCACCCACAATACTACTTTCATAATAAATTCCAAATTCAGTCTGACAAGACTCTCCTACCTGTACTTTTCAAATTTTCTGTATTTAATGCATCCATCACTCAGAGAAACTGACATTTTCTGTTTTCATGTCTTTATGAATGCCAGTCCATTCATTCCAAAAATAAATTTAAAAAATAAGATGAACTGCCTCAGCCAGATAGCTTGGTTGGTTAAAGCACCATCCCCAAGCACAAAGGTTGCCAGTTCAATCCCTGATCAGGACACATACAGGAACAGATCTTTTTACTCTCTCTCAAGTCAGTAACATTAAATTTTTTAAAGTAAGATGGACTGATGGGTAGAAAGATGGATGTGCCCGTGGACAGATTTATGATAAAGCAAGTACAACAAAATGGTAGTAGCAAAACTAGGTGGTAGGTATATGGGTGTTCAATGTAAAATTCTATCAACTTTGCTGAATGTATAAAATATTGTATAATAAAATCTTGGGAGAATAACATTTCATTTTCAAGGCCCATCTCAATGGCCAACACAGAACTCCGTTTTTCTCGAAGGCACTTAAACTCTTTCTATCTTGCTTGATTCATAGTTACTTACATGTCACAACTAATCTCCCTAAAGGGTACAAGTTTGAATAATTTTTGTTATTCAAATGCATCTGATATATCTTATACACAATCATCATTCAACAAATGGGAAAAATATATTTTGACCATCCTCTGAAAACATAATTGCTGTTCTTTAGTTATATTAATAGACTTATTCTCACACAATAGACATTATGCTCATGTAGAACACACAGGAAGCTGAAATATAAAAGCCCATGTTTCAAGAAAAAAATTTCCCCCAACCATACATTTATAATGTAACTGAGACACTAAAACATGCAGGAATTTAAGTTAAATTATAATACACAGCAGTATGAATTAAGAGTTTACCAAGCATTAACTCAGGGAATGCAAAAATGCCTTCCAGCACAGCCAAGAATAAAAGTTGGTGGAACTTAAGCCTTGAAAACTAAGCAAAATTTATGGAATTTCCAGTAGAAGCACAGAAGACCCAGAACAGGATGGTCTAAGCCTGAATTAAGAGCTAATTTAGGGGAATGGTTATAGGCTAGAATGTGAAAGTCTCGAAAAACTTGAAGAAAGAAGAGTTAGCAGACTAGCAGGCACTGAACCAGTAAGAACGGAGTGCTGAAGATAACATCCAGGTTTGAAAACTAGGGAAGAGCTAAGCAGACCATTAACCAAATCTGAGAACTCAAGACAGGAACCTCATCTAAGAGGAACAGGAAATACAGTGTGCTTGGGTTTACACATGTTGAATTTGAGGTGAAAGTGGGACATTTATGGCCTTTAGTTGGAGACACAGAACAGTAGAGGGGTAAGTCATCTAGAAGAGAACCAGAGGAAAAGACCACAACTAACCCCAAGGTATACTCATGATGAGCACAGAGGGGGAAATCATGAGTAAACCAATTAGAGAAGTCAGAATGATGGGTAAGGATCAGGACAGTACAATGTAATAGAGTCCAAGAAAAGAAAATATCTCTACAAAGGGGATCATCAATAGAAAATGAGAAAGAGGAAGACTCAGCCCCATCAATGCCAGCCTTCATGATTTACTGACCATAAAGAGTGCGGCTTCGGCAATCATCCAAACACAGACTTTGGGACTACAGAAGCCCAGCACACAGTTCTGTCTCACTGTATTTTTTTTTTTTTTCTGTAATGAATACAGCTTGAAATAAAGGATATGTTGAATTTTGTCCTTAAATAATGCATTTAAGTGAAAATTCACTAAATAATAAACTGAAAAGGTGTTACAGATTTAGCATTCTAATTTTACTTGGCTTAACAGCAAAACTTTTTATTTTCTTTAGCTTATATCAAAGCTATATAATTGATGAAAAGGAAATTTAAATAAGGAAGGTGGCCCAAATGCCTCTCATGTGGCAAAGATAACTCAACTGAAGACTCAGTATTTAGAGTGCTTTACCCATAGATAGGTTGATAAACCATAATTAGATTGAGCTGGGAGTAAAAATGCCAGTGAAAAAAAGAATTTTACTATAAGGTTGAACCATTATGAAATCACCAGCATATAAAAATGTATTCTATTATTTCATGTTCCTTTGAAGACCACAAATTCTCTGCAAAGAATTTCTGTGCCACTGATGTTTTCTTAGTCCTTATCAGAAATTAGCAAAAAGGGAGAATTCTTCCACACTATAATAGATTTGTATATCCATTAGAATACAAACCTGCATCCTTTAGACACCAAAATAATCATTTTTTTTAAGTTCATCTGGTCCTCACTGTTTCATAATTGAGAACCACCACACCAACTTCAGAATTTTGTAAGCACAGAAAAAAAAAAGATGGTTATCTGACCCAGGGAGGCCCCAGGGGATTTTGGGTAAGTCTGCAAGTTGTACCTATGAAGTCCAAAGCAAATCCTGATCTGCAAAGAAGCAGGACTGAATCCACTCTGTGCTCATTGATGCTCCTTACATTTGCAGACTGCTTTGCTCTCCAATAACCATAGGGTTTATGTTGCCTTTCCAAGAGTATTCCAGGAAGCAAAGTTATGGCACACACAGAGACCAAAACAAAAACAAAAGGCTGCCCTGGCCAGATAGCTCTTTTGGTTGGGGCATTGTCCTGATGCACAAAGATTGCAGGTTCAATCCCCACTCAGGGTACATACAAAAACAGATCAGTACTCTGGTCTCTCTGTGGCCCTCTATCTGTCTCTCTCTCGCTTCCTCTCTCTCCAAAATCTATTTTAAAAAATTAAAAAATAAAAATAAAAAAACACCATGACCCAGTAAATTCCCATGAAGCCAGGGCACTGGGTAGTTTCCAAGGGCAGAGTGTTCCAGAAAAATACAAATAGTTCAGGCTTCCCAAAGAAATTCCATGCAAATACAGACAGCTGCTCTCTTAAAGTCATGCAGGAATGCAATTTGGGAGCTTGAATGAAGAGCAAGCACAAGGACAGGAAAAATATTTCCAGCCTATTAGGAATTCTAACTAGCCAATCAGTATTATTTCCCCTCTTCTTCCTTTCAAAAGTCTGCTCAGATTCCCTGGGCAAGGAGCGCATGATACCTAGCAATATTTGTGTCTGATGCATTTCAGTAATTTTCAGGTCTCCACCAACTTTAACCTTTTTAAAAGTTACATAAGATTCTTTTCCAATATTCAAAAGTTTGCCACATTAAAAAGAAAAAAAAAAAAGGCTAGGTATCCTTCAAAAATAGAAGCCACCCCTCCCACCACATCTCCCCAAGGGTTTGCCAAAAAAAAAAAAAGTGCAATAAAAATAAAGTTCTTATGAGTCTCAATTAAGGCATTTATACTTGGCACCTAATTTAGAATTTCTGAACAAAATATCTCATCCTAAGACATGTTCGCATCAGTTCCACACAATTTTCAGCCTTTAGCAAATAAGATATGCTTGGCTGCATAATCCCATTACCCAATTTTAATTCTTTTTCCTCATGCTCCCTTCAAAGGCACATATTACAAATTTCACCGGACTGTAAAAAAGGTTTTCCTTAAGGTAATTTCAGTAACAAACTAGACGTTAGCCTCACCAGGATTCTTTTAGTCAAATGTGACTGCAACAAGAAAGCAGCCATCTTCTGCCAGGGAATCTCTGTGGCTAATTAAATTACTCACCTACAGCTTAAAAACCCAAACGACGGAAAAGCTAAATTTACATCTTTTTAAACATGTGTTGAGCCTTATTTGAAGCATTCTTTTAAACTAAGAGTTCCAAATAATATAAAAAACAAAAAATAAGAGTCAACTCAAAACTGCCATTTATTGGGGGGGGGGGGGGGGGGGCAGAACTCACAATACTCCCAAACTCTAGAAAGCTTTCTATGTGAAAAAAAAAAAACAGGTCATGGAAATGAAGTTTCACTATTTATAAATACTGCACATGGTTTAAAAGATCCCAGGTTTTCCAAGTCTTAGCTTCTACTTTGTGGTGTGTAACCTTACGACAGTCTTAGCCAATGCTAAACAAGTGTAAATTTAAGGTACCATCCCTACAAATACAAAAGGTACCAGTATGTCCCCAAAAGATAACCAGTATTTAAGAAACTAGAAGTTTTTAAGCTAACAGCTTTCCAACTACTCTGTCCATGCAAATAACTTTCAAATTCTCAGGCAGGCCGTAGGAAGTAAAAAGCACAAGAAACTATATTTAATTAAAGATTCAGTCTCTAATTCCCAGTAGTAAATCACAGGAAATACTTAAGTGTTCCAAAGCAGCCTCTCCTCAGTCCTAAAACATAAAACTGTTAAGTTTTTTGGTTGGATTTGCATTTTAGAACTGAAGTTCTCCGTTTTCAGAATCTTTAAAACAGAAGAGTCTTTCAGATCTGAGTGAAATTTTGTTTTAACAAGTAACTCATTTTTATGAAAACTCTAACCAGAAAACAAGATATGAGTTAGAACATTTCATGTTGTTTCTTTTCTTCTTAAAATACCCTTTTACTCAAAGTGAAAATGCACTTGCTGTAATCTGATTTGCACAAACTGACATTTTTTTTTATTTTACTTTATTGATTGATTTAAGAGAGAAAGGAGGAGGAGGAGGAAGGAAGACCAACCAAGCTATCCCACCAGGGCTCAACTGACTCTTCATTTCACCTGAAACATTGACTCACTTGAGAATGGCAGCTGTTCCCTCCCGACGCCCCACTAGGTTTCTACTGGGAGCTGCCATTGGGCCTCCAAGTTTAGACAGATAATCCTACCACTTAATAGATCTGCTAGCTCTGGTAAATCAATTTAAAAACAATAATCAGCCTGGCCTGTGGTGGCGCAGCATCGACTTGGAACACTGAGGTGGCCAGTTTGAAACCCTCGACTTGCCTAGTCAAGGCACATATGGGAGTTGATGCTTCCTGCTCCTCCCTCCTTCTCTCTTTCTCTCTCTCTCTTTCTCGCTCTCTCCTGTCACTAAATAAATAAATAAAAAATCTAGAAAATAAAAAAATTTTAATTTAAAAAAATAATCAAATTATAATTGCACTTGGGAAAAATAACAAAATGGTTGAGGGATGATTTAGCTTTATTATCTATTTTTAAACCATTAATCTTAAAAGTTTAAGTTCTATTACTTAAATTAGTTTAATTGTACCCTAACTTACCATTTGAAAGGCTAAACTAAAAATCATCCCAAAACTTTGCTCAAGAAAAGCACAGCAGCAAGTTTAATAGGTTGTAGCCATTTCCAAAGAAGAGTAAAAGAACAGTGTAACTACAACCTGTACCTTAAATGGCAAAAAAGACTTTTTTTTAAATGGTAAATGCTTTATCAAAGCTCAAGTAAGATTCATAGATAAGCAAGTAAATAGTTAAACTCAAATGTTAAGTAAAACTAGGTTTGGCAGACAATCCTCACTTTGTGACCTTAAAAGATAACAGGGTGAGGAAAAAGTATTTACAGTTGCTCATATGAAAAATAATACATTAATAAGAATACAACAATAAACTCGGTGTTTCAAGTACAACTGTAAACCTACTAAGGAGCCACTTCACCTTTTTGAAACACTTGGTAAATTGCATGGATGCCTAGTATGGGGTTACAAGTAATAACGTCAAAACAGTTTGGAAAAAATAAAAAGTCCTGTTTCCTTCTCCAGGTTCTTCATCACGATGTGAATAGCTTAACCTTTTTGACACACAATAACCAAGGGATGACTGTATGTAAAACAACCGTGATGTAACAATTGCGCAGCAAAGATTAAACTGTACATATAAATTATGATTATCTTTATTATGCTGTACAGTCAGTATGAGGTCCTCGGATCTGTACCTCCGTGCTCCGTGTTAACACTGAGGTGGCAAAACGACAGAGAAGGTACACACGTTCCCAGCCCGGGACACCCAGTGGAGCTTATCCATGCCTAATTAAAGGCCTGGGACCATGGCCGAGGCCAAGTGTCCAAGTACTTCTTCGCGTAGAGAAATGCCCGCCGCACTGTTCCGCGGCCGGGCCGAAAGCCGCGCTGGCCCTTTAAAGGCACTCGCTTCCTGCACCCTCAGCCCCTCCTTCGCTGTCGCCAGCTCCCGCCTCCACCCGCAAGGGTCACACTTGAACTTTAGCTCTCCCCACGCCAGCCGGCGCCACAGCTCTACAGGCCGTGGCCACCCCACTGCACGTGTCAGATGCGCTACCTCGGACCTCGGGCTCGGCGCGCCGGGTTTCCTGCACTCAAAGCCCCTTCAGTTAAAATCAAAACAATGCAAAATGCACACCAGCCACCAAAAACTGCGCGGCCAACCCCCACAGACAAACTCGCGCCCTATCTATGCCCTCCACCTGCAAGCCTAAATCCTTGCTGGCGGGGCTCCGATGCCCCCTGCAGAGCCCGTACCTGCCTAGCGCGGCGGAAACGGCTCCCGGCGCCCCCAAGGCTGGGAGGTCGCGCGCCGTGGGGCGGAGAAGAGCACCCTCACCCCCGAGATTCTGGAGGTTAAGGAGCAGCTGCGGAAGTCCGCGAGGGCCGTGGGTGACGGAGGAGCTCCCAGAGAACCCCTTCTTTCACTGACGAACTTTTCTGCCTGCTCTGATGGCCACCTCTTGGCGTACTTTTTTCACTACCTTTAAAGAAGCCCGTTCCCGGTCACACTCCAACTCTCGTCCCCGCAACCGATCCCGGGCAAGCCCACGACCCACATTTGCCAATTCCCGCCCGCTCCCTGCACGTGTGCCCTGCACTTTCAGGACAAGCAAACTTGCCGCCACTTATCTGACCCACCGCGACCTCAGGCGCAGATAGGGGTCCCCGCGTCCCCTCTCTGGTCCGGCCGTGCGCCCCGAGGCTACTCACCTTCCAGCCCGCCGAGCTGTTGCTGTCGCCCTTATCCTTGAAGTAGGGCACACTCTTGACCATCCATTCGTAGATCTGCGACAGCGTGAGACGCTTCTCCGCCGAACTCTCGATGGCCTTGGTGATAAGATCGGCGTAGGACAGGTTGCCCCACGCGTTGCGGCGGGACGAGCTGCTCTTGCGGGGCTGCCCAGTGAGCGGCCCGGCAGCGGCGGGGGGCACGGGTGGGTGCTGCGACAGCGGTCCGGGAGGCGGGGGCTGCGGCGGCGCCTGGTGCAGGCAGCCCCCCTCCGGGCTCTGGAAGTCCCCGCACAGCCCCCCGGTGGCGGCAGCTGCCGCCGCCACCGCGGCCGCCGCCGCGGCCGCCGCCACAGAGCCGGGCGCCTGCTGGAAGTCCCCGCTCTCCTCCAGCAGGCTCAGGTTGCTCATGAAGTCGGCGTTGACAGCGGTCGCCGAGGGCAGGCCCGCGGCGGTGTCGGGGTTCCCGGCCCCGCCGCCCGACGGCGCCGGGCTGGAAGTGGCCGAGTTGGACTGGCTAAACTCCGGCCTGGGCAGTGGCCAGGTGCACGAACGCGGCCGCGGCAGCGGCTCGAAGTCCGGGTCAATTTCCACCACCTGGGGCGCTTCGGCCATGGTGACCCCCGCCCCTCCCCCAGCCGCGAGAAAGCTAAGAAGTAGAGCGCAGCACTGGGGGCCACGGGGGAGAGGGCGCGAAGACCCGTCCGAGACTGGGGACGAGGTCGGTACCGCGAGCAGACGGAAACCGGGAGGGAGCGGCAAAGTGGAAGCGCGAGCCCAGAACTTAACTTCACCAGTCCTTCAACATCTAGACTCCTGTGGGTCCGCTGCACCGACGGGACGGCAGGCCAGGGTCGCCGGGCCCAGGAAGCACCGGCGCCGCGGACCGGAGGACTGACAGACGCCGCGCGCGGGCCGCTCGCTCTCCTCCGCGGCGCAACCACGGCGCTGCTGCCTGTTGAATGTGGCTGCGGGAGCGGAGGTTGCAGCTACTACGCGGCCGCCCGACTTACGGGATCTGCCGCCACCCCCCGCCCGCGGCGGCGCGCGCGCCGGCCCACCCCTGACTGACAGCCCAAGAAGCCAATGAGCGCGTGGCACCGCCGCCCGGGCAGCCAGTGGACACTGGCCTGGGTGGGGGCCGGTTTTCCACCGGGAGGCGGCAGTGGGTTGGTGGGGAGCAGTGGGGTGTTTCTCTCTCTCTCTCTCTCTCTCTCTCTCTCTCTCTCTCTCTCTCTCTCTCTCTCTCTCTCTCTCTCTCTCCTTCCCTCTCTCCCTCCCTCCCTCCGTTCCTCCCTCTCTCCCTCTCTTTCTCCCTCCCTCCCTCGCTCCTCTCTCTCTCTCTCTCTCTCTCCCCCCCCCTCTTCTCTCTCTCTGGATCTGTTATGATTTTCTGATAATTCTCAAGTGTTTCTGTGAGTCTCTCGCTCTCTCAGTGTTTGATTGCTAGGAGGCAAACGAGCGTGTAGGCGACAGCGACACTTTGTTTACTACTAAGGTGCAAAGCCGAGTGTACTCGGGAAGCACCAGAAGAACGAGTCGCTCGCCTAACCTCGACCTCCTTTCCCGACCCAGCCGGGGACGGGGGGACACGCTGCGCTCCGGGGCCCTGGGTGGGCGGGCGGGCGGGCGGAGGAGGCCTTGCGGAATTCTCAATCGCCCAGCTCTGAGCTCCACCCACGATTTCTTTGCAAAGAAACGTGGGGCAGCCGTAGATTTTGTTTTGGTGTTTTGGGAGTTTTTTTCTCCGCGATCTGTCAAGTCCTCCCGCCCCTAATGGGCCGCGCACGCCCCCCGGCGCCGGGGTTGTAATGTTCAAGCCCACTTGTCTAGCACCCTCCCACCACTCCCGTGCCCGGAACCCACCTGTCCGCACCCGTTAGCTGAGTCTCTGCGGTTCGGTCTAGTGCGGGGCCAGTCGTCCGGCCCAGCACCCACCAGCCAGGTTTACTCATTCTATTCTTGACCTAAACGGCCAGAAATCAGGGGAAAGGGCGAATATAGTCTTATTTCACACGCACAGACAGTCCCAAAGGCATCCTAGACCTCATTCCCTCTGTAGGAACCTCCACTCCTGGGCGGGAACCTCGGGCTGTTCAGAGAGTTGGTCTAGGGACGGCGGGGAGAAAAGGAGCGCGTTTAGTTAGAAACTTGTCACTTTATTACTTACCCCTAATTAAATTTAACTGTTTGATTGTAATTTCTTTGCTATTTAGACTAGAAGTGATGAGGTGTTGACTAGTAAAAATTCAAGAGCCTTGGGGCACACAACCCTGCCCCACCCCCCGATCGTAATATAGGCTGCTTGCCACGTGCGTCAATCAACCCACTCACCCCACCCCACCTTTCCCCAACTGGGCTCCAGGTTCAGGACGTCCAGTCGAGATCAGTGGGGCCAAACAGTGAAAGACAATGGCCCTTGTGTCTTAGGGAGCAAAAGAAACAGTTTTCGAGTTTTTGTTTTGTTTTGCTTTGCTTTTTTAGGAGAAATATGGAAGGCATTTCCTTTCAGAGGGATGGGATCTCTTAGAATGAAAGATTGACAGTAGAGTTTTAAATATCTTGTCCAAAATGACAGCTCCCTATTCAGAAGGAAGGAAGGGAGGGAGGGAGGGAGGGAGGGAGGGAGGGAGGGAGGGAGGGAGGGAGGGAGGGAGGGAGGGAGGGAGGGAGGGAGGGAGGGAGGGAGGGAGGAAGGAAGGAAGGAAGGAAGGAAGGAAGGAAGGAAGGAAGGAAGGAAGGAAGGAAGGAAGGAAGGAAAACTTTTTCTTACAGGTAACTACAATTGAAAAAATGGCATCTTAAGGAAATTAGGCCTCTTTTGCCAAAGTTTGGAGATTTAAGAGATTTATTTCTTCCTCTACATTCGCACTGTCATTTCCCTAGTATACACCCGTATATAATTATAATCCATTATCACAACAGCTTCCTACTGGTGTTGGGGGGGGGGGGTATGGTTGTGAGCCGGGTGGATTGAGGATAGCGTTGGTTCACACCCTCTTCCTCTTGTGGTCTCTTGACGTTGGTTATCAATTTTGAACTTAAAGGCCTCCTCTGCCAGCCGCTAGGGGACCTCAGTAACTATGATGATGAGCTTAAAGGAAGGTCTCCAAGTCAAACTGCTGCTACCCTCAACCTTCCAATTAAGTTCTGCAGAGGCAGAAGCAGGATCCAGATGGCCGCACCCTACAAATAGGCGGTGCTCTAGTGGGTCATTCTTGGCAACCAAAGCCAGCTGCAAATTTGGCCATGCCTTCATTTAAATTACGGTTTTTCAGGGCCTCAATCGGGTGAGGGTTTGGTTAAGGGAGTTTTCTGACGGACTGCCCAGATCCTTGAATTATTCTGTGCCATCCTGCCTAATTGTTTTTTTGTTTGTCACCGCTTGCTTTACTTTTCTCTTCTGTAAATTTTGACTTGAAACAGACACAGAGTACCTACAGGGCCAATGTCCCTAACACATGGTTCAAAATACTAAAAATATATGTTAAAAGGTGTTTATAGCTGCCTACTGTAAGTGGTGTATGTATCAATTTACTGAACTGTAGGAAGCAGGTGAACTGTAGCATACTTGTTTCCAATCTTTAGCTACCATAAGCTATTCTGTAATGAATAACCTCATATAACTCAGTTTGCATCTGTCCAAGTATATCAATAGGAAGAATTTCTGGAAAAGCAGTCACTGGATTAGCACTTTTAAATTTGAAGACTGCCGCCAAAATTGCCCTCCATAAGGGTTGTATTAAGCTAAACTTTCTTTTTTTTATTTTTTATTTATTGATTTTAGAAAAAGACAGACAGACAAAAGCGCTGATCTGTTCAACTTATTTATGCATACATTGGTTGATTTTTGTATGTGCACTGACTGAGGATAGAACCAACTACCTTTGCACATCAGAATGATGCTCCAACCAACTGAGCTTTCTAGCCAGGGCTAGACTTTCTCCTTTTTCTTGATTGATTGATTGATTGATTGAGTTGAGAGAGAGAGACATCGCTCTGTTGTCCCACCTATTTATGCATTCATTGGTTGATTCTCATATGTGCCCTGATGGGGATGAACTTGAAACCTTGGCATGTCAGGACAACCCTCTAACCAACTGAGCTACCTGGCCAGGGCAAGCTAAACTTTCTTTTCGGCTACACCCACAGAATCTGAAAGTTGAGGCACAAAGAGACTAACTGATTTGTCCAAGACCATATGGCCCAAGGCCAGGGCTAGCACTCTGTTTTCTTGCTTTCTCATCAATAATCTCAATTCACAGATGTAAAGTTATACTCTGTAATCTCATTATATGAATAACCACTATAAAACACTGTGTTATGGCCCTGGCCTGGTAGCTCAGTTGGTTAGAACATTGTACCGACATGCCAAAGTTGTGGGTTTGATCCTGGTCAAGGCACATACAAAAATAAACAAATAGCCTGACCAGGCGGTGGTGCAGTGGATAGAGCGTCGGACTGGGATGCGGAGGACCCAGGTTCGAGACCCCGAGGTTGCCAGCTTGAGTGTGGGCTCATCTGGTTTGAGCAAAGCTCACCAGCTTGGACCCAAGGTCTCTGGCTCAAGCAAGGAGTTACTCGGTCTGCTGTAGCCCCACGGTCAAGGCACATATGAGAAAGCAATCAATGAATAACTAAGGTGTTGCAACACGCAAGGAAAAACTAATGATTGAAACTTCTCATCTCTCTGTTCCTGTCTGTCTCTGTCTATCCCTCTCTCTGATTCTCTCTCTCTGTAAAAAAATAATAAATAAATAAATAATAAACAGATGAACACATAAATAAGTGGAAAAACAGATCAATGTTTCTCTCTCTCTTTCTCCTTTTCTCTCTTCCTCTAAAATCAATAAAGAAAAATAACTTTGCTATGTGTTACTCTCCAAGATTTTACTAATTTTAATTAAACTGTGCTCTGCACTAACTGGAATTGTTTTGATTTAAAAGATTTAAAAAGCAGACACAAAATGATGGTGATAGAAAGATAAAGAAAGAAAAAAGATTACAAAAGAAGTGGATTTTTTTAGTAAAAAATGTAAACGTTTTCTCTCTTTGAAGATTACCAAAGTATTTAGGTTGACACTAGTTCTACTTTTAAAAGAAGTTCATTTCTTTTCTTCTTTAGTATTTTTTGTGGTAGCTGTTTGCTTTGAAGGCTTTTACTAATGGTTATCAATTATTAGTTGGTAAACCATTGCCAAACTGAGGAGAAAAATGTTTCCTGTCAGATAAGGACAATTAAAATGAAAAAGGAAATTTATTCTCACAGAAGCCATCTCACAAATTAATATGGTGTTTTTTCTTAAGGAAGATACAAACAAGTGGAAGCATATACCGTGCTCATGGTTAGGAAGAATAAACATCATTAAAATGTCTATATTACCCAAAGCAATCTATAAATTCAATGCAATACCAATTAAAATACCAATGACATACTTCAAAGATATAGAACACATATTCCAAAAATTTATATGGAACCAAAAGAGAACACGAATAGCCTCAGCAATCTTAAAAAAGAAGAATAAAGTGGGAGGTATCACACTTCCTGATATCAAGTTATACTACAAGGCCATTGTACTCAAAACAGCCTGGTACTTGCATAAGAACAGGCATATAGATCAATGGAACAGAACAGAGAACCCAGAAATAAACCCACAGTTCTGTGGACAACTGATATTTGACAAAGGAGGTAAGGAAATACAATGGAGTAAAGACTGCCTCTTTAACAAATGGTGTTGGGAAAATTGGACAGCTACCTGCAAAAAAATGAAACTAGATCACCAGCTTACACCACTCACAAAAATAAACTCAAAATGGATAAAAGACTTGAATGTAGGCCGTGAAACCATAAGCATCTTAGAAGAAAACATAGGCAGTAAGCTCTCGGACATCTCTCAGAGCAATATATTTGCTGATTTATCTCCATGGGGAAGTGAAATAAAAGACAGGATAAACAAATGGGACTATATCAAACTAAAAAGCTTTTGCACAGCTAAAGACAACAAGAACAGAATAAAAAGACAAACTACACAATGGGAGAACATATTTGACAATACGTCTGATAAGGGGTTAATAACCAAAATTTATAAAGAACTTGTAAAACTCAACACCAGGAAGACAAACAACCCAATCCAAAAATGGGCAAAAGAGATGAATAGACACTTCTCCAAAGAGGACATACAGATGGCCAATAGGCATATGAAAAAATGCTCAATATCACTAATCATTAGAGAAATGCAAATTAAAACCACAATGAGATATCACCTCACACCAGTCAGAATGGCGCTTATCAACAAAACAACACAGAATAAGTGCTGGCGAGGATGTGGAGAAAAGGGAACTCTCCTGCACTGCTGGTGGGAATGCAGACTGGTGCAGCCACTGTGGAAAACAGTATGGAGATTCCTCAAAAAACTGAAAATCGAACTGCCTTTTGACCCAGCTATCCCACTTTTAGGAATATACTCCAAGGACACCATAGAACGGCTTGAAAAGGAGAAATGCACCCGCATGTTTGTGGCAGCATTGTTCACAATTGCGAAGATCTGGAAACAGCCCAAGTGTCCGTCAGAGGACGAGTGGATTAAAAAGCTTTGGTACATATATACTATGGAATACTACTCAGCCATAAGAAATGATGACATCGGATCATTTACAATAACATGGATGGACCTTGACAACATTATACGGAGTGAAATAAGTAAATCAGAAAAAAAAACTAAGATGAATCCATACATAGAAGGGACATAAAAATGAGACTCAGAGACATGAACAAGAATGTGATGGCAACAGGGGTGGGGGGTTGGGGGAGGGGGGATGGGGTGAAGAAGGAGAGAGGGGTTAGGGGAGGGGAGGGGCACAAAGAAAACCAGACAGAAGGTGACAGAAGACAATTTAACTTTGCGGGAGGGGTATACAGCACAATCAAATGTCAAAATAATCTAGAGATATTTTCTCTCAACATATGTACCCTGATTTATCAATGTCACTGCATTAAATTTAATAAAAAAAAAAAAAATTAAAAGATTTTATGGCCCTGGCCAGTTGGCTCAGCGGTAGAGCCTCGGCCTGGCGTGCAGAAGTCCCAGGTTCGATTCCCGGCCAGGGCACATAGGAGAAGCGCCCATTTGCTTCTCCACCCCCCACCCCCTTCCTCTCTGTCTCTCTCTTCCCCTCCCGCAGCCAAGGCTCCATTGGAGCAAAGATGGCCCGGGGCGCTGCGGATGGCTCCTTGGCCTCTGCCCCAGGCGCTAGAGTGGCTCTGGTCGTGGCAGAGCGACGCCCCGGAGGGGCAGAGCATCGCCCCCTGGTGGGCAGAGCGTCGCCCCTGGTGGGCGTGCCGGGTGGATCCCGGTCGGGCTCATGCGGGAGTCTGTCTGACTGTCTCTCCCCGTTTCCAGCTTCAGAAAAATACAAAAAAAAAAAAAAAGATTTTATTTATTAATTTTAGAGAGAGGAGAAAGAAAAAGTGGGGGCAGAGGGGAGAATCAACTCACGGTTGCTTCTCATATGCCTTGACCAGTTAAGCCTGGGGTTTCAAACCAGCGACCTCCGTGTTCCAGGTCAATGCCTTACCCACCACACCACCTTAAGTAAGGCATTCTTTTCTCTGCCTGGTTTTCAGAGTAATTATTGTATTATTCTTTTCAGGGAGACAGAGGTGGTTCCCTTTGATTAATACCCAGGCTGAAATTTCTACATTTACCCCTCACTATCAAAATGCCATACACCAATCCCTGGTTTAAGTTCTTACTCATCAAAATAGGTAATTTAGCCTGACTAGGCAGTGGCGCAGTGGATAGAGCATTGGACTGGGATGTGGAGGACCCAGGTTTGAAAACCCCAAGGTCAGCTCATCCCACTTGAACACAGGCTCACCAGCTTGAGCGTGGGACTGCTGGCTTAAGCGTGGGACCATAGACATGACCCATGGTTGCTGGCTTGAGCCCAAGGTTACTGGCTTGAGCAAGGGGTCACTTGCTCTGCTGCAGCCCCTCTTCCCCATCAAAGCATATATGAGAAAGCAACCAATGAACAACTAAGGAGACTAAGGAGCCGCAACGAAGGATTGATGCTTCTCACCTCTCCCTTTCTGCCTATCTGTTCCTATCTGTCTCTTTCTCTGTCTCTGTCACACACACACACACACACACACACACACACACACACGATGATTTAAATCAAGTTTAATGAGTAAGTGAAAAGCCTGAATGCTTATTTTTCAGTTATGACACAGAATCATACTTCACATTCCCTTTTCCCTAAAACTGCTCATTTCCAGTATTTTGTCTGAATTAGTAAAAGGTACTGCTATCAACCTAAAACAGCCTTTCTTCAGTATGCACAAAGAAAATAATAATCTTCCTGACTGGTGGTGGTACAGTGGATAGACATTGATCTGGAACACTTGAGGATCCAGGTTTGAAACCCCGAGGTCACCAGCTTGAGCACATGGTCGCCAGCTTGAGTGTGGCATCAACATGTTCCCATGATCCCATGGTCGCTGATTTGAGCCCAAAAGTTGCTGGCTTGAAGCCCAAGGCCGCTGGCTCGAGCAAGGGGTCCCTGGCCTGTCTGGAGCCCCTGGTCAAGAAATGTATAAGAAGCAATCAAAGAACAAATAAAGTGCTGCAACTACAAGTTGATGCTTCTCATCTCTCTCCCTTGCTAAAAAAGAAAGAAAGAAAAATAATAATCTGAAAAAACACAGCTTTAGTGTAAAGCCAGTAGCCATAGCCACCATCACCGCAGCCTGGCCCATGCAGGTTTGCATTAGATTCGGACAGACGGTAATGAAACAATGGAGCCGAGAACTGGTGGACCATTACCTTTAATCCTAGCTTGAACTCGGCGGGCAAGTAAAAACACACACTGGGCTCTAAAACCCACTCATTCAGTGCTCACAAAGCTACTGACTTATCCGAGTTTCCTAGAATCTAAGGTTTCTAACCTCACCAGCCTTATTCACCTCTGTTTCACACCTCCTTCTCTCTGCACAAACTGGCTTCTTCTTTAGCACTCCACCATCTTGGCTGCTTCTCCTGGCCTCTTCCACGTGGCCTTTCTCTGCTCTCCTACAGCATGGGCTCCTCCTAGAACATAATCACTCTTCTCTCGGAACAATGTGATCTCTCTTCCTTATAAAACCTTTTGGTGTGAAAGTCCTCCCCCAACACATATTAACATAACCACGTCCATCCCAAGTAATCACCTGGGCGATGGGCTTCCACATGAGCAGCGCCATCTTTAACAAAGTGGGCATAATATATTTTATCAGCCCAACATTTAGGTTCTTAAACCTATGTCCTGAAAGCTGGCATATTAAGTGCTACGGTAATATCTGAAGAAGTCCTTCATTCTTCTTGAGGGATAATTTCCTTTGTTGTTAATTCAGCAAATATATAGAGAGTGCCTACTATTATATGCCAGATGTCATACATCTTAGAGTATATTGTTTTGATAGTAAATTCCTAGAGTTTATCAATTATTCTTTTCTTTATATGATATTTGATGTCAAAATTAAGACTGTGTTGCTCTTAAATGATCAGTAATGCATACTGAAATATTTTTTTTAGCAATTACACACCAAAAAATGTATTTGAAGGATACAAGGACTGCTAAAGCAGGAAAAAATATTCAAGTATTGTTACATAATCATCTTGAAATAATAATAAGATGTAAATAAGTGTGCCATCCCCAGGGATTTGGAGTGTGAACTCTGGCCACCAAGCCTTGGAGTTGGGATGATCTTGCTCCAAATGGACAAAAGACACAGGCTACATCATATTATTGGTCTATGACAAATAAGGATAATGCTTACTAATCTGTAGCTGGGGAGAAGCCCCAGGCAAGTTATGAACCAGATATTCAATCATTGCAGTTTTGTTATGAAGAGCCAATCTCAGCTTCAGTCAACTCTTCCTTCACTTTCAGGGTTAGTGAAACCACCTGGGTCTCTATGAGAAGTCTAACATATATTTGGAGATCATATAAATGACCAAAAAATAGAGAATGGTCAAATAAAGAATGGTTTATCTGTAAGGTAGAATCGTATGTAGTCATCTAAAATAAAGTGGACAACCCTGGCCAGGTGGCTCAGCTGGAGTATCAAGCAGGTAGGCCAAGGTTGTGGATTTGATCCCCAGTCCAGGTAGGTGAGAATCAACCAGTGAAGGCATAGATGGGTGGAACAATAAACCAATGTCTCTTTTTCTCCCCCTTCTTCTTCTCTCTCTCAAATCAATAAATAAAAAAATTTAATCTATTGAAATAAAGTGGACAAAGCATTTGTAATGAAATTGCAACAATGCTGGTGGATACGGTATTTAAAAGCTTGTGGGATGCTACTCTCAGCTGAAAATGTTAACAGTAGTGGTACCTGAGTGACAGACTTACAAGTAATCATTATTGGTCTAACAAAAACCCCTCATTTTACAGGTAAATAAATAGACACACTGAGAAAGTAAGTGGTTTGCCCAAGGTTCTACAGTGAGTGAGGTGCAGGGATTAGAATTTTGGACCTCGTGGAATTCATTCACCAAAACCTTCTGCCTTCTATTGCATTGCTTTCTACATTACCTTTTCTAACCGGAAGTTTTCAGATTATTTGAGGAAATCCAACCTAATTTAAATAGTACTAGGTCTTTACCTTTGGGACAGTAAAATAACCCAAACTATAAACATATTACAATTAAGATTTTTCTAACATAAAGGACTTAGAGAATTGCCACAAAATTAATGGGTGGCTTGTGAAATCTCAAATTCTCAGAATGTCACAAATCTGAATTTTCCACTCATGCTTGAAGCACAACGTGTTTTCACTATTTTATGTCTGTTTCATGTCATATTAAAGCTGTTAACATGCTTCCAAGAAAGGGGGACATATGTATTAAATTTTAAAATGCTGTCATGTAGAACACAGATGGTAGTGCATTTTTTTAGCAGAAAGGAAAACTAATATGTATGAATGTTCAAGTTAAGCAGTAAGAATCAATTGCTGAAAGAAAAAAAAATTAAATGCTATTGTACAATAATCAGGTTTGTTTTGTTTTTTCAAATCAAAACACTGTATTTTCATAACATTATAACAGGGAAAGGGAGTCAAATGTGATTATAAACAAATCCCTAAGAGTCCAGTAATGAAAGAATGAAGGAAGAAGAAACTGTTAGCATTGTATAGTAACTAACCATGTTGTTTGTCATTTGTCGATAAAAATCAATAATAAGAGGTAATGACTGTGTAGTTAGAGTACATGTGTTTTTAATAGTTAGCTCTAGTCACTGGCTGGGTCATTTACGCTGTAGAAACAGGAGGTAAGAGTTTATCAAATGTCAGATATGTCTGACTCACAGGGCTCACCCATATGCAAAGTCGTCTGTGCTAGAGAGTCAACAGAGATGAACAGAGAGTTATTTCTCCATGATACCAGGTTTCTAGTTTGTGGTTAAAAAAACTTTAAAACACACTGACACATTCTAAGGTTTAACATTTTTAAAATGAAATTACTAACTAGCTGATCAGTAACACCGTGCTGGAGGAAAATTTTATTTTTCTTGTACCTTTAAATAATTTTGTGTTTGAACAGCAAGCTGAAAACAGAACATTTGACAGCTACATTGCACGCCTGCACTCTAAAAGATTCCAACCTAGAAAAACTTTCCACAATCCAAGACTAAGCTTGGTGAGCTCTTCCTCCTGTTTTCCATATTTATATATCATCTGAAACAAGACAATGTGTACATTGATAAATATAGGTATATATCTGTTTTCAGTTCTAAACGATAAATTATTATTACTTTTTTGTGTGTGTGACAGAGACAGAGGAGAGTCAGAGAGAGGGACAGACAGACAAGAAGGGAGAGAGATGAGAAGCATCAATTCTTCATTGTGGCACCTTAGTTGTTCATTGATTGCTTTATCATATGTGCCTTGACCAGGGGGCTAAAGCAAACTAAGTGACCCATTGCTCGAGCCAGCAACCTTGGGCTCAAGCTGGTGAGCCTTGCTTAAATCAGATGTACCCACTCTCAAGATGGCGACCTCAGGGTCTCAAACCTGGGTCCTCCGCATCCCAGTCCTTCGGTCGCTCTGCTACGCCACTGCCTGGTCAGGCCATAAATTATTTTTTACACGGAATCAGAATATACACATAAAAGTTTTTTATGCCCCACTGTTAATAAAAGTGACTCTTTTTCAACAGTAAACAAGCACTTAATGGTTATCATCTAAATCAGTCCTCAAAACTACCCAAAATATAGGAGTTATTATGATTCACATTTTACAGAAATTGAAACTGAGGTACAAAGTACTAAGAAACTTACCTAAGGTCTTATCTTAGAAGCTTATCTAAGTACAATCATTATGAAGCTACCATTCTCAAAAGCCAGAGCTCATCTCCTCTTTAGCATCATACTTTCAGCCTACATTAAATGTTGGGATTTTTCTAGAGGACTAGAAATTAAACATACAGAATTTGATGACTCAATTTTTTTTTCCAGATAATTGGTACTTGTACTTTTGGGGGGTATAGGGAGGGGAATCATTTTCAGCAATGAGCTCTGCCTGAAACCACTTTAGTTTATGTTAATGAAAGACGCCTAGAGGTAGAATATAAATAACAACAATAATGCTGATATTTGCATTTGTATTACAAAGGATGTAGGGGATTTCAAGTCATTAGCAGTTTTGGCTTGTTTGAATTGGCAGCTTCAGACCTTACACCAGGGGTCTCAAACTCGCGGCCCGCGGGCCGCATGCGGCCCGCCAAACAATTTTGTGCGGCCCGCAGACTAATCCACGAAGTTCAAAATATTTTGGATAAAATTAAGTAAGCCTAGGGGCCTACTTGTATTTTTCATTTCTCTAGCATCCTAGCTAGATATTAGCTTAGTTAACAGCAGTTGTGATGCGAACTACAGTTTCTGGTCATTTTGTGACACTGAAAAGTGTTGCGTAACAGTTGCCTTTTGTAGACCTAGTTCGGCCTGCCGAACGGCTGTGATCTTGCTCTGTGGCCCACATGCTGAGTTGAGTTTGAGACCCCTGCCTTACATCAAAAGAGCAACCTGCCCTTCTACAACAGAATGGTTGGCTTATCTGGAACTCTTTTGTATGGCCAGTAGCCATGGCCACCATCACAGCCAACTGGCCCATGCAGGTTCGAATTTGATTCGGACAGACGGTAATGAAACAATGGAGCCAAGAATTGGTGAGCCATTGGCTTTAATCCTAGCTTGTACCTGGCAGGCAAGAAATATACACAATGGGAAAACACTTCTCTTTCTATTCAGGGCTCCCAAAGCCACTGACGTATCTGAGTTTCCTAGAATCAAAGGTTTCTACCTCACCAGCCTTATTCACCTCTGTTCCTCATCTCCTCTCTACACAAACTGGCTTCTCCTTCAGCACTCCACCATCTTGGCTGCTTCTCCTCTCTTCCACGTGGCCTTTCTCTGCTCTCTTCCAGCATGGGCTCCTCTGCCCCATTTTATAGTGTAGAAATCAAAACCTTTAATCCAGTATACAAACAAACAAGGAAGTCTCTGATACAAAGTCACTTAGGGTGGAAAGGCTTAGTCTTAAAACTAAGCCTTAGGAAAAAAAAAAAAAAAACACTAAGCCTTAGGCTATAACGACCCTGCCTGCTTACAACCTGTCCCCTACACCCAATGCAAACTATAAGCGAGCAAACATATATATCATATTTACAAACTTATTCAACCAACATCTTTCCAAAACTTTCTTTACTGGCACATCCAGTCAAGTTCAACAGCTTTATTAAGCTCTATCCCCATCAAAGACAGTGATTAGGATTGGGTTTTTATCTAAAAAAGCTTTTTCTCATCTGAGTTTCAGAAGCTTGGAGTTAGGTTAGAACAAATTGTAAGGTATTTTTCCCCACCAAGTAAGAAGGAAGGGAGGGGCCGGAGCCATGAAGTGTGAAATAATAAAAGGCTTTATTGAGTACAGAGCGCTTCCCACCCAATGAGGTTCCCTAGCCCTGGGGACAGAGGCTAGGCAAGTCGCAAGAGGTGACCCGTGTGAGAGATATTTAAAGGGTCCCTAGGGTGGTTGAGCTAATATGACAGGTGAAATATCACCAGATGATAGGTGTCGCTCTTTCCCAAAGGGCTCCTGGGAAGTTTCTTTTGATGCGCTTGGTTGTGGGCGGTCCTCGCCAAAGTTCCCAGGCCTGACCTTTCCCCATTATCCACCGACCTTACATTCTGACCTTTTGTGTTAAATAGAATAGGGGCACCGTTTATTCATCTGGCTACTTCCTGCTGATTAGGGGCATCATGGGGAGGGGGAGATCAGAAGGTGGTGGCTTTGAGGGGTGTCAGGAGGAACATCTGTTTGACCATGAGTTGAGAAACTTCGCAGATGTAGTCCTGTAAGGATTTTTTTAAAAAGAGGAGTAATAGGGGGGTTTGTAGGGTCCAGCCTTTTGGTAAGCTGGAAATGGATGGAGTCCAGTGGTTCCGACTGCCAATGGTCCTGTATGGAAGCAAGCTCGAGGCAAAACTACATGTCAGGAGTGGTGTAAAAAGGGGAAAAGAAGGGGTATCCCAACCATTCCCATAACCGAGACCCATGAGGGAACTAGAGGTCCAGAGTGTGATGGCAAAACAGAGAAGGTAGCCCCCGTGTCCACAAGAAATGAGATGGACTTACCCACTAGTTGCAGCATACCCTGGGTTCTCCGAGTCCAGGCCATGACCCAGGAGTTTGAGCAATATGCCCACCTGGCTGGATTGGCCTCCCATTCAGGTGGCTTGTCCTCCACATAGAGGCACTGAGGAAAAGCCTGTTGCCCAAAGGGGCAATCGCTCCGCCAGTGACCAGACTGCTTGCAGTCAGGGCAGGGCTCAGTGGGTAGCCTACCGGGACAGTGACCCTGCTTGCCACACTTAAAGCAAGCTGCTGGTGGGATTCCTCTTTGCAGTGTGGACTTGGGTTGGGCACTTCCTGTGCCTTGCTGCTGTTGCTCTGCCGGCCTCAGGGCTGCCACAAGAGTTTGGGTTTGGAGCGGTACCTTCTGCTGCATGCGGGCCTGGCGAACAGCCTTGGACTGTTTCTACTAGTTGGGACCATTAAAACCTTTAAATGCTGTGTTCACAGGTTTCAGATAGTGGTTTGGGGGTTGGGAATAAGAGGAGTGGGGCTCATGGGGAGCCCGGCACCCAGATTCTGCCAGAAACGCCAGAGCCAAAGGCAAGACAGGACCAGAACTTCCTGCAAGAAAATTGGGGTTAGGCCTTGGGGTCCTGCAAACCAGTGTAAGAGCCAATAGTAGGTGGAGAATGGCCTAACAGAGGAGGGGCTTAAGAACACAGTGGAGAAGGGAGGGGCTCCTGGCCAGCAGGGGAGGAGAAAGAGAGACTGGTTGGTAGTGGTGAATAAGAAACAGGATCCAGCCCTGGCCGGTTGGCTCAGCGGTAGAGCGTCGGCCTAGCGTGCGGAGGACCCGGGTTCGATTCCCAGCCAGGGCACACAGGAGAAGCGCCCATTTGCTTCTCCACCCCTCCGCCGCGCTTTCCTCTCTGTCTCTCTCTTCCCCTCCCGCAGCCAAGGCTCCATTGGAGCAAAGATGGCCCGGGCGCTGGGGATGGCTCTGTGGCCTCTGCCCCAGGCGCTAGAGTGGCTCTGGTCGCAACATGGCGACGCCCAGGATGGGCAGAGCATCGCCCCCTGGTGGGCAGAGCGTCGCCCCATGGTGGGCGTGCCGGGTGGATCCCGGTCGGGCGCATGCGGGAGTCTGTCTGACTGTCTCTCCCTGTTTCCAGCTTCAGAAAAATGAAAAAAAAAAAAAAAAAAACTAAAAAAAAAAAAAAAAGAAACAGGATCCACGAAGGGAGGGGAGGGGGCTCTCGGAGGGAAGAGACCCAAGTGAAAGAGGTCTGCAGAAGGACCAGAGAGAAGTCCCGAGAGAGGGGTGCCCCCGGGGGTCAAGCAGGAGGGGGAGAGAGTTGGGAGTCTGTGGAGAAGGAAAGATCAAGAGTGGAGGTTTTAGGTGAGGTTTCTCTGGCCAGAAAAAGGGCACAGAGATTAAGGACGGGCACATAAATAACTAGAAGCCGTGAATGTAAGGGATCTCCAACCAGCTCCCAGCTTTTTTGGCGATAGTTAAGTTGGTGAGGGTTTTAAAACCGAAAGTCCCTTCAGGAGGCTAATTCAGTGGGTTCTGTGGCCTGGCCATAGCGGAGAAGAAGAACATTTTCTTCTTCTTTAGGGAGGGAGATTCCTGTGCCCCCACAGCCGCCCTCAGTCCTCAGAGTGGTTAGAATTGAGAACTGGCATCCCAAATCTCAAGCTCTGGCCACGGACGGATAGGTAAAGTGGATGTGTTTGGGACGTCTCCACGGGCACACACGCACTCAGAACGGAAAGAGGTCCCTGACACAGCTACGGTTTCCAGACAGGGAGTCTCAGCAGAAAAGGGGACTTACCGCACCGTGTGCCGAAGTGGGTGGAAGGTCAGAGATCCTGGTTCTTTCTCGGAGGGGATGAGGAAGAGGAGCGGTCCCGGGGGGGGGGGGGGTTTCAGCACCAAAATGTAAGGTATTTTTCCCCCCCACTGAGAAAAAAGGAAGGGAAAGGCTGGAGCCACAAAGTATGGAATAATAAAAGGCTTTATCGAGTACAGAGCGCTTCCTGCCCGACGAGGTTCCCTAGCCCCGGGACAGAGGCTAGGCAAGTCGCAAGGGGCGACTCGCGTGAGAGATATTTAAAGGGTCTCTAGGGTGGTTGAGCTAATATGACGTGGTGAAATCTCACTGGCTGACGGAGGTGTCGCTCTTTTCCAAAGGACTCCTGGAAGTTTCTTTTGGCGCGCTTGGTTGTGGGCAGTCCTAGCCAAAGTTCCCAGGCTTGACCTTTCCTCATTACCCACCGACCTTACACAAATGAATAAGTTTACAGTTCACACGAGGCGCCTTATTCATCACTTTCTAATCCAGCTCTATTACTGAAGTTGCTGATGATTGGTCCAAGCTATAAGGAAGGTTTACTTTCAAGAGACAATAAACAAAATTACAAACAGCCTGACCAGGCGGTAGCACAGTGGATAGAGCATCAGACTGGGATGCGGAGGACCCAGGTTCGAGACCTGAGATCGCCCGCCAGCTTGAGCACGGGCTCATCTGGTTTGAGCAAAGCTCACCAGCTTGAACCCAAGGTCGCTGGCTCGAGCAAGGGGTCACTCGGTCTGCTGGAGCCCCACGGTCAAGGCACATATGAGAAATCAATCAATGAACAACTAAGGAGCCACAATGAAGAATTGATGCTTCTCATCTCTCTCCCTTCCTGTCTGTCTGTCCCTATCTGTCCCTCTCTCTGACTCTCTCTGACTCTCTCTGTCTCTGCCACACAAAAAAATTACAAAAGAAACAAAACCCTCATGCTCCTCGCCTTTTTTTTTTTTTAAACAGGGACAGAGAGAGAGAATCAGAGAAAGGGATAGACACACAGGAACGGAGAGAGATGAGAAGCATCAATCATCAGTTTTTCTTTGTGATACCTTAGTTTTTCATTGATTGCCTTCTCATATGTGCCTTGACCACGGGCCTTCAGCAGACCAAGTAATCCCTTGCTCGAGCCAGCGACCTTGGGTCCAAGCTGGTGAGCTTTTTGCTCAAACCAGATGAGCCCATTCTTAAGCTGGCAACCTTGGGGTTTTGAACCTGGGTCCTCTGCATCCCAGTCCGACACTCTATCCACTGCGCCACTGCCTGGTCAGGCTCCTCGCCTTTTTGAAGTCTACCACAAAGTGACTTGGAAAGTGACCCCTCCACATGAACATAAGACATCAGAAATATTTTTAAAGCATCTTTAGAAAAATTTGCTGTCGGAATGACCCCAGTTTTCATGAAAAAAACACGGATAAAACTACCTTCATCCAAGAGTTTAGGCTATGTTCTTTCATCTTCAACCTCACATCAAAGAATAGGCAGCCTCTTTGCAAACCATAGACTAGAGGCCAGTATTAGTCAGAAGAGCTTACCTATGGCTACTTACCTTTCTTTCAGCCAGGAACAATTTAAATTACCAGTGAATCATGAAAGGAAAGTCACTCCTTGGTGTTTTCCCATTTCCAGGAGATGTCCTAGTTTTATTGGACATTTAATGAATGTTATCCAATGCACCCAGTTGATATGAGAGTCAGCATGTGATAGGCAGTTAGACAGACATGAGCAGAGCAAGGATGATGGGTCAGGTACAGAAGGTCACCAAAGCAAGGATGGTAGGCCCGGCCTTGGTTGTGTTTCAGCTCCAGGCCCAGGAAGGCAGCGAGGACAGACAAGCAACTCCAGGGGTCTCAGGACCGGCTGCACTGACCAAGCACCTCCTGCCCTGGTGCCAACCCTTCAGTGGAGGTCACGACCCTGAAAGGACACACCTGGAGAGCTAATGAATATGCTATTGAGACCTACCCCTGGGTTCTTCCTTAAATCTCCACCCTTAAAAGCCCGTAGGACCTAGGCGCCAGCAGACTCTCCCTCCTGGAGCACACATGCCTGCTTACCCCTTACCCTTGCCCTTCCTCCCCCACCCCCAGACCCATTACCTTTATGCTCCTTTTTCTTAAGCTCCAGGGACCCTTCTATTTCCCCTGTAACTTGTTTCCTAAAGCCCATTTCTTCTACCTCTGTGACTTTCTAAATAAACTTTCTCTTATACTGTAGTTTGAGTCTTGGCTCTGAATTCTTTCCCAGCCAGAACTCAAGCACCAAGGTTGCTGAAGCAAGGTCTGGTCTGAACCCACCGGTCTAACACCTGGTGCTGTTTTCATTTTCCCCACTGCAACAAGCAGATGTTGAGGATTAATGCTAACTTTTGTGTGATAACCAAGTAAAATCAGTTAATCACCCAAATCTACTCTCTCTCTTCTTCTTCTTCTTCTTCTTTTTTTTTTTACAGATACAGAGAGAGAGTCAGAGAGAGAGATAGACAGGGATAGACAGACAGGAATGGAGAGATGAGAAGCATCAATCATTAGTTTTTCGTTGTGCATTGCGACATCTTAGTTGTTCATTGATTGCTTTCTCATTTATGCCTTGACCATGGGCCTTCAGCAGACCGAGTAACCCCTTGCTCGAGCCGGCGACCTTGGGTCCAAGCTGGTGAGGTTTTGCTCAAACCAGATGGGCCTGCGCTCAAGCTGGCGACCTCGGGGTCTTGAACCTGGGTCCTCGGCATCCCAATCCGATGCTCTATCAACTGTGCCACCGCCTGGTCAGGCTCTCTCTCTTCTTTAACACCAATATATTTGATACTAAATTTGATTTTTCACTTTTATTTATTTATTTATTTATTTATTTATTTATTTATTTATTTATTTTTTCATTTTTCTGAAGCTGGAAACAGGGAGAGACAGTCAGACAGACTCCCGCATGCGCCCGACCGGGATCCACCGGGCATGCCCACCAGGGGCGATGCTCTGCCCACCAGGGGGCGATGCTCTGCCCATCCTGGGCGTCGCCATGTTGCGACCAGAGCCACTCCAGCGCCTGAGGCAGAGGCCACAGAGCCATCCCCAGCGCCCGGGCCATCTTTGCTCCAATGGAGCCTTGGCTGCGGGAGGGGAAGAGAGAGACAGAGAAGAAAGCACGGCGGAGGGGTGGAGAAGCAAATGGGCGCTTCTCCTGTGTGCTCTGGCCGGGAATCGAACCCGGGTCCTCCGCACGCTAGGCCGACACTCTACCACTGAGCCAACCGGCCAGGGCTGATTTTTCACTTTTCATTGCAGACACAGTCCTATCAGAAGCCTGACAGGCCTGGCAAAAGGGCGGAGGAGAAGAGTCGGACGCCTTCACCTGGGTGTGTAAGCCCACCCTATGTCATCTCTCAGTTGTCTCCAGCCAAGACTCGCATGAACAGAAGGTCCTGGATGACAGTGGCTTTCTGACAGATTATGGTAGCAATTTTAACCAGTATGCCACGATATGAGCTCTACCTTCAAAATATTGTAAGAGTACAATCACCAGTGGATCTATCTTACAGGACAGTCAGGACACCAGCAAAGCGTGATCAGCTAGAAGCTTTTTTATTCCCTAAGCGGTATTCAATTTATTCTGAGTTCTGAATTTTATCTTGGTACGACTTGCCACCTACATTCCTCGAAGAGGTTTTGAAAGGATTAAAATAATGTCTTAAAGTGCTTTGAAATCAGGGATGAATTACTTATTGTTTGACACGGGTACAACCTCTTGGGTAGGTTTTTTGTTACTATAAGACCTACTTTGCCTGACCAGGCGGTGGCGCAGTGGATAGAGCGTCGGACTGGGATGCCGAGGACCCAAGTTTGAGACCCCAAGGTTGCCAGCTTGAGCGCGGGCTCATCTGGTTTGAGCAAAAAGCTCACCAGCTTGGACCCAGGGTCACTGCCTCGAGCAAAGGTTTACTTGGTCTGCTGAAGGCCCGCGGTCAAGGCACATATGAGGAAGCAATCAATGAACAACTAAGGTGTTGCAATGCGCAACAAACAACTAATGGTTGATGCTTCTCATCTCTCTGTTCCTGTCTGTCTGTACCTGTCTATCCCTCTCTCTGACTCTCTCTGTCTCTGTAAAAAAATTAAAAAAAAAAAGACCTACTTTAACTTAGGTATATCTGATTTCTAAATACCTGATTATTCAAAATGCTGCTAGGGCTCCTTCCTGTGTGGGTATTATGCACATTATTTGCCAAATCCAAGTGATTGATTCTTTGTGAATTCACAGAGATAATGTGTATAATATGCATGGAATGTCATAGCAAGAATTTAGGAAAAGTCTCAAGCTCAGGAATTTTTACTACCTATCCATGCCCTACGGCTGAGTTTTAAAAGAAAAACACATGGAAATGACTTGAGAATTCTGAACCTTTGGCCCAAGTTTTTATATGGTTTGATAGACCAAAACTTTGCTCTAACGGCTTTAAAAATGCTCTTATACTATATTATTCTTGATAGTCTCAGGAGACAATTAAAAAGCAGTTAAAAATAAAGTTAGCTTACTCATTTGGGGAGTTTAGCTAATGATGTTACTGACAGCTTCAATTTAACAGATAATGTTATCATAGAAAGCAGCACAACAACTTTTTAACAAGAGAGCAAATTTCTCTAAAACAATTGCAAAAGAGAATTGATACAATGTATTCTTTGGTTTTTCTGTGATTCTTCTTTTGGGTGAAATTCTTAAGAACTAAACCCACTCAGACACCCCAACATGTCTTACAAGAGTTATGTGTTGCCTTCCAAAAACATAAAAATTGGAGACAAGTGACTTCCTTATGAAGAGAAAACACAAAGTTCTACAAAAAATTAAAAACAATGCAAAACATACAGACAATAGAAACAACAATAAGTATTCCATTTAAAGATAATTAGAATATAATGACTTCTAAATCCTGGATCTATTGTTTTGTAGGTTTGGTTTTTTTTAAAAAAAAGAAAAATGACTTAAACATTAATTTAGGAAGGAGGCTAAAGCTTAATTTTAATATTCACTTTTGAAATTAAAAAGAATTTATGTCTGGACCTGGCCAGATAGCTCAGTTGGTAGAGTATCGTCCTGATTTGCCAAAGTTGTGGGTTCCATTCTGGTCAGAGCACCTACAAGAATCAACAAATGAATGCATAAATAAGTGGAACAGCAAACCGATGTTTCTCTCTCTTTCTCCCTTCCTTCCTCTCTCTTTTTAAAACCAATACATAAAAAACCTTTTTTTTTTTTTTTGACAGAGACAGAGATAAGAGTCAGAGAGACGAACAGATAGGGACAGATAGACAGGAAGGGAAAGCCATGAGAAGCATTAATTCTTTGTTGAGGCTCCTTAGTTGTTCATTAGTTGCTCTTATATGTGCCTTGACCAGGGGCTACAGCAGAGCAAGTGACCCCTCGCTTAAGCCAGATGACCTTTGGGCTCAAGCTAGCCACCATTGAGTAACATCTATGATCCCATGCTCAGGCCAACGACCTCACGCTCAAGCTGTTGAGCCTATGCTCAAGCTGGTGAGCCTGCGCTCAAGCTGGATGAGCCCACACTCAAGCGGGTGACCTCAGGGTTTTGAACCTGGGTCCTCCGCATCCCAGTCTGATGTTTTATGCACTGCATCACCACCTGGTCAGGCAAATAAAAAACTCTTTTTTTTTTTTTTTTTTAAAAGATTCATGTCTGCCTGACCTGTGGTGGCGCAGTGGGTAAAAGCATCGACCTGGAACACTGAGGTCGCTGGTTCGAAACCCCGGGCTTCCCTGGTGAAGGCACATATGGGAGTTGATGCTTCCTGCTCCTCCCTCCCTTCTCTCTCTGTCTCCTCTCTCTAAAATGAATAAATAAAATCTAAAAATAAATAATAAATAAAAAATAATTTAAAAAAGATTCATGTCTGTTTGTGTAGATAAATTATTTATACATGAAACCACGTGTATTATCAGATTCTATGGTCATTCCTAGATTAGTTATTCTTGGCAGTTGTACTGTAAAACCATGTGTCCATTTGTTTGTGTGTGTGTGTGTGTGTGTGTGTGTGTGTGTGTGTGTGTGTGTGTGTGTGTCTGCACGCACAGACACACTTTGGTGCACATGCCCTCATGTTTCTATGTTTACACACCAGGATTTTATGAAAATATCATAGATTCACCTTATTTTCACAGCCCAATTAAAATTTGCAACAAATTTAGTCACTAACAAAATTGATAAGAACTATAGAAACCTCTTAAATTATAAGTCAGGAGGACCTGAAATTAAAAAAAAAAAGAAGTTGCTAAAATTACACAGTCAAGGTAAGAATTTATAACATAAATGTTACCAAAAAACATTTAAAAGTGGAAAAGTTTTTTTTATTACCAAGGATCTTCTTAGCTAACTTTGCTGATAAATTCCTTTTCTTTATGATCAGAAAAGCAGTCATAATGGTAAAAAATATTTTTAAATGGGTCATAATAGAGAAATCATTAAAGTAATCATAATGAGTAAAATGCTCCCTTTGGTTTCCCAGAGATTCACAAACCGTTCCTGAGTTAGTCCCAGGTGGGGGGACGTCGGTGGTCCTGGAGTAATTCCTCAGCCCGCACTCACTTCCCTTCAGTTCCCCCTTTTTGTAGACAGCTGAGGACAACAGCAGGAGAGAGAAACTAGAGGAAATCTTAAAATCACAAGATCTTACTCAATTTAAAATCCTGAGTGTACTTTGATACCCATACACACCCAGTCATATGAGGGCACTCCCGCTAGTACGCACCATCAGACTGTTCCCAAGCTCTTAGCCTCTCCCTTGAAATGGTACCTGTTGCATTTTCTTTGATGTTAGTGCATCTAGATTTTTTCTTTTAAGATTTCATGTATTGCCTGACCAGGTGGTGGTGCAGTGGATAGAGCATCGGACTGAAATGCGGAGGACCCAGGTTCGAGACCCCGAGGTCACCAGCTTGAGCACGGGCTCATCTGGTTTGAGCAAAAGCTCACCAGCTTGGACCCAAGGTCGCTGGCTCAAGCGAAGGGTTACTCAGTCTGCTGAAGGCCCATGGTCAAGGCACATATGAGAAAGTAATCAATGAACAACTAAGGGCTTGCAACGAAAAACTGATGATTGATGCTTCTCATCTCTCTCCGTTCCTGTCTGTCTGTCCCTGCCTATCCCTCTCTCTGACTCTCTCTGTCCCTGTAAAAAAAAAAAAAAAAAAAAAAAAAAAAAAAAATTCATGTATTCATTTTGGAGAAGGGAAAGAAAGAGAGAGAGAGAGAGAGAGAGAGAGAAGCGGGAGGAGGAGCAGGAAGCATCAACTCCCATATGTGCCTTGACCAGGCAAACTCGGGGTTTCAAACCAGCAACCTCAGCGTTCCAGGTCGTGCTTTATCCCCTGCGCCACCACAGGTCAGGCAACATCTAGATTTTTTTGACTAAGGGGCTTGACTTTTAGGGACTGAAATGTGCACCCCCCCCCCCCACTACCAAATTCATGTATTGAATTCCCAGAACCACAGAATGTGACTGTGTTTGGAAATAGGGTCTTTAAAGATGTGATTAAGTTAAAATAGGGGGAGTAAGATTAGGGTGGGCCCTAATCCAATCTCACTGGTGTCCTGATAAAAGGAAATTGTAAAGAATGGAGGTACCAAGGGCAAGAGTACATACAGAGAGGAAAGATAGTGTCAGAACCCATCAAGAAGGTAGCCAGCTGCCAACCAAGAAGAGAGACCTCAGGGGGGAAAAAAAATCCTGCTGACACCTTGATCTTGGACTTCTAGCCTCCACAGCTGTGAGGAAACTAATTTTTGTTGTTTGAACTATCTAGTCTGTGGTATTTTGTTGTGGCAGCCCTGGGACACTAATACACTGACTAAAGGATCAGTTATGTTTTTTCAAAGGTTAGGTTAGATTTTTAACATTCCGTTGAGAGACAAAAGGGGCCTTTACTCAGAAAAGCAATTAAGAAAATAAAGTACTAATTTAAGAGCCAAAGTCTCACCCAAATCCATCTGCTAGCAGGGATTGGGAACCTATGGCTCGCAAGCCAGATGTGGCACTTTGATGGCTCGCAGACAAATCTTTAATTAAAAAAAAAAAAACATGTTAAAAATATAAAACATTCTCATGTATTATAATCCATTCATTTCCTACCACTCATGTTCATGGTTGTAAGTGGCTGGAGCCAATCACAGCTGTCCTCCGGACAACACCAAATTTTTATTGGATAATGCGTAAAGTACACGGGTCATTGTATGGCTCTCATGAAATTACATTTTAAAATATGTGGCATTCATGGCTCTCTCAGCCAAAAAGGTTCCCGACCCCTGTGCTAATGCATGATTTGTGAGCAAGTAGCATGGTCATCATTAGAGCAAAACATATATCTAATACTTTGTGTCGGCTCTAGTTCTAAGCACTGTCACTGTATAAACTCGTTCCACCTTTACAAAACCTGATGGGGAAGGAGCTGTTATACAGATGAGGAAATGGGGGCACAGGGAGGTGAGATTGAGTCACTTAGCTAGCAAGTGGAGGAGCTGGGATACCAACTCAGGCAGTCTGGTCTGGAGTCTGCTCTTTAACCAGGAATCCAGGTGGCTTCTTTAGTTAGTAGATAAGATACTGACTACCTCTCCTTCACCAAGCCAACACACAGCAGCACAAAGTGGGAAGAAGAGCACTTTATTTCCCCAGGCAGTTTCTTATCTGAATAGTGGAATGAGAATGCTTACCTGTAAAATGTGGGTCAACTGAGATAATTATATAATAGTGCTTGCAGGTGGGATCAGCCCCAGGCATTACAGTCATATTTACAGGATCTGAGTTTTTTTTTTTTTTTTACAAAGAGAGACAGACAGGAAGGGAGAGAGATGAGAAGCATCAACTCATAGTTGCGTCACTTTAGTTGTTCATTGGTTGCTTCACCTATGTTCCTTGGCCCAGGGGCTTCAGTCGAGCTAGTGACTTCTTGCTCAAGTCAGTGACCTTGGGATCGTGTCAATGATCCCATACTCAAGCCAGGACCCTGTGCTCAAGCGGGCGACCTTGGGGTTTCAAACCTAGGTCCTCAGCATACCAGGTCAACGCTCTATCTACTGCAACACCACTTGGTCGGGCCGAGAGTCCTTTTAAAGATTGAGTGACTCTATGCTAAGTGGGAATCCACTGTGGCCTTAGTTGCATCAGGCTTGCTTATATTCACTTCCAGTTGGTCTTATATCTGTAGTGCACGAGGGCTCAACCATGTCCATCCACAGAAGCCCATTACTTGTTGCCCTCATTGAACTGTCCTGTGGACAGGTAAGAATGGGAGGGAAAAAGAGCCCCCACTCACCCTTCCCTAGCCCTGGGGATCTTCTCTGCTTCAGGAGAGTCCTTAGGAAACATCACATTTAGGAAAAGCAGTCTTTGCATGAAAAGCATTTGTGAGGGGGGCTCATTGAAAGAAAGGGAAAGCCAGCCAATGGAATAAGGCAAACACAGACCAGAACCTAAATCATTCCTCTGAGCACCTACAGAACCCGTGCGAAGATCCTCTGTCCCACACCCAGCAACTCAAAATGCATTGGAGCTCTTCACGGCTATCATCCACGTGGCTGTAAAGAATTCTAATGCCAGACCAACCTTTCCTAGAGCTGCCCTCAGATGTGCCAGTGTCAGACCCAGGCCACTCAGATTGTAGACACAGGCTCTTCCCACAACTTCTTTTTTTTTAATTTATTTTATTTTATTTTTTTATACAGAGACAGAGAGAGGGATAGATAGGGACAGACAGACAGGAATGGAGAGAGATGAGAAGCATCAAACATTAGGTTTTCATTGTGACACCTTTAGTTTTTCATTGTCACACCTTAGTTGTTCATTGATTGCTTTCTCATATGTGCCTTGACCATGGGGCTACAGCAGACTGAGCTCCATTGGAGCAAAGCTGGCTCGGGCACTAAGGATGGCTCTGTGGCCTCTGCCTCAGGTGCTAGAATGGCTCTGGTGCAACAGAGCGATGCCCCAGATGGGCAGAGCATTGCACCCTGGTGGGCATGCTGGGTGGATCCCGGTTGGGCGCATGCGGGAGTCTGTCTGACTGCCTCCCCATTTCCTTGCTCGAGCCAGCGACCTTGGGTCCAAGCTGGTGAGCTTTGCTCAAACCAGATGAGCCCGTGCTCAAGCTGGCGACCTCGGGTTCTCGAACCTAGGTCCTCTGCATCCCAGTCTGATGCTCTATCCACTGCGCCACCGCCTGGTCAGGCTCTTCCCACAACGTCTGAGGCTTCTTCTCACACCTCCTACAGTTCAGGCCTTTTGGAATCACAGTTGATAATGTGAGTTGTCAGTCACTGACGTCCATCTCTGAGACTTGGTAGTCCATGCCTTTGCTGTGCACTTGTTCGGGCCGATGACAATAATTAATTCCCTTTCTAGTCTTACCCCCCACCCACAGGTTTTATTAAAAAATAATTGACATAAATCACTGTATAAGTTTAAGGCATAGAGCATGATGGTTTAATTTACATACTATATTGTGACATGATTACCAAAACAGGCTCAGCTGACAGCCATCTTTTTACATAGCTACAATAAAAAAGAAAAGAGGGCCCTGGCAGGTTGGCTCAGTGGTAGAGTGTCGGCCTGGCGTGCGGGAGTCCCGAGTTTGATTCCCGGCCAGGGCACACAGGAGAAGTGCCCATCTGCTTCTCCACCCCTCCCCCTCTCCTTCCTCTCTGTCTCTCTCTTCCCCTCCCACAGCTAAGGCTCCATTGGAGCAAAGCTGGCTCGGGCACTAAGGATGGCTCTGTGGCCTCTGCCTCAGGTGCTAGAATGGCTCTGGTGCAACAGAGCGATGCCCCAGATGGGCAGAGCATTGCACCCTGGTGGGCATGCTGGGTGGATCCCGGTTGGGCGCATGCGGGAGTCTGTCTGACTGCCTCCCCGTTTCCAACTTCAGAAAAAAAAAATACACACATACACACACACACACACACACAAAAGAAAAGAAAAGAGGATGTGGAAGGAGGGGCAGGACCCCTCTTCCCTGAGAAGGAAGAAACAAAAATAATACAAGGGAAAGGAGCCAGCTGGGGTAAGCGAGTCAGCCAGTGATAAATGATCTATATCCCATAGTTACAATACAAAACAAGAACAGCAAGATCTGCATGGAACTATGACCAGTGATCTGGAAACCCCTTCCCCTTGTTTACCCCACTGAAGCTTTCTCTCCCCTCTCCTTGAGTCCTGGGAAACCTTAAACAAAAAAATCACATGCCCATTGCTTAGATACTGTAAAGGTATATATAACCTGTAAGAAAATCAACTTTGGGAAGCCCGTGTTTTGGAGCTACAAGCCCCATGTGCTCTGCTGGCTTAATAAATTCTCCTTCCTTTAATAATTGAGTGCCCTGGCCGGTTGGCTCAGCGGTAGAGCGTCGGCCTAGCGTGCGGAGGTCCCGGGTTCGATTCCCGGCCAGGGCACACAGGAGAAGCGCCCATTTGCTTCTCCACCCCTCCGCCGCGCTTTCCTCTCTGTCTCTCTCTTCCCCTCCCGCAGCCAAGGCTCCATTGGAGCAAAGATGGCCCGGGCGCTGGGGATGGCTCTGTGGCCTCTGCCTCAGGCGCTAGAGTGGCTCTGGTCGCAACATGGCGACCCCCAGGAGGGGCAGAGCATCCCCCCTGGTGGGCAGAGCGTCCCCCCTGGTGGGCGTGCCGGGTGGATCCCGGTCGGGCGCATGCGGGAGTCTGTCTGACTGTCTCTCCCTGTTTCCAGCTTCAGAAAAATGAAAAAAATAATAATAATAATTGAGTTATCTGAGTGTCTATCCTCCTTCAGGCCACTTCCTGCAACAGATTTTGGTGCATTGGCTGGGAAGCAAGGAGGAGACACCCATGTCTGGCAGACTTCGAGTACCCCACTGGAGAGCACCCAAACCATCCTGTAGACCTGCCTGCTGAGTGCGCAGCAGGAATTTTCCCATGTGGACACCTCACAGGGTGGAAAGGGGAATTCCCATCTGCCGGTCCCAGCAAGATTCAGATAACAAAGGAACGGGAACAGAGGCGCGTCTGAAGCACAGTAAGGCATACGGGGCAAGGGAATCTAGCTGAGGTCCTGCCCTCCTGAAGGGAGGCTGATCAGCCTCCGGAGAGTCACTAATCGCCCTCCATAGGTTAGGAGCGGTGACTGTGCACTCTCCCCTGGTTGTGGGGAACGGGCCCCACGGGGTTAGGAGTGGTGACTTGTCACCCTCCACTGGTGTGTGGGAGGTCGTGTGAAAGAGAGTGAGCACAGAGTGAACCAGACAGACACAGGGAGAGGGTTCTGACTCTCCCCCACAGGGCCAAAGTGAGTGTTGGGTCCTGAACCACGGTTCCATGGGGCACCTTATATGGCTCAGAGGCACAATTGTGTGCTGACGGTTTAATCAGCCTGCCATAGCCAAGAGGGCCCGCCATTCCTGCGAGGGGAGCGGCCAGTGACAGACTGAAGTGAGTGACATCCCCTCCAAGTTTCCCCCCCTTCCCCCATTCCTTCTTGTGGCGTGACTGTTGTCTGTCGTGACGGGTATGGGAGGTTCAGAGGGAAAACCCACTCCTTTAGCCACGATGGTCAAAAATTTTAAGAAAGGGTTCTCAGGGAATTACGGGATTACTATGTCCCCAGGGAAATTGAGGACCTTGTGTGAGTTAGAATGGCCCACTTTTGGGGAAGGATGGGCATCAGAAGGAAGCTTGGATAAGTCTGTTGTACAGAAGCTATGGCAGATAGTCGCTAGAGATCCAGGCCACCCCGACCAGTTTCCCTACATAGACACTTGGCTAACACTAGTTTTGTACCCTCCCACTTGGCTTACAGGTCAGGCTTCTACAGTATTAGTAGCTAAGGCAGCGAAGCGTTCCATCAGACCCAGAGAGCCACTGCAGCAGCTGAAGCCAGAAATTTTAATCCCTACTGAACCAGAAGAAGCGGAAACTCTGGCTCCTCCACCTCACATACTGGAGAGGCTCTACCCATCCATACCGGACTCTCTGTCCACCCCAGAGACTGCCACTGACGCAGGCCCATCATCGCCAGATATAACAGGCCCCAGACTCCCACTGCACCGCCAGAATCAGGCCCAGGTTCTCCCCCCTAGCTGGGAGGTTACGCTAAAAAACAATGCCTGGTATGCAGATACCTCTGAGAGAAGTAAGAAACACAGTACTAAATGAGCAGGGGAATATAGTGGAATGGTGAGTGCTGGTGTATCAACCTTTCACCACCACTGACCTCCTCAATTAGAAGCACCACACTCCCTCTTATTCAGAAAAGCCTCAGGCCCTAATAGATCTCATGCAATCCATATTCCAGACCCACAGTCCTACGTGGGCAGACTACCATCAATTGCTCCTGCTGTTTGACACAGAGGAAAGATGTGGGATAATGCAGGTGGCAACTAAATGGCTACAGAACACCCCTGAGGAACACCAGAATCCCCAGGAATATGCAAGAGTCCATATGCCAGGAGAGGATCCCCAATGAAGAGGAAGGCTTGAGACAGCTCAGGAGATACAGAGAGGCTCTCCTCCAAGGCCTACGAAAGGGAGGCCAGAAGGCCACTAATAACAAGGTGGCAGAGGCTTTGCAGAGCAAGGATGAAAGTCCGGGCGACTTTTATGAGAGACTGTGCGAGACCTACAGAATGTATATCCCTTTTGACCCAGACAGTCCAGAGAACCAAAGAAGGTTAATATGGCCTTTGTCAGCCAGAGTGCAGGAGATATAATAAAAAAGAAATACCAGAAATTAGAAGGCTTTGCAGGAATGAATATATCCCAGCTCTTAGAAGTAGCCAATAAAGTCTATGTGAACAGGGAGATTACAAGCAGAAAGGAAGATGAGTGCCGAATGCAGAAAAAGGCAGAATTCTTGGCCGCAGCTCTTCAGCAGAAGAGAAAAGGAAAATCTCCCCTGTTCAAAAATGGAAAGAAGACAGGCAAGGGCAAGAAAGGGCAGTCAGGCAGAGCTCCCCTGCGACGTGATCAGTGTGCCATCTGCCAGGGAACCGGTCATTGGAAAAATGAACGTCCCAGCAGGGACAAGGGGGAGGCGTGCTTGCCAGCACCCTGTTCAACATAGCTGGGGAGTCCCTCTTGGACTGAGGGCGACCGAACTCAGGGGACCCCACTGAGTCTATGGTCTGCATGGAGGTAGGGGCCAGAAGATAGACTTCCTGATGGGCACAGGGGCTGAACAGTCAGAGGTGACACGGCCAGTAGTGCTGCTCCCCACCCGTAAGATGGACATTATAGGAGCTACAGGAACACAGGCCGAACAGGCGTTCTGTCTGCCCCATAAGTGTACAATAGGAGGTCTTGAAGTTATACATCAGTTTTTATACATGCCTGACTGTCCAGTGCCCCTATTAGGACATGGTCTGCTGAGCAAATTAAGGGCTACTATATCTTTTGCTGACAATGGCCAGCTGGACTTACAGGTGCCTAAGCCCAGGCTTGTTCTAACTCTAACCGTCCCCAGAGAGGAGGAGTGGAGGAGTTTTGCTGCCACATCTGGGAAGCCTCCAAGCCAAAAACTAATTCAAAAATACCCTGGCCCTGGCTGGTTGGCTCAGCGGTAGAGCGTCGGCCTAGCGTGCGGAGGACCCGGGTTCGATTCCCGGCCAGGGCACACAGGAGAAGCGCCCATTTGCTTCTCCACCCCTCCGCCGCGCTTTCCTCTCTGTCTCTCTCTTCCCCTCCCGCAGCCAAGGCTCCATTGGAGCAAAGATGGCCCGGGCGCTGGGGATGGCTCTGTGGCCTCTGCTTCAGGCGCTAGAGTGGCTCTGGTCGCAACATGGTGACGCCCAGGATGGGCAGAGCATCGCCCCCTGGTGGGCAGAGCATCGCCCCTGGTGGGCGTGCCGGGTGGATCCCGGTTGGGCGCATGCGGGAGTCTGTCTGACTGTCTCTCCCTGTTTCCAGCTTCAGAAAAATGAAAAGAAAAAAAAAATAAAAAAATAAAAATACCCTGGAGTCTGGGCTGAAGAACCGCCCCCCCCGGGGGGGGGGTGGCAATAAACCAAGTGCCAGTACAGATAGAGTTAAAACCTGGGGCACTGCCTGCCAGCCAGAAACAATTACCTGATTCCTAGGGAGGCTGTGGAAGGGATCCAGGTATATTTATAAAGACTCAAGGAGTACAAAATTATTATCTCATGCCAGTCACCCTAAAATACTTTGCTCCCTGTCAGAAAACTGGGGACCAATGATTATTGGCCAGTACAGGATTTGAGAGTCATAAATGAGGCAGCAGTGACTCTGCACCCAATAGTACCAAATCCATATACACTCCTAAGCCTCCTCGCTGCTCAAGTCTCATGGTTCACTTGCTTGGACTTAAAAGATGCCTTCTTTAGTATAAGACTGGCTCCTGAAAGCCGGAAGCTGTTTGCCTTCCAATGGGGGGACCCAGCTACAGGGACAAAGGTGCAGTATGCCTGGACTAGGCTCCCACAAGGGTTCAAGAACTCCCCTACCATCTTTGGGGAAGCCCTCGCTTGGGACCTCCAGAGGTTTCCTGCACAGGACATTGGATGTGTCCTCCTTCAGTACGTGGATGACCTGTTGCTGGGTCATGAGACTCTCCAAAGATGTGCTCGAGGAACGGAGGAGCTTCTGTGTCAGCTAGAGGAGAATGGATACAAAGTCTCGAAGAAGAAGGCCCAGATCTGCCAAAGGCAAGTAAAATGCTTGGGATTCATTCTCCAACAGGGAAAGGAGGCTAGGGGTAGAACGGAAGCAGGTTATTCAGAACATCCCAACCCCCACCACGAGGAGACAAGTTAGAGAGTTCCTGGGTGCAGTAGGATTCTGCTGTTTGTGGATCCCCAACATTGCAGTACTTGCCACACCCCTCTACGAAGTCACAAAGGGGGCAGAAAAGGAGCCCATTGACTGGGGGTCAGAACAGAACTGTGCCTTTCAGACTCTTAAAAAGGAGTTACCTGTTGCCACAGCGCTAGGTCTTCCTACCCTAGCAAAACCTTTTGTGCTGTATTTCTCAGAGAGAGCAAAACCGCAGTGGGTGTATTAACCCAGGACTTGGGGTCATGGCCTAGACTGGTAGCCTACCTCTCCAAGCAACTAGACGGGGTCGCAAAGGGCTGGCCACCATGCTTGAGAGCCCTAGCAGCCACGGCCATGCTGGTGCAAGAGGCAGACAAGCTAACTTTAGGACAAGACCTGAGAGTGCAGGTGCCACATGCAGTTACTCTGATGAATGCCAAAGGACATCACTGGCTCACTAATGCCCACCTCACTAAGTACCAGAGCTTATTATGTGAAAACCCAAGACTAGTAATAGAGGTGTGTACCACTTTAAATCAGCAACACTGTTCCCAGTGAAGGAGGGAAAGCCGCAGCACAATTACTTGGAAGTACCTGATGCAGCCGGGCTTGCTAGATCAACCCCTAAGTGAGCCCGTCTGGGAGCTGTATGTAGACGGAAGCAGCTCCATCAACTCAAGAAGAGAAAGGCAGGCGGGATATTCAGTAGTGACTCTAACAGAGACTGTAGAGCAGGGGTCCCCAAACTACGGCTGGACCGCATGCGGCCCCCTGAGGCCATTTATCTGGCCCCCGCCGCACTTCTGGAAGGGGCACCTCTTTCATTGGTGGTCAGTGAGAGGAGCATAGTTCCCATTGAAATGCTGGTCAGTTTGTTGATTTAAATTTACTTGTTCTTTATTTTAAATATTGTATTTGTTCCCGTTTTGTTTTTTTACTTTAAAATAAGGTATGTGCAGTGTGCATAGGGATTTGTTCATAGTTTTTTTTATAGTCTGGCCCTCCAACGGTCTGAGGGACAGTGAACTGGCCCCCTGTGAAAAAAGTTTGGGAACCCCTGCTGTAGAGGCACAGCCTCTACCCCAAGGCACTTCTGCTCAGTGGGCAGAACTGATTGCCCTGACTCGAGCCTTAGAGCTCAGTGAAAGAAAAAGAGTGAATATCTTTACAGATTCCCATTTTGCCTTTCTCACTTTCAAGTACATGGTGCAATTTACAAAGAGAGAGGACTCTTAGCTGCTGGCGGCAAAGAACTTAAATATCCAGGAGAAATTCTCCAGCTGCTGGAAGCTGTCTGGAAGCCAAAACAGGTAGCAGTGACCCACTGCTGAGGACACCAGAAGGGAGGAACAGTAGAAGCCCAGGGAAATGCCAGAGCAGATGCAGAGGCAAAGAGGGCTTCTACCCTGCCCTACCACAGGGGTACTATAGCTCCTCTCATCCCGTGGGCCCCAGAACTTGCACTCAGATATTCCAAGGGAGAGAAAAGGTGAACAGAGAAAGAAGGGGCCAAAGAATTAAAGGACGGCTGGCTGCAACTGCCAGACGGTGGAGTTGTTGTTCCTCACCTGTTGGGGCCAGCAGTAGTCCAGGCTTTGCATGCTGCCACCCATCTGGGACAAGGAAAGACAGAAACACTGCTAGGGAGATATTTCTATATCCCTCTCTTGGCAGCTCTAGCCAAGAAAGTCATCCTGAGCTGCTCAACCTGCTGTCAGAATAATGAGAAACAAGAACCTTCAGTACCCCCCGGTATTCAGTCCTATGGGGCAGCCCCCTTTGAAGATATACAGGTGGACTTCACCAAGATGCCCGAGTCAAGGTTACCAGTTCCTGTCAGTGTTAGTGTGCACCTACTCAGGATGGGTAGAAGCCTACCCCACTCAGACTGAAAAGGCTAGAGAAGTAACAAGGGCATTGCTCAGAGAAGGAATTACAAGGTTTGGACTGCCTCATTGGATAGGCTCTGACAATGGTTCAGCCTTTGTGGCTAAGGTAATACAAGGAACAGCTCAAGCATTGGACATCACCTGGAAGCTTTATGCAGCATACAGACCTCAAAGCCAGGGAAAGGTAGAACGCATGAATAGGACTCTGAAGTTAGGGTTTAGCAAGTTATGTCAGGAAATAGGTCTTAAATGGATACAAGCTTTGCCTCTAATATTGTTTATGGTTCGGTGCACCCCCTTCAAGAACATCAGGTATTCACCTTATGAGGTATTATACAATAGGCCTTTCCCCAATATTACATAGATTTCCAGGGACTCCCCGAGAATTAGGAGAAACAGAACTACATAGGCAATTAGAAGCTTTAGGCAAGGTAGCCGGTACCATATCAAAGTGGGTGCTAGATAGGGCTCCAATCATTTTGTTTGCCCCTGCCCATTCTTTTCCCCCAGGAGACCAGGTGTCGGTCAAGGATTGGAATCCAGCTCCCCTCTGACCCAGGTGGAAGGGACCCTATATTATGATCCTGACCCCTCCTACTGCTGCCAAGGGAGAAGGCACAACTTCTTGGATTCACCATGGCTTCCTGAAGCCTGCAGCCCCAGTGGAGACACCGCCGTGGAAAGCAGAGACTGACCCTGCCAACCCTTGTAAGTTGACCCTGAGAAGGACAGCATGCCCTGCTCCAGCCACAAACCGGGAGCTGGCTGGTCCACGTATAACTGAAGCCTGAGGAATCTCACCGTGGGGCTCCTTATAATGGGACTCTGGGGAGGGAGGAGAACTAGGGCAGAGGACTGTGAACTGTGTATCCATGTCACCAAGGAAGGCCAAAAGGTCTCCAGCACCTTGCTTTTCTGTGGCTTCTATGAGTGTGAGGAACTCAGAGAGGGACCTGTACCTATGGCTTCTATGAGTGTGAGGGAACTCAGAGAGGGACCTGTACCTATGGCTTCTATGAGTGTGAGGGAACTCAGAGAGGGACCTGTACCTATGGCTTCTATGAGTGTGAGGGAACTCAGAGAGGGACCTGTACCTATGGCTTCTATGAGTGTGAGGGAACTCAGAGAGGGACCTGTACCTATGGCTTCTATGAGTGTGAGGGAACTCAGAGAGGGACCTGTACCTATGGCTTCTATGAGTGTGAGGGAACTCAGAGAGGGACCTGTACCTGTAATCAGACTCAGTATTCAGTGTGTGACCCAGGGGACAACCAGCCCTATGTCTGTTATGATCCTACAGATCCTCATACAACAATATTTGAAATAAAAATAGCAGCAGGAGGATGGGGGAAATGGATGGAAGGACCAACAATAGCCCAGACCAAAGTTAAAGGAAACCCCAGACAGGTCACACTGGGTTTTGATGCATGTGCAGCCATAGCCAGGCGACATGGGGTGAAGGACAGACCTGCAGGTCTCTCCACTGGGAGAGAAGCTACAGGGCAGAAGAAAAGTATATATGCTCACAAAGTTTCACCTGTGAGACCAGCTGTGTATATTGGTCATGTGTCTCCTGGGCAACCTGGGAAAAGGGCAGTTCCAAGAAGAGGGAAGTATACCTGAGAAAGGAACATCCCTGTCAAATTGTACTAGCCATGGTTGCAATCCCTTAGAGCTAGTTATAACCAATCCTCTGGATCCCCGCTGGAGGAAAAATGAGGTATTAACCCTTGGCATTACTGGAGCTGGCCCAAACCCCTATGCCCAACTCATCATCCGGGGCCAGATACAGAACCACCTGGTTCGAGCCTTCCAAGTATTTAAGTGCTTTTATGAAGAAGCATTAGACCCCTACCATCACTCCTGCCAACAACTAAGAACTTGTTTCTCAGGATGGCTGAGGGAATAGCCTATTCCCTAAATATCACTCTTCTATGTATGTGGAACTCTAACAGGGGACAGATGGCCATGGGAAGCTAAGGAATTAGTTGCCACAGAGACTAGGCCAAATGTAACGATCCCTCACACCTCTGAGGACAGCCAATGGATTTTAAAACACGCTATCATAGGGCAGTACTGCTTAGTCAGAGGAGGAGGAGATCTGACTGAATCAGTTGGGGAACTGACTTGCCTTGGGCAATGGTATTATAATGCCGCCTCCAAGCAGAGTGTGCGGTGGGGAAACCAGATGGAGAGAAATCCGTTGGCCAGGTTCCCTGAGCTAACTAGAGCCTGGCGGGACCCAGGCAGGGCCAGAGACTGGAGAGCACCACGTGGACTTTACTGGATCTGTGGAAACAGGGCTTATACCCGCCTCCCCAAGAATTGGGAAGGAAGCTGTGTAATAGGTATGATAAAGCCCTCCTTTTTCTTCTTGCCTCTGGTAACGAGAACTGCTTGGCTCCCCAGCTCCCCAGCCCTTACAACGGGTAAAAAGAGAACTCCAGATAGGAGACAGGAAAGATGATGAGTGGCCCTCAGAGTGGATAATCCAATACTGTGGACCTGCCACCGAGGTAGAGGATGGATCTTGGGGGTACCACACCCCTATTTATATGTTAAACCAGATTATCTGATTGCAGGCAGTTTTAGAAATCATTACCAATGAGATTGAGAGATCCCTAACCCTCCTTGCATATCAGCAAACTCAGATGAGAAGTGCCATCTACCAAAACAGATTGGCACTAGATTATCTGCTAGCAGCGGAAGGAGGAGTGTGTGGGAAATTCAATCTCAGTAATTGTTGCCTGCAAATAATGACCAGGGCCAGACAGTTGTTTTGGAGCTACGATCCTCACGTGCTCTGCCGGCTTAATAAATTCTTCCTTTAATAATTGAGTTATCTGAGTGTCTATCCTCCATCCGGTTGCTTCCTACAAGGGAAGAAAGAATCCCTTCCTACTTTTGATATTAACACGGGCCTCTGAATGTGGAGAGAAGCACTCCTTTGAGAAGCTGCTTTTGAAATGGGCATTCCCCACATACACTCGCATTCCTTCAGCTCACATTACTCCAGCTGCAACCACACCCGCCAGATCTAAACCCAGCTCATCTCCTGTCCTGAGCAGCTGAGAGCTTGCAGAGAGCTTTCAACATCTTGGCAGGGACAGAGCACCAAGCCAATAGACACTAGCTGCCCTGGGTCCTGCATTTGATATAAATCTTAACATATTTAGAGACATATTTTCCCCATGCTGATGGTTTCTTCCTACACTACTAAAATTTGTAAAATAAAAAACAAAATGCCACAGGCCACCTTAGAGAAGTAAACGTTCTTTAGGTGTGCAGCATGGCCGAAGGGAAATGCATGGCCTTCCTTTCCCCTCTCATTCTTATGGAAATAAACAGTCTAAGAAACAGAGTACTCACTTTTTAGGACCAGGTGTTTATTTATCTCATGGTGCTGGTTGTAGAGAGCCAGGCCCCAGGAAGTCCAGCCTGCCAACATTAATGTGGCACCGACAGCCAAGAATGTCATCTGGCTATTGCTCACCATATACTCTTTTTTTTTTTTCTTGACAGAGACAGAGAGAGTCAGAGAGAAGAACAGACAGACAAGAAGGCAGAGAGATGAGAAGCATCAATTCTTTGTTGCAGCATCTTAGTTGTTCATTGATTGCTCTCTCATATGTGCCTTGACTGGGGGGCTACAGCAGAGTGAGTGACCCCTTGCACAAGCCAGCGACCTTGGGCTCAAGCCAGTGACCTTGGGCGCAAGCTAGCAACCATGGGGTCAGTCTATGATCCCACACTCAAGTCAGTGACCCCATGCTCAAGCTGGTGACTTTGGGGTTTCGAACTTGGGTCCTCTGTGTTCCAGTCTGGTGCTCTAACCACTTTGCCACTGCCTGGTCAGGCACTCACCATATACTCTTGCCAGGTCAAGTGGATGACTCAATGATCCATGCCCAGACTCTCAGCATTCAGAAAGCTATTATAATCTAGGATTTTAAGGTCACATATTCTAGAGCAGTGGTAGTCAACCTGGTCCCTACCGCCCACTAGTGGGCATTCCAGCTTTCATGGTGGGCGGTAGTGGAGCAACCAAACTATAAATAAAAGGATAGATTTAACTATAGTAAGTTGTTTTATAAAGATTTATTCTGCCAAACTTAGCAAAAATCCGACATAAAGTACTTGGTAAGTAATTATTATTATATGCTTTAACTTGCTGTAACTCTGCTTTATAAATTTTATAAAGTAAAGTTACTTCCCTACTTTATAAATCATCATTACTGTGGAACCGGTGGGCGGTTAGAAAATTTTACTACTAACAGAGATACAAAAGTGGACGGTAGGTATAAAAAGGTTGACTACCCTGGTTCTAGACCGTCCAAGTGTACCCCCGACCATGTGCAATTGAGTTTTACCATTTGTTTCAGTTTGGAGGATTCCTACTAATAATTGTCCACAGTTGTTATGGAGTGTCAGAGTGCTAGCATGAATTGTGCCCATGAGACATTCACTGATATGAAACATCTTAAATATAGCTATCAGACTGTATTTTGTTTTTTTAATGTTTGATTTATTTTTATTTTTATTTTTTTAGAGAGAGAGGAAGGGAGAGAACAATACAGAGAGATGGGAACATCGATCTATTTCTGTATGTGCCCTGACCAGGGATCAAAACAGCAACCTCTGCCTTTCTGGACCATGCTTTAACCAACAGAGCCATCCAGCCAGGGTATATATCATGCTGTTTTTTACACAGAACATGTTTCTCTCTCTGCAAACTAAGTCATGGTAATTTGTTAGCTTTGATCTTCTAATTGAACTGTTTCTTTCATTTTCTATCATTTTCCTTATTCTTTCATCATTTTCTGATTAATGCTAAGGGGCAAGAGAAAAGACTTTTTTCAAAATATTTTGATAAATTTTTAATATTTAAAAGCAATGTTTTAGTGCCCCCTACTGGTATGTGGCATTAGTAAACATTTGTACAAGAGGTTCACTCATATAGAATAAACTCAAAAAAGTTAAAAAAAAAGGATTTGATGAGTCTTTAAAATTTGTTTAATTTTTATAATATCCTTATTTTATTTTTATTTAAGCTTAGAGAGAGAGAGGAGGGAGAGAGAAAGAGAAGAGATAGAGAAATAGAAACATAAATCTGTTCCTGTATCTGCCCTGAGCTGGGATTAAATTTACAACCCTTGCACAGAGATGATGCTTTAACCAAAGGAGCTATAAAACCAGGGTAATTTTTTTTTTTTGTATTTTTTTGAAGTTGGAAATGGGGAGGCAGTCAGACTCCCACATGCACCCGACCGGGATCCACCCCGCATACCCACCAGGGGGCAATGCTCTGCCCATCTGGCGCGCTGCTCTGTTGCAACCAGAGCCATTCTAGCGCCTGAGGCAGAGGCCATAGAGCCATCCTCAGCGCCCGTGCCAACTTTGCTCCAATGGAGCCTTGGCTGCAGGAGGGGAAGAGAGAGACAGAGAGGAAGGAGAGGGGAGGGGTGGAGAAGCAGACGGGCGCCTCTCCTGTGTGCCCTGGCTGGGAATCGAACCTGGGACTCCTGCACGCCAGGCCGACGCTCTACCACTGAGCCAACCGGCCCGGGCCTTTTTTTTTTTTTTTTTTTACAGAGACAGAGAGAGTTAGAGAGAGGGACAGACAGACAGGAATGGAGAGAGAGATAAGAAGCATCAATCATCAGTTTTTTGTTGCGACACCTTAGTTGTTCATTGATTGCTTTCTCATATGTGCCTTGACTGTGGGGCTACAGCAGACCGAGTAACCCCTTCCTTGAGCCAGCGACCTTGGGGTCTTGAACCTGGGTCCTTCGCATCCTAGTCTGATGCTCTATCCACTGCGCCACCGCCTGGTCAGGCCAGGGCAATTTTTATAATATCTTAAAAGTAGTACCATATAGCCATGGCCAGGTAACTCAGTTGGTTAGAGCATTGTCCCTCTGCGCCAAGGTTGCAGGTTCCATCCCCAGTCATGACACATAAAAGAATCAACCAATGAATGCATAAATAAGTGAAACAACAAATGTTTCTCTCTCTCTTTCCTCCTCTCCTTCTAAAATCAGTCAATAAATAAAAATTTTTAAAAGAACAAATATTTTAAAAAAATAAGTAGTAGAGCCTGACACGGTGGTGGCGCAGTGGATAGAGCGTCAAACTGGGATGCAGAGGACCCAGGTTCAAGACCCCGAGGTCGCCACTTTGAGCGCGGGCTCATCTGGTTTGAGCAAAGCTCACCAGCTTGGACCTAAGGTCACTGGCTCGAGCAAGAAGTCACTTGCTCTGCTGTAGCCCCTGGTCAAGACACATATGAGAAAGCAATCAATGAACAACTAAGGTGTCACAACGAAAAACTGATGATTGATGCTTCTCATCTCTCTTTGTTCCTGCCTGTCTGTCCCTATCTGTTCCTCTCTCTGACTCTCTATGTCTCTGTAATAAAAAAAAAGTAATAGAAATACTCTACCATTTTTATTATTGTTTATTATATATGCATACTTTAACATTAAATATCTTGACTTCTCAATATCTTTTATTCTATCTAATATTTAGTTTTGGTGGGAAAAAGCTATCAGTTGCATTTTGGAAAACTGGGTCATTTTTACTAAATAAATACACAGAGAGAGAATTTTCCTTAGGTCTTCACAGCCTCTCTGAAACAAAAAGTCTGAAATAAAAAAGTCTTTTTTATTAGTCTAGAAATAGAATCTTTGTTTCACTTGAGAAAAAGGTGAAACAGAAGTAGGCTTTGGGAATGAATGAATCTTTAAAGAAAATTTATGCCTTGGATTTTCATAAACAATGATAAAAATTACAGAAGTGGAAGGATGAATAGCCATTATGACAAAAACCCAAAATCTCTATAAGGATAATAGACAAATACTCCATGCCACATGAGAGGCTAGTGAATGAAAGGACCATTACCATGGACAGGAACCGAGGCAGAAAGGTGGGGTGGGGGTAAGAGGTGGGTGATTAATTAAATGTGGAGAAAGATTTTTTTTTTGTCCTTGATAAAGCCCTGCTTTAGACACTAAAAGAATTTTTTTTTTTTGCAACATGGATTTGCACATGAAAATCTTTTTTTTTTTTTTCCTGTTGTTTGGGTACAATGTACAGCCAACCAGGGCAAAAGGGATCCCACATGGCTCTCTGTCCACTCTGAGCCAGAACTAAGGGGAGAAATATAAGTGAGCATCCAAGCAGCGGTCCACAGCCAGCTGGAGCCTAGCAGTTCCCAGGCCCTTATGGGGAAGACAGACTGAGCTCACTGATTCCAGTGTTTCAACGTGAGTCAGTGATGTGTGGACCAGTTTTTATAAAGCTAGAGGGAAACCAGAGATAGATTCATGTCGAAAATGGGCCCAGTGAAATCATTTCACAATTTTGTGCCAGATTTGCAAAGTTAGCCTTGACAGTAAAATATACTTTCAAAGTATTCACAACAAACAAAGCTTCCCAAGAAATTTTAAGTTGCCCTAAACACTCTTCTGTTAGTTCCTCCAGGAGTTTCTAAGCTGTTTCCAATCTGCATCTTCAATCATGCTTTGTCTCCCTTACCCCAACTTTAATTTTAAGATTCATTAGAGGACAAGCATTTAAAATATATTTGTCATACAGCTTTTATTTATGTCATTTTTTTTTTACCTTTTGCTTTTAAAATCTAAATGAGAAGTGAACATTTCATCAAGGCATATACTTAAAATGTCCAAAACTTAAGAATGTCAGTGTGTTCGGCCAAAATTTTAATTCTAGGGATTTTAGCTTTAGTTTTAATAACTGCCGTTATCAGTCATGTGTAACAAGAAAAAATTGCCTTAAGTGACAGCTCTTCTAAAACCAAACCTACCATTATAAGTTTGCAGGAGCTAAACAACCTGGAAACCCATCTTGCCCCAGGGTTTATTTCTCCTTTCTTTTCTTTTCATTTTTTAAAAATTTATTTTATTTTTAATTTTTAGTGAGAGGACAGGAGGCAGAGACATATTCCTCCATGTGCCCGAACTGGTATCCACCTGGCATGCCAACTAGGGGGCAATCCTCTGCCCATCTGGGGCCCTTGCTCTGTTGCAACTGGAGCCATTTTTTAGCACCTGAGGCAGAGGCCATGGAGCCAGCCTCAGCACCTGGGGCCAACTTGCTCCAATTAAGCCATAGCTGCAAGAGAGGAAGAGAAGAAAGAGAGAGAGAAGTGAGATGGGGATGGGTGGAGAGGCAGATGGTCACTTCTTTTGTGTGCCCGACCATGAATTAAACCCAGGACACCCACACATCAGGCCAATGCTCTACCACTGAGCCAATATGCCAGGACCCCAGGGTTTATTTCTAATAAGGTCAAAGGCACATTATAAATTTGACTCAACTTTATATCTCAGATCATAATCTAGGAAAAGGGAAGGGACAGGACAAATTTTTTAATAATTAAGACTATTAACAGCCCTGGCCAGTTGGCTCAGTGGTAGAGTGTCAGCCTGATTGTATGGATGTCCCAGGTTCGATTCCCAGTCAGGGCACACAGGAGAAGCGACCATCTGCTTCTCCACCACCAACCTCTTCCTCTCCTGCAACCATGGCTCAATTGATTCGAGTGTATCAGGCTGGGCGCTGAAGATGGCTCTATGGAGCCTCCACCTCAGGCACTTAAAATAGCTCTGTTGTGAGCATGGCCCCAGATGAGGATCATTGTCGCAAACGGGGATTGCCAGAGGGATCCTGGTCGGGGCACATGTGAGAGTCTGTCTCTCTATCTCCCCTCCTTTCACTTGGAAAAGAAGAAGAAGAAGAAGAAAAAGAAGAAGAAGAAGGCGGAGGAGGAGGAGGAGGAGGAGGAGGAGGAGGAGGAGAAGGAGGAGAAGGACTATTAACATGTAAATCATTCTTACGAAGGAGGAGCTCATATGTACCTGTATTCCATAGTTGGACTAAAATACCTATCCCAAAGGAAAAATAAAAATAGACTGTCACTCATGTCAACTAATGGTCCTTGGTACCAATTCAGTGTCAACAGGTATCCCAAATTTGGGATGTGGTGAAGAAGGAAATATTTTTTCAGTGCAAAATAGCTCAACTGTGGTACAATACAGCTATAAAGAGAGCCCGGCTTCTGTCATGGTTAGACAGATCTGCTCTGCTCCTTGCTGGGTCTGTTCTTCTCTGGCCTGTGCTGGTCTGTTCCATTCAGCTGCCATGGGACATCTTTGATGTTTCAGCTCCAGTCAGTACTGGAAGCAATCGGACAAGAAGAAGTAAAAGGTATCCAAATTGGAAAAGAAGAAGTAAAACTGTCATTATGTGCAGATGACATGATACTGTATATAGAAAACTGTAGAGACTCCATGAAAAAAATGACTAGATCTAATACATGAATTAGGGAAAGTAGCAGGATACAAAATTAATATTCAGAAATCAGTGGCATTCTTATACACCAATAATGAACTACCAGAAAGGGAAATTGAGAAAACAATCCCACCCTTGCCGGGTAGTTCACTTGGTTAGAGTATCATACCACTATGCCAGGGTTGCAGGTTTTATCCCTGACCAGGGCAAGTATAAGAACCAAACAATGAATGCTTAAATAAGTAAAACAACAAATCAGTGTTTCTATCTATCTATCTATCTATCTATCTATCTATCTATCTATCTATCTATCATCTATCTATCTATCATCTATCATCTTCCTCTCTCATTAAAATAAATAAATAAATATTAAAATAAAAAAATTTAAATTTATTTAGTGATTGATTTTAGAGAGAGAAGAAAGAAGGGAGAGAGAGACAGGAAGATTGAGTTCTCTTGTTTGTGCCCTGATCAGGGATCAAACTGGTAACCTCTGTGCTTCAGGACAATGCTCTAACCAACCTACTATCTGGCCACGGCTTAAATAAGACTTAAAATAAGAAAAACAATTCAATTTACTATTGCAACAACAACAAAAGTACGGTACCTAGGAATAAATTTAACCAAGGAGGTAAAAGACCTGTACTTAGAAAATTATAAGATACTGAAGAAAGAAATTGAGAAAAATACAAATAAGTAGAAGCATATACCATGTTAATGGATTGGAAGAATATAATTAAAATGTCCATACTACCCAAAGCAATCTATAGATTCAATGAAATGCATATTAAAATGGCAATGGCATATTTTATCGATATAAAATTAATATTTCAAAAAATGTATATAAAACCAAAAAGATCCTGAATAGCCTCAGCAATCTTGAGGAAGAAGAACAAAGTTGGAGGTATCATATTACCTGATATAAACTATACTACAAGTCCATTGTAGTGAAAACATCCTTGTACTATCATAAGAAAAGGCATATAGCTTAATGCAGTGGTTCTCAAACTTTTTGAGGTCGGGGTGCATTTAAAATCCTACAAATAATTGTAGGTGCACTATATACAAATTTCTGAAAAATATGTTATAATAAGACAAATATTAAAGAAAAATAATAAAGTCCAAGTGTACTTTTTTAGTAATTAAATGAAATAAATATGAAAAAATTAAATTTATTCTGACATTAAAAACATTTTTATGTTACATTTTTGTTATGCTTTTTAGAATTCATAAAAAAGAGGGGTTAAAAATTTAAAAAACAACAAAAATGTTATCTTTTTATACATATAGATCTATTCTTAGTAAGATTTAGTAAATTTGGCAGGTCCCAGCATGAATGTGTTAAGTTTTTTCATTCTTGTGTTTATGAGAAACATGAGCTTGATGTGTCCTAGTGATTTCTTCAATGTTTGGTCATATATTTGAAAGGCAAACTCTCATTTCCTCATTAATACATTGAAGAATTCCTCTTTTTTTACTCTTAATTGTGGTGAGCGCAGAAAACCCCTACCATACATATCATCTTAACTTTACACCAAACAAAGGATAGAAGAAACTTGCCTCTAGTCTTTCCCAGGAACATGGGGGGTAGTGTAAACAATCCAGCAGCACAGTTTAACAGCCTTTTGCAACCTAATCAGGCAAGCGAGGTGGGGGGTTGGGCTGACTGTTAGCTTATAGCCAATTCCTCACACTTCTGTCCTCCAAAAATTTAAACTCCAAAAACCCTTTTGGTTTTTTGGTCCCCAACAGGCACATATTTCTCTGGAATGCCATAGGGCACACGTAGAAATCTTCTAAGGCACACCAGTGTGCCCTGGTGCACACTTTGAGAACCACTGGCGTAATGGAACAGAACAGAGAGACCAGAAATAAACCTACATCTTTATGGTCAATTAATATTTGACAAACGAGACAAAAGCATACAATGGAGTAAAGACAGTCTCTTTAATAAATAATGTTGGGAAAATTGGACAGCTACATGCACCAAAAAAAAAAAAAAAAGAAAAGATGAAACTAGATCACCAACTTATGCCATACACCAGAATAAAATCAAAATAGATAAAAGACTTAAATGTAAGTCACGAAGCCATAAACATCCTTAAAAACACCCCACAAAAACCAGACAATAGAATCTCAGACATCTCCCGGAGCAATGTTTTTGCCAGTATTTCTTCTGGGGCAAAGGAAACAAAGAAAAAATATAAACAAATATGACTACATCAAACTAAGAAGCTTTTACAAAGTAAAAGAAACCATCAACAAAATGGAAAGGGAACCCACTGAATGGGAAAATATATTTGCAAATTACACATCTGATAAGGAGTTAATTTACAAAATATATAAAGAATTTATAAAACGTAACACCAGGAAGACAAACAACCCAATTAAAAAATGGGCAGAGGAGCCTGACCAGACAGTAGCAAAGTGGATAGAGTGTCGAACTGGGATGCAAATGACCCAGGTTCAAAACCCCAAGGTCACTGGCTTGAGCGCTGGCTCATCCAGCTTGAGCACTGGGTCGCTGGCTTGAGCATGCGATTACTCACTCTGTTGTAGTCCCCCCACTTCCCTGGTCAAGGCACATGTGAGAAAGCAATCAATGAACAACTAAGGTGCCACCACAAAGACCTAATGCTTTTCATCTCTCTCCCTTCCTGTCTGTCTGTCCCTAACTGTCCCTCTCTCTGTCCATCTCTGTCACACACACACACACACACACACACACACACACACACACACACACAAAGGGCAAAAGAGCCCTAGGGTGCTTAGTAGATAGAGCATCATCCTAACATACCAAGGTTGTGGATTTGACTCCAGGTTTGATCCCAGGTTAGGGCTGGGATCAATCAATAAGTACACAACTAAGTGGAACAACGAGTTGATGCTTCTCTCTCTCTCCCTTCCCCCTTCTCTCTCTCTCTCTCTCTCCCTCTTTCAAATCAATGGGAATTTGTTTTTCAAAAAAATGGGCAAAAGACCTAAATAAACCTTTCTCCAAAGAGGACATACAAATGGCCAATAGATATATGAAAAAATTGCTCAACATCCCTAATCATCAGAGAAATGCACATTTAAACCACAGTAAGATATCACTTCACACCTGTCAGAATGGTGGCATCAATATATCAACAAACAAATGCTGGTGAGGGTGTGGAGAAAAGAGAACCCACCTGCACTGCTGATGGAAATGCAGACTGGTGCAGCCACTGTGGTAAACAGTATGGAGATTCCTCAAAAATTTAATGATGGAACTGCCTTTTGACCCAGTGATCCCACTTCTGGGAATATATCCTAAGAAACCCATAACACTAATTTGAACAAATATGTGCATCACCTATGTTCATTGCAGTGTTATTTACAATAGCCAAGATCTGGAAACAGCCCAAGTGCTCTTCAGTGGATGAGTGGATAAAAGAGCTGTGGTACATATATACACAACGGAATACTACTCAGCTATAAAAAAAAAGTAGGCCCTGGCCGGTTGGCTCAGTGGTAGAGCATGCAGGAGTCCTGGGTTCGATTGCCGGCCAGGGCACACAGGAGAAGCGCCCATCTGCTTCTCCACCCCTCCCCCTCTCCTTCCTCTCTGTCTCTCTCTTCCCCTCCCACAGCCCAGGCTCCATTGAAGCAAAGATGGCCCGGGCACTGGGGATGGCTCCTTGGCCTCTGCCCCAGGCGCTGGGATGGCTCTGGATGCAACAGAGTGACGCCCCAGAAGGACAGAGCATCACCCCCTGGTGGGCATGCCAGGTGGATCCCGGTCTGGCGCATGTGGGAGTCTATCTGACTGCCTCCCCATTTCCAGCTTCAGAAAAATGCACAAAAAAAAGTAAAACTTACCTTTTGCAACAGTCTGAATAGACCTGAAAATTATTATGCTAAGTGAAATAAATTAGTCAGTGTAAGACAAATACAATATGATCTCACTTATATGTGGAATCTAATAAAATAATAAACTGATGAACAAAATAGAAACAGAGGCAGGGTCACAGGGAACAGACTGCCAGCTATCAGAGGGGAAGGGGTTGAGGGACTAAATGAAGGTGAAGGTATTAAGTCAAACAAACATATATAACACATGGCTGCTAGTGTTTTTTTTTAATTAAAGATTTTATTTTTTGTTTTTATTTTTAAAAATTGAATTTATTGGGGTGATACGGGTTAACATAATTATACAGATTTCAGGTGCTCAGTTCTACAATGCATCTTTCTATACACATTTTACTGATGTTTATTCTATCCATGAACATGGTATATGCTTCCACTTGTTTGAATCTTCCTTGATTTCTTTTTTTTATAAATAAATTTTATTAATTTTAATGGGTTGACATCAATAAATCAGGGTACATATATTCAAAGAAAACATGTCCAGGTTATCTTGTCATTCAATTATGTTGCATACCCATCACCCAAAGTCAGAATGTCCTCCGTCACCTTCTATCTAGTTTTCTTTGTACCCCTCCCCCTCTCCCTCCCCTCCTGCTCCTTCCCTCTTCTCCTATAACCACCACACTCTTGTCCATGTCTCTTAGTTTCGTTTTTATGTCCCACCAATGTATGAAATCATGCAGTTCTTGGTTTTTCTGATTTACTTAGTTCACTCCGTATAATGTTATCAAGATCCCACCATTTTGTTGTAGATGATTCGATGTCATCATTTCTTATGGCTGAGTAGTATTCCATAGTGTATATGTGCCACATCTTTTTTATCCAGCCTTCTCTATATATATTTTTTACAGTGATTAAAACCTTTAAGCAAACTCTTGGCCAATACAACAAGAATCCATAAAAGAGTAGTGTCCTTAACATGTTCACCAAGTCCAAGTTGGCACCAACACCATTCCAGATCCCTGTGAATGCAACCCAACCCTAGTTCAGTGCGTTAGGAGCTGTCACAAGGAGCAGGAGTACAGAAAAAGTCCACATCCAGGAAAAGTCCACATGGCACTGGAATTGTTGTTACAATTCTATACTTTGCAGCTCATGACCAAGTCCCAATGACCGCTGCTTCTAGCTGATAATGATTTAGGTAGACTGGAAAAGCCATCTGCAGCATGTGTGGAGATGGAGCCTCTGTTCTCCTCTGCCTGGAGAGATGAGACCAGGTTGCTTTCCCTGGAGCTCTGTGACTGTGGCTTGGTAAAGAGAACCTTGGGATACACTAAGCTGGGTGGCAAAGGTAAATTCACAATAGAAGTTGGCAAAAGGGGGAGAGAGAGCTCTAAATTAGGAGTAGGTCCCGGCCTGAAATATGAGTGGGGCATTGAGGTAGGAGGAATAAAGGAAACACTATATATTAAACAAAGCAGCACAAAATAGGACTATCAACATCCACAACAGAGATTTTTGAGGGAAGAATAAAAAAACCTGACTATTCAGGCAAGACATAAGTTAAGTGGCCCTTGTGCAAATGAGATCAGTTTACCTGCTTCTTGGAAGAAATACCCTAGGCTCGTCCACGGTGTCATAGATGGGGCTGACAGCCCTGGGCACCTTCAGCCTTCAGTGGCAAACCCCAGCATTCTGGGCAAGGTTAGGTCATAGGTGGCTGGAGCAGGGCTGGAAGAGACTGAACCCTCCCTTAGAGGAGCGAGGGGGAAGCCTACCTTCCAGTGTCCCTGTTTCCTCACAGCAGAGGCATGTAAGCCTGGCAGGTTTTAGCTCAATGACCTTATATTCACTATTGAAGCAGGACCCAGATGCATTCCTATGAGACCCCTTTGGGGCATTGGAACCTTTAAGGGCATATCCTAAAAGCTGGTAGTTCACCTGATCTCTATTGGTCTTTTTCTGCCTCTTGGTACCTTAAAAGCCATGCTCAGAAGATCTTGCTGAGGGGTTTGAGTATCCCCATTTGCCTATATAAACCTTTTCCATATATCTGGAGCTATTTGGAAAAACACAAAACAGTGTTTTAGCTGGATCAAATAAAAGAAGGTAGAAGTTGGCAGGAGAAGATTTGGCATCTTCTATTCATCAGCATTCAAAAGAAATTTAAAAATGTTTAAGTAAAAAGCATGGTATGGTAGACCCATAGGAGTTCCGGGATATGACTCCCCCCTTTTAAATTTTTTTAAATTGACCTTAAAATATTTGCTGGGTATGCTTTAATAATACCTTGACTTTAAAGAGTGTAAGAAATGCCCATAATTTGAGAGGTTTGACAAGATACAGTAAATGCTTTTGCTACATATGCAGGAGCATTGTCAGTTTTAACCAGTTTAGGAAATCCAATAATAGAAAAATGCATACAGACAATGAGCTATAACCCGCTTAGCAGCCTCTTCTGTTCTGGCAGAGGTTACTATGTATATAAATCCAGAATAAGTATCCACTGTAACGTGGACATAGGGCTGTTTACCAAATGAAGGTATATGAGTAACCCCCATTTGCCAAAGTTGTCCTGGTAAGAGTCCTTGAGGGTTAACTCCAAATGAAGGGACAGATTGTAGTATAGGACCCCTTGGACAGGATTTACCAATCTGCTGTGCTGCTTCGCGAGAAAATTGAAGCTGTTAACACAGGGCTGCAGCGTTCTGGTGATGAATAGTATGAGACTGAATTGTTTGATCTGCCATGGTTGCTCCAAATAATTTTCTTTTGGGTAGCTTGATCAACAAGGGCATTCCCTTGTGCTAAAGCTCCAGGGAGCATGGAGTGAGCTCGAGTATGTCCTATAAAACATGGAGCTCTATGTTGACATACAAGTCTTTGAAGAAGGAGGAACTGTTGGAATAGTTCATCCGCAGTTGTTCCTAAGACAGCAGTCTTTATAGTGGAAACAACCATAAGTAAATATTTGCTGTCTGTATATAGATTAAAGGAGGAATATGGCAAATGCTGAAAAGCCATGATAATGGCGTATAATTCTAGTCTTTGAGCTGATTTTAAGTTGACTGTTTCAGTATAAAGTTGTCCATTGATTTGCAAAAGCGATTTGCCATTTAGTGGAAGTTTCCCAGAGCCATTGTTGTTGATCCTTTGAAAAAAGGAACAACAATAATTTTGAGGCTCAAAACCTATAAGCTGTAAGGGTCGCCTATGCCCCTTGATAATCAAGGAGGCAACAAGATCAAAATATGGAAGTGTATTCCATGGGCTGTTAGATGGTTCAATGTGCCCAAGCTGTAGCTGCTCTTGTACCAATCGAGCAGCTGCCCTAAGTTTCTTCTAAGAAAGGGGCCATTGGTCTACCCATACAGGATTATCTGATTTCTAAGTAATTGGGTCTGCACAATGCATTATTGGGGTAGCAGGAGCTACCAAGGCCCCTATGCTAAATTTTGATATCCTAATCCACACCTTCTGGTATTGGGTGCCATTTCTATGGGGGTGAGAATTCCTCGCTGTTCTTTCCCTAGTCCCTTAGTGGGCAAAAATCCCCGATCAAGCATCTGAGTACTGACTAAACAATTAGGACTGACATGCAACACTCCCGTATTTTTCAAAACATCTCTACCCCACAAATTAACTGGCCATCCAGGGATTGCATAAGGCTTAAAAAATCCAGAATGACCTTCTTAATCTTCCCAATGTAAAAAACTAGAACTTTGTTGAGGGGATTTACTCTGCCCTATACCTTGTAATTCTGTGGCTGCTGCATGAGTGGGCCAGGAAGGAGGCCAATGTAGCTTAGCAATAACAGATACATCAGCTCCAGTATCTAAAAGTCCTTTAAATTTATGCCCTTGTATAGTTAGTTCCATTTCAGGGCGTTCCTGACCTATTTTTTTAAATCCAATTGGCTAAATCAGAGGAGTCAAATCGCTAGTTTTCTTGAGGCCCCTTTTGCAGGATGTGGCCTGAAAGGCAGAATTAGCATCCTTATACTATTCCTCTAACTGCCTGAATTAGCCCTAAGACAGATTTTTTTTTATTAATTTTAATGGGGTGACATTGGTTAATCTGGGTACATATGTTCAGAGAAAACAGCTCTAGGTTATTTTGACATTTTCTTATGCTGCCTTCCATCACCAAAAATCCAATTGTCTTCCGTCACCTTCTAACTGGTTTTCTTTGTGCCCCTCCTCTCACCCAACCCCCTCCCTCTCCTTCCCCCAACTCCGTAACCCCCACACTCTTGTCCATGTCTCTGAGTCTCATTTTTATGTCCCACCTATGTATGGAATCATATAGTTCTTAGTTTTTTCTGATTTACTTATTTCGCTCAGTATAATGTTATCAAGGTCCATCCATGTTGTTGTAAATGATCCGATGTCATCATTTCTTATGGCTGAGTATTATTCCATAGTATATATGTACCAAAGCTTTTTAATCCACTCGTCCTCTGACAGACACTTGGGCTGTTTCCAGATCTTGACTATTGTGAACAATGCTGCCATAAACATGGGGGCGCATTTCTTCTTTTCAAACAATGCTATGGTGTTCTTGGAGTATATTTCTAACAGTGGGATAGCTGGGTCAAAAGGAAGTTCGGTTTTTAATTTCTTGAGGAATCTCCATACTGTTTTCCACAGTGGCTGCACCAGTCTGCATTCCCACCAGCAGTGCAGGAGGGTTCCCTTTTCTCCACATCCTCGCCAGCACTTATTCCGTGTTGTTTTGTTGATGTGCGCCATTCTGACTGCTGTGAGATGATATCTCATTATGGTTTTAATTTGTATTTCTCTAATGATTAGTGATGTTGAGCATTTTTTTATATGCCTATTGGCCATCTGTATGTCCTCTTTGGAGAAGTGTTTATTCATTTCTTTTGCCCATTTTTGGATTGAATTGTTTGTCTTCCTGGTATTAAGTTTTACAAGTTCTTTATAAATTTTGGTTATTAACCCCTTATCAGACGCATTGTCAAATATATTCTCCCATTGTGTAGTTTGTCTTTTTATTCTGTTCTTATTGTCTTTAGCTGTGCAGAAGCTTTTCAGTTTGATATAGTCCCATTTGTTTATCCTGTCTTTTAGTTTACTTGCCTGTGGAGACAAATCAGCAAATATATTGCTGCGAGAGATGTCAGAGAGCTTACTGCCTATGTTTTCTTCTAAGATGCTTATGGTTTCACGGCTTACATTTAAATCTTATATCCATTTTGAGTTGATTTTTGTGAATGGTGTAAGTTGGTGGTCTAGTTTCATTTTTTTTGCAGGTAGCTGTCCAATTTTCCCAACACCATTTGTTGAAGAGGCTGTCTTTACTCCAATGTATGCTCTTACCTCCTTTGTCAAATATCAGTTGTCCATAAAGGTGTGGGTTTATTTCTGGGTTCTCTGTTCTGTTCCATTGATCTATATGCCTGTTCTTATGCCAGTACCAGGCTGTTTTGAGTACAATGGTCTTATAGTATAACTTGATATCTGGAAGTGTGATACCTCCCACTTTATTTTTCCTTTTCAAGATTGCTGAGGCTATTCGTGTTCTCTTTTGGTGCCATATAAATTTTTGGAATATGTGTTCCATATCTTTGAAGTGAGTCATTAGTATTTTAATCGGTATTGCATTGAATTTATAAATTGCTTTGGGTAATATGGACATTTTAATGATGTTTATTCTTCCTACCCATGAGCACGGTATATGTTTCCACTTGTTTATATCTTTCCTGATTTCTTTTATCAATGTTTTATAATTTTCTGAGTACAAGTCTTTAATCTCCCTGGTTAAATTTATTCCTAGGTACTTTATTTTTTTGGTTGCAATGGTAAAGGGGGTTGATTCCTTAATTTCTCTTTCTGACAGTTCATTGATAGTGTATAAAAATGCCTCTGATTTCTGAGTATTAATTTTATATCCTGCCACCTTGCTGAATTCATTTAGCAGGTCTAGTAGTTTTTTTACTGTGACTTTAGGGTTTTCTATATACAATATATCATCTGCAAATAATGATAGTTTTACTTCTTCTTTTCCAATTTGGATGCCTTTTATTTCTTTTTCTTATCTGATTGCTGTGGCTAGGACTTCCAGAACTATGTTGAATAAGAGTGGTGAAAGGGGGTGCCCCTGCCTTGTTCCTGATCTTAAGGGGATTGCTTTTAATTTTTGCCCATTGAGAATGATGTTGGCTGTGGGTTTGTCATAGATGGCCTTTATCATGTTGAGGTATGTTCCCTGTATTCCCACTTTGCTGAGAGTTTTGATCATGAATGGGTGCTGGATTTTATCAAATGCTTTTTCTGCATCTATTAAAATTATCATGTGGTTTTTCTCCTTCCTTTTGTTTATGTGATGAATCACATTGATTGATTTGCGAATATTGTACTAGCCTTGCCTCCCAAGAATAAATCCCACTTGATCCTGGTGTATGATTTTTTTCATATGTTGCTGGATCCGGTTTGCTAATATTTTGTTGAGGATTTTAGTATCTAAATTCATCAGGGATTTTGGCCTATAATTTTCTTTCTTTGTTTTGTCTTTGCCTGGTTTTGGAATCAGAATTATGCTCGCCTCATAAAAGGAGTTTGGAAGTCTTTCTTCCTCTTGAATTTTTTGAAATAGCTTGAGAAGGATAGGAGTTAGTTCTTTGAATATTTGGTAGAATTCACTTGTGAAGCCATCAGGCCCAGGACTTTTATTTTTTGGGAGTTTTTTGAATAACTGTTTCAATCTCATTTGTTGTAATTGGTTTGTTTAGGTTTTCTGATTCTTTCAGATTAATTTTTGGAAGATTATATGTTTCAAGGAATTTGTCCATTTCATCTAGGTTGTCTTTGGCATACAGTTCTTCATAGTATTTTCTTACAATATTTTGTATTTCTGTTGTGTCAGTTGTTATTTCTCCACTCTCGTTTCTAATTTTATTTATTTGAGTCCTCTCTCTTTTTTTCTTGGTGAGTCTCGTTAAAGATTCATCGATCTTGTTTACCATTTCAAAGAACCAGCTCCTGGTTTCATTGATCCTCTGTATTGTTTCTTTAGCCTCTATTTCATTTATTTATGCTCTGATATTTATTATTTCCTTTCTTCTACTAGCTCTGGACTTTACTTGCTGTTCTTTTTTTAGTTCTTTTAGATGTAGGGTCAAGTTGTTTATTTGAGTTTTTTTCTAGCTTCTTGAGGTATGCCTGTAATGCTATGAACTTCCCTCTCAAGACTGCATTTGCTGTGTCCCATAAATTTTGAGTTATTGTGTGTTCATTTTCATTTGTTTCAAGGAAATTTTTTATTTCTTCCTTGACCTCATTGTTAACCCATTTGTTATTTAATAACATGCTATTTAGTTTCCAAGTGTTTGAGTGTTTTTCAGTTTTTCTATTGTAGTTGATTTCTAGTTTCATGCCATTGTGATCTGAGAAGATGGTTGATATGATTTCAATCTTCTTAAATTTGTTCAGACTCGTTTTGTGTCATAGCATGTGGTCTATCCTAGAGAATGTACCATGAGCACTTGAAAGGAATGTATATTCTGCTGCTTTGGGGTAAAAGGTTCTGAAGATATCTATTAAATTCAGTTGATCTAGTGTGTCCTTTAAGTCTGCTGTTTCTTTGTTAATTTTATTTCTTGAGGATCTACCCAGTGATGTTAGTGGGGTATTAAAATCTCCTACAATTATAGTATTGCTGTTGATCTTGCACTTTATGTCCATCAAAATCTGCTTTATATATTTAGGTGCTCCTATATTAGGTGCATAGATATTTATAAATATAATGGTTATATTTTCCTTTTGGATTGCTCCTTTTATCATTATGTAGTGACCTTCTTTATCCCTTACTATAGTCTTTGTTTTAAAGTCTATTTTGTCAGATATAAGTATTGCTATCCTAGCTTTTTTAAAATTTTCATTTGCATGAAATATTTTTTTCCATTCGTTTACTTTCAGTCTATATGTGTCTTTTGCTTTGAGGTGGATCTCTTGTAGACAGCATATGTACAGGTCCTGTTTTCTTATCTATGTAGCTACCTTATGTCTTTTGATTGGAGCATTTAATCTATTTACATTTAAGTTTATTATTGATATGTTGTTGTTTACTGCCATTTTATTCTTTAATTCTACATTATTCTTTTACTAGATCCCCCCTTTGTTCTGTTTACAACAGGCCCCTTAACATTTCTTGCCACATTGGTTTTGTTTGTAATGAATTCCTTGAGTTTTTGGGGGGGGTTTTGGTCTGGGAGGCTTTTTATTTCTCCTTCAATTTTAAACAACAGCCTTGCTGGATAAAGAAGTCTTGATTGTAGGTTCTTGTTCTGCATTACTTTAAATATTTCTTGTCATTCCCTTCTGGCCTCTAATGTTTCTGTTGAGAAGTCAGATGTCATCTTTATGGGGGTTCCTTTTTAGGTGATTGAGTGCTTTTCTCTTGCAACTTTTAGTATTTTCTCTTAGCTTTGGTATTTTAATTATGATGTGTATTGGTGTAGGTCTCCTTGGGTTCCATTTTAACGGGATTCTCTGTACTTCTTAAACTTGTGTGACTTTTTCCTGCATCAATTTAGGGAAGTTTTCAGCTATGATTTCTTCAATCAGGTTCTCTATCCCTTGTTCTTTTTCTTCTTCAGGAACCCATTTTATGCAGATGTTATTTCTCTTCATGTTGTCACAAAGCTCTCTTAGAGTTTCCTCAGACTTTTTGATCCTCTTTTCTTTTTGCTGTTCTGCTTCTGTGCCTTCGCTTGTCTTGTCCTCTAACTCGCTGATCTGATTCTCTGCTTCGTCCAGCCTGCTTTTAATTCCTTCTAGCGTAGTCTTCATTTGTGATATTATGTTTGTCATTTCTGTCTGGTTCTTTTTTATTATTTCAAAGTCCTTTTGGATACCAGTTATCTCTTTATTTAGGTGCTCATTTTGTCCATCTATTGTTGCTCTAAGATCCTTGAGCATCCTAACAATCATTATTCTAAACTCTTCTTCTGGTATCTTGTTTATTTCCATTTCATTCAGTTCTTTTTCTGGGGATTTCTCTTGTTGATTCATTTGAATTGTACATCTTGTCTTCCCATTTTGTCTCTGTATAGACTAGATACCACTCTAACTATGGTTGTTAGGTCCTGAACTGATGCTCTCTGTATCTGGCTGCTGGATGTACCAGCCCTGCACCTCCCTGGCTGGAACCTGGCACAGACCATTTGGGGTCACTGCTTTTGACTGACTTTTAGCAACCTTCTTGGAGCTACAGATGATCCAGAATTTGTGGTTGCCTCTGCTGGGCCCTGATGCTGTTGTAACTATCAGCTGCACTCTTAAGCTGGCTTTTAGCTACTCTTTGCCAGTGTTTATAGCCTCTCTATTCCTGATGTGAGGTCTTTCCACCAGCCCCCCTCTGCCTCCACCTCCTCAGGCATTCGGGTACCAGCATGGGCTCTTGGGCCACAGCTCAGGCTGCTCCACTGGCATGAGGGACTCCTTGCCTCACTGGGCTCTGCCCCCCATGGGTGTGTGTGACGCCACTTCCGGCTCTACCTCTCTCCTTCACAGAGCAGGCCACCAAGCTCCACCTTTTATGGGTGCTTGGGCTGCCCCTCTGGGCTCTGCCCCTCCCACCCCCACAGGCATGCAGGAAGCCTCTCTGGGCTCTGCCCCTCGCCATCTCCATGTGGACCACCTGGCTCCACCCCCCGCTGGCGTTCAGCACCCCTTCCCGGGCTCCACCTCCTGCAGGCGTGCCGTATGCTACACCCTGCTGGGGTCCGCCCTGCGCAGGCACAGGGGATGCCTCTCCCCATAGTGTTTCATCCTCATGGGGTGCAGGAGGCCTCTCTGGGCTCTGCCCCCCCCACCACCATGTGTGCTGCCTTGCTGGGCTCTGTCCTGACCACTGTGCGGGCCAAGTGCCGCTGCCTCAGCTAGGCCCTCCCACCCTTTGGAGGGTATTCAGCAGGTTGATGGGGACATGTAGTCTAGACCTCAGCTCTCAAATCCTGTGTCCTTGATGAGCCCCTTGCTTCTAAGTGTCTCTCTGCATTGACTAGAGGAGAGCCTCTGTTGTGTGGGATCATTTCTTCCCTTTGCTGGCTTGGTTCTCCCAGGAAGAATGGGCACTTTAGGTTTGGGGAGTGACCCAGTACAGCCGTCAGGGTGGCTGTCCCCCACAGTATCTCCTTCTGCCTTTGAGACTACACTCTCCTCTTGCAACTCCAGTCCTCTTGGCACTCCCTGCTCCCAGAGCCCCGGGTAAGTGGCTGTGAACAAGGTTTTCTGCGCGATTTCTTTAAGATGGAGCCTGGGTCTAAGAGTTCTGTCTCCCTCTCGCAAACAGTAACCCAGCCCTTCTTTCAGCTAACTACTCTCTGTATGCCTCCTCTAGTCTCTGGGGCTCCAGGCTTGGGCTCCAGTCCTACGGCTGAAGGCCCACAACTCTTTCAGAAATCCACCCTGCCATGAGAGACCCTTTGGGCTACCGCTCACTCTTGGGAGTGGGACAGCCCTTTCTGTGTCTCTGCCTCTTCTGCCAGCTCAGTGTGGTTCCTTCAGTCATGCTTGGTTATAGATTTCTCTTAGTTTAGTCCAAAGTTGTTTTTTCAAAATGATTGTTTCTAAGTTAAGTTGTAATCCACTTTGGTTCTGGGAAGTGAGAATTGCAACGTCCACCTACTCCATCGCCATCCCCCCCCCCCAAGATTTTATTTATTGACTTCTAGAGAGAGGAGAGAGAGAGAGAGGGAAGGGGAGGATCAGGAAGCATCAACTTGTAGTAGTAGTAGTAGTAGTTGCTTCTCATATATGCTTTGACTGGGTCAACCCAGGGATTTGAATCAGCCATCTCAGCATTCTAGGTTGATGCTTTATCTACTGTGCTACCACAGGTCAGGCATGGCTGCTGGAATTTTTAAAATTTTATTTATTTGGTTTAGAGAGAGAGGAAGGGAGAGAGAGAGACAGACAGAAACATTGATCTTTTCCTGTATGTGTCTTGACCAGGGATCAAACCAGCAACCTTTTCACACTAGGACAATGTTCTAATTAACCAAACTATCTGGCCAGGGCTGTTTTAGTTTGTTTTAATTTATCCCAGTTAGCCACAGGGAGCCCTTTTTGGTAGGTGTATTCTTTTACAGAGTCCATACTTACAAACACATTATGGCTTATTCAGTCTTGAGTGGGGATATAGGAACTTGTTGTATTCTTATTATTTTTAAACAGGTGATAAGGCTTCTAATAAAAATTAAACTGGATGATGCTATAGGGCAGGGATTGTGAACCTATGGCTCGCGAACCAGATGTGGCTCTTTTGATGGCTGCATCTGGCTTGCAGACAAATCTTTAATAAAAAAAATAATAACGTTAAAAATATAAAACATTCTCATGTATTACAATCCACTCATTTCCTACCACTCATGTTCATGGTTGCGGGTGGCTAGTGCCAATCACAGCTGTCCTGCAGGACAACACCAAATTTTTATTGGATAATGCGTAATGTACACGGGTCATTGTATGGCTCTCATGGAATTGCATTTTAAAATATGTGACGTTCATGGCTCTTTCAGCCAAAAAGTTCCCTGACCCCTGCTATAGGGGCTGAAAGGAGATTTCATTTTCTAGTTTTTTATTAATTTTTTTTTTAGAAAGAGAAAAAAACATTGATTTGTTTTTCATTTATTTATGCATTCATTGGTTGATTCTTACAGGGGATGAAGCCTCAACCTTGGTGTATTGGGACAACACTCTAACCAACTGAGCTACTTAGCCAGAGCTGGAGAAATATTTTATTTTACTTATTTTTATTTTTTACTGAATTTATTAGCATGACTAATTAATAAAATTGTATAGACTTAAGATGCAAAATTCTATAATCTATAATCTGTATACTGTGTGTTCACCACCCCGTCAAAGTCTCATTTGATCACTGTTTATCCCCCTTTTACCCTCTCCCACATCCCCCACCCCTTCTCTCTGATAATCGTCACACTGCTGTCTGTCTATAAATATTTTTTCTTTGCTTAATCCCTTCACCTTTCTCACCCAGTCCTCCAATCCCATCTGGAACATTTTGTTTTAAAGCAGGAAAAGTCAGAAACCCTAATGTAAGAAGCAGTTGCCCTGACATTCTTCATGCTGAGTTCTACCACTGAGTTAGAGAAAACCCAGGGTTATATAGGTGTTCAACCAGAGACTCACTGAAGCTTGTTTACACAATGGTGAAGGCTACAGTAGAGAGATATAATATAAGAGTTAACACTTAGTCCACACTTACTACGAGCCAGGCGTTGTCCTAAGGACTTTCTTTGTATTATACAACACATCAGGACATTCCTGCAGGGGAGCAATAAATTTACAATAATATCAAATGAGGAAAGTAAGGCAGAGAGGTGTTAAGTAATATATGTACAGTGACATGGCTTGTCATGGAGCCAGGCTTTCCATGTTGGTGACTGATCTAAGTGTAGTGTGGTGCACTGACACTTGCACACCACCCTGTCCAAGCAGTGGGGAGGCCAAGTCTGCAGGGAGCAACCAACACTAAGTTGTGTCTTTCAGGAAGTGGTAAAGAATTTCCCATTGAAAGAAGGGCAAGGCTTCCTGAACGGAGGGAACAACACATGGAAATGTACAAAGGTGTAAAGGCACCATTAATCAATGCAGAGCTATGGAAAACTTTTATTTGGGGAGGGAAGAGAAACTTTTCTTTAAAATAGAAGATTATCAACAGTGTGTTTTTAAAAATGACCACTCTGGAGAAATAGTGTGATCTATTTTGGGCTCTTTTAGTTACGCATATAGTTTAAGCAAATTTATCTTCATTGCTCTTGGGGAACACAGGCATGCTTCAGGAGGACGTGCAGTCTCCTGCTCTTATCTTCTTGTAGGACTGCACTCCCATTAGGGAAGCCCTTCTTCCCTAAATCTGGATTTAGCCTGTTCTGTGCTTATAGATCATAGGATGATCTTACAGACTTGAACGTGCTGGGCAGGTGTTTGTAAGGGTGGTGAGGACTCTGAGGGTGACCTGGAGGTCTGCTCCTGTCTACCTGGGCTGGAGGTGAGACTAGGAACAGGGTTTGGGCAGCCCAGTATATACTGAGCTGATCTGTCAGTGTCCCTGCAGTGGGAGAATCAGGAAAACTGATCTGAAAGAGGGAAATGTTTCAGGATGAGAAAGTAGGTGAAGGCTTATATATATTGTGATAGTTTAAGAAAATCTTATTCTGTTATAATTTCAACATTTATTGAATTTTAACTCTGCCAGCTAGTATGCTAGCTATTGAAATGAACAACACATATTTTGGAGAGTTTTGCTAAGAAAAAAAAAAGAGCTAGTTCTTAGCTCTACTGTTCAGGCCACTGGTTTGGTAGTTATGGTTGAGGCCAAGAAACACCCAAGTATTGCTTCCTGGGAACTCCTCCTACAGATGATAAGTGGGAACCTGAAAGAATTTAAGAAAAAAATACAAAGGATGATGAGAAAGGGCTAGCACAAATGAACTTCTCTTAAAAAAATAAAATAAAATAAAATAATATATATATGGCTTGACCATTGATAGAGCAGTAGACATCACACCGAGGACCCAGGTTTGAAACCCCAAGGTTCCTGGCTTGAATGCAGGCTCACCAGCTTGAGTGTGGGGTTGCTGGCTTGAGCATGGAATCATAGATATGACCCCATGGTAGCTGACTTGAGCCCAAAAGTCACTGGCTTGAAGCCCAAGGTTGCTGGCTTGAGCAAGGGGTCACTGGCTCAGCTGGAGCCTCCCAGTCAAGGCATATGTGAAAAAGTAATCAATAAACAACTAAAGTGCTACAACTACAAGTTGATGCTTCTCTTCTCTCTCCCTTTCTGTCTGTCTCTGTCTCTATCTCTCTAGAAAAAGAATAATAAGAATAAGAATAAACTTCATCTAAAGAGTAATTTTCATAGTACACATTAAAAACCACATCATCCTCTTAAGTATGGTGCCAGCTGGGTACTGGAAATATTGAGGGGAATACTTTGTAAAGTACATGACTATCTAACCATGATGAAACTAATACAAAATAATATTGAAGGTAAACTGTCATTGAAAAATAAAATAAAATAAATATATAAAAACTACATTATTTTTATTAAAGCAAGGCTGAGGACTTGAGTGTTTTTCAGAATTTCCCCTAATGATGGACTGCTTATCATGTAACTCAAGTGCTTTTATAAAATGTTGAACTGTTTTAAAAACTATTTGCATTCTATTTTTCTTCTTTCATCTTCTGAGTTGAAGATGAAATTGAATTCACTGTTGTTCATTCAGTAAATAATTCTTACCTGCTGAAGCTACTAACTGATGTAGAAGAGGAACATGAGACAGTGGAAGGGTCCTTGGTCTGATGTCTGAGGTCTGATCTCAGCTCGGCTATTAATGAACTATAAAACCATAAGCAAGTTACTCCCTTGGGCCTCAAGTTGCTCCAGCTATAAAATGAGAATTAGGAAAAGATATTTGTCTTTTTCAGTTTGGGGATTTTGTGGGACATACTTCATAATTCCTGACTCCTGTTAGTTGGGCCTTTACCTCCAAGTTAGGCTAACAGCTTTGATGTAGACATGACCCATGACTGTAAAGGCCAGTTTGTAGCTTAATATGTCAGTGCATTAATTAACCAAAGTCAATTTATGTGATGGAAGTAATTGGATTCTTAATTTTTTATATTTCATAAAGTTTAAAAAGATCTTAATCTTATTTAGATCTCTTGATTTTACAAAGTAATGAATTAGCAGCAAGCTGTTTGCATATAATGAAATTCAATCGATCTAAATCAGATACTTCATTTTAGGACATTTCAAACTCCCTTCCCATATAAGCATTTCAGCAGCCAAGGGTATGGCAAACCCGATTCCTCTCCTTCCTTTTCTTTTCCTGACGCGCTAGGTGATGGTATGGAAGATAGAGATATACCCAGTCAGACATCCGTGGCCTATCTAAGTCACCAGTTCCAGAATTATTACAAGCTGACCTAGAGTCTACAATTTCCTTACGCTGGCAATGACACTGGAAAAACGACTTCTTGGTTGCTCTTTCTTACTTACCAGCCCATTAAAAAAAACTTTTGATTTGTTGTTGTTATTGCTACTGTGACATTAGCTCCTCTGAGCACTCTGGCTTTAATTCCCCAGCCCCATCAGTCCCAAATAGCTCCACTGAATTAGCCCCTCAAACTCTTTCATTGTATTGTTATTCCTCCTTTTTTTTTTTTTTTGTATTTTTCCTAAGTTGGAAACGGGGAGGCAGTCAGACAGACTACTGCATGCACCCTACCGGGATCCACCCGGCACGCCCACCAGGGGGCGATGCTCTGCCCATCCAGGGCGTCGCTCTGCTGCAATCAGAGCCATTCTAGCGCCTGAGGCAGAGGCCACAGAGCCATCCTCAGCGCCCGGACAAACCTTGCTCCAATGGAGCCTTGGCTGCGGGAGGGGAAGAGAGAGACAGGGAGGAAAGAGAGGGGGAGGGGTGGAGAAGCAGATGGGCGCTTCTCCTGTGTGCCCTGGCCGGGAATTGAACTCGGGACTCCCGCACGCCAGGCCGACGCTCTACCACTGAGCCAACCGGCCAGTTAAGCTCTAATGATTTGTCTTTTAAAAATTTCTTATTAGACTTAATAGGGTGTCACTAGTTAATAAAATGATATGTTTCAGGTGTACAATTCTATAACACATCATCTTCTATTACCATTTATTTCCCCTTTACCCTCTTCTACCTGTGCCCCACCCCCTTTCCCTCTGGTGATCACCATACTGTTGTTGTCTGTGTCTATGAGGGGTTTTTTGTTTGTCTGTTTGTTTAATCCTTTCATCTTTATCACCCAGCCCTCCAGCCCCCCACCCCTCTGAAACTAACGATTTTTCATCTAAACATTATCACTCTGAATTTCCTATGTTTGTGGTCATCCCATGAGCAGATCTCACTAAAACCCAAATGAAGAAATTACTATTCTGTTTACTCCAGATTATCCATATAATTGTTCCTAAAATCTATTCTTCAGGGCCACTGAAAAAAAAATACTTGGTTTTAGAGTTGTTCATCTAGGGTTATATTATTTGCAACCTTGGGAAATGTATTCAATTCCTGTAAGTGGGAATAATACCTATTTTAGAGAATGTTCCAAAAATGCACATGAAGCACACAGCACCAGGCCGATCAGCAGAAAAGGACCCTGTCAGTAGTGGCTATGATGACGTGAGCCACGATGAAGGAGATGGTATTATTAGTGCAAGAGTGAGCATCCAGCGCCAGGAACGGCACCCTTTCCAGCTTTCCTGTGCCCTTGGCTAACTTCTGATCTTTCCTGGGGTGGTATGCGGTCCTCTGCTTTGCCTGAGAACAGAGCATTCCTCCTTCAAATGGCTGAAAGGTCTTTATTAAACACTTTATCATATTTTTTAAATGTATTATTGTGGTAACATATATAGAACATAAGATTTACCATTTAACTACTTTCAGTGTCCAGTTCAGTGGCATGAAGTACCTTGACACTGTTGTGCAACCATCAGCACCATCCATTCCCAGAACTTTTTCATCTTTCCAAACAGGAACTCTGGACCCATTAAATAATGACTCCCCATTCCTCCTCCTCTCAGCCCCTGGCAGCCACCATTCCACTTTTTATCTCTGTGGATTTCACTATGCCAGGTACATCAGATACATGGAATCAGATAATGTGTCCTTTTGTGACTGCCTTACTTCACTCAAGCATCATGTCCTCAAGGTTCATCCATATTGTAGCACATGTCAGAACTTCCTTCTTAAGGTCGAACTGACGTATGTAACCCATTTTGTTTATCCATTCATTCATTGATAGACATGGGGTTATTTCCCCCTGTTGGGTATTTTGACTTGATCATATTTTACATTCTGCAGCAATTTATACCTTTCTTTTCAGACATATTAAATTTCACCAAACTAAAATACTGAATTCCAGGAAGGGAATTATGAAAGAATTTTTATTTTATTTTTGGCCATTTACTCATTTTTTGGGCGCCCACGAAGACTGGGATTTCTAATTCTGTACTGTGATAAACAGACAATGTAAACCATTTTTTTTCCTCTTTCCTTTTCCTAAAGAGAAAAATAGTATTTTTCTAAAATATAATCATGCCAGTTTAACCTATTTTAATAAATGATAAGGAGAGCAGATTAAAGGATAACTCAAGAATTGGATATTTACCCTTAAAACTATGAGAAAGGATGATAAATAGTGTGCCTCATCTGTTCCCAAGTTCTAAACCATTTATGACACAGACAATAAAGAGTGTGGCATATAGAGAAAAGAATATTATTTTTATCATGAACAAAGCTGATTTTGGAGAATGTACATGCTTAATTTATCTCTGTGAGCAAATAGCCCTTCGAATTCTGCACCCCAGAATGAAGAGATCTACCCAGCCATTTACAGAAAGTGCTGGCCTGAGACAGTTTTCCTATAAGAGAGAAGCTAAGAATTTCAGCCATGTTCTGACGAAATGTTTGTCTTTTGTGCCCACAACCTACTTTTCTCCCTTGGTACTTGTCACAGTGTATAACAATGGAATCTTTAACTTTCTGTTTCCCATGAGCATGTTTTATTCCTCTTGCTTTCTACTCACTCAACTGGTTTTACTGAGCACCTATTTGGGGCCCAGCAATGTGCCAGGTCTGGAGCACATGGGCTCAGAAGGGTGACAGAAGCTGACACAACCCCTACCCTTAAGGAGATCAGGATAGGGAAATATTGTAAAGGAAACAGAGCGCTGTTAGACGATAAGAGGGAAGAACTATTTAACAATCCGGGAGAGAAGGCTTTTCTGGAGAAGTGACATTGAAGATGACACCCAAAGACCAGGGAATGCCTCTCCAGGGAGGCATTATGTCCACTAGAGGCCCAGCATGTGGCAGAGCTCAGGAACAGCTTAACGAATGAATGAATGGCGATAGATTTGAAACATTTCCCATGTTATACAAGCAGTGCACAAGTATTAGTCATTATCAGTTTGTTGCTATGGGAGTATCTCCTTTCATTCTGTTTCTTTGGGACACCCAAAGAGATATCAAGGCAGAACATAGAGTAGTACATTCATTAAGGGCATCTGTTCATTTGGACAGAGCTGGGCTCCTTCTCTGCAGGAGTGAGCTTAAGCTGTCAGGAATAGGACCAAGCACAGAGCCATCAGAGGGCAAGTCTCCCATTCCAACCTCTCCCTGTCCCCATTTCTGCCTGCAAAAGCAGGAGTACACTACATAGTGAGGAAAATAGTGAGGAAGGGACTGTTTATGGATATTGAATGACAAGGAAAATACTATCCATCATAAAAAAATGTTTTGTTTCAAGGTAATGATAACTAGATCTGAAACCATAAAAGGAGCCAGCTGCCATTCCCAAATAAATGTTGAGTTGTGAAAAAAATTGTGTGTCCTTCCTGACATTGGGGGCCTGGTAGGAGTACAGAGAAAGAAAACTGACATTATTTTTGCAGAATACACACTGGCTCAGCTCTAACATCTGCCTATAAATCCTGTGAGATGGGAATTATAATTATGATTTACAAAGGAGCAAACAGGCTGAGAGATTAAGTTGCGTTCTCACAATCACCGCTCATAGTGACATGGAGATTTGAATTAAGTTTCTGACTTCAAAGCAGAGAAGAAAGCAGAAGACAGGAAAGAAAAATACAGGGAGGGCACTGTAGAAATGTCAAGTTAAGGAAAAAGCAAAACAAGGTCAGAGCATTTCTCTTGGCTTCCTTGTCCTCTGAACTGTTCAACAAATAGTAGGGCACGCAAAACTAACAATTTATTTCAGACTGGCTATTGCATTCCGTTTTAAAAGCAAGACAGAAACATTACATTTGTCAGAATTAAAATTGGTAAAGGTAAACCACTATCAGATATACAAAATGCTCCCTCTTAGGGGAACTATGTCTGTTTTCTAACATTTTGAGAAAAAAATATTGCATTTACTGGGATTACATTGGTTTGTAAAGCCATACAGGTTTCAAGTGCACAACTCGACAAACCATGCTCTGCACACCGCGTCATGAGCCCTCTGCCTGGCGCTGTCTCTCTGTCCCCATTCCCCCCACCTCTGCTTGCCTCCCTCTACCCCCAGTCCCCTTTCCCTCAGGCTATCATAACACTGTTGTCTGTGTCTCTGTGTTACGCATGTATGTTTTTGGCTCTAACATTCTGTACTATGTTCAAAAGGAGCATCCATATTCCATTCATCATAAAGATGCTACTGAGATCTTGGAAGACATTAGTCCTTCATTTCTTTTACAACTAACAGGATTTTAGAGGCACTAAATCACAAGCGTAATCCAGCAGCTATGCGCTCTCCCTAGTAATTGTTTAGTCTTTGGATTACTATATTCTAGAAAGCAGGTTTTCTTCAGACTCTTAATCCTTGGTTAGAATAAAATTTTCCTAATTTAATAGTCAATTTACATACATGTATAAATGCATGAAATTTAAAAGCAACTTTAGGATTAAGAGGGTTTTGTTGTCTTTGCATAATTTAAAGCAAATTATTCAAGCAAATCTTAGAGCAATTTAAAGAATAGTAACAAGGCAAAAACCTAAGAATAATACTCTTTAGAATGAAGTGTGTAAATGGCCAAATAAATGTTGTTCCTAACATCATGGTCTCAACTATGGAGGTCATCTTTTAAAACTATGGCTAAACTCTGCAGATCTTTCAGTTAGCCATTTTCATTCACTCTTTTAAATATTAGGAAATGTTGTTACATACAAAAAAAATCTGTAATATAATCTTTAAAGCAAAATAATAAAAGTCATTTGTAAACCTACCATGCAACTTGGGAGGTAGAATGTACCGTTAAAACTCCCTCTTCAACCCCATAGCCTATCTCCCTGCCTCCCTGAAATATAGCAACCCTATACTTTTCTTTATAATCACATTTATTGTTCTAAGCAATACATTCAAAATTCAGTGTTTGAACTTATATAGAAATGGTATAATACTGCATGCATTGTTTTACAACTTATTTTTCACTCAACATTGTTTCTGAAATTTGTTAATGTGTATATAATTTTAATCATCTTAACTTCTATACAGTGTTCCAATGCATGAATAAATAGCAATTAATTTTATTTAAAATTCTTTCTTGTTTTAAATACAACAGACTTAAAATTAGTTTTGTCCAGTGTGAAGCAGAGAATCCACTTTTCTCCTTAATAACCAATTGTGTTAACATTTTTTATTAACTATTCAGTCTTTTCCTATGGATTCGCAATGCCACCTTTGTCATGCACCAGGTTTTGGTATACTAGCGGGTCTATTTCTGTGTGCTCAGTTCTGTTCTATCCGTCTGTCCAACTTTCCCTGTACAATATCCTGCTGTTTAATTATTATAGCTTCATGTCTTGATTGATAGCTTATGAGGCAAGGCAACTTTTTTTTACCTCACCTTGTCTTCTTTTTCAGGAGTATTTTGGTTCTTCTTATTTTGTTTTTTTTTTTTTTCTTTCTTCTATGATTTTATCAAAATTTGGGAAGTTGCATGAATAACCCCGCTGGCATTTTTAATGAAATTGCATTAAAGCTGTTGATAGATTTGGAAAGAATATATCTTTATGATAGTGAGTCTTCTTATCCATTAACTATTTTTCATTTAAAAAGTATTGACTTTATTGGGGTGACATTGCTTAATAAACTTATGTAGGTTTCAGGTATACAACTCTATAACACATCATCTCTACACTGTGTGTTCACTGCCCAAGTCAAGTCTCCTTCCATCACCATTTATTCTCCTTTACCAAACTTTTCTACCTCCCCCACCTCCTTTATTCATGATTTATGAACTTCTTATTCATCTTACTCAAATATTTCTTATCTACTGTTTCACTAAAGTTTTAAAACATTTCCTTCGTAAAATTCTTACATATCTTTCATTAAGATTTTATTCATTTATATTTTTCATGCTATTATCAATGACATTTTATTAATTATATTCTATCTGCTTTTTGCCAATATATAAAAATGCAACTACAAATGTGCTAAATTCTATTAATTCCTAAAATTTACAGATTTTTGTTTTCTACAAAGGCTAATAAGTTTTCTTTCTTTCTATATTAATTATCTGTTGGTACATAACAAATTACCTCAAATTTAGTAGCTTAAAATAACAGACCTTTATTATCTTCCGGTTTCTGTGTGTCACTTAACTGCGCACCCTGTTCAGGGTCTCACAAGGCTGCAATCAAGGTATCAGCCAGGTTGTGGTCCTTTTTAATTTTAATTTTAATTTATTTTTTTACAGAGACAGAGAGAGAGTCAGAGTGAAGGATAGACAGACAGGAACGAAGAGATGAGAAGCATCAATCATTAGTTTTTCGTTGCGCATTGCGACCTTAGTTGTTCATTGATTGCTTTCTCATATGTACCTTGACCGCGGGCCTTCAGCAGACCAAGTAACCCCTTGCTCGAGCCAGCGACCTTGGGTCCAAGCTGGTGAATTTTTGCTCAAACCAGATGAGCCCACGTTCAAGCTGGAGACCTCGGGGTCTTCCGCATCCTAGTCCGATGCTCTATCCACTGCGGCACTGCCTGGTCAGGCGGTTGTGGTCCTTTTTAGAGCTTATAGTCCTATTCCAAGAATCACATGGCTTTTGGTAGAAATTACTTATTTGAGGCAGTAGAACTGAGGTCCTTGTTTGTTGCTGGCTGTCAGTTACCTGGTGGTTGCTCTCAGATCCTAGTAGCCCCTGCAGTTCCTTGCCATGTGGCCCGTTCACAAGCCTTCTTACACCATGCTAGTCTACTTCTTCAAAGATGGAAGAATACTCACCCAAATCTTATATAACTCAATGTGATCACAAGACTGACTAAATAATTTCATTACTGTTGCCCAGAACATAACCCAATCAAAGGAGCAACTACAACCAACCTTGGCTATACTCTATTTGCTAGAAGCAAGTCTCAGGTTCAGCTCACACTCAAAGAGAAGATGTGATACACTGGAGATTACCATAGAGTGAATTTTTAATCCCAATAGCCCAACAGCTTCTTTATTTCTTTTTCTTGCTATACTGCACAGGCTAGACCAGGGGTCCCCAAACTACGGCCCACGGGCCACATGTGGCCCCCTGAGGCCATTTATCTGGCCCCCGCCGCACTTCTGGAAGGGCACCTCTTTCATTGGTGGTCAGTGAGAGGAGCATAGTTCCCATTGAAATATTGGTCAGTTTGTTGATTTAAATTTACTTGTTCTTTATTTTAAATATTGTATTTGTTCCCGTTTTGTTTTTTTACTTTAAAATAAGATATGTGCAGTGTGCATAGGGATTTGTTCATAGTTTTTTTTATAGTCCGGCCCTCCAACGGTCTGAGGGACAGTGAACTGGCCCCCTATGTAAAAAGTTTGGGGACCCCTGGGCTGGACGCATAATGTAGAAAATAAATTGTCTTACTTTAAAGAAAATGGTCTAATGATTTACCATAAAGTGAGAGGAAGGGAGACATGTAAGTTTTTTTTATAAATGTCACTTATTAGGTTAAGGAAGGTCTACTTCAAGTTTTCTAGTGTTTTGGTTTTTTTTAAGATTTTATTTATTGGCCCTGGCCAGTAGGTTCAGTGGATAGAGCACTGGCCAGACATGTAGATGTCCTGAGTTCGATCCCTGGTCAGGGTACACATGAGAAGTGACCATCTACTTCTCTTCCCCATCTCATAGCCAGTGGCTTGATTGGTTCGAGTGTTGGCCCCATGTGCTGAGGATAGCTCAGTTGATTCAAGCATTGACCCCAGACAGGGGTTGTCAGGTGGATTCTGGTTCGATTCCCAGTCAGGGCACACAGGAGAAGAGACCATTTGCTTCTCTCCCCCTAACCTCTTCCCCTTTTCTCCCTCTTCCCCTCCAGTAGCCAGTGGCTCGATTGGTTTGAGGGTTGGCCTGGGTGTTATGGATAAACTTTTGGTCCAAGCGTGGGCCTGAGCACTAAAAATAGCTCAGCTGATTCGAGTATCAGTCCCAGACGAGGCTGCTGGGTGGATCCCAGTCAGGGTGCATGCAGGAGTCTGTCACACTGTCTCCCTTCCTCCCACTTAAAAAAAATTACTAGTTAAACCTATGAATGCTGATAATTCTTTTCATGCAAGAATATTTTTCAGTTGCCACTATATATTTTTAAACAATTTGACCATTCAAATCAGATGTAATAATTAATATAATATAGGTAAACTTCTAGTAAAATTATTTTATTTGGTTATAATATCAATCTCCAACAGCTTGATATAAAAATTTCCATGGTCTTCAATTGAACTGTATGCCACTTTCTTTTAGAATGTCCTTTTTCTGATTAAAATAATTTTTAAACCACTCAATGTGTTCCACTTTCTGTTTAACACTCAGATACGGGTTTTTGGAAAGGCCACAGGTCACCAGCTCCATGAAGTGGCGAATTGGTCCTTGTTGTGGAAAATCTTCCAGGTGTTTATCCAGAAATATATGTTCATGAAATTCTGAACCATCATCATCAAAACCTAAAAAAATGAGAGAAAATATATTACATTACATTTCTGAATGTAAAACCTACATTCAAATAATTCATAGGTCATAGAGGAAATCTCAAAGAAAATTAAAAAAAACCCCACAGGATTGAATGAAAATGTAAACACAACAAATCAAAATTTGTGGGACACAGCTAAAACAGCACTGAGCAGGAACTATATTACAATATATAGTTGTAATAAACTAATGGCATGCATAAGGAGAGAAGTCTCAAATAAATCATCTAAGTTCCCACCTCGAGCACCTAGTAAAGTCTAAAAGTTAATGTTTATGTAATGTAGTATTACAATTAAAGGCATAAACTTTGAAATCAGACCTAGGTTTGCTTACCAATTTAATAACTGGGCAAAATAATTAACTTCTCTGAGCACCAGTTTCCTCAGGCATAAAATAAAGATTAAAACAGCATTCTTCTTCATGGTTTTTTGTAAATATGAAATAGACACAAAGCTTATACAACTCTTAGCATACTGTAAATATTCAAAGTGAAGCAGCCATTACTGCTAATAAATACTATATTTTAATGTATAAAACCACCACTAAGGAAATAAAGCTGTACTTAAAAAATATTTAAATAAAACAAGATGGAATCCTAAAATATGTTCTAGCAGCCCACAGGAAGCCAAGATAAGACAGAGAAATGAGAATTTGAGAAAATGAACAGAAAACAAATAAAATTGGAGACTTACATCTGAAAAACTCAATAGTTACTTTAAATTTAAATGAGCTAAATATACTAATCAAAGGACAGAGATTGGCAAAGTGGATATATGATATCAACAAGAAACTCACTTCAACAGGAAGGTTGAAAGTAAAAGGATGGTGAAAGATACCATATTTATCCATGTATAAGACACTCCCATGTATAAGATGCACCGTAATTTTGGGGCCCAAAATTTGAAAGAAAAAAAAATACATAAAGTTTTTGAACTCAAGTTTTATTCATCATAAAATTTATACAACTCCTCATCACTGTCAAAACTCTGATCCATTAGCTTGTCCTCATCTGTGTCTGATGATGAATCATTGTCAACAATGAGCCAAAAACAAGTGCAAAAAAATGGGAAACACAAGTAAAAAAATCTACAACCACTGTATAAGATGCACCCAGTTTTAAGACCCCCAATTTTTTTTTAAAAAGGTGCATCTTATACATGGAAATATACAGTGTATCTTGCTAGCATTACTTGAAAAAGAAAAAAGAAAAATGAAAAAAGAAAGCATGAGTGGCTATATGAATATTAGATAGACTTCAGAGCAAAGAAAATTACTAGAGCAAAAGAGAAATATTACTTAAAGGGTAAATCCACCAAGAAGAGATAGCATCTGAATTATTTATGTACCAAACAACAGAGTTTCTAAATATATGGAAAAAAAAAAGAATGGAAATAAAAAAATAGAAAAACTCACAATTATAGGTAGGTATTTCACTGTAAGCAATTTAGAAAACCATGAGGTAGGAAATTAGCAAAGATATAGAACTGAACAACCGCCAGGATCAAATTGATGTCTACAGACGTTCTACCAAACTATGGCAGTACAGAAATTCTTTTCAAGAGTCTAGGGAACACTCACCTAGCTAAACCATATCCAGAATCACAAAATAAACTTCAACACAGTTAACATAATTGAAATAATACATAGTAAGTACTCTGATCATAATGGAATCAAACTAAAAGTAACAGAAAAGAACAGAAAAATCTTCTACCAGTTGGGAATTAATACACATAAATAATTCATGAGTCAAAGAGGAAATTTCAAAGGAAATTTTAAAAAAATCACAGAATTGAATAAAAATGAAATCACAATGAATCAAAATTTGTGGGACACAGCTACAACAGTGCCGAGCAGGAACTATATAGCACTAAATTAATGCATAATAGGAAAAGTCTCAAATTAATCATCTAAACTCCCACCTCGAGCACCTAGTAAAAAAACAGCAAGATCATCCTGAAGTGAGCTAAAGGGAGAAAATAATTAAAAAAAACTATGAGGACGGGGCACAAGATGGCAATGGAGTAGGTGGACATACAAACTTCCAGCTCCCAGAACCAAAGTGGATTACAACTTAATTTTAAGAACAATCATCTGGAAAAAAATCTGGACTAAACTAAGAGGACTCTTAACCAAGGATCACCGAAGAAGCCACACTGAAACTGGTAGGAAAAGCAGAAACGCAGAGAGGGCAGCCCAGCTTCCGGGAGCGAGCGGCAGCCTGGTGGGACTCGAGTGGCGGGAGCAATACCAGCAAAGGGAAGCAGGTCACCAGTCAAACAGAAGTTCTCCTGCTGCAGTCAGAGCAAAGAATCGCTTAGAAGTAGGGAGCCATCAGGGATACAGTATTGAGTGCTAAGGTCTGAGCTGCAGCGCCACCCCCACACTGCTGAGTGGTCTCCGAAGGCGGGCGGCGGAGGGACACGAAAGTGTGGTCCTGTGGGTTGGGGCGAAAGCCGGGGCTGGCTGTCACTGCGGCCTCTGCGCGAGTGCAGTTCTGCCTGTGGGGGCAGAAGCCAGGGCGGCTGTGACATAGGCCCTACACCCTACACAAGGGCAGTCCTGCCCTGAAGGGGTGGAGGCCAGGGGCAGCCACGGTGGTGGAAGGGGCGCACGAAAGCAGTCCGGCATGCTGTTCTGCCCACAGGGGCAAGGTGAAAGCCAGGGAACAGCTGAGACTTGAGGCTGGACGCAGGAGTGCAGTCCCGCCTGTGGGGGTGGGGGGTGGAGGCAGGGGGCCGGCCAGGGCTTGCAGCCCAAATGCATAAACACGGTCCCATCTGTGGGGGCTGGGCAAAGGCCGGGGGCCAGCCAGGGCTTGCAGCCCAGGCACACAAGTGCAGTCCCACCCTCGGGTGTGGTGTGGAGGCTGAGCTGGCCAAGGCTTGCAGCCCAGGCACACAAACACAGTCCCGCCCACAGAGGCAAGGTGGAAGCCACAGCAACTGCCTCAGTGGGTCGATACCGGCAACGCCCATGCTCAAATGTCCAAGGCAGCTGAAGAGGGGGTGGTGGACCTTCAGACAGACTACACCTAGGGAACACAGAGGCCATATCTATCAGACTCCTGTGGCCACACCATTCTTATACACAGACAAAATGGGAAGGCAGAGAAATGCAACCCATATGAACCAACAAGAGAAATCCCTAGAAAAATAACTGAATGAAATGAAAATAAACAAATTACTGGATGCAGAGTTTAAAATAATGATTGTTAAGATGCTCAAAGATCTTAGAGCAACAATGGATGGACACAATGAGCACCTAAATAAAGAGATAGCAAGTATAAAAAAGGACATTGAAATAATAAAAAAGAATCAGTCAGAAATGACAAATACAATATCAGAAATGAAGACCACACTGGAAGAAATTAAAAGCAGGATGGATGAAAGCCTGACCTGTGGTGGCGCAGTGGATAAAGCGTCGACCTGGAAATGCTGAGGTTGCCGGTTCAAAACCCTGGGCTTGCCTGGTCAAGGCACATATGGGAGTTGATGCTTCCAGCTCCTCCCCCCCCTTCAAAAAAAAAAAAAAAAGCAGGATGGATGAAACTGAGGATTGAATCAGCGAGTTAGAGGACAAGATAAACTAAAGCACAGAAGCAGAGCAGCAAAAAGAAAAGAGGCTGAAAAAGTCTGAGGAAACGCTAAGAGAGCTCTGTGACAACATGAAGAGAAATAACATCCGCATCATAGGGGTTCCTGAAGGAGAAGAGAAAAAACAAGAAAGAGAGAATCTGATTGATGAAGGAAAAAAAATCATACAAGTTCAAGAAGCACAGAGAGTTCCATTAAGGATGAACCCAAAAAGGACAATACCAAGACACATCTTAATTAGAATGCAAAAATTAAGAGATAAAGAAAGAATACTAAAAGCTATAAGAGAAAAGCAGTGTATTACCTACAGAGGAGCCCCCATAAGGATGACATCTGACTTTTCAACAGAAACACTTGAGGCCAGAAGGGAATGGCAAGAAATATTCAAAGTGATGCAGAACAAGAGCCTACAACCAAGACATTTCTATCCAGCAGGGTATCACTTAAACTTGAAGGAGAAATAAAAAACTTCCCAGTCAAAAAAAAAAAACAACTCTAGGAATTCATTACAACCAAACCAATGCTACAAAGTAATGTTAAGGGGCCTGCTGTACACAGAACAAAGGGGGAAAAGATCTAGTAAAAGAGGAATGTAGATTTAAAGAATAAAATGGCAATAAACAACTACATATCAATAATAACCTTAAATGTAAATGGATTAAATGCTCCAACCAAATGACATAGGGTAGCTGTGTGGATAAGAAAATAGGACCCGTACATATGCTGTTTACAAGAGACACACTTCAAAACAAAAGATACACACACACACTGAAAGTAAAGGGATGGAAAAAAGTATTTCATGTAAATGAAAAGGATAAAAAAGCTGGGATAGCAATACTTATATCAAAATAGACTTTAAAACGAAGGCTATAGTAAGGGATAAAGAAGGTCACTACATAATGATAAAGGGAGCAATCCAACAGGAAGATATAACCATTATAAAAATCTACGCACTTAACATAGGAGCACCTAAATAAATAAAGCAGACTTTGATGGACATAAAGTGCGAGATCAACAGCAATACTATAATATATAGTAGGGCATTTTAATACCCCACTAACATCACTGAACAGATCCTCAAGAAAGAAATTAACAAAGAAACAGCAGACTTAAAGGACACACTAGATCAACTATATTTAATAGATATCTTCAGAACCTTTCACCCCAAAGCAGCAGAATACACATTCCTTTTAAGTGCTCATGGTACATTCTCTAGGATAGACCACATGCTATGACACAAAACGAGTCTCAACAAATTTAAGAAGATTGAAATCATATCAAGCATCTTCTTGGAACACAATGGCATGAAAACAGAAATCAACTACAATAGAAAAACTGAAAATCACTCAAACACTTGGAAACTAAATAACATGTTATTAAATAATGAATGGGTTAACAATGAGATCAAGGAAGAAATAAAAAATTTCCTTGAAACAAATAAAAATGAACATACAACAACTCAAAATTTATAGGACACAGCAAAAGCAGTCCAGAGAGGGAAGTTTATAGCACTACAGGCATGCCTTAGGAAGCTAGAAAAAGCTCAAATAAATAATTTAACCTTGCACACAAAAGAACTAGAAAAAGAACATCAAGTAAAACCCAGAGGAAGTAGAAGGAAGGAAATAATAAAGATCAGAGCCGAAATAAATGACATAGAGGCTAAAAAAAACAATACAGAGGATCAGTGAAACCAAGACCCATGTCCCGGCTTCCACTTGTACCTCCAGGTGACAACACCATGCATTCCCAAAGATTAGCAGTTTACTTTTTGGAGATATCAAAATGAAAAAAGAAATGTCACTGAATTGATCCCAGAGGAACTAAGTGAAGGTCTGTATGCTGAATGGTGAGAGAACCTCCTATGTCCTTCCGCCCAGAATTCTCAGCGCACAGCCAGAGCCTGCTGCAGCCTCGCCTCAGGTCAGGTGGTTGAAAGACTTCTCACTATTAGAAATACAGAGTTGTGATGGTCTCCAGATTGGTTCCTTCCACAGTCCTCTGAAATGAAGGCCAGGGGCTAACAAGTCCCACCCACACACACATATCCAATAAACAGCGTTTTATGTCTTATTCTAAAGTAAAAATAAACATCCTAAGGACAGCAGACATTTTGGGAAAGCCTCTAATATAAGTGAGAAATACCTTGGCAGAAACTGACATGACCTACCCAAATTCCATTTTATCTTTTTTTCATAGTAGAAGAACTAAAAACTTGTGCACATCTATTCAGCAACATTACTTTTCCAGCCCCTTTTGGATTAGGCATGGCTACATAATTAAATTTTCAGCAATGAAATATGAACAGAAATGACATGTGACAGTTCAGGCTAGAGCCTTTAAGGTAGTGGAATTGCTTATACTGCACCCTTTCCCCCTTCTTGTGAGCCTGAGCACAATGCTCCTGTAAATATCTTTAATCACACATGAGAACAATACCCTAAGGGAGGGAAAATAAATAAAATGGAAGAAACCTGGAACCTTGGATAACACCGTGGTGCATGGCTGCTTACTGACCTGGAACTTGAACTATTAGATCAAATTTCTATCCTGTTGAGCCATTCCATACATGGTATCTCAATGAAATAGCAGCTACACCTCATCAAACTCTGAAACAAACAAAAACCCTTTGAGGAAACTAAAAGCATGTGGATAGGAATAAAACAAAAATCTAATATGAAGAATAATAGCAATTTTTTAAAAAAGGGAGTTTAGATATATGATAGCAAAAAACAAAAACCCCAAAAGAAAGGTTGTAAACTGAAGTTAAGGAATGTTCCCAGAGCATAGAACAAAAAGAGAAATAGAAAAGAGAGAGACTGGGAGGCTTGAATCATCAAATAACAAAAGAAAAAATTTAAAATATCTACAATTGAAAAATAAAGTTCCTAGGTTAAAGAATCCCATGGTGTCGGGAAACATGATTTTAAACAAACAGAATCCCTTACCAAGGATTGTTCTGAAGCTTATGAAATTATAGTTATACTGATATAAACAATGACTATAGATCTAACGGGAACTGTGAGACATCTACATTGAGAGGGTGAGGAGAAGACACACACTCCAGGTAATATCTAAAATGGATAACAGAATTAAGCTCTTAATTTAGAAAAGCAAAGAATAAAACAGCCAAAAGATTGAAAGAGGTTGGCTCTGAGAATAGGAAAGTTATTACTTTATACAGTGTGTCCGTAAAGTCATGGTGCACCTTTGACCAGTCACAGGAAAGCAACAAAAGATGACAGAAATGTGAAATCTGCACCAAATAAAAGGAAAACTCCCAGTTTCATACCTATTCAGTGCAGCTTGATGTGGGCTCACGCACAGATTTTTTAGGGCTCCTTAGGTAGCTATCCCATGTAGCCTCTACAGACTCGTCACTGACTGATGGCCTACCAGAACAGGGTTTCTCCACCAAACTGCCGATTTCCTTCAACTGCTTATCCCACCCAGTAATGTTATTCCTATGTGGTGATGCTTCGTTATTAACGCGCTGATATTCACGTTGCACTTTGGTCATGGATTCAAATTTAGCAAGCCACAGAACACACTGAACTTTCTTCTGTACCGTCCACATCTCGACTGGCATGGCCATGGGCTGCTCCGCTGTATACACGGTGTTACATCATCATCTGCGCATGCGTACATGCTGCCACATCATCCTACAGAAACTGGGAGGGTTTTCCTTTTATTTGGTGCAGATTTCACATCTTCTTTTGTTACTTTCCTGTGACTGGTTAAAAGTGCACCATGACTTTACGATCATACCGTATTATAAATTTTATATTAAACTATAAAATTACTATCACTTAAAAAATTAAATTTAAAAAGGAAGAAAAGAGACAGACTGGGAAACAATATTTCCAACTATGTAACAGATAAAGGATAAAAGTCCTTAATGTTTCAAGTTCCTACATCTTATAGAACAATCCAAAAGAAAAAGCCAAAGGATGTGAGAGGTAAATCACAGAACAAATATAAAATAGCCAATAAACATACAGAAGGATGCACAATTTGGTTAGTAAATGGGAAATGCAAATAAAAACACCAACGATATCACTTTTTGCCCTGGACATCTATCTGAAAGAGTAATAAACAATCAGCACTATGTAGAGTGTAAAGAAATAGGATTTTCAAATAGTTGGTTGGAGGGTCAATGGGTTCTTTCTAGAATAGAATGTGTCAATATTTATTGCAATTTAAAATCTACCTATTATTTGACCCTTCTAGGAATTAAAGGTACTCAAACATGTACCAAAGGACAAATATAAAAGGATTCAGAACTACAGCTCCATCTATCAACAGGAAAATGATAATAAATTTAGTGTATTCTTATAATGGCATACTATAGAACTATTAAATAAATGTGAAATAGTTCTACTTTATAGAACTATTAAAATGAATAAAGTTGATCTCCGTGTACTGACAGGAAATGTTTCCAAGACACACTGCTAAGTAAAAAAAAATGCTGCAGAACAATATATGCATAGGACTGTCCCATGTAGGTCAAAACAAAACAACAGGGAAGCATGCAACTGCCAGTTAAAGTGGACCAACAGGACACACACCAAACTACTGACAATGCTTGTTTCAGGAAAAGGAAAGAAGTAAGGTAAAGTATACTCCCTATTCTTTTATATTATTTGACTTTTTCACAAGTAAACTTTAATATCTTTATGAAATTTAAAATATCTTTTTAATAAACAAAGAAACATAGTAGAGAGAAAATGAGAGAGAATGGAACTTAAATACAGGAAAAAAATTCCATATGGTATACAATCAACTAAGGTGACAGGTTAATTCTTTGTCTAACTAACTTAATTCGGCTTTACATATTACCACATGCATAAAATATTACTGAATACAGCTAAAAATAAGTTGTAACAAATAAAGTGTAAATCTAGTTAATAGCAATAACCAATTGTTTTTTTGTTTGTTTGTTTGTTTTTAGTGAGAGGAGGGGAGGCAGAGACAGACTCTTGCATGGGCCCTGATCAGAATCTACCAGGCAATCCTACTAGAGGGTGATGCTCAGCCCATCAGGAGCATTGCTCCTTTGCAACAGAAGCCATTTTTTAGCGCCTGAGGCAGAGGCCATGGAGCCATCCTCAGTGCCCCAGGCCAACTTGCTCCAATCAAGCCATAGCTGCAGGAGATGAGGAGGAGAGAGAAAGGAAGAGAGGAGAGGGGGAGGGGTGGAGAAGCAGATAGGTGCTTCTCCTGTGTGCCCTGACAGGGAATTGAACCCTGGACTTCCACACACCAGGCTGACACTCTACCACTGAGCCAACTGGCCAGGGCCAATTATTTTTGACAAGGCACAGAAGCAAATTCAGTCATTTTCACTATAAACTGTTTCCACTGCTACTTATTGTATGTTCTAATGCCAGTCTTTCCAAGTACTCAATAGGTCCTAAGTTGTATTGAGGGGAGTGACCAAAGTGAGAACCTTTCCACAGTTCCATTCATATCTTTCCTTCAGATAACAACTGTCTTAGGAGTTAGAAATGAGAGCCCTCCCTTTCCAACTCTGAAGCATCAATAACACTATATGTACAGTATATATAGATACTTCTCACATTTATCTCCACAACCTGACCAAAAAACAGACCCTTTTTTAGAAATTAAGCTCTGGCTGGGTAGCCTAGCTGGTTAGAGCATCTTCCCAAAAAATCAAGGTTGTAGGTTTAAATCCTGGTCAGGGCACATACAAACAAGAATTAAACAATAAATGCATAAATCAACACTTCGATGTTTCTCAAAAATAAATAAATAAATAAAAATAAAGTTTTTTAAAAATGAAGAAAAAAACTAAACATTCTCCGCCTGACCTGTGGTGGCGCAGTGGGTAATAGCATCAACCTGAAACGCTGAGGTCGCTGGTTTGAAACCCCAGACTTCCCTAGTCAAGGCACAAATGGGAGTTGATGCTTTCTGCTTCTCCCTCCTTCTCTGTCTCCTCTCTTTAAAATGAATAAAAAAAAAAAAAATAAACAAACAAACAAAAAACCGAAACATTCTCCATTCTCCAAAACCAGGTGAAAGTTATGATAAATTCCTTTGGAGTTTGGGCACTCAAGACCTTAATGAATTTAAGCATTTTACTGTTGATCACAATATACCACCAATTCATGCTTTCCTATTATCTTTTTTGGTGGTTTCTAGAAAATACACAATATCCTTGCTAATATTTAATAATTTTTAAATGTTATGATAGAGCCTGGCCTGTGGAGGCACAGTGGATAAAGCATCAATCTGGAATGCTGAGGTCACTGGTTCGAAACCCTGGGCTTGCCTGGTTAAGGCACATATGGGAGTTGATGCTTCCTGCTCCTTCTCTCTCTCTCTCTCTCTCTCTCTTACACACACTCTCTCTCTCCTCTCTAAAATGAATAAATAAAATCTTTTAAAAAATGTTATAGTAGAGAACAGAAAATAGTTACAGCAGCAAATCCACTCACAATATTGTTGCTGTAGAAACCAGGATGATGGTGATGATGCTTTACTTGTATAATCCCACCTGTTTCTAAGAAGAATCCCATAAAAATCAGTTCTATTATTATTCCCATCATTTTATAGATGAGGGAGGCAAGGCTTAGAGAGATTAAGTTTATAACTCATTCAGGAACTTGAACTCCTCTAACCACTACACTTCACTATCTCTCCTAAATACAGTCACACATTATTTTACCTCAGTGCTGGATTTTAAAATCATGTGTTTAAACATGAAGACTTAGAACACCCAAGTTTCATTAAATAATGAAATCGTTCCTTAATATCACACATTGTTTTTTGCTAGTTTTTTGCTCCATTTAAAATACTATGACTGGCCCTGGCCGGTTGGCTCAGTGGTAGAGCGTCAGCCTGGCGTGCAGAAGTCCCAGGTTCAATTCCCGGCCAGGGCACACAGGAGAGGCGCCCATCTGCTTCTCCACCCCTCCCCCTCTCCTTCCTCTCTGTCTCTCTCTTTCCCTCCCGCAGCTAAGGCTCCATTGGAGCAAAGATGGCCCAGGCGCTGAGGATGGCTCTGTGGCCTCTGCCTCAGGCGCTAGAGTGGCTCTGGTCGCAGCAGAGCTACGCCCCGGAGGGGCAGAGCATCGCCCCTGGTGGGCGTGCCGGGTGGATCCCGGTCGGGTGCATGTGGGAGTCTGTCTGACTGTCTCTCCCCGTTTCCAGCTTCAGAGAAAAAGAAAAAAAAAAATACTATGATTATACAGCAGGGAAAAGGAGCTAATATTTATTCGTATGTATTACAGGCCAAGAACTGTGCTGAGCAACTCAATTAATTTCTCTTACTTAACTCCTATATTCTCCCAATAAGGTATCTTTAATTTTACAGATGAGAAAAATAAGGTTCAAAAGGTTAAATAACTTCCTCAAAGGCAAATGGCTAATAATTGACAGAGCTTGGATTTGTACTCAGGTTTGCACAACTGAGAAGTCCTCATTTATTTTTATTTTCTTCTTTACTCTGATACCTTACAGAATATAGAAACCATAAAACTTTAAGAAATATAATTGTTGTGTAATGAAATACAGTATGCTATGTTACCACATATATTATAAAATATACAAAATATAAGAATTTGCTGCCTGACCAGGTGGTGGCGCAGTGGATAGAGCATCGGACTGGGATGCGGAGGACCCAGGTTCGAGACCCCAAGGTTGCCAGCTTGAGCACGGGCTCATTGGTTTGAGAAAGGCTCACCAGCCTGGACCCAAGGTCACTGGCTTGAGCAAGGGGTTACTCGGTCTGCTGAAGCCCCATGGTCAAGGCACATATGAGAAAGCAATCAATGAACAACTAAAGCGCCACAATGAAAAACTGATGATTGATGCTTCTCATCTCTTTATGTTTCTGTCTGTCCCTATCTCTGACTCTCGCACTCTGTCTCTAAAAAAAAAAAAAAAAAAAAAAAAAAGAATTTGCTAAAGGATTTGTCAGTCTCTATATTTATATCTTATATTTATCTTTGAAAAAATAAGTATTTCTGATATTCAAGATTCCATTCTACTTATTAATCCAAATAAGTGAAAGGTTATAAAAAATTAAAATATTACAGTAAGAGCATAAAACTACAAATATGGATTACATTTTCCCAATAATTAATGAGATGTTTGCAACTTCTAATCTTAACATAAAAGCAAGTGAATCTCTTTTAATTGAAAATACAACTGTAGAATTCACTGAAACCAATGACAACATGGTTGCAATAAAAAATAAGTAGCACAGTAACGATGCCTTCCTTTTGATTGTAGAAGAGGTGACATCTCCAGAAAAATTTCCAGGAAAGTAGATAGTTATTTTATTACCACTTCAAAGCACCTATGCACAGCCAAAGAGTTCCAAAGAATTTCAAAGCCTCTTAACATTTTCGCTTTGAGTGGCTTTGAGTACAAAAACCTTGTATCTCATCAATGCAATGGTTTTATAAATAAAAGATACCAGCATAAGACTTTAAGAGTTGTAATAGTCTCCAGAATTGAAGTACAATCTCCTGCCAGTATTTAGTGTATCAGAAGATTTGCCAGGCAATCTTCTGCATAGTAACTATTGATAGAAAACCGTCAGCACTGACGGCTCTCAACACTTTTTAGGCACAGAAATTCATGGCACATTTTTGACATATAATTTTACTACTTTATTTTTCTTACCAAACATTAAGAATTAACTGAAATTCTAACATTCTTTTCAAAAATACTGTCATTTCTTTGAAGACATTATGAAGATAATATCTACACAAAGTCTGAAATTCATGTAAACATCTAGACTCTATAACTGAACATCTGCCAGATTTACTCTCAATCTCTGGAGTTGAGACTTACCTGCTTCATTGTTAATCGGGAACTCCCACAGCTTCCCCTCTTTCGTCCACTGGATCATCTCTTCAAAACCATTTTGAAAGGGCTGTTCACTGACGGCAGCTAACTGCTTAGCAAATTCCACATCCCAAAGTGAAGGTGCTGTTTCTGTATAATAAAAATATTTGACACAAGCACAAGTCAATGTCAGTATCTTTCTTTTAAAAAATGTTATAGTCAACTGGGTTGGTACAACATGGTCGTAACTTAAAGCTCATAATTAAACTCAAAGGTCACTCTCTGAGAGCTAAACTGAAACAGAAATGATATATAAAGACTACAACTACAGTATTTGCAAGCCTTAACTTTTACCACAGTGCTATATAATGAATCAACCCCTAAAGTCTCACTGCCCCCTTCCACTGGAAAAAAGAAATGTGCATTAAAAAAAAATATTTTTATAAAGGTGAATATTTTTTATATATACAATGTGTAATTATGATCATTTTTTTGTATTTTTCCAAAGTTAGAAGCGGGGAGGCAGTCAGACTGTCGCATGCACCTGACCAGTATCCACCTGGCATGCCCAACAGGGGGCAATGCTCTGCCCAAATAGGGCATTGCTCAGTTGCAGCTGGAGCCATTCTAGTGCCTGAGGCAGAGGCCATGGAGCCATCCTCAGCGCCCTGGTCAACTTTGCTCCAATGGAGCCTTGGCTGTGGGAGGGGAAAAGAGAGAGAGGAAGGAGAGGGGGAGGGGTGGAGAAGCAGATGGGTGCTTCTCCTGTGTGCCCTGGCCGGGAATTGAACCCAGGACTTCCACACACTGGGCCAACACTCTACCACTGAGCCAAACGGCCAGGGTGTAATTATGATCTTTAAAATCCAGCCTGCTTATCTTTATTTTTAGTCTGTTAAGATTATAGTCACTAACATATTACTAATAAAGACCAAAGAAAAATTAATATGATTATAATGATAATGATTATACTATCAATAGTTACTGAATGCTTACTCTGTGCTAAATGCTTTTGGTGCATTAGTTCATCTAATCCGGACAACCAGCTCCTTATGAGTAAGGTAGTATAATATTAGCTTATAAGCACCATCATATTGCTTGTTTTGGAAATTTAAAACATCTTTCACGAATGAGTCATATTCCCACCAGTCACTGTGGGTGGGAATGTAAAATGGTACAACCACCTTGGAAAACAGTTTGGCAGTTTCTTAAAAAGTTAAGAGTACATGTATCATGCAACCATCCTCTGCCTAAATATTTACCCAAAAGAGAGCATATGTCCATACAAAGACTTATATATGAAAGTTCATGTATGACCATGCCTGACCACACACTGATACTATTAATAGATAATAAGTATGTTGACCTAGAACATCTGATACAGAGATAAGATCACAGTAGTTAGGCTTATCAGCCACATCTACAGAATAATCATAACAGTAAAATAATTATCATGGTCACATTTTTTAAATTCATTCAGTGGATACTGATCAACCTATGTCTTTCTCATGATGCTCATCACCAGCATCATCATTATTATTAATGCTAACTGCTGCAACTATTTGTTGAATGGCCACTGTGATCCATCATTGTGCTTGACACTTTACCCCATAAAATCACCGAGATGTGTGTATTAGCCCTTTTTTATAAGTGGGGAAAGGGAAACTCAGAGAGGTTAGTATGGGAGAATCTGAAGTTGAATAATCCAGATACCCAATACCAAATCTCTTTCCATTAAGCTAAACTGCCTCTGAGCTCTAGATTACTCAAGGATAAGTAACAGAGTCTATGACTATATTCCTCTGTAGCACTGGTAAGAACTTAGTGGGGAACAAAATGTGGAAATCATGGGACACAAGGATTCATTCATTTGGTCAATAAATAATTACTGAATGCCAACTATAAATCAGGCATTACTTTAGGAAGTAGGGAAACAACAGTAAATAAATGCTAAATTTATGTTTGCACATTATTGCTATTCTTGTACTTAACTGGGGACAAATGACATTCTTTAGACTCATGCAAGTATAGCTTATTAAAACAGTACCTTCCTTAGAGTAAACTGACATAAATCTGTGTATTGTTTTCCTTATTAAAATATAATTACTTTATAGTTTTATAAACTACATATAACTTCAGTACTTCCTTGCTAGCTAATTTCAGTTTTAGGAATAAGATTTTTGATTTTAAAAAAGCAAGCTGTCTCTTTCAAGAGTCCAAGTGCCTCTTCTGGCTGTTCATTAGATCGGCAACAATGGTTGCCACGACAGCAAATTCCCTTTTTGAGGCAAGCTTAACAGTAGCCACTTCAACAGGGGAGAGGTGACACAGCCCCGTGCCTGTGTTTCTTTTTTGCCTCACAGGACAGATGCAGTCTGTATAATACAAGGGGCAGGGAGTACTCTCTCAGCTCGCCCTCAATTATATGAACAAACACTGACTGAATTAACTTCTTCCCTCTGTGGATATATTCTTTTAGCTTATTTGTTCAAAAAAGGATTTAGATTTAAGATAACTAATTCCTATTACCTATAAGCCATTTGGCGAGGTGTTGCTGGGTACAAAAAGATAATGAGACCATGCTGCTAATAGCATGAGTTTATTGAACAGTGGGAAAATCAAATATTTATATAAGTAAATGACAGAAAGTTTAAATGAGCCATTGGAGGCTGGCCTAGGAACTTAAGCATCAAATATAAAATTATTGGCCCTGGCCGGTTGGCTCAGTGGTAGAGCGTCGGCTTGGTGTGCAGGAGTCCCGGGTTTGATTCCCGGCCAGGGCACACAGGAGAAGCGCCCATCTTCTTCTCCACCCCTCCCCCTCTCCTTCCTCTCTGTCTCTCTCTTCCCCTCCCACAGCCAAGGTTCCATTGGAGCAAAGTTGGCCCAGGCACTGAGGATGGCTCTATGGCCTCTGCCTCAGGCACTAGAATGGCTCTGGTTGCAACAGAGCAGCGCCCCAGATGGGCAGAGCATCGTCCCCTGGTGGGCATGCTGGTTGGATCCCGGACGGGTGCATGCAGGAGTCTGTCTGACTGCCTCCCCGTTTCCAACTTCAGAAAAATACAAAAAAAAAAAAAAAAAAAAAAATATATATATATATATATATATATATAAAATTATTTCTACCAAGGTCTACAAAGCTAACTAACAATCTTTAGAAATGGAAGATACTTGTAAGCTGAAGATCATCTATATTGAATTTCTTCATTTATCAGTATGTCAAATTTAATGCCAAGCAACAGGACACTATTGTTTTTCTTTTTATTAGACTTAAAATAGTAAATTTTAAAGATCTGACTTGTTGCTCAAAGAAAAGAGAACAGACTGTGTTAAGAAAAATGTACTACAAGTCTGCTAAATATATTCCCCAAACGCTTGTCTTCCTGTTTCCTAAGCAATCACTAAAGCAGTAAGTTACTTGTATAAATGCCATCTCCTTGTCCAGACAGTAAGTTACCTTAGGGCAGAAACCAGCTATGTTTCCGTAAGAGCAGAGGTACACTGGAAATGGTAAATCATTAATGTCCTATCCTAAACTAATAGCCAATCTACGGCTCTGGATTCATATGGCCTCGTCTCCCACTGTCTCTCAGAATGCAACATTTCAAGAGGAAAATCTGACTGAGGCTAGACATGGCAACAAGTACATTCATAAGCAGGATCCAGGTCAATAACAGGAAGGAGTATTCAAATACCTGATTATTATGCAATTAAACATTAAGGATATTTTTGAAAGACAAAATTTTTCTATATCTGAGAAATAGTGCTTTTTACTTAACAAACCTGTTTCAGGTGCTTTTTCAGTAGCTGCCTGAAGATCAAAAATATTAAGTCTCTTCCCCTTGAATATATTTTTCCTAACACTAAAAAAGAAAAAAAGAAAAAAAATTAATGAATATTATCACTGTCAATAAAATGTTTATGAGGAAAATTTTATATAAAATATTCAATGCAGATATTAAAAAGAATTCCACTGACTGATACCAGACCTTTAAACTTGAGAACCCCCTGAAGACGAGCTGAACAGAACTCCTGTAACTAAGGATGTAAAGGAGCAGCCTTGGTGATACCAGCAGGAGGGGTGGAGGTGAGAAACAGCTGGTCTCACACCCATGTGTGTCAGTTAAGAATTCAGAGGGATGACTCGGATGCAGAGGTCCTCCCTGAGAGATGATGCGTTCCAACCCCACACTGGGGCCCCCAGCCTGGACCACTAGTGCCAAGAGGAGTGCTCACAACATCTGGTTGTGAAAATCAGCCAGGATTCTGTCCAGGTGAAGGGGAGGGCTGTTAAGGAAGAAATCCCAGGCACTCTTTTAAAAGGTCCATGCACAAACTTACTCACTGAGGAACTCACTAGCTTTGTGCTCCAGTGTCAGGGACAAACGGGGAAGAATTGAATTGTCTGGCTTCAAGTTGTAGACTAGAGTTCTCTCCAGTCCTAAAAGTGTTGGCAGCTGCCTCTGTCCCTTTGCTGAGCACTCTCCCAACCCAGCCTGTAGGTGCAGGCTGGTGCCACGTATGAGTCTCCATCACACTCGCTCACTCTGGTGATTCCTTGTGAACCCACGCCACCCAACATGTGCATACAGCAAAGCCTCTTCCGTCACTCACAAGCAACCAGCCTCAGTCCTTGCTGTGGACTTCCAGTCAATCTCTGAGAGGTCCCAACCAAACCTAAACAGGGAGAGGCCAGCTCTGGTGTGCCCTGTACCTCTTGCTAAGTGGCCCCCAGACTGGCAGTAGTGGCAGCTAGCCTCTAGCTTCAGTTCACAGCATGGCCTCTCCCAGGCACCTCCAAGCCCAGCTCACTTTGCAGGTCCTACCAAGTGGCTTTGGGATTGGATACAGGTAAGAGCTGAGCTGGGCCTCCACCAGAGCCCTACCCAAGAGGCCCCAGAACCACCACACAGCTGGCTTCTGACCACACCAGAGCACCACCCAATTAGCTCCACAAATGACACATCCAAAGGGTGGGCACAGCAGACACCAGAGCCCTGCTATAGCAAATCCCACTCCATAGGGTCAGCCCCAAACAACAGCTCATTCACTGTAGTCATGGCCAGTGCTCACAACCAGTCAGCCTGCGGGTCAATCCCACCCATCCACTGATGTGCAACAGCAATGAAGGCTTACTTACCACACAAGGGCACACAAAACTCACACAGGGCACATTTCTGAAGCACCTGGCTCAGGTGATCAGGAAGACTATGGCCACTGGGACTCAAAGGACAGCTACTACATAAGGCCACGCTGCCAAGACTGGGCGATGAAGCAGATCTACCTAATACACAGAAACAAACAGAGGAGGCTGCCAAAATGAAGATGAGACAAAAAGAACATGTCCCAAATGAAAGAAGAGAACAAAACTTCAGACAAAGAACTAAACAAAACAGAGACAACAATCTATCAGATGCAGAGTTCAAAACACTGGTTATAAAAATGATCAGTGAACTCAGGGGAAAACTAGAAAAACTCAGTGAGAACTTACACAAAAAGATAAAAGCCTTAAAAAAGAACCAGTCAGAAATGAAGAATACAAAAATGGAAACAAAGACTACATTAGATGAACTCAATAGCTATTTCAGATAAAGCAGAAGATCAAATCAGTGATTTGGAAGATAAAGTAGCAGAAAACACTCAATAGAACAGTAGAAAAAAAAATTTTTTTAAATAGAGTATAGGTTAAGGGACCTCTTGGACAACAACAAGCAATACAACTTTTATATCAAAAGGATACCAGAAGAGAAGGGATTGAAAACCTACAACAACAAGCAATACAACTTTTATATCAAAAGGATACCAGAAGAGAAGGGATTGAAAACCTATTAGAAAAAATAACGACTGAAAACATCCCTATCCTGGTAAAGCCAATAGACATACAAGTCCAAGAAGCAGAGTCCCAAACAAGATTAATTCAAACAGGCACACAAATACACACAGATACACACACACACACAACTGTTAAAATCAACATCTGTCTTAAAGGCAGAAAACACTTCATGTTTATTTACAAATTATAATTATAAACAACTGCACTGATAAGCAAAACATTTCCACGTACAAACCACTTGTTCTATAATTTTAAAATAATGATTAACTTTTTTTACAGAAGTATTTTTAACTCTTAAAATTAATGTCAGAGAGGTAACTTTTTCTTGTGTATTTTAATCAACTGCTTTATGCTTTAATCCACATGTATACTTGAGTACATTTACAGGCAGATTAAAACCAGTTTATGAAATGCCTGACCAGGCAGTGGCACAGCAGATAGAGCGTCGGACTGGGACACCGAGGACCCAGGTTTGAGACCCCAAGGTCACCAGCTTGAGCACTGGGTCGCTGTTTGAGTGTGGGGTCACAGACATGATCTCATGGTTGTTGGCTTGAGCAAGGGGTCACTCACTCTGCTGTAGCCCCCCCCCCCCATCAAGGCACATATGAGAAAGCAATCAATAAACAACTAAGGTGCTGCAATGAAGAATTGCCTCTTCTCATCTGTCTCCCTTCCTGTCTGTCTGTCCCCATCTGTCCCTCTCTCTCTCTCTCTGTCACAAAAAACAAACAAACACACAAACAAACAAAAAAACAAAATCAGTTTATAAAGGGAACATTAGTTTTTAAAATAATTTTGAATTATTTTCTGGATCAAATTACTTATTCTACTAAATTAAACTGAAAAATGCAAATACCATATTAAAATTAGACAAGGTGATCTCACATCACACATTTTTCTCTGGTGGGTTCCCAAGTATTTGTAAGCAAAGGCATTTATTTTCCAGAACCGTCCTCAGTGCTTTGCGTTCTTTTCCCCACCCAGCAGTCCTTCAACTTCAAGTCAAGGAACAGGATGATGGATTAAATTATCTTTACTCACAGAAAAGAGGGAATGATTCAGCAAAGTATGGAATTTGAAAAGCAAATGTTAAAGAGGAAGGGAAAGAAATGCGTGTTTGCTGTGCCCCTGCTACACATACATGTTTCTTTCCTATTCGTCAAGAAAGACATTTAAGCTAGGCTTCACTTTCAGCATTTTATAGATGGGGAAACAGACTGATGGGGCTTTGACGGTCCCCAGTCACAGAATTAGTCAATGGTACAGTGCCAAGATTTTGAGGTAGGCCAGGGTGACTCCAAAGCCAGTGCTCTGTGACTCACACCTCTCCATCTCTAACTAAAAACATCAGCCCAGGGTTGGACTGTCTCAGGCCATCACAGCCCAAGTTAGAGCAGGTGAACCACTTAGTATCTCACCATTGCTTCCCCTTACTCTAGAGTCCTTCAGTCATTCTTGTTGTTGTTGTTATTTTTGTTTGTTTGTTCTTAGCAAGAGTGAGCGAGTGAGAGATAGAGAGAGACAGAGACAGGAGAGAGAAGAGAAACATAAACTCATAGTTGCAGCACTTTAGTTGCTCACTGAATGCTTCTCCTCATACATACCTGGACCAGGGGGATCCAGCCGAGCCAGTAACCCCTCGCTCAAGCCAGTGACCTTGGGTTTCAAGCCAGTGACCATGGGATCATGTCAATGATCTCACACTCAAGCCAGAAACCTCAGAGTTTTGAACCTGGGTCCTCAGCATCCCAGTCGACTCTCTATCCACTGTGGCACCACCGGTCAGGCCTTTAGTCAGCTTTCTAACAGAGTCATTACATGCACATAAACCCCTTTCTTACATTTTTAGCTTCTCCCTTGCTGCCTTCTAGTTGTTTTTTTTAACAGAGACAGAGAGAGTCAGAGAGAGGATTAGACAGACAGGAACGGAGGGATGAGAAGCATCAATCATTAGTTTTTCGTTGCGCGTTGCGACTTCTTAGTTGTTCATTGATTGCTTTCTCATATGTGCCTTGACCACGGGCCTTCAGCAGACTGAGTAACCCCTTGCTGGAGCCAGCAACCCTGGGTCCAAGCTGGTGAGCTCCGCTCAAGCCAGATGAGCCCGCGCTCAAGTTGGTGACCTCGAGGTCTCGAACCTGGGTCCTTCCACATCCCAGTCCAACACTCTATCCACTGCGCCACCACCTGGTCAGGCTGCCTTCTAGTTTTTAATGATAGCTAATACTATTAAAAATCAAACTATGATATAGTATTCTGATGTAGTTGCATGGAATTATCTCAAAAATGGATTCAAAGAAGATTCAACTTAGATATTCTTGAGAAATGTTAAGTAAAACTCTAATATACATTCTAGTTTATGTCATAGCTATAAAATCACTTTAAATTAGTAATCCAAATAATCTTCCAAAGTCACTGTAACCTCTTGAACTTCCTTTAATTGCTGACTATCTTTTCTGATCTTTTTGTACAAACTAGTTACCTGTAAGAAGCTAACTGAAATTGCTGAGATATTTAAAATCCATAAAATATATATCAAAAACATTCCATTACTGAGCATATCTGCTCTAAAGTTGAGTTAGTTTTTGTCAGACAATGCTAAATATCTGGTCCTCATCCCCAATTATCACTTTATGGGCTTGGGAGAAAAAACAGAAACTTTATGTAAATATAAACAGCTTTCTATTATAAAATATGTAAGGCATAGCTTAGCATTTATAAGAACTGCAAATTGCTAAATTTAAATTGATATGAACAATCTGCCATTTTTTAATGGATGTTTTTTCTTTGATGGTGGGTTATTTCTCTAGGTATGAAGAAAGATAATTAGAGAGATGAAAAGGGTATATGAACATACATAGCTAGGCATATATCAGAATGAATATATACGCTTTTCTCAAAATGTTCATTTGTTCAGAATACAGTCAGCTCTACTTATTTTAAATCAGGTGACCTCTGTTTCCCACAGGTAGAGGTAAGGCAGGGCCCATTTTGAATTTATGTTACAGAAAAGTATAGGAATGCTAATCTAAAAACATCTTTTCCTCTCTAGGAAATGGTACACGGAGAGTAAGGAGACCGATATAAACGCATCCATAGTGCTTCGATACCTAACAGCAACAATATGCACAGAGATAAAATAAACCTAGACTGAAGCAAACAAAACCAAATAGACTGCAAAATTTCAATACCTTTTTCTAAGATCAGTGGTCTTCTCTTGGTCAGCATAACTGTCAGATCCTTCATCAAACTGAATCTGATGAACTGGTCTTGTACTAACTCTAGCTGTGGTGGACTTGGCAACTTTCATATCTGATATTATGTTACTGAAACTGAAATAAGAAAAAAATCAAGTGTATTACAAATTTTACCTATGGAATAGCAGAAACCACGATTCATATCACTTAACTTTTATTTCACTTCTATGCAGTACTACAACATAAAAAGTTACACTTAAATAAAAGGTTATGTCACATATTAACATTTGCATTCCACAGACCACTAGACTTGTTTCCCTTTTTAAAGATGGTCTTCCAGTGTGTTCATTTCAAACCTAAATCAAGTGTCACTTATGTAAAACTATCAACATCTAGAGCAGTTGATAGATAATCAATATCTATATACTTATAACATAGATTGAAAAACTAAAGTTAAAAGTTAGCCATATTTATTTGTTCAAATACAATAAATGAGTTATCTGATGGACAATCTGGTCATCTGTATTTTTCTCACTTCCTGAGATAAATCTTGCACACATGCTCACTCAAGACCACCGACTTAGACTGCTCTGTGAGACAGAGCAGCGCCACCTCTGACTACATTTCAGCAGCAGGGGGTCTAACCTGGCATAAAACAATGAGAGACGAGAGAAGTGGAAAATGTCAGCTAAAACTTAATATTATGGGGGAAAAGATAACAGGTCTGAAGATGATCACACTGTGCATAAAACTGGAAAATCATCTAATTGAAAGAAATAAATCTTCTCAGAGAAACAGTCTTATCCTATTATTTATTTACTTTCAATAACATTATTGAATTTGTCATTTCTTTTTCAGGAATAAGAAATAGGTAACTTCTGAAAAGAAAAATTTAACCACTCAGTTTTGTTTTGTTTTGTTTTAAATTTTTTTAATTTTTTTTATTTTTCTGAAGCTGGAAACGGGAAGAGACAGTCAGACAGACTCCCACATGCGCCCGACCGGGATCCACCCGGCACGCCCACCAGGGGGCGATGCTCTGCCCCTCTGGAGCGTCGCTCTGCTGCGACCAGAGCCACTCTAGCGCCTGGGGCAGAGGCCAAGGAGCCATCCCCAGCACCCGGGCCATCTTTGCTCCAATGGAGCTTTGGCTGTGGGAGGGGAAGAGAGAGACAGAGAGGAAGGAGAGGGGGAGGGGTGGAGAAGCAGATGGGCGCTTCTCCTGTGTGCCCTGGCCGGGAATTGAACCCGGGACCTCTGCACGCCAGGCGGATGCTCTACCACTGAGCCAACCGGCCAGGGCCTCAGTTGGTTTTTTAAAAACTGTAATCTTACTTAAGTTTAAAAAAACACAAAAAACCAAACTGCTACTATTCCATTTATGAGGCACATCTTACATATAAATGAATATATCATATAGATTCCTCATCAGTTACATAAAAAAGCCTATTTTGAGAAATTGGCATTACCGACATAACTGTTTGATTCACTGACCTAATTTTCGGTCTTTCCCCGTCTTTCTGTGCCCTTGAGTCCTCCTCATGCTGCTGGAGCTGCCTGAGCAGCTCTGACTTGGTCATCTGCTTGTCAAATGGGAGAGAATCTGCCACAGCAGATGCAGCAGCCACCAGTTCAGGACTCAAGGACTCACTTCTGAAAAAGAAAATAAAAACAAATGAGAAAGGAAACAGAGGCCTTACTTATTAGGCCACTAGTAAAATAATTTTTTCATAGAAAATATTTTTTGTTTAAAAAAAAAGTATCATTCAATTTCTGACAAAAATCAACCTTTTTTTTAATTTTTCTGAAGTTGGAAATGGAGGCAGTCAGAGACTCCCGCATGCGCCTGACCGGGATCCACCCGGCATGCTCACCTGGGGGTGATGCTCTGCCCATCTGGGGCATCGCTCTGTTACAACCAGAGTCATTCTAGTGCCTGAGGCAGAGGCCACAGAGCCATCCTCAGCGCCCGGGCCAACTTTGCTCCAGTGGAGCCTTGGCTGTGGGAGGGGAAGAGAGAGACAGAGAGGAAGGAGAGGGGGAGGGGTGGAGAAGCAGATGGGCGCTTCTCCTGTGTGCCCTGGCCGGGAATCGAACCCGGGACTCCTGCATGCCAGTTCAACGCTCTACCACTGAACCAACCGGCCAGGGCCAAGAATTCTTAAATATTAGGTATCAGTTTTATATAAACTTAAATGTGGAATGAATAGTTGCTAAAGCACAATACTAACTTAAAAATCATATTAAGGTGGAGGCACTGTATTTATCACTATAATAAAATACTGCCATTTAAACTATACCGCAAATGTTAAAATATCACTGATTGCACTTATAATTAGTGAAATATAATACTCTTAACAAGTACAAGTAATTACAATATTTTGAGGACACCACATAAGCTCAGAGCACTGATCAAAGGAAGTCAAATAAAATAGTTGTAAACAACATGCTAAAAATTTATGCTAGGTGGAATTTCTCAAGTAATTATTACAGTCTCTGTTTAACTAAAAACTGATATTTAGCCCCCATTAACTCAGTATATCCCATATGTTCTATTTAAAACACTGTTTTAGGCCCTAGCCTGTGTCTCAATGGATAGAGCATCAGTCCAGTGCATAGACATCCCAGGTTCAATTCCCAGTCAGGGCACACAGAAGAAGTGATCATCTGCTTCTTTCTCCTCCTCCTCTCCCTCTTCCCCTCAAGCAGCCCATGGGCTCAATTGGTTCAAGTGTTGCCCAGGCACTGAAGATAGCTCCATTGGAGCACATCATTCTCAGGCACTATAAATAGCCCAGTACTTGAGCATCGGCCCAACATGGGGTTGATGGATGCCTCTTCTTGGCACAGGCATCTCCCCTTGTCTTACCTAAAAATAAGTAAATAAAATTTTAAAAAGATTTTTAAATTTTAAATTAAAAAATTCTGCCAGGATGTACAGATGTGATTCAAATCTAGGATATAACTATTGTTGACCACTGCCCACTACTTCCCCACACACCTGCACTGTTAAAATGAGTACACAAGTTTGCTGCAAGTCTGTCTAGCCTTCAGAAAATTCATCAGAAGAGCAGAACAATGGACAAAATCCACATACATAAAACAGATTACTGAACAGTGATCATTAAATGATGTAAACTTTGTAAATGATATCTAATCATATACAATAATAGTAACTGTTTCACTTTGTAAAGTTCCACTTTACAAAAGGCTTAGCATAGGTTTCACATACCCAGTTTTTAAATGCACTTAAGATGATCTGTTTGCAGATACTTAGTTTGTAGTTTTTCTAGAACTGTTTCATGTCTCTATTTTATAAATGGATGAGTATTTTACATAATTGCAAATCTATGAATCCATTTTGTTCCCTGAGACACTGGTAATAGTAAAGCATAGCATTGTCTAACATTACTCCTTTAGCTCTGCTAAATCCTGGAAGAGAAGCAATGAGGCACATAAGTCTTTCTCTGAGAGGTATCTGTCCCGCAGGGAAGGTAAATCAAACAAGTGGAAAATTAAGTAAAAATGTGGTGTTTTTTAAAATGTTAGTGACAATATAAAAAAGAGTAGAGAGAGATAAAGGTTTTAACAGACTAATCAGTGTTCAGTCCATATATAATCTATATACACAAAGGAGAAATGGGATCAGGGACAGGAGGGTTAGGAAAAGCTTTGCAGAACCAAAAGCTGTTGTTGGATTTAGAAGGCAGACAAATGTAGACAGGTAAAAAGAAAATGGATTTATCAGGCTGCAACAAAAGTATAGAGGAAGATGAATTTAGGGAAGAGTAAGCGCTCTTGATTTGAATTTGAAGAAACATTTGCAAATAGACTAAAGATTTAACATTTTTATTTTCTAAAAGAAAACTTACTAGAGTTTCAAAACTTTTTTTTTTTTTTTGTATTTTTCTGAGGTTGGAAATGGGGAGGCAGTCAGACAGACTCCCGCATGCGCCCGACTGGGATCCACCCGGCATGCCCACCAGGGGACGATGCTCTGCCCATCTGGGGTGCTGCTCTGTTGCAACCAGAGCTATTCTAGTGCCTGAGGCAGAGGCCATAGAGCCATCCTCAGCGCCCGGCCAACCTTGCTCCAATGGAGCCTTGGCTGAGGGAAGGGAAGAGAGAGACAGGGGGGTGGGGGGGAGAAGCAGATGGGCGCCTCTCCTGTGTGCCCTGGCTGGGAATCGAACCCGGGACACCTGCAGGCCAGGCCGACGCTCTACCACTGAGCCAACTGGCCAGGGCCAAAACTTACTTTCAAAAAACATTCAAATTGTAATATAATTTACTTACCTCCTCTTTGGGGGACCTTTTGTATCTTTTTGAAGCCTGCCAGTTGTATCCTCCAAATTTTTACTTGGTCTTCTGCCTGGTGGCTTTGTTGTTTGCACATTCACTGTGCTTACTTCAACTTTCATGCCCTTAATGATATTTAACAAGCTTTTTTTTGTATTCTCCTTTACACTGTCTTGGCTCTCTGCCTGCTTGGAAATCTCAGGGGTAGGAATGGACTTCCCATCTTTCTTGCTATAGGTCACATTGTTAGTGCCAAAATATCTTTGGGTATTATTTCTTGTCCTGAAAAGATGTATTAAAGAAAAATTAAAAATACAATGCAAACTAATAAAGGACTCAAAAAAAACTTTTCTTTTTTTGACAGAGGGAGGGACAGGGACAGACAGACAGGAAGAGAGAGAAACGAGAAGCATCAATTCTTCATTGCAGCTCCTTAGTTGTTCAGTGATTGCTTTCTCATGTATGCCTTGATGGAGGGGGCGGGCTACAGCAGAGCAAGTGCCCTCTTGCACAAGCCAACAACCTTGGGATCAAGCCAACGACCTTGGGCTTCAAGCCAGTGACCTTTGGGCTCAAGCTAGCGACCAGGGGGTCATGTCTATGATCCTACACTTAAGCTAGTGACCCCTTCCTCAAGCTGATGACCCTGTGCCCAAGCCGGAGAAGCCCATGCTTAAGCCAGTGACCTTGGGGTTTCGAACTTGGGTCCTCCGCGTCCCAGTCCAACACTTTACCCACTGTGCCACCACCTGGTCAGGCAAAAAACGATTTCTATGTGTTTTTAAATTTTTCAATACAAGCCCTTCCCCTTTCGTATTATTTTTATTTTTTGACAGACTTTTTTTTTTTTTTACAGAGACAGAGAGAGTCAGAGAGAGGGATAGATAGGGCAGACAGACAGAATGGAAAGAGATGAGAAACATCAATCCTTAGTTTTTCGTTGCGACACCTTAGTTGTTCATTGATTGCTTTCTCATATGTGCCTTGACCGTGGAGCTATAGCAGACTGAATAACCCCTTGCTTGAGCCAGCGACCTTGGGTCCAAGCTAGTGAGCTTTGCTCAAACTAGATGAGCCTGTGCTCAAACTGGTGACCTTGGGGTCTCGAACCTGGATCCTCCGCATCCCAGTCCGACGCTCCATCCACTGTGCCAATGCCTGGTCAGGCTCATATTATTTTTAAACTGAGGTATAATTGACATTTAATGTCATATTAGTTTCAGGTGTACAACATAATTAAATATTTGTATATCACCATTATAGAACTAGTGCTTTTTATGATTGTTGTTAACCATAATGACAGCAATTTAACACATATTAAACATATACTATGTGCCATGATGGCAAACCTTTTTATAAAAACCGCCCACTTTTGCAGGGCTGGTCAACCTGGTCCCTCCCGCCCCATGTTTCATGGTGGGCGGTAGCCTGGAGCAACCAAACTGTGCAGCACCGCGACTGGCCCACCAGGAAAGCTGGAACACCCACTAGTGGGCAGGAGGGACCAGGTTGACCAGCACTGCAAAAGTGGGCGGTTTTTATAAAAAGGTTCGCCATCGTGGACTATGTGTCTAGTCTTATACAACATTTTTTTGGTAAATTTTTTCATATCCACGTCAACTCCATAAAGGAGATTTTTTTTTACAGAGTCAGAGAGAGGGACAAACAGACAGGAACGGAGAGAGATGAGAAGCATCAATCATCAGTTTTTCGTTGCGACACCTTAGTTGTTCATTGATTGCTTTCTCATATGTGCCTTGACTGTGGGCCTTCAGCAGACGGAGTGACCCCTTACTCGAGCCAGTGACCTTGGGTCCTAGCTGGTGAGCTTTGTTCAAACCACATGAGCCCGCGTTCAAGCTGGCAACCTCGGGGTCTGGAACCTGGGTCCTTCCGCATCCCAGTCCAATGCTCTATCCACTGCACCACCGCCTGGAGAGGCCATAAAGAAGGTATTATCCCCACTTTGCAGGTGAGGGAACTGTAAACCAGAGAAGTGAAGTAACTTCCCAAGGTCATAAAGCTCAGAGCTCACTAAGGCCTATGACACATGAATGTGCCACAAATGGGTTGCCGATGTGCTGAGTCTGATCGCCCAGTCCTTGGGATGGCTGGGAGAGGTCTAGGACTGTGGGTGTTCCCATCTGTTGCCTCCTTCCATTCACCTCAGGGTTTGGTACAAATAAAATTTTTTATGTGCTTCATGACATTTAAAAAATGTTGCAAAACACTGACATGATTAATAAATTTCAATTTATTATTCTCAAATCTGGCTGACTGCCAAAGCCCTACTCTTAATATCATATAATAATACCTCTTTAAAAAGTCATAATTAAACAACATAAAAATAAAGAAACTATTATCTAAAAAAGGTTACTTTCTTTTAAAATAATTCTGAGTGTTATGCTAATCTGGTCAACTTTCTCAGGAGCTAGGTGCCATTTAACCAATCATCATTTGTAAACTAAATCTAAAATGAAACAGAAAAAAGAATATTTTGATATCCAATATTAAAGAACTTTAAAAACTAATGACTGTGTTAGTTTCAGTAAGAGATTAGTGTATAAAAAGTCATTCATTAAATTAGTGAATATCTACTTTGTGCTGGGCACTACACTAGGCACTGATGATATATTAGTAAATAAGAATTTTTATTGTTCCTCTCTGGAAGCAAACAGGACAGAGCACTGTTTCTCAAACTTTAAAATGCATAGGAATTTCCCTAGAAAACTTGTTAAAACACAGATTCTTTGGCAACACCAAGGAATTGCGATTCAGTAGCTTTGGGAAAGGATTTGAGAGTTTGCATTTCTAACAAGTTCCAAAATAATGTTGATGGTGCCTGTCAGAGGACCACATTTGAATAGCTGTTACTGAAATCCTTAAAATCCAAACAGTTTTATTATTCCTGTTTTACAGAAGAGACTGCTGCTGAAAGAGGTTAAGTGATTCTTAACCTTTAGAGGTCATCTGAATCACCTATAGCAGTGGTCCCTAACCTTTTTTGGGCCACGGACCAGTTTAATGTCAGAAAATATTTTCACGGACCGGCCTTTAGGGTGGGACGGATAAATGTATCACATGACCGAGACAAGCGTCAAGAGTGAGTCTTAGATGGATGCAACAGAGGGAATCTGGTCATTTTTAAAAAATAAAACATTGTTCAGACTTAAATATAAATAAAACGGAAATGATGTTAAGTTATTTATTCTTTTTCTGCGGACCGGTACCGGTCTGCAGTTCAGGGGGTTGGGGACCACTGCCCTATAGAGTTCATTTAAAACTTAGATCACTAGGATTCTTAGTTGGTAAGTTTGGAATAGGGTCCAAGGATCTGCACTCAACCAAGATCCAGGTGGGTTCTGATGCAATTGATCTCAAAGACCCTGCATCAGCCCCTGGGTTAGATACTATATATCAGGTTCTCAAAGCCAGCAAATGGTAGTGCCAGGTTAGGGACCCCTTAACGAAAAAAGATTAAAATGGAGACTGACCTGTGGTGGCACCATGGATAAAGTAGTGATCTGGAATGCTGAAGTCACAGGTTTGAAACCCCAGGTTTGCCAGGTCAAGGTACATATGAGAAGTAACTACTTTGAGTTGATGCTTCCTGCTCCCTACCCACCCCATCTCTTTCTCTGTCTCTAAAATCTTAAAAAAATAAAAAAGAAAATGGCTATTTCCAAAAATGCTGAAACAAACTATTTGAGCTGCGTATAAAAATGTCAGAAGGTAATACATCAGACACTTAAAAATTAAAATGAAAAACTCATTGCATAACTAGTATCCTCATAATCAGTACGAAGGATCCTCATTATAATATTCAACATATGATATTACTCAACTTAGGAAAACGCTCTAATTATCATTTCACATGTGAACATTAAATTAAAGTAAGGGTAAACAGAAAGGTGGCAATCAGGAGAAAGAGTATCACTTATAGCCTGTATGTCAATGTTTCCTTTCAAGATTGCTATAGTACCATGGAATGTATATTTATACCAGAAAATATCATGTATAGGAAGTAACTCCTTAACACTAAAATAATAAAACTCTAGCTCTAACCTCCCACTTGAGCGTGTCTCCGAGAGCATCTCATCAGCACTTCAAATGCCACACACCCAAAAACACACTCAAGAATTTCTCTCGCAGACTAACTTTCCCTTTTTCACCCTTCTGTATTGAACGGGCTCTTACCATAAATAGATGTTTTTGTATTCCAAAAACTAGGACATATTTTAAAAGCTTTCTCAAAGCTTTTGCTCATTCCTCTGTTAACATTAGGTGTCCTAAGCCTTCAAGGCAGCCAGCTGAGATCTTTGCTCAGACTGTCCTACACTTATCTCATCGTATGCCACATCCTGTCACTTCTACCTGCGCAGTTTTGCTCCTCCATCCAGCTACAACTTCCCATTCTTATTGCTACCTGCTTCAGTGCTGTGCTTACCAGAGTGACCCCACATCGTACTGCACGGAATACACACAGAATTAAGTTTTCACAATCATGAGGATTCTCAGAGAACAAATACCGACATCAAATAAGCCACAACTCCTTTTCTTGCCCGGCTAACTAACTCCAACGCTTGGTCCGCCTTCAGATTATTTCAGATTTCTTTTCCAGAAAGGATGCTCTGAAACTCTCCTACAATAGTTCAGTGTCCCTCTTCGCTCACCCAGCAACTACTTTTTCAAATTAATAAAGCATTCCGTGCTAGCTATACTACCTCGGCTATTACTCTGCTTGAATCGCAGCTTTGGTGCAAGGATAAGCTAGCTCCGTGAGGCAGGATCTTAACACTAGTGCTGCCACACCGTCAGCACTTTCGACAGTAAACGACAGAATAAATGGAGGCAGAAGTGGGGTCATCACAGCCTTGGGAGGCAAAAAATTAAACCTCGGCCTGGAGCCTGTATAAAACTAGCGGAGAAGAGGTAGGAGGACGAGGCGCGGTGTGTCACAGACAGAGCACAAGACAGCAGACCGGGAAAGTGACCGGCGCTGCTTCCCACGGACACCATGACCTTGGGCAAGTCATTTTATCTTTCTGGGATTTCCCTTTCCTCAGATGTAAAGTAAGGCAAAGGCTTCTAGGACCCCGCGGGTTACAGTAGCGGCCTCAGGAAGCCGGAGAACGGTAACTGAATATACGGCCGGGCGCGGAGTTGCAGGAAGACCCGAGGCAACGGCGCTGAAAGGCGGTACCTGAACGGTCCGTGCAGGGCCCGGAGCAGCACAACCACAGCCGCTGACGACGCCTCCGGGCCTCCCGAGCACAAAGGGAGGCGGGAAAGGGGGCAAAGGGGTAGGATCGCAGAGACCGAAGGCAACATAACCCAGAAAGAAACTGAACTGTGAACGGCACTAACGTGTCATCGATTAAACACGTCCCCCGCCTCTCTCTCTTCCGGTCCTCCGCCGGACGCGTTCCTTCCGTCATGTTCCGGGTGGACAACACGGTCCAGAAAACTGTGTTCCGGGCTCGCCGGCGGCTCCATCCTCGCGGCGAAACCCCTGGAGTCCGCGTTGGGGTTCAGCCAGGGCACGGAGGCCGAGGCGGGACCCAGACCCGGGAGCCAGGGCAGTGGAACGAGCGATGGGCTGTGCGAACGCTGCAGACGGCGCCCGTTAGATGAGGCGGAGAACTGACGCTGTCGGGCAGAGTTTAGGGGCAAAAACCCGCAGCGCTCTCCATAGTCTTAGTAGGATCATGGCCACCAAGGAGATTTAAAAAGGAAGTTACCAGTAGGACAAGCTGCCCGATAAATTAGTATATCTTTTAAGTCTATATTCTTGAGGTAGAGTCAACACGAGATATGTGTTTTATGTTTCAGAACTGGCTTTAGAGATAAAAAGATGCTAGAGAAAGGCTCGGCAGTATACTGCCCCCAGCACAGCGGCGAACACAGACCCAGAACGCAGACGGTGGGGGTGGGGGTGGCGCTCAGGTTTGGGGCGCATGCGCACGGGCCCTACCAGGGATGCGGGCGAACGCCCTGCCGCCGAACCTCTAGCCTAGGATGCCATGCCAGCGGTTGAATGTTGTCATCCACGTTTTCCCTGTCGTTTCAAACAACTGTCAGTATTGCTAGTAACATTTCTGTGATGCTAAAAGCACAGCTAACATTGAGCCGATCTTGCTCAGACTCAACTGGTCCTGATAGAACCTTTGTGACAATTCTAAACACAGTACACTTTTTTTTAAATTAAAGGATAACTTAAATACAGAAAAGTGCATGAGTCGTAAAGGTTTTGATGAAAACGTGCTAAATGAATCATCACAGAGTTAATCTGCCATCTTAAAACCACCACCCAGATCAAGACAAAAATCTTACCAAGGAATACAGTATGTATTAATACTTAGTTTGATATCACTTGATATCCAGTGGAAAATCCATCCTCAGTACAATAAAGTCCATCAAAATCACACTTAATACTTTGTGATTTTTGATTTCTTATATATTCCTCAAAAAATTTTTTTAAGTTGGAAAAGGACTCTGAAACTTCCATCTCAGTTCTACAGTTTCTCTGGGTAAGATCCTGTCCCAATCTTCGTGATCTTAATCAACTTTAAGGCAGTGCAGACTCTGTAAATTGCCCACCTGCTGTATGAAAGAGGAGAGGCTGTACCCTATATGAGTGTGCCCAGCTGAGGGTCACAAGGCGGAGACTGAAAATTGGCCTTGCCCTACTATCTGCCCCTTCAACTAGCCTTCATTGACTGGCCTGGTTAAAGTAGCCTCCTGGCAGGGGTTGCTGTTGACCACTAATATCCTTTATCCTTTCCTCTGGAATTTTAGCTGAACACATGGCCACAGCAGCAGAGACTACATTTTCCAGCCTCCTGTGCAGATAGTTATACCTGCATCTAATCAATAGAATGTGAATAGAAGTGCTGTACCTTAAAAAATATATATTGGCATGCATTCCCCACAAAATTTTTCTTCTCCTCTTCCTAGTTGGAATACAGACAAGATGATGGGAGCTAAAGCAGTTAGGGAATGGAGAGAGAAGAGATTGCAGAGATGAGGATGATGGAACCATCCTACCTCCTTCCTCACTACCTCCTCTAGACAGTTAAAAAGAAAAAAGGAGAAAACACTTCTGTCTTATTTAAAAGTTTTTGTTACAAGTAGCCTACTTTGTATCTTAACTAAGGTACCTCAAAACTTTGTTTATTTTCTACAGACTGGTTATCTTGCTCTGCGTTCCATGAAGGATTGGACTTTGCCTTATTCACTGCTGCAATCCTAGTTCCTAGAACTGTGCCTGTCATAATAGATGTTAAAAAATGTTTGGTAAATAAATTATTTCCAAGTACAAAGAAAAAAAACCAGGTGCAGATAGTTTAAGTAATTTGCACAAGTTCATACAGTTAGTAAATAGCAGAGCTAGGTTCAAACTCACAAGGAGCTAACCTTCTTGTCCATTCCGAAATACCTGAGGGTTGTTTCTGCCTTCAGTGATGCATAAAAATCACATGCGGGTGGCTGCCAGCACAGTGTATTGAGTAGCTCAGACACTGACTCAGTAGGTCTGAATCTGAGAGATTAACAAGCACCCCAGTGTAGGTGGTCCTCAGACAAAGCTTTGAGAAACACTGAAATGACCATAGGGCTTCTTGTTTGTTTGTTTTTAAAGTTATTCCTAGCTATGCATACATATAAATGAAAAGTGAAAGAATTGGTGCAGGAACAGATTATTATTTTGGGTAATATCAAAGGCAATATGTTAAGTAAAAGGAGACAAACCCAAGAGAATGTGTGATTCCACTTACCGGTATACGACAATGTAAAGAAGACAGCTATAGGAATAGAAATCAGATCGGTAGTTACCAGCGGCTGGGGATGGAAGAAGGTGACTGAGTATTTAGGAGTGTGAGGAATCTTTTGGGGCTTATTGAAATACTCTGTATCTTGACTCTGCGTATGGCCTTTCACGCTTATCAAAACTCACAGGCCTGTACATCTAAAAAGTGTAAATTTTATGTATGTAAATGATACCTCAACAAGCCTGACTTTAAAGATAATCATTAGAGTAGTTCTCACTGGCCACAAATTAAACCACAGGAGGACAATATATATATATATTTTGAAAATAATAAGTCTGTCTTTAGAAAAACTTGAACTTATGCAATTTTCCAGAATAGTAATTTATGGAAGGTACAAAAATGTAAAGTGAAGGTAGAAAATGTTTTCCTCCTCTTTTCCTTTTTTTTTTTTTTTTTGACAGAGACAGAGAGAGTAGCAGATAGGGACAGACAGGAAGGGAGAGAGATGAGAAGCATCAATTCTTCATTGCTGCACCTTAGTTTCTCATTGATTGCTTTCTCATATGTGCCTTGACAGAGAGGGGCTGGGTGGCTACAGCAGAGCAGGTGACCCCTTTCTCAAGCCAGCGACCAGGGTCATGTCTATGATCCCATGCTTAAGCCAGCGAGCCTGCGCTCAAACCAGGTGAGCCCACGCTCAAGCTGGCAACCTCGGTTCGAGCCTGGTCCTCTGCATCCCAGTCTGACATTCTAGCCACAGAGCAACCACCTGATCGGGCTCTCCTTCTTTTCTTCAAGCATTAATTCACCAATCGTTATCTTCCCAGTGCCCCCTTGAAACATACTTTTTAGAACAATGTGTCTTTGGCAAGAGGCAGCAAATTCAATAAAATGGGTCCTGATATACATCAATGACTTTGTCCTAAATGTCTTATGAAATTCAATACTAATTAACTTAACAAGCCTTCTGTGAAAATGAAAAAACAAAATCACTCTGTATTCCAGTTTATGTCTGTACCAATTGCTACGTAACAGATGGCTCTAAAACTTAGAGGCTTAAAACAACAATCTATTGCCTCTTGTGGATCTGTGGCTGACTGGACTTAGCCGAGAGCTCCTGCTGAGGGTCCCATATGGGGCTGCAGTCGGATAACAACAGCTAGTCTGAACTGGATGTCCAAGATAGTTTTTCCCTCACATAGCTGATAGCTTATCTGGAATGTCAGCGTAAATAGCCCCCCGCCCACAGCCTCTGAAGGGCAGCAAAATATGCGACCCAAAACATGCCACTTTGATATAAGGCTAATATTGAAATGTAAGCCTTTGAGAAGAAGCAAATACAGGGTGGAGGGAAAAGTAGGCTTACACTTGTTTGTATAGAAAATAATACAATAAATATGTATTCCCCCAAGTATAAGACGCTCCCATATATAAGACGCAACTTAATTTGGGGGCCCAAAACTTGAAAAATAAATGTATTACATAAAGATACTGAACTCAAGTTTTATTTATCATAAAATTTATACAACTCATCACTGTCAAAACTCCCATCCATTAGCTTGTCCTCATCTGTGTCTGATGACGAATCACTGTCTTCAACAATGAGCACAAAAACAAGCACAAAAAAAGTGGGAAATGCAAGTAAAAAAACTACAACCACGGTATAAGACTCACCCAGTGTTTAGGCCCAAAATTTTTCATAAAAGGGTGCATGTTATATATGGGGAAATATGGTAATAAATAATACAAGAATAAATTGTGTTTCATGTACTCAGAACTGTAAACCTACTTTTGCCCAACCCTGTCTAGACAAGAAAAGCTCTCTCTGCTCTTCTACTATATGCCTAAAAGTGAAACATAAATTTATAAAGTTGTTCCCTCTCCCTTCTCTACCATAAAAAACAAAAGTAAATTACTGAAGACAAATTGAGAGCCTTATCAACCCAAAGATAGCACTAAAGGAATCTACATAACCAACTTTACTAACCAGCCTTATCTTAGTTGCCCCATACATTTGCCTTCCCACAGTTTGCTACCCTAGGAACTCCAAGTCCTTTGCCTTAGCCCTGTCACTTCTCTAAAAATGTGTGGTTCTTTTGTTAAGATGCTATATAAATCCAGGTTCTAACTGCCTTTTTGAGTTACTCATCTCTGAGTGTGCCCATGAAGTTCAACTGACAACATACAGGTAGATATGTGTGTGTGTGATGCTTGTGTTAATATATTTTATTTATTATTCTCTTGTTAATCTGTTTGTTGTCAGTCTAATGAACCTAAGATGGGTAACGGGGAAAAAAGGTTTTCTTCTTTTGAACTTCTTTACCTGGTTTGCTTGGGCTTCCTAACAGCATAGCACCTTAGGGTTTTTGGATTTATTACAAAGAAGCTAGTTGGCTTGGCGTGAATGCTCTACAAGGCTCAGGCTAAAGCTTCACAGCTTTCTGTGATCTAGCATAGAAAGTCACAGAACATCACTTCTGTGACATTCTATTTGTGAAAAAAGAGTCATAGGAACAGCCCAGATTCAAAGGAAGGGGACTCTACTTCCCTTCAAATACCAGGAGGAGTGGCTCATTGGGTACCATCTTTGGAGACTTACACATCCTAGAAAACTTTTAATCCTCTAGTCACTTTATCAGTCTAATCCTGCTGTCGCTGTTGTTGTTTTTAATTTTCAACCATTTTAATGATCTTTTAAAAAAATTTCATATTTCAATTTGAATAAAATTTTTCAAAGAACTGTCACATACATTATTTAATTTCATCATCATGGTAACTATTGAGGCAGAGCAAGGATTTTTATCCTCAATTTACTAATGGGAAAAAATGAGCTTCAGAGAAATTAGGTGAGTCAATCAAGTTGTATGACCAGTAAGTGTCAGCCCAGAAGCCTCCTGACTCCTCAGCAAGGTTCTCTCACTGTCTTCTTGCCTGCTTAATGGCATGTTTGTGTTTCCATTGGCATCATTCCAGTCTGAATATTGAAGTTCAGCTGACAACATACAGGTGCTGTTGTCACCAAAACCATGCTTCTGACATTAGTGTGGTAAGACAAATTAAAAAGAGCAAAGGAAACTTTAAAGACTTGTTAGAAAGATTTTTTTCCTTTTTTAAAAATGTATTGGGGTGATACTGGTTAACAAATTTATACAGGTTTCAATTCTATAACACATCATCTGTACACTGCATTGTGTGTTCACCATCCCAAGTCAAGTCTCCATTCAGTACCATTTATCCCCCCGTACCCACCTTCACCTCTCCTCACCCCTTCCCCCTAGCAGTCACCACACTATTGACCTCGTCCATGATTTTTAAAAAATTATTTATTTAGTGAGAGGAGGGGAGGCAGAGACAGACTCCCACATGCACCAGACGGGGATTTACCCTGCAAGCCCACTAGGGGGTGATGCTCTGCCCATCTGGGGCTCTTGCTCTGTTGCAACCAGAGCCATATTTTAGCACCCGAGGCAGAGGCTATGGAGCCACCCTCAGCGCCTAGGGCCAACTTGCTCCAATTGAGCCATGGCTGCAGGAGGAGAGGAAAAGAGAGAGAGAGAAGCGAGAAGGAAAGGGGTGGAGCAGCAGATGGGCGCTTCTCCTGTGTGTCCTGCCTGGGAAACCAGTCAGGGATCACAGGAAATCCACATGCCAAGCTGACGCTCTACCACTGAGCCAGCTGGCCAGGGCATGTCCATGATTTAAAAAATATTTTCCACCGATTTGAAAGAAAAAGTGATAAAGGGAGAGAGAGAAAAGGAAGCATCAAGTGGTTGTTCCACTTAGCTGTTCCATTTACATGTGCACTCATTGATTGTTTCTAGAACCTACCCTGACCAGAGATAGAACTGATGACCTCATCACACCAGGACAATGCTCTATTCACTGATTCACCTGGCCAAGGTCCATGAGATTTTTCTCTCCTTATTTTTCCTTTTTTGCTCAATTCCTCCACCCTCCTCACCTAACATCTCCCCCTCCCCCCAACAACTTGACAGCTCTCTGTCAGTCTCTTTTTTGCTTATGAGTTCATTTTGTTCATTAGATTCCACATGTGAGTGAAATCATGTGGTACTTGTTTCTCTCTGAATGGCTTATTTCACTAGTATAATGCCTTTCAGGCTGTTGCAAAGGGTTAAAATTTCTTCTTTTATGTGGCTGATAGTATTCCACATGCCCAATTCTATAACACATTTCTGTACACTGCATCGTGTGTTCATGCCCCCAAGTCAAGTCCTCGTTCATCTCCATTTATACTCCCGTGCCCTCCTCCACTTTCCACTTCCAGGAATCAACACACTGTTGTCCGTGTCCATAAGTGTTTTTTTTTTTTCTTGTCCTTTTTTGCCCTATCCCTCTACCTCTCTCTCCTACTTCACCCCTGACAGCTGTCAGCCTGCTCTCTATATGGGTCTGACTCTATTTTGCTTAACGGTTCATTTTGTTCATTAGATTCCACATACATGTGAGATCATGCACCTGTCTTTCTCTGACTGGCTTATTTCACATAGCATAATATTCTCCAAACCCACCTATGCTGTTGCAAAAGGTAAAACTTCCTTCTTTCTTTTCTTTTTTTTTTTTTAATTATACTGTCACAGATCTTTTTTTTTTTTTTAACAGGTACAGAGAGAGAGAGTCAGAGAGAGGGTTAGATAGGAACAGAGAGATAGGAAAGGAGAGAGATGAGAAGCATCAATCATCAGTTTTTTGTTGCGACACCTTAGTTGTTCATTGATTGTTTCTCATATGTGCCTTGACCGCAGGCCTTCAGTAGATCGAGTAACCCTTTGCTTGAGCCAGCGACCTTGGGCGCTGGCTCAAGCTGGTGAGCTCTTTGCTGAAGCCAGATGAGCCCGCGCTCAGACTGGCAACCTCAGGGTCTCGAACCTGGGTCCTCAGCATCCCAGTCCAACGCTCTATCCACTGCACCACCACCTGGTCAGGCTAGACTTCCTTCTTTCTTATGGCTGCGTTGCATTCCATTGTGTAAATGTACCAAAGCTTTTTCATACACTCATCTACTGATGGGCACTTGGGATAATTCCAAAACTTGGCTATTGTACATAACACTGCAATGAACACAGGGGTATATATGTCTTTATTAATAAGTGTTTTCAAATTTTTCAGGTTGATAGCCAGAAGAGTGATTGCTGGGTCATATGAAAGCTCTATTCTCAATTTTTTTGGGAAATCTCCGTACTGTTTTACATAGAGGCTGTACAATTTGCATTCCTACCAGCGGTGCACAAGGTTCCCTTTTCTGCATATTTTCTACAATATTTGTTATTTCTTGCCTTTTTTCTATTAGCTTTTCTAACAAGTGTGAGGTGGTATTTCATTGTAGTTTTGATTTGCATTTCCTTTGTAGCTAGCAAAAATGAGCATCTTTTCATATAGTTCTTGGTCATCTGTATGTCTTCTTGGGAAAAATATCTGTTCAAGTCCTCTGCCCATTTTTAAATTGTATTGTTTGTTTTTTTGCTGTTGAGTTGTAGGAGTTCTTTATATATTTTGGATATTAGTCACTTATCAGAGATATCATTTGCAAATATCTTCTTCCATTTGGTTGGTTGCCTTTTTGTTTTGCTGTGCAGAAGCCTTTTAGTTTGATGTAGTTCCACTCATTTACTTTTTTGCCTTTACCTCCTTTACTTTTGGGGTCAGGTTCACAAAAACCGATCTGAGAGCAAGGTATATAAGTTTAGTACTTATGTGTTCTTCCATGTATTTTATTGTTGTGGGTCTTTAATCCATTTGAGTTAACTTTTATCTTTTGTTTCTGATTGCTCTTTGTATCCATTGTTTCTTTCCCCTTATATTTGTCTGCTATTTTAGTTTTTGTGGTATTCCATGATTTTCCTTATGTTTCCTCTTTTTTATTTTATGTGTCTCCGTTCCAGATTTTTGTTTTGTGGTTACCATTAGGTTTGTACAAAAGACAGTTTTATGCATACAACAGTCTTTTTTCTTCTGACTGCATCTTATCTCTGTTTTCCTGTGCAAGTTTAGTCCTTTTCCTCTCCTCTTTTATGCATTTCTTGTCATAAATTATCCCTTTCAATGCTGTGCACTCATTTCCAAATTTTAGTAGCTATTGTCTTTTTTTTAAAGTGATATTTATCTCTTTTAATACTTATTCTATATTTAAGTGTTTATAGCCTATTCTGAATAAAAATTGGGATTTTCTTTTTAAAAATAAAATGAATTTTATTGATACATAATTTATGTACAATAACTTACACACATTTTAAGGCTACAGACCAACAAGTTTTGACAAATAGAAACCCCCATAGAACCACCAGTGTCATCAAGACAGAATATTTCCATCACTCCCCACACTTCTTTTGTGACTCTTCTCGGTCAACTTCCATTTCTGAATTCCTCTCTGACCCGTCTGACTCATTTGCATTCTCCCATTATATATATATTAGATTTGTAATTTCTAAAGTGTACTATAATGAAGTATGCATTTTTTAAAATAGGGACAGAGAGAGAGAGAGAGAGAGAGAGAGAGAGAGAGAGAGAGAGTCAGAGAGAGGGATAGATAGGGACAGACAGACAGGAAAGGAGAGAGATGAGAAGCATCAATCATCAGTTTTTCATTGCGACACAGTTGTTCATTGATTGCTTTCTCATATGTGCCTTGACCGTGGGCCTTCAGCAGACTGAGTAATCCCTTGCTTGAGCCAGTGACCTCGGGTCCAAGCTGGTGAGCTTTTTGCTCAAGCCAGATGAGCCCATGCTCTAGCTGGCGACCTCGGGGTCTCGAACCTGGGTCCTCGGCATCCCAGTCCAACGCTCTATTCATTGCGCCACCACCTGGTCAGGCTGCAGTACTATGTTTTGCAGATATCAATAGTTCATCTGTTTTCATCAATGAGTAGTATTTTATTCTATGAATATACTATAACCTTTTTTCTTTTCTTTTTTTTTTTTTTCATTTTTCTGAAGCTGGAAACGGGGAGAGACAGTCAGACAGACTCCCGCATGCGCCCGACTGGAATCCACCTGGCACGCCCACCAGGGGCGATGCTCTGCCCACCAGGGGGGTGATGCTCTGCCCATCCTGGGCGTCGCCATGTTGCGACCAGAGCTACTCTAGTGCCTGGGGCAGAGGCCACAGAGCCATCCCCAGCGCCCGGGCCATCATCTTTGCTCCAGTGAGCCTTGGCTGCGGGAGGGGAAGAGAGAGACAGAGAGGAAAGCGTGGCGGAGGGGTGGAGAAGCAAATGGGTGCTTCTCCTGTGTGCCCTGGCCGGGAATCGAACCCGGGTCCTCCGCACGCTAGGCCGACGCTCTACCGCTGAGCCAACCGGCCAGGGCTATAACCTTTTTTCTTTAAAAATTTTTCCAGTTTTATTGAGGTATAATTAACAAATAAAAATTGTGTATGTTTCAGGTATACAACATGATTTTTTAAAATTAATTTTTTAATAGATTTCTCTCTTTTCCAGTTTTATTGAGAAATAATTGACATGCATCACTGTATGAGTTTAGAGTATACAGCATGCTGGTTTGATTTACATATATTGTGAAATGATTACTACAATAAGTTCAACTAACATTTAGCTTCTTTTGTATATACAATTTAAAAAAAGAAAAAGTGGCCTGACCTGTGGTGGCGCAGTGGATAAAGTGTCGACCTGGAAATGCTGAGGTTGCCGGTTTGAAACCCTGGGCTTGCCTGGTCAAGGCACATATGGGAGTTGATGCTTCCAGCTCCTCCCCACCTTCTCTCTCTGTCTCTCTCTCTCTCCCTTTCCCTCTCCTCTCTAAAATGAATAAATAAAATTAAAAAAAAAAAGAAAAAGGAAATAATTTTTTTGTGATAAGAACTCTTAAGATTGAACTCTTTACAACTTTCCTATATAGCATACAGCATTGCTAACTATAGTCATCATATTGTATATTACATTCCTAGTACTTATTTTTCTTATAACTGGAAATTGGTACCTTTGGAGTACCTAGGACTTAATTTCAATAGTAAATCAGGTATATTCATGGATTGCTTTCTCTCACTAAAATGCTTCTATCTCTGGTGTATTGACACTAAAACAATCTATAATTGCAAAAGGCTTGAAGAAAAGGTACTATTTAAATTTTCCCTTTTGACATAAGCATTAGAGATGACCCTTGAATGACCCTAATACAGTGTTTCCCAACCTTTTTTGTGCCATGCCCCACCTTAACCTTTCTAAAAGTTTTATGTCCCCCCATGTAACATACATAATTTTTAACATTAAAAAATTGATTTGTTCACTTAATAAACATAAATGATAGGTTCTAGGAAGAAATCACTATGAAATTGTTAACAAAACACAGTAAGTAAAATTTCAAAACATATAATGAAAAACAGAAATTTAAATTCCAAATAATTTTAATACAGATTTTTCTATATTAATTTATTATTTTAATTTAGTGTGACCCTTGCGCTTGATGCTTGCTGCACAGAGATTTTATATTAGGTTCCAATTTGGTTAGCTTTAGTCTCAAGTCTCCACGTTGTGTTATATCCAGCCAATTTCTTTTTTTTTACCAGTAAATCATTTATAGCACTAAATCCACATTCAGCTAAAAAATGAAGATGGAAACGGTAGCAATAGTTTTCTTGCACATTTGGTTGAATTTGGGTATTTGATTTCTGTTTCTTCACAAAGCCATGCCATCGCTCCTTTGATATTAAATAAAGCTTTAACTGACTCATCATTTTGCAATTCTGCGAGTTCTTCTTGATACTGCATATTTGATATATCAGACAAATCCACTAACATTGGCTGCATCATCCATGTTGGGAAATCAATTTGTTTTAAATCAGAAAATCTTTCTTTTAAATCAGCTGATAGAATATTCAAATGATTGACAATAACAAGTAAAGCGGTATCAGTTACTTCACATTTTTGGAGCCAATGAAACTGTTTAAAGTTTTTGTTGTTAATATGTTTCTGACATAACTCAATATTGGTAATGAAACCAAATATCTTTGCTTTTGCATCGACAAGAGTTTTATTTGTTCCTTGAAGTTGCTTATTTAATATATTTAGTTTTTCAAAGATATCGGCTAAATAACTCACAAATGCTTTACCATCTATTGTTAACAGATACTTCATTTCAGGTTTGTCGCTTAAAAAATCACTAAGAGTATCAAACAGTTCCATAAATCTTTTCAAACAGTTTCCTTTAGATAGCCATCTTAGTTCAGTATGAAGTAAAAGTCTCACATGGTCTTCATTTTGTTCTTCACAAAATAGCTTGAAAAGACGCTCACATTTGGCACTAGCTTTAATAGCATTAACACACTTTATTACTGTATGTAATACTTCATTCAGAACAGGCGAGATGTTTTTAGCTACCAAGTTTTCCCTATGAATAACACAATGCACAAGAACCATTTCTAGATTCGCATCTTTCATCAATTTTAAGCAGCCATTTTTCTTGCCTATCATATTGGGAGCACCATCTGCAGCACAAGATGTTATATTTTTCATTGATATATCATTGACATCTAAGTAGTTTTTTAGCTTATTATATATATCTTTGGAGGTAGTGGTGCTTTCTAATCTTTTACAGAACAACATTTCTCCAGCAAAATGTCCTTTATCAATATATCTTACGTAAGTTATCAATACTGCCTCACTGTCTCTCAAAGTTGATTCATCCATTTGCAAGGAGAATTTTCTTGTTTTCAGCTTTTCAATAAGTTGTTTTTCAATATCCTCACTCATTTCGTCTATTCTTCTGCTAACAGAATTGTTACTGAGTGGCATAGCTTTTACATCTTTGTCATCTTTTTCAAGAACCGTTTTAAGAAATGCTGATATTGACGGTTTTATTAAATTCTCTCCTATAGTGTGATTTTCTCCAGTTTTAGCGACGAATAAAGAAATTTGATAACTAGCCTCAAGAACACGATTATTAGTTGAAGTATGAGCAGTAAATAGAGACTTTAATGTTGTTCTTTTTTCAAAAATTTTCTTTAAAGTTTTAAAGTAACTCAAATCTGAATTAATATGAGCACTATGTTTCGCCTTCAAATGCGCCTCAAGATGACGTCATTTCATTGATTCGTTGGTCAAGCATTTCTGGCATAAAAGACAAAAAGGAATCCGCTCATCGTGAACAGCGGGTATGAACCCAAATTTTAAATATTCCTCCAAATATTGACGAGTTTTTTTCTTGCTTGCACCACTCATTTTACTATGGGCTATAATAAAAATAAGATTAATTAAAAACTAATATTCAAATATGTGTTAAAATATATTCAATGTGACATAGAGTAAACGTATACTAAAAATTCATATTTATTTAAATGTATGTAACACATTTACTACACTACCACTGCAAATCAAAAGGTATCTATATTTTTTCCACTTGACAAAATTTTCTGGAAAGTTATGCTTCTAAAATTAAAATTGTCATGCATGCACTATTATAGCCCCAATAATATTTATAAAATATTATTGCTTTCTAGCCCCGATGCAAGAAGTACTTAATAAAGAGTTTAATATTGATAAAAATAAAATCAAATACTTACCAATTATATCTATACAATATATATATGTATATTTATTAAATCAACAAGCTTTTACAACAGTTTTGACTGACACTTATTTCAAATTAACACCAACTGAATGATGTGAAACACTACAGAAGTTGCGATGGGCCAATTAGGTGAGAATAACTGCGTTGTTTAGCGAGTTTTTAAAACGTCCGGGGTTCCCTGCGGCAGACCGCACGCTCCGCGGTGAACCCAGGATGAAGTTTACTTGATGACGCCAATCACCCAGTTGATATTTTGGTCCCGTCAAACGAAATTATACTTAATAATTATTTACCGCAATTATTTAAGGATTGCATTTTTTGTTAAATTTGGCACTGATATCTAGCATTGCATTTAAATGGCCCAGGGTGAAAGAGTTAAAGTCGTGTCGAGTCCATTTTCAAATTGCCCCCCTTAACTATTGAATTGCCCCCCTGTGGGGCATGGGTACCACGTTGGGAAACACCGCCCTAATATATAAGGACATGAGGGTAGTGTCCCTAATTCCATTCTGTCATTAACAAAAACTTGTTAAGCTCCTGGTATGTGCTATTAACTAAGACTATAAAGCTAAAGAGAAAATTAAATTTTCCTTACTCTTGAATAAGTATGAAAAATCACTATAATTTGATATGAATGTGCTTTGATAGCCATATATATGGTGGCAAAAAGGGTAACTAAAAGAAATGAGTAGGATCACAAAATGGTAATACTAGAGATAAAAGTTAACAAAATGTCCTCGATTTTTTTTCAAAGGGTAAAAAAAGAAAGCATGTCTGCTTATGTTTATGTTCATACTGAGGCTCATCATTGGCTCTCAATTATTATTATTATTTTTTGTATTTTTCTGAAGTGAGAGGTGGGGAGGCAGAGAGACAGAGTCCTTCATGTGCCTGACTGGGATCCACCTGGCAAGCTCACCACGGGGCGATGCTCTGCCCATCCAGCGCATTGCTTTGTTGCAACCAGGGCCATTCTAGCGCCTGAGGTGGAGGCCATGGAGCCATCCTCAGCACCCAGGAGGCACAGCTCAGCCAACTTTGCTCCAATGGAGCCTTGGCTGCATGAGGGGGAGACAGAAATAGAAAGAAAGTAGAGGGGGAAGGGTGGAGAAGCAGATGGGCGCTTCTCCTGTGTGCCCTGGCCGGAAATTGAACCTGGGACTTCCATACACTGGGCCAACGCTCTATTGCTGAGCTAGCCAGCCAGGGCTAAATGATTATTTCTTATTAAGAAATGATATTAAGCCTGACCAGGCGGTGGCAGTGGAGCCTCGGACTGGGATGCGGAGGACCCGGGTTTGAAACTCCTAGGTCACCAGCTTGAGCACAGCTCATCTGGTTTGAGCAAGGCTCACTCACCAGCTTAAGCCCAAGGTCTCTGGCTTGAGCAAGGGATCACTCGCTCTGCTGTAGTCCTCTGGTCAAGGCACATATGAGAAAAACAATCAATGAACAACTAAGGAACCGCAATGAAGAATATATTTAAAAAGTCTGTATGCTTAGATCTTAATATGCATGACCAGGTTGGCTGACCAGGTAGGCTGCAGAAGTGTTTGGGTTTCTTTTGTGCAAGGTTATCTATAATTGTTTGTTTTAGCATGGAGGCAGGAGTGGAGAGCATACCTTCTGGATTCAAACAGAACAGATTCCTCTTTCACTGGTGAGCTCAGACTTGCATAATGAGCTCCAGTCTTCCATTCTCTGACACACATACTCCTAATACCATCAAACATTTTCATCTGATATGAATTCTATCTATTCCCTTCTCTAACATTGTCTTTCTTCTTCAGATATGCACCAATATTTTTTGAATGTTCACAGTGAAACTGAGTACCCAACACTCAAATATATACAGGAGATAGCAGGACAGGTGACAGTAGCTTCATTTACATATTATTTTCTAATATAAGGTACCTCACTGAGAAGAAACAAAGATGCCAACACAGCCTAACTGGGCAAGATCTTTTCTTGTCATGGTTTGCCAAGTATTGTTCCCTTTCTTTCATCCTGTTTTTGTTGTTGTTGTTGTTGCTAGGAAGAAAAACCAACCATATTCCAGTGAAAGAATGCAAGTTTAGCATTGGAATAACCTGTTCATTTAATAGCATGTAATTTGAACTCCAGAACATTCCTTAGACTTCACCTGTCTGACTGTAGTTCGTGCTCAGATAAGATTCAGAAGAAAGGAAACACTAAACACACAATGATTCCGTCTTTACTTTCCAGGTGGCCCATCTCCACAGTCTTCCGAGCCTGGTCTGAAGCAAGCTGACAGCCCTGCATGGACATGCTCCTAGAGACCATTTGCATCCTGAGCCTTGTCTTCTCCTTTTTCCTCATTGAGCCATTCTAGAGTCCCAAACATTTTCACCCTAAGATGCTATAGAATTCCTGTCTTTCTAGCATTGAGATAATCTTTGAGACTTTTCTAAATAGCACAAATAAAGTGTTACAACTTCTTATTCTTGCTAACCATCAAGAGCAGAACAAGTGATACAAGGAGGTGCCACCGAGCTCTAAAATTTAGTGACTTCTGTGTTAATGCATATGAATGATGGATTACTATGTGTGTTTTTCTAATAATCTAGGTAGCCATGGTCACCACTGGAGACTATCATCAGTTATCTGGGAAGGACGTGAGGGCTTTTTTTCTCCATGCTACTATAGCTTGCTTTTGAAATTCAAGTGATTGGCCATATATACATTCCTAGAGGTCAGTCATGTCTTTTTTGTATGTTATCCATTTAGTTACCTTTTGTGGTTCCCCAACTTTCAGATTAAGCTTTAAAAATGTAAATTCCCAACCTTGGCCTAACTGTTCACAGAAGGTCAGATTCTCACTTAGGCAAGGAAGTTCAAAGGAAAACAATACCGTACACCTATGTCATCATCAAGAAATTCACAAGAAACACACTAGAAGAAGGAATAACGCAGGCCCTTCAAGTGAACCTGGGACATGGATCTGGGTACAGAGTGGTAAGCACAGGCTCTTTAGGCATTTGTTTTAAAAATACATCTTTCTCACACCAACAGTGAAAAATACATAAAAATACTCCCACTAAATTCAATCTCAATATACTCAACCTAGCCACTAATTCTTTTTTAAGAGTTGCCATTTCCTCCTTGTCTGTCTGTCTTTCACCTTAATCACAGCTTTGTATCCTTTTATCTTTTTGTTTCAATAAAAGAGCATCTTTTAGCATTTCTTATAATGTAGGTCTTATAGTGGTAAATTCTTTTAGCTTTTTTTGTCTGGAAAAGCCTTTATTTCTCCTTCATATCTAAAGCACAGATTTTCTGGATATATAATTCTTACCAAATTTTTCTTTTCATATTTTGATTACACTTTCTCCTAGGGGTAGCATTCCTTTTGACAAATCGGATGACAATCTAATGGGGTTTCTTTTATAGGTTACTATTTTATTTTCCCTGCTTACCTAAATAATTCCTTTTTTTGTTTAATTTTTTTTTTTTTTACAGTGAGAGAGTCAGAGAAAGGGATAGATAGGGACAGACAGACAGGAACGGAGAGATGAGAAGCATCAATCATTAGTTTTTCATTGCACATTGCAACACCTTAATTGTTCATTGATTGCTTTCTCATACGTGCCTTGATCGCGGGCCTTCAGCAGACCAAGTAACCCCTTGCTTGAGCTAGCAACCTTGGGCTCAAGCTGGTGAGCTTTTGCTCAAACCAGATGAGCCCGCACTCAAGCTGGCGACCTCGGGGTCTCGAACCTGGGTCTTCCGCATCCCAGTCTGATGCTCTATCCACTGCGCCACCGCCCGGTCAAGCTGTTTTAATTTTTGACAGATTCATATAACGTGCCTTGGAGAAGGCCTTTTTATTATATATTGGGATAATCAGGTGTTCTATTAGCTTTTTGGATTAAACAGTCCAGTTCTTTATATAGGTTTGGGAAGTTCTGGTCATTATTTGTTCAAATAAGCTCTCTGTTCCCTTCTTCCTCTCTTTTCTTTCTGGCATACTCATTTTCCTTATAGTGCCCTTTCTAATAGAGTCAGAGAGTCCTCATAGAGTTTTTTCATTTATTCTTTAATCCTCTCTTCTTCTATCAGAGTCATTTCTAGACTTTTATCTTCAATATCACCTATTCTTTCCTCTATCTGATCTGTTCTATTTCCTAAGCTTGTTAATTCATTCTTCATCTCATTTATTGAGTTCTTCAGGTCCAGAATTTTTGTTTGGTTCTTTTTATAGTTTCAATCTTATTGGTGAAGTCCTCTTTTAGTTTGTTGATTTTTATTTCTGAGCTAATTGAAATGCTTTTCTGAGTTTTCTTGTATCTCATTTCTTCAGAGCTGCAATCTTGAATGTTATGGCATTTAAGTCACAACCTTACACGTCTTTATTTTCTGGAGGTTTTAAATTTTGTATCTGACCTCCCTTTTTTCTCCTTGGTTGTTCATTATGCTTGATGTAGTCTTTCTTTGCCTGGGAATTACTGTATTTCCCCATATAAGATGTACCCTTTTTCAAAAAATTTAGAGTTTAAAAACTGGGTGTGTCTTATACAGTGGCTATAGATTTTTTTTAACTTGCATTTCCCTCTTTTTCATGCTTGTTTTTGTGCTCATTGTTGAAGGCAGTGATTCGTCATCAGACACAGATGAGGACAAGCTAATGCAGGGGAGTTTTGACACTGATGAGGAGTTGTATGAATTTTTTGATGAATAAAACGAGTTCAATAACTTTATGTAATAGATTTTATTTCAAATTTTGGGTCCCAAAGTGAAGGTGCATCTTATACATGGGAGTGTCTTATACATGGGAAAATATGGTAATATATTGAACTCTTAAAGTACAGTACTGTTGTTTTGCTTTTAACGGTTTAGCAGGTTGATAAGTAGAGGTCCTTCTTTTGTTCTCCATTAGGTGGCGCTATTGTGCAAGTTTTTGTTTTCTCTTGCCTGCATTACTGGGACTTCTGGGATCTCAGTGGGGCAATGTCACCTGGGCCATAGAAAAATGCCCTATATCACCTGAGGATGTGGGTGTCCACTGTACAACCAGGTCACCTTTGTCTCAGGGCACCATCCTTGTGGTAGGGTGTGGTGGGAAATGGGGCTCTGGACCTGTAAGTTCCCAGTGCTGCCTCCTTAAAACCAGAGGCTGCCAGCTGCTTTGTACTGTCTGAGGTGTCCCAGTTGCCTCTACTGAATTCCAGCATAAGGGATTGGGGAGGGGTAAAATAAAGAATACATTAGAAGAAATCAACAGAAAGTTAGATGAAGCAGTGATTTAGAAAACAAGGTAACAGTAACCACTCAAGCAGAGCATCACAAAGAAAAAAGACTTAAGAAAAATGAAGAAAGTCTAAGGAACTCTGGGATAACATCAAGCATAACAACATCTCCATCATAGAGGTGCCATAAGGAGAAGAGAGTGAACAAGGGATGGAGAATCTGTTTGAAGAGGTAATGGCTTAAAACTTTCCCAAATCTGTGAAAGAAAATGTCATACGAGTTCAGGAAGCACAGAGAGTCTCAATCAAGATGAATTCAAGAGACCCACACCAAGACATGTCATAATTAAAATGCCAAAGATTAAAGACAAAGAAAGAATCTTAAAATCCAAAAAAGAAGAGCAAATAGTTACCTACACAGGAGCCTCCATAAGGTTGTCAGCTGATTTTTCATCAGAAACACTTCAGGCTGGCCACGACTGGTTGGCTCAGTGGTAGAGCGTTGGCCCAGCATGTGGATGTCCCAGGTTTGATTCCTGGTGAGGGCACACAGGAGAAGCAACTATCTGCTTCTCCACCCCCCCCTTCTCTCTCTTCCCCTCCCACAGCCATGACTTGATTGGTTCAAATGCATTGGCCCCGGGCACTGAGGATGGCTCCATGGAACTTCAGCCTCAGGCACTAAAAATAGCTCAGTTGCGAGCATGGCCCCAGTTGGGCAGAGCATTGGCTCCGATTGCCAGGTGGATCACAGTCAGGGTGCATGCAGGAGTCTGTCTACCTTCCCTCCTCTCACTTGGAAAAGAAGAAGAAAAAAAAGAAAGACAAATACCATATTACTTTACTTATATGTAGACTCTGAAGAACAAAATAAATGAACAAATAAAATAAAAACAGATTCACAGATACAGAGAGCAAACTGATGGCTGCCAGAGGGAGCAGGACTGCGGGGACTGGGTGAAAAAGGTGAAGAGATTGATTAGTACAAATTGGTAGTTAGAAAATAGTTATATGGATATAAAAGTAAAGCAGAGAGAATACAATCAATAATATTGTAGTAACTGTATATGAGGCCAGGTGGGAACTGGAAATGGGGGGAGGCACTTTGTAAAGTATATGATCATCTCACCACTATGCTGTACATCTGAAACTAATGCAAAATAATAGTGAGTGTAATTGAAAAATAAAAATTTAAAAGGAATACAAAGAATGCCTTTAAATCCCAATAAGCAAAAGCTTCCTGTAGGGAATCACCTATATGATTACCTCTATAACTTGGATTAATGAACTTTAATTAAAATGCCCTGAGTGTGAATGGTGATGTAAATGTAATCCTTGCTGCAAACATAGAGAAGCAGGTTTCTTTAATGAAAACACTAAGAAACTGTGTGAGTGACCTTTGTGCAAACACAAAGAAATGCATGTGAACAGGCTTTAGGAAATTAGCCTAGAGATTTATAGATTGCCCCTTCCTTTGTGCTTGTTAATTACTGTACAGTGGTCCCTCATCTATTGCGGGGTTAGGACCCAGAACCCCCGTGATAGGCGAAAATACACAAAGTAGCAACCTTATATTTATTATTTCTGTATATTTTAAGGTTTCACAAACCCTCCCCACACTCTTATAAACATTTCTCATACTGTTATTAACCTTTCCCACACTTATTTTGCTTATTTTATTGCAAAAATAATTAAAACAATAAATATAGAAAAATAACTATATACTGCAAAATCCCACGATATAGCAAAAAATTCGTGATACAGTGAGACCATGGAAAGGGAACCACGATATAGTGAGGGATGACTATATAGTCAAGGAGAAAGAATGTATTGACTGAAACTAGCCCTTTTTCTTTTTTTTTTAATAATTATTTTAAATTTTATTCATTTTAGAGAGAGAGACAAAGAGAAAGGGAGGAGGAGCAGGAATCATCAACTTCTGTATGTGCCTTGACCAGGCAAGCCTGGGGTTTCGAACTGGCGACCTCAGTGTTCCAGGTCCATGCTTTATTTACTGAGCCAGGCTCCCTCTTCTCCTGACAAGAGTTTGTGTCTTGAGCAGTTTTCCGCACAATGCTGGTAGTTCCCAGTGGGCTGGAGGACTACAACTGTCACCTTAGCTGAGATCATTTTCTTTTTGCTGCCTGCTCTCTCAAATTACGCCCTCAGGAAACTGCTTCTCCACCTGAATTAACGTGCAATGACCCTTGGAGGCACTTGTAATGTTCAAGTGTCCCTGGAGACAGAAATAATCTCATGTTGAATAAAATATTTTATTGTGTGCGCGCATGCACTGCCCCCCCACCCCACCAAAGACTACAAAGGATTGAAATCTGAATGTGCGATTCTGTCATACCTCTCCCCATCATTCAAGACCCCTATTCCAAGCCACCATTGTCTTGAGAATTGACTATTGTAATAGTCACCTAACTAGCTTCTGTCTCCCATTCTTAATCTCTTAAAATTGTTTCTTTACCTCGTTCCAAAATGATTGCAAATAATTCAGATCATCTTTTCACCTGTTTAAAATCCAAAACTGCACATAGAACCCTCTCCCACCCCCTGAGAGAGTAAGATTTCACAATCGCACCAATAAACCCAACATAGCCAGAAACACTGAGCAGATTAAGCGCCATTTCTGGTGATAGAAGGACAGAAGTATATAGTTTGTCTCCTTCATGACCCCAAACTGGAAAGACATTTCTATTACACAAGAGTGAGGGCAGCTGACATACTTGGCAATGCATTCTGTAGATGTTTTGAGCTAAGGAATACAAAATCTTTAAAGAGAGAGAGAGAGAGAGAAATCTTATCTAATGGGATTGATGCAGGGCAAAGAGCTAAGTCTAAATGCCTTGAATGGCCAGCCTCACCCACTGCTTTGACCTCCTTCTCTATCTCTTTCCTCACTTTGCTCACTGCATTCCAGCCACTTGGTTTTTCTGTCCTTTGCACAGGCACAACGCAGCCTCACTTTACGTCTTTCAGCTTTGCCGTGGAATATTCTTTTTACTTGGAACACTCTTCTTCTTCTTTTTAATTTTTAGTGAGGGGAAGGGAGGCAGAGAGACAGACACCCGCATGCCCCCTGACTGAGATCCAACCTGCAAGTCCAGTAGAAGGCGATGCTCCGCCCATCTGGGGTGTTGCTCTGTTGCTTAGCAACCAAGCTCTTCTTAGCACCTGAGGCAGAGGTCGTGGAACCATCCTCAATGCCCCGGGCCAACTTGCTCTAATCAAGTCATGGCTGCAGGAGTGGAAGAGAGAGGGAGAGAGAGAAAGGAGAGGGAAAAGGGTGGAGAAACAGATGGTCCCTTCTTCTGTGTGCCCTGACCAGGAATTGATCCTGGGATATCCACATGACAGTCCAACACTTTACCATGGAGCCAACCAGCCAGGGCCAATACTCTTCTTTAAAATTGTCCCATGATTGGTTTTTCCCATCTTTCTAATTGAGCTCAACACTCCCACTCCATCACATTGCCAAGTTGTGTTGCCTTCCCAGCAGGCACCACTATCTGACATAACCTTTCATTTTCATTCACTTAATACATACACTTGGGTTATAGAAGGGTACAGACAGACAAGCTTCCTGCCTCATGGGGCTTGCAGATCTTGCCAATTCTGTTGTTTGCTTATTTATTGTCAACCTCCTTCGTTAGAATATAAGCTGTGTGAGAGCAGGGGCCTTGTTCAGACTTTTTTACTGCCTTATTCCCAGAGTCTAGAACATGCCTGGCATATTATTTATGGTCAGTCAATATTTGTTGAATAAATAAACAAATGCCTATATTTTTACTAGTGTGCACAGAACAATATATTAATTTTGTTTTGTTGTGACAAACTTAATTCATTTAGTTATTAACTATTGATATAAACAATGAGGCAAATAAGAAACTTATCAATTATTTGAATGAAGGTGGTAGAGTTGGGTAATATGGGAGAGATTTAGAGCATCAATTGGTAGAACCATATTTTCCCCCCTTTCTCACTCCAGAAGACTTATTGTAATCATCCAGCATCAGGAAGACATGCTGGGATTTTCTCCTCAGGCATCGGATGCCAGAGCGAGCATGCCCTAATCTCTAGGCTATATTGCAAATATACTGGCCCTTTCAAAGAATGGATGCATCCCTTTATTCTCCTATTTTTTTTCAGTGATCATATCTGTGTGTGCTTGCTCAGAATAATCAGTTTTGTAAATGTACCTTTTAAGTGTTTATAGATTACTAAGTGTCTAGTGGCATTTATAGAAAGACTAAGTAACTTACCTAAGTTTATACACCTACTAATAATAGAGCAATTTTCTTATAGACCTGTTCTCTTAACTGCTAAACTATCTTGTCTGAAAAAGAACTCAGCCATTGAATTACTTATTGAGCACCACACTGTGCCAGCACCTGTTCCAGACCAGTGATGTTCAGCAGGAATTTCAGTGATCCATTTCCGCCCGCCCAATATGGCAGCCACTGGCAACACGTGGCGACTGAGCAGTGAAATGTGGCTACTGCACGAACCACTCATTTTAAATTTTATTTATTATATTTATTGTAATGAAATTAAAGAGTGATATGTAGCTAGGGGCTACCAAAGTGGACAGTATAAGTCTAGATCCAGGGAAATATGTTAAAAACAAAGATCCCTGCCTGACCAGGCGGTGCGCTGTGAATAGAGTGTTGGACTGGAATGCTGAGGACCCAGGTTTGAAACCCCAAGGTTGCAGGCTTGAGCACAGGCTCACCAGTTTGAGCATAAGGTTGCTGGCTTGAGTGTGGGGTCATAGACATGACCTCATGGTCACTGGCTTGAGCCCAATGTCACTGGCTTGAAGCTCAAGGTCACTGGCTTGAGCAAGGGGTCACTGGCTCTGCTGTAGCCCCCTGGTTAAGGCACATATGAGAAATCAATCAGTGAACAACTGAGATACCACAATGAAGAATTGATGCTTCTCATCTCTCTTCCTTCCTGTCTGTCTGTCCCCGGGTGTGTGTGTGTGTGTGTGTGTGTGTGTGTGTGTGTGTGTCACTTAAAACAAACAAACAAATATCCTTGCTGTTGTGGAGTTTACATTTGGGGGTGAAGGTAGAGGTGAGAGAGGAAGAGACAGAATAACAAGAGACATAATAAGTACATGATATAGTCTGTGATATGCTACAGAAAATGAAAAATACGGCAGAGTAAGGAGGAGCTAGGCCAGGGGTCCCCAAACTTTTTACACAGGGGGCCAATTCACTGTCCCTCAGACCATTGGAGGGCCGGACTATAAAGAAAACTATGAACAAATCCTTATGCACACTGCACATATCTTATTTTAAAGTAAAAAAAACCAGAATGGGAACAAATACAATATTTTAAATAAAGAACAAGTAAATTTAAATCAACAAACTGACCAGTATTTCAATGGGAACTATGCTCCTCTCACTGACCACCAATGAAAGAGGTGCCCCTTCTGGAAGTGTGGTGGGGGCCGGATAAATGGCCTCAGGGGGCCGCATGCGGCGGGCCGTAGTTTGGGGACCCCTGAGCTAGGCTGTAATTTAAAATAGGGTGGTCAGACCAACCTTTGAACTTTCAGATCCTTTCATTCTGATAATTCAGTTTGATACAATTTCAACTCCAATGTCTCTCCTCCCCTACAGAGTTCAGTTTCTTGAGGACAGGGCAGGAAGAGGATAGGAAAGAAAAGATTGCCCTTTGAACTGGCCTTGCTCTGGGTCCAACTGATGCTGGTAGTCTCTGCCCACGTGAGACTCCTCAGAGACCATGGTGTGCAGTGTTCTAGAGGGGATGGTGTGCAGGTTTGCCCCAGCCCCACCCGCTTGGTGGAGGAGCAGTCCCTCAGCCAAGGTCAGCCATGCTTCCAGGCTGCTGTCATTAGCTCACTCCATGCCCTCTTCCGGGTATCACTTCCTCTGGCTCCCAGGAAAGCCCCAGGGCTCCTCCTCTTCCTGTAATGCAGTGGGTCTCAAACATTTTGAAGTCCAGGCACATTTAAAATCCTACAAATAATTGTAGGGGCACTATATACAAATTTCTGAGAAATACATTATAATAATTAAGTCAAATATTAAAGAAAAAAATATAAAGTCCGAACATGCTTTTATGGTAATTAAATGAATAAATACGACAAAATTAAATTTATTCTGACATTAAGAAACATTTTTGTTACAGTTTTTGAGTTATGCTTTTTAGAATCCTTAAAAAGAGGGGTTAAAAAATTAAAAAATGACAAAAAGTTATTTTATTATATATATAGATATATTCTTAGTAAGATTTAGTAAATTTGGCAGGTCCTGGCACAAATGTGTTAAGTTTTTTCATTCTTGTGTTTATGAGAAATATGAGCCTGATGTGTCCTAGTGATTTCTTCAATGTTTGGGCATTTATTTGAAAGGCAAACTCTCATTGCCTTATTAATACATTGAAGAATTCCTCTCTTTTTACTCTTAATTGTATTGAGCACAGAAAATCACCACCATACATATCATCTTAACTTTACACCAAACAAAGGATAGAAGAAACTTGCCTCCAGTCTTTCCAGGAAACATGGGGGAGGGGGGTAGTGTAAACAATTCAGCACCACAGCTTAACAGCCTTTTGCAACCTAATCAGGCAAGTGAGGTACGGGGTTGGGCAGACTGTCAACTTACAGCCAATTCCCCATTTCTCTGTCCCCCCAAAATCTAAACTCCAAAAACCCTGTTGGTTTATTTGGCCCCCAACAGGCACATAGTTCTCTGGAATACCATAATGCACAAGTGGAAATCTTCTAGGGCGCACCAGTGCACCTGGTGCACACTTTGAGAACCACTGCTGTAATGGATCTTCTCTTCCATGTAGAGCCATGGGAACTGCTGCAAGTCCTGCTGCCCTTCTCCAGGCCACTGTCTCTTTAACCCAGCACTTCAGCTGTCCCAAGACACACACCATACTCTCTCTAGAAACGCTCATCATGCTCAGCTGCCTGGACAGTATACACAGCTGGAGAGAGAGCTAAATGTCTTCCTGTTGTGGACTGTTAATGGCAAAAAGCCATTATAGATTGGAGGCTTAGCAAAAGGCTAAGTTCTCCCCCCTCTATCTCCATATTGGCTATGATGCTGAGTATTTGCACCCACTCCACTTGCTTCCTTGGGTTGCTGGAAGCAATATTCATGCCCTTCCTCTGACTCTCTGTTTGTTTCAGATGTTTGTAAATTTCACTCATGTATCCTGTTTTTGCCTTGGGAGAGTTCCTGTCTTAGCCTTTGATGTGCAACTTTGTATCAGGGTCCTTGATTTGCATAGGTCTATATAATAAAGCGAACTGGGGCTATGAGGCACTCAGATACTGCCAGGCAGTTTGAAGAGTCCTCCCGGTCCCATCGGTTTTGTTTTGACAAGTGTGTTTCCTTAATTCCGCACCATTATTAGGAGCTGTGCTGGTCCGCGGCATCTTCCCCTCAATGTTTGGTGACTCCAACGATTTTGTGGAGAGGAACAGGCCTCTCGACACAAGCCCTGCACAGCTCCTGCCCCCTACAATTTGCCTCTGACTAATGAGAAAAATGTCCCCCAGCCACCTGATTGATTCCTCTGTCAGTTCAGGCTGTGAAACAGACCCTGGGCATGGAGGGTCAGGCTGACGGATGACTGGCAACAGGTTCCTCTTGGTTAACTCTACAAGGAGGTGTTATCAACCCACTGTGGTGGCTTTCTCTAGGATGCATGGTGCTTAGAATCTCTTTGCCTAAGCTTTGAGCCTTAGCACCAGTTTGGGACAAGAGAAGTCCTACTCAGCATCCTCTCACACTTTTTGGTGTAAAATAGCAAGTGTAATTTTTAACCATATATTAAATGATAGTATACAAAATCTCCTGGGGGTGGGGGATACAATAGAAAGCCTTTCTTTGGCTGTCTTATTGTTCATAGAAGGGGATTCTCTATAAGAGGACAGTGTTAAATGTCAAATCAACTACTTATCACAGTGACCAAAATACATGTGAGAAGAAGGCAGATTTAAGAACTGTAGGGTACCTGACCTGTGGTGGCGCAGTGGATAGAGCTGAGGATGATGGTTCAAGGCCCTGGGCTTGCCCGGTCAAAGCACATACAACAAGCAATTAATAAACAACTGAAGTGAAGCAACTATGAGTTGATACTTCTCGCTCTATCCTCACCTCCTCATAAAATCAATAACTAAAATCTTTAAAACAAAACAAAACAAAACTGTAGGGTTGAGACAGTCTAGCATGATGGTTCAAAGACAACTGCCCTGCCATCACTTGTGCTGCCTGCTCCACTCTGGTTAACAGGGACAAACTATGAGCTGCTCCTCCAGACCTGATGGTCATGTCCCTGGGCCGAGGCAGCACTTCTTTGGCCAATCAAACTGAATGTGAGTGCATGTTGCTTCTGAAAACGCAGAGAGATGTATCTGATTGTTTTCATGTGTGAAGATGAGAAATGAAAAAAATAACCTCAAGGAGAAAAGTTATTCATATGGTACTTCTGATAAGTTTGCATTTCTACTAAACAAACCAATTACAAGGAGATTTTGTAGCTTCAGATTCCCATCATAGAAGAGAAGGTAGACAGAAATGGCCTCCTAGTTTTTAAATGTTTAGGAAATGCTGGTCATGCCGACTTTGCATTATTAATCTGGTGAGTGTGAAAGGTGCACAAATTTGGTAATGTTTTTCACTTCTTTTACTGAGACATATTCTTGTTCATTCTATTTCTTAAGCCACATTTTATTACCAATTTCAAAACCAGTTTTGATGTTACATCTAAATGAAAGCATCATCTATAGGTGTGGATGTGGCTCTAAGAGTTAGTAACTGAATATTTCCTGTATTTAAAGCAAATTAGCCTTTAGAAAGTATCTATTGCAGATAGGCACAGTTGTAGGAAAAGATGCATGTGTGTGTGAGAGAGAGAGACGACTGCATATGCCTGCAATCATACTAGTAGACCACAAGAGTGATGCAACTCAACAGATTTATTCAATGATTCATTTCAACAGATAGTGCCTAAAACACACCACAGGCAAGGCTCCCGGCCAGACAAGGAGTAACTCTCAGTAGGAGACAGTGAGTAGATCTAGTAGATTCAGGATCACTGGAGAACTCAGCCAGTGGCTCTTCCCTCACCCCAGTCCCCTGTCCCCTTTCCCAGCAGAGCCAGACTGCCACATCCCCTGAATGTGCTGCTCTGCTCCACACCTCATGCCTTTTGCACCTGCCATTTCCTCGGAAAGGAACGCTTGGTCCTTCTGGTATGGGCATGTGTCCTGTTTTCTGGCTGCTTGCCCCTTTGAAAACCTTGCCCATGATCAGAGAATTTCCTGTCTCTACAAGCCGGAAGCCAGAAATCTCAGCCCCCTTGCAGGGTACAGGCAGGTGACCCCAGCTCCATCTATCAGTTGCATCTACGTATCAACTTGGAAATGAGCAACACAAGGCAGTGGGCATGGCATAGGAATGACTTGCCAGGGAAAGCTGGTGAGGAAGTGCCCTGCTTTGGAAGAGCAGTAGCTAAGAGGCAGAGACCCTCAAACAGCAGGGACAGTGGTGCAGACTATGCCATCTGGAACTCTGCAGGAGCTGCAGCTGTGGTTTCCACGGCTGACCTGTCCTGAGTGGGCTTGGGGACTTGTTTCGGGAGGTCATTCAGGGTGCTCCATTACACATTCAGTGGTCATGAATATCACTCTGTGTCCTTCTGTGCTCCATCAGCCAGAATTTGCATCTGTTGGTTGCAACTAAGAGCCCTAAGTTGTACATCAACAGACTTTTTATCCCTTTCTAAAAAGGCCACTTACCTTTCAAAACTCACTGTGATATGGGGCTCTCTTGGGGGTCTCCCCTGAAACCCTCTTTTCCATCCTCTGCTCACACCCTTCTCTGGGAGGCCACACTACCCACACCCCTCTTGCCACACACCATCCCCAGATTGTAGCGATCTGTTTCCTCCTCCTCCCCCACTGGGCTGAGGTTTCTCTGAGGCTAGCCACTGTCTCTTTCATTTCTGTGTTTCCAGCACTCAGTTGGGGTTGACAGAGCCTTGTTCAATGAAAGTTACATCAGCTGCCAAGAATATTCTCTGGGAGTTGAAATTGTGTAATCAAAGCATTTTCCCTTCTTTTTTATCAATTAAAAGTACCCTTGAATCAGAGATTATTTATGTTTTTAAATTATTTGTAACTCCAACTAGCACTTTGTTAAAAACACCCACATAGTCTGAGGGCCAAAATCCTTCAAGTGGTGAAATTATTTCTCCTTTCAGTATCATTAACCTGTGCATTGTGAAATTCTGTTGAAATAGCAAAGGCTCCTTCTAGCCACTCTGCCTGTCCCATCACCTCTGTCCTATGTCACACCCGCCCCTTCATCACAGAGCCAGCTGCAGTGATGCCCCTGGATTGTGTAATCCCAAGTGCAGCAAACAGCTATCCAGAGCAAAGAGACCAGGGCATTGATCTTTCTGCAGTTTTGAACCCAGACCTGAAATACTATTTGACCTTCCTACATTGAGAGCAGTGATTAATCTAAACTTCTGTTCTCAAGAGGACATCAGATTCCTGGGCAATCACCCTTAGGACAAGGTTTGCATGGACACTTTCATGACTCAGGGGCCACCAATCAGTTCTCTGAGCTGAGAGATGTTAAACTTTTTGACATTTGTCCATTTGTTTCTCTATTCCCAAAACAAAGAGAGCAGAGAGAGCCATTGCTGTAAGCAATTTCAAGCTGCTGAGGTGATTTTTATAAAATATTATGGAGAAAGATTAATTTCATGAGAAAGAACTTCTAGTTCTTGCTTCTAAGAGGAAGCCTTCTGGAAGGTATTATTGTATAGCGGAGTGCTTAAGAACGTGAACCTTGTTGAACAACCAGAATTGAACGAGAACTAGAATTGGAAAGAACTTGGATGAATCTCAACTCCTCCCTTTGTAGCTGTACAATGCTGGGCAAGGGAATTGTCCCTCTAAGGCTATTTCTTCACCAGTATCATTCACAGAACAGCAAGCAAAACAGCAAGCACAGGAAAAACGCATGAGAGTTTGTGCTAACAGTCAACTCCTGTAGAATAGGAGTTAAAATTCCGCAGGGAAGTTTCCTGCTTGCTTCTCAGTTTACAGACTAAATTAAGGCTGAAGGTGATAGATACGTGAATTCCAAACTGCCCTCTTGATGTTCCGCTTATCTGCCTGACTTCACCCTTACTTACTGGATAATGGCCCCTGAGGCAGAAGAGTTCCAGAAAGCTGATCAACCACCCCAAGAAGGACCATTCCAGAAAGCTGAAATCATAAAACCGTAAAAGGGAACATACCAGAACTTTTGACTCAGTACCCCCTCAGGCTCTCCCAAATGCTATAAAATTTGCCCCTAGTCTGTAACTGGCGCTCTTCTCCCCCCGGAGAAGTGCCCAGCAGGGTTCCTTTCTTCCTTTTAATAAAGCCTGTTACTCTGGTCTTTTCGGACTCCCATGGATTCCAACAGAAGGTTGTTGAGGAAAGATGAAGAGAAGAAATGTGGAAGGCCTGGGGGATGTGAACAGTTTGGGAACAGAGACAAGCAAAGTGTGGGCAGTGAGGGATGACTGAGCCAACGGGGATCTGCAGTAGCAGGCAGCACACGAGGAACTGCGCCCAGAGCAGGCAGTTCAAAGGCTTTACTAGGTTAAATGACTCACTAAAGGTCACACAGGGGTGTTTAGGAAAATGTCCTGTCTCCAAGTACAGAGCTCCTTCTAATCTATCAATATTAACAGGAGATTTGGGTCTGTCTTTAATAAGCCTTCCTCCAAGCCTTGTTTCCAGTTTGCAAAAGCCACCAGACCAGGCGACACTGTAGTCCCTCAGGCCTCCAGGATGTTGTAACAGGAGGTTATGTTCCTGGATCTGCTTCCCACTAGGTGTGTTACATGTTACTTTGGGCAAGTCACTGAAATGCCCTGGCTTGCTTCTGTAATTAAATTTTGTTCTAGAAGCCCAAGTACCCAAGTGCTGATGCTGTAATGGCAGTTTTATGCCGTTTTGACACGAGCCCCCATTTATCGTGAGTGTGGAGTCTTTCATAGCACCTCCTCCCTCGGGGAGGTCTATCCAGTTGTCTGGCATGTCAGATATTCAAGCTCCCCCAAATCAGTTACACTGGTAATAGTCCAACACCATACACAAACAGGGCAGAAAACTAAAATAAAAAAACTCCATCTCGTTTTAAGGAGGAAAATCCTATGTAGAAATGAAGCCTGAAGCAAAGCAGTCTGCAGGCTGTGACTGAGTGTGACACTGAGCAGCTCCAGAAACAGATCCGGACCCTTGACTGTGTCTAGGGCCCTAAAAAAAATTCCTTTACTCTGGCATGCAACACCTTCTTTGAGCAGTGCTCTAATACATGGCCAGAGAGCCACAGTAATAGCCTAAAGATCAGAGAGGCGGACTTGGACTTATAGTTTTCATCAGTGGCAGAATGGAAAATGTTTTTCCCCCACCGGCAATAGTGAATTTATTTTTAATCACTTCCTTTCCTTTTGTACTCAATTACAATGTAAAATTAAGGCCTCCAGCCCCGAGTCCCAGCAAGGTTAGCCACCCTGAAGACTTGTCAGTTCTCCGACACCTTACACCTCCGGCCCCTTCCCCGCCTGAGTTCTGCGGGAGCCGGCGCACAAAGGGCCTCCGGCAGCCCAGGGGACCGCAGGCCATTCGGCAGCCGAGGCCCGTGCGCGGCCACCCGGCGACCCTCAGCCCCGCCCGGCCACGGCGCCCAGCAGCCCACGGCCTCCGCGCGCCCCCGCCCCGCCCCGACTTCCGCTTCCCGCGGCGCCGCCCGCCCGCCGGAGCACCGGCCGCCCCAGGGCCGCCCGCCTCGGGCACCCGGCGGGGCGGGGCGGGGCGGGACGGGGCCGCCCCGTGGCCCACGTGGGGGTTAAGCGGCCACCCCCGTCGCAGAGCGGGAGGTGACTGCGGGCGGCCGGAGCCAGACAAGGACACGGTCGGCGGGCGCGGCGGTGAGCGCAGCCCGGCCTGGCGCTCGCGGGCTGCAGGGAGCCGGCGGGAAGCGGGGAGCGGGCGGGCCTCCGCGGCGGGGCGGGTGACCTCCCCGGGCCGCCGGGATGGCAGCCGGCCGGCGCACGTGCTCGCGGACCCGCGTGCACCCCGGGCGCGGCGGAGACGCGGGGGCTGCGCGGCCTCTCCCTCCGGCGCGCACCTGCCGGAGGTGTTGCCCGTCCCTGCTCACGCAGAATCCTGTGGCCTCGGGGCTCCGTGCCGTCTGCGCCCCTGCGCCCGGGACGACCAGGCGCTAATGAATGAGAGGCCCTTACAGATTGCTGGGCAGAGCTCGCGAGCGTGTCAGCGCCGGGGACAGAAAGTTGACACTCGTCTTCTTCGGCTGCCTCTCGTGCGGACGGGGAACCGAGGCCCCGGGGAAGAGTGCCTCGTTGGCGGCTCAGTGGCGAGGCTGGCTGGCATCCCAGCGCCCTTATGCCCCAGGAGCCGATGGACAGCGGCCTCTTGCTGTGCCATGTTGCACTGTCAGCGCTGCTATCTCTCCTGAAGTCAGACCCTGATGTCGTTTAAAGGAGAGTAAAAGGACCCTGAAAGGGTTGCGTTTTTATATTCCAGGTGGTACTGAAGGCTTACCAATCAGTTTTAACTCCCGCTGATCAGTCTTGCTTCTGTCAAGCCGTCTTCTTCAAGCCAAAGCTACGCATGACTCGAATCCGTTGCCCATATTTTCTGACTGAATGTGTTCATTCCTATCACTATTTACTAGCCTAATAATTCTACAAGTAGTTGTTTGTAGGATTTGACGTGTATGAATTCAGGTTACCTAAAGGGGTTGGAGTCACAGTGACATCATAGGATCTGCTGTGCCTTTCTTTACTTCTAAGAAAGCGATGTCCATTCTGAAAGGAAGGATTGCACTCAGAGGCCACACTGGATGTGCCCTGTTTGTGTGATTTCTCCTTGATACACATCCAAGTCATCTTCCTCCGGCCTCAGTTTTCCATCTGGGAAAAGGGAGAGATTAGATTAGGACCTTGATATCCTTCTCCAGACACTGGATGGCCACCATCTTATCAATCTTAGTAATTGGTACTGCCCCTCTGGGCCTATCAATAATGTTAAATGGTGTCTGTGCTTCAAACCTTATTGCTTTAAGAACTATTTTGGTTGTTGCTGGTTTTAAATTTTTTTTGTAAAGAAAGTTAGATTCTTGGTGTCTGATTGTTGGCAACCTTCTTCAAGTGGTTGAAAAACATTTGGTGATTAAAATTACTTTCTGCTGACATTTTGAAGACATTGGTGTTCCATCAATAAACCAGCCAACCCACCCCCTCCTGAAAGGTGGCCTGTCTGGGACCACACAGATCTTCAGTGTAAGGAAGGATGAAAACTGTTCCTTGTAGTTAACAGATACATCGCTTACATAGTTTAAAAACCATTCAGAATTGGTTGCTGAATTGATTATTTTTTTATGTTAATGGGCCATCTTGCCTTTTTTAGTCCATATTAAGTTCATGCCTCTGCCATAGTTGATTTTTTTCTAAAGGTACAGGAGTAAATGCTAGTTTTTACACTGAGTCAAATTTTCCAGGAGAGAGGCCTAGTTATTTGAATATTTAACAGGTGTCCCAGGTCATTTTTATTGAGCAAATTTGGGACACAAGGGAGCGGGTGTTGCTTCTCAAAGTGCGCTTGGTGGTCAGGAATTATCAGCATGTCGACTGGCAGCATTTTTGGTCTCATTGGAGGCCTAGCAGTCAGAATCTGCATTTCAGCAAGGGTCCCAGGTGAACCCTGTGCACTTTACAGTTGAGAGCCTTGGTGGGGGCCGTGATGACTATAACTGATGTTTTCTGCTCTGCTTGGTAGTTGTTCATTCTAAGAATTTGTGGTGCATGGTCACAGATCAATATCACATCTGTCCATGTGGTTATTTGTATTATAATAATAATACTTTCATTATTCACCTTGCGTAGGTGGGGACCTCTCCGGCTTAGGGGCCCAAGGGGCCACCCTGCTGGCATTCAGACCCAGGCATGTGTCACTGGCAGAGCTCCTAACCTCTTTTTTTTTTTTTCAGACTATCTGTTTTGTGACGTTCTCCAAGGGTCCCAGCACAGGCTGCTGTCTGAAATTAGAACTGAGCCTAGTTGAGTAATGGTTCAACTTAGGCTTCTGAAAACTAGTTCGATGTGGCTGGCTCACTTATTCGGCGTTTGTTTCTAGGTTTCTGAAAGATTATATTGAAGTGCCCTTCACTAGTGGCTGTAGCCTTGATACTCAAGGAAGGCTTTTGATCTGTGAGCTTTTTGTGAGGATGCGGTAGGCGGGTTAAAAGGGAGGCCAGTCACTAAGCCACACTGACATCTTTAGCCTTCTCCCTTTGGAGCAACCCAGAGCTAATTTCCCAGCTCCCAGAAGTTCTGGTCCAGTAACGCAGCAGCGGGCCTGGAGAAAGGGAGGCTACCGAGGCCTGTCTGATGATGAACTCTTGTCTCTTCCCAGGGATATGAGGCACCTGTCATAAGCTTTAGGAAGTTGCCTTCCACAGAGCCCAGCGGAGGTGTGGGCAAACATGAAGTCCAATCCTGCCATCCAAGCTGCCATTGACCTCACTGCCGGGGCTGCAGGTAATCCTGGACAAAGCTCTGTCCTCTCCTCCACAGGCACCTCCTCCAGTGAGATCGAGAGAGAGCGTGGTGAAAATATTTCCTTTCTCACCCCCAAATCAGTATGGTGTAACTCAGAATGAATCCACTTAACGGAAGTGTAATTCTGAATTCTAAGTACAGAGTAGTTCCCATTATATTTAAACTGTATGAGTTGGGTTACAGGGTAGGAAGGTCCCAGTTTATAGCTGGGAAACATCACACTTCAGAGCTGAAGTCCCTTGTCCTTTGTCACACAGCTGGGATATGCAGGTGACTTGGTATTCCACTCCAAGCCTGGCAGTCTTCAAAGCCCTTGTAGTGTAAAAATAACACTGTGACATCTCTTCACGGAATCCCGTTACTGTCCTTACCACCAGGGAAAGAGAAGAGGGCAGCCTTTAGAATTGCCTTCAATAAATGAAACCAGCAGTCACTGTAGTGTTAAGCCCGGAAAGGTAATGTGAGGCCCTAGGATTTTCTGGGGAACGATGCAGACTGTGGCCCCACAGGGCACAGGTAAGTACTCCCCGGCATAGCTTGTAACAGGCCACTCTTTAGAAAGCTCACCTCTGCTAAGCCTGATGCAAAGGACAGAATGGGAAGCGGGTGGTCAGTAACTTGTTCTCCAGATCCATTTTATGTTGGGGCTGGACGAGCACTCGAATGCTCAGACTCCTCAGATGAAAACGTTGGTTTACCCTTGCCTCCCACACCGATTGTTGTACTGGGTCGCTGCTCCTAAAGCTGGAGAGGCCAGGGGGATGGTTGCCCACCATCCTCTTTCCCAGTGGAATTTGTGTCTCAATAGATCAAGTGCCTTCAGATGGCCACCTACTACTCTCATCCTGTCATTCTCTTCATTGTGAAAAAGAAATTGTGCTTAAGAGGTGAACAAAGTCTTTTCCCATGACCATGACCGAAAGGCCAGCGTAAGCTAACGAAGGCTAGAGACAGCATGTGGCAGGCACTGATAAGAAGCGCAGGGCGAGGTCCCCAGCTCCCAGGTCAGAGCCCACAGGAGTGCCCCGCCCCCACGCCCGCTGAGGGCCGGTTGCCTTTTGTGTGCCTTTGGGACAGCCCCTCGTGCTGCTGTGGAGTCCAGCTGCAGCCCCTAGGGCCCCGTGCCAACCCCCTTGCCCATCCAGACCGCATTCAGACACTGGCAGGGAAACAGTGGAACCACTTGGTCTCTGCAGTGGGCGGATATTTAACCACAAGAGAGATTCTCAGCTTTTGGAATTACCGCATTTCCCATGTATAAGATGCACCTTAATTTTGGGGCCCCAAATTAAAAAAAAAATCTATTACATAAAGTTGTTGAACTCAAGTTTTATTCATCATAAAATTCATACAACTCCTCATCTCTGTCAAAACTCCCATCCATTAGCTTGTCCTCATCTGTGTCCTCAGCTGAAGACGAATCACTGTCTTCAACAATGAGCGTAAAAACAAGTGTAAAAAAGGGGGAAATGCAGGTAAAAAATCTACAGCCACTGTCTAAGACACATCCAGTTTTTAGACCCCCAAATTTTCAAAAAATGGTGTGTCTTATACATGGGGAAATAAGGTAAACACCCTCCAGGCAGTCAGTCTATCAAAGATGTCAGATCTATTGTGATAGAGTTGAAAAGCTTACCTTTTCCTAGAAAGGCATTTGTGTGCCGCATTTATAATTTACAGTGAATTTTAAAACTATAAATTGCAACCATATGGTAAGGAGTCTGGTGTGTAAGGCATTTGCTGGTGCTGCCTTTTTACAATAGTGTGAACATGTATGGGCTTTTATGCATGGTAACACTTACTTTTCCTAGTCACTGTGGTTGGTGTTTCTTCCTGCCCTGGAAGCAGCATCACTCTTCTGTGATATAGCACTGCCCTGGGCTGTGTGGCTTCCTAGAGCATGCTTCTCTGCAGATGTTCTGTGTTCTCAGCCTAATGAGGGACTCCTGGGCGATGAGCAGAGGAGGTTCCCGTTTGTGACCTAAGAACTCCCTTTAAAGAATGCAAATAGCAAGCAACCACCCACTGGGGAAAGGTCTCAGTCTTCAAACAATGGAGCTAGAAGGGCCTTTAGTGACCAGGGCCTAGCGCTCATTGTGTTTATAGAAAAGAGGCCCGGATAGATTTGTTTGAGCTTGTACAACTTGACGGTGTAGACAAGGTGAGGACCTTAGCTGCTTGGTTCTTTGTCTGGTTTGGTGGCCTCTTTGAGTTAAGACTACGAACGGGCCAGCAGTCCTCCTGGAGGTGGGTTAGTTTGGAGCCTTCACCACCCCAGCTCTCTACATGGGCTTTGGGATTTCTGCTGGACAGGAACAGAGGGCCCGAGTGTTTTTGTGGACACAGCCCACTCATGGAAGTGACTAGTGTGTAAGAGCAGAGCCACTCGAAATCCCAGGTGATGTGGGTGCAACACACATAGGTTCTTCTGTGTCTCTTTTTTAAGCGAACCTCCCCTCCAAATAGATTTTTAGTCCAGCTCCTCAAATGGGAAGCTGGTACTGTTGCTGTTAGCAGTGACTGTGGGAGATCCCAGCCAGGCTCGGGACCCTGGGCAGCTCGGATGGGGAAGGAGCTGAAGAGGATGGTAACTGGGTCCTTATTGCGATGAGGCAGCGTGCATCCCAGGTTTAGCTGCACCAAGGGCAAACCTGGGATAGCAGGTCTGAGAACTGTAAAAGTATGTATTCCCTACTTTGGCTGCTCTGTTGCAGTATGCCTTGTTTAACTAGCATAGTTGGGGGATGTGGCATTTTAGATCATGGAAGTTTATTCTCTCAAATGCCAACGTTACAAACAAACCAAAAGCCTTTTTTGATTGGAATATTTTGAAAATGATACATTTCTCTGCCTCGTTAAGCTGAATTTTCACTGACTGCATCCAGAGGGGTTGAGGTCCTCACCTCACTGAGGGTGGCCCAGGTAATGCTGGCTGTTGAAAGTCTGCCCTCCCCGTGAGCTGTGTTCACTGCCCGATAGATTTCCTCAGCCCCTTGTTATTTCTGCCGCAACTACATCAAGGACCAAAAAGCCACACCAGCAACCTTGGTAAAGTGTAGAGTACATCATGGTGTGAGTGTCTCTCCTGCAGAATAAAAGCAGGGCCAGTTGTGATGCTGAAGAGAAGATGCAGAGGCAGTTTCCTTGTGTTTAAGGAGCATGAGATGATCAAGGAGGTCTGACTCTAAGCAAGTGGAGGACGATTTAATTCCTGTCAATTATTCATAGCTTCATTGACTTGGTAGGTGTCTGAGGACCTGCCAGGTCCTCATGGTTGGTGCTGGTGTTCAGGATAGTCGTCACCCGCTGAAGCTGGGCCACCTGTTGGAGAAGGGCACCGTGAGTGCCTCAGCAGTATCACTGGCGTGCTATTAACCACTTGTGTAGCAGCCATTATGTGAAGCCTTCTCATCCATTGTTATATTTGATCCTTACACCTACCCTACTAGGAATTGAGGCCGTCAGGTTTCATTAGTTATTGAGGATCTCAGCAGAGCCAGGCTTCAAGCCCAGATCCCTTTTGGCAGCACTGCTGGACACATGCCGCACCTTTGTATCCAGTGGCTTTGATGCTGAGCATACAGCAGCCCCTCTACCATGTGAGCTCCTCACGGCTGCAGCTGGGTGGCATACAGCAGCCCCTCTACCGTGTGAGCTCCTTCATGGCTGCAGCTGGGTGGCTGTGAGCTCCTTCACGGCTGCAGCTGGGTGGTATACAGCAGCTCCTCTACCATGTGATCTCCTTCACGGCTGCAGCTGGGTGGCATACAGCAGCCCCTCTACCATGTGAGCTCCTCACCGCTGCAGCTGGGTGGCATACAGCAGCCCCTCTACCATGTGAGCTCCTCACCGCTGCAGCTGGGTGGCATACAGCAGCCCCTCTACCCTGTGAGCTCCTTCACGGCTGCAGCTGGGTGGCATACAGCAGCCCCTCTACCCTGTGAGCTCCTTCACGGCTGCAGCTGGGTGGCATACAGCAGCCCCTCTACCATGTGAGCTCCTTCACGGCTGCAGCTGGGTGGCATACAGCAGCCCCTCTACTGTGTGAGCTCCTTCACAGCTGCAGCTGGGTGGCGTACAGCAGCCCCTCTACCGTGTGAGCTCCTTCACAGCTGCAGCTGGGTGGCATACAGCAGCCCCTCTACTGTGTGAGCTCCTTCACGGCTGCAGCTGGGTGGCTGTGAGCTCCTTCACGGCTGCAGCTGGGTGGCATACAGCAGCCCCTCTACCATGGGAGCTCCTTCACGGCTGCAGCTGGGTGGCTGTGAGCTCCTTCACGGCTGCAGCTGGGTGGCATACAGCAGCCCCTCTACCCTGTGAGCTCCTTCACGGCTACAGCTGGGTGGCTGTGAGCTCCTTCACGGCTGCAGCTGGGTGGCATACAGCAGCCCCTCTACCGTGTGAGCTCCTTCACAGCTGCAGCTGGGTGGCATACAGCAGCCCCTCTACCATGGGAGCTCCTTCACGGCTGCAGCTGGGTGGCTGTGAGCTCCTTCACGGCTGCAGCTGGGTGGCTGTGAGCTCCTTCACGGCTGCAGCTGGGTGGCTGTGAGCTCCTTCACGGCTGCAGCTGGGTGGCATACAGCAGCCCCTCTACCATGTGAGCTCCTTCATGGCTGCAGCTGGGTGGCATACAGCAGCCCCTCTACCATGTGAGCTCCTCACGGCTGCAGCTGGGTGGCATACAGCAGCCCCTCTACCGTGTGAGCTCCTTCACGGCTGCAGCTGGGTGGCATACAGCAGCCCCTCTACCCTGTGAGCTCCTTCACGGCTACAGCTGGGTGGCATACAGCAGCCCCTCTACCATGGGAGCTCCTCACGGCTGCAGCTGGGTGGCATACAGCAGCCCCTCTACCTTGTGAGCTCCTTCACGGCTGCAGCTGGGTGGCATACAGCAGCCCCTCTACCATGGGAGCTCCTTCACGGCTGCAGCTGGGTGCCGGGTGCGTGTGTTGTTTACTGGACCAGGTTAGAAGGTTTGGGGGAGCAAGAGGTCAGACTGAGCCAAGTCGGAGGTCAGTGCTGGGGTAGGCTGGCTGCCTGTCCCTCACGTCAGCGGGTAGTCAAGGCTACACTCTGAATCACAGCTGTAGACTTGTGCTACAGAAGACTTCTGTGCTGTTGGCAGGGGGCACAGCATGTGTGTTGACCGGGCAGCCCTTCGACACGATGAAAGTGAAGATGCAGACGTTCCCCGACCTGTACAGGGGCCTCACCGACTGCTGCCTGAAGACCTACGCGCAGGTGGGCTTCCGGGGCTTCTACAAGGGGACCAGCCCAGCGCTCATCGCCAACATCGCCGAGAACTCGGTGCTCTTCATGTGCTACGGCTTCTGCCAGCAGGTGGTGCGCAAGGTGGTCGGACTGGACAAGCAGGCAAAGCTGAGGTGAGCTGAGGACACTGGCGCGCCTTCCTTAATAAACAACACTGCTGTGTCATCAAGATTTTTATGATACTTTATGGAGAAGAATGTTTCTTTTTTTTTTTTTTTTTAGATTTTATTTAATTTATTTATTTTATAATTCTTTTTTAGATTTTATTCATTTTTAATGGGGGGAGGGGAGGAGCAGGAAGCATCAACTCCCACATATGCCTCAACCAGGTAAGCCCAGGATTTGAACCAGGGACTTCAGCGGTCCAGGTCAATGCTTTATCCACTGGGCCACCACAGGTCAGGCCAATGTTCCTTTTACAAAAATAAGTACTCCTCAGGCCCATTATGAATACCTGGTAACTGTATGGGAATTCACACTTGCATTGCACCAAGGGAAGATTGCAAGTCGTCCATAGGGAGCGCCCCGAGGCATGGGGGGTCTTCGAGACTGCTTTCCTCAGGCTGCGGGGGCGGGGCTGCTTCTCCTGGGGCAGGAGCGCTGGACAAGAACCGTGGCTGCCGCTGTGACCCATGCTCTTGGTTCTACTTTATTAGCAAAAAGAAGAGGCTGCCTGAACCAAATAGGTTTGAGGAGGAACTTGGAATTCTAGGAAGGGTCAGAGCATCTGAGAAAGGAACAGGTGAACCTTCTCTGACCAGGTCTGCCGCAAACATCAAGACTTGGCTTGTGTCCTGCCATCCTGGGTTATTGATTATACAAAGTCTATAAAGAACCTAGAGACCACTGGTATGTTTAGCCATGCCTCCTTTGAATGTTGATACAGTTGAAATAAAACCGTTAGATCGGCCTCGTGAAAGGGCAGGCCTATTGGTTGTTTTGGTAGGAATTTGAAATCCTGTTGTAACTACAGGTCTTAGATGACTAAGTAGGTTTCTTCTGTACAGAAATGTTTTCCTGGATGTGCCTAGAAGCCTTAAGATGTTCCCTTTTGTATGCAGGAATTCTGTCTTGATGGTTGGAGCCTGCTTTTTAGAAGTTAGGGGCTGGATGAACCCACCCAGGGCCAGAGTCTGTGGGGGCTGCACGCTGATCCTAGGGCCCTCCCACATAGAAGGTCAGGAAAGAGAGGAAGTGACGAAATAAGCAGGGGACAAATGGGGAGAGTGAGGTTTCCCACAACAGAGACTAACAACCTGTTGTGACTGTAGCTCACCCCCTCGAGGGAGGGCCCCGTACTGAGGAGACCTGGGTGTAGGCCTCCAGTGTCCTTAGGTGCCCACAGGGGTAAGACCAGGACACGGGAGCAGTCACGAGAGATGTGGGAGGAGCTCCACAGCAAAGCACCGCCCTGTCTCCCTTGGCCCCAACCGGCACTCTGTTCCTTTTTGAACTCAGAGTGTTCTTTTTCATCTTGGAGAACAATTTGCTTGGCACCTGATGGGGAAATGCCCTCTTAGAGTTGACAGAACTTCGAGGGGCCCTCACCAAGGTCCTGGGAGAGGAGCAAAGCGGGTGTTATGTTTCACAGACGAGGGATGAGGGGCAGATACTGACATGCTCAAGCCCACTGTGTCAGGTCGAGAAAGCTAGGGCCCCAGCAGTGTCTTCTGAGCCCCCACCCAGCATCCCAGCATTCCCTCCATAAGACTACAGCTGGGACTGTAGCTTGGGGGGTTTTGTATGGTTCAGATCTAGAGGAAAGATTAAGAAGTGGAGCAGCCAACATAAAGAACTGTTTGTGAGATTTTCTGCAGTAATTTCTGTAAATATTTGTTCTAACTTTGAACATTGCCCGGAGTGGTTCTCCTTTGACTTTGTCTGGAGGGTGTCACAGCAGGCATGTTCGGGAACATTGTTTGTCCAACAGTTGATAAACAGTTGATTCTTACAAAATCCCATCCTATGCCTGTTGCTCTTTCAGTTCCAGCTCTAAATGCTTAGACCCTAGGCACAGCCTCCTTCAGTGTGCACTGGTAGAGGAGAGTGCTGATGATTAGACAGCCAAAGTCCACTGCTAATAGGATCTGGTCTTGTTACATTGTAACAGCACATCCAGTTGTTTGTTCAGGCTTGCCAGCCATTGCTGCACCTGAGCCGAATGGGCGGTTCCGTTTACCGATGCCACCTTTGTTCCAGTAAACTTGGCAAACTGGTTAATGACCTTGCTTGACTGTTGCCTGTCAGCAGGTTGACAGTCCTCATGGGAGGCCGAGTATGGGTCCACCTGCTGGATGAAAGGCAGCAGAAACCATTTTTCAGGTTTGGTTTTGACAATCGGAAGCAGGAGTGGAGCTGGAGGGGATGGAGAGAGCGGCAGGCGGTTGGCGCACCCTGGAGCGCTGAGCGCTTGCTCAGCTACGTGTCGACTGGCTCTCCTCTGGAAATGGTCTGATGTCCAGTTCTCTAATGTCAGAAGGACGTCTGATTCCTCCGGAGACAGAGCCGCTCCACGCCAGCCTCTTGACACCTGACACCACTGTACACCCATCCAGGTGCCAAGGCCAGGCCACTAGGGGTTAGGATATCAGGGTGGGACTGAAGGTGGCCCTTGATTTGACACTAATGTTTGACATGAGTTTATCTGACCATTGGTTTATTGTAACTTTTAGGACAACTGAATGTGGTAGGTCTGGGAAGCTTTTGCTCCTGGTTTGGAGAAAGGTCATAAGGGGATCTCCATCCTTGGGGCAGTAAGCTGAGGGGCTCCTACCCGTAGGCTTCGGGAAACCTGTTCCGGTGAAAGTAGGATTCTGGCTTTAAACGGGTGAGTGTCAGGAGCCAGTTGTCCTGCTGTGAGTCCTCCACGTGCCAGTGGTGCTCCCATGATGAAACACTGTCGGAGAAATCTTCCTAACAGTGTGTTCCTTAGACTTTCCCCATATTCTTTTTTTTTTTTTTTTTACAGAGACAGAGTCAGCGAGAGGGACAGATAGGGACAGACAGACAGGAACGGAGAGAGATGAGAAGCATCAATCATTAGTTTTTCATTGCGACACCTTAGTTGTTCACTGATTGCTTTCTCATATGTGCCTTGACCGTGGGCTACAGCAGACTGAGTAACCCCTTGCTCAAGCCAGCGACCTTGGGTCCAAGCTGGTGAGCTTTGCTCAAATCAGATGAGCCCGCGCTCAAGCTGGCGACCTCGGGGTCTTGAACCTGGGTCCTCCGCATCCCAGTCCGATGCTCTATCTACTGTGCCACCACCTGGTCAGGCACCTTTCCCCCATATTCTTGAACTCTGTTGAATTCCAGTTTCACAATCCTGCTGGTGACGGTGGCTGGTGGTCCTAAACGAGAGGAGGCGAATACTTCGCTGTTTGTATTCATGTGCATTCACACCTCCATTTATACTTCTAGCTTAGCCACTTTCCCTGCAGCCGCCAAACTTGCTGACTCACACCGGCTTCACCTTCACCTTCGTGCCCTCTGCATTGCTGAGGTCAAGAGGCCATCAGTTGACCTGGGAAATCTTTTTGGAATGAGCAGCGTTTTGGTTAAAAATTTATTCTGGATTTTCATTTGTGGAAGTTATTATGTGTTGCTCCAGGTTGGATTTTGGGCTTGCAGGGATGGTCCTCAGAACCTAGTCTTATTTAAAGCTCAGTGACAAATACACTAAAGCATTAATAGTGTGTGTTGTAGGGTGGTGGGACTATAGGTAATATTTTTCCTCCTGTCCATGTTTTGTTTTGTGTGTCACTGTGTGCCTTACTTCTGGCTGCTATAACTAAATACCATTGACTTGTTGGCTTAAACAACAAACATTTGTTTCTCAAAGTTCTGGAGGTGGGAAAGTCCAAGATCAAGGTGCTGGCTGATTCAGTGTCTAGTGAGGGCCTTCTCGGCTTGCAGAGGGACAGCTCCTTCCTGTGTGCTGCATGGCAGAGACAGTGCGAGCCAGCTCTCTGGGCTCTACTGATACTGATAAGAGAACTAATCCCACCATAAGAGCTCCACCCTTGTGACCTCATCTAAATGTAACCACTTCCCAAAGGCCCCTCCCACTTCAAATAGCATCACATTGGGTTAAGGCCTCAACATAGGAACTTGGGGATGGGAGACACATTCAGTCCAAAGCACTGTGACCAATAAAAAGAACATGGACTTGATAGTCAGCAGAACTGGGTTTGAATCCTAGCACTGCATGCGACTTCTCTGACCCCTGTCTCGCGGACCAGAGAACATCGTCTGGGAAGCGCTCTGAATAAAGCTTTTATTATTCCACTTAGGAGCTATGTGACTAGGTACATTATCTTCCCCATATAGGAATTGGTATATTGCTGTCGACCTCCGAGGGTTGTGGAACCCTTAGATGAAACGGCGTGAGCAGACTCCCCGTGGGCACTCGTTTCTGACCTTTCGCGCTGCTCCCTCTGCCCCGGAGTGTCTCAGCGTGAGTGCTGAACGAGTGGAGAACGGGGCAGGTAACCGGTCTCCTGTGCTTGTGGTCCTTCCAGTGATCTGCAGAACGCTGCTGCCGGATCCTTTGCCTCCGCGTTCGCCGCGCTGGTGCTCTGCCCCACCGAGCTCGTGAAGTGCCGGCTGCAGACCATGTATGAGATGGAGACGTCGGGAAGGATAGCCAAAAGCCAGAAGTAAGCACCCGAGGCACAAACCGTGGGTCTCTGTTGCCTTAGGGTATTGAGTATTTTGCAATTTTATACTGTACCAAAGTTAAATAGTAGATAGAAAACAGATTTATCTACTCCAAAATACGGTGTTTCCAGACCTCTTCCTCCCTGCCAGTCAGAGGGTAATTTCCTAAACAGACTGTCTGTGATGGTTGGACCCACCACCCCTCCCAACAGATATTTAACAGCTCCGAAGGGGAGAAGCAGGAGTTATACCCCTTTCGGCCTGCTGTGTGCCTAAGGCATGATCCCCAACCACGTTGGAGAGCGCATGCCAGGCAGCCTGGGCACTGAGAACTGAGCCTTCACAATGCTCATTTGGGTTCAGAGATGAGTATTTGATGCCCGTTCCCAGGATTCCATGGGTGTAAAGGCTGATCAGCCCAGGTCTTAGTGGTAATTTTCTTAACCTCCTCCCTACTCCTTCAGGGTTAACTACAAAGGGCCCAGGTTCTGAAAACTCTCTGAAACCCTTGTAAGCATAGCTCTCTACAATGATCAAGTCACTCTCCAAGTCAGTTTTAAAAACAGAGTCTAGTTATTCTGTGACTAATACATACAATATAATTTACTTGAATTGAAAAGTAATTGATTATCTTTGTTAATCTCAAATTTTGCTTTTTTTTAATCTTAACCCTGGTGGATGACAGTTCTGGTGGTAGGTATTGCTATGGTTCACTCGGAGCCTGTCCATCTGCTGGGAAGAAACTGTAGACCACCCCCCCAAGTGAGGACAGGGTTGGTAACAGAACCCTGTGTCCTGCAGCCTCGAGATTCATTTCAGCCAATTTGAATCTAGTATTCATAGCCAGAGGTCCCAAAGTATAAGTCTTTAAAACGTTTCATTGAAATATATACACCCAAAAGTCATAAAGTAATCACAAATGAAATGTTTTTATAACCAGTGGACAGATTAAGAAATAGACCATTAACGGCACCTATAAAGTTGCCCTTTTGTCCTTTGAAAGTAGTGTAAGGAATGTTAAAAGGTTAGACCCAAAGGACTTAGGTAAATGGACACCTTGCACAGAAGTAAATAGCGGGTGACTGTATTTTAGGCCTAGCTGGGCTTACACAGGGGTGTGTGGTAGTTTGGGGGTGACTCAGATCAGAAGGCAGGCTAACTGTGTGCAATCGGATTGCTCTGTCATGTTTGCATTACAGAGTGAGGGCGGGTTGCTGGAAGAGACCTGGCTAAGGGGTGATGCCTGAGGAGCCTTCTGATGTCCTCAGAGGGAGATAATTGTGAGAAGAAGGTAGTCCTTACCACCTCTGGGCTCGATCCTGCACTGGCCCAAGCCAGGTCACTTGAGAACGAAGTGAGAGGCTGGGGGAGTGTGTGGGTTCTGGCTGTCACTGGAGGGAGAAAGCCCGCCATGGCCAGGCCATCAGGAAGAGAGGAGAGCCCTGCGTCCTCTGCTGCGGAACTCTGATCTACTTGAAATAAAAATTGTTGCATACCTGCCTCTCTAAGAACTAAATTCTCCGTGTTTGCCTTATAGGAACTCGTAGCTCACTGCATAGAATTTCTTCAGTTTTGTCTTCAAGTAACATTTATTTCCTTGCTCATTTCTCTACATTAACACAAAACCAAACAACCCTAAAACACCTGAACAAATTTTCCCAAAATACCAGGTCCAAAGATTGAGGGGATGGGAATCGGGGGAGGTAGAATACCATTCATTCTTGCTGGGTTTGGATACTCCTTATTGTAACTTCACTTACTCACTGTTATAAAAAGGGGGGTTCCAGCTCTTTTACATGGTTGATACTATGACTTCTAGAAATATAGTAACCATTTTAATAAAATTTCTTTACCATAGAAGAGTTCAGGTGATACAACTTGTCATAGAATAATTGCTCTCTAGACATAGTTCCTTCCCAAAGAAGTCTCTTGTTCTCCGAGACTGTTTATAAAATCAGCGGCTTCCTTCCTAGAGCTTAATCTGGTCTGTTGGTTGAGTGCTAATCCAGGTTGTCTTTTAACACACTCTGTCTGTTCCCCAGTACAGTTTGGTCCGTCGTGAAGAGTATCCTTGGAAAGGATGGCCCATTGGGCTTCTACCATGGACTCTCAAGCACTTTGCTTCGAGAAGTACCAGGCTATTTCTTTTTTTTTGGAGGCTATGAACTGAGTCGATCTTTTTTTGCGTCAGGGAGATCCAAAGACGAACTAGGTACGTGTATTCACGCTGGGTTGATGGTGTCAGCTTTCCCCAAGTGCAGTTCCTGCGATTCTGCACCCTCTGCCCACCTGTGGGGGTGTACCTGCCCTGGGTTTCCACATGCTGGGGAGCCACGTGGCCCTGCAGTTGCCGGCACCTTCCTCTGAGCTTGCTGATTTCCTCAGGACAGGCTGGAGCAGTCATCCCAAACCTCTGCACTGGAAGAACATTTGTTCATTTTCTGGCTCCGTTTTGGGGGTGAGGAAATACAGCAATTCCTTCCCTATAGGGAGGGAATCAGCAATAAATGGGAAATCACCTATAAATTATCTTGTAATAAGCTTAAAACTTGGTAATAAACCTTGATAGTGTTTTGAGAGCAGTGAAATTTATAGTTCTTTTCCTTTTAGCTGCATGACACAGTAAATCAGTGTTTGGCTTATATGAGTGGTATTCCTTTTTTTTTTTTCTTTTTTTCTTTTTGCCGAAGCTGGAAACGGGGAGGCAGTCAGAGCCTCGCTGTGGGAGGGGAAGAGAGAGACAGAGAGGAAGGAGAGGGGGAGGGGTGGAGAAGCAAATGGGCGCCTCTCCTGTGTGCCCTGGCCAGGAATCGAACCCGGGACTCCTGCACGCCAGGCCGACCCTCTACCGCTGAGCCAACTGGCCAGGGCCCCTTTTTTTTCTTAAATACCTCCCTTCAGTGGTTTGGAATTATTCTGGGATTAGTCAGGCTCCGAGACTTCACTGTTGTGTTTAATAAGACAACTTTGGTTTTTCATAGTAAAGGAAGAATCAGGGATGTTTGGGCTTTAAAATATTAAAATACTTCAGGATAAGAAAGTTGAGAAAAAGACCTGTGTTTCAGTGGTCTCCAGCCTCACTCCCCCCGGTCGGGCACCTGCTAGCTCCATGCAGAACAGCCCTCTGGAGGATGAGGCAGGAGGGCCCCAGTGCCACAGTGCCCAGCCTAAGTGTGACCCTCACCGAGGCTCCGGTCCTGGCGCGATGGGGGCAGACTCAGACCACCACCCGGAATCTGTGTGCTCAGCGTGTGATGGTTGCCTCAGAGAGCTGCGCTCCACAGCAAGAGTGGTTATATTTGTACCTACCTGCAGCCACTGCCTTGACCTCTAAAAACATCACGTCAGCTGTTCTTGAGACAAAATGCTGTTTGCTGGTTTTCTTCCCTAGGCCCTGTCCCTTTGATGTTAAGTGGTGGAGTTGGTGGAATTTGCCTCTGGCTTGCCGTTTACCCAGTGGACTGTATCAAGTCTAGAATTCAAGTTCTTTCCATGTCCGGAAAGCAGGCAGGGTTTATCGGAACCTGTATCAGTGTTGCGAAAAACGAAGGTGAGTCTGCTCAGTGCGCAGATGGAGTATGTGTGTACACAGTGCTTGGGCGTTTCCCGCTGGTCTTTTTGGGGGGTAGCTGACGTGTAACTGCCCTGCCTCCCCCCACTATCGCAGGCCCCTTTTCTAGCACTATATATTAACCCATGTTTGTGCATGTTTCCAACCCTCTTTCTTCAGCTTGCTTTTATTATTCTCATGAATATTTAAAGTTCTTATTTCCAACCCCTGAGTCAGGTACCTGTCAGGATTCTTTGTTGTGAAAGCCCAGAGGGAATTATTAAAATATGGACGTTGTTGAAGGGGACAGATGTTTTGAATTTAGCATGGCTTGTTTTATATAACACAGATATTTTCAGAAGATGACCCTAAGAGAACCACTAAAGGATTTAAAAGCATTTAAAGGATGTGCAACATCCTTAATCCTGACTTTTTGGAATTAAAATTGCAGTAAGCAACTTCTGAAGGTGATTTCCTGTAAATTTTTAGAGGGATATAGGAGGATGAAGATTTTTTACTTAATGTTTGTATAAAGCCAATCTTATGCTCCTAGTGAGTGAAGACCTGTCCTTCCAACATCCACTATGCACCTTAAAGCTTCAGGTGCCAACTCCTCCATCTGGATTTTTAAAAAGAGAGAGCACAGTAACAGTATGCAGAACCTGTTCGATTTGTGTCCCAAACAGAGCACAGACATCTTGTACGTATATTACTAACAGCGACCCTTCTTTAAATTTACATAATACTTCATAGTTTTACAAAGTACTTGTACCTCCCTCATCTAATTGGATAGGTTAATTCATAGCCACCCTGGGCAATGCTCAAACTAGCTGCGGGGCTTGAACTTCAGTGCTCTTTCCACTGGCCCTATGCCTTGTGGTCTTCACACCCCAGGGGAAGCTGCAAGACTGCTCACTATGGCTCTGGTTGCCTTCTGTCTGCCTGTGTGAAGCCTCAGTTCTGCCAACTCCATCTACCAGGAGCTGGGCAGGCGCGGGACTGGTGTCTGTTTCCTGAGCCTCAAACAGCTTTGCTGGGAGACCTGACATTGTTCAGTTTCCTGGAGTCTACTTAGTTCCATTAGTCCAAGGAAACCTGGAAATGAGTCCTTTCTTCAGTGTTGTTGTTGTTTTTCCTATTGATTTTAGAAAGAGAGAGAGAGAGATAGAGAGAGAAGCATCAACTCATTCTTCCACTTAGTTTCATTTAGTTCCATTGTTTGCTTCTTGTTCGAACCCATGACCTCAGCATGCCAGAACGATGCTCTATCCACTGAACCACCTCTCCAGGGCCACATATTAGTTTTTAATGCTATTGTATGGATTTGTAAGCGTAAAAATATCTGTGCTATGCAGCTTCATGGGCTATCTGTAAGGAAGAGCGTCTCAGTCTTTGCTCACCATTCTGTCTTCTAGGAATACTGGCCTTATATTCTGGACTGAAACCTACTATGATTCGCGCGTTCCCTGCCAATGGGGCACTATTTTTGGCCTATGAATACAGCAGGAAGTTGATGATGAGCCAGTTTGAAGCGGACTGAAGTGTTCTGGCGAGCCCAGGTCCAAGTCCTAGTGTTTGAGGACGATCGTTCATCTCAGGGCTTCATGGAGTACAAGACCAATGGAGAATTATTTTTATTTCAGAGCTTTTTCTTGTCTTCCATTCTTTCACCCCAAATCCTAAACTTTATGGAAGGACCTCTATTATATATTATTTAATTTCTGCCCAATAATTGTATTGAAATATAATAGTTGCTGCTCTTGTCCTCAGTCGGACATACAGGGTGAGCCTCTGGCCCTCGGTACCTAATCAGAAAAAGTTAAATATAGTTAGATCAGGGATTTTGCATAAACCTGTATGTAGACATGTGGTTTCGATGGTTATGTGTTGTGAATGAAGCACAATATTATTCTGTGTTTCAGATCACACCAGAAAAACAGAGGTAACTATATTTTGTGAAGATGATTATAGATGATTACTTAACCCCTCCTAGATATAGGGTCTCTTTTAAAGTCAGCTTAACACATGAAGTATACCAAGTGAAAACCAAAATACCCATCTAGATTTTAAAGAGAATATACCTGTATGCTGATGTGTATACAGGTATTCCATGTTTCTGATTTAAGTTTCAGGGTGGGCATCTTGGATTTTTCCAAGATGCTCTACTGTTAAAATACAAGTACCATTCATTTTTTGGGTGGGATCATTTTATACTTTCTGACATATTGTTGGGTGTGGCCAAAGTATCAGGCCCTTGGGAAGCTGTGTGGCATTCACCTGTGCCAACTTCCATTATTCTCTCCCAAAGAGCTTCCTCTCGGCTGGTCGAGGAAGGGTCTGGGGACCACGCTGTGCTACTACACTTTGTGAGGATCTCGTGGTCGACAACAGCCCTTACCTCTGTCTCTGGGTCTTGGCCTGGGTGGGATTCCAGAGTCCTCTTTGGACAACCTCTCAATTGCAAATCCATCCAGGGAGCAGAGTGCCAGGGCCATAGAAGCCCTATTCCCTGTCTGGCGGCTGAGGGCCAGTGCTTGCGCTGGAGCGCTCTCCTCAGCTCTAGACAGAAGGCAGTGTTTGCGCTCCGCCGTGAGTCGTGTCAGGGCTGCCCCCTGACCCAGTTTTTCCTGGGGTCCATAACTCCATCATGCTTCTTTCATGTTGCAGCCTCATATTTGGGTACTGGCTGTCTTTGAATTTTAATGACGGTATATGGGGTGTGACTTTATAAAGCAATGAAACAAGGAAAACCATTTTTATTAAGCTATGCCCTGTGCAGGCATCTGACTGCCACAGACTTGGGGATGGCTGCTGTTCTTTGGCCGTCTGAGTGGTACTTCATTTGAATGGGCTAGAAATGAGCAAACAGTGGGACTGACTTCCTGTAGGAAGCGAACAGGATCCGAGTCCACAGGACCCTGCCTGGTGCCCGTCAGGGTATCTCACCCTGTTGACAGTCGACCTCACATGTCCTCCTTTAATGGTTTAATAAAATATCTTCAATAGAAACAGTCTGAGGCAAGTAAGAGTGGGAGTAAGGAATGGAAAGTCAGAGGAATTTATTTTTCATTCTATTTAAATCATGGTTCAGTATCGGGGTATAATTTGTGCCATTTCAGATCTGTATGTGCTCCAGACAAAAATATGGCAACTTGAAATACTGTGTTTAGAGAAATTCTAGTGTTCTATATCATTAAATTATTTGCCTAATATTTGAATATATGAGTTCTTTATATACACTGTTATTATGAAACTTGGCTCACTAGAATCACTATCTCCTCCCACCGGGCTGTGGATGTGATATGTCTGATTTGGCAGGATGCCAATTCTTTTGTTAAAAAAGAGTTAAACTTCTTGCTATTAAGTTTTGGATAATTCTATTCCAGGTTATTGAATTCTGTTTAAGAAAACTAGTAGAATTCTGATACATTCTGATATAACTTTCTTGTGTTCGAATAATTGTTCACCTTGGGTGGTCAGAAAGCAGCCCCTGGGGGACCCTATGCTATGGCAACAGGAAGAGAACCCCAACTGTGTCTCCTTATTTCAAAAAGCAAGATTCTTAAAAACTGGAGTTTGCCACTATTGAGAAACAGATCTCACTCCTCACTGAGCCAGCGAAGGATTTTCTCCCATCAGTTAAGTCTGCCTGATTGGCACTCTGGATTATTGTGGCATGAATTTTAAAGGAAACAGTACGGCACTGGTTTCTGTAACACAGATTAACGAAATAGTGCAGTCACAGCATGGAAGGAAGTTGACAGCATGTCCTCAAAGAGGCTGCCTGCTGGCACTGACCATGATAGCAGCTCCGGCAGTTCCGAGCTCTACTCCCACCTGTGCCACTTTGACACCCACCAGCCCTTCTCTGATTAAAGTATTGCCCTAGTTCCCCTTTTTTAAAAAAAATACCTACCGTGGCAACCTCCAGGATTTCTGGGCTACCTTCTTGGTGGTTAGTGTGCTGGTTACCACATTGCTTAGTTGGAATGCTCTGCCCCCAAACCCCAAACCCAATCTCCCCCATGCAGACCATTCTGTAGAGTGCAGGGTTTTTCAGGAATGAATATTGTGTGTTTTAGCAGAGGCACTGTTTATTACCCAGTGGACTGTATCAAGTCTAGAATTCAAGTTCTTTCCATGTCCGGAAAGCAGGCAGGGTTTATCGGAACCTGTATCAGTGTTGCGAAAAATGAAGGTGAGTCTGCTCAGTGCACAGATGGAGTATGTGTGTACACAGTGCTTGGGCGTTTCCTGCTGGTCTTGTTGGGGGGTAGCTGACGTATAACTGCCCTGCCTCCCCCCACTATCGCAGGCCCCTTTTCTAGCACTATATATTAACCCATGTTTGTGCATGTTTCCAACCCCCTTTCTTCAGCTTGCTTTTGTTATTCTCAAGAATATTTAAAGTTCTTATTTCTAACCCCTGAGTCAGGTACCTGTCAGGATTCTTGGTTGTGAAAGCCTGGAGGGAATTATTAAAATATGGATGTTGTTGAAGGGGACAGATGTTTTGAATTTAGCATGATTTAGTTGATACCTTTGTTTCCTGATGAATTGAACTTGGTCTAGATTGTTGACAGCCTTGCCAATCAAATGAGGATAATTTCAATAAAGCCAAAATAGAAGTGTTGAAGGACAACTTTGGCCTTAAAGTACAGTGGCAGTTATAGAGAACATATGAGTTTGACCCCAAAGGCAAGGGTGGTAAAGGCAAAAATAAATGAATAGGACTACGTCAAACTAAACAGCTTCGGCACAGCAAAAGGGACCCACAACAAAACAAAAAGGCAACCAATCAAACTAGATAACTCACAAAGCTCAGCAACAAACAAGCAAACAATCTAATTAAAAAATGGGGAGAGGACCTGAACATATACTTCTCCCATGAAGATATATAGACAACAAAGATATATGAGAAGATGCTCATCTTCATTAGCTATTAGAGAAATGTAAATCAAAATTACAGTGAGATACCACCTCACACCTGTTAGATAGGCTGTTATCAACAAAACAATCTCAAGTGCTGGAGAGGCTGTGGAGAAAAGGAACCCTCATCCACTGCTGGTGGGAATGTAAACTGATATGGCCATTATGGAAGAAGGTATGGTGGTTCCTAAAAAAATTAAGAATAGAACTACCATATGACCCAGCGATTCCTCTCCTGGGTATATACCCCCAAAGCTCAAAATCATTGGTACGTAAAGACACATGCAGCCCCATGTTCACCCTATTATTCACAGTGGCCAAGACATGGAAATCAAAGTGTCCCTCAATAGAGGATTGGATAAAGAAGATGTGATGCAGCCTGACCAGGCAGTGGCGCAGTGGCAGGGGTCCCCAAACTTTTTACACAGGGGGCCAGTTCACTGTCCCTCAGACCATTGGAGGGCCGCCACATACAGTGCTCCTCTCACTGACCACCAATGAAAGAGGTGCCCCTTCTGGAAGTGCGGTGGGGGCTGGATAAATGGCCTCAGGGGGCCGCAGTTTGGGGACACCTGGAGAGCATTGGCCTGGGACGTAGAGGACCCAGGTTCAAAACCCCAAGGTCGCTGGCTTGAGTGCAGGGTCACTGGCTTGAGCATGGGATCATAGATATGATGACCCCATGGTCACTGGCTTGAGCCCAAAGGTTGCTGGCTTGAAGCCCAAGGTTGCTGGCTTGAGCAAGGGGTCACTCGCTCTTCTGTAGCCCCCCAGTATATGAGAAAGCAATCAATGAACAACTAAAGTGCCGCAACAAAGACCTGATGCTGCTCATCTCTCCCTTCCTGTCTGTCCCTCTCTCTGTCGAAGAAGGAGGAGGAGGAGGAGGAGGAGGAGGAGGAAGAGGAGGAGGAGGAGGAGAAGATGTGGTACATATATACAATAGAATACTACTCAGTCATAAGAAATGATGCAATATTGCCATTTATAACAACGTGGATGGACCTTGAGAACATTATACTAAGTGAAATAAGAAAATCAGAAAGAGTGAAGAACTATATGATTTTACACATAAGTGGGATAAAACTGGGACTCGTGGACATAGATAAAAGTGAAATAGTTATCAGGGAGCAGGTGTACGTGGGGAGGGGAATAAAGTGGGACAAATAAATGGTAATGGAAAATGATTTGACTTTGGGCCTGACCTGTGGCAGCACAGTGGATGGAGCATCAACCTGGAATGCTGAGATCGCCGGTTTGAAATCCTGGGCTTGCGTGATCAAGGTACATGCAACAAGCAATCAGTGAACAACTAAAATAAAGCAACTATGAGCGCAACTATGAGCTGATATTTCTTGTTCCCCCTGCCTCTGCCTTCTCTCTGTAAAATCAATTAGAGCATCAACCTGGAATGCTGAGATCGCCGGTTTGAAATCCTGGGCTTGCATGATCAAGGTACATGCAACAAGCAATCAGTGAACAACTAAAATAAAGCAACTATGAGCTGATATTTCTTGTTCCCCCTGCCTCTGCCTTCTCTCTGTAAAATCAATTAATTAAAAGAAAAAGTGATTTGACTTTGGGTGATGGGCACACAATGCAATAAACTTACCTGAAACCTATGTACTCTTATTGATCAATGTCACTCCATTAAATTTAATCCCTAAAACAAAAAATAAAAGGTACAGTGGCAGTGAAGGTACTTATAATAAAACCATACCTGGTACCAAAGAGAAAATGATTCCCCATGAACACAGGACCAAGTGGTGCTTATAATGAAAAGGTGACCTTCCTTCACAGAGTTCCCCAAGCTTAAATGAAGTCAGTCCTTAGTGGGGGTGGTGGATTTTATTTTATTATTTTTATTAAGTGAGAGGAGGGGAGGCAGAGACAGACTCCCACTTGTGCCCTGACCAGGATCCACCTGGCAAGCCTCCAGGGGGTGATGCTCTGCCCATCTGCAGCATTGCTCTATTGCTTAGCAACCAAGCTATTTGTAGCATCTGAGGCGAGGCCACAGAGCCATCATCAGCACCCACGGCCAACTTGCTCCAATTGAGCCATGACTGTGGGAGGGGAAGGGAAAGAGAGCGAGAGAGAGAGGGAGAGAGAGAGAAATGAAGGGGGTGGGGTAGAGAAGCAGATGATCACTTCTCCTGTGTACCCTGACCAGGAATCGAACCTGGGACATCAACACACCTGGCTGACACTCTACCATTGATCCAACTGGCCAGGGCCAGGTGAATTTTAAAATAATCTAAATCCCCAGGAAAATACTTCCTTTGACTTCACTTGTGATGTTACACAAAAACAGAAGTTCCTGAAGATTCTTTATTTTTCACATTTATAAGATCCTGCGCTCCCCAATGTCTGGGTGTGTGACTAAAGGAAGCTTGTCATGCCCGTGCAGTGCTAGGAGAGTAAAGGAAACAACTTGTGTTGGGGTGGGGGCTTCTCCCTTACTCTCCAACTTTTCTGGCTTGAAAGCAGTCTTTGTTGCCAACCTGTTATTTGTTAGATTGTGAATCAAATGGAAGAAGAAAATAGAAGTTACCATTCTTCTGAAATTGCAAATGTAAAACAAAGCAGGGAATAAATACTTGTCCAAAAATATATAAGTAAATGAAACAAACCAACACTATTGGGGAATCACAATTCTTAAATACCTCAATTATTTTGATAGAGTTTTCTTTAAAGTTTTTTTAAAGTGATAACTAATGTTCCCATGTACCGTGTCCAAATTTCTCAATACAGTTAAAAACTGTGTGAAGTATAATCCTTCAAAAAGGAAAAAGAAATCACCATTGACATTTTCCCTTCTATTAATATATATTTAATAGATTTTTCAAGAACATATGTACATATATGTAAATATAAGTATACCAGTAAGGGAATAGGTCTTGAAGATATAAATATGAAGCAGGGATTGGGAAGAATATGATTCCATCCTAAAGGGGGAGCTACACTTGATCAGATACCAGCTACAACTTCATCAAAATATATTTCAACTGCAAAATCTGGACGATAAATTTTCCATGTTTTTGCTTTATGAGGATTATCCAGTTTATCTCTTGAAAGATAAAGCCTAGAATAGAAAAAAAAAATTACATTTTAGGGCTTACAAAAAAGCCGTTCAGTAGGGCACACTTGTTAAAAGTTTCTAAAAGGATTTCCTGGCCACGACTAGTCTCCGCCCCCTTTCCTGTGTTTCAGCATTCCAGGAGCCGGGGCTCCCACTTTCCTAGTGAGATGCAAAAATCTTAATTTCAGTAACAACATGTTACTTTTAAATTGCCCTTTATGGAATTAAAGACATCTGGGTTTAATAAAGTAAGTTTCTATATGTGACAGAAGTCAGCCAGAGAGACTATATATGTGATAAACCAGTAATAAAATAGTGTCTTCTAAATCAGTGGTTTTCAACCTTTTTACACTTGGGGACCAGTGAAAATAGGAGGATTATTTCAGGGACCGCTAAGGCAGAAATCGCCCTGAGCATAAGCGAATTCAGCTAAGACCACTGGGACTGTCATCTTCATACAACTTCAGGGTGGTTAACTCCTTCGCACCAGTGCGAGGACCAACCAGCACCAGTCCTCGGACCAGCAGTTGAAAAACACTGTTATAAATGATGAAGTTGGCATTTTCATGTGATTAAAAATCTAACGAAAACTATCAATTCATACCACATGCAATCACAGACACTTCAAACTAATAAACTGTTTTTAACTAATAAAAACAGCTCTACCAAGTAGTATGGAAATTTGAATGTTGAAGAAATCTTTAGAAACGTGTAAAAGTGAGAAGGAGAGTGATCTAACTTTTGCCTCGCCAAAGGAAAAAATTTAGTTAGAACCACTTCTGAGAAGTAGCACTCAATGAGTCTCCATCCAAATGTCTATTTGAGGGACTTTGCTCTGTCATGAGTCAAAGTTTATTGTTTGTATACATCCGGGTAAGAAAACTGGTAAGAAATTCTTAATCAATCCCAAGTTTACTCTTTCAAAATCCATTAAATGTGTATTATATGTGTGTAGGTTATATGTTCAACTTACCATTGCCTTACTGGACTTGAGGTAAGATTAGATGCAGTTCAGATTTGAAGAATGGGTTAGGATTTATGTAACGAAAACTATCAATTCATACCACATGCAATCACAGACACTTCAAAACTCGCCTACAGTGTGTGTGTGTGTGTGTGTGTGTGTGTGTGTGTGTGTTTTGTATTTTTCTTAAGTGAGAAGCGGGGAGGTAGAGAGACAGACTCCCGCATGCACCCGATGGGATCCACCTAGCAAGCCCACTAGAGGGCAATGCCCTGCCCATGCAGGACATTGCTTCATTGTAATGGGAGCCATTCTAGCGCCTGAGGTGGAGGCCATGGAACCATCCTCAGCACCTGGGCCAACTTTGCTCCAATGGAGCCTTGGCTGCGGGAGTGGAAGAGAGAGATAGAGAGAAAGCAGAGGGGAAGGGTGGTGAAGCAGATGGGAACCTCTCCTGTGTGCCCTGGCTGGTAATTGAACCTGGGACACACACATGCTGGGCTGATGTTCTACCACTAAGCTAACTGGCCTGGGACCCTGCACAGTTTTTTTTAATATTAACTTCTTTTGTATTGGGTGGTATGGTGATACTGATAGTCTCAATTTTTCAGCACCGTGGAACAAATATGTAAAGTGGAGAACTTCTAAACTCAGGAATCTGAGTTTCCAGATATGGCAGAAGGTCCTTTGGAATAATAACCTTCAAATCAATTAATACTTACCTTTTTAAAAGTGGTTCCCAATTTAGTTATAAGTAATCATTTTTGAATGGGAGACTATTTATGAGGGTTTTTTTTAATTATAAGGGGAAGTTTATTTAGAAAGTTACAGAAATAGTAGAAAGGCCCTTTGAGCTAAGGAGAAAAGGGGAGAGAAATATGCACTGAGGGATGACAGAGGGAGGGGAGCCGGTGTGCTCCAGAAGAAAGAGTGTGCTACTGATGATTTTTAAGTTGTCTTTATGGATACTTACCATGTCTTATTACTTTTGCCCTAGATGTATATGTCTCAGTCAGCTCTTAAACTAGCTGAAGCGCTCTCAGATCATGCTTTAGTTTGGCACAGAATTTGTAGTGGTCAATCATCAGTAGATCAACACACACTGAGGACCTGTCATATTCAAGGTACTGAGCAGCCTCAAACTTCCCTGGGAGGCCTTTCTTACCACACTCAGCATCTGATTACAATACATCTTAATTTATAACACAGTCATATGGCATAGACCTTAGGGATAATGCAATAGTTGGTCTCAAGAAGAACCATATTTTTAATATAACCAGATTAAGATAAGTATGTGAATGAAGAATGAAGAATGGTGACTTAAGGATTTTTTGGTTTCTGTAAATTGAGCTTACACCTTACACAGACATTGGAGATAGGCTGTCTCTACTGGGTTATATCATAAACCATACCTGTTATTTTGTATAAAAGATGTGTGGAACCAAAAGAAAAATGGACAGTTGTCATAGTATTTAGGAAGACCCTAAAAATACATGGTTAAAAAAAAGGGTTATTTTTTCACAATAAAATTGATACCAAGAACTAATCATTCTAAAGGGATTAAAATCCCTTCCTTCATTTATAATTTATCAAACAACTATAGCCATTGAATGTGCAGCACTGTAGTCTATAACATTACACTAAGGACACAAAGAAAAGGCTTTAATTGATTGCTGTTTCTATCAAAATTTTCAAGGAAATGTATTTTTTCCTATGATGGTTATTTATAAATTTTAATCTGGTTTAGATAGTGCTAAACAGAATCTGCTAAGGACCTATGTGTATTAATGCACAAATACATCATCCATTTCTACAAGGAGCTTCTATTATATAACTAACTGTCTATTGATGATGGTGGAAATACCTAAAGTTTTTGAAAGTGATTTCATTTCACAGCCCTTGAAAATCATAAAGGCCAGATACTACCAGCATCCTCTGGGCCAGTGCCCTTATCAGTGCATAGAGGCCAATGATAGAGAGAGAGCTCAGACTGGCTCCATTATTCAAGGGATAACTATCCAATATGGGGACTGCACAGGTCACTTGCTTCAACACATTTACCAACACAATACTTAGTAGATTCTTCCCCCAAAGGGAGTAGGCAGGTGCTAAAGGAGGGCCCAGGCATAAGTTTGAAAGTGATGGACATACTTTCTTATTGGACGTTTTGGTTTATGATTCAGTAAGAAAATGAACTGAAACTATTGAGAGTTAGAAATGTGTTAAATACAGAGTAATGCCCACACGTAACATTTTATGACTGGTCGATATAAATTATACTCGTGATACTCAGTAATGACAACAGCAGACATTCTTATTTTTCATAAAGTATTAGATTTTCTCATAAAGTATTAGATTAAAAATACCATTTATAATGTAGTATATATCAATTCAAAGGAAAGTAAAATTTTCACATTGAAGTATTTTATACGTCATAGGGAACCATGTGTTTTAAAGAGATAAAAAAATGTGATCACTGCTATGCAGTAAAACATACCTTTGTCTTTTTTTATATCTTAGTTTTTGTATTATTCATGTGAAAATCAATACATGAAAACTGTGTAGAATTTAGAAAAAACAAATGAGCAAAAGTGTTCAATTACATATGTTCTTTTTTCTAAAAAAAAAGTTATGGATCTGACTTGTGTTTGTCTTCCTCCCTGGCTAAGCGTTGACATCTCTCGTTTCCCTCGTTGGAATATGAGGCAAAGGAAACTCCGAACCAGAATCATTCAACAGGCTAGACAGGAATAACAGTAGGTTGTTTCCTGGGTACTCACCGAGGAAGACAGGAACCGCACCTTCACATCATCACAGAGAAGAGGACAGTTGCTTAGATTAATTATTACACTGTCTCTTTCGATATCATGAACTATCTGTGAATAAACACATGGAATTCAGATAATGAGACAATGAGATAGCTGATAACGAAATAACTATAACAGTCAAGTTCATGTTTACTCTTTGCCAAGTACTCTCGGTCTCATAGCCCTATCGCGACCTGTATAAACAACTGTTAATCATTTCTATAAATGTGATACTGTTGTCTACATTTCTTTTTTTTATTAAATTTTTAAATTTAGTGTGTTAACATGGATTCAAGTGTCCCACTCAATATGGATTCAAGTGTCCCCTCACCCCCAAACTACATGCCCCCCATGACACCCTCCGCCCCTTAACTCCCTCCATCCCTTCTCTCTGGGATTTGCTGTCCTGTTATCTGTATCCCTGTGTTATGTATATATAATTTCACTAGTCCCTTCACCTTCTCTGATCTCATCCCCTCACCCCTTTTTTCTCTGACAGCTGTCCCTCTGCTCCCTGTGACCCTGCCTCTCTGCCTCTGTTCTGTTCCCAGTTCACCTTGTTCATTTAGATTCCACATATGAGTGACATAATACAATATTTTTCTTTCTCTGCCTGGCTTATTTCACTTAGTATAATAATCTCTAGGTCCATCCACACCATCATAAAAGGTAAGTTTTCTTCTTTTTCACAGCTGCGTAGTATTCCGCTGTGTTATGAACCACAGCTTTTTTATCCACTCGTCCTCTGGTGGACACTTGGGCTGTTTACAGATCTTGCTATTGTAAACAATGCTGCAATAAAGATGGGGGTGTATATCTTTTTTGAATCAGTGTTTTGGGATTCTTAGGATATATTCCTAATAGTGGGATAGCTGGATCAAAAGGCAGTTCCATTTTTTAATTTTTGAGGAAATGCCATACTGTTTTCCACAGTGGCTGTACAAGTCTGCATTCCCACCAGCAGTGCAGGAGGGTTCCCTTTTCTCCACATCCTCGCCAGCACTTATTTTATGTTGTTGATTTAATGAGCACCATTCTGACAGGTGTGAAGTGGTATCTCATTGTGGTTTTAATTTGCATTTCTCTGATGATTAGTGATATTGAACATTTTTTTCATGTCCCTATTGGCCACCTATATGTCCTCTTTGGATAAGTATATATTCAGGTCCTTTGCAAGTTTTTTAATTGGATTGTTTACCTTCCTGGTGTTGAGTTTTAGAAGTTCTTTATAAATTTTGGTTATTAACCCCTTATCAGATGTATTGGCAAACATGTTCTTCCATTATGTGGGTTGTCGTTTTATTTTTTTAATGGTGTCCTTTGCTATGCAAAAGCTTTTTAGTTTGATATAGTCCCAATTGTTTATTTTGTCCTTTATTTTACTTGCACATGGAGATATATCAGCAAAGATATTGCTGCGAGAGATATTGGAGGGTTTACTGCCTATGTTTTCTTCCAAGACTTTTATGGTTTTGTGACTTACATTTAAGTCTTTTATCCATTTTGAGTTTAGTTTTGTGAATATTTTAAGTTCGTGGTCTAGTTTTATTTTTTTGCAAGTACCTATCTAATTTTCCCAACACCATTTATTAAAGAGACTGTCTTTACTCCATTGTAGACTCTTAACTCCTTTGTCAAATATCAATTGACCATAAAGTCGATAGTTTATTTCTGGGTTCTCTGTTCTGTTCTATTGATATGTATGCCTGTTCTTCTGCCATACCAAGCTATTTTGAGTACAATGGCCTTGTAGTATAATAACTTTATATCAGGAAGTGTGATACTTCCCACTTTATTCTTCATTTTCAAGATTGCTGAGGCTATTTGTGTTCTTTTTTGGTTCATATAAATTTTTGGAATATTTGTTCTATATCTGTGGAGTATGCCATTGGTATTTTAATAGAAATTGCATTAAATATATAGATTACTTTGGGTAGTATAGACTTTTTTTAAAAAGATTTTATTTATTCATTATAGAGAGGGGAGAGAGAGAGAGAGAGAAGGGGGAGTCGCAGGAAGCATCAACTCCCAAATGTGCCTTGACCAGGCAAGCCCAGGGTTTTGAACTGGCAACCTCAGCATTTCCAGGTTGACGCTTTATCCACTGCACCACCACAGGTCAGGCATAGATGTTTCAATGATGTTTATTCTTCCTATCCATGAATATGGTATATACTTCCACTTGTTTGTATCTTGATTTCTTTTTTCTACATTTCTTAACAGGCCAATGTGTTTGAGCATTATGGTGGAGCACTGTTAAAAAGCAAAGTATTTAATTTTCTATCAGAGTTTCACCAAGTAAACATTACTGTCAAGTGTGTGCATCATCTGATTTTCATATGTTGAGAATACACTATGAAGCTCAATTTTAAAGCTGGCATTCACATTCAAAAAAAGCAATGCATAACTGGTCCTGTTTTTTGTCAAAAATGTTATTTTTGGATGACATTACACATAGGCCTTGTCCATAGGAGCCTGAAAGATGAAGTGACCAAATAGCCCAAGTTTCTGGAATGAACAACTTGAAGCTATACTAAGTGCTTCTTTGTTACTGATTCACCCTTGTGTATCAGTGCTACCCCAATGAGAAAGGTCTATGCTAGGCGCTGTGAAAAATACAAAAGAAGGTGAAGACTTGGTTGGTAATTCATGGAGCTATACACTTAAGGAATGAGAGTAGAGCCCTGGCCAGTGAGCTCAGTCAGTTAAGAGCGTGGTCCCAAATTGACAAGGTTGTGGGTTCTATCCACGGTCAGGGCATTGAACAATGGGAAGCAACCAAAGAATGTATGACTGAGTGGGAGTGGAACAACAGATGGATACTTCCCTTCCCCCTCCCCTCTCTCTCTCTTCCTCTGTCTCTAAAAAGAAAAATTAAGCCCTGGCTGGATAGGTCAGTCAGTTGGAGCATCTCCCAGAGTGTGGAAGTTGCTGGTTTGATTCCCTGGTTAGGGCACATACAGGAGCAGCTCAATGTTCCTGCCTCTCAAAAAAAAAAAAAAAAATGTAAAATGGCACATAATTATGTGTGAAGCTGTATTATGAAGACTGAGTATGTTTCATAGAGGTTAACAGGAGGTGTAGAATGAGAAAGCTTCACTGAAGAGGCAGAAATTGAGTTGCACATGAAAGGACTGTATAAATCAGTATTTCCAACTGCCAGTCTATGGACTGGTCCACCAGGAAATCCGTGCCAGTCTGTGAAGGAGGTAACCACCCTGATGTATGAAGATTATAGACCCAATGATCTTAGTTGAATTTGCTTATACTCAGGGTGATTTCTGCCTTAGCAGTCTTCAAAATAGTTCTCATATTTTCACCAGTCCCCAAGTATAAATAGTTTGAAAACCACTGTTATAAATCAATGGGAGTTCTGAACAAAGAATCCAGTTCAAACAGGGGGCTGGGGGGGGGGGGGGGGTGGGGGGAAGAGGAAGAAAGACCAGCGAACACATGAAGCAGAAATTAGAAGGTTCTGTTCCAAGGGCTATGGGGTCCCAGTCTGCTTGGAAGGGAGTCTGAAGGTCAAGTTACTGATGGAAATGAACTCAGGTATCATAGGGCTACATCTTGAGAAATCAAGAGCCAGGCAAATAAGAATAAAGTTTTTGAAGAGTATGGCAGGGTATTTCCTATGGGACAAGGTGGCCTGATAATTATTTTAGGTAACATTTATTGTACTTAGTAATTTATAGCTTACAAGGAAACTTTGCATATATTACCCAATTCTACTCTTATAATACTTGAAATGTTACCTTTATTTTACAGATAAGAATCTTGAGAGAAAGATATTAACTGTCTTTGACTATGGGTGTACAGTGTATCTTCTGCTCTATCTACATCTTTTCCTAATGAGAGCAGTATTCATGATGCATATTGTAGGACTCTGTATGCTGCATTGTATAAGGAGGAAAACCAAGATAAGGAGACGATTGTGGAAGTCTAGGTATGAGCAAATAGGTCCTGGACTAGGTAGCAGCAATAGGAACAGAGAGAAAGGGAGTGAAGAAAGCTTTCCAAGGTAAAATCAGCAGAATTTAGGAGGCCAAGACGAAAAGACTATCAAATGTAACACCAAATGTGGGGGGTCCCAGTGAGAGAATGTAGGTGTCATTTACAGAGGCAAAAGAAAAGCTCATTTGAATAATATTGATTGATTAGGTTTTTTCTTTTTATTGAATTTATTGGGGTGACTGGTTAACAAGATTATACAGATGTCAGGTGCACAATTCTAGAATGCATCATCTGTACACTGTATTGTGTGTCCACCACCCCATCTCTGTCCATCACCATGTACCCCCTATACCCTCCTCTACCTTCCCCCACCTGTTCACCACACTGTTGTCCATGTCCATGAGTTTTTTCTCTTTCATTTTCCTTTTTTGCTCAATCCCTCCACCCCACCCTCCACCCCCAGCCCTTATCTCTGACAGCGGTCAGCCTGCTCACTTCTCTATATGTTTGTCTCTGTTCTGCTTGTTAGTTCATTTTGTCCATTAGGTTCCGCATATGAGTGAAACATGGTATTTGGTACTTTCTCTAACTGGCTTATTTCACTTAGCTTAATGCTTTTCATGTCTATCCACGCTGTTGCAAAGCTTAAGATTTTCTTTTTTCTGCAGAGAAGTAGTATTCCATTGTGTAAATGTGCCATAGCTTTTTTTTATCTACTCATCTACTGATGGCACTTTGCTTCCAAATCTTTGCTATTGTAAATAACACTGCAGTGAACATAAGGGCGCATATATTCTTTCAAATTCGTGTTTTGGGTTTCTTCGCATAAATTCCCAGAAGTGGAATTGTTAGGTGATGATGCAGTTCCATTTTTAACATTTTGAGGTAACTCCTCACTACCTTCCACAGTGGCTGCATTGATCTGCATTCCCATCAATAGTGCACAAGGGTGCCCTTCCCTCTGCTTCCTTGCCAATACTTGTTTGTTGATTTATTGATGATAGCCATTCTAACAGGTGTGAGGTGATTTTGGTTTTAATTTGCATTTCTCTGATAACTAGTGACTGAGCATCTTTTCATGTCTATTGACCATCTGTATGTCCTCTTTAAAGACTTGTCTATTCAGGCCCTTTGTCCACTTTTTTATTGTAATGTTTGTTTTTTTGATGTTGAGTTTTATCAGTTCTTTATACATTTTGGATATTAACTCCATATAGATGTATCATTGGTGAATATGTTCTCCCATTCAATGGGTTGTCTTTTCATTTTGTTGATGGTTTCCTTTACGGTGCAAATAACTTTTTAGTTGATGTAGTCCCATTTGTTTATTTTTTCTTTTGTTTCCCCTGCCCGAGGAGATGAATATGATGAATGTGTTTGAATTTAGGAGCAGAGACTATCTATGTTGTAGCTCTACGTCTACCGCACATTTATGAGTGGGTGCTCATAAATGTGCTGAGTGAATAAAAAAAAACAATTATAGTTTAAAGCAGAGGAATGGATGAGTGGAACCAAGGAAGAGTATGTGCAGAGGTAAGAACAGAAAGCCAAGAATCAGGCCTTGGTGAGTGCCCTCAGTTGGGGAGGGGCAAAGAAGGGAAAGAAAGGGTGTTGGAGAGGTGATATGAGAACTAGAGACAAGCCTGAGATAGTTTTAAAAGTTTATATTTCCTAGACCCACAAAGGAAGCTTTCTTATTGTTTCAGAAAGTGTCTGTAGTCTTAGGTGTTTCTTCAATATTTAAGAAAACACTGATAACCCAGTCTCATTGCTTTGGGGTCTTTTGCAATGTCATTTTCTTTTCTCATAGTAGAGCATCTGAGTTAGAATCATTTTAAGCATTGCTAAGTCTAAAGATTCCTAGGTCTCATTCCAGATATCCTAAACCATACTTATGGGGTGCAACCTAGAAATTGGTATCTTTATAAGCTCCTAGGTCATTGTTATGCATATTAAACTTTCAGAATTAGTGTCATATAATAAAATTGACTGAGAAGAAAAGATATGGCTAAAAATGACCAGACACATGAATTTAAAACTCTCATGGGTCCATGGAACAGGTGTGGCATGTAGAAAAGTGAAAACCAAAGCATCACTCTGAACTGAAAGTAAGTGTGTCCGTAAAGTCATGGTGCACTTTTGACTGGTCACAGGAAAGCAACAAAAGATGATAGAAATGTGAAATCTGCACCAAATAAAAGGAAAACTCTCCCAGTTTCATACCTATTCAGTGCAGTTCGATGTGGGCTCATGCACAGATTTTTTAGGGCTCCTTAGGTAGCTATTCCGTATAGCCTCTACAGACTCGTCACTGACTGATGGCCTTACCAGAACGGGGTTTCTCCACCAAATTGCCTGTTTCCTTCAACTGCTTATCTCACTGAGTAATGTTATTCCTATGTAGTGGCGCTTCGTTATAAACGCACTGATATTCATGTTGCACTTTGGTCATGGATTCAAACTTAGCGAGCCACAGAACACACTGAACTTTCCTCTGTACTGTCCACATCTCGACTGGCATGGCCATGGGCTGCTCCGCTGTATACACGGTGTTACATCATCATCTGTGCATGCGCACATGCTGCCACATTATCCTACAGAAACTGGGAGGGTTTTTCTTTTATTTGGTGCAGATTTCACATTTCTATTGTCTTTTGCTGCTTTCCTGTGACCGGTCAAAAGTGCACCATGACTTTACAGACACACTGTATATTCTGGAAAATGCTATGAAAACACTATTTTGAACAATGAGTTTAATTTAGCTCTGACTTGCATTCAAACCAAGGGACACCGAGTTGGATAGTTACCAGAAAAGCAACATGGCCTCTCTGTGGTGAGGGTTTGGGGAAGTCAACAAGCTGATTTGACATTGAACTTTAAAATAATGCTTTTTCACATGCTTTCCCTTACCCTACAGTTTTCAGAAGCAGAACAGAAAAAGACAATCTTTTGGTCTCTTATTATTTGTACTTCTAGATCATTTCCGTTGCCTTTTCCAACACCTGAATGAAAAAAAAAAAGAGTAAAGATCAAAATGTCTTACTTCTAACATTATGAATTAAAAAGAGAAGATATCCCAGCTAACAGTGTACAGTCGTCCCTCGCCATACCTTGGTTCACTTTTCACGGTTTCACTGTATCGTGGATTTTTAAATCATATTTATCTAATTTTGTATTGTGGATTTTTTGCAATATCACAGGATTTTGCGGTGTATAGGTATTGTTATATATTTATAATTTTTAATTATTTTTGTGGTAAAATAAGCATTTTCTAGCCTTAAAGATCGAAAACCGTATAAAAATATAAAAATATTTATTAAACATATTAAAAGTATATTAAACCAAAATAAAGCCTTAAAATATATATAAATAATAAAATAAATATAAGGTCGGTACTTTGTAGATTTCGCCTATTGCATGGCGTTCTGGAACCTAGCCCCTGTGAAAGACGAGAGACCACTGTATTAATATTGAATCATTTGGGTTTGCTTGAATTTTTTCTTTGAAAGACAAGGCTTCAAGCCCATTCTGTCTCTTAAAGCAAACTTGATGAGGCTGGAGGAAAGAAAAAAAAAGAATTATAGTTCAGTTTCTAAGCTTCACCTTTCTAGGAAAAAGAAATTTTGGAAAGTGACTTACAACTTTTCTTGCTAATGTGTTGCTTTCTTCAAACTTCAAATCATGATGTTTTATAGTAACAGTCTAAATTCCTCTTTCCCTAGCTCCCAGAGAGCAGTTTCTGTAAAAGTATAGGATACTCAAACATTTTTGTGGTGTTCATTCAGTAAATAGTTACAGACAAATAGACAAATGGTTTCTTGTCCTTTTTTTTTTTTTTTTTTTTTTTTTTTTTTGAGAGAGAGAGTGGGAAAGAGAGAGATAGAGAGGGACAGACACACAGGAAGGGAGAGAGATGAGAAGCATCAACTCATAGTTGAGGCACCTTAGTTGTTTGTCGATTGCTTTCTCATATGTGCCTTGACTGGGGGGCTACAGCAGAATGAGTGACCCTTTGTTCAAGCCAGTGACCTTGGGCTCAAGCCAGTGACCTTGGGTTCAAGCCAGCAACCATGGGGTCATGTCCATGATCCCATGCTCAAGCCAGTGACCTCACCCTCAAGCCAGATGAGCCCACGCTTAAGCTGGCAACCTTGGGGTTCTGAACCTGGGTCCTCAGCATCCCAGGTGAGGCCCTATCCACTGTGCCCCCACCTGGGTAGGCTCTTGTTCCTTTTTTCAATTCAAATGATCCACTTCTTTTTAGCATTCTCTCAAAGGGCTAGTTTCTCAAGCCTCAAGTTAATTTTTATTGCCTTCCTCTCAACCCCGCATACTTCAGCTAAATATCACAGAACTGGCCCTGGCCGGTTGACTCAGTGGTAGAGTGTCAGCCTGGCGTGCAGGAGTCCCGGGTTCGATTCCTGACCAGGGCACACAGGAGAAGTGCCCATCTGCTTCTCAACCCCTCCCCCTCTCCTTTTTCTCTGTCTCTCTCTTCCCCTCCCGTAGCCAAGGCTCTATTGGAGCATAGTTGGCCCAGGTGCTGAGGATGGCTCTGTGGCCTCTGCCTCAGGCACTAGAATGGCTCTGGTTGCAACAGAGCGATGCCCCAGATGGGCAGAGCATCGCCCCCTGGTGGGCATGCCGGGTGGATCCCGGTCAGGCGCGTGCAGGAGTCTGTCTGACTGCCTCCCTGTTTCCAACTTCAGAAAAATACAAAAAAATAAAAAATAAAAAAATGCACAGAACTAATGGTACAGAACTAAAACAAATAGTCTAATAAAGTTATATATTAATTATTCTTGGTCATTCACTCATATTATATTTTTTTGTTTTCATTTGTTTCTACTAACAAGATTATTAAGCTTGTCATAGGAATCATGGTTTCTTTGCCTCAGTTCCCTCAGTACCATTCTGGCTGCAGAACTACTTTCTCCTGATGTCTATCAGAAATCAGTGAAATATAGAATTCAACGAAGTCAAATACTTGTCATGCGATAAGAAAAGGATATTCACTTACAAGCTTAAATTAATTCCCACACATTTAAATTTTTTTAATTGCATGATTTAAAAATTAAAGGTAAAAAAGACACGAAGTGAAAAGGCTCTGTCTCACTCATCCCACACCTATTTCTTCTCCACTCCCAAATAGATAACTACTGTTATTAATTTCTTGTTTTATTCATATGCCATCAAATATACAGAACCCATCCCAGGTTTTAAAAACACATATGTACACAAATATGAATACATATTTATCTCTCCTGTTTACTGTACAGAAATTGTTGCATACTATAGCACTGTCCTGTACCTTGCATTTTTAAAACACGTCAAAAGTTGTTTAACTCATTTATTAAGAAAGAAACAGTACGATGTTATAGCTAGCTCTAAGTGCAGCACATTTATAGGCAGATAAGGAATGGTGAAATGAATTTACAAATAGACACAAGTGGGTTGAAAATCAGTTGCATTCCACTGGACACTACTAATTTGCCTTTTTTTTTTTTTGTATTTTTCTGAAGTAAGAAGCGGGGGTGGGTGGATGGGTGGGTGAGAGGCAGACAGACAGACTCCTGCATGCGCCTGATCAGGATCCACCCGACATGCCCACCAGGGGGCGATGCTTGCCCCTCTGGGTTATTGCTCTGCTGCAATCAGAGCCATTCTAGCGCCTGGGCCTTTGCTCCAATGGAGCCTTGGCTGTGGGAGGGGAAGAGAGAGATAGAAAGAAAGAAGAGGGGGAAGGGTAGAGAAGCAGATGGGTGCTTCTCCTGTATGCCCTGGCTGGGAATCAAACCTAGAACTTCCAAACACCAGGCCAACACTCTACCACTGAGCCAAATGGCCAGGGCCAATTTGTATTTCTATGTACAAAAATTATGTGCATGATTATCAGTTTTCTACCACTTACAGAATTGTAGAACAGCTCAAAGACGTGACCAGTGGGGTCAACCCAGAAGGGTGCCCTCAACACTGCCTATTTCAAAGTCTTCCACATGTTTCTCTTCCCACCCCCTTTCTGCCGTGGTCATAGCAATCTCAAAGGAGGGATATTCTTATTCCAAAAGAATGCCAATGCCATTAGGTTTGGCCTGAGTATTTTTATGGGTGCAGCAAGAACTTCAACTTACCCTGTAGGTCTTTTTACATTGGCTCTGTAAGCCTAGACCCCCATTACATTGAACAGCTGTGGTGGCCACAACACTCTACCTGGAAGTCTTTGAGTAACTGCAACCTGGACTTGTAAAATCCTCTATTTCCTGTTAGTCTGACAGTAGGAAACCAAACCCATGACCCTCTTCATTTGCTTTCACCCGAGTACTTACAAATGTGGGTGAGCTCTGCTGTTCTCCACTTCTGTGCCTTACATTTTAATTAAACTGTCTCCACAGAGTTTGAATAAAACTCAAAATAGTAAGAGAGAAGTTACAGTGATAGGATATGATAGCAGATTCAGACAGCGAATGAAATTCTGGAACTTATTAAAAACACTTTTAAGCTTAGGATTTAGAGAAACTGTTCCTGTTTTCATTGTTCATATTAGAGAAATGCATTAAAAGTCCATTAGACTAAATGCCCGTTTGCCTGACTGGAATAGTTTAATATGCATAGAATTTTGTATAGACACTGTTATTTCCATTATTAACAAAGAGGCAGAGTATAAATTCAGGTACAACATGGGTTCTCACACTACTAAGTTGGTTTTATATTTGGGCTATATTTCTGATTGGAAGAAACTGCTCCAACAGCCACCTCTGTTGCCTTCCTCACTGCAGAACCAAGCAGTCCAGCTTGATTTGCAGGGGGAGCAAGGTACTGGTGTCCCCTACTTTCTACCACCTGCTGGACAGCCTGCCTCATCCCTGAGGAGGCCTGACAGAGCTGGGATTCCACGAGGCTCCCGTACAACTCTGTCCCTACATAATTCCCATACACCCCGTGACTCTGTCATGATGGTCTTTGTAGAGGAATGCCATCTACAAAGCCTTTTCACAAACAGCTGTTCATATATACAAGTTGTATATAAATCCAAAATAGGCTGTGTTTCATGGGTCTGCCTGAACAGTGCTTATTTAGAAATCTAGACCAAAATTTCCCACCCAGGCAATGCTACTGAGTTGAAATTGTTTTCAGAAGCCAGAAACCTGTGTAATCTGTTTTTGGTAATCTATTAAAATTCTTCACCACCAACAACTGGTGGTGATTTGGGTGTGTGTGTGGGTGTGGGGGGGTGTAAATAAAGTATTTTTTAAAGTATTTTATATTTTGACTACCAATTTTAATTCATTTTCTGACTTTGTAGTTTTATTTATTTTTAAAGGATTCTTTTATTTCTGAAAAATTGAATGAAATGTTAAAAAACAGATGTTTAGATCTAATTTTTATGTGACTCCTCAAAAGGCTGAACACACTAGGCTGTCTGGGTGGATGCCAACTCCCAGGCATCAAAATGCTCCTGAGAAGCCAGCACTCCACCCTCCCGTGGCCCACGGCCTGGCTGCTGTCTCGTGGGCCTGCAAGCTCCGCCCCGAGTCGCCCCTCTGAGGGGAGAATGAGGTACAAACCTAACAGCATCCCTTCCATGCGGACAGGTCCCTGCTTTCCCACTTGCCCTCAGGGTGAGCTGTACAGGGATGCACAGTGGGTGACCGAGAAATATGGACATGAGATTTGAGGCCAGCTTCCTCTCTACACCTCCTATCTTTTCTTTCCCAGAGATGGACGATCGGATGGATTTTCCGGCTTCCCTGGGTGACGAATCTATTAAAATCTTTTGAAGTTTATAAGGACTTTTATTCCTGGTAATAACTGGTAACAGCTAGGGAACTGAAAGAGTCCCGGTTTTTCCCAGTTCTTCCTGTATTTATGTAGATCCAGGTAAAGAAGACCTAAGTGGTGAGCTCTAGAAAGCTTTACTTTGCTGGACAGGCCCAGCCTCTGTCTGCCTCTGACACTATGGTCAGCTCTTTATCTATATACTGATTCCTTTCCTCTGCTGACCACCCAGGGATTTCTTAAGGGCAAAGAAACACTAGCCCGAGTCTGGGTCCAAAGCAATTACTTGGTAGTTATTTGTAAAAAAAAAAAAATTGTGACAATCAAATTCATTAGTAGTTCAGGTATTTAAGCATCTCAATGGAGCTGCTGAAGGTGAAGGAGCTACATACAGGTGGAGGAGGAGGGAAAGGGAGACTGGGGTGCTGAGCAGAGGCGGATTAAGGTCGGCTGAGGCCCTGGGCACAGAAGAAAATATTGGGCCCCTTAAAAAAAGAGAGAGAGACAGAGAAAATAAAAATACATGTTAATCATATGTTTAAGTAAATAAATAATATTTTGTACTATTAATGTTAAAATTGCACATATGAAACCAAACTTGGTATCATTAAAAAAAGTGTCAAGTTGGGGTTTTGCGGGGCACCTCAGAAGTCAGGCCCATGGCGCATGCCCGGTGTGCCCGCCATTAAATCTGCCTCTGGATGAGGGAGGAAAGGTCTCTGAAAGGTGGTGATGTAAGAAAGGGATGTCCCTGCCAAGACAAACTTGGTCTAGAGGTAAGGATGAGCAGGAAGTGGTCTCCAGGACTCACAGGTCCTTCTCTCCTCAGTCAGAGGTTCTACTTTGAAAAGCTCTACCCCCAGATATCAGTGAGAACATGAGAAGAGGGAAGGAGATGGAGCACCCCAGTGTAATGATGGTAAAGAGATGACATCTAAGGGTCAGTATACAGCCACAGCACCACTGGGCTGGTAGCAATCCCGGGCGGGGTTCATGTGTGAGGATATGAAACAAGGCAGCTCCGGGTTTGGGGTTGTCTGTGTGTACAACTATAAGCAAAATTCTCCTAAATTGTAAGAACATTGGCCCCACTACCCAATCTTCCAATAATACATAGAGCACTTACCCTGAATTGAATAAATCACAAATTTTTTTATCGTAAGTAATTTTCTTGGAGGGAGAGTCAAGTTATAGATATTTTTCACGTCTGCAAAATATCCAACATATCTATTCTGAGAAGAAAAAAAAAAGCTTTAAGTGGAGATGAAAAGTCTAAAGTCAACATGTCTGTGTTTTCTTTTCACACAGAATTTAAGGGGAGAAATTAAGTAAGGACACGTTAATTGGTTGCCATTCTGTAACTATGGATTTTTGCGAATGCTGCCCGATGACTGAATAGCTACCTTAGAAAAAAGTGCTCTGGGGAGATAACAAGAAAGGGGCCAGGTGTCGCTGACAGGCTGCTGTGACTAAGAGTGCCGTGGATGAGAACCAACAAAACCGCTACATCTCAGCAGGACGCAGTTCACCACTGCCTGGAACAAGCCTCTCTGAGGAAGGAAGTTCAGCTGTGGCCGAGTACAAGGAAAGGGTGTAGCTTGGTGGCGAGTAGCCTCCTGGGCCTGCAAGGGTGGGCACGTGGAGAACTCAGTGGAAAGCCCTCCGTAGGCTGCGGGGCTCCCTGTCCTCTTGTCCCTGCCAGCTAGCGTTTCTTCACTTTCCACTTCCCCAGCTCCCATTTTGCAAGGCAACTCTGGGCAGTCTCTTAGAGTAAGGCATGCTGCTCACTCTGCTTAAAGAGTTCTGGCACTGAATCAACTGGACCAAGAAGTTCACCGACTCCTTGCCACCCATTGGAAGAGTTAATAAAGTTAACTGATATACTCTCCACCAGAAAGGGCCAGTAAAGAAAGAGGCTCATGCAAGTTCTTAACTCAGGGGTGGGTGAAATGTCGTCCATATAGGATGGCCCGCAGTGCAGGGTCCAAACGTGACAGTATCTGGGAATGACCACCTCATGCAGAAGGCTCGCTCCTGGGGCCTTGCCAACACAACTCCTGACACCAAGGCCCTGCATTGGGTCAGAAGAGTTTCTGCTGTAGCTAGACTGTGCCAGTTCTGGACCGAAGTTACAGAAACTATGCAGAGATGCAGAGGAAATGGGGAAGGGAAGACGTACAAGGAGAGTCCTTGAAGGTTATAGCTAACCCCCCTGCCCCCGCCCCCACGCGCCCCTGGCTCGTGACAGTGACTGTCCTTCTTCCCTGTAAGACTCAAACAGAGCAGGGCTCTCGTGCCACTGTGCTGGCTCTCTTCCTTCTCCTGCCGCCCCAAAAACAGGGCCCACAGCAGGAGTTCATGCGGCCGACATATATTTAGCAGGCACTTGCTCCAAACAGAAGAGGTGCTATATGGGGTACTTTGGGACACCAGGGTAGAAAGATGAGTAAGATATGGGCTTTGCCTGCAAAAGCAATAGAAGAGTCACCATTTCAAATAGCTAGAGAATAATGTAAATTAAAGTAGTCCCGAAAAGAAACACCAAAGGCTAGAGGACCTGAAAGAGCAGGGATTCCTTCAGGCTGGGAAGGAACTGGGGCTCCAGGAAGGGCCCACATGAGCAATGGCACGAGGGTGTAAAGTGCGGACAGGTTACAGCTAGTGACATTGGTGCAGTAACCAAAACACTCCCAGCAAACAAAAGTCCTGGGCTCTGCGGCTTCCCAGCTGAAGTTTACCATTCAAAGTAGAACTAATGCTTATCCTTCTCAAATGGTTCCAAAAAATTCAAGAGGAGGGAAGACTCCCAAGCACATTTTACATAACCAGCATTATTCTCATTCCAAAGAAAGAGAAAGACATGACAAAGAAAAAATTATAGGCCAACGTCCCTGGTGAACATTGATGCTAAAAATTCTCAACAAAATATTATCAAACTGAATCCAGCAATACATGAAAGGATCATACACCATGATTAGAAACAATATATGCACCCTATGTTCACTGCAGTGTTATTTACCACAGCCAAGGTTTGGAAGCAGTCCACGTGTCCATCAGTAGATGAGCGAATAGAAAAGCTATGATACATTATAAAATGGAATACTACTCAGCCATAAAGATGAGGGCAATCTTACCCTTTGCAACAGCATGGATTGACTGGAAAAGCATTACGCTAAGTGAAATAAACCAGCCACAGAAAGACAAGTACCATATGATTTCATTCATGTGTGGAATCTAATGAACAAAATTAACTAACAAGCAACATAGAGATAGACTCATAGAGAACAGGCTGACAGCTGTTGCTGGGTGTGGGGGAGTGACTGGGTGAAGGAGAGATAGGGATTGAGCAAAAAGAAAAGAAAAGAAGAGAGAGAGAGAGAGAGAAAACACATGGACGCAGACAACAGTGTGATGATTGCAAGGCGGGGGAAGGTAGAGTTTATTGGAGATAAATGGTGATGGGTAGAGACTTGACTTGGCAAAGGGAAAAAATAAATAAAATAAAAACCTGAAGTAAACTGGGAAACTGTGCTCAGGGGAGAAGCCTATGGCTACCTTGCAAAGCTCAGGCTGCAATGGAGGTGCTGCCCTTGGCCTCTGGGAGGGACCCTGGCATGTCACAGGGCACCCACGGGCTGCTGCCTGACCACTAAGGGAGAAATCTAAACTAAAACCAAATGACAGATGTTGCTCTTAACCCACTTCCCCAGAGGACCCCTTTTTTAATAAGAAAAGTTACCTGAGAAGGAGTTTCTACTCCCTGAAATTTAGTACTGGAGGTTTTGTCTGTTCGTCGTTTTCCAAAATAATGAAGGCTGCCCTGTAGAAATAGGGACAATGCAATCATGGCTCATCTACACTTGCCTCTCCTGTCTAGGGCATTCTTAAAGTTTCTAAGTGGACATACTTTCCAGAGTCAGCAGTCCTTGGGCAGAGGCTACCCAAATGAGGAAATTAACCAAGCCACATTGAGGTCAGCACTCATTCAAAGATTCATAAAGACGTGTGATTTTAGAGCTGGAAAGACCTTAGATCAGATCACCTGGTTTGTCTTACTACGTTTCCACTTTACATATGGAGAAGACTGAGACCCCCAAAACCTAAGTGATCTGTCCTGGAGATGGAGGCAGCCACAGAGGGACAGCCCAAGCCAGGCTCTCAGCCCAAGGCTCCAGGAAGATGGCTTTCAAACTCTTTATTGAAAAAGCTGCAATCCACATTAATAAAGTTAGGAGATGCACATGCACGCGTGCGCGTGCGCGCGCACACACACACATACACACACTCACACTCACACAACTAAAACAAAATTTTACAAAATAACATTTACCTTTTATATTTCCTAATCTATTCCATAAGATGCACTTTTTTTTCTCCCAAAAGTGGAGGGGGAAATGCTCATGCATATTATGGAGCAAAAAATACGGTATTTTATTAAATATTAACTCTCCTCAAACAGTGATTTTCAACTTTTTTCATCTCACGGCACACATAAACTAAGTACTAAAATTCTGTGTCACACCGAAGAATATTGTATATGTTTTGCCGATCTGACAAAAAAATTAGGTATAATTTTGATTCTTTCACACCAGATGGCTTTTGTTGTGTGGCTGTTGACCTGTTTTTATTTGAAAATCTAAGGGAAAAGAGGTCAGTGCTCCTGACTAAATAGTCAGGTATTGCATGTTTTAAAAATTCTTGCAGCTAAAAAATAGAAATATTAAATATTTTAAAATTTTAAAAAAATTCTTGCGGCACACCGGTTGAAAATTGCTGTCCTAGAACATACATTTTCATAACCTGTGCTTCTCAAATTAGAAAAAAAGGTGATGATGGAATTAGAGTGTTGGACATTGTGCATAACCCACAGCTTCTCTCTCTCACTCTTTTTTTTTTTTTTTTTTGTATTTTTCTGAAGTGAGAGGTGGGGAGGCAGAAACAGACTCCGGCATGTGCCTGTCCAGGATCCACCTGGCAAGCCCACCAGGGGGCGATATTCTGCCTATCTGGGGCATTGCCCTGTTGCAAGCAGAGCCATTCTAGTGCCTGAGGTAGAGACAGTGGAGCTGTCCTCAGATCCTGGGCCAACTCTGCTCCAGTAGAGCCTTGGCTGTGGGAGGGGAAGAGAGAGATAGAAAGAAAGGAGAGGGGGAGGGGTGGAGAAGCAGATGGGTGCTTCTCCTGTGTGCCCTGGCCGGGAATTGAACCAGGAACTTCCACACACCGGGCTGACACTCTGCCACTGAGCCAACCTGCCAGGGCCTCCCACAGCTTCTCTTAACTCGACTGTAGGCTAAATGAGGAGCAGAGCTATTGAGTGTGTGTCCTGTATATGGTTAGCTTCTCAGCAAGATCATGGCAGAAAAAAGACTGATAACCCTGATTTAAGAAGTAGAAACAGCCCACTCTGTCTTCTTAGAAATGTCCAAAGGGCACAGAACTCACAGAGATTGACTATGCAAATATAACACTGGGGAGAGACTTTGTTCTGTGTTGTTAAGCACCACCTCTTATCTACCTAGCACTTCTGAGGGTCAAGGTCCTTTAGAAAACTTACCTAATCAATCTTCATATTTTCTTGTGTGAAAGGAGGAAGTCCCATAATTGGTCAGAGTAGGGTCACATTGAAACAGGTGAAGCATCTTGATTGCTGAACTCTTTTGCACTTGCATAACTCAACCTTTCTAACCTCATCTTAATCTTGCCCTTGTTGGGTCTTGTCTTTATTTAAAATGTTGATATTGTATATACATCATAGATTTTTTGCATTAATTTTGATATTGCACTAGAATATTATTTATATTAACTGTGAGCATTTTGGCAGTCTTTTACATTTATGCCCAAGGTTGAGTGTCTCACTGACTTCACCCTAGTCCTGGCCCAGAGTAAGAGTTATCTTGATCAGCTATAACTAACGCAAGTCAAACAAAGAAATGCGAAAGAGGTTTTCTAATAGCCTCTCCAATTACAATTTCATTAAGTACCATGACTCAAAGAATCATCCTATCCTACCAGTGACATTTCAGAACTAGCAGATTCAGTCAGCATAAGATAAGTGTGTAATAAGATCTTTCCTACCTCTGCAGTCCTGAATATTTCAAGGGCAATAAGGCAGGCACAAACCATAGTTCCAGTTCTTCCTAGAAAAGAAAATAAGTTAGCTCATGACCATTGTTCATGGTAGTATATGGTATAAAAATGCTCTCAGAAATATTCAGAGGTCATTTTGAATTGATTTTCTTTCATTCTTTCATTCAAGCACTTTTCATTGAAAGTGCTTGATAAGAAAATTGCAAGTCAGAAATAGTTGAAGCTGTGTCATTGCTCTGAGGTTCCCAGGACTTCTTCCTACCATGTACATACACACACCTATGCTCGTGTGTACTGTTCTTGAGTTGCTACTACTGGGACTGCAGTCATTGGCAGAGGCAACCAGCTCTGCTCTAGGACTCTGACACTAAAGGGTTACTCGTCAATTAGGAACTAAATACATACCCTGTTTTTCTAACATCAATAAAAGAACATGGTTAGAACACAAAATGCCAACCAGCATTTGCAATACCCATTATTCCTTCCATTTTAGTTAAAGTTTGTATGTTACAAAATATCTATAAAAGTAGAGAACAGAATAAGGAACCCTCATATACCTGGTCCTAAGATTCTATAATTATCATATTATATTGTTGTGTACTTGTTTAATTTTTCTCTCTTCTTTTTTCCATTCTTCCCTCTCTCCCTCCTCCATCTTTCTCCCTCCCCCACCCCACCAAAGCATTTTAAAACAAATACTTGATCGCCTAACCAGGAGGTGGCGCAGTAGATAGAGCGTCAAACTGGGATGCAGAGGACCCAGGTTCGAAACATGAGATCACCAGTTTGAGCACAGGCTCACCAGCTTGAGCCCAAGGTTGCTGGCTTGAAAAAGGGGTCACTCGCTCTGCTGTAGCCCCCTGGTCAAGGCACATATGAGAATACAATCAATGAATAACTAAGGTGCCACAGCAAAGAACTGATGGTTCTCATCTCTCTCCCTTCCTGTCTGTCTCTGTCACAAAAAATAAAAAATAAAAATAAAACAAATCCTTGATTTCATGTCATTTTATCCTCAAAGCCCCTTATGTTTTATTCTAATTTACATTTTTGACCTGCCATACAAAATCTGAGTTAAAAAATATGTTGCTTTTTTATGTCTACAATATCGGTGGTAGCTCTTGTCTTACCAGTATATGTTGAACTTATTTTATATAATTCCAAACTTATCCTTTTACCTTAAGATGCACTCTATTTTCTAGTCTATCCTTTTTAAATGTACTACTAAACTTACTTTGCCAACCGTAGTTTGAAAATCACTGTTCTAAGTCAAGTACTTCCAAAGAGGACTTTGTACCACCCCATGCTATGATAAATAAAAGCTCCTTACAAACTGGCTTTCAGTTGTGTGTAGATCGTTAATGTTTCAGTTTTGGAGGACATCTCTGGGTCTCTGTAATCCTGGTGTCGTCCCCGTGAAAACACTTTTGCAGATTTGTATTCTTGTGGCTATGGATAATACAACTGCAGACACAGTAAATGCCCTCTCATCTAGTCACATCAGGTATAGCAGAGAATCATAAAAATGATATTGCTGGCCCTGACCAGTTGACTCAGTAGTAGAGTGTTGACCTGGCGTGTGAAAGTCCTGGGTTCAATTCCTGGTGAGGGCACACAGGAGAGGCAACTATCTGCTTCTCTACCCCTTCTCCTCCCCCTAACTTCCCTCCACCCTACCCCCACAGCCAGTGGCTCAATGGATTCAAGCACGTAGACCCCAGGTGCTGAGAATGGCTCTATTGAGCCTCTGCCTCATGCACTAAAAACAGCTCAGTGGTGAGGATTGGCCCCAGATGGGCAGAGGATCAGCCCCAGACAGGGGTTGCCTGGTGGATCCCGGCCGGGGTGCATATGGGAGTCTGCCTCTGTATCTCACCCCCTCCTCTCACTTAAAAAAAAAGATATTGCGTATTTTCACTTAAAACTTAAATGTATATTTATTCACTGAACTTCTCCTATTGGACAAAAGTTTTGGAATTCTTTCTTGGAAAGGCCAGACCCATAGCATAAACCATGGCATCATCTATAATTTCTAGTTTCAGATTCTTGAAAGCAATCTAGGTGCAGAACCTTCCAGATTTCACTACTGGAATTTTTCTCCCAATGTTTTACCTTAGTCTTACTTGCAATTAATCCAGGTGCAATTTTGGTTGTAGCTACTCAATTTCATTTAATTTTCTTGAAACATTTAACTTAGGTTTTATAAAACTATACCTTTTTCAAAATCTACATGATACTTGATTATCTGACGTAAGTATAATAATAAGGAGAACAGGCAGACACTGGTAGAAGCACAAACACATAGGCTTACTAAAGAGAAGCTTACTAGCTGCCATTTGTTAACATGTTAATAGACACCAACAGGTGAGTTTACAAAGGGAATGGAGAGCATCATGTAATCCAGCAAGTTGGTTAGATGGGAGTCGGTAGAGAGCTTTTGTCATCCTGAGGTCTAAAGAAGCATCTTGCACCTCTAAATGTAATGCAATTCTTGGCTTTCATAATAATAACTAAAATTCTGGTAATGCTTTAAAGATCTCATATAGTCTTTCCAACAACTCTGTGAGATAAATAACCCAGCATGAGAAAGGAGAAACTGAGGTTTTGCAAGTTTAAGAAACTTTCACATAGTCAGGTAGCAAAACATCTTAATGCCAGCTTATATGATGTTTCACAGCAATCCTTAAGCTTTACTTTCTCAGGCTATGTCCATTACCCCTGCCTGCTATGTAGAATTTACACGCTCAATTCTTGAATCAGTAAGCAAAGCCACTGAGCTGATTTTCCAGACACGAAGAGTGATAAGTGTATGTGTATAAGTTGCATGTATCACCATCTAATACATACCATTTTTTCTTTGTAAACAATAGACTGTGGTCTCCATGGGAGAAGTGCATATGTCTGCTCAGTACACTGTCATATACCCTGCATCAAGACAGTACCTGGCGTTCAATACATGAATGAATGAACATATCTGCCCTTTCAATTTATCATGACATCCAGTCCCACAACAATCCTTTTTCTCATTATTCTTTTTTACTTCCTCACCCACCTAGGTGCACAATGAACAATATCACTATTGGCTTTACCAGTACTGAATAACACTGTTTCCCTTGCTTCTGGGCCTTTGACTGTATCCACTCTGTCAAAGCCTAACACTTGGGTTAATTTGGGCACCCACTTTCTTCATTCCTACACCAGAAAGATAAAGCCACCACATATACACAGACACCAGAGGTGCAGATAACTACTGGAGAAAAAACACACAACTTTTCATATCGGTAATAACATCAATTAATAGTACAACATGTAAGCTGGGCCTTCAATGCAGCCAAGACGCGTCCATATGTTGTTTTCAGTTTCTTGTCCAAGTTCTCGTGGAATCTAGTTAAAATTTTCCCTATATTCAACCCAACCACCTTCCCTCTGACTCTGTCTGTCTTCTATTTCTTTCTTTACAGAGGCGAGACCTCCCTTAACTTGTTGCTTCCCTGAGTCCCCCCTGTAGGCTTCCCATGGTTACATCTATCCTTACCCCTTCCCTTGAATCTCACATGGAAGGAGTTTCACCTCTTTAAAAAAAAAAATAAAAAAAAATTTTTTTTCCTGATTTTAGAGAGAGAGAGGGAGGAGAAAAATGAGAAGCATTAACTCATAGTTGTTTCACTTTAGTTGTTCATTGACTGCTTCTCATATGTTCCTTGACCAGGGGGCTCAAGCCAGTGTAACCTTGGGCTCAAACCAGCCACTTTGTGCTTCAAGCCAGTGACCTTTGGGCTCAAGGCAGTGCCCTTCGGGTCATGTTGATGATCCCACGATCTAGCCAGCAACCTTGTGTTTAAGCTGGCAAGCCCACACTCAAGCCAGTGACCTCGGGGTTTTGAACTGAAAACCTCAGCATTCTAGGTAAAAAAGTTCTATCCACCATGCCACCACCGGTCAGGCAGGAGCTTCTCCTCCTTAATCCAGCCAGATACTCCACTTGGGCTCTGGATCACATCCCCTTCTCTTGATCAGTGTCTTGACTTTATCAGTCTTCATTTTTCTGCTTCAGTCTCTCTCTCTCTCTCTCTAATTCCTTTCCCTTGGTAAATAAACATAGGTCCCCTCACTCTATCTTATAAAAAACACTATCAGTCCCAAATGCTTGAACAACTAATTTTTCTCTGTTTTTTCACAGTAAGCTTTTTATTTTATTTTTTTTTTTTTTATAGAGACAGAGAGAGAGTCAGAGAGAGGGACAGACAGACAGGAACAGAGAGAGATGAGAAGCATCAACATCAGTTTTTCGTTGGAAAAAAAACACCACGGGCCTTCAGCAGACCAAGGAACCCCTTGCTCGAGCCAGCAACCTTGGGTCCAAACTGGTGAGCTTTATACTCAAACCAGATGAGCCTGCGCTCAAGCTGGAGACCTCAGGGTCTTAAACCTGGGTCTTCTGTATCCCAGTCCGACGCTCTATCCACTGCACCACCGCTGGTCAGGTGCATAGCCAAGCTTTTTGAATCCCTAGTCTACACTTGATATTGCCATTTCCTCCTCAGTGATTCTGATACCTACCATTTATTCACTGTTTACTATGTATCACATGTTCTACTATACATTTTAATATGCATTAACTCATCTTAGTTTTATAATAATCCTTAAAGGCAGGTATTACAATTCCCATTTTACAGATGGGAAAACTGCAGCTTAGAATGATTCCAAGTGGTTTAAAAATAGTCTTAAGATCCAAATCAGGGACAATTTAATATTAATAATCCCGCTATGTCATAATAATATACAAACTTTGAAGAACACTGTTCTACAGCATTTTTAAGTTTATTATGGCTTTTCAGTTTTATCTCAAAATTCTATCTTACAGATGTTACTATTTATCTCTTGAAAGTAGATTTCACAGTTGATATGTATAAATTTATGAAATCAATCAATCAATTTATATATCTTAGTTCTGAGCTCTTTTGTGTCTTTTTCCAGACACCTACAGGCTTGCTTGACTGCCCTGTTTTCTTCAGTATTTCTTTACTGTAACTGGGTCACTGTTTTTGGAGTTTCCTTTGTTGGAATTTATATTTTCTTCATTTCAGATATTTTGGTATTTATCTGGCAAACTTGGTAAGGAAGTTTCTCTTCCACCATTTTTTTTATAAGTGAAAACTGTTTATTCTAGTAAATAAAAAATTCTAAAGACTTTGCCTATAAGTGTCCTGATAATATTAAATGGCCACGATTTGCATTAGAGTTTAGTAAATCTAACAAAGATGATTAAGTTAAAAAGACTATTTATAACTCAAGATGGTGGTTTGAACACCAAAGGTAGATTGGAAAAACCCCAACCTACTCTTATTGATCAATGTTATCCTGTTAAAATTTAATTTTCTAAATAAAACGTTTTTTAAAAAAAATAATAAAGTTATTAAAAGGCAAAAAAAGAAAAAGGAAAAGAAAAACCCCAACCTCCATATCAAATACATGGAAATGATGGAGAAAGAAACATGGCTCAACTAAAAAAAAAGGCAAGAAAGACTCAGAGGATCAGAAATGGGGAGAGGAACCAAACTGGTAAGTAGCAGTCAAAGTCAAGAAACTCAAAATAAACTATTATAAGGAAAAAAGGGATGATATAATCCACAGAATGCAGGAAAGGAGATAAAAAGAAGCACAGAAAAATTGTGACAAATATAAAAGACATAATTGAATGCCATAAATAAGTCCAAATATGTCTACAATCATAATAAATACATTAAAAATGTAGATTCTGATATTGTATTTTTTAATAATACAAATACATGCTCTTTCAAGAGACTTAAACCAAAATGATACAGAAAGATCGAATGCAAAATGATGAAAAATTTATAACACAACTTCCAATCAAGGTGCCAGAGCAGGTAAAAGCTGTGTTCACATCCTCCCATAATTACATTAAAATTACAACTATAGACCAATCACCCTGAAGAATCATCTGAAGACAACCTGAACAGAACTTCTCTAACTAAGGATATAAAGAAAAAGCCACGTCAAGATTAGTAACAAGGATGGAAATGAGAAACAGATTGGTCCCACACTCACGTGTAGTGTTTGAGAATTGGGAAATGTACTTTAGCTGTAGAGCTACTGAAGAGCAAGGAGTTGCAGCCCTATACCAGGTTCTTGGCCTGGAGCATCAGTACCAAGAGAAGAAGTCCCCACAATATCTGCCTGTGAAAAGCAGCAGGGTTTCCATCCAGATGAGATGGAGGGCTGCTGGAAACCCAAGCTTTCTCTTAAAGGGCCCAAGCACAGACTCACTCTCCCACAAACACTCATCCTAAGCCCCAGAAAAGGGACAACAGCTTGAAAAGTGCCAGTGACATATATGTAGGAACTGAATTGTGTGGCTTCAGGGAGAGGACCAGAAGAGACTGAAGTGATAGCAGCTGCCATTGTTCTTGTTTTGAACCTGCCTCCCACACAGCATGCCAGCAGAGGTAGGCACCAAATCTGAAACCACTTGAATCTGGTGAATACTCTTGCCCCACCTTGGTGACTCCTTCACAACACCCAATTTACACACTGTCTGAGCTCTTTCAGTGGCTAACCTTCATGGGAAGCCAGCCTGCGCCAGCACTGCAGACTTATCTGAAGACTCTCAGAAGTCTACAGGCCCCAGGCAGGTAGAAGCTGGCCTTGGCATACCTCTTGCTGAGTATGCCTCTAGCTGAGTGGTCCCAGGACCAGCACCAGTAGCAGCTGACCTTGGTTCACAGTGTGGCCTCTCCTCTTATGCTGTACAACTATAAACAATCTGCAAGATATGAATAAATTCCTAGAAACATACTATTCTCCCAAGACTGAATCAGGAAGAAACAGAAAGTCTGAACAGATTGATAACTGCTAATAAAATCGAATCAGTAATAAAAAAAAACACCCAACAGACCCTGGCTGGATGGCTCAGTGGTAGAGCGTCGGCCTGGCATGCAGGAGTCCCAGGTTCAATTCCTGGCCAGGGCACACAGGAGAAGCGCCCATCTGCTTCTCCACCCCTCCCCCCTCCTTCCTCTCTGTCTCTCTCTTCCCCTCCCGCAGCCGAGGCTCCATTGGAGCAAAGTTGGCCCGGGTGCTGAGGATGGCTCCATGGCCTCTGCCTTGGGTGCTAGAATGGCTTTGGTTGCAGCAGAGCAACACCCCAGATGGGCAGAGCATTGCCCCCTTGTGGGCATGCCGGGTGGATCTTGGTCGGGCACATGCGGGAGTCTGTCAGACTGCCTCCCCATTTCCAATTTCAGAAAAATACAAAAAACCCACAAACAAACAAAAAAGAACACCCAACAAAGAAAAGCCCTGGATCAGATGGCCTCATAAGTGGACTTTACCAACCATTCAAAAGAAGAATTAATGTATTCTTTTCTAACTAGTCCAAAATATTGAAGAGGGAGAAGGCTCCTGAACTCATTTTACAAGACCAGTTTTACCTTGATATCAAAATCAGACAGAAAAATACAAAAAATTAAAATTACAGGCTAATATCCCTGATGTACATAGACCAAAAATCCAAACCAAACTATTAGCAAACTAAATTCAGCAATACAATAAAAAAGTCACATGCCATGATCAAGTGGAGTTTATTTCCAAGATGCAAGGTTGGTTTAATATTCACAAATCAATTAATGCTATATGCCACATAAACAAAGTGAAGGATCAAAATCATATGAACATATCAATAAATGCAGAAAAATCTAACATCCAAGTATGATAAGAACCCTAAGAAAAGGCCATAAATAAAAAAACTCACAGCTAACATTATATTAAATGGCGAAAAGCTGAGAAATTTTTTTCTTTCTATTTTAATTTTATCTTTTTCAATTACAGTTGACTTTCCCCATGCACCTTTTGTCTTTGCTGATTCAGGTGTATGTATACCCTCTTATTGTAATAAGTCATAGGCATAACTATGACTACAGGCTGAGTCCTATGAGCGTTCTGGAAAATCACCGAATCTGGCAGATGTGTCTTGGGGACCTCTGATACAGATGGTGGCAGAAGTGTGATTTACTGAATAACCTTGGCTCACTGAAGTGTGGCGAAAGCACTGTTTGTGAAAATAAAGGAAGAAGGAATGAGTATGACAAAAGTGTGATGCGTTTGTGAGAGGTCAAAGGTATCTGTGGAATTGAACATGATAGACCCAACTACGTGAGAGTCGTCTTGCTGGCTCTCCTGCCAGTCTGGCCGGGCTGGCTGAACTGAGGAAAACGTGCCATGCAGGGGATGGCATTAGTTTTTATTTCCTCCTCTAGGTAGAAGGAGAGAGGACTCAAACATGCCTAAAGGTTAGCTTTCAGTGGGCCCCCAATGCTAAAAGTTTGCATTTCTCTTTTTGCTACACTGGACAAAAATGGTTAAATCAGTTCCAGGGTGAAGCAAAGTTTTAATTAAAAAGTGGAGGAAGAAATTAAAGGTAAAAAAACTCTCTAGCTATTACTGAGCAATCATATCCGTTGGTGTTTCTCAAACTTCAATAGCATATAACTCATCTGTGGATCTAATTAAAATGCAGATTCTGATGCAGTAGGTCGGAAGTGATCATGACGTTTTGCTCCACTAACTGGCTCCTAGTTGGTGCCCATGCTGCTGGCTAATAGACCATCCTCTGACTCTAGATCACTGTCTCAGAACCAACACAAAGAAAAATCAGTCATAAAATATGGCTGAAACTCTTAGATACTAGCTAATTTAAAATATAATTTAAAAATAATCCTGATTTTTTTAAAAAAAATTACTTCTACATAATCTCTGTGTTTAAAAAATTGTGGGATATTTGAAATTACTTAAACAAACTAATAGAATCATCATAAATTATTCAAAACTAAAGAAAAACAAAAGCAGCACCTATAAAATAATTGCAAGTTAGCTAAAGCAGTATTAACAGGAAAATACATACTTTAAATGTATAGATAATAAAGTTTAAAAATTACAATTTGATTAGCAAAATTTTTCATTCAAGAAAGTAGTAAAAGAAAACAAGTACTGTATACTCAAAACAAGTAGAAAAAATGATGTACATATTAAAGCAGAAATAAATGAAACATAAGTTAAAATAGAATGCTTAATAACATTAACCATCAGGGTATTTACCAAGAAACAAATATAAAATCTCTTATAAAACTGATTTTACAAGCCCTGACTGGTAGGCTCAGTGGTAGAGCATCTGCCCAGTGTGTGGACGTTCTAGGTTCAATTCCTTCCTGGTCAGGGCGCAAAGGAGAAGTGCCCATCTGTTTCTCCACCTCTCTACCTCTCCCCCTCTCCCTCTCTCTCCTTTTCTTCTCTCCTCCTGCAGCCATGGCTCAGTTGGAGCAACTTGGCCCCGGGCTCTGAGGATAGCTCCATGGCCTCTGCCTCAGATGCTTAAAAAAAAAAAAAAAAATGGCTCTGGTTCCAACAGAACCAGGGCCCCAGATGGGCAGAGCATCCTTCCTAGTGGGCTTGCTGGTCAGGGTGCCATGTGGGAGTCTGTCTCTGCCTTCCCATCCTCTCACTAAATTAAAAAACAACAACAAAATAAAAAAAAATACCCCCCCAAAAAACACCTCCTGATTTTATAAAGGGAGACACAGATATTAGAAATAAAAATGAGGGCAAAATTACAAACATAATAGAAATATAAAAACACTGCAAGAACACTTTGTGTCATCATTTTAAAACTTAAATTTAAAAATTCAGATAAAAATTTTACTCTACAAGGGAAAACCTGAATAGAACAATAACATTGCATTAAAAATTATATTTAATTTCTCATCACCACCCCCCAAAAGGACAAGATGAGATTTCTACCAAATCCATAAGGAAGGAATAATTTCTGTCTCTTATAATTTCTTAAAAACAGTAAACAAAAGAATATTCCCCAACTCATTTAATAACACTAGTATAATTGATCCTCAAAATGCACAAATATAAGGAAAGATAACTTTATACTACTCTCATTTGTGAATATAGATGCTAAAAATGAATTTTATATCTTCAGAGTGAATCCAGCAATATAAAAAAATATATATCATAGAGTACCATTTTTCTCAGGAATGCAAGGATCATCTTATATCAGAAATCTATATTAATGCAATCTATCATATTCAAAGATTAAAAGATATACCTTGCAATCATCTCAAAAAGTACAGGAGAAAGCATTCACTAAATTTCAGTATATATTCATAATTTGAAAAATAAAGAAAAACTAAGAAATTTCCTTAACTTGATTTGATGAAAGGAATCTACCAAAAGTTACCAAGTACATTGTATTATCTATTAAATATTGATAGTACTTCCTTTAAAGCCAAAAACTACAGAAAAATTTACACTATTCATTGCTTCTATTTAACACTGTATCAAAGGGCTTTGTCAGTGTGTTAACATAAGTAGAAGAAACAAAATGTGGAGGGATAAAAACAGAAGAGACAAATATTCATTATTTTCAGAATAAAAAAATCCAATTAAATCTGTAGACTAACTCCTAAAACTAATAAAGGAGTTCAGGAAGATTACTAGATACAAGGTCAACATAAAAATTAAAAAAAAAATCAATAGCTAAATAAATCTTTAGGGTAATTACTAAAGTTTTAGAAAATGAGTATATGACTTCCAAGCTAATGATAGTGAGTGAGAAAAAGGACTTACATTGTAAAAAAAATCAATCAAACCAAAATAAAATGACATTAAGTATATAGAAGATTTGAATAACACAATTAACCAATGACCTAATGGGTGTATTTAGAACACTGTTCATATCAATGCACAATAAATACTCTTTTCAAGTATACAGAAAACATTTGATAAAATTGACTAAATTCTGGGCCATAAAACTAGTCTAAACAAATTTCAGAGAACTAACAGAATACAAAGTGTTCTCTCTAACTATAATGCAATACACCTGGAAATCAATAACTAAAAGATAATTTAAAAATTCTCATATGTTTGAAAATAAAAGTACATTCCTATGTAACCCATGGGCAAGAGAAACAAATACAGTTGAAATTAGAAAATATTTTTAACTAAATAATAACAAAAACATATAAAAATGTATGGAATGTAGTTAAAGCAGTTCTAAAATTTATAGCTTTAAATGTTAAACAGAAAAGAGAAAGGTTAAAAATCTATGAGTTAATCACTCAATTCAGCCCTGGTGGTTGGCTCAGTGGATAGAGTGTCAGTGGGGCATATGGATGTCCCAGGTTCAATTCCCAGTCAGGACACACAAGAGAAGTAACCATCTGTTTCTCTCCCCCTCTCTCTTCCCCTTCTTTCCCTTTCGTCCTCCCACAGCCAGTGGTTCCATTGGTTCCAGCATCAGCCCAGGGCACTGAGGATAGCTTGGTTGGTCTAAGTGCATCAGCCTCAGCACTAAAATAGCTCAGTTGTCAAGCAATGGAGCACCAACCCAGATGGGCAGAGCATCACCCTTAGGGGGTTTGCTGGGTGGATCCTGGTTGGGGTACATGCAAGAGTCTGTCTCTCTGCCTCCCCTCCTCTCACTTAATAATAATAAAAAATTTGCCCTTACTGAAACCAACTTCTTTGTATCATTATACTATAAATATTTCAGATAGTTTTTGGTTTATGAAATAGCATTGCTATTGGCTCCTTTAACCTTAAAGGGGTCTTACAAAGTTGAAGAAAAATCTTAAATAAAATTAAAGTGCTCTGACCGTTTCTAAAGTTAAACACAGTTTTTATTTTGACTGATAACTTTGGTAAATCAAAAATGGAAAAACCCAAATAGTCAATAATGAAGAAAAAATATGCTCAATCTTCTTTAATTTTTTTATGCCTGTTTTCTTTCCTTCTTTCCTTTTTGTCTACATCCCTCTTTCATTGTTTTCCTTTAATTTTGAAGCCAATATTTTAAAATGTTAACAAATATTAATACTGATTAATAGCAGTGTGTACCTTGTTCTTGTACTTTAATATATTTTTCTAATTTCTTTAGAAAAAGAGAAATAAAAAGAAACGTGTTTTTACCTTTGCCTCCTTTACAGTGAATCACCAGGATGTTTTTTTCATCTCGAGCCATCCAATCCTGTGCTTCTTTGGAAAACTCCACCATTTCACTGATTTCAAATGTAAGATTTTTTAGTTGAATTAAAAGACTTTCCAAAATAATCACGCCCAATGTATTTAGCTCTGTTTTAACAGCCAACTTGGCATAACTCTTACCTCAGAGTGGGGACATTGTGATCATCAATCATGATTCGATGGACTCTATAATGGAAATACTTAGGATCATAAGCTCTTTCACCTAAAATAAATGATACATAGGTCATATCTCTATACCTAACATAGTAAATTGTCAAGCTATGAGTAAGTTATACTTTTCTATTAGAAATTTCTCAGTTGCCTTTAGAGGACTTTCTGACTGGCTCCTGCTACACTGAAAGAAGCTTAAGGGTCTCAAAAACATAAGGGGAGTAGTGGTTTGTCCATCTTGAGTAACTTAAGTCCAACTTATTTTGATTTGTTTAATAGGCCTTACTTTTTATTTTCTTGCAGACTACTTACTAATATTATGCTAGGGTAGACACCACAGAATAGAAGCAAATGTGGCCAACAAAAATACTTGTCTCCTGAAAATGTCTAATAAACAGGAAGAGGAAAAATCAAGAGAGACAGAGTAGTAAGTTGGAATGTAATGTTTTCTACAGGGTTTTGTTTTACTTTGTATAGAGCCCTACTCTCCTCACACCCCACTCCTAGTGGGTTCAAGAATGCATTTGTTGAATTGTCTGTCTTCAATACACAAACTGGCAGGAAAAACAGAAATATTTTCCTAAACCTAATATCACTAGAGTAGATCCTTCCTAACACAGTTCTACCTCCACTCCAGCTTCCTGCCTGCTACACAGGGCATTTGTGTGGGTGAGCTATCTTTTCTTACCAAATAGGGCCAGCACAAGATGAAGATTTCTCAACTCACTTCCCACCATTACCAAATACTTATTAAATAAAATGTAAAAATGAATCATCTTCTTATGTACAGTGATCTGTTTTCTATCTGTAGGAGCAAAGTATCTAGTCATGTACCTACTGCAAAGATTGTAGACTTGATAGTGGTTTCGATGCTTGGTATCCAGGAACTGCACAACTTCCTAAGAAAGGGGAACACATGTCACATGTCTTACATATATCCACATGGCACCAACACACCCATTTTCTAGGAGTAACCTAAAATGGTTATTTCCTTTCATTCACTTGTCCTTTACTTAGCACCTTATATGGGGGAATCAGGAAATATGAGGTTATGTACATTCCAAGAAATATCTAACCCACTGATCGTTTTCAAATATCCCACAAAGTTGTGCTTGACCACTCTGACTGGTCTCTACTATAGATACATATTGCTTAAGCTACCAGAAAAGGAAATTAGATGGTTAACTAGCAGTAAGTAAATTTGTTTCAAATCATTAATTCACAGTAATATATGGTTCTTATATATTATATATATAGATCTAAATCTGAATTGACATTTATTTTATTATTTATTTAGTTATTTTGTATTTTTTCAAAGTGAGAAGCAGTGAGTGGGGCAGGGGGTGGGAGGCAGACAGACAGACTACTGCAAGCACCCAGCCGGGATCCACCCAGCATGCCCACAAGGGTCAATACTCGGTCCCTCTGGGGCGTTGCTCCGCTGTAATCGGAGCCATTCTAGTGCCTGAGGCAGAGGCCATGGAGCCATCCTCAGCGCCCGGGTCAACTTTGGTCCACTGGAGCCCTAGCTGCGGGAGGGGAAGAGAGAGACAGAGAAAAAGGAGAGGGGAAGGAGTGGAGAAGCAGATGGGCGCTTCTCCTGTGTGCCCTGGCTGGGAATTTAACCTGGGACTTCCACATGCTGGGCTGATGCTCTACACCTGAACCAACTGGCAAGGGTGAAGTTTCTTTTATTTTTTATTTTTTTGTCTTTTAATAATTTTCTTTAATTTTTCAGTAACAATTGTCATACAATATTATATTAGTTTTAAGTGTACAACCTAGTGATTGGACATTATACAAGTGATCATCCTGATAACTCTTGTGCCCATCTGACACCATACCTCTTTATTACAATATTATTGACTATATTACCTATGCCATTGTTTTTCAACCACTGGTTTGCAGACTGGTCTTCCAGAAATTTCGTGCCAGTCAGGAAAGAGTTAACCACCCTGATGTTGAATGAAGATTATAGATTCAGTGACCTTAGTCAAGTTCACTTATGCTCTAGGTGATTTCTGTCTTAGTGGTCACCTGAATAATTCTCCTGTTTTCACTGGTCCCAAGTGTAAAAAGGTTGAAGCCACTGACCTATCCTGTACTTTACTTCCCCATGACAATTCTGTAATTTGTACTTCTAAATCACTTAACCATTTTCACCCACCCCTTCAACACTTCTCCCATCTGGCAATGGTCAAAATGTTTTCTGTAGCTATAAGTCTGTTTCTAAATCAACATGTCCTTTACATAATTATCTGGATATTAAAATCTTCTTAAACATTATTTAAATAAATAAATGCAAAAACAGGTATAATTATTTGTATATGCAAGATAAAAAAGATAAACACAATATAGTAAATTTTAGGTAAGTGGTGGTAATATGGAGACTTTTTTGGCTCCTTCATGATTTCTGCTTTCCTAAAATGAATATGTAAGTGTGTACATGTATATACATATAATGTGTATATGTGTATAACTTTTAAAATAATAAATAATAAATAAATAGTGATTTATTTTTATTTATTGATTTTAGTGAAAGAGGAGGAGAGAGAGACAGGAACATCAATCTGTTCCTGTATGTGCCCTGACTGGGTATTGAACCAGAAACCTCTGTGCTTCAGAGTGATGCTCTAACCAATTGAGCTATTTGGCCAGGGCAACAGTGATTATTTTTTAAAATACAGTTACGATGACCACATTAATATATGTCAGAAAACTTATCCATCTGAAACACACATGCATGTGTCTCTATGCAACAAAAACAACTATCAAATGGTTCAAAAATTGATTATTAGAGTAACCCTCAGAGCAATGTCTACTGCTGGCCCTACCCTGTTAAACTCAGCACCACAGGGAGAAGGAAGTGCTGCTCATAGCTGAGATCTTCAGAACATGTCTCTTTGGAGTCTCTTGTCTCTGATGGGTGCTGAGTGGTTTGGCTGGTTGTGAAGCAGGGCGGAGATGAAGTGCTTGACCTCCTCCTGCAGACTTAGCCAGCTTCACCCTCACCGATGAACCTTTTGATGTTCTCCCAAGCCCTGGTGGCTCTGCTCTCCTGAGCTTCCTCATACAGAGGGCATAGCTGGATGCATCCAACCTGAACCTGAGGCTTGCCCCTCCTGGGGGTGCTACAGTTGGATACTCTGACAAAGATTTAGTGGTATGGCTCTAGAGTAGGGGTCACATTGTCCTCATTGAGTGCCTGACCACAGGGTCCCCAAGTTGGGGACCTGCTGATTTCTCAACAGAAACATTTCAGGCCAGAAAGGATGTGTATAAAATATTCAAAATGATGAAAAGCAAGGATTTATAACCAAGGCTGCTTTATCCAGCAAGGCTATTGAAGGCAAGTAAAGAGCTCCCCAAACAAACAAACAAATGAACAAACAAAGCTAAAGGAGTTCATTATCACCAAACCAGTATTGCAAGAAGGAAATATATAGAGAGAGAGAACTATAAGTATAAAGAATAAAATGGCAATAAATAAGTACGTACCGATAACCTTAAAAGTAAACAGAGTAAATACTCCAATCAAAAGATAGTTGATGGGTAAGAAAACATGACCTGTATATATACTGTCTACAAAGATCTATCTTAGAAAAAAGATAAACACAGACTAAAAGTGAAGGGATGGAAAAAAATATTCCATGTAAATGGAAACAAAAAAATAAGGTGGGGTAGCAATACTTTTATATCAGACAAAGTAGACTTCAAAACGAAGTTCTGTAATGAGACAAAGAAGGTCACTACATAATACCAATGGGATCAATCCAACAAGAGGCTATAACCTTTGTAAACATTTATGTACCCAACATAGGAGCACCTAAACATATAAAGAAAATCTTCATGGACATTAAAGGGGAAATCGACAGCAACAGAGTCACAGTAGGGAGTTTTAACACATGGATAATCTTCCAGACAAGAAATCAACAAGACAACAATGACCTTAAATGACACACCAAATTGGATGGAGTTAATTGATATTTACAGAACATTTAATCCCAAAGCAGCAGAACATACATTCTTCTCAATAATACATTGAACATTTTCAAAGATAGACCATATGTTAGGGCACAAAATGAGTTTTACCAAATTTAAGAAGATTGAAATTAAGTATCCTTTCTGACCACATGATATGAAACTAAAAATAAGTTACAGGTCTCTAACAAACAATCTGACTTTACACCTAAAGGAACTAAAAAAGAACAAACAGAATTTAATAAGTGAAAGGAAAAGAATTATAGAAATCAGAGGAGACATGAACAAAATAAAGTTTCTTTAAATCAATGAAACTAAGAGCTGGTTCTTTGAAAGGATAAAGTGGACAAATCAGCAAGACTAAACAAAACAAACAAGCAAAAAAAGAAACAAAAAGGAAATAAGAGAGAGCCCAAATAAATAAAATCAGAAACGAAAGAGGAGAAATTACGACGAACAACATGGAATACAAAAAAATTATTTAAAAATACTATGAACATTTATATGCCAAAAAAATTGGACAATCTAGAAAAACAGGATAAATTTATGGAAGCACACACTCTTCCAAGACTAAACCAGGAAAATCCAAACAACCAATAACTAGCAATAAAATTGATCTAGTAATAAAAAAACGCCCAACAAACAAAAGCCCAGGAATGGACAGCTTTACAGGTGAATTTTACCAAACATTTAAAGAAGAATTAATATCTATCTTTTTCAAACTACTCCAAAAAACTGAAGAGGAAGAACCACTTCCAAACTCAATCTACCTGGATACCAAGTCCAGAAAAAGACACTACCAAATAAATAAATAAATAAATAATAAAAATTAAAAATTAAAAACCAATATCCCTGATGAATATACATGCAAATATACTAGAAAATTGAATTTAGTAATACATTAAAAAGATTATACAACATGATCAAGTGGGATTTATACCAACAATGCAGGAATGGTTTAATATCCACAGAACAATTAATGTGAAACATCATATCAACAAAAACAATATAAAATCATATGATAATCTCAATAGACGTAGAAAAAGCATTTGATAAAACTCAACATCCATTTATAGTGAAAACTCTTGGCATAATGGGTATAGAAAGCTGTATATGAAAATTCCACAGCTAACATCATATTTAACTATAAAAAGCTAAGTGCTTTTCCTCTAAGATCAGGAATAAGACAAGAATGCCACTTTCACCACTATTATTCAGTACAGCACTGGAAGTCCTAATCACAGCAATCAGATTGAAAAAGAAATAAAGACATCCTAATTGGAAAGGGAAAAATAAAACTGTCATTATTTGTAGATGACATAACACTATATATAGAAAACCCTAAAGACTTCACCAGAAAACTACTAAAAGTAATAAATGAATTCAGTCAAGTTGCAAGATACAGATCCAATATATAGAAATCTGTTGCAGGTCTATATACCAAAAAAGAATGATCAGAAGGAAAAATTAAGAAAGCAGTCCCGCCCTGGCCGGTTGGCTCAGCGGTAGAGCGTCGGCCTAGCGTGCGGAGGACCCGGGTTCGATTCCCGGCCAGGACACATAGGAGAAGCGCCCATTTGCTTCTCCACCCCTCCGCCGCGCCTTCCTCTCTGTCTCTCTCTTCCCCTTCCGCAGCCAAGGTTCCATTGGAGCAAAGATGGCCCGGGCGCTGGGGATGGCTCTGTGGCCCTGCCTCAGGCGCTAGAGTGGCTCTGGTCGCAATATGGCGATGCCCAGGATGGGCAGAGCATCGCCCCCTGGGGGGCAGAGCACCGCCCCTGGTGGGCGTGCCGGGTGGATCCCGGTCGGGCGCATGTGGGAGTCTGTCTGACTGTCTCTCCCTGTTTCCAGCTTCAGAAAAAAAAAAAAAAAGAAAAAGAAAGCAGTCCCATTTACAACTGCATCAAAAAGAATAAAATACGGTACCTAGGAATACATTGAACTGAGGACATAAAAGACCTGTACTTGGAAAACTATAAGACATTGAAGAAGGAAACTGAAGAGGACACAAACAAATGGAAGGATATAGATCATGCTCATGGATTGAAAGGATTAATGTCATTAAAATGTCAACACTGCAGAAAGCAATCCTTACCAAAATACGAATGAAATAGTTTTCTCAGCACCAAAAAAGTAATCCTAAAACTTATGTGGAATCACAAAAGACCCTGAATAGCCAAAGCAACCTTGAGAAAGAACCAACTTGGAAATATCACACTTCCCTGATAGCAAACTGTATGGTATGCCATTAAAAACAGACAGATCAATGGCACAAAATAGCCCAGAAATGAACTCTCACTTACATGGTCAATTAATCTACAACAAAGGAGGCAAGAATGTACAATGAGGGAATGACAGTCTCTTCAATAAATGGTATTGGGAAAACTGCTCGTGGGATCCTTGCCACCGCCACAGGTGTGCAAAAGCCTGAACGAGGTTGCTGGAGAAGGAGACGTCACATGGAGCCATCCAACCCATCCTCAGATGCCCTGTCGGTGCCTGAAAGTAGATGAGTCAGCCCAGCTGAGATGAACCGAGCCTGTCTGCAATCACTAGAAGCACCCAGTTAAAGCCAACACAAATTCACAAACCATATGATCATGAGCTAAGCAAATGGTTGCTGTTATAAGTCACCAAGATTTTGGGTGGTGTGCAACACAGCGAAAGCTTATTTATATCAATCAATTATAATTTTTTACCTGGATGAATAAATTTTTAGGAGACTATTTCCATCTCTGGGCCAATTTAAACTTAAAATTCCTCTGTCTATGGTTACTGAGAAATATGAGCATTTGTCAGGTAAATATTCTTACCTGAATGGGGTTCCTATAGAAAGACTCCTTTCCAGAAGAGGGGAATGACATGGCAATGATACGTTCTGGAAGTCAGGAGAGTTACAACTGTGAGTGTCGTCACAGATGATAAGTAATATACGAGAACTTAATTTACATACAATTAGATTTTTTTTCACACACACACACACAAAACTTTCAGGGTTGAGAATGACAGAAAAAAAGCTAGCCAACCCTAAGAATAATCAAGATAATATATTAAATTATCCAATGCAATGACCATTAAACTCCCCTGTGTTCCCAGCTCAATTGGTTCCAGCCGTAAGAAACAGATTTGTGCTGACCTCATTCTGGAGCTCCCCCTGTGGTGGGAATTAAAATACTGCCACTTGTGACAATATGGACGGACCTTGAGAAGACTACACTAAGCAAAGTAAGTAAATCAGAAAAAGCTAAGAGTGATATGATTTCACAGATAGGTGGGATATAAAACTAAGACTCATGGACATAAAGACAAAAGTGAAGTGGTTACCAGAGGGAGGGGTTAGGAGAGGAGGGGCGTAAAGGGGGCCAAATATACATTAATGGAAAGTATTTTGAATTGGGGTAATGGGCACACAATGCAATGAACAGTTCACATGCTATGGAAATGCATACTTTAAATCTATGTGTTCCTATGGACCAATGTCACCCCATTAAATTCTAAATAAATTAAAAAAATAAACACCCAAAATAATAATAAAAAAGAGAGATCTGGGCTCCAGTGATGGCAAAAACTCCCAGGATGCTTTCCAGGACTCCTGGCTCAGAATCCTGATATCTACAAAGCAATGACATTATTCTCTGGAGTTCTGGGAAAAGAACAGATTTCCTTGGGATCCCTGGGACCTAGAATAACTACTAGAACTCAATAAATTCTAAATCAAACAAATGAAGTCAGCTGAAAACCATTCAACTTCCCGTACTGTAACCAAGTAGACCTAATTTGAGATGATAAAAATACTGTCAGGGTTAGAACTACAAATATGTCACACTACCACAGTGGCATCCCTCTTCATGGGTAAAGAATGCTTTGAAGGAACATGTCTTAGACAAGACAAGAACAAAATAAATACATAATTACTCACATACAAGAAAAATGTGAAATTAATATACATAAGTCAACAGTTAAATTTCACAAACCAGTAACATAAGTCAGGTCTAAGTCAAATCCGTCTTTCTTGTATCGTTGTTTGTTTTCTGAAACCTGAGCATTTAAAACAACCATTAATTTGTAAAACATTAATCAGCACAAAAATAGAGATCATTATATATAACACTTGCCAGTATTTCCTAAAACACAACATTTTTCTGAATCATAAACATGTTTTGCCCACTTACCATCCTTCTGGCCAGCTTTTCAAGATGTCTTTTTTGGTAAACCAGATGAAAAATTCTCATCAGAATGATAAGTCGTAGAGCTCGAAATAAAAATACCAATCTAACAATAAATTAGAAAGATCAATTTTCGCTTCAGAAACAGGATCTGTCCATGGAAACTGAGTTTAGAGCAGTGGTTCTTAACTGGGGGTAATTTGCATCCCCGACCTTCCCACCCGGGCACACGGGGGACATTTGGCAATGTCTGAAGACAGTTTTGGTCGTCACAACTGTGTGAAGAGGTGGCATGTGCACCAGTGGGTAGAGTTCAGGAAAGCTGCTAACTACCCATGCACAGGACAGCCCCATAACAAAGAACTTCTGATCCCAAATATTAACAGTGCTAGAGCTGAGAATCTCTCGTTTAAAGAAACAGTTGTATCATGGACACTCAGAATTGACGGATTTAACTTTTGTCGTTTAAGATGAGTATTTTTCAGTCTTTTCCCCATCTATACAAACTGAGGGTTCTTGTTACTTCCATCGGTAACAGAGGTTCACACTGCTGCTGCGAACACATCAGGCAGGCAGCAGGCTGAGATACTTTCCAAGCGAGCTAGTGGCTATCTTTCCTGACATCAGAGAAAAACACAATGGCAGAGAACGAATGGTCGGACTAGTGCTTCCCTAACTTGACTGTGCATGCTGATTCCGTAAGTCTAGAATGGGGACTGAGGTGCTTCTCTTGTTCAATTTTTGGAGAGCTCTTGGGCAATGCTGATGCTGCTGGTCAGACGACCCTTCTGGCTCCAGTTACTTTCAAACAACTTTAAAAGTCTATCAAATAATGTCAGGTCTCATTGAAACCTGGGAAGCTAGAGTGCAGAAAGAAGCAAGCTGTTTGAAGAATGAAGAAGCCCAGTGAGCCACCCAACATCTTCACCCCAGTGCACATTCACTCTTCTTTTCCTCGCGCCAGAGTAGGGAGAGGGAGAAGAAGAAAAAGCCATCAGTGTCTCGTTCACCTTTTAGTTTCCTAATCCCTAACCATTCTAACTTCACCTCAGTTTTCTTCCTTGTAAATACACCACACTGCAAGTGTGTTGCTATTTGTGTCACTTAGTTTGATGTCCCGTTTGCTCCTTTCTAGAGAATTATCATTGGAATCACTCAAATTTCCAATATGCTCAAATCAATATTCTCTTGTAGAAAAACCTAGAAATTTCATGTGCAAGGAATTTGTGATTGAAGCTTCATTCAGCTAAAGGTACTTAGTGTATACACCCTTCGTGGAGCCACCAAGCCTATAGTTTCCAAGTATGTAGAAATTTATCAGAATATTTCACTTTCAAGAAACTTACCTGACACAGAATCAGGAGCTAAAAAGATTACCCAGAATGACAGCCACAGAAAATGAAGGGGGAGGGGAATATTTGAGAGAGATAAATCCTATGTTTCTTACCTGGGGATATCTTTTAAAAGCTCAAAGTCATTAAAAGCATAATTGAAATCAATTAGCAGAGTCATCACAATAATGACAGCATCTATGGAATTAAGTAAATCAGAAAAATATGGTTGGATCCTATAACACAAAACAAAAGAAATATAAGTTGATGCTTCCCAAAGAAGAGATAGGGATATTTTTTAAAACAAAAGTTATTTGATTAAATCCTCATAAAGAATTCTACTTTAATGAATGATTTAAAATTCATTTTCTAAACTAGACTAAGGGGACAATATTCATATTCATTATTTTATATATATATATAATATATATATATATATAAAACAAGAGCATCGACATGGCAATTTAAGCATAAGATACAGCCAACCATTGAACAAGAAGCAAGCACTGCCTTCACATAAGTGCAAGGGAAAGGGAGGACATTTGGCAGTACTATTGGGTAATGGAGGCTGAACACGACACAGTTTAGAGTCTTAGACCAACTAGAGCTGTGAAGTATGTAAAAGAGGAGCTGGAGAGAGGGAGAAGGGTCCACTGCTTTGACCTCCAAACTTATTGTCTGGCTTTGTACCCAGAGTAAAATCCCTGATGAAAGCTGAACTTCTGTCCACTGCACCTTCCTCCCCAAAACTGGTACTCCAGCCAGCGTCAGGCACCGGTGCTCCAGGGAAAGCTTTTCCCAGTTCTGGGCAGCCCTTTTAGCCTCTGAGTTACTGGGCGTGGGCACTGTCCTTAACTCAAAGCATAAGGATAGATCAGCAGCAAGGGAGACTAAATGCCTTCTGAAATGCTCTGTGTGAAGCGAGCCTTGGGAATTTAGTCCCTGACCCCCACAGCAATCCAGCTCCAAGGCGTGGCTCATCCTATGAACCTTCTCAGAAAGCCAGCAAGCAGAGAAAATCAGCTGCTGCCTCAGTCTCAACACTCACTGATGCCTCAGATCTTTTGTCTACCTTGACAAAGGTTTTTTATTTCTTCTGAGGTAGGGGGTTGTTCATGGTCTATTACCAGCTTTTATTTAGATTCAACTATTAATGAAATATTAATATCTATACAGACTTCATATATACATTTCTCTTAATACTTTGCATGTAGACACATTCCTGTCTGACCCCATTTTGCAAACCTTAAAGTGGTTTACCTGCTGAAGAAATCATCTATAATAGAATACATTGTCAGAGCGTGGAGTGCCAGTGGCAAAAATAATATTAAAGCACAATCTAGAAGAAGTTATGATTTGGGTTATTGTTTCTCTTGTGGACCATGCCTTCCAGGAGAATTATTTTAATAAAGAGGGACCCATTTGGTTGGATTGATCTGGATATTATTTGGGGGATATTATATGCTTTACATAGCAGTAAAAAATAGCTTTATGTGCTTGTATAAATATTAATCAAACTTACCCTTCTATATATACTTGAAGAAGAATATCTATTAAAAAAAATAAAGCAATAGATAAAGAAATCAGACGATATTCCAAAGGAATATACTTTGTGCCATCGGTGACAAGTAGGTCAATAATGATTAGGGACACATCCACAAAGACCAGCAAAATGCCGAATACTCTACAACAAATAAATCAATAGAATCAAGATAAAGCAGTTTTCACCTCTATAGTTAAACTACATTTAGGCCAATAATATGATTTTTTAAAATGTCATTGTTTAGGATTAAACCATGCAGTTGTAGGGAGGACTGTGTTGCCTTGGAATCTGAAAAATAGTTACTCAGTTTTCACTCAACAGAAGCAGTTGACAGGAAGACAAAATTTCCACCAAACCACTTCATATTATCATGTCCTTTCATCATAGACACACCAGGTCAACACTCCAAAATAGAATAGGTGAACTGAATTAAAATGAAATGTATCCACTTATAAACTATTCTTGAAATTTGAGAATTTTATAAGGAGTTTCTACCAATTTCTCATACTAATTAAAACCTTATTAATCTTGATAACTTAATAGAATTTACTAATAAAAACCAAGTAAAATCATGACTAATATAAGCCCATGACTAATAAAAGACTATTTTAGCCAATAAGATTTTTTTATCAGTGAGATTTCACATATTAAGAGATGCTTTTGGCCCTGGCTGGTTGGCTCAGTAATAGAGCATTGACCTGGTGTGGATGTCCCAGGTTCAATTCCTGGTCAGGACACACAGAGAAGCGCCCATCTGCTTCTCTACCCCTTCCCCTCTAGCTTCTCTCTGTCTCTCTTCTCTTCCCCTTCTGCAGCCATGGCTCTATTGGAGCAGGTTGACCTCAGGTGCTGAGTATAGCTCCATGGTCTCTTCCTCAAGTGCTAAAAAATGGCTCCGGTTGCAATGGAGCAAGGGTCCCTGATGAGCAGAGTATTGCCCCCTAGTGGGCATGCCAGGTGGATCCCAGTTGGGGCACATGTGAGAGTCTGTCTTTGCTTCCCTTCCTCTCACTAAAATTAAAAAAAAGAGAGAGATGCTTTTACATTGGTACATAAAGACACATGCACCCCCATTTCATCACAGTATTATTCACAGTGGCCAAGACATAAAAACAACCAAAGTGTCCCTCGATAGATGATTGGATAAAGAAGATGTGGTACATATATACAATGGAATACTATTCAGCCATGAGAAATGATGATATATTGTGATATATTGCCATTCACAACAACATGGCTGGACCTTGAGAACATTATAGTGAGTGAAATAAGTAAATTAAGAAAAAGGTAAGAATTATGTGATTTCACACAAAGGTGGATATACCATATTTCCCCTTGTATAAAATGCTCCCATGTATAAGACACACCTTAATTTTGGGGCCCGAAATTTAAAAAAATGTACTACATAAAGTTATTGAACTCAAGTTTTATTCATACAACTCCTCATCACTGTCAAAACTCCTATCCATTAGCACGTCCTCATCTGTGTCTGATGACCAATCACTGTTTTCATCAATGAGCGTAAAAACAAGCACAAAAAAGTGGGAAATGTGAGTTAAAAAATCTACAACCACTGTATAAGATGCACCCAGTTTTTAGATCCCAAATTTTTTGGAAAAGGCATGTCTTATACATGAGAAATATGTTAAAAAGGAGACTCAAGGGCGCAGATAAAAATGAAGTGGTTACCAGAGGGAGGGGTGGGGGAGCAGAGTAAAGAGGGACAAATATACAATGACAGAAAATTATTTGATTTTGAGTGATGGGCACACAATACCATCAACAGTTCAAATGCTATAAAGATGTTTACTTTAAATCTATGTACTCTTTTTATTTATTTATTTATTTATTTATTTATTTATTTATTTATTTTTCCAAAGTTGGAAGCTGGGAGGCAGTCAGACAGACTCCCGCATGTGCCCTACTTGGATCCACCTGGCACGCCCACCAGAGGGCGATGCTCTGTCCTATGGGGCGATGCTCCATTGCGGCCAAGCCATTCTAGCACCTGAGGCGGAGGCCATGGAGCCATCCTCAGTGCTCAGGCCAACTTTGCTCCAATGGAGCCTTTGGCTGCAGGAGGGGAAAAGAGAGATAGAGAGGAAGGAGAGGGGGAAGGGTGGAGAAGCAGATGGGCGCTTCTCCTATGTGTCCTGACCAGGAATCAAACCTGGGACTTCCACACGTCAGGCCAATGCTCTACCACTGAGCCAACCGGCCAGGGCCAACCTATGTACTCTTATTGACCAATGTCACCCCCATTAAATTTGATTTCTAAATAAATAAATTTTAAAGAGATGCTTTTAGGACAAGCCTGGGCACATGAGAAAAAATTCAATTTCATAAATACATACATGATTGAATACTAAAATACCTCCTAAGCCTTTCTCTTACATTTTTTACTTTGAAGTCTTTGTGTTTTTATATTTTTACTTATTGAATTTATTGGGGTGACATTGGCTAATAAAATTACATAAATTTTAGGTGTGCAATTCTATCATACATCATCTGTATATTGTATTGTGTGTTCACTACCCCAAGGCAAGTCTCCTTCCATCACCCTTTATCCCCCGTTACTCTCTCCTACCTCCCCCACCCTCTTGCCCTCATGGAATCACCATACTGTTGTCTGTGTCTATGAGTCACTGGGGGTTTTTGGTTAATCCTTCACCTTCACCTTTTACATCCAGCATCCCTCCCCTCTGAGAGCTGTAGTCTATTCTTATATCTACGAGTCTCTATTTTGTATGTTAATTTTTTATTCATTAGATTCTACATATAAGTGAGATCATATGATACTTATCCTTCTTTGACTGACTTATTTCACTTAGCATAATACTCTCCATGTTCATCCATGCTGTTGCAACAGGTAATATTGCTTTCTTTTTTATGGTTAAGAAATATTCCATTGTGTAAATGTACCACAGCTTTTTTAGTCACTCATCTGCTGATGGACACTTAGAATGCTTCAAAATCTTGGCTATGCAATAAACATAGAGGTGCATATATTCTTTCAAATTATATTTTAGGTTTCTTAGAACATATTCCCAGAAGTGGGATTGCTGGGTCATAAGACAGTTTTTAATTTTTTGAGGAAACTCCATACTGCGTTTACAGTGGCTGCGCCAGTCTGCGTTCCCACCAAGAGCGCACAGCATTCCCTTTTCTCCACATCTTCGCCAGCACTTGTTGTTTGTTGATTTACTGGTAGCCAATTTGACAGGTGTGAGGTGACATCTGATCATGGTTTTAATTTGCATCTCTCTGATGATTAGTGACCTTAAGCATTTTTCATGTGTCTATTGACCATTTATATGTCCTCAATGGATAACTGTCTATTCAGGTCCTTTGCTAATTTTTTTTTAAATTTTATTTATTTATTTATTTTTTTACAGAGACAGAGAGTGAGTCAGAGAGAGGGATAGATAGGGACAGACAGACTGGAACGGACAGAGATGAGAAGCATCAATCATTAGTTTTTCATTGCGTGTTACAACACCTTAGTTGTTCATTGATTGCTCTCTCATATGTGCCTTGACTGTGGGGCCTTCAGCAGCCGAGTAACCCCTTGCTTGAACCAGCGACCTTGGGTCCGAGCTGGTGAGCTTTGCTCAAACCAGATGAGCCCGTGCTCAAGCTGGTAACCTCGGGGTCTGGAACCTGGGTCCTCGGCATCCCAGTCCGACACTCCATCCACTGCGCCACCACTTGGTCAGGCCCTTTGCTAATTTTTTTAATTGGATTGTTTGGTTTTCTTTTCTGTTGAAGTTCTTTGTATATTTTAGATGTATCATTGATGAATATGTTCTCCCATTCAGTGGAATTTCTTCTTATTTTGTTGATAGTTTGTATTGCTGTGCATAAACATTTTACTTTGATGTAGTACCATTTGTTTATTTTTTCCTTTGCTTCCCTTGCTGGAGGAGAGACATAAAAAAATTTGATATGAGAAATATCCAAAATTTTATTGCCTATAATTTCTTTTTTTTTTTTTTTTTTTTTTTTTTTAAATAAATTTTTATTAATGGTAATGGGATGACATTAATAAATCAGGGTACATATATTCAAAGAAAACATGTCTAGGTTATTTTGTCATTAAATTATGTTGCATACCCCTCGCCCAAAGTCAGATTGTCCTTCGCCACCCTCTATCTAGTTCTCTGTGCCCCTCCCCCTCCCCCTAACTCTCCCCCTGTCCTCCCTCCCCCCACCCCTGGTAACCACCACACTCTTGTCCATGTCTCTTAGTCTCATTTTTATGTTCCACCAATGTATGGAATCATGTAGTTCTTGTTTTTTTCTGATTTACTTATTTCACTCCTTATAATGTTATCAAGATCCCACCATTTTGCTGTAAATGATCTGATGTCATCGTTTCTTATGGCTGAGTAGTATTCCATAGTGTATATGTGCCACATCTTCTTTATCCAGTCTTCTATTGAAGGGCTTTTTGGTTGTTTCCATGTCTTGGCCACTGTGAACAGTGCTGCAATGAACATGGGGCTACATGTGTTTTCACGTATCAATGTTTCTGAGGTTTTGGGGTATATACCCAGTAGAGGGATTGCTGGGTCATAAGGTAGTTCTATTTGCAGTTTTTTGAGGAACCACCATACTTTCCTCCATAATGGTTGTACTACTTTACAGTCCCACCAACAGTGAATGAGGGTTCCTTTTTCTCCACAGCCTCTCCAACATTTGCTATTACCCGTCTTGTTGATCATAGCTAATCTAACAGGGGTGAGGTGGTATCTCATTGTAGTTTTGATTTGCATTTCCCTAATAACTAATGAAGCTGAGCATTTTTTCATATATCTGTTGGCCATTTGTATCTCTTCCTGGGAGAAGTGTCTATTCATGTCTTCTTCCCATTTTTTTATTGGATTGTTTGTTTGTTTGTTGTTGAGTTTTATGAGTTCTTTGTAAATTTTGGAAATTAGGCCCTTATCTGAGCTGTTGTTTGAAAATATCATTTCCCATTTAGTTGGCTGTCTGTTTATTTTTATATCAGTTTCTCTTGCTGAGCAAAACCTTTTTATTCTGATGTAGTCCCATTCATTTATCTTTGCCTTCACTTCTCTTGCCATTGGAGTCAAGTTCATAAAATGTTCTTTAAAACCCAGGTCCATGATTTTAGTACCTATGTCTTCTTCTATGTACTTTATTGTTTCAGGTCTTATATTTAGGTCTTTGATCCATTTTGAATTAATTTTAGTACACGGGGACAGGCTGTAGTCGAGTTTCATTCTTTTGCATGTGGCTTTCCAGTTTTCCCAACACCATTTGTTGAAGAGGCTTTCTTTTCTCCATTGTGTGTTGTTGGCCCCTTTATCAAAGATTATTTGACCATATATATGTGGTTTTATTTCTGGGCTTTCTATTCTGTTCCATTGGTCTGAGTGTCTATTTTTCTGCCAATACCATGCTGTTTTGATTATTGTGGCCCTATAATATAGTTTAAAGTCAGGTATTGTAATGCCCCCAGCTTCATTCTTTTTCTTTAGGATTGTTTTGGCTATTCGGGGTTTTTTATAGTTCCATATAAATCTGATGATTTTTTGTTCCATTTCTTTAAAAAATCTCATGGGAATTTTGATGGGAATTGCATTAAATTTGTATATTGCTTTGGGTAATATGGCCATTTTGATTATATTTATTCTTCCTATCCAAGAACAAGGAATATTTTTCCATCTCATTGTATCTTTTTCGATTTCCCTTAACAATGCTTTGTAATTTTCATTATATAGGTCCTTTACATTCTTTGTTATGTTTATTCCTAGGTATTTTATTTTTTTTGTTGCAATCGTGAAGGGGATTATTTTTTTGAGTTCGTTTTCTAATATTTCATTGTTGGCATAGAGAAAGGCTATGGACTTCTGTATGTTAATTTTGTATCCTGCGACCTTACTGTATTGGTTTATTGTTTCTAATAATCTTTTTGTGGAGTCCTTCGGGTTTTCGATGTATAGGATCATATCATCAGCAAAAAGTGATACCTTTACTTCTTCTTTTCCAATATGGATGCCTTTTATTTCTTTGTCTTGTCTGATTGCTCTGGCCAGAACTTCTAGCACCACGTTAAATAAGAGTGGAGAGAGTGGACAACCCTGTCTTGTTCCTGATTTAAGGGGGAAAGCCTTCAGTTTAGTGCCATTTAATATGATGTTAGCTGATGGTTTATCATATATGGCCTTTATCATGTTGAGATATTTTCCTTCTATACCCATTTTGTTGAGAGTCTTAAACATAAAATTGTGTTGTATTTTATCAAAAGCCTTTTCTGCATCTATTGATAAGATCATGTGGTTTTTGTTCTTTGTTTTGTTGATATGGTGTATTACGTTAACCGTTTTGCGTATGTTGAACCATCCTTGAGATTCTGGGATGAATCCCACTTGATCATGATGTATTATTTTTTTAATATGTTGTTGTATTCGGTTTGCCAGTATTTTGTTTAGAATTTTAGCATTTGTATTCATTAGAGATATTGGTCTGTAGTTTTCTTTCTTTGTGCCATCCTTGCCAGGTTTTGGTATGAGGGTTATGTTGGCCTCATAAAATGTGTTCGGAAGTATTGCTTCTTCTTCAATTTTTTGGAAGACTTTGAGTAGAATAGGAACCAAGTCTTCTTTGAATGTTTGATAGAATTCACTAGTATAACCGTCTGGGCCTGGACTTTTATTTTTGGGGAGGTTTTTAATAGTTTTTTCTATTTCCTCCCTGCTGATTGGTCTGTTTAGGCTTTCTGCTTCTTCATGACTCAGTCTAGGAAGGTTGTATTGTTCTAGGAATTTATCCATTTCATCTAGATTGTTGTATTTGGTGGCATATAATTTTTCATAGTATTCTACAATAATTCTTTGTATATCTATGATGTCTGTGGTGATCTCTCCTCTTTCATTTTGGATTTTATTTATTTGAGTCCTGTGCCTTTTTTCCTTGGTGAGTCTTGCCAAGGGTTTGTCAATTTTGTTGACCTTTTCAAAGAACCAGCTCCTTGTTTTATTGATTTTTTCTATAGTTTTTCTGTTCTCTATTTCATTTATTTCTGCTCTGATTTTTATTATCTCCTTTCTTCGGCTGGTTTTGGGTTGTCTTTGTTCTTCTTTTTCTAGTTCCTTAAGGTGTGAAGTTAAGTGGTTTACTTCGGCTCTCTCTTGTTTGTTCATATAGGCCTGAAGTGATATGAACTTTCCTCTTATTACTGCTTTTGCTGCATCCCAGAGATTCTGATATGTCGTATTTTCATTTTCATTTGTCTGTATGTATCTTTTGATCTCTGCGCTTATTTCTTCTTTGACCCATTCATTTTTTAGAAGTATGTTGTTTAGTTTCCACATTTTTGTGGGTTTTTCCCCCTCTTTTTTGCAGTTGAATTCTAGTTTCAAGGCTTTATGATCTGAAAATATGCTTGGTACAATTTCAATTTTTCTAAATTTGCTGATATTGTCTTTGTGGCCCAACATATGGTCAATTCTTGAGAATGTTCCATGTACACTAGAGAAAAATGTATACTCTGTCGCTTTGGGATGAAGTGTCCTGTAGATGTCTATCATATCCAGGTGTTCTAGTATTTCGTTCAAGTCCACTATATCTTTATTGATTCTCTGTTTGGATGACCGATCTAGAGCCGTCAGCAGAGTATTGAGGTCTCCAAGTATGATTGTATTTTTGTTAGTTTTTGTTTTAAGGTCAATAAGTAGCTGTCTTATATATTTTGGTGCTCCTTGGTTTGGTGCATATATATTAAGGATTGTTATGTCTTCTTGATTCAGTGTCCCCTTAATCATTATGAAGTGACCATTTTTGTCTCTGAGTACTTTTTCTGTCTTGTAGTCAGCATTATCAGATATGAGTATTGCTACACCTGCTTTTTTTGGGGTGTTGTTTGCTTGGAGTATTGTTTTCCAGCCTTTCACTTTGAATTTGTTTTTATCCTTGTTGCTTAGATGTGTTTCTTGTAGGCAGCATATAGTTGGATTTTCTTTTTTAATCCATTCTGCTACTCTGTGCCTTTTTATTGGTAAGTTTAATCCATTTACATTTAGTGTAGTTATTGACACTTGTGGGTTCCCTACTGCCATTTTATAAATTGCTTTCTGTTAGTTTTGTATCTTGTTTGATTCTTCTCTTTTGTTTTTCTATCATTTGTTTCTGTTTGTTTGTGTTCCATACTTCTTTCCTCTGTTGCTACCTTTTTTAAGTCATGTGTTTTTGTGGTGTTTTTTTCTAGGGTGGTTACCATTAAGTAATGAAAAGGGTACCTACCATATTCATTGTAGTACCCTATCTTATAAGTATTTCTGCACTTCATCGTCCTTTGCTACTGTTAATCTCCATTCTCTCCCCCCCCCCTTTTTTTTTCCTTTGTTGTCACAGTTTAAGTTTGGTTTTATTGTGTTCTTGGTGGAGCTGTTACTTGTGGTGTTGTTTTCTTTTGTTCTTTGAATCTGGTTGGAAAACCCCCTTTAGTATTTCCTGGAGTGGGGGCTTTCTCGTGATAAATTCTCTCATCTTTTCTGTACTTGTGAATGTTTTTATATCTCCTTCATACTTGAAGGATAGCTTTGATGGGTATAGTATTCTTGGCTGAAAGTTCCTCTCTTTCAGGGCTTTAAATATTGGGGTCCACTCTCTTCTAGCTTGTAGAGTTTCTGCTGAGAAATCTGATGATAATCTAATAGGCCTTCCTTTATATGTTGTACTCTTCTTTTCCCTGGCTGCCTTGAGAATTTTTTCTTTGTCATTGGTTTGTGTCATCTTTATTATGATGTGCCTTGGAGTGGGTTTGTTGGGGTTAAGAAAACTCGGTGTTCTGTTTGCTTCTTGAATTTGAGGCTTTAGTTCTTTCCACAGGCTTGGGAAGTTCTCGTCTATTATTTGTTTGAGTATATTCTCCATTCCATTTTCTTTCTCTTCTCCCTCTGATATACCTATTATTCTTATGTTATTCTTTCTGATGGAGTCAGATAATTCCTGTAGGGCTTTCTCGTTTTTTATTATTTTTGAGTCTCTTTCTTCTTCTCTCTGTTGTGCCTCAAGTTGTTTGTCTTCTATTTCACTAATCCTATCTTCAATCTGGGTTGTTCTGCTAGCTAAGCTTGTTACCTCGTTTTTCAGTTCGTGAATTGAGTTTTTCATTTCTGTTTGATTTGTTTTTATAGTTTCAATTTCCTTGGTAATATATTCTTTGTGTTCATTGAGTTGTTTTCTGATCTCCCTATATTGCCTTTCCGTGTTTTCTTGTATATCTCTGAGTATTTTTAAGATTTCTATTTTAAATTCTCTGTCATTTAGCTCCAAGGCTTCCAATATGTTAAGTCTTTTCTCCATAGATTTTTCCACATCTATTTGTGTTACCTCTCTTTCTTTTGTATCCATAATATTCGATTTCCTCTTTCTTATTGGCATCTGAGGGTGGTCTTGTTGATAGCACTAATTAGAATTAATAAAGAGTAAAAAGTAAAAAAAAAAAAAAAAAAAAAAAAAAAACCAAAAAAAAACCAAACAAAAAAACAACAACAACAACAAAAAAAAACAAAAAAAAACCCAAAGGGTAAAACACCCCACAAAAAAAAGCAGTAATAATTTATTATTTCCCCCTTTTTTTTTTCTTTGTTCTCCTTCCCTCCTCTCCCCTCCTCAGGGAAATATCGTGCCTATAATGGAGGGCCTGGTTTGCGGTAAAGAGTTCAAGGGGGCAAAAAATAAAAAAAAAAATAAAAATAAAAAAATAAAAAAATAAAAAAATAAAAAAAAAAGGAAGAAAATCTTAGACAAGCATAAGTTGATCTGCCTGCGGGTGACGGTCAACCAAGAGATATAATGAGAGGGACAAGAGGGAACCAGAAAAAAGGACAAAAAAAGGAATAATCAAGAAGAAAAAATAAAAATAATAAGTAAAAATACGTTGTATTAAGTGGAGCAAAGACCAAATACAATGGAGACCTTGGGTTGGGAGGACCCAAAATGCCACAAAAACAAACCAACCAGAAAAAAACAAAAACAAAACCGAAAAAGAAAAACAAAGCCAAAAAAAAACCTTGAGTCCCAAATTAACTAATTTGTTCGTGATTGAGGATTAAATGGGAGGAAAGTAAAACGAGAAAAGAAAAAACGAATAGAAAGGAAAAAATAAGAAAAAGAGAAAAACGAAGGAAGAAATAAAAAAGGAAGAGAAAAAGACAAAATAAGGCAAAAAAAAACAAAAGAGGAGAGAGTGAGAATTAAGTGTCCTGGAGTATAACCCCAAAGGAGGGTGAGGATGAAGAAGAGAAATAAAATGTAACACTTATGGGTAGTGTAGTTCAAGAAAAGGGAAGCATAAGATGGGCAGAGAATAGAAGGACTGAGGTGGAGGAAATAAAGGCAATAAGATAGAAGGAACAAATAACAACAACAAAAACAAAACAAAAACAAAAAAAACCAACAAACAGTGGAACAAGCTGCAAAGTCTGTGGATTTTTCCTGATTTTGAGATGTCAACCTCTTCCTCCTTCTCCTCTCTCCCTCTTCCCGGTCGGCGACTCTGCACCCCAGGCCCTGCCCCTGCGCCACACCCAGGCAGGGACTTGCAGTTGATGGGGTTCTATGGCAATGTCACACAATTGGCTTTAGTCTTGTTGGTAGTCAAGGCCTGCCGGCGTCTGCAGGGTCTAACGACGAGAGAGTTCGCCTTCGTGGATTCTCTCTCCCAGTCCCCCCCTCCCGAACCAGCAGCCTGGCGATCCAGCCACAAGGCTGCCACTGCTTCTGCCTGGGGAGTAAGAGACTCAAAGAGCTGGGAAATCCCCACTCTATCCCCACTCAGTGCAAGGCTCTGGGAAGGGCTCTGACAGTCAGGGCCTCCAGTGTAATCAGGCGGGGGTGGGAGTCAATTGTTGTCAAGGTGATTGTTCAGCGCCTAGCATTCCGTTGGACCTCTCAACCCAGGCTTTCCACTCTTTGTAGCCTGTTTTGGCCGGTAAGAAGAGGCACTAGTCTCTGCTTGCGACTAGTGTGGTATAGATCTTATTATCTGCCAAGTCCTTCTTGTTAGCGTTTATCCCTGAATATGGAGGCTCTATCAATCAGAAGTTGCCCCCGCCCCTTTAGCGAGAGGCACCAAAAAATATCACGCCTCTTGTCTTGGGTCGGTGAACTGAGAGAGATCTTATCAATTAGAACCGAGGGTGCGCAGATTTCACGGGTTAAGTTAATTTTAGTAATTGGGTCGCAGCTGTGCTCCCGAAGGTATTTCAGGCTGCCTGCGCGCGCCCCTCCCCCAACGCTTGATTGTTAGCTTGAATGGCTGGGTGAGGTACCCCGCCCGCGTTGACCCTCTATTTTGTTCTGCTGATCTACATGTCTGTTTTTATGATTTGATTACTATGGCCTTGTAATACAGTTTGATATCAGGTAGCATGATTCCTCCAACTTTGGTCTTCTTTCTCAAGATTGCTGTGGCTATTCGGGGTCTTTGTGTTTCCAAATATATTTTTGGAATATTTGTTTTAGTTCTGTGGGATATACCATTGTTCTCTTGATAGGAGTTGCACTGAATTTATAGATTCCTTTGGGTAGCAGGGACATTTTAATGATGTTAATTCTTCCTATCCAAGAACATGGTATATGCTTCTATTTATTTGTATCTTCATCAATTTCTTTCTTCAGTGTCTTATAATTTTTCATGTACAGGTCTTTTACATCCTTGGTTAAATTTGTTCCTATTCTTTTATGCAGCTATAAATAGGTTTTCTTAGTTTTAGTTTATGAGAGTCCACTATTGGTGTATAAAAATGCAATTAATTTCTAAATATTTATTTTGTATCCTGCTACCTTACTAAATCCTTTTATTAGTTCCAGTAGTTTTTTGTTAGAATTTTTAGGGTTTTCTATATACAGTATTATGTCATCTGTAAATAAAGACAGTTTTATTTCTTCTTTTCCAATTTGGATGCCTTTAATCTATTCTTCTTGTCTGATGGCTGTGGCTGGGACTTCCAGTACTACATTGAATTAAGAGTGGTAAAAGCACACAAAGAAAACCAGATAGAAGGTGACGGAGGACGATTTGACTTTGAATGAGGGGTATGCAGCATAATCAAAGGTCAAAATAATCTGGAGATGTTTTCTCGGAACATATGTACAGATTTATCAATGTCACTGCATTAAAATTAATAAAAATAAGATAAAAAAAAAGAGTTGTGGAAAAAAAAAAGAGTGGTAAAAGCGGACATTCCTGTCTAGTTCCCAATCTTAAGGGAAACGCTTGTTTACTGCTCACAAAAATTAGGGGATATTTTATAGCTTCATGTTCATTTTGAAATATCCCCTAATTTTTGTGAGCGGTATAGTTTTTGCCCATGTTAGCTGTGGGTTTTTCATATATAGCCTTTAATACGTTGAAGTATGCTCCCTCTATTCCCATTTTGCTGAGAGTTTTTATCATAAGTTGGTGTTAGATTTTTATCAAATGTTCTTTCTGCACCTATTGGTATAATATTCAATTTTGTTTATGGGATGTATCACATTTATTGATTTGTGGATATTGTACCAATCTTGCATCCCCAGAATAAATCCTACTTGATCATAGTATAATGATCTTTTTATGTATTGCTGGATCCAGTTTTCCAATATTTTGTTGAGGATTTTAGCATCTGTGTTCATCAGAGATATTGGCCTATAATTTTTTTTCTTTGAAGTGTTTTTATCTGGTTTTGAAATTAAGATAATATTAGCCTTGTAAAAGAGTTTGGGAGTCTTCCCTTCTCTTGAGTTTTTTGAAAAAGTTTAAGAACAGGTGTTAGTTCTTCAGCTGTGAAGCCATAAGGTCCAGGACTTTTGTTTGTTGGGAATATTTTTATTATTGCTTCAATTTCACTATATGTACTCTGTCTATTTAGATTTTATGATTCTTCCTGATTCAGTTTTGAAAGATTGTATGTTTCTAGGAATTTATCTATTTCTTTCATATTGTCTATTGCTAGTATATAGTAGTTCATAATATTTTCTTAGAATCCTTTGTATTTCTTTGGTGTCAATTCTTATTTCTCTTTTATTTCTAATTTCAATTATTTGAGTCCTCTTTGTTTTTTTCTTGATGAGTCTTGTTATGTTTTCTTTTTCTTTTTTCCTTTTTAGCAAGAGAGACAGAGATACAGACGGAGAAACAGACAGCAAAGGAGAGAGATGAGAAGCATCAACTCATAGTGCCTCACTTTTAGTTGTTCCTTTTCTTTTCATGCGTGCCCTGATGGTGGGGGAGGGGATCCAGCCCAGCCACTAACTCCTTTTATTTTTTCTTTTTGTGACAGAGTCAGAGAGAGGAACAGATAGGGACAGACAGGCAGAAAGGAAGAGAGATGAGATGCATCAATTCTTTGTTGCAGCTCCTTAGTCTCCTAGTTGTTCACTGATTGCTTTCTCATATGTGCCTTGACTAGGGGGCTACAGCAGAGCAAGTGACCCCTTGCTCAAGCCAATGACCATGAGGTGATGTCTATATCCCACGCTCAAGTCAGCAACCCGGTGCTCAAGCTGGTGAGCCCCCACTCAAGCTGGATGAGCCAGTGCTCAAGCCAGTGACCTTGGGGCTCCCAACCTGGATCCTCAGCATCCCAGGTCGATGCTCTATCCATTGCACCACTACTGGTCAGGCTTGATGAATTTTGTTAAAGGTTTGTCAATCTTGTTTGTTCTCAAAGAACCAGTTCTTGCTTTCATGATCATTTGTATTTTTGAAAGACTCTTTTATTATTTCTTTTTTTTTCTTCTTTTTCAAGTGCGAGAAGGGGATGCGTGTATGCATCCCTCTTTCACTTATTTCTGTTCAGATCTTTATTTCCTTTCTTTTACTTTGTGCTTTGTTTGTTCTTTTTCTAGTCCCTGTAAGTGTCAAGTTAGATTATCTATTTTAGAATTTTTGTTGTTTTTCTTTTGAGGTAGGCCTGTAATGCTAGGGTTTTTTTTCCCCTTTCAGGATTGCTTTTGCTGTGTCCCCTAAACTTTGGGTTATTTTCATTTGTTTCAAGGTATCTTTGATTTCTTTCTTGACATATTATTAACCCATTTATTATTTAGTAACATGTAATTGAGCCTTCATATCTTGTTGTATTTTTCAGTTCTTTTCCCCTTGTAATTGATTTCTAGTTTCATACCATTATGGTGAGAGAAGATGTTTAATATAATTTCTATATATTAAAAAAATTTTAAGTGAGAAGAAGTGAGATAGTGAGACAGACTCCTGCATGCCCCATGACCAGGGTCCACCCAGTAACCCCTGTCTAGAGCCAATACACTCTTATGTTGGGTGCATATATATTTACAAGGCTTATATCCTCTTGTTAGATTGCTCTCTTTATCATTATACTTTCTCTCTTACTATAGCCTTTGTTTTAAAGTCTGTTTTGTCAGATATAAGTATTGCTACCAGCTTTTTAAAAATTTCTATTTTCATGAAATATCTTTTTCCATCCCTTTACTTTTAGTCTGTGTGTATCATTCATTCTGAAGTGGACAGCATATATGGGAATCCTGCTTTCTTATCCATTCAGCAACCCTATGTCTTTTGATTGGTGCATTTACGCCACTGACACTTAAAGTGATTATTGATAGGTACATATTTATTGCCATTTTATTTTTTTTCCTCCGGTTTTGTTCTTTTTTCTTCTTTCTTCCTCCTTCTTCTTCCCCTTCTTCTTCCTTCTCCTTCTGGCAGGTCCTTTAACATTTCTTATAATACTGGTTTGGTGGTAACAAACTCCTTTAGCTTTTTCAAGTCTGGAAAGCTTTTTATTTCTCCTTTAATTTTAAATGATATCACTGATGGATTAATTTTGTCTTTGTTTTAGGTCCTTGATTTTCATCACTTAGGATATTTCATATTAATCCCCCTGACCTAAAATGTTTCTGTTGAGAAATCTGCTGTCAGTCTCATGGGAACTCCCTTATAAGTAAGTAACTGTTTTTCTCTTGCTGCTTTTAAGATTCTCTCTTTTTCGTTAACCTTTGCCATTTTAATTATGATGTATCTTCTTGTGGGCCTCTTTGGGTTCATCTAGCTGGGGATTCGCTGCACTTCCTCAACTTGTATATCTTTTCTCTTCACCAGTTTAGGAAAGTTGTCAGTCATTAGTTCTTGATCATTTTCTCTCTCTCTTCTCTTTCTGATACCCCTACCATGTGGATGTTGTTACATTTCATTATTTCCCGGAAAACCACTTAAACTATCCTCATTTCTGTAAATTGTTTTTCTGCTCTGATTGGGTGTTTTCTGCTACCTTGTGTTCCAAATTGCTGATTCAATCCTGTTTTCATCCAACCCACTGTTTATTTCTTCTAATTTATTCTTCATTTCTGACTGAGTCTTTTTTATGGTTTCTATATTCTTTTTGCTGTTGTAGTTCTAAGTTTCTTTCTTTTTTTTTTTACAGATTGAGAGAGGGATAGATAAGGACAGACAGACAGGGAGGGAGAGAGATGAGAAGCATCAACCATCAGGTTTTCGTTGCGACACCTTAATTGTTCATTGATTGCTTTCTCATATGTGCCTTGACCATGGACCTTCAGCAGACCAAGTAATCCCTTGCTCGAGCCAGTGACCTTGGGTCCAAACTAGTGAGCTTTGCTCAAACCAGATGAGCCCACGCTCAATCTGGCGACCTCGGGGTCTTGAACCTAGGTCCTCCGCATCCCAGTCTGATGCTCTATCCACTGTGCCACTGCTTGGTCAGGCTCTAAGTTTCTTGAGCAACCTTATAACCAATTATTTTGTCTTTATATCTGAGAAATTGCTTACATCATTTCATTTAGCTCTTTTTCTAGAGATATCTCCTATTCTCTCATTTGGGGCATGTTATTTTGTCTTCACAGTTTGGCTGCCTCTTTGTGTTGGTTTCTATGTATTAAGTAGGTCTGTTATGACTCCCAGTCTTGGTCAGGTGGCCTTATATAGTAAGTATCCTTTGGGACCCAGTGGCACAGTCTTTTTGATCACCTGAGCTGGGTACTCTAGGAATGTCCCTTGTGCGGGTTAAGTGGGCCTTCCTGTTGTAATTGAGTCTTGATTATTACTGGCCCATTCATGCATGGACTGTGAGGATCAATCTGGATGACAGTGTATGAGTTGCTGTGCAGGTGCTGACCACACAAAGCAGAATTTGCCTCAGCAGGGTTTGATGCTGCCAAGACCTTCCTTTGCATATGCCACTGTGAAGCTAGTTGATTCATGCTCTGATGTTGTTTAAAGCTGGCCACTGGGTGTTTTTTTCTGGGCTTCAGGAATACCTCTGATGCAGGCCAATGTGAGATGTAGCCTTGACAGGCCCTTGTCAACCTGTTAGGAGCTATGAACATTCCACTGTTTGTGACTGCCTCTTCTGGGCTTGCATGTGCACAGGAAGAACAAAATTGAGCAACAAAGCTGGTTTTTACCAGCACTGGGCCCAGAGACAGGTCAGCAAAAATCCCAATGTGCCCCAAGATCTGCCTGCCAGCTGCATATTAGGATCAGTCACTGAAAGAGCCTCTAGGGATAAATGGCATTCAACAGATTTGTCCAGATTCAAACTTGGTGCCAGTGGTGTGTCTGAGGTTACTCAACAAATGTCTCAGGGTATACCAAGTCTAGCTGACACCTGTTGGATGCTCACTGACCTTTGTAGTGGGAGTCATCAGGATGAAGCCAGTAGTTTATCAGACCCAAACAGATCAAGATTTGCCCGTGTGAAGAGGGGATACTGCACTAGCCAAGTGTGAAAAAAATGTCCCCCATTTTAGAGTCACACAACTCAGTATGTCCCAGAGTCTGCCTGGCGACCAATCTCAGCAGAGCAGAGCCACCAAGAGTCAGAAGAATAGGGCTAGTGGATCTTCCATGAGGGGGAGGTGCCAGTCAAGCTTGGGGGTAGGTGGGATGTGTGGACCCCATCCCAAAGCCATGCAACTCAGTCCATCTTGGATTTTGTCCAGCCCTTGGCAAGGTGGAGCCACCAGGAGTTCAGAAGGTGGTACTACTGTGAGCCCAGAGATTGGGGCTAACAGATCTCTCAGGAGGGGAAGGTATTAGGTTCACAGGAAAGTGGTGGGGATGACTCCTGTCCCAAAGCTATACAGCTCAAGTCACTAACACCCCCTGAGTCTGCCCAGACTTCTACACCCCAATCCAGGCAGCTCCTCAGCAGGGCACAAGCTCTGCAGGATGGGAAAGCTGGGAATTCAGAGGATGGGGCTTTTATTTTTTTAACTAAATGTAAAAATTTTAAATGAGTCTCCTGTATGTTTTAAACATGTTCTCTATAAATTGATTATACCATTTGTATAATCTATGAAAATAAATTAATCTTCAAATTATTTTTTAATTGCCATACAAATTAAAAAGCAAGTATATTATAGTATATAATATTACTATCATGTTGAGAAGAATCCTAAGTAGAATGCTTTCATAATCAAGAATTCTAGACAAATAAATATTTAATAAAACACATAATTATAGAATTTTAAAATGCATGCTTCATTACTTTTACTTTCACAGATAAAATTTTTAAATGCATGCTTCATTACTTTTACTTTCCCAGAAAAAAAAAAAAGTTAATATATTACTTTTAGACTTAGGCAAATGTCATTTCTTCACAATACGTTCAGCTTAAACTAAAACTCCAATATAAATTATATTAAGTTAAATGGGGCACAGGGACTATTTAGCAACACACTGACAGTGGAAATTTTTTTTTTCCTCCCAGATATTTTTGTTAAAAAATTGATATTTAATTACCTCCTTTCCTAGGGTCTCACATACCTCAACGTAAAGGATGATACAATTAAGTATATAATTTTCTTAATCTTGCTGCTGCAAAAAAAATTAAAAATCAAATTCCAAAGTTTATAAATTTTTCCAACAAGTAATATGAATTTACCTAGTAAACAAAGGCCTTTGTAAATATAATTCTTTAAAAATTCTCCAGAGGTTTCATAACAAATTGCTTTTTACTAATAACTAAATTTTTCACCTTTTTTCTCATGATACCTTTTTTCATATGTGAAATATTTATGAATAAAATACTAAACTTGGGATGTTTAGTAACTTCTCTCCTGCCTGTAAAACCCAACCCCAACTTGATGATAACATTAAAGTGATAATAAACTAAAGCAATATAGCATGGAGACAGAAGGCAATTGTAGGAAATATCTGTGTTCCAGCCCTCCCATCACTGAGCGGTGGGATCCTGGGCAATTCATCAAACCTTGCAGACCTGTGTCCACAGCAACAAGATAGGGACTTCAAGGATGAGTAGGAAGTAAATTATACTCTTTTCTTTTGATATTCATCTACTGAAACAAAATACCCCCATGAATATCACAGTGAACAAAAGTCACATTTGAGGATGGAAGTACACTCTGGAGTGAAGGAATTTTAGTAAGATAATTTCAAAGGAGAAATACCCTAGAAACTGGATTCTATCTATTAACAGGAGAAGGAGAGAGTAATGGTGCTGTGAGGATTGTGACCAACAAATCTTCCCAAAATTTCAACAAGTTCATCAACCAGAGACAGACAAATCTATCCTTGGAGCGTATGGAAGTTCCACACACTGAAGGCGAAGGTAGGATCGAGCGAAAAATTGACTAAATATATAATCAACGCTTGTAAGGCCAGGAGCCACCATCGTGGCCATTCACATGCAGGTTCCCATTGGATTCGGGCAGACGATAAAGAAATGGCAGAGTCAGAGGATGGGGGGCCATCCTATTTATTGGTGTCTCACCAAGACAGGCAAACCACAAAAGAAGACAAGGGAAAAGCAGAAAACCAGCTTTTCCCATGAAGGGCAAGGGATCAGGGAAGCCCCTGCAATCGTGATAGCAGGAACTGGTTGAGCCAGCTCCTGGTCTGTCCCACTTTATAGTGTAGAAAACCAAAATCCCTTAATCCAATATACAAACAAGGAAGTCTCCGATACAAAGTCACTTATCCAAGGCATAACTGGATTCCTCATGAGGGTGCACCACCCAGATCATACAATCAGCCAAGGGTGTGGGGAAAAGCTTAGTCCTAAAACCAAACCTTAGGCTACAACGACCTGGCCTGCTTATAGCCTGTCCCCCACACCCAATATAAGTCACAGCGAGCAAACATATATATCATATTTACAAACTTATTTGACCAACAACGCTGAAGGAAATATGTCAGACAAAGAAACACTCTGCCTTCCGCACTAACCTGAGCAAAGGCTGCTTTCACTTGGAACTGAGAGTCAGGGGGTCTAAGGGTGTGGAGGAAGCTAGGCTGCGGCACAGACGTTCGTTCAAGCCGAGGAAAGAGTGTGCCTGTGGTGAATCAGCCCATGCGAGCAACCGCCTGTGCACCAGGAGGAACCGCCCGCACCACGAGCAGAGGCTGCCAGCAGCACAGGGGGAGTGCGCAAAAGCGAACTTCCCTATGGCCGAGCTTCTCTAGGCAGGCGAGGCGCCTCACCCAGCCATTCAGGCTAACAATCAAGCATCAGGGGAGGGGTGCATGGGCAGCTTGCAGTCCTTTCTGGAGCAGATTGGTGAATCCAATCGCTGAAATTAGCTTAACCCAGTCTACTCACCTCCCAACTGACCTACGCAGCTCTAATTGACAAGATCTCTCTCAGTTCAGCGATCCAAGACAAGAGGCATGATATTTTTTAGTGCCTTTTGCTAAAGGGGTAGGAGCAACTTCTGATTGACAGAGCTTTCATACTAAAGAATATACGCTAAAAAGAGGGACTTGGCAGATGTTAAGACCTCCTGTACTGCAGGCAGCGATTAAGGCATCTTCTTCCCAGCCAAAACAGGCTACAAAGTGCGGAAAGCCTGGGGAGAGTGGTTCCACAGAGTGCTAGGCGTGTTGAACAGGCCTGGAGGCTCATACAAAGTCACCTTGAGAGCAATTGGATCCCAGCCCAGCCTGATTACACTGGCGGCTCTGACTGCCAGAGCCTTACCCAGAGCCCTGCATTGAGTGGGGTTAGAGTGGGGATTTGCCAGCTCTTTGAGCCTCTTACTCCCCAGGCAAAGGCAGCGGCAGCCTCATAGCTGGATCATCAGGCTGCTAATCCAGGAAGGGAAGACTAGGAGAGAGGCTCCAGGAAAACAGACTCTCTCATTGTCGGAGCCTGCAAACGCTAACAAGCCTTGACTACCAACGAGACTGAAGCCTAATATATGACATCGCCGTAGAGTCTCATCAACTGCAAATCTCTACCTAAACGTGCCACAGGGGCAGAGCCTGGGGTACAGAGTCACTGACCAGGAAGAGGGAGAGGAAAGAAAAAGGAAGAAGAAGTTAACCTCTCAAAATCAAGAAAAATCCACAGACTTTATAATTTGTTCCACTATTTTCTGGTTTCTTTCATCTTCTTAACTTTATTATTATTATTTCTATTTCCTCCACCTTGGTCCTTTTATTCTCTGCCTGTCTTACTCTTTCCTTTTCTTGAACTACATTGCCCATAAGTGTTACATTTTATTTCTTTTCTTCTTCCTTACTCTCCATGAGGGTTACACTCCAAAACCCTTAACTCTCTCTCTTTTTGTTTTTTTTCTTTTTTCTTCCTTTTCTTTTCCCCTTTTTCTTATTTCTCCCTTTCTATTAGTTTCTTCTTTTCTCCTTTTACTTTTCCTCTCATTCAATCCTCAATCACGAACAAATTATTTAATTTGGGACTCAAGATTTTTTTTGGTGGCATTTTGGGTGCTTTTTACTTCACTTTTTAACGCATTAGCATTCCTCCCAACCCAGGATCTCCATTCTATTCAGTCTTTGCTCCACTTAATACAATAGTTTTTTTTTTTTCCTTTTTCCTATTTCCCTCTTATCCCTCTCATTATATCTCTTAGTCGACCATCACTTACAAGCAAATCATTTTACACTTGACTCAAATTTTTTCCTTTATTGCATTTTGTGGGTTCCTACTTCCTTTTTGCCCCTTGAACATTTTCCCCCAACTCAGGCCCTCTGTTATAGGCAGTTTTTGTTCCATTTAGCATAATATAATTCACAGTTCATCACGATATTTTCCTAAGGAGGAGGGGAGAGGAGGGGAAGAGAAGAAATAAAAGGGAAGGAAATAATAAACTATTATTGGGATTTTTGCGTGTTTTTTTCCCAATTTTTTTTTTACTTTTCTTTTTTACTTTTTTTTTTAACTTAGTGCTATCAACAAGACCACCCTCAGATGCCATTAATAAAAAGGAAATCGAATATCATGGATACAAAAGATAGAGAAGTAACACAGATAGATGTGGAAAAATCTATGGAGAAAAATTTTAATATATTGGAAACCTTGGAGCTATATGACAAAGAATTTAAAATAGAAATCCTAAAAATACTCAGAGATATACAAGAAAATACAGAAAGGCAATTTAGGGAGCTCAGAAAACAACTCAATGAACACAAAAAATATATTACCAAGGAAATTGAAACTATAAAAACAAATCAAACAGAGATGAAAAACTCAATTCATGAATTGAAAAATGAGGTAACAAGCTTAGCTAATAGAACAGGCCAGATAGAAGGTAGGATTAGTGACATAGAAGACAAGCAATTTCAGGCACAACAGAGAGAAGAAGAAGAGACTCAAAAATTTAAAAAAATAAGAAAGCCCTATAGGAATTGTCTGACTCCATCAAAAAGAATAACATAAGATAATAGGTAGCCTGACCAGCTGGTGGCGCAGTGGATAGAGAGTCAGACTGAGATGCAGAGGACTCGGGTTCAAGACCCTTCATATCACTTCAGGCCTATATGAACAAACAAGAGAGAGCCCAAGTGAACCACTTAACTTCACACCTTAAGGAACTAGAAAAAGAAGAACAAAGACAACCCAAAACCAGCTGAAGAAAGGAAATAATAAAAATCAGAGCATAAATAAATGAAATAGAGAACAGAAAAACTATAGAAAAAATTAATAAAACAAGGAGCTGGTTCTTTGAAAAGATCAACAAATTTGACAAACCCTTGGCAAGACTCACCAAGGAAAAAAGAGAAAGGACTCATATAAACAAAATACAAAATGAAAGAGGAGAAATCACCACAGACATCATAGATATACAAAGAATTATTGTAGAATACTATGAAAAACTATATGCCACCAAATTCAACATTCTAGAAGAAACGGATAAATTCCTAGAATAATACAACCTTCCTAGACTGAGACATGAAGAAGCAGAAAGCCTAAACAGACCAATTAGCAGGGAGGAAATAGAAAAAACTATTAAAAACCTCCCCCAAAATAAAAGTCCAGGCCCAGACGGTTACACTAGTGAATTCTATCAAACATTCAAAGAAGACTTGGTTCCTATTCTACTCAAAGTCTTCCAAAAAATTGAAGAAGAAGCAATACTTCCAAACACATTTTATGAGGCCAACATAACCCTCATACCAAAACCTGGCAAGGATGGCACAAAGAAAGAAAACTACAGACCAATATCTCTAATGAATACAGATGCTAAAATACTAAACAAAATACTGGCAAATCAAATAGAACAACATATTAAAAAAATAATACATCATGATCAAGTGGGATTCATCCCAGAATCTCAAGGATGGTTCAACATATGTAGAACGGTTAACATAATACACCATATCAACAAAACAAAGAACAAAAACCACATGATCTTATCAATAGATGCAGAAAAGGCATTCGATAAAATACAACAGAACTTTAAGACACTCAACAAAATGGGTATAGAAAGAAAAGATCTCAACATGATAAAGGCCATATATGATAAACCATCAGCCAACATCATATTAAATGGCATAAAACTGAGGACTTTCTACCTTAAATCAGGAACAAGACAGGGTTGTCCACTCTCTCCACTCTTATTTAACATGGTGCTAGAAGTTCTGGCCAGAGCAATCAGACAAGAGAAAGAAATAAAAGGCATCCACATCGGAAAAAAGGAGTAAAGGTATCACTTTTTGCAGATGATATGATCCTATACATCAAAAACCCCAAAGACTCCACAAAAAGATTACTAGAAATAATAAACCAATACAGTAAGGTCGCAGGATACAAAATTAACATACAAAAGTCCATAGCCTTTCTATATGCCAACAATGAAATAGTAGAAAATGAACTCAAAAAAATAATCCCCTTCACGATTGCAACAACAACAACAAAAAATACCTAGGTATAAACATAACAAAGAATGTAAAGAACCTATATAACAAAAACTACAAAGCATTGTTAAGGGAAATCGAAAAAGATACAATGAGATGGAAAAATATTCCTTGTTCTTGGATAGGAAGAATAAATATAATTAAAATGGCCATATTACCCAAAGCAATTTATAAATTTAATGCAATTCCCATCAAAATTCCTATGACATTTTTAAAAGAAATGGAACAAAAAATCATCAGATTTATATGAAACTATAAAAAACCCCGAATAGCCAAAGCAATCCTAAGGAAAAAGAATGAAACTGGGGGCATTACAATACCTGACTTCAAACTATATTATAGGGCCACGACAATCAAAACAGCATGGCATTGGCAGAAAAATAGACACTCAGACCAATGGAACAGAATAGAAAACCCAGAAATAAAACCACATATATATGGTCAAATAAAGGGGCCAACAACACACAATGGAGAAAAGAAAGCCTCTTCAATAAATGGTGTTGGGAAAACTGGAAAGCCACATGCAAAAGAATGAAACTCGACTACAGTTTGTCCCCTTGTATTAAAATTAATTCATAATGGATCAAAGACCTAAATATAAGACCTGAAACAATAAAGTACATAGAAGACGACATAGGTACTAAACTCATGGACCTGGGTTTTAAAGAGTATTTTATGAATTTGACTCCACAGGCAAGAGAAGTGAAGGCAAAGATAAATGAACAGGGCTACATTAGACTAAGAAGTTTTTTCTCAGCAAGAGAAACTGACAACAAAATAAATAGACAGCCAACTAAATGGGAAATGATATTTTCAAACAACAGCTCAGATAAGGGCCTAATATCCAAAATTTACAAAGAACTCATAAAACTCAACAACAAACAAACAAACAATCCAATAAAAAAATGGGAAGAGGACATGAACAAACACTTCTCCCAGGAAGAAATACAAATGGCCAACAGATATATGAAAAGATGCTCAGATTCATTAGTTATTAGAGAAATGCAAATCAAAATTACAATGAGATACTACCTCACACCTGTTAGATTAGCTATTATCAACAAGACAGGTAATAGCAAATGTTGGAGAGGCTGTGGAGAAAAAGGAACCCTCATTCACTGTTGGTGGAACTGTAAAGTAGTACAACCATTATGGAAGAAATTATGGTGGTTCCTCAAAAAACTGCAAATAGAACTACCTTATGACCCAGCAATCCCTCTACTGGGTATATACCCCCAAAACTCAGAAACATTGATACGTAAAGACACATGTAGCCCCATGTTCATTGCAGCACTGTTCACAGTGGCCAAGACATGGAAACAACCAAAAAGCCCTTCAATAGAAGACTGGATAAAGAAGATGTGGCACATATACACTGTGGAATACTACTCAGCCATAAGAAATGATGACATTGGATCATTTACAACAAAATGGTGGGATCTTGATAACATTATACTGCAGGGGTCCCCAAACTATGGCCCGCGGGCCACATGAGGCCCCCTGAGGCCATTTATCCGGCCCTCGCAGCACTTCCGGAAGGGGCACCTCTTTCATTGGTGGTCAGTGAGAGGAGCATAGTTCCCATTGAAATACTGGTCAGTTTGTTGATTTAAATTTACTTGTTCTTTATTTTAAATATTGTATTTGTTCCCGTTTTGTTTTTTACTTTAAAATAAGATATGTGCAGTGTGCATAGGGATTTGTTCATAGTTGTTTTTTTTTATAGTCCAGCCCTCCAATGGTCTGAGGGACAGTGAACTGGCCCCCTGTGTAAAAAGTTTGGTGACCCCTGTTATACGGAGTGAAATAAGTAAATCAGAAAAAAACAAGAACTACATGGTTCCATACATTGGTGGGACATAAAAACAAGACTAAGAGACATGGACAAGAGTGTGGTGGTTACAGGGGGTGGGGGGGGGGAGAGGGGGCATGGGAAGGAAGGAGGGAGAGGGGAGGGGAGGGGGAGGGGCACAAAGAAAACTAGATAGAGGGTGACGGAGGACAATCTGACTTTGGGTGAGGGGTATGCAACATAATTGAATGACAAGATAACCTGGACATGTTTTCTTTGAATATATGTACCCTGATTTATTGATGTCACCCCATTAACATTAATAAAAATTTATTTATAAAAAAAAAAACAAAAAACAAAAAACAGGAGAAGGAGCTTATTACATGGAGCCTCCAGTTATGCCTCATTTTACTCTATGGCTGGAGGCAAGGTAGCCATTGGGAAGCAATTTCTTGCCCTGCTGAAACCTCCAACAGGGGACCTGAATTCCACCCCAAGTGAGACAGATCCTAAGGCAATACTGATAGCCTGACCAGGCAGTGGTGCAGTGGATAGAGTGTCAAACTGGGACGCAGAGAACCCAGGTTCAAAACCCTGAGGTCACTGGCTTGAGTGTGGGATCAAAGACATGACCTTATGGTTGCTGGCTTGAGCACAAAGGTCACTGGCTTGACCCCCAAGGTCACTGACTTGAGCCCAAGGTTGCTGGCTTGAAGCCCAAAGTTGCTGGCTTGAGCCCAAGGTCACTGACTTGAAGCCCAAGGTCACTGGCTTGAGCCCAAGGTCACTGACGTGAAGCCCAAGGTCACTGGCTTGAGCCCAAGGTCAGTGGCTTGAGCCCAAGTTTGCTGGCTTGAAGCCCAAGGTTTCTGGGTTGAGCCCAAGGTTGCTGGCTTGAGCAAAGGGTCACTTGTTCTGCTGTAGCCTGCCAGTTAAGGCACATATGATAAAGTAATCAATGAACAACTAAGGAGCTGCAACAAAGGATTGATGCTTCTCATCTCTCTCCCTTCCTGTCTGTCTGTCCCTATCTGTCCCTCTCTCTGTCTCTTTCTCTGTTTCACACACACACACACACACACACACACACACACACACACACAATGCTCACAGCTTGCCCCGAAGACTGGACAATGGAGAGAATAGATGCTGAAGAGAACTGCAACATTGCCAAAATTGACCACAGATGAATACTGTTAGGCTCTCCTGAGATACAAGAGATCCCACTCCCCTGCTATTTCTCTCCTACTCCTGCACTGGCTTAGGGAGCTGAGACTGATGTGGATGGGGGAACTGATTAACCAAAAGAAGTGATTTTTCCTCTGAGGCTGTCATTTCCTTAATACAGGCCCCTTCTGATCTCACAGGGACTACTGGATCTCTGGGAAGCAAAGAAATGTTATAAAAATCTGACCACACCTGACAACATGAACACACAGAATCTTGCTTGACAGAATTATGGGGAACAAAGACTTGTTTCAGGTGGCTTTAGCTCCTCCTGTCTCTTTCAGTGTCTCCCAACAGTAACCCAAGTAAATATACAATTGAGATTTTTCAAAAGGTCTGTATAAATGCAGCTTAAGACAATGTGTGCAGAGTTTTCAAGGAAAGAACTGTGGCTCAATTCTATATCCAAAAAAAAGTACTGTTCATATTTGGGAACAACAGACAGGTGCATTCCAACATGCAGCAACTCAAAGCATTATCTACCTTTCCTAAAAACAGTTACTCAAAAAGTACTCAAGTCACCTGAGCAATGAATCAGAATGAGGAACACAGGAAACAAGGAAGACATCTTACAGAGAAAAGGTGTTAAATAAAATTAAAAATTCAGCCCTGGCCCGTTGGCTCAGCAGTAGAACATTGGCCTGGTGTGTGGAATTTCCAGGTTTGACTGCCAGCCAGGGCGCACAGGAGAAGTGCCCATCTGCTTCTCCACCCCTCCCCCTCTCCTTCCTCTCTGTCTCTCTCTTCCCCTCCCACAGCCAAGGCTCCATTGGAGCAAAGTTGGCCTGGGTGCTAAGGATGGCTCCATGGCCTCTGCCTCAGGTGCTAGAATGGCTCCGGTTACAACAGAGCAATGGCCCAGATGGGCAAACTATTGCCCCCTAGTGGGCATGCCAGGTGGATCCCAGTCGGGCGCATGCAGGAGTCTGTCTTTCTGCCTCCCTACTTCTCATGTCAGAAAAATACAAAAATAAATAAATAAATAAATAAATAAATAAAATTAAAAATTCAGAACTAAGTCTAAATAATCATTGTTCGTGTAGCATGTGGAGATGCAAACAAACTATTCTAAAATCAAAAATAAATAACAAAATTATTGATCACTGTACAGATTTAAATTTGCAAACTTTCTCATACAATCTAGGATTTAAGGTTTGTAACTTGATGAAAGTAAAAGCATGTTGCATTTCTTATCTTTCTCAGGTCTAAGTCCAATTTTAATCTGGATATTAATGGAGAAACAAAGATACAATTGTTTTCTAAGAATAGGTTTATAACCTTCATTTTATTAAAAAATTGAAAGGCATGAAAGCAGACCAGTTAATAACATAATATAGAAAAATTTAAAGAAAGTTTCAAGGAAGTGTTTAATATACAAAACAAAGTAAGGTGATAATACAAACAAAACCTAATATACCAAAAATAATAACAAGCACAGATGCTTATATCAATATTAAGTATTAACAAATACCAGGATAAATTTAAATTGTAAATATACTTAGGTGGGACATAAAAACGAGACTAAGAGACATGGACAAGAGTGTGGTGGTTACCAGGGGTGGGGGGAGGGAGGAAGGGGGGAGGGGAGGGGCACCAAGAAAACCTGATAGAAGGTGACAGAAGACAATTTGACTTTGGGTGATGGGTATGCAACATAATTGAATGACAAGATAACCTGGAGATATTTTCTTTGAACATATATACCCTGATTTATTAATATCACCCCATTAAAATTAATAAAAAAAGAAAAGAAAACCAGTCTATACCCCTAAAAAAATAAATAAAAAATAAAAATAAATAAATAAATGTACTATATTCTGTACATGAGAGACTGAACTAAAATGAGAGTTTGAAAATAAAGAGATGGAAAAATATGTTAAATCTGAAAACATTAGAAGTTGTAATATAAATATCAAAATTAAATTTAAAGCAAAAATATTAACTAGGACCAAGACTTATTTTACATTGATAAAAGGCAGACCCTACAGGACACTAACAAAGCCAGGTTGAACATGGGTAGGATCTGTATTAAGGGCAGGTCCTGTCTTTCCCAATGGACACTTTTTTTTTTTTGTACAAATGTTGAGGGCAGGCATGTGGTCATACTCAAAGCATTAAGGACGTTGGGATGATTCCTTGGTTTTTCTGCCCTCACCCTAGGGCTCTGTCTTTTCTCCCCAAACCATCCACAATACACAAAGCTACTACATTCCTGCATTTTAGGATAAGCTCAGGTTGAAGAGAGTCGAGTCAGGCTATAGCTGATTCCAACATAGGTTAGCTTATTTTCTACTGGGGTTTGGAAAAGGAACTCTAAAGTACCTTGGAGAATTCTTTACCTGGACTGATCCTCAGGGAATATATTTCCCACAAGTGCAAAGTGATGATAACAAGCATAGGATCTGTGTGTCTCTGGTCAAATATTATCTGTTCTTAAAAATTTATATTGAAATAGTTTCTATTATGCAGAGAATACAGGTATTATAAAATTATATATAAAATATTTAAAGAAATTCATTCTGTAATAAAATACAAAACACTTCAATGTGACATTCGAATAAAAGCCATAAAATACATTAATAGGCTTTAGAAATAACTTCAAAGGAACTAGTCCAGTAAACAGATGAGCCCAGACTCCCAGGATGGCTAGGAGCTGAGGAGTCCTTGAGATAAGGAAGTCACAAGAACTGCTAAGACAGAAAATGTAACCACATACTAGGGGATAGATAGGGATATTTCCAGCTGGGGCTTTCAACTGTATGACTGGTTGCTAAGGCACGTGACTAGAATTTAATTTGGGGGAGCCAATTGCTAAATGCCAAATTTGCTTCTGTATGAACTGCTTGCTTGCTATACTGTAAAAACCCCTAGACTGTAGGCGCTCGGTGTGGCTCTTGTGACTACCACTTGAGTTCACCCCTGCGCAGGTTTGTTTTGTTTTGCTTTGTTTTCTTTTTTTCTCTTGGCCATAAAACTTTGTCTGAAACTCTCCAAACGTCTCCAGTGTTTGTTTTACCCGGCGAGTGCAACATTCAACATACTCTAAAATATAAAAAATATTTAGGCTACATTTTCTAACTACTAAGTAATTAAATCATTACACTGGGAGATAATGACATACCAAATATTCAATTGCATTTTATCACTACAGAAATTAAAAGGTACCGTACAATGTACAGCGTACATAACAACTTAGATTCAATGGAGATATCACTTGAAAGATATAAACCAGTGGTCCCCAGCTCCCGGGCCACGGACCGGTACTGGTCTGTGGGCCATTTGGTACCAGTCCACAGAGAAAGAATAAATAACATGAAATGTTGTCAGAATAACAAACTTAAATACAGCCTGAATAATGAGGACATGCTCGTTCCTCCTTTAACTTAGTCCAATAAATATTGTAAGTTTGACAATTATATTTAAAAATACCACAGTTTTTATGCTAGTCGCATAATTTTATTTTGTGCATTTATCCATCCCACCCTAAAGGCTGGTCCGTGAAAATATTTTCTGACATTAAACCGGTCTGTGGCCCAAAAAGGTTGGGGACCACTGACATAAACTACTAACATTTGTTCAAGAAACAGATAACCTGAATAGTTTAAAAGATAATATTTTTTAAAGAAATCAAACTTATAGTTTAAAAGTTTCCAACAACAGCAAGAGCAACAATATCCAATCCTAGGTGAATTAACTGGAGAATTCTACTAAGTTTTTATAGGAATAAATAGTGCCAATTCTAAACAAACTCTTTTAGATATGAGAAGAAAAAGGATTACTTCCAAACTCGTTTTAGGAGACTGGCATTACTTTGATTCCAAAACCATTAACAACAATACATGACAAGAAATTACCAACCAATATCTTTCATGAATATAGATGTAAAAATACTAAACAAAACATTAGCAAGTTGAATCCAGCAATATAAAAAAAATACATTATGATTAAGTACAGTTGTTCCAGGAACTAAAGTATGGTTCAACATTCTAAACTGAATGTAACTGACAAAATTCTAAGATGGTGACGGAGTAGGCAGACATCCCAACTGCCACCTTCCAGGACCAAGTTGAATTACAACTAAATCGAACAATCGTCTTAAAAAACCGACTTCAGAGTAATGAAGAGGAGTCTATAACCAAGGAACACAGAAGAAGCCACACCAAGACTGTTAGGAAGGGCAGAGATGCAGAAAGAAATGAACACACTGAGGGTCCAGAGGGGCTCTCACTGCAGGGAGGGTCCCCCTGAGAGGTGTGGGTCCTCAGCTCCAGGCCTGGTGCCCCAGCCTAGAGCCCCTGAGCCTAGAAGAGGTGCCCACACAGCATTTGGTGGTGAAAAGAGCCGAGGTTTCTATCTGCGAGAAAGAGATGGAGCTCTCAGGGTTGTAGGTTCTGTCTTAAAGGGCCAGCACAGAAAATCTCATTCGCAGCCACTTACCCAGCACTCTGGTAGAGGGAGGGCTGAGAAGACTTGAGTCACACGAGGAGAGTGTGAAGTTGGTGGCCTAGGGAGAGACACTGTGGGGAACGGCCACCAGAACCCCTGTGCTGAGGCATTCTCCAATACTGCAGGTGCCATCTTTCTTGGGTGGAGCAGTCCCCTCCATGAGGCATCAGCCTGGGGGAAAGCAACTGCCCCACCCTCAGAAGTCTCTCCTGCCCCAGTCTAAGGAGACTGAGCCATTCTGAGAAGTCAGCCAGGAAGCAGGGGATGCATCAGTGACTCAGTTTTCTGGTGTTGAGGTCAGAGCTTTCCCCTGCATGCTCCCAAGTCTATGCCTGGTGTTTCCACCTCATGGGAGACTCAGTAGAAACTGTCCAGACTGAGGGAAGAACACACCTCTGGATCTTAGAGGCCACACCCACTAGACTCCTGGGGCCACAACCTATTGAGGTTTGTGAAAAAAGTCTGGACAGACTGACACCTGGGGCCACCACACCCACCACCCTGCCTAATCCCTGAATTGCCCTAGGCTTTGGACTCCACCAGAGGTTTTGTTTCAGTGGCTGAGCCCAACAAGCAGCTAGCAGACAGAGGCTGCAGGAGGCAAAGCTCAGGGAACCTTGGCCTTTTGCTGAGCTTCCCCCAAGGCCAGTGTGGGTAAAAGCCAGCTTAGGTGTGGGCCCACGTGCACCTGGGCTTAGCAGAGACAGCCACAAACTCTATTCCTTGTAGCTCCCAGAAGGTTTCTGGGGGCCAGTCACAGGCAGGGTCCTGCACTGGTATGCACTGGGTTCCCTCCAGGGATGTCCAGGGCCAACACATCCATTGGCCAGCTGCAGAGAACATCGCTTCAGGACCTAATGACCCTTGCTGGTGATGTGTCCTAAGGGAGGGCTCATCAGACACTGGGCTCAGCTGACGCGAGTTCTGCTTTCTGTGATCAGCACTGGTATTGGCAGTTCACACACATTGGACAGGGTGGAGCTTCACAGTTGGCTGACGAGGGTGCTGGTATGATAAGGTGCCAAGGAACTGTAAAACTCAGTATTGGCAACTGTTGGTCAAATAAGTTGGTAAATATGATATATATGTTTGCTCGCTTATAGTTTGCACTGGGTGTGGGGGACAGGCTGTAAGCAGACAGGGTCATTATAGCCTAAGGCTTAGTTTTAAGACTAAGCCTTCCCACCCTAAGTGACTTTGTATCAGAGACTTCTTTGTTTGTATATTGGACTAAAGATTTTGATTTCTACACTATAAAATGGGGCAGACCAGGAGCTTGCTCTCTCTCGGTTCCTGAGATTAGCATTAGAGAAGAGAGCAGAGAAAGGAGATCAGAGAAAGGCCACATGGAGGAGGCCAGGAGAAGCAGCCAAGATGGCAGAGTGCCAAAGGAGAAGCCAGTTTGTGCAGAGAGAAGAAGATGGGGAACAGAGGTGAATAAGGCTGATGAGGTAGAAAACTTTGATTCTAGGAAACTCAGATAAGTCAGTAGCTTTGAGAGCCCTGAATAGAGAGGGGAGTATTTTCCCACTGTGTGTATTTCTTGCCCAATGGGTGCAAGCTAGTTCTTTTTTTTTTTTTTACAGAGACAGAGAGAGAGAGTCAGAGAGAGGGATAGATAGGGATAGACAGACAGGAACGGAGAGAGATGAGAAGCATCAATCATTAGTTTTTTGTTGTGACACCTTAGTTGTTCATTGATTGCTTTCTCATATGTGCCTTGACCGTGGGCCTTCAGCAGACTGAGTAACCCCTTGCTCGAGCCAGCGACCTTGGGTCCAAGCTGGTGAGCTTTTGCTCAAACCAGATGAGCCCGTGTGTGACCTCGGGGTCTCAAACCTGGGTCTTCTGCATCCCAGTCTGACGCTCTATCCACTGTGCCACCACCTGGTCAGGCGGCCCACCAGTTCTTGGCTCCATTGTTTCATTACCGTCTGTCCGAATCAAATGCAAACCTGCATGGGCCAGGTGGCTGTGATGGTGGCCATGGCTACTGGCTTTACACCAACCTCAGCTGCCCTAACCCAACAACCTTGCAACCTGTATAGGGCTTGGAGGGGTGAGGCCAGTCTGAGCCCACACTGCAGCCTTACCACAGAAGACTCTGTGGGAAGTCCAGGCAGCTGCAAGAGGAGGTGAAGCAGCTGAAAAGTGGAGACAAATCTTACAGAGCTTGGATCTTTTACGGAGCTGCTGTCAGCTCTAAGCAGGAGGAAGCTGATTGTTATACACAGGTTGGCCCTTCCACACTACCCAGGAACAGAAAATGCAGACACAAACAGTGAACAGAGCAGTAGCTCCAGACAGCCCATGGCTGGTTACAAACAACTGCTAACACCAACCCATACCTGAACCCTGCCAAAGAGGACCCAGAACCAACACAACCAGTAGTGGGTGGCAGACCACACCAGACTAGACTCAGCTAGCTACACAAGCAGCACGCCCAAATGAGGAGTCCAGCAGGCACTAAATATGCTCAATAGGGCAAACACTGCACAGCATTTAACACATGTGATCAAGGTTGACCCTTAGAGCCAGCCAACCTGAAAGTTAACTCCACCCAAAAAAGGGCCAACTGCATTGGAAGCATATACTGTACTCATGGATAAAAAGAATTAATAACATTAAAATGTCTATACTATCCAAAAAAATCTATAAATTCAATTCAATTCCTATTAAAATAACAATGGCATATTTCACAGATCTAGAAAAAATATTCCAAAAATTTATCTAGAATGAAAAAAGAACATGAATAGCCTCAGCAATCTTGAAAATGAAGAATAAAGTGGGAGATATCACACTTCGTGATATCAGGTTATATTACAAGGCCACTGTAATCCAAATACCTGGTACTGGCATAAGAACAGGCATACAGATCAATGGAATAGAACAGAGAACCCAGAAATAAACTCACACCTTTATAGTCAATTAATATTTGACAAAGGAGGCAAGAGTATACAGTGGAGTAAAAACAGTCTCTTTAATAAATGGTGTTGAGGAAACTGGACAGATATATGCAAAAAAATGAAACTAGACTACCAACTTACATCATTCACAAAAACAAACTCAAAATGGAGAAAAGACTTAAATGTAAGTTTCAAAACCATAAAAATCCTAGAAGAAAACATAAGCAGTAGGTTTTCAGACATCTCTGATAGCAACATTTTTGCCAATATATCTCCTTGGGCAAGTGAAATAAAGGACAAAATAAACAAATGGGACTATATGAAACTAAAAGCTTTTGCACAGCAAAAGACACCATTAACAAAATAAAAAGACAACCCACTCTACTGGAGAACATATTCACTGATATGCCTGATAAGGGGTTAATAACCAAAATCTACAAAGAATTTCTACAACTCAACACCAAGAAGGTAAACAATCCAATCAAAAAATGGGCAAAGGACCTGAATATACACTTCTCCAAAAAGGACATACAGATAGCCAGTAGGAATATAAAAAAATGTTCAATGTCACTAATCATCAGAGAAATGCAAATTAAAACCACAATGAGGCCCTGGCCAGTTGTCTCAGTGGTACAGCGTCGGCCTGGCATGCAGGAGTCCTGGGTTTGATTCCCGGCCAGGGCACACAGGAGAAGCGCCCATCTGCTTCTCCACCCCTCCCCCTCTCCTTCCTCTTTGTCTCTCTCTTCCCCTCCAGCAGCCGAGGCTTCATTGGAGCAAGGTTGGCCCGGGCGCTGAGGATGGCTCCATGGCCTTTGCCTCAGGTGCTAGAGTGGCTCTGGTTGCAACAGAGCAACACCCCAGATGGGCGGAGCATCGCCCCCTGGTGGGCATGCCGGGTGGATCCCGGTCGGGAGTCTGTCTGACTACCTCCCCATTTCCAACTTCAGAAAAAAAAAATACAAAAAAAACCCCACCCCACAATGAGATACCACCTCACACCTGTTAGAATGGCTCTCATTAAGAAAGCAACAAATAACAAGTGCTGGTGAGCATATGAAAAAAAGGAAACCTTCCTGCACTGCTGGTCAGAATGCAGACTTGTGCAGCCACTATGGAAAACAGTATGGCATTTCCTCAAAAAATTAAAAATGAAACTGTCTATGGCCTAGCTATCCCACTTCTAGAATATATCCTAAGGACACCAAAACACTGATTCAAAAGAAGATATGCACCCCCATGTTTATGGCAGCATTGTTTACAATAGCCAAGATCTGGAAACAGCCCAAGTGTCTACCACTGGATGAGTAGATGAAAAAGCAGTGATATATATACACAATGAAATAGTATACAGCTATTAAAAAGAAGGAAATCTTATCTTTTATGATGGCATAGATAGATCAGGAGATTATTATGCTAAGTAAAATAAGCCAGGTAGAGAAAGACAAATATCATATGATCTCACTTATATGTGGAATCTAATGAACACAATAAACTGAAGAACAAAATAGAAACAGAGGCAGGGTAACAAGGAGCATTAGGACAGTTGTCAGAGAAAAGTGAGGTAGGGGATGGGATCAAAGAATGTGATGAGATTAGTCAAATTATTTATACATAACATATAGATACAGATAGCAGGACAAGTTCCAGAGGGAAAGGGAGGATGGCAGTAGGGGGAAGGAAGGGAGTAGAAGGAGACTGGAAGGAGACTTTGGATGGGGCATGGAGGGCATGATGTGGGGGGTTGAGGGTGTTATATTCTGTGGGTTACTAGAAACCATGTTAACACACAAAAAAGTTTTTTAAATAAAAAATAAATTTTAAAATATTAAAAAATAAAATGATGTAACTCACCATGTAAATAGACTAAAAAACAAAACACATAATTATCTCAATAAATGTAAACAGTTTATAAAAAATTTAACATCCATGCATAATAAAAAAAAATTTTAGTAAACTAGGAATAGAACAGAACATTCTTAACCAGACAAACAGCATATACAAATACCTAACTAATATCATTTTTTTTTTTTTTTTGTATTTTTCTGAAGCTGGAAACGGGGAGAGACAGTCAGACAGACTCCCGCATGTGCCCGACCGGGATCCACCCGGCACGCCCACCAGGGGCGACGCTCTGCCCACCAGGGGGCGATGCTCTGCCCATCCTGGGCGTCGCTTTGCCGCGACCAGAGCCACTCTAGCGCCTGGGGCAGAGGCCAAGGAGCCATCCCCAGCGCCCGGGCCATCTTTGCTCCAATGGAGCCTTGGCTGCGGGAGGGGAAGAGAGAGACAGAGAGGAAGGAGGGGGTGGGGGGGGTGGAGAAGCAAATGGGTGCTTCTCCTATGTGCCCTGGCCGGGAATCGAACCTGGGTCCCCCCCACGCCAGGCCGACACTCTACCACTGAGCCAAACGGCAAGGGCCACTAATATCATTTTTAATGGTGAAAGACTAAATGTTTTCTCCAAAAAATTAGAAATTTAGAATGTCACTTTATACTTCTTCTATTCAAAATTGTATTGGAGGTGCTAGTCAACGCAATAAACTAAAAGAAGGAAATAAAAAGCATATAAACTGGAAAAAAGAAATAAAAATCTCCCTATTTGTAGATAACATGCTTGTCTATCCTAGATAATCCCAAGGAATCTATAAACAAGGTAATATAACTAATAAGTGCACTTAATAAATTTACTGGATAAAAGGTTTATATATAAAATGCAATTATATTTCTATACTAGCAATAAACAATTGAATAAAAGAAATGTAAGCAACTGCACCATTTATATTGAAAACAAAATCCATAAAATACTCTTTTTTTTTTTTTGGTATTTTTCTGAAGCTGGAAACGGGGAGAGACAGTCAGACAGACTCCCGCATGCGCCCGACCGGGATCCACCCGGCACGCCCACCAGAGGTGAGGCTCTGCCCACCAGGGGGCGATGCTCTGCCCCTCCGGGGCGTCGCTCTGCCGTGACCAGAGCCACTCTAGCACCTGGGGCAGAGGCCAAGGAGCCATCCCCAGCGCCCCGGCCATCTTTGCTCCAATGGAGCCTTGGCTGTGGGAGGGGAAGAGAGAGACAGAGAGGAAGGAGGGGGTAGGGTGGAGAAGCAAATGGACGTTTCTTCTGTGTGCCCTGGCCGGGAATCGAACCCGGGTCCCCCACACGCCAGGCCGACGCTCTACCGCTGAGCCAACCGGCCAGGGCCCATAAAATATTCTAATATAAATTAACAAAATATGTGCAGGATGTATATGCTGAAAATTATAAAATATGATAAAAGAAAACAACTTAAAGATAAAAAACATTCTTTGTTCATATATTAAAAGACTCAATAGTGTTAAAATGTTAATTCTCTTCAAACCAGAGATCTATAGATTCAACATAATCTCAATTTTAAAAAATCATCACAGCACACTTTTTTGTAGATAGTGACAACCTGATTCTAAAATTTATATGAAAAGACAAAGTGATACCACTATCTGGTTTGTTTTATTGAGGAGTTGTATTGCCTAAGAATAAAAACATTTCGCTAAGTTTGACAGAATAAATCTTTATAAAACAACTTACTATAGTTAAATCTATCTTTTTATTTATACTTCGGTTGCTCCACTACCGCCCACCATGAAAGCTGGAACATCCACTAGTGGGTGGTAGGGACCAAGTTGACTACCACTGCTCTATAATATAATTTTTTTTTTCTGAAGTTGGAAATGGGGAGGCAGTCAGACAGACTTCCGCATGTGCCCGACCGGGATCCACCCAGCACGTCCACCAGGGGGCGATGCTCTGCCCATCTTGGGGCGTCGCTCTGCCTCAATCAGAGCCATTCTAGCACCTGAGGCAGAGGCCACAGAGCCATCCTCAGCGCGCAGGTCAACTTTGCTCCAATGGAGCCTTGGCTGCAGGAGGGGAAGAGAGAGACAGAGAGGAAGAAGAGGGGGAGGGGTGGAGAAGCAGATGGGTGCCTCTCCTGTGTGCCCTGGCCAGGAATTGAACCCTGGACTCCTGCACGCCAGGCTGACGCTCTACCACTGAGCCAACCGGCCAGGGCTCTATAATATAATTTGAAGTCAAGAAGTGTGATACCTTTGGCTTCATTCTTCTTTCTCAGAATTGCTTTACTATTCAGGGTTTTTTATGGTTCCATATAAACCGGGTAATTTTTTGTTCTATTTCTATATAGAATAACATTGGGATTTTGATGGGGATTGGATTAAATTTGTATATTGCTTCGGGTAATCTGGTCATTTTAACCATGTTGATTCTTCCAATCCATGAATATGGAATATTTTTTTCTATTTCATTGTATATTTTTCAATTTCTTTCAATAATGTCTTGTAGTTTTTAGTATATAGGTCCTTCATGCCCTTTGTTAAGTTTATTTATTTATTTATTTGTTGCAATTGTAAAAGGAATTGGTTTTTTTTTTTAGTTCATTTTCCGAAGTTTCATTGTTGGCATAGAGAAAAGCAGCAGACTTTTGTATATTGATTTTGTATCCTGCAACTTGACTGTATTGGTTTATTGTTTCTAATAGTTTTTTGGTAGAGTCTTTGGGGTTTTCTATGTACAGGATCATGTCATCTGAAAAAAGTGATACCTTCACTTCTTCTTTCCTGATGTTAATGCCTTTTATTTTTTTCTCTTGCCTGATTGCTCTGGCTAAAACTTCCAGAATTATGTTGAATAAGAGCAGAGAGAGTGAGCAGCCTTGCTCATTCCTGATTTTAGAGGAAAAGCCTTCAGCTTTTCACCATTTAGTATGATTTTAGCTGATGGTTTGTCATATACGGCCTTTATTATCTTGAGGTACTTTCCTTCTATTTCAATTTTATTGAGTGTTTTTAACATAAAGTGATGTATCTTATCAAATGCCTTTTCTGCATCTATTGATAGGGTCATATGGTTTTTGTTCTTTGCTTTGTTCATGCGGTGTGTTATGTTGATTAATTTCCATATATTGAACCATCCTTGTGCTCCTGGAATGAATCCCACTTGATTGTGATGTATTATTTTTTTAATCTGTTGTTGTATTTGATTTGCTAGTATTTTGTTTAGGATTTTTGCATCTCTATTCATTAGGGATATTGGTCTGTAGTTTTCTTTTTCTGTGTTGTCCTTGCCAGGTTTTTTGTGTGTTTTTTTCTGAAGTTGGAAACGGAGAGGCAGTCAGACTCCCGCATGCGCCTGACCGGGATCCACTCGGCACGCCCACCAGGGGGCGATGCTCTGCCCATCTTGGGGCATCGCTCTGCCGCAATCAGAGCCATTCTAGCACCTGAGGCAGAGGCCACGGAGCCATCCCCAGCGCCCGGGCAAACTTTGCTCAATGGAGCCTTGGCTGCGGGAGGGGAAGAGAGAGACAGAGAGGAAGGAGAGGGGGAGGGGTGGAGAAGCAGATGGGCACTTCTCCTGTGTGCCCTGGCCAGGAATCAAACCCTGGACTCCCGCACGCCAGGCTGACGTTCTACCACTGAGGCAACCAGCCAGGGCCGCCAGGTTTTGATATGAGGGTTATGTTGGCTTCGTAAAATGTGTTGGGGAATATTGCTTATTCTATTTTTTGGAAGACTTTGAGAAGGATAGGTACCAAACCTTCTTTGAATGTTGGGTAGAATTCACTAGTATAACCATCTGGTCCTGGACTTTTGTTTTTGGGGAGGTTTTTGATAGTTGTTTCTATTTCCTCCCTGCTTATGGGTCTGTTTAGGTTTACCACTTTTTCATGGCTCAGTCTAGGAAGATTGTATAGTTCTAGGAATTTATCCATTTCCTCTAGGTTGTTTAATTTGGTGGCATATAATCTTTCATAATATTCTGCTATAGTCTTTTGTATATCTATGATGTCTGTGGTGATTTCTCCTCTTTCATTTTGGATTTTGTTTATATGAGTCCTTCCTCTATTTTCCTTAGTGAGTCTAGCCAGAGATTTTATTGATCTTTTCAAAAAACCAGCTCTTTGTTTTATTAATTTTTTCTATACTTTTTTTGGTTGTCTATTTCATTTAGTTCTGCTCTAATTTTTACTATTTCCTTTCTTCTGCTGACTTTGGGTTGCCTATGTTCTTTTTGTAGTTCCTTAAGGTGTGATGTTAGGTTGTTTAATTGGAATCTCCCTTGTTTCTTGATACAAGCTTGTAATGATACAAGCTTTCTCTTATTACTGCTTTCACTGCACCTCAGAAGTTTTGATATGTCGTGTTGTTATTCTCATTTGTCTGGATAAGTCTTTTGATCTTTACTTTTATTTCCTCTTTGACCCAGTCATTTTTCAGAAGTATGTTATTTTATTTCCACATTTTCATGGGTTTCCTTGCTTCATTTTGGCATTTGAATTCTAATTTTAAAGATTTATGGTCAGATAATTTGCTTGGTATAATTTCAATCTTCTTGAATTTGTTGAAATTGTTTTGTGGCACAATGTATGGTCTATCCTTGATAATGTTACATGAACATTATAAGAAAATGTATAATATGATGTTCTGGATAAAATTCTCTGGATACATCTACTATGTTTATTTGGTCTAGTGTGTTGTTTAAGGCTGATATTTCTTTATTGATTTTCTGTTTGGGTGATCTAGCTAAACTGTCAATGGTTTGTTGAGTTCTCTAACTATGATTGTGTTTTTGCCTGGTTGTTTTGTTGTTGTTGTTGTTGTTGTTATGTTAGAAATGTCTTACATATTTTGGTGCTTCCTGATTCAGTTCACATAAATTAAGAAGTATTATGTTTTATTGATATAGTGTCCTTTTTATCATTATGAAATGTCCATCTTTGTCTCTTGTTATTTTTCTTGTCCTGAAATCAGTATTCTCAGATATTAGTAGGGCAACACCTGCTTTTCTTTGGGTATTATTTACTAGGAGAATCATTTTTCAACCTTTCACTTTGAGTCTACTTTTGTCCTTGCAGATTAGATGTGTCTCCTGGAGGCAGCATATAGTTGGATTTTGTTTTTTGATTCAATTTGCTACTCTGTGTCTCTTTATTGGTGAGTTCAGTCCATTTACATTTAGGGTAATTATTGACACATAAGGATTTCTTTTTGCCATTTTATGTTTTGTTTTCTGATAGCTCTGTGTCTCCTTTGATTCTTTTCCTTTGTGTTTCTGTTAGCTGTTTTTGTTTGGTTGTATTCCATACTTCTTTCCTCTGTTTCCCCTTTTTAAGCTATGTGTTTCAGTATTGGCTTTTTCATAGGTGGTTACCATTAGGTTATGAAGAAACAATTTTTCATATATACAAGAGTCCTCTGTCTTATGAGTGCTTCAGCACTCTATCCTCCTTTGCTACTTCAGACTTTTATTCTTTCCCTTTTATGTTTTTGTTGTCACAGATTATCCTTGTTTATATTGTAACATTGTTGGAGCTTTTACTTTGTATTATTTTTTCTTTGTAACTGGTAGAATAACCCCTTTGAATATTTCCTGCAGTGTTGGTTGTCTGGTGATAAATTCCCTCAGTTTCTGTGTGTCTGTAAAAGTTTTTGTTCTTCCTTCACATATGAGGATAACTTTGATGGATATAGTATTCTTGGCTGGTAATTCCTCTCTTTCAGTACTTTGCATGTTTGGGTCCACTGCTTTCTGGCTTATAGTTTCTGCTGATAAGTTTGATAATAACCCTAAATTCCCTGCCTTTATATGTTATGTTCTTCTTTTCTCTAGCTGCCTTGAGGATTCTTTCTTTGTCATTGATTTTTGGAAGTTTTATTACAATGTGCTAGATTCAGATCATCTGTAATCCAGAGACACATGCACCACTGCCAACTCCAGATGTTACAGAAAGGTATCTAAGACCAGGTCAATACCAGGATTCCTATTGGCCAAGAAACTCAGATGTCTCTCGGTGACAGTGCAACTAGGCTGACTACTGAGAGCCACCCAGGATTATGAGATTCTGACCATAAGAAAGACCAGTAAGGGAAATGAGAATTTAATTTCAGTTCCTACAGGTTCAAATCTTACAAAGTTTATATTACTTTAGCTCCTTACTTCATACTACATCAGAATATTTCCTTTGGCTTGTAAAGTAAACCTGTAACTCCACTGTGTTCTGGTGGTTGCTGGATTCCCTCCTTCCTTGATTTAATTTAATAAAGTACACACTTTTACATTATTGAGTGATGAGCTATGTTTTGGGGTGGGTAGAGAGTGGGAGATTAATTGATTGTTTTGGCACCACTTTCCTGAACATTTTTGTTACCTAGAGTTTTGGTTGCATTGAACATGTAACTTGTAACACATATTGATTTTTTTTTAAATGAGATAGCCCTACAAGAATTATCTGACTCCATCAAAAAGAATAACATAAGAATAATAGGTATATCAGAGGGAGAAGAGAGAGAAAATGGAATGGAGAACATACTCAAACAAATAATAGGTGAGAACTTCCCAAGCCTGTGGAAAGAACTAAAGCTCAAATTCAAGAAGCAAACAGAACTCCGAGTTTTCTTAACCCCAACAAACCTACTCCAAGGCACATCATAATGAAATTGGCACAAACCAACGGCAAAGAAAAAATTCTCAAGGCAGCCAGGGAAAAGAAGAATACAACATATAAAGGAAGGCCCATTAGATTATCATCAGATTTCTCAGCAGAAACTCTACAAGCTAGAAGAGAGTGGACCCCAATATTTAAAGTCCTGAAAGAGAGGAATTTCCAGCCACGAATACTATACCCATCAAAGCTATCCTTTAAATATGAAGGAGAAATAAAAACATTCACAGATACAGAAAAGATGAGGGAATTTATCATCAAAAAACCCCCACTCCAGGAATTACTAAAAGGGGTTCTCCAATCAGATACAAAGAACAAAAAAAAACAAACAAAGCCACAATTAAAAGCTCCAAGAAGAACACAATAAAACCAAATTTAAACTGTGACAACAACAAAAAGAAAGGGGGGGAGAGGATGGGGATTAACAGTAACAAAGGACGATGGAGTGCAAAAGTACTCACAAAATAGTGCACTACAATGAACAGGGTAGGAACCCTTTTCATTACTTAAAGATTTTTTTTTATGCAACCTTGTATTTTAGGAGCACCCACACAGCCATGTGCCATGAAATGCACGTGTTTGATGAGTTTTCAGTAAATCTAATTCTAAAATCATATTTTAAATATACTTAGGGAGATGCAGAAAGATGCCCCTAAATAGATTGCTTTATAAAGACAATAATAATTTTCTGAATTATTTCAATTCAGGATTTTTAGAAATTATATTTTCACAAAATTAGACCTCACCCCCCACCCCCACCCTATGGCTCCCTGCCTAGAGGAACAATAGCAGTGAGCAAACAGTGCTTGCCTTCTGAAGACACCTGGTCCCTCCTGCCTATGTTTCTGCTAAAGGCTGGCTCGTCCAATGCAGCTGTCAGGTGCTGGCCACTCTTCCCTTGTGATGAGGAGAACCTGTCCCAGGCCCTAAGCTGGCTAGGACTTGAACTATAATGCTAAAGTTGAAGAGTCAAGGTGAGTCTCCATTGGAGAACTAGCAGAGGGGAAGGGACTGTGTTGCGGTCCAGCCATGACGAGTCTATTACAGGGTCTCGAACAGGAAAAGATATGGAATTGAATAAATGATAGTCAGAGACTTAAAGATATATACATACAGATGGGTTTGGGAGGATGGCATGGAGAACAGTCTCTACTGTTCCTGAGCCGTAAAATGGCTGCTCCCAAAAGCGCATCCATCTTTATTCAGGGAAAAAATGTGGCCCATTAGCAAAATCAGTTGTTTCCAAGACAACTCAAAGACAACCCCACCATACCATTCAAATCTAACTTTACACCAATAAGACACTAGCTTCCAGAGAACATGGGTGGGACAAGTGAGAATCAGGTATAGCTCTTTGTTAACTAGGAATGTAAGGCACAGGTTGGGCCCAGCACCTCTGTCCCCAAGATATCCAGATTGCAAAAATACCCTGTTTATATTTCAGTCCCCAACAGGACTGTCCTACAGGGAACTACCTGAGGCCAACTTGGAGTGAGAGTGGTCCCTGCCTCACTCCAGAAATCATATTCCCAATAAACCCATGTAAAGCATTAGAATTATGCCTGGAATATAGTAAATGATGCAGGCTAACCATCATTATTACCAGTGTCATTATTATTACAGTGTGTTTCAAGATAGATTTGGCTTGGGTTGTTTTTCCAAAGTAGATTTCCATTTTATAGAACTGAGGGGTGGATTTTGGAACCAGTAGTTAAATAGCCAACGAAGGGGCAATTTGACAGCCTTGGGATTGATTTCACAAGTCATTTCAGATCATCTATGTCCTCCTTACTCTCCCTAAATAGCCAGAACTAGCCAAGTTCCGGCTCGGCTGATCCAATGTACCTGACCTATCATTGTCTCCCGAGCCCTGAAGCAGTGATGAACACCTTGTTGTGTATTCATCCAATGCACTGTTGGGAGTGGGATGCAGCCAGACTGCTAAGTCCACACCACTCTGCATTTAGGCTTCAGAAATCTGATTCCGAGAGTGTACAGCTTGTGTAGCATTCTAGATTTCCAGAGGAAAGTTTTGAACAGAATAACCCAGACCCAGGTGTGGGTAATTTAAAGCCTGGGTAAAATGGGGCAGAAAGAGCCCAGCATTTTCAGGTCTGAATCCTGGCTGGGGAGATTGGAAGGTTCAGTGCAGGTGTTTACTGGCTGGCTTCCCTCCAGGTGTTTACCGCCCTGGTGCCTGGGGCTGTGGGCAGCCCAGGCTCGTTCCTCCTCCCTGTCTCCTCCCCTTACCTTCTCCCTTCTCCTCACACATATTGATATTTTTAAAAAACTTTTGTTTCCTAATAAGGAGAATAATGTTAATGATAGTACCTACTGAGAGAGTTGTTCCAAGGATATGGAAGAAGATCTAAAGAAATGGAACTGACTTGGCAAACTGGCTGACATAGAGTAGATAATTAATCAGTGCTCATTGTTGTCATCCTCATTATCAATCAAAATCATCTGTCATACTCCAGGACCCACCTTATTAATTAGGTGGAAGAATGAACTACTCATTAAAGGCCATAATAAAAGAGATCATAGAAAAGGAAATTCATGGGTAATTTAAAGAACTATTTGTATTCATCAGTTTCCCTTTTATTTTCTATGTAAACCTTAGTCAAGAAACCAACAAACTGCAAAAGTGAACACTTAATATGTTCTTCAGCACTACTCACTCTCCAATACTGACATATTAATAGCTAAGAAAGAAGAATGTGCAGTTCGGACACATTCAATTTTAAGAATGTATTATTTTCTTGCTATGAGTACATGGTAAAAATGTCTTAAGACCAATGCAATAAGAAGTACTCTCAGTGAGATTACTCAGAAACAAGTCACAATTAATAAAATTCAAAATTTAACATCTTTTTGTGCTAAAAATTCTCAATAAAGTGGGTATGGAAGAAATATCAACATAATATAAAGACCATATATGACAAATGCACATCTAACATCATACTGAATGGTAAAAGCTCAAAGTTTTTTCTCTAAAATCAAGAACAAGACAAGCATGCACACTATCACCATTTCTTTTAACATAACGTTGGACATCCTAGCCACAGCAATCAGGTAAGAAAAACAGGCATTCAAATCAAAATAAAGAAGTAAAAGTCAAATTATTTGCAGATGACATGTTAGTGTATATCGAAAACCATAAAAACTCCAACAGAAAAATATTAGAATAAATGAATTCAGTAAAATTTCAGCATATAATGTCAATATGCAAAAATCTGTTGCATTTGTATACACCAGTGGTCGGCAAACTGCAGTTCACAAGCCATATGTGGCTCATTGGCCCCTTGAGTGTGGCTCTTCCACAAAATACCACATTGTGGGAGCTATCTCAATAAGGAATGTACCTACCTATATAGTTTAAGTTTAAAAAATTTGGTTCTCAAAAGAAATTTCAGTCATTGTACTGTTGATATTTGGCTCTGTTGACTAATGAGTTTGCCGACTACTGGATACACTAATAACAAATAATCAGAAGGAAAAACTAAGAAGTAGTTCCATTTACCACTGCATCAAAAAATATATAATACCTAGGGACAAATTTAACCCAAGGGGTGAAAGACCTGTACTCAGAAAAGTATAAGACATTGAAGAAGGAAATTGAAGAAGATATAAGTGGAAAGATATATCTTTCTTGCTTAAGAACTGGTAGGATTAATAGTGTTAAAATGTCCTTACTACATAAAGCAATACATAGATTCAATGCAATCCCTATTAAAATACTAAAGGCTCTCACCTCAGAATTAGGAAAACTAATCCTAAAATTTATATGAAACCACAAAAGACCCCCAACAGCCAAAGAAATCTTAAGAAGGAACAAAATAGGAGGTATCATACTTTCTGATATCAAACTAAACTATAAACTACAACAATAAAAACAGCATGGCACTGGCACAGAAATAGACTCATAGACCAATGGAATAGAATATAGAGCCCAGAGGTAAGCCTTCACTTATATGGTCAATTAATCTATGACAAAGGAGGCAAGGATCAACAATGGGATAAAGACATTTTTCTCAACAAAAGATGTTGAGAAAACTGGACATATATGCCAAAAAGTGAAACCAGACCACTTTCTTATACCATATACTAAAATAAACTCAAAATAGATCAGAGACTTAAATGTAAGAACTGAAACTATAAAACTTCTAGAAGGAAACATAGGCAGTAAACTCTTTAACATTACTCTTAAGCAATATCTTTTTGGATCTGTCTCCTTGGGCAAGAGAAACAAAAATAAATGAATAAACAAATAGGATCAAATACTCACAAATGATACATCTAGTAAGGGGTTAATATCCAAACTAAATAAGGAATTCATACAACCTAACACCAAAGAAACCTAAACAATCCAACTGAAAAATGGGCAGAGGACCTGAACAAGTATTTCTCCAAAGAAGACATACAATGACCAACAGACATGAAAAAAATGATCAACATAACTAATACTATGGAAATGCAAATTAAAACAACAATGCAATATTACTTCACACCTGTCAGAATGACTATCATTAATAAGTCAGCAAATAAGGAGTGCTAGGAAAATATGAAAAGGATCCCTTGTGCATTGTTTGTGGGATTGTAAATTAGTTCAGCCACTACACAAAACAGTATGGATAGTCCTCCAAAAATTAAAAATAGAACTACCACATCATCCTGCAATTCTACTTTTTGGTATTTAGTCAAAGAAAACAAAAACACTACTTCAAAAGATATATATGTGGCCCTGGCCAGTGGCTCAGTGGATAGAGCACTGACCCAGGTGTATGGACATCCTAAATTCAATCCCTGGTCAGGGTACACATATCTCACCCTTCTTTCCCTCTTCTCCTCCTGCAGCCAGTGGCTCAATTGGTTCAAGCATGGCCCTGGTGCTGAAGATAGCTCAGTTGGTCTAAGTGCATCAGCCTCAGGTACTAAAAATAGCTTGGTACTCAAGCATTAGCCCCATACAGTGTTGCCGGGTAGATCCTGGTTAGAGCTCATGTTGGAGTACAGTTTACTATCTCACCTCTCACCTAAATAAACAAACAAACCCCAATATATACACCTTATGTTCATTGCAGCAGTACTAGTAATAGCTAAGATATGGAAGAAACCTAGATATCCATTAATAAATGAATGGATATATATGTACAATGGAATGCTATTCAGCAATAAAAAAAAAAAATAATATCTTGTCATTTGAGACAACATGGATGTACCTAGATGGTATTATTCTAAGTGAAATAGACAGAAAAAGACAAATACTGTATGATTTCACTTATATGTAGAATTTAAAAAACAAAAGAAATGAATAGTCATAACAAAACAGAAATAGACACATAGATGTAGAGAACAAGCAGACAGTCACCAAAGAGGAGATGGGGGAAACGATGGGAATTTTAAAAATTGAAATAAAATAAAAATAAAAATTCTTACAAAAAACCCTTTCATACTTTTCAAATGGTGCTCTGGGAAACCCTAGGGTTTCCACAGAGCTGTCCACAAGTAAACTGTCTAGACCAGTGGTCCCCAACCTTTTTTGGGCCACGGACCAGTTTTTTTTTTTTTTGTACTTTCCTGAAGCTGGAAATGGGGAGAGACAGATAGACTCCCGCATGCGCCCGACTGGGATCCACCCGGCACGCTCACCAGGGGGCAATGCTCTGCCCCTCTGGGGCGTCACTCTGTTGCGACCAGAGCCACTTTAGTACCTGGGGCAGAGGCCAAGGAGCCATCCCCAGCGCCTGGGCCACCTTTGCTCCAATGGAGCCTCGCTGCGGGAGGGGAAGAGAGAGACAGAGAGGAAGGAGAGGGGGAGGGGTGGAGAAGCAGATGGGTGCTTCTCCTATGTGCCCTGGCCGGGAATCAAACCCGGGACTTCTGCACGCCAGGCCGACGCTCTACCACTGAGCCAACCGGCCAGGGCCACGGACCAGTTTAATGTCAGAATATATCAATATTTTCACGGACCGGCCGTTAGGGTGGGATGGATAAATGTATCACGTGATCGAGACAAGTGTTAAGAGTGAGTCTTAGATGGATATAACAGAGGGAATCTGGTTATTTTTAAAAAATAAAACATCATTCAGACTTAAATATAAATAAAACGGAAATAATGTAAGTTATTTATTCTTTCTCTGCGGATCGGTACAAAATGGCCCACAGACCAGTACCGGTCCGTGGCCCGGGGGTTGGGGACCACTGGTCTAGAGCAGGGAATGGTAAACTATGGCTCATGGCCAAATCCAGACTGCCAGATATTTTGAAAACTCACGTTTTATTGGAGTATGCTCATTTGTTTTTACGTACCATACACAAAGCTCTCACACTTACTGTCTGGGTTGAACAGTTGAGACAGAGACTGTACAGGTGACCCACAAAACCAAAAATATTTACTATCTGGCCCTTTTCAGAAAAGGTTTGCCAACTCCTGTTCTAGATAATTAAGTCTTCCTATTCATATGGTTATATCCTTTAAACAAACAAACAAACAAATAAAATTCCAATGAGCAAAACATTTCATCAGCAAAACATATTTACTTTTTACTATCAGTCCCACTGGGTCATAGACAAAATCAACAAAACCAGGAGCAAAACTATATATTAAAAAAATGAGCAAGGACCCTGGCCGGTTGGCTCAGCGGTAGAGCGTCGGCCTAGCGTGCGGAGGACCCCGGTTCGATTCCCGGCCAGGGCACACAGGAGAAGCGCCCATTTGCTTCTCCACCCCTCCGCCGCGCCTTCCTCTCTGTCTCTCTCTTCCCCTCCCGCAGCCAAGGCTCCATTGGAGCAAAGATGGCCCGGGCGCTGGGGATGGCTCTGTGGCCTCTGCCCCAGGCGCTAGAGTGGCTCTGGTCGCAACATGGCGACGCCCAGGATGGGCAGAGCATCGCCCCCTGGTGGGCAGAGCGTCGCCCCATGGTGGGTGTGCCGGGTGGATCCCGGTCGGGCGCATGCGGGAGTCTGTCTGACTGTCTCTCCCTGTTTCCAGCTTCAGAAAAATGCAAAAAGAAAAAAAAAATTTAAAAAAAAAAAAAATGAGCAAGAAACACAACTGAAGAATAAGTAGCATTCTGCATTTCTCTATTAAAAAAAAGACTGTAAAAAATTACACTCTACTACGGATATGTTTATATTTTCAAACTAGAATATTTAATTGTGACAAATTGAATTTTTTTAAATGCTACTTTTTTGTAAATTAAATTAGAATGATTTATTGTGTGTCATTCTCTCAGACATTTTAACATTGTCCCATACATTTTCATTTTCCTTTGCCTCAGCATAAGCCTTACTGTCCCACAGATAAGAGATCCACCAATATTTCCCTCCTTTCAAACATCAAACTCACTTACTCATATGAATTAGGATAGTCAATGTCTTCATCACCATTGTCAAGCCTGGAGAGTTCTTCTCTTTTACTTTAAATACCAACAAAGGCAAAAACATATTATTAGAGTTTCTTACAATGAATACTGATGTGATCAATTTACTTCAATAACAAGAATTCCTTGATCAAAATATACAGGGTATGGCAAAAGTAGGTTTACAGTTGTTCATACAGAAAGTAACACAATAATCAATAAATAATAATACAAGAATAAACTCTGTGTTTCACAACTGGAAACCTACTTTTGCCCCACCATTTATAATAAACATAACTTAGCTTATTGGAAGTCCTAACTTTTAAGAAATAATTTTAGATCATTGTACACAAATTTCTGCATTTCCATGATAGTTCTGAGATTGAATTTCTCTACCCCACATACTCTCAGTATATACCTCACCTTTTACTTGTGGTTTCATCATAGCTTACTGATGTTAGTTGGTTTGGGTCATTTCTAAGGAATTAAAAACATATGATCAGACTCCAAATGACTCCATAGATTACATTTTTTTTTTGCTTGAAATTTGTTACAAGTAGTCTTCAATTTTAAACTAGTTGAACTCTAAAAACTATTTCTAAATCAGTAATTTAAAAACCAATATTTCAATTATCCTTAGAACTTGGGCTTTATATTGTTGTAATATAATTAAGAAATATCTTAGGTTTGTCAAAAAGCCTAACAAATCAAGACAAGGACAATTCTTTACTGTTAACCTCAATTCTCAGGTATAAGTGCATTTAGGTTGAATCTACTTCAAAATTCAACTTCAGTTTATAGGTATGCATTGTTCTAGCCTCTTCTAATTTCCTGATTATTAAGTCCGTTCACAGGATCCTTGCTCATCATGTATCATGTGTCTTTTGTGTTCTTCAGCTGGGTTCAAATAACTGCAAGCCTCAGTCAAGGGCTCCCTCCAATGTGATGGTGAGTTTACATTGACAACACCAGCTGTAATGGTAACAGCTCTGGAGGGTGAGGAGCAAGCTCTAGTCTTGATAGCTCCACTGCTCCCTATCCACTGTTACCTCCTAACTGCAAAGAGGATTCTCTCCTCTCCTGGCCCACTGAGGTAGAACCTCAGACACAGGCATTTAGATAGTTTCCCAAGAGGCCACTACTTACTAAAGATCATAAACAAACAATGAGTAAGAAGTTTCTCTTAGCGCGCACGTGTGCGTGTGTGTGTCAGAGACAGAGAGAGAGGGACAGATAGGGACAGACAGACAGGAAGGGAGAGAGATGAGAAGCATCAATTCTTTGTTGTGACACCTTAGTTGTTCATTGATTGCTTTCTCATATGTGCCTTGACCGTGGGCCTACAGCAGAGTGAGTAACCCCTTCCTCAAGCCAGCAACCTTGGGTCCAAGCTGGTGAGCCTTGCTCAAACCAGGTGAGCCCGGTGCTCAAGCTGGCGACCTCAGGGTTTTGAACCTGAGTCCTCCGCATCCCAGTCCAATGCTCTATCCACTGCACCACCTCCTGGTCAAGCAAATCTGCTCTTCTTTTTTCCACATAGACCCAAAAAGAAAGTTACTTACAGAAGTTTTCAGTCTTTTATTGACATGGATGGTCCCAATCCCTTTTACCACAAAGATCAATCAAGTCAACTCACCCTTTATTGTCATTGTTGTCAAAGGACCCAGAAGAGATATCCATAACTCTTCTAAGGAGTAAAAAAATACAAAAAAATTAAGTCAGACATACTGAAAGGCAATCAAGTTCTTTTGTCTCATAGAGTTTCAGGACATGAAAAGTGAAATCATAAGGAAACATGACAGAAACTAAAGAAACAGTTTTAGAGTATACAGCACTGGGACTCTGAGACAGCCTCTGGTCTGTATGTGTGTGCCTGTGCATGTGTAGATCCACTGGAAAGGAGGGAGGGAGGGAGGGAGGGAGGGAGGGAGGGAGGGAGGGAGGGAGGGAGGGAGGGAGGGAGGGAGGGAAGAGAGGGAAAAGGAAGGGAAGGGAAAGGAAAAGGAATATGAAAGGGAAAGGGACAGGAAAGGAAGAGAAGGGGAAAGGAAGGGGGAGGGAGGGAAGAAGGGGAAATAAAGAGAAAGGAAGGGAGGGAGGGAGGAAGAAAGAGAGAACGGGAGGGAGGGAGGGAGGGAGGGAGGCATAGCATTTATAACTAAACCTGCTTTCTTCTTCCCCATTTTGTCAACCGTCCACACACTCTAAAGTCAATTTGGGAAATGTGAAAGAAATCTAAGAATGTAGAGATGGAGATACAGAAAAATTAAAAATGCCAAAACAATGAATATTGCAATGTCAAGGTCTAGTCCATGGTCGTTATTTCTTAGAAAAGAAACAAGCAGGTAGGTCAAGGATGGCCTAAATTATGTTTAAAAGGTTTTTCCAAACTAAAAGTAGAGCATATGTTTAGAATCTCTTTTTCTTTTTCTCTGAATTCATCTAAAAAAAAGAAAAGATATCTGGTTATGTTATCCAAAATCAAGACTTTCTAATACCAAACCACTGGGTTGGGTAATTTAATCTCTCTACAACTTAATTCCCTCACCTATAAAATAAGACACAGAAAAATGCACTTCATATCTGTAAGCTTCGTAAAAGCATGCTGAATATTCGCCATTTTATAAATACTATTTTTTTTTCTAGGCAGCCTGCACTCTTCCAAATGTTATGTCAAAAATAAATAGTATGTGACAGCAAGATAAACCGATACATATTTACATTTCAAAAACACACTTGCCTGACCAGACGGTGGCACAGTGGATAGAGCTTCGGACTGAGATGCGGAAGACCCAGGTTCGAGACCCCGGTCGCCAGCTTGAGCGTGGGCTCATCTGGTCTGAGTAAAAATTCACCAGCTTGGACCCAAGGTTGCTGGCTCAAGCAAGGGGTTACTTTGTCTGCTGAAGGCCCATGGTCAAGGCACATATGAGAAAGCAATCAATGAACAATTAAGGTGTCGCAATGCACAACAAAAAACTAATGATTGATGCCTCTCATCTCTCCATTCCTGTCTGTCTGTTCCTGTCTATCCCTCACTCTGACTCTCTCTCTGTCTCTGTAAAACAAACAAGCAAACAAAAAACGAACAAAAAAAAACACTTAAAGAGGCCCTGGCCAGTTGGCTCAGTGGTAGAGCATCGGCCTGGCGTGCAGGAGTCCTGGGTTCGATTCCCGGCCAGGGCACACAGGAGAAGCGCCCATCTGCTTCTCCACCCCTCCCCCTCTCCTTCCTCTCTGTCTCTCTCTTCCCCTCCCGCAGCCGAGGCTCCATTGGAGCAAAGATGGCCCGGGCACTGAGGATGGCTCTGTGGCTTCTGCCTCAGGCACTAGAATGGCTCTGGTTGCAACAGAGCAACACCCCAGATGGGCAGAGCATCGCCCCCTGGTGGGCGTGCTGGGTGGATCCTGGTTGGGCACATGCGGGAGTCTGTCTGACTGCCTCCCCATTTCCAACTAAAGAAAAATACAAAAAAAAACCAAAAAAACAACCACTTAAAGAGTCTCATTGAAGTAATACATAAATATAATTTCCTAGGAAAGCTAGTTTATGCACAGACTGAGGAAAAGGGCTGCCAGGGGCTCAGTAGGAGGGAATATTTTAAAATAAATTCTGTTCCTGCTTTTCCCTTGAGTTGCTTGGAGAAAATCACTGCCTTTCTCAGTAGAAACCAACAGCAACTAGATATAGTAAGGATAAGGTGAGGGGAGTATTATAATAGGTTAGCTGATAAAAACAGGCAAATAATGATAGTTTTCTCCAAAGAGGACATACAGATGGCCAATAGGCATATGAAAAAATGCTCAACATCACTAATCATTAGAGAAATGCAAATTAAAACCACAATGAGATATCATCTCACATCAGTCAGAATGGCGCTCATCAACAAAACAACACAGAATAAGTGCTGGTGAGGATGTGGAGAAAAGGGAACCCTCCTGCACTGCTGGTGGGAATGCAGACTGGTGCAGCCACTGTGGAAAACAGTATGGAGATTCCTCAAAAAATTAAAAATTGAACTGCCTTTTGACCTAGCTATCCCACTTTTAGGAATATACCCCAAGGACACCATAGCACTGTTTGAAAAGAAGAAATGTACCCCCATGTTTATGGCAGCATTGTTCACAATAGTGAAGCTCTGGAAACAGCCCAAGTGTTCGTCAGTAGATGAGTGGATTAAAAATTTTGGTACATATGTACTATGGAATACTACTCAGCCATAAGAAATGATGATATCGGATCATTTACAACAACATGGATGGACCTTGATAACATTATACTGAGTGAAATACATAAATTAGAAAAAACTAAGAACTATATGATTCCATACATAGGTGGGACATAAAAATGAGACTCAGAGACATGGACAACAGTGTTGGGGTTACAGGGTGGGGGGGGGAGAGAAAGGGTTGGGGGAGGGGAGAGACACAAAGAAAACCAGTTAGAAGGTGACAGAAAACTTTTGGACTTTGGGTGATGAGAATGCAGCATAATCAAATGTCAAAATAACCTAGAGATGTTTTCTCTGAACATATGTACCCTGATTTATTAATGTCACCCCATTAAAATTAATTTTTTAAAAAAGGTATAAATAAAAAAAAACAACAACCAGGCAAGGGCAGAAGGGCAATCCTTGGGCCTTCACTTCGCTACCCACCACTCTCCTTTGCCCAGGAGCTAAAAGGCGGCATTACCTGACCAGAAGGGTTGCCTAGTCACAATGTTTCATGGTTCCTGAGACTCTCTTTTTTTCCTGGGCACATTACCTCCTCTGATTTTCAACTTACTGAGAAAAACACACTTTAGGTCCTAGCTTTCAATGAGGGTGACTTATATAATACCTCATCTAAGTGAGGACACTTTTGGAAATGACAGGATGCACATTAATAATTATGCTGAGACAACAGCCACAAATTGTGTTGAGCATAACTTCAGCCCTTCCCTAATACAAGTTACCAGATGGAGCAGCTAATAGCCAAAAGGAAGGTGAGTTCATGTGAACTCCTAAGTCCAATAATTAGATACCTAAGGAGTACGACTACTGAAAAAGAAATACAACAAACTGAACAACATAAACCATCTGAAGCAGAACGATTGCAACCTACCAACTAAGATTTTTAAATAAGCATGAGAAATATGTTTAAAGATATAGAGACTCTCTCATAGAACATACTAGAAAAGAATAAAAAGAAAGAAGGTATAAAAGAAAAGCCCATTGATATCAACGATAAAAAGAGACATCTAATATCTGGATTATAGACATCTAAGAATAAATTTTAAAAAAGAAAATGGGAAAGAAGAAATATTTTTTAAAATAATAAGGATAAATATTCCAGAAAGAGTATCACAGAAGTGACATTTCATTAAACACACATTTAAATGGTATTCACTAAGTGCCAGGCATTATCCTGGGGCTTCATATTATTTCAATCGGTCATCATTACAAGCTTTGAGATAGCTACTATTATTATTTATTTTAATCAAATCACAAATCTAAAATATTCATTTATATCTAGCATCCATCATGCTGATTTGTAAGCCACTAAGCTCACTGTGACCTTCACTGTGATAATTAACAATGTTTCAGATGTCGATCAAAACAGGACAGCTGAAGCCCTTGTAGTGGCTGTCTCTGGAAACTGGTCAGCACTCCTGGACAAAGTATCCTCCATCAAGGCAATCAGCTGCCCCTAGTGAAGTTTAAAGGGACAGTGACTGGTACATGTATGTTATTGATAGCACATTGGCTAAGCTGTATTTTCAAGAAAATTACAGGCATAAGCAACACTTTTAAATTGTGAAGTGGTCAAAATTAATTTACATAGTATTAACATTTATTATGAAAGAAAGTACAATTCCCAATTCTCGTGACAAAGGCTGAGAATTATGCTCAAAACTCAATAAATTTGAGTCTTACTACTTACCTATTATTTTTTTGAAGCATGAGCCAGTGATATAAAGGATTTTTCTTTAACCTTTGCATGGTAGTGTTTACAATTAATTCTAGGAAAAGGAAACCCACATAAGAATTTTATATTCAAAGAGCTTAAAACACGTGATATCCCGCAATTAAAGTCACACATAGAACTTATTAAGTATCGACCAGCATTTCCAGTGTTGACTACGCAAACATTGGCTCTGCAATACTGTGCGATTTGGTCATTCCTATGGAACATATTCTATATTTGCCCTTGGTATTTTACTTCAAGAAATAAATAAAAGTGTTTTTTGAATGTTTAATAAAATTAAATTTAGTTCAAGGACAGGATACTTTAAGGATCACTCACTTGCTATACAAGACCCAGAAAGTGAAACAAAGCCGGTTTCTAAACCAATTTTACATAATCATGGTGATTTATGCAATTTCCATCCTGAAATAGTCCTTAGAATAAATCAGAGAGTGGGAAAGCAAAGACATGTATCCCTCAACATTGCACAGAGCAGATTTATGTCACGTAAGAAAACTGGAAGTCACTGGGACATAAAAAGACATGCCAAGTTAAAAAGTAGTAACATTATGCCTGTGTCCAGGTGGCCAGATGTGTCCACAAGCCCCTAAATTCTGGAAAGAAGAGAAAAAATTTAAAAATAGAAAAATATTTTTTCTAAAACAGACCAATTTGGGCATAAACTTTGATTTCTGGGCTTTGGATTCCGTCACCTGTAAATTCTGTATCTTCAAGGGTTACCAGCTCATACACAGTGGGAGTAGGAATCCCCAAGCTCCCAGCTGACTGCAAAGGTGGCCCTAAGAACAGGGTAGGCTGAGGGACAGCTGGGTTTCTGGGCTTTCTCCTCCGGATAGGGTCCCAATTCCTTTACCTGCAACAAGGCTGCTTTCGCTTAGACGCTGGGACTTGGAGGGGCTGTGGCCCAGAGAGGCGAGGGAATACAGAAGGACTAGGATCCTGTGACTTTGGTATGACTTTTCCTAAATTGGGAACAAAAATTACTGGAGATCCTGGTTGCAGTTTTCGGTCCTACTACCTTTCTGGACAATGCCGCTTCTTTCTTTACTTTTAAAATTTTTTTAGTTTTCCCAAACCAACCCTGTTAAAGTCAAATATTGGCCCCATTCCCAGAAAGCAAAAGGTTGCTGTATTTATTGGTCGTACACTGTTGTAGTGCTTCCTTCCCCCAGCTCCGCTTCCCTCAGAGCACAGGGGGTCTGGGAGGTGTCTGGGAGGAGAGAAGAACATTAATTAGTGGTTTTCAGAGCTGAGCACAGGGCAAACCATTTTGTCTACGTGGTCCTTCCCTCTCCCCTTTCTCCTCCCCCGCCCTCCAGTTTACCTCTAAGACGTTATCCTCTTCACACTCTTTATGAGGATGAGAGGGGGAGGGCAACATTAGACAACATGGAGGGCAGAGGTTGGGATGGGACCTCTTGTCTAGAGACTCCCACCCTAGGTCTTTACCTTGTGCTGGTAGTAGCCAATACTGGAATAGAACTCCTGTGTCCATGGCAACCTCAAACAAAAGGTTCCAGGTAGTCCTAAGATTGTAGAAGAGTGAGGACTACAACAGACTACAGGGGATCAGAGAACGTGCAGATACTCCAGTACTTCCAGCCTTTTGTACAGTGCATTTTCGCCAATGAAATAAAAGTTGGTTTTGCATCTCATTTGCATAATTGAACAACTTTTTTTGACTTGTCCTTTGTTTTTCTGATCTTCTTATTTAATAAAAAAAATCAAATGCTTCTTTTTTATCACTTCACATTCATTTTGAATAACCCCTAACTTTTGTGAGCAGTATAGAAACAGATCCGGTTCTCCTTAAAGATGATAAACAGAGGGATACCAAGAGCCAAGATCCCAGGATAATGAACTCAGAGCAGACTGTATCACCTGTTACTTTTTCTTTTTCATTTAATGAAGGGAATGCTTCTTACATATTCTGATTCTGAAGAAGGTCACAATCAGCTTTTGCTTCCCTGATAGGTTTGCTGAATGTTTTAAGGCTAATGTTAAATTGAACTGAAATAGGTAAGGTTGATATAGTACTCAGAAAAGAAATATTTCATTTACTTAAGCTATCATTTAATAGGATTGAGAAGAAGCAATCAAATATGACAGACACACCTCACAGATATTGCAAGTTCAGTTTCAGACCACCTCAATACAGTAAATGTAATAAAGTGAGCTACATGAATTTTTTTTGTTTCCCAGTGCACATAAAGCTATGTTTATACAATACTATAGTCTTTTAAGGGTACAATAGCATTATGTCAAAAAATCAATGTACATATCTTAATTTAAAAAAAATTATTGCTAAGAAGTGCTAACCATCATCCGAGCCTTCAGAGAGTTGTAACATTCTTGCTGGTGGACGATCTTGCCTCGATGTTGATGGTTGCTTGCTAATCAAGATAATGGTTGCCTGGTGGGGGGGGGGGGGAGGAGTGGGATCCAAGATGGCAGGAGAGTAGGTGGTCCCCTCTGCAGACGTTCTTTCAGCTGGAGAGCTCCTGGTCTCAGGGAGGAAGATTGAGAGAGTCTTCCACTGGGACTAATTGTGCCCACCCAGAAGGCAGCTAAGCCCCTCTACCAGTCCCAACAATAGGCTTCAGGAACTCACATTTTGAATGGCTGTGCTCTAAGCCTCTCCTCCTTTCCCAGGGGAACCTAGCCCAGTGGGATAGGATATCCAGGACTTGGGCTGGCTGACTGTGAAACTACCTAATTCAATGGCTAAGAGCTGCTGTGCAGGAGCTGACCACAGAAAGAGAAATTCACCTCAGCTGGGTTTGGTGCCTGCAGAGCTCTCCCTTCAGATGTGCTACTGGAAAGAGCACTTGAGTCCTGCTCTGATGCAAACTGTAGCTGGCCACTGGATATGTCGGTTCTGGGCCTCTTAGGGGGCAACCTGATTGTTGGTCAAATAAGTTTATAAATATGATTGTAAGGCCAGTATCCACAGCCACCATCACAGCCACCTGGCCTATGCAGGTTCGCATTATATTCGGGACAGACGGTAATGAAACAACAGAGCCAAGAACTGGGGAGCGATTAACTTTAATCCTAGCTTGCACCTGGCGGGCAAGTAAAAACACACAGTGGGCTCCAAAATGCACTCATTCAGTGCTCACAAAGCTACTGACTTTATCCAAGTTTCCTAGAATCAAAGGTTTCTAGCTCACTAGCCTTATTCACCTTTGTTCCCCATCTCCTTCCTTCTCCCTGCACAAACTCTGTACTAACTGACTTCTCACTCAGCACTCCACCATCTTGGCTGCTTCTCCTGGCCTCCCCCATGTGGCCCTTCTCTGCTCTGCTCTCTAATGCTAATCTCAGGAACCGAGAGAGAAGCTCCGGGTCTGCCCCCATTTTATAGTGTAGAAGTCAAAACCTTTAATCCAATATACAAATAAGGAAATCTCTGATACAAAGTCGCTTATCTGAGGCATAATGGGATTCCTCATGAGAGTGCACCACCCTACATCAAAAAGGGTGGGAAAGGCTTAGTCCTAAAACCAAGCCCCAGGCTACAAGGATCCTGCCTGCCCACAGCCCACCCCAACACACCTTAATATAATCATGCCCATCCCAAGCAAGAAGGGCAACTAATATCACCTGGGTGATGGGCTTCCACGTGGGCAGCACCATCTTTAACAAAATGAGCATAATATATTTTATCTGCCCAACAATGATATATATGTTTGCTCGCTTATAGTTTGCATTGGGTGTAGGGGACAGGCTGTAAGCAGGCAGGGTCGTTATAGCCTAAGGTTTAGTTTTAATAAGCTATTCCCCACACCCTTGACTGATTGCATGATGTGGGGTGGTGCACTCTCATGAGGAATCCCATTATGCCTCAGATAAGCGACTTTGTATCAGAGACTTCCTTGTTTGTATATTGGATTAAAGGTTTTGATTTCTGCACTATAAAATGGGGCAGAACAGGAGCTGTTCTCTAGGTTCCTGAGATTAGCATTAGAGAGGAGAACAGAGGAAGGCCACATGGGGGAGGCCAGGAGAAGCAGCCAAGATGGTGGAGTGCTGAAGGAGAAGCCAGTTTGTGCAGAGAGAAGGAGATGGGGAACAGAGGTGAATAAGGCTGGTGAGGTAGAAACCTTTGATCCTAGGAAACTCGGATAAGTCAGTAGCTTTGTGAGCACTGAAGGAGTGGGTTTTGGAGCCCAGTATGTGTTTTTACTTGCCCGCCAGATGCAAGCTAGGATTAAAGTTAATGGCTCACCAGTTCTTAGCTCTGTTGTTTCTTTACCGACTGTCCGAATCTAATGCCAACCTGCATTGGCCAGGCAGCTCTGATGGTGGCCGCAGCTACTGACTTTACACTGGTGCAGACCAGTGTAGGACACTGCTCATGACTGGCCCTTAGCAGCCTTTTCAGAACTATAAGCAAACCAGTTTGTGGTTGCATCTGTTGGGCTTCGGTGCACATGGAAATACCAAGCCACATACCTAGGCTAGTTTTTATCCACACAGGGCCTGGACGAAGGTCAGCAAAAGACCAAATATTTCCTGAGAATTGCCTTCTTCAGCCTGTGTCTGCTGGCTGCTTGTTGGGCTATGCACTGAAAAAGCCTCTGGTGGAGTCTAGAGCCTGAGGCAATTCAGCGATTAGAAAGGGTGGTGGGTGTGGCTCCCACCCTTCAGCCCCAGTGTCAGTCTGTCCTGACTTCTTTCACAGACCTCAGTTGGATGTGGCCACCAGCAGTCTGGTGGGTGTGGCCTCTGAGACTCAGAGATGTGGTCTGTCTACAATCTGGACAGTAGTTTCTATTGAGTCTCCCATGAGGCAGAAGCACCAGTCATATTCTCGTGAAAATGAAGGGAAAGCTCCGGCTCAATGCTCCCTGCTTCCTGGCCGCTTACTTCTCAGAGTGGCCCAGTCTCCATAGGGTGGGGCAGGTGAGACTCCCAAAGGTGGAGCAATTGCCCTTCCCCAGGCTGATGCCACATGGAGGGGACTGCTCTGCTCAAGAAAGACGGCAGCTGCAGTATTGGAGAATGACTCAGCACAGGGGTCCATGGCCATCCCCCAACATGTTTCTCCTGGAGTCCACCAAGTTCTTGTTCTCCTCACAGGACTGTAGTCCTCTCAGCCCTCCCCTGCCAGAGCCACGGATAACTGCTGTGAATGAGATTTTGTGCACTGGCCCTTTAAGATTTTGTGCACTGAATATCTGAGAGCTCCATCTCTTTCTTGCAGACAGAAACCTCAGCTTTTTTTCACCCCAAATTCTGTGTGGGCACCTCTTCTAGGCTCTGGGGCTCTAGGCTGAGGTGCCTGGCCTAGAGCTTTGGACCCACACCTCTGAAGGCAAACCTTCCTGCAGTGAGAGTCCCTCCACCCTCTGCCCCACTCACTCCTGGGAGCGGGGCAGGCCTTTCCATGTCTCTGCCCTTCCTACCAGTCTCAATGCTCCTTTTTCTGTGACACCTTGTGTATAGACTTCTATTCATTTAGTCCTAAATTGTTTTTTCATGATGATTATTCTTATTTTATTTATTTATTTACTTGTTTGTTGTTCTAGCGAGAGAGACACAGAGAGGGGGACAGATAGGGACAGACAGGCAGGAAGGGAAATGAGAAGCATCAATTCTTCCTTGTGGCACCTTAGTTGTTCATTGATTGCTTTCTCATATGTGCCTTGACTGGGGGCCTTCAGCAGAGTGAGTGACCCCTTGCTCAATCCAGTGACCTTGCACTCAAGCCAGATGAGCCCGTGCTCAAGTCTGTGACCATGGGGTTTCGAACCTGGGTCCTCTGTGTCCCAGGTCCACATTCTATCCACTGTACCACTGCCTGGTCAGGCTGACTGTTCTTATATTTAATTATAACTCCAGTTTGGTCCTGGGAGGTGACAATTGAAATGTCGCCTACTCCATCACCATCTTAGAATCCCCCAATTGATCTTATTTATAGTTTGATGAGTTATGCAATTATCTTTCTAGCAACAAATATTGAACTCATAAGAATAATAATATACTGTTATTTGTGTTAGCTATTAGACAAAAATGAATCCAAAGCATTAATGAATAGCAATATTCACATTAGGTTTGCGCACTCACTGTTTTCATAAAATATTGCCAAATATGGACACAACTGAAGTGTCCTTTCATAGATGACTGGATAAAGAAGATGTGGTACATAAATACAATGGAATACTACAAAGCATAAGAAAAAATGAAATATTGTCATTTGTGACAACATGAATAGATGTCGAGAATATCATGCTAAGTGAAATAAGTAAGAGAGAAGAAGTCAAGAACCATATGATTCCATTCATATATGGAATATAAAATGAAAAGCAACAAATGAACAAATAAGACAAACAAAAATGCATAAACCCAGACAACAGTTACCAGAGTGAAAGGGGGGATGGGTAGTAAGGGGGTGGTAATGGCAGGTTTGACATGGGTGTCAAACACACAAAGCAGTCTATAGCTGATGTAGTATAGAACTGTACACTTGGAACCTATATAACTTTATTAACCAATGTCACTCTCCCCCCAAAAATATGTATTGTTAAGGGAACAACTACTAATTCATAATAAAGTTATAGGCTAAAAAAAGACCATTGTGTTCTTATAATGTACAGCAAGTGTGAACTTAAAATTAAACCTTCTTAAATCCCCATGTGAAAGCATTATAATTCATTTACTTCATTTTTATGATGCTAGTCTTTCTCCTCTCTGTCATATTCAATTTTCTTTTATCAGCATAATATGTCTTATTATATTTATATATATGTATCTATTTACATCAAATATGTTTAATATAATATTGCTTAAAGTTTAAAAAAACCGTTTAACACATGACTTTTTGTTGAAGCATATCATTATATAATACTGGAAATATTTATCCTTAGTTTTGTCTTTATGAAAAACCAAGATGTATCACATTTAGCTAAGCATTCAACAGTAGAGTATACATGGAGTGTGTGTAGTAACTGTATTTGCTTATTTTTCTTTTTTTCTTCTCCCTTGTTTATGAATATCTGTATCTACTGGTGCTTAGATTCTGTAGGACATACTCTCAAAAGTGAGACTGCTAGGTCAAAGAATATGTACATTTAAGTTACAAAGCATAACAATAAAATGAACATCCTTGAACCTAGCACCTCACACAGCATTAAAACATTTCTAATCTCATGGAAGCTACTGGAGGTTTCTCTCTGACCCATTCTCCCTCATCCACAACGTGATTGCTCTTCTGAAGGTTATGTTTATACCCCCTTGCTTTTTTTTATAGTCTAGATAAATTAGATAGATAGATAGACCACCAGCCAGACAGACATTTACCTCAACCCTATTATTTTGTTATATTTATTTTTAAACTTTATAAAAAATGGGCATCATGATGAAATGGTATTTATTTTGAAGCATATGTTGATCACTAAAAACCACTCGATAAATTTTAAAGTAAATTACTGGGATAGTCTGCATAGTTTACAAAAATGTTATTCTTTAAAATAATCCAAGTAACATTCTGCATTAGTAAATATGAGTGGCTCTTTGATTTAAAAGTAGTGAAAGATTAGGATAATTGTGAATGACTTTCATATAGTCACATTATTTTCCAGTGGCATGAGACTGTCCAGATATGCAGAAATGAGTTATTTAGGAAGAATAAACTTCACAGTGTGTTTCTTATAGTCAGATATCTTAATTGCTGTATTTCCAATTTGTTTCACTAGGTGGAGATAGGAGGCATAATAATTACAAATGCCTTCAAAAGAGAAAAAAATAACTTGACATTTTGAGAAAACAATTATTTGTGGAAGAGGAGCCATCTCTTATAAGATGTCGTTTTAAAGGTTATGTCTCCCATGTAATGAACTGTCAATTCCAGGAAGAAATGTTTGCTGGGGATTGACAGTGTTTAGTTTACAAGTCAACTAGTTTAACTAGTTTGCTAGTTAAAACCAGCTCATCAGTGAACTCCTTTGTTTATTTGCCCACTCAGTTGTTCATCTTTCTCGTTCATCGACCAAGCATTTATCAAGCACCTAGTGCGTCCAACACTGTTAGGCATTAAGGATATAGAAATAAGGAAGAAAAAATTCTCAAGGAGTTCACAGTCTCAGTCAGGGAGGGAGATAAGTATATAAACTACCAAGGAGAGTACATCTGGGCAGAACTGTTGAATGGGTTCAAGGTTCAGTGGTAGCTGGCTATTACTGAGTAAGAAGAGATGCCTACGCTGAGTGTTAAAGGGCGAATAGTTCAGAGATAGTCCAGGAGGGAAGAAGGCTACAGCAGCAACACAGACAACACTTGGGGAAGGCCTGGACTCAGTGCGTCCCTGTTAGGAAAAAGGAGGTGAGTGTACTCGCAGTGGAGGAGAGAGAATTGTTTGGGCTAAAGGATGTGTCCTAGGTTGTGTAAGTTAAGTACTGGAGAGGTTAGGATGAAAACTTAACATGACTGTGAGATTAAAAATAATTTTAACAAAGCACCTCTACTCCTATCTTAAACTGTAAACTGCCTTCCCACCCTTTCCCCGTTCTTGAGACCTCACCCCTTTCTCTGTTTACTCTGGCATGTGAACTAGTTCTCTCTACCAAATGACTCAGCCTTGCAGTTAGATTTGTGCTGACACACGTTAAATTTCCTGTAAAAGTAAGAAACTAGTATGTCATCTCTCTCTCTCTCTCTCTCTCTCTCTCTTACTCATAGGGACAAGGACATAGAAAAAAAAAGGTGTATTGTCACTTGTAGAAAACTATAAATAAGATTTAGAATACTTATACATATAGTAGAAAAACAAGCTCACACTCCTAACAAATCCCAAGAAACTACACTTGTTACCGTTACGTGTTCTTAAATCTTGGAATGGAATATGGGTTTTACTGCAGGTACTTAAATCATGATATATACTCATCTATCTGGAATCATTTTCTTAGTTGTTTTTAAGCTCTATTATTTTAAGCAAAAGACAAGAAATCTAGACTTTTTAAGTTTCTGTTTTCAGTCTTCCTTTGAAATTCCACTGTGAACTTAACTCTGTTTTCATTTAACATCCATACGTTGAATTTTATCCACCCTAACACAGAGTGTAATAGTATGTACGTACCCATGAGTGTCTGAGACTCAGGGAGTAGCAGGCTTACCAATGTCAATCATCTCAGAGAACTGCTGGAGGCACCTTAAGAGAGAAAGAGAAAAGCTGATGTCACAAGGAGCACCTTCCCATAGGCTGAGTGGACCAAGTGCCAGAAGAAAAAAAAACACGTGAAACTTCAAAATTTCTGACTTGCTTTTGAAGCTTTTTGGATTAGCACAGTGGTAAAGCGAAAGAATTTAGATGTGTGTATTTGTGATCCCATTCAAGGATTCTCCCAGCCTTCCCGTTCATATCTCCATCTGCATCCTATCATCTCTTTCCACATCAAATCCCTTGCCTACACTCAAATCCACTGCAATATTTCTTACCTTCCGGTCACCACACCCCTGAATCATCAGAGTGGCACAAAGAGAGCAGATGGAGGACGGTGGGAGTAACTACAAGGCAGTGTTGGATGACTATAACAAACTCAAGTCCAAGCTCCTCCTACCTTTGTAGTATATTTCTGAGAAAATTTATAAAGTGCTGAAGTCAAAATTGTGTAAGATGTAACATGAGCTGATAGAAGAAATATAAGAGGTTTATATCAAAAGATCTTGGTTCATAGGTTCCTTGGAGAGGTGGTTGATTCCAGGGCTGGTTAGGGAAAATTTAATTGAGCCCAGAATATCTTATGTCAGGAAATAAGAACTTCCTTATAACAACAAACAACTGCAAAATGATGAGATATAACTACAGGAGCCAACCTAAAGGAATTCCCAATGGCCACAGTTAGAACAGTTTGAGAAACAAAATAAATAATGATAGTAGTTTATTATAATCCAAAGAATAAAATAAAGATCCATGAGTCCATACATATAAATATAAATAAATTACAAAATCACTACTAGGCACACATCACAAAAATAATTCAGGCAAGATCCACTGATAGATACTAAAATCCCTCAGTGGAAGTTTGAGGAAAAAAGGGTATTCGCATAGTCTCAATGCATATTTACCAAGATATTTATCAATTATAAAAGGAAAAACAGCAAGTTGACAGTGAAGAAACCTGACAGACACCATCTTCACTGAGTGATCATGGTTAACATCACCAATAATAGGACAAATCAATATCGTGTACTGAAAAGGACACTTCACTTCTGTGGTATTCCTGCCAAAATGTACATGACCTCAATCTAGTCCTGAGACAATGTCATGCAAACTCCAATTAAGGGACAGTCTACAAAATACCTGACCAGTACTCAAGGTGTCAAGGTCCGGAAAGACAAAGACTGAGAAACTCTCCCGGACTAGAGGAAACTATGGAAACTTAATAACAAAGTGTGACGTTGCATTCCAGATTGGATCCTGGAATGCAAGAGTGGGGGGAAAAAGACACTGGAAGGAAAGCTAGTGAATTTCAAATAAGGTCTGTAGTTTCAGTAACAGTACTGTATCAGTGTTAATTTTTCAGTTTTGATAACACCATGGTCGTGTAGTTGTTAACCTTGGGGGGGGGGTGCTGGATGAAGGGTATACTTGAACTCTATATACTATTTTTAGAAACGTTTTTATAAATCTAACATTATTTAAAATGAAAAGTTTTTCTTTAAGAATTTGTTTCAAATCTCTGCTCTTGCTTTGTTAGTTCTGTGATTTTCCTGGGCCTCACTGTCCCTGCTAAACGGGCAGTTAGGATGGGTGATCACTAAATCCATTCTTGAGAATGCAGAGTTGCTCTGGGTACCCACCAAGTCTGAGTTTGCCTTCCTATCATCAGCAGGCTGGATGACCGCTGATCGGCCGTTTTTTAAGGGGGTAATCTTTAAAACTGCTGTGACATGGTCTTTGCAGGTAATCATCTCAGCAGTTCAAGTTTCCAGTTTATGGCAAAATAATAGAGGACTGGGGAATTGTCTGTCGCCAGCTTGTCAGGGAGTCAGAAGCTGCTTTCATAGATATTGTGCCAACAGGAAATTCACTCACCCAAAAGTATAGCTAAAAAAAGAGAATCTTAGTTTAGAAGAAAACATAAAAATAGAATATTACTAGTTAAAGAGGAGTGGAATTATAAGGGTTCATGTCATTTCAAAGTTTCATTAATGTCTTCACTGTTTAGAATTAAAAATACACCTGCCAAAAGAAAACTTTTTTAATGGTTGTACTTCTAATAGATAAGCATATTGTTGAAACTCGCCACCTCTGTAATCCTAGCATCTAGGAAAAACGTCCCAGGAATGCTCCGCAGTTAGAAAACAAATCAGCTTGGCAGTGCTCATTTCCCTTGATATCCTCCCACACACCCACATATGCATTTCTTCTAACCACTGCGGACATTCCATGCTTGCTTTCCCCTTCCAACAGGACCCGCCTACCTCCTGTTCTCATTCTCTTGTGGGTCCTTAGTGCCTGTAGATACACTGTATCTAGTTCCAGCATGAATCTGAGCTCAAGGAGACAAATACCTCAGACTAGAAGGAGGGATACCATTCTCCCTATGCTTCCAAGTTCAGCAAGGTTTTCTTGAGTTGCTGACAGAAAGTTTTATCCTCTTGACCATTCCGCCCTGTTCTCTGTCTCAAAGTTCTACTCATTAAGATTCTCCTCCAATGCAACAAAAACAAGTGTTTTTAATATTTTGCTCCACTTGACAGATTTTCTAAGTGTTACAGGAAGTTGAGTGTTTTAAATTTACTGAAAGTTTTCTGCAACCAGATCTCTGTAAACACCTAGAAAATGAGGTTTTCTAGAATTTGGGTTGTTTCCAGCCTGGTGCTATTATAATAATAAAGTCATATGATTATTTAAGTATTTTAAAGGTTACCTTTTTATTGATTGATTTTTTTTTTCAGAGAGAGAGAGAAAAAACATAGATTTGTTGTTCCACTTACTCATGCCGTCATTGGTAGATTTTTGTAAGTGCCCTGACCGGGAGCAAACCTGCAATCTTGGCATATCAGCCATAGTATTCCATTGTGTAAATGTACCACAGCTTTTTTTTTTTTTTTTTTTTTTTTGTATTTTTCTGAAGCTAGAAACGGGAAGAGACAGTCAGACAGACTCCCGCATGCGCCCGACAGGGATCCACCCGGCACGCCCACCAGGGGGCGACGCTCTGCCCACCAAGGGGCGACGCTCTGCCCCTCCGGGGGTCGCTCTGTTGCGACCAGAGCCACTCCAGCGCCTGGGGCAGAGGCCAAGGAGCCATCCCCAGCGCCCGGGCCATCTTTGCTCCAATGGAGCCTCGCCTGCAGGAGGGGAAGAGAGAGACAGAGAGGAAGGAGAGGGGGAGGGGTGGAGAAGCAGATGGGTGCTTCTCCTGTGTGCCCTGGCCGGGAATCAAACCTGGGACTTCTGCACGCCAGGCCGACGCTCTACCACTGAGCCAACCGGCTAGGGCTGTACCACAGCTTTTTAATCCACTCATCTACTGATGGACACTGGAGCTGCTTCTAAATCTAGGCTATTGTAAATGAAGCTGCAACAAACACAAGGGTGCATATATTCTTTCGAATTAGTGTTTTGGGATTCTTAGGATATATATACCTAGAAGTGGCTGCACCAGTCTGCATTTCCACCAACAGTGCACAAGGGTTTCCTTTTCTGCACACCCTCACCAACAGTTGTTTGTTGAATTATTGATGATAGCCATTCTGACAGGTGTAAGGTGATATCTCATAGTGGTTTTAATGTGCATTTCTCTGATTAGTGATGTTGAGCATATTTTCATATGTCTATTGGCCATCTGTATGCCCTCTTTACAAAAGTATTTATTCAGGTCCTTTAACCATTTTTAAAATTAGATTGGCTTTTGTTTTTCATTTTGTTGTTGGTGTTGAGTTTTAGAAGTTCCTTATAAATTTTGGATATTAACGCCTTCTCTGATATAGCAATGAATATGTTGACCCATTCAGTGGGATGTCTTTTCATTTTGTTGATGGTTTCCTTTGCTGTGAAGAGCTTTTTAGTTTGGCCCTGGCCGGTTGGCTCAGCAGTAGAGCATCAGCCCAGTGTGTGGAAGTCCTGGGTTCGATTTCCGGTCAGGGCACACAGGAGAAACACCCATCTGCTTCTCCACTCTTCCCCCTCTTCTTCCTCTCTCTTCTCCTCCCGCAGCCAAGGATCCATTGGAGCAAAGTTGGCCCTGGGCACTATGGATGGCTCCATGGCCTGCACCTCAGGCGCTAGAATGGCTCCTGCAGCAACGGAGCAATGCCCCAGATGGGCAGAGCATTGCCCCCTGGTGGGCATGCCAGGTGGATCCCGGCTGGGTGCATGTGAGAGTCTGTTTGACTACCTCCCTGCTTCTAACTTTGGAAAAATACAAAAAAATAAAAAATAAAAAAGAGCTAATGTAGTCCTGTTTGTTTATTCTTTCTTTTGTATCCTGTGCTCAAGGAGACATATCAGAAAAAAATACTGCTACAAGAAATGTCCGAGATTTTACTGCCTATATTTTCTTCTATGTATTTTTATGGCTTCAAATCTGATATTTAAGCTTTTCATCTATTTTGAATTTATTCTTGTGTATGGTGTAAAAGGTGGTCTAGTTTCATTATTTTGCATGTATTTGTCCAGTTTTTCCAACACTATTTATTGAACAGACTATCTTTACCCCATTGTATGTTTTTGCCTCCTTATCAAATATTAATTGAACATAAAGTTGTGGGCTGATTTCTGAGCCCTCTATTCTGTTGCCATGATCTATATGTTTGTTTTTATGCCAGCGTCATGCTGTCTTGATTACTATGGCCTAGCAGTATAGTTTCATATTAGGTAGCATGATTCCTCCAATTTTTTTTTAATTAAGTGAGATGTGGAAAGACAGAGACAGAGTTCTGCATGCTCCCTGACCAGAATCCACTCGGCGAGCCCCCTATTGGGCAATTTGCCCATCTGGGGCAATTGTTCCATTGCTTGGCAACCAAGCTATTTTAGTGCCTTAGGTGGGGCCATGGAGCCATCCTCAGTGCCCAGGGCCAACTTGTTCAAAGTAATTGAGCCATGGCTACAGGAGGAGAAGGGAGAGAGAAAAGGGGAAGGGATAGAGGTAGAGAAGCAGATGGTCACTTCTCCTGTGTGCTCTGACCAGAAATCAAACCCAGTACATTCATATGCTGGGCCGATACTCTACCACTAAGCCAACCAGCCAGGGCCCAATTTTGTTCTTTTTTTTCTAGAGATTGCTGTGGTTATTTGAGGTTTTTTGAGGTTCTATATAAATTTCCAAAATTTTTGTTATAGGTCTGTAAAATGCAGCATTGGTATCTTGATAGGAATTGAGTTCAATCTATAGGTTGCTTTCAGTAATATGAACATTTTAATAATACTGAATTCATTTATCAGGTCTACTGGTTTTTTGGTGGAGACTTTAGGGTTTTCTATGTACAGTATTATGTCATCAGCAAATAATGACAGTTTTACTTCTTCTTGTCCAATATGGATGCCTTTTATCTCTTTTCTGATGGCTGTAGCTCAGACTTCCAGTATTATGTTAAATAAGAGTGGTAAAAGGGGGAACCCCTGCCTTGTTCTTAATCTTAAGGGGATTGCTTTTAGTTTTTTGCCCATTGAATATAAAGTTGACTTTCAGTTTGTCATAGATGGCCTTTATTATGTTGAGGTATGTTCCCTTTATTCTCACTTGGCTGAGAATTTGTTTTTTTGGTTTTTGTTTTTTTTTTAGTTGTGGCACCTTAGTTGCTCATTTATTGCTTTCTCATATGTGCCTTGACCAGGGGGCTCCAGCCAAGCCAGTGACCCCTTGCTCAAGCCAGTGACCTTGGGCTCAAGCCACACACTCAAGCCGAATGAGCCTGTGCTCAAGCCAGCAACCTTGGGGTTTTAAACCTGGGTCCTCAGCATCCCAGGTAGATGCTCTATCCACTGCGCCACTGCCTGGTCAGGATGGCTGAGAGTTTTGATCATAAATGGGTGCTAGATTTTTATCAAATGCTTTTTCTGCATCTACTGATACAATCATGTGATTTTTATCCTTCATTTTGTCTATGTGATGAATCACGTTTATTGATTTGCAAATATTGTACCAGCCTTACCACCCTGGAACAAATTCTACTTGATTGTAGTGCATGATCTTTTTAATGTATTTCTGGATCTGGTTTGCTAATAGTTTGTTGAGAATTTTAGCATCTATGTACACCAGGGATATTGGCCTATAGTTTTCTTTCTTTATAATATCTTTAACTTTTGTGTCTGAAAATGTCTTGATGGAGAGTTTGATTTGGTATAGAATACTTCATTGAAAAAACATTTTGCCATTACATTTTGAAAGATTTGTTTCATTGTCTTACTGACTGCAGAATTGCAGTGAAGAAGTCTGGTTCTGAGTCTATATCTGTATACATTTCTTAGCCAGTCACCCTGCTTTGAGCCCTTTTCTCCACCATTGCTCTCTCTGGTGTCTGGTGCTGCCAAGTCCTGAGCTTTTCCCAGTGTTCTCTGGAGCATTTTAGTTTTTCTCATTGGTCTTCCTTTCTTAGATTTAAGTTTCAGATTACTAAATCAATTACCATTCTTCCATGTGGAGTGACCATGAAAATACTTAACCACTAGGACAGCGTGAGTACTGAATGGACATTGCCTACATAAGTAACCAAAGAGTCATACGAGTGTGCACTGCTGAGTTCCAATTTCTTTCCTCCGAAGCTTTGGTAACATTTCCTTTTTTTAAAAGATTTTATTTACTCAATTTTCAGAGAGAAGAGAGAGAGAGAGAGAGAAAGAGAAAGGGGAGGAGCAGGAAGCATCAACTCCCATATGTGCCTTGACCAGGCAAGCCCAGGGTATTGAACAGGCGACCTCTGCGTTCCAGGTCGACGCTTCATCCCACTGCACCACCACAGGTCAGGCGTAACATTTCTTGTTTACCATTGTATCCTTTCCCATTCTCTCGTCCTTAGGTGTGTATATCTCTTAGGATTCCTTCACTATCATTTTGGTGGGATTTCAGCATGAGCAAAAATACATATATATGTTTAAAGACTATGTTTACCCGAAAGTCTACAAGATACTCTATTATCACACTTAATCCTTACATCAACCTTTTGTAAATGGTATTATTAGCTTGATCAAACATAAGAAAACTGAGGTATAAATATATCAACAACTCTTGCTTAAGGTTGGATAAGTAATAAGTACGGATCAAAGTTCAAATCCATTGGTCTGATTTCAAACTCCATGTTTCTGCCTCCCAATGGCAAGCATCTCTCAAAATCCATGAATATAATGTCTATAACCTTCTTTCCATATTACTATGCTTTCCCCCAATCTTCTGCAATCTATGTGCTTTTCCTTTTTTCTTTCCTTTTCTTTTTATTTTTTTTATTCAGTGAAAGGAGGGGAGGCAGAGACAGATTTCTAAATGTGCCCCAACTGGGATCCACCCAGCAAGCCCACTAAGGGGTAATGCTCTGCCCATCTGGAGCATCACTCTGTAGCTCAGCAATCGAGCTCTTAACACCTGAGGCAGAGGCCGAGGAGCCATCCTCAGCACCTGGGGCCAACTTGCTCCAATCAAGCTATGGCTTCAGGAGGAAAAGAGAGAGAGAGAGGGAGAGAGAGAGAAGTGAGGCGGGGACGGGTGGAGCAGATGGGAGCTTCTTCTGTGTGTTCTGACCAGGAATTGAACCCAGGATATCCACATACCAGGCCAAAGCTCTACCACTGAGCCTATCTGCCAGGGCCTCTATATGCTTTTCACAATAGATCAGTTCACTTATAGAAAAAGCACTTGGGGTAGCTTTCCTGAATTCCACCCTAGACCTACTCAATCTCCATCTCCAGGAAGCTAGGGATTGGGTTTGCATTTTAAACTAGTTACCCAGAAAATTAGGGTTCCAAGACATTTTGAGAAGCACTGCTCTAGTTACTGTATGTGTTTCTCTAGCAGGCGTCCCCAAACTACGGCCCGCGGGCCGCAATGCGGCCCCCTGAGGCCATTTATCCAGCGCCCACTGCACTTCTGGAAGGGGCACCTCTTTCATTGGTGGTCAGTGAGAGGACCACTGTATTTGGCAGCCCTCCAATGGTCTGAGGGACAGTGAACTGGCCCCTGTGTAAAAAGTTTGGAGACCCCTGCAAAGCATCCCTTACTAGCCTAATCTCCTTTTGTTGTTGGGTGAGTTAGGTAGAGAGAGCTTGAGAGTCCGAGCTGTTAGCCAGTAATATTATAAAAAGCATCTCAGATAATTGAAGGGAAGTATTGAAAAGTAAAAAATCTGAGTTGCTTTTCTAGTAGAGAATATCTAAAAATGCTACCATAAAAATATCTAAATGCGCTATGACAAATGGCATATTTTTTAAACTTGATGACTAGGATAAAAAATAAGTCAAATACTAAGGGGACCAGAAAGTACTCAAAAACAAATTCAATGATAAGTCAATGTTTGCACTGACCTCGATGGCTGGAACATCCCAGGGAGCTAAGAGATAGTGCCTGAGGACTGAGCAGGTAGAAATCAGGCTGTACCCCCACATAAACTCAAGCTGCAGAGGAGACTTCAGTATTCATACCAATGTTACCTGTGAATCTGTTAGAAGGGATCATGAGTAAATTTGCTGTGAGCTCTTTGCCAGTTGATTATCCTCAGCAACTCTAGAAGCTGCACGTCAGAGAGGCAGCTACAACACAGGGGTTGTAAATGTGAGGTCTGGAGGAAATTGTATAGGGTATGATATATATATTTTTTTAGGTGAGAGGAGCAGAGATAGACTCCTATATGGACCCTGACCGGGCTCCACCTGGCAACCCCTGTCAGGGGCTGATGCTCAAATTAACTGAGCCATTTTAGCACCTGAGGCTCACATACTCAGAAAAATAGAGCTGTTCTCAGTGCCCGCAGCCATGCTCAAACCAACTGAGCCACTGACTGCAGGAGAGGAAGAAAGAGAGAAAGGGGAGAGGAGGGGGAGAGAAGCAGATGATCGCTTCTCTTGTGTGCCCTGCCTGGGAATCAAACCTGAGACATCCATATGCCAGACCGATGCTCTGTCCACTGAACCAATGGGCCAGGGTCTAGGGCAGTGGGTCTCAAACTGTTTGAAGTTGGGGCACATTTAAAATCCTACAAATAATTGTAGGTGCACTATATACAAATTTCTGAGAAATATGTTATGATAATTAAGTCAAATATTAAAGAAAAAAAATAAAGTCCAAGTGTGCTTTTATGGTAATTAAACAAAATAAATACAACAAAATTAAATTTATTCTGACATTAAAAAACATTTTTATGTTACTTTTTTGAGTTATACTTTTTAGAATTCATATAAAAGAGGGGTTAAAAAATAAAAAAATGACAAAAAAGTTATCTTTTTATATATATATATATAGATACATTCTCAGTAAGATTTAGTAAATTTGGCAGGTCCTGGCGCAAATGTGTTAAGTTTTTTCATTCTTGTGTTTATGAGAAACATGAGCCTGATGTGTTCTAGTGATTTCTTCAATGTTTGGGCATATATTTGAAAGGCAAACTCTCATTTCCTTGTCAATACACTGAAGAATTCCTCTCTTTTTACTCTTAATTGTGTTGAGGGTAGAAAATCCTAATTCACATAAATAAGATGTTGAAAATTGTAGTAAAATGTTCAAAGCTTTTTTAGATATTGCCACATATTCTTCTTTTATAGAAATTCAAAAGGCTTCAAGAGACAATTCCTTATGTTTAATCATCAATCCAAAACCCCCACCATACATATCATCTTAACTTTACACCAAACAAAGGATAGAAGAAACTTGCCTCCAGTCTTTCCGGGGAACATAGGGTGTAGTGTAAGCAATCCAGTACCACAGCTTAATAGCCTTTTTTTTTTTTTTGTATTTTTCTGAAGTTGGAAATGGGGAGGCAGTCAGACAGACTCCCGCATGCGCCTGACCGGGATCCACCCGGCATGCCCACCAGGGGGCAATGCTCTGCCCTTCTAGGGCGTCACTCTGTTGCAAGCAAAGCCATTCTAGCACCTGAGGCAGGGGCCACAGGGCCATCCTCAGCGCCTGGGCCAACTTTGCTCCAATGGAGCCTTGGCTGCGGGAGGGGAAGAGAGAGACAGAGAGGAAGGAGAAGGGGAGGGGTGGAGAAGCAGATGGGCACTTCTCCTGTGTGCCCTGGCCGGGAATTGAACCCGGGACTCCCGCACACCAAGCTGATGCTCTACCACTGAGCCAACCGGCCAGGGCCAGCTTAATAGCCTTTTGCAAACTAATTAGGCAAGTGAGGTGGGGGGTTGGGCAGACTGTTAGCTTACAGTCAATTCCCTACCTCTGTTCCCCAAAAATCTAAACTCCAAAGACCCTGTTAGTTTTTTGGTCCCCAACAGGTACATATTTCTCTGGAATACCATAGTGCACACCTGGAAATCTTCTAGGGCACACCAGTGCACCCTGGCGCACAATTTGAGAACCACTGGCCTAAGGTATGATCTTGACTCTGTCATTTACTCAGTGTGACTTTGAACAAGCTCTTTAACTGCTCTGGGTCTCAGTGTCCTTGTCTGGGGACATTTAGCTCACAAAGCTGGCATAAATATTAAATGGTTTAATGCAAGTCAAGTGCCTTCACCAGAGCCTCGCGCATAGCAAGCTTTCAACAAATGTTATCTGGAATCTCGTGACAGCAAATGCTAGCAGACTAGCCTCTTTGGACTTACCATTTAATGTCAAAATCACACCCGCTTATCTAATATTTAGAAATACTGGTAAAAATATTGACAACTTATTTCTCTAATATCTATTAATTAAGGTGACCAACTTTTTTACAATGAAAAGGATAAAAATAAATTGAAGAAAACAATATCATAAATAAAAGAAACATTTTATTCATTGCAACAGTAATACACTATAATATGATAAATGCATAATAAAAACATATGTAATATTTTATATTGTAATTATGCTTACATACCTATTAATTTTTAATAATAATTATATGAATTAATATTTTCTGTCAATGTATCACCTTGTAACAATATATTGAAAATATCTGAACTAGAAATATCCTTCATATTGAATTTTACGGCAAGTGCTGCAGAGGATCAACATTCAATCTCGATTTCTCACTTATCCAACAATCATTAGTAATTGAAAAAACTCTTTCAACTGCTGCATTAGTTCCAGTGCAGTACAATGTAAATTGAACAAGAATAAATAAATTTTCACATGAAATATGTTCATTTTTGAAATGGCTGAATATTTCCACCCATCTTTTATCAATTTTGACGTGTTCATTTTCCCATTGTATTAATTTTTCAGAATTTAAATATACATTCAGTCTTCTAATTTCTTCAAAGACATAATTGTCATCTATTTTGATGCCTGGCATTTCTTTAGATAAAAACTCAAGACAAGTGCCTGACCAGGCGATGGCGCAGTGGATAGAGCGTTGGACTGGGATGTAGAAGACCCAGGTTTGAGACCCCAAGGTCGCCAGCTTGAGCGCGGGCTCATCTGGTTTAAGCAAAAGCTCACCAGCTTGGACCCAAAGTCGCTGGCTCGAGCAAGGGGTTACTCGGTCTGCTGAAGGCCCGCGGTTAAGGCACATATGAGAAAGCAATCAATGAACAACTAAGGTGTTGCAATGCAACGAAAAACTAATGATTGATGCTTCTCAACTCTTCGTTCCTGTCTGTCTGTCTCTGTCTATACATCTCTGACTCTCTCTCTTTCTCTCTCTGTTAAAAAACAAACAAACAAACAAAGAACTCAAGACAAGATTCAATATCTGTCCAAGATACTTGCGATGAAGTAAAAAAGTACCACTGAAAGCTGTTATTTCCCGTGATGTTTGTTTTAGACCATTCTTCGATATGTTGAAAACATATCTGGTAGAAATTCTGCACCTCTTTGATAAACTTTTCTGCTATACCCAGATTTGATTCCTCTAAGTCTGACAATTTTCTTTATAATTAAAGGAAGAAATTTTTCTTCAAAACGAGATTTATACTGAAAAATAAAGTCATTCAAAATAAGACTAACTCTGTAGCTGAAATGTGTTCACATTCAGTCTTTTGAATCATTTTGTGAAAATAGATGCTTGATTATGTACAAAATATATTAATATCTCAGATAATTTATTATTGAAAAACAATTCCAGGATTTTAGGACATTTGTCTAAACTTAAAAAATATTAACGGAGAGGCTCAAATAATTGTAGAACAAGCTCTATAGCAGGTGTTAGAGTAAGCCATCTAACTTTTGAATATCCTAAAAGTTTTTGTATTCAACATTTGCTTCTTCACAAAATTGTTTTAAAGTAGCAACACAAACGGTAAAATGACTAAAATGCAAATAAATTGTAGTTTTTATTACTTCTACATCAATTGGCATAGCACATGACACTGTGTTGACTGCATTGACAAAATATGTGCATTACAACCTATTCCTAGTATTTTCTTTTGGAGTAACTCTTCTTATTTTACATACACATTATTCACCCCTTTGTGTTTTCACCCACCAAAATTTGTATTTGTATTACCAGCCGTTAGTGCAACAACTTTGGATTTCAAATTGTTTTTATTTATTACTCTGTATAGATGGTTTGACAAAATTTCAGAAGTTTCGCCTTCAATGGATTCTAAATTTAAATTTTTTACTTGAATGCCCTTGGTAACATTAAAATATCTTACTATTATTGCATACAATTTAATTTCATAATGACTTGATGCATCAGATAAAATCGTTACAAATGCTGCCATTTCCAAGTCCCCTGTATTTTGTCACAGTAATTTTTAAATACTGATTTCAAAATAGCCTCGCATTTTGTCCCGGCATATGAAAATTTTGCATTGTGAAACTTTTTCAATAATTTAGTTGTACAATCCATACTATAAATATTTTGATTGTGAATTATGGTATGAAATGCAAATGTTCCCTCCATTACAGTCAACTGTTTTTCATCTTCAGACTAATTTGAAGTTTTAAAAAAACTTGTTACTTTACAACTGGAAGCTGCTGCATCTAATGATTGCTTACGTTTGTTGGTGGTCAAGTGTTTCATTATTGCTGCTCTGCCCCCAACTGCAATACAAAATTCTCTGCTGCAAATATTGCAGAAAACAATGGTATTTTCTTTGATATGAGGAATAGAAATTCTTTTTTCAATTTATCATTGGTATTTTCTCTTTTTTAATTTTTCCATTCCTTAAATAAAATTAAAAATTAAATATAGAGCTACACAAATGATGCAAGCACATTAGGAATTGAAAATGTTACATCATGATAGGTGAATTTTCCAGAAGCTAAATTAACCAAACTAAATATCAAACAAGCCCACTAATTTGGAGAGATATTTGAGTGTATTTATCATTTTCTAATTAAAAAAATGTTTTATGCAACTATATTTAATCAAAATGCATTATTAATATATATTATTTGAGGTTAGATTTCTACTTTAAAACTTGAATTTTGGGAAAATATTTGTAAATAAAATTATATATATTTAGAAATTATTAAATAGATAAATTAATAAAACATGAATTGTGCTTACCTGTCTATGATTGAATATTCACTGAGAAAGAAATACTCGTGAGTCTACAATGTCATATGTGCCATGTCGTGTTTCAGTAAGAAGTACACAAAGCCATTTGCACGCTTCGTATATCGCACACTCTCTCAGGGTCTCCCTTGTGGAGCACATGCATCTCATAATTGCATCTCACCACACTGTACTGATCCTTGATGAATCATCATATCAAATACAAATACGTCACATCACATGCAATGGATCGACTCTACATCGATCAAATATGGACATTTACAGATTAGTCTTCCAATATCAAAAAGGAGGACACTTTTTGAGGGTAGATGGAACTTACAAAAGAACGACTGTCCTCCCTAAAGGAGGACAATTGGTCACCTTATATTAATGCTTTAAGTATATAGATTGTACATAGTCTTGCAGCTACTTCTTCATAGAAACATATTTCCACATGTTAACTTCAGGGCCTAGTTTAATCCAACTAGAGCAGGGGTCGGGAACCTTTTTGGCTGAGAGAGCCATGAATGCCACATATTTTAAAATGTAATTCAGTGAGAGTCATACAGTATGTTTAGCACTTAATACAAGTAAATGTGTGCATTTTATGTAAGACCAACACTTTTAAAGTACAATAAGTCTCTGAATTCTTTTTAATAACGTTGTTATGCTATTGCTAACCAATGATGAATAAAGTACTTCTTACCATTAATGTGACTTCTGGTGCTGCATGGTTTTGCTGATGGCTTTGTAGTCTGGTTGATACGTGGTGAGGTTAAGCTTCATGCAGGCATTGAGACTTCCATCCGTTAAACGTGATCATAGGTTGATCTTAACGTTCTTTAGATGTGAGAAAGACTGCTCACATGCATATGTAGAGCCAAACATTGTCAGTACAGCAATACTCACATGCTGCAGTGTGTGGTATGTGACGGGAAGCATGTTCCAAGTTTTGACAATCAGCTGGTCCGCGGGTTGAAGTTTTTTCATTTCTCCCCACTTGTGTTTGCTCGCCAACTCTGCTTACTCTAGTGCAAGTCTTTCAAAATATTCATTCAGTGACTTGAACTTATTCACCCACATGTCTGAGGCCTTCAGGTCAGCAGCTTGTAGCTCAAAATCTCTGATGGAGACACCAGGGATGTAACTCAGGTCGGCGCTGTCCACTGTACACTCGTGTGGATGGGTGATGAACTTAAAAAGACTAGTGTGCTCACAAAATTCTCCAAAGCCCGCTTTGAATGACTGTAGGAGATTAGATGTGAAGCCTGCTGGCTGCTGGAGATCAAGATGTTGAGCAGAGTCACTTGCTGTGCATGCATCTTTAAACTCTCCCAGTTTTTCAAAGTGTAGTAAACGACCTGTTTCAATGTCGGCAATGAAGAGTTCCAGCTTGTTTTCAAATGCAAACATTGCTTGTTGAAGGGTTAAGACTGTATTTTCAACGCCTTGCATTTTCACATTGAGCTGGTTCAGATGTTCAGTCATGTCCATGAGATAGTAGAACTTCAGGAGCCACTCAGTGTTAACTAACTCAGGATGCTTGACGTTTTTCATTTCAAGAAAAGTCCGGATTTCACTCAGACAAGCCGCAATACGGCTGAGCACCTTCCCTCTTGACAACCAACACACATTGCTCTGCAGAGGCAGACCAGGATAATTATTCCCAACTTCATCCAGCAGTGTTTTAAACTGGTGATCATTTAAAGCTCAGGCAACAATAAAGTTGACCACACGAATGACCAGCGACATCACCTCACCAAGCTGCTCGCCACACATCTGAGCACAAAGCGCCTCCTGTTATAGAATGCAGTGAAAATTTAGGATGGGTCTCTTTTCATGTTCATGAAGAACCACTACAAATCCTCTGTTTTTCCCCATCATGCACGGAGCACCATCAGTACACACTGAAATAAGTTTATCCATCAGTAGATTTTTTTTCTTTAGCGAACTCAGTGAAAGACTTGAATAAATCCCCTTCTCTCGTCTTTTTCATAGGCAAAACAGCAAGACTTTCCTCACATAGTGTGTCACCGACAGCATACCTTGCAATCACGCTGAACTGGGATAAATGGTTTATGTCTGTTGACTCATCCAAAGTGAGAGAAAAGAATGGTGTTGCATTTCTGTCGTTCATTTGTGTTGCCTCAATTTGATTTGCCATCATGATGGTACAATCATGAACAGTTCTTGCCAACAGAAGCATGTCTTTTATTCATTTGATTGTCTTGTCTTTATCCGAAAAGTCGTCCAAAAGTTCATTGGCAACATCAAGCATGAATGTTTTGGCATACTCCCATCTGTGAATGGCTTTCCGTTTCTCAGAATTGCTAAAGCACCAGCAAAGCTAGCCGAATTCCAGTCACCTTATTGGGTCCAAGCACGGAGTTGCTGCTCACTAGCTTGCACTCTGCACAGTAGCTTGACATGCTTTCTTCCTGCTGTCCCCCACTAGATATTTGGATGCAAATGTAGTATGGCGTGTGTCAAAGTGCCGTTTTATATTTGACCGTTTCTCGATGCAATTTTGCCATTGCATATTAGACACACTGCAAAACCTGCTCTCTCCACAAAGGTGAATTCCTCTGTCCATTCCTGCTAAAAAATACAATACTCCTCATCTCTTTTACTTTTAGCCATCTTCTTCGTCAAAAAGGTTTCCGCGATTAGCTAGCTGACTACTTGATTAAAAGGAGGGAAGTTTACTTCCTGAGCTCACAATGACCCATGTACATTACATATTATCCACTAAAAATTTGATGTTGTCCTGGAGGACAGCTGTGATTGGCTCCAGCCACCCTCAACCATGAACATGAGCGGTAGGAAATAAATGGATTGTAATACATGAGAATGTTTTATATTTTTAACGTATTTTTTTTATTAAAGATTTGTCTGCGAGCCAGATGCAGCCATCAAAAGAGCCACATCTGGCTCGCGAGTCATAGGTTCCTGACCCCTGAACTAGAGCTAAGTCCTCCTTCTTATCTTCTTTTCTCCTCTGCTCCTGTTGGCCCACGAGGGCCAATGGCAGAGATCCTACCTCAGCATGACTTCTAGGCCATTCCAAGCTCAACCACTCCCCCGTCCCATTGCTGTGACGTGTTATTGTATTGGTTTGTTAAATTCTTCCAGATGTTCTGCTTTGCCAAGCCTGTATAACTTTTACATTAAGTCAACAAACAGCTGTTGGTTTTTATAGTCACCACACCCTCCCAAACTCTAGAAAAAAAAAATTCCCTGAAAGTAAATTCTGTGTTTAAAAATTTTTAAATGGGGAAAGAAAAAAAGCTTCTTCTTTCACTTCAGTTGTGTCTCATGGGATACTCAATCTAAGTAATAGCACTTTGGACAGTTTACCCAGCAGAATAAATGTATCCTGCATTATTTCCATTAATTATTCACCAATATCATAGGCTTGACAGGAACACCCAAAACAAAAAGCAGTGTTAGGGATCTGGAGATTTAGTCTTAAACCAGATTTTAAAATATTTGGAAATTAAGTAAAATTACTCATTAATGTCTTTCTTTGTTTGACTCATATAACTTACAAACAATCACTATTTACAAATATCACCTTAGGAATCCTGAGGATCAGTTTGTTTTTAAAAAGTAAGGTCAAGCAAACTTCCTTGTCATAATGTTACTGTTTTACAACTGTGATCATGGAACTCATAGAAAGTTCCTGTTACCTCTCATTGTTTAGAAAAAGATTTTTCCTATAATATCTCAGACTTGAAATCTAAATTTTTTTGACATGCAAAACCAAAGATTAATGAAGTGAATGAAGGAGCCATGTTACCGATTGAGAATGTGGCACAAAGCAACAGAATTGCCTTCCAATAATGGGTGGCTCAAAACAGCCAAAGTTCAACCGACACAAAACATCACTCTGCTTTGATTTGCTTGAACATGAAGTTCCAATGGAAAATGTTCACTGTGGGGATTGTGCTGGGAGAACAACATCTGGACTCAGCAACATTAGAGTAGAAACAGATGCTGCCTTCATGGGAAGAGAGCTGTGACTCTTCTGATGGAAGCTGTTCATCCCACGTTTTCCCCCTTGTTTTCCTAATAATAATAACAACTAGGAAAGCAAAGAAATTATTTACATGGCACTATCTAACTAGCTTCAAAAATATTTCATAGTTCTAGAACTCTCCAGAGAAACTGTGCATTAGTATCACAGGATACTATAGGACTAAAATGTTGAATGTCAATCAAAGTGTCAATATAGATCCCATTGTTGTCTTTCTACCAGAAATATTTTATTGGATTTTGGATGCAAGCTCATGCTTCATTTGCTGTCTCCACCAACCCCACTGCCCACCTTTAAATAAAAGGTAAATGGCTATGACATACTTTTTAATATTTAATATATATAATATACATTATATATTTAATATTATATATATTTATTTTTATATAGTTATATATTTATAAATATACTTTGGAGCTCCACTGTCTAGCTTCAAATCCTGGCTCAGAGCTTCAGTAACTGTGCCCTTGGGCAAACAAGTTATTTAACATCCTTGTATATCACGTTCTTCAATCTGTAAAATGAGAATAATACCTTATACAATTAATGTAAAAATTAAATAAATTAACTTAATATATGTAAGCATTTAAAACAATGCCAGCACATTGTGGGCACTCAATAAATGTTAGCTGTTTTTATTATCTTCTGATTTGCAGCAGACTTCCTTCAGGCTGATCTTTTATAGATTATAAAATTATTATCCTGCTTTTTAGTGTCCAATGTGACAGGAAATCACGTGTTGCCTGAGGGACGAGGGGACTGAGGACATGGTGCTGGTATCAGGAGATTTTTTTTCAACTCAGTGACAGTTGTGTGCCCTTGAGCAAGTCCTTCCTCTCTGAGCCTCTATGGCTGTGCAAATTCAAGGAGACTTCATGCACTTATGCACTTAGACGGCTACTTAAATGTCCAGAAGTGCTTCTTGATATTGGAAAAAATGCTTTTCTGTAAGACCCTCTGGGAAATGACTATAATGAGCCCTGCTTTAAGGGTCAACAAAACCCTTAAGAGAGATCATATTAAAAAAAAAAACACCAATGCCTATCAGTTCCAAAAGATGGGTGAAACCAATTTTGAAGAGGAAATTCTAATTTCAGGCCCACCTGGCACCCAAAGACGATGCTCTGGCTCCTGCTGCCGCTAAGCCAAGGCTTCCTGTCTGTGGTGGTCTCGTGGGTTACATAAATGAGCAAAACAAGGCCATGGGATTTTTAGCAACAACTGTGGAAAACTGGATTGCATAGGCCTCACCAAAGATGACTCAAATGAATTTTCTTTGGTCCAGAACTCATCTGTAGGCCAAAGTCAGTCCTCAGGCAACCAGACATCAGCTTCTGTTTTTGTTTTTCTAATTGTATTCCTAACTGAATGGGATTTACATTTACTGCTATTTAGCCTTTCTTTTGCAGTTTTAGGCAGTTCTTTGCTAAACTACTCTTACTGAATCCCTACGTATTTATTCAGGATTGCCCTTTCTCTTCCTCCATCATCTAGCAATGATGCTACAGACATACGTATCCCACAGCTGTCTGCAGTAAGGCACTGCTACAGGGATAGAGCTATCTGCGCCTAGAGTTCATTAAAGCTATGTCCAGTGGAGTAACTAGTCATTCAACATTCATTTCCCAGGTGTTTAGAGAGCACCTACTCGGAGCATAATCAAACAACACAAAGGCATCTAGGCACGTTCTTCCATTTTTTCAGCTCCGCCTTCACTATCAGCAAATCACGTTCCTACTTTATTCCTTTCGGTAAACTGATATCTTTTATTTATCAGAAGCAGAACAGAGTTTCCTTGTTATTTACCAGTAAAATCACAGCAATCTGCTCCTAATGTTGCCATGTCTGAGCTTCCTCGAAAGTTCTTCTGAACTCTATTCAAGTTGCCTCAGCCAGCGTACACGAAGCCCAGATACTCTGCTTCACCACCTGAAGGAGGTTGTGAGGCTCTTTGCCTTCCGGGGTTTGCAGTCTAAAATAACCACCTGCGCCTCTGGGAGACATAGAAGAGATACACAGCACTGTGACTGCACTTCAAACACCAGACAAAACACAAGGCTGATTTGAAATGATAAACATAATTGGTTGTCACAGCATAGTTAGCCATGGCTGTTACCTTAGTTCCACTTACATTTTTTGTTTGCTCTCAGAACTCAGATTGTTCTCATTTTACAGTTAAAGAAACTGAAGCTTGACTAGATAAATGTCCCACAATTCCACACAGAAGCAGAGAGACAAGAACAAGCTCCTGACTTGGCAGGTCACGCTCGGCAGTGCACACAGATGACTTCCTCCTTTCTGCACTAACAATTGCCCAATGCCAGGCAACACAGACAGTGTTTTAAGAACACACTGAATTAGGATATCATGTTAAGTTGGAGATGATGATGATGATTAGTTTTTATGTTCAATTTAACAAATTTGGCTAAATGACATTTCTATGCCAGTCACTACCCTGAGCAAAGATGACTTTCTTGAGGAAGACAAACATATGGAAACCAATTACTGTGCTGTTATCGGGTCTGCAAGAGGTACATAATGGTGGAAGGGGTCACAGAAGAGACTCCTTGTTTCTGCCCAGGGATATCAAGGTGGGCCTAAGTAGGCGTTCACCAGATGGACAAGGCATGGAAGGGCATCTGTTTCTTGGGAACAGCATGTACAAAGTCTAGGAGATGAAAGAGAGTATGGTTTCTTTAAGGAACTACACACAGTATAAGGATATTTGTGTCAATGTAGGAAACGTGCCAGATCTTAGAGGGCCTTCTGAACCATGCTAAGAAGTTGGGTTAATTTTTGCAGACAGTTAGGAAGCACACAGAGACAAGAATTTTGAATGAATTTTATAACACAATACTCCAATGATATATTTACATATTCTAAAGACAAAAAATTTTTGAAGATATCTTAAATTTCATCCTGTACTTTCATTTTGAGTTGCAATTGTAGCATTTCTTTTTTAGGTGAGAGGAGGGAAAATAGTGAGACAGACTCCCACAAGTGCCCCAACTGGGATCCACCTGGCAACCCCTGTCTGGGGCTGATGCTGAGATCAACTGAGCTATTTTTAGCACCTGAGTCTGATGCTTGAACCAACGAGCTATCCTCAGCACCAGGCTGATACTTGAAGCAATCAAGCCACTGGCTGCAAGAGGGGAAGAGGGAGAGAAGCAGATAGTTGCTTCTCTTTGTGCTCTGACCAAGAACGGAACCTGGGATGTCCATATGCCTGGCTGATGCTCTATCCACTGAGCAGCCAGCCATGGCCACAAATGTTGCATTTTTTAGATTATTTTGTGTGTATTAAAGGATAAAGCAAATAACTATTTTTAGGAACCAAGAGGTTTTTTTTGTTTATTTTGTGACAGAGACAGAAAGAGAGACAGACAGACAGGAAGGGAGAGAGATGAGAAGCATCAATCTTCATTGTGGCACCTTAGTTGTTCATTGATTGCTTTCTTATATGTGACTTGATCGAGGTAGGGGTGGGGAAGCTACAGCAGAGCGAGTGACCCCCTTGCTCAAGCCAGCAATCTTGAGCTTCAAGGCAACGACCTTTGGGCTCAAGTCAGCAACCAGGGGGTCATGTCTATGATCCCACGTTCAAGCCAGCGACCCCATGCTCAAGCTGATTATCCTGCGCTCAAGCCAGATGAGCCCTTGCTCAAGCTGGCAACCTCGAGGTTTTAAACCTGGGTTCTATGCATCCCGGTACAATACTCTATCTACTGCACCACCTCCACAGGCTTAGCACGAGAAAAAAGGCATACAAATATAAAATCATTAAGTTAAGAAAAATTGTAATGTTAAAATCTGAATTAATCTGTGCATCAAATGACACAATCAACAACTAAAAAGACAACTTCAAAACGGAAGAAAATATTTTTTAATTATATATCTGATAAGAAATTAATATCCAGGATATATATATATTTTAAGAACCTTCTAGCCCTGGTTAGATAGCTTGGTCGGTTAGAGCATCATCCTGAAGCACATAGGTTGATCCCCAGTCAGGGCACGTACAGGAAAAGATTGATTTTCCTCTGTCTCTTGCTCTCTCTCTCTCTCTTTTCCTCTTCCCGACCTTCCTATCTCTCTAAAATCAGTAAAATAAATATTTTTTATAAAACTCCTGAAACTCAACAACACAAAACATAACCTGATGTTAAAAACGGCCAAAGAAATATACATATGGCCGACAAGTATATAAAAAGGTGTTCAACATCATTAATCATTAGGGAAGTACAAATCAAAATCACATTGAGATATCACCTCACATCAATCAAGATGGCTACTATTAAAAAAAAAGAAAGAAAAGGAAAATGTTGGCTAGGATGTGAAGAAATTGGAATATTTGCACACACTGTTGTTGGAAATATAAAATGGTGCAGCTGTTATGGAAAACATGATGGTAGTTCCTAAAAAAATTGAAAATAGAATCACCAAATAATTCAGCAATTCCATTTCTAGGTATACACGCAAAAGAATTAATATCAGGGTCCTGAAAAGGTATATGTACACTCACTATTCACAATAAACTTTATTAAATAATATAATTGCCATTATTATTAATGATTTCTTGCCAGCATGAGGGCAATTTGTATATCCCATTTTTGAAAAATGTTTTATCTTTTGATGTGAAAAATTGAACCAGTACTTGTTTGATATCTTCTTCATTTTTGAATTTTTTGCCCTTCAAAAAACTTTGTAAGGACAAAAACAAGTGATAGAGGGTGCTAAGTCCGGGGAATCTGGTGGATGTGACAGACATGCTTCTGTAGCATTTCTTCCTTGTTGAAATTCGTAAAAATTACAGTGGCGTAAATGAACTTTATCAGTAGCCATGGGTACACTATCACTTCACACATAAGACTAACGTGAATCAACTTTGTTTTAGTTAATTTGCTACATCAGTATGTATATATTAAGTGATAAAAATAGAGAGGCACACATGCGCCAAATAAACATGTGTTTACGTGTCGAAACTTGTGATAGAAACGGACAGAACTTTCCGGTAGACCATATATATATTTATTTATTTATTTATTTATTTATAAACACACACACACACACACACAATATTTAGTGTTATCCTTTGAAAGTGCCAGAAGCAATGGCACCCTTGATCTTGGTTTCTAAAACTATTTCCTACCAAAAGGAATCAAAATTCATTAAAGAAATGGCTGGTGGCCCTGGCCAGTTGGCTCAGTGGATAGAGCATTGGCTCAGCATATGGATGTATGATGTCCCAGGACTGATTCCTTGTCAGGGCACACAGAGAAATGACCATCTGCTTCTCTTCCTCTCCTGCTCTCCCTTCTCACCCTCTTCCCCTTCCACAGCCAGTGGCTCAATTTGTTCAAGCATTGGCCCCAGTGCTGAGGATAGCTTGATTGGTCCCAACATCAGCCTCAGATGCTTGAATAGTTTGATTGATTCAAGCATCAGCCCCAGACAGGGGTTGCCAGGTGGATCCTGGTTGGGGTGCGTGGTAAGACATATGGGGAGATAGTGAGACATATCTCCCTCCTCTCATTTAAAAAAGAAAGAAAGAAAGAAAGAAAGAAAGAAAGAAAGAAAGAAAGAAAGAAAGAAAGAAAGAAAGAAAGAAAGAAAGAAAGAAAGAAAGAAAGAAAGAAAGAAAGAAAGAAAGAAGGAAAGAAAGAAATGACTGATATCAGCTCTGGACAGAGAAACACAAGTTGAGCCTTTTTTTTTTTTTTTTTTTAGAAATTAAATATAATGTGGTGACATTGGTCCATAAGAGCACATTGGTTTTAGGTAAACATCTCTGTAGAATTTGAACTGTTGATTGTGTTGTGTGTCCATCACCCAAAGTCAAATCATTTTCTGTACCATATATTTGTCCCTCTTTACTCCCCTTCCCCCACCCCTCACCCCCTGCCAACCACTTCACTTTTATCTGTGTCCATGTGTTCCAGTTTGTCTTCTGTCCTGTCCCTGCACTCAGCCACTGCTTTGGTTTAGCACTTCTCTAAGTGCCCCCACCCCCACCTCTCTGCTCTTCCTGGCAGAAGAAAACCCAGACACTCTGGGTTTCTCCCTTCTCCAGAGTCCTGGCAGACAAAAACGCAGACCGACCAGGATTTTCCCTCTCTCTGCAGCCCCACCATGAATGCTTCTTATTTTTCACCATCTGATCTCTACCCTTCCCACCTTTATTATTGATTCAATGTGCAGGTAGATCTTTCAGGCAAGCCTGTGAGCCCAACTGGTGTTTTTTCACTGAGTTATAGCTGTTCAATTCGTTGAAATTTCAAGGAGAGAAATCAAGGGTATCTTTCACGCTGCCATTACTCTGATGTCATATCGAGCCCAGGACATCTTAATGTGACCAAAAAACAAGAAAGACCAACAAGGATGTGCAAAAGGACACAAGGGCCAGTTTGAAGAGCCTTCCACTGGACAGATCCAAACAATTTGGACAACAGAAGGAATAAATAATTATAAAACATTTAATGTTTAAAACTCCATGAGTTCATGGAGGAGATATTGATGAGGGGAAGCTCTACAGAAGAACACAGTTAAAATTTTGGAAAGAATAATAACAGAATATCACCATTTGCTACCTTTGATTAATTGGTTGATTCAGGCAAAGATTATAAACAGAATCTAAAATCATTAGGTAAAATGTTGCTGTGAAGCAAGATATTTACATCTGCTAATGTAGCCCACAGATTATTACAAACATTATTGAACAATTGTGAAGGGTCTGAGCAAACCTTATTTGTAAACTGACAAGGTAGCCTGCTAGTTTCTTAAATGCCTTTAAAGGACATAGACCCCCTGAATTAGTGAGAGTTTATTCCTCATAGTGTATTAGCGCTTTTATGCTGGTTCAACAGAACCCAACCAGGAAATGTTTGAGGCTAGATAATGCCTCAAACAGTGGGTTGTATAACAGTAAAAGAACCCTGAGTTTAGGGAACCCAAATCTTTCCTACTGCATGCCTGCCCTTGGCTGCAGAGAGAGAGACACTATCTCTACCTTCCAAGACTATTTTGCTATCCAAACTTCCTTGGAAAGATAGTTTGGTGGTGGTGGGGGGAGAATGGCAATCAGTGCCTTATTCACAACTTGCACAGAGAATTGAGAGACCCGTGCAAAACTCTCTCCCCATGCATACTACTTCCAGTGCAGTGATCTGGCCATTGACGTTGTAATCAAGTGTTCACATTTGGCATCACTAACAATGGGACCCCTGTGCCTCTCAATGTAATGCAACACAAAGCACACAAACTCCCTATGAGTTTTCAGATCAAATTCAATCAAGTCCTTAGACATAACTTTAGGTCACAAGAAATAGGGAATAGAAAAATAAATTAGCACCACCAGGAAGCAATCAGACAAATCCACATTTGACAATGGGCTCAGTCAATTGAAAAAAAAAAAAGCCTAATGAACAAAGTGAACTGAGGAAAGGAATAGAGGCAAAGGCAGGGTCACAGGGACCAGAGGGACAGCTGTCAGAGGGAAGAGGCATGAGAGGATGGGATCAGAGAAGGTGCAGGGATTAGTGAAGTTATGTATACATAACACAGAGATACAGATAACAGAACAGCAAATCCCAGAGGGAAGGGGGGGAAGGAGTTAGGGGGAAGGGGCAAAGGGGGTGTAAACAGGGACATGGGGGTGGGGGTGAGGATGTGATATTCAGTGGGACACTTGAACCCATGTTAACACAATAAGTTAAAATTAATAAAATATTTTTAAAAAGTCAATATCATAGGCCTGACCTGTGGTTGCACAATGGATAAAGTGTCAATGTGGAATGCTGAAGTTGCTGGTTCAAAACCCTCGGCTTGCCTGATCAACGCACATATGGGAATTGATGCTTCCTGACTCTGTCTCTCTCTTTTAAAATTAGTAAATAAAAACAATTTTTTTAAAAGTCGATATTATTTTTTAAAGAATGGTATGTGGAAAGACAATTTTGTATAAAAATTACATAATCAAGTATAATGCATGAGTCTTGATTGGATTCTGAATCAGAAAAAGATACTTTGGGGAAAGTTGGGGAAAGTTGACATGGACTGAATATTAGATTATTTTAGGGAATTGTTTTCTTAGGTGTGTTAGTAACATGGGTTTTATAGAAGAGTGTCCTTATTCTTAGAAGATACATTTTGAAGGGTCATGTATATCTGCAATATATTTTTAACTGTTCAGCAACAAACACATTCTCTCTCTCACACACACACATACACACACACACACACAAACATACACATACATTAGATTAAACTACAGGAAATTGTTTCTACTTAACCATTTTCTATTACAATTTCATATGGCCCAACCTAATAAATAGAAAAATAAAACAAAGATAGAAATGTTAACAGTTGTTGAAGTCTGGTTTTCTGAATATTTAAAATTTTTGTTAATAGGAGTTGAAGGCCCTGGCCAGTTGGCTCAGTGGATGTTCCAGGTTCGATTCCCAGTCAGTGCACACAGGAGAAGCGCCCATCTGCTTCTTTCTTTGTCCCTCACTTCTCCTCCCGCAGCCATGGCTCAATTGGAGTGAGTTGGCCCTGGGTGCCAAGGATGGCTCCGTGATCTGCACCTAAGGCAATTAGAATAGCTGGGTTGCTGAGCAGTGGAGCAACACCCCAGATGGGCAGAGCATTGCCCCATAGGGGGTTTGCCAGGTGGATCCCGGTAAGGGCACATGCAGGAGTCTGTCTCTGCCTCCCTCTATTCAATAAAAATAAAGTAAAATAAAATAAAATAATTTTTGAAAGAAAAACAAACAAAATAAGAAAAATATAAGTTTTCCATAAAAACTCACTGAGGAAGTGAATCCTGCCTTTGCCACTTAGTAGCTATATGACAGCAATGATGCCAAGAGCAGATTATTGGCAGGAAGGGGAGTAGAACTGGAGGCTTGGTTCTATGCACATCTGCATGGAACCCCAAGCCCTCACTGTCCAAAAAAGCATAACTCTATCTAAGAACAGTGTACTTGAGCACAAACCTCCTATATACCAGATTTTGGCTCCTAATGCTCACCCACCAGGTGCTTTGTGAACTGGGTGAAATACTTACCTTCTCCAGGGACTTAGTATCAAACAGATCTGAAGAATGGAGAGGACAGAGCCATTAAGGATGACTTCCAGATTTCCAGTTGGAGTGAGACCTCAGGAAGAGGAGGCATAAGCATTCCTTGAGAAGTGGGGAACGTATTTCAGGCCAAAGTGTTCAAAGAAGAGTAAGAGACCTTCTCTTTAGAACTTGGAGTATGGGAACTTGGAGTCATCTTCTACCAGTATGATTTTTCCTTTCTTTAGCCTGAGAATTCAGCTTCTCACTGTTTACCTCCCAGGAGGCTGGGGAGGCAGAGGTGGTCCAGGGCAGTGACGCTGGGAGGCAGGGCCACTCTGCCTGCCTGTGGGGGAGAGGTGTGAGCATTGAGTCACCAGCTCCTGCTGCTGTGACGGGAATTCTACTTCTCTACCTCACTCTCCCCCCCCCCCATTGTTTTTGTGTATGTGTCAACTGTGCAGTTTTTATTTTATTCTTTTTTTTCTATTCACAGAGATCTAAAGGTTTAGAAATTCTTTAAAAATGACTTCTTTCTGTACCCCAAACTGATGAAGTGGCCTAGAGCAATTATGTCTATTTTTCAAATGCTCCATAATGAGCATATATTGCTTTATTTTTGTTTTGTTTACATTTGCCAGTTTATTAAAGGATATTATAAAAGATGTACATGAACATCCAGGCGGAAGAGTTGTGCGAGGATATGGGAATGAGCACAGGGCTTCGGTACCCGGTCTGGTTATGCTACCTTCCCAGCACCTCACGGGTTCAGGAGCCCTGTATCCAGAGCTAGGAGCAGAGACCAGTATATACTTCTCATTACCAATCACAGTGTCACAATTACATCAAGTATTTATGCCTCCATTCCTTGTTCCACCAACCCCCTTGTGTCTCCCTAGTTTGTAAGATGAGCGTAGAACCAAACATTTAAACATGCAGCTGAGTGGATCCAGGGTCCAGGAAGTCAGAGTGCGCATGAGCAGCCCTAGACGGGGTGGGTGCCTTCTGATCTCAGGGCCGTAACTCCTCCATCTTACAAGCCTGTAGTGGGCCTTGAAGGTGTGTACACTGCTCTGTATCCCAGAACCAGGAGCAGGGGTTCAAGGAAGTCCTGCCCAGAGTTAAGGTCATCTCTTGCCCCTCCAGGCATCAGCCCCAAGGTCCGCCTGCTTCCCTTTGCTTCACGCAGGCCTGTTGCTCTGGAAGCCTCCCAGATATTGGCAGTGCAGAAGGGTCCCACACAGAGCAGCTTCTTCTGAGTCCCTCCAGGCATCAGCCCCAAGGTCCGCCTGCTTCCTTTTGCTTCACGCAGACCTGTTGCTCTGGAAGCTTCCCAGATATTGGCAATGCAGAAGGGTCCCACACAGAGCAGCTTCTTCCGAGTCCTGCTGTGACATCAAGCCACCGGCAGGTACTGGGGGATGCTGGGAAGTGATTGTGTGAGGCTCCCTTTTTTCTTTTTTTATTTTATGTAGGAATGTTATTCGCCGCCTTTTCCACTATGAAGACCGTGGGAGAAGTGGTGCTGCTTCTGAACAACAGGGATGGATTTCTTTCATAGACGTGGCAAACTTGGTATCTTAGTTTCCCTCTTAGCTTCGGCTGTTTGGAAATTCAGTTAAATCTACAGTCACATGCAGCTCTGATGGCATCCGCTTTATGAAATATCTCAGGCATACAAAAATTACAAAGAATAGATAACAAACATCTTCATGCTCACCATCCAGCTTCAGATACAAAATTTAATACAAAGGAAACCCATTCTCCCTCTCCCCCGCCCCATGGTAAACATCTGCCTGGACTGGGGGGGGGGTTTCCTGCCCATTTAAAACAACAGGAAGTTTTCTTCAACTGCATGCATCTATAACAAACACACAATATTGTTTTGCATGTGTCGAAACATATAAGTGATTTCATGTTGTATGTATCCTTCTGTAATTTGTTCTGTTTGCTCAAGAGTTCCAATTTGAAACTTACCTGTGTTGACACATGTAGCTCTAGCTAATCTATTTCTCACTGCTGTACAGTATTCTACCATAAGACTAAACAAATAATTAGGTAGCGTTTAAGAACATGGCCCTAGGGCCACACTGCCAGGGTTCAAACTCTAGCTCTGCTGCTTACTGCTGGTTCTGTGATGTTGGGCAAATTACTTAACTTCTGTCTACCTCAGTTTCCTCATCTCCAAAATGCAGGAAAGTATTTTTAAAGCAGTTATTTGGTGTAAAGCTCAGAAAGAGCAAAGACATATGAAGTTTTATTTATGATGAACTAGATTTTTTATTTTTTATTTTTTTTACACAGAGACAGAGAGAGATTTAGACAGGGACAGACAGGAATGAGAGATGAGAAGCATCAATGATCAGTTTTTCGTTGTGCATTGCAACACCTTAATTGTTCATTGATTGCCTTCTTATACGTGCCTTGACCGCGGTCCTTCAGTAGACTGAGTAACCCCTAGCTCAAGCCAGCGACCTTGGGCTCAAGCTGGTGAGCTTCTGCTCAAACCAGATGAGCCCTCGCTCACGCTGGCGACCTCGGGGTCTCGAACCTGGGTCCTTCCACATCCCAGTCTGATGCTCTATCCACTGCACCACCACCTGGTCAGGCTGAACTAGATTTTTTAATTGAGTATATGATTATGTGCTAAATTAAGTTTCTAAGTGCATGCATTTGAATAGATAAAATAAATTTATATCGATCTATGGTAATAAGATGCTGTTTGATGTGTTTGGGCAGCAGCTGAGGGAGAAACTGACAACACCGATCACTGCAGGATGGGGCACGCACACCAGCAGCTGAGGGGGCATCCAGAGGAGAGGTGGGCAGTGAGAGACGATCTTCAGAACCGGAATACCAGGAGAAATAGTAACAGTAGACATGACAGGGCAGCTGTGAGTATAAGCCATCCAGATCCCCAAGGAAGAAAAACAAAACAGCGTGGGCAGTGTGGGGGTTTGGTTGGTAGCAACACACAGAAGCAAATTTTACTGATAACAGCCATAAGATAGTTCACTGATTAAGAAACCCCTTGGGACACCAATATCTGTGGATGCTCAAGTTCTTTATATAAAATTGTATAGAACAGTGTACAGTCGGCCCTCTGCACCCACAGATTCCCAAACTCAGATATAAAATACTGTATTTTAGATTTTCCTTTTTCTTTTTGGACCCATGATTGGTTAAATCCACAGGTGCAGAACCCGTGGACACAGAGGGACAACTGTACTCTTACTCTTCGATTTCAATGACTGAGAACATTTACATTCTGTTCTGTAACCACATTGAAGTCCTCTGTAGTTTGTCCTTAGGTTAGAGTCTAACAGACAGTAACTTATAAACAGCATTAACATCATGTTTATGAAAACTTTCTTTGCAACAGTACCAAGTGTTTTCTTCTCTGTAATCGGGTTACAATCCTGTGTTGCTCAAGTGCTCAAAATCATGAGGTTTCTTCCCAATGTTTTCTTTCCTTGTTGAAAGAGGAAAACCGTGCCATCTTGTCCATTCCATCTATTGCTTAAAATTCCCCCCACCTTTATTTTTGTAGCCCATTGCTGTCCTATTTTAACTTGATTCATATTTACATTGAGCCTTTCTTATAGTCTTTTAAATTATTTTCTAATTGTTTTTCTTCATTTCATGCCTTTTTTTTTTTTTTTTTTGCCTATATTGTATCTTCAAGATCTTCCAACTCTATGTTCTATGACACTCTTTCCTGGATCCCTATTCTTGCTTAGATAAGAACTGGTGGCTAAGTCACTCACACAGCTGACATTCTTGATCATATCTGCTGTTTTCGGAATCCCATGTCTTCCTTATGTTCCTTTATTGTTCTACTGATGGGATACCTTCTCAAATTGCTTCTCAAGAAAAGGTGTAGGGCAAGTACGCTGAGTCTCTGCATATCTGACAATGTCTTCATTTTCCCCTCACAAGTAATAGGACTAAGCATGTTTCCCTGGTTGAAAATTATTTCCCCCTGAATTTTGAAGGTGTGATACCACTGCTTCTAGTAAAGCTAATCACAATCTAATGCCATGATTTTCGTTTCTTGTGGGAGTTTGCGTTCTCCCATCCTGGAAAAGTTCTTAGGATTTTCTCTGTAGAACTTATTGTTCTAAAACTTCCAAGTGACGTATGGCCTTTTCCATTGCCTCTAATCTCAATTCAGAAGGACATTTTTCACTGAAAACTCTCATCTTTCATTCTGGAAATTTTCATTGTATTATTTCTTTAATGTCTTTTCCCCTCGGTTTTCTCTCTTCTTTCTGGAATTCTTATTACTCTCTCATTGAATGCCCTTTTGATTGATCTTTTATGCAGGTGTGTATTTAGTACTTTGTTTACATATTTTTGCTCCAGGTTTCGGAAGATTTCCTCTAATTTAGTTTACATCTCCTATTAGATACTTCATTTCCAAGGGTTCCTTCCCATTTTCTGATTCTTTTTCTTTTCATAACATCATGTTCTTATTTCATAAATGTTAACGTCATTTCCTACCTTTTTAGTGATAATTAGTTTTATATGGTTTTTATATGACTCTTCTTGAATTTCCTGGATTATATGTTTCCTCTGGGATCAGTTTTTCTCTGCTTATCTTTCATCATACTGCAGGCTTTCTCAAATGTTTGGTGATTCTCAGTTGTCAGGCTATTCTGAAAAATGAGACAGGAGAAAGGGCTAACTAGAAAGTCTAGCACATAAGTGGAACTTGCTGACTGTCAGGGTTCCATTTAGGGTGAGTAGTCAGAGATCTGATCATTGTTTTAGGCCCCTGGAATGCCAGAGGGTAGATGCTCTGTGCTAGGATACCAATAACAACTCTCACTGCCCACATTTTCTCAGAAAGATCCCTCAGTGTCTTTAGAAATGTACCCTCTGGTCATTTGCTGGTTGGTTGGTTGGTTTTGCTTTTCTCTGTGGTTGAACACCTAGTTGGCACCCGAGTTGAGGGGTAGTGATGGAGGACGACTGTTTCATACACAGATCGTGACTTTCTTCATCTTCTCTTCATTCTAGTAACCTAGACTCCCCAACCTCTGCAAGGTTCTACCACAGAGGGAGGCTCCCTCATCTCCATGACCCTCCAAGCATATCCTGGGCTGTGGCTTCTTCCACTCTGTTCCTCCATGCACTTTGTCTTACAGAAATTCATTGAAATCACTTATCCTTTTGTTTTCTAAACTCTTTTTGGTATTGTACCTTTTCTATCATTTTAATTGAGTCCTAGGAGGGAGAGGAAATAATTATGTGTGCTCAAGTCCCCATCATAAACCAATAACCAGGTAGGGATTAACTCATTTTACATCTGGAAAACAGAGACTCATGTGATTAAGTGACTTGCCTAATGTCACACAGCCAGAAAGAAGGGCCCGGATTGAACTTGTGTGCTTCTGACTGTGCCAAACTACTTCTTTTTTGTCCAAACCATGACTCAGCTGGTGTCACCTGGGGGCCTTACATAATACTATAATACTACTACTATAAGATTTAAATACACTGTCATTTGTGCACAAAAATGACTGAGGCTCTGGCCAGGTGGCTCAGTGGATAAAGCATCAGCCTACCCAGTACACCAGAGGTTGAAGGTTCAATGCCTGATAAGGGCACATACAAGAAGCAATCAATGAGTACCCAACTAAACGGAACAACTAAGTGAAACAATGAGTTGATGCTTCTCTCTCTCTCAAACCAATGGGAAAAAATAACTTAGAAACTGCAGGTTATAAACTATGCAATGTTGTTTTACAAGTTACATATCTAGAATAAAATGAAAAATCATCAAGTCGTAAAAGAACAATTTTTTATTTTGTGAGTCAGGTTGGCATGGAATAGAGAGCTTGAGGAGAAAAAATTGATAGGAAGGACTGGACTATCGTTCAGAGAGTGGTGGCAAGGGCGTGGCATAATGAGTATGCTCAAATCTATCACATTCACTTTAGAAGTCACAATTGGGGAGCAACTGCCCAAATTGCTGATGCAGACTCCAGAGCAGTGGGCTGAATGGAAGAGACTTGCTAGGAAGGCAGGGGACCCCATTCACTGGGATGCCATTCCCTCATACACGTTCAAACTTACTAAGTGACTACTGTGCACAGGTACAACAGGCTCCAGAGATGCTTTCCCTTCAGCCAGGGTAACAGCCCCAAATGATGAGGCCTTCATTTTTGGATACTTATAGAAAATTCTACAATATCACATAGGAACACATCTTATTCCAATGGTTTAAGATCAAAAGTGTTAGAATTGTTCTAGTTAAACCACAAATGTAATCTGAGAGCTTCTGAATAGCTAGTTATTTATTCCACAGATCTTTATTGAGCTCCTACCTAATGGCAGCCACTGGGGCAAGAACCTAGGGACACAACAGTGCAGAATAGGAGATTATTGCTAGTGAAGGTTAGCACGTATTCATCAAAGACCAGGCTGAAGTGTCCACTTTTCTGTTTCTCAGAGGTAAGGCCAAATTATCAATTGTGAAATGTTGAGACTGAGTAGTGGTAAGAGCAACAGCAAACTGCACTATGTAGGCAGTGAATGTGTTGTATGCTGGTATTAGGTCACTGTGATACTAATTTAGAGGTATAAATACTGCAGAAGAGCATAACAGAAAATCCTTCTGCTCATCATGTTTTTCTTGACTTTTCACATTCCCTGTGGCTGTTTTGGTTTCAGTTTAAAACTGTAGAAAAATTCACTGTGAAGTCTGAAATTAGTGAGTATGTACCCTTTGTCCCCAAAGGATGGCACACAAGCCTATGAACTTGGAGAGAGAACAAAGTTTTCTAGTATGATAAACACAGAAAATAGAAAATTATAAAGTCTGACTTCCTCTTCGCTGTATCAGCACACACCAGCTGTCTCACACCACTGGATAATCCATTCTTTCCTGTTCCTAAAAGGTACCTAGTTATCATTATAGCAGTGCCAAAAGGAAGTATGTTTTAATTTTCAATAATAATGGCACAGATAAAGTGATCATGCAACAAATACAAGAGAACTTTTAAAAGTACAGTATTTTCATTTGTGGTTGGGGGGGGTGGGTTGTCCCATCTAATTCCACTCTCTCCAATGGTCTCTGAAACCCCGCCAGCAGCCTGACATCCTGATAAACATGAAAAGGAAGAAGGAAAATGGTCTAAATGGCAGGCTGGGTGTGGCAGACAGAGAGGTCAGGGGAACGAGGAGGGAAGTGCATCACTGTAGTGCAGGCAGATAAGGCTTTAGGTTCCAGGGCTGAACGCAAGCACACCCTACTGCAGAGGACTCACGGGGTAGCTGATGGCAGGCGTCCAATGAAGGAGCCCAACCTTTAGGTTCTATTGTGTAGCCCTCACTTTCAAACAAAGCAAGTTGCAAAACCAGTCTCCACATCAAGCAGCAGAAAGCTTCCTCTCTTTGGGAAAAGCTAGTAAAGGCACTGCTCTGTGCCTTCTTACTGCCAAAGGGCCGGCTTCCTCCCAAAGCTGCTACTGTTAGAGAGGACTTGCAAAGACTTGTGATGGCAGAATGCAAAGAGTTTGGCAGTTAGAATAAAAATGAGTCCGTGTTATTCCAACCCTGCCGGAATACATTCCCTCCCTGAGCCTCAAAGTCTTCATCTGTAAAATGTAGGCAGATTGAATCAGAATACAAAAGTGAATCTAAATGTCTAAAAGAATTTTCTCTTTCCTTCTTTCCTCTTTCTTCCAATTAAATAACACCAACCGACTGGAGCATAATCTAGTCCACCTGCTTTCTGAGATATACCTGAGATCATTCACATCCTTTCTGATAGACATGATAAAGTTATCTTGAGAAACACACCCATCCCGGTTGCAGAATGACCCCCCGCGGGGCCCCGGCTGCCACGCTGGTCCGGGAGCACACAGGCAGCTCCCGATGCCAGGCAGGGTCCTGGCCAGCATCCACTGCCCACGCTCCCGGCAGGGCTCCTCAGGAGACAATACCCTCCTTTCCAAAATGTTTACTTTTTGCTCAAAACAGTGAAGGATGTATGGACAGGTCTTCATTTGACTCACTATCTGAACAATCAGTTTCTTACATTATTTCTCCAAAGCGGAGTTAACTCACATACTTTGATGTCAAGTCACCAGAACTCTTCGTTGCATTTAAAAAAGTAAGATATCGCCCAACACTGGCCTGAAAGTTCCTCTGGAATATCTCGCAGTATCACCATGTCCGAGTAGCCTGGTACATAATACTGTAGTCAGAGCTGACTTAATTAGCCAAACATGAGACATGTTCAGTATTGCCCCGGTAGGCATCAAATTCCTAAGTATTATATCTTAATAAATTACAATTCCAAGTTGTATAAGCAAGTTCACTTTGTTCCAGCCCTTATTAGGGCTGAGACTCCCAAGTTTGTTTCAAGCTGGAAACTGCCAATGATGTGTTCAAAGCATGCCCTACTCACAGACCACATCTTGTCATCTATCATATCCACAGGCGAGGCCAAGCCCTATTTCACTCTTGTTTAAATTTTATTATCATAGTTATTAGTAATAAACCAATAGAAAAAGGATAACGAAGGGAAAATCTCAGGATAAATACCTTCTTCCTATGAATTAGAATGCATGAGCACACACAAGCTACTTCCTGCCCACTCTGTCCACTGTACAGTGGGTTACACAGAACGGTCCACAGCACAGTGACAGCAGCTGCCACCGCGAGCTGGGCAAAGGACACCGGCTGTGTCAAGTCTCAGGCTGATCTTGCTCTAGATGACCAGTTTCTCCACACTAAGTGTACTTGTGGTTTCATCCTCCTCCTCGTTCGACCCGAAATACCCGGGGAGGTCCAGCATCCTCTGCTCAGCCTCCGTGAGGCCAAATGACGTATTGTCATAGAAGGCAAGCCCGGGGTGAGCAGGGAAGCTCTGACACCTGTCTTTCCTACACGGAGACGGGCTCAGCGGGCTGACCCTGTGAGAGCTGTCTTTGGGGGCAGTGGGCGAAGGCTGCTTCCTTGAGACGCTCCTGTGACCGGGGGATGGGCCCCTCCGAGCTCTGGGAGGCTCCCATCTCTCCCCTCCTGCCGGGAACCCCGCCTGGCAAACGGCTGGATCTGGTTTCCTCACGGGCTGCCCCAAGCTGTAGGGGTTAGGGACAGGGCTTAATGGGCCACTGGCTCCTCCTGCTCCTTGGAAATGGCCGGGTTTCTCGGGAAACATACCAGCACCTCGACTCTGAGGCCGAACCCTGCCCTCGGCCTGGTCCCAGGGCCGCGTCCTGGCGCTGTAGGCCGGGGCCTGTCGCGGGCTCAGCGTGGACATGCTCCTCTCCCGGAACGGCCGGGCCTGCTTGGCTTCATGGAAACTGGCCGTCCTCCTGAAATGGAAGCTCCTGGGCTGGCTCCTCTCCAGCAGCCCCCCTCGGCTGCCCCCGTGCCTCCCCTGGGACTTGCGGATCAGGGTCTGGCTGGGGCTGATGGCACAGCTGGCCTGGGACATGGTGACGTCCAGCCGGGAGGCAGGTTTCTCGCCGGCGCTGACCGCAGGCTGGTCCAGAAACGGGGATTTGATCCGGAACTTGTTCGCGACAGCCTCCTCTGGGCTGTCCAGGTCCAAGGGCAGGTCTGAGGCGGGGGCCGTGGCGGGGTCGATGGCCGTGTCCGTCAGGGGGCTCTGGGACACGTGGTACACCTTGGTGGTCTCCGTCAGGCCTCTCTTCTTCATCTCCTTCAGCTGCTGCTGGGCGAGCCGGTAGCTGAACAGCGGGGGGATTATCTTCTGGGCATTGGACTGGAAGCTCTCGCTGCCCGAGGCCTCGTCGTCGGGGGCGGCCGGCGCGCCCTGCCTGCAGGTCAGGGGCATGCCCGTGTCCCCCGGGCTCCCGGCAGGCCCGTCGCCGGCGTCCGAGAAGCTGCCGCGCTGCTCGCTCAGCTCGCAGATGTTCTCCTCGTCAGAGTTCTTGCGGAAGCCTGGGGACGGCTTGGAGTTGTGCCGGGCGGGGGCGCGGCACTTGGGGGGGCGGCCGAATTTCCGCCACAGTGTGATGAGGACGGTGGCGGCGATGATGAACAAGCACAGGGATATCCCCGTGACCGTCACGATGTTGTTGGACTTCACTGGACCCTGTGGCTGAAGGGGAGACGGGCTGGATGGCCAAAAAGCTAAAAAAAAAATAAAAGGGGGGAGGGAAGAATAAATGTTTGCTCTAGTAGTAGTAGCTGATCTCTGCCTAGTTTTAAGATCTCTGAGTGGCTTGAACCAACTATCCAGCACTTAAAGAGGTAAACTGCCCTGGCCTGTTTGCTCAGTGGTTGGTAGAGCACTGTGGGCAGGTGGATGTCGGGGTTCCATTCCAGTTAAGGACACAGAGGAGAACCCACCATCTGCTTCTCCACCCGTCCCTATCCCCTCGCTGGCTCCACTGGTTGGGGTGGATCAGCCCCGATAGCTCTGTGGAGCCTCTGCCTCGGGCACTAAAAAAAAAGTAAACTAAACAAGGACTAGGATTTGTAGTCTTGCCTACATATCTCTACTGGCACCTTAAGCCAGACTAAAAACAGAGACGCAGAGAAGTGAGGTGACCAAATAACACAATCACCATGACTGGGCTCACAGCTCCTGCTGACACTTGCCTCACGCTGTCTACATAGAAGCAGCGCGAGGAACAAAGTAAAATCAAAGTTTTCACTTAATGTACGTGGGACATCTGTAGTTAAATGTGCTTCTGAGGTGTACTGTATTATGTATACAAGTATAAAACTCAAAATGCAAAATAGTTTAGGTAGGTAATACCTAACTTAGCACATGTCAAGAGAAATTCATGCATGAAAATAAGACTTTTGACAATGTAATTCACCTTTCCTTCCCAACATCCAGGAACTCTTTCCTCAGTGTTAGGCCCCTGCTGTCTCGCTCTCCGTGTTCAGCTCTCCACTCCCGTCCCTACCTCCCATGCGGCATTGGTTTTTCTTCTTCTTCCTTGCTCTCTCAGGTGGGTTTATCACACAGTCATCAAAGTGCTTCACCAAGACTCAGAGGTCATCTGAGGCTGCCCTTACTGTCACTGAGTTGGGAACCTCAGACCAACTTATGCCACCAGGTCTTATATTTCTTTCCTTCTTGGTCACTGTCCACCATTCAAGTCCCTCCAGTCACCTGTCTGATCTCTTTTTTCCTATCATCTTATTGCAATGGGCTGTGGGGACCTGTCCTCCACCCCCTTCATTCCTCTCTGAAGTGCCCTCTGGGACACCTGCCAGCCAAGCTCCTCGACATCCCGAACCTTTCCAGCAAGCACGCCCTCACCTCCTTGCCTGACCTGAGAACTGGATGACCCGCAGGGCACAGCTTCTCTCCCACTCTCCCCCCACCACGGGGGGGGGGGGAAGCTTGACACATACTTTATAGGCAAACAGGGCCAGCAACATTTGTGTCCTCCCTCTCATTTCTGACTGCCACTTTCAACCAACTCTCTCACCTCCATATAAAACTTCTCTTTTGATGCTGAAGCCATCCACTCATATGATCCCTCTGCTCCTCCCTAAATACTGTCAACTCTCAATCCCCAACCTCATGGTAGCCATCAGTCATTAAGACCTGCGTCCTCGGCTTCCTCAACATCCCAGACTGGGACCATTTGGGTGACTTCAGTGCCCATCCCACACATCATTCCCATGGTCTGAAGTTGCTCTTCTTCTGAAATATAAACTTCATGGCCCACCTTCTGGCTGTACTTCCCTCTCACTTACCCGCTCTCCAACTCTGGTTACCCAAGCTCGCTGCCACTTCTGATTCTGCAGCCCCAGTGTTTCTCCCAGTCTGCCGGCCACATCCTGGCCTCCCTTCTCTCCCTACACCCACGCTCCATCACTGAAACCATTCTCCTGCCAATACTCTCAAGTCTCTGACCTCTCATACAGAGGTGTACGCTTTCCCTGCTCTGCAGCAGAAGCCCATCCCCAGATAAACTCAGACCAGGGAATTCTCAGCTGCTGCAGCCAGGGCCTGGTGAAGAAAATAACTCATACAGTCCCGTGCCCCCGCGTGTTGGCAGTACTCTGCCTTGGCTGCCCACAGATCCTTCCGTGGGTTCCTAAGCAACTCTCTCTTCCAACTTCCACACAACTGCTTCAAAATTTCACTACTTTCCTCAATCCCCTACCTGATCCTCTACCTCGGAAGTCTGCGAGGTCTTAAACAAATGGAAGCTGTCAGGCAAGTGCACCTGAGCTAGTTCTGACATACTCTGTCCCCATAAACTTACCAGCAACTGCATATCTGTTTACGTCTTTCTCTATGGAATTAGTATTAGTGTCTTCCTAAAAAGTGCTCTAAGCCACCTTCCCAAGAGGGACCATTCCTCTGCACCACGACCTTCCAGCCTCTCCTGTGTGTAGCTCCAAAGACACATGCTCAAGCTCTTCTCGCTTTACAAATACCTCTCTAGAACCTCTCCATACTGCCACAGCCACTTCTTGCTCCTTGTCTTCCCAGCCAGGCTTACAGAAGGAGTCCAGTTCTGATGACATGTTGCTTCCACAGTGCTACCTCTGGCTCCTGCAACCTGCCCTCAGGATTCCAGTGGTTCCAACTGCTTCTGTCAGGGTCATTAATGACCTAGTAGCCAAATTCAAAAAAGTTCCATTCTGATAGTCCTTGCACTCGGCAGCATTGGCTAACGTCCGACACTTCCTGTGACTTTTTCTCTTCTTGGTTTCAATGGTAATACTCAGCTGATTTGGAGAGAAGAACGTGAGCTTTGGAGTGAGGGAGGTCTAGATCCCATCCTGGCTCCACCACCTGCTGTCCCTGTCAGTGTCTCACCAATGCTGTCAGCTCCAAGTGCCCAAGACTCATCTTCTCCCGAGACCCTGTGCCTCCTGTAAGATAACCGATCTCAGAGGAACGGCCCCGCCGTCTGGGCAGAGGCAGGGGCTCTACGCACTCCCAGGGCACTTCATTTTTCACCAGGGTTACTGGAGAACCCGACAGCCCTCGCTGCTGCCACTCCTGCCCGTGCCGATCAGCACGCCGCACCACAGCTGGGAGATGCCTCTAAATCATGCCTCTAAATCACATGTCCGACCCCGGAAGGCCCCTCAGGACCTGGCCCCTGCCAACTTGTCAAGCCTTGTGCTTACACTCCCTCCCAGCACACTATCCTCCAGCCACACTAAACAATTTCCAGTTCTCTGGGTCTCAATGTGCCACCTTTGATGTTTTTCACCCCTTTGCTAAAATTCCCCTTGTCACCAGGGTCACCGGGGTGGCACCTACTCCACTTTCAAACTCAAATACTATCAGCTCCGAGAACAGAGGCATGCCCAGCATGGATTATCAGCCCTGAAAGCTCTCCAAAGGAGCTATGGATACCTTTGTCGGTCCAGGCTCTATATTGTATTGCATGTTGTGCCTGTTTACGTGTCTGCTGAGCAACTGTATCATAAGCCCCTTCCAGACAGGGACGTGCCCTCTCTCTATATTCCCAACCCCGGTCACAGTAACTTGCACATACCTGGTACTCAATAAATGGGAGATTAATTAATCAATTGATTCAGTATTAAAAAGGTAATAGCAAAATGATCAATATTCCACTGGGCAGAATGTGGGTGCAAGGCAATTGGATCCCCTCCTCTCGTGTTAAACACTATGGACCAAATTAACATAGAACCAGACTCGGAGCTTGGTGTAGAAACACCCTTTCGGAGCCAAACAAAACTCGAAACTCTCAAGCAAGTGAAAACGTTGAATAATGAGCCCTGGCCAAACAGCTCCATTGCTTAGAGCAGCAGCCCGAAGCATGAGGTTGCTGGTTCGGTCACGGCACATACAGGAACAGATTGATGTCCCTGTCTCTTTCTCTCTCCCTTCCTCTCTGGCTAAATTCAATCAATAAAAATTTTTTTAATTAAAAAATGATAATAAAATAGTTGCATAATGACTTTCTCCCTGACTTATCACTTCTCCCATCTGCAGTGGCTGCTGACATCAGGGGCAGCAGCATTGCTGCTGCGCATTCTGGGCCTCTTCCCTTAGCTGTTATTGGTGAGCTGGCTGGACCCCTTCAAAGCCATAGCTGGAGAGAAGCCCCAGAGCTGCTGCCTTGCCCATCGCTGCCTTACCTAGCCTTTCCTCCTTCACCTGAAACGAAGGAAGATTTCCTGATGGTAAGCAGCCTGTGAACAGACCTCTAGATTTCCAAGGAATGAAAGACAGGCTGAACAGGAAAAGGAGAACACTTGAAACTTGAAAGAAACGAACACATTTATCTACATAAGCATTTATCTGAGGACCACTTATAGTAAAAGGAGTGGTGTACCTGTAACATCTATCCTTTTTGCTAACTTATAATGTACACATTTCTAGGTCCCATCCAGTATTAAAGAGTTAAGATGCCAGAACATGAAATAATACCACATGTCCTCAAAAATAATTGCTGATTTCAGGTTGTTGATGCTTCTAGAAAGCTACACTAGCCTGTATAGAAAGGCAGAGTATTCAAAAACAGGTGGCTTAGTCTGGGATCAGATCTGGTTCTTTGCTTTCTAGCTTCATGGTCTTGGACAGGTTATTCACTCTCTCTTTGCCACCAAGTCCTCATCTGTATGTGGAGAGAATGATGCACCTACTTCATGTGCAAAAGGCACGTAGGAAAATGCCTGGTAGGCAGCAAGCTCTCAAGGTCTGAGTCCAGCATAATAATCCTTACCTCATAGAGTTGTGAGCTTTAAGTGAGATGATGTATTTAACGTGCTAGTACACAGCAGATGGCCAATTAATGGTTGGTACTGTTGTCACTTCAACAGTATCAAGGTACAATAAAAGCCACTGGCGAGTGATATCCAATTCATGTGAGTACTACGGAACTCTAGATGGAATACCTTAATACAACATGCCATAGCAGATTGAAGAGGAACAGGTATATTTGAAGAAAGTTACGCACAAGGAAGGAACTGTGGAAAGTGAAGGGAACTTATAAAGAAGAGAGTAGACAAGCCCTGGCCGGTTGGCTCAGTGGTAGAGCGTCGGCCCGGCGTGCAGGAGTGCCGGGTTCGATTCCCGGCCAGGGCACACAGGAGAAGCGCCCATCTGCTTCTCCACCCCTCCTCCTCTCCTTCCTCTCTGTCTCTCTCTTCCCCTCCTGCAGCCAAGGCTCCATTGGAGCAAAGTTGGCCCAGGCGCTGAGGATGGCTCCATGGCCTCTGCCTCAGGCGCTAGAATGGCTCTGGTCACAACAGAGCGACGCCCTGGATGGACAGAACATCGCCCCCTGGTGGGCATGCCGGGTGGATCCCGGTTGGGCACATGCGGGTGTCTGACTGCATCCCGGTTTCCAACTTCAGAAAAATACAAAAAATAAAAATAAATAAAAAAGAAGAGAGTAGACAGAGAAGAGCCTTAGAAAGCAGAATGAGATGTAACTGGAGAAAGAACAGATTCAGGGTATGTTCCAAGACTTATGAAAAAGGAGGGGCAGGCTCAAGGCTAGGAGAAGCTGAAATAGAAAACACATAGAGGAGAGAACAACCCAGGATACTGGAATAAAGGGAAGAAGGGCTGTAGCCCGGCTGGGAGGACAAGCAGTGAGAATGATTTCTCTAAGCTCATAGCCCTGGGCACTGACCAGGGTGTTGCCAGATAACCTGTAGTTTTAGCTAAAAGTTATCTTGACATCCAAGCACAGAAAAACATCTAACTTCTTCAGTGATAATGGACAAGGAAGTAGGGATGGTTTTCTAACCTGGAATTGGAAAGTGGACTTGACAGGGGCATTTTATCTAAGGGCCAGGGCTGGAGCAGAGGCCGGCCAGCTGAGTGGGAGACTGGTTATTATCAGAAAGTAGAATGGTGCGCAGGAAGAGCGAGGATTATTTATTACTGTGACCTGTGGCAAATGAATGGGATTCAGTTCCATAAGCTAATGCAAACCTAAGCCATGTGCACATCACATCTAGAGAAAATTCCCATCAAATTCCCATTGAGCATTTACTACTGCGTGCTTTCAAGACGCTTAGAGGATGAAGGGAAGGCCAGTCACTAGGTGATGGCAAGAACTCTCCCTACACCCCCCTCCTGGGCAGTCAAGACGCTTAGAGGATGAAGGGAAGGCCAGTCACTAGGTGATGGCAAGAACTCTCCCTACACCCCCTCCTGGGCAGTCAAGACGCTTAGAGGATGAAGGGAAGGCCAGTCACTAGGTGATGGCAAGAACTCTCCCTACACCCCCTCCTGGGCAGGCTGGTAAAGAATAAATATAGGGTACCCAGGGAATAAGACAGGGTATCTTGCCCCATTTTCACAAGCAATGGTCTATGTGGTTCCTTGTAGCTTTTCTGGGATGATGGGGAGAAAAACATTAAATGTTTTCCCACAATTTTGGTGAGAAGGAGGAAGAAATAAAATAAAAGTAAAAACAAAAATATCTTGGGAAAAAATTATTATCTCTCCCATTTATATATTTTTAAAAATAATCTTATATGTCTGAATATTTAATTTTGATGGACTTTCTTATCATTTCCCTATCTTCTACACCAGGGGTCCCCAAACTTTTTACACAGGGGGCCAGTTCACTGTCCCTCAGACCGTTGGAGGGCCGGACTATAAAAAAAACTATGAACAAATCCCTATGCACACTGCACATATCTTATTTTAAAGTAAAAAAACAAAACGGGAACAAATACAATATTTAAAATAAAGAACAAGTAAATTTAAATCAACAAACTGACCAGTATTTCAGTGGGAACTATGGGCCTGCTTTTGGCTAATGGGATGGTCAATGTGCTCCTCTCACTGACCACCAATGAAAGAGGTGCCCCTTCCGGAAGTGAAGTGTGGTGGGGGCCGGATAAATGGCCTCAGGGGCCACATGCGGCCCGCGGGCCGTAGTTTGGGGACCCCTGTTCTACACTGTTAGATCCCTGTCATCTCACTGGCAAGCTTTTCCCAGTCAATGACACCCCAGTGAGTATAGGATTAGTGCAGCCAACAGCAGTAACAGAATTTTAATGAGTCCACTCCCTGAACTCGGATTGGTGATTTTCAGGCAGGTGTTGGTTCAGTAGTTTCTCTGGGGAGAGACTCCCAAAGGAAGAATACCTACCGGCACACTCCTCCAGGGAACACTGGGAGGTCTCCGAGGACATTCCGGGGCAGCCAGGTCTGGAGGGGAAGGAAGTCAGGCACAGGCGGCGACGCTCTCTGACACCATCCCCACATGTGGCGCTACACTGGCTCCACGGCTGCCACAGTCCCCAAGTTTCTGCAAGGACATCAGCCATGCTTTTAGTGCTAGTTCATTTGAGAATCAGAATTTAACTGCACCCAAGTGAAGCAGAAAAACTCAAATTTGGGGCCTTGAAAAGTCAGTGAACGAAAGCATTCCCAAAGACACAGAAAGCTGTAAAGAGCGTTGCTGCTTCTACCCTTGAAACAAGAGAAAACTGTGTAAAGAAATTACAAAATATTAAGCTTTCTAGAATCCACCAGAGAACTGAGGTCACAGGACAGCCAAATGTCCTGACATATAAGGAAAGACAAGCTCCTCTAAAAAGAGACAGGATGCAAACATTGCTTCCTGGGGCAGGTGCCGGGCTTCACACAAGCTGGTGTGAAGAAGTCATGAAAAATGTAACAGGGGCTAGCATGGAGACACAGAACCCCTGGGAGCCATACTCGAGGGGAGTTTGCAAGCACTGGCAGGCTCTTCCCCCCAGATGTTACCAGATGCTGCTCACAAGAAGGACTGGGGGAAGGCACAAGACCAGAAAAAGCCTCCCTCTCTTGGTGGAGGCCTGAGCAAGGAAGAAGTAGCACGGTGGGAAAGACTCACACCTCATCCAGATTTCATCCCCCATGGGTGCTATCAACAACAGCCTCAACCACTCGGGACGAGGCATAAAACCCTGTCGCTCTCAGAGCGCCCACTGCTGCTAGAGAATAAAAAGAAGAAGAAAACCCTTCACTCCTGAAAAGGAGCAGAAAATACCTTGGGCTCAGATTGTCAGAGGGTTTCTACCACTAGGGAGGGGCAGTATCATCAAGAAGGCCCCACCTCTGAGACTCGAGGGCACAGTACTTGTCTAACACTAAGACTAAGCTGGCACAGGAGTGTGCTCTCCCACCCCGTCGCCCGTCCCCAGCCCTGAGCCATGCCAGCAATGACCAAGTACCAAACAGCAACAGCCTGCCACTGCGGCGGGGGCATATCCAAGGCACTCAAGGCACCACGCTGGGTAAACTTTAAAAAGAAAACAAACAGCTTGGATACGCTATATTCAAACTGCTAAAGACAAAGCCAAACTGAAAACTTTGTGGCAGAAGAGAATGTGGAGGGTGGAATGTACCACACACAGAAGAAGAAAGAGGAGCGCGACAGCAGACTCCTGCCATGCAAGCCAGACACTGAATTGCTGCTATCTTTAAAGTACTGAAAGAAAAAATAAGCAACCCAGAATTCCATGTCCAAAACTAAAGGAGAAATAAAGACTTTTCAGACAAACAAAACTAATAAATTAGTTACCAGCAGAACTTCACTACAAGAAATGCTATAATATCATTCAGGAGGGGTTCTGGTCAAGATGGTGGAGTAGGTGAACACTGTACTCACTTCCTTCCATGAACACACAGAATTACAGCTAGATAACAGAACAATCAACCTGGATAACCATCTCAAGACTAGCTGAGCAGAAGTCCTATAATTAAGGGTATAAAGAAGAAGCCATATTGCTGGGCCTGTGGTGGCATAGTGGATCAAGTGTCAACAGGTCACAGGTTCAAAACCTTGGGCTTGCCTGACCTGTGGTGGTGCAGTGGATAAAGCATCGACCTGGAATGCTGAGGTCGCTGGTTCAATACCCTGAACTTGCCTGGTCTAAGGCACATATGGGAGTTGAAGCTTCCTGCTCCTCCCCCCTTTCTCTCTCTCTCTCTCTCTCTCTCTCTCTCTCTCTCTCCTCTCAAAATGAATAAATAAAAAAATAAAAATAAATAAAAATAAATAAAAAACCTTGGGCTTACCCAGTCAAGGCACATACAACAAGCAACCAATGAACAACTGAAGTGAAGCAACTAAGAGTTGATGCTTCTTGCTCCCTACTTCTTGCTCCCCCTTACCTCCTTTTTCTGAAAAAAAAAAAAAAAAAAATCAATCAATCAATAAATAAAAGAAGCCATGTCAAGACTGGTATGAAGGGTGGAGACACAAAACAGACTGGCCCTACACCCAAGTGCAATAGTTGAGAGTCCAAAGAAGTATCTGCAGAGATTCTCCACTGAGGAACAAGGGGTGTCAGCCACCTGCTGAGCTCCCCAGCCTGTAACACCAGTGCTAGGAGAAGAGTCCATATAACATCTGGCTGTGAAAATAAGCAGGGATTCCTCCATTCTTCCTGGTGAGATGGAAGGCTGATGGAGACCCAGGCGCTCTCTCAAAGAGCCAACACACTAATTCTCACTCGCAAGCACTCTCCTTGGGCACTGGCAGAGGGAAAGTGGCTTGGTGGGCACCAGAGATATACAGAGAGAGACTGAGTTGTGTGGCTTCCATGCAAGGCTGGAGGAACCGTTGCCATTGTCCCTGTGTTGAACCCTCCTGCCACATGGCCAGCAGGTACCATATCTCCTGTAGTAAGCTCCCCCTCCACGAGCCAAATTTGAACATGCACTGGCCTAGTGAATTCTGCTATGTCTACCATGATGACTCCCTGAGACCCCGCCCCATCCAGTTTGCCCACAGCCTGAGGCCCTTTTGGAGGCAATCAGCCTGAGCCTGCACTGCACTGCAGTCTTTCCTTAAAAACTCTTGAGAAATTCTTGTCAAGCTTGGGGGTTGTCAGAGACAACCAGGGACAGGCTGAACTGTGTGGCATCAGGACAGGTGCTGGAAGGGTGGTTGCCACCTGCCAAATGTGAACTTGCATTAGCCTGGTGAACTCCACTAATTCTACATGATGACTTCCTGAGATATTGCCCCACCCAAGCTGCCCACAGCCCAAGGCTCTTTCATATAACCAGGATGGGCCTGAGTTGCTGTCTTTCATAATAATAATAATAATAATAATAATAATAATAATAATAAAAATAAATACCCTGGTCAACCTCAGGGACAGCCGTAGAGAAACACTGAATTGAGTGTCTTCAAGGCAAAGACTGAAGGGATGCCACCATTGTCCCTGTGTTGAGCCCTCCTCCAAACAGTGAAACTTGATTCTGCATTAGTTTAGTGAACTCCACTAGCTCCACCCTGATGACTCCCTGACACCAGGCTTACCAAACTCATGTTCTATCCAAGGCTCTTTCAGCAGCTGAGCCTTATCGGCAGCAGAGACACTGCAGCTGGTTTCAAGGTGCCTTGAACCTTTTGCTGGTCTGCCCCAGGCCCAATACTGATATTAGCCAGCCTTGATTCACAGTATGGCCCCTCCCATGTGCATCCAGGCCCAGCATAGCAGTCACCAATGGCAATAGCTTGATAGTGCCTAACAGGTAGGCCCAGGACAGTCACAAGCAGCATCTGACATTGATCTGCACTGGAGACTCTTTCAAGAGGCCCCAGAACCAATATACCCAGTGGCTGGCTTCAGACCACAGCCAAACACCACCTGATTAGCTTGACAATCAGCACACCCAAACAAAGTAGAAATTTTTAAAAAGAGTCTAAAAAAATGCAAAAATGATCCATGAAATGAAGAGCTGGTTCTCTGAAAAGATAAAATTCATAAAACTTTAACCAGATTCATCAAGTCAAAAAGAGAGAACCCAAATAAATAAAATCAGAAATGAAAGAGGAGAAGTGACAACTGACATTATAGAAATACAGAGATTATAAGAAAATACTATAAAAACTCTATGGCAACAGATTGCAAGAAATGAATCAATTCCCAGAAACATACAATCTTCCAAAACTGAGACAAGAAGAAACAGAAAGTCTGAAGAGACCAATTACCACAAACAAAACCATATCTTAAAAAAAAATAAAATAAAAACTCCCAATAAACAAAAATCCTGGACCCAATAACTTCACAGGTGACTTTTACCAAACATTCAAGAAAATAATTAACATTCAATCTTCACAAAATGTTCCAAAAAATTCAAGAGAAAAGGCTTCCAAGTTCATTTTACAAGGCCAGCATGACTCAGATTCCAAAACAAGATAATCATAAGCCAATATCCTATAACATAGCATGAACACAGATGCAAAAATCCACAACAAAATATTAGCAAACCAAATTCAGCAATACATTTAAAAAATCATACACTATATTCAAATGGTATTTATTCCTAGAATTCAAGGTTGATTCAATATCCCAAAATCAATTAATATGTTATACCACATAAACAAGTGAAAGATAAAAATCATAATAGCAATAGATACAAAAAAAGAATTTGATAAAATCCAGCATCCATTTATGATTTTTAAAAATCTTAGCTGATTAGAAATAGAAGGAATATGCCTCACCATAATAAAGGCCATATATAACAAACCCACAGCTAATATATTCAGTGGGGAAAAGCTAAAAGCATTATCCTTAAGATCAGGAACAAAACAAAGTTCTCCACTTTTACCACTTCTATTTAACAGAGTATCAGAAGTCCTAGCCAGAGCAATCAGATAAGAAAAATAAATTAAAAGGCATCCAAATTGAAAAGGAAGAAATAAAACTGTCATTTGTAAACAACAGGATACTATAGATAATATCTAAAGTTTCCACCAAAAAACTACTAAAAGTGGTAAAGGAATTCAGTAATGTAGCAGGATATAAAATAAATATTCAGAAATTGGTTACATTTTTATATATCAATAATAAGCTATCAAAAAAGAAAATAAGAAAAACAATCTTGTTTATAATTTCATCAAAAATATAAAATAGGAATAAATTTAACCAAGGAGGTAAAAAACCTATACTGAGAAAATAATAAGACATTGAAGAGAGTAATTGAAGAAGTCACAAATAAATGGAAGCATATACTGTATTCATGGATAGGAAGAATTAACAATATTAAAATGTCCACACTAATCAAAACAATCTATAGATTCAATGCAATCCCAATCAAAATACCCAATGGCATTTTTCACAGAACTACAACAAATAATCCTAAAATTTATATGGAACCACAAAGAACCCTGAATAGCCAAAGCAATATTGAGAAAAAAGAACAAAGTTGGTGGTATCATGCTACTTGATATCAAATATAGTTCAAGACTACAATAATCAAAATAGCATGTTACTGGCATAAAAATAGACACATAGACCAATGGAACAGAATAGAGAGCCCAGAAATAAACCCATGCCTACACAGTCAATTAATATATCACAAAGGAGGCAAGAATATATAATAGGGTAAAAACAGTCTATCCAATAAATTGTGCTGAAAAAATAGGACAGATACATGAAAAATAAATAAAACGAAACCAACTCCTTACAACATACAAGGGTAGACAAAAGCAAGTAAGAATTCTGTGCCAAAGTGTGCTTTAGTATATATAGCAAGTAGACTACAAGAATGTGTAAATAATGAAGACCATCAATTTGAGCACTTACGAGATTGTACGTAAGCACATTGCACAACTATAACATTCTTTTGAGTTAATAAAGCTACTGTAATAATCATAACCTACATGTCTTTTTCCATACAAACAATTGTAAACCTATATTTGCCTTCCCCTGTATACAAGTATAAACTCAAAGTCGATTAAAGACTTAAATGTAAAACCCCAAACCATAAAATTTCTAGAAGAAAACATAGGTAGTAAGCTTTTTCTAACACTGTTCTTAGTAATATTTTTTCTGATGTACCTCAGGCAAGAGAAACAACAGAAAAATAAAAAATAAATGTGACTATATAAAAAATTTTTGCACAGCAAAGGAAACAATCAACAAAATGAAAAGACAACCTAGAATGTGAGAAGATATTCCCCAATGAGATATCAATAAGGAGTTAATATACAAAATTTATAAAGAACTCACACAACTCTATACCAAAATAACAAACAACCCAACTAAAAAATGACATTTCTCCAAAGAGATGGCCAACAGACATAAGAAAAGAAGCTCTATGTCACTAGTCATGAGTGAAATGCAAATTAAAACCACAATGAGATACCACCTCACACTTGTCAGAATGACTATCATCAATAATCCACAAACAGCAAGTGTTACTGAGGATGTGAAAAACAGGGAATCCTTATGCATCACTAGTAGGAATGCAGATTGGTGCAGCCACTGTGGCGTTCTGGAAGAGTATGGAGGTTCCTGAAAAAATTAAAAACAGAACTACTGGCCCTGGCCGGTTGGCTCAGCGGTAGAGCGTCGGCCTGGTGTGCGGGGGACCCGGGTTCGATTCCCCGCCAGGGCACATAGGAGAAGCGCCCATCTGCTTCTCCACACCCCCCCCACTCCTTCCTCTCTGTCTCTCTCTTCCCCTCCTGCAGCCAAGGCTCCATTAGAGCAAAGATGGCCCAGGCGCTGGGGATGGCTCCTTGGCCTCTGCCCCAGGCGCTAGAGTGTCTCTGGTGGTGGCAGAGCGACGCCCTGGAGGGGCAGAGCATCGCCCCCAGGTGGGCAGAGCGTGGCCCCTGGTCGGCGTGCTGGGTGGATCCCGGTCGGGCGCATGCGGGAGTCTGTCTGACTGTCTCTCCCCGTTTCCAGCTTCAGAAAAATACAAAAAAAACCCCAAAAAACAAAAAAAAACAGAACTACTGTGCCCTGGCCAGTTTGCTCAGTGGATAGAGCATTGGCCTGGCGTATGGAGATCCTGGGTTCAATTCCTGGTCAGGGCACACAAAAGAAGTGACCATCTGCTTCACTTCTACTCCCTCTTCCTCTTCTCTCTCTCTTCCCCTCCCACAGCCAGTGGCTCTACTATTGGTTCGAGGGACAGCCTCAGGCACGGGGTTAGCTCTGCTGATTCGAGCATTGGCCCCAGACAGAGGTTGCTGGGTGGATCCCAGTCAGGACACATTCAGAAGTCTGTCTCACTATCTCCCCTCCTCTCACACTTAAAAAAAGAAATAGAACTACCTTATGACCAAGCACTTACACTCTTAGGACTTAATCCAAAGAAATCTATGTCACTAATTTGGAAAGATATATGTACTCCTATGTTCATTGCAGTGTTATTAATTTACAGTAGCCAAGATAAAGAAGCAACCCGAGTGCCCATCAATAGATGACTGGATAAAGAAGTGGTACATACTATATATAGGGAATATTTCTCAGCCATAAAAAATATTACTATTGTGACAACATCGATGGATCATGAAGGCATTATACTAAGTTTCTGAAATAAGTCAGATAAAGAAAAACAAATACTGTATGATTTCACTTATATGTGGAATTTAAGAACAAAATAAATGAACAAATAAAACAGAAACAAACTCTTAAATACAGTGAGCAAACTGAAGCTGCCAGAGGAGGAGGTAGAGAGGAAGGGTACAAAAGGGTTAAGAAGTTACAAAATAGTCATGGGGATGTAAAGTACAGCATAGGGGTTATAGTCATTGTATAACTATGCCTGATGCTAGCCAGGTGAGTACTAGAATTATCAGGGGGATCACATATTGAATTATATAATTGCCTGTACAACTGAAACAAATACAAAAAATTTTAAATTATTAAATATAGTTTGACATAATAAATATTTGACTCACCAAATACCTAAACACCTTAGGAGAGCAATTTTACATCTTTGTTATTGAATATCCTGGTTTTAGATGCTCACACACCCACCTGGAATATTGTATAATTTAGCTGTCTGCTGTGATCTTTCCTTTCTAGTGTTAGAAGCAAATTACTTTCATCACAGGAATTACACCCCCTTTCTAATATTTTCCACTATTGTCTTTTTCTAATGTATTCAATCTCTGTGGAATTATATTATCTATCCACTCTATGCAAGGTAATCATTAACTTTAAAGATTTTTTTATGTGACAGAGTCAGAGAAAGGGACAGATTGGGAAGACAGGAAGGGAGAGAAGAGAAGCATCAATTTTTCAGTGCAGCACTTCAGTTGTTCATCAATTGCTTTCTCATATGTGCCTTGACAAGGGAGGAGGCCTACAGCTGAGTGAGTGACCCCTTGCTCAAGCCAGCAACCTTGGGCTTCAAGCCAGTGATCTTTGGGCTCAAGCCAGCAACCATGGGGTCATGTCTATGATCTCATGCTCAAATCAGTGACCCCACACTCAAGCTGGCAACCTTGGGGTTTCAAACCTAAGTCCTTGCATCCCATCCGATATCCGACACTCTATCCACTGCACCACCACCTGGTCAGGCGGTAATCATTAACTTTAAATTAGAATGCTGACTTAAGTTCCATTTATTTGTCAAAAAAATTTTAAATAAAAAGCAAAAAAGAGAAGAAAATCCTTCAAGCAGAAGGAATATGATACCAGACAAAAACTTGCATCTATATAAAAAAATAAAGCATTTTAGAAATTCACATTTTATTCTTTTTGTGTGTGTGTGTGTGTGTGTGTGTGTGTGTGACAGAGACAGAGAAAGGAACAGATAGGGACAGACAGGAAGTGAGAGAGATGAGCAGCATCAATTCTTTGTTGCAGCACCTCAGTTGTTCATCAATTGCTTTTTCATATGTGCCTTGATTGGGGGGCTGCAGCAGAGCGAGTGACCCCTTGCTCAAGCCAATAAGCTTGGGCTCAAGCTGGTGATCTTGGGGGCTTCAAGCCAGCAATCTTTGGGCTCAAGCCAGCTACCATGGGTTCATGCCTATGATCCCACACTCAAGCCAGCCACCCCGCGCTCAAGCTGGTGAGCTTGCACTCAAGCTGGATGAGCCTGCACTCAAGCTGGTGACCTCAGGGTTTCGAATGTGGGTCTTCTGCATCCCAGTCTGACGCTCTATCCACTGCACCGCCTCCTGGTCGGGCTCATTTTTTTTGTTGTTCTTAAATGCTCTAGATATAATTGAGAGTCTAAAGCAAAATAGTAATTGTGTATTATGCATTCACAGCATATATAAAGTGTAGAACAATCACACAAAGAATGGGAAGAATGAATTGGGAGTATATTGTTATAAGGTCCTTACACTACACGTGAAGCAAAATAATATTATTTGAAGGTAGATTAAGAGGAATTTGGAGAGACAAGATGGCGATGGAGTAGGTGAACATACCAATTTCCACCTCCCAGAACCAAAGTGGATTATAACATAATTTTAAGAACCATCATCTGAAAAAACCAACTTTGGACTAAACTAAGAGAACTCTTCAACCAAGGAACACTGAAGAAGCCACACTGAGACTGGTAGGAAAAGCAGAAACGCGGAGAGGGCTGCCCAGCTCCCCGGAGCGAACGGCAGCCGGGAGAGACTCGCGTGGTGGGAAGTGAGTTTAGCATAGAGGGGAGGGTCCTGAGTCCCAGGAACAAAGCCCCAGCCTGCAGCCCCAGAGCCTAGAAGAGGCGTATGAACAGTATTTAGCTGGAAACAAGTCAGGATACTGTTTGTGAGAAAGACACTGATTTCTCAGACCCAATATCCTTCTTAAAGGGACAGCACAGAAAACCTCTCTCTCAACCACTCACCCGGGGCTCCAGGGGGACTGGAGTAGCAGGAAGAGAGTGTAATCTAGGAAGCACAGGGAGAAACACTTTGAGAGACAGCCACCCTAACTCCTGGGACAAGTCACTCCCCAAATCTGAAGTGAATAGTTCCCCTGGAAATAGCAATACCAGCAAAGGGAAGCAGACACCAGCCAAACAAGCTCTCCCACAGCACTCAGAGCAGAGCCGCTTAGAACGAGGGAGCTTTCAGGACTACAGTAGTGAGTGTTAGGGTCTGAGCTGCAGCACCCCCACCCACACTGCTGAGGGCTCGCCCAAGGGCAGGCAGTGGCGGGACGTGGAAGCGCGGTTCTCTCAGCAAGGGGGAAGCCAGCTGGGCCACAACTGAGGCCCAGGTGTGAGCTCGGTCTTGCCCAGCTGGGAAGGAGGGTACGCGCGAAAGAGGTCAAGCCCAGCTGCGGGCCGCCTGCAATCCAGCCTGTGGGGGAAGGTCAGGAATCCCGGAAAGGGTGGAGACCCGCCCTTGAGCAAGGGTGCAGGAGCGCAGCCTTGCCCCGCCCGTGGAACCGAGGCTTGTGCCCTGACTTGGGAGCCAGCTCCTCCCGCGGGGGAGTAGCGAAAGCCCAGAACAGGCGATGTCCAGCGACTGAGCGCAGGCACACAGCCCTGCCGGGCCATAGAGCCAAGGCTTGCAGCTGTCCCACCAGTGGGCTCCCCCTGCAGGGGCGGGGTGAAAGCCCGGAATCAGGTGGAGACCCACATCTGAGCCAAGGTGCTCACCCTGCCCTCAGGGCCAAGCATAACCCCACCAGTGGGGGCAAGGTGAATGCCAGGCCACCGAGGCTTATACAACCAAGTACGTGATCACAGCCACTCCTGTGAAGGAGAGGTGGAAACCACAGCAACAGCCCCAGGGGGCTGGCACTGGCAACGCCCATACCAAATGCCTTAGGCAGCAGCAGCACAGGGGGAGGCGGGCCTGCAGACAGACCACACCTAGGGAACACAGAGGCCACACCTAGTGGACTCCAGAGGCCAAAACCTTCTTTTACACAAACAACATGAGAAGGCAGAGAAATGCAAAACAAATGAATAAAGAGAAATCCCCAGAAAAGCACCTGAATGAGTCAGATATAACCAAATTACCAGATGCAGAGTTTAAAATAACAATTGTTAGGATGCTCAAAGATCTTAGAACACCAATAGATGGTCATTATGAACACCTAAATAAAGAGATAGCAAGTATTAAAAAAACATTGAAATAATAAAAAAGAATCAGTCAGAAATGACAAATACAGTATCAGAAATGAAGAACACAATGGAAGGAATTAAAAACAGGATGGATGAAGCTGAGAATCAAATCAGCAAGTTAGAGGGCAGATAAATGAAGACACAGAAGCAGAGCAGAAAAAAGAAAAGAGACTCAAAAAGTCTGAGGAAACTCTAAGAGAGCTCTGTGACAACATGAAGAGAAATAACATCCGCATCATAGGGGTTCCTGAAGAAGAAGAGAAAGAACAAGGGATAGAGACTTTGTTCAAACATATCATAGCTGAAAACTTCCCTAAATTAAGGTAGGAAAATGTCTCACAAGTTCAAGAAGCACAGAGAACTTCATTAAAGAGAAACCCAAAGAAATCGACACCAAGACACATCATAATTAAAATACCAAAGCTAAGTGGTAAAGAGAAAACATTAAAAGCTGCTAGAGAAAAAAAGGCTATCACCTACAAAGGAGCCCCCATAAGGATGACTTTTGACTTCTCAACAGAAACACTTGAGACCAGAAGGGAATGGCAAGAAATATTCAAAGTAATGCAGTACAAGAACCTACAACCAAGACTACTTTATCCAGCAAGGCTATCACTTAAAATTGAAGGAGAAATAAAAAGCTTTCCAGACAAAAAAAAAAAAAAAAAACTCAAGGAATTCTCTACAACCAAACCAATACTGCAAGAAATGCTAAGGGGCCTGTGGTAAACAGATCAAAGGGGAAAAACAATATAGCAAAAGAAGAATAGTTTTAAAGAATAAAATGGCAATAAACAACTACGTATCAATAACAACATTAAATGTAAATGAATTAAATGATCCAATCAAAAGACATAGGGTATCTGCGTGGATAAGAAAACAGGACAAATACATATGCTGTCTACAAGAGACACACCTTAAAACAAAAGATGCACATAGACTGAAGATAAAAGGATGGAAAAAAATATTTCACGCAAATAAAAATGGAAAAAAAGCTGGGGTAGCAATACTTATATCAGACAAAATGGACTTTAAAACAAAGACTATAGTAAGAGATAAAGAAGGTCACTACACAATGATAAAGGGAGCAATCCAACAGGAAGTTATAACCATTATAAACATCTACGCACCTAATATAGGAGCACCTAAATATATAAAGCAGATTTTGATAGACATAAAGGGCGAGATCAACAGCAATACTATAATAGTAGGGGGTTTCAATACCCCACTAACAACTGGATAGATCCTCAAGAAATAAAATTAACAAAGAAACAGCAGACTTAAAGGACACACTAGCTCAACTCAATTTAATAGATATCTTCAGAACCTTTCACCCTAAAGCAGTAGAATATACATTCTTTTCAAGTGCTCATGGTACATTCTCTAGGATAGACCACATGTTAGGACACAAAAGCAATCTCAACAAATTTAAGAAGATTGAAATCGTATCGCGCACTTTCTCTGATCACAATGGCATGAAACTAGAAATCAACCACATCAGAAAAACTGAAAAATACTCAAACACTTAGAAACTAAATAGCATGTTATTAAATAATGAATGAGTTAACAATGAGATCAAAGAAGAAATAAAAAAATTCCTAGAAATGAACAATAATGAGCATACATGAACTCAAAATTTATGGGACACAGCAAAAGCAGTCGTGAGAGGGAAGTTCATTGCATTACAGGTATACCTTAAAAAGAGAGAAGAAGCTCAAATAAACAACTTGACCCTACATCTAAAAGAACTAGAAAAAGAACAGCAAGTAAAGCCCAGAGCTAGTAGAAGGAAGGAAATAATAAAGATCAGAGTGAAAATAAATGACATAGAGGCTAAAGAAACAATACAGAGAATCAATAAAACCAGGAGCTAGTTCTCTGAAAAGGTAAACAAGATCGATGAACTTTTAACCAGATTCAACAACAAAAAAAGAGAGAGGACTCAAATAAATAAAATTAGAAATGAGAGTGGAGAAATAACAACTGACACAACAGAAATACAAAATATTGTAAGAAAATACTATGAAGAACTGTATGCCAAAAAACTAGACAACCTGGATGTAATGGACAAATTCCTTGAAATATATAATCTTCCAAAAATTAATCTGGAAGAATCAGAAAACCTAAACAGACCAATTACAACAAATGAGATCAAAACAGTTATCAAAAAACTCCCAAAAAAGAAAAGTCCCAGGCCTGATGGCTTCACAAGTGAATTCTACCAAATATTCAAAGAAGAACTAACTCCTATCTTTCTCAAGCTATTTCTAAAAATTCAAGAGGAAAGAAGACTTCCAAGCTCCTTTTATGAGGTGAGCATAATTCTGATTCCAAAACCAGGCAAAGACAACACAAAGAAAGAAAATTATAGGCCAATATTCCTGATGAATTTAGATGCTAAAATCCTCAACAAAATATTAGCAAAGCTGATCCAGCAATATATGAAAAAAATCATTCACCATGATCAAGTGGGATTTATTCTTGGGAGGCAAGGCTGGTATAATATTCGCAAATCAATCAATGTTATTCATCACATAAACAAAAGGAAGGAGAAAAACCACATGATAATTTCAATAGATGCAGAAAAAGCATTTGATAAAATCCAGCACATGTTCATGATCAAAACTCTCAGCAAAGTGGGAATACAAGAAACATACCTCAACATGATAAAGGCTATCTATGACAAACCCACAGCCAACATCATACTCAATGGGCAAAAATGAAAAGCAATCCCCTTAAGATCAGGAACAAGGCAGGGGTGCCCCTCTCACTACTCTTATTCAACAGAGTTCTGGAAGTCCTAGCAACAGCAATCAAACAAGAAAAAGAAATAAAAGGCATCCAAATTGAAAAAAAAGAAGTAAAACTATAATTATTTGCAGATGATATGATATTGTATATAGAAAACCCTAAAGTCTCAGTCAAAAAACTACTGGAACTGCTAAATGAATTCAGCAAGGTGGCAGGATATAAAATTAATACTCAGAAATCAGAGGCATTATTATACACTAATAATAAACTGTCAGAAAGAGAAATTAAGGAAGCAATCCCCTTCACCATTGCAACCAAAAAAATAAAGTACCTAGGAATAAATTTAACTAGGGAAATTAAAGACTTGTACTTGGAAAATTATAAAATATTGATAAAAGAAATCAGGGAAGATACAAACAAGTGGACATGTTTGTAACCATACTGTGCTCATGGTTAGGAAGAATAAACATCATTAAAATGTCTATATTACCCAAAGCAATTTATAAATTCAATGTAATACCGATTAAAATACCAAGGACTTACTTCAAAGATATAGAACACATATTCCAAAAATTTATATGGAACCAAAAGAGAACACGAATAGCCTCAGCATCTTGAAAAGGAAGAATAAAGTGGGTGGTATCACACTTCTGGATATGAAGTTATACAACAAGTCCATTGTACTCAAAACAACCTGGTACTGGCATAGGAACAGGCATATAGATCAATGGAACAGAACAGAGAACCCAGAAATAAACCCACACTTTTATGGACAACTGATATTTGACAAAGGAGGTAAAGCATACAATGGAGTAAAAACAGCCTCTTCAACAAATCGTGTTGGGAAAATTGGACAGCTACCTGCAAAAAAATGAATCTAGACCACCAACTTACACCATTCACAAAAATAAATTCAAAGTGGATAAAAGACTTAAATGTAAGTTGTGAAACCATAAGCATCTTAGAAGAAAACATAGGCAGTAAGCTCTCCTACATCTCTCGCAGCAATATATTTGCCGATTTATCTCCACAGGCAAGTGAAATAAGATAGGATAAACAAATGGGACTATATCAAACTAAAAAGCTTTTGCACAGCTAAAGACAATAAGAACAGAATAAAAAGACAAACTACACAATGGGAGAACATATTCGACAATATGTCTGATAAGGGGTTAATAACCAAAATTTATAAAGAACTTGTAAATCTCAATACCAGGAAGACATACAATCCAATCAAAAAATGGGCAAAAGAAATGAATAGACACTTCTTCAAAGAGGACATACAGATGGCCAATAGGCATATGAAAAAATGCTCAACATCACTAATCATTAAAGAAATACAAATTAAAACCACAATGAGATATCACCTCACACCAGTCAGAATGGCGTTCATCAACAAAACAACACAGAATAAGCCTGACCTGTGGTGGCACAGTGGATAAAGCGTCGACCTGGAAATGCTGAGGTCGCCAGTTCAAAACCCTGGGCTTGCCTGGTCAAGGCACATATGGGAGTTGATGCTTCCAGCTCCTCTCTCTCTGTCTCTCCCCTCTCTGTCTCTGTCTCTGTCTCTGTCTCTCTCTCTCTCTCTGTCTCTCCCTCTCCTCTCTAAAATGAATAAATTTAAAAAAACCAGAATAAGTGCTGGCGAGGATGTGGAGAAAAGGGAACCCTACTGCACTGCTGGTGGGAATGCAGACTGGTGCAGCCACTGTGGAAAACAGTATGGAGATTCCTCAAAAAATTAAAAATAGAACTGCCTTCTGACCCAGCTATTCCACTTTTAGGAATATACCCCAAGAACACCATAGCACTGTTTGAAAAGAAGAAATGCACCCCCAAGTTTATGGCAGCATTGTTCACAATAGCAAAGATTTGGAAACAGCCCAGGTGTCCATCAGTGGACAAGTGGATTAAAAAGCTTTGGTATATATATATACTATGGAATACTACTCAGCCATAGGAAATGACGACATCGGATCATCTTATATATATGCGGCTTAAGTGTCTGTTTGTCGCCGATAGCTTATTGGTTGCTTGCATAACTGTACTAGCCAATGGGGTGAAGTTGCCACGGCATTCAAATAGTCCCGCCTTCTGGCATGCCACCTCACAAATTGAGGTTAAAGATTGGAGCAATTATTATGCTGTTAAGAAATCTTAACACCAGAAGGGGTCTTTGCAATGGTACAAGACTAGAGGTTCTCCAATTGAAAAATAATGTCATAATAGCTAAGTCTTTGACTGGCTCCTCTAAAGGTGAAATACATGTCATTCCAACAATTGATTTGGCTCCATCTCAAACAGGGTTGCTGTTTCAATTGAGACGTAGACAATTTCTTGTAAAACTTGCTTTTGCTATGACCATCAATAAGTCTCAGGGCCAAACGCTTAAGCGTGTTGGCATTTTTTTACCTGAGCCTGCATTTGGACATGGTCAACTTTATGTTGCCTGTTCAAGAGTTGTGAAAGAATGGACGTAAAATTAAAAATAATTGATGGTCCTCTGCAAGGCGAGCTTAAAAATGATGGAAAGATCTACACAGGAAATGTTGTGTACAAAGAGATCTTTAACATGTGAATTAACATTTTATTATTTAAATCACCTTTATTTATTGAGCTAGCGGTGGCTCTTAAGAAATGTACCGCCAGTGGTTTCCTTCATTGCACTCTACTTTAAGCAATTAAGCAAGTAGAAGGGGGAAACCCCATGGGGCAGTAAGCAAAGGGGCATCCTCCCCGCCTGCCCTGGGTAATTCAGTTTGAATTAGCAGACACCTTTGCACAAATCATTTTAATTACAATTTATAATATCTAGAACAGCGGTCATTTCATATGACCGCCGGGCTTTCTAGTTTACAATAACATGGATAGACCTTGATAACATTATACTGAGCAAAATAAGTAAATTAGAAATAACTAAGAACTATATGATTCCATACATAGGTGGGACATAAAAATGAGACTCAGAGACATGGACAAGAGTGTGGGGGTTATGGGGTGAGGGGGAGGAGAGAGAGGGATTTGGGGGAGGGGAGGGGCACAAAGAAAACCAGTTAGAACGGGATGGAAGACAATTGGACTTTGGGTGATGGGAATGCAGTATAATCAAACATCAAAATAACCTGGAGATGTTTTCTCTGAACATATGTACCCTGATTTATCAATGTCACCTCATTAAAATTAATAAAAAAAAGAGTAATTTGATGTATATTGTAAACTCTAGGACAATCATTAACAAGCATTTTAAGTTACAATAAAACAATAGAGTATAGTAAATCATTAAAAAATTCAATTAACCCAAATAAAGACAGAATAAAAGAAAAAAAACACAAAGAACAGATCAAATAAATATAAGACTAGGAAGATGATTTTTTAATTTTTTTGTATTTTTCCGAAGTTAGAAGCAGGGAGGCAGTCAGACAGACTCCCGCATGCACCTGACCGGGATCCACCCGGCACGCCCACCCGGGGGTGATACTCTGCCCATCTGGGGCATTGCCTGTTGTGGTGGGAGCCATTCTAGCACCTGAGGCAGAGGCTATGGAGCCGTCCTCAGTGCCCAGACCAACTTTGCTCCCATGGAGCATTGGCTGTGGGAGGGGAAGAGAGAAATAGAAAAGAAGGAGAGGGGGAAGGGTTGAGAAGCAGATGGGCGCTTCTCCTGTGTGCCCTGACCAGGAATCGAACCTGGGACTTCTACACGTAGGACTGACAGTCTACCGCTGAGCCAACCAGCCAGGGCTAGAAGATGATAGATCTTAATCTAACTGCTTAATGATTACAGTAAATAAAAATAATCAAAATATATCAGTTAAAGAACAGAGACTGTGACACTGAGTTTAAAAAAAAAATAACCCAACTATATGCTGTTTAATAGAAACTTGCTTTAAATAGAAATAGGTTAAAAGCAAAAGGATAGAATGAGTTATACCTTGTGAATATTAATCAAAAGAAAAGTGTAGTTGTATACAATAGACACCTCGCCCAAGAAGACATACAAATGGCCAACAGATATATGAAAAGATGCTCAACTTCACTAGCTATTAAGGAAATGCAAAACTAAACTATAATGAGATACCACCTTCCACTTGTCAGGATGGCTATTATCAAGTGTTGGAGAGGCTGTGGAGAAAAAAGAACTCTCATTCACTGCTGGTAGGAATGTAAATTGGTACAGCCACTATGGAAAACTGTATGGAGGCTCCTGAAAAATTAAGAATAGAGTTACCATATGACCTAGCAATCCCTCTTCTGGGTATCTAACCCAAAAATTTGAAGACGATTATTTTCAAAGATATCCGCACTCCAATGTTCATTGCAGCATTATTCACAGTGGCCAAGACATAAAAGCAACCAAACAGTCCTTTGGTAGAGGATTGGATAAAGAAGATATGGTACATATATACAATGAAATGCTACTCAGCCAAAAGAAAAGATGAAATACTGCCATTTGCAACAACACGGATATACTTTAAGAACATCATACTAAGTGAAATACGTCAGTCAGAAAAAGCTCAGAACCATATGATTTCACTCAACTGTGGGATATAAAACTGAAACTCATAGACACACAAAAATATGGTGGCTGCCAGAGGGAAGGTGGATGGGGGATAGTAAAGGGTTAAGGGGAACAAACATACAGTGACAGAAGATGATTTGACTTTCAGTGGTGGGCACACAATGCAACATACAGGTCATGTACCATAGAAATGTACACTTGAAACCTATATAATCTTACTAACTAATGTTTCCCCAATAAATATAATTTAAAAAAATATTTTGAGAAATTGAAAAGCAGAGTGGCTATATTAATATCAGAAAAAATGGTCTGCAGAATAAGGAGTATTATCATGATAAAGAGGGACATTACATAATGATAAAAGGGTCAAGTTACCAAGGAGTTTAAGCTTTAACAACCCGAAATGGGGATATACCTAACACTAGAGTTTCAAAATACATACAGAGCACCCCAAGAACAGTTGTTACTGACTGGTAAATGCAAACTTCTTTTCTAAGCACGTATGCAATCACTGCCAGATAGAATAACTGAATAGTCCCCTAGGAAGAACTACCCCAAGTCCCTTCTCTGTCAGCACCCATCCAACCCCAAGACCCAGCAGTAGGCCCAGCCAAGTAGTCATGCCCACACTAGACTCCAAAACATACTCTACATAAAGGTCTCCCTTCATCCTTGATGAGCAAAATCTCACAGTGCAGTCAGAGGTCCACAAAGCACTACAAAAACAAGGAGAGCGTGTAAGGCAGATACACTCTCAGGTGAGCCAAGTGGTGCAATCTTTGGAATGAGTCATGGAATATGAGTTCTCAACAGCAATTAAAAGTCTCTTGGATTTATGTAAGAGTATGCACATTACAAACCAGTATCCTGGACCAACATAAACTGAGGTGTGGTAATTATGTTCCATCCAGAGGTTCAACGGAACACGGTACCGGTTCTGTGCCTCCTAGCTCACTCCTCAAACAGCAGAACAATAAGCTGGCTTTGTCCTCAAGCTTCAGAGCAGCTTAGACACTAAGCCCCCAGCACGTGCAAAGCTTTGGGTGTCTGATGTTCAAGTCTCTTGGAGTTAAAGTATTGTGATTTATTGTTTTAAAGTGCTTGGAATTCCACTACTGTGAAATTTAAATTGAAAATTAAGTCAGCGCATAGTTTATCCTCTCTTGCACTCACATTTAAGACCACAAAAGGTAGATATAGGAAAGCTAAGTCCTTTTGTTATTCTTTCTTAACTCTTCTATACTTTACATAAATATAATTTATTTAAGTACATAAAGCCATTTGTCAACTAAAAACAAAAATTCTGTTAGTAGGGGCCAGAAAAAACACAAAATTTTGATGAAAGTATGAATTTTAATGTCAAAAAATCTCATTTTGAAGTATTTTGTCCTTTTTCCCTTGAGAAATATTTTGCAATAAAAGAATAAACATTTAAACTAAGTTTTATATCTTTTTATTTCTAAACCAAATTACTAAAAGAGAAAAATCATTCACATAAAGCAATGAACAAATTTTATCAGGCAAATTTCTTTAAGTACCTTAAGGAACTCTATCTGTTTCCTGAAGATTTCTGCTAATACCTCTGAGGGAATACCTGACAAAATGGGAATTCATTAGATAACTGTAGTTCATGTGTTAGAAATGAAAAACAAGATGACCAATATTCTGAAAGTCTTAATCATGAACAAAAGGCTGTTTTGTCTGTACATGTGCTCACACTACATAACAAACCTGTTTGGCCAGGATAAATACCCTTCTGGCCCACTCTAGAAAGTTCTCATTCTAAATGAGCAAAATTTGTCTGAAATAGGGAAAGGGAGATTTATTTGCTTCCACCCCTAAGTCTATGTGAAGTAATACAGCCTATGAAATACTCATATCTGCAAGATATTTTGCTCCAGAGACTAAGGTAACTAAACAAAGCATGCTTATAAGAAAATTTCATAGACGTGAGTGAGTAGCTAAAAGCAGCAGGAGCAAAGGCACCCGGATAAGCAATTCGGACCTTCTAGCACAGAACAAGGCTCACTAGTCATGAGCTAATATTGGACTAATCATGCTTATGCCTGAGCCAGTGGATTGCAAAGTAGGTTACATCTTTAAGAGCAGTATATACGATGAACTCACAAAGTGAGGAAAAAAATATCAGCACTCTTTCTCAATCTAAAAGCTTTACATTGTTAAATAAGTAAACTGGCAGGTGAATGTATAAGAGGCAGTATGTATAGTGGAAAAGTAAATTCTCATGCCAGTCTAACCGTGAGTGGTGGTAATGCCACTTAGCCACCATTGATCTTTTTAGTTAATAACTTGCCTAACTTTCTGGGCCTCCGTTTCTTCACCTATAAAATTGACAATCATAGGATTGTAATGTCAATTAAGTGGGTTAGTTTTCATAAAGCCCTAAGAACAGTGTCTGAGCAAAGCAATCACTAAATCAATACGAGCTTTGTTATGTCAGATGGTCACAAACAGTATGTCAGATATCCTAAACTAAAGGAATCCCGAAGAAGAACAGGAGTTCCATGGGGCGAAAGGGCTCACTGATCCATTCACTTTCAGAGAATTCTGAGATACTAAAGCATCCAATGGTCTGCTCACATGAAAATTTTAAATTATATTTTCTAATTTTAGGTAAACTAACTCACAAGATAGACAAGCAACTTAAAAAGATTCCAGCAAAGAGGTAAAAATAATACTGTTACTGCAAGCACCTGCAAATAACAAAATGACGGGGACAACTACTCTTTTTCTTTTCTTTTCTTTTCTTTTTGTGACACACACAGAGAGAGAGGGACAGATAGGACAGACAGGAATGAAGAGAGAAGAGATGCATCAATTCTTCATTGCGGCACCTTAGTTGTTCATTGATTGCTTTCTCATATGTGCCTTAACAGGGGAGGGGGCGCTACAGCAGAGCGAGTGACCCCTTGCTCTAGCCAGCGACTTTGGGCTCAAGACAATGACCTTTGGGCTAAACCAGCAACCTTGGGGTCATGTCTATGATCCCACACTCAAGCCAGAGACCTCATGCTCAAGTTGGATGAGCCCACGCTCAAGCCGCCAACCTTGGGATTTTGAACCTGGGTCTTCTGTGTCCCAGTCCAACGCTCTATCCACTGCGCCACCATCTGGTCAGGCACTACTCTTATTCTTGATAAAAAGCCCTTGGTCAGTCATGATGAAGGAAAAACAAGACCATCTAATCAGAGACACAAGAAGATGGCCAAAAATATTCAAGTTATCAAGAAAACTATGTGTTAACTATATATTATTTTCACTTGTCCCCCCCAAAAAACTATGTGAATATGAATTTATACCCTTTATCATCAATTAATTCTCATTTTCCCCTACATACATCATTTCCCTTGAGATACAGGGTTCATACTCGCTGACCAAAACTTTTGGCGTAGATGTGTGCAGAACTTAGAATTTCCCAATTTAGATTTTTGTAAGGTATTATATTACCTGTGCCATCCTTACCAACATGCCCACAGCAGAGTCTCAGGCGGCATCCTGGTCCCTGTGCCATCCTTACCAACATGCCCGCAGCAGAGTCTCAGGCAGCATCCTAGTGTCTGTGCCATCCTTACCAACATGCCCACAGCAGAGTCTCAGACGGCATCCTGGTCCCTGTGCCATCCTTACCAACATGCCCACAGCAGAGTCTCAGGCAGCATCCTAGTGTCTGTGCCATCCTTACCAACATGCCCATAGCAGAGTCTCAGGCGGCATCCCGGTCCCTGTACCATCCTTACCAACATGCCCACAGCAGAGTCTCAGGCGGCATCCCGGTCCCTGTGCCATCCTTACCAACATGCCCACAGCAGAGACTCAGGCAGCATCCTAGTGTCTGTGCCATCCTTACCAACATGCCCACAGCAGAGTCTCAGGCGGCATCCTGGACCCTGTGCCATCCTTACCAACATGCCCGCAGCAGAGTCTCAGGCGGCATCCTGGTCCCTGTGCCATCCTTACCAACATGCCCATAGCAGAGTCTCAGGCGGCATCCCGGTCCCTGTGCCATCCTTACCAACATGCCCACAGCAGAGTCTCAGGCGGCATCCCGGTCCCTGTGCCATCCTTACCAACATGCCCACAGCAGAGTCTCAGGCGGCATCCCGGTCCCTGTGCCATCCTTACCAACATGCCCGCAGCAGAGTCTCAGGCGGCATCCCGGACCCTGTGCCATCCTTACCAACATGCCCACGGCAGTGTCTCAGGCGGCATCCCGGTCCCTGTGCCATCCTTACCAACATGCCCACAGCAGAGTCTCAGGCGGCATCCCGGTCCCTGTGCCATCCTTACCAACATGCCCACAGCAGAGTCTCAGGCGGCATCCCGGTCCCTGTGCCATCCTTACCAACATGCCCGCAGCAGAGTCTCAGGCGGCATCCCGGTCCCTGTGCCATCCTTACCAACATGCCCGCAGCAGAGTCTCAGGCGGCATCCCGGTCCCTGTGCCATCCTTACCAACATGCCCACAGCAGAGTCTCAGGCGGCATCCCGGTCCCTGTGCCATCCTTACCAACATGCCCACAGCAGAGTCTCAGGCAGCATCCTAGTGTCTGTGCCATCCTTACCAACATGCCCACAGCAGAGTCTCAGGTGGCATCCTGGACCCTGTGCCATCCTTACCAACATGCCCACAGCAGAGTCTCAGGCGGCATCCCGGTCCCTGTGCCATCCTTACCAACATGCCCACAGCAGAGTCTCAGGCGGCATCCCGGTCCCTGTACCATCCTTACCAACATGCCCACAGCAGAGTCTCAGGCGGCATCCCGGTCCCTGTGCCATCCTTACCAACATGCCCACAGCAGAGTCTCAGGCGGCATCCTGGTCCCTGTGCCATCCTTACCAACATGCCCACAGCAGAGTCTCAGGCGGCATCCTAGTGTCTGTGCCATCCTTACCAACATGCCCACAGCAGAGTCTCAGGCAGCATCCTGGTCCCTGTGCCATCCTTACCAACATGCCCACAGCAGAGTCTCAGGCGGCATCCTGGTCCCTGTGCCATCCTTACCAACATGCCCACAGCAGAGTCTCAGGAGGCATCCCGGTCCCTGTGCCATCCTTACCAACATGCCCACAGCAGAGTCTCAGGCGGCATCCTGGTCCCTGTGCCATCCTTACCAACATGCCCGCAGCAGAGTCTCAGGCGGCATCCTGGTCCCTGTGCCATCCTTACCAACATGCCCACAGCAGTCTCAGGCAGCATCCTGGTCCCTGTGCCATCCTTACCAACATGCCCGCAGCAGAGTCTCAGGCGGCATCCTGGTCCCTGTGCCATCCTTACCAACATGCCCACAGCAGAGTCTCAGGCGGCATCCTGGTCCCTGTGCCATCCTTACCAACATGCCCGCAGCAGAGTCTCAGGCGGCATCCTGGTCCCTGTGCCATCCTTACCAACATGCCCACAGCAGTCTCAGGCAGCATCCTGGTCCCTGTGCCATCCTTACCAACATGCCCGCAGCAGAGTCTCAGGCAGCATCCTATCACAAACACATGAACAGTTCTGCAGAGGAAAATCTAAGCTCTCATACTAAGTAGGATAAATGAAGATGATAAATAATCATTTTAGGCAACATCTATTATATATTTGCTGTAAACTGTTACTTATCATAGGTCCTAAGACATATTTGGAAAAAGAAACACACATATAAACACAATATTATTCCATGCAAAAGGAGCTAATAAGAAGTTCAGTAAAGTGGGTGGCTCACACATTTCACAGTAAGTTCAGTGGGGTCCCTGAATGATACCATTAGTCAAAAATAATATGATCTTTACTGAGGATAGCTGTCAATTTAAATGGAAAATTAAAAGAAGAGAACTTGATTCAGTCATAAATTCTTACACAAAAAACCCAGTAAGGCACTGAGGTTCTGATTTTAGTATATGTGCTGCCGGAGCGAGCACACCGAGGTTCCTACACCGTCATCAATGCCACCGACCAGCCAGAGTCAGGGCCCTGCACACCGTCATCAATGCCACCGACCAGCCCGAGTCAGGGCCCTGCACACCGTCATCAATGCCACCGACCAGCCAGAGTCAGGGCCCTGCCCACCGTCATCAATGCCACCGACCAGCCAGAGTCAGAGCCCTGCACACCGTCATCAATGCCACCGACCAGCCAGAGTCAGGGCCCTGCACACCGTCATCAATGCCACCGACCAGCCAGAGTCAGGGCCCTGCACACCGTCATCAATGCCACCGACCAGCCAGAGTCAGGGCAGCCCCACAGGGAACCCGGGCTCTGCAGGAGCAGTTAGCCCCTGCAGGTACTGCTTCCCCTTGTGTCTGGTTGCTGCAACCCGACAGGGAGCCCCGACCACCGTCAGCCTGGACTCACAGTACCCCATTCCCTCTCCTGGACTCACAGTACCCCATTCCCTCTCCTGCCCTGCCCAGGGTCTTCCCCCTGCTGCTGAGAGGGAAACCCAGTCTTTAGAGACTGAGCGGAAGAATCTGGGGAAAGCCCAGCAGCTACGAGAACCAACAGGACTTCCAATGTCCTTCGTCAAATGGCCCAAATGTCTTTACTCCCCTTGGTTTGTTTCCATTAAATTCAGTCAATCAGATGTTTTTTCTTCACAAGTGACTTCTTCAGAACAGGCAAACACATCTTGAATGATTTTAATGAGTTTAACATAACTGTTTTTCTACTGATATAAGGCTAGCCACATCGGAGTTCAACTTTCACTGCAATAAGCATGTATTAAACACCTGTTTATGTGCCAGGCCTACTAAGTGGACCAAATAAACACAGATAGCTTCGTGGCAGCACAGGTTGGCTTTTGCCACCAAATCAGCTTCCCCAGTCTGGAGGGGAGGGGAGAGATAAAGGGGGGAGGGCATCAGAGAAAAAAAGCCCTTGAACAAGCAATGACAGAAATGATAAATGTCATGGGAAACAAACTAGGGATGTTGTGCCAGCTCACGGCAAGGCAATTTAACTAGTCTGGGCTGAGAAAGGGTAACCCAAGTGGAGACTTGGGAGACAGGTTCCTGTTAACCAGGTTAAGATGGGATGAGGGTGCCCCAGGCTCCAGCCCAGAGCCGCTGTGGGGTGGGCAGTCTGGCCAAAGAGGACCCTGTGGACTCTCAACCTCCTGCCAAGTGAGGGCATCGGCGGGCTTTAGGCCTCCGCTGACCTGGATTTTAGCCCCTCTGGCTGCAGAGAGAGAATGAAGAGGAAGTGGGGGACCAACTAGGAATCCGCTGCAAGAATGCAAGTAGGGGAAGAGGGAGGTTCAAAGCAACTGGTGTCGGTGAAAGTGGGGAGACGTGGAGAGGCTCAAACATTAGGAATTGAGGAGACAACATCCACAAGACAATAGTGGATTATTTGTAGGAAGGAGGTGAAGAAGAGGAAGCCTCCGGGGTTTTTGCTTTGAACCATGGATGGGTTATAGAGTCCTGTACTGAGGAACAAGGTTAGGGGTTAGGATGATGAGTCCAATCCCAGGTATGGTGCTTCAGGGACATCTGAGGGGTGACAGCTATCCAGAGGCACCTGAGTGTAGGGGAGAGATGCCAATCTGGAGCCACCAGCATCAGGCCAGTGATCACCACGCATGAAGAGTAAAAATGCAGACAGATGCTTTGCTATAAGATGCAGAAGTCTGACAATTAGATGAGACAAGGCGGTGGGCCTGGCAGGCAAAGGAGACCGCGAAGGACAGGAGACAAAGGAGTCCGCGAAGGACAGGAGACAAAGGAGTCCGCGAAGGACGGCAGACAAAGGAGTCCGCGAAGGACAGGAGACAAAGGAGTCCGCGAAGGACAGGAGACAAAGGAGTCCGCGAAGGACAGGAGACAAAGGAGTCCGCGAAGGACGGCAGACAAAGGAGTCCGCGAAGGACAGGAGACAAAGGAGTCCGCGAAGGACAGTAGACAGAGGAGTCCGCGGAGGAAGGGAGACAGAGGAGTCCGTGAAGGACGGCAGACAAAGGAGTCCGCGAAGGACAGCAAAGGAGACCACGAAGGACGGCAGACAAAGGAGTCCGCGAAGGACAGGAGACAGAGGAGTCCGCGAAGGACGCCGGAGGTCAGGGGTAACACGGCCAGTGTGACATCACAGACTTAAGGTCAATGAAGATGTAGACTAAAAATGTTCAGGGACTCGGGGACCTGAAGTCCTCCCTGGCTACTTTCGGGAGAGCATTTTCAGGGGAGGAGTGTGAGTGTGGAGTTCACTTTTACAGGCTGCTTCCGTCTTCATCCCCACGAAGCCACATGCCCCTGACACCCCATGCCTCCAGTTATCTTTGTAACCCCCGTGTTTCTAGCTTCAAATTCACGTACTTCTTGTCCTTAGAAAAAGTCCCTTTCCTTTGACTGTCTGCCCAGCCACTGAAAAGTGAATGTGAGATGAGGAAATGAACCCCAAACTATAGGTGACTTTTTAAAATTTTTTTAAAATTTTTTAATTTATTCATTTTAGAAAGGAGAGGGAGAGACAGAGAGAGAGAGAGAGAGAGAGAGAGAGAGGAGACAGAGAGAAGGGAGGAGGAGCTGGAAGCATCAACTCCCATATGTGCCTTGACCAGGCAAGCCCAGGGTTTCGAACTGCCAACCTCAGCATTTCCAGGTCGACGCTTTATCCACTGCGCCACCACAGGTCAGGCACTATAGGTGACTTTTTCAGGAACCTGGGCTATCTATATACGGAAGAAGAGATTGAGGGTGACTGCTGAAGAAGAACCTGGTGATGAGAGGTGATTTTGTTTTGTTTCTAGGTAAGAGAGTTCACTTCAAAGCTAATAGGAATAAGCCACTAAAGCAGGGACAGTTAGAGACAAAGGCGAGGGGATAATGATCAGCGGAAGGTTCTTGAAGTGGGCAGAGAGGCAGGGCTCCACAGGGAGCGGAGGGTTGACTTTATCCTGGAGGAATGACACTTCTTCCCCAGGGACAGCAGACTGTGAAGAGCTGGGGCCCGAGGTCTGAAGACTTACAGCACTATTGGTGCGAGGGTGAGGGAGCACGTCCCTTGTGGCTTCCAGCTTCCTGGTGGGGCAGAAGGCAGTCAACTGTGAGAGCTAACCAGGGAGCAGAGGTGAGGTCCGAGGGAAGCAAGCAGAGCAGGTGGAAAGGGCAGTTGTGGAGAACAAAAGCAGAGCTGGCCAGTGGTGCACTCAGCTGAGTGCGGAGGCGTCACCCACCCACACTGGCCCCGGTCTTACTGGGAAACACCTTCTTGTGCAGCACTGGTGCGATGAGTGGCCAGCAGTTGGCCAGATCCATGCAGAGCTGGTCTGTGACAGGCAGGTACATCAGAAAGATGACAAGACAGACTTTAGGCAGGACAGTGACTGATGGGATGGGTCACATAATCTAGGCTGCATAGAGAGGCAAATGCAAACAGCAAAGCAGCCAGTGGCTGGGTAGACAGTCAAAGGAGAAGGAACTTTTCCTAAGTATAGGAAATGGGTGAATTGAAAGCATATTACAAAGATGGCTGGAGGTGTGGGCTGTCAGGGGCATACGGCTTGGTGGGGATGAAGACAGAAGCAACCTGTAAGCGACCCAGGAAAAGGGAAAGACACACAAAGTGTGCCATGGACATCAACTGAACTGTAATAAACCCACTTCTCTGTGATTATGTATAGCATGATGAATGATCCAGAAAAATGATATTATTCATAGAAGATTAGGTTCATCTAAATTTAAAATAATAATTTTGAGTGCATAAAGGCATCAATCTGATTTTTTTTTAAATTAAATCTTAATACCAACCTATATTTCTCTGAATTAGCATGCACTCCTTCTCCTTTGTGGAAAACTGGCTTCTGCTCGAAATGCCAAAGTCAAAGCAGTATGTATTCTTCCCCATGTCAAACAAAGTGCAGTTGAACACTGTCCTCCTCTGTCCCAAGGTCAGGCTGTTTTCAGCCAGCTGAGTGGTCCTTTCCCCGGGACGTCTGGGGGCCTCCCTGAAGACAGCAATAACTCCTTGGACAAAGACGCACGGTGGGGGCAGCACCACCACCTCCACCCCAGACTCACACATGAGTTCCGGCACCATCATCAGTTTGTATCCAAATTTCTGGGCCAGGTCAATGGGTCCTATGGAGGTGATGACCGAGTCCCGCCCAAGCAACTTCAGCACCACGGTGACATAGGCTTCTGGTCCCACTGGTGCACAGCCAAACTCAACCCACTGACCTTGAGAGAGTTCTGTCCTCTTGCTGGTTCTTATCTCCAGTGGGTGTCCCTGACTTGTTCTTGCCTCAGGAAGGCTGTTGGTGAAGATGACATCCACCAAGATGTCAGGCTTGTCCCCAGGGAAGAGGCACAGAGGTTGACTGGTGAAAAGGCCCACCTGGAAGGTGCCTTCTGCTGCGTTGGATGTCCTATTCAGATCAACATGAAAGACGGGCCACTCCACCTTCAGAAAGGCACTTTTCTTCCCCCAGGGAACTGGACTGCTACTATCTGTCACCTCCTGAGTCATCGTGAACCAGTAGTCGCCAGCCTCCTTGAAGTAGAAGCATTCAAACTCGAGTGTCCCCTGGGATTGGTTGGTCAGGAGGTATTTGGTGGTCACAGTCTGATTGGTGTTAGCCTCCAGCAGCAGCACCGACACATTCCTCAGGGTCCCATTAGCACCATCAAAATACTGGAAATCCACAGATACTGTAGTGTTGCTGAGTGCTACATGTTCTGGCTCTCCCAAGAGGAGATATTCAGCTTCTCCAAGAACTGAAATGAAATGGTCAGAATGGGTTTCCCAAAAGTATATTTGAGCAGCACTATTGGAGACGTCAAAGAAAAAAAATCATTATAGACACAAGAGAGAAGTTTGAACTGAGTTAAGGATAATATAAAATGATGCTGAGTGCTGATTCTGGGAGCTGGGCACTGTACTGTTTCCATTTTAAAGTGGTCCTTCTCTTTTATCTTCATCTTTTATGGTTAGGTTTAAATTACGTAGTAATAAATATGGCCTTAGCCAGTGACACAGTGGATAGAGTGTTGGCCTGGCATATGAATGTCCCAGGTTTGCATCCTGGTCAGGGCACACAGGAGAAGCAATCATCTGCTTCTCCCCTGTCCCTTTCCCCTTTCTCTCCCTCTCCCACAGCCAGTTGCTTAATTGGTTCTAGCATGGCCCCAAGCACTGAGGATAGCTCTGTTGGAGCACATAAGTCTCAGGCACTAAAAATAGGTCAGTACTTGAGCATCAGCACCTGATGGGGTTGCTGGGTGGATCCCTACTGGGGTGCATGCAGGAGCTTGCCTCACTGTCTCCCCTTCTCTTACCTAAAAAATAATAATAGTAAAAATAGTGATAAGTACTCTGAATATATCTGACCCTGGTCAATTAGCTCAGTTAATTAGAGTATTGTCCTGCAACACCAAGGTTGCGGGTTCAATCCCTGGTCGGAGCATTTATGGGAAGTGACGAATAAACACACAACTAAGTAGAACAGCAAAATCAATGCCTCTCTATCTCTCTCTCAATCAATAAAATTTTTTAAAATAATTACAAAAATACTTTGAATATATTTGCAATGAAAATCTGTAAAGCAAGAGTAACAATTTACAATTCAAGATTTTAATCATATTCTAGTGTTTAGGTATTTGAAGGAAATGAATTTACAGTGAAGTAAGAGAAACCCTGGTTCAAATGATATGATGTAAACTGTTCTAGATAACTTAAAATTTAAGACCCTAAATATACATCAAATTTATTATTTTCTGATATTCAAGACAAGTATTTGGCTGGGCATTTTCACCATAAAGGAAACCAGTGCCCTTCGTTTATACGAGGCAGAAATTGTTGGACAAAGAAGAAATGTTGACATTGTTTTCCACGGGTCCTCCAAGGTATAGCATGAAACTTGTGCAACAGCTGAGCTTGTCTTTGGCAATTTTAATGAACAGCAACTGCTATTGACCCAGATAAAATAGATGACTCCTAGCCCACAAGTATCACTCTGTTAGGATCAATCACATCTTTTTAAAAAGAGACCTATCAGAGAAGCAGACGGGAAGGACATAAAAAACACAGACACAGAATCTTTGTTTCTATTTTGAATCCTATCCAAATACATATCAAAGGAGACAGAATTTGGCAATGCAACAGTCAGCTGGCCCATGGCTAGGGTAAGAAACAATTCTAGATTTCAGGGACTGCAGTGCCCTTTTGGTTTAAAAACCATGTGTAAGTATAAATTCATTTGTCTTACTGTATATACCTCATACACACATAGTATCTACATACCATATATGTGTCCAAAAGGCCTCAGTGTGTTGTCTGGGCCCTTACATATATTCAATCAATGATGATTAAAATCAGCACATGACTATATTGGCATGTAGAAATTTGGGGGTTTTCTTTTAATTAACTCTGCACTTCCGTTTCTTATTTGAGGTTAAATAAAAGATATAAAACTTGAATAGTACTGAATGCTTGAACACCACTTACTTGAAAACTCTAGAAAGATACAGCTCTTTTTTTTTTTTTAATTTATTTAGTCAAAACACAAGTGGAGGGATACTTCCTTTCGGATGGAGACAATTCAAGGTGAAGGTTGAAAATGGTGGCTGATTCTGGTGCAGCTTGTGTGCTGGTTCAGAGCTGACCTGGTACCTTTTGGTGAATAGGTGGCTAAAGAGCCTCCAGTGCTCAATAGATTAAGATTAAGAGGCGTTCACCACTTAGTTAACTAATAAAAGCCTGTTGTCAATAACAGGGATTGTCAATGAGTCAGATCAGATTCTGATTTGATGGGCAGCTGGCCAATCAATGAAAGAGACACACATGCCCAGTTGGAAATGGAGAAAAAAAATTCAATGGGTTCTAGCATAGTTTACTAACTTACTACTATACTCTACAACTCTTGTATTTACAGACAAGAATACCATGTCATTTAGAAAAGTACCATTTGATTGTGCACCATACTGACTGCTACAGTATAGTTTTCTCTATTCTTTAATGTCTTCTCTCAATAGAAACATGTTCCTTAAAAAAATAACAACTAATTGGTAATGGTATATTTTGACCAACACCAAATGGAGAAGGGGAAATAAAAACCAGATCTATGACGATACCACCTCTTTCATCAGTAGCCTACGCACTCAAATTTTATGCTTCATGCTAAATTTTATGCTCATTCAATTTTTATTTTTATATTCCAATATGATATTCTGTGCTCAACAATGACAAACATTCTTGTAGACTTTATTTATATGAAAGATTCTGATTTCTTTGTTTACCTCTGTGAAACCAAGGACACTTTTATAATTGTTTTCTGTGAGGTTGTTACATGCAGAGCAATTTGTTGTTAAGTAAGGATAAATGACTTTAAAAGAACGGGGTCCCAGATTGGTTTTCTGTGAACCGAGTATCTTCTTGTTTAAACAAACTTCTTTAAAAAGAAAGGAGCAAGGAAGGAGAGTCACTGGACAAAATGACCAGTACACGCTCTAGTCCATCTAGCTGGCCGTGCCACCGATATTCGCACGCCAGGGTTCTCTCTCTCTTGAATCATAATTTCTCCATCAAATGAAAACAGTTTCTATTCTCGTATTATCAACTCCTTAGATGTTTATGAAACATTTAGAAATCATCAAAACTAGTATTATATTATTGAATCTATTGGTTTAGTAGTTGTGTGTCTGAGAAATGAACTCAATATTTAGTTGAAACAAACTGAATGATGAAAATTAACACTAACACCTAACTGTAAGCTTAACCATTCAAGGTATTTCAAACACTTGATTTTATTTTACCATCACAACAACTCTGTGAAGTCTACTGCTGAGGCTGAAAGGGATTTAAAATTTTATTGACAAGGATTGTCATAAAATCCTTGGATTGTCCAAGGATTGTCATAACTGACAAGGATTGAAATTCAAATTGGTTCCCAAGATATTCTAGCAACAAAACTCTCCTGTCAATTGAAATCTTATGTCAAACCTCAATATATAAAGCATCGCTTCATGTGTGTGTAACAGGCTTGTCTCCAATTTGTTCAATTGAAAGTGAGTTGTTCTTTATCTTTTTAAAGACTTAAAAATATATTTATAGTGAAATTTGAATCAATAATGAAGAAACTTAAGAGAAGCCAGGGTTACAAGGATCATAGTTTAAAAGGTACTGCACTATAATCTCTGCCCTGGCTCCTTCACGTGGGGTCATCAATATCAATGCGTTTATAAACTTCACAGTTATGGTTCTTCCCTGAGTCCTATAGCATTAAGTCCACTCACGATACTCACCACAGTCACAGAGCACCACCAGCAGTAGATTTGAAAAGTCTTTCAACATTCGTTTCATTCTGATCAGCAAAATCCCAGGTCTTTGGTCTCCTCATGTCCTTTCTCACATCTAAACTGTGAACTTTTTCTTTCAAAAACACCTGAAATTAGAACCTCAGAAAAGTGATGTGATTCTTAAGAGTAATCATGAAATGACAAAATCCATTTTGAGAGGTCAAACTTCCTAGGTGATATTCAACACAGAAAGGACACGAATTTTAATTTTCACTGGGGAAATGATCTGTTATTACAGACTTCCCTTTTGTTCTACCGTTAAGAACACACAGTATGCCCAAGACCAAGATTATCTTTGCAAAACATCTTTGTAGCACATCCTGAAGTGGAGAATTTGTTATTTGCTTAACATCATCACAGCTAATAGCCAGTCTTGATAATACGTCTTCATATACTTATCTGCCTGGCATTTTACCCTGATTTACTAAATTCTAGTAAATTTACTAAATTGTTGTCAAACTTTTATTTTGCATTGTGCTGTGAAGACAGTCTGCCTTGCTTCCACAAATGGATGTACTATCTTCCTGCACAGGCAGTGTGTTCTCTGAATTGCTTAATTTCTTAATGCTTAGGAAATAAACCAAAACTATCAAACCTCTTAAAAAGACACCTAGAGTACTGCAATTAACTGTGAACTCCACATGGCCCTGACTTCCCTCGCATGGGGCACTCTAGAGAGAAAACAAAGAAATAACAATTATCATCATTTGTCAGTCTTCTAATACTTGTTGCTGCTGGTGTGCATCAGGAGATGATGACCTCATACAGCATTCTTTCCAGACCACCTAGGAGGGCAGGAGAGACTGAGTTGGTCTGTGCTTCAGAATGATTTGTGGGAGGAGGCACTCACTTTGAAATAAACAACTGTTAGACTAATAAGATTCAGGGCATTTAAGTGCCCGGTTTCCTTCAAACTAGAGTCTAGTAAGCAGTGGACTACTAAACATAACCAAATATACATCCTTGTAGTGTATACACCCCAAATATCCAATTAATAATTTTAATAAATACATTTTATTCCAAATATGAAAATGCTATGTCTATTCAAAGAAGACAAAAATAATGGAATTAAAAGGACTGATTGGAATAATAAAAAATTCAATGGAAAGAAAACTGATATGCCACTCTGAGCGTTCTTTTGGTAGGAGTCATTAAACAAAGGAAATACTGTACTTCCTGAAAGGGAACAGAGATTTATTATGCAGATGATTAGGACTCCCTTCCCCAACAAAATAGAAAATTCAACTTTGCTGGAATTAGCTACAGATTTGACCTAAATCCTTTTTTTTGAACATGGACTAGGAAACTTGGCCAAAGACAGTAGGTGAACATCATGTATCTTGCCAGCAAGCATGGGGCTTCGGGAAATGACGCTTCCTTTAGGTCAGCAATACTCAGTCACCCAGGCAAGGAGACACACGCCATCCCTAGCTCCCCAAGTAGAACTGGCTTTTCCCAAATTGTTTGCTTCCCCATGATAACTATATTTTAAAGAAGTACCTAATTACAAGTGATTTTGTGATTATGATAGATTTTTTCCTCAAGAAAATGACCAGTTAAAACCTAGTGTAATAATCTATATTTAGAACTGCATAGAAATGAAATGATAAAATAAATCAGCCTACCTGAAATCATAATATGGATGTTTTAAATATTCTCAAGCTTTTGAAAATAAATGCTGATTTTTACTAGTTCAACCACTAATTTGAAGACTTTAACAGAGCTTCCCAAAACAGAATGAATTGCTGGGTAGAAAGCACTACATTAAAAAAAAAGAGCATTTTTTTTGTTTTGTTTTGTTTTTTGTAATCTTGCTTGCTTAATTTATCCCTACGTGTTACTCCTAATACAATTCCTGCTACTTAAGTGTTTGACTTGAGAATCGTTTCTGAGAAAATAAGAACTCAGGTATATTTTATATACATTTAAAAATATTTCTATATAGTGTTTACAGACAAATTCTAACTGTATCAACTACAGGGTAGGCAGAGGTTGTAAATATTCTCAGTGGTTCAGATCCATGATTTTGGTGCAACTAGCTAAGATAAATCCCTACAGTGTCTTGATAGCTGCAGAAAAACACAATGCATTACACTGAAGGCCATGGAACCAATGCCTTACTAAAGAATAAAAGTGAAAAGAAAAAGAAGCAAAGTGATTTTGTCCCTTCTGACAAACCTGCACCATGTTGGTACACAGCTAATAATATTTATTAGGAGGCAATCTCCAGTTCCAAAGCAGCTGGTGTAAACTGTATTTACACAGGGTGGAACAAAAGTAGGTTTAGAGTTGTGAGTATGTGAAACAGAGTTTATTCTTGTATTATTTTCCGTACAATCAACTGTAAACCTACTTTTGCCCCCACTCTGTGTATGCAGTCCGGTGGATTCTGCCCTGGTCCCACTGGATGGCTGTAGCTTCCCTGGGAAACTGGGCACTCCCGACATCCACTCAGCTTTCCAAAGGCCTGCAGTCAAGGTCATGTTCTGAACTCTGGTCCTACCAGAGTCATCAAAATGCTTATAGCTCATAGCTCATACTCTTTATATCCCATAAAATAATTCTTTGGGTGGGGAGAGGGAGCAAACTTGTTCTGAAACGCTTAGTATACTAAAATGCTATCTTCAAGGGTCCCAACTATTCGGACTTACCAGCCACACCTGCAAGCAGGGACAGAGGTTCAGGTTAAATTCGGGACTTGGAGATACCGGGATGCACACATTTAGAGCGTGCCTCCTGCGGGTGGAGGAGGCTGAGCACCAGGTAGTGAGGGAAGGCGACTGAATGCGTCGAGGAACTGGCACGTCTCCCTGTGCTTTCAGGCTGCGGAGAGGGTGGGGCGACAAGGTCAGGGAAGCCCCCGCGGCACAGGAGCGCCGCCGGGTCGCGTAAGGCTCTTCTTACCTATCGGGACTGGCGGCAGCAGCGGCCCGAGCCGGGCGAGCGCGGTGCTGAGAAGAGCGACCGGCGAGAACGCGGCGCCCGCGAGCCAGCGCGCCTGGCAACCCACGTCTGGGACTGCGCGCCTGGCCGGCTGCGCTCGCCACCGCGGCCCCACCCGACCCACCCCTGCGGCGCGGGGCGGTGGCACTGGGGGTGGGGGTGGGGGGGGCTGCGCTCGCCGGCGAGGCCCGCCCCCGTGCCCGGGGAAGAGCATCCTTTGCATCCTTTCCTGCCCGCGCCCTCTGGCCCGCCGTCCAGCTCGGGACAGGAAAGGCGCAGGAAACGCGCGCAGCCCCGCCACTCCCCGCAGGCGGGACCAGGTTTTAGGGGCGAGCCAGCAGTCTCCAGTCAATCACTTCTTTCCCTGTCATTTTCTTTGAATCTGGGGGAACACAAAGTAAGCCAATGAAGTGACATAACTGGTGGGTTGTAAACGTGGTTTCCCAGAATACTTGGTTTCCCAAATGTCATGGAAGAGTTAGTTTCAAAAGAAAATAGTTCTGGTAAAGTGTATGTTCCTTTTTCTTTCTAAGGAGCAGGGACTGGTTATTTAATTAATTTTAAAGTAACATTTTAAAAACTCTAATCTGCAGGTTAAATTCATTTTAAAAGAATATGAGAGATTAGAGTTCCCCTTGCTTGACAGTTGATTTTAGTACACCACAATGTGCAACACTGTTTATCATTTGCTTTGCTTTTACATACAATATATCATTTAGCAAACAAAACAAATATGGTCATAGAAACCACAGCACATAGTGGGCTCGAGGGGACAGGGGGTTGGAAAGAGGCAACAGAGAACTTTTTGGGATGACAGATAAATTCTATTGGTTGGAGTTTGTTACACAGATTATGCATTTGTCAAAACTTATTCAATTTCAGATCTGTGCATTTCACTGTAAATTTTACCTCCATTTTTAAAACTCCTAAAACATTTTTGCAGATACTTGAATCTATCATTTAGTCTTTTAAAAGGTAGCAGTTATTCAAGTGTCAGAGGTTGTCCGAAGTACCAAATTTGCTAAGTAATTGTCTTGTCAAATACGTAATTCTAGCAGTACTAATTAAATCTATCCAACATTTCACAAAAGGTTTTAAGACCATAATTCAATTTCACTGCCAGTAGAATTACCCAGTCCAGTATCCATTCATCAACTCGAGCTGGACTTCCTTTTCAACTACACTTTCAATTTTGGAAGCAAAAGCTCAATGGAAAGACTGGGCTTTGGAGTTGGATTGAAGCTGAGATCAATTCCAGCCCTGTCTCTGTAACCTTGGGCAAATGACTGAATCCCTCCTTCCCTCCACTGTAAAAGGCATATAATATTAGTTCTGTTCAAGTTTATTGGTGACTGAGTGAAACACATAGAAAGTACCTTGCTCTGTGTTAATCTTTTAGATGCACACACTCCCTTAGAGACCCACTCTTGAGGGGTGGAATGACCTAAAGCCAGAGATACAAATGGCTGAATCACTATGCTTGGTCATTTTTGACTTGGAAGTCTTGCCAAACTATATTACTATCTTTATTGGACAGTTACAATAGTTTAAGCTTGTCTAGAAGAAGGCAACATAGACTTGAAGGGGAAAACGAGCTCTTGAATAAAGCTGTGGTGGTTTCTGATGGTGGATGCAGTCTCCCCTCCCATGGTCATGTCTGTCTCCCAAAGTGTCAAAGCAGCTGTGGAAGCTCTTCATCCAAGGCTTGAGCTTTGCGAGAACCAGCGAGTCTGAGGAGCCGTGCTGAGCCATGGGGAACGTGCACAGACTGTGTGGTGATGAGAGTCCAAACACCAAGCACTTCAGAGGCTGAGTTTGTCACACAGTGGACGCAGCCATGAGTGCAAGGCCACACACAGCGGATGGAAGAGATATGGAACCAGAGGGCTGTCTCAAGAGAAGATTTTCAAAGATGTGGTACCCCCTTAACTGTGAAGATTTTTGTCTGTGGTATTAAAGAAGACACTGAAGAACTCCACCTAAGAGATTATTTTGAACAGTATGGGAAAGTGATTAAAATAACTGACCAAAGCAGCGGCAAAAAGAGAGGTTTTGCTTTTGTCACTTTTGATGACTATGACTCTGCAGACAAGATCGTCATTCAGACACACCATACTGTGAATGGCCACAACAGTGAAGGAAAGCCTTTTCTAGTAGAAAGAGACGGCTAGTGCTTCACCCCGCCAAAGAGGTCGAAGTGGTTCTGGAAACTTCAGAGGTGGTCAGAGGCAGTTTTGGTGATAATGACTTTAGTCATGGAGGAAGCTTCAGTGGTCAAATGGCTTTGGTGGCCGCCACAGTAGTGGCTTTGGTGGCGATGGGGTGGCTATTGTGGATTTGGTAATGATAGAAGCAGTTTTGGAGGTGGCAGAAGCTACAATGATTTTGGCAGTTACAACAATCAATCTTCACATTTTGACCCACGTAAGGAGGAAACTTTGGAGGCAGAAGCTCTGGCCTTATGGTGCCGGAGGACAATACTTTGCCAAACTATGAAACCAAGGTGGCGTGGTGGTTCTAGCAGCAGCAGGAGTTAAGACAGTGGCAGGTTTTAATTACTGCCAGGAAACTAAGCTTAGTGGGAGAGGTAAGCCACGGAGGGAGAAGTGACAGGGAAGCTATAGGTCACAACAGATTGTGACTCAGCCAAGCACAGTGGTGACAGGGCCTAGCTGCTACAGATACAAGTTGTAGACAATACTCATGTGAATGGTAAAAAAAAACTTAAGGACTGTATTTGTGACTAATTGTATAACAGGTTATTTTAGTTTCTGTTCTGTGGAAAGTATAAAGCATTCCAACAGAGGATTTTAATGTAGATTTTTTTTGCACCCATTCTGTTGAATGCTAAATATAATAGTCTGATCATAACACTGAATAAATGCCTTTTTTTAAACAAGAGTAACGAGAACAGTGGTATGGTCTTGTCAGTATTGAACTAAAACCTTCAATTCTTTCTGAGTCAGCAACTGTTTTAGTGATCTTGTGGAAAACTTATTCAGTCTCAGTAACATCCATTTATACAAATAGGTCTTGTACTGCCCTAGATAATACTGAGAGAAAAGCTTGAACTGATTCATGATTATCAGGACACGAGAAAGAACACGAATAACTCAACTTTCAGTGTAATAAGTTCTTACACATGTGTTGACCTGACTTTTCTGGAGAGCTCCCACATCATGGATATGGCCTATGTTATAAAATTTGAATGAGACTGAGTGTATCTCAGATAGGCTAGGCCCTGACAAGTCTGGTTAAGCTGTCTCTTGGGAAGTGGGTAAAGGATACAGATTTCAGTTTTCAAGTCAACTCATAGCACATTATAATCTAAAATCACTCAATTTACTTAATACTTTAACTAGGACACTATCATGTACAATCACTGAATCAGGCCAGTGGGAATTCAAAAGAAGTTGTATATGACAGTCCTTGAACTTAAAGAAACTCAATTTCTCTATTTTATTATGCCATTAAGACAAAAATTCTAGAGTACAAAATATAGTCAAATACATTGGGCCAACAAGAAATCTACTGGAGTTTAGAAATAGAGTTGTACACAGGGAACAAATTGTTCTAGAGCAAGTGGGATGGTGGGGATGGGGTTGGGGCAGTGAGTGGGAAGAAGTAACAAAGGGGGTTTGGACAGACAAGGGAAGTGTGCCCCAGAAATAGGAAGGGGCACACCTCCTGCCGCTCCCTTCAGCCAGTACCTTCATCCTCGAGAGCCTTAAATGCCAAGCTCATCTCCTCCCCAGGCTCCCAGGTTCCTCCATCAGGACTAAGGCTCCTTCCTCTGTTTTCCACAGCACGGTACCTGTGCCCCTTCCACGGCATGCCCTTCATTCCACTCTCAATTATGGTTGCTCACAAGCCCACTTCTCCAAGTAGGCTATCCTCTTAAGGTGGAAGCTGTATCTTACTCACTACTGTATCCCCACCCCCAGCCACCAGTGGCCCACAGAGTTTCTTATATTACATTGGTATGTAATAAAAAATGTTTTTTAATTGAACTGAATGAGATAAAGTAGGATAAAGTGAAGCAAAATTATAATAGGTAAATACATCAGAGTTCATTCATTTAATAAATATTTATTGAGTGCTTACTGTATGCCAGGCTCTGTTCTAGGCTCTGAGGATATAGCCATGAACAAACCAGATATAAATCTCTGCTTTTGTGGAGCTTATACTCTTGATCTATGATAAGGGATGGAATTAGCAATAAATTTACATAAATACAACCATACCTATCAGCAAAAAAAAGAGACATTTAAATAGTTAACTATTGGTTCTATAAAAGTCTACTATTCATATGTAGTTTTTATTATATATTGTACTCACTATATTCATAAAATAGCCATGTATCACCACAGGGATTCTAGTGTAAAATTGTATGTAGAACTTTATTGGCAATTTAAGAGATTTTCAAGGATCATTTTGAGCCTGTTCAATTTCATACTTAAGCACAGTCTTTAAAAATCTAACTACCTTGTAAGTTGTGATTCTACTACACCAAAACAAAAATTCTGAGACTGTTGGACAAAGGAGAACCATTCTAAGTAGTTGAGCATGAGAATAATGACATGATGAATCCACATCTGGTCATACTGACCGGGAACACGATATAGGACATTCACATAAACACACATGGTCAATCAACAGTAGACTTCACATCAAGAATTAAAAAAATAAAAGTCGCCCTGGCCGGTTGGCTCAGTGGTAGAGCATCGGCCTGGCGTGCAGAAGTCCCGGGTTCGATTCCCGGTCAGGGCACACAGGAGAAGCGCCCATCTGCTTCTCCACCCCTCCCCCTCTCCTTCCCCTCTCTCTCTCTCTTCCCTCCCGCAGCCAAGGCTCCATTGGAGCAAAGATGGCCCTGGCGCTGGGGATGGCTCTATGGCCTCTGCCTCAGGCGCTAGAGTGGCTCTGGTCACAACAGAGCAACGCCCCTGATGGGCAGAGCATCGCTCCCTGGTGGGCAGAGCGTCGCCCCCTGGTGGGCTTGCTGGGTGGATCCCGGTCGGGCGCATGCAGGAGTCTGTCTGACTGTCTCCCCGTTTCCAGCTTCAGAAAAAAATAAAATAAAATAAATAAATAAAAGTCTCTGTGCCATTTGCTTTTCTTTTAAAACAATTAAAATAGTAAGAGCAGAAAATGATAAATATTTATAATCAACTCTTGATTATAAATCTAAAAGAACAAATTGTAACATACTGGCTTATTCTGACTAAAGGTTTATCATTTTCATATATTTTTCCAAAAGTATTTAAAAAGACCAAGTTGAAAAAAATCACTTTTTAATTTTGCAATAATTTCACTCTATATGCATTAATACTAATCATTTAATCCTGAAAACAATCTTCACTTGTACAATGTAAGAAAGTTTGACAGTATTTGACTAGAAATATTCCATTACCATAAAGCTACAGATTATTGCTCATAAGAGCGAAGTTAGGAAAACAAAAATAATTATTCCAATGATGAGCACCAAGACAGAACTTTTTTGCATTTAGGGCCTGACTGGTTATATTTAAACATAACCTCTACCAACAGAGGACAAAATAACACCAAATTATTTGGGAAAAAAAGGATAAAAATATACATACTGAGGTCTGGAAAGAGTAAAGAATGCCCACTTTAAAAATAAAACAATGAAAGCGATCATGTTTGTTTTTTAATTAACTCTTTTGCAAAATATATTCATATGTCACTTTACTGCCTCTTTAGTTCACTTTATAGAACTCAGATTGCTCCACTTTTGTATGTTGCCACAATAACGTAAATAAATGTGAATTACGGGGGTTTGCTGTAATGAAGCTGCACCATTAGAGCTGGATCCCAGAGCTCAAGCAATCTTAGCTGTGCAGCCCAGCGACAGGAGTGACATACAAACAAGCTTACACATGGCCTGAAAGACATGGGCAGCCAGAATTTTACCCAAAACAAACCTGAGGCTGAGCGATGAAGGAATTAGGGGATCTGTCCTCACCACCCAGAATCAGTGAAAGTTTGGAAAATGAAGACCAAAGTAGGAGGCCTCAGCCACAATGCCAAGACACCGCAGGATGCGCAGCAGAGATAGCCATTTTTCAGGGAGGGGTCGGAGACGGTCTGACTGCACTTGCAGAGGCTCCCTGGGTCTGCAGCTAAGGATCCCTGTAGCTTTCCCAAAGGCACCTCTGCAGTTGCACTCCCATCACTCAGGGAGAACATCGTGGGGCCCAGAGTGTGAACCTGGGGATCGCCTCCTCCTGGTTTCAATGGTTCCCTCAACACAGGTACTTTGTCTTCTGGAGGTTTGGCCAAAAACCATCACCATCTTCTACTTCTGCCTCAGTCGCAGAGAGAGGGTCTCCTCTGTGCCTGTGGGGTCCCTGAGTTTGAGGTGATTCCACTAGTGTAGGCTGTGTGGCAGGAACATATGAAGTTAAGGAGTCCACTCTAACACTCAAGCAATCTAAATTCAGTATTAGCCAGTTTTTGTTATTGTGGTAATACTTTTAAGCAGTAAAGTTTTTCCACACAACTTACAATGTGTGGGGTAAAGAAAAAATACTGCTAGAATATGATAGCAAGATTTTTTTTTTAAGTTCAATGTTGATGTTCCTTGAGGGAAGGAAAAGAAGACATATTTCTTTTCCACTTCTGTGTTCCTGTTCTTGGTTTTGCAGTCGGAGCACAGAGGTTCCTAAACTAGTTATAGGTTCTCCCAGACTGTCCACCCACACACAATCCTAGAGAATTCCTGAGCCATCTCCTTCCCAAATTTGTAATCGTATCTCTGGGCATGTCTATGCAGCTCTTTAATTCAGTTTCAAAACCTCAGAATTTTTTAAACAAAATGACATACTTACATGCTTTAAATGCCAGGCATGAACTCATCATTAAAAAAAATAAAGTAACTAGTCAGATAATATGTATGTAGGACAAATAAAATTCTCTCCTTTGTGAAGGTGCTTTATTTGGTGTGTTGAAGACATACTTATGACAACTTCTGAAGAAAGCCCATAGAGGAGCCTCCTATGGCATTCCGAGGGTCGATAGTTTGTTCTGATGCTGTCAGGTTCTTAAACTATACTTCGTGTAGGCTTTGCTTCACAAAAAAAACCCAAAATGGGCACATTAGACAGAGAAAAAAATTTCACTGACTTATAATTCAGTGAATTTCAGTCACACCAAAATAATGACCTAACCTGTCCAAACATGCAACTTCTCTTTCTTCCCCAGTAAAATAAATTCCTTTCTTTAACAAATGTTAGAGTTAGATGATCAAGTTAAAAGCCATCATATTTCAAGTTAAATATAGGGGTTTCATACAACTGTAGCATGATTTCTAATTCACAATGGCATTCATTTTTCCGTATTTTTTCCTATATTTATCCTAAACCAACTTCCTAGACCATATTATTTAGGGAGAAATTAAAAGGGTTTATAGTATATTGCCAAGTTCCAGTGAATTCTCAGTTTATCAGGGTTTACTCTTAGTTCAATATCATACAACCTCTACATGGTGCAAGTATATGGATAAGAAGTATTTCAAATAAAAAAACCCTTAGTTCTGTGTCATAAATAAATTTGGGTAAAATCGCAAGCCTTCCACTGAGTCGTCTCGGCAAAGGTGGCCCATCTTCTCTGCAAGAAGCAACCTAGGAATCAAGGGGAAACCATAATCATTTGTCCATTCACAAAGAAGTTGTAATGAAGAGCAAGGACCTTACTTACCTTTCTTTAGCCAGGAGGACAGACATTCCCACAAGCTTGGCAAACTCTTCTGATGTTAGGGATCCCTTTTCTGAAACCTAACGACAACACACAGCAGAAAAAAATGTCATAATTTAGACCACTTAGGTCAGGCATGGCCAATAGTTTTTGCCCCAGGGCCAGATTAGAAAAAAATTTTTTTCATGGGCCAGACAAAATATTAAAATTAAAAAATGTTAAATACAAAAATGATTTGTTTAAGTAAACAAAATTTTATTATGTAACTTGCTTATGAATAAATGGAAGTAATTTAGTACAAAAAATTAACAAAAAAACTAATGTGACCTGTTGAGGCGCTTTACATCGCCTATTATTTTTTTAATATCTGGCTCTATACTTGTAGTAGCTGTTCTTAACACAGCCTCCAAATGTAAATCATTCAATCTTGATCTTGTACTTTTATTTAGATTCATTAAAGAAAAAATTTGTTCACAAATATAAGTTGAGCTGAAGATTACTAAATATTCCTTGACAAGTTTTTGTAAATTTCCATATTTCCCATTATTCAATTGCTTATAAAAATTGAACAAACGAGTACAAAAGTTGTAAATCTTTACACTGGAATTTTTTTTAAAAAATAAAGAAGTATCGCAAATCCATTCAACCAATTATTAGAAGTAATCCCTAGATTAGTCACATGCGGAATTCTTTTCCGTGTATCACTATCTTCTTAAATATCTCCATTTCCAATAATCAAAGACGCTTCTGCTTCTGAGTAGCTGAGATTTTAACTTTCATTGTACAATGGTTAGATATCGTAGTTTATGTATAACAATTTAAAAGTACCACTTATTTCACTTCCACAGTGTGTCGTTCAGAGAATATTAAAAATTTAATCGCGGGCCACATAAACTCATTACGCAAGCCGGATCCAGCCCACGGTCTGTATGTTGGCCATGCCTGACCTAGGGACTAACACAGAGAAAATGCCTACCAGTTATACTCAGGAAGTAATTTACTGAATCTTCTACTATAATCCAAAGAATATTCACTACAGAACTAAGTCTTCTTCACTAATGTTTAATTCTACAGAAGCTGAAGGACCCAGACCAAATAGAGGCTAAAATATCATTAACTCTCTATAATTTAACAAAGGCACTCTACTGAAGTCTAAAAAAAACTGTGATATTCTGAAAAGGAACATGTGACAAATTCTAACTGAATTAATATTACATGATCCAGTGAAGGTTTAGTTTACAATATTGTATGTGATTAAAATATCTATAGTCAGGGGTTTTTTTTTATCTAGTTTAAAATAAAAAGTATAAAAATGTGAGTTATTTATATTGTACAGGCTCACCATAGAGGCTATAAAGGCAGTAATATTTCAAGTAGCCTAATGAGCAATTTGACCATAAAATCCAGCTTTTCATATTTTTTGAAACAATTATTTCATAAAACTTGTGATACTGTGTAATGCTACTTATGTAGGTATGACTGAAAGTAAAAGTTCTATCATAGGTAACTTCTGATTCACAAAGCTAAAAACCTGTTCTCAAAACTGAGCTGCACACAAAAAGAGAGCACCCTCATTAATTCTAATTCTCCTTTCCTATGTTCTGAGTGTAAATTTCAAAAAGCTTTCAAAAGATAACTTTGATTAATATTTATTCATTGTTAATAATAAACCATTTTTTTTTTTTTTTTTTACTTTCTCTCTCTTTTTTTTTTTTTTGTATTTTTCCGAAGCTGGAAATGGGGAGGCAGTCAGACAGACTCCCGCATGTGCCCGACCGGGATCCACCCAGCACGCCCACTAGGGGGCGACGCTCTGCCCATCCGGGGCGTCGCTCTGCTGGGACCAGAGCCATTCTAGCGCCTGAGGCAGAGGCCATGGAGCCATCCCCAGCGCCCAGGCCATCTTTGCTCCAATGGAGCCTTGGCTGCGGGAGGGGAAGAGAGAGACAGAGAGGAAGGAGAGGGGGAGGGGTAGAGGAGCAGATGGGCACTTCTCCTGTGTGCCCTGGCTGGGAATCGAACCCGGGACTTCTGCACTCCAGGCTGATGCTCTACCACTGAGCCAACCGGCCAGGGCCAATAATAGACCATTTTTAACATCACTTTTTAGTAAAGTTACCGTAAGTTCAAAAGGAAACCCTATTTCTCAAGTCGCCTGGCCTCTAGGCCCTCACAGCCCTTATGACTGGAGGAAACCAGGTTCACGCACCGTCTCCAAGGCTGAGGCCACCATTTCCTCTTCCCTGTGGGACTGGAGTTCGATCACCATGACGCCACTGTCAAAGATGCGAAGCCTGAAAGCAGACAGGAGAACAAAGCTGTGTATACCTAGGATCTTCAACCACTACAGAGGCACAAATACTTTTTACTTTCTTTTATGCCCAGGTATAAGGGCAATATTAACACAAAACAACATTTAAAGCTTAACATCCAAAAGCAACGATAACATAATGATAAAACTTATGAATAAACTAAATTGTGAACTATAATCCACATACTAAAAAAATTACATATGTCTGGCTACATAGTTTTCAACTTACTTTACTTTTCAATTAAGAGTTGATATTCAATACTATTTTACACTAGTTTCAAGTGCAAAACATAGTGGTTAGACAATTATATAATTTAGGAAGTTATCATCCTGACAGGCCTAGTACCCACCTAGCACCATACAAACTTATGACAATATTATTCACTATACTCCCTGTGCTGTACATCCTTAATTGGCTAATCTTTTTTAACCTGAGGATAAGGAAAATGTAACACCGCTGAACATACATACATCTAACTGTGCAGACACGAACACAGAACACCTAAGGGAAGAGGGGCTAGCTACGCGGACCTCGGGGAGGAGCCCACATTCTCGTCTCACGGCCCCCAAATGGAAAGAGCCGATCGCCGCTCCCTCCCAGACCGCCGCTCCCTCCCAGACCCCAGACCCCCGCTCCCTCCCAGACCGCCGCTCCCTCCCAGACCCCCGCTCCCTCCCAGACCCCCGCTCCCTCCCAGACCGCGGCTCCCTCCCAGACCCCCGCTCCCTCCCAGACCCCCGCTCCCTCCCAGACCGCCGCTCCCTCCCAGACCCCCGCTCCCTCCCAGACCCCCGCTCCCTCCCAGACCGCCGCTCCCTCCCAGACCCCCGCTCCCTCCCAGACCCCCGCTCCCTCCCAGACCGCGGCTCCCTCCCAGACCCCCGCTCCCTCCCAGACCGCCGCTCCCTCCCAGACCCCAGACCCCCGCTCCCTCCCAGACCGCGGCTCCCTCTCAGACCCCCGCTCCCTCCCAGACCGCCGCTCCCTCCCAGACCCCAGACCCCCGCTCCCTCCCAGACCGCCGCTCCCTCCCAGACCGCCGCTCCCTCCCAGACCCCCGCTCCCTCCCAGACCGCCGCTCCCTCCCAGACCCCAGACCCCCGCTCCCTCCCAGACCGCGGCTCCCTCCCAGACCCCAGACCCCCGCTCCCTCCCAGACCGCGGCTCCCTCCCAGACCGCCGCTCCCTCTCAGACCCCCGCTCCCTCCCAGACCCCAGACCCCCGCTCCCTCCCAGACCGCGGCTCCCTCCCAGACCGCCGCTCCCTCCCAGACCCCCGCTCCCTCCCAGACCCCAGACCCCCGCTCCCTCCCAGACCGCGGCTCCCTCCCAGACCGCCGCTCCCTCTCAGACCCCCGCTCCCTCCCAGACCCCCGCTCCCTCCCAGACCCCCGCTCCCTCCCAGACCGCGGCTCCCTCTCAGACCCCCGCTCCCTCCCAGACCGCCGCTCCCTCCCAGACCCCAGACCCCCGCTCCCTCCCAGACCGCGGCTCCCTCCCAGACCGCCGCTCCCTCTCAGACCCCCGCTCCCTCCCAGACCGCCGCTCCCTCCCAGACCGCCGCTCCCTCCCAGACCGCCGCTCCCTCCCAGACCCCCGCTCCCTCCCAGACCGCCGCTCCCTCCCAGACCCCCGCTCCCTCCCAGACCGCCGCTCCCTCCCAGACCCCCGCTCCCTCCCAGACCGCCGCTCCCTCCCAGACCGCCGCTCCCTCCCTCCCTCCCAGACCGCCGCTCCCTCCCAGACCATGCACAGGAGAGAAGCCGGGTGACAGAGATGCATGTGAGTCCATATCATTTCCAGAGGGGCAGGATGTTGGCTCCCCCCATAGGAGGGCAGGCCTGGTGGGGCTTCACTGTCTCGTTGGGGCAGAATAGTGGCTCTAGTTGGCAAACGTCCCGCAGAGGTTCTTTACCTGAGAGGTAATCTCAGAGCTTCCAGCATCTTGCATGCATTCACTAAGTCTTCCGGTGAGAGCAACTAATAGGGGAAAAAATCCAGTTTACACTGCAAATTAATAGTGATACTATATAATCATAATGATCCCTAAAACAGAGAAGGAAATTTAAAAATTATCACTTATCAAAGATTTTAGTGGCTTAATTGCTACAAGGCAAAAACGTTAACAAAAACTTCTATTCATTTAAGCAGTGTTAGCCAATAGAAACAGAACATAAGATATATATGTATAAATTTCCTAGTAGCCATATTAAAAATGAAAACAAACAAGTAAAATTGATTTTAATACATATATACCTAATAGATCAAAAACTCAGTGTATAGGGTGGGGCAAAAGTTAGGTTTACAGCTGTTCATATGGAAAATAATACAATTAATAAATAATACAAGAATAAACTGTTTTGTGTACTCAGAACTGTAAACCTAATTTTTCTCCACCCTGTATAATAGATATAAAAAGTTATTAATGAGATATTTAACATTTCTATATTCTATACTAAGTCTTCTAAATCTGGAATGCAATTTACACTAACAACATATATCAATTTGGATTCACTACATTTCAAGTTCACAGTCATCAGATGTAGCTACAAGCTAGGGGCTCTATCCTGGGCTGTCGAGCCTAAAAGAATAAGCCCAGTATGGTGGATAACAGGCACAGCTTTGAGTCACACAGAATGGCTCTGGAGCGAGCCCAGCATGGGTCCCAATCCCTGTCACAGCGGGATCTCCTAGTGCACCGTGTAAAATGTAAAAGTAGCCGCCACACCAAGTTACTGGGAGGATAAAGGAGGGAGCACTGCAGAGTGCCTGGTGGGTAGGAAGTACTCACTGATGGCCATTTTGATTATTCAACCAAAAACACGAGCACAGGCTAAACTCGTGGGTCTGGGCAAGCGCTGGAAACATGAGGCTAATGTTGACAACACAAACTGTGTCTGACTGTGAGGGCACAGAGAGCACAGAGACAGAACCCTGAAGGCCAAGGACCCTGGGTGAGAGGGGTCAGAGAGCTCATTCATAGCCAGTAAAGCAGGACAGCTCTCTCTCTGTATTATTTCCAGGAGCTTCGTATCAAACCCGACGAAGTCACACAGCCAACTCTCCCAGAGAAAGGGCATCAGGTACAGCCTCATTCATCACAATTCAAACAGAGGCTATTCCAGCTGAAAGGTAGCAGCCAATCCAAACCCTACTTTAAAGGCAGGAAACTGAGTCTGCAAGCGTAAGTCAGCCACTCACGTTCACTCAGCAAAACCAGGAACAAAATCCACCTCCTAGAGTAGTGCTCTTCTCACTCTCATAACTTTCTCAAAACAGTTATGAGAGTCATGACACTTCCTCAAATCGCATTCACTGCAGGGAAATTTACATTATAATAGGAAAGTCTATATTTAGTTTTAAAAAAAAGAATGAAAATCTAAATACTCTATGCTTACTTCCATTCCTCGAGCTCGGTTTACTAAACAGTACACCTCCGTGAGTGACATTATACCCCCTCGTTCCTGTTAAAATATGAAAAATTTGAAAAGCATTATGTTATAATTAGCACCAGTTAGCATTTCTTAGAAATCATAATCAAAGAGAAATCATATATTATAAAATTTCTTGAGAAGCTTTCTAAAACACTACTTACACACAGAAGAACTTACTCGATACCATGGGACATTTCAAATTCAATATTTGGAATTTAATGTCATTAATACTCTTTTAACATTTACTTAAATGAAAAGAAGGGCTCTCCACCATGTTTCAATAATGTTTTAAGTTGTTCCAGCTACTAAACAAGAAACTATAGAAGAACTGACTAAGAAGTTCACAATTCTGCTACTCCTGCTAATGAAGTAACAACCATGATTATCAATGGTTGCTAACATCACAAAAAAAAGACTTTAAGTACCTCCCAATAAAAAGGTACAATACCACTGTGAAATACTGTCAGAAAAAAAATGAACTTCTAGATATAACTACCAGTTTACAGGGAACCATGTTAGCATAGAGTCAGCAAAATCCAGACTCTAAGACACTTTATCAGATAAACTACTAGTTTCTTCAATAAATTGGGGGTTGGAGAGAGGGAAGAGATGGGAGAAGAAAAAACCCATGGAATTAAAAAAAAAAAAGAACCTTGAGAAACAAATCAACCAATTGCAGTATATCCCTATTTGAACAAGTTAAGAGAAAATGTGAACAATAACTACATAATTAATAATATTAAAAAATTACTTTTAAGTTTTTAGGTGTGAAGTAGGATTATAATTACAATTAAAGGTGCATTTATTATTATAATTGCATGCAGAAATATTTATAGATAGTGATGCGATGTCTGGGAGTGCTTTGCAGTCTGAGAGGAGGATGGCTACAGAGGATGCTGGATGATGAGCACACAGGAATTCACTATACTCTATTTTCCATGTTTGAAATATTTGTCAATACAGTACTTTAATAAAGTTTTGATTGCCTGAAAAATGTTAGACTAGAAGATAAATCTTATGAAATTAATAGTATATAGAGAGAGACTACTTATATGCAAATATATCTAAATACAGAGATCACGTTTACTTTCAAAAATAAGAGATAAGAAAAACTTCATATCAAATAGGTTTATAAAGAAAGCTATAAATATACAAAATAAAAATTGAAAACAATTTAGAAGATTACTGACAAAGAATCCTTTAACAAGTACGCTGAACTAATTTAATATTCCTGAAAGGAAAAAAATAACATGTCGGTTGAATAGTAACCACATCATGAAAGGAGTTAGCACAGGGGTCGAGAACCTTTTTGGCTGAGAGAACCATGAACACCACATATTTTAAAATATAATTCCATGAGAGCCATACAATGACCTGTGTACGTTACACATTATCCAATAAAAATTTGGTGTTGTCCCAGAGGACAGCTGTGATTGGCTCCAGCCACCTGCAACCATGAACATGAGAGATAGGAAATGAATGGATTGTAATGCATGAGAATGTTTTATATTTCTAACGTTATTATTTTTTTTATTAAAGATTTGTCTGCAAGCCAGATGCAGCCCAAAAGAGCCACATCTGGCTCACGAGCCATAGGTTCCCCACCCGAGTTAGGCTTTTGTTAAGATTTCTGATGACATGGAAATAATTTAACACATTTAAAAAGACCACTTAGGTTTTGTTTTACCTCTAATGGTGTCTGCAGTATTCCAGCCAGCTGTTTAGCCAGCTGCATGTGGTACTGTGTGCCTGAGCCATAGGTTTCCCTGGTAACTGGGTTAGCTATTCCCATGCTCAGCAAATAGGACTTAAACCGGATGGTCTATAATAAGAGGAGAAAATGCATAAAAAGACAATTCAGAATTAGTCTCTCCACCCCAACATTCGAAATCCTCCCATCATAAATTAAATTCTATTCAATTATTTCTAGTAGTTCCCCACAAAAATCTAATTGTTCTTCTATCTTGCTATCTTATATTCCCATTACCTCACAAGTTTGGTGTGAAAGGTGATTTAAATAGGAACTATGCTGTAGCTAATGCCAACCAAATGATACAACTGAAAACTTAGAAAGATGGCTGTGACCAGACTGTAGACAAATCTAATGAAACAGACATCAAATTTATGATATATAAAACAGACACTCCCCACATATTTCAATATCTCTGTTTTATACATTCCAAGAAAAACTACTGAAATATCCTATACTCCTACTGGAATGAACAGTTTTTATGCTGTTTCTTTAGCATTTTCATATATCCTCAAGTCCAGAAAGAGATAAAACACTACATTAAAAAAGCAAACCAGTAAATCACCGAAACCTCACTGCATTATTTGTATAGCTTTTTTTTTTTTTAAGATTTTATTTATTCATTTCAGAGAAAGGAGAGAAAGAAAGGGGGAGGAACAGGAAACATCAACTCCCATATGTGCCTTGACCAGGCAAGCTAAGGGTTTCGAACCGGGATCTCAGCATTCCAGGTCGATGCTTTATCCATCGTGCTACCACAGGTCAGGCTATTTATATAGTTTCTAATGCCTTAAAAAACAACTGTTTACCTCATCTTCTGTGATGTCACCCTGCTTGTCTTTAATCTTATTAGCAATTGATTTTGATAACTCCACCATTTCTTTAGCCTGTCAAGAAAACAGTGAGAGACTGAAAAGAAACAGTTTCCAAGTGTCCACTAACAAAATATATTTTCAAAACTCTATCATAATTGGCATGAATTTAATAGGTATAAATGACATATACCTTGATCATTAGTTTGCTGAGGTCTTCAAAAGCCTGAAATGAGAAGTGAAAAATGAGTTTTGTTGGCATCTGTCTGAAGAATTAAAATGGTTTAAAGCAATGAATCACTCCATTTTCTTCCCTATGGTTAAAACATATGAAATTTTCTTTCAAATGCCAATTTATTTATATCAATATTTATACGAGTAATCAATCTATCTTATTCTAAGAAGTCAGTTTAGCTAAGAAACCATAAATTTTCTAAAACAAACTGCAAAAAACAACTCTTCAAATTTTCAAAGAGAAAAGAGTTACTATTGATTAAACAAACAAAGGGTGACATATGCAATAGTTCAGAAAATATTATTTTCTGTTCTTTAATACAAGTAAGAAAATTTGTCACTGGCTTTTCCCAAGCCCATTTCCTGCTAGGAGGCATTGTAAAGCTTTCTTAGTTGAAAATATCACTGTGCACCTGCAGGAATACTTTGGGCACAACAGTTTTGGCTTTGAAAGCAGGTGTGATTTAACTGAAACCATAAATCTCAGCCTCTGAATTCTGAACAGATTATACATGTAGCTTTGGATATAGTGAATATTACAAAAAAAAAAAAACATTTAAATACCAAAAAAGCATATCTAAATAAAACCCATTGATTGTTTAATTTACTATAATAAATATCCACTTGAAAGGTCTCTTCAAATTTAATCAGACATATTTATAATAAATTTGTTTCAAATTACCAAAAATATACTTCCAGTGCAGAATACCTTCTAACTGATGTGCACAAATGTTATTTTTCAAAACCAATTAAGCAATTTACCATGAATTGAAAATCTTCCTGTCCACCTAGAATAGTGATCAATACGTTCTGATTAGCTCATGCCTATCTTAATTACATGCAGGAACGTATCCACCACCTGTAAAAGGACTTTGCTAAAATAAGTGTTGTGTGGGATTCTTATGGCTGACTCACTAAAGCTAATGCTGAAAACAAAGGGGAATGTGCACACACCTAACAGGAATTTCCTTTGATAAACAAAAGCCTAAACACTGGATTCTTATCAGCACCAGCCAGCAGCTGCAGGAAACCTTCTGTGGGAAACTCTGGGCACCAGCTCTGAAACGCAGTCAATTCTAACATCTACACGGAGGGCCAAGCACACACTACCCTAGCGTTCAGAAATGAAACACGCTAACACTTTACACACTGAGAGTTTTATTTTGAATATAAAAAGAAGCTTAAGGAAAACTAGGAAGATAACACTTACTATATTATAGTTCCATTTAAAAAATGCTAAAATAGTGAATTCACCCAGAATACATGGATTAGCCCTTATCCCTATGGTTCATAACAAATTAATATAAATATTTTTTATTTATAGAAGAATTTTCTTTTTCTTTTTTTTTCTTTTAGTGGGAGGAGAGGAGCCAGAAAGATAGACTCCCACCTGTGCCCCATCAGGATCCACCAGGCAAGCCCACTAGGGGGGCGATGCTCTGCCCATCTGGGGCCCTTGCTCCGTTGCAACTGGAGCCATTTTTTAGTGCCTGAGGTGGAGGCGATTGAGCCATCCTCAGTGCCCGGGGCCAACTTGCTGGAGCCAATTGAGCCACGGCTGCAGGAGGGAGGGAGGGAAAGAGGGAGCGAGGGAGAGAGAGAGAAGAGGGAAGGGTGGAGAAATAGATGATCACTTCTCCTGTGTGCCTGACCAGGAATTGAACCGGAACATCCACACGCCAGGCTGATGCTATACCACTGAGCCAACCAGCCAGGACCAAGAATTTTCTATAAAGTATTTAGAATAATTATAAAATACAAACAAAAGCTTCCTCACTTCTATTTCTATTATTCTAAAATTTGAAATTAGCCAACTATCCAAAAAATGGGTGGAGAAACTACCTACAATAAAATTAAAGCAATACAGGCAAAAATGCATAATAGATGCACACATTCATTCTGTTATTTCATTTGCCAGTTTATAGAACCTTCTATCCTTCAGCCATGCCCATAGTCAAATTCTCACTCCAATTTTGAAAAAAGTGGTATGTACCTTAAAACCAGGGGGTACCTTCTTAAGCCAATTTGTAGCATTATTTCTTACTTTCAGTCATTTGGTTATTAGCTTCAGTAACTATTAATGTAATCTTGAATTTTCTGTTTCAATGTTCTCGATTCTATACCTTTGCATATTCCATTCCCTCTCCCTAGATCCTCTTATCCCTATTGGTCATCTGCTAGCAGCTGTTCAACTTCCAAGCCTTGACTTCCATTACTTTTGCCAAGAAGCCTTCCCTGACTCCAGAAGAAGAAGGCATGTGACCTGTTCCTGTTGCAGCCACTACTTCCCCTAACACGGCATTTCTCAGGTTGTGGAGAAAGCCAGGTGCCTGCTTGCTTGGCACATCACCGAATCTAAAGTATCTGATGCAGGGCTCAAAGGAGAGAGCAGGGACTCTGCTGAATAAAGCCAGACTCGAATATTGTTCCCACAAATGCTTTCCGAATAATCTACTAGAGAATAAGCTTCAGAGAACCCAAATGAACAGAGCAGCAATTTTCAACCAGTATGCCGCAAGGATTTTTTTTTTTTTTTACAGAGGCAGAGATAGACAGGGACAGACAGGAACGGAGAGAGATGAGAAGCATCAATCATCAGTTTCTCGTTGCGCGTTGCGACTTCTTAGTTGTCCATTGATTGCTTTCTCATATGTGCCTTGACCGCGGGCCTTCAGCAGACCGAGTAACCCCCTGCTGGAGCCAGCGACCTTGGGTCCAAGCTGGTGAGCTCTTTGCTCAAGCCAGATGAGCCCGCGCTCAAGCTGGCGACCTCGGGGTCTCGAACCTGGGTCCTTCCGCATCCCAGTCCGACACTCTATCCACTGCGCCACCACCTGGTCAGGCTGCCGCAAGGATTTTTAAAACATGCAATACCTATTTGGTCAGGGGCACTGACCTCTTTTCCCTTAGATTGTCAAATAAAAAAATGACAACAGCCAGCACAACAATAGCCATCCAGTGTGAATGAATCAAAATTATATCTATTTTTTTGTCAGATTGGCAAAAAAATGTATTTTTTGGTATGCCATGCAATTTTAGTAATTAGTTTATATGTGCCATGATATGAATGAAAAAAGTTGAAACTCGCTGGAACAGAGGGAGATCAACATAAGGAGTGATAGTATTACATAAGTGGTTACTTATAAAACTGAGGCTGAGAGACAGAGGGGAAACAGTGTATGTGGCGGCTGCATGCTCAGTGTAGATACAGCACACCTGTTTTTAAAACATGGGAAAAATACATACACAAAAATTCTTTATAACTGTTTTAATAAGTACTTGCTAGTGGAGTCCTGGATTTGAATAGGAAATATTAGTATGGCTTCATGATGTACTTTCATTAAGAAAAAAAATCCTAGCTCTTTCCACTGAAAAGGCCTAGAAATAAAGATCCGTCCAATAGAGATGTACATTCTCAAATGGTAGACTGTAGGTTTGAAATGCCATTTCCCACTGAAGATAAGCAGAGCTTCTCAGGTACGGTTGGTCCTGGAACTTCTGTTACTCTGAATTGTAAGTAAGCTATCAAAGCCACCAGGTCACATCAAAGGCACTCACAAGCCAACCTGAGGAGGCCTCCACTGGCCAAAGATGGGACAATCTGAGCTTTAAATAGAATAATAATTGCAATGAATTGATATCTGTCAAATATGGTAAAATTTATGAATTCATAATAATGTTTTTAAAAAACGTAGTTAGCCACCTTTGGAGGATAAGAACCAATTTATTTCCTGATGATAAAGGAAAAGGCACTTATCCTACCTTCCCTATATGAACTGTATCACCAAGTAGCCAAAAAAGTAGATGGAGGGAAGCATCTCTCTAAAAAGTATTCCAACTAATAAATGAAAAACAGGCCTGACCTGTGGTGGCGCAGTGGATAAAGCGTCGACCTGGAAATGCTGAGGTCGCCGGTTCAAAACCCTGGGTTTGCCTGGTCAAGGCACATATGGGAGTTGATGCTTCCAGCTCCTCCCCCCTGTCTCTCTCTCCTCTCTCTCTCTCTCTGTCTCTCTCCTCTCTAAAATGAATAAATAAAATAAAAATTTAAAAAATAAATAAATAAATAAATGAAAAACAAATCATAGACTACCATTGTTTGCAACCACCAATGAACCAACAGATTTATACACTGAACATTAACAGCTGCTGACATCATAAAAATAAACTTGACGTACATCCTGGTGAGAGAACACAGACCTCTAATCTTACCAAAGTGATCAAACATGAATCTGGTTAAGCCTCTGTAATCTGGTTAAGCCTCTGTATCTAGCTGCAAATTTTCAGGAAATACATAGGGCCAAGGAACATGTACAACTTTATAAATAAGCTATCAGCAAAACCTCGACCACTAACAATATGACAAATGCCCTTGGCTTCTCAGCAATGGTCTCTGTTTTCAATCAGTGGACTTACAATAGGTATGATATGGTTAATTTTGCATGTCAGCTTGACTGGTCATGGGGTGCACAGGTATTTGGTCAAACATTATTCTGAGTGTGCCAGTGAGGGTGTTACCACGTGAGGTTAGCACTTGAATCAGCAGGCTCAGTAAAGCAGATTGCCCTCCTCAGTGTGGGTGGGCACTATTCAGTCCATTGAGCATGTGAAGGAATAACAAGGGAGGAAGCAAGAACTCGCTCTTTCACTGCCTGACTGCTGGGCTGAGACATCAGTCTTCTGCTTTGAGCTGAGGCTTACCACCATCAGCCTTGCTGGTTCTCAGGCCTCTGAGCTCAGATTAGGATTTAGGTCACCAGCTTCCCCAGGTCACCAGTTTGCAGGTGGTAAGACTGTGGGACTTCTCAGTGCCCACAATCACAAGAACTAATTCCTTATAATAAAACTCACTATTTCCATATAGAAATATAGTATATAGGTAATGTCGAAACAGATATATATCTTTTGAATAGAAATAGATATATATCTATATGTATAGAGAGATATGTCTATATGTCTTCTATTGGTCCTAGAGAACTTTGACTAATACAGGTATTTAGTAACTATTTGCAGTTCAGACTTTATTTGATTCACATCTTTGAAATTCTATTAACAGCACTAATCAATGGAATTTTTCTTACAAACTATTATAAAAATTAAAAAATTACTTCATAGAATCATTTTATTAAAATCAAACACCATTTTTATATTAACATGGGAAAACCAATGATCTACTTAGATATATTAACGAACTGCAGAATCTAATGCATAACTGGTTTTCTTAATACAGATCTTTTCCCTTCTCTTGAATTTCCTCATATATGATGAAGTTTCAGAAACATTATAATGTACATGATCAGGGTTGTTCTCCTAGTTCTCTCTCACCTGTCCCTGTGTCTGGTCCCTGAGTCACCATCAGCATTAAATTGTGTAGTGTCTGCCCAGGATTAAGGGCCACAGAATAGCATTTTTCTGTCAACTAAGTTGACCAAATGTACAAAATAATTATGTAGAGGACCTTGAATTCATTAGGAGTACCCACCAACAAATTTCATCTAGTTTTTAAAATTTATATACAATAATCCATGATATTTTCTCTAACATCACCGAAAACAAATTTATATGCTTCATTTATTCCTTTTCGGGAGAATGTTTTCAAAACACATTTTGGCTAAATTTTGCCAACCTGAAGTAGACCTGTTAAATGGAATAGGATATTGTGTAGCTTCAGGAAACTAAATACATTCCAATATACATAATGGAATTAGTCACAGTTGTATTTAAAAGAATAAACACAAATGGCTGAAAAAGACAGAGGACTGGAACTTGTGTAAGAGTTACCTCAGAAATGTTTTTGTCAGTTTCTTTTCTTTTTTCTTCCAGTTTCCTTTCAATACCTACAATTCCTACAGCCCTTATTCTTCCTGGCTGAAAAACAAAAGTAGAAAATAAAACTTAAAAAATAGGAAGGACACAATCTCTTGTAACCCACCACCTTTTGTTTACAATGGCGGGAAAGGATCCACAAAGAACAAAGAAAAACAGCATACAATTCATCCAGTTTCCTTTGAAACGTTTGTCAGTTTCTTGCCATTCATGATAGTCAAATCATTATAAAGGAGCACTGAGCATACAATAAATGGCATAATTTACTCTTTAGATAAAAATTAAATTTCCTATCCATTTTTGTTCTTTGGCAACCTATAATGTATCTATCAGATATGTAATAGGGTCTCAAATTGCAAAAAAATTGTAGTTAAAATTTTGGTACTTGGCCCTGGCCGGTTGGCTCAGTGGTAGAGCGTCGGCCTGGCGTGTAGAAGTCCTGGGTTCGATTCCCGGCCAGGGCACATAGGAGAAGCGCCCATTTGCTTCTCCACCCCTCCCCTTCTCCTTCCTCTCTGTCTCTCTCTTCCCCTCCCGCAGCCGAGGCTCCATTGGAACAAAGATGGCCCGGGCGCTGGGGATGGCTCCTTGGCCTCTGCCCCAGGCGCTAGAGTGGCTCTGGTCACGGCAGAGCGAAGCCCCGGAGGGGCAGAGCATCGCCCCCTGGTGGGCGTGCCGGGTGGATCCCGGTCGGGCGCATGCGGGAGTCTGTCTGTCTCTCCCCGTTTCCAGCATCAGAAAAATACAAAAAAAATAAATAAATAAAAATAAAATAACATTTTGGTACTTGATAGTAATTATACAAACTACTTTTACACATTTGAGCGTCTGTCCATAGTTGGTGGGTAATTTAAACTGGCCTAGCAAATGTCACCCAGTGGGCTTACAGATGCCACATGGATTATGAACAACAGAATGAAGTGAGTAGAATCTACCATCCCAAGAATTACTCTGGTAAATAGTCATTTATTTTTACAAAGTGTCTACTATGTGCAGAGCACTAAATTAGGTTCTGTGAAAATAATTTTTTAATCAAATATCCATTTTTTTTATTTCTGGAAAGTTCTATAATCACAGAAATTTTCTTCCTTAATGAAGATGCAAGTATAGAGCTGAAAACACTGGATTAAGAAACAGTTTGAAAACTACCTGGGGTCCTCTATTTGTTTGGAACGACTGGGAAACGGGCATATCCTCCCATCTTCTCTGTGTCATTTCCTCTGATAAACGTCTGTAAAACTGTTACACATGGAAACACACTTTAAGTGAGTCAGTCAGATTGTGGCAGCGTCCTTGTCCTAGTAGAAACCATTACTTAACATTTTGTTAGTTGAAAGGTCTACTCAGTCATTTGCAACAAGCCTAGAATTCTCAGAGACATCAAAGAAAATCAAAGGAAGTTCTTTTCTTGGATCAGCTTCAGAAAGAACAAAGAAAAAGAAAAAGAAGGAATTGGCCTTCTATATAAAGTGAGCTATTCTCAACAGAGATGAGTGACAAGGAAATAAATAGACTTACTTAAACAATCCTGTCTATGTGCATTGTTTTCGACCTATAGTGAGACAGACACAGTGCCAAGAGAAATAGACAACCATTATCCGTAAAGGAAGCAGAGAATAATTTGTCTAGTCAGAATGTGTAGTCAGAAATTGGGGCCAAACATGCCTCCAGTCACACACACACACACACAAAATCAACTATATTTTCCACCTACAGTAAGATTGACTTCAGTTAGAGACACATTTGCTTAGTGCCCACTGTATGACAAGTACTGGGTGAGGAACGGTAGAAAAAAATAACATAAATAACTCATGACAACAATGGGGAGATAAACACATACTTATAAATGTCTAAGAATATCTATACAGCAACTTATCAATCAGAACATACAAACTAATATACTACGGAAAAAGCATTTAAGCGATTAAATTTGTATGGAGTGAATAATGATAGGCTGCCTGACTTAAGGCCTCGTGCACTTTTAGATATGGAGGTAGTTCAACATGTCACTGCACTATACTCTGCCCCTTTAACTGGACTAGATACACCACTGAAAATTGTATGGTCGCCAATGGCAGGACTTAGCCTCCCTCCCCTCTTTCCTTCTGAGCACATGCTCCTGCTCCCCATTCCCACTGTTACCCAACTGCATATTCTCTACTGATAAGACTTAAGATATCAAAAATGTTATTGGAAACACGTGAACCCTGTTATGTTGCCTTTATCATATTAACAACGTGGAAACAACATTGCTTTCCATCATATTAACAAGCACACATTTCTGGTCCACTTTATTCGTACCGAGACTTACCTCGATCTGGCCATGTTCTTTGAAGGAGAGTTTGATGTAGGAGTTCTTACTGCTCTGGAATGGACCGAGCTCTTTGTTAGGAGGGGCTGGGTGAAGATGAACCACTATTTTGGCACTAAAGAAAGACCAAATGTAATGTGTTAAATTGCCTTTTAAAAATCACAAATTCTATTTTTATAACTTTTAATATATTTCAGATCACTTTTAAAATTCATGTAGAAACAAAATATATCCTGAAAGGAATCCTTTTAAAGTTTGTATTAACTCAGTATTAATAAACCTTTCAAAAATATCTCTGTTTACAACTTACAAGCTATGAATGAAACAAGTTACTAGGTCTATAAATAAACCATGGTCTTAGCAAATAAGATCAAAATAAGTTTGCAAAATTTAGGGTAGTTGACGATTTTGCTTTATGATGGGGGTTTTATGTCTACAGTCATCTCCAGAGGTTACTAGGGAGGCTATAAGTTCTGCCAAAGCATATTACCTTACTCATTTGAAAACAAAATGTGAAAATGTATCTGTGTATAAACTGACCAGCAGACATTTTATTAAAGTCCGCCCCAAAATAACATTCTATTCCAACACTTTTGGAAAATGCCACTTGGTCAACAGCATGGCCTAGGAAGCTGTCCAGCAGCAATCATGACTCTCAGCGTGCTGCTGCTCCTGGGACAGACACTGCCGTTGTCTTCCTGGCTCCCGCCGGCTCCTATGCTATTGAAAACACCACTAGATGTATTCAGTGTTGTCTTCTTTTTTCTTTCTTTTCTTCCCAACCTGCTCAATAAACAGTCTTCTATAAAGCTTAACAAAACCAGAACACTTAGCCAAAATATCTTGGGTAATCTAGCTTAAAGCTTTTTCCTGGTGGCCACACTACAGATTCACCTATTACTCTATTTCATTTGTTTAGGCCAGGGGTCCCCAAACTACGGCCCGTGGGCCGCATGCGGCCTCCTGAGGCCATTTATCCGGCCCCCACCGCACTTCCGGAAGGGGCGCCTCTTTCATTGGTGGTCAGTGAGAGGAGCATAGTTCCCATTGAAATACTGGTCAGTTTGTTGATTTAAATTTACTTGTTCTTTATTTAAAATATTGTATTTGTTCCCGTTCTATTTTTTTTTTTACTTTAAAATAAGGTATGTGCAGTGTGCATAGGGATTTGTTCATAGTTTTCTTTATAGTCCGGCCCTCCAACGGTCTGAGGGACAGTGAACTGGCCCCCTGAGTAAAAAGTTTGGGGACCCCTGGTTAGGCCCATGTGGTTACCTAAATATCACTAAAATTGAAAGACCATGTGTGGGGCTTCCTCAATGCAATCAATGTAACAAATGTTTTATTTAGTGAACTGGGACCCATCTGTAACGACTCATCTATTCCTTTGTGATGAACATCTTTAAGTGTGGTTAGCGAAAAAAATGTCCAGGCAGCATCACAGGGCTGTTTGGGATGAACTGCCAAGTAGAACAACAGAACAGTGACAGGACAGGCTGACTAAGAGCATTAAATAACCTTTAAAACTCAAAACCTGAGCCCTCTGTCAAAGGAAACCTAATCAAAAGCTAAAATATGATACAACATGAAGTTTAAAAATCCCAAAGTCAGCATAAAAGATCCATGCCAATTTTTTCACATATTCATTTCTTAGGTCATTCAATACCAAATTTCACCAAGTTTAAAACCCACCAAATCAAAGCAGCATCTTGGTTGAGAGAGTTAAAGTTGAAAACATACATATAACTTTGAATCAGTGAGATTTGATAAATGTTTGCGGGGGAGGAATTAAAGGGAATATTTGAGAGAAGTTAACCTGGCAAATTACTGAACTCCTACTCTCTGGAGATGTTTAAAAATAAGACACTTAATATGAAGGTAACTATTTTGAATATATTTGTTATACTATAGATTTCCTTGGAACACAGCAGAGGAAAATTCAAATGATCTAAAATACCCTTCAAGTTTTACTTTGTAGAACTTAGTAAGAAAACCAATATATACAAATATCGAATGTTGTACATCTGAAACTATTTTATGTTGTATGTCAATTAAACCTCAATAAAAAATAAAATAAAAAAATTTTAAAAGAACATATTAGATTTAAAAAATGACAAGGAGCAAAATATAAACTAGAAAAATAGCCTACCCTAAATTATATACCTTACAAAGCTTTACAAAACGTTAGTTTCTTTCATGTCAAATGAGCAATCTTTAAGCTAGCTACAACATTATAATTAAGGCATGCATTGTATTTGCAGTGAGGTCCAATGCTTATGTAATATCTATCGAAGTACTTAACTATGCTAACGCTGAAGATGGGCCCGTGTGGAGAAACAGTTCCTGATCAGCAATATTGGATTATTAGGTGACTTCAATTGTATGCACTTAAAAAATAAAGCCAGAATTTTTGATTATCTTAAGTAAATAGAAACATTTTAACCTGTGGTTTTAAACTGAGGGAACCACATCTCCTGGTGTGCCTGGGACAATCCCATTTTATGCTTGATCCATTTTAGTTATAAACAGTGCTCCCATTACTTATAATGTCCCAATTTGGACAATAACTATTCTGATACTCTAACACTGATATCTCAAAAAATTCAAAGTAAGAAACGTAATGACCAACTAGAAATAGGAGCAAAGTCTGTTCCTTTTCTCATCTCTGATTTTAAGTACTAAAGGACATGATTTAAAAGCAAATGTCTATAGAAACATATACAGTGACAAGTGGACCACATTTATTTATTATCACCCAAGGATATTATAGTAAACCTTAACACGTGATTCATGTTTTAAGAATGACTTCCACTTATCAATGAGTTTAAGGTAGGACAACACCTTCTCAGAGGAACTCCCTACTGAGGGCTGTTAATTATCAAGCCCTGCATACAATCATTAGATTCACGGCCACATATGCAGTCATGGCATAGCAATGAATCAACTAAGTTCATGCTAACAGATTGAATGGAAATGTATTCTGTGAACAAAGACTATAACACATATACCTTACCTTTTCCCAATTCCAGCCGCCTGTTCTTCAATGAACACAATTTGGGAAAGTGGAATGGCCATGCAGCATTCCTAGGAGGAAAGGAACAGAAAACGTGACTCTTAAGGCTAGTCAGAAATCCTTGTTTTATAGCATTTAATAGAGCGTCAAATACCTCTAAAGTGCTTAGTAATAAAAACAAAAAAAAGGTACTTTATTCACTTAAATAAACTTGAGGAAAAACTATTTGAAAATAATACTATGGTGGCATTTCACTATGTGTAAGAACAGAAGAGGCTTAAAAACAGCTCAAACGATCTTTGTTTTTACAGTAGGTGTGTCTTTTAAAAAGTAGTATTTATATGAATTTTTTTTACATATAATATACGCTTATATTGAAACAATTTTTAAAAGTCTTATTAATTTCTTTTTAATTTTCTATACTTCTCTCACCCACTGAAAATTTTTAACAGAAAATACTTATGTAAGTTCCCTTTATACATAAATTTAATTTTTTTAATTGTTATAAATGACTGGCATACAATAGCTGTTTTAAGGATTTCAAAATCAGCATCTTTATATAATAATCAAAAAATTATGCTAAAATTAATTTATAAATAGTTTAAAGACACCTATCCCTCCAAAAAAAGATTTCTTTCCTGAATGTATATTTATTTTAAAAGAATTAGACAACATTAACAGTTCTAGGGCATGCATTATCAACAACAGAAATATCACCACTAAGAGGACAAAAATTGGTTTAGGGAGAAAAAAATTCATATTTTACAATGGTTAGTGACCTTTCAAAGAACCTCAGCACAATATATATGTATCTATGGAATTAAAATTTCACAGGGTAGGACCCGACCCAGGGTGGCGAAGTGGATAAACTTCCAACCTGGGATGCTGAGGTCCCAGGTTTGAAACCTGAGGTTACCAGCTTGAGCACAGGCTCACCAGCTTGAGCACAGGGTCACCGGCTAGAGCATGGGATCATCAACATGATCCCATGGTTGCTAGCTTGGGCCCAAAGGTCACAGGTTTGAGGCTCAAGATCACTGGCATGAGCAAGGGGTCATTGGCTCGGCTGAAGCTGCTCCCCACCCCCCCACCCCCACTCCGTCAAGGCACATATGAGAAGCAATCAATGAACAACTAAAGGCCGCAACTACAAGTTGATGCTTCTCATCTCCCTCCCCTCCTGTCTGTCTTGCTCTCTCTCTAAAAAAAAAAAAAAATATTCGGGGGGGGGGAGGGAAAGGAGGGAGAGGGGGAGGGGCACAAAGAAAATTAGATAGAAGGTGACGGAGGACAATCTGACTTTGGGTGATGGGTATGCAACATAATTGATTGACAAGATAATCTGGACATGTTTTCTTTGAATATATAAATATGTACCCTGATTTATTGATGTCACCCCATTAAAATTAATAAAAATTTATTTATAATATAAAAAAAATTCATGATGGGGCAGCAATTATAAAAATAATGTAGAAGGGATTCTTTATTTTACTGGCAACACTTAAACTTATTCACACATATACACACTTTCACGTTAAAGCTCTTTGGAAAAAAAGATATCAGCTCTGTATACATAACTTGTTCTCTCTTCCTAGAAATGAAGAACAAAGGTTTCTCCTATTGCTCAGTGACTCAGAGGCCATTCTTCTCAGTATCTCAGTAAAAGCACGGACTCCCCAGCAGACCCATCCTCCTGATTCTCAACAGCAATCAGGAGAATGAGTTGTGCTGAAGATGAGTGAGTTTATTTAAGGACCTTTGACAACTGATGGGAGAACTGTTCCTCTTACACATGGATCATTGAGGTTGGGAGTAGGATCTGGCTGAGTTTGATTCTCTACTCAGTAACAGCCTTTCTGGAGCTGAATGAGGGACAACACTCTAACTCTATTTGTACTCCATTCAGAGAGATCATAAGGGACACACACACTCTGATGACATTCTGAAAATGAAAATTTGTTGCATCTGTTTATAGCTTTGCCAGAAGAGAAAAAAAAAAAAAACTTCAGTGATTTAAAACCTAGAACAGGTGTAAAAAACTGTATCTTACATGATTTTTCTGATCTCTCCAAATTAGCCGATGAGTACTAAGAAGGAGGGTCCCAGCATCAAATTTTATCTAGAAAGACAAGATCATCACAAAATATTAAAAACATATCACTCAATATGGCCCAGTTTTTCTTCCTCACAAATTACATAATAGTAAATTAATAATAAAGAGAAGCAATGCTACATACTTCATAAGCTATATATATATATATATATATACAGCCTTACTAAAATTAGAAAAAAATTGCAAACAGTGTAAAAAAATGTGCAACAATAGGGAGTGGTTAAATCAAGTTCATACTATGGACACCACACAGAGGTGAAAAAGAATAATGAGGTAACACTTTACAGACTACCACTGAGCTCTAAGGCACAGAGTTAGTGGGGGAAAGCTACTTACAGCATATTTCACATGATAGATAAAAAGATAGATAGATAAATAGACAGACAGATAGATATAATCTCCATATCCCTCAAACTACAAACATACATATAAGTATTAGAAAAAAGTCTACGTGAATACTCAGGGGTCTGTTAACAATGATTACCTCAGAAAAAGTGTGAAGGAATAGGGAGAAGCAAAGGCCCTTTTTAAAAACTTCACTATTGGGTGACGTCACGGAAATGGCGCCGTGAGCAGCGCATCCGACAGATCTCCCCCAAATCTCAACAAATTTATCAACTAGAAACAGAAAAATTTATCCTCGGAGCATTCCGGAGTTCCACACAAACTGAAAGCGAAAGGACTGTTATCACTTGAATCTGAGACAAGGGCGTGGAGGAAGCTAACTACCGCAGGGACGTTCATTCAAGCTGCGGAGGGAGTGCGCCTGTGGTGAGTCGGCCCACACTCAGGGAGCGGCAGCCTAAGTGCTGCAAGCAGTGGCCGGCGCGCGCCTGGTGCCGCGGTCCGGTCGCAGAGCGAGCACCGCCAGCGTCCCCAGCGGCCCGCGCACTGCAAGTGAGAGTCCCCAGCCACCGGTGCCCGGAGCACCCCATTCGCGCGGGTGCCCTGGGCGTCCCACGAACCCAGAGCGCCCCACTGGCCCGCACACCCAGGGTGCCCCATTATCCCACGCGCCTGGTGCGCCCCAGCCACTAGCGGCAGGGCGAGCGGGAGAGGCGCCAGGGCTGTCTTCCTACTTGGGAGATTCTCTGAGTGGGCGGGGCACCTCACCCAGCCATTCAAGCTAACAATCAAGTGTTGGGGGAGGGGCGCGCGGGCAGCCTGAAATACTTTCTGGAGCACAGCTGTGGATCCAATCACTGAAATTAGCTTAACCCACGAAATCTGCGCACCCAGGGGGCTCTAATTGATAAGATCTCTCTCAGTTCAGCATCCAAGACAAGAGGCGTGATATTTTTTAGTGCCTCTCGCTAAAGGGGCGGGGGCAACTTCTGATTGACAGAGCCTCCATATTCAGGAATAAACGCTAACAAGAGGGAATTGGCAGATAATAAGATCTATACTACACTAGTCACAAGCAGCGACTAGTGCCTCTTCTTCCCAGCCAAAACAGGCTACAAAGTGTGGAAAGCCTGGGTTGAGTGGTCCAACTGAATACTAGGCGCTGAACAGTCACCTTGACAACAATTGACTCCCAGCCCCACCTGATTATGCTGGAGGCTCTGACTGCCAGAGCCTTTCCCAAAGCCTTGCGCTGAGTGGGGATAGAGTGGGGATTTCCTAGCTCTTTAAGCTTCTTACTCCCCAGGCAGAAGCAGTAGCAGCCTCATAGCTGGATCACCAGGCTGCTAATTCAGGAAGGGGAGACTAGGAGAGAGACTCCAGTAAAGCAAACTCTCTCATTGTTGGACCCTGCAAACGCCAACAAGCCTTGACTACCAGCAAGACTAAAGGCAATTATGTGACATTGCCATAGAATCCCATCAACTGCAAATCCCTACCTAACTGTGACACAGGGACAGAGCCTGGGGTACAGAGTCACCGACCAGGAAGAGGGAGAGAAAAGAAAAAGGAAGAAGTTAACCTCTCAAAATCAAGAAAAATCCACAGACTTTATAACTTGTTCCACTAATTTTTCATTGTTGTTGTTTGTTTCTTCTATCTTATTGCCTTTATTATTATTATTTCTATTTCCTCCACCTCGGTCCGTTTATTCTCTGCCCATCTTATGCTTCCCTTTTCTTGAACTACACTATCCATGAGTGTTACATTTTATTTCTTTTCTTCATCCTCACTCCCCTTTAAGGTTACACTCCAAAACACTTAACTCTCACTCTCTCCCCTTTTGTTTTTTTTGTTTTGCTTTATTTTGTTTTTTTCTCTTCCTTTTTTTCTTCGTTTTTCTCTTTTTCCTATTTTTTCCTTTCTATTCATTTCTTCGTTTCTCCTTTTACTTTTCCTCCCATTTAATCCTCAATCACGAACAAATTATTTAATTTGGGGCTCAAGTTTTTTTTTTTTGTTTTTTTTTTCGCTTTTGTTTTTGGTTTTTTGTTTGTTTGTTTGTTTTTGTGGCATTTTGGGTACTTTTTACGTTGCTTTTTAACTCACTAGCATTCCTCCCAACCCAAGGTCTCCATTGTATTTAGTCTTTGCTCCACTTATTACAACAGATTTTTACTTTTTATTTTTATTTTTTTCTTATTATTCTTTTTTTTCCCCTTTTTTCTGGTTCCCTCTTATCCCTCTCATTATATCTCTTAGTCGACCATCACTTACAAGCAAATCATCTTATGCTTGTCTAAGATTTTCTCCTTTTTTTTTTGCATTTAGTAGGTCCCTACTCCCTTTTTTTGCCCCTTGAACTCTTCACCCCAAATCAGGCCCTCCGTTATAGGCAGTTTTTGTTCCATTTAGCATAATATAATTCACAGGTCATCACGATATTTCCCTGAGGAGGGGAAAGGAGGGGAAGAGAAGAAAGAAAAAAGGGGGAAATAATAAATTATTACTGTTTTTTTTGGTGAGGTGTTTTACCTTTTTTTTTTTTTTTTTTTTTACTTTTTACTCTTTATTAATTATAATTAGTGCTATCAACAAGACCACCCTCAGATGCCAATAAGAAAGAGGAAATTGAATATTATGGATACAAAAGATAGAGAGGTAACACAAATATATGTGGAAAAATCTATGGAGAAAATATTTAACATATTGGAAGCCTTGGAGCTAAATGACAAAGAATTTAAAATAGAAATCTTAAAAATACTCAGAGATATACAAGAAAACACAGAAAGGCAATTTAGGGAGATCAGAAAACAACTCAACGAACACAAAGAATATATTACCAAGGAAATTGAAACTATAAAAACAAATCAAACAGAAATGAAAAACTCAATTCACGAGCTGAAAAACGAGGTAACAAGCTTAGCTAACAGAACAGCCCAGATAGAAGATAGGATTAGTGAAATAGAAGACAAGCAACTTGAGGCACAACAGAGAGAAGAAGAAAGAGACTCAAAAATAATAAAAAACGAGAAAGCCCTACAGGAATTGTCTGACTCCATCAGAAAGAATAACATAAGAATAATAGGTATATCAGAGGGAGAAAAGAAAGAAAATGGAATGGAAAATATACTCAAACAAATAATAGACGAGAACTTCCCAAGCCTGTGGAAAGAACTAAAGCCTCAAATTCAAGAAGCAAACAGAACACTGAGTTTTCTTAACCCCAACAAACCCACTCCAAGGCACATCATAGTGAAGATGACACAAACCAATGACAAAGAAAAAATTCTCAAGGCAGCCAGGGAAAAGAAAAGTACAACATATAAAGGAAGGCCGATTAGATTATCATCAGATTTCTCAGCAGAAACTCTACAAACTAGAAGAGAGTGGACCCCAATATTTAAAACCCTGAAAGAGAGGAACTTTCAGCCAAGAATACTATAGCCATCAAAGCTATCCTTCAAGTACGAAGGAGATATAAAAACATTCACAAATACAGAAAAGATGAGAGAATTTATCAGCAGAAAGCCCCCACTCCAGGAAATACTAAAGGGGGTTTTCCAACCAGATTCAAAGAACAAAAGAAAACAAAACCACAAGTAACAGCTCCACCAAGAACACAATAAAACCAAACTTAAACTGTGACAACAAAAGAAAAAAAGGGGGGGAGAGGATGGAGATTAACAGTAGCAAAGGACGATGAAGTGCAGAAATACTCATAAGATAGGGTACTACAATGAATATGGTAGGTACCCTTTTCATTACTTAATGGTAACCACCCTAGAAAAAACCACCACAAAAACACTTGACTTAAAAAAGGTAGCAACAGAGGAAAGAAGAATGGAATACAAACAAACAAAAACAAATGATAGAAAAACAAAAGAGAAGAATCAAACAAGATACAAAACTAACAGAAAGCAATTTATAAAATGGCAATAGGGAACCCACAAGTGTCAATAATTACACTAAATGTAAATGGATTAAACTTACCAATAAAAAGACACAGAGTAGCAGAATGGATTAAAAAAGAAAATCCAACTATATGCTGCCTACAAGAAACACATCTAAGCAACAAGGATAAAAACAAATTCAAAGTGAAAGGCTGGAAAACAATACTTCAAGCAAACAACACCCAAAAAAAAGCAGGTGTAGCAATACTCATATCTAATAATGCTGACTACAAGACAGAAAAAGTACTCAGAGACAAAAATGGTCATTTCATAATGATTAAGGGGAAGTTGAATCAAGAAGACATAACAATCCTTAATATATATGCACCAAACCAAGGAGCACCAAAATATATAAGACAGCTACTTATTGACCTTAAAACAAAAACTAACAAAAATACAATCATACTTGGAGACCTCAATACACCGCTGACGGCTCTAGATCGGTCATCCAAACAGAGAATCAATAAAGATATAGTGGCCTTAAACAAAATACTAGAACACCTGGATATGATAGACATCTACAGGATACTTCATCCCAAAGCGACAGAGTATACATTTTTCTCTAGTGTACATGGAACATTCTCAAGAATTGACCATATGTTGGGCTACAAAGACAATATCAGCAAATTTAGAAAAATTGAAATTGTACCAAGCATATTTTCTGATCATAAAGCCTTGAAACTAGAATTCAACTGCAAAAAAGAGGGGGAAAAACCCACAAAAATGTGGAACTAAACAACATACTTCTAAAAAATGAATGGGTCAAAGAAGAAATAAGCGCAGAGATCAAAAGATATATACAGACAAATGAAAATGAAAATACGACATATCAGAATCTCTGGGATGCAGCAAAAGCAGTAATAAGAGGAAAGTTCATATCACTTCAGGCCTATATGAACAAACAAGAGAGAGCCCAAGTAAACCACTTAACTTCACACCTTAAGGAACTAGAAAAAGAAGAACAAAGACAACCCAAAACCAGCCGAAGAAAGGAGATAATAAAAATCAGAGCAGAAATAAATAAAATAGAGAACAGGAAAACTATAGAAAAAATCAATAAAACAAGGAGCTGGTTCTTTGAAAAGATCAACAAAATTGACAAACCCTTGGCAAGACTCACCAAGGAAAAAAGGCACAGGACTCAAATAAATAAAATCCAAAATGAAAGAGGAGAGATCACCACAGACATCATAAATATACAAAGAATTATTGTAGAATACTATGAAAAACTATATGCCACCAAATACAACAATCTAGAAGAAATGGATAAATTCCTAGAACTATACAACCTTCCTAGACTGAGTCATGAAGAAGCAAAAAGCCTAAACAGACCAATCAGCAGGGAGGAAATAGAAAAAACTATTAAAAACCTCCCCAAAAATAAAAGTCCAGGCCCAGAGGGTTATACTAATGAATTCTATCAAACATTCAAAGAAGACTTGGTTCCTATTCTACTCAAAGTCTTCCAAAAAATTGAAGAAGAAGCAATACTTCCAAACACATTTTATGAGGCCAACATAACCCTCATACCAAAACCTGGCAAGGATGGTACAAAGAAAGAAAACTACAGACCAATATCTCTAATGAATACAGATGCTAAAATACTAAACAAAATACTGGCAAACCGAATACAACAACATATTAAAAAAATAATACATCATGATCAAGTGGGATTCATCCCAGAATCTCAAGGATGGTTCAACATACGTAAAACGGTTAACGTAATACACCATATCGACAAAAGAACAAAAACCACATGATCTTATCAATAGATGCAGAAAAGGTTTTTGATAAAATACAACACAATTTTATGTTTAAGACTCTCAACAAAATGGGTATAGAAGGAAAATATCTCAACATGATAAAGGCCATATATGATAAACCATCAGCCAACATCATATTAAATGACATAAAACTGAGGACTTTCCACCTTAAATCAGGAACAAGACAGGGTTGTCCACTCTCTCCACTCTTATTTAATGTGGTGCTAGAAGTTCTGGCCAGAGCAATCAGACAAGACAAAGAAATAAAAGGCATCCATATCGGAAAAGAAGAAGTAAAGGTATCACTTTTTGCTGATGATATGATCCTATACATCGAAAACCCGAAGGACTCCACAAAAAGATTATTAGAAACAATAAACCACTACAGTAAGGGCACAGGATACAAAATTAACATACAAAAGTCCATAGCCTTTCTATATGCCAACAATGAAATATTAGAAAACAAACTCAAAAAAATAATCCCCTTCACGATTGCAACAAAAAAAATAAAATACCTAGGAATAAACATAACAAAGAATGTAAAGTACCTATATAACGAAAACTACAAGGCATTATTAAGAGAAATAGAAAAAGATACAAGGAGATGGAAAAATATTCCTTGTTCTTGGATAGGAAGAATAAATATAATCAAAATGGCCATATTACCCAAAGCAATATATAAATTTAATGCAATTCCCATCAAAATTCCTATGGCATTTTTTAAAGAAATGGAACAAAAAATCATCAGATTTATATGGAACTATAAAAAACCCCGAATAGCCAAAGCAATCCTAAGGAAAAAGAATGAAGCTGGGGGCATTACAATACCTGACTTTAAACTATATTATAGAGCCACGATAATCAAAACAGCTTGGTATTGGCAGAAAAATAGACACTCAGACCAATGGAACAGAATAGAAAGCCCAGAAATAAAACCACATATATATGGTCAAATAATCTTTGATAAAGGGGCCAACAACACGCAATGGAGAAAAGAAAGCCTCTTCAACAAATGGTGTTGGGAAAACTGGAAAGCCACATGCAAAAGAATGAAACTCGACTACAGCCTGTCCCCGTGTACTAAAATTAATTCAAAATGGATCAAAGACCTAAATATAAGACCTGAAACAATAAAGTACATAGAAGAAGACATAGGTACTAAACTCATGGACCTGGGTTTTAAAGAACATTTTATGAACTTGACTCCAATGGCAAGAGAAGTGAAGGCAAAGATAAATGAATGGGACTACATCAGAATAAAAAGTTTTTGCTCAGCAAGAGAAACTGATATAAAAATAAACAGACAGCCAACTAAATGGGAACTGATATTTTCAAACAACAGCTCAGATAAGGGCCTAATATCCAAAATTTACAAAGAACTCATAAAACTCAACAACAAACAAACAAACAATCCAATAAAAAAATGGAAGAGGACATGAACAGACACTTCTCCCAGGAAGAAATACAAATGGCCAACAGATATATGAAAAGATGCTCAGCTTCATTAGTTATTAGAGAAATGCAAATCAAAACTACAATGAGATACCACTCACCCCTGTTAGATTAGCTATTATCAACAAGATGGGTAATAGCAAATGTTGGAGAGGCTGCGGAGAAAAGGGAACTCTCATCCACTGTTGGTGGGACTGTAAAGTAGTACAACCATTATGGAGGAAAGTATGGTGGTTCTTCAAAAAACTGCAAATAGAACTACCTTATGACCCAGCAATCCCTCTACTGGGTATATACCCCAAAACCTCAGAAACATTGATACGTAAAGACACATGTAGCCCCATGTGCATTGCAGCACTGTTCACAGTGGCCAAGACATGGAAACAACCAAAAAGCCCTTCAATAGAAGACTGGATAAAGAAGATGTGGCACATATACACTATGGAATACTACTCAGCCATAAGAAATGATGACATCAGATCATTTACAGCAAAATGGTGGGATCTTGATAACATTATACGGAGTGAAATAAGTAAATCAGAAAAAAACAAGAACTACATGATTCCATACATTGGTGGAACATAAAAACGAGACTAAGAGACATGGACAAGAGTGTGGTGGTTACCAGGGGTGGGGGGAGGGAGGACATAGGAGGGAGGGAGGGAGAGAGTTAGGGGGAGGGGGAGGGGCACAGAGAACTAGATAGAGGGTGACGGAGGACAATCTGACTATGGGCGAGGGGTATGCAACATAATTTAATGACAAGATAACCTAGACATGTTTTCTTTGAATATATGTACCCTGATTTATTAATGTCATCCCATTAACATTAATAAAAATTTATTAAAAAAAAAAAAAGAAAAAAAAAAGAAAAACTTCACTATTGATTGACGTTTTTTTCCATGAGATTAAATTCATGTATAATACTCATATATAATTTTCAAAATAATTTTTAAATACTAAAAAAAAAAATCCAGGAATAGACACAGACACAAAAATAAGTGTGAATGGAAATTCAGCAAATGGCACTGGGACAACTAGCGTGCCAGTAGGAACAAACTACCAACATAAAGTTGGATTTATACTTAACACACACAGTGCTCTTCACATGTGTGCACAATGATATATTACTACGATACCAACTGCTGTTTGTTAGAAGCAAAAAATAGGAACCAATCAAATGTCCATCAACAGGGAAATACACACCCACACAATGAACAACTCATCATTAAAAAGAAGAGACTCCTTATGTACTTATTGTAGTTGAAAAAAATCTAAGATACCACTGATTATAAAATGCATACTGATTCTAGAGTTGTTCAAACGTGTGAGGATATGCATTTAAAACAGAAGACATATGGTAAATTCTCCACATTAAGTAAAAAAAGCAAGATTCAAACTTTGTACGTACCAGCAGCTAGATACAGAAAGCATCAGTTCAGGATCTAACAACCCTTGTTAGAGTCGTATCTTAAGGAAGGGCTTCTCAAATCTGACCCAGCTAAGGCATAGAAAATGCTGACACAAATAGCAAAAAGAGCAATAGCAGCAGACAAGTAGCCCACAGCAGATTACAAAAAACAGCTGATGTCAACCCAAGAATATCTAGAAACAACACAACTGGAAGCTGGAGGCAGACAACAGCAACCCTATACTCAGCTAGCTACACAAAACAGCACATCCAAAGGAGTAGTCTACACACAGACAAAATGGGAAGACAGAGAAATGCAATCCAAATGAATCAACAAGTGAAATCCCCAGAAAAAGAACTGAATGAGATGAAAATAACCAAGATACTGGATGCAGAGTTAAAAATAATGATCGTTAGGATGCTCAAGGATCTTACAGCAACAATGGACAAACATACTAAGCACCTAAATAAAGAGATAGCAAGCATCAAAAAGGACATTGAAATCATAAGAAAGAATCAGTCAGAAATGACAAATATAATATCAGAAATGAAGACTGCACTAGAAGGAATTAACAGCAGGCTTGATGAAGCAGAGGATCGAATCAGTGATTTAGAGGACAAGATAAATGAAAGTATGGAAGAAGAGCAGCAAAAAGAAAAGAGGCTCAAAAAGTCTGAGGAAACTCTAAGAGAGCTCTGTGACAACATGAAGAGAAAAAACATATGTATCATAGGGGTTCCTAAAAGAAAAGAGAAAGAACAATGGATAGAGAACCTGATTGAAGAAATCATAGCTGAAAACTTCCCTAAATTGATGAAGGAAAAAGTCGCACAGGTTCAAGAAGCACAGAGTCCTATTAAAGAGGAACCCTAAGAGACCTACACCAATACACATCATAATTAAAATACCAAAGTTAAGAGATAAAGAAAAAATACTAAAAGTTGCAAAAGAAAAGCAGTCAATTACCTACAAAGGAGCCCCCATAAGAATGACATCTGGCCTGACCTGTGGTGGCGCAGTGGATAAAGCATCGACCTGGAATACTGAGGTTGCCGGTTCAAAACCCTGGGCTTGCCTGGTCAAGGCACATATGGGAGTTGATGCTTCCTGCTCCTCCCCCTGTTCTTTCTCTATCTCTCCCTCTCTCTCTCCCCTCTCTCTCTCTAATAAAAATAAATAAATAAAATCTAAAAAAAAAAAGAAAAGAATGACATCTGACTTTTCAACAGAAACACTAGAGGCCAGAAGGGATTAGCAAGAAATATTCAAAATGATGCAAATCAAGAACCTACAACCGAGACTTCTTTGTCCAGCATCCAGCAAAGCTATTGTTTAATATTGAAGGAGTAATAAAAAGCTTCCCAGAGAAAAAAAAACCTCAAGGAATTCATTACAACCAAACCAATGCTGCAGGAAATGTTAAGGGGCCTGTTGTAAACAGAAAGGGGAAAAAACCTACAAAAAGAGGAATGTAGATTTAAAGAATAAAATGACAATAAACAACTACATATCAATAATAACCTTAAATGTAAATGGATTAAATGTTCCAATCAAAAGACATAAGGTAGCTTCATGGATAAGAAAACAGGACCCTATGTAGGCTGTCTACAAGAGATCCACCTCAAAACAAAAGATACACATAGGCTGAAAATGAAGGGCTGGAAAAAAATATCTCATGCAAATGGAAATGAAAAAAAAGCTGGGGTTGCAATTCTTATATCTGACAAAATAGACTTTAAAACAAAGGCTATAGTAAGGGATAAAGAAGGTCACTACATAATGATAAAGGGAGTAATCCAACAGGAAGATATAGCCATTATAAATATCTATGCACCTAATATAGGAGCACCTAAATATATAAAGCAGATTTTGATAGACATAAAGTGCGAAATCAACAGCAATACTATAATAGTAGGGGATTTTAATACTCCACTAACATCAATGCATAGATCCTCAAGAAAGAAAATTAACAAAGAAACAGCAGCCTTAAAGGACACAAGAGATCGGAGAAAAAGATGGCAGCGGAGTAGGCGGATGCACAGACGCCCAGCTCTCACCATCAAACTGGAATACAAATCAATTTAGGAAAAATCAGCATGAAAAACCAACTCTGAACTGCAAGAACAGCTCTCAAAAACCAAGGAGCAAAGAAGAAGCCACAACAATCCTGGTAGGGAGCGCCTGAATCTCCTCTGCTTACAGGAATGGAGGGTGGGGTGTGAGGCTGAGAGCCCAGAGGGGTTCTCACACAAGCAAAAAAAGCAGAAACTACTGCTCACAGCCACTTGCCTGGCGACCAGGGAGCGAGGTGTGTTGAAAAGACCAGCTTATCTCCCAAGTGGAAAGGACAGGGAGAGGGACAGACTGTGAGGGGCTAAGGAATGCAGGAAACGAACTAAAAAAGCTGACTCATCCGTGCTGGAGGCGGTCATAGCTGGGGGAGGGACTGAACCTTTCACAAAACAGAGCTGAAGTGCTTCCGGATCAGAGATCTCCGGACATCTATCCAGCTCCAATCAGCGCAACAAGACACAGCTGAAAACAAGAAGTGGGGAGGAGGGGCAGTAACTCAGGTCTCCATGGAGATCTGAGATACACCTCCCCCTACTGAAGCTGAGAAAAAACCCTGCCCCCAGTGAGATTAGTTGGCTAAAGAGACCTTCAGAGTCTCAGGTTACAGCCACAGCATTCCTGGATACAGTTTCAAGAAACCCCCTGCTGAGATCAGTAAACAAGACTATCACCTGTTAAGAAACAAACAAATCAAGACTTCAAAGCTGCCCAAATCCGAAAGTGGATTACAAATAATAGCTGATACCAACCCAAGAAGACCTAGAAATAACACAACTGAAAACTGGAGGCAGACAACACCAAGCCTAGACTCAACCAACTCTACAAACAAAACACCGAAAATGAGAAGACAAAAAAGTGCAATCCAAATGAAACCTTCAGGAGATGAACTGAGTGATATGGAAATAATCAAACTTCCAGATGCAGAGTTCAAAATAATGATTGTAAGGATGCTTAGGGATCTTAGAACAACAATGAATGGTCATTATGAACACCTAAATAAAGAAATAGCAAGTATAAAAAAGAATCAGTCAGAGATGACAAATACAATATCAGAAATAAAGACCACAATGGAAGGAATTAAAAACAGGATAGATAGAGCAGAGGATCGAATCAGCGAGTTAGAGGACAACTGGAATGAAGGCATGAAAGCAGAGAAGAAAAGAGAAAAGAGACTCAAAAAGTCAGAGGAAACTCTTAGAGAGCTCTGTGCCAACATGAAGAGAAATAACATCCGCATCACAGGGGTTCCTGAAGAAGAAGAAAAAGAACAAGGGATAGAGACTTTGTTCAATCATATCATAGCTGAAAGAACACAAGAGATCAACTGGATTTAACAGATTATCTTCAGAACCTTTCACCCTAAAGCAGCAGAATATACATTCTTTTCAAGTGCTCATGGTACATTCTCTAAGATAGATCACATGTTAGGACACAAAACGAGTCTCAATAAATTTAAGAAGACTGAAATCATATCAAGCATCTTCTCTGATCACAATGGCATGAAATTAGAAATCAACTACAATAGAAAAACTGAAAAACATTTAAACACTTTGAGACTAAATAGCATGTTATTAAATAATGAATGGGTTAACAATGAGATCAAGGAAGAAATAAAAAATTTCCTTGAAACAAATGAAAATGAACATACAACAACTCAAAATTTATGGGACACAGCAAAAGCACTCCTGAGAGGGAAGTTCATAGCATTATAGGCATACCTCAAGAAGCTAGAAAAAGCTCAAATAAACAACTTGACCCTGCATCTAAAAGAACTAGAAAAAGAACAGCACGTAAAACCCAGAGCTAGTAGAAGGAAGAAAATAATAAAGATCAGAGCAGAAATAAATGACAGAGAGGCTAAAGAAACAATACAGAGGATCAATGAAACCAGGAGCTGGTTCTTTGAAAAGGTAAAGAAGATTGATGAACCTTTAACCAGACTAACCAAGAAAAAAAGAGAGAGGACTCAAATAAATAAAATTAGAAATGAGAGAGGAGAAGTAACAACTGACACAGCAGAAATACAAAAGGATTGTAAGAAAATACTATGAAGAACTGTATGCCAAAAAATTAGACAACCTAGGTGAAATGGCAAATTCCTTGAAACATATACTCTTTCAAAAATCAATCTAGAAGGATCAGAAAACCTAAACCAACCGATTACAACAAATGAGATCAAAACAGTTATCAAAAAACTCCCAATAAACAAAAGTCCTGGCCAGATAGCTTCACAAGCAAATTTTACCAAATATTCAAAGAATAACTAACTCCTATCCTTCTCAAGCTATTTCAGAAATTCAAGAGGAGGGAAGACTTCCAAGCTCCTTTCATGAGGCGAACATAATCCTCATTCCAAAACTAGGCAAAGACACTACAAAGAAAGAAAACTATAGACAAATATCCCTGATGAACTTAGATGCTAAAATTCTGAAAAAATTAGCAAACCAGATCCAGCAACGCATGAAAAAATCATACATCATGATCAAGTCGGATTTGTTCTGGGGAGGCAAGGTTGGTACAACATTCACAAATCACAAATCAATCAATGTGATTCATCAAATAAACAAAAGGAAGTATAAAAATCACATGATAATATCGATACAGAAAAAGCATTTGATAAATCCAGCACCCATTTATGATCAAAACTCTCAGCAAAGTGGGAATACAGGGAACATACCTCAACATGATAAAGGCCATCTATGACAAACCCACAGCCAACATCATAATCAATGGGAAAAAATTAAAAGCAATCCCCTTAAGATCAGGAACAAGGCAGGGGTGCCCCTTTTCACCACTCTTATTTAACATAGTCCTGGAAGTCCTAGCCACAGCAATCAGACAAGAAGAAGAAATAAAAGGTATCCAAATTGGAAAAGAAGAAGTAAAACTATCATTATTTGTTGATGATATGATACTATACATAGAAAATCCTGAAGTTTCAGTCAAAAAACTACTGGACCTGATAAATGAATTCAGCAAGGCGGTAGGATATAAAATTACTATTCAGAAATCAGAGGCATTTTTATACACCAACAATGAACTATCTGAAAGAGAAATTAAGAAAACAATCCCCTTCACTATTGCAACCAAAAAAATACAGTATTTAGCAGTAAATTTAACCAAGGAGATTAATTATTTAACTCAGAAAATTATAAAACATTGATAAAAGAAATCAAGGAAGATAAAAACAAGTGGAAGCACATACTGTGTTCATGAATAGAAAGAATAAACATCTGTAAAATGTCTATATTACTCAAAGCAATCTATAAATTCCGTGCAATTCCTATTAAAATACCAATGACATACTTCAAAGATATAGAACAAATATTCCAAAAATTATATGGAACCAGAAAAGAGCACGAATAGCCTCAGCAGCTTGAAAAAGAAGAATAAAGTGGGTGGTATCACACTTCCTGATATCAAGCTATACTACAAGGCCATTGTACTCAAAACAGCCTGGTACTGGCATAAGAACAGGCATATAGATCAATGGAACAGAACAGAGAACCCAGAAATTGACCCACACCTTTACGGACAATTGATATTTAACAAAGGAGATAAGAGCAAACAATGGAGTAAAGACAGCCTCTTTAACAAATGGTATTGGGAAAACTGGACAGGTACTTGCAAAAAAATGAAACTTGACCACCAACTTACACCATTCACAAAAATAAACTCAAAATGGATAAAAGACTTAAATGTAAGTTGTGGAACCATGATCACCTCGGAAGAAAACATAGGCAGTAAGCTCTCCAACATCTCTTGCAGCAACATTTTTGCTGATTTATCTCCAGGGGCAAGTGAAATAAAGGACAGGATGAACAAATGGGACTATATCAAACTAAAAAGCTTTTGCACAGCTAAAGACAATATGAACAAAATAAAAAGACAAATCACACAATGGGAGAACATATTCTCCAATACGTCTGATAAGGGGTTATTAACCAAAATTTATAAAGAACTGGTAAAACTCAATACCAGGAAGGTAAAAAATCCAATTAAAAAAATGGGCAAAAGAAGCCCTTGCCAGTTTGCTTAGTGGTAGAGCGTCGGCCTGGCATGCAGGAGTCCCGGGTTCAATTCCCGGCCAGGGCACACAGGATAAGCACCCATCTGCTTCTCCACCCCTCCCCCTCTCCTTCCTCTCTGTCTCTCTCTTCCCCTCCAGCAACCAAGGCTCCATTGGAGTAAAGTTGGCCCAGGCACTGAGGATAGCTCCATGGCCTCTGCCTCAGGCACTAGAAAGGCTCTGGTTGCAACAGAGCAACGCCCCAGATGGGTGGAGCATCGCCCCCTGGTGGGCATGCCGGGCGGATCCTGGTCGGGTGCATGCGGAAGTCTGTCTGATTGCCTCCCCGTTTCCAACTTCAGAAAATACAAAAAAATAAAATAACATAAAATAAATGGGCAAAAGAAATGAATACACACTTCTCCAAAGAGGACATACAAATGGCCAATAGGCAGATGAAAAAATGTTCAACATCACTAATCATTAGAGAAATGCAAATTAAAACCACAATGAGATACCACCTCACACCTGGCAGAATGGCATTCATTAACAAAATAACACACAATAAGTGCTGATGAGGGTGTGGAGAAAAGGGAACCCTCCTGCACTGCTAGTGGGAATGCAGACTGGTGCAGCCACTGTGGAAATCAGTATGGAGATCCTTCAAAAAATTAAAAATCAAACTGCCTTTTGACCCAGCTATCCCATTTTTAGGAATATATCCTAAGAATACCAAATCACTGATAGAAAAGAAGAAATGCACCCCCATGTTTACTGCGGCATTGTTTACAATAGCCAAGATCCGGAAATAGCCCAAGTGTCCTTCAGTGGACGAGTGGATTAAAAAGCAGTGGTACATACACAATGAAATACTACACGGCAGTGAAAAAGAAAGAAATCTTACCTTTTGTGACAACATGGATGGACCTGGAGACTATTATGTTAAGTGAAATAAGCCAGGCAGAAAAAGAAAAATATCACATGTCCTTACTCATTTAAGGAATTGAATGAACAATGGGAACTAAAGAACGAATAGAGGCAGAGGCAGGATCAAAGGGACCAGAAGGAAAGTGGACAGAAGGAAAGGGGATGAGAGGATGGGATCAGAGAAGGGAAAGAGTTTAGTGAAATTATATACACATAACAGCATTATAGAGAGCAGGACAGCAAATCCTGGAGGGAAGGGGGAAGGCATTGGGGGGAGGGGGCATGGAGGGTATCGAGGGGAATATGGGGGTGGGGGTGATATATTCGGTGGGACACTTGAAGCTATGTGAACACAATAAATTAAAATCAGTAAAAATTAAAGAAAAAAAAGGTAGAAGGAGGGGCTCATACACCTTGAGCACCTGGCTTGGGTGACCAGGGAGGCTGCACTACTAGGCCCTAGGACATAAAGCCACTGTACCAAGAACTGGAGATGCAGTAGCTCTACCTAATACATAGAAACAAACACAGGGACACAGACAAAATGGGGAGACCAAGAAACATGTCCCAAATGGAAGAACAGAACAAAACTCCAGAATAAGAACTAAATAAAATGGAGACAAGCAATCTACCAGATGCAGAGTTCAAAACACTGGTTATAAAGATGCTTAATGATCTCAGTGAGAACTTCAACAAAGGGATAGAAAACATAACAGGTCAATGTTTCTGTCTCTCCTTTCTCTCTAAAATCAATAAATATTTTTTAAAAACCACATCAAAGTGAATACATTAGAGGGAATCAAAAGTAGATTAAAGCGAAGGGATAAAATATCAGCAACTTGAAAGCTAAGGTAGGAGAAAAAACCCAATCAGAACAGCAAAAAGCAAAAAGAATAGGGAAAAAAAATGAGGACAGTTTAAAGGGTCTCTGGGACATCAAGCATACCAACATTTGCATCCCAGGGATGCCAGAAGGAGAAGAAAAGGAGAGAGGAATCAAAAACCTATTTGAAAAATAATGACAGAAAACTGCCCTAAATACAGGTCCAGGAATCCCAGAGAATACTACATTAGAGCATAACAGCTCTGATTAAGAAACTGTACTTTATCTTACTAAAATCCACGGCATATGTTGACTTAAGAGTTTATGATGCTACATTAGAGCATAACAGCTCTGATTAAGAAACTGTACTTTATCTTACTAAAATCCACATATAAGAATTAATTATAATTCCATTGCAACACAAACATAAAAATGTTGCTATTCTAAGGAAAGAAATTGTGTAATAGCTCCCTTCAGGGATTCCGAGTTATTATGAGCTAAAACCTGATAGACAAGTTTAGGCTGGCCTGCTTCTACCACTAGAATAAATTGGGTATTTGATGAATAAGTTCTTACCCTGTCTTGTTTTATTATCTAACATTTTTTCTGTTATAAAAGTAATATACTGCTGGAAATCTGGAAAGTATTTTTTTAATCTAAAAAAGAAAATGAGCCTGACCAGGAAGTGGTACAGTGGATAGAGCGTTGGCCTGGGATTCAGAAGACCCAGGTTTGAAACTGCGAGGTCGCTGGCTTGAGCCCAGCTCACTAACTTGAGCATGGGGTTGCTGGCTTGAGTGTGGGATCATACACATGACCCCATGGTCACTGACTTGAGCAAGGTGTCACTGGAGCTCCCCGGTCAGGGCACATATGAGAAAGCAATCAATGAACAACTAAGGTGCCTCAGTGAAGAATTGATGCTTCTCATCTATCTACCTTCCTATCAGTCTCTCTCCCTCTCTAGTTGAAAGAAAGAAAGAAAGAAAGAGAGAAAGAAGAAAGAAAGAAAAGAAAGAAGAAAGAAAGAAAGAAAGGAAAGAAAGAGAAAGAAAGAAAGAAAAGAAAGAGAAAGAAAGAAAGAAAGAAAGAAGAAAGAAAAAGAAAGAAAGAAGAAAGAAAGAAAGAAAGAAAGAAAGAAAGAAAGAAAGAAAGAAAGAAAGAAAGAAAGAAAGAAAGAAAGAAAGAAAGAAAGAAAGAAAGAAAGAAAGAAAGAAAAAGAAATCTGTCACAATCATACCAATCAAGAGTGTATATATGTATGTATGTGTCAGGGGTCATCAAACTTTTTATAAAAACTGCCCACTTTTGCAGTGCTGGTCAACCTGGTCCCTACTGCCCACTAGTGGGCGTTCCAGCTTTCATGGCACCCCGTTTGGTTGCGCGGTAGGGACCAGATTAACCAGCACTGCAAAAGTGGAAGGTTTTTATAAAACGTTTGACGACCCCTGGAATCTTTAAATAAAATGAGGTCATGATATTTAGTTTTTTAACATGCTTTTTTCACTTAGCAGCCTCATTAGCAATTCCTCATGCTGATTAGGACATGTCATATTCAATTAACTAATCCCTATGGTGAACATTCAGATTGCTTCCACCATTTCCCTATACATGATACATAATATATAATAATGCTGAGATGAGCATCCTCATTCATTATATTTTTTTAAAGACTTTTTTTTTTAATTTTATTTATTTATTTTTTTTAGAGACAGAGAGTGAGTTAGAGAGAGAGATAGACAGGGATAGACAGACAGGAACAGAGAGAGATGAGAAGCATCAATCATTAGTTTTTCATTGCACGTTGCAACACCTTAGTTGTCCATTGATTGCCTTCTCATATGTGCCTTGACCGTGGGCCTTCAGCAGACTGAGTAACCCCCTGCCGGAGCCAGCGACCCTGGGTTCAAGCTGGTGAGCTTTTGCTCAAACCAGATGAGCCCGCGCTCAAGCTGGTGACCTCAGGGTCTCGAACCTGGGCCTTCCGCATCCCAGTCTGACGCTCTATCCACTGCGCCACCGCCTGGTCAGGCCATTATATTTTTAGACATCTGATTATTCCCCAAGGGTAAATTCCTAAAAGTAAAATAGCTAGAATAAAGAAATATTTTCAAAATCTACTAGTATAGGCCCTGGCCGGTTGGCTCAGCGGTAGAGCGTCGGCCTGGCGTGCGGGGAACCCGGGTTCGATTCCCGGCCAGGGCACATAAGGAGAAGCGCCCATTTGCTTCTTCACCCCCACCCCCCTCCTTCCTCTCTGTCTCTCTCTTCCCCTCCCGCAGCCAAGGCTCCATTGGAGCAAAGATGGCCCGGGCGCTGGGGATGGCTCCTTGGCCTCTGCCCCAGGCGCTAGAGTGGCTCTGGTTGCGGCAGAGCGACCCCCCAGAGGGGCAGAGCATTGCCCCCTGGTGGGCAGAGCATCGCCCCTGGTGGGCATGCCGGGTGGATCCCGGTCGGGCGCATGCGGGAGTCTGTCTGACTGTCTCTCCCTGTTTCCAGCTTCAGAAAAATACAAAAAAAAAAAAAAATCTACTAGTATATACTGTCAACTTGCCCCTTTATATACTACTAACCTTACGTTATTTTTTAAATTAGCTGAGGCTAAAGAAACTTCTGTGAATGGAAACAAATGACCTGTCTACACTGCTTATGAAAACAAAAAATTATCCAGTCATAATGGGCACATAAAAACTGTGTCTGTTTAAACAAGCAAGCACAAATTTATTCACAAGAGGCACTTGACTGGTGGGAAGAACGCAGTCCATTCTAGCTCCACCAGTTACTAATTGTGTGACATTGGACAGGTCAGTTTTCTCAACTATCAGCTGAGGGTCTCAGTGTCCTCATCTTTGCTTTGACTATATAAACATTACATAGAGTCTGGTACTGGCAACTGCTGTTTTCTTGAAGCATGGCATCACAGTGACTAAAGCACAGGCTCTGATCAATAGAGATTTAACTCCTGTCTCTCCTGATAACTGTGGGTCTTAGGCAAGTCACTTTCTGTCTGAGAGTTATTTTCTCATTCAGTAAAATATTCACCTCATATGCCTATTGAGAGGACAAAATGAAATTGTATATAAAGTTCCTTGTACATAATAAGTGTTCAAATTATTCAGGATTTTGTTTCAAAATGTATTTCACCCCCCCCCCCCCAATGAACCAGAAGATAGGAAGGATGAGTAAGACACATTTCTTGTCCTACAAGTCTGTCCAACTGATCTATTAGACAGCCATGTGCACACTGGTCTGGGAAATGTGTTGGGATACAAAGCTATGAAGGCTAAGCAGTCAAGGGAGTCAGTGAAAGATTTGAAAGGGAACTTGATCAGATCTGGAGACTGATGTGCAGCTTCCTCGTCTTCAGAGCAGGTGAGATTTGGAAGCCTTCCTACCAGTAATTGGAGGAAACCAGGACACAAGACTTTCAGCCAGAAATCTGGCCCGCCCCCAGTCAGTAAGAGACTATTTCCAGCCAGGGACCACAGTGGTGAGTTGGCTTGTCCTAGAGCTCTGCTTTAATTTCAAATACACCTACACCCCTTCCTCACCACCCCCTGAATTCTTGACTAGATTAAAGGGTCTCAACTCAGTTTTTCTTAATCCTCTGTTGGGCAAATAAGTTTGCAAAATGTGATTTTTATGCTCATTTTGTTAAAAATGGCACTGCCACCTGACCAGGCGGTGGCACAGTGGATAGAGTGTCAGACTGGGATGCAGAGGACCCAGGTTCGAGACCCTGAGGTCGCCAGCTTGAGTGCGGGCTTAGTGGATTGGAGCAAAGCTCACCAGCTTGGACCCAAGGTCACTGGCTCGAGCAAGGGGTTACTTGGTCTGCTGTAGCCCCACGGTCAAGACACATATGAGAAGGCAATTAATACATATGAGAGGGCAATTAATGAGCAACGAAGGTGTCGCAACAAAAAACTGATGATTGATGCTTCTCAGCTCTCTCCATTCCTGTCTATTCCTGTCTCTCTCTGTCTCTGTAAAAAAAAAGAAAAGAAAAATGAATGACGCTGCCCAGGTGAAACAGCTAATTACCTTCCTGCTTGGGAAGGGGCTTTGTCATGCTAATGTGTGCTGCAGGAGGGGTTTTCACACCAAGAAAAGTTTGTGAAGAAGAACGAGTAGAAGGACGCCATATTTTTGAAAAGCAGCTAAGATGGAGGGGTGCTGAAGAAGAAGCCGGTTTGTGCAGATGGGGAAAAAGAGGTGACTGAGGCTAGTGGAGCCTTTGATTCTAGAAAAAACCAGAAAGATTCCTCTGGTTGTGGAACCGGAGAACATGTGAGTGGGTTTTGGTGCTCCCTGTGTTTGTGTTTATTCGCCAGCCAGTTGTGAGGCTAGAATAAAGAAATGGCCCAGCCCTGGCCGGTTGGCTCAGTGGTAGAGCGTAGGCCTGGTATGCAGGAGTCCCGGGTTCAATTCCCGGCCAGGGCACACAGGAGAGGCACCGATCTGCTTCTCCACCCCTCCCCCACTCCTTCCTCTGTCTCTTCCTCTCCCGCAGCCAAGGCTCCATTGGAGCAAAGTTGGCCCAGGAGCTGACGATGGCTCTGTGGCCTCTGCCTCAGGTGCTAGAATGGCTCTGATTGCAGCAGAGCGATGCCCCAGATGGGCAGAGCATCGCCCCCTGGTGGGCATGCCGGGTGGATCCCGGTCGGGCGCATGCGGGAGTCTGTCTGACTGCCTCCCCGTTTCCAAATTCAGAAAAATACCAAAAAAAAAAAAAAGCCCACCAGTTTCTGCTCTGCTGTTTTATTCCGTCTGTCTGAATTCAATGAGAACTTGCACGTGCCTGGCGGCAATGGCCGCAACTACTAGCCCTACATCCTCTGACATCTATTACCTACTTGTTTGCTAAAACAAGAGCCAAAAAATCTAAAGGAAAAGCCAGAATTTGCTGGTTTAACAATGTTTTTCCATATACAGGTACTAATGGTTTTGATTTTTTTGTTTTTAAATGTATCAAAATTACAAGTCAGCCAAGGTGTACTGTAATTGCATGCTGGAATTACATAGAGCAACAGTATTGTGCTCCGCAAAAGCATGACTTCCAGAAGGGTGTGGCTTTGGAGGAGTCCCTGAAGACGGATCTACCCTTGTCAGCATTCGGTTCTGAAAGTGGGACACCGTCATACCCACTGGGGGAGGGGAAGGCTGAGCAGGCTGCTCCATTTAAAACAGTTCCAAAGGTGTAACCCTGGTTTAAAACAAAGAAACACTTAGCTGTTACTCCAGCCAAAAGGTGCAAACCCAATCTGAGACCAAGTTAATAAAAGTACGATACAGTTAAATGGCTGAACCCAAGCAAATTATTTAAGAAAGAGGCCTTGATTCAATAATGGAGACAACACTGTCCATGAGCAAAGCCCTGAGGGCAGGAGAGCACTGGGTCAGCGGGACGTCTGGCTGGCGGCTTGACCCGCCTCCGGACCCGCAGAAGGAGCCCCGGCTTCTGCAGCGCAGGCCGGGGAAGGCTGTGGGAGGCGCGCAGAGGTGCAGAAGGAAGTTCCATGAGCAGAACAAGGAAGGAGAAATAGCAAGCGAAACTTGTGGAAACTAAACATGAGAGTTTACTTTTTTTTTTTTCCTATTTCCAGCTTCTCCATTTCATCCAGAAAAGGAAGACAGTTTGTCGGTGGGTGGAAGGCTCCGCAGGACGTTTACTTATAGTTACTATTTCTCCTCTCAACTTGCAGACGGATCTCCTGGGTTTTAAGCTTGGATTGCCAGGCACGGCCTACTACATCACTCAACAAAACAGACGCTCAAAACTCCTCCCCAAATTGTTTCAAAGCCTTTAGCTTTGGGATGTCTTCACATAGATAATGCCACCAACTTTTACGGAAGTCCCTTCCAGCAATCCGTGGGCCGCTCTGCGGGACGGGGGCGGGGCACGATCCCTGCGGCGGGCGGGCCCACGCGCAGCCGCGGGTCGGCCGCGACCACGGCGGGTCCTAAGGCCGCTGCTCGGGCGCTCCGCCCAGGGCAGCCGCGGCGGGGTCCGAGACCACCTCGGGCGTGGGCCGTCGTGGTCTCCGCCCCTCCCGCGCGCCGGGACCCGGTCCTACGGCGGGGCCGCTGCGCAACGCTGGGCGGGCGCCCGCGGCGCGGGGGAGGCCCGGGAGGCCTGCCCGACTGCGCGCCCGCGGCCGGGAGAGCGAGATCCGGCCGTGCTGCGCGCTGCCGCCCTACCTTCTCCTCGCCGTCGTAGATGCGCACCCCGCGCTGCTGGATCACCAGGGTCTCGTTGATCTCCAGAAGGCCGCTGGTCCACACGAAGCGGTCCATGGTCTCCGCCGGCCGGCCCTAGCCTCTCGCCCGCGCTGCGGCTGGTCCGCAGCTAGTGAGCTCCATGCGGTCTGCGGCGCCCCCTGGCGGCGGGAGGGGAGGCAGCGGCACGCGGAAGCCCTGGGGAGCGCGCGGCCCGAGGGGTCTCCAGGGACATGCAGACATTGTTGAGCGCCCCCTGGCAATCGTTCGCCAATGGCCGTCAGGGACGTACACCCCATCGTTTGTCCTGCTGGGGTGCAAACCCAGAGCTTAGAAGGGACTTAGAGGCCAGGTTGCTGTATATCTGTGCAGTTTTCTTGTCAGTTTCCAGCATGTTTCCATGTTCATTAAAGGCTGTAAATAATAACTTTTTTCCCCAAATGAATTCAAATGGCCTCAATTGTTTTTACACAGCTGCAATGGAAACCTAGGATCCTGATACAATGTGTGATTTTGATTTAATTTGTAGCCCCCAACACCCTATTCCCTTTCTTCACAGAATGCCTTGTAAGCCTTAGCGCTTTCCTTCACTAGTTAACCCCTGCGGCAGGGAGAAACAATGGCATGCCCTGACTAATGCACACAAAACATACGTTTTGTTAAGCTAAAGATAACATTATGGCCTGAGTTGTCTGTCACTCCAGAGCCCTAAAGCTGAAGGACCACCTGGCCACATCTTCATGAAACCAGACTGAAGGACACCAAAGCTGACCTCAAGACCTGAAATAATGATTTACTGCCCTTACCTCACTCTTTGAATTTTTTTCCTATTACAATTGATATTCAATATTACTTTATATTAGTTTCAGTGTATGCATAGTAGTTAGACATTCATATAATTTATGCACCATGCACAGTTATTACAATATTATTGACTACTTTCCATGTGCTGTACTTTACATCCCCATGACTATTTTGTAACCATGAAATTGTACTTCTTAATTCCTTCACCTTTTTCACCTATCCCCCAGCCACCCTTCCCATCTGGGAACCATCACTTTGCTCTTTGTGTCTATGAGTTTGCTTCAGTTTTGTTTGGTCCTTTATTTTGTTCATTAGCTTTCACATATACGTGAAATCATATGATATCTTTTTCTGTCTGACTTATTTCACCTAGCATAATACCCTCTAAGGTCATCCATGTTGTCACAAATGGTGAGACTCCATTCTTTTTTATGGCAGAGTAATATTTCATTGTAGATGGATGTGCCACATATCTTTACCAAATTGTCCATTGATGGGCACTTAAATTGCTTCCATATCTTGGCTATTGTAAACAATGCTGGTGCACTTGAAAAGAATGTATATTCTGCTGCTTTGAGATGAAATGCTCTAAAAATATCAATTACATTCATCTGGTCTAATGTGTCATTTAAGGCCACTGTTTCCTTTTTGATTTTCTGTCTGAAAGATCTATCCATTGATGACATAGTAAGAGTGTGAAAATCCACTACTGTAACTTGACTCCTTGTTGGTCTCTCCCTTTATGTTCGTAAATATTTTCTTTATATATTTAGGTGCTTTTATGTAGGTGCATAAATGTTTACAAGGGTTATATACTTTTGCTGGATTGATCCCTTTACCATCATTATAAGAGGTCCTTTGTCTATGAAGCCTTTTTAGTCTATTTTGTCTGATAAATGTATTGCTCCCCCAGCTTTTCTTTTTATTTTCATTTGCATGAAATATCTTTTTTCATCCCTTTATTTTCAGTCTGTGTGTCTTTAGATCTGAAGTGGGTCTCTTGTAGGCAGCATATGTATGGGTCTTGTGTTCTTACACATTCAGTTATACCATGTCTCTTGGTTGGAGCACTTATTTACATTTAAAGTGATTATTGATAGGTACATAGTTTATGCCATTTTATTATTTACATCTATGTTCTTTTTAGTCCCTTCTCCTTAAAGAAGTCCCTTTAGCATTTCTTGTAATGCTGGGTGTTTTCTGCTACCTTGTCTTCCAAATCACTAATTCAATCCTTGGCTTCATCTAATCTGCTGTTGATTCCTTCTAGAATATTCTTTTAAATTTTATTTACTTATTCAATTACAGTTTACATTCAATATTATTTTGTATTAGTTTCAGATGCACAACAAAGTGGTTAGAAAATTATACTTTACAGAGTGGTCCCCCCCCCCCCTGATGCTTCCAGTATCCACCTGGGCCTGTACATAGTCATCATGATATATTGTATTCTTCATTTCAATTATTCTTTTCTTCATTTCTGCCTGGTTCATTTGTGTGTGTGTGTGTGTGTGTGTGTGTGTGTGTGTGTGTGTATTTTTCTAAATTTGGAAATGGGGAGGCAGTCAGACTCCCAGACCAGGATCCACCCGGCATGCCCACCAGAGGGCGATGCTCTGACCATCTGGGGTGTCGCTCTGCTGCAATCAGAGCCATTCTAGCACCCCACCCGAGGCAGAGGCCACAGAGCCATCCTCAGTACCCGAGCAAACTTTGTTCCAATGGAGCCTTGGCTGCAGGAGGGGAAGAGAGAGACAGAGAGGAAGGAGAGGGGGAGGGGTGGAGAAGCAGATGAGCGCTTCTCCTGTGTGCCCTGGTCGGGAATCGAACCCGGGACTCCCGCACACCAGGCCAACACTCTACCACTGAGCCAACCGTCCAGGGCCTACCTGGTTCATTTTTTATTATTTGTCATTTTTTTATGCTTAGTATATCTTTTTTTTTTTTTTTTTTTTTGTATTTTTCTGAAGTTGGAAATGGGGAGGCAGTCAGACTCCCACATGCACCCGACTGGGATCCACCCGGCGTGCCCACCAGGGGGCGATGCTCTGCCCATCTGGGGCATTGCTCTGTTGCATCCAGAGCCATCCTAGCGCCTGAGGCAGAGACCATAGAGCCATCCTCAGTGCCCAGGCCAACTTTGCTCCAATGGAGCCTTGGCTGTGGGAGGGGAAAAGAGAGACAGAGAGGAAGGAGAGGGGGAGGGGTGGAGAAGCAGATGGGTGCTCTCCTGTGTGCCCTGGCCGGAAATCGAACCTGGGACTCCTGCATGCCAGGCTGATGCTCCACCACTGAGCCAACCAGCCAGGGCCTATGCTTAGTATATCTTTATTGAAGTTCTCATTAAGTTTCTTTAGAATCTTTGTAACCAGATTTTGGTGAATTGCTTATCTTCATTTCATTTAGTTCTTTCTCTGAAGTTTTCTCCTATTCTTCCATTTGGGACATGTTTCTGCATCTCTCCATTTTGGGTGCTTCTCAGTGTTTGTTTCTATATATTAGTTACATCTGCTACGTCTCCCAGTCTTGGCAAAGCAGCCTTATGTGGTAGGTGTCCTGTGGAACCCAGTGGCACAGTCCCCCTGATCACTTGAGCTGGGTGCTTTAGGAGTGTCCCTTATGTGGGTTTTGTGTACCCTCCTGTTGTAGTTGAGCCCAGCTTGCTGTTGGCATATCAGTGGGTGGGGTTGAGCCTCAGGCTAACGGGCTGTATGTTTTGGCCACAATCACAGCATATGAGCTGCTATGCGGGAATGCTAATTCAACAGAGCAGAATTCACCCTAGCGGGCTCTGAAGCCTGCCAAGACCATGCTCAGGGTATGCCACTCGTGTAGCTAATTGGGTAGTGCCCTGTTGTGGTCTGAAGCCAGTCACTGGGTGTGGCCTCTGTTTCTGGGACTTCTTTGAAGGGTCTCTGAAGCAGGTCAAGGTCAGCCTTTGACATGCTTGGCACTGCTTGGTAGGAGCTACAAAGTAATCTGCAGCTGGTCGCTCTCTGTGCTGAACCTGGAGATGTGTGCGAGAGGCCATGATGCAAAATGAGGCCAGCTGCTATCAGTTCTGGGCCTCGGCCCACTCAGCAAACGGGCTCCGTGAAGTCTGCTACCACGTGCTAGCTGCCTGTAAGACTCAGCTACTGAAAGGTCGTCAGGCAACACACAAGTTGAAATCTTTTTGTTTGTTTGTTTGTTTGTTTGTTTGTTTTTCCTGTATTTTTCCGAAGCTGAAAACGGGGAGAGACAGTCAGACAGACTCCCGCACGCGCCGGACCGGGATCCACCCGGCACGCCCACCAGGGGCGATGCTCTGCCCCTCCGGGGTGTCGCTCTGTTGCGACCAGAGCCACTCCAGCGCCTGGGGCAGAGGCCAAGGAGCCATCCCCAGCGCCCAGGCCATCTTTGCTCCAATGGAGCCTTGCTGCGGGAGGGGAAGAGAGAGACAGAGAGGAAGGAGAGGGGGAGGGGTGGAGAAGCAGATGGGTGCTTCTCCTGTGTGCCCCGGCCGGGAATCAAACCCGGGACTTCTGCACGCCAGGCCGACGCTCCACCACTGAGCCAACCGGCCAGGGCCTGGAATGTTAAAACAGGGCAAAATTACCTTTGGACTGGACTTAAAGCCACATTGTGTCCCAAAAAACTCTAACAATCGTAACGAGAGCAGATATTATGACTACTGAACTGATGACTGTCAGACTGAAAATTTAAAACGTTCTTTAGAGCTGCTGTGACCATGTAATGTTAAACTGCTCACAAAAACTAGGGGATATTTTATAGCTTCATATTCATTTTGAAATATCCCCTAATTTTTGTGAGCAGTATATTTACACCAATAGAAATGCCTTCCTTCTGTTGATGTCATTGTTCTCTTTTCCTTTCTCGTCAATACCCACTGCCTTTGTCTTCTGATTGGAAAATTATTTGGGTTTCTGCCTAAGTCAAAGCACCCCGAATAGCTATTTTTATTGATCTTACATAAATGCTTGTTGCTCTCACTTTGAAAGACCGTTTATTTTTAGGTTAGCAGGGTTCAGGATGAATCACCCCAATCTGTGCCCCTATGGTATGCAGATTATTTAGGGCCAAAAACAACCAAAACCTTATAGGCTCAAAATAAACTCCTGCCCCACCCCCACCCCTGCAATTATCTAGAAGAATTTGAATTCATAGACCTTGCCCATAATAAGAGATTATTAGAAATAGCCTTTCTTTTTCTATTGTTTTAATTCAATTTTTCAACTACAGTTTATATGTAATATTATTTTATATTAGTTTCAGATGTACAGCACAGTGATTGGACATTCATATTCTTTACAAAGTGTTCTCCCTATATATTCCCAGTTATTACACCACACATAGTTATTACAACATTACTGACTGTATTCTCTACGCTGTACTTTACATCCCTGTGACTTTTCTGTACTGCCAGTTTGTACTTCTAATCCCTTCACCTTTTTCATTCAGTCCTCGAACCCCCTTCCCCTCTGGCAGGCACCTATCAGTCTTCAGAGATACTTTTCTTGACCCATCTATATGGCAGGGAAAACTACTAATTACTGAATATGTGCTCTGCTTGTAATGAATTTCTGAATCCTAAGGTGTCTTACCTCGTCTCTAGCTCAGAAGGTCATATATACCTCATTTTCCCTTTCTGCCTATGAGTCTTTTATGTTTGCAAGGTCTCTGACTCTCTCATGTAGGTGGGGTTCCTGTGTGCAAGAAACTAGATTTGATTTTTCTCTTGTCATTCTGTCTCCTGCTGATTTGATTATTCAACCAGCCAAAAGAACCAGAGGAGGGAAAGGGGAATTTTTCCCTTTCTGCATGCCACTATTCCCTTAAGCAGGGGTCCCCAAACTTTTTACACAGGGGGCCAGTTCACTGTCCCTCAGACCGTTGGAGGGCCGGACTATAAAAAAAACTATGAACAAATCCCTATGCACACTGCACATATCTTATTTTAAAGTAAAAAACCAAAACGGGAACAAATACAATATTTAAAATAAAGAACAAGTAAATTTAAATCAACAAACTGACCAGTATTTCAATGGGAACTGGGTTTGCTTTTGGCTAATGAGATGGTCAATATGCTCCTCTCAATGACCACCAATGAAAGAGGTGCTTCTTCCAGAAGTGCAGCGGGGGCCGGATAAATGGCCTCAGGGGGCCGCATGTGGCCCGCGGGCCGTAGTTTGGGGACCCCTGCCCTTAAGTGTCTTATGATTATGTTTGTTTTTATATATCAGTGTATGTGGGATTTCTTTAACACCTATGCAGGGCAGCCTATCAGAATCTCACATGGAATAGATTGACAGGTATGGTTCTCATAAAAGACATTTTACAAAGCCCTATGCAAATTAATAGGAAAAATTTATTTAAATGGGTATGTGGAGAATATGAACATTCAAATTAACCCCAGAAAATAAATTTTAAAACCTAATTGAATAAATTATCAAAGAGGAACAAGCAAACAAACACACAACAAAAAAAACCCAATTCAGGACCAAATAATTTCACAAGTGAATTATTTTAAACCTTGACAGAACAAATAATTATTTTACCACTTAGCCTTTTCCAGAATACAAAGAAAGTTTCCAAATTCTTTTTATGAAATCAGAAAAACTGATTGAAAACCCAATGCCTGACCAGGTGTTTGAAACCCGAGGTCGCCAATTTGAGCACAGACTCATCTGGTTTGAGCAAAGCCCACCAGCTTGAGCCCAAGATCACTGGCTTGAGCAAGGGGTCACTTGGTCTGCTACAGCCCCCCGGTCAGGGCACATATGAGAAAGCAATCAATGAACAACTAAGGAGCCGCAACAAAGAACTGATGCTTCTTATCTCTCTCCCTTCCTGTCTGTCTGTCCTTGTCTGTCCCTCTCTCTGTCTCTATCTCTGTCACACACACACACACACACTCACGCACAAAAGAAAATAAAAAAGAAAACTCAATTATAAGAAAGTCTGAAGAGAGGGGTCACATAAATATGAATGCAAAATCTTATGTAAAATATTTACAAAACCAAATAAACAAAATATTATAAGAATGGTATAGCAAATCCAAGTAGAATTTATTCAAGGAGCATAAGTACAATTCAACATTAGGAAATCTGTATTCAAAATGTAACCCACATCTCAAAAAAGAAAATCAAATGATTAATAAAAAGATATTTGACACAATTCAACATCCCTAATTTAAAAAAAAAAATTCTTAGGAATAAACGAATGCTTTCACCATCCTCAGCTTTACTAAATATTCTCAAAATCACCTGGACATGTGTTATGAAAGCTTTCCTGCACAAAGTCAAGAACCCACACATTTTCGATCAGGTCAGGCAGAACCACCTGGGTCCAGCCCCTTTCCTGTGACAAGACAAGATGGAGAAAGAGACTTGAGAGACCCCACCCACAAAGATGGAACGGTAGAAGGAAGGGACAGAGCCGAAAAGGAACTGCGTCTCCCTGCCATCACCTGGGACAGAGCCAGGATTCCCTGCTCATTTTCCAGCCCTGCCAGCTTCTCTCCTGGGCACCCCAGATCCAGCCCTCCTGGGGCTCTCCAAGAGCCTGGCCTCTGTCACCTTCCCCATTCATTTGGATACCCTCTTTTTTCTCCTGCACAGCACCCTGCTGGGAGTTATACCCTTCAGTAGTCCCCGTCCTCCTACCCCTGCAACCCCCAAGCTGTGGCACCCAGCTGGGCACCATCAAGAGGCCACTCAGGAATGTGGGCACTGGGATATCCCTTGCAGGCTAGGCTGGGGCTGGTAATGGGGAACTGGGCGGTCTAAGCAGCCAAAGATGGTCTGGGAAAGGGTCCCTGGAGCTGGCCCCAGGACCCCACCCATGATGCTGTCATCACCTCTAACACGACCAACCCAGGGGGGACATGGGAAAAAGGAAGCTCCAGGGCCAGATCCGCCCTGGCCATGCCATCTACCATTGAGGACTGGGACACTGAGGACTAGAAACCTGAGCACCCAGCGTTGCAGAGACTGCAGAGGGTCACTTGGAGTTACCAAGAGGCTTTTCCTGGAGCCTAGGGTGACCTCAGCTGTTAGAGATATCACAGCCCTCTGCCCTCCAAACCATGGTCTCAGCAGTGGGACCTGGGGGTCCCCTGGTTAAACTTGGACCTGACTTAGGATCCAAAGTCAGAAAAAGCTTTGAACCTCATATCCAGTGCTCCTCCTTATCCTGACACCATCCCTAACTATAGCAACAACCCTCAGCTCATTCTCAACCCAAGAACTCCTTCAACCCTATCCTGACCCCATTTTTAGCCCCAAAGCCAATCACTAGCCTCTGCAACCCCATTCCATACCCACTCTCAGTACCATATTCCCAATCCCATTCATTCCCGTCTCCCCATCTCCACCCAAACCCACCTCATTCCCAGCTTCTTCATCCTCATTCCCACCTACTTCAGGCCAATCCAACCCTCATCCTTAACTCCATCCTATACCCAGCCCCAAAGCCAGGTCTTCCACCCAGCCAGCCCCATCTCATCCTGAATCTGCTTCCTGTCCGGGCCCAACTGTCACATGCCCTGTGACCCTAAGCACAAAGAATGTCCCAGGCTCAATATACCCACACACAACTCCAATTCTTGCCCTTGGGGGTGGGGGAACTTCATTGAACAATAAATAAATGACTGTTTCTAAAATAAATAAGTAAATAAGGTAGAGGAATGTTATGAATCCAATGCGTAAAACCAGAAAGGCACAACACGGAACTCTCAACTCTTCCCCACTCCCACCCCCGATACCTTTCTGGCTCTTAATTATTTAGTTTTTGTGAATTGGGTGTTTGCTAAGGCTTTTTTTTGAAGGTGATATTTTAAAGTGAGAACTTGAAATATAGAAAAGAAAGGCTCTTAACATAATTTTTGGCAAACTTACTTTCTCTAAAACAAAGAGATTTTTAGTAGAACTTACTTTTTCTGAAAGTAAGTTACTTCCTATTGGCCTTGAGGCTGGTTTCCCAGACTGTGGACTTGAACTAGCTTTGCAAAGTAGCAGGTGTTCTCAGAACGTTTGCACCGGTGGATTCAAGAGCTCGAGTCTCAGCTTCTGGCCAAAAGCCAGCAGCCACAGGAGCCTAAACGGTCACCAAAGGAGCAGCAGCAGCCATGCCGGTGGATTGGCTTTGAGTCAGCGGGAGGAGGCGCTTGTGACTCTTCTGAAGATGAGAAGGCTCAGGCTGAAGCTGCCATACACACGCTGAGAGCCCGACCAGTTGTCGCCAAGAAGGTAAAAACCCAGCAACAAAGAGTCCCTCAGGGGCAGCCACAGCCTCCTGCCCAGGTAATGGAACACTCTGTGGTCTGGCCCTATACCCAGGCAGAGCTGATGGAGTTGGGGGCACAATTTAGGCGGCCTCTGGTGCCAGCTACGGTGCTGTCTGCAGACAAAACTCTGGCCTGTATTCTGCCAGAGGGAAAAGATTTGCCTCTCTTGGTGCCGCTGACAGCTCTCTCATTTCATCCATAGCTTTTGATCTGTTAATCCTATTGCTGTATTTGTACTATCTCTGTTTATGCAATGTATCCCACTCCTTGCACAGTGGCCATCATGGAAGATACCTGTGGTTTAGATTGTAAAGCGAGCAAAAGGGGTGGAATGTTGGTCAAATGAGTTTGTAAATATGATATATGTGTTTGCTCGCTTGTGATTTGTGTTGGGTGTGGGGGATGGGCTGTGGGCAGGCAGGGTCGTTGTAGCCTAGGGTTTAGTTTTAAGACTGGGCTTTTCCCCACACCCTTGACTGATTGTATGATCTGGGTGGTGCACTCTCATGAGGAATCCAATTATGCCTCGAATAAGTGACTTTGTATCAGAGACTTCCTTGTTTGTATATTGGATTGGGGGTTTTTGGTTTTCTACACTATAAAGTGGGACAGACCAGGAGCTGGCTCACACAGTTCCTGCTATCACGATTGCAGGGGCTTCCCTGATCCCTTGCCCTTCATGGGAAAAACTGGTTTTCTACTTTTCCCTTGTCTTCTTTTGTGGTTTGCCTGTCTTGGTGAGACACCAATAAATAGGATGGCCCACCATCCTCCGACTCCACCATTTCTTTACCGTCTGCCCGAATCCAATGGGAACCTGCATGTGAATGGCCACGCTGGCCTTACATCCCTGAATTAACCCTATAGATAAACATTGTAAGAAAGCTTGTTTCACTGCTTTGTTCTACTGTTATACTTTCTCCCCTCCCAATTCCTCAAGCAGCATGTAATTCTCCCTATAAAACTTAAACCCCAAATTGTGTTCAGGGCTGCATTGATTTTAACAATTTACGTTTACATGTGGTCTGCGTAGCTGGCAAATTAAAGACTCCTAATTTCTTAATTTGGCTAATTGATTGATTGTATGGCAAGATGTCTTATCTTGCTGTTACAATAGAACAAACTGAAAGATTATGTAGGACAGCACATTTAAACGCACATGTCTACAAGAAATGCTATTTTAACCTTATAGAATTTTAAGGATTCATCCTCATTTTATCCCTTTCTCTTCCTCTCTTTTTTTGCATCTGATTGTATACTACAAATGAATTGACATCCTAATTTCAGTTCACCTTTGCAAGCGTCGTGCACAAATAATTTCTGAGCCAGCCCCCTCGTCTGTAAAACGGAAAATGATGACGTGCCACTTCAGAGCCGTGAATAGTTGTGAAAGGGAAATAAATACACAGGCTTCCCTAACCACAGTCCTTGCTTACATCCTCTGCCAGCTCCACAATGAACATGCCCAAGTTTAACAAGCGGAGCCAAACAACACTCTTCCCCCGTCTGCCTTCCTTAATGGACTGTGAGCGTCTAACGACTATACTTATCTGCTACGTAGCAGGGACTTTGCAGGCCGATTCCAACCGCGCTACAAATCCAAGAAGAAAAGCGGTTTTTGGTTTGAAAACCTGGAACTGAGCCCAGAACACCCGTAACACAAACTTGCAGACTCAGCCCGCCCGCCCAACTCGCCTAGGCCCCGCCCCCTGCGCCCATTGGCGCGTTCAATTTACGCCGGCACCAATGGGCGGAGGCGGCGACCGCGCCATCTAAAAGCCGAGCCCCAGTCGTAGCGCGCAGAGCGTGGCAGCAGCCGTAGGCGGTCACGTCGGACTCGCACCCCCTTCCTTACTCCGCTCTGCGAGGAGACCCCCGCCGTGTCCCAGGACCTGCAGTTTCCCCCCAGTCCGAGGGCCCAGTTCTCCGAGGGCTCAGTTCGCGTTCAGGGGTGAGGGAGCCGCGCAGGCCGGTGCGAGGCCTGGGGGGGCGGGAGGGTGGGGTGTGGCGTGGGCTCCACGGCCGCGGCTGTGGGTCCGCACACCCGCTTCAACCCTCGCAAGGTCTGGGAGGCCCTTGCCTGCTCGCTTGGACGCTCGCAGCTGTGTTCTGTCGGAGCGGTGGCCGCTGCGTGGCGGTTCTGAGAGGGCCGAGCACTTGGCCTGCAGTCGTTACTGGCCGGGCGCGGCCCGCTGGCGGCAGAGACTGGCCTAGGGTCGGGGACTCGGTTTATGGTGGGGCGCGCCGGGGGCTGCGGACGGAACCGCCTTTAGCGGCGCGGGGCCCGCGGAGCCGGGTTACCACCGCGCGGGAACCGAATGCGTCTGCGCGAGGCGGCCCCGCCTTCTGAGCTCGGGAGCGAGTTTCCCCAAGAGCCGGGTTGTCTCATCTGATGCTGCCTCTTTTTTTTTTTTATTATTCTGAAGTTGGAAACGGGGAGGCAGTCAGACAGACTCGGCATGCGCCCGACGGGGATCCACCCGGCACGCCCACCAGGGGCGACGCTCTGCCCATCTGGGGCTTTGCTCTGTTGCAACCAGAGCCATTCTAGCGCCTGAGGCAGAGGCCACAGAGCCATCCCCAGCGCCTGGGCAAACTTTGCTCCAGTGGGAGAGAGACAGAGAGGAAGGAGAGCGGGAGAGGTGGAGAAGCAGACGGGCGCTTCTCCTGTGTGCCCTGGCTGGGAATCGAACCTGGGACTCCTGCATGCCAGACCGACACTCTACCCCTGAGCCAACCGGCCAGGGCCTGATGCTGCCTCTTGAGCGCTCTCAACGTTGTGGAAGTCTAGACTTAGCCAGGTCTTCATTAGTAAAATTATTTTCTTTGGCCTACATATCCAAAAACAGGAGCAAGAAATTCTCACCCACCTCAATTGTGATAAATTAGACAGAACTCGGAGTCTAGGGCCTTCATCTCTACGATTTGGGGGCCTGAAGCTTGGCTTTCAGTAAGTGTATGTTGGAAATGATGTTCCACTTTATGACAATAGACAATGTGATTCTCGTGCAGACTGGTTGTCGGACCTTCTATAGTAATGGTCTTGTAAAAATGCGATTATTTCCCAAAGGCAACACTGAATTGGGAATTTTCTGATGTGATTTTAAATTGAACTTTGTTGAAAAATCTTCATTTAGTCAATATTTATTTGGTGTTATTGGTGTAACTAATGTTGACTTGTAGTTCTTTTGTTATTTAGAGCCAAGAAAACGAAAACTCAAGGAACATCTATTAAAAAGAAAAACTTTTTTTGCCTACAAACAAGAAAATCCAGATATCCAGGTGAAGTAAAATTTTTAAAACTTTCAGATCTTTAAAATTATGTCAGCTGTCTAGTAAAAATGTTATATGAGTCATTTGTGTAATTAAAATTTTTCTAGTAGCCACGTTTTTTGAGTTTTTTAAAAAGATGAAATAAGTTTTAATAACATTTTATTAAATGCAACATATCCCGTGTTGTCATTTCAACATGTAATGCTTAAAAACTCAGACAATTTACATTATTTTTGGCAGTGAGTTTTCAAAATCTGATGTATTTTACACATTTTCAGCACACGTTAATTTGGACTGGTCCCACTGTCAGTGCTCAGTAGCCCCATGGGGCTTAGTGGCTCCCTTACTGGATTGCACAGCATTAGATCATCATTTCCTGTGTAAATTAATTCACACTGTAAAAGGAAACAGTTAATTCTAAAGCAATATGCGTATTTTTACCAAAATATTGACTTATGATTTATACAGTGCTACAAAGGCCAGTCTTTCTATAATTTAACAAGGTTTTAGTCAGAGTGTATGTGGGGGTGGAGGAGCGTTGTTCTTTGGGAGGTGGCCTTCCTGAATGTTTGGAAATAAATTCTTTTTGTCTCAGTCTTCCATGAGAATATATTTGTATTGTTTTGTTAAATTTTAAAAAATAGTACATGTTGTGACTAAACAAAAACCTGTCAAAAGTATGTAAAGCAGAAAATCAAAAAGTCCTCTCACTCTCTTGAGATAACAGCTAGTAACATCCTTCCAGGCTCTTCCGATCTATCCGAGAGCATGGGCTTCAGAGTGATATGGAACTGGGCTGGAATATGTAAGTCTGCCACTACAACTGTAAACCTCGGGGACTTACCCGGCCTCTCTCAGACTCTTTACTTATATTAAAATGGGATAGTAGACCCTGGCTGGGTGGCTCAGTTGATAAAGCGTCGTCCCAGCATGCTGTTGTGGGTTTGATCTCCAGTCAGGGCACATAAGGGAAGTAAGCAGTCAGTGAATACACAACTAAGTGGAGGAATAAGTTGATGCTTCTCTCTCACACTCTCTCCCTACCCTCTTCAACCCATTCTATCTCTCTCTCAAGTCAATGGAAATAATTTAAAAATAAAATAAATGGTATAGTAATAGGGGGTGTTTTTGTTGGGGACTAAGTGAGACAGTGACTACACTGTGCTATGCCGGGAATAGAGTAGCTGTCATTTCATGATCTCTCAGTGGCTTAATATACAGTGGACTGGTTTTTGAAATAATTTATTTTCCTGGTCTCCCTATTTTTCTCCTAACATCATTGCCATTCTTAGGGGAATTTAAAAAGAAAAAAGTCGTGTTTTAATTTGTATTTATTTTTGTTAGGTACTTATTGATGTATGAATTTGTCTGTGTGTTTCATGCCCTTTCTCATAGTAGAGTGCTTATATTTAGAAGCCAGAGCTGACAAGATTTGTTGATGAATTACTGTAAGTATAGTAAAAGAATGGAGTTAAAGATGATTTTGAATGTTTCAGATTAAAAGAGGCTAAAGAGATATGACAAGTAAATTCAATGCCTGATCCTGTAGTGGAAGGGGAAATGCTATAATGGACATTAATAGGTCAGTTTTCAACTAGAATATGAATATTGGATTAAAGTGGTACATCAAGTAAATTTGATGCTATGGTTATGTAAGAGAAAAATCCCTACTTCTAGGAAATAAACATTGAAATATTTTGGGATAAAAGGCCATCATTTACAATGTGAAAGTTTTGGGTAACACAACTGTATATACTCCATCCATATACATGTTCAGAAAGAATGCAAGTGATACGGCAAGTAGCATAAAATGTTAACAGGGTAATGAGTATATGGATATTCTTTGAACTACATTTAATTTTGCAACTTTATATAACTGGCATTTCCAAATAAAATTTATTTAAAAATTTTTAACTTTAGCCTAACTAAGCAGTGGCACAGTGGATAGAGCATAGGCCTGGGACGCAAAGGACTCAGGTTCAACCCCAAGGTTGCTGGCTTGAGCATGGTATCATAAACATGACCCCATGGTTGGTCAATGGCTTGAGCTCAAAGGTTGCTGGCTTGAGCAGGGGTTCACTGGCTTAGCTGGAGCCCCCGTGGTCAAGGCACATGAGAAAGCAATCAATGAACAAGTAAAGTACGGTGATGAAAGAATTGATGCTTGTCATCTCTTTATCTGTCCCTTTCTCTGTCTCTTAAAAATATATATTTTTTTAACTTTACAAGCTGCTTTACTTTGGAATAAATATTTTCATAAATCTTTTAGTTCTTTGAAACAAAAAATTGATCTTTGGCTTCTGATTTGAATAACTGAGTCAATAGTAATACCATATATTGAGATGCAGAGGACTCAGGTAGGAGTGGAGGAATTGGGCGTTTTGTTTTGACCATGTTAAGTTTAAGGTACCAATAAGACATCAAAGTGGAGATGCCAAATAGTTGTATTTCTGAAGTTCGGGTGTGAGATTGGGACTGGAGATAGAAACTTGGGAACTGTTTGTAGATGATATTTATTTAAAACTTAGGGGTGGTAGAGAATAGGCAAGGAGGACATTAATTCAAATAAGACCGTGACTCTCAACTACTTACATAAATAAGGAATGCAACTGGGTCATGGGGTTTATAATAGTCTTACAATAAGAAGAAAATTCTAAAACTCTGCTTTGGCTTTACCAAGAAACCTTGTAAGTACTGTATTTACACCTTTCAGGAAATTTTTGGATTCTTTTGAGGAGACTATTTTTTATATATCTGTATATATATGTCTTTATGTTTTAGTTTTTTTTATTCAGCGAGAGAAGGAGAGGCAGAAACAGACTCCTGCATGTGCTGGACCAGGATCCACTCAGCAAAGCCTACTACTAAGGGCCGCTGCTCTGTTGCTGGGCACCTGAGCTCTTAACACCTGAGGCAGGCCGTGGGAGCTCCGGGAGCCAACTAGCTCCAATAGAGCCATAGCTGCGAGAGGAGAAAGAGAAGAGAGAGAAATGAGAGGGGGCAGGGGTGAAGTAGCAGATGGGTGTTTCTTCTGTGTTCCCTGACTGGGAATCAAACACAGGACATCCACATCAGATAGGGCTGATGCTCTACCACTGAGGCAGCCTGCCAGGGCAATATTTTTTCAATGTAAGTCTGTTACCAAGAACTTAAAATGAAAACTAATCAAAGAAAGTGTTGCTTAATAAAGGTTTTTGAGGACTTGTTTGAATGATTAGGACAGAATAGTTTAGAATGAGATTTTCAAGTGTTTACATATTATATGAGGAGAGGGTGTTAAGACTTTTAAGAAAATATCTTTAAATTCCTCAGCCATCTTGTTTATGCCATTTAGTTACCCTGTAAAATAAAAGTTTTGCTGAGGACAAATCTCTCAGTTCTTTCCTCAGTTTACAATTATGAAGTCAGGTAATCGTAAATATTCTTCCTTCCCCAAATAGGAAACTTCCTTGGTATAGGGTTAAAAAAAGATTTTTTATTTATTTATTTATTTATTTTTTTTAAGGAGTAGAGACCAGAGAGTCATGGCATCTGAGGGTCAGGTCCAAGAAGAGACAAAAGTTCTGAAACCTAAGACAAAAATGGTAAGATAAGTACATAGCCCTCAAAACTCTGCCTTTCCCAAAACCTTTCTGAAAGAAGTAAATTCTGAAATATTGTGTCTTAAATAACTCTTTTAGGATGATAAAGAAAATGTCAGCAGACCTCCAAGAAACAAAAATAACATAACAAGGGAAAAAATTTGTATTCCTTTAAAACCTTCTAATGAATTAACCAATTCAACTTTAGTAATGGATACTCATAATTTGGAAAATAATCAAACTCTGCAGTTGTTATCAATAAAAGATGAGCCCCAAGGTCAACATATGACATTAAGCCAAGCATTTCTCATTAAAAAGAAACAGAAGCAAGTGACTACAGAAAAACCAAAGCAAAACGCTAACATGCTCAAGAAACCTGTGCTTGGATCTTATCATGGCCAAATTGTTCAGGCTAAGGTTAATTCATTTCGAAAATCTGTGCAAGTCAAAGATGAGAGTTCTGCAACAACAAAGAAACTTTCAGCTACTATCTCTAAAGCCACGAAACCTCAGCCTACAAATACCAGCAATGTAACAGTGAAAAATCATACAGCCTCAAACATGATGACTACCACCAAATGTGGGAGGGCTGCATCTCAGAAAGAACAGCTTTTGCATCATCCTATTAGAAGTCACCACAATAATACCCATACTACCCAGAACTCCCTGAAACAAGATGTCAGTAGAACCTCTGCCAGTGTTACAATTCAGAAGGAGTCTCATGAGAAAGAATCACTACAATTAAATACAGTTTTATCTAGTGTCAAAACCAGTTCTCAGGAAGTAAAAAGAAGTAAGATGATACCAAGAAGCACCACCTCTGAAATTATAGCCAGGCCTGCTTCATCTTCTAATACCAAACTGATAGAAAAGTCAAAAACCATTAACCAGCGCAGACATACTATGGCAAAAGCAACTATCAATAGTAGGCCAGCTCAACCCAAAGAAACCACAGAAGAGAGAAAGTAAGTAGAAGTGATTTCATTTACTTTTCAATAGAGTACCACTTGTGAATTTGGTTTATCATTTCCTTGAATGTGTTATGTACCAAATTTATATTGTGGATAGTATTTGAGTGTGTTTTATTAGGTTTGATGTAACATAAGTTGAAAGGCCTAATAAAATTGGGAAAAATTTTATAATCTGTCCATTTAAAAGCTCATTCTTGATTCTGAGCATTTAAGACTTAACATATTTAACTTTTCCTCTATTTGACAATGCTGTCAGCAATATCACAGTAATATTTACGTACTGCTTCTAACTATAGAGCTCGTCTGAGTGAGTGGAGAGCTAGCAAAGGAAGAATGCTGAAAAGGCCTCCTAGCTCAGTAGTTACCCAGCCCGAACCTGAAAAACAAAATGAAGAACCAGTTGAGTCCTTTTGGACTACCATGGCAGAAGAAGATGAGCAAAGATTATTTACTGAAAAAGTAAACAGGACATTTTCTGAATGCCTAAACCTGATTAATGAGGTAGAGTCTTCATCTTATATTTGAGAAGTAGTTTATAGTTTGCAAATTACCTTCATAAATTGAATTATGTTGTCAATCTTTTTGACCAAGTAATGTGCCAGTGGTGTTACATAAACTTACTATTAATTGTGAGATTATTTCTCTTTAGCCTTTAATGGACTGCATTTTCATTGAATTCATATAAATATATCAAAAGGGTGGTTTTTATCTGAGTTATAAATATTGAATTCCTTTACAATGTTAATAATTTACCAAAGGTGAGCAATACAAATGAGTGAGTCATCATTATCACAGGTTAATTAACTCGGATTAAAAATTTGCAAATGCTCCCATTTATCTCAAGCAACCTCGTTATAGTCTTGAACTTTATTATAGTTTTACTGTTTGAACCAAGATTTGATGGACTGTAATAACTAATGCCAGAATGTTTTCTTTATTTCTTATTTAATCTTGCTTTGGTCCCACACTACTGTCTTAAGATTCAGACCAACACTGAATATACAGAGTATGATTCAAACGTTACTCTAGTCTTCATGAACATTTTTAAACTTTTTATAGTTCTGAGGACCAGTGAAAATTACAATCAGGGAAACTGAATTTTTGTTTTTGCTCAGCTGGGGTTTTTATTGATACTATGAAATTTTTCTGTCCTCTTACTTAACTGTATATAACTCTTATATAAACCATTACAGATTCATTTTAACCTTAATATCAAAACCTGACAAATAGCATTTAAAAACCTGCAAGTTATTTTTACTCGGAAACATTGGATAAATGAAACCCACAATACATTATATAAGAGGAATCTATAACACAAATGGAATATAACACAAATGGAAACATCAAAACCGAGTAGTGTTAGTCACTTTTTTATTATTTTCGTGTGCCTTGTACTTATGACTGCTGTGCTTTTTAATAGCCATTCAAAATAAATTTAGAGTAAAGAGGATAATAGTGATTGTTTTTAATGTATAATTTTCTATCAACTTTCTCACTGATCTTGATTATAGTGAGCTTACTTAATTGTTCAAACTTTCTAGGCTAAAAGTTACCACTCACTTTATTTCTTGATATTTTAGGGATGCCAAAAAGAAGAAATATTGGACACACTGAATGACCTGATTAAAAATATTCCAGATGCCAAAAAACTTGTTAAATATTGGATATGCCTTGCACGTGTTGAACCACTCACAACTTCAATTGAAAATATTATGTCAATCTATGAGAAAGCCATTCTGGCAGGAGCTCAGGTGAGATTAAAACTTACTGGTTTTTATTAATTAAAGTGTAAATTATTCAGAATAATTTGGAACACATCACAGCATAACTTAATAAAATTGTGGTTATAGATCTAGAAGTAATGAATGTTTAAAGGCCACAAGAATTGCATATTATAAAAGCTGGTTCTTGGCCTCTAAAATTTGCTCATATACTATGGATAATCAGACCTTAGAAAATGGATATACTATAAGCTGAAATGTATATTTAATGAAAGCTGCTGGGAGAGATATTTTAGCACATCTTGTCATTTTGCACATTTCCTAGTTAGAAATCTGGGAAAATTAAATTTTAATACTATTATAAAATTTATTGAATATAACACATGGAATTAAATTAGCTTATATAAAGTTAGCAAGTTCTGATACTTTTGGAGTATATCTTAATATACTCATGCTGTGTGTTTGGTCCTGCTTATGTATAGAAAATGGCAATAAATTAATTTCTCTGAGTTGTAATTTTTTTATTGATTTTAGAGAGACAGAGAGGGAGAGAATCATTCATTTGTTGTTCCACTTAGTATGCATTTTTGATTGCTTCCCGATTTGTCCCCTGACCGGGGATCAAACCTGCAGCCTTGGAGTTTCAGAACAAAGCTCGAACCAACTGAGCTAACCAGCCAGGGCCTCTTGACATTTTTACCACCATAGTGGTTGGATACCATATTTATCACTTTTTCCTACTCTGTTGCTATAAAAAGCCCCAGTATAGAATAAATCATATCTTGAGGCTTTTTGGTTAGTTGTTTAGTTTTGTTTTGTTTTGTTAGTTTTTCTTTTTATCCTTTCCTTGAGAAAAGTCTGCTCATAATACAGATAGTCTCAACAAAGCTAATAAATGTTATTTGACCATTCACCTGAATCAGAAATCAAGTATTTGGTAGATATTTTCTGTGGTTATTAGGTGTAAAACACTTTGCTGAAGAATGATTGTACTTGACAGAGTCCCACCTAGAAGGGAGTACTGGGTCCCCACTACGCTGAACCAGAAGGGGGATGAACCAGATGGCAGCATCCCTAGGATGTGTAACTGAAGCGAAGGGTTCACATAGAAAACAGTAGTGTAAAGAGAAAGATGTGACAATAGAGCAAAAATTGGAAAGCAAGGACCATAATTAGCCAAGAAAATTGAGAGCAGAATGGGTGAATAGCTAAGGACTAAGTTCTCGAACCAAGAATGTGAGCCAGAGCATCTCTTTTATATAATATCTTGAATATGTTGCATTAACAGGCTTGGTAGTTCAAAGGAACATGAGAAGTGCTCATAATATCTGGCACATAATGAACACTTAGTCAACTGTTGAATTTTTTAACCTTGAGCTGTTAAGGATGCATTTAATACCATCGGAAACAAAAATATAACCATGTACTTGAATATAGGAGAAAACGAGTAAACTTATTATAAGCATAAACTTTAAGTGACCAGTTTTTTAAAAGATATTAATAATGTTAATTTGCCACTTGTTTATTAATTTCATATCAGGCAGGCAGTAATAATTACCAAAGGCTCAAGAAAAATTATGGGGGAAATTTTTAACTGATGAAGTTCTTAATTTCACTTTTATAAATTGGAAAATATATCATTTTTCCAAAATTTGAGTGGCAAAACAAGTGGTCTAAGAACCACTGCTCTGCTTTAAAATATGAAATTTAATCAGTTTTCATATTTTTCAACTTGTACAACATAGAGTCTGAAAATATAAAACTAATGTGTCTGCTTTCTTCCTTTAAAAAATCAAGCCTATTGAAGAAATGCGAGATGTAATTGTAGATATTATAATGATGAAGAATCAAGAAAAAGTTAAATTTGGTAAGTTTTTTTTGTTTCCTTGAAGTGAACTGTGACTTAAATTTCTTTGCTGAATTATTTTTGATCATTTAAAATTTTTTTAATGTGTAGATTGATCATTCCTCATACTTCTATTGACGTACCTTTGAGATTTAACAGCTTTGTGTAGTATAAAGAATTCTTAATTAGGAGGTCTCATTCAAAACCCAGATTTGTCACTGAGTGTCTGAAAATTACCTGACCTCTGTAGGCTCTAACTTCCTGTCTTGAGATTGAGGTACTTTTACTAGAGGATCTTTAAAGACTTTTTACCTGTTAAATTCTGTTATGTGTTCTGTGCTGTAAAGAAACTCATTTAGGAATTCTCTTTGCTAGAAGAGTATATTGAGAGAAAATAAGAGATTCTGCCCTGGCCAGTTGGCTCAGTGGTAGAGCATCGGCCTGGCGTTCAGGAGTCCCGGGTTCGATTCCTGGCCAGGGCACACAGGAGAAGCACCCATCTGCTACCACCCCTCCCCCTCTCCTTCCTCTCTGTCTCTCTCTTCCCCTCCGGCAGCCAAGGCTCCATTGGAGCAAAGTTGGCCCAGGCGCTGAGGATGGCTCCATGGCTTCTGCCTGAGTCGCTAGAATGGCTCTGGTTGCGACAGAGCAACGCCCTCTGGTCGGCATGCTGGGTGGATCCCGGTCGGGCACATGCAGGAGTCTGTCTGACTGCCTCTCCGTTTCCAACTTCAGAAAAATACAAAAAAAGAAAAAAGAGATTCGTTAGCTGTCAGGTCTATAAAATGCAAAGGTTTTCTAGATTAAGATATAACTTGTGCCTTGTGCCAATTACTGTGAATTTTTGCAAGAAATTTAACCCCTTCCTTATCTGTAAAACAGAATAATGTTTATATCTTCCTAAAGATTCTTGGGACCATTGAATGTAAATAAGTATCTAATTCTGTGGCACATAGTAAATTCATTAAACTTTAACCATTATTAATATTAACTAGCTTAGACGAGAGGAGAAATCACTATATATAAATGTAAGCTAATTTGTTTCCTTGTTTACAGTTATTTCCAGTTTTTTATTATAACACCCAATCACAAATGTTTGAGCACCTATTGTATACCTCATTGCTTGTAACTGGTTATTTTCTTTCGATAAATTTTAAAAAGAGTCAGTTTGAACTTTTTACAGCTCCTGATCTGTGCTACTAAATTGTTTTCCAAACAGTTATAAATATCCTTATTTTCAGTACACAAATGAATTTAAAAAATAGAGATGTAGGTTCAGGGCTAGCTTGACTTGTGGTGGTCTGGAACGCTGAGGTTTCTGGTTCAAAACCCTGGCTTGCTGGGTCAAGGCACATATGGGGGTTGATGCTTCCTGCTCCTCCCTCTTTCTCTCTCTCTCTCTCTCTCTCTCTCACCCTCTCTTCCCTCCCTCCCTCCCTGTCTCCCTCCTTCCCTCCTCTCTCTCTAAAAATGAATTTAAAGAAAAGGATTTTCTAGGTCCAGGGTTAAACTTTAAATAAAATTAAAGATCATACTGAAATTCTAAGTGTGTTATACATGTGTTGGTTACATGTTACCCAAAAAAAGTTTTAATGAAGTTAATATGCTTATGAATTTTCTGTGTGCAAGGGGATCATCTTTTATTGGCAGTATGTTTAGTTCAACAGCGACTATTTCTATTTATGGTTGCTGTTAATATGCCCCCATGTGAGCATACTGAAGATGTATATGATCTGATCTTAGTAGCAATATTTAATGAAGGAGCTTTAGAAGGAATGGTCAGGGAAACAGGAAGAAAAACCAGGAAAGTCAAGTATACTACAAACGAAAGGAGGAAAGTTTAAGAATAACCCAACTTGGCAAAATGGGTGAAGGGGGATCCAAGGATACAAGATTGCAGTTATAAAATAAGCCATGGGGATGTAATGCACAGCTGGTGGTTATAGTTAATAATACTATATATATTGCATATTTGAAAGCTGCTAAGAGAGTAAATCTTGTCGAGTACTCATTTTTCAAGACCCAGTATAAATGTCACTCATGAAGCCTTTTCTAGCCATCTTCCTGTCTCACAAGCAAAGTTAGTTATTCCTTTTTATGGATTCTTATCTCAATTATAGTCTTCTTATTTTATAATTATTTTCAAGCATGTCTCTTTATGGAATATGAACTTAAAAGATAGAGATCATTTCATTCTTATATTTTATCTATAATCCCTGACACATAGGTGTTAGTATTGTTCAATAGTTGTCAGCAATATTTACTTAGGAAAAGTAATGGTTAAGAGATGGATTGATTCTTTTATTTTGAAAATCTGGCTTACTTTGGTTAATTTTAATGTCTCCTGACTTTGTTCTTTAAATTTGACCGAAATTTAACCTATAAATGTATTTCTATAGGAGAAAATTTTGAGGAGGCTTGTACAACCAAGGAACAAATCCAAGAAATCAACATTGAAGATACTGGTGTTCATCTAGAGTCAGGAAAACCTGATATGGAAAATAAACATCATAAAAAGGTGGTATTTCAAGATTGTCAAAAAGATGAATTTGACAAAACAGAAGACACAGCCAATGATGTTAGAACCCCCAATACAGAAACTAGGGCAGGTTGCTTAATTAAATATAACGTCTCTACTACACCGTCCTTGAAAAGGTAAGCTTTTAAAGTGTACTGTGATTTGTTTTTATGCTTAGGGATAATAAATCTGGTAGTTAAAATCTTTAAGATAGCTTCAATTAGAACTTCTATTTGTTAATAGAAAGGTTTCAAACAAATCGAGTGGCATTGGAACATTACCTTTTAAATATAGTGCATTTGCTTGCTTTGCCCTAAATATTGTCATTTTGAAAAAAAAGTTTTACGTCATTTTATCTGATTGCTGATTGTGTATTATTGATAACAGTTGGTTTTGGAATTCAATTATTAGCAAGTTCTAAAGATATTTACGTATCTACTGTGTATAAATAAGTTGTAACAAAAATTGAGAAAGGAGTTAAGTCCCTTATTTCAAGGAGCTTGCAGTATCTCTGTAAAACAAGCATATGGTTGTAACATACAAGTTATGTTATAATAAATAGTATCAGAAGGCAAAGTTGAAATGTTAAATATGTTTTTTAACTTTGGGAATAATTCTGTGGGTTTTTTGTTTTGTTTTAGTGTGAAAAAGAAAATGCAATTTGATGAAACACATTCTACATTTAAAGAGCTAAAGTTTCTAACACCAGTTAGACGTTCTCAACGTCTTCAAGACAAGACTTCTAAATTGCCCGATATGTTAAAAGACCATTATCCTTGTGTGTCTTCATTGGAACAGTTAACAGAGCTGGGAGATGAAATCGATGCTTTTATATGTCGTCCTAATGCAGCACTGTCTCGAATGTGTTTGGAGACTAAAAGTGCAGAAGAGAAAGAAAGCTATGATAATGAATGAAGTTTTTATTATTCCTGGAGTGTTTTTTATGTTGTGGCTTCATGTGTCTGTTACGTCAGGATTTGGCCAAGTACCTAAGTATTTGCAGCAGTGAGCTCTTTTGCTAACATTCACTTTATAGCAGGTGTTGCCTTCTGTGTGTCAGAATTAATCATACATTGTCTTGTCTATCTCAAAAGACTAGATATTCTCTACTAGGTAGGTAAATTTTGTCAACTAGTTTGTTATGTTCCTTGAATATAGTTAAGAAATGTTAATTACAGTTTTGGTAACTGATCATTGTAAAGGGTAATTTTAAAACTAATATGGATGTGATTGAAAATCACATAGACTCATTTATGTTTATATATTTCATTTGTATAATAGCACTTTTTGTTCTCATGTTTTAGAGAGTAGGATTTGTATTCTTTTTAAAACCGTGCCTATCAGGTTAACAATAAATTTAAATATCTACATAATAATATTCCAGTGCCATTTATTTAAACAAGTATGCAGTGCAGTTTAACCACAGTGAAATAAGTTCAAATCTTGCCTAAAATATGTGCTTAAGTTTGTTTGGTTTTTTTGAAAAGGAATTGATTTCTCTAAAATTGTATCTTAATTTTTACCTTAATTCTTTAGTTTTGTTCATTTTATACTTTGTACAAGAGGCACAGAATATACCATTTTGAAATAAGCTTGAAGCTAGGTTACACTCAACTTTTTAATATGTACACTGTATAACAAGTTTCAGTTGGGCCTGACCTGTGGTGGCGCAGTGGATAAAGCATTGACTTAGAACGCTTAGGTTGCCAGTTTAAAACCCTGGACTTGCTCTGGCCAGATAGCTCAATTGGTCGTTAGAGCATCATCCTGAAGCACAGAGGTCACTGGTTCAATCCCTGGTCAGGGCACATACCAGAACAGATTCATGTGCCTCTCTCACTCTCTCTGTCTCTTTCTCTCTCACTAAAGTTGATAAATTAAAAAAATTAAAAAAACAAAAACAAAAACCCTTGACTTGCCCAGTCAAGGCACATACAACAAGCAATCAATGAACAACTAAAGTGAAGCAACTATGAGTTAATACTTATTGTTCTTCCCCCCTTCCTCTCTCTGTAAAAATCAATAAATAAAATCTCAACAAAAAAATGTTCATTTGGTCATATAGCACACCTTAAAATACCTCTGAAGGAACTTGAGATGAACTTCTGTATTTGGACAAGTTTCATTGTGTTTTTGCCCCGTTCTTAAGTGAAGGAAAATCTATCTTCAGATAGTCCTAGTTCTAACTTTTTTATTGAATGTATTGGGGTAACACTGGTTAACAAAATTATATAGGTTTCAGGTACACAGTTCTACGACACATCTCTACACTGTATTGTGTGTCGTCCCGCCAACTCAAGTCTGTGTCCATCAACTGATGAATGAAAAATTGTATGCTATTTCCACACAATAGAGAATAAGAAAATGGAAATAAAGAAAAGTACTGTTAAAACAATATGAATGAATCTCAAAAACATACTAGGAAACCAGACAAAAAAATTATATCGAGTATGATTCCATTTATGTGAAACTTAAAAAGCTAGAACTGATATTGACAAAGGAGATCAGTAGTTGCGTACGGCATCAGTCTGTTGGGAGGGTGTGCTTTTAGGAATTTTTATGTTCGGACAATCCTATGCAGTTACTCTCACTCTGGGTTTGTAAGGCCACCGTACAGGCCTCTCCTTGAGCCTGTCAGGTTTAATATATGGCCACTTTTTCCTCCACACAGTGATAACATTGGGCTTACACGATAATCCAAAATAACCTCACCATTTTAAAGTTGGTTGATAACCTTAATTCTATCGGCAAGATTAATTCTCCTTTGCCATTTAACTTAACACAGGCACAAATTTCAGGGAGCGGGATGTGGACATCGCTAGGGGGCATTTTTCTGCCACCACACATTCCCCAAACAGCCAGTGAGCTGAGCGCTGCGTCCTTGGGACTCGGCTCTTCGCTCGAACTGGAGACAAAACCGATGTCACGGGGGAACACTTCCCTCAACACTGTTGCCATTGTTCTAGAGCCACGTGGAACTAGTTTGAACCGCTCCTGTCGCGGGCCCGCCCACCTGAAGAACAGCGCCCCCTGCCGGAGCAGCGGGCGCCCCTGCGGCCTGCCCCGCCCCCGGAAGCGCGGGCCGGGGGCGGAGCAGCTGACTTCGGGCTCGGAGAGACGGCGAGCAGTCTGGGCCCGCAGGGGGGAAGCGTCGGGGTGGTCGCGGTGTAGGCCCTGCGGGGCAGGGGGGAGTGGGAGACGCGTTCAGGAAGCCCTCTTTCCGCCCCCCGGGGGTCCGCTGCGGGAGCAGGGATTTGGTCAGGGATTTGGTCACGGGTGAGCTACATGGCTGCTGACCATGGTGCGTTCACCTCGCTAGCACCTTCTCAATCTCACCTATTCCGCTTCTGGCATTTGTAAGTCACTTTATTCGTCTTCGCTTACCACGGGCACACGAGGGACACCTTTGTCACATTCGGAGTATATGCAGTCTCCTAATGATCGTGCGGGTGTAATGTTGAGTAACAGCAAATGTGGGCAGGGAGGAACAAGTGTGACCTCCAGCTAAATGTCAGTGGTTGCTGTATTTGTATCAGTAGAACAAAGACCCCGAAGAAAAAAGCGTAGGATATGAGGGATCTTGGCTTATTTGGTAAATCGTGTAATACCCAGGGGTCACTTAAATGAGTGGCAATGAACTTTTTTCTGTCAGGTCCCTAAATACACTGAAAGAAAGACCTAACTGTTCTTGAAAAGTCTCGGAGACAATGCCTCTGATTTGGTTATATGGAGAAATTATTTCTAGAGTTTCCTGGTAATTCTAAGATAAACAAGAATGCAAATGAAATTTTACAGGTGGCTATATACTATTAATATATAGGTTTTGGTTTGTGATTTTTGCTTTACCTGCCTTGCTCCCTGTGCCTTATATTTCCTTGTGTGATTTAAAAATAAGTAAGTAAATAAAACGCTACAAGTAAGCTTTCTGAAAATGAAATAAATTCATCCGGTGTTTTCTTTGAAATGAAAAGAAGCATCACCTTTCTAAAGTTTCAATGATAATAGTTGCCGTTTACTGGGACCGGCTGTGTATAAAAGTATAAGGAGCTTTCTATTCATTCTCTCTTATGTGTTAAGCAGTCCAACTAGCTGCTTCATGCTAGAAGTATAGAGGGGGAGACTGAAGTTCAAAGACCATCTTTTTGATATCTCTTAGTCCCAGGCACCTCCAACTCAATATACTTTTCCCCATCCCTGTCACATTCCCACAGAAAAATTAATCAAAAACCACACATACAACTATTGTGTCTTTCCTCTCTTTGGAGAAATAGCATTGTTAACTCAGTTTACACCAGGAACCTGGAATCCACCTTTTCCCCTTCTCTCTATTTGTCCTTCCTAAATCCATCATCAAAAATCCTACCACTTCTTTCTACACATTTCCTCTCCATTTTCTTTAGCCCCATTGCCACCAGCCTATTCCAGTCTATCATTTCCCTGCCTTTTCTGTGATTGGAGTCTCCTCTCTGGCCCTCCGGCCCCCTCCCCTGTCCAGTTCATTCACTCGAGCTGGAGTGAGTGTTCTAATATGCAGATATAATTGTATTGCTGTCATGGGCTCAGTGAATAGAACGTCCTCTCCAGGTGCTGAGGTCACAAATTTGATCCCCAGTCAGAAGAAGCAACCAATGAGTACACAACTAAGTAGAACAATGAGTTGATACCCACCCCTCTCTCAAATTAATACAATACAAAACAAAACCAAAAGAACCATCAGAAACAGCCCATTAGTTACCCCAAGGATAAAATCCAGCAACCTGAATTTAGCTTACGATGGCCTTCAGAAAGGCACTCTGTTTTACCAGCCTGTTACAGCTCTCTTTCAATAACTTGAACTGAACACAATCTCTTTTGCTTTTAAAATATGTACGTAATTTCCTTTGCCTCTATCATTCTTTTCCCCCTCTTTGCCTAGCCAGTTTCCATTCAGGCTTTAGCTTAAATATCATTTTCCTAACTCCCCTGGATATTTCTGCTTGATGCCAGCCTAGCTCTATCTGTAAGACTCACCACCCTACATTTGTTGAGGTCTGCATTCCCATCTGCATTGGGGCATCTGTGATGGCAGGGGCAATGAAAGATTCGTGCAGGATTATAAAACCTGGCAAAGGTGTTCAGTGTCAAACTGTTAAACGAATAAAGGAATAAATTGCTGTTGTCCTATCGTGGTGATTAGAGCTACTTTGAATTCTGCCTTTTGAAACTGAATATAATTCTCAAATGTTTTTGTTTTTGAATATAGTTGAGGAGCCCATGGTGACCGTGGGAGTGGAGCCAGGCTGCGTGGGTGCCCAGCATGGATGGCTACACAATCCTGAGAGTGATCGGGGAGGGCTCCTTTGGCAGAGCCCTTTTGGTTCAGCAGGAAAGCAGTGATCAGATGTTTGCCATGAAAGAAATAAGACTTCCAAAGGTCACTGCTAAAGAAATTAGCTCATGTTGCAAGTATACATGCAACTTGTATGAGAGAACAACTCCTTGAGTCAGTGTGAAATTGCTCTTGGAGACATGGACAAGAGTGTGGTGGTTACTAGGGGCGGGGGGAGAGAGGATGCAGGAGGGAGGGAGAGAGGGGGAGGGGGAGGGGCACAGAGAAAAGTAGATAGAGGGTGACGGAGGACAATCTGACTCTGGGCGAGGGGTATGCAACATAATTTAATGACAAGATAACCTAGACATGTTTTCTTTGAATATATGTACCCTGATTTATTAATGTCATCCCATTAACATTAATAAAAATTTATTTAAAAAAAAAAATTGCTCTTGGTACAAAAGATGTAATGGGCCTGCCCAGTAGTGGTTCAGCGGATAGAGCATCGACCTGGAACTCTGGGGTCCCAGATTTGAAACCCCAGGGTCCCTGGCTTAAGCACAGGTTCCTTGGCTTGAGGGCTTGAGCACAGATTTGCCAACTTGAGCATGGGGTCACTGGCTTGAGTGTGGGATCATCATCATGACCCCAGGGTTGCTGGTTTGAGCCCAAAGGTGACTGGCTTGAAGCCCAAGGTTGCTGGCTTGAGCAAGGGGTCACTGGCTTAGCTGAAGCCCCCTGGTCAAGGGAGGCTTCATATGAGAAGCAATCAGTGAACAACTAAAGTGAAGCAACTATGAGTTGATGCTTCTCATCTCTCTCCTCCTTCCCTTCCTCTCTCTCTCAAATCAATAAAATTTTGAGAGGCAATCAGTGAACAACTAAAGTGAAGCAATTATGAGTTGATGCTTCTCATCTCTCTCCTCCCTCCCTTCCTCTCGCTCTCAAATCAATAAAATTTTGAGAAGCAATCAGTGAACAACTAAAGTGAAGCAACTGAGTTGATGCTTCTCATCTCTCTCCTCCATCCCTTCCTCTCTCAAATCAATAAAATTTTTAAAAAAAGATTAATGGGTTTCCTCATTAGCTTTGCAAGGTCTTAATATATTCTATGTGGTTCTTAGGATATTATAATTAACAAAAAGGGAGAAAAATAGTCAAAGGTGACTATTGCTATTTATCTCAATGAGAATACTTTGTAATAATTTCTGATTTTGTAAACCTAGGGGTGTAGGGGATCTTTGCCAAAAACAACTCAGGTGCAATATTAATGGAAAAGGAACATAAAAATACAATGAAGAGCAAAGACCTATATTAACCTTTGGTACCCGTGAAGCTATTTTCAGTTTATAGGTTTTATTTCCCTGTGTGATGAGGAAAGTGATGATTTATCAGTATTTATGACTATATCATAGTTGCCATAAACAATAATCCATGCCATGGAGGCTGCTTAATACTGTTTTGGTCAATGTTTTTTTAATAGATTCATTTTAGAGAGACAGAGGGAGTGGGGAAGTATGCATTTGTTATTCCACCTGAACCTTGGTGTTTCGGGATGATCTCTGACCAACTGAGCTCTAACCACCTGCCTAGCAGGGCCTCAGTTTTTTAAAAAACTACATTTTAATAAAATCCCAAAGTGCTGTTTTTCCCTCCACTGCACTATTGATCTTAATTAATTAGTGATTCTCAAATTTGAGTGGACATCAGAATTACCTGGAGGGTTTGTTAAAGCACAGATCGCTGAGCCTCACCCCCCAGTTTCTGCTTGAGGAGGTCTGGGTGAGCCTGGGCGTTGGCGTTATTCCAAGTTACCAGTTAGTTGGTGCTGGTGTTGCTGGTCTGAGAACCCTTGTTTTTTAATTGTAAGAAAGTCATTCAGAATTTCATCCTCTTAGAGTAAGTTAGAGGAGAGACAGTTTTGAAAACTTTATTTGTATGTGGTCCTTGTTCATCTATGCTGTAGTAATACACCAGTATATTCTTTTTTATCGGGGCCAGTGGACAAACTGATGTAGACAGTTAAACATTAAGTCTCTAGTTTCTCTTTAAGGGTGTACTATTGTTAATGGCATACTGGTTCTCAAATCAGGCTATGCTTAGGCTGATGTTAAAACTAGTTTACATTTTCTACTTGTAAGGATATATCAGTTTAAGCTACAGAATAAAGCAGCAGTTGAAGTGTCACCATATGTTGTCAGTTTGGTGAACTGAAGTTGGGTCGAAGAGCAGTGTCGCAAAACTGCCTCTGGCATTGAGCTATCATATACATAAACCCTGCAATGTTACTGTGAAGCTACCTACTTTTCAGTGAAGTATTACACTTACACTTACTTAAAATCTTCTTCTAGTCTTTCTCTGCTACACAGGATTCTAGGAAGGAGGCTGTTCTGTTAGCCAAAATGAAACACCCCAACATTGTTGCCTTTAAAGAGTCATTTGAAGGTAAACATGAGTTCTCCCAGATACTTGCATTTCTGAATTTGAATTATGGTCGCTACACTTTCCTAAAGAATCTCGCATTTGTTTTAGCTGAAGGACATCTCTATATCGTGATGGAGTATTGTGATGGAGGGGACCTAATGCAGAAGATTCAACATCGGAAAGGAAAGTTGTTTCCTGAAAATATGGTAAGAGAGTGACTTTCTTGGTGTTCCTCAAGATTTAGGGGCAACTTTTCTCATAAAATCTGTGTTGAAATAACCACAGTGATACCTGTGATTACTTGCCATACTAGTTAGGAAGGCCTCATTTCCATATTCGTGCTTACTGTTGTCAGGATGTAGCTGCCTGAGATATTCTTAGGAAGTAAAATAGATGTAAGTTTCTATAACACCAAGGAATAAAATTTCCATATTTAGAACATTTTCAAAATTGTATTACTCATCAAATTTTGTACTAGAGATTTAAATTTTTTATTTTTGTTGTATTTAAAGTTGAGACACAGATGAATTTGTTTTGTATTTCTAGATCATGAAAAAAGTGAAGCCCACATTTCTGTTTCTTGGGTGTACCTGTTCTCAATCTTTTTCCTTCTAAAGTTTGGCGTATTTCCTAAAGTCTAGTACCACCGCCTTTTTAATGGAAAATTATATATTAATGTTATTTGAATGATTCAACTAAGGAAACTAAATAAACAGCTTTAATAGGGTTTTATTTGTTTTAGGGTATAACATGTTATAAAACTGTATTGGTATGGCTCAGTGGTCGGCAAACTGCGGCTCGCGAGCCACATGCGGCTCTTTGGCCCCTTCATTGTGGCTCTTCCACAAAATACCACGTGTGGGTGCTACCTCGATAAGGAATGTACCTCCTTATATAGTTTAAGTTTAAAAAATTTGGCTCTCAAAAGAAATTTCAATCGTACTGTTGATATTTGACTCTGTTGACTAATGAGTTTGCCGAACACTGATATAGCCTGACTGGGCGATGGTGCAGTGGATAAAGCATCAGACTGGGAAGTGGATGACCCAGGTTTGAGACCCGGAGCCAGCTTGAATGTGGGCTCATCTGGTTTGAGCAAAGCTCACCAGCTTGGACCCAAGGTCGCTAACTTGAGGAAGGAGTCACTCGGTCTGCTGTAGCCCCCCAGTCAAGGCACATATAAGAAAGCAATCAATGAACAACTAAGGTGCTGCAACAAAGAATTGATGCTTCTCATCTCTCTCCCTTCCTGTCTGTCTGTCCCTCTCTCTGACTCTCTCTATCTCAGTCACAAAAACAAAACAAAACAAAAAAAACACAACTGTATTGGTATAAATATTTTTTACTTAAAAGTTGTTTTGTTAAAAATATGGGTTCCATAGGCCCTGGCCGGTTGGCTCAGTGGTAGAGCGTTGGCCTGGCGTGCAGGAGTCGCGGGTTCGATTCCCGGCCAGGGCACACAGGAGAAGCACCCATCTGCTTCTCCACCCCTCCCCTCTCTCCTTCCTCTCTGTCTCTCTCTTTCCCTCCTGCAGCCAGGGCTCCATTGGAGCAGAGTTGGCCCGGGCGCTGGGGGTGGCTCTATGGCTTCTGCCTCAGGTGCTAGAATGGCTCTGGTTGCAACAGAACAATGCCCCAGATGGGCAGAGCATCGCCCCCTGGTGGGCATGCCGGGTGGATCCCGGCCAGGCGCATGCGGAAGTCTGTCTGACTGCCTCCCTGTTTCCAACTTCAGAAAAATACAAAAAAAAAAAAAAATTTATATATATATAAATTTATATATATGGGTTCCATAGAATGAGGTCAACCTTTGCTTCAAATGGATGAATCTCCATAGCAAAAAGAAAAAAAATTAGTCTGACATTTAATGGTAGGTATCTGAAAATTCTGGGTGGTATTAACTAGGGATTTATAAACAGAATACTGACCTCAAAGGATTGTTGACAATAGAATTAAATCTTTTAATGTTTTGTTAAATTAATTTATTTTTTTATTCAGTGAGAGGAGGGGAGGTAGAGACAGACTCCTGCATGTGCCCTGGCTGGGATCCACCTGGCAAGTTCACTAGGGAGCAATGCTCTGCCTATTTGGGGCGTTGCTTCATTGCTCAGCAACTGAGCTCTTCTTAGAGCCTGAGGCGGAGGCCATGGAGCCATCCTCAGCACCCAGGGCCAACGTGCTCCAGTGGAGCCATGACTGCAAGAGGGGAAGAGAGAGTGAGAGAGAGAGAGAGAAGCAAGAGGGAAAAGAGTGGAGAAGCAGGTGGGCGCTTCCTCCATGTGTCCTGACTGGAAGTCAAAACTGGGATATCCACATGCCAGGCTGATGCTCTACCACTGAACCAACTGTCCAGGGCCAAATCTTATTATTTTTTTTTAAATAATTTTATTTTTTTAATGGGGCGACATCAATAAATCAGGATACATATATTCAAAGATAACAAGTCCAGGTTATCTTGTCGTTCAATTATGTTGCATACCCATCACCCAAAGTCAGATTGTCCTCTGTCACCTTCTATCTAGTTTTCTTTGTGCCCCTCCCCCTCCCCCTTTCCCTCTCCCTTAGGGCCAAATCTTTTAATGTTAATATAAGAATATTCCAAAAAAGGAAATAAAAATCTGATGTAATGATTGCACTATAAAATCGTAGCAGGTTCATTTCTAAGTTGTAAACTACCTTTATCTGTGTGTTTAAGAAATGTTTAATTGATTGAATACAAGAAAAATATAGTGGGAATTTTATTGAAATAAATTGCTATTTGGATCATACAGAAAATGATGAAACATGGAGTTCCCAGTCTTTCTGATTTTCTCCAGTCAACGCTGAATATTAGTTGAACTATGTCATTTTTAGTTCTATGTTTACCTTATTATGTAAAACCCAAATCAACTGAGGCCTAGAGCTGATTCTTTGGAATTTGGGGTTAATGTAAACCAGTTTTTACATTCTTGCAGATTTGCATGGTGTTTTCTTACAGATTCTTAATTGGTTTACACAAATGTGCCTTGGCGTAAATCATATTCATAAGAAGCATGTGTTGCACAGAGATATCAAATCCAAGGTAAGTAGAATACATTTTGAGGCCCCCAAACCCCCCCAGAACTATTTCACTTAGTTTTTTTTTTCTATTATCATAGCCTTTTTTTCTATTATCATAGTCTTTTTTTCTATTATTGTATTTCCTTTCAGGACATTTTTATTTAGTTTAGAAACACTTGTCAACATAGTACTCATACTAGCCAAATAAGCCAGTACCTCAGAAAAAGTCACTCAATCTGTTCAGTAGCATATATTAATGTGTTTCAAGCTCTCTTAGCAACTACTAACTAAGACTGTATGTCCTCAGATGTAAAATGACTGAGGTCTGGGCTGCCACATGGAGTTATACTGACACAGGCCCCCAATCAGCCGATCAGGGTCCCCTGATACAACCTGAAGCTCGATTGTTAGGTTTCCAAGCAGTCATCCTGAATTCCCCAGCCAGGAGCTGTGTCCCTGTCAAGAGGCTATCTTGCCTTTTCATGTCCCACTGAGGGACTCGGCTCTCATCGTTTCCTGCAGCACGTCCGCCCTTAATCTCCGTCATCAGCAGGCTTTGAAAGGCAGCATCTATCTAGAGGTCTCTGCCTTGTGTCTGAATACTGGAAGACATCATCTGAGCTCTTCTTTTTTTAATGCAGAATATCTTTCTCACCCAAAATGGGAAAGTAAAACTGGGAGATTTTGGATCTGCCCGTCTTCTCTCCAGGTGTGTTTATCTGTTCTATAATAGTGACAGTAAACAAAGTATCTGTTACCCAGGATGCTCTGTGCTCATTCCCTGCCTCTCTGTGGTTTCAGTCCCATGGCATTTGCTTGTACTTACGTGGGAACCCCTTATTACGTACCCCCGGAGATTTGGGAAAGCATGCCGTATAACAATAAAAGGTAAGTGATGTATTTATTTGGTGCAAGGGCAACTGTTTGGTGACAAGCATTGTAGCCTACAAATGAAGTGTAGTGTTGTTTTTTTTAAATATACCTAAAAACAGTGTCATTCTGAATTTCCAGGCTTCTAAATGAAATCATAGTTTTCTGACTGCTCTAATCAGAATTGAGAGGAGCTTAGTGTAAATGCAGAAAGAAAGGTACACATTTCTAGAGACAGTATGAATTATGCCACTGGTTCTTAAACTTTGCTATTCCCATTTTTGAAAATCCCAAAGTGCAGGCTGCAGTCATGCCAGTGAAATCAGAATGTCCATCTTGGGAAGCAGCTAAGTAACTTGCTAGGATCACCGAGTTATTCCAGTGTGCAGCAAAATCTAGCAACTGCTGGATTATGTCATTGAGTTAACATTTATAGGACTAGATAATAAGCACTTGACTGATAGGTTAATTGATTGCAAGAAAATAGCATGAAGACCTTGTGATTTAAAACTTGAGTTTTGTGAATATAAGTACTATGTGCCCATTGAATGAATGGGTGAGCAGGGGGCATTGGAAATATGGAGGTGTACAAGAAAGGAAATGGCCATCACCCACTTTTTCACTGCTGTTAATAACATTTTGAGCCCTGGCCCATTGGCTCAGTGGTAGAGCATCGGCCCAATGTGTAGCTGTCGCGGGTTCAATTCCTGGTTAGGGCACACAGGAGAAGCGCCCATCTGCTTATCCACCCCTCCCCCTCTCACTTTCTCTCTCTCTTTCTCTCTGTTCCCCTCCTGCAACCATGGCTCGATTGAATTGGAGTTGGCCTCAGGTGCTGAGGATGGCTTGATGTGAGCCTCTGCCTCAGACGCTAAAAAATGGCTCTGGTTGCAATGGAGCAAGGGCCCCTGCTGGGCAGAGCACCTCCCCCTAGTGGGGTTGCTGGGTGGATCCTGGTTGGGGCGCATGCAGGAGTCTGTCTCTCTGCCTCCCCTCCTCCACTGAATAAAAAAATAATAATAATAACATTTTGGAGTGTTTTTCATCCATTCATTATTTCCCACCCTCCCAACCTAGTTTTTTTTTTCCAACCTAGTTTTTGTTCACTATATCAAATTTGATATCTCGCTTTTTGTCACTTTATATTATATCACATTCATCCCATATTTAAACTCTTCATAAATATTGTTAGTGGTTGCATAATATTTACTACATGGCTCTTCCAAAACTTACTTCACATTCCTCTGTTTCCAATTTTCAATGTCATGAACAGTGCTGTGATTAATACACCTTTTATGTATAAATATGCCGTCATTCTTTATCGTTTTCTTGGCATGAATTCCTAGAAGTGGAAATACCTAAAGGCTCTTGTTGCCTTCTGTCAGGTTGCTTTCTAAAAAGGTGTATGATCATTTGTACTAAATAGGTTCCTTAAGAGTAAAATTGACTGAATTGGTGACAAAATGGCTAGAAAAGGGACTTTGTGAGACAATTGGGAAAATTTCAGTTTTACAGAAATGTTAGTTATATAATGAATTCAGGCTGCATTTCTTCGCTGTGATACTGGCATTGTGTTTATGGGGGAGAGCACCCTTGCTCGTGTGTTTATGGGGGAGAGCACCCTTGCTCGTGTGTTTATGGGGGAGAGCACCCTTGCTCGTGTGTTTAGGAGGGAGAGCACCCTTGCTCGTGTGTTTATGGGGAGAGCACCCTTGCCCGTGTGTTTATGGGGGAGAGCACCCTTGCCCGTGTGTTTATGGGGGAGAGCACCCTTGCCCGTGTGTTTATGGGGGAGAGCACCCTTGCTCGTGTGTTTATGGGGGAGAGCACCCTTGCCCGTGTGTTTATGGGGGAGAGCACCCTTGCTCGTGTGCCCGTGTGTTTATGGGGGAGAGCACCCTTGCCCGTGTGTTTATGGGGGAGAACACCCTTGCTCGTGTGTTTATGGGGGAGAGCACCCTTGCCCGTGTGTTTATGGGGGAGAGCACCCTTGCTTGTGTGCCCGTGTGTTTATGGGGGAGAGCACCCTTGCTCGTGTGTTTATGGGGAGAGCGCCCTTGCTCATTGTGTTTATGGGGGAGAGCGCCCTTGCTCATTGTGCTTATGGGGGAGAGCACCCTTGCTCGTGTGTTTATGGGGGAGAGCACCCTTGCTTGTGTGTTTATGGGGGAGAGCACCCTTGCTCGTGTGTTTATGGGGGAGAGCACCCTTGCTCGTGTGTTTATGGGGGAGAGCGCCCTTGCCCATGTGTTTATGGGGGAGAGCACCCTTGCTCGTGTGTTTATGGGGGAGAGCACCCTTGCCCGTGTGTTTATGGGGGAGAGCACCCTTGCTCGTGTGTTTATGGGGGAGAGCACCCTTGCCCGTGTGTTTATGAGGGAGAGCGCCCTTGCTCGTGTGTTTATGGGGAGAGCGCCCTTGCTCATTGTGTTTATGGGGGAGAGCGCCCTTGCCCGTGTGTTTATGGGGGAGAGCACCCTTGCTCGTGTGTTTATGGGGGAGAGCACCCTTGCTCGTGTGTTTATGGGGGAGAGCGCCCTTGCTCGTGTGTTTATGGGGGAGAGCGCCCTTGCCCCTGTGTTTATGGGGGAGAGCACCCTTGCTCGTGTGTTTATGGGGGAGAGCACCCTTGCTCGTGTGTTTATGGGGGAGAGCACCCTTGCCCGTGTGTTTATGGGGGAGAGCACCCTTGCTCGTGTGCCCGTGTGTTTATGGGAGAGAGCACCCTTGCTCGTGTGTTTATGGGGGAGAGCACCCTTGCTCGTGTGTTTATGGGGGAGAGCACCCTTGCCCGTGTGTTTATGGGGGAGAGCACCCTTGCTCGTGTGTTTATGGGGAGAGCGCCCTTGCTCATTGTGTTTATAGGGGAGAGCACCCTTGCCCGTGTGTTTATGGGGGAGAGCACCCTTGCTCGTGTGTTTATGGGGGAGAGCACCCTTGCTCGTGTGTTTATGGGGGAGAGCGCCCTTGCTCGTGTGTTTATGGGGGAGAGCGCCCTTGCTCGTGTGTTTATGGGGGAGAGCGCCCTTGCCCCTGTGTTTATGGGGGAGAGCACCCTTGCCCGTGTGTTTATGGGGGAGAGCACCCTTGCTCGTGTGCCCGTGTGTTTATGGGGGAGAGCACCCTTGCCCGTGTGTTTATGAGGGAGAGCGCCCTTGCTCGTGTGTTTATGGGGAGAGCGCCCTTGCTCATTGTGTTTATGGGGGAGAGCGCCCTTGCCCGTGTGTTTATGGGGGAGAGCACCCTTGCTCGTGTGTTTATGGGGGAGAGCACCCTTGCTCGTGTGTTTATGGGGGAGAGCGCCCTTGCTCGTGTGTTTATGGGGGAGAGCGCCCTTGCCCCTGTGTTTATGGGGGAGAGCACCCTTGCTCGTGTGTTTATGGGGGAGAGCACCCTTGCTCGTGTGTTTATGGGGGAGAGCACCCTTGCCCGTGTGTTTATGGGGGAGAGCACCCTTGCTCGTGTGCCCGTGTGTTTATGGGAGAGAGCACCCTTGCTCGTGTGTTTATGGGGGAGAGCACCCTTGCTCGTGTGTTTATGGGGGAGAGCACCCTTGCCCGTGTGTTTATGGGGGAGAGCACCCTTGCTCGTGTGTTTATGGGGAGAGCGCCCTTGCTCATTGTGTTTATAGGGGAGAGCACCCTTGCCCGTGTGTTTATGGGGGAGAGCACCCTTGCTCGTGTGTTTATGGGGGAGAGCACCCTTGCTCGTGTGTTTATGGGGGAGAGCGCCCTTGCTCGTGTGTTTATGGGGGAGAGCGCCCTTGCTCGTGTGTTTATGGGGGAGAGCGCCCTTGCCCCTGTGTTTATGGGGGAGAGCACCCTTGCTCGTGTGTTTATGGGGGAGAGCACCCTTGCTCGTGTGTTTATGGGGGAGAGCACCCTTGCCCGTGTGTTTATGGGGGAGAGCACCCTTGCTCGTGTGCCCGTGTGTTTATGGGAGAGAGCACCCTTGCTCGTGTGTTTATGGGGGAGAGCACCCTTGCTCGTGTGTTTATGGGGGAGAGCACCCTTGCCCGTGTGTTTATGGGGGAGAGCACCCTTGCTCGTGTGTTTATGGGGGAGAGCGCCCTTGCTCGTGTGTTTATGGGGGAGAGCACCCTTGCCCGTGTGTTTATGGGGGAGAGCGCCCTTGCTCGTGTGTTTATGGGGGAGAGCACCCTTGCCCGTGTGTTTATGGGGGAGAGCACCCTTGCTCGTGTGCCCGTGTGTTTATGGGGGAGAGCGCCCTTGCTCGTGTGTTTATGGGGGAGAGCACCCTTGCTCGTGTGTTTATGGGGGAGAGCGCCGTTGCTCGTGTGTTTATGGGGAGAGCGCCCTTGCTCATTGTGTTTATAGGGGAGAGCACCCTTGCTCGTGTGTTTATGGGGGAGAGCACCCTTGCTCGTGTGTTTATGGGGGAGAGCACCCTTGCCCGTGTGTTTATGGGGGAGAGCACCCTTGCTCGTGTGTTTATGGGGAGAGCGCCCTTGCTCATTGTGTTTATAGGGGAGTGCGCCCTTGCCCGTGTGTTTATGGGGGAGAGCACCCTTGCTCGTGTGTTTATGGGGAGAGCGCCCTTGCTCATTGTGTTTATAGGGGAGAGCACCCTTGCTCGTGTGTTTATGGGGGAGAGCGCCCTTGCTCGTGTGTTTATGGGGGAGAGCACCCTTGCCCGTGTGTTTATGGGGGAGAGCACCCTTGCTCATGTGTTTATGGGGGAGAGCACCCTTGCCCGTGTGTTTATGGGGGAGAGCACCCTTGCCCGTGTGTTTATGGGGGAGAGCACCCTTGCTCGTGTGCCCGTGTGTTTATGGGGGAGAGCGCCCTTGCTCGTGTGTTTATGGGGGAGAGCACCCTTGCTCGTGTGTTTATGGGGGAGAGCGCCCTTGCTCGTGTGTTTATGGAGAGAGCGCCCTTGCTCATTGTGTTTATAGGGGAGAGCACCCTTGCTCGTGTGTTTATGGGGGAGAGCACCCTTGCTCGTGTGTTTATGGGGGAGAGCACCCTTGCTCGTGTGTTTATAGGGGAGAGCACCCTTGCTCGTGTGTTTATGGGGGAGAGCACCCTTGCTCGTGTGTTTATGAGGGAGAGCACCCTTGCTCGTGTGTTTATGGGAGAGAGCGCCCTTGCTCGTGTGTTTATGGGGGAGAGCGCCCTTGCCCGTGTGTTTATGGGGGAGAGCGCCCTTGCTCATTGTGCTTATGGGGGAGAGCACCCTTGCTCATTGTGCTTATGGGGGAGAGCACCCTTGCTCGTGTGTTTATGGGGGAGAGCACCCTTGCTCGTGTGTTTATGGGGGAGAGCACCCTTGCTCATTGTGCTTATGGGGGAGAGCACCCTTGCTCATTGTGCTTATGGGGGAGAGCACCCTTGCTCGTGTGTTTATGGGGGAGAGCACCCTTGCTCGTGTGTTTATGGGGGAGAGCACCCTTGCTCGTGTGTTTATGGGGGAGAGCACCCTTGCTCGTGTGTTTAGGAGGGAGAGCACCCTTGCTTGTGTGTTTAGGAGGGAGAGCACCCTTGCTCGTGTGTTTATGGGGGAGAGCACCCTTGCTCGTGTGTTTATGGGCGAGAGCACCCTTGCTCCTGTGTTTAGGGTGGAGTATTTGATGTCTGCAGCTTTTTCCTAAGAGCGTGAGATATAGATGGAGGAAGGACCCAGCATGCAAACCTGGTGGGTGCTAATGATTGGGGTTAATGACTGGGGAGGCTAGGAAGGAGAGTGTGTGCATTTATAACTTTACTGCAGGTTCCAAACTTTAAAAAGTTAGAATTTGTGGGAAACGGTTGCGAAAAACCATTAGTTAAAATAAAAAATATTATCTATAAAAAGTCTGGAGGATGACAACTAGGAGGTGAGAATGATGAAGAAGAGTGAATGTACGGGGAAAATTATAGAACCCTTTTCTTTCTGAAGAGCTCTTCTGTGGGAGAGTGAGTAGTCTGGTTCTCCTTGTTTTAGAACGTAGCGCTAACACAGGGTGGAGAGAATCCTCAGAAGACACATGCTGGCTTGTGATGAGGTAGAACCCTGTCCCTTAGAGCCATCCGACAGGGACACACACCGTGCCTGAGGTGCATTGCTGGCCATCAGAGGTGTGATCAAAGGCCCGGTGCTATGCCTGGTGGCCTGGTGTAAGCAGCACTGGATGACTTCTACAGTCCTTTCAACAGTGATAGTTGGAGTCCACAAAGATTCCCTCTTGCACCAAATACTATTGAAACAATACCTGGACCACCCTGAACTGATATGGAGGGTTAGATATTGGGGAGCAGAGAGTTTATTGTGAGCATTACTGTGAGTACCTAAGTATTAGACAAAAATTACTAATTTATTTTATAAAATGGTATTTTATTTTAATAGCTAGAAATTACTTACAATTTTATCTTATTATAAGTAATCATTTGTCTCTTAATATAGGAAAATACATATATTTTCATATGATAACTCATAACCCACATTGCTTCTTTATGTTTCCAGTGACATCTGGTCCTTAGGATGCATTCTGTATGAACTCTGTACCCTGAAGCATCCGGTAAGTATGGTGGACAAAATGGAAAAGGCAGCCTCTTGTCATGTCTTGCTAGTCATAAGTCATCTGCCGAAGTCCAGTAGACAGTTTGCTTCCCTAGGATGTACTCATTATAAAAGTTTTCACACTCAGTGGTGGTGGCACAGTGGATAGAGCATTGACATGGAACACCAAGGTTACTGGCTTGATCGGGCAGCAGATAACGTTTATAAAATTGAAATAACTCGTGAATTCAGTTCGGCTGGTATTTTTTTATTTTCATTCTCCTTCCTTGCACCTACTTTTACTATTCAATTTTACTTTTTTAGTTTCAGGCAAATAGTTGGAAAAGTCTTATCCTTAAAATATGTCAGGGGTCCATGAACCCACTGCCATCTCATTATTCCTACGAGCTTCAGCATCTAATCAAGCAGATATTTAAAAGGAACCCCTCCGATCGTCCCTCAGCTACGACACTTCTCTCTAGAGGCATCTTAAATAGGCTTATCCAGAAGTGCTTACCCCCCGAGGTATGCTACATGTTGTATTGACGGTATTCAAGTGTATGGTAAAATGGTTTGTTATCTTTTAAACACAAGTATATGATATACATGCTTGTAAAAACTCTAATGAAGTATATAAGAAAAACATAAAAGGGCCTGACCTGTGGTGGTGCAGTGGATAGAGCATAGACCTGGAACACTCAGGTCGCTGGTTCAAAATCCCGGGCTTGCCCGGTCAAGGCACATATGAATGCTTCTTGCTCCCTCTCTCTCCTCCAAGTAAGAGTACCATCCTGATATGCCAAAGTTGTGGGTTCCATCCATAATCAGAACAAATGTAAGAATCAACCAATGAATGCATAAATAAGTGGAACAACAAATTGATGTTTTTCTCTCTCTCTCTAAAATCAATAAATCAAAACTTTAAAAAAAAAACAAACAAAAAGTTAAAACTTCCTTTCCGTCCTCTTCTCCTTTCCACAGTGCTGTTTCCCAAGTGTAATTACAGCTATAGTTTTGTATATCCTATCAGATTTTTTTGTAGACATATATGTATCTGTCTGTGTGTCTAAATTATATATTTTTAAATGGCATTTTTTACTTTCAACGTTTAATATTATTGGGGGGAGGAATTTTGATAATTAAATGATATGGCAATGTCTAAAGAAAAGTATATCAGACATCTTTAAATTCTCTGCTTAAAATTTTTAGATCGTCACAGAATACAGTAACCAGATATTAAAAGAAACCAAAAAATCTAAGCATAGTACACCAAGAAAAAAAGGTAAGAATTTTGGAAAGCTTACTTTTTGTTAAGCTTTTTTTTTTAAATATAGTATAACAAAAAAGAAAAATGTAATTTTCAAGTTTTAGAGACATTTTTAAAAGATACTCCTTAGGTCAAAATTTTCTTTTTGTTAATGTAAGACATAATTCTGAACTGAGTCTTATATTTGGTTTGCCAGGGATCAGAAAGCTTAATCTGGAGATTTTAGTGATGTTCTCTTTTTTATTATTACAAGCAGTCTCTGGGTTATAGACAGGATAGGTTCTGTAGGTTTGAAAATGTTAAAATATTTTTATGCACAGAAAGGTAAAAATAAATGCTATAATAAGACAAACCTCGGTCTTAGTTCTTTCATTAGGTAAGTGTACCTGACCCAACTTACATACAAATCCAGCAGACCTACAGAACTTACCTCGGTCGCAGCCTAAGGACTGTCTGAAGCACCATTATTTGCTCTGGCTTGTTACAAGTAAGGTAGAAGGCGTCTGTGGGCTAGCCTGGAAATCTAACCATGAAAATATGTTAATCTTATTGAAATTGTGTCCCCTAGTTCCCAAAGAACCATCTGTAAACAAAATTTTTAAAAAATAAGCCTTTACAAAAGTTGGCACTGTTCACATAATAGCTGCAGAAAAATTTCATGTATCTCTAATCAATCCTGAGCACATTTCAAATACATTGTCTCTTTGGAAGTTGTCATCTCAATTTTTTCAAAGCTATTTTTGTCCCTTTTTGGTTGTCATTAGTGACTCAGATCTTCCCCCTGGAAAGCTCCCACAAAGACAGTAGGTATGCCCAGAATAAGAGAGCAGAGTTAAGACATGCAGATCATCCACTGTGGGGATGTGCTGAAATCCTCCATTGTGTGCTGCCCATTATGTTTGTGTTATGTGCTACAAGAGAAACACTTTGAAAATTGTGCTGTTTTCTTAAAGTTAAATTTTAAATGTTATTTTTGTGGGATTTATAAACCCTTCAGTCTTATAATTCAGCCTTTTCTCTATTACGTAAGAGGCAGTCAGTTAGCTTTATTTCACCAGTTTGTTTCAGTGTTAATTTTACTGTAGGTACTGCTTTGTAGCTTTTGTTCAGATCCCAGGATACTAGGAAATTAGCTTTCAAATGCTGAGCAACAACCACAACAAAAACAGTCTAAGAAAACTTTCAAGATAGTTTGAGAAATTCCTAGAAAAGAGAAATAAAACAGCCTGACCAGGCGGTGGCACAGTGGATAGAGCGTCGGCCTGGGACGCTGAGGACCCAGGTTGGAAACCCCAAGGTTGCTGACTTGAGCACAGATTCATCCAGCTTGAGCATGGGGTCACCAGCTTGAGTGTGGGGTCGCTGGCTTGAGTGTGGGATCATAGACATGACCCCTGGTCACTGGATGGTCACTGGCTTGAGCCCAAAGGTTGCTTGCTGCTGGCTTGAAGCCCAAGGTCGCTGGCTTGAGCTCAAGGTCACTGGCTTGAGTGAGGGGTCACTCGCTCTGCTGTAGCCGCCCGGTCAAGGCACATAGGAGAAAGCAGTCAGTGAACAGCTAAGGAGACTAAGGAGCTGCAACGAAGAATTGGTGCTTCTCATCTCTCTCCCTTCCTGTCTGTCTGTCTCTGGCTGTCTGTTTGCCTTTATCTTTCTCTCTTAAAAAAAGGAAAGGAAAGGAAAGAAAGGGGAGGGGAGGGGAGGGGAGAGAAGGGGAGGGGAGGGGAAGGGAGGGGAAGGGAAGGGGAGGGGAGGGAGGAGAGGAGAAGGGGAGGGGAGGAGAGGGAGGGGAGGAGAAGGGGAAGGGAAGGGAAGGGAGAAGAAGGGAAGGGAGGAGAGGGGAAAAGAAGGGAGGAGAAGGGGAAGGGAAGAGAAAGCAAGGGAAGGGAAGGCAAGGGAAGGGAGGAGAAGAGGAAGGGAAGGGAAGAGGAAGGGGAAGGGAACCAGTGGTGTGGGGCCAGGGCCATCATTCCAGGGCCTTATATCTAGTGCTCTCCCATCTGTTCTGTAGACAGAGCAGGACAGTGGAAGCTTTGTGATGGCAGGGTCCGTGTCTCATTTTCTCACACTGTATCCTCAGTACCTGTTATCAGAGTTGCTTAATAGCAAGTTTTGTTTTTTTAAAAATATTTTTAAAGACTTTATTCATTTTAGAGAGGAGAGAGAGAGAGAGAGAGAGAGAGAAGGGGGAGGAGCAGGAAGCATCAACTCCCATATGTATCTTAACCAGACAAACTCAGGTGTTTCGAACTGGTGACCTCAGCATTCCAGGTTGTTGCATTATCCACTGCGCCACTACAGGTCAGGCAATAGCAAGTTTTTAAAGTATTGAAAGAATGAGGAACACATACTGCAGACCTCTCCCTGAGGAAAATCAGGCAGGGGCCATCCTTACCAAAGGGATCAGTTGTCATAGTATTTCCTCCCGGCTGTCCAACTGCTCGAGGTGATAATGACGTGAGTATAGAAGGTATCTCTTACTGCCTAGTACCTAAATGGGTTGGCATAAGTAAGAGGTTTTGACTTTCAGACTCTAACTTTAGGAATAAAAGAGCAGGAAATAGGTGTGGTATATTACTAGGTGGCTAAAGCTTGATAATCACCAGTGAGGCGAATGCTTTGGTTCTTTTGACTCTAAAATCTTCCTTTGTCTCTCAAGCTTTATGCAGATTACATGAGAAGCTAACAATGTGTGCCTTTACATACATGCTTTCTCTTTTTCTTTTTACTCTGTAAGCAGACTCCAGCAGAATCAGCATTGCTTCGGAAAAGGAAGCAAGCAAAGCAGTAAGTGTTGTAAAATTAAATTTATGAACAACCATTTCCTGAATACCTGTTGCCATTAGGTGTTTTGAAATATTTGAAAGACTGTGACCTGGTCCCTCCAGTTTAATAGTTTGTCATCTTTTGGCATGTGAAGTAATTGTTGGCTATTGTCCTATACTGCCGGCTAAGGCACTTTAGATAACCATTTATTTTGTTCATTTTTATTTCATTTTTAATTATTGATGACAAGTGGTTTCAATATAGATGTGAAAGGACTTTGTCCAACTTTCAGTCAAGTTAGCCTGACTAGGCAGTGGCACAGTGGATAGAGCTTTGGCCTGGGAGGCTGAGGACCTAGGTTCAGAACCCCAAGGTCGCTGGCTTGAGCTCGGGCTCATCTGGCTTGAGCACAGGGTCACTGGTTTGAGCATGGGATCATAGATATGACCCCATTGTTGCTGGCTTGAGCAAAGGGGTCACTGACTTGGCTATAGCCCCCAGTCAAGGCACATATGAGAAAGCAATCAATAAACAACTAAGGTGCTTCAACAAAGAATTGATGCTTCCCATCTCTTTCTCTTCCTGTCTGTCTGGCCCTGTCTGGCCCTCTCTCTCACTAAAAAAATAAAAAAGAAAAAGAAAATTTTGTTTTAGCCTGGCTTTTTGCTTGTTTTTTATATTGGTAAAATATGTAACATAAAATTTACCATGTTAGCCATTTTTATGAATGCAATTCAGTGGCATTAATTGCAGTCACAAAGTTGTGTAGTGTAACATCACCACTATCTGTTTCCAGTACTTTTTCATCATCTCAAACATGAACTCTGTACCCATTAAATAATAACTCCCCAGTCCCTGGTAGCCTCTGTTCTACTTTCTATCTCTGTGACATAATTTGCCTATTCTAGATATTCCATGTAAAATGGAATTATACAATATGTGTTCTTTTATGTCTGGCTTCTTTTGCTTAGTATAATATTTTCAAGGTTCACCCATGTTATAGCATGTATCAGAATTTCTCTTCTTTTAATTTAGATCCTGTTTTCATACAGACATTTTTTTGTTCAAAAACTCTTAGGGCCTCCATTTGTCCCATGAATCAAGTTGTCATTTTTCAGCCTGGCAAACATGGTCCTGTTTGTCTCATTTAGCTCTAGGCAGCTGCTACAGGAAAGCTGCGAGATAAAGTCATGCATAGTAACTGCTGACCCACTTCCTACTGTTGTCAGAGCCCCGAAATTTTTCTATTTATGGAATATACTAGTAATTAAACTTGTAAATTTTTTGGAATGAACCTTAATTTGTAAACAATAACAATATCCCACTATTATGTTGCTACTAATGGAATATATCCTGCCTCTGCACTTTTTTTTTTGCATGGTAATATCTATGTTTTTGCAGCTTTACCGAGGCATAAGGACTAATAAAATGTACTCACTTTTTGTGTACAGTCATATAATAACCACCATAATCAAGGTAAATAAATCCCATGTCCCAGAAAGCTTTCTTGTGGTTCCTTTGTGGGTGACCCTGCCTCTTGACTCAGGCAGCCACCACTGTGATTTTAATACCACTTAGAATAGGTGAAAGTCAGTATGTTTTCACAAAATGATTGCAAACAGAATGGAGAAGGAGGCATAAAGTCAGTCAGGTAGCAGCGGAATTGAGGGAGGATGAGAATCCTGGGCAGGCCCACAGGAGCGATGGGCGTGTAGGCAGAGCTGCGTGGTGCTGGGCCGGGTGGGGTGGTTTGTTGGATGCTACTGTCTGTTGGGCAGTGACTTTGAGTGGGGATGGAAGATGGGGGTCCCCTATATATATTTCATTTATTCATTTTGAGAGAGAGAGAAAGGGGGTGGAAGACCAGGCAAGCCCAGGGTTTTAAACCAGCGACCTCAGCGTTTCGGGTCTGTGCTCTATCCATTGCGCCACCACAGGTCAGGCCTCCCCTGGCATCTTTTAAGAACTGCTCATCACAACCACCTCTTCAAGATTTTGATTTTTTGTCTGTGGGAGAGACCTTTGAAATCACGTTCTCTAGATGTGCTGGGAGAGAACTTTGAGAACCACTGTACAGAAATAAGAAAATGACATGCCAGCTACAGCCTACTGTTTAATTTACTGATTCATTCAAGAAGTCTTTGAGAACCTTTGTGTTAGAGACTGTTGAGGCAGTGGATATGTATTTCTCCTCAAAATACATGCAGACTTAAGCTAGGATAGTGTGTTGGTATACTTCATGGAATCAAGAGCTTAGGTAATTTGGAAAAATACTAAATTAAGTGGGAATATTTTGGCCATATATAGCAACTTTGTAAAATTTCTCACTTTGATATTTCCAGTATGGAAAGCCCAATATAGCAAACCATATTGAAAATTTTTATTACTTATCTTCTTCATATTTGCAGTGATTGAAATTAATAATTAGTAATGTCTGACTGTTAATACATATATGAATATGATTTTTAATATATATCATATGTATAATGTATATAGCTATTAATATACACTTGTGCATAGGGTTCTATAGTTATTAATATTTTTAATTTACTAATCTTTAAAATTAAAATAGCTGACTTTGTATAGTTGTTTACCTTTTTATAGCAATTCAAGCATTGATTAATCTGTATTTTTAATCTCTTTTAAAGCAAGGGGAAGAACAAGGTAGAATGTGCACCCGCACTGATTGGGAAAGCATTAGTAAAAATTCAGCTGCAAGTGCATCGGGGAGAGTAAACAGAGCAGAGAAAGGTAGGTTCTTCAAATTCTGATCATTGTGTAAGTGAGGGGCTAGGAAATGCAAAAGGAATACCAGTTGTTTGCAATACTAGGTTATAGGTGTCAGAAGCAAGTGGACATGCAAATTTTTGTTTGTTTATCCAGTAATTCATTTCAACAGTGTCTTATTTACCCATAAAAAAAGAGAGAACGGAGTTTATTAATAGCCTTTAGAGAAACTAGGATTTGTTATGCTCTCCACAATAGAAAGCGTGGTCTATCTAAGTCCTCTGAGGACCTCATTTTTGCACATGTGTAATATGTAAATATATACTTATTATTTTTTTAAATTCCCTTTAATGATTTGTTTTGCCTTGTCATCTGTATTTTTAATTTTTATTTATTAATTTTTAGGCGGGGGGAGGAGGAAGAGAGGGAGAAACATCAGTTTGCTGTTCCACTTATGTATGCATTCATCGGTTGACTCCTGTGTGTGCCCTGACCAGAGACTGAACCCACAGCCTTGGCCTGTCTGGATGATATTCTAATCACTGAGATACCTGGCAGGGCCCGGATTCCCTTTCCATTTCCTTTACTACTTAGCCTTGAACAACTTTGTTGTTAGATCTGAGTTTGAAAGAGAAAAGAAATATTTCTGTATTGTTGTTAGAGAAATACCTGTATGGATATAAAGAAGTAAATAAGAGTATTGGCCTTCTTTAATTACATTTTAAAACCGGATAATAATTGTGTTTACCTGAGAAAAGCCAGTTCAAGTCCTCTCCGGCGACAGTGGGAGAAAGAAGTATCCAGTTCAGTGCTCACAGCTTTGGAAGATGCAACTGTCCTCGCCTCCAGTGTAACCTCAGAGGATGATGGAGGTTAGTAGTCAGATGAGTACTATTATCATGGAACATTTTCTAATAGTTCTTAAATGGGCTGGAGGTTTTCTTTTTGTAATGTCACTCTGTGAAGGCTATTTGATGTCACTCACGTAAGTGAAGTAAATTTTTAGTAGGAATAAAATATAATTAATTTTGCTTACATATGACCTGGAAGTTACATGCTGAAAATCTTTATTTGGCCCTCATTTTTATCTTTTCACAACTAGGTGGTTCTGTAATAAAGTACAGTGGAAGTCATCCCCGTAAGCAGTGGCTCAGAGAGACTCCCGAGACCTTGTTGAACATCCTTAAGAATGCTGATCTCAGCTCAGCGTTTCAAACATACACGATATACAGAGCAGGTGATTCGTGTCTGTTACATAATCATTGGAACCTTTGAATTTTTTTTTTTTAAATTGTGATATACATAAGATAAAATTTACCATTTTGACTATTTTTAAGTGCACTGTCCAGGGGCAGTGAGGACATTCACGTTGTTGTGCGGTCCTCACCATCCATCCCCAGAATTTTTCTCATCTTCCAGAACTGAAACTCAGGACCCGTTAAACAACAACCTCCCATTCCCACCTCCCAGAAACCTTTTGATTTTCAAGTTATAAAGTGTCTCGTAGCATGGTAGTTTTAGGTTTTCTTGAATCTCTGATAGGTAGTCTTAAGCTATAATTAAAATTTCCTAGGGAGCTTTATTACTTCTGTTTACTCATTTGTTTGCTTATTTTAATAATCACATGACGAGTTTCTTTGCAGAGTAGCTCATTTTTCCTATGCAGATATACTAGTGTCTTTATAGTTCAGACTTCATCAGTAAAAAACTGTAACCTAACTATCCAAAGATAACTTTTAATACTTTAAATTTTTATATTTGAGGGTTTTAATTGTATCCTGAATTTTTTTTAAGAAAGTAGCATTTTTAAATTTAATACACATACTGCTGTTTCCTGGGCCTGTTTTACAGCAGAAATCAAGCTGGGTGATGTGGGGAGGTACTGCAGAAAAAATATAGAACATGAGTTTTCCTCAGTTAGCCAGCAAGCTCTTGGGGGATTTTCATCCAGAGTGGAGGAAATCAATAAGTACTATTTAGATTTGCCTGATTTCTATTACTATTCCTCCAAAGGTTCGGAAGGATTCTCCTTGAATGGTCCCCTGTCTGCAGAAACAGCGGCATCGGACACTGTTGACGGAGGTTACAATTCTGTCATTTTGGATCCAGAGAGACTCGAACCTAGACTGGACGAGGAGGACACGTGCGTTGTGATACACCTAGAAAGCTTAAGTTGTCTGTGTGTGTGTGTGTATGTGTGTGTGTGTGTGTGTGTGTAATATACATTATACCTGAATAACTTCAGGTTTAATAGCAGCTGGTTCTATTATTTTACATAATTAATGAATATTTATATCACGATCTTTTGTCTGGGATGGATATTGTGCAATAGTAATTACTGAATTCCTGACTAAACTATATGTTTGTACTTGTTCAAACTTAGTATTTTTTTTTTTTTTTACAGGGACAGAGAGAGAGTCAGACAGAGGGATAGATAGGGACAGACAGACAGGAACGGAGAGAGAGATGAGAAGCATCAATCATCAGTTTTTCGTTGCGACACCGTAGTTGTTCATTGATTGTTTTCTCATATGTGCCATGACTGCGGGCCTTCAGCAGACTGAGTAACCCCCCACTCGAGCCAGTGACCTTGGGTCCATGCCAGTGAGCTTTTTTGCTCAAGCCAGATGAGCCCGTGCTCAAGCTGGCTATCCTGGGGTCTCGAACCTGGGTCCTTTCGCATCCCAGTCCGACGCTCTATCCACTGCGCCACCGCCTGGTCAGGCAAACTTAGTATTTTTTAATATATTTTTTAATATATCATATTTTATGCTGAAAATATTATGGAAACAGTGAAAGAAGTGATCTTTGGAAGAACTGATAATATTTCTCTGTTTGATCACAGTATGGAGCTTATTTTTCAAAACTGGAAATACTGTTCTGGTGTTGCTCTGCTTTGAATTCATCAACAAATACTTACAGAACCCCTAATTCTGAGGCGTGCCATCCATGTTGCTTTTTCACAGGGACTTTGAGGAGGAAGACGACAACTTTGACTGGGTGTCAGAACTGAAGCTCCGGGCTGGATGGCAAGGGGCGTCCGACGCGCCCGAGGACGTGCCCTGAGTCACATTAAGTATGTTCACGTGAGGAATTGATCCTGGGTAATGTTGGCTCACAGAATGTATATTTTCCCTTAGAAACAGAATAAAGTGGGAGGAGCCTGTGAATATTCAAAAATGTCCCTGGTTAGTATTATAAGGTTTAAAAAAATCTATACTTGGGAGTTTTTGAACTCAAAAGAGAAGGTGTGAGCTTTGGGCTTTGCAGTTTAGATAGAACAGAAAATCACTGTTATGTGATTATAGGAAACTACTAGACCTCTTTGAGCCCGAATTTCCTCAATTATAACATGAGAATAATAATGCCTGTCTCACAGGGATGCTGACCATAGAGAGTGACAGAAACCCACAGTGTTACTATGTGTACTGTTATGATGTGTTTATTACTATGTAACTCTTTTTACATTTATAAAGACGTGAGAATCTAAATATATTTAATTATAACATAATAATGTGTGCAATTTTTGAATAAGACCTATCTCTGAGTAGTGATCAGTGATCTTCAAAGACCTTCACTAACTACCAGCTGTCCTTAAATCCAGCCCCTCACAGGACACACAAAGAGCCCCGGTCAGAGGATCTACCCTGGAAGAGTCAGGTAGGCTACGCATCTTGTCAGAAGTTGTCAGTCCTGTACACGAGAAAAGAATAGGGCCAAAGGTGAGAAGTCAGTATGGAAAATATCAGAAATTTTCATATTGTGGAGCTAATGGAGGGGACAGGATCCTGTATGGGTCACCATGACACACTGTGCTGGGTCCTGTCATTTAATTCTGTGCTCCTTGAGTGAGAATAAACAGCCTGTTCCCAGGGGATCCCTCAGGGGCAAGTGTGGAAGCAGCTTAAGCATGACCTGGTAAAGGGAACAATGCTTAAGTAAAGAATAAGAGGAAAACAGTTGTGCAACTATAGTAGGATCACTAATAAGGATCTGCTAAAATATGGAATATGTACATCTTTTAAAGATTTAAACAATTTTTTTATCTTAACATACAAAAACTGGTACAGACCTTTACCTCCCCCACACAATATATTTATATTCTAACATGTAATTGTACTTAGTCTACTCTGGTCTCTGAGAGTTTCTCAGTCTTTCCTTATTTTTCAGGACCTTGACATTTTTGAGGAGTACTGGTTAGGTATTTTGTAGAATGTTCCTAAATTTGGGTTTTTAAAGGATATTTGCAGATACTGAGCTTCTATAAGTACTATGTGCTATATCTGTATCTCTTAGTCGTCTCAAATCTTAGTATTACCCTGGTGTATAAACATTTCCAAACCACCAAACAAAGGGAACTTGAATTATGTATAGTTATTAAGAAATGGAATGAGTATTGATGAAGGACAATGAATGCGAGCAACATTTTGAAAGTCAAATGGTTTGCAGGGTTTTGCTGTTAATAAAATTTCAAGAGCTTCAACAGTTAGAAACCATATTTAGTGATAAATTACTGTATGATTCCTTACATACAACTAGGCAAGAATTGAGGGACTCAACAAAACCTCCAGTTCCTGTTTTCTGATATTAATGTGTTTTAGAAACAGAAAAAAAGAAAAACACAAGAAAATCAATGTTGGATCTGGTCTGTTCCAGCAAAAATTGAGCATTCTTCTATAGATGCTAATTGAATTAATTGGGAGGGAGGAAGAGGAAAGTCCATTCAGGCCTTTAAGAGCTGAATTTCTGACACAATTTTGCTTTTTATAATTCATAAGCATCAATATAATTTATTTTATTTTGATCAATTGTGTACTAGTAATTTTTTTAATCTTTTTTTTTTTTTTGCGAGGGAGAAAGAGAGGGGCGGACAGACAGACAGGAAGGGATAGAGATGAGAAGCATCAACTTGTTGCAGCAGTTTTAGTTGTTCATTGATTGCTTTCTCATCTGTGGCTTGACTGGGAACGTCCAGCTAAGCCAGTGAAACCTTGCTCTAGCCAGAAACCTCTGGGCTCAAGCCAGCAACCATGAGGTCGTCTGTGATCCTACACTCAAGCCAGTGACCTCAGAGTTTCAAGCTTGGGTCCTCAGCATCTGAGGTTGATGCTTTATCCACTGTGTCACTGCCTGGTTAGGCACTACTAGTATTTTTAACAATCCAATAAAAAGCCTATGATCAGGAAATAGAAATTTCCATCTTTATAATAAGGTGATCAATAAGACTTTGAAGCATGAAAAAATTACGTATGGAGATGAGAATTCAAAGAAAGAAAGAATAATGTACACTTTCTGATTGTTAAAGAAGAACTTATTTAATTAATTGGGAAATTTTAAATTAATAAGCATGAAATACATGCAACATTGATAACCACAATACTGAAACTGTGACATTGAAAATTTTTCTCTAAAAAGGTTAGTGATTTTCTTTTTTCTGGGAAACAGCAATCCAACTTGAGCATTAATGTGGCTAATCCAGGTCACTGTGCCTTAGTTAATGCTCATATGTAAACAGGTATTCACATTTCACATCAACAATAAAGTAGATTGTGAACTTCTGTATTGCTGAATTTTAGCAAAATTTCCATGAGATAATTTAAAGGAATGTCAAATTTTTGAAGTGTAAACTCATAATCTTGACATTGGGATCACTTTTCTTTGCCTGAAGTATATCTAACTTAAAAATACAAGTGATTTTTGCCTGGCCAGGTGGTGAGGCAGTGGATAGAGCGTCAGCCTGGGATGCAGAAGACCCATGTTCAAAACCCTGAGGTTGCTGGCTTGAGCCCAAAGATCACTGGCTTGAGACCCAAGGTTGTTGGCTTGAGCAAGGGGTCACTGGTTCAGCTGGAGGCCCCTGGTCAAGGCACATATGAAAAAGCAATCAATGAACAACTAAGGTGTCAAAACGAAGAATTGATGCTTCTCATCTCCCTTCCTGTCTGTCACTGTCTGTACCTCTCTCTGACTCGCTCTCTCTGTCTCTCTGGTAAAAAAATAAAAATAAAAAAAAGAATACAAGTGATACTTTTTTCTTAATTCCTTGGAAAAATTTTTTGTGTAATAAGTCTTGTGTCTTCTTTATTATGATTGGGTTGTTTTTAAGAAAGATGATCAGTTCTGTGGTTAATTTCCCACAGTTGATAAAAATCTATCACAAAGATAATTTGCAAGGAAAAAGTTATTTTTCAAAGGCTGCAGGAACAGGAAAGAAATAACACTTCTTACTTGTATAAGCACAAACACCTAAAGCTAATCCACTGCAGGTAAGTCCAATATAGTATTAAAAAGTTCTATAGGTCCTGGCCAGTTGGCTCAGTGATAGAGCATTGGCCCGGCATATGGAAGTTCCAGGTTCGATTCCCAGTCAGGGCACATAGGAGAAGCGCCCATCTGCTTCTCTACCCATCCCCCTCTCCTTCCTCCCTGTTTCTCTCTTCCCCTCCTGCAGCCAAGGCTCCATGGGAGCAAAGTTGGCCCAGGCGCTGAGGACAGCTCCATGGTCTCTGCCTCAGGCACTAGAATGGCTCAGGCCTCAACAGAGCAACGCCCCCTGGTGGGCATGCCGGGTGGATCTCAGTTGGGTGCATGTGGGAATCTGTCTGACTGCCTCCCCGCTTCTAACTGGAAAAGTACAGAAAAAAAAAAAGTTCTATAAAAATGAACAAAAGATACATCTTCACTTCCATTGTTCCAGTAGTCAAACATTAGATCTGCGTGGAAGTTGCACTGCAGCAATTTGCTGATCCAATTTGAGTTTGGAGTCCTTCTTGTATACTTGGCCCAATGATGTCCACATCCCAGATAAATTAAGTTAAAAAAAAAGTGAGAATTAGGGCACAGAGTCCATATAACAAAGCACAAGGATATATATGATATATGATATATATATATATATATATATATATATATATATATATATATATATATATAAATTACTAGAAGTTCCTGTCCTTCCATACCTAATACAGAAATAAAATTTTTGGAGGCAGAAAAACTATACATCCAATAATTCTAGCATTGAGAAGGATTCCTGCCATTCCTTGCAAAGAAGATATTACCACAAAGCTAGAAAGTAGGATCATGTGAAGAAAATAGTACCTAAGCACACTTTGAAGCCACACAACCAAATGAAACACCTGCTATACTATTAAGGGTAAGCAAAACATTCCTAGACATCCAATTGCATTGATCTCAGATATACAGCCAAACTAGATTTTGCCAGCCAGTAACAATATGGCTCCAAAGGCAGGGGAAAAAACAGGGTCCCGCCAGATTAGTCTCATGGTGCTGCCTTCTATCTACTACTTTTAGTGGATGTAACACTGTTGTGTTTTTTGCCAAATGCGGTAAAAATTGATTCCTGAATCCTCTAGTAAAGGTGGCTCATCCTTAAAGTTGTTTCTGTAGAATGGCTGAGATGTCATTGGAATACATGCCTGAGTGTGTGGCTGTTGGGGCTGCCTCCTGTCTGTAGGGACAAGTGGAACTTGCTGCGAGTATTCACAGCCAGTATACGGTTTGCAATAGGGTCCTCCATTCCCTCCATTATTATAGGACTGCTGTGTTTGGTCATCAGTGCTGTAACTTGTCTGGTAGAAATCCGTGTTTTAAGTTATTAAAGCCTGACACTGCAAACAATCAAACGTGGAACAGCAATAGCTCCAGCAGCCCCAATGACTGCCCTGCCCAATTCAGTTTTCAACTGGCCCCAATTCTACATATCACAGGCCAAAGAATGGTCAAGATGTTTTGTTTTGTTTTTAAGTAAATGAAGGTGAGTTTCAAATTGCCATGATATTTAGATTCCATTGGCTATGTTTTCTTTGTGTCAGTATTTCTAATTGCTGGAAATTACATCCTTTTCAACTACTAAACATGCATAAAACGTTTTAAACAGCTACTTGATATGCAATCTGGAATGATGGCTGATGGAAGGAGGGAGAAGAGAGTGTGTTTGCAGGTCACTGACAGCAGCCAGTTTTGTAAGAGGCTCCCACGGGAGGCCTCCAGGTGTAACCTGAAGAATAGGACTTAGTTCCAAGCTTCTATCCCTTGACAGTATTTTAGACCCTGCACAAAAAACTTCGTATCTCAGTTTAGCTCATTTATAAAGCTGGGAGTTTACTACCTTGCTGGGTTGTTGTAAAAAATAGAGATAATGTATGCAAAGCATCTGGTACATGTAAACAAGAACAGGAGCGGTATGCTTGCTGAATGTTAGCAAAGGAGTTCCGACCTAAGGCAAAGGGAGGTGACACAGACAGGTCTCCCAACTCCCCTCTTGCAGATGGAGGGTGAGAACCAGTCCTCTCTCGCCCTCGGCCCCGCCCACGTTCCCTCATGGCTCCGCCCCAGTGACCGAGAAGAGCGGTGGCCTCGGGAACCCACGTCCACCGGGACACTTCTCTTCCCCGTGGAGCCGGTGGAGCAGGTATGCATCGGGCCGGCCACCCTTGTCCTCACCCCGAGCTGCCCCCCACCCCCGGCTCCTGGAGTCCCAGAGAAAGGGAAAGAGCCCACTGTCCGGGAGACTCGAGTTGCAGGAGAGCTGTCTCCCGCGCGTCAGTCTCCATGGCAACGCTTGGAACTCTCAGTTCCCTCGCTGCAGCTAGAGCTTGGCCGCCCACCCGCTGGCCACCCTCAGGAGTGTTAAGGGAGAGCGATTTCCCCAAAAACCTGGGGCTTTCACCCGCTGGTGCCACCTGAGCGGGAGGGTCGGAGTCCATCAGTTTCCGCGCAAATGCCCTTGAGTTTCGATTCCGTCTGCTTCCCTCAAAACTCGGGTGTCCGCAGCCTCTGGGTGCGGAGCTGGTGCCCAGCCCCATCCCACCCAAACGTCCCCCCTTCCTACCCTGACACAAATTACTCAACAAAGTGGCATGCCTGCTCATGCAATGTTAAAAAGTCAGCATTATGCTGAAACTTAAAGGGGAACTCCAAGAAAACAATAGTATAAAGTATTTACATCTGTAAATGCTTGGTGCTGCTACCCTGCAACAAGCACAAAATGAGCCGGTGCTCACGCCCTGGCAGGGAGTCACCTGACCGTGACGGTCCCAGCCACCGGGAGCAGTGTGGCCAGTGGAGGCGTGCCTTCCAAAAATGGTGAACAGTTTTAGGTAAAGTTCCAAACAAAACCAAGTGCTGTCAGTCAAGCCTTGATTTGTGTGTAATTGCATCCCTCAAAAATTCTTAATTAAAACCGTGTAAAAAAATACTTTGTATTTAGATGTAAAATAGAGTTGGGTTCTAGCTTTAGAGAGACGGATTTTTCCAGGGACATGAATATGTGGGAGACTTTCTCATGTTGTAGGGCCACGGGGTAACCCTTGATTGTGCGGAACGTCCCTGGCACCTCGGAATCTTGGTATCCTGTGTTCCTGCGGCTTCTAAAGGCCACAGTGCCTCTTGATCTCTGCAGAGAATAAACGAAAAACCCTGCAAGTTTCCAAAATGTCTCCCAGGGGGCAGTCCACCGTTGAGAATGGTTGGACTGTAAAACTACACAGGCGTAAGGATATGCCGACTTCATAGAAGTGGCAATGCTCAAGCTCACAACACTGTAGTGTACTGGAAACTAAACTACAACCCAAATCTGATCTCGGAGGCCCCAGAGAAGCTGTCTCACTTTGGTTGTTACCTGTGGCCACCAGGAGAGTTATTTGTTTTTGTTAAGGTTAGAAGGGAAGTTTTAGAAAGAATGAGTTCTTTTACATTTTAGTGGTCAATTTTCCGACTTTGTTAACATTTATGAAAAGTGTGCGATAAAATTTCATTTCTCTAATTTCAGGAAATTTCATGCATTGGAGACCATGGATAAATACGACGTGATTAAGGCCATTGGGGAAGGCGCTTTTGGGAAAGCATACTTGGCCAAAGGGAAATCAGATAGCAAGCACTGTGTTATGAAAGAGATAGATTTTACAAAGGTAAAATTAAGAAGTTAACATTCCTGCCTGACCAGGCGGTGACAGGGTGAAGAGAGCGTTGGACTGGGACGCGAAGGACCCAGGTTTGAAACCCCGAGGTCTTCTGCTTGAGCGCGGGCTCACCAACTCGAGCGAGGGATCACTCGCTTGAGCGTGGGATCATAGACATGACCCCATGGTCGCTGGCTTGAACCCAAAGGTAGCTGGCTTGAGCCCAAGGTTGCTGGCTTGATAAGCAAGGGGTCACTAGCTCTGCTATAGCCCTCCCCCAAGGCAAATATAGAAAGCAGTCAATGAACAACTAAGGAGACTAAGGAGACCCAGTGAAGAATTGATGCTTCTCATCTCTCTCCCTTCCTGTTTGTTCCTATCTGTCCCTCTCTCTGTCCGTCTTTGTCACACACACAAAAAGTTCACATTCCTGTTCATATTCGGTGGTATATTCAGCAGGTTTTTTTAATCCAGTATGAAAAGGAAACACACTTTTTTTGTTTTGTTTTTACAAGTATGAAGGAGCTGACCCTTGTTCACATAACCTCCTATATCTATTGTCCAAACAGCAACCAATGGTTTTATTTTAAGGATAAATAAATTAAAGAAAAGAATTCACATCACCCTAGCTCCCGTGGCACTCCATAGGGTGGCCTGCAAGGCCTGAGAGATACCTTGCTCTTCTGTTGCTGACTTTTCTGTTTTGCCCTAGGGTGGTGCACTTTCTCTGTCTTATTTTATTCAGGTCACCTCCACAAGGAGGCCTTCCCCAAAACCCAACTTCAATCACCCCTTATCACACTGCCTAGTTCCTTTTCTTTTTTCTTTTCTTTTCTTTTTTCTTCTTTTCTCTCTCTCTCTCTCTCTCTCTCTCTCTCTCTCTCCCCTTCTTTCCTTCCTTCCTTCCTTCCTTCCTTCCTTCTTCCTGTCCTTTCCTTTCTTTTTCTTCCTTCCTTTCTTTTCTTCTTTCTTTCTTTCTTTCTTTCTTTCTTTCTTTCTTTCTTTCTTTCTTTTTCTTTCTTTCTCCTCTTCCTTTTCTTTCTTTCTTCCTTTCTTTTTTTTCTCTTTTTTTCTCCCCCTCCTTTTTTTATTGTTCAAGGGGTAATTACTAGTTGCATGTAGCCATGAAACACTTGATATATGGTTAATGTGACTGGGAAAATGAATATTTACTGGTTTATTTTCTTAATAGGATTTATAAGGATTTGGAATTACTTTGCTCATTTCTTGCATGTAACATGCAAGCATGCATGTAGCATAGCAGAATGCTTGCTCTATCTTAATTATAGCCCCTGTATCTCCCATGGCCTCAGGCTAACAGCCCCATGTATACATATGCTATTTAACTAGGGGAATCCTGCTGGAGGCTTGAGATTTTGCAAAATCAGCCCCTTGTCAAAAGGCCCTATGGCCCTCATCACCTCTGGCCTAGCCTGTCCTCCCTAGCTTCGACAAGTAAAAGACTTCTGAATTCTAGGCTCTCTTAAGATGGATTTGTAGAAACCATAAAGAAACCCATCTTTTCAAGCTGGACTTTTTCAACCCATAAACCTTTCCTTACTCCAAACTATGATGGTTTTGAATAATGGTACTTTTTTTTTTTAAGTATCAAGAAACTTGTACCTGAATGTGCAGAACAGTGCTTGGCTTAATTGAATGCAATGAATGAAGGAAGGAAAATCATGTATTATTATTATTAGTCTAATGGTTTTGTAGAATAATTAAATAAGTTTCATTAAAAAGGAATCAGTTTTTGCTACATTTCCCTAGTCAGTGTTTATATCCTCTCTCTAGTGATATGTTCATTTCAAATTATACTCAGACAAGTCCATTGAGTGCTAGAATTCATTTTAAGGCAAGTCTTGTTGGTTGCTTTCTAGTGGATTTATAAATGAGAGTAGCAGGAAAAAAATTATATATAATGTGTAAAAAATGAACTACTCAAATTGCTTAATGTGAATGTACCACTGATTTATACACCTAAAAATGGTTAAAATGTTATGAATTTTGTTATATTTATCACAATTTTAAAAACTGCCAAAAGGGCCTGGCAGGTTGCCTCAGTGGTTACAGCATTGGCCTGGTGTGCAGACATCCCGGGTTCGATCCCCAGTCAGGGTACCCATGAGAAATGACCATTTGCTTCTCTTCCCCTCTGTCTCCCCCTTCCCTCTCTCTTCTCCTCCTGCAGCCAGTGGCTTGGTTGGTTCCAGAGCTGGCCCTGGGTGCTGAGGATAGCTCAGCTGATTCGAGCATCAGTCCTAGACGAGGGGTTCCCAGGTGGATCTCAGGGCTGTCCAGGTGCATGCGGAGTTTGTTTCACTATCTCCCCACCTCTCACTTAAAAAAAATACATAAATAAAATAAAATAACTTTCCTCTAAATGCCTAAATAACTAACACAGTATCATCAACCCAAATGTACTTTTAAAAACATTTTTTATTTTTTAATTACAGTTGACATTTAATGTTATATGAGTTTCAGATGACAGCATAGTAGTTAGAAATTTATATAACTTACAAAATTATAACCTTGATGATAAGTCTTGCACCTGGCACCTTACATACTTATTACAATGTTATTGACTATATTCCCCATTCTGTACTTTACATCCCCATGGCCATTCTGTAATAACCAGTTTGTATTTCTTAATACCTTTCCCTTTTTCACCTAGTCCACCCCCAACCCTGCCCACAGTCTGGCAATCATTAGTCTATTCTCTGTATTGATAAGTTTGCTTCTGTTTTATTTGTTCAATTAGTTTGTTTTTTAAATTCCATATAGAAATGAAATTCTGTTATTTGCCTTTCTCTGGCTGACTTATTTCACTTAGCATCATACCCTCTCAGTCCATCCATATTGTTGCAACTGATGAGATTTCATTCTTTTTTATGGCTAAACAATATTTCACTATATGTGTACCACATCTTTATCCATTCTTCTTTTGATTAGAGCATTTAATCCATTTACATTTAAAGTAATTATTTATAGATATGTAGTTATTACACTTTTATTGTTTTCTGATTGGTTTTGTAGTTTTCTGCTCTTTTCTTACTCTTTTGCTCTCTTGTATGTTGTTGCTTCCCTTAAGTGTTGTATTTGGATTTCTTTCTCTTCATCTCTTATATATCTCTTATAGGTTTTTAGTTTGTGTTTACCATGTGCTTCATATATAGCAAACTATGTTTATAGCAGTCTATTTTAAGGTAATAATTGCTTACGTTTGAACATATTCTAGAATTGTTTTCTTTTTTTTTGAGAGAGGGAGAGGGACAGACAAGGGAGAGAGATGAGAAGCATTAACTTCTTCTTGTGGCATTTTAGTTGTTCATTGATTGCTTTCTCATATGTGCCTTGTGGGGAGAGGTGGCTCCAGCTTAGCCAGTGACTCCTTGCTGAAGACAGCAATTTTGCTCTTAATGCAGCGACCTTAGGCTTTAAGCCCATGACCTTTGAGCTCAAGCTGGTGAGCCCATGCTTAAGCCAGCAACCTCAAGGTTTTGAACCTGGGCCACCAGTGTCCCAAGATGTCATTCTATCCACTGTGGCACCACCTGGTCAGACCATTCTAGAATTTTTTTTACTCACCTCTTCACATATATGTTTTTGCCATTATTTCTTACTTCTTTTGTGTGTGTATGTGTATATCCCTTAATTTACTGTTGTATTTATACCTGATCTTCCTAAATTTCTCTTTTAACCTTTGTACTAGCTTTAGTACTACTTTATTGATTGATGCACTGCTTTTTTTTTTTAATTTTTTAAATTTTTTTTGCATTTTTCTGAAGCTGGAAACAGGGAGAGACAGTCAGACAGACTCCCGCATGCGCCCGACCGGGATCCACCCGGCACGCCCACCATGGGGGCGAAGCTCTGCCCACTAGGGGGTGATGCTCTGCCCATCCTGGGCGTCGCCATGTTGCGACCAGAGCCACTCTAGCGCCTGAGGCAGAGGCCACAGAGCCATCCCCAGCGCCCGGGTCATCTTTGCTCCAATGGAGCCTTGGCTGCGGGAGGGGAAGAGAGAGACAGAGAGGAAGGCGCGGCAGAGGGGTGGAGAAGCAAATGGGCACTTCTCCTGTGTGCCCTGGCCAGGAATCGAACCCGGGTCCTCCGCACGCTAGGCCGATGCTCTACCGCTGAGCCAACCGGCCAGGGTATACTGCTTTTATTATGCAATTACCTTTGTCAGTGAGAATTTCTTTTCTGTCCTGGCTGGTTGGCTCAATGGTAGAGTGTTGGCCTGGCGTATGGATGTCCTGGGTTCAATTCCCAGTCAGGGCACACAAGAGAAGTAATCATCTGCTTCTCCACCCCTCCCCTTCTCCCTTATCTCTCTCTCTTACTCTTTCTCTCTTCCCCTCCCTTAGTCATGACTTGGTTGGAGCAAGTTGGCCCTGGGTGCTGAGGATGGCTCCATGGCCTTGTCTTAGGTACTAAAATAGCTTGGTTGCCGAGCAACAGGGCAACAGCCTCAGAAGGGCAAAGCATCACCTAGTAGGGGGCTTGCCAGGTGGATCTCAGTCAGGGCACATGTGGGAGTCTCTCTGCCTCCCTGCTTCTCACTTAAGAAAAAGGAAAGAACCTGACCTGTGGTGGTGCAGTGGGTAAAGCATTGACCTGGCATGCTGAGGTAGCCAGTTCAAAAGCCCAAGCTTGCCTGGTCAAGGCACATATGGGAGTTGATGCTTTCTTCTCCTCCCCCCTTCTCTCTCTCTGTCTCCTCTCTCTAAAATGAATTAATAAAATCTAAAAAAAAAAAGGAAAGAAAAAATGAATTATTTTCTTTGTGATATTTTCTTATTCATAGTTTCTTCTTCTTAAAGAAAACCCTTTAACATTTCTAGTAGTACTGGTTTGGTGGTGATGGACTCCTTCTGCTTTTTCTGGTCCAATTGAACTCTTTTTTTTTTTCAGTTTTTTGTTTGTTTGTTTGTTTGTTTTTACAGAGACAGAGAGTGAGCCAGAGAGAGGGACATGCAGGAATGGAGAGAGATGAGAAGCATCAATCACCAACCTTTGATTGAGAGTTGCAATAACTTAGTTGTTCATTGATTGCTCCCTCATATGCACCCTGACCGCGGGCCTTCAGCAGACTGTGTAGCCCCCTGCTGGAGCCAGCGACGCTGGGCTCAAGCTGGTGGGCTCTTGCTCAAATCAGATGAGCCCGCGCTCAAGCTGGCAACCTCGGGGTCTCGAACCTGGGTCCTGCGCATCTCAGTCCGACGCTCCATCCACTGCGCCACCGCCTGGTCAGGCTCCAATTGAACTTTTTATTTATTTTTTATTTATTTATTTTTTTGTATTTTTCTGAAGCTGGAAACGGGGAGGCAGTCAGACAGACTCCCACATGCGCCCAACCGGGATCCACCAGGGGCGATGCTCTGCCCATCCGGGGCGTTGCTCTGTCGTGACCAGAGCCACTCTAGCACCTGGGGCAGAGGCCAAGGAGCCATCTCCAGCGCCCGGGCCATCTTTTTGCTCCAATGGAGCCTCGGCTGCGGAAGGGGAAGAGAGAGACAGAGAGGAAGGAGAGGGGGAGGGGTGGAGAAGCAGATGGGTGCCTCTCCTGTGTGCCCTGGCCGGGAATCGAACCCGGGACTTCCACACGCCAGGCCGACGCTCTACCACTGAGCCAACCGGCCAGGGCCGTCCAATTGAACTTTTTAATACAGAAAAACTTCACTAGAAATATTTATTCTTTTGTTTGTGATTTTCAGTGACAAACCATTGATGTAGGACACTTTGCTAATTCTAGAAATTATGTTTCCTGATGTTGAGAGATTAGTTTCAGAAGTTCCATTAAAAGCCAATGAAACCTTGGAGAACTTTAGATAAGAGCGAGCAGGAAGCATGTTCTGGAAAGCAAGTTAACTTTACAGACTATTCTGTCTCTTAATATAATTTAGATGCCTATCCAGGAAAAAGAAGCTTCAAAGAAAGAAGTCATTCTTCTGGCAAAGATGAAACATCCTAACATTGTAACTTTCTTCAGTTCATTTCAAGGTTTGATTTTCTAGCATTCTTAAAGTATTTTAATAAAGTATTGGCATGTAGACGTCTGTAAAAGATATGTTCCTGAGAACTGTGTATAGATTTTATGAATGGACTCATTTTCCCATTTATTTAAATTGTCATATGAAACATAATCTTTACTTCTTCTCTAGTGAATTTTTGTAGATAGCTTTCCTAAGTTTTTCCATCTCTCCTTCATTCTTACTTCCTCAAATAGTTAATAATTAGTTGGTGTATTAGCTTTGCCAAAGTTGGCCAGATTTCTGCGGCCTACAATAATACACAACTATTTCTCACTTGTCCATATTGGCTGTGGGTGGACTGTGGTCTTAAGTCTGGGGAGGGTCCAGGGTAATGGAGCAGCCTAGATATGGAGCACACTGTTCTTTTGAGCAAAAGAAAACAGCAATACCCAAGCACTCACCACACCATCAGTCTCACAGCCTTGCTAGGTGTGGCATGGACCTCATTCTCCTTGTGGGTTCACATTCTTATTGCAAAACATCCGTGCATCTCACCTTGATAATGGAGTTGGCGGGGGGATGGAGGGATATACTTTGCCCATGGCAGGCTCTGAAGTTACTGATGCAACAGATGGAGCTGGCTAGTCCTCTCACAGACAGGCAGCTAAGAGGCATTCAAATGGCAAAAACAGAAGGGAAAGCTGTAAGGATGCAATCCCTTCACTTGTACACCTGAATAAAATATAAGACCTGCTCTATATCTCCATCTATCACTCTACTCCAAAGGTAGGAACAAAACAAAACAAGCAATCAAACAAGAAGAGATCATTAGTCAGAAATCATTTACTCACTTAACAAATATGTATCCAGTGCTTACTACATGTTCTAGGTGCCAAAAATAGAGCTAAGAGCAGGCAGGTGAACATTCCTGTCCTCCTAGAACTTGTATTCTAGTGGGAAGAGACAGACAATAAACACATACATAGTATGTGAGATGTTTATAGGCTGTAAGAGGGCTGTGTGTGCCAAGTTCACCAAGGGGTATTCCCCATCTCAGCATTCAGCACTGAAGGTACTCAGATCCGCAGGCTGTAAGTATATAATGGAACAAGAGTGTCATCTAGTAATCTTCAAGCACCATCAGGGGCTAAAAATCAGTAAATAAATAAACACAGACACTATATTTTGAGCTTTTACACTGTACAGGGCACCGTGTTTCTTATAAATTAAAACCACTACATTCAAAACAGTTCCCTGTGTGTAGCACATCTTCAACTACTAGGTATCATATTTCCTCATGTATAAGATGCACCTTAATTTTAGAGCCTGAAATTTGAAAAAAAAAATGTATTACATAAAGTTATTGAACTCAAGTTTTATTCATCATAAAATTCATACAACTCCTCATCACTATCAAAACTCCCAACCCTTCTTACCAACAGTTCTGTTACTTGGGACATCAAATCACAGGAGAACTTTGTACATATTTGCAATCCGTCCCAATGCAAACTGATGTGTCTTCTTACATTGCATGACAGAACAATGAAATTCAAGTCCTCCTCTGTGTCTGATGACAAATCCCTCTCTCTCTCTCTCTCTCTCTCTCTCTCTCTCTCTCTCTCTATATATATATATATATATATATATATATATATATATATATATATATAAACACTATATACATATATATATAGCCTCATCCTCAGTTCCATCTATGGCATTTGAAATGCCACACTTCTTAAATGAGTTGACAATTACCTCAATCTTGATATTATCCCAGGATCTTTTCACCCAGGTACAAACTTCTCCTATAGTTGGTTTCTTCACTTTTCCTGCTGGTGTCAAATTGTCCCCAGAAGACTTCATCCATTGGTTCTATTCATCTCTCATGGCAGCTTTGAAGGGTTTGTTAATGCTAACATCAAGCAGTTGGAGCTGAGATGTCAAGCCTCCAGTTATGACGGCAAGTTTTTTTTTCTTTTGCTCTGCAGCAATCTTCTTTGTGTTTTTGTTATGTGTGCCCTCAACTGATCAAGCACCAATAGGGCAGGTTTGCATAAGAGCCCACCTGGTCTCCTTCTCTAAACTTTCTCAAACCAGATCTTCATCCTATCCTGATCCGTCCAACCCTTGTCATGAATGTGGACAATCACTCCTTGAGGAATGTCTTATTTTGGCATTGTTTTTCATTTGAAAATCAGCATAGGAGGCAGCTTGGTTCTGTCGGCACAACATGCTATAACAAGTGTATAATGGCTCTTTTCATGTCCACTTGTCTTCACAGTTATAGTTTTCACCTCCTTCTTACCAACAGTTCTGTTACTTGGGACATCAAATCGAAGGGAGACTTCGTCCATATTTGTAATCTGTCCCAACTCAAACTGATGTGTCTTCTAACATTGCATGACAAAACGATAAAATTCAAGGACCTTCTGCTCATAGCTATCAGGCATCTTTTGGGCAAGTCTGGTGCGTGTACGCATGCTTAGTTCATTCCGTTTCATGAACCGGAAGCACCAATTGTGTCCTTCTTTGAAATCAGTAACTTCTTTTTCATCAGCAATTCTTCTTGCCTCATGCTGAACCATCTTTGTGGACAGAGGAATTCCAATTGCCCTTTGCTCTTCAATCCTTATCTTCAATTCCCTCTCTAAATCAGGCCATTTTGCTGACTTGCCTCTCCTGGCCTTCTTCTGCCGTGGCGTTTTCAGTAGGGTTTCTTCTTCCCGTAGCCAGTCTTGGATTGACTTTTCAGTTGGAGGAGGACCAAACTTACATTCAGCAGCACGATTTCCATTCACTTTTGCAAACTGAATCACTTTTAACTTGAATTCAGCACTGTACAAAAATCTTTTCTGAGCCATTTCTGGGCAGACGTGACAAAATGTAACCTACTGTAATATACTGGTAACAAGTGTGAAACAATGAGCACAAAGACAACAAGCTCAAAAAAGCAGGAAATGCAAGTAAAAAAATCTACAACTGCTGTATAAAACACACCCAGTATTTAGCCCCCAAATTTTTTGGAAAATGGTGCATCTTACACATGGGGAAATACAGTTTTTAGATTTCTAAAAAAATTTTCTTGATTTTTTTAGAGAAAGTAGAGAGACAGAGAGAAAGGGTCAGGGAGGAGGGGCGGGAAACATCAACTCATAGTAGTTGCTTCTTGTATGTACCTTAACTGGGCAAGCCTAGGATTTGGAACCTGCGCCCTCAGCATTCCAGGTCGACACTTGATCCACTGCGCCACTACAGGTCAGGGAACTGCAAGGTATTTAAAAGAACTCTTCTGAGGGCTTTCTAGGAGATGAGCTATCGGCATAAATGGAGGATTCAGTTGTATCAGAAACTTTTAAGGGGCAGGCACTAGTAAAGTGACTCCATCCCTAGTCATTGATTTCTAATAACAACACCATAAGATGATATTTATTGTCCTCATTCTTTGGGTTATTATTGTGGCTCCCTCCATGTGGCTCCCTCTACTTATCCTCAGGGCTTCTCTGGAATCACAATTCAAATTATAACCCCCTCTCCTGATCTTGCCTAGTACTTTGTACTTGTATGCATGTGTCTATTTACATAAGCAATTACAAGTTGGTTTAATAGTTGTTTCCCTTTTAGAGAAAATGTAATGGATTCTTTTGCTCACCACTTGATCCTCAGCATCTAGCACACAATAAGAGTTTAATACATGTTTACTGAATAAGTGCATGGACCGGACCACTTGAGTAGATTGGAGTATGTCTTTATACCATGCAAAATGGATATTTATGGGATAGTATTTCCCTGGATACTGTTCTAAAACTAGAGGTCTTTAAAAAAATTTTTTAAAGACCTTATTCATTTTTAGAGAGGAGACAAAGAGAGAGTGAGAGAGATAGAGAGAGAGAGAGAAGGGTAAGGAGCAGGTAGCATCAACTCCCATATGTGCCTTGACCAGGCAAGGCCAGGGTTTTGAACCAGCGACCTCAGAATTCCACGTCATTGCTTTATCCACTGTTTCACCACAGGTCAGGCTGAAGGTAATTTTTATAGTATAAAGTACCTCTGCTGAATTTGTTTATATTATAAGCTTAAATTTTCTTAAGACATCTCTTCTTCTTTTTTTTAAATTTTTAACTTATTTTTTATTTTTTTGTTAAAGCACCCCTGTGTTTAGAAAAGCTAGAGCTATTGTGATGACTTTGAGTTTGCCTGGAAGATTGTTGAGACTCAAAACACCAAGCTTATCTGAAAGCCCCGAATTCCCTAGAACACCTAAAGCCTTTGCTTATCCTCAACAACTTGTCTCTGAACAAAACTCCAGCTCTAGCTCATTAAATATTTGTCTGTTGAGAGTATGCAAGTTTTACAAGTTTGAAGCAACATACAAAATATAAGGAAAATGTGGTGAGATGTTCCTAAAGCTAAGTTCATTCCATTTAAACTCCTTCAGTAAATATTTATCAAGTACCTATTATATACAGGGCAGGTTTTAGGTCTTGGGGATATAGCTCAATGAGCAAAACAGGCACAAATCCCTACGCTGTTGTTTTCTGCTGCTGCATAACAGTGACCACAAACTTAGTGCCTAAACCCAATACCCACTTATCAACCAGCTTCTCTAGGTCAGAAGTCTGGGCTTGGCTTAGCTGGATCTCATCTGGGGCCCTTAGTTCTCTTCCATGCTTATCGAGGTTGTTGGTAGAATTTATCTACTTGAAAGTAGGACTGAGGTCTCTGCTTTTTGGCTGGCTGTTAACTGGAGAGTGGTTCTCTGCTTCTAGAAGCCAAGTTCTCTTTCCTGACAGGTGGCCCTTGAGTAGGCCCTCGCCCACTTGTAATCTCTCACTTCCTCTGTTTCTCACATCTATACACAGATGTAAGTGGCTCCTGTGATTAAGTCAGGCCCATCTGGATAATCTTCTTTTCTGTCAACTCAAAATTAGCTAACTTTCATTGTACCAGCAAAATCCCTTTGCTCACATAACATAATCAATCCTGGGAGTGACATTCCATTATATTTGCAGGTTCTGTCCTCACTCAAAGGAAGGAGTTATACAAGGTGTGTACACAGGGCTATCTTAGAACCTTCTTGTTACAGGTATGGAGTTTATGTTTTAGGAGGAAAAAGTGGGAAAAGACAGACAATAAATGTTAACATAAATGCAATTTTAATGGTAGGTTAGAAGGTGATGAGTGCTATGGGAAAATCGAATAGGGTGAGGCAGGCCTGGAGGGGACAATTTTAAAGAGGGGGGTCAGGATCGGCCTTATTGGTAAGGTGACATTTGAGCTAAGACTTGAAGAGTCATGTTAATGTCTGGAGAAGAGCTTCCTAGGCCAGAGGAACAGTTACTGCAAGGCACGAGGCAAGAGCACATTATAAGTCCTCTAATTGGAACACTGAGTATTGTTTTAGGTAGGCTACCCTCATTTATAATCCCCTCATTTATACATTGTAACTTCCTTTTTTTTAGAGTTGAGTAAGAAGTTACAGGTGCTCTATGTACACACAATCCTCACAAAGCTTTCCCAGTTATTTTCCACTTGTCCCAGCCAATATTCAAGTCAATGACTTTTTTAGCTGTTCACTTTTACCAAGTCCTCCAAAGCATTGAATGTATATAGTTTTTGTGGAAATAATCATATCTTTCTTTTCCCATTCACATTTCACCAGTTATGTAATAATTATGATAACAAGTATAATGGCCATAAACATATTTGGGAACAAGCACAATGATCTTGGTGAGAATCAGTGGGAGCAGAGGTTCCTGGGAATACTATAGTCTCACAGCCACCAGTGGTAACCTTCAGTGGGCAAACAGAGTGGAGCATGCCCATTAATCTAATGAGTAAGTCAGAGGAGGGTTTATTGCACTCAATAATATGGTTGAAAAAGTGTCATATAAATAAAAGTTTATACACATATTCAAAAAGGGTCTATTTATTCTTTCTGGGGTGTTTGGAAAGACTCACAGCCACTATTTTATAGCAGATTTCTAATCTCTCGAAGGAATGTATTAATAATAATTCTTAACACTTATTGAACTGTCATTATGTGCAAGCATTGTTCTAAGCATCTGACATGAATTAACTCAATTAATTATGACAATCCTAAGAGGAGTTTCCATGTTATTATATCCATTTCATAGACAAGGTAATGTGGCACAGAGAAATTGAACTATGTTAGAGTCACAGAGCTAAGAAATGTGAGTGATAAAGTAAGCTTAGAACCCAGTCCATCTTAATTCTACAGCTAGAGATTTCAACTATACAGGATGTCCTCGAGTTATGACAGTCTCGACATAGGACATTTCCTATGCCTATAGTAACAGTGCTCACTCCCATAAAAACTTTAAAAAATTGAGATGTGAGTGTTTCGGCTTACACCGTTAGCATGGTATTTATGGACTACGTGGGCGAATAGTTTGGTTGAGCGCTGTGGGAGAATACACAGTAATGTGGCATTTGAGTGAGGGAGTTAGCATCCCTCAGTATGCTTACCTGCGCCATTTTGAATTGTTAAAAGCATAAGTGTTCCATTTGTGTTAGGCTAAGGTGTGTTTTGACTTATACCAAAATTCACGTTACATCGCTGTTGTAGAAAATGGAACTGTGTCATAACCCAAAGACCCCCTGTACATATGCTACATTTTTTGTGTATTATATTCCCCCTCTTCTAGAACTTGAAAGGCAAATGACTAGTAAATAGCTGAAATGTTTTCAGAACCAAATGTTGCCTTTTCTTACAGAGAACAACAAGCTGTTTATTGTGATGGAGTATTGTGATGGTGGAGATCTCATGAAAAGAATCAATAGACAACGGGGAGTGTTATTTACTGAAGATCAGGTAAAAACACTTCTAATTTGCCTTTTAGTTTATATGAGGGTATTAAATCCACAAGTAGTAGACTGTTTAGATGAAGCATGATTTTCTGGTAAAGAATTCGAACTACAAAATAGTGATCGATATTGATAGATTTAGTCCAGAACATGTTTGCAATTGAACTTAAATTGAATCTCCTTTTGAGAGTCAAGTTTGCTTGAGAAAAGATAGTGTCTTATTTTGGCATAATCTCACGTAGGATGACCCTGAGACAAATTTTCATGGCTAAAAAAAATCTGAATGTGGATGTTCCTTGGCCATTTTAAATGTGACATATTTAAAGGTTCACTCTTCTTCTAACATTTGGGCCTCCGTGTTAAAATAGTCATCCCCATTTGTAAGTGAGCTTCTATAGAAGCTATTCTTAGCAATGGCTTTTCAGTTTTATCGGTAATTAAGAAAGAAGAGCAAAAAGGTAAAGAATAATGGCCTCGCTTCTCATTTTCTCTCTCCACAAAGAGATTTTTTCTATACTCTGAGCTTCCTTTGGAAACCTCTTGGGAGTTGTACTCATGATGGACACAAGTACGTGTGTTGGGGAGGAATGCAATCAGGCCTGTGTGATTGTTGGGAAAAGTCACTGTCTCGAGCAGAGCCAGGAATGGCCTAATGTCTTTTTTTAGGCCACTGTTTCTTTTTCTTATTGCAGCATTTAAGAGCATCATGCCCATAATAACTTTTTTTTAGAGTTGAAATGTAATATTTTGAAAGTATAAATGATTAAGGAGTCAGCATTTCTAACCTCTGTAAACTTAAGCATTTTTCCTACACTCATTTACATTGTATTTTGAATTCCATATTTGTAGAAGCCCTGTATTCTTCCTATGTATTATTTTGCCATCTTTAATAAAAAATACTTTTCTCTACAAAATTTAGAATCATATTTCCTTTTGTTGGATGAGAACTAAAACTACAACTGAAATTTGGTATCTGGTATATAGCTTTTTTTCTTATTGTTTTCCTCTTTCTGTATAATTTAGTGGACAAAGAATCAATGAAATTTCAGAATAGTTTAAATAAATCTTTATAGGCATAGCACACATTTTGCTAAAAAAACTCATGGTCAGCTAAGGTGAATAGTCATGACTGAGAAAATTAAGCTTCAAAAAGTTTAAAAATAACATTTTTGTTTTTATATTATATATATTTATATTGATATTTCATTAAAAAATTTAATAATCTCACATGTCCATTCCTTTCTCTTTTTCTCTATCCTCTTGACATCCTGCTTCCACTGGGGGAAATCAAAAACAACCCAAAAGAACAAAAAACAATGATTCCAGGGTTATCAAGAAACAGGGCTGCTTGTCTGCTATCCCGACATAGTTAGCAACGTAGTGTTAAGAAAAAAGAAAATTGTGAACTGCCTTCATCTCTCTTGTGCTTTTATTTGTGTTTTATGTATGTGGAGTTAACTGTAATTTCACACATTTGGATCACTTTTAGCACATCCATTTTTATGGGTGATATATCTATTAGCTTCATTCATATAAACACACATACTTAAATATGTTGTTTTCCGCTTTTTGCATATTATCATGAAGGCATTTCAGTGACCACCAGACTCCTCATAAGTTCTGTTTCATGTTCCCTCTACAGATTCTGAGTTGGTTTGTGCAGATTTCTCTAGGACTAAAACATATTCATGACAGGAAGATCTTACACAGGGACATAAAAACACAGGTAACAGCTCAGAGAGAAGACAGAGACAGAAATGATCTTTTGTTTTCTTGAAATCTCTCAAACAACATAACATTTTTTCCCATTTATAGAACATTTTTCTTAGCAAGAATGGAATGGTTGCAAAGCTTGGGGACTTTGGTATAGCAAGAGTCCTAAACAAGTAAGTACTTTTTAAAATAATTTTTTTCTATTGATAAAAGCCCACATATATATTTAAATATCATAAGTTAAGACATTAAAGGTTTGGTTCCCAAATAATTTTATATATTGTAAATCCTAAAGCATTCAGATGAAATAAAAAGATAATAAATCATTCAGATGGTAGTTTTGAGACCAAAAATAATTGAGTATGGGCTGCCTGTCACCATTTTAGCCAATTAAATGGAGACAGGGAATGAATCATTTTGGTTACTTTATTCAGGTGACCAGCAATCTGAGGAGGCAAGGGTTATGTTTCCTTATCTTCAGCCAACCTTTTTAATAAGGGGAAGAAAAAAGTAGGTAATGGTTTTGGAATTTCAAGGAAGAGTTCATCAGATCTTAGTTAAAGTTCATTGGATCATAGTCAGCGTTCAGTACTTGGAGCACAAACTGCTTTGCTTGCAGTCCCCTGGGGCACAAAGGTAGATCACTCATAGGTCTCTTTACATCCCATAGGTCTGTTCAGGTATCTCAGTTCCTGGAACAAAGCTTTCACTATCATTAACCGTTATGCCCACTGACCATAACAGATCCACTGTTACTCAAGCTAAATCAAACTCTGGATTTCACCCTATCAGTAAAATTATGGATAATTTCTTTCTTCATTATTCACTTTTGTATTTTCCAAATTTAAATTATGAGATTATCTTACTTGATAATTGGAAAGACAGAATTCTTCCTATCTCTGGGAAATTATGACTTATCAATGTATGTTTATTTTAATAAGTGCATGCATCAAATTTTGTACATTTTTATACCTTTTTCTTGCATGTTCATATCTTAAGCCTGTTCTTATTGCAATAATAAACCCCATTATTTCACTGTTTACTAGTTCCATGGAACTCGCTCAAACCTGTGTTGGAACACCTTACTATCTGTCTCCAGAGATCTGTCAGAACAAACCCTACAACAATAAAACGTGAGTGGCTGACTATTGGTCTGAAAGTAAAATCTGATGCTTCTCTCTTTCTTATGATACTTTTGTCATTTCATTTTCTTCGTGTGTGAAATTAGTTTCCCAGTGATTGCCTCTGGCCACTTCAGTGTTCCCAAAAGCTTCTGAACCTATTTAGAAAAAAGCAAACTCTCTTTATTTAAAGACACAAGTGAGAGGCCTGACCTGTGGTGGCGCAGTGGGTAAAGCGTTGACCTGGAATGCTGAGGTTGCTGGTTCAAAACCCTGGGCTTGCCTGGTCAAGGCACATACAACAGTTGATGCTTCCTGCTCCTCCCCCCTTCTCTCTCTCTCTGTCTCCTCTCCCTAAAATAAATAAATAAAATCTAAAAAAAAAATTTTAAAGATACAAGTGAGAGAAAGGATAACATTGAAAATTGCAGTCATGTGATGTCAACTTTGTATATGATTTTCATATTGTTGGGAAGGAACAAACTTTACCCTCAAAATTCTTCTGGTTGGTTTAATAATCAAATGAACATGAAACAGGTTAGCAAGAGAAAATAACCAAATTTAATACCTACGTCTGTATGGAAATTGTGTATATATGGAAGAGACCTCACATGCAGGAGAGGTTCAGAGATAGAAAGGGAACATGGGTATAAAAGACATTCTGGGCTAGGGATGAGCTAAGGTCTTTTAGGGGTTTCAAGTGGTCATTGCAAGATGACAAGAACAGACTTTTAGTAAATAGATGTTTATCCCCTGCCCTATAGATAGGTCAAAAGAAGTTATTTCTGATAATAGCTTATTATGGGCTAGGCCCCTAATTCAAGTTTCTAGGTGGTTAAAAGGAGGGGCAGAAGTTTCTCTTGAACCTTTGGCTAAAGTTACCTTTGGTTTAAAGTAATCTGCATACCACTAAATCACATGTTGGGGCTGTTCATTCTGAACCCCCACAATGCCTCCTAAGCACTATTTACATTGCTGCAGAAAAATGTTGTAGGTGAGCAGATAGAAGGCAGTGTGGTCGGTGTCAGACCGCCACTAGAGTGGGAGCTCAGGATGAGTCACCTCAAGATGTGCTGTGTGGTATGTGGACTATTTTTGAGCTAAAGGCAACCAAGACCTGTGGGCTCCAGAGTAACTTCTGCTCCCCCTTAATTACGGGAATTTAAATTAGAGGCCTTGCCTGTAATAAGAAATTATCAGAAATAACCTTTTTGACCTATCTATAGAGCAGAACAAACTTTTTTTTCTTCTTTTTTTTAAATTTTTATTTAAGTAAGAAGCAGAGAGGCAGAGACAGACTCCTGCATGTGCCCTGACTAGGATCCACTTGGCAACCCCCCTACCAGACTATGCTTTGCCCATCTGGAGCCGTTGCTCCATTGCTTGGCAACCAAGCTATTTTAGCACCTGAGGCAAGGCCGTGGAGCCATCCTCAGTGCATGGGGCCAACTTGCTCCAATTGAGCCATGGCTGCAGGAAAGAGAGAGAGAAAGAGAGAGAGACAGAGAGAGAGAGAGAGAGAGAGAGAGAAGGGAGAGGAAGAGGGAGAAGAAAAGGGAAAGGGAGAAGGAGAGGGAGAGGGAGAGGGAGAGGGAGAAGGAGAGGGAGAGGAGAGGGAGAGGGAGAGGGATGGAGAAGCAGATGGTTGCTTCTCCTGTGTGCCCTGACCGGGAATTGAACCCGGTACATCCACATGCCGGGCCGATGCTCTACCACTGAACCAATCAGCAAGGGCCCAAGGCAAACTTCTAATTACTCAAAACCTGTTCTTATCCCACAGTGACTTTTCTCCCCTTTGAAGCCCCAAGGTACCTTACTTCATCCTGAGCTCAGGATGTCATACATACTTCGTTTTCCCTTTGTCTCTGAACCTCTTGTGAGTGCGGGGTTTCCATATGTCCATATGTAATTAAATTTAATTATTTCCTCTTGTTAATCTGCCTCTTGTAGATTTAATTATTAGACCAGCTGAAAGAACCTTGAGGAGAGAGAAATGTTTCTTCCTTCCCCACGCTTCGCTCTGCCACCAGTTTGACCCCATGTGTTGACCTCTGTGAGCCTCAGTTCTCCTATCTATAATGACAAGAGTGTTGGCTAGGTCATCATTAAGGTGTGCTCCACCTTCAAAGCCTAGCTAGTTTTTGTGTATATGATACTAGAGCCTAGTTCTCAGCAGTAATATTAATATACTTAGTGATAATAGATGAAGATGAGGTAATTTTTACTGCAGTATCAGGAAAAGGAAAAAAAAATCACTTTTCAAAGCTTGGCTGTCATTTAAACCAGCTGGGCTAACAGGAAGACTGTATTCCTTTTGAGAGTTAATTGTCCATTTGTTTAGAAAATTCCCAAGGGATAAGTAACTGTATAATTTTGAAAGATAAATGGACTACAAAAACCAGTTAGTAGATATTTACAAAAATAATAGTAATTATTTCTCTGCATGATAAAAGAACATGCACCAGAGGGTCTGGCCAGCAGCTGAGCAGACCACAGCTAGCGCAGGGCTGGGGACAGAGTGTAGGTCTGCTGCCCGCGGAGCGCCCTGGGTTAGCGCACTGTGCTGTTTACTTGTACCGTTTCTTAAAAATTTGGGTCAACATTCAAATATGTTGATTTGGTGCATTTGATAATTAGATTTTAGCAATAATTAGCTGACCCGTGTAGAACAGGGAACCCTTTCAAGGTTTGCCCCAGTCCTCAAGACACCGAGGGAGGCATAAGGCCTGCCAGGGTTCCCATCCAATGATCTGCTAAGGGCTCTCTGGGACAGAGGAGGAGTTTGGACCCAGGAAGACCAGGAAAGACAAAATTCTGTGTGATGGAGGAAAGTAGTCAGCGGATTTCTAGAAACTCTGGAAAAAGTCTATAAACCAATTGGAAGTTGTTTTCTACCTAGTCTGTGCTCATACCTTTAGCCCAGGGGTCGGTAACCTTTTTGTCTGAGAGAGCCATGAATGCCACATATTTTAGAATGTAATTCCGTGAGAGCCATACAATGACCCATGTACGTTATTTATTATCCAATAAAAATTTGGTGTTATCCCGGAGGACAGCTGTGATTGGCTCCAGCCACCTGCAACCATGAACATGAGCGGTAGGAAATGAATGGATTGTAATACATGAGAACGTTTTATATATATATATATATATATATATATATATATATATATATTTAGATTTTATTTATTCATTTTAGAAGGAAGACAGAGAGAAAGAGAGAAGGGGGGAGGAGCAGGAAGCATCAACTCCCATACGTGCCTCGACCAGGCAAGCCCAGGGTTTTGAACCGGCAACCTCAGCGTTCCAGGTCGGTGCTTTATCCACTGCGCCACCACAGGTTAGGCTATATATATATTTTTAAAGTGGGTTTGAGACTGACCAGGCTGTGGCGCAGTGGATAGAGTGTCGGACTGGTTGCCGAGGACCCGGGTTCGAGAACCCAAGGTCACTGGCCCAAGTGCTGGCTCATCTGGGTTTTTTGTTGTTGTTTTAAATTTCTCTTTTATTAATTTTTAGAGAGGAGTGTGTGTGTGTGTGTGTGTGAGAGAGAGAGAGAGAGAGAGAGAGAGAGAGAGAGAGAGAGAGAGAGAGAAGGGGGAGGGAGGAGCAGGAAGCATCAACTCCCATATGTGCCTTGACCAGGCAAGCCCAGGGTTTTGAACCGGCGACCTCAGCGTTCCAGGTCGTTGCTTTATCCACTGCACCAGCACAGGTCAGGCACGTTTTATATTTTTAACGTTATTATTTTTTTTTATTAAAAATTTATCTGTGAGCCAGATGCAGCCATCAAAAGAGCCACATCTGGCTCGCGAGCCATAGGTTCCTGACCCCTGCTTTAGTCTCTCACTCACTGCTCCTCCAGCACACACTCAGAGGAACTGTTGCTGAATAGTGGAGCAACTTACCTCACTTTTCTGAATCCTTCTGGTTTTGACTCTTTTACTTCCTTCTTGTTTCCTTGACATCTCATTGTATATTTTTTTCTTAAAAATATATATTTTTATTTTCTTATATATATTTTTAATTTTCTTAAATTTATGCTTTTTGTTCTATATGGCAGTGGTCCCCATCCCCCGGGCCACGGACTGGTATCGGTCCGTGGGCCATTTGGTACCGGTCCACAGAGAAAGAATAAATAACTTACATTATTTCCGTTTTATTTATATTTAAGTCTGAACAATGTTTTATTTTTAAAAAATGACCAGATTCCCTCTGTTACATCCATCTAAGACTCACTCTTGATGCTTGTCTCAGTCACATGATACATTTATCCGTCCCACTCTAAAGGCCGGTCTGTGAAAATATTTTCTGACATTAAACCGGTTCGTGGCCCAAAAAAGGTTGGGGACCACTGCTATACGATAACTCTCTATTAAATCCAATCACATATAAATGCTAAGCCCTATAGAGCAAGTCTCTAGTAAGCACATTTATTGCATTATATTGTAAGCATATTTTCCTAATTTATTGAGTACCAGATACTATATTCATCACTTAATATACCTTTGGCTCTGTCAATAGCCTTGAGTAGAATATACCTTGCTAAATCAACCAAATTGTAACTTTTGAATCAAAACAAATTCATGTTTCAGTCCTGCTTCCCTCCACCAAATACTCAATATTTCATGCACATTTTCCTTGAGCACATGATGTTGAAGTAAATATTGAAGCATCAGATGGTAGCAAGTTGATACACCTTTTCTCTGTTAAGATTCTGACATACTACAAATTGCTTTTATTTTACTTCATATGTTAGTAAGAATAAGATTTGATAATGTATATGAAAATGTTTCTAAAACTAGTCAGCCTGTATAAAACAGTAAAAATAAGGCCCTGGAGGATAAGGCTTTTATTAAGAACTATGTATATTTTTTAGTATATAAACTTTTATCTTCTCCAGGGATATTTGGTCTCTTGGCTGTGTTTTATACGAGCTCTGTACACTCAAGCATCCTGTAAGTATGTTAATCGTCAGATTAATATTGAATTATTGAAACTGCATAAATTAACTTCTCAGAAGAAAAGTTTAATGTTTGGTTTTATTCGACTGTTCAAAATTATGTGGACAAGTTATTAAGAAAAATGATAGGCCCTGGCCAGTTGGCTCAGTGGTAGAGTGTTGGCCTGGCGTGCAGGAGTCCCGGGTTTGATTCCCAGCCGGGGCACACAGGAGAGGTGCCCATCTGCTTCTCCACCCCTCCCCCCTCCTTCCTCTCTGTCTCTCTCTTCCCCTCCCACAGCCAGGGCTCCATTGGAGCGAGGTTGGCCCAGGTGCTGAGGATGGCTCTGTGGCCTCTGCCTCAGGCGCTGGAATGGCTCTGGTTGCAACGGAGCAACGCCCCAGATGGGCAGAGCATCGCCCCCTGGTAGGCATGCCGGGTGGATCCCAGTCGGGCGCATGCGGGAGTCTGTCTGACTGCCTCCCCGTTTCCAACTTCAGAAAAATACAAAAAAAAAAAAAGAAAGAGAAATGATAGATCTGTATATGCTGACATAGAAAGATGTCCAAGCTATATTATAAAGTAAAAATTCCAAGTTGTAAAATAGTGTATGTAGCATATTTCCATTAAAAATAAGTAGTGTGAATATATATAATCAGCAAAGAAAAGTCTGCCTGGGTGAAGTCTGTAGGAAACCAGGCACAAGCTTCCAAGAGCCTCCCCCAGTAGAGTCACACAGGATGAGCTAATTCTTCCAGCAACAAGTTGTGACAATATGTGTGAAATGTTATGTTATGGGAAGCTCATTAGAGACTCCATGCCTCAGTTATTTAGCAGACTGGTCATGTAGGTGCCCTCTGTCTGGCATGTACCAAACTTCCAGATTCCTAGGAAGAAAGCAGGTGTTAAACATAAACATATTGTTTACATAAACAGTATAGGCAAAGAGAGCCACTCTGAGCATTTAAGGAATGGTGGGAACTCTCCTGAAATCTAAGTTCCCAGATATCAACCAAGGGCCAATATTATCAGCAGGCCTTTCTAAGGATAGCAGCCATAGGCCTGCTGTGTTAACTGTTTTCTACAGAGCTGTTATCATCATCATCATCATCATCATCATTGTCCAAGGTCACACAGCTAGTAAGTGTCTTACCAACACCTGCAACTTTACTGCCACACTTTGATGCTAAACATGATTATTACAGTCATGTGTTACTTAACATCAGAGATACATTCTAAGAAATGTGTTCTTGAGTGACTTATTTGTTCTGTGAACCCTGGAGTGCACTTACACAAACCTATACGGTACAGCCTATTATACACCTAGCCTGTATGGTATATAGCCTATTGCTCCTATTATAAAGAATAGGCCATTGTAACACAATGGTATTTGTGTATTTAAACATTTAAACATAAAAAAATACAATAAAAATAAGACATGAAAGATAAAGTGTGTGTACCCATGCATATGTGTGTGCCAGGATGGGCATGAGTGGGCTTGGGGTGGGCTCCCATGCTCCCTTCCTCTCCAGCCTGCACCCCTTGCTCCATCGCCAACCCCAGGCCCCAGCCAAGGCAGGGCACAGGGCGTGTGGACAGCACTCTACCTATTCATCTGTTTAAACTACCCAGAGCTCGTGATAAATTTAATACTGTAGATGGGTCCAGCCTTTTCTTTTCTTTGTTGTTTATAATCTATTACAGTCTTGTTGGACCACTGTTGTATGTGGACCATGGTTGACTAAAACATTCTTATGTAACACGTGGTTGTAAGTATAAATAACTGGTGATTTCATACAATGGAAGATTTTCTAGTTTATGAAGATTTTGTGGAAATGTTTATGTTATGTTAATTTAAAAAAAAAAAAGATGTAAAAGTTCATATAATTATGTCCTCAACTCTATAAAATAGACATTACTTTTTAAAAAGTCTAGGAGGAACTATACCTCTGGGTGGTAAAATTATACATATTTTACCTGCCTATTTATAACTTCCTGTACCTTCCCCTTCTAGTTTTCTAGAGTGCACAAATACTATTTTGATAATAAAAAAGTGAAACACAAAATATTGTTTTAAATAACATGGGATTTTGCCTGACCAGGCAGTGGCGCAGTGGATAGAGCTTTGGACTGGGATGCGGAGGACCCAGGTTCGAGATCCCGAGTTCGCCAGCTTGAGTGCGGGCTCATCTGGCTTGAGCAAAAGCTCACCAGCTTGGACCCAAGGTCACTGGCTCAAGCAAGGGGTTACTCGGTCTGCTGAAGGCCCGCTGTCAAGGCACATATGAGAAAGCAATCAATAAACAACTAAGGTGTCGCAAGGAAAAACTGATGATTGATGCTTCTCATCTCTCTCTGTCTGTCCCTGTCTACCCCTCTTTCTAACTCTCTTTGTCCCTATAAAAAAAGAAAAGAAAAAAAGAAAAAAAATAACATGGGATTTCATTGAATTACTGCCTACAGTATCTACTTATAAACTATTAGTTGATGAAAACAATTTAAGGTGGATCATGGTGCTTTGAACTGAACATTAAAACATTGTTTTGCTTCTTGATATTACTTTAAATAATAGTATTGAATTTTTCCCTAATTGAGTGTTATTGTCCTTTCAGTTTGAGGGTAACAACTTACACCAGCTGGTTCTGAAGATTTGTCAGGCACGTTTTGCCCCAGTATCTCCACGGTTTTCCTATGACCTGCAGTCCTTGATATCACAGCTCTTCAAAGTATCTCCCCGAGATCGGCCATCTATTAACTCAATTTTGAAAAAACCTTTTTTAGAGAATCTTATTGCCAAATGCTTGACTCCTGAGGTGAGTTCCGAGTTGATTCTGTCTGGGTTTTGACAGAAGTTTTGGTCAGCTGGCCCTCGACATGCGTGCTCAATTTCAGGTCATTCAGGAAGAATTCGGTCACGCCCTGACGCCTAGCACGGGAGTGTCAGCTCCTCAGTCTGCTGGGAAGGTGGTCCAAGGTAAGAACGACTTCACTGTCAATCAAAAACAGTATATATGTCTCACATGAGTTATAGTTTATGGCTGACAATATTAGCAGGGAAATGTCACCAATTATATTGAACATGAACATTTAAAAAAAATATGAGCAGCCTGACCAGGCAGTGGTGCAGTGGATAGAGAGTCGGACTGGGATGCGGAAGACCCGGGTTCAAGACCCCAAGGTCGCCAGCTTGAGGGAGGGCTCATCTGGTTTGAGCAAAAGCTCACCAGCTTGAGCCCAAGGTCACTGGCTCGAGCAAGAGGTTACTCGGTCTGCTGAAGGCCCGCGGTCAAGGCATATAAAAAAAAAAAAGAGCAGGAGAAAAATCTTCTTGTCCAAGGGTGACTAGTGGGTGTGCCTGTATATCTAGCTCGTGTTACCTGGAGGAACCATCTCTTTTCTCTTTACTCAGGAAAACTGCATGAGGCAGTGGATTTACTAATACAGAGATGCTTGAAGAGGTAGAACCCAACTTAACTTTTGTATAGAGGAGGTATGGAGAGTGAGAGAGGGTTCACATACAGACATGGGTTGATGACATGAAGCTTATGTTTTTTGAAATAGAGGGGAAGAACTGGCCATTAAGAATTCTCTTGGGAAGTCCCATTGGAGCTGAAGTTAGGATCTTGGACCTGATCAGTAACAGTAGAAGCATAACTATGTGACCCCCAAAGAAAGCTGGTGATACTTTATGGTAATGTTAAGCAAAAAAAATTTTAGTGTCAGGAATCAGCTGATTACATGAAGTGCTCCGTGTGTGAGTGTGTGTGTGTGTATCAGAGAGAAAGAGAGAGAGAGAGAGAGAGAGAGATCAGTAAAGGGAAAATACTAATTCAATCACTGGGGAACAAATTTTTTTTCATTTTCTGTTGCGTGGGGTTTTAGAACTGTTTCTATATATTTCTGCATCACTGATTCCAAATCTGAAATCCATTTTTTGGTGCACGCTCTAGTTTTTATGCAATTTTAATTTCTTTTTGTTACAGTTAATGGCATGCACTGGTTTTTAAATTGGAGTTAAAGGGCAATGACTCTTGGATTGAACATACCACAAGGCAATTAATGTTTTACAAACATCACTTTTTCATAATTGTAGTTGTTTTTAAATGTAAAAAATTATTATCTGATAAAAACATACTCTTATTTTGTATTGAGCTCCTCATATTGTGTGTCATAATTGTGAGGAAATGCTTCATGACTGGACAAAAGGAAAATGCAAAGGAATGCCTTTTGGTATTCCCATAGTTTGGCATGAACCTAATGACCACAGCAGTAACTGTTATTTCTGTCTGATCCATACAAAGGGCATCGGTAAGAAAAAACGGCATATGATCACATATCCTAATATTCCTTCAGCAACACGACATATCCCACACTCTGAGACACTCCCAGTTCCAGTTTTCAATGGTTTTAGTACTTCTAAAGACGAAGAAAGTAAACATGGTTATCAAGTGTATTTTGATAAGATGCATGAGGAAATGGTTGTAGAATCTGAAGGGTCTTCTTCTGATGCCAAGCAGTCATTAACCCCTCAGCAGTTTAGCCAACCCGAATTAAATGACTTAATAAGAGATTTGGGTCTATCAAAGAAAGCAGCTGAATTATTAGCCTCCAGGTTTCAAGAAAAGAATGTACTTTACTGATCAGCTAAAGTATCCCATTTCAGGAAGCGTGAACAAATTTTCCAAAGACAAACACTTTGTTTACCATCATGATATCAGTAGTCTTCTCAGCCAGCTAGGTGTTACCACTTACAGTCCAACAGAATGGCGGCTATTTCTTGACAGCTCTAAACAGAGTCTGAAATGTGTTCTCCTACACAACGGTAATGTTTATGCAGCGGTTCCAATTGGTTATTCAACTCATCTGTGAGAAGATTATAATGACATAAAAATTGTCCTCAACTTTCTGAAGTATGAGGAGCATAACTGGATCATTTGTGTGGATCGTAAAATGGCAAATTTCCTGCTAGGACAACAGAGAGGTTTCACAAAGTATCCTTGCTTTCTGTGTTTGTGGGACAGCCAAGCCTGGAAGAAACACTGGACACAGAAGGAGTGGCCAAAACGTGAAGCTCTGGAAGTAGGGGTGCAAAATATTGTGAATGAACCTGTAGTTAATCAAGACAGAATAATTTTTCCCCCACTTCACATCAAACTTGGCTTAATGAAGCGGTTTGTTCAGGCTTTGAATAGAGAAAGTGAGTGCTTTCAGCATATTATTTCTGCTTTTCCTGCCTTGTCTTTCAAGAAGATAAAAACAGGTGTATTTGATGGACCTCAAATTCGAAGCCTCATATGTGACGAAGAATTTGCCATGAAGATGAATAAGGAGGAGAAAGCAGCATGGCAGTCTTTTGTGGCAGTTACAAAGAACTTCCTTGGCAACAAAAAAGCAGAAAACTATGAACTTCTGGTTCAAAGGATGCTGTTGGCTTTCCGTGACATTGGATGTAACATGAGCATTAAAATTCACTTCCTGAACAGTCACCTTGATAAGTTTCCCGAAACTCTTGGAGCTGTTAGTGATGAGCAGACTACTGCTGAAGCATCAAACGAGATTGTCCTCAACAAGTACACAAACGCAAGAGCTACAAACACAAATTTTTGCCTGAATAGAATTTAAATAAGTTTTGTGCAAATTTTATGATTAAAATATGTGTTTTAATGTTCTATTTTGAAATTGTAGACAAATTCTGATGCAATTATATCTTTTGGTGTATTAGTGTATTTACTGCATTATATAAATTATTATATTTTCACAAAGATGATGCCCAAGAAGATATTCTACTTCATTATGTTAAACTAAATGTTGAAAATTTTACAATAACATGAAAACTTAAAATCTTGAATTGCAAAAAATCTGTATCTTACAGAGAAACACTAATGTCAGATTTGAGATCAGCACACTTGAATTAGGTAAGAACAAGTGTTTTTGTGGATGCAACAAAAATTTTGTTCCCCAGTGTATTGTGAAAATAAGAGGAGCATAATTGAGCCAGAAGAACATCTGAATTTGAAGGATGAGGGGGACTAGAAAATCTCTCTCAGGACTCAGTGATAGGGAAATACTATCCACTGTGGTAGAGAAAGTAAAATTGAGGAAAGTCATAAAGGGAAAATGAATGAATTAACCTCTTTGTCATGTTTAATTTGGTTTGGCACCATTATGTATTGGTTTAGATTGAGAATGTTAAGAAAGTAGGTAAGTAGAAAATGAGAGAAACTGCATTGTCCACAGCTCTAATATAGGAAAGACAAAAAAACAAGAACAGATTTGAATGGTGATGAAGAAAACATATTAGAACATGTTTCAAACAACAATGTGACGTGGATGTTGTGTCCTGATAATCTAAGTTCTGACAACTGTGTTTAATTTAATTATTTGTGATATTATATTATGCATATTGTTTCTGTAAATGTTGACATTAATTTTTAATTTTTTAAAAAGTGATATTATACATTACTAGAAATATGTAAAGGAACCTTGGAAAAACAGCTTTCTCCATTCAAAGAAAATGTATAATAATTTTCCATCAGCACTTTCTCACTGGGAATAAATGTCTCTGGGTAAAAACTTACTGTGCTATGAAATGTCCCATATGTTTATACTCTCACAAGCATTAATATTAAAGATGTGAAAAAAATTTTAATTGAAGTTATTTTATTTTGGTTAAATAAGATTCTAAAATACAGAAAGTGCGATTCCAAGGGAAGTGCCTACCAAGGTCAAGAATATCAGTGCCAGTTAAAAGGAAGAATATAATATATAAGAAGGAGTGGAGACCATCAGCTGGAGCCTGGAAACCCATATCTGTAAGTTGTACTTAGCCCTTTTTCTGTTTTCTTCAGCAGATGATATATTTTACAAACCTACTTACATATATTCGTGTGATACAAGCTCATTACTTTGGAATCCACTAGTTTTGTACTTACTAATAAAATCTTTCTGTAATGAGCATTAGAGTAGTACTTCATTGGACAACTTCAGATTAAGATATCTTAAAACATTGATATATTTTCTTAAAAGTATTCTGTACATTAATTTTAGTTTTCTTTTTATAACTAAAATTTTTAAAATTTCTTAAAATAAAATTTTCTTTTTAAGACAAGTAAGTAGCATAGTGACAGAAAACATTATGCATTTTATACTCTTCAATCTGACATCATTGAGAATTTTTTTATTATGTAATCATTGATCTTCGAGATTGTCTATGTGTAGTCATTTGAATACACTTCAGAAGAAGTGTCAAATCTTTTAATTCATGCTAGTGAAATGCTTCTGATATAAAAATAATAAAATAGCTATTGTCATTTAATTGAAGAATTGTATTTTAAAGAAGGCTCATGGTATAATTAGAGGATCATTTGGAAATACATTCACTAAGTGTTTACTTGAAATATAGACATTTTAGAAAATATGTTGGTGTATAAATAGATTTTTGAAACTATTAGTTAAATCATTGCTCTTCAACACTAGCATCTATGTAAACATAATAAATTAAAATCAATTAAAAAAGAACTATTTAAAAAAATCATTGCTCTTCATTCTGCTAGAAAGGGGCTTAACTTTATTAAAGAAATTTAAAAAGCTTATTGTGATTTAGAATACTCTGTCAAAGGCCTGTAGGAGAGAAAAACATCTAAAAGCTCTTTTTTTTTAAATAGATAATGGTTTATTTATTTATTTTTTTAATTAATTTTAGTAGGGTGACATCAATTAATCAGGGTACATATGTTCAAAGAAAACATGTCCAGGTTATCTTGTCAATCAATTATGTTGCATACCCATCACCCAAAGTCAGATTGTCCTCTGTCACTTTCTATCTAGTTTTCTTTGTGCCCCTCCCCCTCCCCCTTTTCCTCTCCCTCCCCTCCATAGCCACCACATTCTTATTGATGTCTCTTAGTCTCATTTTTATGTCCCACCTATGTATGGAATAATGCAGTTCTTGTTTTTTTCTGATTTACTTATTTCACTTTGTATAATGTTATCAAGATCCCACCATGTTGTTGTAAATGATCCGATGTCATCATTTCTTATGGCTGAGTAGTATTCCATAGTGTATATATGTGCCACATCTTCTTTACCCAGTCTTCTATTGACGGGCTTTTTGGTTGTTACCATGTCTTCTTGGCCACTGTGAACAATGCTGCAATGAACATGGGGCTGCATGTGTCTTTACATATCAATGTTTCTCAGTTTTGGGGGTATATACCCAGTAGAGGGATTGCTGGGTCATAAGGTAGTTCTATTTTCAGTTTTTTGAGGAACCACCATACTTTCTTCCATAATGGTTGTACTACTTTACATTCCCATCAACAGTGAATGAGGGTTCCTTTTTCTCCACAGCCTCTCCAATATTTGCTATTACCTGTCTTGTTAATAATAGCTAATCTAACAGGTGTGAGGTGGTATCTCATTGCAGTTTTGATTTGCATTTCTCTAATAACTAATGAAAATGAGCGTCTTTTCATATATCTGTTGGCCATTTGTATTTCTTCCTGGGAGAAGTGTCTGTTCATGTCCTCTTCCCATTTTTTTATTGGATTGTTTGTTTGTTTGTTGTTGAGTTTTATGAGTTCTTTGTATATTTTGGATATTAGGCCCTTATCTGAGCTGTTGTTTGAAAATATCATTTCCCATTTAATTGGCTGTTTATTTTGTTGTCAGTTTCTCTTGCTGAGCAAAAACTTCTTAGTCTGATGTAGTCCCATTCATTTATTTTTGCCTTCACTTCCCTTGCCTTTGGAGTCAAATTCATAAAATGCTCTTTAAAACCAAGGTCCATGAGTTTAGAACCTATGTTTTCTTCTATGTACTTTATTGTTTCAGGTCTTATATTTAGGTCTTTGATCCATTTTGAATTAATTTTACTACAAGGAGAAAAACTGTAGTCGAGTTTCATTCTTTTGCATGTGGCTTTCCAGTTTTCCCAGCATCATTTGTTGAAGAGGCTTTCTTTTCTCCATTGTGTGTTGTTGGCCCCTTTATCAAAAATTATTTGACCATATATATGTGGTTTTATTTCTGGACTTTCTATTCTGTTCCATTGGTCTGAATGTTTATTTTTCTGCCAATACCATGGTGTTTTGATTGTCATAGCTCTATAATATAGTTTGAAGTCAAGTATTGTAATCCCCCATCTTTGTTCTTTTTCTTTATGATTGCTTTGGCTATTTGGGGTTTTTTATAGTTCCATATAAATCTGATGGTTTTTTGTTCCATTTCTTTAAAAAATGTCATTGGAATTTTGATGGGAATTGCATTAAATTTGTATATTGCTTTGGGTAATATGGCCATCTTGATTATATTTATTCCTCTTATCCAAGAGCAAGGAATATTCTTCCATCTCATTATATCTTTTTCGATTTCCCTTAACAATGGTTTGTAGTTTTTGTTATATAAGTCTTTTACATTCTTTGTTATGTTTATTCCTAGGTATTTTTTTTGTTGTTGTTGTTGCAATCGTGAAGGGGATTATTTTTTTGAGTTCGTTCTCAAATGTTTCATTGTTGGCATATAGAAAGGCTATGGACTTTTGTATGTTAATTTTGTATCCTGTGACCTCACTGTATTGGCTTATTGTTTCTAGTAGTCTTTTTGTAGATTCTTTGGGGTTTTCAATGTATAGAATCATATCATCTGCAAAAAGTGATACCTTTACTTCTTCTTTTCCGATATGGATGCCTTTTATTTCTTTGTCTTGTCTGATTGCTCTGGCTAAAACCTCTAGCACCACATTAAATAAGAGTGGAGAGAGTGGACAACCCTGTCTTGTTCCTGATTTAAGGAGGAAAGCCTTCAGTTTTGTGCCATTTAATATGATGTTAGCTGATGGTTTATCATATATGGCCTTTATCATGTTGCGATATTTTTCTTCTATACCCATTTTGTTGAGAGTCTTAAACATAAACTTGTGTTGTATTTTATCGAATGCCTTTTCTGCATCTATTGATAAGATCATGTGGTTTTTGTTCTTTGTTTTGTTGATGTGGTGTATTACGTTAACCATTTTACATATGTTGAACCATCCTTGAGATTCTGAGATGAATCCCACTTGATCATGATGTATTATTTTTTTAGTATGATGTTGTATTTGATTTGCTAGTATGCTAGTATTTTGTTTAGTATTTTAGCATCTGTATTCATTAGAGATATTGGTCTGTAGTTTTCTTTTTTTGTGCAGTCCTTGCCTGGTTTTGGTATGAGGGTTATGTTGGCCTCATAAAATGTGTTTGGAAGTATTGCTTCTTCTTCAATTTTTTGGAAGACTTTGAGTAGAATAGGAACCAAGTCTTCTTTGAATGTTTGATAGAATTCGCTAGTATAACCGTCTGGGCCTGGACTTTTATTTTGGGGGAGGTTTTTAATAGTTTTTTCTATTTCTTCCCTACTAATTGGTCTGTTTAAGCTTTCTGCTTCTTCTTGACTCAGTCTAGGAAGGTTGTATTGTTCTAGAAATTCATCCGTTTCTTCTAGATTGTTGAATTTAGTGGCATAAAGTTTTTCATAGTAATCTACAATAATTCTTTGTATATCTATGATGTCCGTGGTGATTTCTCCTCTTTCATTTTGGATTTTGTTTATATGAGTTCTTTCTCTTTTTTCCTTGGTAAGTCTTACCAAGGGTTTGTCAATTTTGTTGATCTTTTCAAAGAACCAGCTCCTTGTTTTATTAATTTTTTCTATAGTTTTCCTGTTCTCTATTTCATTTATTTCTGCTCTGATTTTTATTATCTCCTTTCTTCATCTGGTTTTGGGTTGTCTTTGTTCTTCTTTTTCCAGTTCCTTAAAGTGTGAAGTTAAGTGGTTCACTTGGGCTCTCTCTTGTTTGTTCATATAGGCCTGAAGTGATATGAACTTACCTCTTATCACTGCTTTTGCTGCATCCCATAGATTCTGATATGTTGTATTGTCATTTTCGTTTGTCTGTATATATCTTTTGATCTCTGAGCTTATTTCTTCTTTGACCCATTCATTTTTTTAAAGTATGTTGTTTAGTTTCCACATTTTTGTGGGTTTTTTTTTCTCTTTTTTGCAGTTGAATTCTAGTTTCAAGGCTTTGTGATTAGAAAATATGCTTGAACATTGATTTTTCTGAATTTGATGATGTTGTTTTTGTGGCCCAACATATGTTCAATTCTTGAGAATGATCCATGTACACTGGAGAAAAATGTATACTCTGTCACTTTGGGATGAAATGTCCTGTAGATGTCTATCATATCCAGGTGCTCTAGTGTTTTGTTTAAGGCCAATATATCTTTATTGATTCTCTGTTTGGATGACCAATCTAGAGCCGTTAGCGATGTATTGAGGTCTCCAAGTATGATTGTATTTTTGTCAGTTTTTGTTTTAAGGTCAATAAGTAGCTGTCTTATACATTTTGGTGCTCCTTGGTTTGGTGCATATATATCAAGAATTGTTATGTCTTCTTGATTCAGCGTCCCCTTAATCATTATGAAATGAACATTTTTGTCTTTGAGTACTTTTGCTGTCTTGTAGTCAGCATTATCAGATATGAGTATTGCTACACCTGCTTTTTTTTGGATGTTATTTGCTTGGAGTATTGTTTTCCAGCCTTTCACTTTGAATTTGTTTTTATCCTTGTTGCTTAGATGAGTTTCTTGTAGGCAGCATAGAGTTGGATTTTCTTTTTTAATCCATTCTGCTACTCTGTGCCTTTTTATTGGTGAGTTTAATCTGTTTACATTTAGTGTAATTATTGACACTTGTGAGTTCCCTATTGCCATTTTATACATTGCTTTCTGTTAGTTTTGTGTCTTGTTTGATTCTTCTCTTTTGTTTTTCTATCTTTTGTTTTTGTTTGGTTGTACGCCATACATCTTTCCTCTGTTGCTATCTTTTTTAAATCATGTGCTTCTGTGGTGTTTTTTTCAATGGTGGTTACCATTAAGTAGTGAAAAGGGTTCCTACCCTGTTCATTGTAGTGCACTATCTTGTGAGTACTTTTGCACTCCATTGTCCTTTGCTACTGTTAATCTCCGTCCTCCCCCCCCCCTTTTTTTGTTGTTGTTGTCACAGCTTAAATTTGGTTTTATTGTGTTCTTGGTGGAGCTTTTACTTGTGGTTTTGTTTTCTTTTGTTCTTTTTATCTGGTTGGAAAACCCCCTTTAGTAATTCCTGGAGTGGGGGTTTTCTGATGATAAATTCCCTCATCTTTTGTGTATCAATGAATGTTTTTATTTCTCCTTCATATTTGAAGGATAGGTTTGATGGGTATAGTATTCATGGCTGAAAGTTCCTCTCTTTCAGGACTTTAAATATTGGGGTCCACTCTCTTCTAGTTTGTAGAGTTTCTGTTGAGAAATCTGATGATAATCTAATGGGCCTTTCTTTATATGTTGTATTCTTCTTTTCCCTGGCTGCCTTGAGAACTTTTTCTTTGTCGTTGGTTTGGGCCAATTTTATTATGATGTGTCTTGGAGTAGGTTTGTTGAGGTTAAGAAAATTTGGAGTTCTGTTTGCTTCTTGAATTTGAGGCTTTAGTTCTTTCCACAGGCTTGGGAAGTTCTCCTCTATTATTTGTTTGAATATATTCTCCATTCCATTTTCTCTCTCTTCTCCCTCTGATATACCTATTATTCTTATGTTATTCTTTTTGATGGAGTCAGACAATATTTGTAGGGCTTTCTCATTTTTTTTTTCATTTTTGAGTCTCTTTCTTCTTCTTTCTGTTGTGCCTCAAGTTGCTTGTCTTCTATTTCACTAATTCTACCTTCTATCTGGCCTGTTCTATTAGCTAAGCTTGTTACCTCATTTTTCAGCTCATGAATTGAGTTTTCATCTCTGTTTGATTTGTTTTTAGAGTTTCAGTTTCCTTGGTAATATATTTTTGGTGTTCATTGAATTGTTTTCTGAGCTCCCTAAATTGCCTTTCTGTGTTTTCTTGTATATCTCTGAGTATTTTTAGGATTTCTATTTTAAATTCTCTGTCATTTAGCTCCAAGGTTTCCAATATATTAAATTTTTTCTTCATAGATTTTTTTCTCATCTATCTGTGCTACCTCTCTGTCTTTTGTATCCATGATATTCTATTTCCTTTTCCTTAATGGCATCTGAGGGTGGTTTTGTTGATAGTATTAATGAGAATTAATAAAGAATAAAAAGTTTAAAAAGTTTAAAAAAAAAGAATAAAAAAAGAAAAATTATTCCCCCCCCCCCTTTTTTTTCTCTCCTCTCCTCTCCCCTCCTTCTTGAGAAAATCTTGTGGTGAACTGTGAATTATATTGTGCTAAATAGAACAAAAACTACCTATAATGGAAGGCCTGAGTTTGGGAGAAGTAATAAAGGGGCAAAAAAGGGGGTATGGACCCACAAAATGCAAAAAAAAAAATGGGTCAAGAATAAAATGATTTGCTTTTAGGTGATGGTTGACTAAAAGATATGATGAGAGGAATAAGAGGGAAACAGGAAAAAGGGGGGAAAATTTAAAAATTACTATTGCATTTAGTGGAGCAAGATTTAGATAAAGTGGAGAGCCAGGGTTGGGAGCACTGCTAGTGAGTTAAAAAAGCAAAGTAAAAAACTCCCAAAGCGACACTAAGAAAAATTTGAGTCCCAGATAAAATAATTTGTTTGTAATTGAGGATTGAATGAGAGGAAAAGTAAAGGAGAAAAGAAGAAACTATTATAGAAGGAGAGAAAAAAAGAATGAAAGAAGAAAACACAAAAAGAAGAAAAAAGAAGAAAAGGAGAGAGAGAGAAAGAGTTAAACGCTTTGGAGTGCAACCCTCATAGAGAGAAAGGAAGAAGAAAGAAAAGATAATGGGAGATGTAACACTTATGGGTAGTGTAGTTCAAGGAGAGGAGAGAGTAAGACTGGCAGAGAATTAAACGACCAAATTGGAAGAGGAAGAAAATATTCAAGACAAGAAGATATGAGAAATAAACAAACAAATATAATAAAATGGGATAGGTTATAAAGTCTGTTATCTTGATTTGGGAGGTTATCTTCTTGCTTTTTCTTTTCTCTCCCTCTTCCTGGTCGGTGACTCTGTACCCCGGGTTCTGCCCCTGTGGCATGCTTAGGTAGAGGTTTGCAGTTGATAAGTCTCTATGGCGATGTCATATATTGGGCTTCAGTCTTGTTGGCAGTCGAGGCTCATTAGCACTTGCAGGCTCCGTTCGTGTTCCCGGAGCCTCTCTCCTAGTCTTTCCTTCCTGAATTAGTAGCCTGATGATCCAGCTATGGGGTTGCTGCTGCCTCTGCCTAGAGAGTAAGAGGCTCAAAGAGCTGGAAAATCCCCACTCTATTCCCTCTCAGCACAGGGCTCTGGGTAAGGCTCAATCAGTCAGAGTCCTTAGCATAATCAGGTGGGGCTTCGGCCCACACAAAGACCTCTGACTCTGCCCCTCTGTCTGGGAACACAGGCGTCCACTCCCAGGGGTATCTCTCGCCCACTATCTGTGCTCACCGACCAGGATATCTGGCCAGCTGCCTCTCACTCCCGGTGAGGCGCCCCGCCTGCACAGAAAAGTTTGAGCGTAGGGAATTTCGCTCCCACTCACTCCCTGCACGCTGCTTTTCAGGGCGCAAGGGCGACCTCAAGACTCCAGTTTCGGCCCACACAAAGGCCTCTGACCCTGCCCCTCTGTCCGGTAACGCGGGCACCCACTCCTGGGGCTCTAGGAGGAATCTCTCGCCCACTATTTGCGCGTGCCGACCAGGAGATGGGGCAGATGGCTGCCCCAAGTGCCTTTCCTTGTCTGGGTTTGGCACGAGCGTTAGCTTGTGTTGACTGAGTTGCCACAAGCACAGTTTTTCCTCGGCTTGGATGTCCATGCCACAGCCTGGTTCGGACATTTGTGCTACAGTCTGGTTCTATTCACACCCTATGCCCGCCTTAGTTCCTATACTCTCAGTTCCCAGTGAAAGCAGCCCTTATTTAGGTTAGTGAGGAAGGCAGAGTGTTTCTTCCTCCTTATTTCCTTTGGGGTTGATTATATATTTAGTCAATTTTTTGCTCGATCATACCTTCGCGTTTAGTGTGGAACTTCTGGAGGCTCCAAGGATAGATTTTTCTGTCTCTGATTGAAGATCTTATTGAATTTTTGGGGAGATTTATCGGTATCACTCTTTACAGCGCCATTTCTCTGACCTAAAAGCTCTTAGTAAGGATTATGTTAGGAGAACAAACTGACATTTTTCTAATCCTTTGCAAGCTTCTGATAATATAGGGAAATGAAAGGGCCACCCAGGAATCATCTCTGATTCTTATTACCATTTGGGATTTTAGAGAGAATTCTAAAGAAGCTGTTTATTTCCTTTCAATATTTTTCTTTATTTCTAACCATTTTTCAATAAGTAAGTAGTGGTACCTTCTTTTGAGTTGTATATAGGTACAATTATAAAACTAAGAAAACTATTTAATACTTAAATTTTTTTCCCTTTTGACAGAGACAGAGAGAGAGAGTCTGAGAGAGAACCAGATAGGGACAGACAGACAGGAAGAGAGAGAGATGAGAAGCATCAATTCTTTGCTGTGGCACCTTAGTTGTTCATTGATTGCTTTCTCATATGTGCCTTGACCCGGGGGTGGGAGTGTGGGGTTATAGCAGAGTGAGTGACCCCTTGCTTAAGCCAGGCCTGGATGCAAGCCACGACCTTTGGGCTCAAGCCAGCGAACATGAAGCCATGTCTATGATCCCATGCTCAAGCCAGCGACCCCATGCTCAAGCTGGGGAGCCTATGCTCAAGCCAAATGAGATCACACTCAAGCCAGCAACCTTGGGGTTTCGAACTTGGGTCCTCCACGTCCCAGTCCTATGCTCTATCCACTGTGCCACTGCCTGGTCAGGCAATATTTTGAAGATTTAAAAGAAAAGATTATAGTTATTGATTTTAGAGAAGAGAGAGAGAAATGGGGTGGGGAGAAACAGGAAGCATCAACTCATAGCAATTGCTTGTCATATGTGCCTTGATTGGGCAAGCTTGGGGTTTTGAACCAGTGACTTTAGCATTCCAAATTGATGCTTTATCCACAGGTCAGACTAAAGATTTTAAAAATAGGCTCTGGCTGGGTGGCTTGGTGGATAAAGCATTGTCCCAGAATGCTGAGGTCATGGATTTAATGCCCAGTCAGTGCAAGTATGGAAAGCAACCAATGAGTGCACAACTAAATGGAACAAGTTGATGCTTTTTTCTCCCTCTCTCTCTCCTTCTCTTCCCACCCCATACCAATGGACAAAATATATATATATGGTCTACTAGAAAGTTCTGTCTGTTTTTGGAATAAAACAAAATACAAATTTTTCTTACCGTCAATAAACTTTATTAAATAATATAAGTGCCATTATTATTAATGATTTCTTGCCAGTGTGAGGGAAATTTGTATATTTGTATATCCCATTTTTGAAAAATGTTTTATCTTTTGATGCAAAAAATTGAACCAGTGCTTATTTGATATCTTCTTTATTTTTGAATTTTTTGCCCTTCAAAAAATTTTGTAAGGACAAAAACAAGTGATAGTCAGAGGATGCTAAGTCCGGGGAATATAGTGGATGTGACAGACATGCTTCTGTAGCATTTCTTCCTTGTTGAAATTTGTAAAATGTACAGTGGTGTAAATGAACTTTATCAGTAGCCATGGGTACACTATTGCTTCACACATAAGACTAACATGAATCAACTTTGTTTTAGTTAATTTGCTACATCAGTATGTATACATTAAGTGATAAAAATAGAGAGGCACACATGCACCAAATAAACATGTGCTTACGTGTCGAAACTTGTGATAAAAACAGATAGAACTTTCCGGTAGACCATATATATATATACATATATATATGTATGTATGTGTATATATATATGTATGTATGTGTGTGTATATATATATACATAAATACATATATAATTTATATTTAGACTAATAAGTCAAATTTAATGTTTAATATTTAAATAGAACTATACAAAAGTGCCATTTATTGTACTGGTTTGGTAATACCAAACTCCTTTAATTTTTTCTTTTCTGGGAAGCTATTTATTTTTTCTTCAATTTTAAATGATAGTCTTGACGGATAAAGTAGTCTTTGTTTTAGGTCTCTGCTTTATATCACTTTGGATATTTCATGCCAGTCCCTCTGGCCTGAAATGTTTCTGTTGAGAAATCAGCTGACATTCTTGTGGGAGCTCCCTATTAGGTAACTAATTGTCTTTCTTTTCCAGCTTTTAAGATTCTCTCTATGTCTTTAGCTTTTGCTGCTTTAATTAATTATATAACAGTGTGGGCTTCTTTGGGTTCATCTTGTTTGAGACTCTGTATATCTTGGACTTGTCTGTTCATTTCCTTCACCAGGTTAGGGAAGTTTTCAATCATTATTTCTTCAAATGAGTTCTCAATCCCTTTCTTGCCCTCTCTCCTCTGGTACTCCTATGATGTGGATGTTGGTATGCTTCATGTTGTTCCAAAAGTCCCTTAAACTATTCTCATTTTTAAAAAATTATTATTGTTATTATTATTATTATTATTTTGGTACTCTGCTTGGGTGTGTTCTGCTACCTTGTCTTTCAAATTGCTGATTGGATCCACTGCTTCATCCAATCTAGTGTTTATTCCTTCTAGTGTGGTGTTCATTTTAGATACTGTATTCTTCATTTCTGACTGGTTCTTTTTTATGGTTTCCATGTCCTTTTTCATGCTGCTATAGTTCTAAGTTCTTTGTCTTTCTCACTAAGTTCCTTGAGCATCCTTATAACCATTGTTTTGAACTCTATATCTTGTAAATTGCTTGCCTTTGTTTTATTTAGCTCTTTCTCTGAAGATTTCTCCTGTTCGTTCATTTGGGGCATATTTCTTTGTCTCCTCATTTTGGCTGCCTCTTTATTTCTATGTATTAGGTGGATCTGCTATGACTCCCAGTCTTGGCAGGGAAGCCTTCTGTAGTAAGTGTCTTGTGGGACCCAGTAGCACAGTTTCCTTGATCACTTGCACTGGGTGCTCCAAGAATGTTCCTTGTGTGGGCTATGTGGACCCTCCTATTGTAACTGAGTCTTGATTGCTATTGGTGTGTGTGTGTGTGTGTGTGTGTGTGTGTGTGTGTGTGTGTGTGTGTGTGTGTGTGTTCAACCCTCAGGCTGGCTGACTGTGAGGATCAACCCCAACCACAGTGTATGAGCCAATGTGCAGGTGTTGACCACATGAAGTGGAATTCGATTCTCCAGGATCTGGTGCCTGCCGAGATTTCTCTTTGGATATGACCCTTGTGAAGCTAATTGGATCCTGCTCTGATGTTGTCTAAGGCTGGATAGTAGGTGTATTGGTTTTGAGGCCTCTTGGGCCAGCCAGCTTAAGACACAGTCTGTGACTGGCCCTGGGCAACCTATTTGGAGCTACAAAGTCATTCACAGTTTGTGCCTGCCTCTGTGGAGCTTGGGTGTGCACAGGAAAGATCAAACTGCACACCAAGGCTGGCTTTTACCAGTTCATCAAAAGTCCCAAGGAACCCTGAGATTTGCTTCTGTCTGCCTCTGTAGGCTAAAATATTTTTTAATTCTAGGATTTGGAAATTCCAAAATTATTTAACCTGAAAATAATTCTAGAGCAAAAACAACAAAAATATACCTTTAATGCCTTGTCTTACCTATTATCACTATAAAACTGTCAATTATTATTAATTTGTATTTTTTTAAATCTCTCTTATTAATCCCTCAGATAAAAATGATAGAAAGACCCAAACCTGCTGAAGTGTGTTCCCACTATGAATATTACTATGCTCAGCTTGACTTGTTGAGGAGGAGAGACCATGAACCAAGTTACCACTGTGTTTCTCCAAAAGCTACCAGAGTTAAGGAGAACTGTAGTGAGGAGGAAAGCCACAGTCCATCACCAGGTCAATGGTAATGTGATTGTCTAACTTAAACTTTGGTCCTCTGAAAACATCTTGATACCCTGACCTGGCGGTGGCGCAGTGAATAGAGCGTCAGACTGACCCAGGTTCGAGACCCCGAGGTCACCAGCTTGAGCGAGGGCTCATCTGGTTTGAGCAAAAAGCTCACCAGCTTGGACCCAAGGTCGCTGGCTCGAGCAAGGGGTTACTCGGTCTGCTGTAGCCCCACAGTCAAGGCACATATGAGAAAGCAATCAATGTACAACTAAGGTGTCGCAACAAAAAAACTAATGATTGATGCTTCTCATCTCTCTCCGTTCCTGTCTGTCTGTTTCTGTCTATCCCTCTCTCTAACTCTCTGTCTCTGTAAACAAACAAACAAAAAAACCCCCCCAAAAAACATCTTGATATATCAACATTCTTTACTCTGCAATTCTTCCAAATTGTCCTAAAATAATAATCTAAGAGCTTTCTTTTTTTATTTTTTATTTATTGATTTTAGCCAGAGAGAAAGGGAGAGAGAGAGACAGAAACATCAATCTGTTCCTGTATGTGCCCTGACTGAGGATTGAACCAGAAACCTCTGTGTTTGGACCAATGCTCTAATCAATGGAACTATCCAGCCAGGGCTCTAAGAACTTTCAAACTCTTCATGTCAAATATCTAATTCACTGTTCCCTGGACCTTTCTATTTTATAAAAATTTCTTTTTCTTTCTGAAGTGAGAAGCAGGGAGGCAGAAAGACAGACTCCTGCATGCACTCGACCAGGATCCATCTGGCATGCCCATTAGGAGGTGATGCTCTGCCCATCTGGGGTGTTGCTCCATTACAACCAGAGCCATTCTAGCACCTGAAGTGGAGGCCATGGAGCCATCCTCAGCTCACGAGCCAACTTTGCTCCAATGGAGCCTTAGCTGCAGGAGGGGAAGAGAGAGATAGAGAGAAAGGAGAGGAAGAAGGGTGGAGAAGCAGATGGGAGCTTCTCCTGTGTGCCCTGACCAGGAATTGAGCCCAGGACATCCACATGCCAGGTCAATGCTCTATCACTTAGAAAACTGGCCAGGGCCATGATTGGATATTTCTATAACTTAGAAAGTGACCACCTCAATAATTCCTTGACCTTTTTTCATCTCAAGGCTGATGGAGTCTATCTTCTTATTTATGCAGCCATTTAACTATGGGCACAGATACATATTCTTACATTTTTAATATTTTTCCTTCTTTTTTTTTTATTTTTTTATTTTTTTATTTTTTTTTTTCATTTTTCTGAAGCTGGAAACGGGGAGAGACAGTCGGACAGACTCCCGCATGCGCCCGACCGGGATCCACCCGGCACGCCCACCAGGGGCGACGCTCTGCCCACCAGGGGGCGATGCTCTGCCCATCCTGGGCGTCGCCATGTTGCGACCAGAGCCACTCTAGCGCCTGAGGCAGAGGCCACAGAGCCATCCCCAGCGCCCGGGCCATCTTTGCTCCAATGGAGCCTTGGCTGCAGGAGGGGAAGAGAGAGACAGAGAGGAAAGCGCGGTGGAGGGGTGGAGAAGCAAATGGGCGCTTCTCCTGTGTGCCCTGGCCGGGAATCGAACCCGGGTCCTCCGCACGCTAGGCCGACGATTTTTCCTTCTTTAGAGTCAATTCCACTGCATGGGACTCATGAAGATAGTTGTATATGTATCATTTTCCAAAAAGCTTATTAATATTCATCACTAATAATTGAATTACAACTAAATTATCATTTGAGATATATTGGAAAGTGAAATATATTTTATTCAGCATTTATATTGTTGGGATTTTTCAGAATATGGTTGTATTAAAAAGAAAACTTAAACTGCTCTTATGGGAGACTTTCAAAAAATTTACTCCATTACAAATTCCTGCATATCTACAATATTTTCCATTGTTTATTTTACACCAGTGTCAGTATGCCTGTGTTCAGAATAATTGACACCCATTCATAGTCCTGAAGACCTAAGTCTGAGAATTATTTTTTTTAAATGTTGTTGTCATCACATATTTTTCTCTCAGGGGTGGGCATTTGGTGACATTTGGTGACTGTGGTTATTAATCATTGTTGAAATTTTAGATGAATGGTGAAAAATATGAGAGACTGTGATGGTGAGCCCATCAGATAGCTAATGAAAAGAGTAGTTGTGAGAAAAGTAGGTGTTTTATTTTTACTTTTAAGATTTTATTTGTTGATTTTAGAGAGAGAGAGAGAGAGAGAGAGAGAAGGAGAGAGAGGGAGAGAAAGAGAGGAGGAGCAAGAAGCATCAATTCGTAGAAGCTGCTTCTTGTATGTGCCTTGTCCAGGCAAGCCTGGGGTTTTGAACCGGTGACCTCAGCATTCCAGGTTGACGCTCTATCCACTGCACCAGCACAGGTCAGGCAGACATTTATTTTATTATTATTTTGCTTTTGTGACAGAGACAGAGAGAGAGACAGAGAGAGGGACAGATAAGGACAGACAGACAGAAAGGAAGAGAGATGAGAAGCATTAGTGTTTTTTTTTTGCGGCTCCTTAGTTGCTCATTGATTGCTTTCTTATATGTGCCTTGACTGGGGGAGCTACAGCAGGGTGAGTGACCCCTTGCTCAAGCCAGCGACCTTGGGTTCAAGCCAACTACCTTGGGATTCAAACCAGTGACCTTTGGGTTCAAGCCAGCAACCATGGGGTCATGTCTATGATCCCATACTCAAGCCAACTACCTTGCACTCAAGCTAGTGAGCTCGTGCTCAAGCCTGATGAACCTGTGCTCAAGTTGGTGACCTCAGGGTTTCAAACCTGGGTTCTCCACATCCCAGTCTGATGCTCTATCCATTGCGTCACCACCTGGTCAGGCCAGATGTTTTATTTTTAAAGATAGTGAATGCTGGCCCTGGCCAGTTGGCTCAGCGGTAGAGCGTCGACCTGGCGTGCGGGGGACCCGGGTTCGATTCCTGGCCAGGGCACACAGGAGAAGCGCCCATTTGCTTCTCCACCCCCACCCCCTCCTTCCTCTCTGTCTCTCTCTTCCCCTCCCACAGCTGAGGCTCCATTGGAGCAGGGATGGCCCGGGCGCTGGGGATGGCTCCTTGGTCTCTGCCCCAGGCGCTAGAGTGGCTCTGGTCGCGGCAGAGCGACGCCCCAGAGGGGCAGAGCATCGCCCCCTGGTGGGCAGGTCGCCACTGGTGGGCGTGCCAGGTGGATCCCGGTCGGGCGCATGCAGGAGTCTGACTGTCTCTCCCCGTTTCTAGCTTCAGAAAAATACAAAAAAAAAAAAAAGATATTGAATGCTGTTATAGTTTTATTCATCTTCATAACACATTTTTAATTACCTCCATGATCATCAAAAGTTGTATTTTTTACTAGTTTGAATTACAATATTCATATAGGACTTAATGAATGAGTGATATGCATTTTAGTTAGTTGAAGCTACGAAATTCCCTTGCTCTTTCTCAACCACTGGGAAAATATCTTCCACTTCGTCTAGATGTGAGAGCTGTCAAACTATTAGCTATTTTGAGTATAGATGATTTTATCTCCCAAACTTGCACATAGCATGTTAGGAAGGTCCTTCTCTTCCCTGAATGCCGCTGCCCAGTCTAGGCCTTATTCTACAGTATCCCAGGATGCCTGTTGGATGACTCGACTGGCAACCCCTTCTCCTTGTCCTTCCAGGCCTCCATCCCCAGCTTTCTTTCCATCTGAGCTCTGATTCCATGGGAATCAAGTGTTGATACACTTGTCTGGAGGAAGAGGAATCAGTCTAGGGGTGAGGTCTGTGTGTGTATGTGCATGTGTGTGTGTGTGAGACAGACAGAGACAGAAGGATATAGAGAATCTATTTTGGACAGCCCTTGGGTGACTGACTAGTTTTCTCATGGAGATATTGTTATGCACACCGCTTAGGTTTCTGAGAGAGCTGAACCTACAGGTTAGCCTCCTTTGATTCCAGTACTCTGTTTCAGACATTAGCCAGGCACTTGAACAGACCTAATCTCCTCTCGTTTTCATATCAGCCTCAATGAGATAGAATTGCGTACATTTTATATATGAGGAACAAAGGCCCAGAGACCTTAACCAGCTGTCATTTCATCCTATTTCTAAAGGACCAACTTATTACCTTGACTCTTCCTACACTGGGGCCTGATCACCACGATGTTCCTAAAGGAGTTATTTCTGAAATGACTGTTCTCTCTCTGGAGCCCTAGAACTTACTGGTATTCCAACGAATTTTATCATATAGTTCATACTGTGATCCAAAATGTAGTAGTTTTTATCTAGCAATCAAGAATTACAGAAATTCTTAGCAAGAAATTCTTCAAAAAAAAGATAAATATGTAGAGAACATAGATATAAAACTAAAAATGGTTTGACCAGAATTTAACTGGGAAAATACCTTAAATGTTGTGAGAGACAGCTAAAGCCTCATTCTTTTTATTTTTTTAATTCATTACACATTTGTGTGCCAGCATAAGGAGTAGAGGTAAAGTGATGGGTCACTGTGCTGCTCTCAGTAGCAACCATCTGTCGAATCAGGGTGACAGGAAACAGGTTAGCAACCATCAGTCGAATCAGGGTGACAGGAAAAAGGTTAGCAACCATCAGCTGAATCAGGGTGACAAGAAACAGGTTAGCAACCATCAGTCGAATCAGGGTGACAGGAAACAGGTTAGCAACCATCAGTCGAATCAGGGTGACAAGAAACAGGTTAGCAACCATCAGTCGAATCAGGGTGACAGGAAACAGGTTAGCAACCATCAGTCGAATCAGGGTGACAGGAAACAGGTTAGCAACCATCAGTCGAATCAGGGTGACAGGAAACAGGTTAGCAACCATCAGCCAAATCAGGGTAACAGGAAAAAGGTTAGCAACCATCAGCCGAATCAGGGTGACAGAAAACAGGTTAGCAACCATCAGCCTAATCAGGGTGACAGGAAACAGGTTAGCAACCATCAGTCGAATCAGGGTGACAGGAAACAGGTTAGCAACCATCAGCCTAATCAGGGTGACAGGAAACAGGTTAGCAACCATCAGTCAAATCAGGGTGACAAGAAACAGGTTAGCAACCATCAGTCGAATCAGGGTTACAAGGCTGTAGATTAGAGACCTGCCCAGAGGACGGGGAAGATCCTGATACGCGTTTGTTTATTCGCTCCAATTTTTATCGACTGTGGAAGGACTGAGTCCTTCCTGGATCAGAATATTTTTCTGTTTCATTCTCTCCTGCATCCCCAACTGGTACTATTCTCTTTATCTTCTTTTCTTCTGGATTCCAAAAGATCTTTTCTAGTGTGTATATTTTGAAACTTTGAGCTACTTCTTGAACTCAGAACTTCAAGTCACAGGTGAATTGTGCATCTCATTCTTAAGCTTAAATTCCACTTGTCAAATTGGTGACTAAGAATAGTTAAAATTTTTACTCAAGTCAAACATTTTTATTTCCTAAGGCCTGCAGAATACCTTCAGAGGAAATTTGAAGCTCAACAGTATAAGTTGAAAGTAGAAAAGCAATTGGTGAGTAAAATATTATATATGAGAGGCAGTCAGCAATTTCCTAATAGTGTCTCTGTTCACAACTATTCATGGATACTAAGTCAAAGTTCATTCCATATAGAGGAATAAGACTACCCCTCCACCTTCCTCAGTTTTTAAGAGCTTAAAGAAGAATAATGGGTATAGGTTTGAATTGGGAAATCCTGGTTTCTCCCTGGCTCTATCACTTGCTGTGTGACTTTAGGTAAGCCATGCAACCTCTCTGAGCCTCAATTTCCTGTTCTATAAATGACAGTTTTAGGATAGATGAGCTTCAAGTTCCCCTTTAGTGCTGCAATTCTTTGATCCTATTCTATTAGAATTCTACGCATTTAAAAAAAGTAACTATTGTTTATTATTTGAAATAAAAGTTAACCTTTACTGTTAACTATGGTGGCAAAGTTTTGGGGCTGAGGGGGGCTAGAAAGGCATCCTATTTGTATCGCTCTTATTTTGAACTGCTAAAAAGCTCCAGTTCTATTCCCCTAACCTAATCTCATTCTCCAGGGGTTGCTCAACTTTTACTGAATTTTAATTTAACAATTGCAGTTTGCCAGTTCAGAAAATGAATCCAGGTGTCTCATGTGTTAGCATAAAGTATCGATTGTTTTGGGTAAACAGCACAAATATTTTTATGAATTTTCTTTAATTTTTAAAGTTTTGCTCTTAAGAATATTTTACTGCTCACTCTAAAAACCTTCCAAAATACTGAATTTAATTGGTGATATAATTCTTGTTTGAAGGAAAAGTTCAAAGTCAGATCGAAATATGTTTCCCAAATGCAAGTACATTTTATAAATTATTTCATTGAAACAATAGGGTCTTCGTCCACCTTCTGCTGAGCCAAATCACAAGAGACAAGAGCTAAGAAGTTATGGAGAAGAACCCAGACTCCAGGAGCTGCTGCTCAGGAGAAACAAAATGAAGGAACAGGTTAAAAATAGGCTGTTACATTGCGGTCTTTTGTACTATAATAGGATATTACTTTTAATGTCTGCAGTACATGCCTGAGAGAGCCTGCTGCACAAATCCTTGTTGGATGTGCTTGTGTGAAGCACCATACTGGGGCTGTAGGTGATACAGACATATATATCTTCTCTTCTCAGAGAATGCAACATAGTTTGTAAGGCTTTTTACTTTGGATTCATTAAATAATTGCCATTGTTAACAGTTGTGAAATTTGTCTTAGTTACCTAGGGCTGCCTTAAAGTACAGAAAATGGGTGCTTAAAAACAGCAGAAGTTTGTTATCTCACAGTTCTGGAGGCTAGAAGTCCAAAATCAAGGTGTTGGCAGGGCCGTGTGCCCTCAGAAACCTATCGGGGAACCCTTCTGAGCCCTGCTAGTTTCTGGTGGTTTACCAGCAATAGCTGCAGGTCGCTGTTCTCTGCCATTGTCTCATGGCATTCTCCCTGTGTGCTTGTCTTCACATGGCCATCATCTTAAAAGGACACCAGCCATACTGGATTAGGGGCCCACTCTACTCCAGTGTGACCACATCTTAGCTAATTACGTCTGCAATGATGCTTTCCAAATAAGGTCACATTCTGAAGTACTAGGCATTAGGACTCCCATAAGTCTTTTCTGAGGAGAGAAAATTCTACCTGTAACAGGTTCATATATAAAAGTAGAATATATAAAATAATTGTATGTCACAAACTCATTTAAGATCATATGTAAAAGTGGGATTACCCCAGGCCACTGTTTTACAGGGTGTGAGTTACCATAATCAAAGCATAAGGTGGATTATCTTTAGGGACAGCAGTTTTCTCATTCTGATCATATATCACACATTTAAACACTGTAGGCTGTAAAGAGACTATTTTGTTAAGTTCTTCACAGACATTAAACATTTTTGGCTTGGGATTGCTTTCCAGGAATATTGGAGGCAGTTAGAGGAAATACGCCAGCAGTATCACAGTGACATGAAGGAAATTAGAGAGAAGATGGGGAAGGAACTGGAGGTAAATCAATTCATCCACCTAAATGAAACATAGTATTATTGATTTAGAGCTGACTAAATGGAGCAGGCATTAAAAGTAATGATCTCATAGAAAAGATAACTTTTTATCATACAAACTCTTTTTTTTTAATAAGAAAGCTGTCAGATCTAATTGAAGCTTCACTTTGTTGTAGTCTACCTGAGGCTACACAGATGATGAGGGTATCTGCCACTCTCAGTTAGGAATGGTGATTAGGAAAAACGCTTGTTGCTTGTCTTTCTCATGAATCAGTCAATAGCTGTTGGCTGAGCAGCTATGCTGCCCCAGAACTGGACTAGATGCCTTAAGTGAAGTCACGCCATGAAGTGGGAAAAAAGACCAGCATTTACTGAATTTACCTATTGGAGTAGTCTCACATGCAAGTGTAAGGGTCTAAATTTCATATAAGGCAATATTTGAGTACAGCTAAGATGGTTCTTGAAAATCCCTTAAAGGCATTATATTGGAAACTCATTCTTCTCTATTTTAGATTACTGCTTTTTCAGTTGAATTTCTGATGAGATAGCTGACCTGTGTTTGAAGACCACATTATATAAAACGCACATGATATTTAAATATAAATACTAGCAAAACCCTCTGTGCCCTGGAAAGCTCCTCCTGTGCGAGGCCTGTGGGCTCTGAGATTGGACAGGACACAGCTGGGCTCCCATCTCACCTGCGCTTGAGCCGCACACTCACTGAGCAGACTCTCCGCCTGCTGAAATGGATCTTTCTCTCTCTCCCCTCCTCCCCACCCTGAGTGCCTAGAGATGTGTCCATACAGGTGACATAGACATGTGGTACAATTCAGCTATCTGTACTGGGGCTTCACGTGCTTTATCTGATTTTCTCCCTTTACAGAGAAGCTAAGAAACTCATCCACACAAGGCAGATGAAATAAATACCAGACTCTAAAACCTCTACTATTTCCAGTATATGCTTTTCTACTCATAGATAGTTGAGAAGAGATGACACACAGGTATAAAGCAGTTTTCGAATAATACTAAATATAGCTAAGCTCTGCAAGTGCATAGGAATAAGGATGAGCAGGATGAAGGTTCATGTGGAAGGAGAAAGGTGGAGCCTAAACTGGATGTGAGAAGGAATAGAGGTCAGAGAGTCAGAGCCAAGGAAGAGGAAAGAACCAGGTAAAGATTCAGTTCGAATGGAGGACTGGATGTGCTGGGAGGGGCGGGGTGGAGGTGGTTCTCTTCAGAGCAGAGAGGCTTGAGTAATGGCCAGGAGTCTCGTGCCATTGTCAGCTTTATTTTTAAAGTAGGCCTGCGATGGGAAATCTGAGTCCAGGACATTTCCAGAGAGACTGTGAAATATCTGCTTGGGGAATTGGGGAACTCCAGGGCAGCTGTAGGGAAAAGGAGGCCTAAAGAGGGCTCTGCTCAGCCACCACCAGTGTTCGTCCCTGGGAGAGCAGGTGGAAACATTTCCTCTCTAGATCTCATTCAAACCCTGGCCGAAGTCCATTATGTGGTCTTCAGAACGGACACAGAATCGATCATGTTGACTGTTTATAATTTGTGTTAAAGGAAGACTCAATAGTAAGTCATAAAACCTATCTGGTGAAGAGGAGTAACCTGACCGTCCACCAAGAGACACCTGAGGAAGAAGCACCTGTGCAGGTGATGGCATTGTTAGATGTTTACATGTTTCCCAGGGAGCTTTCCCTAGTCTGATGGTTCTTAACCCTCATAATGCTGCAGAATCCTGTGGAAGGTCTTTTATCTTCAAGGGGCCTCAGGGCTTGGGTAAGGGCAGGTGAGAGGAACCAGGGTTGAGTGAAGGCTGAAAGGCCTCCCTTTGTGGAAGACTTCGGGACCTTCACATGATGCCCGAGGGATCTAAAGTGGACTGGGGTTGAATTTGCACCCAGTGAGGTTGATGGGACTTAGGGTTCTTAGGTGTACTATAAGAAAAATAAACCAGTATGATACTTGTATAATTGAGACAACCAGATTACACATTCATGTTAGACAGCCAACTTAACAAATATAAGTAAGATTCAAAGTCACAGTCCTGTTTCAGAGTTCATAAAATTTCAAGGCAGAATAATATCCTTATCAAGGTTGCAGGACAAGCAAGCCAAAGTTATTCAAATGGATACATGCTTCATGTGAAGTATATACAAACACCCTCGTGATTCAGATGAAGCAGTAGTTGATTCTAAGGGAGAGATGATAGAGGCCTACTGTACAATGATGGAGAGAAGAGAGCCTTGAAAATACAACACAATGTCCCTGGCCGGTTGGCTCAGTGGTAAAGCATTGGCCCCAGCATGTGGGTGTCCAGGGTTCAATTCCCGGTCATGGCACACAGGAGAAGCACCCATCTGCTTCTCCACTTCTCCTCCCCTTCTCTCTCCCTCTCTCTCTCTCTTTCCCTCCTGCAGCCATTGCTCAATTGGTTCTAGTGCATTGGCCCTGGGCACTGAGGATGGCTCCATGCAGCCTCTACCTTAGGCGCTAAAAATAGCTCAGTTGTGAGCATGGCCCCAGACGGGGGTTGCTGGGTGGATCATGGTCAGGGCACATGCAGGGGTCTATCTCCCTTCCTCTCACTTAGAAAAGAGAAAAGGAAAAAAATATATATACACATACACTGAGGAGAGTCATAAATTTCTGGCTTGAAAGGGATAGTACTATTTCTGAAGATGAGGAAGAGAGTGGGGAGTGAGCTTGTGGTGGCGGGTAATTGAGAATTCCCTTTGGACATGTTGATTAGAGAATGCCTGAGATTGCATACCTGCTTTGAGGCCTTTGCCCTGCTGCTCCCTCTGATGGAACACACTGTTCCCAGACCATCACCTGTGAAGACCCAACATCATTTCCAGGGCTTAAAGCAAAGACCAAATACTCTTTTCCTGCATTACTCTCATCCCCTACTCAACACTATTACCCTATTTTATTTCCTTTAGCACGTTTAACACTTTCTGAAATAATGTTGTTACTTTCTTAATTCATGCATTACCCTATCTTACTTACTCCAGTAAGTTCTGTATCAGCAGGGACTTTTTGGTCACATTCACTGCACTAGCCTGTTGGACAGTGTCTGGCGATAGTGGGTGCTCCATATGAATTTTTGAAATGAATATTGGAGTGAAGGTTATGCTAAGTAGCCAGTTGAATATGTGAGTCTGAAGCTCAGAGAGGAGGGGAGATCAAACCTGCAGATACTCAGGTCATTGCATAAAGATGGCTTTTAAATCTATAGGGATTACTCAGACCCTCTTGTACTGAGAAAAAAAAGGGACAGATGGCCCAGGACCGAACCCTGGGAAAGCTCAGCATTTCAAGTTTACCTCCAAACTCTTTCTCTGAAATCCATGTAAAGTTTTAGAGCCCTCTCCTTCTTTTATACTGGAATGAGCTGCACACTTTTCTTGTCTTCCGCATTAAGATCATAAACCTCTTAAGGAAAGAATCTTTTTTTTTTTTTTTTGAAAGAATCTTGTAGTCAAAATTACATTTTTGAATTCAGCTAGGTTGTACAGGACTGGACTGGAATGATAGCATTGTTACATTAGAGAATTGTACCCACTGTGATGCCATTGTTAAGTATATTAATATTTTGAGTTAATGGACACTGTCCCCAAGATTTAATGAATTATTACTAATGGCATGTTTTTATCCAGAAATTAAATATTGTCAACATATCATGCTGTGATGTCAGGGGGTGTGAAAATATAATTGTTTGATCAATATTAAATGCTGTATTTTAATTCTTTATAAACTTTCAGGATATTGAAAGAGACTTGAAACAAATTAGACTTCAGAATGTAAAGGAAAGTAAAATTCCAGACCAAAAATATAAAGCTAAGGTAATAAATATTTTCTTCCAGTTTCATATTAAGAAACTAGTGGGGGTGGGGGGGTTGTCCATATTTTGCAGTCTGGATTTGCCTACAGAATTTTTTCTCCTACTATTTTATGGAATTGCTTTATTTTGAAATGTTAGAATATTTGTTTTTTAAGTATCTATAATGTCAGATAGGGAGGAATCATTTGAAGGTTTTTACTGGATTGCTGAACTAAGATTTTGTTTTGTTTTGTTTTCTTCTAGAGAGGGGTAAAGTTTGAAATTAATTTAGACAAATGTATTTCTCAAGGAAATATTCTAAAAGAGGAAGAGGTATGTCATTACATCTATATTTCCATTGGTAGGCATGAGAAAATGAGTGTCTTATTAGCATGTTTCATGAAGTTTTTCTGTAGGGATATGGGGAATTTTCTTCAATCTTCCTAGCAGGATCTCTGGTGTTCAAATGAGTCTTCCAAAATACTTCTTATCCTCCCATTCTTTTTTTAGTTGAAGTTATTCCCTTCAATGGATTATTCCAATTCAATTTATTTTTTATAAAGTATCTATTTTTTCTGTAATATTAACCTATAATCATAGCCAAATTAAAGTAGAAGACATAATACATAGTCAACAATATGCTTACCAGGAAACCGTACAAATTTATTTTAGGCCTTTGTGTAAAGCTCAATTATGCATTTAGGTGCTCATGGAAACAGCAACAAATGCACGATTACAGCAAGCTCAAACCTTATTTTATTACCTGAGTTCAACATCTTTTCCTCTGATCCCTTTGATCTCTCCTCTGTCTCAATTTCGTTCCTCAGTTCTCATTATTCCTTGGATTCCTCAAATGAGTGAGGACATATGATATTTTTCTTTCTCTACCTGGCTTATTTCACTCAACAAAATAGTTTCCAGGTCCCTCCATATTGTTGCAAAAGGTAATATTTCCTTCTTTTTCATGGCCCCATAGTATTCCATTGTATATACATACCACTGCTTTTTAATCCACTGACGGGCACATGGGCTGTTTCCACATCTTCGCTATTGTGAACAATGCTGCCATAAACATGGGAGTGCATTTCTTTCTTTCAGTCAGTGATATGGTTGGTGTCCTTGGGATATATTCCTATCAAGTAGGATGGCTGGGTCAAAGCACAGTTCTATTTCTAATTTTTTGAGGAATCTCCATACTGTTTTTCCACAGTGGCTGCACCAGTCTGCATTCCCACCAGCAGTGCAGGAGAGTTCCCCTTTCTCCACATCCTCACCAGCACCTATCGTGTGTTGTTTTGTCAATGAGTGCCATTCTTACTGGTGTGAGGTGGTATCTCATTGCGGTTTTAATTTGCATTTCTCTAATGATTAGTGATGTTGAACATTTTTTCATTTGTCTATTGGCCATCTGTGTGTCCTCTTTGGAGAAGTGTCTATTCATTTCTTGTGCCCATTTTTTGATTGGATTGTTTTCTTCCTGGTTCTTTATAAATTTTGGTTATTAATCCCTTATCAGACGTATTGTCAAATATGTTCTCCCATTGTGTGGTTTGTCTTTTAATTCTGTTCATATTGTCTTTAGCTGTGCGAAAACTTTTTAGTTTGATATAGTCCCATTTGTTTATCCTGTCTTTTATTTCATTTGCCTGTGGAGATAATTCAGCAAAGATATTGCTGTGATAGATGTCGGTGAGCTTACTGCCTAAGTTTTCTTCTAAGATACTTATGGTTTCACAATTTACATTTAAATTTTTTATCCATTTTGAGTTTATTTTTGTGATGGTGTAAGTTGGTGGTCTAGTTTCATTTTTTTGCAGGTAGTTGTCTAGTTTTCCCAAAACCATTTGTTAAAGAGACTGTCTTTACTCCACTGTATGCTCTTACCTCCTTTGTCAAATATCAGTTGTCCATAAAGATGTGGGTTTATTTCTGGATTCTCTGTTCTGTTCCACTGATCTATATGTCTGTTCTTATGCCAGTACCAAGCTGTTTTGAGTACAATGGCCTTGTAGTATAACTAGATATCAGGAAGTGTGATACCTCCCACTTTATAGTTCTTTTTCAAGATTGCTGAGGCTATTTGTGTTCTTTTTTGGTTCCATATAAATTTTTTGGAATATTTGTTCTGTATCTTTGAAGTATGTCATTGGTATTTTAATTGGCATTGCATTGAATTTATAAATTGCTTTGGGTAATATAGACATTTTAATTATGTTTATTCTCTTGGGTGATGGGTGTGCAACATAAGTGAATGACAAGATAATCTGGACATGTTTTCTTTGAATATATGTACCCTGATTTATTGATGTCACCCCATTAACATTAATAAAAATTTATTTTAAAAAATTATGTTTATTTTTTCTAACCATGAGCACGGTATATGCCTCCACTTGTTTGTGTCTTCCTTGATTTCTTTTATCAATGTTTTATAATTTTCTGAGTACAAGTCTTTAACCTCCTTGGTTAAATTTACTCCTAGGTACTTTATTTTTTTTGTTGCAATAGTGAAAGGGATTGTTTCCTTAATTTGTCTTTCTGACAGTTCATTGTTCATGTATAAAAATGCCTCTGATTTCTGTGTATTAATTTTATATCCTGCCACCTTGCTGAATTCGTTTATTAGGTCCAGTAGTTTTTTGACTGAGACGTTAGGGTTTTCTACATTGAGTATCAAATCATCTGCAAATAATGATAGTTTTCCTTATTCTTTTCCAATTTGGATGCCTTTTATTTCTTCTTCTTGTCTGATTGCTGTAGCTAGGACTTTTAGTACTATGTTGAATAAGAGTGGTGAAAGGGGGCACCCCTGCCTTGTTCCTGATTTTAGGGGAATTGCTTTTAATTTTTGTTTATTAATTATAATGTTGGCTGTGGGTTTGTTATAGATGGCCTTTATCATGTTAGGGTATGTTCCCTGTATTCCTACTTTGCTAAGAGTTTTGATCATAAATGGGTGCTGGATTTTATCAAATGCTTTTTCTGCCTCTATTGAATTATCATGTGGTTTTTCTCCTTCCTTTTGTTTATGTGGTGAATCACATTAATTGATTTACAAATGTTGTACCATCCTTGCCTCCCTAGAATAAATCCCACTTGATCATGACGTATGAATTTTTTCATGTATTGCTGGATCCGGTTTGCTAATATTTTGTTGAGGATTTTAGCGTCTAAATTCATCAGAGATATTGGCCTATAATTTTCTTTATTTGTGTTGTCTTTGCCTGGTTTTGGAATCAGAATTATACTTGCCTCATAAAAGGAACTTGGAAGTATTCCTTCCTTCTGAATTTTTTGAAATAGCTTGAGAAGGATGGGAGTTAGTTCTTCTTTGAATGTTTGGTAGAATTCACCAGTGAAGCCATCGGGCCCAGGAGTTTTGGTTTTTGGGAGTTTTTGATAACTGTTTCAATCTCTTTTGTTGTAATCGGTCTGTTTAGGTTTTTTGATTCATCCAGATTGATTTTTGGAAGATGATATGTTTCAAGTAATTTGTCCATTTCACCTAGGTTGTTTAATTTTTAGCATACAGTTCTTCATAGTATTTTCTTACAATATTTTGTATTTCTGTTGTGTTGGTTCTTATTTCTCCTCTCTCATTTCTAATTTTATTTATTTGAATCCTCTCTTTTCTTTTCTTGGTGAGTCTTGTTAAAGGTTCATCAATCTTGTTTACACTTTCAAAAAACCAGCTCTTGGTTTCATTGATCCCCCGTATTGTTTCTTTAGCCTCTATGTTATTTATTTCCGCTCTGATCTTTATTATTTCCTTCCTTCTACTACATCTGGGCCTTACTTGCTGTTCTTTTTCTAGTTCTTTTAGATGAAGGGTTAGGTTGTTTATTTGAGCTTTTTCAAGCTTCTTAAGGAATGCCTGTAGTGCTATGAACTTCCTTCTCAGGACTGCTTTTGCTGTGTCCCATAAATTTTGAGTTGTCATTTGCTCATTATCATTTATTTCTAGGAATTTTTATTTCTTCTTTGATTTCATTATTAACCCATTAATTATTTAATAACATGCTATTTAGTTTCCATGTGTTTGAGTATTTTTCAGTTTTTCTGTTGTGATTGATTTCTAGTTACATGCCATTGTGATCAGAGAAAATGCTTAATATGATTTCAATCTTCTTAAATTTGTTGAGACTGCTTTTGTGTCCTAACATGTGGTCTATATTAGAGAATGTACCATGAGCACTTAAAAAGAATGTATATTTTGCTGCCTTAGGGTGAAAGGTTCTAAAGATATCTCTTAAATCAAGTTGATCTAGTGTGTCCTTTAAGTCTGCTGTTTCTTTGTTAATTTTCTTTCTTGAGGATCTATCTAGTGATGTTAGTGGGGTATTGAAATCTCCTACTATTATAGTATTGCTGTTGATCTCACCCTTTATATCCATCAAAGTCTGCTTTATATATTTAGGTGCTCCTATATTAGGTGCGTAGATATTTATGATGGTTCTATCTTCTTGTTGGATTGCTTCCTTTATCATTATGTAGTGACTTTCTTTATCTCTTACTATAGTCTTTGTGTTTTTTTTTGTTTTTGTTTTTGTTTGTATTTTTCTGAGATTGGAAATGAGGAGGCAGTCAGACAGACTCCCGCATGTGCCCGACCGGGATCCACCCGGCATGCCCACCAGGGGGCAATGCTCTGCCCATCTGGGGCATTGCTCTGTTGTGACCAGAGCCATTCTAGCACCTGAGACGGAGGCCATGGAGCCATCCTCAGTGCCCGGGCCAACTTTGCTCCAATGGAGCCTCGGCTGTGGGAGGGGAAGAGAGAGACAGAGAGGAAGGAGAGGGGGAGGGATGGAGAAGCAGATGAGTGCTTCTCCTGTGTACCCTGGCTGGGATTCAAACCCGGGACTCCCGCTCACCAGGCTGACACTCTACCACTGAGCCAACCGGCCAGGGCCTTATAGTCTTTGTTTTAAAGTCCATTTTGTCCAATATGAGTATTGCTGCCCCAACTTTTTTTTTCATTTTTATTTGCATAAAATAGTTTTTTTCCATCCTTTTACCTTCAGTCTATGTGCATCTTCTGTTTTAAGGTGTGTCTCTTGTAGACAGCATATGTACAGGTCCTGTTTTCTTATCCACGCAGCTACTGTATGTCTTTTGATTGGATCATTTAATCTACTTACATTAATGTTATTATTGATATGTAGTTGTTTATTTCCATTTTATTCTTTTTTTAAATTTTATTTATTTATTTATTTATTTATATTTTACAGGGACAGAGAGAGAGTCAGAGACAGGGATAGATAGGGACAGACAGACAGAAACAGAGAGATGAGAAGCATCAATCATCAGTTTTTCATTGCAACACCTTAGTTGTTCATTGATTGCTTTCTCATATGTGCCTTGACTGCAGGCCTTCAGCAGACTGAATAACCCCTTGCTCAAACCAGTGACCTTGGGTCCAAGCTGGTGAGCTTTGCTCAAACCAGATGAGCCCACACTCAAGCTGGTGACCTCGGGGTCTCAAACCTGGGTCCTCTGCATCCCAGTTCGACACTCTATCCACTGCGCCACCGCCTGGTCAGTTGCCATTTTATTCTTTAAAGCTGTATTCCTCTTTTGTTATATTCTTTTAATTAATTAATTTATTTATTTTTAGAGACAAAAAGAGTCAGAGAGAGGGATAGACAGGGACAGAAAGACAGGAACGAAGAAATGAGAAGGATCAATTATTAGTTTTTCATTGCGTATTGTGACACCTTAGTTGTTCATTGATTGCTTTCTCATATGTGTCTTGACCGTGGGCTTTAGCAGATCAAGTAACCCCTTGCTCGAGCCAGCAACCTTGGGTCCAAGCTGGTGAGCATTTTGCTCAAACCAGATGAGCCCGCGCTCAAGCTGGCGACCTCAGGGTCTCGAACATGGGTCTTTGGCATCCCAGTCTGACACTCTATCCACTGTGCCACCACCTGGTCAGGCTGGTATATTCTTTTCCCACTTTGATCTGTTTACAACAGGTCCCTTAACATTTCCTGCAGCATTGGTTTGGTTGTAATGAATTCTCTGAGGTTTTTTTTTTTTTCTGGGAAGCTTTTTATTTCTCCTTCAATTTTAAATGATAGCCTTGCTGGATAAAGTAGTCTTGGTTGTAGGATCTTGTTCTGCAATACTTTGAATATTTCTTGCCATTCCCTTCTGGCCTGCCTCAAGTGTTTCTGTTGAGAAGTTGGATGTCATCCTTATGGGGGCTCTTTTGTAGGTGATAGCCTTCTTTTCTCTAGCAGCTTTTAATATTTTCTCTTTATGGCTTAGCTTTGGTATTTTAATTATGATGTGTCTTGGTGTAGGTCTTTTTGGGTTTCTCTTTAATGGAGTTCTCTGTGCTTCTTGAACTTGTGAGACCCTTCCTTGCATTAATTTAGGGAGGTTTTCAGCTATGATTTGATTGAATAAAGTTTCTATCCCTTGATCTTTCTCTTCTTCTTCAGGAACCCCTATGATGCTGATGTTATTTCTCTTCATTTTGTCACAGAGCTCTCTCAGAGTTTCCTCAGACTTTTTGAGTCTCTTTTCTTTTTTCTGCTCTGCTTTCATGCCTTTGTTCATCTTGTTCTCCAACTTGCTGATTCAATCCTCAGCTTCATCCATCCTACTTTTAATTCCTTTCATTGTGATCTTCATTTCTGATATTGTATTTGTCACCTCTGACTGATTCTTTTTTAATATTTCAATGTCCTTTTTTTTTTTTCTGTATTTTTCTGAAGCCAGAAACGGGGAGAGACAGTCAGACAGACTCCCGCATGCACCCGACCGGGATCCACCTGGCACGCCCACCAGGGGGCAATGCTCCGCCCACCAGGGGCCGATGCTCTGCCCCTCCGGGGCGTCGCTCTGTTGTGACCAGAGCCACTCTAGCACCTGGGGCAGAGGCCATGGAGCCATCCCCAGCACCCGGGCCATCTTTGCTCAGTGGAGCCTCGGCTGCGGGAGGAGAAGAGAGAGACAGAGAGGAAGAAGAGGGGGAGGGGTGGAGAAGCAGAAGCAGATAGGCGCTTCTCCTGTGTGCCCTGGCCGGGAATCGAACCCGGGACTTCTGCACGCCAGGCCAATGCTCTACCACTGAGCCAACTGGCCAGGGCCTCAATGTCCTTTTTTATACTTGCTCTTTATTTAGTTGTTCGTAATGACCATCCATTATTGTTCTAAGATCCCCTATAGCATCCTAACAATCATTATTCTAAACTCTGCATCTGGCAGTTTGGTTATTTCCATATCACTCAGTTCCTTTTCTGGAGATTTCTCTTGTGGTTTCATTTGGATTGCACTTCTCTGTGTTCTCATTATGTCTGTGTGTTTGGGTGTGTTGTTTGTAGGGCTGGTTGAGTCTAGGTTTAGTGTTGTCTGCTTCCAATTTTCAGTTTTGTTATTTTTAGGTCTTCTTGGGTTGGCCTCAGCTGTTATTTGAAATCCACTTTTGGATTTGGGCTGCTTTGAAGTCTTGATTTGTTTGTTTTCTTCTCACTTATAGTCTTGTTTACTCATCTCAGCAGAGGTCTTATTTGAAACTGTATCCAGGAATGCTGTGGGTGTAACCTGAGACTCTGAAGGCCTTATCTGCCAGTTACTGTCTCTGGGGGCAAGGTGCTTTCTCCTCTTCAGTAGGGGGAGGTGTATCTCAGATCTCCATGAAGACCTGAGTTACTACCCCTTCTCCCCACTTCTTGTTTTCAGCTGTGTCTTCTTGCAATGATTGGACTGATTGGAGCTGGAGAGATATCTTGAGATGGGTGACCCGGAACCACTTGTCTTGTGTTATGTGGAAGCATCAACCCCTCCCTCAGCTATTGCTTCCTCCAGCACTGAATAAGTCAGCTTCTCAGGTCCTCCCATGCATTCCTCTGCCAGTCACCATCTATCTCTCTCTCCCCCCTTTCCTTTTGGAAGATAAGCTAGCCCTTTTAACACACCTCGTTCCCAGGTCCCCAGGCAAGTGGCTGTGAGCGATATTTATTACTCTTTTCCTTGGAATGAGAGCCCTTCTGGGGCTCCCTACCAGGCTCAGTGTGGCTTCTTCTTTGCTCCTTGGTTTTTGAGAGCTGGTCTTGTAGAGTTGGTTTTTCATGCTGATTGTTTCTAAATTAATTTGTAATTTAATTTGGTGGTGTGAGCTGGGAGTCTGTGCATCTGCCTACTCTGCTGCCATCTTCAGGTCTCTAAATTTACTATTTTAAATGACCAAAAGTTAAATATGTATATATATTCTATATCATACCTGACAGCCAATTTCATTCTTTCATATTGTTCATTAGTTTAAGACTTTTTAATGTTATCATTTATTTCATATTTGTGTGTGGTGAAAGACCAGTTTTTGTTGTTTTGGTTATTTTTTATTGATATTAGGGAGAGAGAGACAGGAACATTGATCTGTTCCTGTATGTGCCCTAACTGGAAATCAAACTGGCAAGCTCTATGCTTCTGGACAATGCTGTAACTAACTGAGCTATCCAGCCAAAGTCAGTTTTTTGTTTGTTTAAATAGACTCTCATGTTTTAGACCTGTCGGCAAATTGAGTGGAAGATATAGACGAAGATCTTCCATATATCTCTGTCCGCACACATGCACAGCCTACCCCTCCATCAACATCATCCACTAGAGTGGAATATTTGTTAGAATTGATGGGCCCTCATTGACTGACACATCATTATCATCCAAAGGCTGTAGTTTACATTAGGGTTCACTCTTGGTGTTATACTTGCTATGCGTTTGGACAAATGGTACAATTACATGTATCTACCATTGTAGTATCATGCCAGGTGTTTTCACTGCCCTAAAATCCCTCTGGGTCCCACCTATCATTCAGACTTTTACTAGCATTTGCTACATAAGACTTCATTAGAGTGGTGATAGTGCTCACCTCTGTTTAATCATTAGGACTTTAAGTGTCCTGGTGCTGTGAGTATTAGAGAAGAGCAGGTATGAGGACATTTTCTGGGTTGGAACCTGAGGAGTTATACACCCACAGGGCTTCTGTGAAGTGAGGCATGAAAATTGGCCACTAGAATGAAAAAATAGAGTAAAAAATGTTTGCCCTACCACAGTGCTCATGCTTTATTATTATTCTACACTTTGAAATGCTCAAAACACAGTGATCATTATTTTATTGATTATGGAGTATTAGGAGCAGTTGTAGGAACCCAATTAGGAATATTGTATACTTAAAGCAGGATGTGGAGGAGATAAGCTTGAGAATTCTGTAGAATGACCTTGAGAATGCAGTAGAATAATACTGAAGGCAGGAAATCTGGATAAAAGTAAATTGCTATATGATCAGTGCTTGTCAATATTGACAACGAAAAGAAACGGAAACATTCTTGTTTCTATCTTGTTCTGACATAGTTCGATATTTAAAAATACTAATTTATTTCTTTAATACAGATATATTGAATACTTGCCTTATATAGTATTTTGATAACTGTTGTTATTGGGAATATAAAAAGTATTTTTTTTTCAAACTATGGTTTATTTCTTTTGAAACACCACTCAATTGCTTTAGGCCATGGATATGCTAAATGAAACTTTGACCTTTGAGGACAGCATGAAGTTTAAGGAGAACAGACACATAAAGGAACATGAGGGTTACACAGACAAAGCATCTGAAACACTCTGTTCTTCAGAAGCAGGTACGCATACCTTGAAAACTGCAGATGACAAGGAACTGTCTTATTAGCAACTCATCTCAAACTCTGCCACAACTCCGCTGTCACCTGTCCCTCTTGCTCTACCTGAGCTTGGGCAGAGACCTGGCCCCACTGCCTTGGCCCAGAACCACGGGGTCCGCACCCTCCAACCTGAGACTCAGCTCCTCTCTTGCTCCATCTGACTGGCCCAGCACCATGGGGCCTGTGACCCCCTGCCCCCCCACCAGACTCAGCTCCTCTCTTGCTCCATCTGACTGGCCCACCACCACGGGGCCTGTGGCACCCCCCCCCCCCAGACTCGGCTCCTCTCTTGCTCCATCTGACTGGCCCAGCACCATGGGGCCTGTGGCACCCCCCCCCCCAGACTCGGCTCCTCTCTTGCTCCATCTGACTGGCCCAGCACCACGGGGCCTGTGCACCTCCCCCCCCCCCCCCCCCGCCAGACTCAGCTCCTCTCTTGCTCCATCTGACTGGCCCAGCACCACGGGGCCTGTGGCACCCCCCCCCACCCCCCCCCCCCGCCAGACTCGGCTCCTCTCTTGCTCCATCCGACTGGCCCAGCACCACGGGGCCTGTGGCACCCCCCCCCCTCGCCAGACTTGGCTCCTCTCTTGCTCCATCTGACTGGCCCAGCACCACGGGGCCTGTGGCACCCCCCCCCCCACCCCGCCAGACTCGGCTCCTCTCTTGCTCCATCTGACTGGCCCAGCACCACGGGGCCTGTGGCACCCCCCCCCACCCCACCCCCCCGCCAGACTCGGCTCCTCTCTTGCTCCATCCGACTGGCCCAGCACCACGGGGCCTGTGGCACCCCCCCCCCAGACTTGGCTCCTCTCTTGCTCCATCCGACTGGCCCAGCACCACGGGGCCTGTGGCACCCCCCCCCCCTCGCCAGACTTGGCTCCTCTCTTGCTCCATCCGACTGGCCCAGCACCACGGGGCCTGTGGCACCCCCCCCCCCCTCGCCAGACTTGGCTCCTCTCTTGCTCCATCCGACTGGCCCAGCACCACGGGGCCTGTGGCACCCCCCCCCCCCTCGCCAGACTTGGCTCCTCTCTTGCTCCATCTGACTGGCCCAGCACCACGGGGCCTGTGGCACCCCCCCCCCCCCTGCCAGACTTGGCTCCTCTCTTGCTCCATCTGACTGGCCCAGCACCACGGGGCCTGTGGCACCCCCCCCCCCCTGCCAGACTCGGCTCCTCTCTTGCTCCATCTGACTGGCCCAGCACCACGGGGCCTGTGGCACCCCCCCCCCTCGCCAGACTTGGCTCCTCTCTTGCTCCATCTGACTGGCCCAGCACCACGGGGCCTGTGGCACCCCCCCCCCCCCCTGCCAGACTTGGCTCCTCTCTTGCTCCATCTGACTGGCCCACCACCACGGGGCCTGTGGCACCCCCCCCCCCCACCCCGCCAGACTCGGCTCCTCTCTTGCTCCATCTGACTGGCCCAGCACCACGGGGCCTGTGGCACCCCCCCCCCCTGCCAGACTCGGCTCCTCTCTTGCTCCATCTGACTGGCCCAGCACCACGGGGCCTGTGGCACCCCCCCCCCCTGCCAGACTCGGCTCCTCTCTTGCTCCATCCGACTGGCCCAGCACCACGGGGCCTGTGGCACCCCCCCCCCCCCTGCCAGACTCGGCTCCTCTCTTGCTCCATCCGACTGGCCCAGCACCACGGGGCCTGTGGCACCCCCCCCCCCCCTCGCCAGACTTGGCTCCTCTCTTGCTCCATAACCGACCATCTCCTTGGCAATTTCAGCCGCTCCCTCTGTCTCAGTCCTCCCAGCCAGAAGTCCACATGCGGTGTGCTTCTCATATCTGCAGGAAAGCTCCCTGGACAAGCCCCACTAGCATCTCAAACTCAGCAGGCACGCAGTCAAACTTCAGAGCTCTTTCTTCTTCTCAGTGACGCCATCCCCAGGCTGGCAGTTCCAGCCGCTCAGGGTGGTTTCTGCTCTCGGATGTCTCTGAACTCTTCCTCCCCTTTCATTCCCTCTGCCGCTGGTGTGGGGCCCAGTCATCTCAGAGTAGTGTGTGTAGTGGGAAATGCATGGGCTTTGGGGACAAGTGGGAGTTTGAATCCTAGCTGGCACTGCCGCTTTCTGGTGTGTGGCCTCTCAGAAGTCCCTTAAACCCTCTGCATCTCAGTTTCCTCCAAGGACCAGGGGATAATAGTACCTGCCACACCTGCCACACAGGCTTACTGTGGGGACTAAGGTGAATTTTGGTACATAAAGTACCTGGCACATGATAGGTGCTTCATGCGTGCTGTTCCTTCATTTTTCCTTTCTCTTCCCCCTACTGAATTGCCTGTGTTCTCCTTTTCTCTAGTATTTTCCTTTCTTTCTTTAAGCAATTGCTAGTTATTTTATTATTACCTGACTCAAAAAAATTTTTTTATTCTGATAATGCCTGCAAGAATATAGTTCATTCCACGTAGTGTCACATTTGACACCGAGTGGCCTGATCCTGTGGTGACCACCTTTCCTACTCCAACATCCCCTCTTTCCTCCCATCGATGATGGGATCCATAGATAGCTATGTGAGCTTTTACACACCCTGGCTCGGCTCAACTTCCACTCTCTAGAATACACTTTGCCATCTAGAAAAACATTTTTTTTTTAGTGAGAGAGAAACAGAGAGAGAAGGACAGACAGAAAGGGAGAGAGATAAGAAGCATCAACTCGTAGTTGTGGCACCTTAGTTGTTCATTGATTGCTTTCTCATATGTGCCTTGACTGGGGGGCTACAGCTGATCTAGTGACCCCTTGCTCAAGCCAGTGACCACAAGGTCATGTCTATGATCCTACACTTAACATGGCGACCCCGTGCTCAAACTGGTGAGCCCACACTAAAGCTGGTGACTTTGGGGTTTCAAACCTGGGTCCTCAGTATCCCAGGCTGATGCTCTGTCCACTGTGCTACCACCTGGTCAGGCCCATTTAGAAAAATCTTTATTCAATTCAGCAGGCATCTTATTGATAATCTCCCTTGTGCCACCGACTATAGTAGGTGGTAGGAATCTCAAAGATAGATGAGAGCTCAGTCACAGAGGTGTTATGAGCCAAAGAAAGGAGGAACAGAGCATGTGGTCTGAGTCCAAAATGCTGACTGTTGTTGGAGTGCGAGGTTTGGAGACTCAGAGAGGCACCCTCTCCTATATAGCTTGGCATGCCAAGAAGCTTGAGCTTTATCTTTTGTGATGATGCTCAGTTCAAGGGAATGAAATCCTATTTGTGCTGGAGAGAGATCACACCGGTTGTGGTGTGAAGGGTGGTGTGGAGGGGCGGCTTGGAAGGCAGGTGAAGAGTCCAGGTGGGAGGCAATAGGTGCACAGGCCAGGGCAGCGCCGTGAGAATAAACACCAGGGAGAACCACTGAGCATGGGGCTTGAAGAAGAGAAGAGGGTCAAGGATCATCCCAGTTTTCTCGTTCAAATGAATGAAGCTGTCACCAACGAAATAGGCCTATATAGAGGTACTGCAGGCTCAGTTCCAGACCAACTCAGTAAAACAAACATTACCATAAAGCATAATTTGCTTTTTAATAGAGTTCAGGGGTGCACAGCCAGTTCCAGGAACTGCATCAGGATGTAGCTGTTGTGGGTTAACCCAGTTCAAAAGTTCAGTTTCACAAGGAAGGGGTGAGTTAGCTCATTTTCCAGAGCGCGTTCAGCTCCCTTTTAATTGTTCTCTTGACAACATCAACTTCATTTGCTGTCTTTTTAAATTTTCCCAGTCTACATGGAAAACCTGTGTTTGGTGTAGCCACCTCCACTAACGGTCTCAGCTAGTCCTCCGGACAACTTGCTAAGATTCTACTTCAGCACTTGCTTCACCTGTGGTTTTTTTTGTTGTTCTTTTTTTTTGTATTTTTCTGAAGCTGGAAACGGGGAGAGACAGTCAGACAGACTCCCGCATGCGCCCGACCGGGATCTACCCGGTACGCCCACCAGGGGCGACGCTCTGCCCACCCAGGGCGTCGCTCTGCCGCGACCAGAGCCACTCTAGCGCCTGGGGCAGAGGCCAAGGAGCCATCCCCAGCGCCCGGGCCATCTTTGCTCCAATGGAGCCTTGGCTGTGGGAGGGGAAGAGAGAGACAGAGAGGAAGTGGGGGGGGGTGGAGAAGCAAATGAGTGCTTCTCCTATGTGCCCTGGCCGGGAATCGAACCCGGGTCCCCCGCACGCCAGGCCGACACTCTACCGCTGAGCCAACCGGCCAGGGCGCTTCACCTGTGTTTTTATGTTACAGACGGCTTCTTTTCTTAAACCTGATGAACCAAACTCTGCTAGTTCACTTCCTAATCTGGGTATAATTTGTGGCACTCCAAAACAACTAATCATAACATCAAAGATCACTGATCACAAGTCAATAATATTGTGACAAGTTTACACGATGACCAATGATTACTAGACTTAGTGTGGTGATCACATTTTAAGGTATATAAATGTTAGATCACAATATTGTATGCCTGAAACTAATAAAATATTGCATACCAACTATACTTAATTTTTTTAATTTTTAAAAATTATGATTACAAGTCACCATAACAAATAATAATGAAAAAGTTGAAAATATTGTGTGAATCACCAAAATGTGACACAGAGACAGGTGGTGAATGATGCTACTGGAAAACTGGTGCCGACAGGCTTGCTGACTCAGGGTTGCCACAAACCTTCAGGTTATCAAAAACACAGTATCTGCCAAGTGCAGTAAAAGTAGATATGCCTGTGCATCATATACAGCAAGGTCGGTAGCAGTAATGTAATGATCTAAATTTGGAACATATTGAGGTTTAGGCAGTGGTAGGATTCAGCCAGTTTGCACCAGTTTGGCAGAACCAACACCTAATTTTTTGTTGAGTTTGGCAAACCGGTTGTTAAAATGGCACTTGTAATCAGGGTTCTCTCTAAGGTGGGCGCCTGTACAGCCACCCAATGTGAGAATCACAAATTTACATTCTTTACTCTTTTTTAACGTTCATCTGAGCAACAGCATGTTCTAAGCACCCGTAGTAATATTCATTCTGCCCATAGGGGAAAAAAAAAGACAGAACTATGCTTGTAATATTTAGTTACTTATTTCATAAAACACATTATACCTTTGATGAAATACTACATTTTAATTCCCTCACATCTGTTACTTCAGTAAACAAACATATAAGGTAAAGAGAAAAAGTGCCAAACAACCAGGGGGTGACAACTTGTATTATTTTTTGTCAGGTATTATTTAATACTTTTTATTAATATTTTAAATCTTTCTTATAATCTAGCTTGTGTACCTCTTTTATTGTTCTTATTTAAGTATTAAATACATGAAATAATAAACTACCTTTCAGTATATCTTTTTTTTTTATACTTAAAACGGTCATTAGGGCAGAGAGCCGATTGTTAAATTATTTGAATCCTACCACTGGGTTTAGGTCTTTAAGAACATTAGCTGGAGATGTTTGGAAGACACTAGCTGTGTAAAATGTAAGCCCTGGGGCTAATCTGGGCTTCTTTCGCCTATACACGGTATTTCAACCTTGAGGGTGGTTGCTAGGCAGAGGCTCTAGCGTGAGAAGGAAATGGAGCTTAGGAAGATCCTAGTAATAGTTAGATAGTTTTGAGAGAACCAGGAAAGTAAATAAATACAAAGAGGGAGAGGTTATTCTAGCGGGAGATGGAAGGGTTGGCAGCACTAACTGGAAGAGAAAGGGAAACTGAAAATAACCTGCATGGGATTTGGCCATAAGGAGCCCTGAGTGCCCCAGGAAAAGCAGTTTAGTGACAAGGATGTATTCAAAGTTACTCTTGGCATAATTTGCTGGGAAGAGAAGAGAGTGGGTTGTCTGTCTTAAAAGACATAGCTGCCCTTTTCTTTTTTGAAATTACAAAAATATAAACTGCATTCCTGTAATTATTATCAGACTGAACAATTTGTTCATGTTTATTGACCATCTATATGTCTGTTGTGAATTATGTACTCATGTTTCTTGTTCATTTTTCTCCACTGAAAATGGCATTTTTGTTTTTTCTTTATTAGACATTTATATCAACTTTCTCCTGTAATATGTATTGCAAATATTTTCCCTCATTGGTCTTCAAATCTGGTTTACAGTAACAATAGCAAGTGTGTGTGTGTGTGTGTGTTGTGTGTACATATAATTTAGAAATAAACTTTACAAGAATTGTGCAGTATATGAAGAAAGTTGTAAAATTTACAACTTTGAGGTATTTAAAAACCACTTGAATAAATGAAGGGGAATAACATTATATATTGAAAGCATTCTTTCTAAATATACAGATTTTTGTCAATTTCAATAAAAATCACAATATGATATTTTTTTTCTGGTGTGAGGAGATATTGACAGATTGGAGAATCTTGGAAATTTTTAAGTAGCTGAAAAACTTAGAAAAAAAGAGCAGTGAAGGGGTACTAACCTTCCAAATAACAAAATATGTAAATTATAGTAATTAAAACAATGATACTAGCACCAGAATAAATAAAGTAGTGGAAAGAATAGATTAGAAACAAGCCTTCATATGTATCATAATATATATAGTGTATGCTAAAGTCACCTCACAGGTCAGTGGGGAAAGAAAAGATTATTCAAATAAATGCTGCTGGGTCAATTGGTTAACAACTTGGAGAAAATTGTGAAACAAAGTAAATTCCAAAAAAATATAAATCAAAGAATTTATATGTAAGGAAAAAAAAGTTGTATACTAGAAAATTAAATAAAAATATATAGGTGAGCATTTCTTTTTTTTTAATAGAAAAGAACTAGCTATTCAAAATACATAGAAAAAGTTACAGAATAAATTACTAATATATTCAATTTCAACAATGAAAAGTTTTGGTAGAGCAAATAATTCGAGCTGTTAGAATAGTCACTCAATGATGTATAAAGGGTAAATAATCATAAATGTTCACGCAAAAAATTAGCTACAGCCTGACCAGGCCGTGGCACAGTGTATAGAGCATGGGCCTGGGATGCTGAGGACCCAGGTTCAAAATCCAGAAGTCACCGGCTTGGGCTCAGGATCGCCGGCTTGAGCATGGGATCATAAACATGACCCCATGGTCACTGGCTGGAGCCCAAGGTCATTGGCTTGAGCAAGGGGTCATAGGCTCTGCTGCCCCTCCCCCATCAAGGAAGGCACTTATCAGAAAGAAATCAATGAACAACTAAGGTGCTACAACAAAAGATTTACGCTTTTCATCTCTTTCCCTCCCTGTCTGTCCCTGTCTGTTCTTCTCTGTCTCGCTCTCTCGCTTAAAAAAAAAAAAGCTACAATACAAATGAGTTCCTTATACTCTTATTTAAAATAGTGAAAAATATATAGAAACCTAAAAAACCAGCCAAAAAAGTAGCTAAATTATTACATGTGAGCGAGTACTATGTTTGCTTCAAAATGGTTATATAAAAGAATATTAACAATCTGGGTATGATATGTTGCTAACTGATAAAAGCAAGTGATGAAAGGGGGTGTGATATGTGCATGTGACCTTTTTTGTTTCAAAACAAAGCAAGCACTATATGCTGGAGAAAGATTTTGAACTTTTAATGGTCTCTGGACAGTGGGATTATGGGTGGTTTTTAATTTGCTTCTAATTATTTGATTTTTAAATTTCTTGTAATAAAATATATGAATAAATAAAAAGATTAAAACAAGTTATTTTAAAAATTGAGATAATGGCACAAAACACATTTCCATGAAAACTGACCAAAGTAAAATGTTCATAAATGCCTCAAGGAAATTGTCCATTCGTGTCACTAATATTTCTTTAACATTTAAATATATTGGCTAGTCAGTCAAATGTTATTGACAATTATGAAGCAATTTTAATCCTGTTTACAATTTGTCTTATAAATATGATCTATGTTGTCTGATCTGTGATGGATAAAGTATCGACCTGGAATGCTGAGGTCACCAGTTAGAAACCCCAGGCTTGCCTGGTCAAGGCACATACAAGAAGCAACTACTGAGAGTTGATGCTTCCCGTTCCACCCCCACCTTCTCTCTCTCTCTCTCTCTCTCTCAAATCAATAAATTAAAAAATAATAAATAAAATAAATAAATAAATATGATCTATGTCATGGTCAGTCCAGGCTGCTTTAGCAAAATACCATTAACTGGATGGCTCAGAGTTCTGGAGGCTGGAAGTCTAAGATCATGGTGCTGGTAGATTTGGTGACTGGTGAGGGCCCACCTCCACCTTTGTACTGTCCACACATAGCATAAAGGGTGAGGGAGCTCTCTGAGTCTCTTATAAGAGCACTAATTCTGTTCATGAGGGCTCTACTCTCATGTCCTAAACACCTCCAAAGGCTCTACCTCCTAATACCAGCACACTGAGCAAAAGGTTTCAAAATATGATTTTTTTGAGGGGGGGAGACACAAACATTTAGTCTGTAGCGTGTCTATTAGAATGACAGTGGTGATTTCTGTTTTTGAATGTACCAGCTGATGGACTGCCTCCAGATTTCCTAAGAACTGCTTCTTGCAACTAGTACACTTTGGCTGTTTTTAAATTAGTGAGTTATCTTCTTATACCTAGAGTTGTTCCTTCCGGCTGCTGCTGCTGCAGAACACAGGAGACAGTGGGAGGCCAGGGCTCCTCAGACTCTGCCGCACATGATGGCAGCAGCCTGTGTCACCTCCACCTGCTCCAACAGGCCCAAAGGTGAATTATTTTTTTTATTGATTTAAAGAGAGAGGGGGGGGAGGGAGGGAGAGGAAGGAGGAAGAGAGAAAGAGGCTGGGGAGAGAAAGAGAGAAAGAAGGTAAAGGAGAGGGAGAGTGAGAACCATCAACTTGTAGTTGCTTCACTTTAGTTGTTCATTGATTACTTCTCATATGTGCCTTGGGGTGGGGGTAGCTCAAACTGAACCAGTGACCCCTTGCTCAAGCCAGCAGCTTTGGGCTCATGCCAGCAACCTTGAGATTGTGTCAGTGATCCAGCGCTCAAGCCAGTGACCCTGTGCTCAAGCTGGCAACCTTGGGCTTTTGAACCTGGGCTTTAGCATTCCAGGTCGACGTTCTATCCACTCTGCCACCACCAGTCAGGGCCGAGGATGAATTTAGATCAGTCGGCATAAATTGCCAGCAAAATGAGACCAAGGCCACAAATGCAGCTAGTGCTCACCCTGGCCTGAGAGTTCTCACTTTTCAGACAATCACTATAGATCTGGCATCAAATGCCTTCCAAAGATATTGTTTTGGTTCCTCCTCTACTTCTAGAGAAAATTCCCTGCTAAGTCTCCCGGACAATGAACACCGGGCTGTGAGAATGTAAAGGAGGAAAGGTTCAGAATCCCCCCTTCCTCACAGCGAGAGAGAATGTACAAGAAAGGGCAGTTCACACGCTAACACAGTAACTTTGTTACATTTTTTGGAGGGTTGGTTTATTTAATAGATAAAATTAGAATTAAAATAATAGCTATCCCACAAGATCTGAAGAGGTAATAGTGCAAAGACAACATTTAAAATTGTTTTGTAAGCCAATGTGTTATTTAAATGTTAGGCATGTTTAGTATGTGAGGAAACTTTCCATCTAAATTTCTTCATTTAATTTGAGCTCTGGAGTGGTCTTTCCTTAGGAGAGGTTTACAGCAACATCTAGGTGTTACCTTTATAGGTGGTGAAGATTTTTATTACTTATTTCCTATGTACCTCTTGATAGCATGGGGTTGGGGGACAGCTAAAATTTATAATTGTATTATAAGTTGAAGTATGTAAGTGTATCACTGAAATTAGTAATTATAAGTATATAAAATGACATATGCTATTAAAAATACTCAAATCATCAAACTTTCAAAAGTTTTACCAATTAGTATAATTTAATCCATTCTAAACCAATGAGTCAATAAGAAGGGAAGCCTAATTTAAAATAAACAAATAGAATAGAAATTTTAACATGCCAGAATAGCCAGTTTACAGAGCAAAAAGTGACTCTCCTCCCTATCAGCTATGTAACAATACATCACTAAACTTTTCTGTGTCTATCTTCTTACTAAAAAATGAGAAGTGGGATAGGGTTACCTCTAAGTTTAAAAATAACATTCTGTGATTTTCTAAAAATTCAGATGAAGAAGCATTTTTCTTTTCAATAACAGTCTCCTCTTCAGATGGCCAAGTGATGGTGATCAAAGGCGTTCCCGGAAGTAGGAAACAGTGGCAGCGTGAAGCTCCAGCAACTTTAATGAGTGTTTTGGCTGCGGCACATCTAACAAGTAACTCATTTTCTTCCAAAAAAGAATTTGGTATGTAGTTTATTTATTTGTTTATTTATATTTTTCTGAAGTGTGAAGCAGGGAGGCAGAGAGACAGACCCTGCACATGCTGACTGGGATCCACCTGGCATGCCCACTAGGGGGCAATGCTCTGCCCATCTGGAGCGTTGCTCCATTGCAACTTGAGCCATTCTAGCACCTGATGCAGAGGCCATGAAGCCATCCTCAGTGCCTGGGCCAACTTTGCTCCAATGGAGTCTTGGCTGTGGGAGGGAAAGAGAAGGGTAGAGAGAAAGGAGAGGGGGTAGGGTGGAGAAGCAGATGAGTGCTTCTCCTGTGTGCCCTGGCCGGGAATTGACCTGGGACTTCCACACACAGGGCTGACACTCTACCACTGAGCCAACTGGCCAGGGCTAGAGGGGTAATTTTCTTTAATGTGATCAGTTGAGAACTGATGAAAAGTTAAGTAAGGAGGACTAGTGGCTTTGTAGGTGATGAACTAGCATTGCTTAACTCTACCTGACATAGTCAATTTATTTCTGAGAGCTATTCAGTGGACTCAAATTATGATCCTGTAGACAATAAAAATGTATCTTAATATGTATAATGTTTTTTACAACACAAGATTAAAACATTTTTTAAAAACAATCAAAATATCTGCTCACAAAATGAGAGTATCTTGTCTCTTTGTGACTGATCTTTAGTTCTCTCATTTTTTTCTTGTCTTTTTGTGTTGTCTACTAGCTTCAGTACAATACTGAAAATAGTTGGGGTGCTAGTTGTCATCCTTGTCTTATTTGTTTTAAAACCTTTCAAAGGTTTTACAATTATGGTTGATGTTCACTATAGGATTTTGGTACATACCCTTTATCAGGAGTATGGGCTGTGATGTTTTAATCTCTGTCATTTCTTTAACAGTGGAAACATTAAAACAATGGCTTCCTAAAGAAAATGAAGGGAAGGTGGAAATGACCTCTGGCATTGAAGTAGATGAAGAGCAACTAGAACCAAGATCTGATGATGATGATACGTAAGTAGGTCAGAATCCAGATGCCTAAATGAAAGTAGAAAGCTTAAAATGCTGTTGTTGAGACATAGAAAATGGCCTCAGAGACCTAGCTAAGAAGACCAGGTTTTATTATATACTGCTCACAAAAATGAGGGGATATTTTATTGCTTCATATTCATTTTGAAATATCCCCTCATTTTTGTGAGCAGTATTTATGGGCTTGTTTCTGCACTCTCCATTAGTTTCCAATGGCATTGTTCTCTATCTCTACTTCAATATTCTGTCTTAATTACTATGGCTTTATTATACATTTTGGTATCTGGTAGAGCTAGTCCCCACCTTCTTCTAGTCTCCACATCTTCTTTAAACTTATTTTAGCTGTGCCCTGGATAGCTGAAATGCTCAGTTGGTCAGAGCATCATCCTGGATGGTCAGTTGGTCAGAGCATCATCCTGTTACACCAAGGTTGCAGGTTTGATCCCTGAAATCGACCAATGAATGCATAAATACGTGGAACAACAAATTGATGCTTCTCTTTCTCTCTCCCACCTTCCTCTCTTTCCCCTTTCTCTCTCTCTAAAAATCAATCAATAAAAAAAATTTAAACTTAACTTTGTTGCCCTTTACTCAACATATACATCTTGGCATTCTCCTGTAAAGTGTCATGAAAAACTTTGTTGGGCTTTGATGAGAATGACAAAGAATGACATCTTTGTGATTATAAGTTTGAACACCCATGAATATAGTAAGCTCTCCATCTGTCTTCTTTTTATATTCTTCAGTATTTTTGTAGTTTTCTTCATGGTATCAGTGCCACTTAATTTTTGTTGTTGTTGCCATTATTAATGGGGTCATTTTTCTTCTACTGTGTTTTCAATTTGGCTACTGCTAGCATATAGAACACTATAGATGTTGTATCTTGTAACCTTACTTAACTCTTATTAATTCTAAAATTAGGAGTCCTTTGAATTTTAAAAAATGTATGATAATTTACTTTTATATTTATTGATTTAAAGAGAGAGGACATGAGTAAGAGAGAGAGATAAACATCGATTTGTTGTTCCACTCATTTATGCATTTATTGCTTGCTTCTTGTATGTGCCCTGACCAGGGATCAAACTCACAACCTTGGTGTATCAGGACGATACTCTAACCCAGTGGTCCCCAACCCCTGGGCCACGGACCGGTACTGGTCCGTGGGCCATTTGGTACCTGTCCGCAGAGAAAGAATAAATAACTTACATTATTTCTGTTTTATTTATATTTGTCTGAACAATGTTTTATTTTTTAAAAATGACGAGATTCCCTCTGTTACATCCGTCTAAGACTCACTCTTGACGCTTGTCTTGGTCACATGATACATTTATCCGTCCCACCCTAAAGGCTGGTCTGTGAAAATATTTTCTGACATTAAACCAGTCTGTGGCCCAAAAAAGGTTGGGGACCACTGCTCTAACCCAACTGAGATATCTGACCAGGGCCTTATTATAATTTACTTTTAAAATAAGTAAAATATACATGTGGTTCCAAATTCAAAAGGAATACTTTTTTCGTCTCGTTGCTGTCCTTACTCAGCCAATTCCTCTTTCCCAGAGTCACCAATCTAATCTTCTTGTGCATACTTCTCCTAGGGAATTCCATTAAAATGTAAGCAAATAGGTATGTCTTATGTATTCTTTTATATATATATATATATATATATATATATATATATATATATATATATATATAAACAGATTTCATAGTGTGTATGATATTGTGAGACTTCCTTTTCTCCCCCTTAGCAGTGTCTCTTGAATGCACATCATCATGCACACAGTAGTAGTAGTATATATACTATAGTATATATTGTCAAATTGCCCTTCACAGAGGTTCCAGTGATGAACACTGACAGTGTATGGAAGCTCTAGTTTTTCCATATGTTTTCTTGCTGTGTGTATTACCAAGCTTATGGATCATTACACAATTAGGTTAAAAAATGGCATTTCAATTTAGTTTTAATTAGTTTTCCTTTTATGAAAGAAGTTGTATTCACACTTGCTTAATATCCACCTTTAGTTCTTCCTGTGGGAACAATTTATTAAATGGCCTTAGTCATTTAAAAATTTTAGGCTATTTAACTTACTGATTTGGGGAACTTTTTGTATTTTAGAAAATTAGTGTTTTTTTTAAAATCTGTAATATGATTAAAAATATTTTCCCATTTTTTGTTTGCCTTTTGATTTTATTTACAGTGGCTTGTGTCATGTAGAAGTTTCTTATTTTTATCTAGTTAGATTTATCAATTATTTCATAAAAAGTATGTCAGGATTTTTAAAGAACATTTATGATTTAATTTTCTATTGAGTTAAATATTTTATTCATCTTCAATTTTACTCATATTACAATATAAAGGATGGCTCCAACTTATTTTTTCCTAAATAAGTCCTTACTGTTCCAACACCATTTACTGAAAATCTTTATTTTGCTACCAATTTGAAATGCCACTTTTATAATCTACTATTCTTAGATTGCATATGTATTTGCATGCAATTTCTATTCTGTGTACATAGTCTAATTGTTATATTATAAATGTAGTGTTTATGGATTATTTTGTTTTGGGAGTCTAGTTCCCCTAAATACTTTCATTTTTCAGGATTTTCCTGGTTAGTCTTGTTTATATGATTTTTCATATAAACATTATAATCAACCTGTCTAGAAAATAAAAGGGAAGGAAGGAAGGAAGGAAGGAAGGAAGGAAGGAAGGAAGGAAGGAAGGAAGGAAAGAAGGAAGGAAGGAAAGAAGGAAGGAAGGAAAGAAGGAAGGAAGGAATTTGTTTCCATTTGCATGAAATATCTTTTATATTCCTTTACATTTATTTACTTATTTGTTTGTTTATTATTTATATATTTACTTATTTAAGTGAGAGGGAAGGGAGATAGAGACAGATTCCAGCATGTGCACTGACCAGGATCCACCCAGCAACTCCTGTCTGGGGCTGATGCTGGAATCAACCAAGCTATCCTCAGTGCCTGAGGCCAATGCTCGGACCAGTGGAGCCACTGGTTGTGAGAGGGAGAGAGAAGGTGGAGAGGGAGGGGAAGAGAAGCAGATGGTGGTTTCTCATGTGTGCCCTGACCGGGGATCAAACCTGGGACCTCTGCATGCCAGGCGAAGCTCTATCCACTGAGCAAACTGGCCAGGGCCTATTTATTTTTTTTAAATAGTTAATTTAAAAAAAAATTATTGATTTTAGAGAGGAAGGGAAAGAGAAACATTTATCTGTACCTGTGTCCTGACTGTGGGTTGAACCCATGACCTTTGTGTATTGAGAAGATACTCCAACCAACCAAGCAATCTGACCAACACGCCATCCCTTTACTGTACTGTATGTGTTTTTTATCTGAAGTGGGTCTCATGTAGACAGCATGTGTATGGATTTTGTTTTCTTATTCATTCAGCCACCCTATTTCTTTTGATTGGAACATTTAATCCATTTACATTTAAAGTAATTATTGATAAGTATGTAGTAGTTGCCATTTTATTATTAATATTCTTTATCTATTTTTCCTTCTTCTTAAAGTAGTCCCTTTAACGTTTTACTTTATTCTGAGAACTTCAGTTCTGACTTTCTTTACTTTTAAAAAAGTTTTACCTATTTCTCAAATACTCCTTTTCTTATTTCCTCCATTTCGGTTCTCCAGTCAGATATACTCTGGAGCTTCTCAATCTGCCCCTAGTAACATCTAATTGTACTTTCCTATTTTTCTTTTTCTCTTTTTCCACTTTTCCAGAAAGAGTGGCTCTGGAGAGCTAGTGTGGGGTATGATGTCAGGCATCCGGGTGCTCCTTCCTTCATCTCAACAAACTAGGGGACCAGACACAGTGCACCTCTGTTCTTCAGGGGAAAGAGTGGCTCTGGAGAGTTAGTGTGGGGTATGTCTCTGCCACTTTCCCTACCCCATGAGGGGAGGGAGGTGGGATCTGGGAGGCTGGGTTGCACTTTGTATTTTTATGTCTCTCCAAGTGTGGGCTGCAGGCAAACAGTGGGATCACTGGCAGTGAACCCATGCTCTGCTGCTTTGGTTCAGTATCTCTCCAAATTCCCCACAATCTCTCTGCTCCTCCTGGCAGAAGACCCAGTTACTCCAGGTTTCTGCTCTCCCTGGAGTCCTGATAGACAAATGCCCAGATATTCTGGGTCTCTTCCCTCTCCAAAGCTGACCATAAGTGCTTCATATCTCGCGCCCTGTTTTCATACCTTTCGCACCTTTGGTCAATTTTGTGCACAGATCTCTCAGTCACGCCTGTGAGTGTGGGAGACTGCAAGCTGGCAAAGCCCTCGCAGTTTAAGGCTTAGCCAAAGGCTAAGTTCTTCCCCCACACCTCCATATTGGCTATGAAGCTGGGTATTTGTACTGGTCCCATCCCCCCACTTCATTTGCTTGTTTAAATTGCTAGAAGCAATTTACATGCCCTTCTTCTCACCCTTTGTTCTGATGTTGGTTGATTTCAGTTATGCAAGGTGGAGGGTTTTCTGCACTTAGGAGAATTCTTGGGTTGCCTTGGAAATGTGACTTTGTATCAAGAGATATCTTTGATTTGCTAATCACTTTACTCTGTCCTTCCTATAAATAAAGTGTTGATTTGGAGGTGGAGACTCGCTCTTGCAAGCTAAAGGCATTGCAGAGGTCTCCTGATCCCATCCTTTTTCTCTTTGAGTTCATGTCTTCATTCCACACCATTCTCACTCAGGACCTGGACAATTACTAGCCGTGTGGTCCATGGCATGTGAGCCCACCTGGAGTTCCTTCCCTGTGTTATAGCTGTTTAGTTTGTTGAAATTTCAAGGGGAGAGATCAAGGGTATCTCTCATGCCACCATTACCCTGATGTCATCCTTCCCCCATATTTTCAATGTCTAATACCTACTTTCTCTCCATATATAAACATGCCCATAACTCTCTCATCTTGAAAAACACCAAAAAAAAAAGCCATTGCCCCAATATTCTGGAGATAATGCTGTCTTTTCAGAGCTGGGACCCCTCAGAGAAATTTAAGGTCATTGGTACCACTTTCTTACCTCCCATTGCTTTCTTGATAGCTCCTGACTCATTCTGACATACTCTCACAAAGTTCTTTTATTATTTTGAAATTGCCAAATCTGATTGTTATTTCCCAGTCCTCATCCTATTTGGCTGCTCCCAGTTTCTGGAAACTCCATTCCATTCGTTGGCTTCCGTGATAAACAAGCTTGGCTCTTGCCAGCTCTTCCTGTCTTGCTCATTTGCCACTTAGAATGCTGGTGATCTTTGAGATGGTTTTCTAGGTCTCTTGCCTTCTTCCCTTCTAAAAGTATCAGTGTTGCAGTCTTAGACACAATTTCAATTCCTACGCCTATAATTAGTAGCTGTGAGACCTTGAGCACATTTTTTAAACCTCTCTGAGCCTAATGCCTTTATAAATTGATGATAATGTCTGCCTTAAGTTTTGTTAGTATTAGATGAACTAGAGTATGTGTAAAGTGCTCTAGGTCTGTGACTGGCATATAATAAGGGCTCAATATATGGCATGTTTTTTCCTTTTTTCTCACTTTTCTTTTACACATGAGATGGGTATTAATAAATATAATTAAGGTTGTTGAACACAAGCCCAGCTAAACAGAATACTGGAGGCCCTGGCCAGTTGGCTCAGTGGTAGAGTGTCCACCTGGTATATGGACGTCCCAGGTTTGATTTCTGGTCAAGGCACACAGGAGAAGTGACCATCTGCTTTTCTACCACTCCCTTTCCCCTTCTTTCTCTCTCTCTCCCTCTCCTACAGCATGGTTCATTTGAGTAAGTTGGCCCTGGCTGCTGCTGATGGCACTATGGCCTGCCTCAGGTGCTAAAATAGCTCGATTGTCGAGCAACAGAGCAGTGGCCCCAGATGGGCAAAGCATGGCCTCATAGGGGGCTTACCCAGTGGATCCTGGTCGGGGTGCATGTAGGAGTCTGTTTCTCTGCTTCCCCACCTCTCACTTAATAATAAAAAAAAAAGAAAAGAGAAAACCAGAATACTGGTTTTCCTAACATTGGTTATCTAAGAAAAACCAGACTAGTATGATAAATAATTTACTACCTGGGTAAAACACAACTTTCTTTTAAAAATTTTTTTTATTTTAGTGAGAGGAGGGAAGGCAGAGAGACAGACTCCCATATGCACCCTGACTAGGATCCACTGGGCAAGGCCACTAGGGGGCGATGCTCTGCCCATCTGGAGCCGTTGCTCCTTTGCAACTGGAGCCATTTTTTAGCGCCTAAGGTGAAAGCCATGGAGCCATCTTCAGTGCTCAGGACCAACTCATTTGAGCCAACTGAGCCATGGCTATGGGAGGGGAAGAGAGAGAGAGAGAAAGAGAAGTGGGAGGGGTGGAGAAGCAGATGGGTGCTTCTCCTGTGTGCCCTGCATCTGAATCAAACCTGGGAGATCCACATGCTGGGCTGACGCTCTACCACTGAGCCAACTGGCCAGAACCAAAATACAACTTTCCTACTACTCAAGTGGGGGTGGAACATGAGAAGGGAAGTTAATTTTCATATGTATTCTTCAGTGTTTTGATATCATGAAGTTAATTTTTTACTGTTTATTATTTCAGAAATTTTGAAGAATCTGAAGATGAGTTGAGAAATGAAATAGTAGAATCGCTGGAAAAACTCACTGCTTTCAAAGAGGAGGAAAAAGAAGAAGAGGCTTCCGGTCCCTAGTCTAAGGACATTGAGAAGTCAGGAGAAAGGGATATGCATGCAGAAATATGCAGAATTAAATGAACGTTTGGGGAACATTTCTATTCCATATAACTGCAAAATTCATATTAATGGTCAGGGAACATCAACAACCAGTCAAAATGTGATTATTGTACTTTTTCTTAAGCAATAAGTTAGTTTGTGTACAAATCATAATACTTATTTTATGGCTTTTCTAGCAATCCCAAGGATTTACTAATTTTCTCTCTAAATTTGGACAATAGGGTTAATTTTGAGAAATGCATATATTTTCTTTAAAATTCCTATTAAGATATATTTTAGGTAATATATGTGCTAGGCAGGGTTATGTGCCTCCCCCTTCCCTAATGTGAATAGACAGAGGTAGGCAAAAGTAGGTTTATAGTTGTTTGTAGGGAAAATAATAAATAATACAAGAATAAATTCTGTTTCACATACTCATAACTGCAAACCACTTTTGCTCACCCCTGTATTATGTTCAATGCAAAGGGGAATTAAAGTTGCAGATGGAATTAAGGTTGCTAATCAGCTGATCTTAAAATAGGGAGGTTAGTGTGGATTATCCAGGTGGGCCCAGTGTAATGACAAGAGTCTTGAACAGGGCTAGAGGAAGGCAGAAGAGGCTCAGGGAGATGGCAGCATGGGGGTGTGTGTGTGGGGGGGAGTTGGCCTGGGGCTGTGCAGACGGAGGAGAGGGCCAAAGCCAGAGAAAGCAGGCAGCTTCTAGAAGCTGGGAAAGGAAAAGGATTTCCCTCAAAGTCCTGTCCACACCTTGATTTTAGGCTAGTGAAAGCCACGTTAGACTGCTGATCTACAGAACTCTAAGGTAATAAACGTGTGTTGTCTTAAACTTAGTTTATGGTAATATGTTAAGACAGTGATAGAAAACTAATACAAACTCGTTCTTTTAAAATAACGAATCTGACATTTAATAAAACTCTGATTTTGAAATCTCTTGTTATATTGAGTATTTTTTTGAAGCTGATGTTGACATGAGAATAAGGCAATTGAGCAAGGAGGCGGGTTGTTAATTACATGCCAAATAATCGTTTTATTATATTTCATTGAATTTTTGATAATTTGAAATGTATAGGTTGTAAACTCTTATAATGAACTTTATATATATATAAAAGCACTATATATATATATAGTGCTTAGCACAGTGCCAGAAATGTTTCCTGAATGAGTAAATAAATGCTAACACAGTTTCCTCAGTAAGACTGCAAGCTTTTTGTCAGAAAACTAGACATTTTTGTATTGATTGTAACAATCCCAGTGTTGAACACGTGCCTGGAGCTTAATAGTGTTGATTTATCTGCTGCTATGAAGGACAGTGTTGTGGTATTTAAGTGGTAGAATTCTGCCTGAAATACCTGCTATACAATAAAAAATAAAACCCGAACTGCACACTGATACACTGCTGAACCAAGACAACAAGGATGAGGAGGGCTCGGTCCGATTTTTAAGGTCTGCTTAGTGTTTCCATTTGGTATTATTTTATTAACTGTGTGGAATGCATGTCTCAGGATTCCTCGGTGGGATGCATCCCGTCTTTTATGCCCTTATTTTCCTGGTGTTGTTTGAGGAGCTGTTCTTTACATTTGGTATATAGAGTGAGATTTTACTCTTTTAGGGAGTATGTTCAGTAATAGTCACATCATGAAGCTGAAAGTATTTAAAAATCTCTCACCATTGTGTTAATTCCAAACTAGGTAACACAAACCCTGAGGGATTGGAGCATCAATAATTCCATACCTCTTTTAGTGGTCAGTGTGTACATATTTACTTTTAAAACATCATCCAGTTCAGACATATCTAATCTGCCAGTGTCTTCAGGTAATCTTCATTCTGTCTGAACGGAATTTGAAAGAATTGGAAATGCAACACAGTTCCTGAAAACCCCCCAAATGCAAAGAGCAGTCAATTACAGTGTGCAGGAAAAAACAAAGGAATGAATGTTTAAGGTCAATATTTCCAGATAAGCATATTAGGTTGTCTCCAATGACAAGATGCTTGGCTCAAGTCTCCTTTAGGTAACAGCCATCAAGGCTGATTAGCATTCATTCTAAGATTTTGAGCTCTTAGCTGTAAATTAGAAAATATTCAGTGTGATTGAGATACATACCTGCAAGGTTTTTCAACCTGCTTCAGCTCCTGCTTCACTTACCCACCTACGCACACCATTACCTAAATCATGTTCTAGAAACACAGCTCTGATTACTTTTTTTTCTGATTTTAGGCTTGGCTGCATCTGTTAAATTGAAATTATTGATCAGACCTGCATGCAGACCTTTTAGAATAAATTTTATTAGAAAAATCATGTATCTTTATGAAAGCTATCAAATTGATCATCCTTTAAATCAGGGGTCCCCAAACTATGGCCCGCGGGCCGCATGCGGCCCCCTGAGGCCATTTATCCGGCCCCCGCCGCACTTCTGGAAGGGGCACCTCTTTCATTGGTGGTCAGTGAGAGGAGCATAGTTCCCATTGAAATACTGGTCAGTTTATTGATTTAAATTTACTTGTTCTTTATTTTAAATATTGTATTTGTTCCTGTTTTGTTTTTTTACTTTAAAATAAGGTATGTGCAGTGTTCATAGGGATTTGGTCATAGGTGTTTTTTTTTTTATAGTCCGGCCCTTCAACGGTCTGAGAGACAGTGAACTGGTCCCCTGTATAAAAAGTTTGGGGACCCCTGCTTTAAATGGTACCAACAGGTGTATCAAGCCTTAACTTCCCTTCTAAGTGTCTTATAACATCTATATCTAGTCCAAGTGAGCACACTGCACTACAGAATTAGAACTGATACTTCTCCAAAGCCAAAGGTAGCCTCAGATTTAGGGTGGGGAAAGAGGAAAAAAAGGTAGTAGAGGAACAGGAGAGGTAGGGTAAATTATAGGGGTATAATTGATTCTAGGATTTGTATTGTTCTTGTGGTTTAACACAAGAATGGGGAGGAATAATCTTTCCTCTATCCTTCAAGGGTTTTTCAGCTGGTTTAATAATTACATCTACGAGACAGATTAGCAAGAGAAAATAACCAAATTTAATTACATACATATGTATGGGAACCCCACATACAAGAGAGGTTGAGACAAAAAGGGAGAAAGGGGTAGAGACTAAGGATGCAGTGAGCCACCCTGGTCTCAGAGGGGAGGAAGGTCACCACAGGACGTAAGAAGAGCAGATGTTTAGTAATGAGAAGTTTGCCCTGCCCTACAGATAGGTCATAAAAAGTCCTTCTCGTGATGATTTTTGAGACTTGTTTGGAGGTTCTAGCAGGGGAGCGCAGCTACTTGTATACCCTTGACCGAAGAACGGTCCTCTTCGACCGAGCACGCAGCTTCGGGAGGGAAGCACATGGAGCGGTGAGGGAGGGAGGGGACACCCACCTAGCCAGCCAGATCGGCCGAATCAACCCTGGCGATCAATGGGGTGACAGATGTCGCAGCCAGATCGCCCTCACATCCTCGTGATGATTCTTATTATGGGCAAGGCCCCAAGTTTAAATTCTTTAAGGGAGAGGTGAGTTTCTTGTGGGCCTGCAGGCTCTCAATTGCCTTCATCTCAAAATCATTCACATGCCAAAGTAGCACATCTTGGGGAGTTCTGCTCTGAACCCCTGCAGTAGTAACTTTTTGTATCTACTAATTGATTTGGCACAGGCATACTTTCATTTATTTATTCATATCCTAGTTCTGGAGTCTAGGGTACATTTACATAATTGAACACAAATATTCTGAAAGCATTGGTAATCATACTGGCCTCTATCGCATAAATTTTTCTATAAGATGATTTTGACTCTGAATATTATTAAAGTATATAAACCTCCGCTTCACAAAAATGTTTTTGATAGTTATGTCTGAACTATTCATTTAAAAATAAGTTATTAGTTCAGTTGGATAAAGCATCATCCCAATATGCTAAGGTTGTGGGTTTGATCCCTGGTCAAGGCACATCCAAGAATCAACCAATGAATGCATAAATAAGGGGAACAACAAATCTATGTTTTTCTCTCTTTCCACCCTCCCTCCTCTAAAATCAATAAATGAAAATATTTTAAAAATATAAAAAGTTGTTATAATAATCTACCAACCTATTCTTCTTGGCTATGAGAGACAAGATGCCTTTTGCCTTGCCTTAAATTTTTTCCCTTTCTTTAAAAGAAAATTTCTTGGCATATGAAGCTTGAAATATTAGTAGATAATAAATAATTCAGAATTGGGACTTTACAAGAGGGGCATAAATGTACCACACTGAGAAAAGTACCCAAGATAATGAAAATCACTTTAGATCATATTTAGATACAAATAACGATTTTTGTATCTATTAAACCTAAGTCAAATTTAGATACAGACTACTATACAAATAACCTGCACAACTAGAAATAAGAATGTGAATCATCACTGCTGCGGGTTGGAAAGACAGCCCATTCAAAAGCAACGTCTTCTAGGAATTTCTCCAGACAGTAACTGGCTTACTGCTTTGACACTTTTCATGGTATCAGTCATTCAGAGAAAAAGAAAAATGTAATAGTACCACATTAGGAACATCAAAGTAAACATTTACCCAAATTATATTTTCCAATGTTTGTGATAAATAACAATTTTTTTGAAGAAACAAACTTAAAAAATGTTTTGTGGAATCTCAGCATCCTTTCTTGCTTACTATATCCTCTACTTATGCCCTATTTCCATTTATATCTGGCCCATGATTTTCTTCGGGTAGATGGGTATCTGAGTGGACACCGTATGACTCTACCTCAAAGACTAGGTAGGTGCAAGAGAAGAAAAACCGGAACAATCTGGTTATAATCCTGATTTTATCATTAAATAGCCTTGTGATACTGAAGAATCTAATTTTTTTAAACCATTCTTGTCTGTAAAGTTGCAAATAAAAGAAAACTGATCTAGAGAATTCGCAGCATTTCTTTCAGCTCCAATTTCTACAAATCTTGCCTTTATAAACACAGTAATCTCCAATACAAAGCTATGATGGCGTGTCAGAACCCCCTGGGACTCGGTTGTGTTGCTTTTTGATCTGATGATGGTAGATGGCCTGCAGACAAATTAACAATGTAATTGGGAGTAGATAATAAAATGGCTAGATTGATGCATGGTGAGAAGATTGGAACAGAAAAACATACCTTTAACATGCCCCTAGCACACAGAGGCATCAGACTGGGAAAGTCATTTCACTGGACTAGGGGGAACTGACCACATATGCAGCAATGACAAAAGCTGTCGGTCTCTACAGCCATACTACTGCACGTGCATATGTTCACTTTCCATGCTAGTGACTCAGGACAGGAGTCCTGCTAAATTATACTGATTCCTAGCTAATGGCTTAGACACCAAGAATCTATGTAGGGTCCTAACAGTGATAAAGATGGGGTTACAGAAGACATTTACTATTATTATAGTTACCTTTAATCAAAGTAACTTTCATAATTTTTCAAGTATTGATACTTTCACATGCTTTCCATGTTAGTATCAGACTGGAAAAGGCAGTGAGGACAGGCATCACCATGTCCAGATTATAGAGAAAGAGTTACAGATGAGACTCAAAATGATTAAAAAAAGTTTTAATGTTAAAAGATCAGACGTTTGTAAGTGAAGAAGCTGAGGTCAGGCCCAGGTACTCTTAACTGCTAGTGTTCTCTTTAAAATGCCACCATGTCACCTTATAATGCACGAGGCTGATCATGGGGACCATGCACGTGGACCTGTATGTTACATCATCACTACCAGAAAAACAACTGATTGTGATGTTTTTACTCAGATCTCCTGACTGACGTAAAGCTGATCTCCAGCCTCTGAGATGGGATGATGAAAGGCCCATACAAATGTACTGGCAGCACTAAACAAAAGCCCATTTCCACAAACACCTAGTTATGGAAAAGATTACCGGTAGTCTATGCATGCCCAAAGAGCCATCTTACCGGTTCATCTTTTGACTACATGGTTTTAGATTATGATTAAAAGCCTGCTTAAAGTTCCTTTTTTAAGAAACTCATTAGATATATTTAAAAAGTCATTTACAATATTGCTTAAAATTTAAATGTACCAGAATTTTTCTGTGCTCCAAAAATGTCAGAACAATTTTAAAGTACTAATCAATTATTTTCTAGTCACTTCATTTTCTAAAAGGAAATTCCTTCCTGGTTACGAAAGTAATTTGACAAACAGGGATTTGAAAAATGTGAATTATACCAAAATTAAGGTTGTTCTTTCAGATCCATTTTTCAGATTTTGAGACCAAATTTTTACATTTAAACATATTTAAAAAAAATTTTTTTGATTTTCATTTATTGATTTTTAGAGATATGGGGGGGGGTGTGAGAGAGAGAGAGAGAGAGAGAGAGAGAGAGAGAGAGAGAGAAGCTGGAAGCATCAACCCCTAGTAGTTGCTTCCTGTATGTGCACTGACCAGGCGAGCCCAGGGTTTCAAAATAGCGACCTCAGCATTCCAGGTTGACACTTGATCCCCTGCACCACCTCAGGTCAGGCTACATTTTAAACATTTAAGGTTACTTTTTCCATTTATGTAATATTTTGCCCCTTTTCTTTGAAATAAATATCTTGCTTATATATTTATAGAGCATTGCTTAGGCAGACTTTATTATAAGAGGGAATGAGTTTAGAAAAACTAACATATGAAAATGTTTACCCATTTTATATAAAACATCTTTAATTTGTACAGATATGGCATTATTTAAATAATTGCTCCACAGACGACAGGAATGTCACTTCGAACTCCTGATCAGAGAATCTGCTTACAGACGCACGGGCCCTGTTTCTGATTTGAAGTCTCTTTTCCTCAGACAAGGAGAGAATGTACGCCATCGTCTCAGCGTAGCCGTCTTCAGTGTCAGCCAGAAACCCAGTCACCTCCCCTTCGTGAGGAACGACGATGTCCAGCTTGGGGCCCCCTGAATTGTGTGCAAGGATGATTGTGCCAGCAGCCATGCACTCCACAACTCCTGAGGAAGAAACAACATCAGGGAGTCTTTCAAGTGTGTAAATGTGTTCACAAGAACACAAATGAGCAGAAACCTTTAAAAATTTTAAGAGACTTGTGATGAGAAATTTAAATAGATGTCTGTGTGTATATAAATTCAGTTACTTTAACTTCCATGGTGAAAAATAAGATAATTTTAAGGTTTTAAGTTTTTAAACCAAACCCTCACAATAACGCTGCTTTGTTCTTAATTAAAACAGACCAATAGATCGAACAGTCTATACCCAATAGGTATGCTGTAAATCATAAAACAAAGTAGAAGACTAGAGAATGTTAGCAGGATGGTAGGAAATTAATGGATACAGAAAGACAAAAAGGGGTAAAAATATATCAAAAGCAAAAATATAACAGTTCAAATGACAGCATCAGGAGAAAAAGGGAAAAAAGGAAGCCATCTCAGCGAAGCACACCATTGCTGACGCTGACGTTACTGCCCGGATTTCTGACACATTGGAGACTATTGTGTGCCCAACAGCAGTGAACTAAATGAAAGTTTTGGGTTAGTTTCTGCCAAATATAGTAGGTGGGGATATAAATTACTCTAGCCAGCATTTCCTAACTGTTTCTAGAGAAAATTAAGCCCTTCAGAAAGTGATTTAGGTGACCACAGAACTGATTATCCTAGCTGTGCAGGAAAGCAGTGAAATTCTTACAACTGTTTCTTCAACACTGGTGAAAGCTCTATGGAACAGAATTTTCTGCTCATGTTGTAATTTGAATTCTTATTTGAAAAATATGGATTATACCATAATAATTCTGTTTGAGGCTGGATACCATTTCTCTACACTTTCTCTGCTACTTCACTCTAATCAATTTAACCCCCTCCCTCCACCTCTCCCTCTCTTCAGTGTCCTAAGGAAGAAAAAAAGAAAAGCATGTGTGCACCAGCTCTCTCTCTCCTTCTAAGTCCCCCCTGCTATTGTCTCTTCTCTCACCTCTTTTCCAAACATACACTTCTGAGCAGTGTGGGAGCACTAATTCCACTTGCTCGCCTGTACGCAATGCTCAACTCACCACAATTCAACTCTCCTCCTCCTCCTCCATTCAGCTGACTTGCCCAGGTCTTCGGTGACTTCCACGCCTGGCCGGGCACCTGGGGAGCATGGGAACTTGCTGCCCTCATTTTCCTTCCCACTCTCTTCTCTTGGCTTGCATGACACTGCGCTATATTGGTTTTCCTCCTCTTTTATTTCTTCTCTTCTTTGCTGTCCCTCTTCTTCTGCCCCCTTCTGAACTGTTACTGTTTTCAGCAGTCTATATTATGGGCCTCAACATACTTTCCATAGACAATTGATCCCCACCCACAGGGGCTGCAGTAACTACCTGAGCAACAAGCCTTGCATCTGTATTCCCAGATCAGGTCCCTCCCTGCTCTTCAGCTCACATATATAATGCCTACTGGACACACACAGTACATGTCCCTCAGACAATTCAAACTCTACAACAGGGGTCGAGAACCTTTTCAGCTGAGCCATGAACGCCACATATTTTAAAATGTAATTCCAGGAGAGCCATACAATGACTCGTGTACATTATTTATTATCCAATAAAAATTTGGTGTTGTCCCGGAGGACAGCTGTGATTGGCTCCAGCCACCTGCAACCATGAACATGAGCGGTAGGAGATGAGTGGATTGTAATACATGAGAATGTTTTATATTTTTAATGTTATTATTTTTTTTATTAAAGATTTGTCTGCGAGCCAGATGCAGCCATCAAAAGAGCCACATCTGGCTCACGAGCCACAGGTTCCCGACCCCTGCTCTACAAGCTTGAAACTCGGTTAGACTGCTTCTCCTCCTGGATCCCCTCTCTAGGTGAAAGCCATTGCCATTCACACAGTTGTCCAGAAAGCAAACCCTAGGTAGGTGTCTCTGACTCCTCTTTGTCCCCAGTGTAACACACCCAGTTAATCCCCAAGTCCTGCTCAATCCTTCTTCAGACTCATTGGCATGTTCAACTAGCAAGTTCAGAGTGCCAACACCTCTCATCCATGTTGCTGCGAAAGCAGTTCCTGCCTTTCAATTCCTGCTCCACACCCACCCATTCCCATGCTGCAGCCACAGTGAACCTTAAGAAACAGAAAGCTTTAAAATCCAATACTGGCCCTGGCCGGTTGGCTCAGCGGTAGAGCGTCGGCCTGGCATGCCGGGGACCCGGGTTCGATTCCTGGCCAGGGCACATAGGAGAAGCGCCCATTTGCTTCTCCACACCCCCTCCCCCTCCTTCCTCTCTGTCTCTCTCTTCCCCTCCCGCAGCCAAGGCTCCATTGGAGCAAAGATGGCCCGGGCGCTGGGGATGGCTCCTTGGCCTCTGCCCCAGGCGCTAGAGTGGCTCTGGTCGCGGCACAGCAATGCCCCGGAGGGGCAGAGCATCGCCCCCTGGTGGGCAGAGCGTCGCCCCTGGTGGGCGTGCCGGGTGGATCCCGGTCGGGCGCATGCAGGAATCTGTCTGACTGTCTCTCCCCGTTTCCAGCTTCAGAAAAATACAAAAAAATAAATAAATAAATAAATAATCCAATACTAAATAAATAATAAATATAAGTAAAACAATACTTAAAACCCTTCTGTCTTTTCCTACTGGCTTCATATGGCTCCAGGCACTTCCCCAGTGTCTGGCTGCTCCTCGTCAGGCTCCAGGCACACTGAGCTCCATTCCCTGAGTGTGCCTGCTAATGCTCCTACCTCTTGCGGGCTGCTAGCCCCACTTTTGCATGGCTAACTTCTAATTACTGTTCAGGTCCCAGCTGAAGTGTCGCATGGTCCCCAACCCCACGAGCCTGTGCCAGGTGCCCCAGCATAGCACTCGGCACATGGTACAGTTCGTGATGGTTTAACTGGTCTGTATCACTCACAGAGCTGTGAGCCTCTGAGAGGAAGAGTGGCTCCCACTTCAGTCACGCCCAGCACCTGCCCAGTGCCTGGCACAGCAAATGCTTAATAAGTATCAGCAGAAGGAAGCACGGGAGGTCAGGTTCCATGCAGAGAGGGTGTATCCATCCACAAGACCCTGCTGTATGTCTAAGCTTAGTACTGTGCTAGGTACTAAGTACTTAGCTTAGTACTGTGCTACTAACCAGGAACAGAAATGAGTGTAAGAGAAATGGTAGCCTTAGCATAGGGGACTTCACTTATGTTTTTCTATTTCCCCCTAACATCCAGCAGTATGAGGTACAAGTAGGACTTGAGACATATGAACCAAATTAGACACAAAACAGTACTTGATTTTATACCAAAATATGTACATAACAGGAGGTCGGAGAAGAGAGAGCAATCAGTGCTGGGATAAATAAGGGCAAGGAGATTTAAGCTGAACACTTATAAAGGGATTTGGCAGAAAGAAAAGGAGAGGCCATTTCAATAATGAGAACAGAATTTAATAAAAGAACCAAAGACTTTCAGTGAGAAGGCCACCTGAAGCCAGCAATCCTCAGCTTTTAATGCACAACAGAACCACTTAAGCTTTACTGAAATACCTAGGCTTTGACCGGTCCTTCAGCGCGACCAGAGTAGGTCCAGGAGTCTGCACCAGCACAGAGATGGGTGTCGGTGGGGAGAGAGAAGCTGGTGGTTAAGAGTAGGGGCTCCCGGCCCTGGCCGGTTGGCTCAGCGGTAAAGCGTCGGCCTGGCATGCAGAGGTCCCGGGTTCGATTCCCGGCCAGGGCACACAGGAGAGGCGCCCATCTGCCTCTCCACCCCTCCCCCTCTCCTTCCTCTCTGTCTCTCTCTTCCCCTCCCGCAGCCAAGGCTCCATTGGAGCAAAGATGGCCCGGGCGCTGGGGATGGCTCCTTGGCCTCTGCCCCAGGCGCTAGAGTGGCTCTGGTCGCGGCAGAGCGACGCCCTGGAGGGGCAGAGCATCGCCCCCTGGTGGGCAGAGCGTCGCCCCTGGTGGGCGTGCCGGGTGGATCCCGGTCGGGCGCATGCGGGAGTCTGTCTGTCTCTCCCCGTTTCCAGCTTCAGAAAAGAAAAAAAAAAAAAGAGTAGGGGCTCCCTGGGTTAGAATGTGGGCTCTACCTCTCACTGTGTGACTGAATTTGACCATGTTCTAACATCTCGTTTGAGATTTATAAAATAGAAAAAACTTCCCTAGTATCACTTTATCAAAACAACCTAGACTGTACATCTCATAGCATCAAAGAAGGTAAAGGACAAACTCACCAATCCCAAAATGTTCATTCCACATGGTATGCAGACCAATTGTTCCTTCAGACAAGTAATGCTTTAATTCATTGAATGGAATATTTATTTTAAATTCCACACTTTCTTGAACTCCTAGCTCCTCAGAAAGCCTTCTCAGTTGGTTCACCCTAAGTTCATCATCTTGGTTACGACAACCTCCAATGAGGACAAGTTTAAGTGAAGGAAGGGACTCAGCCTTCTTCTTACTCAACAATTTAGCAAATGCTCTGATTTGCAAAGGATGATTCTTTTCAGGCCTGAACTGGCCAACAGAGACCAGCAAATGTCCCGGAGTCGTGTTCTTCTCCAGTAAAGGAATGTCTAGAAATGTCTTCACATCACAAGGTGGATAGACAACGTTAGTACAATGCCCAACCTTCCACAAAGAGAGAATATGGTTTAATGTCCAAGAAGAATTGACCATGACTACATCACTGCAAGAACCCACACATCCATAAATAAAAGCAAACAGATGGTAATAGATGAGCTTTACTTTGCTGAGAAAAGGATTCTTGGAAATAAAGGCTGCATTATTAAATCCAACATTTTGATTCTTCACTACAGAAAGCATGTCCGTGCTAATAGTGGGATAATGAACATAGCTTCCAACTCGGCAGCCACCTAAATACTTAAACAGAGGAAGTGTGAAAGCGTAGCCCATTGAGTCGATGTAAACATCAGGAACACACTGCATCAGAGCTTCCCAGCCGAGGAAGATGGACCCTAGACTTTGGCCCAGCAGTGTGAAGTGAGGATAGAGGGAATCTTCCACGAGGTAGCGCCTTCTTAAGAAAACAAACTTCACTGGGTGCATTAATCTGATGTTAAATCTTCTGAAAGCACCTTCTAGTATTTGTTCACTGCTGACATTAACATCACCAGTATAAACAACATAAGATGCTGAAGGATACCTGAAACAGAATAAAATAGTTAAGAAGTTCATTAGTTTAAACCTCTAGTTCATCAGGTTAAAACCAAGCAAAAATGTGTATTTTCCGATGGCTTTAGGCGACCCCTGTGTTTTGGTCGTTCGACCCCCGCCGGAGTCGCGACCTACAGGTTGAGAACTTTAAGGCAGCAGCCTTAAAGAATGTCCCTAACTGCTCAATCTAAAGTATCCAGTCACACTCATATTATTCTATTTTAATTTCTTATATAGCACTTCTTACCATTTGATTTTTTTTCTTATTACCTTGTCTCTTTCAACTAAAAGTTAAGGTTTGCAAGAGGAACTTGATCTATCTTGTTTACCATTTACTATCAACTCCTTTTACAGTTCCTGAAACAGCAGGTCCCCAATAAATACGGCTAGATCAAACAAGAGTATACTGTAGCTAAGGCTAAGCCAGGAAAGACCTGCTGAGATTAACTGTAACTGAAGAGAAAAAGATTATTTCAGAAAAAGGGGCTGCTATATGAAAAGGCAAGGAATCTGAAGACAGCTTGATGTTCCTAGACAGTATGCTGGAGCAAAGTATGTGGGAAGGAGCAGAGAGGATGAGAAATAAATGTTGCAAAAGCAGGATGAAAATGTATCTTCTGTGTCATACTAATTATTTAGATTTCTTTTTTTTTAGCTGAGTTAGGAGTAATAAGGGTTACTGGGGAGTATGTGCACAGATATAAAACTTAACCACTGCCCTCAAGATATTGTCGGTAGGGAGAGACAACAGTAATACACAGAATTATGAGAAGAAAAGTACAGATCAAGGTAGGGAGGCCTTCAAGGAGGTGGGAATTAAGCTGGGATTTTAAAAAATGCTTTGAATTTAGGCACTTATGGAAGATGGAAGAGGAAAAATCGGGGTGGTGTCTGGAAGCCAGGATGGGCCCAGAATATGGAAATATAGAGCTAAGGGAATTAACTGTGAAGGCTTTGGAACTAAATGAGGAGCCTGTGCCAGGAAGCAGGATGACCATGGAAGGTTAAGTTTTCCTTATATGTAAAGCAAGAATGGAACCTGCATTTTACTATGTTTTTTCCTTTCTAAAAGAGAATCATAAATATTTTTGGGATAGGGGTAGGGAGAAAAAAAGCTTAAAACATTAAATGATCTATGACACCGCATTCTTTCTAACAGGGAAACTTACTTAGGCTGCCCAACTAACAATGGTATCAGAATTAGATCAAATAGCTGCTTCATAAAGATTATTTCAGGTGTGACACCACTGTTAAAAAATCCACCGAAATTTCTGTTTACTATCCATCTCGTCCACTCACCCAGGGTGACTGGTTTAAATTATGCCACAAAAGGGCAGATATTTTCCCTTTCTGTTTCTTTATCATAGCAACTAAAATTCAATAGGATCCTGCCTATTGAGAGGAGTATTTCCTTGTTGAAGAATAGTTAAAAATGAATTCCTGGCTATGAATAAGGTATTAGAGAAAGATGAATTCTAGGTAAGGATTACAAAAAAATGCTAACAAGCCTGGCCTGTGGTGGTGCAGTGGACAGAACTATGAGTTGACTTCTTGTTTCCCATCCTTCTCTCTCCTCTTTCTGTAAAATCAATAAATAAAATCTTTAAAAATATTTTTAAAAACACTAACAATGTAGCAGACTAGTGAAGAAAGATGCATACCTACTTTTTCTGCAGGGCCCTTATTGCACACCATAATACTCTTTCTCCTCCTCCGCCAGCACTGCAGTACGGATGAAAAAATGCAATCACCATTTGATCTTTTTCTTTTTTGCCAGTTGATGCTGAGTTTTTCTTTTTCTGTAGCTGCACTCTGATTCCCCACAGGATAAGGACCAAACACAAACATAAAATTCCACATACAATTAGCCCAGGGAAGAATAATGAATAAAAAAACCTGAAACAAGAAGGAAAAGGTGAAATTAATAGAATACCTACTAAACAAAAATAGGAACACAAGTAAAGTCTACTTTTATATATCTACCTTGTGTTTTGGTAGCAAAGAGAAAATTTTTATAGCTTGTGAGTCTGCTAATGAAATACTCAATTAAAATTCTAATGCTCTAAAACATCCAATGACAAAAGTGTAAGTGCCTTTTATAATTTTTTTAAATTCAATTTTCAGAGAAAAGAGAGAGAGAGAGAGAGAGAGAGATAGGGAAAGAGGGAGAGAGAAAGAGAGAGAAGGAGGGAGGAGCAGGAAGCATCAACTCTCATATGTGCCTTGACCAGGTAAGCCCAGGGTTTCGAACCGGTGACCTCAGTGTTCCAGGTCGACGCTTTATCCACTGCGCCACTACAGATCAAGCCAGTGCCTTTTAATTCCAAGCTCCACAGTAATGTTAGTAATTTATTTTTTCTTTCTAATCAACAGTAAAAATCAATGTTGAACCACCTTTCTCCTAACTCAATATGTGTTAAAGGATTAAAACAAACTTAATTATTAATCTCAACAAGACATTTGTAATAGCATCTGACGCTCAAAATGACAACACATTACCCCCCAAAAATGTCTTCTTGAATGATCGATATTTCACTAGTTAAGAGCAGGGGTCCCCAAACTTTTTACACAGGGGGCCAGTTCACTGTCCCTCAGACCATTGGAGGGCCGGACTATAAAAAAAACTATGAACAGATCCCTATGCACACTGCACATATCTTATTTTAAAGTAAAAAAACAAAACGGAAACAAATACAATATTTAAAATAAAAAACAAGTAAATTTAAATCAAGAAACTGACCAGTATTTCAATGGGAACTATGGGCCTGCTTTTGGCTAATGAGATGGTCAATGTGCTCCTCTCACTGACCACCAATGAAAGAGGTGCCCCTTCCAGAAGTGCAGTGGGGCTGGATAAATGGCCTCAGGGGGCCGCATGTGGCCTGCGGGCCGTAGTTTGGGGACCCCTAGTTAAGAGCTTGGTGAGAGAGTAGTAAATCATCTTGATTCTCTCACTTCACATCAAGTAGAACAATTTCTGGGGTAAGAGGAATGGAATTGAAATTTCTCCATTTCTATTTCGAGGTCTGCATTCGACGTGTCTATGACCCTAAAACCATGATCTTCCCTTATTTGCCTCTGAATGAGTTGCCAAAAACCAGTAATGTTATATCTCATGCACATCAGTAAACTCTGCCTACTCACTGCTAAAAGTTTCAACTGAAGCCCTGCAAAGGCAGGGACCTACGCATGTTCACCACTATATCCCATAACACCTGGTGCAGAGAAGTCATCCAATAAATACACATTGACTGAATGCAAAAGTTTATTAGCTGCTCTGCTGTCTCTTAAATTATGTTGAAATAATTTCTCAAGTTACGCTCTTCTCTCAAGGTTGGTACCTCACAGTATTTGTAACACCGTGCCTACCCTTTATAAAGAATTTGAGAGGCTTAAAATAAGTCACAAAAACAATAAAAATACTAAGACTTAAATACTAAAAAGTCAGGGGCCAGGAGAAACAAAGTTAAAGTATGTTGCAGGGGAGAGAAGACAGGCTGGCAGGGAATAGATATGCAGGCTCTAAATCTGTGCATAGTAATGAACAGCAGACTGGGTCCGGGTGGCTTACTGATCAAAACAAATATGGGCATATACTGTGCAGTTACATAGGTTTCATTCTCCTTAAGTAAAGAGAGAGCACGCAAATTCTTTTATCAATAAAATAAATTTTATTGATAATCAGTTTTGAAACATATTTCTCATGAGGAATTTCCTCATTGTGATCAAGTCCATTACTTGAAGAAGTAATTCACTTATTAAAATACTGTAGTCTCAGGATAACTTGAAACTCTTAAAATGAGTTCCCCATACAGCTTTTTTTACATCAGGTTTTCCCAACCTTGGCACTACAGACATTTTGGACCAGAGAATTCTTTGTTGTGGGGGCTATCCCATGCATTATAGGACATTTAGCTGCCTCCCTGGCCTTGACCCACTGGATGCCAGTAACATCTGTTAATAATTGTTTTCAGACACTGCTAAATGTCCTGCTGGGGCAAAAGCACCCCTATTGAGAACCACTGGTTTACAGTGATTATACTAATATTTAGCACATTAGAAGTAAAAACTGAGGAGTTAAAAAAATCTTGTGAATTCATTTAAAAATGACAAATCCATTACAAGTTAATGTATAGCTTTTATTTTAAAAACCCTCTATTTTCCAAACCAAAAAAGTAAAGTTACTTAGGGTGTTGCTGTTTTAGTTTTGCAAATCTCTTTGATGTTTGGCTTAACAGAAGATAGTGGCTTCTTGTATCTGCTTCTGCATTCAATATATTGTTTTATTTAAAGTATGTGAAGAAAATGCAGACTCATTCAGATGTATTCAGGAACAGAGAGTCTATGTTGATAATCTTTTCAGATAGTTGGAATATTTCTCTGTGATACTATACCAAATTAAAAGAGTGGACCATTCATTTAGCAAACATTTATTTAGCCATTATTATGTGCAACATGTTGAATTAGGGACATTTCAAATAGGGATTATGAAATAGAGAAAGATATGAAGGCTCTGAAAACAGACTTTGCTGTTCAAAATGTTTTATTTTTATTTATTTATTTATTTTTGGTGGCAGAGACAGAGAGAATCAGAGAGAGAGAGACAGGAACAGACAGGAAGGGAGAGAGATGAGAAACATCAATACTTCATTGCGGCTCCTTGGTTGTTTATTGATTGATTTCTCATTTATGCCTTGACCAGGGGGCTACAGCAGACCAAGTGACCTCTTACTCGAGCCAGCGACCTTGGGTCCAAGCTGGTGAGCTTTACTCAAACCAGATGAGCCCACATTCAAGCTGGCAACCTCAGAGTCTTGAACCTGGGTCCTCCGCATCCCAGTCCGACGCTCTATCCACTGCGCCACCGCCTGGTCAGGCTGCCGTTTGAAATGTTTTAAAAAGTCATCATAGAACTTGAAGTAGAAGGAACAGAAATGAACAAACAATACCTGAATTTTAGCAAGACTACGTCAATACTGCTACTCAGGATGCTATTTTGTTAATTATAAATTATCAAACAGAACAAAATGGGTGGGGCAACAGATTACAGTTGTAAGTATGCAAAACACAGAGTTTATTCATGTATTGTTACTTATTGTATTATTTTCCATATGAACAACTGTAAACATACTTTTGCCCCATCCTGTCTGCAGGTGCTAAAAGAACTGGTTAGGGAGAAGAGACTAGGTCTTTCTGTTTTAATCAGTGCAGGGCAAGACGATTAAAATACAGTACTATTTCAACAACCAATATGGGAAAACTGTCTATTTTCACCAAAATGTTAATATTCATCTCCAGATGGTAGCAATTCCTTGTGCATCTTCATTTCTGCTCATCTATTTCCTAATTTTTCTACAAGAAACAACTTATTACTTATGTAATAAGTGTAAATAATAGTATTTTCTATAACAATTCTTACTCTAACCAAAAATAAAAATCAATGGACGACCAAGAAGCAGAGGATTCAACATAAGCTTTATATCTAAGTGACTTATGTTGACAATAGTTCTAGTGAGTGAAAGAGACTAAGGCATGGAGAGGGAAGATCCAGTTTCTTCTTCACCAAAAAGACGTGACGGATTGCAAAAATGACTCGTAGGTCAACCATGAAGGAAAATGAGGAATAAATATGAATAACTGATGAGAGATTAACTGGAGGGAAAGAAAAAGCTGAAACATGGAGGGAAACGCGATCCTCCCCAGCAGTGAGGCAGATGAGGAACAGGCGATGAACCGAGTCTCTAACCCAGTCGGCTCCAGTCTAACGAGAAAACCCTAAAGTGAGAGACAGAGCGCTCATTGGCCTTAAGAAGACAGCTTAGATCCGTGCCTAGCCCTTCCTCGCAAAGTGTAGTTGCGCAGCCGGACAAATCCCACCCCGATACAGAAACCCGTGAGCCCTCTGCACCCACTCCTCACCTCAGCCACTCACAAAAGCACCAATCCCTCTCGGCAGCCGCCATCTTCAGTCGACACTGGGACGCAGGAAGAGCTTCCCTATTTCTCTTCTCTATTGGCTACTGAGGAAGCGTGCCACCGCCCCCCCCCCCCCGACTTCACGGGGCCGTCGGTGCGTTCCAATTGGTTGACGGTAGTAGCTTCCCACGGCCTTCCAGCCAATAGAATCTTCTGAGGTGTAGACAAGTTTTCGGTTTGTCATACACGGGTTCCGCGGCCCGTGGACGGGGCTGTAGTGGGAGGTGCCCCAGGGGGGGGCGTGGCCTGTGATGGAGAACCGTTTCTCCCGCCCTTGGCCCCTCATCCCCACTGGAAGCCTGGGCTGGGGCGTCCGGCCCCCAGTCCAGAGCCTGCCAGCCGCTGGAGACCAATGGGGAGCCCTTGCGCGTCTCAGATCGATTTTCCTGGGGCGGAGTTCACTTCTGAGGCTGCTGCGGCGTCTGGGGACCGTGGTGCCCCGGGGTCGGGCGCGGAGCCAGAGTGCGGACCCCACGCGGGTTCCCGCTACACAGCACCACCCGCCGCGGTGGGCGAGCCCCGAGAACTGCATCAACCGCCCGAGCCTGCGCGGCTCGCCCGCGATCCTCCTCTCCTCGGCGCACGCTGCAGCTGAAGACCGAGCTCGAAACGCCCCAGCCCGAGGTAGCGGAGACGCGGGAGGATGGGCACACGTAGGGATCCCGCTGGACTGCAGACCCTGAGGCGTCCGCAGGCCGGCCTCCTGGTGTGGGGAGGGTCCGAGGCCCACGCACCCCTCGCGGTCTCCTGTCCGCGCCCCTAAGGGCCAGGGCTGTGGTGACCTGCACCTTTGAATAGTCGGTGGGGTGAGGACCGCTGATCCCAACGTTCGAAATGCTGGGGCCGGCTCCCAGACCCTGCCTCTGTTTAGAGCCTGCAGAGATGCAGTCCACACCCCGCTCCTCTTCTACCTGGGCTTTAACACCACGCTTCCTTTTCACTAACCAGGGGACCTTTGGGCTCTGCACCGAATCACAGAAGAAATTGGTTTCTCCGGGAGACGCTGATGTCTGAGCAGGAGAGACAGATTACAGCTAGAGAAGGGGCCAGCAGGAAAGTAAGTGCCCTTCCCTCAGGGTGTGTGGGCACACCACTCCGAGGACTTTCCTCCTTCACCTGTCCACCTGCTGCTGTCCTTACACCGCATCTGAAGGTGCGCGAGAGCACCACCTCCAGAAGGGTCGTGGTTTGTAATGCCTTTACAGTAACCGGTTTCCGGAACAGTTTAAACCCCTGCACTAATATGTTCATCTTTATGGTGCAGAGGTAAAAATGAACGCTGAGTTGCTGTGTAAGGACGATTAAATTAGTTACCTGGAGAAGTTACTCAGAGTTGGTGCATAGACCCCTTTATGGTCTATCCAGGTCCTGAAACATTTTCTAAAAGAACTATTTCCAGTTCATTTTAATTATACAAGTAATACATTAATACAATCTCTTTAAAATGCAGACAGTACAGAAATAGCATGAAAAACAAATCAATTTTCTAATCCTTTTGTATTTGTGCACATATATTCTTTCAGCAAATATTTAATGAAAACTTAGTAAGTTTCAGGCAGTGTTGAAGAGCTGCAAATACACAGTAGATAAATACATATTATGTGTATATATACTGCTCAAAAAAGTTAAGGGATATTTTAAAATAATATGAAGTGAAAAATATCTCCTAATTTTTTTTTTTGAGTAGTTATATATATATATGCCCAGAGAAATCTTTAGGTTTTGTATGTGTATGGTTTTAAATTTTTTGTTTTTACGTAAATGAGATCACATGGTACGTATTCTCCCATCTGGTTTCCCCCAGTCGAAATACTATACATAGTTTGGAGATTGTTTCACATTAGCACGTAAGCATCTGTCCTATTCAGTTTAACCTCTACACAGTATGGATGCTTCACTGTGTGTTTGTTGCTTCCCTAGGTGGACATTCTGGTTTCTGATTGCTGCTTTCTTTTTTTTTCCTTCACAAGTCAGGCTGTAAAAGACATCCTTGTGTATGATTTTTTTTTTGCTGACATTTGAATATTGCTTTAGCATACATACTTAAGCCTGGTTTGCTGGTCTGAAGAGTAGACTGTGCCTTTTCTATTGTTTTCTGAAATTAATTCAAAATTATTGCATTTTCTATTGCAGTGAAATTCATCTAGGCTTTGGTGGTGTGGAAATGAAAGTAGTGGATTGATGGATGGGCAGTCTGGTCAATAGATGATTCTTAGTGTGACTTTGCATTTAAATGGAGGTGTGAGGAGAACACTTGGGGTAGGGTGGCTGGTACACTGGGGAGAGCCTTCTAATCTCCTGCAGTGCCCCCACCTCGCTCCCCATCAGAAAAATTGTTATCCTTCCAGATCAAGCCTAAGACCTGCCTCTTGAAATTTTCTGCAACTGCCTCTGGCCGTGTTGACCTCACCCAGTTCTGGATTCCTTTGATAAGATAGCATTAGCCAACGTTCCTGAGCTTACTGTGTGCTAGGCACTTTGTTGAGCTCTTTATTTTGCTTTTTGTGTGCTCTCTCATTTACTCTTCACAAAACCCTTGGGTGTAGTTATTATTTTCATGTTGTCACCATTTATTTGACCAATATATATATTTTTAGTATCTATGTGCTAGGAATTCTAGCTCTGGGGATCCAGCTAAAATCAACCCTACCCTTAAGGAATTTATATCGTAGTAGAAGGTACAGAAAAGAAAGAGAAACCTGACCAGGCGGTAGCACAGTGGATAGAGCATTGGACTGGGACTCAGAAGACCTAGATTCAAAACCCCAGCTCTTTACAGATGGGGAAACTGAGGCAGAGAGAAGGTAAGTAACTTGTCCAAGGCCGTACAGTTAGTAAGAGGCACATTTGGGATTGAGTCCTCGCTAGGTCTGTGTGACTTTATCAAATATATATTTTCTTCCAAATTTACTTGATACTTGGTCATAACATCTTTTCTGAGTATAGCTTTTCTTTGCAATTTTGTTTCTTAAAAGTGAGGATCAGCCTGACCAGGCGGTAGCGCAGTGGATAGAGTGTCAGACTGGGATGCAAAGGACCAGGTTCGAGACCCCGAGGACCCCAGCTTGAGTGCGGACTCATCTGGTTTGAGCAAAAGCTCACCAGCTTGAACCCAAGGTCGCTGGTCCAGCAAGGGGTTACTCAGTCTGCTGAAGGCCCGCGGTCAAGGCACATATGAGAAAGCAATCAATGAACAACTAAGGTGTTGCAATGCGCAATGAAAAACTAATGATTGATGCTTCTCATCTCTCCGTTCCTGTCTGTCTGTCCCTGTCTATCCCTGTCTCTGACTCACTCTCTAAAAAAAAAAAAAGTGAGGATCAGGTTTGCATCATTTAAAAAATATGCACGACAGTGCTTAATACATGTACCATAATTGTTCTTGAATAAGTGATTTATAGTATGATTTCCCCCTCATTTTTTTCTTTTTAGAGGCCTCTCCATGGGGCAGCAGTGATCCTGGAAGGGAGGTGATCCATGACCTGGGTTATTCAGCCTTCAATCCACAGACATTATGGAGCGCCTTCTATTTGCCTGGCTCTGGGCCCAGCAGGGGGCTGCAAAGATGATAGAGGTCAGCCCTCATGCTCTCGGAGCTGCCAGGTACAGGTGCTGGAGCAGAGGTGTGATTACACAGTATAGCACCCCAGGCATGAATTATAGGTTCGATGTTCCCTGGAGGAAGGAATGCAAAAAGAGCTTCAGCAGGAAATGGGACCTGAATGAGGTCCTGAAGGAGGAGCAAGCGTTGGCTGGGCACACAGCTGAATGCAGGCAGAGGCAGAGATGAGCATGTGCAAAGGCCCAGGGGATGGCAATGGAAAGATGTATGGTAGGGAGAGGGGGTATGAGGGGCTTTACAGGCTGGAAAAGTGATTGCAGAAGGCCCTGTTTTTCATGCTGGGAGTTTAGACTTTGTCCCACAGACTGGAGAGTTTGAGCCTGGGAAAACAGTCTGAAGTTCTCCTCCCCAAAGAAGAGGGCAAACAGGCAATGAGATTGCTGGAGATTTGCTACAGGCCTTTGACAGTGACCGACCCTGTTCAGACTGAAGGTGGGGGAAAGCCTTCGAAAGAACTGGAGTCTGCTCTGTGGTGCCCGATTCCCTGCGGAGTTATTTTCTCAGTAGAGAACATTGACTCTCTCGCCTCCTCAGTGTCTAGTGTCAGAGTCCAGTGACAGTCTTAACAACAGCACAGGTGTAGTTGTTGGTACGAGTAACTAGGTGATACACTGTGGAGGTGAGAGAGCTAGATTTTAATGGCTTCTCTACCATTTTTTGTCTCCTTTGCAAGGATGGAGGTGGCCCAGTAATATATTCCTCTTCACTGAGTCCATAGTACAGGTATCTAGAAGTGTCCGTGTTCAACTATGTGCAGTTTTGTTTTCATCTATAGGATGGGAATTATTGCCAAGTGAGATTCTGGAATGTTTGTGTGGGGTTTTTTTTAAACTAAGTTAAAGGAGAAAATCTGAACAGATCAAAGGTCAGTGAGATAAAATAGAGGACAAAGCAGAGACTGATGTAACTAACATAGCAAATAAGACTTTAAAAACAACAGCAATTGTGAAATCAGTGCTTTTAGAATGTAAGTTTTTTTGAAGTCTCAGTCCCTCCAGACACTAAAAATTACTCTGCATTGAGCATTAGAAACATTGAAAGCCGCTTTTATAAATTATTATTATAAATGCAAGTTAATTCCATCACAAAAACTTGAAAATAAAGACCAAAGGGAGAAAACTTACTTTTATTTTTTATTTATTTTTTTTTATTTCATTTTTCCGAAGCTGGAAACGGGGAGGCAGTCAGACAGACTCCCGCATGCGCCCGAGTGGGATCCACCCGGCATGGCATGCCCACCAGGGTGCGATGCTCTGCCCCTCTGGGGCGTAGCTGCAGGAGGGGAAGAGAGAGACAGGAAGGAGGGGGGGTGGAGAAGCAAATGGGCGCCTCTCCTGTGTGCCCTGGCCGGGAATTGAACCCGGGACTCCCGCACGCCAGGCCGACGCTCTACCGCTGAGCCAAGTGGCCAGGGCCAAAACTTACTTTTATTTCAACCATTCTTAGGATGACTGTTAGGATATTTGTGAACTTTCTTCATTGTTTGCCTTTACTGCATCTAGTTATTAATTTTTGGAAATAAAAAATACATTCTTGCAATTCTGAGATAACCAAAATTAACATCGTTGACCCAGTGTGTTTCTTACCTGTCCCTGGAGGTCTGTGTCCCTGTCCTGCTGGGCCAGGGTCTGTGCTGCAGACTGCCTTTCCTGCTCCTACAGCAGGGACGGAATTGCTACGGAAACTCAGGCAATCGTGTGATTGGGACTGCTAGCCATTTCTTGTTTCTGATTGTCCCTGAAAATGCCTTGCTCTTGTCCTTTGTCAACTTCCTGTGACTATTGCAAACCATCACCACTTGCAGACGGCCCAGTGCTCAATCCCAGTCTTCTCTTATTTCAGCAAATAACTTCAATTCTTACTGCAAGAAAATTGACACCATTGTGTATGATTTTCTTCAACTTTCTGCCTTATTCTACCCATATTCTCCCAAAGTTTTACTTAGATGTATGAACTATTCTCACTTCCGTAAGTTTCTTTGCACCTAAATGCTGCTGGTGAATCATACAGTGCATGGACAACATTTCTGTATGTGCAACGCCCTTTATTTTAGCAACTATCCCTGAGTGATGTCCAGTCATGCTTGCGGCACATCCATGCACACTCTGACACACTTTCCCCAGTCTAAGCCCTCTACTTGAAAGTACTCATAAAGAACATTAAATATCTCTGAACTAGTGGTCTGACCAGGTATAGCAAGACAACAGAGCAGGGCTTCCCTAAAGTCTTGTGTGTGTGTGTGTGTGTGTGTGTGTGTGTGTGTGTGTGTGTGTGTGTGACAGAGAGAGGGACAGGTAGGGACAGACAGACAGGAAGGGAGAGACATGAGAAGTATCTATTCTTTGTCACAGCACCTTAGTTGTTCATTGACAGCTTTCTCTTATGTGCCTTGATGGGGGGGGGGGGGGCTACAGCAGAGCAAGTGACTCCATGCTCAAGCCAGCAACCTTGAGCTCAAGCCAGCGACTATGGGGTCATATCTATGATCCCACACTCAAGCTGATGAGCCCATATTCAAGCCAGATGAGCCTGCCCTCAAGCCAGTGACCTTAGGGTTTCAAACCTGGGTCCTTTGCATCCCAATCCAATGCTCTATCCACTGTGCCACCACCTGGTCAGGCTTCCCTAAAGTATCATCAGTATACCACACAAAGCAAAGTAGAATAGCTTGGTTACTCACATCAGTTGATTCATCAAGTAGAATGGCAAAACATTTCAATTTCTTTACCCCGTCTACGATTTGCTCTTCAATATTGTTGACTCTATCAATTCTCTGAATGGTCAAAAAGCAGTATAGCTTTAAATTTTTGTGTAGCTAGAAGACCCAAAGTTTCCCAAGTGACATCTAAGATGCAAGGCTTTACTAATTCTTCACAAATAATGAATTATTATTTTTTTCATTTTCAGTATTCAAAGGGCAGCTAAATAGATACTCAAGGCAGTTATTGTCACTAGATTTTCTTCATTTGAGTTTTGACTTTTCATTTGGTTGTGTAATCTTCCAAAAAAATCTGGTGGCTACTTAATAATCTGGTGGCTACTGTGCTTCGAATGCAGCTGATAAGTAAGTTTGGAAGGTTTCATTGCATCATTTGTCAGAATTTCAGAACATACCACACACAAGGACCATGGTGATAAGTAACCACCAGGTGCTACAGTTAAAACAAGTTTTAAATACTCCTTATCATACTGCCTAAAAAAGTTACCTTTTTTTTTTTTTTTTGGTTTCTATTGCACCTTCCAAATTAACACATTTCTTTTTTATTGTTTCCTTTAAACTTGAAGCACTAGTACTTGATTTACTTTGGTAAACCGTGGTATCATGTCTATGATCCCACGCTCAAGATGGATGAGCCTGTGCTTAAGCCATTGACCTCAGGGTTTCGAACCTGGGTCCCCAGCGTCCCAGGCCAGTGCTCTGTCCACTGCACCACCGCCTGCTTAGGCACATGCTGCATCTTCCGAATGTTAAATATTTGTCTGAAAGTTCAGTGTTTTATGACACAGATCATATTCTGATCTATTTTTTATAGAATGTAAATTAAGTTTTTGTTAGATATGCTCTGTCATTGATTCATTTAATAAATATTTATCGAGAAATTTAAGAATAAGTGCTATTTTAGCATAACCTCTGGTGGCAAAGTGGATGAAGCGTCGACCTGGAGTGCTGAGGTTGCCAGTTTGGGACCTGGGCTTGTCTGGTCAAGGCACGTATGGGAGAGTTGATGCTTCCTGCTCCTCCCTGCCCCCACCCTCCCCCTCTTTCTCTCTGCCTGTCTCCTCTCTCAAGAAATAAATAAAAATTAAAATATAAAGAATAAGTACTATTTTAGTGCTGGGAATTCATGTGAGTGAAGAAAATAAAGAGTTCCCGCACTTGTGAAACTTATATCCTAATTGGGAGACAGTAAACAAATAAGTAAAATATATATACTGTATTAGATAGTTGAGTGTTCTGGAGAAAAATAAGCAGGAAAAGATACAATAGGGAGAGAGGAATGTTTGAAATGTAAGCAGGATGATTAGCGAGGAACTGTTGAGATTTGAGCAAAGACCTAAAGGAGGTGAGGAAATGAGCCATCTAGATGTCGGGTGCTGGGGAAGGGTATTTCTGAAGCAGGGAGCAACCAGTGCGAAGGCCCTGTGACCTTCAGAGTGGTTTTATCAAAGTGACTGAGGATGGGGAGTGTGAGGAGAGTGAGGATAGGCCGAAAGGTAATGGTGGCAAAGACTCCGTAACTTCTCTAGGTCATTTTGAAGAATTTAGGTTTTACCCTAAGTGAAAGAAAATTAACTGGGCGGTTTTTAGAGAAAGGTCCTCATCTGACTTCCCTTTAAGGGCATTCCTCTGGCTTTTATGTTGAGAATATACTGTAGAGTGAGAGCAGGAGGCAGGGGGTCGCTTAGGAGATTATTTTAATGAAGGTGAGTTATCCTGGTGGCTTGTAGTGGAAGTACTGAAAAGTGGTTGAATGCTGGAAATATTTTAAAGATAGAACTGACAGGATTTGCTGGACATTTACACATGTGGTTTAAAAGGAGGTGATTCTTACCAAGGATGAATGCAAGACTTTCCTGGGAGGAGTTGCCGTTGACTAAGATGAAGGAGCAGGGAAGGGTAGAATATTGGAAACTCAGTTGTAGACAAGTTAATATTTGAAATGCATGTTAATCCCTGACAGGAGGTGCTGTTTGAGCATTTGGGAGTTGTTGAGTGTGGGCGGTGTTTCTACTAGACTGAGTGAGATCACCAAGGACTGAGTAGGGAAGGGTTAGATCCAAGGGCTGGCCCAGAGCACACCAGCAGTTTGGGGACGAGAAGGTTCTTTTGAAGGACTCTGAGAAGGAGCTCTCAGGAGAGTAGGAGAAACCCCAGCAGGGGTGGTATGTGGAGGCTGACCTTGAGCAGGGACAGCTCCCTGGGCAGGAGGCCCTCCTTCAGGTGGTGGCTGAGATGCTTTCAGGTTCTCTGACTGCTTCCGTTACTTCAGTGCAGCAGGGAGCGGGCTCATCTGTGCCGGCCGAGGGGTAGCGGAGTGGGGGTCTGAGGAGCAGGAGGTGCTAGGCAGGTATTGGGACTGTTGGAGGCACCAGGGCCCTCTCCAGGTTAGTGGTCGTGAGTTAACACGGCTGGCCAGCCAGCCAGCCTGAGTGTGTTTTGTTACTTTTGTTCAGTTGCAGGGCCATAGACTTGCAGTCTATTTGAAACAAAATATTACCATTTATGCTGCCTGTCACCACTCAGTCAAATAAGTAGAGAGAGAGATCGAATCTTTATGGGCACTTTCTTCAGATGGTCTGCGATCTGAGAAGACAGAGGTCATGTACCCCCAACTATCTTAATATCCTGTGCTGAGACATCCTTTTTATAAGGGTAGGTAAGGGGTTTTGGAATTTCAAGGGAAAGTTAATTAGATCGAAGTCAGAGTTAATTGGATGATTGGGGTTATTCCATGCTTGGAGCATAAAGGCTTTGCATACAGACCCCTGGGGCACAAAAGTGGATTGCTCCTTGTTCTTCTTAAGCCATGAAAGCCCCTTCTGGTGTCCCAGTTCCTGGGACAAAGCTTTTACTTGCATTAACCATTAAATCTGTTGATTATAAGGAAAATCACTATTACTCAAGCTAAAATTTTAACTCTTGAGTTCCTATCATATTGGAACAGTATTGGCCTTGTGCCACATGGGCACCAGATCAAGAGGACAGTCGGGGACATCGAAGGTGCATATGTTTAACTGTGGAATCAAAGCATTGGCTTTTACACTTTGTTGACCTCAGTCTTTCTGTGGCCCTGCCCAGTCTCTTAATAATTTAGAGTCATTGTAATTTTTTTTTTATTCTAGGCTGTTCATAAGTGCAGTTTTATTTAAGAATACGCCCTCTAGTGAGCTTGCCAAGGTGTTCTTTGTTTTTCTCCTGTTAATATCCTGCTGTAAAAGTCATGCAGAGCTAGCTGTTTCAACCATTTTTTTTTTTAAGTGTGAGGAGGGGAGACAGTGAGACGGACTCCTGCATGTGCCCTGACCAGGATCCACCTGGTAACACCTGTCTGGGGCCGATGCTTGCATCAACTGAGCTATTTTTAACACCTGAGGCTGACACATTCGGACCAACTGAGCTATCCTCAGCGCCCAAAGCCAATGCTCAGACTGAGCCACTGGCTGCGGTAGGGGAAGAGGAAAGAGAAGCAGGTGGTTGCTTCTCATGTGTGTCCTGACCACGTATAGTACCTGGGACATTCATATGCCCGGCCAGCGCCCTACCACTGAGGCAACTGGCCAAGGCCTTTTCTTTTTTTCCCAATATATGGCTGTTTCAATCTTAAAGTCACCAGTTCCTGAGGGTATGAGGAACAGCCACAGAGACCTCTAGGCCCACCAGTCCTTCCCCTGGCAAGTCTTTCTGGGTAGCTCTGAACAGCGCAGTCCCTTCCATATCCGAGCACTGATTTTGTTAGTTTTTCATACTGTCCTCTACTCTTCTAGCTTGCTAGTAAATTCCTGTGGGCACAAAGTATCTTCTTTTGTGCATGGCACTTAAATATTTGGCTCTCAGGCTCTAAATTATATTTTTTTATTAATATTCTGCCTCTGTTGTAAAGGAGGGGCTGTTTGTCCTGCTCATGTCCTCTGTATGGGAACCTTCTGGGCCACTGCTTCCCAGCATGCAGCTTAGTGTCAGGTTCTGTCATTCCGTCCTGTCACAGGATCCGTGACTCCTCTGCTTGTCCTGGGAGAACTGACTGGCCCAGTGCTTTTTCTGAGCCCTGCCCAGTGTTAGCCTCTGGCTGGGTTGAGCAGGTAACCTTTGTGAGTGTTGAAATATTTGAATCCGATGTCCCTCCTCCAAATAGGGTCCTTTGTCCTGGAGGTTTGTGGTAACATGAGCTGCCCATCTGCCTTTGGGTCTGGGCTGCTCAGGTTGCAACAGGATTGTTTAGGACACCAAGGGAGTTTTATTTTTTATACAGAAAAATTTACAGAAAATGAGAAGGTGGGTAGGAGATAAATAAGATAGATTTTATTTTGGAAAATATAGTTTACATATGTGGGAGGCAAAATAATTTAGTACAAGGGGACACTTGAAGACCTGTAGTTAGTTCTAGGAGGAGTGTGAGAGACTGATGGAGTTTGTCCTTGCATTGTGCTATCAGGGGGACTAAGCACCATGCAGTTCTAAGTAGAAAGGACATTCTGATCTGTCTCTAGTTCAGCTCAGCAAGTATTGGTTTAACATCTGACATTTGTTCATCACCTTGTTAGGTCTGTGGGCAGATAAGACGTAAGAACCTTGTCTCCATTGCATCAGTGATAAGTATGGCCTGATCTGCGTGCAGCCTCAGTGGAGGGAGAAGATTTGTCCCCCAGTGTCCATCACGGCTGCCAGCCTGTGTGCGACCTTGACAGCAGTAATACTGGGATTCGGACGGGGAGAACCCGGCGAGGGCAGAGGCGCCTCTGAGGAGGGGCAGGACTTAAAGGATAAGGAGGATTAGATGGGGGGGGGTGGAAACCTTGGGGTCAGGTGTGGGGAAGCGGGAAGGTGCCAGAAAGGAGTTTGGACTTGATTCTCTAGCCTGTGAAGGTGTCTGGAGCCTGGATGTTTTATAGGATCTGTAGCAACACAGGAGAATCCACCGTTTTCACCCCTAGACACGCTTCTCCTCGCCTCCCCCCCTTCTGCCTTATCTCTGCGAACTGGAAGAGGCATTGTCATCCTCAGGTCTCTCTTCCTTGCTGTGATCAGTTGATACTGCATCTGAGGACCTCTTCATTTGTTTAATTCCACTCTATTACTAATTTCTTTACTTCCTATAATCCACCTCCCCTAAGTGTTCATTCTTCTGCCTGCCCAAACTGTTATTTCTAAATCACAAATATAATCATGTATCCTCTGCCTAAAAGCTGATTATTCTTGCCCTGACTGGGTATCTCAGTGGATAGATTGTCGTTTGGAGTGCCAAGGTTGCAAGTTTGATCTCTGGTCAGGGCACATATGAGAAGCACTGTCCAATGAGTGCACAGCTAAATGGAACAACTAAATGGAGCAATGAGTAGATGCTTCTGTCTGTCTCTTTCCTCTTCTCTTTCTCTCAAATCAATGGAAAAATTTAATAATAATAATAAAAAGCCCTGGCTGGTTGGCTCAGTGGTAGAGCATCGGCCTGGCGTGCAGGAGTCCCGGGTTCGATTCCCGGCCAGGGCACACAGGAGAAGCGCCCATCTGCTTCTCCACCCCTGCCCCTCTCCTTCTTCTCTGTCTCTTTCTTACCCTCCCACAGCCAAGTCTCCATTGGAGTAAAGTTGGCCCGGGCACTGAGGATGGTTCTGTGGCCTCTGCCTCAGGTGCTAGAGTGGCTCTGGTCGCTGCAGAGCATCGCCCCCTGGTTGGCTTGCCGGGTGGATCCCAGTTGGGTGCATGCAGGAGTCTGTCTGATTGCCTCCCCGTTTCCAGCTTCAGGAAAAAAAAAATAATAATAATAATAAAAAAACAACAACCCTGATGATTCTCTACTGTCTACAGTACAAAGTCTAAATTTCATGCCCTTTATAACCTGGCCCCTGCCTCCTCCTTTTGGCTTTGTTTTGGGTCTGAGTGACCATTTAGGATAAATAAAAGTACTTTACAGTAAAGTATTTAAATTTTTCATACAGTTTACAGTGCTCACAGAGTAGACTATTCAAAAGCACTTGATACATATGGTGCCAACCTATTTTCCTCAGTAACTATTCATAGCTATAGCCCAGAGCATTTTTACCTACAGTGATCTTATATCACCAAGGAAAAGTTGAAATAAGGATGAGAACTCATTTTAAAGGGCAGTAGAGCCTGACCAGGCGGTGGCGCAGTGGATAGAGCATTGGACTGGGATGCGGAGGCCCCAGGTTTGAAACCCTGAGGTCGCTGGCTTGAGTGCGGGCTCATCCCTAGCCTGAGCAAGGGGTCACTCACTCTGCTGTAGCCCCCCCCCCCCCCCCCCCGTTCAAGGCACATAAGAGAAAGCAGTCAGTGAACAACTAAGGTGCCTCAAAGAAGGATTGATGCTACTTATCTCTCTCCCTTCCTGTCTGTCTGTTCCTCTCTCTGTCTCTGTCAAAAGAAAAAAGGGCAGTAGAAATAGAAATGAGCCTGACCTGTGGTGGCGCAGTGGATAAAGAAAGCGCTGACCTAGAATGCTGAGGTCACTGGTTCGAAACCCTGGGCTTGCCGGGTCAAGGCACATACAAGAAGCAACTATTACACGTTAATGCTTCCCACTCCTCTCCCCCCTTTCTCGCTCTCTAAAATCAATAAATAAGATATTTTTTAAAAAAGTTTGTTTAAAAAGAAAAGAAATATAAATGATACTTTTGGAGAGGTTTCTACTAAAAAAGGCAAAAACAAATTTTTTTTTTAATGACAAAAAGTTTTTTTAAAAATCTGGTGCTTAAAGAGATAAGCCTCAAGTATCTGGAAGACCTACTTACCATGCCCAATAGAGGAAATGTGCAGTGGACAGTAGGCGTACATAAATCCTGACCGATCCTATCAGGAAACAGGAAGGTCATAGGTAAGCAAGGAAGAGTTGAGTGATCACAAGAAAGAAATCACACATGCACCAGGCTTATCTCTGATGGCTTCTGTGTGGGGTTGGGACCTGAGGCTCTTAGCATCAAATATCCCTTTCAGATCACTGCTTTGAATGGCATTTCTTGGAAATGGAAGCAAGTTCTTTCTTGGCTGAGCATGTTACTGGAATGGGGACCTGATCCTTGGTAGGTCTGCCTAGGGATGTTTGGTAATGTGTAGGTTCTTAACTTTGTGCAGGAAAGATGCCACAACATAAGACGAGTCCAGGTGATTTTGAGAATACATTTATTAAAGCTGGGGACAGTGAAACAAGGATAGAAGAAGCAACAGGAAAGCCTAGGCGGAGCTTTTGGCTCTTTGGAAAGTCAGTTCTAGAAAAGGGGGCCTTTTTGACAGGTTCAGGGGTTATCCTGGGACAAGCTGCCTCTGCCCATTCCTCCCCTGGTTGCAAATGTGTCATGGTGTTCCTTAGAGTTCAGGAGAGGCATGCCTGTGGGGAAGAAGAGGGGGAAGGGAAAGGCACTGGAGTGCTCCAGGGAGGGAAAGCATGCTCTGGGACATTATTGAGATTTTAAAAAATCGTTTTAAATTTTTTAAAAGTTATTATTTACAGAGAGAGGAAGGGAGAGAGGGGGAGAGAGAAACATCGATTTGTTGTTCCACTTATTCATGTATTCATTGGTTGATTCTTTTTATTTATTTATATTTATTTATTTATTTGTATTTTTCTGAAGTGAGAAGCAGGGGGGAGGCAGACAGACTTCTGCATGCACCCGACCGGGATCCACCCAGGATGCCCACCAGGGGGTGATGCTCAGCCCCTCTGAGGTGTTGCTCTGCTATAGCCAGAGCCATTCTAGGACCTGAGGCAGAGGCCATGGAGCCATCCTCAGCGCCTGGGCCAACTTTGCTCCAATGGAACCTTGGCTGCGGGAGGGGAAGAGAGAGACAGAGAGGAAGAAGAGGGGGAGGGGTGGAGAAGCAGACGGGTGCTTCTCCTGTGTGCCCCGGCCAGGAATTGAACCTGGGATTTCCACTTGCTGGGCTGACGCTGTATTGCTGAGCCAACCCGGCCAGTGCCCACATTGGTTGATTCTTACATGTGTCTTGACCAGGGATGGAACCCACAACCTTGGTGTATCAGGATGATGCTCTAACCAACTGAGCTACCCAGCCAGGGCTGTTTAGAGGGTTTTTACAGGCTAGGAGTTCAGGGGAGGTCTTAGGGGAAATCCCAATAGAACATTCATCAGCTTTTCCAGGTGTGCCCTTTCAGAGTCATGGTCTCTACTGGTCAGTGCTAGGGCAGGGGGTCATTAGTCACTTGCCGCTAACCAGTGTGGGTAGTAATTGTCCAGGTCCTGAGTGAGAACAGTGCGGAATGAAGAAATAAACTCAGAGAGAAAAAAGAATGGGATCGGGAGGCCTCTGCAAGCTGATGGCAAGCCAGAGCAAAAGCATAGCCCTGGGTTTGCTTTATTATGTAGTGTAGAGCCATATGCAAATCAGGAAATCTCTGATACAAAGTCACACATGTGAGGCATAAAGGAGAATCCTCATAAGAGTGCACCACCCCCACCATGCAACAGTCAAATGTGTGGGGAAAAGCTTAGTCTTTAAAAAGGTGCTGCCTGACCAGGCGGTGGCGCAGTGGATAGAGCGTCCAACTGGGATGCAGAGGACTCAGGTACGAGACCCAGAGGTCGCCAGCTTGAGCGTGGGCTCATCTGGTTTGAGCAAAAAGCCCACCAGCTTGAACCCAAGGTCGCTGTTTCCAGCTAGGGGTTACTCGGTCTGCTGAAGGTCCGCGGTCAAGGCACAAATGGAAAGCAGTCAATGAACAACTAAGGTGTTGCAACGCGCAATGAAAAACTAATGATTGATGCTTCTCATGTCTCTCTGTTCCTGTCTGTCCCTCTCTCTGTCTCTCTGTCTCTGTAAAAAAAAAAAAAATTAAAAAAAACCAAACAAACATAAGGGTGCTGAGAAAAATTTTAATCTTAGAAGGGTGTGGGGAAGATCGTAGTCTTAAACTAAGCCCTGTAAGGACTTTGTCAGCTTACAGCTTGTCTCCCACGGTCACTGCAGCTGGGTCTGATGTCAGCCTCCCGGTTTTGCTGCTTTTCTGGGCCTGGAGCTGAAGTACAACTGAAGTCCTAGATGTTATCTGTAGGAGGTGACCTTTTGTATCTGGCTGTAAATTGCTTGGCCAGTTTGTTCAGCTGCCCATCTTGGTTTCCCCATTCTACTTGCCAAGGAATTTTCCTAGTTTTTTACTGTCCTGCCTCAAGCACATGGAATATAGGAAGCCAACGCAGACACGTTTCAGAGTTGGCTGCCCTGAGTGTGTTCCAGAAGTAGAGCAAACAGGTGGGCACATCCCCACAGAGTAATGGGGCAGTGGAATAAGGAAGTCCCTGAGGACCTGTGGTGAGTGGACGAGTGGGGAGGCCACCTTCCATCAAAGAGAACAGTTCTCTTGGTTGGGAGTTTTGGGGGAGGAAGGGTCATTGTAGGCAGTCCTTAAAGAGGCAGAATCCTCACTGCCCTTGAGTAGAAAGGGCTGTGTTTGGAATGTCCTCATTGGGTGCACACCCCTGTGACACCCCCTCCCCCACAGCACATTATGAGCGGGGAGTAATGCAGAAGGACAAGAGTGACTGCCTTCCCACCTGGCTCGATTCAGTCCTCAGTGTGGAACTTGCTCCAGTAGGTGTTTCCCGGATTAGTGGCTGGTGGAGCTTTTCGTCCCGTGGGGATGAGGTCCCCTCCTTCCCCTTCTCTGTGAGGGAGTGGGAGTGGGCATGGGAGGGCTACAGTGCTGCTCAGAGCAGGAGCCTGCATGACTACCACTCTGTCTACAGTCTCCTTCTCTTAATCCTCCTGTGGAACAGCGGGCAGCCTGAGAAGCCTGAATTGTGTGCTAGCTCCTGGCTGTTCCGCCACGTATAAAAAACAGATAAGACTTGCTGCCCAGTGAGTTTCCGCAGTCAGTTCTCACTGAGGTCAAGCCATTGGGCCAAGGGAAAACAAAGCTGCAGGAAACACGGAACTTTCTTACACCTTAAAATGCAAGTCATGTCACCCAGGAAATACCTCTCTCCCCTGGTGTTCTGTGCACCCCAGGCTGGAGCCATGGAAGGGGCAGCCGGAGGTATTCCAGGAGAGTGCTGCGAGTTTGGTAAAGAAAATGGCCTTTCATTCGGCCTCTAGGTGCATTTCTGGAAGTGCACGTGGCCAAAAGGAGAGCTTGCCAGCTTTGGGAGCTGACTGTGCTGGGCGCCTGCACCTGCCTCCGAGTGTCCCAGCAGCCTGAGGGGAGGATGTATGCTGGCTGTGGGCAGAGTCCCAGTGCTGAATGCAGTGTGGTGAGTGAGAAGGTGCCAGTTGGTTGGGAGGGTGTAGACAGACGAGAGCAAATATATGTACAGCGGTGTGCATTCTGCTTCAGTTTCTGAGGCCTGCATGCTGGGTGGATCCCTGTCGGGCGCATGCAGGAGTCTGGCTGCCTCCCCGTTTCCAACTTCAGAAAAATACAAAAACAAAACAGAAAAACCCACAAAAAATAAAAAAAGCTTTTTCTTCTCAGGTGACCAAGTCTAGTGAAGGGGAACTGCTTTAGTGGAGGTGAAGGTGTGACCCAGGACATAGCAATGCAGAAAGCTAGGACTGAGACGCCCAGGAGCCCTGAGCAGTCCTTTCTGGCAACTCCTTGTGACTCACAGGTGGCTGTACTGTCTGCCTGCAAGTGGTGGTGCCTCAGGAGGGGCCTGGGGCCAGAGGTCTACCAGACCGATACCTTCCTCCAAGGAAGAATTGTCCCAGAAGTTTGTGAATGGAACACAGAAAATCAGTTCCAGTCAAGTCAGCACAATTGTAGAAGGGCTATAAAAAGCCAAGAGGGGGTTGGGTCTGGTTTGTAGATGGAAGTTTCTTCTATGTCTTACATATGAGGAGGGGGCAGGGGTGCAGGTCTGGGGCAAGAAGTCAGAGTATGAACATAGCACTGAAATCCAGCAGTCAAGGTGACTTCTCCAGAGGTTAAGTCCATGGTGGATAAATCGTGGGTTTCATTGCTTACTTTCAGGGTATTTTGTAAGTCATAGAGCAAAAGTTTTCCAAATTCAAATCAAACAAAAATGTACCTGTGTGGCCAGTATCCACGGCCACCATCACAGCCACCTGGCCCATGCAGGTTCACATTGAATTCAGACAGTCGGTAAAGAAACAGCGGAGCCCAAAACTGGTGGGCCATCATCTTTAATCCTAGCTTGCACCTGGTGGGCAAGTAAAAATACACACTGGGCTCCAAAACCCACTCATTCAGTGCTCACAAAGCTACTGACTTATCCAAGTTTTCCTAGAATCAAAGGTTTCTAGCTCACCAGACTTATTCACCTCTGTTCCCCATCTCCTTCCTTCTCCCTGCACAAACTCTGCACAAACTGGCTTCTCACTCAGCACTCCGCCATCTTGGCTGCTTCTCCTGGCCTCCTCCACATGGCCTTTCTCTGCTCTCCTTTTCTGCTCTCTCTAATGCTAATCTCCAGAGCAGGGGTCCCCAAACTACGGCCCGCAGGCCACATGTGGCCCCCTGAGGCCATTTATCCGGCCCCCGCCGCACTTCCAGAAGGGCACCTCTTTCATTGGTGGTCAGTGAGAGGAGCATAGTTCCCATTGAAATACTGGTCAGTTTGTTTATTTAAATTTACTTGTTCTTTATTTTAAATATTATATTTGTTCCTGTTTTGTTTTTTTACTTTAAAATAAGATATGTACAGTGTGCATAGGGATTTGTTCATAGTTTTTTTTTTATAGTCCGGCTCTCCAATGGTCTGAGGGACAGTGAACTGGCCCTCTGTGTAAAAAGTCTGGGGACCCCTGCTCCAGAGCAAGCTCCTGGTCTGCCCCTCTTAAATGTAATGCAGAAATCAAAACCTTTAATCCAATATACAAAATGGAGAAGTCTCTAATGCAAAGTCACTTATCTGAGGCATGATAGGATTGTACCACCCCACATCAAAAAGAGTGGGAAAGGCTTAGTCCTAAAACCAAGCCCCAAGCTACAAGGATCCTGCCTGCCCACAGCCCACCCCCAACACACATTAATATAATCACACCCATCCCAAGCAATCACCTGGGCACAGGCTTCCATGTGGGCAGTGCCATCTTTAACAAAGTGAGCATAATATATTTTATCTGCCCAACAGTACCTTTCCCCTCTTTTTTTTTTAAATGTGTAAGGCCAGGGCCACCATTGTGGCCATTCACATGCAGGTTCCCGCTGATTTCAGGCAGAAGGTAAAGAAATGGCGGAGTCAGAGGATGGTGGGCCGTTCTGTTTATTGGTGTCTCACCAAGACAGGCAAGCCCCAAGAGAAGCCTGTGGAGAGCAAGGGATCAGGGAGGCCTCTGCAATGGTGATAGCAGGAACTGAACCAAGAGAGTGCAAGTCCCCTGTCTGTCCCCACTTTACAGTGTAGAAATCAAAACCTTTAATCCAGTATACAAACAAGGAAGTCTCTGATACAAAGTCACTCATCCGAGGCATAATGGGATTCCTCACAAGAGTGCACCACCCCCATCATGCAACAGTCAAGGGTGTGGGGAAAAGCTCAGTTGTAAAACTAAGACTTAGGCTATACTGACCCCCCACAGCCTGTCTCCCACACCCAAAGCGAGCAAACATATATATCATATTCAAAAACCCATTCGACCAACATTCCACCCATTTTGCTCACTTTACAGTCTAAACCACAGGTATCTTCCATGATGGTCACTGTGCAAGGAGTGGGATACATTGCATAAACAGAAACAGTACAAACTATAGCAATAGGATTAACAAGTCAAAAGCTATGGATGAAATGAGAGAGCTGTCAGCGGCACCAAGAGAGGCAAATCTTTTCCCTCTGGCAGAACACAGGCCAGTTTTGTCTGCAGACAGCACCGTAGCTGGCACCAGAGGCCGCCCTGAGCAGGCATACCAAACCTTATTGGCCAATACACCAGCATCTGCTGGTTCTATGTGTAGTAAAATAGGAGAACTCATTATTGGTCATAAAGAAATTACAAAGGTGCCCTTCATAATACTGCACTCAAGGGATAATACACTTCTACCTTAGGTGGCCAGGTGCTGGTTGCCTAAGGAGTTAACTAGAGGTCCACCTCTAGCCCCTTTGCCCATGGTGCCAACAAGGCCACCCATCTCGGATGGGGGACGTGTATGGTCCAGGGCCAAGTCCATTGAAGCCGTTGGCCTTTCAGGAGGGCTGTTGGGGCAGGCAAGAGCACGTTGCCCTGCTGTCTAAAACCTGGCTTCAGTAAAATGTCTTTGGTGCGTATCTGCAACTGAATGGGGGCAGCTACTCGATGCAGGAGGGCTTCCACTGGAGCTGAGCTTCCCCATCGAGGTCTTTCATTTAAAATCCGTAGTACTCTCCATAAGTGGCGTGTCCACCCAGTAAGGGAGCCGGTGCCCCCCTCCTGTCGCAGTCCCTGCTTTAAGAGTCCATTATACCGCTCAGTGATACCAGCACCCTGGGGGTGGTAGGGAACATGGTACTTCCAGTCCACCCCCAGCTCTTTTTTTTTTTTTAATGTTTTTCTTTATTTATTTACAGAGACAGAGAGAAAGTCAGAGAGAGGGATAGACAGGGCAGACAGACAGGAACGGAGAGATGAGAAGCATCAATCATTAGTTTTCCGTTGCACATTGCAACACCTAGGTGTTCATTGATTGCTTTCTCATATGTGCCTTGACCGCGGGTCTTCAGCAGACCAAGTAACCCCTTGCTCAAGCCAGCGACCTTGGGTCCAAGCTGGTGAGCTTTGCTCAAACCAGATGAGACCGCGCTCAAGCTGGCGACCTCGGGGTCTCGAACCTGGGTCCTCTGCATCCCAGTCGGACGCTCTATCCACTGCGCCACCGCCTGGTCAGGCCCACCCCCAGCTCTTGAGCCCATTGCCTCACCATTGAACCAGTGAAATGGGTACCATTGTCACTTTCAAGGACACCCGTATGCCGCACTCAGGTGGTCCAGAGCCTGTATGACTGCCCTCTGGTCAGGGTTATGGGCAGGGTAAGCAGCAAGCAGCCTAGTGGCAGTATCTACACAGGTGACTGAATACTGGTACCCGTCTGACTTTGGTAAGGGTCCAATAATGTCTATCTGCCATCGTGTCAGTGGAACATGACTCCTCTGGATCTGTCCAGGTGACACCAGTGGTCTCTGAGGGTGATCCTTGGAACATACTGCACATTGCTCACCAGCTGCAAGTACCTCTGCATAGGACACAGGAAGTTCCTCGCCTTAACTGTAGCCCATATAGTTTTCTGTCCTGCATGGAGCCAGGCGCTGGTGGAGCCACTGCGCCATGTCACCTGCAGGGGCAGTCTCCAACCATTGCACCCTTGCCTACGTATCTGCCTCATCATTCCCAGGATGAGCTAGAGGGGCATGCCCCGTGACATGATATACTGTCACCTGCTTCTGGTATCCTATTTCTCATAAGTCCTGTCACATCGCCTAACCCCATAGTGGACGGTGCATTACCGTCCACTGGTTAATGTGCCAAGTAGCAATCCAAAGGGTCAGTCCAGGATAGACAACCCAGCTGTCAGTACAGATTACCAGACGTGAAGGTTCGTTATGGGCAACTAGCCAAACAGCTCTTAATTCTGCCCATTGGCTGCTCTGGCCTGTACCTGTGTCCATCCAAATAGTCTCAGTGGCCGGATGGAAGGCTATAGCTGTCCATTTGGCAGGTTGGCCCCTGCTAGAACCATCAGTATACCAGGCATCCTTGGGGATGGGCACCCGCCCCTCCTGGTAGGGACTGACCTCAGGTTCTGCCTCCTGATCCCCAGCTGCACCTCACTCTAAGGTCACATAGGTGACTGGACCCAAGACTTCCTGCAGTTCTGCCCTCAATGGGCTGGTGCTAAGAGCACAGCGTTGTTGCAGGTAGGCACCCCACTTGGCCAGGGTGAAGGTTTGGGCCATACCGCTACGTAGTTTGGTCACCCAATCTCTCACCCATCCTGAAATAGGGTATGTTGTCTTGACTGTAACTAATGTTGTGGTTGTAATACTCTCAGTGACCAGGAGGGCAGCATACACAGCTGCCAGCTGCTTCTCCACTAATGAGTAAAGGACTTCAGCACCTTTCCATAATTGGGACCAAAATCCAATAGGTTGCCATAAGCGCTCTGTCCGTTGCCACAAGCCCCATCCAAACCCCTCCGAGGTTACATGAACATCCAGCTCACAGGGCCTGGCAGGATCAAACACATTCAAGGCCTGTGCCATCTTGACAGCTCCCTTAGCAGCTGCAAATGAACCTTGCGCCTGCTCAATCCAATCCCAACGAACCCCCTTTCAAATAAGGTTGTACAAAGGGCGTAGTAACTGAGCCAAATGGGGTATGAATGCCAATACTTCAACAAACCTAAAAATTCCTGTAACTGTTTTACCATAGTGAACACAGGGTATGCTTGGATCTTATTTATAACTGTGTCAGGGATAACTTTTGTCTTACCCGACCAGACAGCTCCTACGAATTTAACAGATAACCCAGGTTCTTGTAATTTGTTCTTGTTAACTGCCCAGCCACATGCTTTCAAATGGAATAGCAGGGTAGGAACTACTTGCTCCAATTCTGGAAGAGAATCACTAGTTAGCATAATATCATCAATATAATGGTACATGTGAACTGCCTCTGGCTGTTTCCATTTAGCCAGGTCAGCAGCCATCAGTTCATGGCACAAGGTGGGGCTATGCAAATAGCCCTGGGGTAATACTGTCAATGTCCATTTTCTCCCTTCCCAACTGAAGGCAAATTGGTCTCGACTCTCTGTAGCTATATCAATAGAGAAAAAAGCACAGGCCAAGTCTGCCACAAGTGGTTTGTCCCCAACTCATGGCTTAGCTGATCCAACATGTTAGATATCAAGGGAACAGCAGCATGCAAAAGGGGAACAACTTTATTAAGTCTCTGTAATCTACTGTCATTCTCCAGGTTCCAACTGGTTTGCGCACAGGCCATACTAGGGAGTTGTAAGGACTGTGTGCTGGCCGGATGATCCCCACCTTTTCTAATTCGAGGATTGTCCCTGTGACTTCTTCATAACCACCTGGCAGGCGGTACTGCTTGGTGTTAGTCACACGCCGAGGGACGGGTAATAGCAAAGGGGAATGTGATGCATGTCCCCGCAATACTGCCTTCACAACCCTGATCCGCAGCCGAAACTCCCCAGCTGTAGTTTCCAACCACAGTCCTTGCAAGACATTTACCCCCAAAATATATTCAGGAGTAGGAGATACATACACCTTATATCATTGGTCCCCAACCTTTTTTGGGCCACGGACCGGTTTAATGTCAGAAAATATTTTCATGGACCGGCCTTTAGGGTGGGACGGATAAATGTATCACATGACCGAGACAAGTGTCAAGAGTGAGTCTTAGACTGATGTAACAGAGAGAATCTGGTCGTTTTTAAAAAATAAAACATCATTCAGATTTAAATATAAATAAAACAGAAATAATGTAAGTTATTTATTCTTTCTCTGCAGACCAGTACCAAATGACCCACAGTCCGGTACCAGTCCGCGGCCCGGGGGTTGGGGACCACTGCCTTATATAGCTTAGGAGGCAGTCTTCCTATCCCCAATGGAATAGTTATTGGCTTCACTTGAACAGTTTGGCCCCATAACCGTCAATGGCCACTGGGGTCCCAGCAAACCGCTCTGGGTTCCCATAGAGGAGGGAACATTCTGCACCTGTATCCACCAAGGCCAACGCCCGTTGTACATTGGAAGGGGACCAGTGGATAGCCAGTTCCACGTGTGGCCTCCGGTCCCTGCCCATCCCTGTTAGACGGGTCCCTCGGCCCTTTTCCTATTCAAACTGGTTCAATGGGTCTTGGGAGTTCTCCTCTCCCTCGGCCATCTCTATCATATAATCTTGTAACCGAGCTGCTCATGCACCAATTGTTTTATTGGTAGCTGCTGGGGCCTTTCATCTCAGTGGCTGGAATTTCTGTTCTGGTTTAAGTTGCCACCAAAGCTCCAAAAGAATTTTATTACACTAGCCATTTAATTTTTCCTTATTTGCTCCAGCTACAATCAAGTCTACCCACATCTGTGTTCGAGTAACCTTTACAGGCCCGTTTCCCTTGTTGGGGGGGCAACATAGGCAGCAGCCCTCACTGCTTTATGATCCTCAGCGGCCTCCAGCTCTCCCAAATCTGCTACCATCTGTGTAACTGCATTGATGGGTTGCCCCACATAGGGGCCCAAGATAGCCACAAGTGACCCAAAAAGGGCTTACAGGGTGCTAGCAAGGATAAAGTCCCTCATTTTTGCCGTAAACACTTCCTCATCTGGCCCACGGGATCCAGGGTTGAAAACTGCATTCTTCATACCTAGTTCCCGAAGGACCTTTACTACCTCACTGTAACCTGCCACCGACTCACTGCCATTGGCAATTGTCCAGCATTCTGCCAGACCATAGGAATGGCAGTCATCACCCATTCTAATAGGGCAGGGGTCGGGAACCTATGGCTCGTGAGCCAGATGTGGCTCTTTTGATGGCTGCATCTGGCTCGCAGACAAATCTTTAATAAAAAAAAAATAACATTGGCCTGACCTGTTGTGGCGCAGTGGATAAAGCGTCGACCTGGAAATGCTGAGGTCGCCGGTTTGAAACCCTGGGCTTGCCTGGTCAAGGCACATATGGGAGTTGATGCTTCCAGCTCCTCCCCCCTTCTCTCTCTCTGTCTCTCCTGTCTCTCTCTCTCTCTCTCTGTCTCTGTCTCTCCCTCTCCTCTCTAAAAAAAAATGAATAAAAAAAATAAATAACATTAAAAATATAAAACATTCTCATGTATTACAATCCATTCATTTTCTACCGCTCCTGTTCATGGTTGTGGGTGGTGGAGCCAATCACAGCTGTCCTCTGGGACAACACCAAATTTTTATTGGCTAATGCTTAACGTACACGGTTCATTGTATGGCTCTCATGGAATTACATTTTAAAATATGTGGCATTCATGACTCTCTCAGCCAAAAAGGTTCCCAAGCCCTGTAAATAGGGTATGGTCTCCTGGGTTGCCATGGCAGTTCTGAAGACGCTGCCTCAAGGAAGAGTGTGTGGTAATGGCGACCAATTTCTCCATCTCTGTTCTGGAGAGCATGATGCCATTCACCCCTATGTCCCATAATCGTAGTAACCAGGCTACCAGGGATTCAGTAGGTTTCTGCCTAAATTGTGCCCCCAACTCCATCAGCTTTTCCTGGGTATAGGGCCGGACCACAGAGTGTTCCATTACCTGGGCAGGAGGCTGTGGCTGCCCCTGAGGGACTCTTCGCTGCTGGGTTTTTACCTTCGTGGTGACCACTGGTCAGGCCCTCAGTGTGCGTATGGCAGCTTCAGCCTGAGCCTTCTCATCCTCAGAAGAGGAGTCGCAAGCGCCTGCTCCCGCTGACTCAAAGCCAATCCACTATCACGGATGCTGCTGCTCCTTTGGCGACTGTTTAGGCTCCTGTGGCTGCTGGCTTTTTGCCAGAAGCTGAGACTCAAGCTCTTGAATCCGCAGTTGTTTCTCCAACAACTGCTGGTGCAAATGTTCAGCTTCCAGGACAAACTGCAACTCGCGAACCCGTAATTCCTTCTCCAGTGCTCGCTCCAATTCCAGCCTTTTCTGCCATTCGATTTGCAATTCATACTGAAGCCTTCGACCTCAGGCAGCTTCTTGCACAGAACTCCTGGTTTCCTCTTGAGTAAAAAACATGCAGCCCAGGGACCCTAAAGGACAGCCATGGGGAGCCAGAGCAGCAACCAGTCCTCTACCCTACCCCTCGAGGGTGGCGGCCCCATACCGATTTCCGAATCCTGCCGACTACACCAGTTGTAAGGCCAGGAGCCGTCATCGTGGCCATTCACATGCGGGTTCCTGTTGGATTCAGGCAGAAGGTAAAGAAACGGCGGAGTCAGAGGATGGTGGGCCATTCTGTTTATTGGTGTCTCACCAAGACAGGCAAGCCCCAAGAAAAGCCTGTGGAGAGCAAGGAATCAGAGAAGCCTCTGCAATGGTGATAGCAGGAACCTGGTCTGTCCCCATTTTACAATGTAGAAATCAAAACCTTTAATCCAATATACAAATAAGGAAGTCTCTGATACAAAGTCTCTCATCCGAGGCATAAGTGGGATTCCTCACAAGAGTGCACCACCCCCCATCATGCAACAGTCAAGGGTGTGGGGAAAAGCTCAGTTTTAAAAGTAAGCCTTAAGCTATAATGACCCCCCACAGCCTGTCTCCCACACCCAAAGCGAGCAAACATATATGTCATATTCAAAAACCTATTCAACCAACAAAATGTGTACCTTATTTTGTTAAATTTCACTTATCTACTCAGTAAACATTTTGAAAATGTTGCTGCAAAATGAAGCAGCTCTTGCCTGGCTGGCGGTGGCGCTGTTATAAAGTATATTACTTTAATCTACGGGTTACATAGAGACACCAAGGCAGAATACAGGAGAAGTTTTAGGAGGAGATTTATTAATAAGCCGGCTACATATGACTTACACAGGGTATATAGCTAACCCAAATCGTGTAGCCTCGAGTATAGCTCTGAGGCTAGTTATATAGACAGGTTGGGGGGAAAAGGAGGGGGAGCATGACACAATAGTCATTTACTGATAAGCTTATAACAGTTATCTATAGGATCTATTAAAAGGAAAAAACAAAGGCCCTGGCCAGTTGGCTCAGTGGTAGAGCGTCGGCCTGGTGTGCAGGAGTCCTGGGTTCGATTCCTGGTCAGGTCAAGACCCCCTACAGACCACCAGTCCCACCTGGAATTCCTACTAAAAGATACTGTTTTTTACAAAATGTTACACCATCTTACTTTTAAATATCACCAGACCTTTGGGCAGGGGTCCCCAAACTATGGCCCGCGGGCCGCATGCGGCCCCCTGAGGCCATTTATCCGGCCCCCGCCGCACACACCCGGAAGGGGCACCTCTTTCATTGGTGGTCAGTGAGAGGAGCATAGTTCCCATTGAAATACTGGTCAGTTTGTTGATTTAAATTTACTTGTTTTCTATTTTAAATATTGTATTCGTTCCCATTTTGGTTTTTTACTTTAAAATAAGATATGTGTAGTGTGCATAGGGATTTGTTCATAGTTTTTTTATAGTCCGGCCCTCCAACGGTCTGAGGGACAGTGAACTGGCCCCCTGTGTAAAAAGTTTGGGGACCCCTGCCTTTGGGTTAACAAAACTTTCATTTGCTTAAGAGCAGCTTCATATTTTTATTTTAAGAGAGAGACAGGGACAGACAGACCGAAGGGTGAGAGATGAGAGGCATTAGCTCTTAGCTGTGGGACTTTAGTTGTCCATTGACTGCTTCTCATTCATGCCTTGATCAGGGGGCTCCAACTGAGCCAGTGACCCCTTGCTCAAGACAGCAACCTTGGGGTCAAGCCAGCGACCATAGGATCATGCTGATGATCCTACGCTCAAGTCAGTGACCTCAGGGTTTGGAACCTAGGACCTCAGCATTCCAGGTCCACGCTCTATCCACTGTGCTGTGATAGGTGGTGAAAGAATTGCAAAAATTAACATTAGTATTTTAAAAGGAAGAGTCAGGGCCCCTTACCCCTCCTTTCTGAAAAGAAAAAAAAAAACACACCCAGAGAAAGAGATTAAAGGGGCAAAAGTTAGTACCTGAAAACTTCCTCTTCCCCTTCAATAAGATCCTTTAGGACAGTGGTCCCCAACCTTTTTTGGGCCACAGTCCAGTTTAATGTCAGAAAATATTTTCACAGACTGGCCTTTCGGGTGGGACGGATAAATGTATCACGTGACCGAGACAGCGTCAAGAGTGAGTCTTAGACGGATGTAACAGAGGGAATCTGGTCATTTTTAAAAAATAAAACATCGTTTAGACTTAAATATAAATAAAACAGAAATAATGTAAGTTATTTATTCTCTGCGGACCTGTACCAAATGGCCCATGGGCCGGTACCAGTCCGCGGCCCGGGGGTTGGGGACCACTGCTCTAGACCAGGGGTAGTCAACCTTTTTATACCTACCGCCCACTTTTGTATCTCTGTTACTAGTAAAATTTTCTAACCGCCCACCAGTTCCACAGTAATGGTGATTTATAAAGTAGGAAAGTAACTTTACGTTATAAAATTTATAAAGCAGTTACAGCTAGTTAAAGCATATAATAATAATTACATACCAAGTACTTTGTGTCAGATTTTCACTAAGTTTGGCAGAATCTTTTTTTTTTAAACCATAGATCAGGGGTCCCCAAACTACGGCCCGCGGACCACATGCAGCCCCCTTAGGCCATTTATCCGGCCCCCGCTGCACTTCTGGAAGGGTACCTCTTTCATTGGTAGTCAGTGAGAGGAGCATAGTTCCCATTGAAATATTGGTCAGTTTGTTGATTTAAATTTACTTGTTCTTTATTTTAAATATTGTATTTGTTCCCTTTTGTTTTTTTACTTTAAAATAAGATATGTGTAGTGTGCATAGGAATTTGTTCATAGTTTTTTTTTTATAGTCCGGCCCTCCAACGGTCTGAGGGACAGTGAACAGGCCCCCTGTGTAAAAAGTTTGGGGACCCCTGCCATAGATCATGTCTTTATTACATTTTCCAGCTGTTTTCTGCACTAGGAACCAGGAGCCTGGGGAATCGCCCAGCATAGCTTTAACCACCTCTTGGGGTCTCTGTTAAAAAGGCCTGCCTCAGCTCGGCCTGGAAGTCCTACTTGTCCATGTCTCTTAGTCTCGTTTTTATGTCCCACCAATGTATGGAATCCTGCAGTTCTTGTTTTTTCTGATTTACTTATTTCACTCCATATAATGTTATCAAGATCCCACCATTTTGTTGTAAGTGATCCGATGTCATCATTTCTTATGGCTGAATAGTATACCATGGTGTATATGTGCCCCATCTTCTTTATCTAGTCTTCTATTTTTTTTTTACAGTGATTAAAGCCTTTAAGCAAACTCTTGGCCAATACAGCAAGAATCTATAAAAGAGTAGTGTCCTTAACATGTTCACCACGTCCAAGTTGGCCCCAACACCATGCCAAACCCCTGAAAAATGCAACCCAACCCCAGTTCAATCTGTTAGGAGCTGTCACAGGAGCAGGAGTCCAGGAAAAGTCCACATCCAGGAAAAGTCCACATGGCACTGGAATTGTTGTCACAATTCTATACTTTGCAGCTCACGTCCAAGTCCCAATGACCGCTGCTTCTAGTTGGTAATGATTCAGGTAGACTGGAAAAGCCATCTGCAGCATGTGTGGAGATGGAGCTTCTGTTCTCCTCTGCCTGGAGAGATGGGACCAGGTTGCTTTTCCCTGGAGCTCTGTGACTGTGGCTTGGTAAAGAGAACCTTGGGATACACTAAGCTGGGTGGCAAAGGTAGATTCATAATAGAAGTTGGCAAAAGGGGGAAAGAGAGCTCTAAATTAGGAGTAGGTCCCAGCCTGAAATATGATGGGGCATTGAGGTAGGAGGAATAAAGGAAACACTATATATTAAACAAAGCAGCAGAAAATAGGACTGTCAACACCCACAACAGAGATCTTCTAGGGAAGAATAAAAAACCTGACTATTCAGGCAAGACATAATTAAGTGGCCCTTGTGCAAATGAGATCAGTCTACCTGCTTCTTGGAAGAAATACCCTAGGCTCGTCCACAGTGTCGTAGATGGGGCTGATGGCCCTGGGCACCTTCAGCCTTCAGTGGCAAACCCCAGCATTCTGGGCAAGGTTAGGTCATAGTTGGCTGGAGCAGGGCTGGAAGAGACTGAACCCTCCCTTAGAGGAGCGAGGGGGAAGTCTACCTTCCAGTGTCCCTGTTTCCTCACAGCAGAGGCATGTAAGCCTGGCAGGCTTTAGCTCAATGACCTTCCTTTCCACTATTGAAGCAGGACCCAGATGGCATCCTATGAGACCCCTTTGGGGCGTTGGAGCCTATAAGGGCGTATCCTAAAAGCTGGTAGTTCCTCTGATCTCTATTGGGCTTTTTCTGCCTCTTGGTATCTTAAAAGCCATGCTCAGAAGATCTCGCTGAGGGGTTTGAGGATCCCCATCCGCCTATATAAATCTTTTCCATGTATCTGGAGCTATTTGGAAAAAGACAAAGTAGTGTTATTAGCTGGATCAAATAAAGAAGGTAGTAGTTTGCAGGCAAAAAAGATTTGGCGTCTCCTGTTCATCAGCATTCAAAAGAAATTTAAATTCTTTTTTTTTAAGTAAAAAGTATGATATGGTAGACCAGTAGGAGTTCCAGGATATGACTATCCCCTTTAAAAATTTTTTTTAATTGACCTTAAAATATTTGCTGGGTACACTTTAATAATACCTTAACTTTAAAGATTGTAAGAATGACAAAATACAGTAAATGCTTTTGCTCCATATGCAGGAGCATTTTCAGTTTAACCAGTTTAGGAAATCCAATAATAGAACAGTACATACAGACAATGTGGTAGAGCATCGGCCTGGTGTGCAGGATTCCCGGGTTCGATTCCCGGCCAGGGCACACAGGAGAAGCGCCCATCTGCCTCTCCACCCCTCCCCCTCTCCTTCCTCTCTGTCTCTCTCTTCCCCTCCCACAGCCAAGGCTCCACCGGAGCAAAGCCTCCCCAGGCGCTAAGGATGGCCCCGTGGCCTCTGCCTCAGGCGCTAGAATGGCTCTGGTTGCAACAGAGCAACACCTCAGATGGGCAGAGCATTCCCCCCTGGTAGGCGTTGCCGGGTGGATCCCGGTTGGGTGCTTGCGGGAGTCTGTCTGACTGCCTCCCCATTTCCAACTTCAGAAAAATACAAAAAAAGAAAAAAAGAAAAAAAGGGCATTCCCTTGTGCTAGAGCTCCAGGGAGCATGGAGTGAGCTTGAGTATGTCCTATGAAACATGGAGCTCTATGTTGACATACAAGTCTTTGAAGAAGGAGGAACTGCTGAAATAGTTCATCAGCATTTGTCCCTAAGACAGCAGTCTTTATAGTGGAAACACCATAAGTAAATATTTGCTGTCTGTATATAGATTAAAGGGGGAATATGACAAATGCTGAAAAGCCATGATAATGGCATATAATTCTAGACTTTGAGCTGATTTTAAGTTGATAGTTTCAGTATAAAATTGTCCATTGATTTGCAAGAGCGATTTGCCATTTAATGCAAGTTTCCCAGAGCCATTGTTGTTGATCCTTTGAAAAAAGGAACAATAATTTTGAGGCTCAAAACCTATGAGCTGTAAGAGTCGCCTATGCCCCTTGATAATCCAGGAGGCAACAAATAAAAATATGGAAGTGTATTCCATGGGCTATTAGATGGTTCTATGTGCCCAAGCTGTAGCTGCTCTTGTACCAATTGAGCAGCTGCCCTAAGTTTCTCCTGAGAAAGGGGCCATTGGTCTACCCATACAGGATTATCTGATTTCCAAGTAATTGGGTCTGTACAATGCATTATTGAGGTAGCAGGAGCTACCAAGGCCCCTATGCTAAATTTTGATATCCTAATCCACACCTTCTATGGGGGTGAGAATTCCTCACTGTTCTTTCCCTAGACCCTTGGTGGGCAAAAATCCCCGATCAGGCATCTGAGTACTGACTAAACCATTAGGACTGACAAGCAACACTCCCATATTTTTCAAAACATCTCTACCTCACAAATTAATTGGCCATCCAGGGAGCACATAAGGCTTAAAGAATCCAGAATGACCTTCTTAATCTTCCCAATGTAGAAAACTAGAACTTTGTTGAGGGGATTTACTCTGCCTTATACCTTGTAATTCTGTGGCTGCTGCATGAGTGGGCCAAGAAGGAGGCCAATGTAGCTTAGCAATAACAGATACATCAGCTCCAGTATCTAAAAGTCCTTTAAATTTATGCTCATGTATTGTTAGTTCCATTTCAGGGCGTTCTTGACCTATTTTTTTTTTAATCCAATTGGCAAAATCAGAGGAGCCAAATCACCAATTTTCTTGTGGCCCCTTTTACAGGATGTGGCTTGAGAAGCAGAATTAGCATCCTTATACTATTCTTCTAACTGCCTGAATTAGCCGTGAGACACGTTCTTTTGAACTTGTAATGTTAGTAGGTATTGCCAAGCTGCATTTCAGAGAAGTGACACTGCCACTAGCTCTGAGGAGTGTGTCATGGGTGCCAATGTGAACGGTGGAAACTGTGCCACAGGGAGGTCGGAATGTTACATTTCTCCTCTCAAGTTCTCTATTTATTAGAAATTTATTTGCATTTCCTTTTTGATGAGCTGCCTTCTTTTTTTCTATTGGATTGTTGGCCTTTTTCTTCCTTGAAGGAGCTCTTTCTATATTAAAGAAATTAGTTCATCGTTTGCTTAATGTGAAGCAAAGCTTTTTTTCTGTTTTTCATTTATCATTTTCTGCCTTTGTTTGAACGGTTTTTCTCTTATTATAGTTAGATTGATCGTGTTTTCTTTCCTAGCGCCTGGACTTTCTTGTTCGTTGTTGTTGTTGTTGTTGTCATGCTCGGGCTTCCCTAACTCTTGATGATAATGGGTACTCCCCTATATTTTCTTCTAGTATTTTATTATTTGCTTTTTATATCTTCTTTTTTAATCTACCTGAAATACGTTTTGACAGAGGTTCCAAATTTATATTTTCCACTTAGTTTTCTTTTTTTTTTTTTCATTTTTCTGAAGCTGGAAACAGGGAGAGACAGTCAGACAGACTCCCGCATGCGCCCAACCGGGATCCACCCGGCACGCCCACCATGGGGCGATGCTCTGCCCACCAGGGGGCGATGCTCTGCCCATCCTGGGCGTCGCCATATTGCGACCAGAGCCACTCTAGCGCCTGAGGCAGAGGCCACAGAGCCATCCCCAGCGCCCGGGCCATCTTTGCTCCAATGGAGCCTTGGCTGCGGGAGGGGAAGAGAGAGACAGAGAGGAAAGCACGGTGGAGGGGTGGAGAAGCAAATGGGCGCTTCTCCTATGTGCCCTGGCCGGGAATCGAACCCGGGTCCTCCGCATGCTAGGCCGACGCTCCACTTAGTTTTCTGAGGTGGTTATCCGGTTGTCAATACTGTATGGCATGTCACCCTTATGTACTGCGTTTTCATACGCCAGGTGTACTTGCAGTTTATTTATTGAATCTCTTTTGAGTTGCTGTCCCTTACATTACTTAATTATTCTCCTTTTTTCTATATTATTTTAGGAAATGCTATAGTGAATATTTTTAAAAACAATTCTTTATCATTATCAATCTCAAACTAGCTTACGATGTCCTCTGAATATTCAATTGAAAACGTAGTCCATTTTAAAAGTTATTTAAACTTTCATCTTGTTAAGCTGCTCAAAAGCTGAAGTTGGAAAAATCAGGCGTTTTCTGCATGCGGATGTGGAGATCCATCCATGTAATTGAGATTCATTTGAAGATAAGTAGGATTATGAAGTAGAAGTGACATGCCTTTTTTATTTTAATCATGTACTGTATATAAAAGCCTGTTACCAAATTTCTAAAATATGTAATAGAACTGGTATAAAAATATATCTAATAAGAGAGTGCTGAGGCAGGATCCCTGTGAAAGAAAATTATGTCAGGTTAATAGAATGGCCGAGGGCACGTTTTTATAAGAAACTGAGAAATTACACCTGACTATGTATGACACATTAAGAAAATGGGTCCATTTAATTTGGCGACACACTTGTAATTTTATTATCGCTGTCCTGAATGCCCCGGAGGGCAGTGACACTAGGGGAAGGCAGAGCTGAGAAGTTCTGTTAAACTCAACTTCCTGTTTCTCCAGGTTTCCCTTGCTGCCCCAGTTGGCCAATCTCAGGTGCCCTGACCCAGGGCTCATACTTCCAGACCTTTTTTCACTGGCATGTGGTCTGACCAGGTGGGGCCTGGAAGGTCTGCATATGGGACGTGTGCGTGGTGGTTGTTAAGGATAGTTAAGTCCTGGTAAGAGATTGAGAAGACACTTCTAGAAGAAGATGCCGAATTAAGGTGTTACCAAAGTTTTGTGTTTGCATTGCAGCAGGACCCCTAAACTTTGAGTTGAAAAGACCGAGTTCTTTGTGGGGAGAGGGGGCCCAGGTATCAGCCAGTGCTGGGGGATGCTCTTTGGGGACAACTGTGGGCTGCTGTGCTTGCTGCCTCTGCCACAGGCTTGCATGCTTGTTCTGTTCTTGTATACTGCACCACGCTCCCCTCTTTCCTGCACGTCATCTAGGTAAGGAAAACATCTCACTAAGGTGGGCAAGTGGACTTCTAGGTTCAGATCACAGAAGGTCAGAGCTGAAAGGAACCCATCTGTGAACCTTTCATTTGATAAAAGCTGTTGACCCTGGAACAACACGGATAAGTGAACCTGTGCAGTTCAAACCTGTGTTGTTCAAGGGTCAGCGTTTTAGATCTGGAGTTGGGAACCCGAGGGTGTAGAGCACCAGGTGTTCCGTTATTGCGAAGTCAAAGTCATATGCAGATTTGGACTGTGCAGGAGTTGGCGCCCCTCACCCTGCGTTGCACAAGGTCACCTGTAGTGTCTAGAGCTTTCTTTCCCTGTATTTTATGTGCTTGCACTCTTGGGATGTTTTGACACCAGTGGCATTATTTTCCATTTTCTCAGTGTCAGATAAGCTGGGATATTTCAGAAAAAATTTCATTTTAAGGATAAAAAATGTTATTTCTTTCTCTTTTAGATTCTGTCTAAGCTTTCTTTGCCTGCTCGTGGCCGGGAAGCAGCAATGAAGCAGAGCTTCGCTTTTGACAATGTTGGCTATGAGGGTAGTCTGGATGGTGAGTGCCCTTCGCAGACAACCACCAGCACCCTCAGCATCCGGGGCATGACGTGCCAGTCGTGTGTCAAGTCTATTGAGGACAGGATCTCCACTTTGAAAGGCATCATGAGCATCAGGGTTTCCCTGGAGCATGGCAGCGCAGCTGTGAAGTACGTGCCGGCAGCTGTGAGCCTGCCACAGGTGTGCTGGCACATTGAGGACATGGGCTTTGAGGCCAGTGTCGCAGAAGGAAAGGCTGGCTCCTGGCCCTCATGGTCCTCGCCACAGCTGGAGGCCGTGGTCAGGCTTCGGGTGGAGGGCATGACCTGCCAGTCCTGTGTCAGCTCCATAGAATGCAAGATTGGGAAGCTGCAGGGAGTGGTGAGAGTCAGGGTCTCACTCAACAACCAAGAAGCGGTCATCACATATCAGCCTTCCCTCATTCAACCCCAGGATCTCAGGGACCATGTAAACAACATGGGGTTCGAAGCTGTCATCAAGAACAAAGTGGCTCCCGTAAGCCTGGGCCGCATTGATATTGGGCGGTTACAGAGCACCAGCTCAAAGACACCTTCAGCACCTAACCAGAATGTCTGTAACGCTCAGACCTCGGGGCACCGAGGGAGCCAGGTGGTCACCCTGCAACTGAGAGTAGATGGAATGCGCTGTCAGTCTTGTGTTCAGAATATTGAAGGAAATATAAGCCAGCTCCCAGGGGTTCAAAATATCCAAGTGTCCTTGGAGAACAGAACTGCCAGAGTACAGTACCGCCCTTCTTGTGTCTCCCTGGGAGCCCTGCAGAGGGCCATCGAGGCTCTGCCACCGGGGAACTTCAAAGTTTCTCTTCCTGATGGAGCAGAAGGAAGTGCGACAGATGACGGGTCTTCCGCACATCACTCCCCAGCTCCTGCCCAGAGAACCCAGGGGCAGGGCACGGGCAACACCGTGGTGCTTGCTATTGCTGGCATGACCTGTGCGTCCTGCGTCCAGTCCATCGAGGGCGTGATCTCCCAGAGGGAAGGGGTGCAGCAAGTGTCCGTCTCTCTGGCTGAAGGCACTGGAACGATTCTCTGTGACCCCGCTGTTGTTAACCCAGAAGAACTCCGAGCTGCTGTAGAGGACGTGGGATTTGAGGCTGTGGTCATCTCTGGTACGTAGTCCGTACGGTTGATGTGCACCCGGGATTGTCTCCTTTCTCTTTTTGCCGTCTGGCATCCTACCTGCCTGGCTGGACAGGTGAGCCACACTCATGCCTCACCTGAGCACTGTGCAACTCTCCCCTATGTGTTAAGTTTCTCAGGTAGAGGAAACAGTTTCCAAGTGTTCAGATTTGCCTCTCATGTAGCTGGGACTAAGATGCTGAGGTCCTTGGATTCTGGGCTTCTTTTCTGAGCAGAACTCTGATTCTGTGTTTTTAAGAAGATGGATGTGAGGGTGATCTGGCTGTGACACCTGTCACCCCATTGATCGCCGGGGTTGATTCGGCCGATCTGGCTGGCTAGGCGGGTGTCCCCTTCCTCCCTCACCGCTCCATGGGCGTCCCTCCCGAAGCTGCGAGCTCGGTCAAAGAGGACGACCTTCCCCGACAGAGGAGAGGACCGTTCTCGGTCAAGGGTATACGAGCAGCTGCGCTCCCCTGCTAGAACCTCCAAACAAGTCTCAAGAAGAGTCCAGTAGGAACTTCAGGCCCTTTTCTGACCAAAGGGATCAGCCTTACTTCTTCTGAAGATTTCTCTGCCAAACAAAATAAAATCATAAAAATAATGTAACATTAGTCTCACCACCCAGAGCCTGTTCTCTTGTAAGTGGGAATTAAGGGAAAGATTTAATGGTGTATTCCTTTGCCCCCCATGATGGCTGTGAGAAGATGGGTGTGGTGACAGTCTCCACAAAGCAAGGTGTCCACATACCTTGTTGCCACCTCACTAGACAGAGTCTCCAGGGTAGTGGCCATCCCTGCTCCCCCCTCCGCTTACTGACTGTTCACTTGCCAATTTCCTCACTTTCTGTGCACGGGAGCCCAGTAAACACAGCCTCCTTTCTGCCACACGGCAGGCCTGTGTGAGCCGTGGGCTCCTGAGTGATTGCCGCCCTGTTCCCCCTGGCAGCGTCCGTGTCGTGAGGGGCTCTGAGAGGTGGAGACCCCTGAGGGTAGCAGGACCCGTCCTGCGCATCCTGGGCGAGGGCACCTGAGCCAGGCTTCTCTGAGGGTGAGTGGGCATGAGCCAGTGAGGGGCTGGGGGCCGGGTGCGGCCGGCTGTGCTGGTGATGGGAACAGAGCAGCCTGGGCAGTGACCTGGAGGCCCGAGCTGCAGCGCGGTGCGCTAGGGAAGCTGGAGGCCCGAGCTGCAGTGCAGTGTGCTGGGGAAGCTGGAGGCCCGAGCTGCAGCGCAGTGTGCTAGGGAAGCTGGAGGCCGGAGCTGCAGCGCGGTGTGCTGGGGAAGCTGGAGGCCGGAGCTGCAGTGCAGTGTGCTGGGGAAGCTGGAGGCCCGAGCTGCAGTGCAGTGTGCTGGGGAAGCTGGAGGCCCGAGCTGCAGCGCAGTGTGCTAGGGAAGCTGGAGGCCGGAGCTGCAGCGCGGTGTGCTGGGGAAGCTGGAGGCCCGAGCTGGAGGCCCGAGCTGCAGCGCAGTGTGCTAGGGAAGCTGGAGGCCCGAGCTGCAGTGCAGTGTGCTGGGGAAGCTGGAGGCCCGAGCTGCAGCGCAGTGTGCTGGGGAAGCTGGAGGCCCGAGCTGCAGCGCAGTGTGCTAGGGAAGCTCCAGAGCAGAGGACGGTGCCCTGCGTGTGAGGACCGGGAGGTAGACCGTGGTTGGGCACCTCAGCTGGGGCCCTGGAAATAAAAAAGGAGGGTCCAGAGAGGCTAAGGCTTAACTTGGAGGAGGCCATCGGCAGCAGTCGCTCACTGCCTGCATGCTGGTGAGGAGGGGCAGACCTCGGTGGCTCAGACCTGGCCGGGACGGAGGTGGGTAGAAGATAGGGATGGTGGTCGAGAGAGAGGCTGAGGGAAGGAAGAAGTGTGGGACATTTAGTGAGGGACAGCTGTGTGGGCAGTAATGCTGTTACTGTTTAGATCCCAAGATAAAGGGCCCTGGGTGTCATTGCAAATAAAGGCTGGACTAGGACGTAGGCAGTTTCTTCGGTCTCTGGCTGGGGCTTCATCAGGGACAGGAGAGGCTGGCTCGTCACCAGAAAGAGCTTGTGGGCAAAGCGCATTGGCCGCACTCAGGGCCACGGGACCTGAGCCTTCTGCTTCCATTTTCCAGCTGCCATGATGTAAAGTGTTTCTCCTTGGGAAGCTTTCTCTGTCGTGATCCTTGACTGCTCACACACACCCTTAAAGGGAGCGGATAAGTCAGGCAGAGTGACTTGGCCCCATCTGTACTTCATCTTTGTACCAAGTTTCAGGAAGTAAGTAGGGTTTATTTTATTTGTGTGTGTGTTTTAAAATAAAAATCAATAAGGAAAACCAATAGAACAGTAAATCCTGTACTCAGAAATTGAGAAATGTAGTGTGGAGTCCTCATTTGCTATGTGTGTGAGGTTTAAAGTCGTTCAGCAGTGGAATCAGGTTGCTGGCAGTCAGAGGAAATTTGCATTGAACTACATAATCCAGAATAATTGGATCTGATTAAACCTAAAAGAAAAAAAAAGAACAGCGATTTGTCTTGGCCCGAGTTTGTGAGAGTTATTTTTATACCAAGAGGTGTTTAAGGTATCGGATTTACCAAGTAAAAATATAGGATACCTAGTTAAATTTGAATTTTGGATAAATAACAATAATTTTTTAGTATAAGTATATCCCAAATACTGTGTGGGACATACTTATACTAGAACATTATTCATTGTTTATCTGAAATTCAAATTTAGCTGGGCATTCTGTATTTTATCTGTCAATCTTAGTTTAGGTTAATCTCTAAGTGTGCTGGTGACAACGTAGCCACTTATGCTAAAAGGGCATCATTTGTATTTGATTATTCGTTCTGGGTTGAATAGGAACTCCTTGAGGACCATCTTCACTCATGTGATTTGTTTCTTTGACTCAGTAGCACCCAGCACAGTAGGTATTTGTGAAGGAAATCAAAGCGAGGAAAGAATGGGCCACGCGCAGTAGGGTCACAAGGTAGCTCAGTGGAGGGCTTTAATCCAGGAACTGTTTATGGGGGTTTTAGGGAGCTGAATGGGAAGGAAACCCAAGCACCCTCAGGCAGTGGGTCTGAGGGAAGAGGGTGTTACAAAAGCCCGGGCCAAAGTCACCTGGTGGCAACTTGTGCCTCTGGAACTATGACAGGAAAGGCGGTGGCTGTGAGCTGGGGTCACAGGAGGCAGATGGGAGACACTTTCATTCTTCCCCTTTGTGTACTCTCGTTTCCCACTTTTTATCTCCTGTGTGCCACACTTAATCAGAAACCGGTGGACAAGGGAGCCTGAGGAAAGTGGTTTTGCAGGAGTCAGACCCCTTGGTAATGAAGCAGAGGAAGGGAAGGGAAGCTTCTGGGAGCACGCAGGAGGTGACAGGCTTTGAGTTTCACTCTTATTTTGCTACTGGACTGATGCCTGCACACATCAAAGGCCAGCAAGATGTACCCAGGAGTTTGCAGCCCAGAAGTAAGGATTTATTAAGGATTTATTAACTCGTTGGGTAGTACGAATGTTCGTGTACATCCTCACTCAGAGGGTTAACAAAAACTCACTACTCAGAGGGTTAAGGATGTGGTACCATGCCCGGAGTCACAGGTAGCACATGCTCAGAGACCTGGCTCCCGTGGCTGCCAGGGGATGGATATATAGGGGAAATCAGTAACCATGGTGACTGAGGGAGTCAGGGACATGGTCTCTATCGTTGGTTGGTGCTAGGGTAGGGGATGATTGGTCATTGCATCTGATTATGATGTCAGCCCTGGAGTTGCTCCATCCAATTTTGCAAGGATTGGTTCTGTGGGATTGTTCCACCTTCTTACGTCAAGAGCTAACACACAACTGAGGCCAAGCTATCTGTAGTTGGACTGAAAACTGTCGCTATCGTCAGTAGACCCAGGACCTTGTTCCTAAGACTACTGGTTGCTGACCAGAACCACTTTGGCCTGAGGGCTTAATGAATAAGTGAGGAAGAGGAGAGCTAGTGATTCAGGGCACTGGGTGAGGCCAGTTTGGGTCAAAGGAAAAAGAAATAAAAATAAATGTCCAGACTGGCCCTGGCTGGTTGGCTCAGCGGTAGAGCATCGGCCTGGCGTGCGGGGGACCTGGGTTCGATTCCCGGCCAGGGCACATAGGAGAAGCGCCCATTTGCTTCTCTACCCCCACCCCCTCCTTCCTCACTGTCTCTCTCTTCCCCTCCCGCAGCCAAGGCTCCATTGGAGCAAAGATGGCCCGGGCGCTGGGGATGGCTCCTTGGCCTCTGCCCCAGGCGCTAGAGTGGCTCTGGTCGCAGCAGAGCGACGCCCTGGAGGGGCAGAGCATCGCCCCCTGGTGGGCAGAGCGTCGCCCCTGGTGGGCATGCTGGGTAGATCCCGGTCGGGCGCATGCAGGAGTCTGTCTGACTGTCTCTCCCCGTTTCCAGCTTCAGAAAAATACGAAAAAAAATAAAAATAAAATAAATGTCCAGACTAAAGAAAATATGGTCTCTATGCAATTACAATTTGACAGCTCAAAGTACCTGTCCTGGTTTTTATCTAGAAGGCAGCCCAGCATCTGTTCACTGATTTGCATGGTGACTGTTTTTTAATGAATTAATTAATGGGTGGACAGGTGGATGAAGAGTCATCTGTTATGTATAATGTGTTCCTCTCACTGCTGTAAATGGGTAATGCCACTTTAAGGGCACAGCTGTCTCATACCACATGTGTTGAGGCTCTTCTGAGTCCAGGTACTGTGCTGGCTGCCCTGAAGTGCTCAGAGGCAGTCTAGCACCTACCTGCCTGTGCATGGTTCATACAGGGTCACAGATCACAGACACCCATCATCTGAGGCCACGTGAGAATAATTGCAACAAGTAAGGTATAGGTGAAGTCTCTTGGGTTTAAAATATAAGGAGAAATGCCAGTATTTGGTTGTGGGGCTCCCAAAGTCTTGATGGAAGAGGTAATGTTGGAACAGGGCTTGGATAGGATTTCATCAAGCACCGTGGGCGGAGGAGACACGAGCACAGGCTTGCAGGCAGGAGGCCTCCAGTTATATCTTGAGAGCAGTCTGGCTTGATGGGGCATGGGTATAGGTGATGAGAGATAAGGTTGGACAGGTCAGCACACTGGTCATCTGTCTCCTGGACCCTGGAAGAGGCTCAGAACTGGTGCCTCTGCTTCCTGGCTCTCAACCTTGCAGCGTGTTCCCTGCCCGGCATCACAGAGAGTCTGTTACTTTGCCAGTGCTCCAAAGCCCTCCTGTCTCATGTTAGAGGAAGGATCCTTATGGTGGCCTGACAGCCCCCTCCTTTATCACTGCCTTTCTCACCCCTTGTATTCCTCATATCAGACTCGTTCTCACTTCAGTCAGTGTCTTGTGCTTGCTTGTCCTCTTTGTCTGGAATTCCCTTCCCTCACAGTCCACAGTCTGTGGTCTTGTAGACTTTTCCCAAAGCACGTATAATTTATACTTAGAAATATGTAGGTTTGTATTATACATAGTTTTGTAATCATTTCCCCCCCTGCAGTTTATCGTAGTCATTCTTACAAGTTCTAGCACATGTCTGCAACACCACACGTTCATTGGTTGCATAGCTTTCCCTCATATGGATACACTGTAACTTAGTCAATCAGTTTTCTCCTAGACTGTTCTGATCTATTGTCTTTGTAGGTGATTACAAATAATTCTGACGGACATCTTTGAGGCTAAATCTTTGTATACATACTTAGTTTTAAATATCTGAAAGTGTAAATGCTGGGTCACAGATATAAACATTATTTAATTTCATCACAAATATTTATTTTGCCTCTACTAAGTACAAAGCAGTTAGAGGTACTGTTTTTTTCTTTTTTTTAGTGAGAGAGACAGAGACGGATAGAGAAACAGAGATAGGGATAGACAGACCGGAAGGGAGAGAGATGAGAAGTATCAATTCTTCCTTGTGGAACCTTAGTTGTTCATTGATTGCTTTTTCCTATGTGCCTTGACCTGGGGGCTATAGCAGAGTGAGTGACCCCTTGCTCAAGCCAGTGACCTTGGGCTCAAGCCAGTGACTTTTGGGCTCAAGTCAGCGACCATGGAATCATGTCTATGATCCCATGCTCAAGCCAGTGAGCCCGCGCTTAAGCAGACAACCCCAGAGTTTCAAACCTGGGTCCTCTGCCTCCCAGGCAGACGCTCTATCCACTGTGCCACTGCCTGGTCAGGCTAGAGGTACTGTTTTTAATAATGCATATCGCCATGTAGACTTCCAGAAAGCCTTATCAATTTATATGTACACTTGTAGTATTAGCATAGATGAATAAAAGTCCCAGTAGCATTAGCTTGTTTGAGTTTTTGTAAATTTATTTTAACTTTCTTTAGCAATCTCCAGAAATCCAGAATTTAGTTGAATCACACCTCAGTGTTAAAGAATAGCAATGTGTAAATTGCAGGTTGCTCAGGGTATGAAATTCTCTGTAATAGCACAAATATTATTGAAATCACTGACCACAATGTTTGGATAGAAAGGCAGGTGAATCTAGGAAACAGGTGATGGAGTGGGAAATGAGGAGGGTTGATGAGTACATAAGGCAAAGTGTTAAGAGGTGGCCGTAGAATAGACTTTGTGAGCTTGAGATTCCAGAGATGGAGTCATTCTGCACAGTGATGAAGTCCAGGATGTAAACCAGTGCTGCTGGGTAAAGTGATAGTCTGTGTGTTAGCACAGTGGGGATCCCAGAAGGCCGGTGTGGGAGGGGACGGAGGGGCCGACCATGTAGATCAACTGTACTCAAAAGAGTCTTGGTAGCGTTTCCACATAGCTATTTTAAGGTTAGAGGAGGTCGCGCATGTGCTCAGCAGAGTGCCTGAAGAATTCTTATTTGTTGTTATCCTCATCTAATTAGAGCATTCATCTAGCCAGACGTTCCATTTCGAAGTACTGGCATATTTTCATGTGTCCACAACTGTGTGACTCGTTTGCTGATTCTGGGGAGAGACAGGCAGTGATGGAAACACCAACCCTTGTGACCTTTCCAGACTTTCCTCTGAATGTTGTCAGGCTTACACACCCCTGCGGGGAAGAAAACCTCAGCAATTTCTTGTAATTTGAAAGGTTTCTGACATTTTATTCCAGCAAACTGTTCTGGCAACCACGTTGGAGAGCACAGCGTGGCGAATTTCACAACGCAAACCACAGCTGGCACGCCTGGGTCTGCAGAGGAAGTGGCTCTCCACACCGAGTGCCCCCCTAAAATCCACAGCCCTGGCTGCTCAGCGAAGTCCCCACAAGCTTCCACAACTGTAGCACCACAGAAGTGCTTTGTTCAGATCGCAGGCATGACCTGTGCATCCTGCGTGTCTAACATAGAGAGAACTCTGCAGAAAGAAGCTGGTAAGAGACCTGCCCCTGTGTGACACTGGGAGGGCCGCTTCCGGACTGTCCAGCATGGCTGTCAGCCGACGGGGGCACCGTGCTCTCCCCTCACAGCCCCCACGCACTGCATTGACCAGGAGCCCCGTTGTCTGGTCGCAAGTCACTATGTGATAGTACAGGTGTTTGCCGACTGCTTGTGGGCAGTTGGCATCTCTTCTTCAAGAAGAATTTAGTGTGAGATAAAATGTGTCTCTGAGTAAGGTAGCCATGGGAAAGCCAGTTTACAGGTCATGGCACATTCCGTAGGCAGCCAGCCTTCTCAGTCAACTTGTCCCAGTCGGACCTTTATCCTTCTCAGATTCCATCAACCTCTCACTACCAAGTGAACAAATAGCCTGCATCTTGTGAAGTTCCAATTTCAATATTTCGTCCTGTTGTCCTTGTAGGGTGCCAAAGTCTTGTCCTCTAAACTACATTTTCAGTATTCTTTTAAATCGGAAAGTGCAACAGAAATCCTGTTCTGATTTTTTGTTAGGAAAGTGGTTTAACCATGACCTTCCCTTGCCATGAGGGTTAGAAACCTTTTCTCTGTTCTCCAGTGGCTTCATACGTCTTTCTAATCTGTCTCCCTGTCCCATAGAGTCAACCCTAAATTAGGGTGATACTTTTCCTAACCTCTTTTTAGCTTCTGGGAGCTTAGAATGGCCATCCTTAAATTGAGGTGTCGCAGGACTTCCTTTGTCACCCGTGGACAGGCTGCCCGTACAGTTAACTGTGTCTCACAGCGCCTGTGTTCTTGCTCCTGACTGCAGTCTCTTGTTTTTATCCCTGATGGCATTTTTTTATAAAGTGCATCATTGCTTTCATCTGTTTGAATGAACTTTTTTCACCCTTAAACTAACACAATCATGTTAGCAAGATAGTCTGTGGGATTGCTCTGAAAGCGATCAGAAACTGAAAAAGAAGATGGAAAACCACTTTTGAATATTATTTTTCTTTCTGTGAAAGGGACGGAAGAAGAAAGTACATCTTGTAAGGAACAGTAGTTGCTAGCTGCAGACGAGAGCCCTTGTTTTGAGGTGCACGCACCCACCAGTGTCTTACAGAGCCTGACTCTGAGTGCCCCCCCCAGGCTGGCAACACAGGCAGAACCTCGGACGCCACCCTTGACAGACTGCACCAGAATCTGTTGTTTAGTAAGGGCCTCATTAAACACACCTGTGCCCACTAGAGTATGAGAAACAGTGTCCTAGAACAGCACTTCTCACACTGGGCTGTGCACTAGAATTTACCTGGGGAGCTTAAAAAAATGCCTGGCACTTACCAGAAGACTCCGATTTAGCTGGCCTGGGTTAAGGGCCAGGCACGGTGGGGACTGAAAGCGCCCCACGAGGTCCTAATGTGCAGCCAAGTGTGAGAACCACTGCTGTAGATACTCCGGGCGCAGACAGGTTTTTTTGTTTGTTTTGTGTGTTTGTTTGTTTGTTTTTGCCAGATTCTGTTGAGCACCCAGAGACCCTGCCTAGAATGTTACAGCTGTAGCTTGATGGTTTCAGGTGTGCTCTCCGTGCTGGTGGCCCTGATGGCCGGGAAGGCAGAGGTTAGGTACAGTCCGGCAGTCATCCAGCCACTCGAGATAGCTCAGCTCATCCAGGACTTGGGCTTTGAAGCAACGGTAATGGAAGACTGCGTGGGCTCAGATGGTGACATGGAGCTGGTCGTAAGTACAGTGACTGGGCTAGAGCTGGGGCTAGGGCTGCAGTCCTCTGACCACCTGCAGACGTGTTCTGACAGAGCCACGGCTGTGGCCACCCAGCTTTCCCATTTGCATCTATCCTGTTTCTGTTGCTGGGTGTTTTGTTGTTGTTTTGCATTGAAGCCAAACAGGGGCTGTTCAGTTTGTGAAGGAATGTCCCATTGTGTCAGAAAGTCAACAGGAGTGAATCTCACCGGGTACATTCAGGGTGCTAGGAGGAGGAGGTGGAGAGAGAACTGGAGGAAGGTGAATTTAATTAAAATGGCGACGGTCCTGAGGGGGTGGTGTGAGGGCGCTGAATATGAACATACTCCATAAAAGCCTGCACAGAGGGGAGCTAGTATGTCAGCGGTGTCTGAGGCCAGAGGAGGCAAGTCAGCGTGCTGCCATGCCATCGCAGATGGAGAGGGCCGCACGAAGGCGGAGGGGCATCTGCAAGGTAGTTGCAGATTGACAAGATTGTTCCGAAGTGCTGTCTGAGGTGAACACTGAAGATAGTTGCTGTTCACAGGGTGGTTGGGACAGGGTGGGATGGTGGTGCTTCCTCTCAGTCCATTTTATCAGCTGCATGTGTCAACCAGTCATTGAAAACAACAACAACATTTTGAATATGCTGTTTTTACAAGCACTTATGTACAAAGCTTGTTTTGCGTAAGAAAGCAGATGTAAAAGAAACACATGAGGAATGAGTAAGGCTGTCTTAGGTGAAAGAGTCTTTTCTTCCTTATGGTGCTTAATACCTGCCATTGATGGTAAGTAAATGTGGGGTTTTTTTGTTTTTTGTTTGTTTGTTTGTTTGTTTTTCTGAAGTTGGAAACGGGGAGGCAGTCGGACAGACTCCCGCATGCGCCCGACCAGGATCCACCCGGCACACCCACCAGGGGGCGATGCTCTGCCCATCTGGGGCGTTGCTCTGTCGCAACCAGAGCCATTCTAGCGCCTGAGGCAGAGGCCACGGAGCCATCCTCAGCGCCCAGGCCAACCCTGCTCCAATGGAGCCTTGGCTGCGGGAGGGGAAGAGAGAGACAGAGAGGAAGGAGAGGGGGAGGAGTGGAGAAGCAGATGGGTGCTTCTCCTGTGTGCCTTGGCCAGGAATCGAACCCGGGACTCCTGCACACCAGGCCAACGCTCTACCACTGAGCCAACTGGCCAGGGCCAGGTAAGTAAATGTTTGAAGAGAGAATACTAAGGACATGAACGGCACTGGGCTGCTGGTCAGTGGAGTTCTTTGTGGAGCGAAGTGTTTGCTCTGGCCGGGCCACAGGTGGTGCTCACTGGGGTACAGCCCACGTTGGCCCCCATGCTCAGGGCAGGGCACCTGCTGCCCACTCAAACCACTGCTGTGGGAGAAGCTGAGTCAAAGATACTGTTGGGAAAGGTGAATCTTCTTTTGAGCCATGTGTTCTATTATAGTATTTTTTGTTTGTTTGTTTGTTTTTAACTAAGCCGTATCAATAGTTTTATCATCACATGTTCAGACATTGCATGTCTGGATGTAATGGGATTATGAGAAGTGCTGACCACTGGTACTTGGAAGAGTGAATTGTCCAGTTTGCCTACTCCATATGACAGGGATGGAATGCCCCATTCCTGTTTCTCAAGTCAAGACACAGGGCATGGTGTGGTCGAGGGCACCGCTTTCCCTGGGTTTGAGTTCAAGCTCTGTCGCTGCAGGGCTGTGTCAGCCTGGTCTGTGAAGATCGCCTCATGCTGCGCGCAGACTCGGCCAGGCTCCGGAGCCATCACTCACTGCTGCGGACTCTGGACACGTTTCTACCCTCTCACTGCTGGGGGACTGAGACCTACCTTGCAGGACTGGCGTGAGCAGGATAGTGCCTAGGGCAGTGCCTGGGAAGTTGCAAGTAATAAGTGTTACCTAGTATTAATCACTACTCGAAAGTAAAACGGGAGCTTAGAAGCACCAATGAAATATTTGTAGACTTGATAAAATTCTATTTGCACAGCTGCCCATGAGCCAGAAGCTCCTTGTCTTTGTGATGGCCTCTCCTTCCCACCTTTCCCTTGGGTCCCATGCCAATGTCACTGTATTCTGATTACAGATGAGTTTGCCTTCTCCCCCTCATTCCATGTGGCTCTCTCCCATCTCTTCTAATACTTGATTCTGGGATTACTGACACAGATTGCAAAGTGCGGCTCTCGTCCATTCTGGTGCTCATTACCCCTCCGTGACTTGCCATCAAGTGCTGGCTTAGCGGCTGTTTCTCGTTGGGTGCTCAGGGGTCTTTCTGTGGACCAGCCAGCATGGCCGGCTTCCTGCTCTTCCTCCCGTGCACGTCCTGTGCCCGGCCACTGGGCCGCCTCACATCCCATAGCCTTGATCACTCACTTTAGAAAATCCCTTTTTCCTGTCAGTAACGAGCTATTGGCATTCTTACCTGCAGCTACAGACCAGATGCCAGCAACACTCAGGATCATGGAGAATTTCAGGAGCGTAGAGGGTTTTGTGGGGCTGCACCGCTGTACCCTTTTCAGGCAGAGCAGGTGCATGTGTTATTATTCTGGTGTTGCTGGTGAGATGACTGAGACAGTGTAGGTAGCTTACAAAAGCCCATCATTAGCAGAGCTGGAAATAAGGCCTCCGTCGTTTGCCATCTGCTTAGCAGATTGGTTACATCTCCTGTACTAGAGTTGGGGAAGAGCCACTGTTTATATCCTTGAAGCCAGGGCGAAGATGCTGCCCACGGGGCTTGGAAGGGCGGTGTGCAGAGTCTTAGGGAGGGTGCTGTGGAAGGAGCGGCTGCAGGCTGTGGCTGCCCACGTGCCTCCTGACCCTGGGTCAGCAGGACTCCTGTCATCTGTGCTGCAGATCACTGGGATGACCTGTGCTTCCTGTGTTAACAACATAGAGTCCAAGCTCATGAGGACAAATGGCATCATCCACGCCTCCGTGGCCCTTGCAACAAGCAAAGCCCATGTGAAGTTTGATCCTGAAATTATTGGTCCACGGGATATTGTCAAAATTATTGAGGTAAGTCAGTCATTTAAAAGAATTATAACCACCTTTTATTTTTTTTTAAATTATTTTTATTTATTTATTCATTTTGGAGGAGAGAGAGAGAGAAGTAGGGGGGAGCAGGAAGCTTCAACTCCCATATGTGCCTTGACCAGGCAAGCCCAGGGTTTTGAACCGGCAACCTCAGCATTCCAGGTCAAGGCTTTATCCACTGCGCCACCACAGGTCAGGCTATAACCACCTTTTAAAAAACTAATAACCATTGTAAAAAAAAATGAGAAATATAGCTAAGCAAAAAAAAAAAGAAAGTCACTTAAAATCCTTCAACTTTTTCAATGGAAATAAAGTGAAGTTAAGTGAATATCAGCTGTAAGGGGAAAAATCCATGAATTGGTAAGAAAATGTTGGGGGGAAAAGACATTATTATTATTATTATTATTTTGTATTTTTCTGAAGTTGGAAACCGGGAGGCAGTCAGACAGACTCCCTCTTGCGCCCAACCGGGATCCAAGAGAGGGTAGGTTAAGTACTTTGCTCACTGGTACCCAGCTAAAGGTTTCTACCGCACTAACAGTCTGTAACATGGCCTCGATGAGGCTACAAAGTCAGGCTGCTGCTAAGTAGTAGGGAGAGTCAACGTGGCACTCTGAACATGGCTCAGGCCCTTCTCATGTACAGTGTTCCTGCTGGCCTCCACCCGGCTCGCGGAGCGTGGCGTGGCCCCTTCTCTGTCTTTCCTTGAGGAATTCTGCCAGCAGTTGTCCTCCATTCTTGTTATCCTGGACCATCTTTTCCTAGTGTGATTAGGCCAGTGTTAGTTGCCACAGAATTTTTCTTTAGTCAGTCTTGGATGCTCTTTCTCCCACCATAACTAACTTTTGCATAAAACCCCAACACCAGAGTTCTGGGTCCCCTCTTTATATTGTGCTGTCTTACAGCCTTTTCTGTATATATTCATAAAGGATATCAGAGACTTTATGATCAGGTCAAATAAGGCAGAGAGAACGAAGGAGAGGCAGTGAAGGAAATGCTTGAGTTAACCCCTGAAAACAAGACGAGTCTGAGGCGCAGTCGCCGTCTGCTCTCAGTGGGAGCTGCAGCCTGCAGGTACGGGGGTTGCTATGGTCCACCTGGTGTGAGGGGCAGGCTGGGAGCCCGGCCAGGGCTCTGATGTACCTGATGTTCCTAGGTCCTCTGATAATGCTGTGCCTGCAGCCCCTCCTGCAGAGCATGGCAGCTGCCGACCACACTGGATTTGGGATTCCTTAACTCAAACACCCTGAGTTTATATCCCAACACTAGTCAGCTTTGGGGCACCCTGATGTTATCTCCCAGAACCCGCTGCCTGCCGACAGAGGGGACAGGAGTTGCGATGGAGGCACCTCCTTGGGGATGACTCAGCCTCAAGCACAGACGCTGCTGATCCTCTGACCGGATTGGTGGAGCGATTTGAGTGAAGAAGTTGTGGGAGGAAAAACTGGTACCTTCCTCTGACGCAGTCGTAGCTTAGCTTTCAGATCTCAAAAGATGTAAAATGCTGTCTACCACTGCGGGTTTTAACCGAGTGCCTCCCTCCTTGTCTCCTACCCTCTCTGTTTAATAACAAGGAAGTCGGCTTTCATGCGTCCCTGGCCCAGAGGACCCCCAGCGCTCACCACTTGGACCACAGGGTGGAAATAAAGCAGTAAGTAAAACAGAAAAGAGAAACTGAGGCTCTGGCTCCATCTCCCCAGGCCCTACCCTGCCTCGTTCTGTGCTTCTCCAGTCCCTGCCTCGTTCTGTGCTTCTCCAGTCCCTGCCTCGTTCTGTGCTTCTCCAGTCCCTGCCTCGTTCTGTGCTTCTCCAGTCCCTGCCTCGTTCTGTGCTTCTCCAGTCCCTGCTGCCCTGGCTTCCCCAGGACCATCTGCTCGGATTGGTGTCTTCACCCTTGTAATGTCAACCCTGCAGTGCTGTCCACTGGAACTTTGCACTGTGGCAGGAGTGTTCTGTGTCTGCACTGCCCAGGACGGTACCCTTGTATTGTCAACCCCCCAGTGCTGTCCACTGGAGCTTTGCACTGGGGCAGGAGTGTTCTGTGTCTGCACTGCCCAGGACGGTACCCTTGTATTGTCAACCCCCCAGTGCTGTCCACTGGAACTTTGCACTGTGGCAGGAGTGTTCTGTGTCTGCACTGCCCAGGACGGTACCCTTGTATTGTCAGCCCCCCAGTGCTGTCCACTGGAGCTTTACACTGGGGCAGGAGTGTTCTGTGTCTGCACTGCCCAGGACGGTACCCTTGTAATGTCAACCCCCCAGTGCTGTCCACTGGAGCTTTGCATTGGGGCAGGAGTGTTCTGTGTCTGCACTGCCCAGGATGGTAGCCACTCGCTACTGAGTACTTGAAGTGCAGCTAATGTGACTGAGGAACCAAATTTTTTATTTCATTTCATTTTAACTAATTTTAATTTAAATATTCACCCGTGGCTGGTTAACAGATGGAACAACAGCACTTGAGTTGGAATAAAGGAAGCGTGGATTCTTTTTTCTTTTACAATATTTTAAGACTTTACTTGAATGGGTTTTAGAACTAGGATCCAAGGACAAGAATCATGGAAAGAATGGCCTGGGAAGCCGGAGGCCTGAGTGCATGCATTGTTTCAGATGTTCGCGTTTGTTCAGTGAGCATAAGACCACTGCTGTGTGCAGGTGCTGTGCCAGGTGTAGGGCATGGATAGGACGGCCCTACCTTTGCGGGGCCTGTGCTCTGGCTGGGGAAGGGTGGGTGGTTCAGGTGAGTAGCTCTGGCCTCCAAGGATAAGTGGAAGTTTCCTGGCCTCGGTTGCCTCAGCTAGAGGCTGGAGGTAACAGGTCCGCCATGGGCAGGCGTGAGCTGGTTCAGAACATCTTCGGAATGTCCTCGCAGCAAAGTTTAGACTCTTAGCTGCTCCATCAGATGACCTATGTCAGGGAGAGAGCCTTTCTCTTCATTTTAGCCCTTGGCGGTCTGTCCCACACATGTGACAAAGGCAAGTCTTAAGCTGAAACCTCAGGGGGGTACTCAGCCATAATCCAAGTGGCAGGCGGTACCTAACCTGTTGGTGTTGCTCGTTGCTTCCCAGGTGGAAGAAGTCCTTCCTGTGCAGCCTGGTGTTTGGCATCCCTGCTATGGGCTTAATGATCTACATGTTGATACCCAGCAGTGAACCCCACGAGTCTATGGTCCTGGACCACAACATCATTCCAGGGCTGTCTGTTCTAAATCTCATCTTCCTTATCCTGTGTACCTTTGTCCAGGTGCGTATGAGAAGGAGGGTCCAGCCTTTGTCCTTCATGCCTGTGAGTGACCAGCGCTTTGTTGCAGCTTTCCTGACCCACCCAACCAGTTGCTGCGTTTTTCGTGTTGTGACCAGCAGTGGGGTTGTCCTCTAACACAGAGGACTTCAGAGGACCTGGTTTCACTGTCAGTTTCACTGTTGATTGCAGGTGACTGACATCTCCTGGGCATAGCAGCCACCTTGCTACAAGGATCAGTGAGCCAGTTGTCTTCTGTTTGCTTCCTGTGTGGCTTCATTGATCTTCGTTGTGAGAGCAGTGGTTGGATCACCAGGGAGCTCATGCTTCTCTTTAATGTTTTATCCTGAGTGGCCAAAATGTGGTCCTGAAGAAATAACAATTTAAAAGAGACAGGCTGCCCTGGCCGATTGGCTCAGTGGTAAAGTGTCACCTGGGCATGTGGATGTCCTGGGTTTGATTCCTGGTCAGGGCACACAGGAGAAGTGCCCATCTGTGTCTCCACCCCAAACCCTCTCGCTTCTCTCTCTTTTTCCTTCTCTCTCTCTCTCTCCTCTCCTCCTACAGCCATGGCCCAATTAGAGCAAGTTGGCCTTGGGCGCTGAGGATAGCTCCATAGCCTCTACCTTAGATGCTAAAAAATGGCTCCCGTTGCAACGGAGCAAGAGCCCAGGATGGGCAGAGCATCTCCCCCTAGTAGGCTTGCTTGGTGGACCCTGGTTGGGGTGCATGTGGGAATCTGTCCCTGCCTTCTCTCCTCTAACTAAAAAAAAAAAAAAAAAAAAGAGAGAGAGAGAGAGAGACAGGCCTCGCAGAAATTGTAGTCTGGGCCAGTATGAAGGAACTAGCTGTGTTTCTACTGGGAAGTGTGGCCTCCATACATTGTAGAATATAAAATAAAACTCCTGACTTAATATTAAAATGTTTAGAACTTTCGGCCCTGGCCGGTTGGCTCAGCGGTAGAGCGTCGGCCTGGCGTGCTGGGGACCCGGGTTCGATTCCCGGCCAGGGCACATAGGAGAAGCGCCCATTTGCTTCTCCACCCCCCCCCTTCCTTTCTGTCTCTCTCTTCCCCTCCCACAGCCAAGGCTCCATTGGAGCAAAGATGGCCCGGGCGCTGGGGATGGCTCCTTGGCCTCTGCCCCAGGTGCTAGAGTGGCTCTGGTCGTGGCAGAGCGACGCCCCGGAGGGGCAGAGCATCGCTCCTTGGTGGGCAGAGCATTGCCCCTGGTGGGCGTGCCGGGTGGATCCCGGTTGGGCGCATGCGGGAGTCTGTCTGACTGTCTCTCCCCGTTTCCAGCTTCAGAAAAATACAAAAAAAAAAAATGTTTAGAACTTTCCAGGGACAAGTAAGTCTTTGCTGGCTGAATCATTTTTTTCTGTATTTTCTTTTTCATTCCAACTGTAATATACATTTATTGTAAGCAATTCAAGCCATCCTGAAATATAAAAGAAAAGAGGAAGATAATCTTTCATTGCTCATACCCAGTGCCTTCCCCAGGGTCACCTGACTTTTATTGCTGGTTGGGTATGTATCTTCTATGTACATAGACAATATTTATGTGTCTGTATATGTGTATGTACATGATCACATGAGGCAGGCAACACATCAGACATACTCGTTTATAGCTGTCTTCTCCACTTAGTCGTAAATATGGATGGACATCTTTCACTCCACTGGTTTGTACATCTGGCATTCTCCTCAGAGACCGCATACATAGCGTTGGCCACAGTGTGAACAGAGTGTGATTTATTTCATCATTGTCACTGTTTTCCTATCTATGGAAATTTAGGTTGTGTGCTCTGAGTTTTAAAGGCTTCAACGCCCTTGGTTATCTGTTTCTGTGGCCATTAGCCCTCCGAGTTGGGAAGTATTTTTCAGAAACATTGATTACAGAGGGAAAAATGTCAAAATTGTGGATGAGCCTAGAGTACTTGGCAGCCCAACGGGCCTCCGGGCCTTTGTTTGCTCCTTGAACACTATGTCCTGCTCATCCCAGCTGTCACTGTGCTTTGTCTGTCTTCCAGTTTCTTGGCGGATGGTACTTCTACGTTCAGGCCTACAAATCTCTGAGACACAGGGCTGCCAACATGGACGTGCTCATCGTGCTGGCCACCAGCATCGCCTATGCCTACTCTCTGGTCATCCTGGTGGTGGCCATTGCCGAGAAGGCCGAGAGGAGCCCTGTGACATTCTTCGACACGCCTCCCATGCTCTTCGTGTTCATTGCCCTGGGCCGGTGGCTGGAGCACGTGGCAAAGGTGACTGCAGCCTCAGATGAAAAGATTTGTTCCTTTAGTAATACAAATCTTAACTCATCTGAGCACCATGTTTAGGATTACTAATTATACACAATGCAGAGAAAGACTTAAAAGAAACGTGAAACCTACATATAATTAGGTGCTTTTATCACTAATCTCTAGATTGGCTGCTACTTCTGCAGTCCCAGCTAATCTGGTTAATTATTAGAACCTTTTGTCCGGGTGAGTCATGTCATGGAAAGAGCCCTGAATTTCAGGTCAGAGGTCACACCGTCTATTTGTACCTGACTGAACTATGACTTACTAGTCTAGACATCCACATTCAATAGTCTGCTTTGTATTCAGTGTTTTAGCTTATTTTATAGACAGGTGGGCCACTGGCCCTGCAGGAAGTGGATTGAACCTGAAAGGGAACTGTCAGTGGGTAGATTGGTGTTCTTTTTCGGTCTGAAATATAATTCTTTGAACTAAGTGGCATTTGAGCATTCAGTGTGGTGTTGTCATGGCTGCGTGTCGATGGGTGTGTGTCACACCATTTCTTGAGAACCCTTTGGCGTGCTGTGTAAAGAGAACAGTCTTTTCCTGCCAGTGTCCATTTATGACAGTTCTTTTCTTACATTCTGGTTATTTTTTAGAGCAAAACCTCAGAAGCCCTTGCCAAACTCTTATCTCTCCAAGCCACAGAAGCCACCGTTGTGACCCTTGGTGAGGACAACTTAATCATCAGGTGGGTTATCTTCATCCAGAGTCCTTGGTCAATGCATGGCCTTCTGGGAAATAAATATCAAACTCCTCTCACGCATGTGACATCACACTTGACCACGTGAAGGTGGGCAAAGACGTGTACAGTCAGATCCCTCCTTCAGTCCAGTTTTGGCATTTAAATACCAGAAGATAAGCATGGGCTCACAGTGGCATGTGACTGCTGAATGCTATGAGAGGTACAGATGGTTTACAGCCCTGCATTTAGAGGAGGAGGGCTTGCAGTCAAGAAAAGCTTCCCAGGGAACATGGGGTGTGAGCTGGGCCTGCTTTGTGAGACCTGGAGGACTCAGGCAGGCTGAGACAGGGGCTTCCAACTTGCCAAAGAATAAAAAAGAAAGTAGTATTTTTCTTCTTCGCAAGGTTGACAGATATTAAAAATAATGATTGTTTTCATCATTTTTGGAGGTTATATAGCATTTACTGTTTGCCAGACACTGTTCTAAACTCTTTGTATTTAATCTAACAACAACAACAAAAAGCATTAAGGAAGGAACTGTTAATATCCCTATTTTAAAGATGAGGAAACTGAAGTTCAGAGTCTAAGGAAGTGGCCCAGGGTCATACAACATTAAGGGATATAACCCAGGTTGTGGTTTTAGAATTCATACTCTTTATTCTTGTATATTCTGACTCTTAAAGTGTATTTAATAGTAGAGACATTTTCACAAATTTGCTTCTGAATTTCCCTGGTCAACTTCATTTTTGTATTCTAGGCAGTGGTTATTTATAGGCCTTCGTTACATTCCTGAAACCCACCGCTTTCCCGTTAACCTGTAATCCCATTCCTGACTCCTGAGACCCATCAGTCTCCTGCCATTCAGCCTCCACTGCACCCTCCCGCCTGCCCCTGTGGAGGAGGCTCTCTCCCCTGAGCCTCTGTCCAGGAGTCCTCCTCTGCCGAATTCTCATTGATCTCCAGTGTCTCTGTCTTTGCAGATTCTTACCATCCAGTGTGACATATACTCCAGACTGTTGTTTAAACACCCTGTGCCCCGCTCCCACTGTGCCATTGCCCATTCATCACACTGCCTCCTCTGAGGCTGCCGTGGGCTGTGGCCTCCCAGTGGGGCTCTGTGCGTCTGCATTGAGCACATGCACCAGTCAGTGAGATGTGAATAAGTTAGGGAGGCACTGGCTGACGGCAGCCTGGGTTTTGCCTGGATGCTGGCTTTTAAATACTAATCAGAATTATGGTGATGATAGCTGAGATTTGAGAACTTACTGTGTACCAGGTACACTGCTTAGCACTTTGCATAAATTATCTGATTTAACCCTGATACACCCTGTGAGGCAAGTGCTGTCATGATCCCCATTTTGTTGGGGACGTGAAGTAACTTGCCCAGAGTCCACAGCAGGTGAGTGGCAGAGCTGGGGCTTGAGCCCTGCAGACATGGAGCCACCCTCTCCGCCACCGGCCCAGCTGTCTCCGATGGGAGGGCCCCTGTCAGGCAGCAGCTGGCACTCTGGGCTCCCACGTGCACTTGGTTGCTTCTACACTAGTAAGACCTCTCGGCTACATTTTTAATATATATATATATAAAGTATCAATGAGGGTTTCTGAAAAGTGAAATCATTCAGATGGGAAATAAAGGCATTGGCAACTGCACTTACTGTCTGTTTCATTTGGAAGTGCTTCTGAAGGCGTGGACTACCATTGTGGGGACAGCTCCACTGATTTGAATGCAGGAGACGTGTATCTTTGCCAGAAGGCGGAAGGTAGTTGAAATGCTGAAGGACTGTGGGGCTATACACCTGTCATAACTCAGTTCTTTTCCAAAGATGGTGATTAGTTTTTGGCTGCAGACACATGGGCACAACAGCTACCATCATGGTGGTACCTTATTTATTGATTTATTTGACAGGAAGGGAGAGATAGAGAGATGAGAAGCATTGTAGTTGTTTCACTTTAGTTCACTGATTGCTTCTCATGTGTGCCTTAATCAGGTGTTCCAGCCGAGCCAGTGACCCCTTGCTCAAGCCAGCGACCTTGGGCTTCAAGCCAGCAACCTGTGGGCTCAAGCCAGTGACCATGGGGTCATGTCGATGACCCCTCACTCAAGCTAGTGACCTGTACTCAAGTCGAGGAGCATGCACTCTAGCCATTGACTTTGGGGTTTAGAACCAGGTCCCTTAGCATCCTGGGTTGACACTCCATCCACTTCGCCACCGCCAGTCGGGCAGTGGTACCACTTTAAGGAAGGAACCCAAAGACCATTCTGGCTTTGCCATAGATGAGCTGTGTGCTTGGAGCACATCAACTAATACCTATTTTGCACAATTCCTCTCTGTCAGAGAGGAGTGCTTCCTACCCCACTTTCCTGACAGGGTGCTCGGGGTTACTGGGAGGAGATGGGTCCATGGTCACCCCTTGCTCTCTTGGGGTCATGAGGCATGCTGGTGCCGGGCCTTCCTGCGTGGGGGCCTGTGCTGGTAAAGAGAGGGCTGCAGCGCCTTCAGGAGGAAGCTCTTGAAGGCCACCAGAACTTCCCGCCTCAGCTGGCTCCTGTCTGCAAGGCCCTCCTTCCTCTTTCTCTCCATCCCAAGTCTTAGGTGACAGGAACATCTGCATGGAGGTCACTCTGGCATGTAACCATTTCTTAAGCTGCTGCCTGTGTCTCCTTCATGGGCTTTCTTCACTCTCATTCCTTAGATAACCGTGAATCCCGGGCGTTCGGTGTTGGCCCTGTTGTCTGTTGTCTAGGTGTGTGAGGCTGTTGCTAGGGTACCTCCTTTTCCCCATGTCTCCATTCTCAGACCTGCCTCAGCTGTCATGTCCACCTGCCTGTTGAATCTGTCACTTGGGTATATGTTCAGACTCAAAGTCAACCTGTCTGTTCTTCCCGCCATCTTCGCTCCGGGCCCCTCCCAGGTGCTTCCTCTCCCCCGTGTGCCTGTCTGTCTCTGAGTGGCCACACTGCACCCCAGCTCCTGAGGTGAGGCCGGGCATCTCTGTGACTCCTCCCTCACCCACACGTCCAGCCTCCGGCCTCTTCTGGCTCACAGCCCCTGGTGGCCTCGCAGCTGCCCCTCCCGCAGCCACTCCTCACCTGCCCTCGTCTGAAGCACTATGATACCCTCCTGTTGCCCTCCTGCTCCCAGCGGCCTCCTTCCTGATACTTCCCAGTGAGTGCATGACGCTGTAGCTGGAAATCCCCGGTGGTTCGCTGCAGGACTTACGCATTCCTTATCACACATGTGAGCCTCAGCAGCCAGTGTGCCTCTTGTCCTACCCTTCCTCCGCCTCGTTCCAGCCACCGCCGCCGGCAGGTCCTAGGATGAGGCCCTCTCCTGCCTCCAGGCCTCTGCGCACTGCCCACGTCATCCCTGCCCCGGAACCCTTTCTCTCTTCCCTTCACCTGGACCCTTGTCCTTCAGGTCCTGGTTCAGATGTCGTGTCTCCCAGCAGCCTCCCTTGTCCCCAGGCCTGGCTTGGTGGTCACTCAGTGCTCTTGGACATACATGTGGTGGGTGCTCAGATACTGACTAGTTGAATGGATGAAACAACTGTCAAATGTTAAATAAATTACACATGTCCATATGCTTGATGGTAAGAGGCCTGCACAGCCTGGTCCCCTCTCCCACGTTGAGGTCTTTTGTTTCTTACTATTGGGAAAACAAAATTACAAATTTTATGTAGGCCAGTGGCCGTTCTAGATGTTTTTTCTGTCTCTTTTTAACCTGTGTTAGATGAGGAAGGAGATGGATGAGGTCAACAGACTGCTGACAGAAACACTGGGGTAAAAACTGTTAATTAAATGTCTGCTCACAGCTCTGCCTGTTGGAGGGCTTAGTGTCCGAAGGAGAAATGCCCCTGGGAATTCACCAGAGGGAGCCACCTTCACCCCCATAAAAGGCTGTTCACTTCAAGTTAAGCTTTTTAGCGTTAGAAAGATTGGTTAATTTAGATCAAAGGAGAAATTCAAAGTTGGATTAAGCCAAGATTAACATTACTAACAGAAAGGCACCCATGTGGACATGTGGGCAAGTATCACTGTATAAGCCTGGCCGTTATGCTGTGGGGAAGGAAAGGTTCTGCCCCCACAGTCCTCTTTTCTGAATGAGCAGCTGCTCCGTCTCCTGACAGCCTCCTGTTGCCAAGTGGAGACAGCTGTGGGGCGTGAGCTCCCCCGGGTCACCCCGGCCGTGGTCGCCCCGGCCGTGGGGCGTGAGCTCCCCTCGGGCCGCCCCGGCCGTGGGGCGTGAGCTCCCCCGGGTCGCCCCGGCCGTGGGGCGTGAGCTCCCCCCGGGTCGCCCCGGCCGGCCGTGGGGCGTGAGCTCCCCCGGGTCGCCCCGGCCGTGGGGCCTGAGCTCCCCCCCCCCCCGGGCCGCCCCGGCCGTGGGGCGTGAGCTCCCCCGGGTCGCCCTGGCCGTGGGGCGTGAGCTCCCCCGGGCCACCCCGACAGGCTCGGCAGGGCGGCGCAGAACCTGGGCGTCTCTGTCAATCATCGCAAGCCTTCAGAAGAGAGCAGAGAGCATTCCCTCCTTGCAGAGGCCTTCCTCTCCTCTTGCTGGCCCTGCCCAGCTGCCAGATTGGCACGTCTGTTCCCAGCGCTCAAGACCTCAGTGTGCTGCCCACTTTTCCTTGAAAGGTCTCCTTTTCAAAACTCCCTTTACTCCCTTGCGGTCTTTATTGAACTTGCCTGTACGAGTCTGCTTCCAGCGGCTGGGCTGCACGCCTGAGAGGAGAGGAAGGCGCTCTGTCCTGTTCATTACCAGCCCGAACACAGTGACTGCTACACAGAGCCTGGTCGACAGTGACCGTGTCCATTCGGTGGTAATAAAAGCTGCCAACAGTCACTGGCCACTTAGTTAATGTCAGGCACTGTGCTAGCACTTGGGACACCTGTCACCTCAGTTATCCTAGGAACAAAATCGCCATGTGGAAGGGAGTACTCTGTGGCTTTGATTTGACCCAGATCATACTGCTGCTCTGTGACAAGGACTCTGAGCTCCCAAGGTCAGGACCACGCCTGCCCGCTCACTGCTGTGTCCCCAGAACCTGGCTCACACAGTGACACATGTGCCCTTAGTCTCAGGTAGGCTTCATGTGCTAGCACCTGCCGCAGCGGCCCCGACGGAGCAGGGGGCCCTCAGCCTTGCAGGAGCGGCGGGCAAGGGGTGGAGCTGGACCTGCAGTGGGTGGAGCTAGACCTGCAGTGGGTGGAGCTGGACCTGCAGAGTCAGACAGCACGGAGTCCTCACTACAGAAGACGTTCCTAAGTTTATTTAAGAAGAAAATAGTGATGTAAATCCGCAACATCTGTCTGTGCAACCTGGTTTCTAAGTTTACATTTGTACACAGCAACATTTCAAGAAATGGCATGTGTGTTTAATTTTGTGCCTTTGTCAGGTTTTTGTTCAAAAAAGCAAATAATTCCAACATACCTCATATGCTGCTCAGAGATTTAATGAGGTAAGACACATAAAAACCTAGTACCGCCTGACCTGTGGTGGCTCAGTGGATAAAGCGTCGACCTGGAAATGCTGAGGTCGCCGGTTCGAAACCCTGGGCTTGCCTGGTCAAGGCACATATGGGAGTTGATGCTTCCAGCTCCTCCCCCCCTTCTCTCTCTCTGTCTCTCTCTCCTCTCTCTCTCTCCTCTCTAAAATGAATAAATAAAAAAATTAAATTAAATTAAAATTAAAAAAAATATATGTAAAGAGCCCTGGCCGGTTGGCTCAGCTGTAGAGCGTCGGCCTAGCGTGCGGAGGACCCGGATTCGATTCCCGGCCAGGGCACACAGGAGAAGCGCCCATATGCTTCTCCACCCCTCCGCCGCGCTTTCCTCTCTGTCTCTCTCTTCCCCTCCCGCAGCCAAGGCTCCATTGGAGCAAAGATGGCCCGGGCGCTGGGGATGGCTCTGTGGCCTCTGCCTCAGGCGCTAGAGTGGCTCTGGTTGCAACATGGCGACGCCCAGGATGGGCAGAGCATCGCCCCCTGGTGGGCAGAGCGTTGCCCCATGGTGGGCGTGCCGGGTGGATCCCAGTCGGGCGCATGCGGGAGTCTGTCTGACTGTCTCTCCCTGTTTCCAGCTTCAGAAAAATGAAAAAAACCAAACAAACAACCTAGTACCATACCTACATTCAGTAAATGTCTATTTTTCTTTCTCACATAAATAAAGTGGCTTTTTATACATTTCTCTCTGGTAGTTTAAGTGCACTCTTTGTAGAAGGAAGCGGAAATGTAAAATAGCCGCAGAGTTCTGCTTGTGGTGCACACCTGCCTTTCTGACTTGCCCACCGTGGCTCACAAGCCAGTGTCATCTGTATGAGCAAGTATACCTGGCCCGTGGAATGCCTCTGGAGAGATGCTGCCACAGCCACCGCGGTTCCCTGATGGCCTCCCTCGCCTTCTCACCCTGTCCTGCCAGTCCTCCTCCTCGCGCTCTCTCTATTTCTCCCTCTCAGACCACTCCTACCAGCATACAGTTCACACATGTGTGCAATTCATGATTTCCTATCTTAATTCATTCCCCCTTCTGCTATTTTTCTCTCCCCTTTGACAGCAAAACTCCTTCTGGAAGCTGTCTTCAGCTGCTTTGTTCCTTCACACTCTTGTCTTCAGCTCACTTGCATTGGGCTTCTGCCTCCACCAGTTTCTGCACTAGTGTTTGCCAAAGACATCGAGTAATCACAACCATTAGTCCTCACTTCATCCTCTCACCAGCAGTTTTAGTGTTAATGTCCCTTAATTTTTTTCCTTTTTCATTAATGCATAACTTACATTCACTGAAGCACACAAATTCTAAGCATGGTGCATGATGAGTTTTTCATGTTTGTGTCTGTACAACTACACCTGCAGTATTGATAGGACGGCTGGGCGGCTCCTCTTTCGAGTCCTCTCCCTCCTCTTCCTTCCTGTCACTGGCTGGCCCCTTGCATCTCCCTTGCTGGCTCTGCCGCTTCTGCTCAACCTCCAGGTACTGGTATGTCCTGGGGCCTCGTCCTAGGCTCCTCCTCTGTCCCTGTTACTCTTCTAGGTAAGCGAATATCAGTTCATGGTTTTAAATGCATTTCTATTTTGTCAGCTCCCAGATTGTACCTCAAGTTCTGACCTTTTCTGTCGTGCCAATCATATTTTCAACCTCCTACCTAACATGAAGTCAGATAGGCATCAGGTTAAAATAAAGGCCTTCATTTCATCTCCTCTCCTTTTCCTTCTCCCTCCTTCAGCTGCTTTTCCATTCAGTAAATGCTTTCTTGCCCACCCAGTGGTTCACGCTGGAAATGTAGAGCTCCTCTTTGATTCTCTCCTTGTGCATTTAGTGTACCTGCCCATCTTACTGATGCAGGCCCTAAACATCCTGGGTATTTCTTCATTTCTAGCCCATGCCGTTGGTGTCTTTTGCTTGGGTGGCTGCAACGGCCTTAGTCTTCTCTCAGCTTCTGTTATTGTTCCTACTCTCATACATCAGCCAAAGGAATGGCTTGACAATGTGAATCAGATTACATCACTTTCCCATTGAAAACCTTATATTCAAAGCATTAAGCTTTGCTCTGCAAGATCCTACATGGTCTGCGGTCCGCCTGCCTCACTTCCCTCCCACAGTGTGCCGCTTCCTGTTTCTGAAGGCACTGGCCCTGCCCACCTCAGGGCCTTTGCATTAGCTGTAATTTTCCCCCTGAATGTTCTCCCCCCCACCCCCTACTTTGGGTCCTCTTGTCATCCAGGTCTCAGTGCTAATGCCACCGTCCAAGCGAGGCCTTCCCCTGTTTCTCTCTGCCCCCACCCCTCACACCTAAAGAAGCCCGCCAGTCACATCTTCATCACAGCACTCATTACCTGGAGCTCTTGTTGGTTGTCTGTTTCATCTGCAGAATTTGTCTTCATGAGGGTCCTGGTCTTCCCAGCACCAGTGCAGTGCCTGGCGCTTTGCGGTGGCACAGTAAATGTTGACTCAGTCTAACTGACAGGTGAAAGGATTACTGTGTGCCCAGTCCAGCAGTCCTCACAGAACTGGACCTGGCGACACTGCGAGAGTGAGCTCCAGTGAGTGTGTAACTTTTAAAAAAATATATTTTTAAGACTATTTGTTCATTTTAGAGATGAGAGAGGGGAACAGAGAGAGAGAAGAGGGAAGAGCAGGAAGCATCAATTCCCATATGTGTCTTGACCAGGCAAGCCCAGGGTTTCAAACTGGTGACCTCGGCATTCCAGGTTGATGCTTTATCCACTGCGCCACCACAGGTCAGGCTAGTGAGTGTGTAACTTGAGTGGTGTTCATTGCAGAGAGGAGCAAGTACCCATGGAGCTGGTGCAGCGGGGTGACGTCATCAAGGTTGTTCCCGGGGGAAAATTCCCAGTGGATGGGAATGTCCTAGAAGGCAATACCATGGCTGACGAGTCCCTCATCACAGGTTGGGTAACTTGTTTTGGTTCCTTTGGGTGGGCCTCAGCACAGTGGCCAGGTCCCGTGAATGCTGAATGGGGCTGGGTGCATGACAGGTGGTCTCTCTGCTCCGCCTGCAGGAGAAGCCATGCCAGTCACTAAGAAACCCGGAAGCACCGTGATTGCTGGGTCTATAAATGCACATGGCTCTGTGCTTGTCCATGCCACCCATGTGGGCAAAGACACCACTTTGGCTCAGATTGTGAAATTGGTGGAAGAGGCTCAGATGTCAAAGGTAATGAAAAAAATTTTTAAATAATATTACTTCTGCTTTCTTATTTTAGAAATCAGTCCAAGAGTTCCATAAAATCAGGCAGATATTATTGAGTCCGGGGTTATTGAGGGAGCTGAGCATCCCAGGCCTCTTCCATTCTGTGGTGCTGGATTTCTTGGTAGATTGTCATTTCCCGTGGTCTTGTGTTTTCTTTTCATAGGCACCTATTCAGCAGCTGGCTGACCGGTTCAGCGGATATTTTGTCCCATTCATCATCATCATTTCAACTTTGACGTTGGTGGTATGGATTATAATCGGTTTTATCGATTTTGGTGTTGTTCAGAAATACTTTCCAGTAAGTTGAATGATGTGGGCTGTATGGTTGTGTTTTAGGTCGTTTATTGCCATTAATCAATCCTGTTCTTTCATGTCTTAGACTCATTGGGTTTTAATTACTCATTACATTTTGTTTGCTTGCTTTACTTATTGGCAGTAAAATCTTAGCCAGGGTACGGCCATCAGCCACTTCACTTCTGCAGGTTTTCATTAAAGATGGCCTTTGCTTCCCAGTTAGATAATTTTGCAGTTGGCTCTCAATTGCAGTGCTTAAAGCATTTACATCCTACAGTATTGTCCACTTTGGGAGTTCTGAGGCACACACCGTAGAAGAGAGCTCACTCCAGGTTTTGATGGCATGAAAATATTATTTAACAAATTCTAAGAAAAATGCATTTTTTTTGCTATCTATGTTCATGAATACCATCTTTGACTTTGCAGCTTCCCAAGCAATGCTAATAGCTTTTTAGTAAATATTTATTAAACATTATATAGATGAGGCAATGGAATATATATTTTTGAGTTTAAAAGTAGTTGAAGAATACTATCTTAAGATATGTAGTTTTATCAAACTTTTAAAAAGGTGGAAAATACCAAAAAAAATTTTTCTGCTTTAGAAATCAGAACTATATCACTGATTCACAATTGGGGGTGGTTTTGTCGCCCTGAGGACATCTGGCCATGTCTGGGGACATTTTTGGTTGTCATGACTGAGGAGGGGATGCTACTTCTTCAGGGGGAAGAGACCAGGGGTGCCGCTAACATTCCACAATGCACAGGACTGACCCCACAACAGGAATTATCTGGCTCCAAATACCAATAATGCTGACGCTGAGAAAACTTGGTAGACACAAAAGGCTAATGGCCTGCATTAAAAGAGTAGTGAGTAGAACAATGTTTTATCTCATTTAAAAAAATATCTCCTACTTTGCCCAGTGTAATGTGTATTTTACCTTAGAGGCATGGAGTAAGAAGCTGCAACTATGGAACAGATAATGTATTTTTAAAAATGTTTTACCCAGCCTGACCAGGCGGTGGCTCAGTGAATAGAGCATCGGACTGGGACGCAGAGGACCTGGGTTCGAGACCCTGAGGTCGCCAGCTTGAGCGCAGGCTCATCAGGTTTGAGCAAGGCTTGTCAGCTTGAGCCCAAGGTCGCTGGCTCGAGCAAGGGGTCACTTGGTCTGCTGTAGCCCCCCAGTCAAGGCACATATGAGAAATCAATCAATAAACAACTAAGGAACTGCAGTGAAGAATTGGTGTTTCTCATCTCTCTCTCCCTTCCTGTCTGTCTGTCCCTCTCTCTGACTCTCTGTCTCTGCCACAAAAAAAAAAAAAAAAAAAAGCAAAAAGTTTTATCCGGAATTAAAGGCATGCCATATTCTTGGAGTGCATGTCATTCACTAATATGTCATTTTTCTCCCTCAAATGTTGTATCATAAAATGAAAAATGTATTAAGTTATACATTTTCTGACATCTGACTCCTCAGTGCTTTTAAGAGTGACCTGTGACTATATTCCTGGAATTTGCCACTGGCTACTATGGCACCTGCTTGCCTAAAATTTCTGCTTTTGTGGGAGCTCAGCTCCTGGGCATGTGGCTGGGGGAAACGCAGTCCTGAACAAGCTGGAATGTGTGGGTTCCTGCTGCTCCCTGCCCTTCCGTCTCACTGTGGCTTCTTCTGTTTTCTCTGCACTATCAGGGAGGATGCTGGCAATGAGGTACTGCATGTTCCTTTAAGATTCTGTTACTGCTGTGCTGCATAGAGTCATTGCAGGGACAGGTTCATGTCCACTTCTAGATGTCACCCAGTCTCTTCAGAATGCCAGGTGTTATTTTTATAAGAGTTACTGTTTTGTTTCGTTTTTTTTTTTAAATATCTTAACCTCTAAGAATTGCAACATGTCCCCTTACCCAAATCCACCTATTCCTATGAAAATTAAATGACCCTTTAATAATGTATCTTATTTTAGAACCCTGCCTTTCAGAATCAAAGAATAATGGGTAGGCGGAAGCTAACGAGATTGTGGTCTATATCCATGATTTAGAAAACATGCTTTTTATTGTAATCAAGTGAATATAGTATCTCCTGATTATACTCTAGAGACATCAGCCATTTAAAAAAAATAAACCAGGACAACTCAAAATGTCAGAACGCAAATAATAATAATGCCAATAGGTGCCACCATACCTGTAAAGGGACCCATATTTTGTGTGCTTTGGGTTTACAAAGAAGACAGCTGTGATCAAGATTCTGGGTAATGTCTCAGTTCCCTCTCCACCTGCCTCTCTTTTCTCTTTTCAGACCCCCAACAAGCACATCTCCCAGGCAGAGGTGATCATCCGGTTTGCATTCCAGACGTCCATCACAGTGTTGTGCATTGCCTGCCCCTGCTCCCTGGGCTTGGCGACGCCCACGGCGGTCATGGTGGGCACTGGTGTGGCTGCCCAGAACGGCATCCTCATCAAAGGAGGCAAGCCCCTGGAGACGGCCCACAAGGTCGGCCAGCGCTGCAGTGCTCCCAGCCATCCTTGGGGTTCTTGGCTGGGATGATTTTATAGCTGTTTTCTACGTGATTTTTTTTTAAACTTAGTGAATCTAGTGAAAACAGTATCTTGTTTAAATTTTGCATTAAGAGAGAAAGCTGGAAGAGGCCCAAGGATAGCACTGTTAATTATGTAAAACAGGAAGCTGGGACTGGAGAATTGATAGCAGCAGCTGACAGTACAGAATTAAACTTCATAAATATTAGTTGGTTTAATCTAATCAACAGCCTTGGGTGCTTCCTTAACCTTCCACTGGTTTATTCGGTGTTTACTGAGCATGTGCCATGTGGTCCTGTGTGTGGTCCTGTGCGTGGCCCCGGCCCTGCCCTTGGCTGTGAAGGATGGGGAAGGACAGGGGTGAAGGCAGGGAAGATGCCCTGAGGTCAGTTTAACAGGGCCTGCCCTAGACTGTGTGCGCTGGGCTGGGCACGAGGGTGGTGCAGGGGGCCCGGGAAGGAAACACAGAGGTTAAGCAGGGCCCCGGCAGTTGAGTGAGTTGGGCAGACAGTGAAGGTTGGGAAGTGTTGTGGCAGTGGGAGCAGCACGTGGGAAGTGTTGTGGCAGTGGGAGCAGCACGTGGGAAGTGTTGTGGCAGTGGGAGCAGCACGTGGAAAGGGCGGGGTGAGGGGGGGAGGGAGGGCAGTCCCGCTGCACCCCAGATGCTCTCCCACCGTCATGTCCCCAGCACCTTGCCCAGTGCCTGGCACATTCCGCACACATAACCGGTGTTTGCTGAATGATGAATGAGGAACTGAAAGAAAATCACTGCGGGGAGAGCAACTGATAGGAGAGCAGGCTGCTGAGGGAAGGGGAGTGCAGAGAGGGGCCTTGGAAGGCCTGGGTGGTTTATTAAAGGATTCAGAACTTAATCCAAAGAACGACACGGGGCCATGGAGGGGTTCAAAGCACGCGTGTGATGTGACTGGTCACTTGTTGGGAAGATCAGCTACAGAATGAAGCGTGGACTAAAAGGAGGCAGGACTTGTTGGTATCAGGCCAGTTGTAGTGTTGAAGAAGCCAACACTCAGCAGCAGAAACAAAAAGCTGAGTCTCTGATTTGCTAAGTAAGGAAGAACCATGCTTGTGGGACACAGTCTGCACACAGCAAGCAGCTGACTTTCTCTGGGGCTTGGGATGGCCTGAGCCCAGGGACTGGTCTCTGGCTGTGTACTCACAGGTACCAGTGTGGCTGCTGCTGAGTGGCTGAGCCCACCGTGGAGACTGGTGCAGAGCTCCCATTGGCCGAGTGGGGCAGGTCTGAAAGCTGGCTCCAGTGGTTCCTTGTGGCTAAGGAACATTCCCTTCCATGACCTTGGAGTCCAAGAGCTTTATCCCCAGTAGACTTTTGCACTTTGCAGGCCAGGGAAACCGTGCGTGGCTCAGCAGATGGCAGCAGGTAGGGGGACAGGCCACCTCCCAGAAACCTGGCTCCTGATCTGACAGGAGAAGTCTGCCGGTGCTCCTGTAGGATGGTGGCATGCTGTCTCCTGTCACATCAGAGCGAGTTTCCGGCGCAGCCTGGCTAAGGTTAAGCCACAAAGTGGAATTTGTTGACTGGGCAGAGAGGGAAACAGTGTTTTTTGCAAGGGAGTGGTTGAACCTTGGGATGGATTGCAGACAGTTATGTCATAGAATAAAGAGTGTTGTCTGCTTAAAGGAGTTTGAATAAAGTTCTGCCTTAAGACGGTGCGGGGGTCAGAGTCTCTTCCACCTGTATTTGTGGTAACCGAGATGTGGTTGGTTGTTCTGGCAGATAAAGACTGTGATGTTTGACAAAACTGGCACCATCACCCATGGGGTCCCCAAGGTCATGCAGGTCCTCTTGCTCGTGGATGCAGCCACGCTGCCCCTCAGGAAGGTTCTTGCTGTGGTGGGGACTGCAGAAGCCAGCAGCGAGCACCCCTTGGGCGTGGCCGTCACCAAATACTGTAAAGAGGTGCGTAGACCTGGGCATGGCTCCTCCCTCCCCTCCCCCTCCTCCCGTGCCCTCTCCCGCGCTGAGGCCGAGGCCCCAGCCTCTGTGTTCTTCCTGCTGACGGGCTTTTCCTCCCTGCTGCCGCTGGCTCTGGAGCTCACTGCCTTCCTGAAGGTCTTGGCTGGTGGGATCTGGAAAAGCACTTAGCAGGCACCCTGGAGCCAGTGGAGGTGTGGCTCTCAGGGTTGGTCCCTTTTCACATTTCCAGATCATCCCCAGAACAGCTCCATGTTAATAGTCATTTATGGAACATTTACTGAGCATTTGTACTCGGGACCAGCTAGTACGCTGGGAACTCGGCCCTCTGGGAGCTACTGGCTGGTCAGGCGGAGAAGACAGATGGTGCATAAATTCAGTCCTTTATGAGTGCTTAGTGGAAAGGGACACAAAAACTAATAAGAGTCTTGAGGTCAGGAGGGAGACCCCAAGTCTCCGATCAGTTGGGAACTGAAATGAAAAGGAACCAACAGAGAGAAGGAAGCTGAGCACCCGGTGGGTTCTTGGCACAGTTAACAGGGATGCATTCATCTTTTGATCTTTCTGGATAAAAGGTCCTATTTAATTTTCTCTATTTTCAATCTGAGTATAGAAGGAGCAGAATGTGCCAAAACATTGCCCCCGCCCCCGTGTTTAAATGGTGTGAGCAAAAACAAGTATACCTTTAAACAAGTTGGCAACTCTTCCTGGACAGGGAACCTTCCAGAATCTCATTTTGTGTGTTTGTCCTTCATGTAGGGTCAGACAGACCACCACTTCCCCTCTCATCTACTGAGGGGGCAGGAGGAGTTCTGCGCACCCTCAGCCCCCCGCTTGCTGCGTCGTGAACCCCAGTGAGAGCCGAGCCTCACGTTCCCTCCCGCCCACCGCCCGCCCCAGGGCTGCCAACGAGCCGTTCTCTCGGTAGCCGCAGAACAGCTTTGTTACCACTTGCCCATTCCATCATTTTAATGAAATGACTTGGGACATACAAATAAAATCTTCCCTCTCTCTGGCACCTCTATACCACCCCACCCTTAATTTAAGGGGTCTGATGTGCTTTGCCTTTCTCCTTTCTGGACTGCAGCCTGTCCGGTACTGTGAGACATCCACCTAGGGAGAGAGTTTAGGCCCTCTAATTTTGTTCAATTTAATCGTTATAATGTCTGTGTCAGCGAAGAGAAAGGAATTGCTGAGTTCATGGTCAGTTTTCTCACCTTCTCCTGCAATTCTACTCCCCACCCCTCCTTCCCTCTTCATTCCTGGGTGGGGCTGCTCTCTCCCTGGCCCTCGCCCCTCTCGGGACCCTGCCCTGCCTTCTCTCGCCTCCCCCGCTCTGTTCCCAGGTTCCTCCCCCTGTTCTCTTCCTGCACAGGAACTTGGCACAGAGGCCTTGGGATACTGCATGGACTTCCAGGCTGTGCCTGGCTGCGGGATTGGCTGCAAGGTCAGCAGCGTGGATGGCGTCCTGGCCCACAGCGTGCCCCCGAGCCAGCGGGCTGCTCATCCGAGTGGGGTTGGCAGTGTCCCCGCGGAAACAGGTATCCCTGGCCTTTGTCTCTATTGTTTGACTGGACAGGAATTGCATCTGGCTGGGTCAGGTGGCAGCGTGCCAAACCACAGAGAGTACCGTGCCAGGCACGCCCCCTGGCTCCCCTGCCATGGGGAGAGGTGGCTCACAGCAGGTGTGCTGCACACCTTCCTCCCCAGGAAAGCCTGCAGTTTCTCTTGTGCCCTTTGAGATCTCTGAATCTCCATGCCAATGGTAGACAAAAGTGGCATACTGCAAATCTGTAGAGTCTCCTCTTATCCGGAGTTAGCCTTGCTTCTCGTGAGCTACAGAGTTGACAGATGGGGATTCTTTGTTCTTCCTAAAAAGGACACTCTCCATGTGGTAAAACTCTGATGGGAACGTTTATATTTACAGAGCTGGCAACGGTCGGGGAAAGCCAATGGACGTGGTCATTCATGCTAAGAAGGGACACTGGAGTGACAGCTGCTTTTGAGTAGTGGCCATTCTTATTCTAAGGATAGCTTGGTGGCCATCAGCATAAGAGTGTGGAAACACCCTGCCCCAAAAACCAAAAAACAAACTGTTTTCTCTTAAGTATGTTAGTACTGAATTTCGATTGAGACTCTACTGTTAGAAGAAGCCATCTTCCCAGCTAGAAGCCCGCTGGTAGAAGCCATCTACCACCTTCTAGCAACTTAAAGCCCTGCAGTGACCTTGCCATTTAGCGTCCAGGGATTGGCCCATGCCGTGATGCCTAAGTTACTGGCACACATAGAAGGCAACAGGTGTTGCCTGGCCATTTAGGAGGTATAGCTTTAAAATGTTTCGTAGGAGCAGATGAACTGTGTACTGGTTCACCTTGGGTCATCTATAGCAAGCGTGGTGAATCTCGTCACCACGTGCTTTGGTGCTGGAAAAATGACCACCTGAAACATTAGCGGCAGATCCCTCTGAAAGCAAAGTACACCACATAATGTGTGACATGTTTGCAACATTTTCACAACCCGATTTAATTCATACCTACATGTCTACACACGATTATACTTTGTCTCTTGGTCCCATAGCTGGTGTTCCGAGAGCTGCATACTAGGTTACAGTTTCTCAGAATGGTTAAACAGGTATTTTGTTCTTTAAAAGCATTCTACTGTTTTTAATAACTTTCCACCATGAAACTGCACTATTTGGGAATAACCACAGACTCTATTGAACAGATGATGCCCCCCAGACTTTCTCGGTGCTGATTGGAAACCGGGAGTGGATGAGGCGCAACGGCTTAACCATTTCCAGCGACGTCAGTGACGCCATGACAGACCATGAGATGGAAGGGCAGACAGCCATCTTGGTGGCCATTGATGGTACCTTTCTGCTCATGTCTTTCTCTGCTCTCACAAATGACGTTTCTTGGGGATGTCAGGCAAAAATAGATTCTGACTCTTTAAAACAACAATAAATCATCCTCTCTCTTAATTTCATTCTACTGTGTGAAAGGGTGCCCTGCCTTCTTTTTCACGTCATTCTCAGCCCAGGGCCTGTCCTGCACTCTCACCTTTGCCCCAGGGCCAGCTCTGACCTGGCATCGGCCTCCCTGCTCCTGGAATTCTGTCTTCGCCTTTGCTGCCTGCTCCTCGCCACGCTGGCCGGTGCAAGTTGTGCTTCCCACTCAGCACCACAGACAAACAGTTCACTTCCCATGAGCTTTAACTCGAGCATGCCTTACGCAATGACATCCCTGTGACTTTCCTCAGAGCCTCTCAAAATTGTCTCTTAGCCCCAGCTCTATCTCGGGCTTTGCGTTTCAGATAGATTAGAGTCTTACTTTGTTTGTGTTATTTTCTGCTACTAGAAGGAAAACTATGTGCAAATAGGAAGTAATTTATGTTGCTGTATTTTGGATGACCCAGCCATGTGCATCCTCTTTCCCGTTCTCTTTTTTCCTTCCTCCCATCATCCAACTGCCTCCCAAGTCCTTGCAAACCCACAGTCCCCTAAGCTGGTCAGGCCTATAGTGGCTCGGCCGAAGGAGCCATGCCCCCTGACCCACCGCTCCTCAGCTCGTCAGGCCTGTAGTGGCTCGGCTGAAGGAGTCATTCCCCTGACCCACCACTCACCCTCCCTCTGCTCCTGTCACACCTCAGGCCTCGAAAGCCTTCCCGCTTCAGGATCTCAAAGATTCACTAAAAATAATAATAATAATAAAAACAATAAATTTTATACAGGTGTTTTTTGTTATATGAGAAAAAAAGGAAACATTGATTTTCTTGCTATTTGGACATTCATCACTTTCTTGTACTTGTTAAGGTTTTTGCATATTTTAATAGCTAGTGTGTATTGAGTTATGAGCCAGATGCTCTACAAAGTAGTAGATGTGCCTTGTGGAAAATGTGGAAGATTCTGAGACCTGTAGAAGAAAATGGAATCACTCCTTATCCTACCCGTCCCAGAGCCACTGCTGACACTGGTAGACCTTCCAGATTTCTGTATGCACCTGTCAGTGTATCTAAATTTTTTATAAAGGAATCACACCATATCACATTCTATAATTCGGTGCTTTGTTTCTGCGTGGAACGTGATACCATGGAACCTGCCCCCTCCCAAAGTGGGCCCTGCCCCTCAGCACCGCTGCTGCACACTCACTGCAGGCGTCCCCCAGGCGTGCTCTGTGGGATGATCGCCATCGCCCCAAAGTGGGCCCTGCCCCTCAGCACCGCGGCTGCACACTCACTGTGGGCGTCCCCCAGGCGTGCTCTGTGGGATGATCGCCATCGCCCCAAAGTGGGCCCCGCCCCTCAGCACCGCGGCTGCACACTCACTGCGGGCGTCCCCCAGGCGTGCTCTGTGGGATGATCGCCATCGCCCCAAAGTGGGCCCTGCCCCTCAGCACCGCGGCTGCACACTCACTGAGGGCGTCCCCCAGGCGTGCTCTGTGGGATGATCGCCATCGCCCCAAAGTGGGCCCCGCCCCTCAGCACCGCGGCTGCACACTCACTGAGGGCGTCCCCCAGGCGTGCTCTGTGGGATGATCGCCATCGCCCCAAAGTGGGCCCTGCCCCTCAGCACCGCCCCTCAGCACCGCGGCTGCACACTCACTGTGGGCGTCCCCCAGGCGTGCTCTGTGGGATGATCGCCATCGCCCCAAAGTGGGCCCTGCCCCTCAGCACCGCGGCTGCACACTCACTGTGGGCGTCCCCCAGGCGTGCTCTGTGGGATGATCGCCATCGCAGACGCCGTCAAGCAGGAGGCCGCCCTGGCAGTGCACACACTGAAGAGCATGGGTGTGGACGTGGTGCTGATCACGGGAGACAACCGCAAGACAGCCAGAGCCATTGCCACCCAGGTACGGGCCGGGCCCTCTTCCCGCTCTCAGAGGATCCTGAGTTTGTGGAAGCAGTTTGAGAAGAAAGTAAGTGGCTGTCCATCCAGCGCTCAGCTTTGTGTCTGTGACCCCCAACCCCTGCTGGGTGCTTCCTCCCCACCACCCCTTCCATGGCCATGGAGCCTCCCACAGGGACACTGCGGCCAAGGTCACACCCTGAAGACTGGGGCTGGGCTTCATGCAGGACTGGCTGCAGCCGTAAAGAGGCGGTTCCTTCATACTCTGTTTCCCAGTCTTCCCAATGAGCAAAAGAAAATATCCTGGCTTGAGGGCCGACATAAGCACATTTGTGGTCTTTCTGTTGAAGGAATGTCTTGCTAGCTCAGCTCTTTCTCCTCGTGTGCACCAGATGAGTGACGGATTCCGGGTGGTTCCCCGGCAGCCCTGGGTTCTGGGTCTGGGCTTTGAGGCAGCACTGTGCATGCTTGCCTGGCCCACCGCACGGGTTAGCTCCAGTGCAAATTCCTGGAAAGCATATAAACCCCTCCTCCTAAAAATGTGTGTAAAGTTGTATGCTTTTAAAACGAATTGCTCCTTACAAGGGAAGCAGCAGGACCTCTCTTTACTGGGCATTTCTTGCTAATGATGGACTTACTGAGTTACCGTCTTTTTTGATTAAACAATTTATCCACTCAGCAAGCAATTATTAAGCCCCGCCCATGTGATGACAGGCTACACAGGAGTGAAGAGGCCACCTGCTCTCAAGGAGCTCCCATCCTATAGGGAGGGTGGGCCAGTGACTGACTATAAGTTGAGAGCTTGGTACTTCAACAGAGGAGTGCCCAGGGCATGTGGGAGCTGCCAGCTCACCCTGCAGCCTGGCAGGGGCTGGTGATGCCTCCTTGGGAGGGGGTGCTTGAGTCAGGGGCGGTCTGATGGAGAAGAGGGCCAGCCAGGATGAGGGAAGACATGCTGTCCCTTCCGGGGCAGAACAGGCAGCATGAGCGCCGCCTGGGGGCACACAGTGGCCCCGAGTGGGAGAGCTCAGGGAACTGGGTGGGCAGGGTTCGCTGTCTGCCTGCTGGGCCAGAGGCAGGGAGCTGGGGGTGGGTGAGGCTCTTGGGGGCTCTTGGGAGGCTCAGGGAACTGGGTGGGCAGGGTTCGCCGTCTGCCTGCTGGGCCAGAGGCAGGGGCTGGAGGTGGGTGGGGCTCTTGGGGGCTCTTGGGAGGCTCAGGGAACTGGGTGGGCAGGGTTCACTGTCTGCCTGCCGGGCCAGAGGCAGGGAGCTGGAGGTGGGTGAGGCTCTTGGGGGAGCTCAGGGAACTGGGTGGGCAGGGTTCACTGTCTGCCTGCTGGGCCAGAGGCAGGGGCTGGAGGTGGGTGAGGCTCTTGGGGGCTCTTGGGAGGCAGACCAAGGAGTTTAGATGTCATCCTAAGGGTACTGGAGTCCACTAGACAACTTTGAGCAGGAGAGTAAAATGACCAAATGATTATTGTTTTTGGAAAGATCCTGGGACAGCATACGGAGAAGAGGGTTAGGAGGCCGGGACACCATTGAGGGCCCCAGCCTACTACTGCCTGGCCTTGGGGTGGGATCAGGGCTACATTTGGCATGTGACCTGGAACCTCTAGGGCTTGGCAACCGATGCCATTACTGGACCTAGAGGCCAAGGTGGGGTGGGCAGGGTGGCTTTCGGGTTTCTGCCACTCTTCCTGTGCTTCGCCCACACCTGGTGTTGTCACGTATCTGTTTCCTTCCTGACTGCTGCTTCCTTTCCTTTCAGGTTGGCATCAACAAGGTCTTTGCAGAGGTGCTGCCTTCTCACAAGGTGGCGAAGGTCCGGGAGCTCCAGAAGGAAGGGAAGAAAGTCGCCATGGTGGGAGACGGGATCAACGACTCCCCGGCTCTGGCCCAGGCTGATGTCGGCATTGCCATCGGGACGGGGACCGATGTCGCCATTGAGGCGGCTGATGTTGTTCTCATCAGAGTGAGCCGCCATGTCTCCTCTGCCCCATCCCGGCGGTGGGAGTGGTGAGGGCTGTGGGCCACCGCTCCTGACTCACCGAGTGCACTCTCCCACAGAACGACCTGCTCGACGTGGTTGCTGCCATTCACCTCTCCAAGAGGACTGTCTGGAGAATACGGCTCAACCTGGTGCTGGCACTGATTTATAACCTGGTCGGGATCCCCATCGCAGCAGGTGCGGTGGCTCTTGTGCTTCATTACCTTTGACCCCAGCTGTCTGCCTGCTTGGTTCCTGCCAAACTTACGGCCAGAAGCATTTTAAAAGGAGTTGAGTATATTATAGTCTCTGCTTGCTAAATCTGTAAAGGTAAATGAGAAACTGCAGACAGCCCAACCCATCCTTCACTCTGGCTCTCTCTGTGAAGCTGTGCTGTGGTGGACTGTTTATTTACTGTTGCCCTATTTTCCGAATCATTTAGTATACATACGTTCTGGAAAAATCATTATTAATAGTTATGCTAGGTGCTAGGTGCTGTGATTGATGTTTTAGAAACTTACCTTAACAATTCATCCTGCCCAAGGTTTACTCTGTCTCACAAAAGTGACCATGGAAAGAGATGGGTTTTTTCTGCTCTGTAACTCCTCTTTTTCCTGTGGAATATGTGTTACCCAATAGGGAAAAGTTCAGACACTTCTGCAGGGAAAGGGTGCTCTGTGAGCTGAGAACTAAAATGTTTAATTAAGCATGACTTTCCCACTCAGGCCCCCCGTTGTGTCTGAGGGGCTAACAGGAGACAGACTCACATAATGGGTTAGGAGTAAGTAGCCTGTCCCCCTCAGCCTCCTGTGCCTGGGGTTGGGGGGGGGTGGTTGGGGGAGAGGGGGGAGTAGGTGGTAAGGAGTGGGGTCAGGTGTACCTTCTGCTCCTGGAGCTGGCCAGGGTGCTGACCCCATCCTGTGTGGTGCCTCTGCCACAGACCTTTCCCTGGATGGGTACTGAGCCTTCTGGCTCTTTCCTGGGTCCTGACACTCATCGCCCTTTAAAGCAGTGGTTTCCAACCTTTTTTGGGCCACAGACCGGTTTAATGTCAGAAAATATTTTCACAGACCGGTCTTTAGGGTGGGATGGATAAATGTATCACGTGACCAAGACAAGCGTCAAGAGTGAGTCTTAGACGGATGTAACAGAGGGAATCTGGTCATTTTTTAAAAAATAAAACATCGTTCAGACTTAAATATAAATAAAACGGAAATAATGTAAGTTATTTATTCTTTCTCTGTGGACCGGTACCAAATGGCCCATGGACTGGTACTGGTCCACGGCCTAGGGGTTGGGGACCACTGCTTTAAAGAGTTGTTTTGAGCCTTGAAGGAAGACCACCCATGCAGACAGGTCTGTGGTCACAAGCAGTGTGTGGTCTGAGTGCTCACACAGTCGCTGCAGTGCCTCAGGACAGCTGGCTCCCCTCCCTGCTGCTCTCCTGAGGCTTCCCCCAGAACTGGTGATGGCCCAGCAGGGCTGGGGCAGGCGGAGGACCCTAGTCCCCTTGACCGTGCCCTGTACTGCCCAGCTGTCAGACAGCCTGCCTTGGAGGCTGTGGACATGTGGGCGCCATGCCATGGAAGGGCCTTCTGAGCCTGGCTGAGGGGCCATCTCCGCTCTGTCCTCTGGGCTGCAGTGAGTCTTGTCCCCCCCTTGGCAGGTGTCTTCATGCCCTTTGGCATCGTGCTGCAGCCATGGGTGGGCTCAGCGGCCATGGCGGCCTCCTCCGTCTCTGCTCTGTCCTCTGGGCTGCAGTGAGTCTTGTCCCCCCCCTGGCAGGTGTCTTCATGCCCTTTGGCATCGTGCTGCAGCCATGGATGGGCTCAGCGGCCATGGCGGCCTCCTCCGTGTCTGTGGTTCTCTCGTCGCTGCAGCTGAAGTGGTGAGTCCCACACGGCAGGAGCACGTGCCCAGGCAGGGCTGTATTCACTGGGCCCTTTCACTCCACGTGCACAAGACAGACTGGGGCTGGCTACTGTGCCTCCTGGGCTAGCAGTGGGTGTGAGCAATGCTCAGATCCCTGATTCATTCACCAAGGCCAAGACCAAAGGGACAGTCCTGCGTAGAGCCAAGTGTGTGTTTTTATTATGATTTATTAGCACCATGAGCAAATAATCTATCACTTAGCCGTCATAACGTGCTGGCCTCTACTAGTTATTCTACTCAAGGGCTGCTTGTATAGATACAGGCATGCACTGCTCGGCTGTAGGGATGTGGTTAACCAGGGAAATGAGTTTTGTTCTTTTGTGAACATCACTGAATGTGCTCACACAAACCTAGATGGTATAGCGTATTTCACATCAGGCTTTATGGTATTAACTGTTGCTCCCAGGCTGCAACCCTCTACAGCATGTTACGTATGAAACAAAACAAGAACAATTCAAGCACAAGAGAAAAGGATGCAGTCAAGAGATGCAGCGGACAGCTGTGGTGGTGCTGCCGTGTAAGATGGCGTAGTGTTTTCCAGCAAACGTTTTTTATTACGTGGAAAGGACACATTCTAACAATAAAAGTATAGTGTAGATAAATACATAAGCCATGAACATAGTCGCTTATTATCATTATCAAGTATTATGTACTGTGCTAATCGTTTGTGCTATACTTTTATACAACTGTCAGTACAGTGGGTCTGTTTATACCAGCCTCACCATAAACACGTGAGTAATGTGATATGACATCACACTGGCTAGGACATCTGTAGGTGACAGGGATTTTTCAGCTCCATTATAATCTTATGGGACCTCTCTCTATCATATATGTGGTCCGTTGTTGACTGAAATGTTGTTTTGTGGCCTAAGATTGTATTAGACATAGGATCCCTGTGTATTAACATTTTCCCTTTTTAAAAATAGATGTTTATTTACTTATGCTTTTATTTAACGAAAGTTAATGACAACCTATTATGTGCCAGGCATTTGGATAGGAAATTTCTAAGTTGTGCGAAGTTTACCTGACCCGCAGGAGTTTAATGCTGCATGTTATTGAAGGGTGTGGATGAGAGGCCTTCCTCATGTCTCAGAAGCCTGTGTCCAAATGGTTCTACTCTCGGATTCTTGCTTTGCAGCTATAGGAAGCCTGACGCGGAGAGGTACGAAGCCCAGGCCCAGGGCCACATGAAGCCCCTGACCGCGTCCCAGGTCAGCGTGCACATCGGCATGCACAACCGGCGGTGGGACTCCCCCAGGGCCACACCCTGGGACCAGGTCAGCTACACCAGCCAAGTGTCTCTGTCCTCCCTGAAGTCCGACAGGCTGTCTCGGCACAGCGCCTCAGCCGACAGCAGTGGGGACTGTGGGGACCTCGAGTTAGGAATAGGCCGGAGGCCCTTTGGACAGAAGTCCATTCCCAGGACAGAAGTTGAAAGGTTTTTCTGACGACCATGCTAAATACATACGTGCTGAACACAGCAGGAAGAGGTCAATAAATATTATTGACAGGGGCACAGCCCCCGGAGCCAGTGTGTTCCTTACCCTCCGCCTAACCCCCTGAGCCCTGCCTTCTTTTACTTCCTTAAAGTTGTTTATTTCTGCTAATAAATGTCCAAGCAAGACTGCGGTCGGCCTGCCGCCTGGATCCTCTCTCTGCAAGAGGTCCAGCTGGAGCCTCCCCTCTGTCCCTCGGTGCAGCTCCTCCGGCCTCCGAGTAGTCGTTGTCTTCGTGACAGGGACAAGTGGTCTCTGCTCCTGAATGACAGGGACAAAGAGTAGTGCCTCTGAGAGCTGCAGGCCGGAGCCGACCCAGGGCCCGTCTCGGAGCAGGTCAGCACTCAGCCCCATGGGCGGAGCCGACCCAGGGCCCGTCTCCGAGCAGGTCAGCACTCAGCCCCATGGGCGGAGCCGACCCAGGGCCCGTCCCGAGCAGGTCAGCGCTCAGCCCCATGGGCGGAGCCGACCCAGGGCCCGTCTCGGAGCAGGTCAGCACTCAGCCCCATGGGCGGAGCCGACCCAGGGCCCGTCTCCGAGCAGGTCAGCACTCAGCCCCATGGGCGGTGCCGACCCAGGGCCCGTCTCCTAACAGGTCAGCTCTCAGCCCCATGGGTGGAGCCGGCCCCGCAGCAGGGTGGGTGAAGCCTTGGGCGCTTCTACTCCCTGGACGTTTTAGATCATTCCGGCAGCGTGTGGTGTTGTGCAGATGGGTCTCCTGGGTGGGACCACCCTTCCTGGATCGCACAGGCACGGGGTGAGGCCTTGTCCACGCTGCTGGTGTGAGCTGCTGGAAACTGTGCGGGACTTTAGAATGGGGACGACCGCCGGCCCTCCTCGCAGCCCTCTGCTTTAGTATTTGGGATGACTACTTGTGAGATGAGCAGCTTAGCTCAGCCTCTCCATAGAACTCATGAACGACCTCAGTGTCAGCTGCTTTCCGACAACGCCCATGAGCATCATGCGCTAAGACCACAGCTTACCTCAAGTACACCCTGCAGTCTGCTGCTGCAATCTCTTCCTTTTCTGCCCTTGACACTGGGCATGGCCCTCGTCATCTCTCTGGGCACGACCGACGTCCTGGTGGCCCCTGTGCTCTCACCCGTGGGCACTGCTGCCCGAATCTGCTCACGCGCTGCCGGAGCGCTGGCCGGGCTTCTCTTCGCGTTTGGGAGCATCTGGTCTGGCCTGTGAGCCTCTTCTCCATGGACTCAGCTTCTCACTCCGCAGACAGTTGCTGCCCAGCAGAGCCTGAGACTGGAGAAATCTGGTTTCCTGTGGGATCCAGGTGCATGAAGCAGGTGTCCTTGGCGGGTGGGGCTTGCAAACGAGAGGAAGTTGCAGTTCTTCTCCCTGAGCCTCTGCATGCTGAGTTGAGGTGTTGTGGGAAAGGGGTGGGCACAGCTTCCCAAAGGCGAAGTTTTTCTTATCTTTCAGCGGCTCTTTGTGACTGCTTGATATTGGAGGGGCAGGAATGTGGCTAGGTTTAGACTTTGAAGTTGATGTTTATTGACAGGCCACGTGGGAATAGACTAGTAGAATCAGTATCTTAGACTAGGCAGAGCAAAACCCATTCTGAATTCTAAATGCTCTGCTCATTCTAAATTCTAAGATGAATCCCTTGTCACACATACAAGATAATTTTATTTATCGGGTTACAGTTATTTTACAAGGCAATGTAAGTACTTTGTATGAGTTAGCCCTAATCCTCCCAACAAAGCAGCAGGGTAGACACCATTGTTCACCTTTCACAGGCAGGGAGCAGGCCCCAGCCGGGCTCACGCAGCCAGTGTACAGGCCCAGACAGGGTCTAAATCCACGTCTGCTGACTCTGGAGTCTCTTCTTGTCTCTGCCCCACCTTGAATATTTTCTTGATAAGAGTAAACAAGAAATGTCCTTGCTCCTGGAAGAACCAATAGGCCAGGTGGTGTATTCATTGTATCAACTTGTAATGAAATCTGATCGGGAGGTCATCTCATCTTTCCTTGGATGGTTCATTTTTATTTTTGCATATAATTTAGTTTTTGCTGGATCTTACCCTCTAAAATCCGAGTGCAGGGTTTTGTTGTGTTTTTATTACCCTCAGGCTCCCTTTTGCCCCCGCCCCATACTGCCATGTGGGCCCAGTTGTTTATTCTTGGCTGTGCTTGGGGAGTGCTTCTTGTTTTCTAACTGGGTTAATCATTTTCTAAAGACTAATTATACTGATTTCTGAAGAAGTTTTTAGGACCATAAGCATCATGTTTATATAGACATGAAAATATTTATATAATTGTACAGAAGATCACCTGTGAGATGGTCAAAGTGTAAGAAATTTTTTTTTTTAGTTAGATAAGAACAATTCCTACTTGAAAACCTTTCCTTGGTATAGTAGAATAAAGTTTCTTTTTATTCATCCTGAAACCTGCTTTTGGCTGGCCCTATCTGCGTGAGGAGCTGGCGGGCAGTGCAGCACTGTTCGCGGTGAGCACGCGTGGGCTTGCTTTGTTCTCCGTGTCTCTTTGGGGTTGAGGGGTGACATTTCCACAGTGGAGGCCTCGAGGGGGCCAGCACCCTCTGAGGAGTCGTGCATGTCAGGGCAGTCACCCTGCAGACGCCCTTCTCTGCAACTGTCTACAAAAGGCCACTCTCAGGTGCACGTTTTAATGCAGAGGGCTATGTTTTGGGTTTCTTGGTCCTGAAAAAGTTTGGGTGGGAGAAACAGAGAAAGTCTGGACCAAGAGACTTTGCTGGGAAGGCTCTGTGGGCATCTTGGGGTGGCAGTGTGGGTGAGGGTATGTCCAAAGTGAGTTACACTGGAAGGTGAGGTGACAGGGTCGTTTATCATCCAAACCAGGAGGCTAAAGAATGAAAGGAAGTGCTGTTAATAATTATGCCAGGACTGCTGGCCTACACTGGACTATCCGTGCCAACGGGGACATGTGGGCCCCTTCCTCGAATGAGAAATAGACATTGTGAAGTCATCACTGACACAAACTGTGTCACTTCAGAACTTTGATTATGTCACCAGTGGTGACAATCGTTTATGATTGTTCCCTTCTCTCCATTCTGACACCAGCACTGCTCTATAGGCTCGTTGAGGTGACTGTCTTGTGGGTCAATTTGACTGCATGGCTAGAGAGTCTGTGTGTGTTTATATCATTTGTCAGAACCTTATGGTGTCCTCTGTGTGCCCTGCCAGCAAACTGGACTTTCCCTGGATGCCAGGTATGGGAAGTTCATGTTGCATGCATGTCTTGTTGTGGAAAGGAAGGGTTGATACCACTTTAGGAAGGGGTTGTTGTTGTTGTTTTTTTTAAAAAAGGATGTTTTTTAAAACATAAATTCCCTTGGTATGATTCCACATGTAGCAGAATAAATCATAATATCTGCACATTCCTGATAAGTTTTCAGTCTCTAAGACCTTGGTGAAGAATTGTGATGAGATCACCTTTCAAATAAGTGGATGTAATAATTCTAGTATTTTTTAAAACAACTGAAAATTAGACAGGTCAAGTAATAGATCCCCAATTTTTTCTGCTAGTTTACTAAGGAAGCAAGATCAATCAAAGTGACCTTTATTTTAAGAAAACCCAGCATAGCGAAATCAGCTAGTCGAAGCAGTTAATTAGAAAAAGATTATTTGAATTATAGAAGGACAGTTTTTGCTTTAAAAAATCCATGTCAGTATTTTAATAGATAACTGGTAAATTTCCTAATGCTATGAAGTTCTCCTTTAATTATTTCTTGTGTATAACTTTTCCTTGACTGCATCAGTTGTTTAAAAAAGGAGTAAGGACTGCATGTACACAGAAGTGGACCCCATCCACGCTGACTCTTTCCCTTTGAGATTACCTTGATTTGTGGTAAACTGATTGAGTTTTGGACAGTATTGTGAAGCCGGTAGAAGTGAAATCACTACTTTCCTCAATTTTTAGACTCAGCTTTGGCAGAGAAGTAAATACCATTGTGTGAAGACAATGACAATAGTTGAAATTAGGAGGATAAGAATGTGAGAATGTTAAATAATGATGGAAAATCCCAGAATTTTCCTTAATTCTGTTCAGAAAGATGAAGAATCCAAGGACTAAGAGGAGAACAAGAATTGATGGAAGTTTAATATTTTTTATTCCTCTGAAAAGGAAATGGTTATTTTTTTTCTTAATATAAAACTAACTGCTTATAGAAAAAAAAATGTAAGCATTCAGAAAAATATAAAGGGGGAAAAGGCTGTCATAATACCCCTACTCCTGGCCCCCAAGAGAAAACCCCGTGAACATGGTTTCGTGGAAGGGTGTCCTTTGTGGGTGGGTCGCTTCGTGGCACTGAGGCAGCAAAGCTGACCTGCCCTTGGGGGACCCAGCTCCCTGACCACATTGCTACCGTTTGAGAGGTGCTGAACCGGGTCCGAGGATGAAGAGTTGTGAACTAGTGGGCACCTAGCTCTCAGTAAGGGCAGGCAGCAGACAACGTCTAAATTCTGTGGGTGCTGCAGTACGTTCCATCAGTCTTGCTGAGCTTGTCCTCACAGTGGCCTTCAGAGCTACGTGCATCACTGTCCCATTTCCACAGATGGGATAAGCAAGCTGAGGGCAGGCAGAGGAGCTGTCCAGGACCCAGAGCCAGGCGGTGTTAAAGCCTATCTGACTCTGGCTGAAAGCCTCACTCCACTGTGCCCCCCTGGGCCGCCTCCCTCCCTGCACAGGAGGCACTGAGTGCTCTAGTTAACCAGGAGCAGCTGGGCTTCCCAGGCACCCCTTGGGGCTGTGCTTGGGGCAAGAGTCCTTCCTGTCTTGTGGCAGGTCACTGTGGTTTATTTCGAGAGCCACCAGGTGTCTCTCTGACCAAAGAAACAGCCAGAGCCTAGTCTGCAGCCAGAGCCCAAATGATCATTTTAATGCAACTGGAATTTCAAAGAGATGTCACGGTGACGGAAATGTGGGAGATGGGTAGAAAGTGGGGCTGGAGGTCACCCTGTCCTGGGTCCCTTAGGTTCAGGTGTTCCTGTCCTTGTAGCGCAGGGTTCGGAGCAGCCTCCAGTTTGCATTTGGCCATGCAGACACATGTTGGGATGACTCAACAGTGACGATTTCCTTTATTATCATCTGTGTTTGAGCTTTATATTCTGGCAAGTTCAGATTATTTTTAAGCTTGAACATTAAATAAAAATGGTTTTGAAGGGCTTATAGTGATTTCAGTGGCTCCAAAGCTCCAAGTTCTAAGACTCCTGTGTTTGCTTGGGCTGACCGCCTCCTGGGCAGAACTCGTCCCCTGCGGTGCCCGGCACGGTGCTGCCCCCAGGACAGGGTCACCTGCTCCAGACTGTGTCTCCTCTTCTGCTAGATGAGGAGCACCGCCCCCTTTCCTGTCCTGAGCTATGAGGCTGGGAGGGGCGGTCTATCCAAGTTCCGGGTGATCAACCTCAGCAGGCAATGGACATGTCATCCAGTCTTGTTTAGATATTCCTACCGTTCACAATTTTAAAAAATAGCAAAGTGTGACCTGAAGCCTCAGCTTTGTCATCTGTACAAACTAAGGATTATCACAGTTTCCACCTCCCAGGGTTATGGTGAGGATATGATGAGGTCATCAGGGGGGAGGGAGCCCATCCCAAGCAACCAGCCGATGGTAGCTGCTGCTGCTGCTGATACTGTGCATGCTGGGAGGCATATCTGTGGTAAGAGAGATGCAGGGGGAGGGGGGACAAACAAATACAGCCTTTAAAGCCTGAGCAGGTAAAAACTATTCTCCTGAGCTCCTTGGCTGGGCCAGAGGAAGCGCCTACTTACGGGCCAGCTTCTAACACTTCACAGACTGTGCAGGTTGCTTTAACAGGAACGGCCTTATGTCCAGTTGCAGTTCACCAGGCTGGACTCTGGTTCTCTTGTTTCCCAGTGGTCCTGAAGCCTGGCGCCTCACCACAGCACGCCCTGAGTTCCCAAAAGGACACCGGCCGAGGCCTTGCAGTAGTGGAGAGGTTAAAAGCACCAGCCTTATAGGTGAGCAGACCGGACTCAAAGCCGGGCTGTACCCTTTGGGGGGTGTCACCCTGCCTTTCTGAGCTTCTGAGTCAGAGCAGGAGTGAACTCCCCGTTAACTGGCTTGTGAAGGCCAAGAGGAATCACTGGCACAACTGCCCCACACAGTGCTGGTGCCCAACAGCCACTTCCAGAAGAGAGTGATCGTTAGAATGACACTGCCATGACATTTCTCCTGCGAGCACCACGTGGTGAAGTCTCCCGGGGCACTGCCAGGATTGTCTGGCACCGGGATGCTTTCTCCTAGAAAATATTGACTGGTGCTGGTACACCAAATAGCTGGTGGGATACAACAAGCTGGTGGGTGTTATGAAAATGAGCGTCAAGGATGCTAGTGAACGAGAGCTGAATAAACTGGTTTCCTTTTCATGTGTCCTTTCAGTCTGGTGTAGAAGGTGGGCCCCTGTCTTATTCAACCCGCCTGCATTCTGTTTTGGAATCAGATCATTTTCACCATCATATTTGATGTCTTTCCCTTCTCTGCAGGATTAGAATGACATAATCTCAGGTATGGTTTCCTAAAGAATTAGTGACATTTGATTAAAATACAACCATTTTGCTCTGCTCTCTCTGAGGACTCACCTTTGGGGGCTAACTACAGACGCAGTGCCAAGGTGTGGTGTTTGCAGCACAAGTGAGAGGCTGTGCCAGCCTGGGGACTCGGTCACAGGGAGCCCGACCCTCAGAGTGCGCCAAGGGGGGCAGGGCAGGGAGGGTATCGTTTCTTTTAGGCATATATGTGTTTTATAAACTTCTCTTTCCTCCTTCCTGTTTACTGGTCAGAGTTAAAACTAAAATCCATAGGGACTTAGAATCCAACTAAATTTTGAAATTAAATTAATTAGAGTGGGGAATTTCCAAGAAAGTCACATTGCCAGTCTCTTACTTGAGAGGCTCTCATATTTGGATCTGTAATGTATGAAAGTACTTCAGATGGGGGGTTTGTTTTACATCTAAAGCTTCACCCATTTCTAGGTGATTTATTATTATTATTATTATTATTAAATTTAATGCAGTGACATTGATAAATCAGGGTACATATGTTGAGAGAAAACATCTCCAGATTATTTTTTTTCTTTTTAAATCTTTTTTATTTTATTTTTTTTAATTAATTTTAATGGGGTGACATTGATATATCAGGGTACATATGTCCAGAGAAAACATCTCTAGGTTATTTTGACATTTGATTATGCTGCATTCCCATCACCCAAAGTCCAATTGTCTTCCTTCATCTTCTAACTGGTTTTCTTTGTGCCCCTCTCCTCCCCCCTCCCCCCATAACCCCCACACTCTTGTCCATGTCTCTGAGTCTCATTTTTATGTCCCACTTCTGTATGGAATCATACAGTTCTTAGTTTTTTCTGATTTACTTATTTCACTCAGTATAATGTTATCAAGGTCCATCCATGTTGTTGTAAATGATCCGATGTCATCATTTCTTATGGCTGAGTAGTATTCCATAGTATATATGTACCAAAGCTTTTTAATCCACTCGTCCACTGATGGACACTTGGGCTGTTTCCAGATCTTTGCTATTGTGAACAATGCTACCATAAACATGGGGGTGCATTTCTTTTCATACAGTGCTATGGTGTTCTTGGGGTATATTCCTAAAAGTGGGATAGCTGGGTCAAAAGGCAGTTCTATTTTTAATTTCTTGAGGAATCTCCATACTGTTTTCCACAGTGGCTGCACCAGTCTGTATTCCCACCAGCAGTGCAGGAGGGTTCCCTTTTATCCAAATCCTCGCCAGCACTTATTCTGTGTTGTTTTGTTGATGAGCCTCATTCTGCCAGGTGTGAGGTGATATCTCATTGTGGTTTTAATTTGCATTTCTCTAATAATTAGTGATGTTGAGCATTTTTTCATATGCCTGTTGGCCATCTGTGTGTCCTCTTTGGAGAAGTGTCTATTCATTTTTTCGCCCATTTTTTTTTATAGCTTTATTGAGTACAGTGCATCCTACCCAACGAGGTTCCCTGGCCCAAGGGACAGAGGCTAGGAAAGTCTCATAGGGTGACCCACGTGGGGAATATATATATTTTTTTCCAGAGACAGAGAGAGTCAGAGAGAGGGATAGACAGGGACAGACAGACAGGAACGGAGAGATGAGAAGCATCAATCATCAGTTTTTCGTTGCGCATTGCAACACCTTAGTTGTTCATTGATTGCTTTCTCATATGTGCCTTGACCGCGGGTCTTCACCTGACCGAGTAACCCCTTGCTCGAGCCAGTGACCTTGGGTCCAAGCTGGTGAGCTTTTGCTCAAACCAGATGAGCCTGTGCTCAAGCTGGCGACCTCAGGGTCTCGAACCTGGGTCCTCGGCATCCCAGTCTGACGCTCTATCCACTGCGCCACCGCCTGGTCAGGCCTTTCGCCCATTCTTTGATTGGATTGTTTGTCTTCCTGGTATTGAGTTTTACAAGTTCTTTATAAATTTTGGTTATTATCCGCTTATCAGACGTATTGTCAAATATATTCTCCCATTGTGTAGTTTGTCTTTTTATTCTGTTCTTATTGTCTTTAGTTGTGCAAACGCTTTTTAATTTGATATAGTCCCATTTGTTTATCCTGTCTTTTATTTCACTTGCCCGTGGAGATAAATCAGCAAATATATTGCTGCGAGAGATGTCGGAGAGCTTACTGCCTATGTTTTCTTCTAAGATACTTATGGTTTCACGGCTTACATTTTAAGTCTTTTATCCATTTTGAGTTTATTTTTGTGAATAGTGTAAGTTGGTGGTCTAGTTTCATTTTTTTGCAGGTAGCTGTCCAGTTTTCCCAACACCATTTATTTTTTTATTTTTATTTTTTTAAATAAATTTTTATTAATGGTAATGGGATGACATTAATAAATCAGGGTACATATATTCAAAGAAAACATGTCTAGGTTATTTTGTCATTAAATTATGTTGCATACCCCTCGCCCAAAGTCAGATTGTCCTTCGCCACCTTCTATCTAGTTCTCTGTGCCCCTCCCCCTCCCCCTAACTCTCCCCCTGTCCTCCCTCCCCCCACCCCTGGTAACCACCACACTCTTGTCCATGTCTCTTAGTCTCATTTTTATGTTCCACCAATGTATGGAATCATGTAGTTCTTGTTTTTTTCTGATTTACTTATTTCACTCCTTATAATGTTATCAAGATCCCACCATTTTGCTGTAAATGATCTGATGTCATCGTTTCTTATGGCTGAGTAGTATTCCATAGTGTATATGTGCCACATCTTCTTTATCCAGTCTTCTATTGAAGGGCTTTTTGGTTGTTTCCATGTCTTGGCCACTCCCAACACCATTTATTAAAGAGGCTGTCTTTACTCCATTGTATGCTCTTATCTCCTTTGTCAAATATCAGTTGTCCATAAAAGTGTGGGTTTATTTCTGGGTTCTCTGTTCTGTTCCATTGATCTATATGCTTGTTCTTATGCCAGTACCAGGCTGTTTTGAGTACAATGGCCTTGTAGTATAACTTGATATCCGGAAGTGTGATACCTCCCCCTTTATTCTTCCTTTTCAAGATTGCTGAGGCTATTCGTGTTCTCTTTTGGTTCCATATAAAGTTTTGGAATATGTGTTCTATATCTTTGAAGTAAGTCATTGGTATTTTAATCGGTATTGCATTGAATTTATAAATTGCTTTGGGTAATATAAACATTTTAATGATGTTTATTCTTCCTAACCATGAGCACGGTATATGCTTCCACTTGTTTGTATCTTCCCTGATTTCTTTTATCAATGTTTTATAATTTTCCAAGTACAAGTCTTTAATCTCCCTGTTAAATTTATTCCTAGATACTTTATTTTTTTGGTTGCAATGGTAAAGGGGATTGCTTCCTTAATTTCTCTTTCTGACAGTTCATTGTTAGTGTATAAAAATGCCTCTGATTTCTGAGTATTAATTTTATATCCTACCACCTTGCTGAATTCATTTAGCAGGTCTAGTAGTTTTCTGACTGAGACTTTAGGGCAGGGGTCCCCAAACTTTTTACACAGGGGGCCAGTTCACTGTCCCTCAGACCGCTGGAGGGCCGCCACATACAGTGCTCCTCTCACTGACCACCAATGAAAGAGGTGCCACTTCCGGAAGTGCAGCGGGGGGCCCGGATAAATGGCCTTAGGGGGCTACATGCAGCCCGTGGGCCATAGTTTGGGGATGCCTGCTTTAGGGTTTTCTATATACAATATCATATCATCTGCAAATAATGATAGTTTTACTTCTTCTTTTCCAATTTGGATGCCTTTTATTTCTTTTTGTTGTCTGATTGCTGTGGCTAGGACTTCAAGAACTCTGTTGAATAAGAGTGGTGAAAGGGGGGCACCCCTGCCTTGTTCCTGATCTTAACGGGATCGCTTTTAATTTTTGCCCATTGAGTATGATGTTGGCTGTGGGTTTGTCATAGATGGCCTTTATCATGTTAAGGTATGTTCCCTGTATTCCTACTTTGCTGAGAGTTTTGATCATGAATGGGTGCTGGATTTTATCAAATGCTTTTTCTGCATCTATTGAAATTATCATGTGGTTTTTCTCCTTCCTTTTGTTTATGTGATGAATCACATTGATTGATTTGTGAATATTGTACCAGCCTTGCCTCCCAAGAATAAATCCCACTTGATCATAGTGTATGATTTTTTCCATATATTGCTGGATCCGATTTGCTAATATTTTGTTGAGGATTTTAGCATCTATATTCATCAGGGATATTGTCCTATAATTTTCTTTCTTTGTGTTGTCTTTGCCTGGTTTTGGAATCAGAATTGTACTCGCCTCATAAAAGGAGCTTGGAAGTCTTCCTTCCTCTTGAATTTTTTGAAATAGCTTGAGAAGGATAGGAGTTAGTTCTTTGAATATTTGGTAGAATTCACTTGTGAAGCCATCAGGCCCAGGACTTTTCTTTTTTAGGAGTTTTTTGATAACTGTTTCTATCTCATTTGTTATAATCGGTCTGTTTAGGTTTTCTTATTCTTCCAGATTAATTTTTAGAAGATTATATGTTTCAAGGAATTTGTCCATTTCATCTAGGTTGTCTAGTTTTTGGCATACAATTCTTCATAGTATTTTCTTACAATATTTTGTATTTCTATTGTGTCAGTTGTTATTTCTCCACTCTCATTTCTAATTTTATTTATTTGAGTCCTCTCTCTTTTTTTCTTGGTGAGTCTGGTTAAAGGTTCATCAATCTTGTTTACCTTTTCAAAGAACCAGCTCCTGGTTTCATTTATCCTCTGTATTGTTTCTTTAGCCTTTATGTCATTTATTTCTGCTCTGATCTTTATTATTTCCTTCCTTCTACTAGCTCTGGGCTTTACTTGCTGTTCTTTTTCTAGTTCTTTTAGATGCAGGGTCAAGTTGTTTATTGGAGCTTTTTCTAGCTTCTTGAGGTATGTCTGTAATGCTATGAACTTCCGTCTCAGGACTGCTTTTGCTGTGTCCCATAAATTTTGAGTTGATGTATACTCGTTATCATTCATTTCTAGGAATTTTTAAATTTCTTCTTTGATCTCATTGTTAACCCATTCATTATTTAATAACATGCTATTTAGTTTCCAAGTGTTTGAGTATTTTTCAGTTTTTCTGTTGTGGTTGATTTCTAGTTTCATGCCATTGTGATCAGAGAAAGTACTCGATATGATTTCAATCTTCTTAAATTTGTTGAGACCACTTTTGTGCCCTAACATGTGGTCTATCCTAGAGAATGTACCATGAGCACTTGAAAAGAATGTATATTCTGCTGCTTTAGGGTGAAGGGTTCTGAAGATATCTATTAAATCAAGTTGATCTAATATGTCCTTTAAGTCAGCTGTTTCTTTGTTAATTTTCTTTTTTGAGGATCTATTTAGTGATGTTAGTGGGGTATTGATATCCCCTACTATTATAGTATTGCTGTTGACCTCACCCTTTAAATCCATCAAAGTCTGCTTTATATATTTAGGTGATCCTATATTAGGTGCATAGATATTTATAATGGTTATATCTTCCTGTTGGATTGCTCCCTTTATCATTATGTAGTGACCTTCTTTATCCTTACTATAGTCTTTGTTTTAAAGTCCATTTTGTCTAATATTAAGTATTGCTACCCTAGCTTTTTTTTCATTTCCATTTGCGTGAAATATTTTTTTCCATCCTTTTATCTTCAGTCTATGTGCATCTTTTGTTTTAAGGTGTGTCTCTTGTAGACAACATATGTATGGGTCCTGTTTTCTTATCCACGCTCTGCTTCCATGCCTTTATTTATCTTGTCCTCTAACTTGCTGATTCAATTCTCAGCTTCATCCATCCTGCTTTTTTAATTCCTTCCATTGTGTTCTTCATTTCTGATCATTTAATCTATTTACACTTAAGGTTATTATTGATATGTAGTTGTTTATTGCCATTTTATTCTTTAAAACTGTATTCCTCTTTTGCTATATTCTTTTTCTCCTTGGATCTGTTTACAACAGGTCCCTTAACATTTCTTGCAGCCTTGGTTTGGTGTGAATTCCTTGAGTTTGTTTTTTTTTGTCTGGAAAGCTTTTTATTTCTCCTTCAATTTTAAATGATAGCCTTGCTGGATAAAGAAGTCTTGATTGTAGGCTCTTGTTCTGCATTACTTTGAATATTTCTTGCCATTCCCTTCTGGCCTCAAGTGTTTCTGTTGAGAAGTCAGAAGTCATTCTTATGGGGGCTTCTTTGTAGGTGATAGTCTTTTTTTTTTCTAGCAGCTTTTAATATTTTCTCTTTATCACTTAGCTTTGGTATTTTAATTATAATGTGTCTTGGTGTAGATTTCTTTGGGTTTCTCTTTAATGGAGTTCTCTGTGCTTCTTGAACTTGTGAGATGTTTTCCTGCCTTAATTGAGGGAAGTTTTCAGCTATGATATGTTTAAACAAAGTCTCTATCCCTTGTTGTTTCTCTTCTTCTTCAGGAACCCCTATGATGTGGATGTTATTTCTCTTCATGTTGTCACAGAGCTCTCTTAGAGTTTCCTCAGACTTTTTGAGTCTCTTTTCTTTTTTCTGCTCTGCTTCTGTGCCTTTATTTATCTTGTCCTCTAACTTGCTAATTCAATTCTCAGCTTCATCCATCCTGCTTTTTTCATTCATTCCATTGTGTTCTTCATTTCTGATAATGTATTTGTCATTTCTGACTGATTCTTTTTTATTATTTCAATGTCCTTTTTTATATCTGCTATCTCTTTATTTAAGTGTTCGTAATGACCATCTATTGTTGTTCTAATATCTTTGAGCATTCTAACAATCGTTATTTTAAACTCTGCATCTGGTAATTTGGTTATATCTGACTCATTCAGGTCCTTTTCTGGGTATTTTTCTTGATTCATTTGTGTTGCATTTCTCTGCTTTCTCATCTTCTCTGTGTAAAAGAAGGTTTTGGCCACTGGAGTCCACTGGGTGTGGCCTCTGTGTTCCCTAGGTGTGGTCTGTCTGCAGGCACTCCAGCCCCTCTCTCTAGGTGATGTTTTAAGGTACACACTTATTTACTGCCGATTATCATTGCTCCCTTGTCCACTAAGTGCCAGTGACTCCATCCCTCCTCCCCAATCACCTCCCCCCAATCTTTATTTCTCCCACCTCCCCATCACAGGCATGTGTGCACATGCATGCATGCACACATGTGCACACACACATACACACACACACATGCCTGTGTGTCCACAGAATCTCTCCTCCCATGGAACTCTAACCATCAAGTATAGAGGAGGGATCTTGATGGACCTGGGTCTTCTGAAGCACATCTCAGGGGGAGAACTGTGTGAAGTTCAAATATAGGCGGGATTTGCTCCAGAGGAATGGAGAGAGCATTTGGTCCAGGGGGTGCATGCAAAGGAGAGAGTAGACAAGGGGAAGGGTTGAATAGGTGGAGCGGGGTCACACTGGAGAAAGTTATAACTCAGGCAGGACAGGGGGAAGCAGGACAGGTGGGGGTGGATCTCTTCTTTTTCCTCTCCTGTCCTACCTGCTTCTCTGAGCAGTGGCCCCAAGAGTGCAGAGGAGGACATCCTGGGAATAATAACTGATGCCAACCTCTGCCCCTCCTGCCTCAGCCCCATCCAGGTTGTATGAAGGCCCCAAAGGCCTAGACCACCCTCCCTTGGAACTGAGGGAAAAAGGGAGAGAGGGGTTGTTAAAAGGTGGGGGAGGAGAGTCCAAACTGCATCTTCAGATGGCTGCATGGAGCAGTGTTGGGCAGTCTTGGGCAAAAGTGACTGAGGGCCAGGAAGGCCACAAACTGGCCCAGCTGGGGTCTCAGGCTGAGGAAGGTGTGATTTCCAAGCCCAACAGAACAGAAAGGTCCTCCTCTTCTCTGTTCAGACCTGATTCCCGAATAGCACTGATGGTGAGTCATTAGCTCAGAGATAATGCACGGAACCCTGGGGGGTACCACTGCTGGAAGCATGCAAAAGAGCAGGTACGCACTTGGAAATACGACCCAAATGGATGCATAGGGCTGGATTCTGCCTTTAGAAGGAAATTCACCTGAAAAGGACAACTGAAGAGCCTTTGGATTGGGAGGAAGGTCTCCTGTCTTTGCAGGAGGAGGAACTCAGGGCCTAATTGGGCTTGGCGTTTATTCCTCCCCTTCTGTCTCTTCTCCTCTCCCTCTTTCTCCTTTCTTCTCTTTTATTTTTCTTTCTCTTTCCCCTTCATCCCCTTCCTTCATTCCTTCTCCTTCTTTCACCCTCTCTCCTCTGTCTCACTCTCCCTCCCTTTGAAGCCTGTTTCACAGGGTTCTCTCAGGCCCTGCTCTTCTGCCGAGCCGGAGTGAGCTGAGAGGAGGTGCCAGCCACTTTCGGGAGGTGCTGCTCTGTGGGGCCACCTGCACTGACAGCAGGGACGAGGGGCCCTAGTAGCTGGTCGATGCCTTTCCAAAACTCCCGTGTGGATTTGGCACACTAATACTGTTTTATTTTTTCTGACCGTAAGAAGCCACTAGTTCCATTGCTTCCTCAGGCACAGGGATGCTGAGACTGTGTCAGATCCAGAAGACTGGCTCCACATCAGACCATCTGTATCCTGTTTCTTTTTTTTTTTTTTTTTTGTATTTTTTCTGAAGCTGGAGAGACAGTCAGACAGGCTCCCGCATGTGCCCGACTGGGATCCACCCGGCACACCCACCAGGGGCGACGCTCTGCCCACCAGGGGGCGATGCTCTGCCCCTCCGGGGCATCGCTCTGCTGCGACCAGAGCCATTCTAGCGCCGGGGGCAGAGGCCAAGGAGCCATCCCCAGCGCCCGGGCCATCTTTGCTCCAATGGAGCCTTGGCTGTGGGAGGGGAAGAGAGAGACAGAGAGGAAGGAGGGTGTGGGGGTGGAGAAGCAAATGGGCGCCTCTCCTATGTGCCCTGGCCGGGAATCGAACCCGGGTCCCCCGCACGCCAGGTCGACGCTCTACCACTGAGCCAACCGGCCAGGGCCTGTATCCTGTTTCTTGAGTCTTCCTTGAATAGTTTGGATGCAAGGTCTACACAAGGGCAGGGAGACCTGAGTCACAGGTCAGGTTTCACAGTCTAAAACTGGAGCAGGCTGACACAAGGTTGTCCTTGCACTCCTGCAGGCGTTGGTGAGCTGTAGTGTAGGATTCCCAGGTGCCCATCAGATTTACTGACACAGAGGCCCATCCAAGAAAAGGACCAGCCAGCTCCACACAAGGTGACTGACCATTGCTGGAATCCAATCAAGAATTCAAACAACCCACTCCATCTCTCCGACACCACACACTGTAGTAGACAGAACTGTGGGCCCCAGAGATGTCTACATCCTAATTCTCAAACCCTGTGAATATTACCTGGCAAAAGGGACTCCACAGACATGATTAAGTTAAGGCTCTTGAGATGGGGAGAAGAACATCCTGGGTTATCCAGGTGGGAACAATATAACCACAAGGGCGTTCATAAGAGGGAGGTAGGAAGTCAGGGTCAGAGAAGGTAACGTGATGATGGAAGCAGAGATTGGAGCGATGTGCTTGAATATGGAGGAGGGGGCCACAAACCAAGGAATGCAGGTAGCCTCCAGCAACTGGAAAAGGTGAGAAAACAGATTCTTCCCTCGAGTTTCCAGAAGGACCCACCCCTGCCAACATCTTGGGTTTAGCCTGTTAACAAAAACAAAAGGCCTTTCAAAATGAGAGGCAAACAAGCCTTTATTTGAGGTCAAATGAAGCAAACATTCCAGAATGTCAGCCCTGGTTAAATTTGGGTGGTGGGTACATGGGTTTTATTTTACTCTTCATATTTTCAGATGTATTTTAAGTATACCTATTACAATAACTCAACCTTGAGGTTTTAGTGTGAAAATAACCACAAACAAAAAAAATATATGTATACATTTTAAAAATGCACGTGGGTCTGGAATTTGGAGAGAAGCTGTAGAGTTGGGGGCCCTCTTTAGCAAGAGCTCCAGTAAACAGGCCAGTGCACTTGCCCTGGCCTCCTGCACTGAGTCATGACAGAGGGAGTGAGCAAAGACCCAGAGAAACACTTTTAAGGAAGGATGTGGGGAAAGAGAAGACAGCAATGGGGAAAGGAGGAGAGCTTGGAGAAGGAATAGAGACAAAGAGAGATGTGTGATGACCAAGTCCAGGATAGAAAAACATTTTAAAAATTATTTTAAAATGCAAGTTGCTCTGTGTACAGAAACACAGAGAATTACACAGTGGGTTCTCCTATTCCCATCCTGAACCTCTCCTTGAATTAAATTAACTGTCAAGATTTTTCCAAATTTGCTTCTATCTACCCCCCTCCCTGCCTCTTTCCTTTGATTTGCTTTGCTGAAGTAATTTAAAGCAAATCCCAGACACCACGTCTTGTGATCCTTACAAAGTGCACTATGCATTTCTACAATACCCAGCAACTGAGCATGATCTTTAATGTGGGAAATGTCAGGAGTACTAAGTGTTGCAGATGACTGGGGAGGGATGAGGACGGTGCCAGGAGGGAGTATGTCTGCAGGAGCAGTGGCAGCAGGAGGAGGTGCTGGCCCCAGGGGCATTGCTGGGCTTTGCAGCGGAGTTCGTGGCCAGCCTCTGAGATAACCAGCCACAGCAATGTACCTCGTCATTTTGAGAAGAGAAAGCCCTGGGTGGTTGGCTCAGTGGTAGAGCGTCAGCCTGGTGTGCAGGAGTCCCGGGTTCGATTCACGGGCAGGGCACACAGGAGAAGCGCCCATCTGCTTCTCTACCCCTCCCCCTCTCCTTCCTCTCTGTCTCTCGCTTCCCCTCCTGCAGCCAAGGCTCCATTGGAGCAAAGTTGGCCCGGGCGCTGAGGATGGCTCTGTGGCCTCTGCCTCAGGCACTAGAATGGCTCTGGTTGCGGCAGAGCGATGCCCCAGAGGGGCAGAACATCACCCCCTGGTGGGCATGCCAGGTGGATCCCGGTTGGGCGCATGCGGGAGTCTGTCTGACTGCCTTCCCATTTCCAACTTCAGAAAAATTAAAAAAAAAAAGAAAGAAGAGAAAGAGGATGGCATGTAGGATGGTAGGGATGAAGGAAGGATTTTTAGGGTGGAGAGATCAATATTTGGAGGCTCAGATGACGTGAAAAAGGAAGTAAAATTTAATGGAGGAAGTTTTCAGGGGGCAGAAGTGAACGAGAGAAAGTATCATGGGATTGATTTTTCAATAAATAGGAATGAAGTACTCAAACATCTACAAGTGGGAGGAAGGATGGCTGACATTCTTTGAGGACACTGAGTTCGCCGTTTGAGACCCGAGAGTTTGGAGATTACTGTGGGTGAACAGACCAGGGTCAAGCCAGGTCTGTGACTTATTGAACACCTGCTAAATAAGTCAGGCACACTCCTGATCTTATTTAATCCTTGTTACACACTTCAAGTGTGAAATGGAGACATGCTTGTCCTCCTCAGCACTGGGGCGTGGACCAACCACTGGCTTTGCTTGGTCCTGAGTGTGAGTCACTCCCAGGACCACCTTGGGCACATCACTCAGCTCCGGGGAACCTGAGGATAAAACAAGAATGCTCACAGGGCAGAGCAGAGGAGGAAGGAAAGGGCAAAGGGCGTGAACTGGCACTCCGCTTGGTAGACTTTAGTTTCAGAGTAGAGTGTGTTCAGTATGTTCTGTGGGAAAAAGTTACCAAGATAAAACGAAGTTTTATCAAACTGAACAATTCCTTGGGTAACTGACCTGAAGTGCCCCCATGGGAGTCTTGGTCAGAAGTGATGCAGAGAGACACCCCTAGCGGTGAGGGACTGGGCTTGCTCCCTGCTCGAGGGCCAGTGCCAAAGCCAAGTCGGGGTCTGGCTCCATGTGACTTCTTTCTCTAAACTAAAATACAGGCTGAAGAAAAACAAGTTTTCAATGAGAGAAGACCTCCCTGATGATAACAAGCACTAACCGAGCCTTTACACACACACACACTCTCTCTCTCTCTCCATATTCCAGGCACCATGGTATTTATGTATAGAGCCTAATATGCTTATTATTCTTAATTCCCATGCAGCCGCCGCATGGAAATCCTGCCGGTTTTGCCATTTCACAGACAAGGGGCTGAGACCCGAGTACAGAGGCTGCTCACAGCGCACAGACGATGCTGTGTCTGGTTCAGGTTAGCTCCCTGGGTAGGAATGGCTTCCAGGAGTGGCTGCCCATGTTCTGACTCGCCCAGTGTCATGGCTCTGTGAGCTTGTCTTTGAGTGTATATGGCAGTATATGGATGGTGGAGGAGTCACAGGTCTGATGCCTATGCAGCTCAAAGCTACTCTGTGAAGAATTTCCCCAGTTGTCAGTCAGGTAACATTGTTAGCAAAGGAGTTGATTCTCATTCACAGAAGACCTCTCCTGTCAGAAATGTACATAACCATGCTGCATGTACAAGTATAAACACATCACACAGTTGTCTTTTTTGATGGCAAGTGTAAGAAATAGAATTAATTTCAGTTACTGTGTTTCTAGGGCACAGTAGTACTCCATGTAGTGAGCATAACTACACGTGGTGTTCCATCTTCACGCATTCTGTCAATAATGAAAGCATATCCATTGAGCATGCTAGAGAAAAGATCGGATTATCTTTTACAAAATCGTTGTCATATGTAGAAGCAATCAGAGCCCCCAAACACAGGATACAAGTATTACACAAGTGTGTTAGTTAATGAAAACACTATTTTTCTAGACTGTTGTTGTTTGTAGTATTTGTTGTGAAAGCTTTTACATTTGAAACCATCGTTTTTATACCTAATTTTGTGTTTTTAATTTCACAGTCTGTCTTTTTTCTTAAAGAGGAGGCACCCAACCATATAAGCTTTCGGCCCCGCAAACTCTGGATCTATCCCTAAAAGAGTAGTTATGAAACAAATTAGAGTCACAGCCAGGATTCCGCTCCAGAGCCCAAGTGCTGGCCTCACGTTGCATCTCTGGAGTGTACCCATTCACCTGGGGCTCCTGTCAGGGTTTCAGTGGATGCCAGTGGAGGCCCAGATAATACAACTCTGCTACTCTGTGGGCCACACACTGAGGAGCCAGGGTCTCTCAGCAAATGTGCCATTGCTGGCTCTCATGCTGTGATTAGGTCATAATTTCTTCCTTATGAATAGGGTAGATCTCACCTGATTTCTTCGCTAACAATTCCCTTCCCCTCACTCCAGCTCTGAAGACATTTGGCATTAAGATGTTTTTTAAACCCATGTTTCACTACGAACTTCTTATAAGGTCGGCCGAAGGAGGATACCCAAATTCAGGTTAAGAAAAGTTTATTAGGGCCTGACCAGGTGGTGGCACAGTGGATAGAGCATCGGACTGGGATACAGAGGACCCAGGTTCAAGACCCTGAGGTCGCTAGCTTGAGTGTGGGCTCATCTGGTTTGAGCAGAGCTCACCAGCTTGGAACCAAGGTCGCTGGCTTGAGCAACGGGTTACTCAGTCTGCTGAAGGCCCACAGTCAAGACACATATGAGAAAGCAATCAAGGTGTGAACAACTAAGGTGTCGCAATGAAAAACTGATGCTTGATGCTTCTCATCTCTCTCCGTTCCTGTCTATCCCTCTCTCTGACTCTCTCTCTCTCTCTGTATCTGTAAATTAATTAATTAATTAAAAACATTAAATTAAAAAAATAGAAAAGTTTATTAGGGGGTCATCCGCCGGGCTGACTCCTAGGGTGGAGGTCAGCACCGGTTCTCTAACAGGTAGGGTTAAATAGGGAGTGCGAGCGTGGGGGCTGGTAATCGTTATGGGGAAGAAGGATTAACCATAAGTAAGCTAGGGGATCTTCCACACCCAGGTGAGTCAGTCCAGATGCCTGGGGGGAGGTGACCTGGAATGTCCAGTTTGTTAATGTCCCTTCATCCACTTAAGGGAGGGGGAGGTCATGGCCCCCACCTGCAACCCTATCACTTTTTTCTGACACATTTTACAGAGTTGCTCCCACAGGCCGAGTATTTTGTGTGTAAGGGGGCATGTGTGTGTGGGCAAGAACATTGCTGTACAGGAAGGTCATGTGACATGCCAGAGTGGCAGGGTCCATGGGGTAACTCACATCTCCAGGCCTCCTCACCTGCTGACTGGGCACATGGGGACTCAGCCGCATGTCCCAAGAAGAGCAGTCCCTGGAGCCCCTACCCTTGGTACAGCAGCCGCCCCTCCTCCCTCCTAGTCCTCCCCACCTTGTACTGGCCTTGGACGCAGCCTCCAGAGACGCAAGACGAGCAATGAACTGGGGTTTCCACCCGGACAAACAGGACGCGGGTGACCAATACTTGCCTGGCTCTCTCCACCTTTGGGACAGAGTTCCTTAGCCTCACTGAGATCAGTTTCCTTGTTCATAGTGGGCTTAGTGGGGCTCACCTCATGGAGTTCTAAGGAGAATAAATGAGGCATCGTGTGATGAGTTACATGATCGTGCTCGTGTGTGTGAAGGAGAGACTGGGTGGGAACACAAGGACGTCCGGGAGCACCCCCAGCCCTGCAGAGTGCTGTGCGGAGGCCAAGGGCTTGCCGCAGCTCGGTTCCCTGGGCGCCGGCAGCCCTGCCTGCTGCCTCTCAGTGCATGTGTAGCTGTGCAACAGGCTCGTAGTCTCTGGCATTCTCCTCCTGTCCTGGTCTTCCCAAATGCACCAAATATTCTTGGCTTCCTGCTCCATCTCCACAGGGCCACCTGATGACAAATGACAGCACGCTCTGGTGATTTTATTTGTGGTCTTCAGAGCATGTGTAGCAGTGTTTTTATCAGAGGCTTCAGACATTTGTCCTGTGGATACCTCTTCCAGGAGAAGGTGCCAGTGGCTGGGCAGGCTGTGTGGCCTCGCAATGCAGGTCTTTCAAAAGAGGGAGGCTCCTGTCCATCAGCAGGGCGGGCGCACCGTGCTGTGGGCTCTGGCTGGTCCTGCCTCAGCTTCTGTAGCCTGAGCTGTAGACTGTGTAGTTCGGCTTCCACATCTGGTGCAACCTGGCCGGCATTGGAGCTATTGGAGGCCACTCTGCCAGCAGCTACAAATCCAGAGAAAGCACTATGCAGGCCTGCTCACCAGGGAACTGCTCGCTCAGTACATGCTGTCTCTGGCACAGAGAGCAGCAGACTACATAATTATAGTCATTCCAAGAGATGCAGTCTGCTGAATCGCCCCTGTAGGGGGCGCCCCTCCTATTTCTTTGGTGCCAATACAATTAAAAAGAAGAAAAAAAACACCTCATAGTAAACTTCAAAATGCCACAGGTCAAAGCAAACTGCTTCACTTAGCTCCTTGGTTATTTGTTTCAGATTTTTTCTGTCTTATTAGAAATATTCTGCAATGGTTGGCAGTCCTGGCCCTGCCCTTTGGGGGGAGGAGGAGTCCAAGAGTAGAGGGAGGATATGACCTCAAATATATGTTATGTGAAGAATTTGTTTCAGAACAACAGCGTAGACGGAGACCTGGGAGTGCAACTTGCCCACTCATCTGTTTCTTAGTTTGGTGTCTGAATCACCAGGCTCTGGCCAGACAGGAGGAAGGAGAGCTGTGAAATTCCTTTTCTTGGAAAGCCTTGTTTAAGGGACACCTGTTAACAGTGAAAGGCGGACAGAACCCTGGGCTCTGGAGGGTGAGTTCCATAACTCTAAACTTCTTCTCACAGTCATTGCCGTCAGTCTAACTGTACAGATGCCAGACTGTTTCTGCTGTGTTATTCGCTCATGTATTTATTCATTGGTTCAGCAAGCACTTACTGAATGTGAGCTGCATGCTGCCCGGGTGTGCTGTCCCTGCCCTCCAGGTGCTCCTAAGTCACAGTGTGGGGGGCGGACGTGCAGACAACGCAGTCCGCGCAGCTCTCGGGAAAGTGCGACCCAGGTGCACACAGAGTACCTACTTAGTCTGTTGGGACAGAGGAGGCTTCCTGGGAGGCACCCGGATGATGAAGTGGGGCCTACCTAGAAAGGAGCTTTGGAGAAAGAACAAAGATGTTTAAAGAGAAATTTTAAAAGTGTGACCAATCGGTGGAGCATGGAAACCCTCTTTTGAATCTCCCTGCAAGCATCTTTAGTTAAAAACCCATTTCCCTTGACTGTACCATGGGCTGGGGGCTTTGACAAGGATCCGTAGGATGTGCTGACTTTTGGACTCTAAAAAGGAGTGGGTGACATCGGAGGCGCTGCCCCCGCAGGACAGAGAAGCCTATTTGCAGAGCAGTAGTGGGCAGCAACACAAAGAAGAGGCAGGAGACGCTGGTCACAGGAGCCTACGCTCTCGCATTTATTCAGTCACCTGGAAGCATTAATTGGGTACCGCTAGGTGCCCTGCTCTGGGTCTGGGAGCACAAGCAATGACACATCTGGACTGCAGCCCTTCTGGACCTCTATATAATGCTGGGGGCGGGGACAACCAACAGACAAGTACACCTGTGCTCAGTCACACGGCATTGGAGAAAGACAGAGGAGAAAAATGAGACAGCACTGAGGTGAGGGAGCACCCTGGCAGGTGACAGATGAATCAACATGCAAGATAGTAAGCAATGTGGATTCCTGAAGCCAGAGCTTCCAAGCAGGAAAAACGGTCAAGTACAAACACTGAGGCAGCGGATTGCTTGTGTTGGGCGGGGGGAGCAGGAGGGGGGGGAGTGTGGCCAAGGAGAAGAAGAGGGAGCTGGGTTGGGGGCAGAGGGCCCCCCGGCTCTGAGTCTGAGCAGACGAGCAGCCAGCGGAGGCCTGGCAGTGGAAAGGCATGTCACACTCAGCAGGTCGTCCACTATCAGGCCAGTGTAGGCCCAGGCTTCAGAGCAGCCAGCAGAGGCCTGGCAGTGGAGAGGCATGGCATGTCACGCTCAGCAGGTAGTCCACTATCAGGCCAGTGTAGGCCCAGGCTTCAGAGCAGCGAGCTGGTGCCAAGCAAAGAGAAGTCGGGGCCTATGGAAACTGATTAAGCAAGAATACTTATAGAGCCTGACCTGTGGTGGCGCAGTGAATAAAGCGTCAACCTGGAATGCTGAGGTCGCAGGTTTGAAAACCTGGGCTTCCCTGGTCAGGGCACACACAGGAGTTGATGCTTCCTGTTCCTTCCCTTCTTCCCTCTTTCTCTTTCTCTCTACTCTCTTTGTAAAAATGAATAATTTTTTTTTTTTAAAAAAAAAGACTATTTATAGACTATCTAGTACAGTGATTTTCAACCTTTTTTTTTCATGGCACAAACACACACTAAGTACTAAGGTCAGTGCCCCTGACTAAATACAACCATTTCATCTCATGGCACAAATAAATTAGTTACTAAGGAAGAAGAGGTCAGGGCCCCTTTTTCTTTAGTAATTAGTTTATGAGTGCATGAGAAACAAAGGTTGAAAATCACTGATCTAGTAGGTGCAGGACATCTTGCTAGGTAGTCTGGTCTTTACTCTGAAGGGGCGAGCCCTCTGGGTGAGTGGGGTGCGTGCCATGTGGAATGACAGCTCAGTGAAGGGCTGTACCTCACACGTGTTCAGGCAGGTGGGTGTTTTCGAAGTCGAGCACGAAGCAGGTGAGCTGGCACGACAGGTGAGAGGAGCCCTCGCTGTGGCCAGCACTCTTCTCAGTGCCTGGGTATTCTCCTGGGCACAGGCTGGGCAGGCGGTGGCTGCACACAGGAGAGCTGAGGACCACGTTAGGCAGAGGTGAGCCACTCTGCCCTTTCCTGGAAGAGTTCATCTGAGAAGCATCAGCTAAGTAAACATCTTTTTAATAAAGCAAGAAAGCAAGTAAGAAAATCTGAATTGTATTTATAAAACTACATAGTAGGCTTTGCCATGGAAAGTCAGTTCAGTAAAGCATCAGCTCAATGATTTCAGACCACAAACACGGAAACTCCACAGTGATAAGGTGGTGGGTGCTTCAGTTAGCAATCATTCCTTAGCAAATGACCCCGAGACTCAGCGACTTAAAACAGTGATTTGTTATTCCTGGTTTTGTTGGCTGGGAGGTTCTTCTGTGGGTGTCGTCTGAGCTCCCGACGGCAGCGTTCAGAGGGCGGCGCAGCTGGCAGTGGGCCGGCTGGGGTGCTGGGTCATGCGGGGCTTCCTCTCCCTGCAGTACTGTTTTAAAATACAGCTTTTATCGCCGAACAAGTAAACAGAATGTGGAGGCTGGGCAAAGGAGGCGTTAGTGAGGCCAGCAGATCAGGAGATGGTTGCCAGGAGCAGGCTGTGACACTCGGAGCTCCTGAAGGGAGGGGACATGCTGTGCGGGGTACCTGAGAGGCACCAGGGTCAGGCAGGAGGCCGGGGCAGTGAAGGGAAAAATAGGGGAACGGATAAGCATGCTTAAAACTGACAAGTCTGAATAACTTCGGAAGGCTCCAGGGCACCAGGACTTTCCTCAGTTCTCTGGCACCTGGTCGTGGGGTGATCCAGGCAGGTGGATCGAGGCCCGAGCGTGCAGGCTGGATAAAGGAGGTAGTTGGGGTGTGGGCCCTGGATTGGCTGGTTTTACGCATGAAAGGCACATCACGGGAAAGTTGCTCACTATCTCTAAGAAGTGGCTAGCCCTGGAGGAGCAGCCATGCGGGTCAGCAATTCCTACATGTCAAAGTGCCGGAACGCAGAAAAGACCTGGTGAAAACAGGCCCAGGGCCTCTCTCTCCACACAGGCGCATTAAGGATCTAGAGTGACCTTCCTTCAATGATGGCAAGGGCTGTTGAACAGAGCCAGAGCAGAGCCACAAGTCTCTGAGACCTGAGCTTGGAAGGTGTGTTCCATCACTTCTGCAGCGTTGCACTGGCCTCGGGAGGCACAGAGCCACCTCCCATTCCCCCCCTGGGTGAGAGGAGAGGAACATTTACTACGCGGGACGGGAGTGTTGTTGTAGCCATCTTGGCAAACAACCTACCACTAAAAACTGTGCTTCTAGGATGTTGCCAGCCCTTTCTGAATCGATCAGATGCAATAGTAAGGGCAGAGAAAAGCGGAGTTGCAGCTTACTAGCCTTTGCCGGTGTGTAGACAGGATGCAACTTTCTTCCCACAGGTCCCAGACTCAAAGGGCAGCTGGGTGTCTGCCCAGGAACCCATGGGGACCTTTTGTACTTTCCATGAGGGCTGGCACATGGCTCTGAGTTGCTCGGGCAAGAAGCCCAGGCTTGTTTGCAAACGGAATGCCTTAGCGTTGGGTTCTCTGGCATTTTCTCATCAGGAGTTAAAGTAACCCTATTGCTTCTCCTATAGAAGTGCAAATGTTCTTATTCTAAAATTGCCACTTTGTAAAGCACGTGTACTTGGCCAAAATAGCTGACAGTTACATCAGACTTCAGGGCCCTTTCTCCCAGGTTCTTTCTCCCAGTCGCCTGGTCCTAGTTTCTCATATGAGGACGCTGAGGCTGGGGGGTTTCAGGAACGTGCCAGGGTGTCTCCATTGGCTTGGGGCCCTAGGAGCTGCCCTGGAGCTATCGAAGCGTTAGAAACCCTCCCGCACTTCACAGGGGCGCTTCAGTGGGTCACTTCTGTTCCCTGTTACCTGCTCATCTGTCTGGCTGTACTCACTCAGAGATTATTTCTCCTCTTGAATCAGATGCTTCAGGGAGTCGCCTCTGTGCACCAAGGAGTTAACCTTTGCCAGGGAATTCTGCTCTGACACCCCAGGTACAGCCTGGCCCTGCCCACTGCCCCCTGCACTCTGTTTCCAAGGAGCCTACCTAGGCCACCCCCTTCATTGGCTGCGAGATGGCATCAGCCCCTCGAGAACACACAACCCGTAAAAAGCCAAACTGGCTCTCAAATGTGGACCCCACATGACCTCCTCAGCGAAGCAATGGGACTCATTCTGATGAGTCATTTGTTTTGTTTCTGAGTCTGAGCTAGACATCCACCTGTCTGCAAGGCTGCCCTATCAATCCAGTTCGAGGGAGAGGAGGCTGAGTCATTGCTGGCTCCACCGGCCGCTGTCCTCAGACACGTGTGCACATTGACCAGGGATGAAGAAGACAGAGTCTCCACAGTTACAGCCCGTTTCTTTGGAAACTGGAGTGCAGTTTTAAATGCTGCAGAGCCCAAGCTCACACTCTGCGTTTCCTAGAATGTACAGGCTTCTGCAGTCCCTACGGGGGCAGGGGGTGGGGGCGGGTGGGGAGGCTCAGTGGCAGCGGCAGCACTTCAGGATTCCGCTTCAGCATGGAGGCTGGCTCTGCTCCTAGGACCTACCCCTTGCCTCTGCTCTCTCAGCACATCCTTTGTGGACAGAAGTCAGTCTCCTGCCAGAAAAAAAAAATCTCCGAATGCTGTTCAAGAGGAATCCAGGCTTTCCTTAGGACACCTTGAAGAAGATGCTATTCAAACGAAAGGGTTCCAAGATGGTGAAGGCATCTCTTTGCCTGGGGCAAGGGCAGTTCAGGTGCAGCCCACGTGGTGAGCGGGACCCCTGGCATCCAGGTGTGGGGATGACAGGTGCTGACACTGCTCTGAAATCAGGACCTCCCTGTGTGTGGCTCCGAAAGTCCTGCTCCTGTTGATGGTTCTTTCTTCAGGGGACGGTGTCTTCCTCCCTGCACCAGCCACCTGCAGTCTCACTTTCCTTCTCCTGCTTAGGGATGTTCTCTGCTGCTGTCTTTGCACATTATCTGCATTTCCTTTAAGGTTTTCAACCAGGAATCATTTTCACTCCATCAGGGGACATTTGGCAATGTTTGGAGATATTTTTGACTGTCACAACTGGATGGGGTACTGTGAATAAAGTTGATAAAGGTCAGTGGTGATGCTAAACATCTTATGGTGCACAGAACAGCTCCCTACAACAAAGGACTGTCTGGTCCAAAATGACAATAGTGATGAGGTTAAGAAATCCTGCTGCTGGTGGCATCTGTTTACCCAGCAAATGATGTCTAAATGTCTCCCCCTCAGCAGCAGTACTTTTCAAAATATCTTGAAAATGGGCCATGCTTATTTTATTGCTTTTGATCTAGAGCCTCCTTTTATCCATGCTCATACCGGTACTTCCTATTCAAGCCCAAGTAAAATTATTCACTACTATTAGCTACTGGAGACCGAGTGATGTCCCAGATCTACCTCTTATTCTTCATCATTATCACCATCGTGGACAACAACAGTGACCTCGTTGTTGTCATAAGAACTGCATATAAGCTAGCTGACAAGCAGTCGCTAATCAATTGCTGGTTGCTCAGTGCTACCTGAACATAGTTCCTGCCTTTATGTAGTCCTTAACACTAAAGTAGGCAGCACTAAAACTGGTCCATGGGCTCATTACTACCACCATCATCATTTCCATTATCACTGCAAGCCAGCCAACAAGTAGTCCATGATAATGGTGGTGGTGGATGGAAGCACCACTGACTTTCCAGCAGCCAAAGGTCACAGACACTCTGTGCTGAGCTTGGGTGTTCACTTTGTCCACGGTGAAGCCACTTTTGTTAGGAGTTATTGGCATCTGAGACTCCGGTGACAAGGTCCTAATTTGTAAACACACACATGTGCACACGCACATGGTGAGGCAAGACTGTTGGAGAAACCCAAATGATGTCGCTAAATATGTACAACAGAGTGTCTGGTGGAGAAGCAGTGGCTGCCCAGCCAGGCGTGACTCTGCCAGGGTTAAAGCTCCTGCGGGAGACAGTTTCCGCTTTCCTTCCTCTGCCACTCACTCCTATGGTCCCATAGGCTAGTCAACGCCAGCATTCAGGCACTCTGGAGCAGCCTCCGCCACACACACACTTTGTCTTTTTCACTTTTGAGTTATCACTAGTAGGGCCTGGCAATTGCCTCTTCCTCTCACCCCCAGAGAGTGAGACTTCTAAGTGGTTTTTATTATTATTAATTTTAATGCAGTGACATTGATAAATCAGGGTACATATGTTGAGAGAAAACATCTCCAGATTATTTTGACATTTGATTATGCTGCATACCCCTCACCCAAAGTCAAATTGTCTTCCGTCACCTTCTATCTGGTTTTCTTTGTGCCCCTCCCCTCCCACCATCCCCTCTCTCTCCTCCCTCGCCCCATCCCCCCCCTTCTAAGTGTTTTAACTTAGCATGTGACACAGTGAGATGCCCAGGGCCTCCTGCCTCTCTACCTAGGGACCAGAAGACAGAGCATGCTGGGGTGGCAGGGGTGGGGGTCATTGGAGGGCAGTTTGCTTTCTTCCTAGAGGCTCTCCAGACCTGTACAGTGGGGAAAAGCAACCAGAACCTGAAGTGACAACAGAGGCATTGTCAGGCACAACGCATAGTTTTTCTTCCCTTCCCCACCTCTTCGTGCATCCTTTTCCAACCTCTATGCAGTACACTTAGAATGACTTATGAAGTGTCTGCCACACTGGGAAGCAAATCTTGACTAGTAATGAAAGGAAAACCCTATAGTAGGTTATTCTTGGTCGTTTCTGTCTGTACTTTATATGTTTGCAAGCTCCTTTCAGGACCTCCTTAGAAAAGCATGAAGTGCCTCTAGATCAGCTTGGTGCTTCCCACTGCTCCCTCTCTGCTGCTGTTTTCCATGAATGCAATTCTAGTTCGTCACCCAAACCAAGGAGTTGGTATCCACAAAAGGCATGCAAAATATTTCCGTAATAATGGTGTGTGCGTGTCTGCATGTGTGTGCATACAGAGCTATCAAAATCCTATTTAGCTTATAAACCACAGCTAGAGTTGATGCTATTGGTACCTTGCCCAGGCCCTCTTCACAGGGCAGGCACACTCGGCTCCAGCTTCTGTGAGTGCAGGCGGACAGCCGCGGCCCCCGTCTTGAAGCATGGCCCTTGGCAAGCAGGAATCACCATGCTCAGGAGATTCTCCGTTCCCTGGCAACCCACGGCCAATGACTGATTGTCATCAGGGCTGTATCAGTTATCTCTTTCTCAAAATAAGTTACTCTAAAAACTTAGTCGCTTAAGATAACAATGAATATTGCCTGACAGTTTCTGCAGGTCAGGGGTCCTGGGACAGCTGAGCTAGATGGTTCTGACTCAGGGACCCTGAGAGTCGCAGCCGCCTGACTGCCTGACTGAGATGGCAGGAACTACTCCCGGGATGACTCACGCGCCTGGCTGGCAGGCTGGTGCTGGTTGCTGCCAGGATACTCAGTTCCTGCTGCATGGGCCTCACCAGGGTGCCCGAGAGTCCTCATGACCTGGCACCTGGCATCCCCCTAGTGAGCAGCCCAGGAGAGCAGGGCAATGCGGCCAAGCTTTCTATAATTTCAACTCAGAAGTCACGTGATGTCACACAGGCCTCATTCTAGCTATTAGGGGCAATTCACTCCGTCCTGCCCACAGTCAAGCAGAGAGGAATTAGTCTGTAGGGGCCAGCCCTCAGCACTCTGAGCAAAACGAGAGGGCGGGGTGGGCCTGAACATAAGCGGGCAGGCTCACCTGTGCCCGCTGTTTCCCAGCGTTCAGTGTGGGGTGGGACCCCAAAGCACCCCAGGTGTCCCGGGCCGAGGCGAGTTGGTGGCGATGAGGAAGAATACAGGGTCCTGAGAGGGATGCCTCAGCTTCCAGGCTTCAGTGAGCAGCGTGTCTACAGATGGCATACAGTTGGGAATAAAAGATACTCATCTTCCAAACGAGTTACTGAGTTCTGTGCCGACTTGGGCAGTGGCTACATCTCCAGCAGTGACCACTTTTCCTCCTAGACCCTGAGTCTGCCCCTCAGCCCTGCCCTGGATTCTCAGCCTAATTGTGCACTTTCTCCGTTTCCCGGCTGAACCAGCAGCTGCTGCAGGGACTCAGATGAGGCAGGCAAAGAACAGTCATCCGGCTCCCCTCCCTGACCCAAACTGTCTCCACCACTTCTATCTCTGGGCATGATAATGAGACGGTAGTGCACATGCGTGTTTTTAAAGACCATATTACCGAGAGAAAGCAAAATTCCTAAGGATGATTTTGTATCACACTACTAACCCACCTGATCTTCAGAGTTTTGGTTAACCCAAGTTTACAAATATTTTTCAAAAATCATTAACCCGATGAAATTTTTATTTGACTTCCAGTCCTGTTCTGTTGGGCAGATTAAATATATTATGCTCACTTTGTTAAAGATGGTGCTGCCCACATGGAGACCGTCACCCAAGTGATATTAATGTGTGTTGGGGGTGGGCTGTGGGCAGGCAGGATCATTGTAACCTGAGGCTTGGTTTTAGGGCTAAGCCTTTCCCACACTTTTTGATGTGGGGTGGTGCAATCCCATCATGCCTCAGATAAGTGACTTTGTATTAGAGACTTCCCAATTTTGTATATTGGATTAAAGGTTTTGATTTCTACACTATAAAATGGGGGCAGAACAGGAGCTTGCTCTCTTGGTCTCCTCTCTAGGGAGACAGCAGAGAGGGGAGCAGAGGAAGGCCACGTGGAGGAGGCCAGGAGAAGCAGCCAAGATGGCGGAGTGTTGAGTGAGAAGCCAGTTAGTGCAGAGTTTGTGCAGAGAGAAGGAAGGAGATGGGGAACAGAGGTGAATAAGTCTGGTGAGCTAGAAACCTTTGTGTAAAGCCAGAAGCCGGGGCCAGGGCCACTATCACAGCAGCCCGGCCCATGCAGGTTCGCATTGGATTCGGACAGTCGGTAAAGAAACAGCGGAGCCAAAAACTGATGGGCCATAGCCTTTAATCCTACCTTGCACCCGGCGGGCAAGTAAAAACATACACTGGGCTCCAAAACCCAGTCACACTCAGTGCTCACAAAGCCACTGACTTATCCGAGTTTCCTAGAATCAAAGGTTTCTAGCTCACCAGCCTTCTTCTCCTCAGTTCCCCATCTCCTTCCTTATCCCAGATACAAACTCTACACAAACTGGCATCTCACTCAGCACTCCGCCATCTTGGCTGCTTCTCCTGGCCTCCTCCACGTGGCCTCCTTTAGCTGCTGGCTCTACTCTCTCCGCTCTCTCATGCTAACCTCAGGAACCAAGAGCCCAAACTCTCATTCTGTCCCCATTTTATAGTGTAGAAATCCAAACCCCCAATCCAATATACAAAACAGGGAAGTCTCTAACACAAAGTCACCCTCTGAGGCATGATAGGATTGTACCGCCCTACATCAAAAAGGGTAGGAAAGGCTTAATCCCAAAACCAAGCCCCAGGCTAAAGAATTCTGCCTGCCTTTAGCCCACCCCAACACACATTAATATCACCTGGGTGATGGCCTCCTCCTGTTATCTTTAACAAAGTGAGCATAATACATTTTATCTGCCCAACACTTTGATTCTAGGAAACTCGGATAAGTCAGTAGCTTTGTGAGCACTGAATGTGAGTGGGTTTTGGAGCCCAGTGTGTGTTTTTACTTGCCCGCCGGGTGCAAGCTAGGATTAAAGATGATGGCCCATCAGTTTTTGGCTCCGTTGTTTCTTTACCGACTGTCCGAATCCAATGCGAACCTGCATGGGCCAGGCGGCTGTGATGGTGGCCGTGGATACTGGCTTTACATGTTCCATGGACTGCCCCCCACACCCCAACTCCCCAGCAACAATCAAGCGATCAAGTTCACCCTCTCCCCCTTCAAATACACTTTCCAGAAATGTTCACTGCAGAACAGAAGCTGGAGGTTCAGAACTGACTGAAACACAGCTCTGCCTCTTTCTCCTTGAGTTTCTTCGCAGTAGCAGTTGGCCCTCTCCGCCAGCCCAGGCCTGTAGAGTCCTTTCTGTAGCTGTCGTCTCTCTGAGGAGAGGAGTAGGAGAAGCAGGGGAGGTGGAGCGACTCTGTGAACTGGGACGGGGACTCCGCGCTCCCACTTCCCACACCCCTCCCGGCCCCTCCCAACCCTGTGGCCCTGAGGCACTTTCTCGGAATCACTGGGCCCTTGCAAGACAGTTTGCCACAGCAAGCGCCTGGGCAATCAGTAAACGAACATAAACTCCTTAGCAAATCTGTTCGGAAACAGAATAGCAATTAGATTTATCACAAAAATGGCTAAATTTTACTATCCGTGTGCCCTTTGGCAAATATGAGTTTAACAACTGAGCCAAAGTAATCCTTCTGCATGAGATAAGGCTTTATAGGAAAGACTCAAATAAAATAATCAGTTTGCACACTGTAAGCTCTAAACAAATAACAAGGATTTTTTCCCCCTTTGGTAATTTTCTTTCCTTGACAGAAATTTCCAAGAAGATTGAAGAGAAAGAGGAAAAAAGAACAACGCAATGGAGGCTTGCACTTTGATTTAAGTAAGCTGCCTGAATGATCCCTGGGTGGTGGATGCTAGTACATTCCATGTGGGCCCAAACACAGGCCCATGACTTCTGTTCCTGTCTGCTCAGCTGCCTAGCCAGTGCCCACATTCCAGCCCTCCTGAAAGAGACGTGGCCACAGTGACACCTTCCCTGGGCCCTCACCTTCACCCCAGAGACTTGTGCATGACACTCACGGGAGGAAATCTGTGTGCACTCATCTTTGGGGGGTTGTAGAGCTTGCTTCTCTCAGAGCCACGCCTGCTGAGTGCTCTCAGCCTTGGCCAGCACCGCGCAGAGGGGTCTGGGACAGCCTTCCATCTGCGCCTCTGGTTCATCAGTGCTCCTTTCTTTGGCAGCTTGCCAGACGCAGGCTTCTCCTGGAGGCTCACTCTGATCTAAGAGTCCTTCTTCTTCCCCAGGGGGAGGATGACCATTCAGGTGGAGTGGAGAGAGTGCTTCCCAAGTCCCGTCTGTCTGTCCAGCTTTCTCTCCCCCCTGGCTCTGTCCTCTGGCTTGGGCAGGGTTTGCTGCTATTTGTTTTTTTTCTAAATTTCCTCACTCTATGGCTCTATTTCCTCATGTCAATCTGAATTTTAAATTCTCTAGGCTCTAGCTAGTAAGAATTGTAGGGGAAGAAAAATAATTTTTCCTCTTCCCTCTGGGTTCTTGGCTGACATTCCCTGTAATAAAAGATAGATTTACAAGAGAAAAACCCACAAATGTTTCCTAACAATTTTAAAAGATAACCTAAGGCATATGAAAAACATCTAAAGTCTATTTGAACAAAAATCCATTTGAATTGGGCAATGCAAAACCAGACATGGTTAGAAGTGTTCCACCCAAGGAGCTAGGGAAAGACTTTTGCAGGGGGTGGAGCAAAGCAAGAAACTTACTTGACTGGCTGTAGCGTGAGCGATTCGTATTGGGGAAAACCTAGCTAACAGCCAAGGAAAGCAGCGGAGAGGAAAAGCAAGGAAAGAAAAGGCAGAAGGAAAAAACAGAGGCTGATTAAGGTCAGTTGAGGCTCTGGGCGCAGAAGAGAATATTGGGCACCTTAAAAAGAGAAAGACAGGGAAAATAAAAATACATGTTAACCATATTTTTAAATAAATAAAAATATTATGTACTATTAACGTTAAAATTGCACATATGAAACCAAACTTGGTGTCACTAGAAAAATGTGTAAAGTTGGGGTTTTGAGGGGTCCTTCAGAAGTCGGGGCCCAGGGCACGCCCAGTGCGCTCGTCGTTAAAGCCACCTCTGGGAATAAAACTTCCGATTGGAGATGAAGATCTTGATTTCTTGTCTTGGGAGAGCTGTCCATCTCGAAAAGTCGGCTGCTTCTGAGGAGGAACCTTCCTCATCAATTTTAATATTAGATCTCCGGCTGGTGTGCAGTTCTGAGTCTGCGGGAGTCCTCTTTAATCAGAAGATGTGAACACACAGTTCAAGACCCCCAAGTCTGTTGTCTGGGAAGTGAGATGGATCTGGCATGTTCCTTCCACTGAGGCTCAGAGGCAGACTGTTTCAGCTCAGTGGCCTGATCTTAAAGTTATCAGCAACCTGTGTTCTAGAGCAGTGGTCCCCAACCTTTTTTGGGCCACGGACCGGTTTAATGTCAGAAAATATTTTCACGGACCAGCCTTTAGGGTGGGATGGATAAATGTATCACATGACCGAGACAAGCGTCAAGAGTGAGTCTTAGACAGATGTAACAGAGGGAATCTGGTCATTTTTTAAAAAAATAAAACATTGTTCAGACTTAAATATAAATAAAATAGAAATAATGTAAGTTATTTATTCTTTCTCTGCGGACCGGTTCCAAATGGCCCACAGACCAGTACCAGTCCACGGCCTGGGGGTTGGGGACCACTGTTCTAGAGTACTTGCCAGGGTCTTTTCCAGGAATCTCCCTGAAGACGAAGCACGTTTTGCAGTACCAAAGTAACACAATAACTGTCTGTAAATGACAAAAATGCTTTAAAAAGAATGGCCATAAAGCTCTGATGAAAGATCATTAGATAAAGAAATTCATTTATTTCCATGGCATAAAACAATTGAAGACAATAATTGAATAAAGGTATTGACAAATTTCTATAAACTTTAAACAATTTCTGGGATGCTAAATAATTCTAGTGCCAAAGAGGCATATTTAGGGGAGGCATATTCTGCTGCCCTTTAGAATCTATGCATATTTTTCTCTTTCAGAATGCTTCCAAATTAAAAGCACTTTGGCCTCCAATACTCCTGCCTCTCCTTAGAGTTTCTATCTGAGAACACAAAATAAAAATTTTGCCAACAGGAATCCCAAATTTCAGGTCCAGCAAAGAAAGAAACTTTATTCAGTGCAAAAATAGCTCAATTGTGATACAGCAAGGTTGGCTGTGGAACAACTCAATTGTGAAAATGCACAGCTGTGAGGTATCCCCAGGGCAAGGCCTTTCTCTTCTTGGGTTAGACAGGTCTGCTCTGCTCCCTGTTGGTCTGCTTTGTGCTGTACTGACCACTTCATTCTGTGCTAGCCTGCTCCAACCTTTGCCCACAAAACAGCTTTCGTGTTTCAGCTCCACTCCGCTTCAACCACAGAAACATACCCTTTGGTGGAAGGGGAAAGTGTGATCTCACAGCCCTATGGGAGCTGAGTTATATAGACAGAAGTCCCCACCCCCTGGTTACTGATTGGTTTGTCCTCATGCAAATAAGGACTTCAAACTTTCAAAGTTTGATTGGTCCAAAAGACACTGTCCTGATTGGTCATAAAGAAACTACTCTGATTGGTAGGTGAAGAAGATGATGGGGCTATAACTGTGCAGCTCTGATTGGATGGAAAAAACCTCAGACCTATTGGTTGAAATAGGATTCCAGAAACTTCTCTATAAGGGCTGGTTCAAATGGTGGGGACACAGTGCAGGCAGGCGGTTCAGTGCAGAGGCAGGTCATTCAATACAGGCTTCTCCCTGAAGTGCAGTTTACATGACAGGCCCCTGCATAGAAATGGCTGCTAGGCTATTTTTGTTGTTTTTTAATTTGAGCCCAGTTAGCCACTGGGAGCTCTTTTAGTCACTGGGAGCCCTTTTAGTAGGTGTCTTCTTTCTCAGGATCTTCTGATCGTACCACAATCCTTTGGGTTATCTCCTCCCTGAGGCCAAAGATTCAGGGTTATGGTTCAATTTTGATGTTTGAAAGGGCATATGCCAAAAAGAAATTAAATAAAGGAAAACTATACTACTCACAAAAATTAGGGGATATTTCAAAATTAATATGAAGCAATAAAAAAATTTTGATTTTTTTATTAAACAAGAACCTCAGAAAAGCAAACGACAAGTCAAAGAAAGTTCAATTATGCAAATGAGATGCAAAATCAATTTTTATTTCATTGGTGAAAATGCACTATACAAAAGGCTGAAAGTACTGAAGTATCTGCACGTTCCCTGATCCCCTAATTTTCATGAGCAGTGTACATGGGATATTTAAATAATATCTTGATGTACAGAGATCAAAGCAGAGTTGCTAAGGTTAAAGCAGAAGTCTGAGGCTAGGGTCCCCCACTTCCTAACATTCCCTAGGCCCTTTGTGTGACTACAGAGCTCCACAGAACACAGAAAACCACTGTACAGTATTATTCATTTACAGTATTTATTAGGGGAAGACCATGCAGCAGTCACAGTTGGTAGCACATAATAGATGCTCAATAAATATTTGTGAACCATGTCTCCATATTTAGCAATAAGCTAAATTAAAATTTCTAGCAATAAGTTTAAATTAAAAGTACTAAGTTGTGACTTAGTAAAATTGAAATTAGAGAGAAATATGCATTCTCAAGGTATATTTTTAGCTGGCTTTAGCTGTGGGGAAGAGGGAGATGAAGTGAAGGCCTGGTAGGGAGAGGATGTGAGTGAGCTGGGCTGAGAGAGAAAGGAAGAAACAGGTATGTTTAAATGCAATGAAGAGGGCTCCAGGGGGTCAGAAAGGAAAGGTGGCTGAGGAGAGGAGGCAGTGGGGGTCTTTAAAAGGTATAGAAAGAACAAGATAACCTAAAATAATCTAGAAATAAAAAAATGAGTCCTGGCCAGTTGGCTCAGTGGTAGAGTGACGGCCTGGCATCTGGAAGTCCCGGGTTCTATTCCTGGCCAGGGCACATGAGAAGCAACCATCTGCTTCTCCTTCTTACCCCTGCCCCTTCTCTCTCTCTCTCTCTCTCTCTCTCTCTCTCTCTCTCTCTCTTCTCCCCCTGCAGCCATGGTTGAATAGTTTGAGCAGGTTGGCCCCAGGCACTGAGGATGACACCATGGCCTTGCCTCAGGTGCTAAAATAGCTCGGTTGCTGAGCAACAGGTCAGTGGCCCCAGATAGGCAGAGCATCACCCCACAGGGGACTTGCCAGCAGTATTCCAGTTGGGGTGCATGCAGGAATCTGTATGCCTCTCTGCCTTTGACTTAATAAAAAAAAGAAAAATGGAATAGTTTTCTCATTTATATCTAGCTGCTTACTGCTAGAACAATGAAAATGTTCAATTTTCCATATTTGTATTTTAACTAGCCATCTTACTAAATCTCATCTTGATTACAATAGTGTTTTGTTTTTTAACTAGAATCTCTTGGGTTTCCCAAAAATATAATCACATAATTAGCAAAAAAAGGGGGGTTTTATATATTTTCATTTGTTCTTTTGTTTAGTTTTATATTTTAATTACATTTATTAGAAACTCCAACAAAATATTAAATAACTATTCCTAGAGAATTAATCATGATTAATACAGAAATTTATGAAATACCAAAGAAAATCTAACAGAAAATATAGTTGATTTTAAAAGCTAGTTCTTTGAAAACAATAAAATAGATGAAATCATTGTGATAGTAATTAGGATAAAAAGAACAGAGAGAGTCAAAGTAGACAGGATTAGTAATGAGAAAGGGAACACAAAAAATCAGGAAAACTTCAGATAGTTATTTAAATATTATGGGCAACTCAAGGACAAAAAATTGTTTTTTGAAAACCTGGAAAAACAGTGGTAGAGCGTCGGCCTGGCGTGCAGGAGTCCCGGGTTCAATTCCTGGCCAGGGCACACAGGAGAAGTGCCCATCTGCTTCTCCACCCCTCCCCCTCTCCTTCCTCTCTGTCTCTCTCTTCCCCTCCCGCAGCCAAGGCTCCATTGGAGCAAAGATGGCCCAGGGCACTGAGGATGGCTCTGTGGCCTCTGCCTCAGGCACTAGAATGGCTCGGGATGCAACAGAGCGACGCCCCAGAGGGGCAGAGCATCGTCCCCTGGTGGGCATGCCAGGTGGATCCCGGTCGGGCGCATGCGGGAGTCTGTCTGACTGCCTCCCCATTTCCAGCTTTGGAAAAATGAAAAAAAAAAATTTTTTTTTAAATTAAAAAAAAAAGAAAAAAAAGAAAACCTGGAAAAAAAGAATGATTTTCTAAGAAAATATAAATTTTCCAAATAACCCCTCCAAAATGGTCACATCATGATGAACCATATAAAATACTGTGTGTCCGTAAAGTCATGGTGCACTTTTTTTTTGTTTTGTATTTTTCTGAAGTTGGAAACGGGGAGGCAGTCAGACAGACTCCCACTTGTGCCCGACCGGGATCCACCCGGCATGCCCACCAGAAGGTGATGCTCTGCCCATTTGGGGCATTGCTCTGTTGCAACCAGAGCCATTCTAGCGCCTGAGGCAGAGGCCATGGAGCCATCCCCAGCACCCGGGCCACCTTTGCTCCAATGGAGCCTTGGCTGCGGGAGGGGAAGAGAGAGACAGAGAGGAAGGAGAGGGAGAGGGGTGGAGAAGCAGATAGGCGCTTCTCCTGTGTGCCCTGGCCGGGAATTGAACCCGGGACTCCTGCACGCCAGGCCGACGCTCTACCACTAAGCCAACCGGCCAGGGCCTAAGTCATGGTGCACTTTTGACTGGTCACAGGAAAGCAACAAAAGATGATAGAAATGTGAAGTCTGCACCAAATAAAAGGAAAACTCTCCCAGTTTCATACCTATTCAGTGCAGTTCGATGTGGGCTCATGCACAGATTTTTTAGGGCTTCTTAAGTAGCTATCCCATGTAGCCTCTACAGACTCGTCACTGACTGATGGCCTACCAGAACGGGGTTTCTCCTCCAAACTGCCGGTTTCCTTCAACTGCTTATCCCACCGAGTAATGTTATTCCTATGAGGTGACGCTTCGTTATAAACATGCTGATATTCACGTTGCACTTTGGTCACGGATTCAAATTTAGCGAGCCATAGAACACACTGCACTTTCCTCTGTACCGTCCACATCTCGACTGGCATGGCCGTGGGCTGCTCTGCTGTATACACGGTGTTATGTCATCATCTGCGCATGCGCACATGCTGCCACATGATCCTACAGAAACTGGGAGGGTTTTCCTTTTATTTGGTGCAGATTTCACATTTCTATCATCTTTTGTTGCTTTCCTGTGACCAGTCAAAAGGGCACCATGACTTTACAGACACACTGTATTTAAAAATAAATTTAACACAGAATGCACAGGACTTAAAGCTAATTAAATCTTATTGAAGGACATAGCATGGTAAGGAGTGTATTGGCTTGCTAGGGTTGCCATAACCCAGTAAGACTAGGAGACTCAAACAAAAGAACTTGATTTTCTTACAGTTTTGGAGGCTGAAAGTCCAAGATCAAGGTGTTGGCAGGTTTGGTTCCTCCTGAGGCCTCTCTCTTTGGCTTATAGATTGCTGCTTTCTACTTGTGTCCTCACATGACCTTACCTCTCTACATGACCCAGGTGTCGACTCCTCTTCATTTTGGATTTGGGTCCCAATCTTATGATCTCGTTTAACTTTAATTAAGGATCTATCTCCAAATTTACTCACATTTGGGGTTTGGGTTTCAACATATGAATTTGAGGAGGCACAATTTAGTTCATAAAAAGGTGAATATGAGAGAAAGTGTGAATACTATAGCCTTTTAACAAAGTAATTTGGTAATGTCTATCAAATATGTAGTAGATAAGCAGACATACGTGGACACAACATAAATGCCCATCAGTGGAAGGATGGTTATAAAAATCGTAGTGAGCCCTGGCCGGTTGGCTCAGCGGTAGAGCGTCGGCCTAGCGTGCGGAGGACCCGGGTTCGATTCCCGGCCAGGGCACACAGGAGAAGCGCCCATTTGCTTCTCCACCCCTCCGCCGCACTTTCCTCTCTGTCTCTCTCTTCCCCTCCCGCAGCCAAGGCTCCATGGGAGCAAAGATGGCCCGGGCGCTGGGGATGGCTCTGTGGCCTCTGCCCCAGACGCTAGAGTGGCTCTGGTCGCAATATGGAGACGCCCAGGATGGGCAGAGCATCGCCCCCTGGTGGGCAGAGCGTCGCCCCATGGTGGGCGTGCCGGGTGGATCCCGGTCGGGCGCATGCGGGAGTCTGTCTGACTGTCTCTCCCCGTTTCCAGCTTCAGAAAAATGAAAAAAAAAAAAAAAAAGAAAAAGAAAAAAAAAAAATCGTAGTGAGATACACATCACTAGAGACTATGCAGCCATAAAAAGAATAATGTAGAGCTGAAGCAATTTACTTGGAGGATTTTCTGTATAATGTTATTGGGTGAGAAAAGCAAGATGCAGAAAAAAGTATGCAGAAGATGATTATAAATATGATAATGAAGTATTTTTATTTTCTTTTTCTTTTTCTTTTTTTTAGTGAGAGAGAGAGGGACAGAAAGGGATAGACAGGAAGGGAGAGATATGAGAAGCATCAACTCATAATTGAGGCACCTTAGTTGTTCATTGTTTGCTTTCTCATATGTGCCTTGACTGGGGGGGGGCACTCCAGCCAAGCCAATGACCCCTTGCTCAAGCCAGCAACTTGGGCTCAAGCCAGTGAGCTTTGGGCTCAAACCAATGACCATGGGGTCATGTTTATGATCCTACACTCAAGCTGGTGACCCCGTGTTCAAGCCAGATGATGAGCCTGTGCTCAAACTGGTGACCTCTCAATATCCCAGGCCTATGCTCTATCCACTGTGCCACAACCTGGTCAGGCTGTGTTAGTTTTTTGTTTGTTTGTTTGTTTGTTTCTTTTTACAGAGACAGAAAGAGTCAGAGAGAGGGATAGATAGGGACAGACAAACAGGAACGGAGAGAGATGAGAAGCATCAATCATCAGTTTTTCGTTGCGACACCTTAGTTGTTCATTGATTGCTTTCTCATATATGCCTTGATCTTGGGGCTACAGCAGACCAGGTAACCCCTTGCTCAAGCCAGCAAACTTGAGTCCAAGCTGGTGAGCTTTGCTCAAACCAGATGAGCCCACGCTCAAGCTGGTGACCTCAGAATCTCAAACCTAGGTCCTCTGCATCGCAGTCCGACGCTCCATTCACTGCGCCACCGCCTGGTCAGGCTGTGTTAGTTTTTTATTGCTGCATGACAAATCACCACCAACTCACTGCCTTCAAACAACACCTACTTATTACTTCACAATTTCTGGGAGTCAGAATTCTGGCTGTGGCACCACTGGGTCCTCAGCTCAGAGATCTCAAAGTCTTCTATAAAGATGCCAGAAAGGGCTGTATTCTTCTCTGGAGCTTGGGATCCTCTTTCAAGCTTATTCATGTAGTTGACAGATTTACTGTTCTTGAAGTTGTAGGGTTGAGGACCTTGTTTCATTGCTGGCTGTTTTCTAGGAGTCACTGTCAGCCCCAGAGACCACTGTCTTTTCACTGCTACACGGCTCTTTCATAGACAGTTTCCAACATGGCTCTTTGCTGTCTTCCAGACCAGTGGGAGGGCACCTGCTGCTTTTCTTGTCTATTTGAAGGCCTCACCTCACTAGCTCAGGTCTACCCAAGATACACTCCTTTTGATTTATTTAGAGTCAATTAATTGGGGATCTTAATTTTTTTTAATAACTGGAAGTTTTGACCATCTTCAGACATTTCTTATGAACCACTTGCTTTGAAGCCAGCAGACACTTTTCTCTGTGCCTCTGTTTGCTGCTCCTCAGCTCCATGTGGTCCTCTGACCCTGGAACCCTGTCCCCTACATCCCTAAATAGCCAGATCCTCCCCATATATATATTTTTAACAGAGACAGAGAGAGGAATAGACAGGGACAAACAGACAGGAACAAAGAGATGAGAAGCATCAATCATTAGTTTTTCGTTGCGCATTGCGATCATTTAGTTGTTCATTGATTGCTTTCTCATATGTGCCTTGACCGCGGGCCTTCAGCAGACCGAGTAACCCTCTGCTGGAGCCAGCAACTTTGGGTCCAAGCTGGTGAACTTTGCTCAAACCAGATGAGCCCCCACTCAAGCTGGTGACCTCTGGGTCTCGAACCTGGGTCCTTGGCATCCCAGTCCGACGCTCTATCCACTGCGCCACCACCTGGTCAGGCTGGGGATCTTAATTTCATCTTCATAATTCCTTTAGCCACATAACATAGCACAGGGGCTTCAGGGGCAAAGGCCTCAGCTTACTCTTCTGTATGTGGAATGCATAGATGGGATGACCCCCAGGGTCCACAGCTTATGGAAGAGTCTGTTGTCCTTGGTTCTCCATCCATGACTCACTCATGGCCTCTGAGTCTTTGGAAAATGCTTTTTACTCCCTCAAAGTCCTTCTGAACAGAGGGCAGCCTGCAGGGTTGGGGGCCTGGGGACCCTGGTAGTGCAGAATGTGTCAGAGCACTGAGCCGCTTACCCAGGACAAGGGACAAGGCCATCTTTGTTGGAGCCTGGGGTCCTCATTTAAAAGTCGGTGGAGTCATTGCTCAGACTGGGCTGAGGAGGCCTCAGGAGAGAACTGCACACCAGGAGGGTGGAAGGAAACAGGTGACAAAAGAGGCTTCTGCGGGTCCTTACATCCACTGGAGCCTGCAGATCCTGCTCCTTTGCCCCTTCAGCCCTGGTGGAGCCACTGCCTTGGGGACCCCAATCAAAAGTGTATGTTTGGTTTATAGCTTCCTGCCTGGAGCTGCAGTGTGGGGGCTGACCACCAGGGGCAGGCTCTGCTCACTGTGCTCAACAGAGCAATTGGAGCAGGGAAGGGACGCCCTGGGGTCACTCTGGGCATCCCCCTGCCTTCAGCCAACATGCACATTTATTATTAGCCCCCATCTCCACCTTGTGAGTTGCTCAGAGGTGGGAGGGGCTCAAAGAAACTCTCGTTAATTCAGCTACTGTGCCCTGAGAACTCACCCTGAGCAGGGACCATGGAGGGCCTGGAGGTGGTACTGACAGGACCTTCATGGTCTCAGCCCTCCAGGAGCTTACAGCCTGGAGGGGCAGGTGGACAAAAACACAAAAGCAAATTGGCAGGAGAGCAAGTGCTGTAGGGAAATGAAGCAGGTGCTGGAGGGAGGGCAGGGACCTAGGTGGAGTCCACGGGGCCGCATGGCGACACTTACACCGTGAACAGAAGAACAAGAGGAGCCAGCTGTGTACACATCTGGGAACAGTATGTGGGGTGGGGGTGAGGGGTCTCAAAGGTGTAGAGCCTGAGGCAGAAGAGAATCAGCCAGTGGCTGGATAGAGCTGGGGACAGGGAGAAAAGGAGGGGACGGCACGGCCAGGCCAGGCCTGGGGGGATGTGCATTCATCCCCAACTGGGAACTCACAAGACCAGCCTTTGACCATCTCACAGTTCCTGTGACCGGGACCCATGTCGGCTCAGCTGGGAGGCTCTGCCTCAAGTTGAGGCTGGGGTTGTGGCTTCAATTGAGGTGCTAATGGGGCAGGGTCTGTCTCTGAGATCAGTCACGGGTCATTAGCAGGATTCGATTTGGACTGAGAGTCTAAAGTCTTTTCTATGTGCTGGTAGTGACCCTCTGTGGGTTCTCTGCACTGTGACCTCATAGGGCAGCTCATTTTATCTGATCTTGCTGGATCAGAGAGACAGAGACAGAGTCACAGAGAAAGACAAAGAGAGAGACACCGACAGACAGAGACAAAGAGACAGAGATAGACTATGAAATACAGAAAGAGAAATGCAGAGAGACACATACATTGAGAGAGATGAAGCCAGTAGAAGTCAGACTTCATGACTCAATTGGAGAATGACACTCCATCATTTTGTCTGTCTCTATTTGTTAGAACCCAGTCACAAAGTCCAGCCTCGAGGGGAGGAGACCACACAGGGGCGTGGGACCAGGTGGTGGGGATGCTGGGACCCATAGTGGACTGCCACCACCTAGGCCGAGATGAGGCACTTGGCCCCGAGTCTATCTGTAATGGGAACCCTGGCAGGTTGCACGCCGGAGGGGCTGATGTCGGAATTTGAGGTCGTCACACTCCTCCTGGGGGTCCGGAACAGAGGCAGGAGGGGAAGTGGGTTTCCCTTGATTGCAGAGCAGACCCAGCCTGTGTGCATTTTGTCCTGTGTCTCGGCGGCCTTCCGTGTGACTCTCTACTGTTAAGTCTGCGAGTGCATGCACAGGATCCCAGCCCAGGGTTGTACGCACTGCAGGTGTTTACAGGTCCACATACCCGATGCCTCCTGGGAAGCAGATGTGAGACAGACCTGAATGTGCAGTTAGGGCGAGTGGGAAAGTCTTGAGAAGATATGGCTTGTCGAGGGTCACATCATTGGTGAGGAGCCAGATCTGATGCCAGCTCTGTGCCTTCAAAGCTGGGCCCTGGATGTACCCTGGCCTCCCTGGGGCCGGGGGTGGACTGTGTCGGGGTAACTGTGTGTGGTCAGTGATGGTGTAACTGTGCTTGGTGTAGGGTGCAGGGTGAGCCATCAGCAGCCCAGAGGAGCCCTTGAGGAAGTCTTGGATAAGGACGAAGCCCAGGTAGGGGACCCCAGGCAGTGACTTCACTTCCTAATGATAGAGCTCAACAGAACTTGGAACCAGGAAATCAGGTAGCCACATTCTAGAGAAGCTCCTACCTGGCTCACTTGTCTGGAGACGCTTGAGAGAGACACGTGCTTCCTTGCTGTCACTCTAGTTCATGAGGCCATGGCCTCGAGAAAGCCCACAATAACAGCCTCTTTGGATGCTGCAGACAGTGGGTCAGATCTCACCCCACACAGCTCTGGCCCTTTTCCCGGAGGGAACCAAAGGTAACGCAGGAGGCCAAGGCTGTCCAGTTCAGGAGAGGCCACCATGTAATCCCCCTAGTCAGCCCTGTGCTCCCTCGCCCGGTGTGTGTGGACGGGAAAGGGTTCACGTGGGGAGGAGCAGGTGGAGGAAGGCCTGGCGTACTCACAGCCCAGGTAAAGGCTGGCTGCGTGGACATAGAGTGTGGGACCATGCCCTCTGCCCAAGGTTTATCTGAGCCCTGGCAGTGAATCTCAATTCCTCTGGTTGGAGGTCAGTGCACACACAGGGCTGAGCCTGACCTGAAGGTCAAATGGCAGAAGCAGCACCAACAACAACCCGCCATGGCTGGGGTGCTTCTGATATTATAGAACTCCACCCAGGAGCCTGCAAGAAAATGGTCAAGAAGGACACCCACTCCATCTCCCTGAGTGAGGGACAGGTGTACCACATCACCAACAAGGGCCAGCACGGGCTTGGGATGTTGTGGCCACTGGGGAGTCTCTAGAACCAGGGCCCAGGGGTGACCAGGAAAGTTCCTCCCGCCCAGACGCCGCCCAGGCCTCTTCCTAGGGTCCCACCTAGGGCCTGTGTGCATTCAGCATATCCAGCCCCGACCAGGAGCATCGTGTTCACCTCCGTCAGACCTGGCTTGAGGACCTGAAGCCCTTGGAGGCAAAGGATGACAGTGAGAAGGTGGGGTGTATGTGAGCCTCGGGGAAAGAAGGGCCAGGACTGGACACACAGGGAGGAGCCCTGGAGGCTGGCATTGGGCCAGGAGCAAAGTCTGGCCCCAGACCACCCCGCTGGTGGACTGCAGGAGGGAAAGCTGTCCTGTGGTGTGTCCTGGGCAGCGGTTTCTTGGGAAGGCTCTGGCTGTATTCTGTCTCTGAGAGGCACATGAAAAGGCAGGCACGGGGGTGATCTTTTCCCCTCTCGAGGCTCCAGCACCAGCCTGGGGAAGCAGAGCCAGCTCCACTGCAGCGCCTGTGCACCTGAGAGGCAGGTGCAGGTGCAGGCGCAGGTGCAGGTGCCGAAGCAGAGGCCGCTCCAGTACCGAAGAAGCGTCTACCGCCGGCAGCCACTCGGAGCTCTGGTCAACACCGACATGCATTCCACAAGCAGCTCTGAGGTGAGGGCCAAATGTGGAGCAGCTCCCGCAGGGGACCAGGAACTGGCTCAGGACCCACCACTCCTGCAGGAAGAACCATTCCCTGCATCTGCACAGGCTCCTGCAAGACCGGGAGCTGACACTAGACCCAGCACCCTTGCTGGGAGAACCCCTGCACCTGCACTGGTTCCTTCAGGGGACCTGGAGTCAACACCACACCCAGCACCTCTGCTGGGAGAACCATCCCCCGCACCTACATTGGCTCTCGCAGGGTACTAGGAGCTGGCACTTGGCTCACCAGCCTTGCCCAAACAACAATCAGCTGCATCTGTACTGCCTCCTGCAGGGAACTGGGAGCTGACCCTGGACCCAGCTCTCCTGCCTGAAAACCACCTGCCTCTACCCCTGCGCCTACAGGGCATCTGGAGCTGGTACATTACCCAGCACCCCTTCTGGGAGTACCATCACCTGCACCTGCTCTGGTTTTGCATGTTCATATGGAGTGCTCACAGAAGAGTAATGCCATTGAGTGTCACAGCAAGCTCTTCTTCACAATTATAGTCATCAGGAAAAGAATCACATAGATTTATGAAAAATATAGTATAAAGCCCCATCATAATTTATCCATCCCCCTCCTGACAACATTTAGGTTTTCTCCCCTTTCCCATTATTACAAACATGCTTTGAGTTGGGAATACGTCTCAAGACACTCTCTCTGGCATCAGCCCTGTGGTCTCCAGAATGCTCAGCAGGTGGTCCGGGAAAAGGGTGTTTTAAAAAGAGATTGCTTTTAGCCTGACCAGGCAGTGGCACAGTGGATAGAGCATCGGACTGGGATGCGGAAGGACCCAGGTTCGAGACCCCGAGGTCGCCAGCTTGAGTGGGGGCTCATCTGGTTTGAGCAAAAAGCTCACCAGCTTGGACCCAAGGTCGCTGGCTCCAGCAGGGGGTTACTTGGTCTGCTGAAGGCCCGCGGTCAAGGCACATATGAGAGGGCAATCAATGAACAACTAAGGTGTCTCAATGCGCAACGAAAAACTGATGATTGATACTTCTCATCTCTCTCCGTTCCTGTCTGTCTGTCCCTGTCTATCCCTCTCTCTGACTCTGTCTCTGTAAAAAAAAAAAAAAGATATTGCTTTTAAATCTGCTTGTGGGCACTGATTTTCATTCCTGGACAGCTTCTCATGCAAGCCCAGCATTTTGTCTCTGGAATTGTATCTCTTAACTCCAGGTTACAATACGTAGAAAGTGGAGAATTTGATTCAAAAAGCTGCGTAAAAGCAGATGGCACCTAGTGGAAGACACACACAAAAAGCCATTTCTGTTTCCTTTTGCTCCCGAAGACAAAGTCAGTGCCAGGAAAACATTGTGCAAGATCCCCTCCAGATATAGCGATGCACAGTCTATTTTCTGGCCGGTGACTGTGTTTGAACTTGGTTAGCATCCAGATGGCACTGAGGGCGGAGAGTGGAGCAAGGCAACTGCTTTGAAGCTTTTCTTTCATCCCCAGACAGCTGGATGACTCCGCATCTCTCTAATAATAGACTGTATTTAGTGCCACTGTAAGCACTGGGCACTGTCCTAAGAGCTTTAACCTATATTAAATCATTTAATCCAATGACCACAAATGCTTCCACAATAATTAACATGTGCCAGATAATGTAGTGTGCTTTATGTGTGTCAACCCTAAATCCTCACAATGCCTATGCAGTAGATATCTTTATCATGCCCATTGCCTGTATGTAGAAACTGAGGCACAGAGAGGTCATGGAGCTGGTCACAGTAGCGTGGAGGTGGAGCCATGGCATCTGGCTGGAGCCAGGCTCTCCACAGCTGCACCTGGCACCCTGGTTGCAGGCTCTCCACAGCTGCACCTGGCACCCTGGTTGCAGGCAGGTCCGGGTTTCAGTCTGGTGGTTGTTTTGTTCATTGTCCTGTCCTGGCTGTTGTAATAACATCACACATAAGAGTGTGTGTGATGTCCTGCATGTCCTCCACCAGTAGAGATGAACTTGGAGCCTAAACTTTGTCAGTAGAGAACTAGCCCTCTGGGGAGAATGCAAGCTGGTTTCCTTGACCTCATGACAGCCACCCACATTGGGAGCAGGGGTTCCTTTGAGTATAAACGCCTGGTATTAGAACGAGTCCTGTTTCCTGTAAGACATTCACATTTTACATGTATAAAACAATTCTCAAACTGAGCGACACCCCTCCACAATACAGTATTTTCTGGGGATTTCTAGGAGGATGTTGAGGAATTGAACTGGAAGTGGGAAGCGCCCATCATTTTGCTGTTCATCGTAAGGATGTCTTACTGTACCTGGTTAGGGTCCAAATGTCCTCGAGTCCCAACCTTGCCAACATAACCACATGGCCTTGGACAATTCATGCCACCCAGCTGGGTCTCCGCATTCTCTTCGGCAAGTGATATAATGTTCTGTGTGAGGGGTGTTGGGCAACAGCTCACGCACAGCAAGTGCTGAGGTCTGTGTGCCTGCAGGGCTGTGATTCCCACTGTGATTGACCAGGACCAAACCATCAATTTCTGGGCTTAGGACGATGCTCCAACCAACAGAGCTATTCAGACAGGGTTCAACTGTAATTTTAAAAATAAAATAAAATATGTAGTCCAATAATAAATGCAAATTTAAAATTCAAGATAAAACCCCAGGTTTACACATTTGCACCTTTTTTTTTTTAAATGACAAAACTGAAAGTTAGTGAGAGGGTCATAAAACCAATGCCATTTATATAGGTCTGGTAGAATGGTCATTTAATACAGACACTATTGAAAGGTACCAAAAAGCTGAAAAATTAATATTGATATTCTAAGAGGAAAGGTCAGGCTTTCCTATTAGGCTTTCCTGTCCCGTCCTTCCTTTGGGGAGGGGAGGGACAAGAATGTAGAGGTTTCTGGCTTGCAAAAACAATGGGTCATTTAGTTTTAAACCTAAAATAAAGGTTAACTGAGAAATTTCTTCTCTTTCAATGGGAGGCAGAATTTACATACCACCTTGCGTTGATTGTAGTTCCTCCCCCTTCCTGGAATCTTGAGAGTAACATACCTTTAGGCCAATGGTTCCCAACCCCCAGGCCACGGACCGGTAGTGGTCCCCAGAGAAAGAATAAATAACTTACATTATTTCTGTTTTATTTATATTTAAGTCTGAATGATGTTTTATTTTTTAAAAATGACCAGATTCCCTCTATTACATCTGTCTAAGACTCACTCTTGACGCTTGTCTCGGTCACATGATACATTTATCCGTCCCATCCTAAAGGCCGGTTCGTGAAAATATTTTCTGACATTAAACCGGTCCATGGCCCAAAAAAGGTTGGGGACCACTGCTCCAGGCAAAGGAACCCTAAAAGATTTGTAAACATCTTTGATTGTATTACCTTGAAAGTCTTAATGTTTCTATGTATCCCCTAAACAAATGTTGTCAGCTTGTGCCATGATGTCATGCTCTCCCCTGCCCTTGTGTGTCCAAGAGTATATAAACAGCCTCTGAAATATTTTGGGGCACAGACTGTCCCATGTAAGCCATATGCCGCTGGCATATTTAATAAATCTCCTCCTTTAATAAAACTCTTCAGACCTCATCTAGACTTGGTGTCTCTATGTGAACCTGCAGAAGTGAGGTACAGTGCCTTTCAGCATCTGGGGTACAGGTACTTTATAACAACGCACCAAAAAATAATTTGGAGAAATTAAACCTGTAAGGTCAGTGGATAGAGGGATAGTCATGTGGAGAACTCAGACCCGCCCACTTTGGCTAGGACCGCCGACAATCAAGCCCGCCAAAGGAAGCTTCCTAGGAACCATTTGGAAAGAAGCGATCGTCTGCCAGCCAGTGAAATTTCACCACGTCATAGTAGCTCCACTTCCCTAGAGGGACCCTTTAAATATCTCCCACGCGGTTTAATCCGTGCAACTTCCCTGACCTCCATTGCTCCTTCATCTTTCTTTCTTCGGGGCCAGGGAACCTTGCCCGGTGGGGTGTGCACTCTGTACCCAATAAAGCCGTTTACTTATTCCACACTTTGCGGCTCCGGCCCTCTTCCTTCCTTCTCGGCGGGGAAAAATACCTTACATTTTGGTGCCGGAAACCCAGAAGGAGTTACAAGTCCGCAAGGACCTCTCCTTTCTCCTCCCCTCCAAGAAAGAACCAGGAGAAAGAACCAGGATCTCCGATCTCCAACCCACTTCGGTGCATGGTGCGGTAAGTCCCCTGCCTCCAGCTTTCCTCTCAGTTCTTTCCTCCAAGACTCCCTGTTCGAAACCATAGCTACGTCAGGGAAGTCTTTTCCGTCCGTCTGTCCGTCCGAGTGAGCGTGTGCTTGTGGAGACCTCCCCAAGCACATCCACTTTCATCCGTGGCTGGACCTTGAGTTTTTAGGATGCTAATACTCAAGTCTGACCACTCCAAGAACTGAGCGCGGCTGTGAGGGCACAGGAATTTCCCTCCCTAAGGAAGAAGAAACTGTTCTTCTTCTCCGCTGTGGCCAGGCCACAGAACCCACTCAATTAGCCTCCTGAAGGGACTTTCGGTGTTAACACCCTCACCAATTTAACTATCACCAAAAAAGCTGGGAACTGATTGGAGATCTCTTACATTCACGGCCTCTTAATTATTCGCACACCTGTCCTTAATCTCTGTGCTGCCTGTTCCACTGGACAGGCCTTTTTCTGGCCAGAGAAACCTTACCTAAAACCTCTATTCCTAATCTTTCCTTCTCCGCGGACTCCAAACTCTCTCTCCCCTCCCTTCGCAAGAAACCTGTTTCTTATTCGCCATCTACTACCTTCTCTTTCTCCTCCCCTGCTGGCCAGGGGCCCCTCCCTTCACTGTGTTCTCTAGTCCCACCTCCATCAGGCCTTTCTCAGCCTGGCATTGGCTCTTACACCGGTTTTCAGGACGTCCAACCCCAATTTTCTTACAGGAAGTTCCTGCCCTGTCCTGCCTTTGGCTCCAGCGTTTTTCCTGCGGGATCTGGGTGCCGGGCTCCGCACGAGCCCTCCTCCTCTTATTCCCAACCCCCAAACCCCTATCCGGAACCTGTGAACATGGCATTTAAAGTTTTTAACGGTCCCAACTAGTAGAAACAGGCCTGTTCGCCAGGCCCCCATGCAGAAGAAGGTAACGCTCCAAACCCAAACTCTTGTGGGAACCCTGTGACCAGCAGAGCCACCGGCAGCTTGCTTTAAGTGTGGCAAGCAGGACCACTGGCCCCGGCAGGGCCCCTGCCAGTGGCTGCCCACTGAGCCCTGCCCTGACTGCAAGCAGCCCAGTCACTGACGGAGTGATTGCCCCTTTGGGCAACAGGTTTTTTCCTCAGCGCCTCTATGTGGAGGACAAGCCGCCCAAATGGAAGGCCAATCCAGCCAGGTGGGTGTATCGCTCTAACTCCTAGGACACGGCCTGGACTCGGAGAACCCAGGGTTCTGCAACAAGTGGGTAAGTCAGTCCATCTTATTTCTTGTGGACATGGGGGCTGCCTTCTCTGTTTTTGCCTTCATACTCTGGACCTCTAGTTCCCTCACAGGTTTCAGTTATGGGAATGGATGGGACCCTCTTCCTTTCCCCTTTTTATGCCACTCCTGACATGCAGTTCTGCCTCAACCTTGCCTCCTTATAGGACCTCTGGCAGTCGGAACCACTGGACTCCATCCATCTCCAGCTCACCAAAAGGCTGGACCCTGCAAAATCCCCTATTACTCCTCTTTTTTTTCTTTAAATCCTTACAGGACCGCATCTGCAAAGTTTCTCCAGTCACAGCCACACAGATGTTCCTCTTGATACCCCTCAAAGTCACCACCTTCTGATCTCCCCCTCCCCACGATGCCCCTATTCAGCAGGAAGTAGCCAGATGAATAAACGGCGCCCCTTTTTCTATTTAACACAAAAGGTCAGAATGTAAGGTCGGTGGATAGAGGGATAGTCATGTGGAGAACTCAGACCCGCCCACTTTGGCTAGGACCGCCCACAATCAAGCCCACCAAAGGAAGCTTCCTAGGAACCATTTGGAAAGAAGCGATCGTCTGCCAGCCAGTGAAATTTCACCACGTCATAGTAGCTCCACTTCCCTAGAGGGACCCTTTAAATATCTCCCACGCGGTTTAATCTGTGCAACTTCCCTGACCTCCATCTTTCTTTCCTCGGGGCCAGGGAACCTCGCCGGGCGGGATGTGCGCTCTGTACCCAATAAAGCCGTCTGCTATTCCACACTTTGTGGCTCGGCCCCGTTCCTTTCTTCTCGGTGGGGAAAAATACCTTACCAAACCCTTGACTCATTATTTCTATTTCCTTGAGTTTAAACTAAAGAAACAATGTAATATAGGAATAAATGTGGTCATTGTGGTGATATTTATAATGAAAAAAATTTTGAAAACAAACACCAGGTTCAATGATGTAGAAAAGCTTACTAAAATTATAGCTCATCTCTCATATACACTAATTTTATTGAATGACTACAATAAGCCATATTCTGTGCAAGGAGCTGAAGATATTAAGAGGAACCAGGTAAAAATCTCTGCCCTGCCTTACAGTGTAACGTGCAGATTATATGAAGTGGAGGGAAGAAAGGGCTGGGAGTGGATACGTATTAAGGAACTACTAGGTGTTTGGCATTTTAGAAAGATTATTACATTTAATCCTCTGAGGTCCTGAACCACAGCACTTAAGGCAGGGGTCCCCAAACTACGGCCCGCGGGCCGCATGCGGCCCCCTGAGGCCATTTATCCGGCCCCCACCGCACTTCCGGAAGGGGCACCTCTTTCATTGGTGGTCAGTGAGAGGAGCATAGTTCCCATTGAAATACTGGTCAGTTTATTGATTTAAATTTACTTGTTCTTTATTTTAAATGTTATATTTGTTCCCGTTTTGTTTTTTTACTTTAAAATAAGATATGTGCAGTGTGCATAGGGATTTGTTCATAGTTTTTTTTATAGTCTGGCCCTCCAATGGTCTGAGGGACAGTGAACTGGCCCCCTGTGTAAAAAGTTTGGGGACCCCTGACTTAAGGGATAAATTGGAGCAGGAACAGGACACCAGTGAGGGGTCACAATGCGCCACTGTCTGCATCTTGTCAGGTTCCCTTCTGTTGGGCAGATAAAATATATTATGCTCACTTTGTTGAAGATGGCTCTGCCCACGTGGAGGCCGTTGCCCAGGTGATATTAATGTGTGTCTCTGTGGGCTGTGGGCAGGCAGGATCCTTGTAGCCTGGGGCTTGGTTTTGGGATTAAGCCTTTCCCACCCTTTTTGATGTGGGGTGGTGCAATCCCATCATGCCTCAGAGAAGTGACTTTGTATTAGAGACTTCCCTATTTTGTATATTGGGTTAAAGGTTATGAATCTTGTTGGTCAAATAAGTTTGTAAATGTGATATATATGTTTGCTCGCTTGTGACTTATATTGGGTGTGGGGGACAGGCTATAAGCAGGCCAGGTCGTTGTAGCCTGGGGTTTGGTTTTGGGACTAAGCTTTTCCCCACACCCTTGAATGATTGTATTATCTGGGTGGTGCACTCTCATGAGGAATCCAATTATGCCTTGGATGGGTGACTTTGTATCGGAGACTTCCTTGTTTGTATATTGGATTAAGGGATTTTGGTTTTCTACACTATAAAGTGGGACAGACCAGGAGCTTGGACACACAGTTCCTGCTATCACAATTGCAGGGGCTTCCCTGATCCCTTGCCCTTCATGGGAAGAGCTGGTTTTCTGCTTTTCCCTTGGCTTTTCTTGTGGTTTGCCTGTCTTGGTGAGACACCAATAAATAGGATGGCCCCCCGTCCTCTGACTCCGCCATTTCTTTATCGTCAGCCCGAATCCAATGGGAACCTGCATGTGAATGGCCACGATGGCGGCTCCTGGCCTTACAAATCTACAGTATAAAATTGATAGATATGTGAATTCCAAACTGCCCTCTTGCTGTTCCGCTTATCTGTCAGACCTCACCCTTACTGGACTATCGCCCCTGAGACAAAGGAATTCCAAAAAACTGACAACCTGCCCCAAGGAGGAGCATTCCAGACATACCAGGACTTTTGCCTGAGTATCCCCTCAGGCTCTCCCAAACACTATATAACTCGTCCCTAGTCTGTAACTGGTGCTCTTCTCCCCAGGAGAAGTGCCCGGCAAGGTTCCTTTCTTCCTTTCAATAAAGCCTGTTACTCTGGTCTTTCGGACTCCCATGGATTCCAACAAAAATGAGGGCAGAATGGGAGCTTGCTCTCTTGGTTCCTGAGATTAACATTAGAGGAGAGAGCAGAGAGGAGAGCAGAGAAAGGCCACGTGGAGGAGGCCAGGAGAAGCAGCCAAGATGGCGGAGTGTTGAGTGAGAAGCCAGTTAGTGCAGAATTTGTGCAGGGAGAAGGAAGGAGATGGGGAACAGAGGTGAATAAGTCTGGTGAGCTAGAAACCTTTGATTCTAGAAAACTTGGATAAGTCAGTAGCTTTGTGAGCACTAAATGTGAGTGGGTTTTGGAGCCCAGTGTGTGTTTTTACTTGCCTGCTGGGTGCAAGCTAGGATTAAAGGTGATGGCCCATCAGTTTTTGGCTCCATTGTTTTTTTACCGACTGTCCGAATCCAATGCGAACCTGAATGTGAATGGCTGGTATGATGGTGGCCCTGGCCACTGGCCACTGGCTTTACACCTTCTCTCTTCCATCTCTGGTCCTCAGCCACAGCCTCTCAGATCGCTCCCAGAAACAATGCTTAGCATCCTGTTTTGGCTAAAAGAAGGAGCTTTAGCTTCAGACTTTCCTGCCAACCAAATCTCCAATGCCCTGTGGGGTAGAAATTCAGGAGCCACACCCCAGCTAGGAATTCCAAAGATTCTTTCTCAGCATCCAGATGAATTTCTCTCCCCCTGCCCTGCCCTCCAGCTTGCATCTCAAACACTCCAGAGTATTCTGCCAACAAAGGTTGTTCTATTTAAATCCCATCTCCTGTGAGCTAGTTGGGGTTATACATGGAAAAACTTTTACATACAAAAACATGCAATCAAAAAAACAAAAACCCTTAATTATTTTCCAACCTAATAAACTAAACACATAAAATTGATTTTCCAAAACCTGCTTTGTCACCTCTCATTCTCCCCCAAAATACCATCCCCATTCCGTACTACTTCATTTAATAAGCCACTTTGCAGTCCATGACTCAATTTTAAAATAAAGATAAACAACAACAATAATAAAATTAGAACATTTTGTTGTAAGGTACCCAAGGCTACAGAATTAATATTAATATTTTAGGAAGCTTAAAGAACATTTTATTAACTTTGGCTAGGTGTACAGAGGGATTTTGTAAATGATCTCTGTACTTGTGTGATTAGCATAAAACCAAGATGGCCGATGGCATTGAGTTGTATATGCAAAGGGGAAGGAGACTTGGATTCTCTGACACCTGTGGGGAAATCAGTGAATAGCTATCCAGGTGCAGGCAGAGAAAAATTAAATTAAACCTTTTCTTATATTAGTGGGCCATTTCCAGGCATTTGTCCCCATGGAAACTACCTCACCCCTCCTGAAAGCATGTAGTTAATGTGTGTATCTCTGGACAAAGAAATAGCAAATGACACTAGAAAATATAGGAATGTCTTGTGGTATGTAAAGTGACATTTTTACCATTGTGTTGCCTTGTCAGTTTTAATGTATGAATCCTATAGACAGATTTCCCTATTATGTATATTGGATTAAGGGTTTGGATTTCTACACTATAAAAGGGAGGCAGAACGGGACTCGTCTCTTGGTTCCTGAGATTAGCATGAGAGAGCAGAGAAAGTAGAGCCAGCAGCGGAAGGCGGCCACGTGGAGGAGGCCAGGAAAAGCAGCCAAGATAGTGGAGTGCTGAATGAGATGCCAGTTTGTACAGAGTTTGTATCTGGGATAAGGCAGGAGATGGGGAACTGAGGAGAAGAAGGCTGGTGAGCTAGAAACCTTTGATTCTAGGAAACTCGGATAAGTCAGTGGCTTTGTGAGCACTGAGTGTGACTGGGTTTTGGAGCCCAGTGTATGTTTTTACTTGCCCGCCGGGTGCAAGGTAGGATTAAAGGCTATGGCCCATCAGTTTTTGGCTCCATGGTTTCTTTACCGACTGTCCGAATCCAATGCGAACCTGCATGGGCCGGGCTGCTGTAGTAGTGGCCCTGGCCTTGACTGCTGGCTTTACACAGATGTTATAAACTTGCTAATGAATTGTGTCCCATCCTCCCTCCCTTCATCCTTTTCCCAAACCTATGTAGGTAAAGACAAAGGGTGTGATGAAATGCTTTTTCCCTGCCCATGTATAATTATGGATATATAACCAACCCCTGGAATACTAATGAGACACACAATTTGGGACTGCTGCCCCATGTAAGATATATGCGGCTGGCATATTTAATAAATTCCTCCTTTAATAAAACTTTTCAAAAACTTATTTGGATTATGTGCCTCTACGAAAACTGGCAGAATTGTGGATTGGTGTAAGGTCAGGAGCTGCCATCATGGCCGTTCACATGCAGGTTTGCATTAGATTAGGACAGATGGTAATGAAACAATGGAGCCAAGAACTGGTGGGTCATTAGCTTTAATCCTAGCTTGCACCCAGTGGGCAAGTAAAAACACACACACTGGGCTCCAAAACCCACTCATTCAGTGCTCACAAAGTCACTGACTTATCTGAGTTTCCTAGAATCAAAGGTTTCTAGCTCACCAGACTTATTCACCTCTGTTTCCCATCTCCTTCCTTCTCCCTGCACAAACTCTGCACAAACTGGCTTCTTCTTCAACACTCCACCACCTTGGCTGCTTCTCCTGGCCTCCTCCACGTGGCCTTTCTCTGATCTCCTTTCTCTAATGCTAATCTCAGGAACCGAGAGAGCTCAAGCTCCTGGTCTACCCCCAGTTTATAGTGCAGAATCAAAACCTTTAATTCAATTTACAAAATAGGGAAGTCTCTAATACAAAGTCACTTATCTGAGGCATGATGGAATTGCACCATCCCACATCAAAAAGGGTGGAAAAGGCTTAGTCCTAAAACCAAACCCCGGGCTACAAGGATCCTGCCTGCCCACAGCCTGCCCCAACACACATTAATATAATCACGCCCATTCCAAGCAAGAAGGGCAATTAATATCACCTGGGTGACGGGCTTCTACATGGGCAGCGCCATCTTTAACAAGGTGAGCATAATATATTTTTATCTGCCCAACAATTGGATACTTTATCACAATTTAAATTGAACAGTAAACAAGAACATAAATGTAAATAATATAAAGAGAAGTTAACTGAGAATTAACCAATACCTGAACAGAGCAATCTTTGTAGCATGTGTAAGTCCTACCTATGTAATAATTATTAGAACCTAACAGGGCCCTGGTGTTGCAGGAATGCAGGAAGCAACTTCTGGTGGACAAAAGATGCTCAGACAACTTGCTGAAGGAAAGAGTTTATTTAGCCAGAGGACCAACATAGCCTTAATAGGCTTCAAAACACGAGCTCCCAGAAGTCAGATTTCTTACATCTTATATATCTTTTCAGTGTTCATGCACAGGGTGTACGATTTCTTTGGCAGTAAGCATAAGTAACCCTCGTGTCTCGGGATAGGAGAGGGCATGAGGGGAGTTTCGGACCATTTGTCAAAACTATTGGCCCTGGCTGGTTGGCTCAGTGGTAGAGCGTCAGCCTGGTGTGCAGGAGTCCCGGGTTTGATTCCCGGCCAGGGCACACAGGAAAGGCACCCATCTGCTTCTTCACCCCTCCCCCTCTCCTTCCTCTCTGTCTCTCTCTTTTCCTCCCACAGCCAAGGCTCCATTGGAGCAAAGTTGGCCCGGGCACTGAGGATGGCTCTGTGGCCTCTGCCTCAAGCACTAGAATGGCTCTGGTTGTGGCAGAGCGACACCCTAGATGGGCAGAGCATCTCCCCCTGGTGGGCGTGCCGGGTGGATCCCAGTCGGGTACATGCGGGAGTCTGACTGCCTCCCCATTTCGAACTTCCAAAAAATACAAAAAAAAAACCCCCAAACTACAAATCCCTTTTTTCTTGCTTTGCTCTGCAAGTTGTTCTAGGAAGCTGATAAGGGAACTGTAATTAAACTGGCTGACTCAGTCATTCCTGCAACTTTCTCCCTCCTCATTCACCCCTTTCAGACTCCAGAAAAACCAGTCTCCTTTATGATGGAGTCTTACTTTTTCCATCTGGACTTTGACACTGGGGAACAATATTTTTTTCATTTTCCGTTCCATGAGGTTTTAGAACTGTTTCTATATATCTCTGCATCGCTGATTCCAAATCTGAAATCTGATTTTTGGTGTATGCTCTAGTTTTTATGCAATTTTAATTTCTTTTTTGTTACAGTTAATGGCATGCATTGGTTTTTAAATTGGAGTTAAAGGGCAACGACTCTTGGGTTGAACATTACCACAAGGCAATTAATGTTTTACAAACATCACTTTTACATAATTGTAGTTGTTTTTAAATGTAAAAAATTATTATCTGATAGAAACACCCTCTTATTTTGTTTTAAGGTTGAATCATGGCTTCTTCGAGTAGGCGTAAGTATAAGTAATAGTTCTGACACCTTCTGTTATATATATGGCTGTTACACATTTCAATGTCAAATGCACAATATTCTATCATTTGTAACACGTGCATATATTGCCTATTTTCAAGTTCCCCTTGGTGATCAAGACAAGAATTGGGCTCCTCATATTGTGTGTCATAATTGTGAGGAGATGTTTCATGACTGGACAAAAGGAAAATGCAAAGGAATGCCTTTTGGTATTCCCATGGTTTGGCGTGAACCTAAGGACCACTGGAGTGACTGTTATTTCTGTCTGATCCATACAAAGGGCATTGACATGAAAAAACAACATATGATCACATATCCTAATATTGCTTCAGCAATACGACCTATCCCACACTCTGAGACACTCCCGGTTCCAGTTTTCAATGGTTTTCTTTCTTCTAAGGGCAAAGAAAGTGAACATGGTGATCAAGTATATTTTGATAAGATGCATGAGGAAATGGTTGTAGAATCTAAAGGGTCTTCTTCTGATGCCAAGCAGTCATTAACCCCTCAGCAGTTTAGCCAACCCGAATTGAATGACTTGGTAAGAATGACATAAAAATTGTCCTCGACTTTCTGAAGTATGAGGAGCATAACTGGATCATTTGTGTGGATCTTAAAATGGTAAATTTCCTGCTAGGACAACAGAGAGGTTTCATAAAGTATCCTTGCTTTCTGTGTTTGTGGGACAGCCTAGCTTGGGAGAAACACTGGACACAGAAGGAGTGGCCGAAACGTGAAGCTCTGGAAGTAGGGATACAAAATATTGTGAATGAACCTGTAGTTAATCGAGACAGGATTATTTCCCCCCACTTCACATCAAACTTAGCTTAATGAAGCAGTTTGTTCAGGCTTTTTTTTTTTCTTTTTTTTTCTGAAGGTGGAAACAGGGAGGCAGTCAGACAGACTCCTGCATACACCCGACCGGGATCCATCCGGCATGCCCACCAGGGGGCGATGCTCTGCCCATCCCGGGGACAGAAGCCAGGGAAGTTGCATGGGGTGATCCGCATGGGGAATATTTAAAGGGTCTCATCTAGGGTGGTCGAGTTGATATGATGAGGTGAAATCTCACTGGCTGATGGATGGTCGCTCTTTTCCCAAGGACTCCTAAAAAGTTTCTTTTGGTGCGCATGGTTGTGGGAGGCTCTAACAAAGTTCCTGGGTCTGGGTTCCTCATGTGACCTTCCCCCATTGCTGACCACCTTACAGTTTCATTACCATCTGTCAAAATCAAATGTGAACCTGCATGGGCCAGGCAGCTGTGATGGTGGCCGTGGCTACTGGCTTAACACTTCCCTTGAGTTGATGAAGCTGTTTCTTGATAGATATGTGAATTCCAAACTGCCCTCTTGATGTTCCGCTTATCTGTCAGATCTCACCCTTACTGGGCTATCGCCCCTGAGACAGAGGAATTCCAAGAAGCTGGCAAGCCCCCCCCAAGAAGGAGCATTCTAGAAAGTTGAAATCCTAAAATCGTAAAAGGGAACATACCAGAACTTTTGACTCAGTATCCCCTCAGGCTCTCCCAAACACTATGTAATTCGCCCCTAGTCTGTAACTGGTGCTCTTCTCCCCGGGAAAAGTGCCTGGCACGGTTTCTTCCTTTCAATAAAAGCCTGTTACTCTGGTCTTGGATTCCAACATTTCGTGCCGAAACCCGGGACAGGGTACTAACTGCCTGGACAATCCCTCTTTGCCATCCAAACTTACAACCAGGGAAGCAATGGGCAACAGCAGCTCATCCTGGGCTTACTCCCTGATTCTGTTTGGATGTGTAATTGTAGGTTGATTGGCCAGCAGTCTAACCTTGTCCCGAACCCCTGCCAGATCAGGAGTTAAGGAGTTTCTCCCTCCCCCTTCTCCGGTTGGCCTCCAAATTTCTCTCTAAAAACACCTCTTCCTGGTTGGACGGTTTTGACTTCAGACCCCATATCTATGAGTGGTCTGCCTCTACTCCTTTATGGACTTCTATGAAAGCCTAGGCACGCCTAGCTAGGCCCCTCTCCTATGTCCCAGGATCTCAGCCTTGGGGTGATAACTTCCTGTCTGAGACTCCTTTTCTATGGAGATTTTCTCCTCTCGGAACTGTGACTGAAGGCGGGACGCCCCCTTCTCTCACCAGTCTCCTCTACTGTGGGCTCCTCTCAGTCCAAACCGTCCAGCCAGGCTCCCCTCGGAACATGGGCTCCTCCCAATCTCAGGCCTCAGAGACTACTCCTCTACTCCTTTGGGACTCCTCTACTCCTCTACTCCTTTGGGACTACTCCTTTGGGACTCACCCTCCTCTCTGAGGTTCACAGTTTGGGAGGTTTCTACTCCGAGTGGCCTGCTTCTACGGACTTCCTCAAAAATCTAGGCACCTAGCCAGGTTGCTTTCTACTACTATTATAATATCCTAAGAGATCTTGACAATTTCTGCCACCGACAGGGAGGGCATCAGAAATTCCTTATGTTCAGGCTTCCCTTTACTTTCTCTCCTGTCCTTAATATCTGTACTGCTTGTTCTACACGCAGGCCATTTTTGGCCAAAGAAACCTCACCTAAAACCTCTGCTCCTGATCTTTCCTTTTCTGTGGACTCCCAACTCTCTCCCCTTCCTGCCTGACTCCCGAGGGCACCCCTCTCTCGGGACCCCTCTCTGGTCCTTCTGCAAATCTCTTTTGCTTGAGTCTCTTCCCTCCAGAAAGCCCCCTCTCGTCTCTTTGCTGAATTCTCTTTTTCATTCACCTGCAAATACCAGTCTCTCCTTCTCCTCCTCTGCTGGCCAGGGCCCCCTCCCTTCTCCACTGTGTTCTTAAACCCCTCCCCCCTCCTTACAGACTGGCAGCTCTATCTCTTTTTCTTCTTTGACCCATCACTCTCCCTCCTCAGAGACTGACTGTGCCTTCCACTACCCCTCGTCCTCTTCCCTCTCTTCAGAACTCTAAATCTTTTGACTCCTCTGACCACGTGGCACCACACCAGTACTTCAACCTCCTCCTCCTCCTCCTGCAGATTCTGACCCTCCTTCTTTTCCATCCAGCTGTTCACACTGTCCATCCATCTGCTTTCTCTCTTCCTCCCCTCTATGCTGACAAATCCCTGCCATCTAGAAAAGCTTAAAAAAAAGAATTGTCTATTGAGCTATGTGAGTGAATAATCTGTTTTGTCTTTTTGTTTGTCAGCAAACACCTCTAGTATAATTTGAATTAAAACAAGTAAAGCAGCCCTGACCAGTTGGCTCATTGGTAGAGCGTCAGCCTGGCATGCAGAAGTCCTGGGTTTGATTCCCGGCCAGGGCACACAGGAGAAGCACCCATCTGCTTCTCCACCCCCACCCCCTCCTTCCTCTCTGTCTCTCTCTTACCCTCCCGCAGCCGGGGCTCCATTGGAGCAAAGTTTGCTCCCGCACTGAGGATGGCTCTGTGGCCTCTGCCTCAGGCGCTGGAATGGCTCTGATTACGGCAGAGCGACGCCCCAAGATGGGCAGAGCATCGCCCCCTGGTGGGCATGCTGGTTGGATCCCGGTCAGGTGCATGCGGGAGTCTGTCTGACTGCCTCCCCATTTCCAGCTTCAGAAAAGTACAAAAAAAACCCACCCACACACACAAAAAAACAAGTAAAGCGTGCTCATTTAAATTCCTTAATTTAAAATTTATATATAAACTCTTTGTTTAATGTGTAACTGTGTCTGTTTCTAAGGCCTTAAACCAATAATTACCCACCTCTTAAACCAGGCTTACTCATCCCCATGAACTCTCCCTGCAATACCCCTATTCTTCCTGTTTGAAAACCTTCAGGGGCTTATCACCTTGTACAAGCCTTACATCTAATCAATGAGGCGATAATTCCCCTCCATCCAGTAGCCCCTAATCTCTACAAGTTACTGTCACACATTCCTTCAAACACCACTCACTTCAGGGTCCTAGACCTCAAGAATGCCTTCTTTACCATTCCTCTGACTTTTACTTTCTGTTTGCCTTTCTGTTTTACATCTTAACTTTTACTTTCTGTTTGCCTTTACCTGGACACTAATGCAGCCCAGCAACTTAATGTGGACTGTCTTACCCCAGGGGATCAAAACAGCCCACACCTGTTTGGGCAAGCACTAGCTCAGGATTTAGCAGCATGCAATCTCAAAACTAGTACTTTCTTACAATATGTAGATAACCTACTCCTCTGCAGCCCCTCCCTGCCTGCCTCAAGGAGACACACCACCACCCTTCTTAACTTCCTCGCTGTAAAGGGATATTGTGTCTTCTCTGCTAAGGCTCAACTTCATTCTCAGTCTGTAGTCTATCTAGGCATCACCTTAACCCCCACCACCTGAAGTCTCACCCTAGATCGAACTCAGACCCTCCATAGTCTCCAACCAACTACCACCGCAAATCAAATCCTTTCTTTCCTTGGTCTAATAGGCTTCTTTAGACACTGGATTCCCAATTTTGCTCTCTTAGTCAAGTCCCTCAGTGAGATCTTCTGAGCATGGCTTTTAAGGTCTATAATGGTCAAGGAAGTAACAGAAAAGGCAAATAAAGCCCCAAAGAGGTCAGGAAATACCAGCTTTTTTTTTTTTTTTTTTTTTTTTTTTTTTTTTTTTAGGAAATACCAGCTTTTGGCATATGCTCTTAGAGGCTCCAGCGCCCTAAAGGGCTTCATAGGATTCCATCAGGGCCCTGCTCCAGAGTGGAAAGAAAGGTCATTGAACTGAAGCCTGCCAGCCTTCCTGGCCCCATCAAGGGACACATCATTGCTGTGGAAAGAGAAACACAAGAACTAAGCTGCCCCCTTGCTCCATGGAGGGAGGGTTCAGTCTCTTCTAGCCCTGCTCCAGCTAACTGTGATCTGACCTTGCCCAGCATGCTGGGAATTGCCACTGAAGGCCCAAGGACATCGTTCACAAGCCTAAGGTATTTCTTCCAAGTAGCAAATAAATTGATCTCATTTCTTGTAAACACAAGGGCCATCTACTATGCCTTGCCTGAATATTTGAGTTTTATTTATCCCTCAAAGATCTCTATAGTGGGTATTGATAGTCTGATTTTGTTGCTTTATTTAATGTATAGCATCTCCTTTATTCCTCTTGTTTCAATGCCCCATGCCTATTATAGGCTGTGACCTGCTGCTAATTCCAGCTAGAAGCAGTAGTCACTAGGACTTAAACTCTAACTGCAAAGTGTAGAAATGTAACCACCCTTTCCCTAAGTACTTGCAGGATTTACAGGTTACTCAGCAGACTGTTCAAAGACTATCCAAGAGACCCTTCCAGCATTACATCACCCAAGGACTGACTTTCACGTGGACAGGTCCACACACCCTGATCCTGACAACTCCCACTGCTGCTAAGGACGACTCTTTCCTCCACCCTGACCATCTGGAGCTCAGAAACAGAGAAACAAAACCGACCCCTTGTCCTTCTATTCTCTATTCACCTCTCAACCTGCCTCAACCAATCAGGGGCTTTCTACTCATGTGGGACCAACACCTATATGTGTCTCCCTACTCATTAGACAGAAACCTGTACCCTAATCTATCTCACCCCAAATAATCAACCTAATCCCACCCCATGAGCCTCTTCCAGTTCCTAGTACACTACCCATCAATCTAAGGACCAAATGAGCTGTACAGGTAATCCCTCTTCTTGTTGCTTTAGGAATCTCTAGGAAGTAGGTCTAGGGGCAGGGGGACTGGCCACTTATCTGTCTTATTCCTATTCTCTCTCCCTCTCTGAAGACCAGCATATTTGTAAAAAAAAAACAAAAAAAAAAACAACCTGAGTCATGGAATCAGTGGTTTCACACAAACTGGGTGTCTTGACTATTGCCTTTAATTGGTCCACTCACTCTCCTATTTATTTTTCTAATTTTTGGACCCTGCCTCTTACGTTTGTTCACTAGTTTCTTACAGAACCACATACAGGCCTTTGCCAATTAGAAAACTGGAAAAATCTACCTAACCCTACACACCAACTCTGAAACCTGCCCTCATGAAACAGAAAAATCTGAAACCCTATATCAGCAAACCTCCTAAATCCTAGATTTCAACCCCTACAGGTCCCCTAACCCTAAAGCTCTCCCGTATCCCTGAAGAACTAGGAGAATGATTAGCATTCACCTCTTAACGTTTCTCAGTCTTTTTACCCTTCACATAGTAAGGAGACAAGATCGCTGGGTCTTCTTGGCTGAAGAAGAGCCTACAAATGGACATGAAACATTTCTTTTAACTCAAACTAACTGCTCTCTCCAGGGCTTCCAGGAAAGACTATCTCTAACTTTACCATGGAAGAACTTTCACCCCCGCTATACAGCCCTCCTTATCTCTGCATTCTTAATCTCCAAATACTTGCCCCCCTTCTTAATCAAGTTCCTACAGGCCCGGATGAGAGAAATCTCTAGGATTACCTACAATCAAATGCTCCTACACTCCTATTCCCCAACACCCCAAGGAGAACTTCACGAGGGAAATATCAAATAGGTAGGGATGACAGTAGGAAGAAGCCACCCCTCAGCCTGACAAGTTCCCTCCTGAATGTTCTCCAAACCCCCTTCCTTTTAAACCACACATACTCAGTCCTTCTAAAAACTTACACCAACAGGTTCCCTGTCTCTAAAAATCTCCACATGTCCTCCCATTCGAGAGGAACCAGACCAGCACGTCTCATGAGGCTCATCCAGGAGACCATGTATCACCATGTCACTCTGTCCACTAGGCATTCACAGCAAGCAATTCACAATTATTACCTCGCAAGATTTTTTTACTTCCTTACCCAGGTTTTCAAAGACATCACCTGGTTCAGACCTCAAGCACGGAAATTGACGACTTCCTTAACTGGATGGGGGACTTGGCTTAGTAACGTTCTTTTCTTGAGTTCTCTCCAGAAGAAGCAATAATTTTTAAATTTTTTCTCCTCTTTCTCCTCATCACCCCTCACCATATATTATAAAATTAATAACTGCCTTTCTTTTATATGTAACCACAGAGTTGAGAAATGATAGATACGTGAATTCCAAACTGCCCTCCTGATGTTCCGCTTATCTGTCAGATCTCACCCTTCCTGGACTATCGCCCCTGAGACAGAGGAATTCCAAGAAGCTGGTCAACCTGCCCCAAGAAGGAGCATTCCAGAAAGCTGAAATCCTAAAACTGTAAAAGGGAACATACCAGAACTTTGACTCAGTATCCCCTCAGGCTCTCCCAAACACTATATAACTCGCCCCTAGTCTGTAACCAGTGCTCTTCTCCCTGGGAGAAGTGCCAGGCAGGGTTCCTTTCTTCCTTTCAATAAAGCCTGTTATTCTGGTCTTTTGGACTCCCATGGATTCCAACATTTCTGTCCACGTACAGTTTTCACTCTGGGTTCCTGAGGGGCTGGTCTAGCAAGTCCAGCCGGACAAGAGGTTTTGCTAGATCAGAAAGGCCCAGAGCTGGGGAGAACTACAATTTCTTTTTGATGGTATGAAAAGCACAGTCCTGATCAGGCCCCACTCCATGGGTTCCTTTTCTCTCCTCTTTGTGACCTCATTCAGGGGTTTTGTCAGTACTGCAAAGTCAGGGATCCACAAACAGCTAAATCCTACCGTATGCAGGAATTCTTTGTCTTCTTGTGGTGGGGGTTGGAGACTGTTGGCCCCCCATCATCATACAGACCATGGACTCATGGGGGCTCCTGAGTTCGATCAACCTCAGTCAAACAGAGAATCTCCTGCCATGTTGAACAGGGTGTCTTCCCCCTTGTTGCAGTTGGGACACTCATTTTTCCAATGACCGGTTTCCTGACAGATAGCACACTGATCACGTCATGGGGGGGGGGGGGGCTGCCTGACTGCCTTTCCTTCCCTGTGGGAGACTGCAAGCTGACAGATCCTTGTAGTTTAGATATTTGGGGACAGAGGTGTGGGGGACTGGCAGTAAGCTGACAGTCCTTGCTGCCCATCCCCCACCTCACTTGCCTGGTTAAGTTGCTAAAGGCTAAGCTCTTCCCCACAACCTCTGGTTGTTTAAGTTGGTGAAGGCAATTCACATGCCCTTCCCCACACCTCCATGTCAGCTGTGTGCTGATGGTTTCTACTCTCCCATCCCCCATGTCCCGCGAAGAGACTGCAGGTAGTTTCCTTTTACCCTTTGTTTTGTGAAGTTAAGATGTTATGCATGGTAGGGGATTTTCTGCACTTGGGAGAATTCTTGGTTTGCCTCAGAAATGTGATTTAGTATCTGAACTCTCTTTGTTTTTGCAAATGACTTCGCTTTACACTATGAAAATAAAGCTTTTGGGAGTGCAGGCGCTTTTGATAGGTCATCAGCCACCAGAAGACCTCCCAATCCCATCCTTTTTCTTTTCTTTTCTTTTCTTTTCTTTTCTTTTCTTTTCTTTTTTTTTCTGAAGTTGGAAACAAGGAGGCAGTCAGACAGACTCCTGCATGCACCCGACCAGGATCCACCCGGCATGCCCAGCAGGGGGCGATGCTCTGCCCATCTGGGGCATCACTTCGTTGCAACCAGAGCCATTCTAGCACCTGAGGCAGAGGTCACAGAGCCATCCTTAACACCCGGGGAAACTTTGCTCCAATGGAGCCTTGGCTGCAGGAGGGGAAGAGAGAGACAGAGAGGAAGGAGAGGGGGAGGGGTGGAGAAGCAGATTGGCGCTTCTCCTGTGTGCCCTGGCCGGGAATCGAACCCGGGACTCCTGCACGCCAGGCCGACGTTCTACCACTGAGCCAACCAGCCAGGTCCCATCCTTTTTCTTTCTGTGTTTATTTTCTAATCCTCTGCAGTTCCCACTCAAGACCAGAAAAATTACGAGTTGCGCTGGCTCGCGACACTTATCCATCCCTGCTTTCTTCCCATGTTTGAACAGGGGGTGGGGGTGGGGTGGGGTCCTTGGCTCCCCTGGCTGAGGGCAGCAGCTATGAGGTCAGCTTTCTTTTACATTTGGTGATCCTCTTCCCTTCTGTTTTCAGACTCTCCATTAACATTGATAGATACGTGAATTCCAAACTGCCCTCTTGATGTTCCGCTTATCTGTCAGACCTCACCCTTACTGGGCTATGGCCCCTGAGACAAAGGAATTCCAAAAAGCTGACAAGCCACCCCAAGGAGGGGCTCCGGACACACCAGGACTTTTGATTCAACACCCACATGCTCGAAGCCCCCCAAGGAGGAGCATCCTGGACATACCAGGATTTTTGCCTCAGTATCCCCTCAGGCTCTCCCAAACACTATATAACTGGCCCCTAGTCTGTAACTAGCGCTCTTCTCTCCCAGGAGAAGTGCCCGGCAGGGTTCCTTCTTCCTTTCAATAAAGCCTGTTACTCTGGTCTTTCGGACTCCCATGGATTCCAACAAACATAAACCTTATTGGCCGCTTCTAGATGCTGGGAGGTGGTCATTCCTGCAAAGCCCTCCAGCCTTTGAAGCTTTTTTCTCATGTCTCCTGCACTCTGGCTGACAAAAGCCATTTTAACTATCCTCTGGTTATCTGCATTTTTTGGATCAAAAGGAGTAAAAGTCCTGTAGGCCTTGCATGACCTCTCATAAAAATCGCCCAGACTCTCATCCTTCCTCTGTAAAGTCTCTGCCACTTTGTTAATGTTAGTGGCTCTCTGTTCTCCTTTCTTAGGCCCTGAAGGAGGGCTTCCCTGTATTTCTCGAGCCACCTCAGTCCCTTTTTGCTGTTTGGGTCCCACTTGGGATCTTCTCCTGGCAACTGGGCCTGTGCATACTCTCAGGGGTTCTGGTGTTCCTCAGACATTTTTCTCTAGCCACTTTGTTGTCGCCTGGATTACTCATGTCTCTCCTCTGTATGGAACAGAGAGAGGAGCAATTGATGGCAATCCGCCCATGTGGGATTGTGAGTCTGGAGTATGGATTTTATGAGATCTATCAAGACCTGAGGCTTTACTGTATAAGAGGGAGTGTGGTGTTTCCAATTGAGGAGATGGGTGGTGGTAAAAGGTTGGTACACTAGCACCTGTCGTTCTTCTATACACCCCTCGTGTTTGTCACTTCTCCCCGAGGCTTCTGCATGCCGGGCACTGTCTTTGAGCACAGTCTCCCAGCCAGGGGAAGAGAGCCGGACCTGGCTCTGAGGGGGCAGTGGGAGGAGTCTCTGGCTTGGGCGACCTGACGATGACAGGCCTGAGTCCGTGGCAGTCTCTGGGGTGGATGAGAGGCCAGATACGGAAGGATAAAGCCTTGCCGATATGTAAGGAGGGGTGGCCAAGGCTTCTGCTACTTCTTGGTCATTAGAGATGATAAGATTTTTGGCACTGGCTGTGGCAGCTACTTCTTGGATTGGGTGGAACGCTTCCCTGTCTTTGCTACTAATACAGCAGAAGCCTGGGCTCTGAGCCATGTGGAGGGTGCAAAACTAGTGTAAGCCAAGTGTCTATGTAGGGAAACCGGTCGAGATGGCCTGGATCTCCAGTAATTACCTGCCACACTTTCTGTACAAGAGACCTGTCCAGGCTCCCTTCCGCTGGCCACCCCACCCCAAATGTGGGCATTCTAATTCACACAAGGTTCTCAATTTCCCTGGGGACATGGTGACTCTGTACCACCCCCCAAGAACCCTTTAGACAAAGTCTAGACCCTATCTGACACCACACCCAGTTGCCCAGACCTGGTGACACCACTCACGCCACACCCAGTAGCCTCTCCCGCCCAGCACACCGCACAGCTGGCACCGCTGCAGGAGGCTGGCCCTAAGACACCCACACATCACTGCTGGGTGGCTCCAGAGAGCCCCAGCCCTCTGGAGATACCCTCCTAAGCCGGCCCTGTGCCTCCACCCAGGGCACCGCCCCAGCTCTGAGCTATCGCGGGTCTGCAAGGCACCCAGACTGGCCCTGCATCTTGTAGTCACCGAGCCCGCTCTACCCGCACCACTTCTCTAGGGGGAGTTCTCGGCCTACCATGCGCCTAGGCCCCGCCACCACGGAGACCATCCCCATGCGGACGCCCCTAGATTCCTTTTCCTGAACTGTAGCCATGTCACTCACCTGTTGGAGCTCTACCCTAGAACCTGGACCTCATCCCCCTTGATCTCCAAACCTGAGGCTCTGCCTTCTGCCTGTTCCAGCTCCGAGGTCTCACTAGTCTCTGTTTCACTTCCTGCCCCGAGTCCTGGGACTCTGCCCCATGCGGCATGAGAACCCTTTCTTAAAGTTCTTGATCACCGTGGCCAAGGGAGCGGGTTTTCCCTGTGAACCTCCAGTACCTGCCGTGACAGACACTAGTCATGCCAGGAGAAGGAACTGGGGAAGGGGAAGGGAAATTTGGAGGGGACGCCACTTTCTTTGTCCGTCACCTGCTCCACCCTTGCGGAGATAGTGGACCCTCTTGGCTTATGGCAGGCTGATATAAGCCGCCAGCATGCAGTCCTGCCTCTTAGCCGTATGAAGCACGCTATGGAACCGCGCCTCAGGACTCCACACTAGCTTTGGCACTGTGGGGGAGCTGGAACCCTCTCCCGTTGTCCGTCTCATTCACTCTGCACTTCTCTCTCTCTCTCTTTTTTTTTTTTGTGGCAGAGACGGAGAGCAGACAGAGAGAGCAACAGATAGGGACAGACAGACAGGAAGGGGAGAGATGAGAAATATCAATTCTTGTTGCAGCTCCTTAGTTGCCTTAGCTGTTCATTGATTGTTTTCTCATATGCATCCAGATCGGAGGGCTACAGCAGAGCGAGTGACTCTTTGGTCAATCAAGCCAGCGACCTTGGGGTCATGTCTATGATCTTACTCTCAAGCCAGAGACCCCGTACTCAAGCTGGGTGACCTCAGGGTTTTGAACCTGGGTCTTCTGCATCCCAGTTTGACACTCTATCAACTACACCACCACATGGTCAGACTGCACTCACTCTCTTTCACACAACCTCCCACAACCCATGGAGGGTGATGAGTCACCACTCCTAACTTATGGAGGGTGACAAGTCACCATTTCTAACCTGTGGAGGGTGATCAGCCTCCCTTCTGCCCACTGGGCAGGACCTCAGTTAGCTACCCTTGCCCGGTATGCCTTACTGTGCTTCAGACACGCCCTTTCTCCAGTTCCTCCATTGTCTGACCCTTGCTGGGACCTGCAGAGGGGACTTCCCCCACCTCCTTGCAGAGGCGTCCACATGGGGAAATCCCGGGCATATTCTTAGCAGGCATGTTTACGGGGCGGCTCAGAGGGCTTTCCCACGGGGTGCCTGAAGTTCACCAATTGCGGGAGTCTTTTCTCCTTCCTGCTTCCTGGCCAGTGCACCAGAAACTGTTGCTGGAATGCAGGAAATGACTCCCAGAGGACAAAAGATGCTCAGACAACTTGCTGAAGGAAAGTTTATTTAGTCAGCAGAGCAACGTGGCCCAGTAGGCTTCAAAACATGAGCTCCCTGAAGTCAGATTTCTTACATCTTATATACCTTTTCAGTGTTCATGCACAGGGTGTATGATTCCTTTTTCTGTAAGCAACATAACCCTCATGTCTCGAGAGAGGAGGGGTGGTGAGGGGAGTTTCGGACCATTTGTCTGAACTATTTACAAATCCTGGTGTTTTTGGTTTTTTTGCTTTGTGCTGCAAGTTGTTCCAGGAAGCTGATAAAGGAACTGTAATTAAACTGGCTGACTCAGTCATTCCTGCAAGCTTCCTCCTTCCTCACTGGCCTGTTGGCTCAGAGAATAGAGCATCAGCCTAACATGTGGATGTTTCAGGTTTGATCCCTAGTTAGGGCACAAGTGAGAAGCGACCCTCTGTTTCTCTTCCCCCTCTCCCCGTCACTCTCTTTTCCCTCTTGCAGCCAGTGTCTCATTTGATTTGAGCATTGGCCCCAGAAGGGGGTTGCAGGGTGGATCCTGATCAGGGTGCATGTGGGAGTCTATCTATCTCCCCTCATCTCACTTAAAAAAAAAATAAAAAAAAATAAAAAATAACTTAACAGGATTTCTGGTACTCACAATTAAACTCAGTTTCAAACTTAGTTTCAAATTGGTAACATGTATGCTAGTGATATGATTTCACTACTTTCTGAACCCCCTGCCTGAGGGGCTGACTTGGTCTGTTGACCAAACCTTAAAGGAAAATGCAACAGGGCAACAGGGACTATTAACAGGGAACATAATTTTGGAAGAGGTCACAGTAAAATCTAGGGAGGATGTGAGATTGGTCCCAGAAGCCAAGAGGTCGATTCTCTGACTCATGATTCATGGTCATCCTCTGGCTCCTTACTTTCCCAGAGCACTCCCAGGACAGCTGCAAAGAACAAACTAGGAGGGTAAGGGCTGGGGATGGAAAGGAGGTAGTCAGAGAAACCCCGAGTTAGACAGAGAAATGGGTGCAAGGAAGCAGCCGCCCTGCTGAGCAGAGGCAGACTCCGCCTCTGTTCCGGGCTGGAGACGGGTCATGGAGGCAGGCCAGGGGAGAAGATGACAGGCTTCCGTTTGGGAGTCCGGTGTGTAAACAGACCTTTGTAGCTGAGGGGGGAGAGACAGCTGTCCACCACAGGTCTCCAAGCTAGGGGGCTTCAGTAAGGGACGTCCTAGGTGTTTTCCATAGGCAGTGCCTGCTGAACCTTACCAGAAGATTGTATCTATATTTGGGCACGGGGGATGGGGGTGGGGGGGTGGGGGTGGGGGGGGTGGGGGGGGTCCCCCCAAGTCAGCAGCTTTTGCAAGGAGGTTCTTCCCTTCCAGTCTCTCTCCCCAGCCAGATTCCTCACACAGCTGCAGACTCCTGAGCCAGGTTTTGCCTCTGGGGACTTGGAGGTCAAGAATTAACCCCTGGGCCAAGTCAGAAACTGGTTGATGTCCTATCTGGTCTAGAGAGGGGGCAGGTGGGTAGAGATTCAAGGTCATTGTTGTCAGAATATCTTTTTGGTGATGTGTCACGTGGTAAGGGGCTTGCCAGCAAAACCGGGTCATTTATTGATAAGAGTATTTGAGGTGTAAGAAGTGTCAAAAAATATAATAATAACGGAGCCACCTTAAAATGGAGCTGGAGCTGCTGTGCTGAGGAACTGCCATGTGCATCTTCCACCTCAAATCTCTGGCGTGTTAAAACAGGGCGAAACTAACTGGGCTGGACCTGAAGCCACCCTGTGCCTCAGAGAACTGTTCGCAAGATATCAAAAAAGCAGGTACTCTACCCAACTGATGGCTACCAGATTGAAAATCAAAGCTGTTATTTAAAATTAACAACACAATGTTATATTATCTGCACCAATAAAAATGTCTTTATTCTTCTAATGTAATTGTCCTCCTTCCCTTTCTCATAAATACCCACTGCCTTTGTCTCCAATGGGAACACTATTTGGGCTTCTGCCAGAATCAGTATGTCCCAATAGCTATGCTTTGATCTCAAATAGATGCTTGTTGCCTCTTAGTTTGAAAGGCCTTTTAATTTTAGGTTAACAAGGGTATGTTAAGCCTCACTTAACTTTTTATCTGTCCAGAGGGCACACATCTGACCATTGGAAGAACTTCTTCTGCCTTAGTTGCTTTAAGGAAAAGGCGTTTGAGAGTGGTTACCAAATGGGGAATTTTAACTTACTTGACAAAAGCTTGGGTTGTGGAGCAGAGACAACTTGGGTCCAAATTCCCATTCCACCTCGGGTTCCATGCGCCTCAGCTTCCTTGTTTGTAATGGCAAATAATACTAGTGCCGCCTCATCAGTTGTGAGGCTTGACTGATACGTAAGTAGGCGCACAGCACTTAGAACAGTGCTTACAGCAGAGTGAGCTCTCCACCAGCATCAGCTGTCCTTTCTTCTCCAGGCTCTGCTGTGTGCTTGCTTCTGCACTGATTAAAAAAATGTGGATTGAGAACTAGTAAAACCAACATTTCATTTTGTTGCCAAACAATCAGCTCTGAGTCCTGCAAACGGGCCTCTCGGTGTACAGTAACCCCCCCCCCCCCCCCCCCCGCCCCCCAGCAATCAGGTTCATAGCGCTGTTGCTAAGCATTGTTTTATATTTCTTAAAAACTCATTTCAAATTGTGGAAGGACCCTCAGACAGCATAATCATAAAGCATGAGTGCAAGCAGCCTTCCAGCTGAAGGGCCTCCTATAGGATGAAAAAAAGAATAAGAAAAGTAGTGATGAGTAATTGTACCCACCTGTAGGGGTGAGAGAAGTTACGCATGACTCGCCCTTCTCTGGGGTTAGAGATTATCATACATCTTCAGAGTGGTGTCCTCCATAGATCAAGGGGTATCTCTCCTTTGCCCCTGTTTGGGTCTGAGAGTGCGTAGCCCAGGTGTAAACCTGGATATATGGTTCCAGGTTGAGGGGCATGAGGAGCCACTGAGCCATTTCACCCGCAGGTGTTGTAAAGTACCAAAGGCTACAGAATTAATATTAATATTTTAGGAGGTTTGGAGAACATTTTATTAATTTGGGTTAAGGTGTGCAGAGAAATTGTGAGAAATAGTCTCTGTGCTGTGTGATTGGCATAACCAGGATAGCCCTTGGCATTTTATTATAAATGCAAGGGGAGGAAAACATGGATTCCCAGACATTCCACCAATGCCTGTGGGGAATGGCTAGCCACGTACAGGAAGAGAAAAGCCAAAATAAACTTTTTCTTATAGCAATGAGCCATTTGCGGGCATTTGTCCCCACCGAAACTACCTCTCCTATGTAAATGCGTGTGTGACTCTGGACAGAGATAGCAGATAAACACTAGATAATAAAGGAATGCCTTTAATATGTAAAGAGACATCTTTCTACCATTGTGTTGACTTGTAAATTTTGTTTTCTCCAAAATGATGCGTGGTTTGTAAATTGAACGTGGTCCTATCATGTTAAAGGACATATGACTATAACCAATAGCGGTAAGGGGCTCCTAATTGCAATTTTTGCTTCTGTACTTCCCACTTACAAAACTATAAAAACTAAGTAGAACAAAGGGCCAGCGCGCTCTCCCTCAGATTTCTGTCGGAGTTCCCACCGCTTGGCCAAGCTAGACAATTAGGCTTTAATGTGTAAATGATGGACCTTGTTCCTGTCTTCCATATTTCGGGTCCCTCCGAATTTGGATTAACAGAGCAGGGCTGGAAGCACCTACAGTGGTCCCACATTCCTTCCCTCAAGGAAGTCAGGGGTGATAGTCACTGACTTCCAGGGGACCATTCTCCCCTCAAACATTCATTCAGTCAGTCATTCATCGATATCATTAAACATGTATTAAGTGCCCAAGATTTGCTAGACACCAAGAATAAAGCCTAAAGCAAGACAGTTCTCTCCATCTTGTCCTAGTACTTAGTCAGTTAAAAAAAAAAAAAGACATTATCTTTGAGATAAAAATAAGAACATCAAATACATAGTAGTGTATTTAGATATAAATTATAATATAAAATGGTAAATGTGTATCTATATAGATCTAAAACCATGAATCAAAGATACAAGCTTAATCTCCAATATATTCCAAGACTAGAAACTTATTTTAAGGAAAATGTTATATATTACTCTATGCTTAGAACTGATATTCAATCTAAACACAGCATTACTTACAGCTTAGCTGTTTGCCAAATGGTCAAGTTCTGTAGCCCTCAAAGGGCAGGCAGTCATTGTTGTGTCAAATCCTTAGTGATGTCATTTTCAGACTCTACTAACACTGTTTGCAAGGATCCCTCTGTCCTCTTTCTGTCTTGACTCACAGGGTGGAGAGGACCAAGAGGGAGCCCAAAATAAGAGACTTTGAGGAATGGAGAGAGAATAAAGGTTTAAAAGATTTCTCCATTATCCATCTTGACTTCACATGATTGTTACATCACATTCTGTTTGGATTGTGTCCTGGATGAGACTTCTGGGAAATCATGTTCCAGCCAGTGGTTTGCATGTGATGAATCACTTCTATTTCTGCTGTCAAGATTCTCTCTTTGGTTTTGGCTTTTGACAGTTTGACTATTGTGTGTCTAGATGTGGATCTCTTTGAATTTACACTACTTAGAGTTTACTGAGATTCTTGGATGTTCAGATTTGATGCAATGTTTCTTCAAACTTGAGAAGTTTTGATTGTTATTCAAATATTTCTTCTCTTCTTCTCATTGTAGGACTTCTATTATATGTATGTTAGTAACTTGATAATACACCACAGGTCACTGAGGCTTTACTTTTCTTCATTTTTTTTCCATTCTGTTCCTTCAACTGGATCTCAGTTGACCCGTCTTTAAGTTCATTGGTTCTTTTTCTGCCAGTTCATAACTTTTTTTGAGCTCTTCCACTTTTCATTTTCAACTTGAAAATTTCTATTTGGTTCTTTATGTATATATATAAATGTATATCTCTATATTAATGTCCTCTATTTAATGACTTAATGAGACATAGTTCTCATATTTTTCTTTAATTCTTTAGATATGGTTTCATTTAGTTCTTTGATCATATTTATAATAACTGATTTAAAATCTTGGTCTAGTAAGTCCAACATCTGTAATCCTTCAGGGATAGTTTCTAACCAAAAGGAGAATAACTTAGAATAATAGTTTCTATTGACTGCTATTTCCCCTGTATATGGGCCATTATATTATTCCTGTTTCTTTGCATGTCTCATAAGCTTTTATTGAAATTGGACACTAAAATAATTTTAAATAACATAGTCTTAAATAATTAATTACATCACAAATAACATAATATGGCAATCCTGGAAATGAGATTCCTCCTCCTCAGGTTGGTTGTTGTTTTTGTTGCTGTTATTGCTATTTGTTTAGTGACTTTCATGGATTAATTCTGGAAAGCCTATATTTTTTGTTATATGTGGCCATTGAAGTCTGCTTGATTAGCCTAGTGGTCAGCTAATAATTGAACTAAGAGATTTCCTTGAACTGATAGATCTCCCTTTCTTTGCTGAGGGGCTAGGCTGTGTGTCTGTGTGCTGGGTGTGCCTCCAATGCTCACATGCATACTTTACAATTCTGCCTTAGCCTTCACTTTCTGTTTGTGCAGAACCTCAATGTCAACCTGAAGTGAAAGATTATGGTCTTGTAAGGTCTTTTTGGGGCATATGCACAGTTGTTCCCAGAAATATGTTAGAATTTTTCAATGATGCCTTAGGACCACTGAAACTGGGACTTAAAGAACACCCAATATTTTTCTGGAGCACCTTCAACTGTGCAGTTCTACAGGGCCCTTAGAATCTCAAGGCTTGGCTGCCCCCCCCCCGACCTAGGAATTTATTTATTTATAAAATTGATGTAAAAGATACATAACATAAAATTCAGCATCATAACCATTTTTCACTATGCAGTTCAGTGTTGTTAAGTGCATTCACATTGCTGTGCAACCATTACCCTTATCCATCTGCAAAACTCTTCTCATCTTATAAAACTGAAATTGTATCCATTAGACAAAATCTCCTCATTCCTTCTTCCCCCAGATCCGGGAAACCATCATTTTACTTTCTGTCTTTGTGAACTTGACTACTCTAGGTTCTTCAGATAAAAAGAACCACACAGTAGTTGTCCTGCTGTCTGGCTTATTTCACTCTGCTTAACGTCCCTAAGGTTCAGCCAAGTTGTAACATGGATCAGGGGTTGAGTGTCTTCTCATTCTTCTTTTGAACTAGGTCAGTCAGGACTGAGACAACCCAGTTCCATTTTTCTTAAATTATCTTCAGGAAAATTGTAATGTTAAGAGAAGTAAAAAATACAATAAAAACACCTATTGAAAATGCTTTTGGAGTCAGGTGGAAGTTGAAGTGAGGGACCCTGAAGGTTTTTCTCCCAAATCAGGAAGCTGTTAGGATTTACTAGTAGATAATGAATACAGAAAAAGGGACTCAAATAGAAGAGTGACATCAGAATGAAGAGCTCTTCAAGTCAAGTGTAAAAATAGTGAGAATTTTTATGTAGAATAAGGATGGTTATTTAAAAATAACACAAAATAAAAGACAGCCTTCTGTACAATCTGGGTGAGGAGAGTGGTAATGAACAGTCATGAGCAGGGGAGTCAGTGTTGATTGGTCCTCTGACTGGCTCCTTGTACAATGCATAATGTGGTCTTTGGCCAACTTGAATACTTCCATTCATTTCTATGGCCTTCATAAAGGAGTCGGGCATGCCCTTAATTACTCATAGACTCCTTTGTAATTAAATTCAGGCATACACTCATTAACTCATTGCTCCTTTGAATTAAAATTCCTTATTGGATACATTGGATTTTATGAAATTATATTTTTCCCTATGGTGTCTGACTTGGAGTAAGCACTATTTGTTTAATGAATGATTGAACTCCCTCTACCAGCAGGGCTGCATTACATAAGCCACTTCAAGGCTTACATGTAACAACTTTAATTCAATTCAACTAACATTTCCTCCAATGTGCTCTTTATTCATATGGCAATAAGTGTAGTGGTCAAGAGCATGGGCTCTGGATTGCCTTGCTTGACTTTAAATTCATTACATACCTAGTAGCTATGTGAACTTGGGTAGTTAGTCTCTCTGTACCTCACTCTTCTCATCTGTGAAATGTGGGTGTTAATAGCACCTACCTTGTTCTAGGCAGCATTTCCAACCATGGCTTTCCATTCATGATGTCTGGGGAATTTAGTTACTTCCAGTCTGTTGCTAATCTCTGGGTTCCCACCAGCTCCTGACCTCCCCTCACCACATCTTCTATTTGATGTTTCAGTTCTTCCACCACTTTTGTCATTAATTCTTCATATTAAATTCCCTCTGGCTTTTTTTCAAGTGGTAAAGCTATTTTTACTATTACTATCATTTAGCCTTCAGGTCTCATAATCACTTTCTAAATAAAGACTTGTGTTTTTGGCCCTGGCTGGTTGGCTCAGCAGTAGAGCATTGGCCTGGCGTGTGGAAGTCCTGGGTTTGATTCCTGGTCAGGGCACACAGGAGAAGCACCCATCTGCTTCTCTACCCTTCCCCCTCTCCTTCCTCTCTGTCTCTCTCTTCCCCTCCTGCAGCCAAAACTCCACTGGAGCAAAGTTGGCCTGGGCGCTGAGGATGGCTCACTGGTCTCTGTCTCAGGTGCTAGAATGGCTCCAGCCAAAATGAAGCAACACCCTGATGGGCCGAAGACCATCGCCACCTGGTGGGCATGCTGGGTGGATCCTGGTTGGGCGCATGCGGGAGTCTGTCTGCCTGCCTCACCGCTTCTAACTTTGGAAAAATACAAAAAAAAAAAAAAAAAAAGACTCCTGCTTTTTTTTTTTTTTTTTTTAATTATTCTATTTCTGTACATCAATACATATTGTCTGATTTGGGAGGAAATATTCTTTGACCCTTTGCTGCATCTAGTGGTCACTTGGAAAAGTAACTTAGAGGCCAGCCAGTATGCCTTCCTTCACTGATGTCCGGGAGGACTGCCCTATAACTTGACATTTAGTGTATCCCCAGGGCTGTGCAAGTTCATGGTCTGCCTTAAAAAGGAGCACTTCTTTATACATTTTAACCCTAGTTAACATTCTGTCCTAGTTAACTAGCCTTTTCCATGAAAACAACACAAAACCTAGAGTGTCACGGTTGGAGGGTGCCATTGCTTCTCAAAGTGATCCAGCCTAACTGGTGGTGGCACAGTGGGCAGAGCCTCAACCCGGAACACTGAGGTCCCAGGTTCAAAACCCAGTTCACCAGCCTAAGCATGGGATCATTGATGTGATCCCATGGTCGCTGACTTGAAGCCCATGTTATAAAGTACCACACCCCAGATTCTGAAAGGCACTGTACCTCATTTCATCGAGTTCACGTAGAGACACCCAGTCCAGATGAATTTTGAAGTTTTATTAGAGGAGGATATTTATTAATACGCTGGCTGCTTATGGCTGACACGGGGCATCTGCAGGCCCAAATCGTGCAGTCCCAAAAATAGTTCAGGGGCTGCTTATATACCCTTGATCACACATGGGCAGGGGAGAGCATGACATCATGGCATAGGCTGGCAACATTTGTTTAGGGGATACACAGAAACATTAAGACTTTTAGGGTAACACAATCAAAGACATTTACAAATCTTTCAGGGTTCAACTTCCCTCACTAGCCTAGAGGTATTTTACCCTCAAGATTCCAGGAAGGGGGAGGAACTACAATCAATGCAAGGTGGTATGTAAATTCTGCCTCCTATTGAAAGAGAAGAAGTTTCTAGGTTAACCTTTATTTTAGATTTAAAACTAAATGACCCATTGTTCTTGCAAGCCAGAAACTTCTACATTCTTCTCCCTCCCCTCCCCAAAGGAATGATGGGACAGGAAAGCCTGATAGGAAAGCCTGACCTTTCCTCCCAGAATATCAGTATCAATTTTCAGCTTTTTGGTACCTTACAACTCCCAAAGTCACTCACTTGAGCCCAAGGTCGCTGGCTTGAGCAAGGGGTCACTGGCTTGGCTTGAGCTCCCCAGTCAAGGAACATTTGAGAAGCAATCAACAGACAACTAACGTGCTACAACTACAAGTTGATGCTTCTCATCTCTCTCTTCCTGTCTCTGTCTCTGTCTCTCTTGATTAAAAAATAATTATAATAATAAAGAACAAGAGCTTTCATTAAAAAAAGTGTGCCTGACCTGTGGTGGCACAGTGGGATAAAGCGTCGACCTGGAACACTGAGGTTGACGGTTCGAAACCTTGGGCTTGCCTGGTCAAGGCACATAAGGGAGTTGATGCTTCCTGCTCCTCCTCCTTCTCTCTCTCTCTCTCCCCTCTCTCTAAAAATCAATAAATAAAATATTTAAAAAAAAAAAAAAAAAGTGTGACCCACAGAAATTTGGCAGAGTCTAAAATGCAGATTCCTGGGCCAAGTCCAGACATACAGATTTGGAATCTTCGGGAGATGAGGTGGAGTCTGCATTTTAATAAAGAGCCTCAGGCACGTCTTATAAACGTACAGCTGAGGACTTCTGATGCTTGATGTTTACCTGTACAGGCAACACAGCCCCTCCTGGCAGCCTGCTTCAGATCGAAGACAGGGACGATTAGAAAGTTTGTTTTACTGGGCAGAATTCTGCCTCCCTGTTACTTCTGTCTCAGATTTAACATCTGGAATGACACTGAATAGCTCTCTTCTCTGTCTACATGGCAAGTCTCAAGCACTTAAGGCTCCTCTCATGCCCTAAAAACCCACTTCAAGGATTTTCAACCCTCTTTACTAAACAATCCTTGTTGGGCTGACTGTTCTACGTGGCACCAGCATGTGAGGAGAGCAAGAAATGAGAAATGGCTCCCAGGACAGGCATGCACTACCGACTAAAGCTAAGGCATTGAAGTGACATTTCCAACACTAATTTATAACACTATTACACAGCACGAGAACACACCAACCAACCTTTCCAAGGCTTCCCAGGATTGCTCTGCTGCCCCCTTCTGGGCCTGGGAAGTACTCCAGGGTATTAAAGGTGGCGGTGGGGGTGTGTACCCACACGTGGGAGTGAGAGGCAGCCGCCTCACTGGACAAAGAGCAGGAGCTGCTGTCATGCTGCAGGAGAGAAATTCGAAGCGAAAAACAAAGCAAGCAAGCCTACACCAGGGAGGGGAGACCGCAAGGGAAAAGAAGTCCCGCAGATGCTGACCTGGACCACCAGGACCCCAGGGTCTCTGAGTTCTTCCCTACTCCTGGATCTCTTTCTGCGCTCCAAAGGTGAGTCTGGGCAGCTCCGTGCAGCCACTCAAGTTAGAGAAACAATACCAGCAGATGGTTTCTCAGAACCATTCCGAGGACAATGACAACGTGCTGAATTATGCTTCCTGGAAAGAAAATGAACTACATTGTGAAAGTGCTGTTCTTAATTATGCGGTGAGAAAGAAAACCTTAATCTTCATTGAGCCTAAGGGAAATGGTTTTTCTCATGGAGAAAACACTCCTAAAAGAACCATAAATTACAGGATGAAAGAAACTTATGATGGACTGTTGGAAACAAATTGCAAAGCTCAGAACAATGAATGGGAACCACATATTGGAGTCCTGAGCAGGTGACTTTGACTTGGTCATTTAAAAATGGTGGTAGAGCAAAGGAAGGACATTTTCCATTTCCTAGGAACCGAACAATGAAGGTATCGACACCTGGAGAAGAGGTGGGATCACGCTGACACAGTCGATGTGCAGTAACCTCTACTGAACTCATGTATGATGGAATCGCTAGGAGAGGGAACGAAGCATAGGATACTTAAAAAGCTACAGGTAATAAAGGATTTGTGCCCTGAGCACCTGAAACGTTTGTTGGAAACATTCAATGACTTTGATTAGTATCTGCCTTTGAAGGAACAGGTATGGAGATGGTTAACATTTAACATGTAATGTTATCCATAACCAAGCAAGGAATTGGGGTCCCCCTCACATTTAATTTAGAAATGGACTAATATACCTAATCCGTCACCAAAAACACAATCATCAAGTCAAAGATGTGCTCTTGCTGGAGCTGTGGCGTGAAATAAGTAATGCTAAATACAGACCCAGTGCTAAATGTTAAGACAAACTTAGACACCTATAGATAAAGGCTCACTGTTGAATTATGACAAAAACCAGGGGTTTAAAATAAAGTAATATTTTATAAGAGTGCAGAAACCCTGGTTAAAGGGTTTCTGAAACAAAATTACTGCCATTTGGACCAGGTGATTCTGTGTTGTGGGGCTGCCCTGTTTTGTGTAAGATGGTAGCTGCATCCCGGTCTCCATCCACTAGATGCTGCCAACCTCCACCTCCAAGCCATGACAATTAAAAATGTCTCCAGACACTGACAAGCATGCCCAGGGAGGCAAAGGACCACTAAGATACACCCATTGGATTGAAGCTTGAAAGTATAGAATTTCATTTGGCATTATTATCAATTAATTCTCTCTTTCCTTTAAAAATTGAAGGGAGGAAGCCATGGAGGCTATTACCACTACGCTTACTGATGCAGAAGCCAGTGTGAGACCAGCAGGCCCATCACTGCCTCACAAGGATGGACTTCTAAGCCATGTTTAGTCACACTGGAGAGAAAGTACTGCCCAGCGTGATCCCAATCTCTTCCTGTTTCAGAGTTCGACCAAACAAGAAAAGCTTTCTACCGAGTACAAAATATTTTTATTTTCTTAGTGCTCAAAAGGTTTAGAAATTGACTACATCTTCATTACCACCATGATGAGCATGGATGCACGCTACTGAGCATCTCCTGTATTTGGAGACCTACTGTCCCTTAGAAGAGCTGCCGTTTGAGGGTTTAGGGGAAAACGCAATATTCTGCGAGTGTTTCACATTCCCACCATGATCGAGCCTTCATGGAACATCTGAACCTGTAAATGCACAGTGAGTTCTGTGACTAAAAAAGCAGGCTCACTGTAGTTTCTCAAATTGTAGCTTTTATTGTGGGCCTAGCACTCAAAAAATATTTGTTTTTGCTTTGAATTGAGATAAATCCATAGCAAAGATTATAAAAAGCAATTCACAATGGAGAATATATGACCAAAATACAAGAAATGAAAGAATGTATAATATCACCGGTAATCAAAAAATGTAAATTAAAATAATTAAATTCCTTTGTGTGTGTGTGTGTGTGTGTGTGTGTGTGTGTGTGTGTGTGTATTTTTCCGAAGCTGGAAACGGGGAGGCAGTCAGACAGACTCCCGCATGCGCCCAACCGGGACCCACCCGGCATGCCCACCAGGGGGCGATGCTCTGCCCATCTTGGGGCGTCGCTCTGCCACAATCAGAGCCATTCTAGCGCCTGAGGCAGAGGCCACAGAGCCATCCTCGGCGCCCAGGCAAACTTTGCTCCAGTGGAGCCTTGGCTGCGGGAGGGGAAGAGAGAGACAGAGAGAAAGGAGAGGGGGAGGGGTGGAGAAGCAGATGGGTGCTTCTCCTGTGTGCCCTGGCCGGGAATCGAACCCGGGACTCCTGCACGCCAGGCCGACACTCTACCCCTGAGCCAACTGGCCAGGGCCTAAATTCCATTTTTGCTTATCAAAGTAATCAAATGCTTTAGTCTTTGTAATGCCCAATGCTAGCTAGGGAGGGGTAAGGCGGGCACTTCCAGACATCGTTAGTGGCACTGTAAATGGATACAGCTCTTCTGAAAATGAATTTCATTTTAAAGGCCAAGAAAACTGCTTACTCTTTTAAATTCAATAGTACAGTATTACATATAATTATTTATTCTAAGGGAATTATCACTGAATATATGAAAAATGGCAATTTCCATGGAAACACGTCTCTTAGGATTGATCAAAATAGTGAAAAATTGTCCGTGAATGTCCGACGGCAGACATTGTTAGGTGTAGTGAGCATGTCCTGCTCTGCGGAATATGATGGAGCTGTTAAAGTTATGCTGGTGAAGACCACATTATAACTGGAAAAGGTCGTCTGTCAAAGTGAAAAGTGTTTATTTAATGTGCCAATTAGTACAATCGTCTGAAATGTGTGTGTGCGCAGGCATTTACATAAACACATAGTGGTAAAGAGCTCCAAAGCACTAACACGTGTGGGCTAGGAGTTCTGCAGCTGTTTATGTGACAGATGGCTTCTCTTCGCTACGATCTAATTTTCCTGTTAGTTTACCTTCATACTTTTAGAGAAAATGTTCTGAAAGAGGGACAGAACACTTCCCCACCACCATCACATCTCATCTCCCCTCTGTTTCTCCTCTCACGTGATATGTAGTCTCGTTTCTCTCTGTCCCTACAAGTTTTTAATTCTGTAATTTGGAGACATGATTTAACTATTTTTCCTTTCAAGTAATACTTTTCAAAAGCTTTCAATTATAAAAGTAAAACCTGCTCATGGGTAGGTAATAAGAGTAAAGCAGCATCAGGGTATGAAGCACAAATGAAGATACTTCCCACTCCTGCCTCCGACACTTTCCCCTGACCCCACCCTGCCCTATTGCCCCGTCCCTGTCTCCTAGGTCACGGTGATTGAAAACGATGTGGTCTGTGTGCTGCTGGTATTTTCCTGTCATTTAAGTGTACATGTAGACATTTCTTGCATGAATGAAAGAGTATTTATACACATCGCCCTGCCATTCTGATGCTGACAGGTCATGTCAAATTCTCCTCCAAAAAAGTGACTCCCTTTATGTTCCCCCCAGCAGTGTATCCCAGCTCTAGTTCCCTCCCCCTCAGTAAAATCTTAAATTGCTTAATCTTTTATATTTAATTAAAAAAATGTATTTTCTCATTGATTTGAGAAGTGGGGACAGGGGAGAAAAAGAGAAGCATCAGTTCATTGTTTCAGTTAGTTGTGCACTCAGTGATGGCTTCTTGCCCATGTCCAGATGGGGGATGAACCTACGACCTCCATGTGCCGGATGACGCGCCATCCCCTGAGCCACTGGGCCAGGGCAAACTGCTCATCTTTCAGTGACAAATGATGCCTCACGCTTGTTTTAATTAAAATCTCATTCTTAATCAGAGAAGTGGAAAAACATTTACAAAGTTTGGTGGCCAGCATTTGGGACCCAGCCTGGGAATTCTGTATTCTCGTTCTGGCTGGGTGCCAATGCGCCCACAGCCACCTGTCTCTTAGGGGACACGACAGAATCAGAATCAGAAGCATACTGTTCTTTAGTTCTCGTCCATCTTGCCAGCCAATAGAAATAAAGGTTCTGAAGGAATGAGAATTGCCTCATTTATAAAATGGACCCGGCACTCGTACCGTGTGTTAGCCTGTTTTGTTGCCTATCACCTCAGTGGGTTTGGCATTATTACTAGTTATGGTATCATTGTTGTTTTCTTAAAATTGATGTTTTTATCATTATTTACAGCTAGTGGCTAAAGAGAACAGTGAATTTGCAATATTAAAATTTTTTTTAAATCTCTTTGCATCCTTCACTGCTTTCTGTGCTGGGACATTGTTCTCTAAGGTTCACAAGATACTAAAGCTTGTGCCTCTGACCCCAGTGGCCCAAGGTACTATATGTTTGTGTTCTTAGGCTGTGACACAGACAAACACAAAGGGTCTTCACAAAGCTGCTGTGGATTTAACAGCTGGAACATCTTGGGCTGTGGTATGATAGGACCGATTCAACACGCTATTTCAAAGGGAATTTGTAACTCTGTGGCAACTCCATGACACAAGTCTGAATAGTCTGCTCTCGTCCCTCCTCCGTCTGTGGTGTGCCTTCTGTGCATAGGAGGAAACACGGCCCCTGCCAGATGTGAAGGCGACACCACTCCTGAGAAGAAAAGTCCACCAGCTTCCAAATGTTATTTACATACCAGCTCCATGGTAGCATGGTTTGTGTTATTGACATTCACAAGTTGTAAAACTCCAAAGGGCAGTCCGGGAGGGCAGGGCGCCGGACTCCTGGAGCTGAGACAGGGAGAGAGGCATGTAGGACTGGTGACATGTCTTGTGATGTTGCCAGGAACCAAGTGAGCCTGGTTTCTCTCCACAAATCCCTGGGACACCCCACAGGGTAGATGATGAGACTCACCCAGAACAAGTGCTCTGGGTCATGAGACTACCCTCTTTTTTACCGCAGGAGGGTGAGGGCAGGAACTATCCTTCCCAACAGGAGCCCAGCTGTTCCGTAGCCCCCTGTGAGCCTTCAGATAACTGGCTTGTCCTCTGGCATGAGGCAGTTGTTTTCACGGACAGGGTTTAGTGGCTTAGCTTATGAGATACTCCTGTCAACCTTAGTAAGGGGACACCAACAATAAATCTGTAACTCATCCAGTAACCAGGTGCCCATGACCTGGGGCCTACGTTCTGTTTTAAAATAGGACATGCACCTGGCAGACCCCATCAAGCCGGAGAACTGGTCTCGTTTCATGTTAATCACGGGAAGTCAAATAAAAGGTGGGAAGGGAGGCGGCTGCTTACTCAGGGTGGCAGTTGTCCCGACCTTCCGTGTGTACAGACACGGCTAACAGTTTCTGCCAGGACACTGCGGGAAAAATGAGGCCTCGGGAAAGGACATTTGAATAGTTGTGTAATCTTTTACTGAATATATAAAGAAGACCTACTATGTGCAAGGGAGACAACTCCTTCCGCAGTTACTCCTAGAGGGGCAGTGTCGGGAGATGGGACCAGCAGAGGGCGCTCTGGGACTAGCTTCATGCTGCACTCTGTGGGGGAGAAAGGGCGGATCTTGAGACATCTGAGTTTCAATATAGCTGTGACGGGGGCAGTGTCTTAACTCTTCTCACCCTCAGTTTTCTCATCTTTAAAATGGGATAATTAATAGTCTTTGCCTGGTGAGATAAGATTGTGCGTCCACTGACGAAGTGGACTGATGGAGAAGGCACACTGGCCTCCTGGCAGGCCCTGACCCACTCTGGGAAGCTTTTCCTTCCTAGATTTACTCCTCCTCTGGGGTGAGGAGGAGACACCGTGGGCTTTGAGGTCACAGAGACCAGGTTTCAAATACCAGAGTCAGAGAGGTCTCATTTCAAATCACTTCTGTTGCTCACTAGTTGGGCGACTCTGAACATGTAGGTCAGAGGCAGATTAAGGTTGGTTGAGGCCCCGGGTGCAGAAGAAAATATTAGGCTCCTTGCCTGACCTGTGGTTGCTCAGTGGATAGGGTGGACCTGGGAACGCTGAGGTCATCAGTTCAAAACCCTGGGCTTGCTGGGTCAAGGCACATATGGGAGTTGATGCTTCCTGCTCCTTCCCACTTCTCTCTCTCACTCTCTCCTCTTCCCCTCTCTAAAATGAATAAATAAAATCTTTTTTTTTTTTTAAATATTAGGCTCCTTAAAAAAAAAGAGAGACAGGGAAAATAAAAATACATGTTAACCATATTTTTAAATAAATAAAAGATATTATGTACTATTAATGTTAAAATTGCACATATGAAACCAAACTTGGTGTCATTAGAAAAAAGTGTAAAGTTGGGGTTTTGCGGGGCCCTTCAGAAGTCGGGCCCAGGGCGCGTGCCGTTAAATCTGCCTCTGATGTAGACCTATCTGAATCTCATTCAAATGGGGCATGCTTCCCCCTGGGGAACTGGGAGAATGAGGAAAGGTAACATCTGGGAGACCTTGGCAGGGCACTGGGGCTTTGCCTCTGGTTTGAGACTCACCCATCTCCCATCACACTGACTCCTCTTTGACATAAAAGGGATCCTGCAAATACCGGCCCAGGTTTTGAATGTGGCATGTCCCGGAAGCAGAGCGAAGAGGACTAAAAGCCCCATATCTCATTGTTATTCCCAGATCCGAATGCCCTGGCTCCATTACCCTGCCTGCGAGTCAGAAGAGGATCAGTGGGAGAGAGAAGCTGCTAGAGAAAGAGCTGCTTGCCAGGCGGCCCCTGCCAGCAGGCGTAGCAGAGTTAACCAGAGCTAACGACCGCGAGCTCTCCTTAGTCATCCTCTCCACCTCTGGCCCTGCACTGCTAATGCTCCTGCTGCTGCCAGGCGGCCCCTGCCAGCAGGCGTAGCAGAGTTAACCAGAGCTAACGACCGCGAGCTCTCCTTAGTCAACATCTCCACCTCTGGCCCTGCACTGCTAACGCTCCTGCTGCTGCCAGTTCCGCTGCACTGAGCTCACTCCCCCGGGATGGCCTGCGGGCAGCACCACTGAGATGCCACTATCTCAGGTGTGCGAGAAAGTCCGCAGGACTGGCAATGATTACTTGTTAAAGGTGTGCCTGCAGCCTTGGCCAGGCGGCTTGGTTGGTTAGAGCATCGTCCTAATATGCCAAGGTTGCGGGTTCGACCTCCAGTCAGGGCACATACAACAATCAACCAATGAATGCATAAATAAGTGGAACAAAAATCAATGTTTCTCCCTTCCTTTCTCTCTGAGATTAATCAATAAATTTTTTTAAAAAATGTTTAATAAATAAAAGCATGCCTGCAAATGGAGCTACCCAATTCAAGACAAACTCCTGGAGAGACTGTGTGTGTGAAGTAAGGTGGCTTGTGTTGGTTTCATCGTCTTGATCAGCCAACCTTTGCAGGAGCCAAACTCTCCCAAACACACAATGGTAGAAAACGGTAGAACTGTCCTGTCCCCAGGCATTAGGGACAAAGGGACAGAGGGACAACCCCTCCCCCTACCACCACCACTGAATGCCATTACAGGGCTACCTCATTCTTGGCAGGAGAATTTGCTGTCCAACTTGATTGACTGGCTTTGTGTTATGTATTTTAAACTTTACGGATATTTATTCCAAGGAAAGGAAGCTTCCTTCTAGTAGTAGCTCACTTGCTCAGACCGAAGCAAGTCCACAGGAAAGCTGCGATGGGCAGCCAGGCTTCCTGGGTCTTAGCCCCACGGCAGCTATGCTCAAGTCCACAGCTAGCGTTCCTCTTTGTGCCTCGGAAAGTGGTATTATACGGAGAGTGGCCACAAGTTTGTGGAAGTGAGAAGGATGCCAGCTCTGTCATGTACCTGGACCAAATGTGGGCTCTGCCAGCTGCCAGCCCTGGTTTGAAAGCTAATCTTAACGTTCCTGAGTCTCTGAGGCTCCATCTGTAAAACTGAGTTAATGCCACTACCGGTAGGATTATTGTGAGAATCTGCATATAAAGAGCTAGTGCAACACCTGGCATGTAGTAATTGCTCAATAATAGCTATTATTGTCCCATTCTCCAAGCCCTCTTCTTCCCAGCTGGGCATTAGAGGGCAAGCCTCTTACCATCCCTGAGCTTGGTTTCCTCCTCTGTGACATGAGGCGTGCTCTGCTCAGCCTAACAATGGCTAGCAAGCTCACACCTGCAGGCAGCCAGCGCTGATGCTGGCGCCCAGAACGCCAGGCCGGTGGAGGCCACCCTGCGGAGGCCGCCCTGCGGTACAGATGACGTGCACGGGGCTGGTCACTCAGTGCGGACAGGCTCGTTCACGGCTTTTCTAATAAATTGTGTTTGATATCCAGAACTTTGTCAGTGAACAAGAACAATACCAGGAGGTCTGGAGAAAGTGTGTCATGGCTGCATTTCTAAGACTGACAACAATGGTGAGTCACAGCTCTGAAAAATACCCCAGTTCTGAAGGATCTGGGCTCTGGGGCCCATGATTGTCAAAGCTCAGTGGGAACCATGTGGACGGTCTGGGCGTGGCTCAGGGCGGCCCAAGGCAGAGCGGCGGAAGACAGCGCCTTGCCGTCTGTCCATGCCCTCTACTTCTGTGCTGTACTTTTAACCCTCAGCTTTCCACAGTACACAGTGTGCACAGTGTGTGTTTTCAATAGAATATGTGTTTGGTAAACGTTTGCGTGAGCACCACTGCATAGTGACAGTAGAGCTGGAAGGCATGCTGGGGAGATGTGAAACCCTGAACTTGAATTTGAGGTAGCTTTCCCTTATGCCACCCCACCTCCCGTCTCTTTGCCTAGCCCCCCCCCCCCTTGCCTGCGTTCTTTGTGTCTCAAGGGGTCGGACCGCCCGGCAGATGGCCAGGTCTATATCATGGCACTTAGAATGTCCCAAACCAAATCCAAGCCTTGGGGCTTTGGGGATAAAAGTATTCCCCTCACGGAGTGATGTGTGGCTGAGCTTTTATACAGATGGCATGTGAATAAAGGGGTGTTGTGAAAGGCTGTAAGTAAGTAATCACAGAGCAGTAATATCAGGAAACAGCAGTCAGAGGGTAGAAGTAAGCTAAGGTAGAGGGCTCAGGGGGCTTGGCTGCTACAGTGTGGGCGTGTTGGCACCCCCCACTGTCGCCAGACCCCCCACCTCCCACTCCTTCCCGCACATCTGGTTCCCTGCACCTGCAGCACCTCTGGTAGAGCCTGGCACAAGGTGGCGCACAGTAACTGTCCCCTGAGGACTACCCAGCTGGGTAAGGGAACCACCATCTCCCAGACACAAGCGTTTCCTCTGACTGGTGTGTTCACCCCAGCTCATCCTCAGGCTGACGTTCTACTTCCCAGAATGGCTCTGGGGTCACTGCCGCCTGACACTGGAGCACAGCTACTGCGTGGGGTCAGAGTGGGCAGTGGGGCTGGAATCTGCCCAGAGGCCCTCATGCTCTGGCGGGGAGGAAGCACTCAGGCTGGTTCACTGCCTGCAGGGAGAAGAGACACCTGTATCCTCCTGAAATGAACTGCCACCTTCACCTCGCACACATCTTACCTCTTCACCCAATGGGCTCCCTGACAGCAGCACCAGGCTGGCCAGAAAGGAGGTATTATGCTGCGGACCAGCGCAACTCCTAAGAACGGTGCGGAATTAAGGAAACAGACTCATTAAGAAAAAAGGATGGGGCCGGGAGGACTCTTCAATGCTGACGGCAGTATCCGAGTGCCCCAAAGCCCCAGTTTGCTTTATTATATAGTCATATGCAAATCAAGGAAGTCCTTGATACAAAGTTACACATCCGAGGCAAAAACAGAAACTCTCCCAAGGCATAAACAGGAATCCCCCCACCATGCATAAGTGAAATCAACCAACATCTGAACAAACAAAGAGGAAGAGGAAGGGCAGGTAAATTGCTTCCAGCTACTTAAGGAAGCAAGTGAAGTGGGTGCAAATACTCAGCATCATAGCCGATATGGAGATGGAGGGGGGAGAACTTAGCCTTTTGCTAAGCCTCGAATCTACAATGGCTTTTTGCCATTTACGGTCCACAACAGTATTAATCTCAGGGTTTCCCAGAAAAAGAGGATATCCCGGCTGCACAGGAAATGCCCTGGTCCAGTCATCAACTCCACAGGTGCCCTTGAGAGGAGAGAGAAAACTGGTGATGGGCCCTGCCTTGCCTGCCTGCTCTCCTCGATCCTCAGGTTTCTGCCCTTCACTGTGTGAGCAGCTCCGTCTTCAGTCCGGACTGTGGTGGGTTCCCCTAAGTGCTATCCCCGGCCTCCTGTGTGGTCCCCTCAGCACCCCTCCACACGTGGCCAGGGCGGTCTCCCCAGCAGGGACTTCCTATCCCTGCAGAAGAGAGCAAGAGCCTCTTACCACCTGGAGAGCCCTTTGTGAGCTGACTCCGTTCACATCTCGTCATCTCTTCTTTCCCACTCACCCTGGAAAATGAAGCTTCCCCAACGCACCAAGCTCTTTGTCCCCTGGGCCTTCCAAAACGCATTTCTCTGCCCAGCGCTCCCCTCCCTCCCACCTGTCCCCTCAGGTAAAGATGGGATCAGGCAAGAATCATTAGTGGATGCTAAATCAAAGAGAAAATTTTGCTGACCAGCAAGATGTTTGCGTTGTCATAGAATGTTTCCACAGACTCCGTATTGGTTGAAAGGGAGAAAAGAAAAAGTTATTATGCGATGGAAAAACTGGGAAAAACTTTGGCTGGGGTTCAAAATTCACATCAACAATGGACAAATAGCCATTGCCTGTGCAATAATCCAGCCAAGATAGAAAAACCTTAATCTAAACACAAAGGGAACACTGGATAAACCCAAAGTTTAAAATATTCTATTAAAAAAGAGCAGACAAGCCCCAGCCGAGTAGCTGAGCTGGTTAGAGTTGTTCCCATATACCAAAATTGTGGGTTTGACCCCTGGTCAGGGCACAGACAAGAACCAACCAATGAATGCATAAATAAGTGGAACAAAAGATTGATGTTTTTTTTCTCTCTCTCTCTCTCTCTCTCTCTTTCTCACTCTTCTTCTCTCTAAAATCAATACATTTTTTAAATTAAAAAAAAAAAGAGGAGACAACTAGAACTGTTGTCTTAGTCCATTCAGGCTGCTCTAACACATTACCATAGATTGGGTGGCTCAGAGACAACACTTATTTTTCACAGTTCTGGAGGCTAGAAATCGAAGATCAGGGTGCCAGCATGGTGAGGGTGTGGCGAGGGCCTGCTTCTGGGTTCAGACTGCTGACTTCTCATTGTATCTTCACATGGTGGAGAGAGAGCAAACACTCTCATATCTCTCAAAAAGGGCACTGATCCCATTCACAGGGGCTCCATCTTCATAACCTCATCCAACCCTAATTTATTCCCAAAGGCCCACCTCCTACACGTTGAAACCCGATACCATTATGTTGGTGACAGGATTTCAACACAAAGTTAGTCAGGATGCAAACATTTGTTTCATAACAACTGTATTCTTCAAAACTGTCAACATCTTATAAAACAAAGAAAGGCTATGGAGATGTTTTAGATTCAAAGGAGCTAAGGAGATATGCAACACCTCACCCCAGATTTGTATCCAAGGACTTTGTTTGGTCAACAAAATTGTAATATGAGTGGTAAGTTAAAGTGTTGGGTTATAAACTTAAGAATTTGACAACTGTACTAAGCTCATATAAGGAAGACCACTATCCTTAGAAAATACACACTTGGATTATTTTTCACTAAAAAGTTTCAAAATTAAGACCCTGGCCACGTGATGCAGTGGATAGAACAGCATCCCGGCACATTAAGGTTGCCGGTTCCATCCCTGGTCGGGGCACATAGGAGAGGCAACCAATGAATGCACAACAGAATGGAACAGTGGGTTGATGCTTCTCTCTCCCTTCTCTGCCCAGACCGCAGGAGTTGGGGTTGCAGCCGCCTGGTGAGGCGGAGAGGTCTTACCAACAGAATATAACATACTGAATGTAGAACCGGAGTTTAATTCTACAGTTCTGGCTATGAGAAACTGCACATTATTACATTTTTCATGTGTGTGTGTGTGTGTGTGTGTGTGTGTGTGTGTGTGTGTGTGTGTGTAACAGAGACAGAGAGAGGGAGAGATAGGGACAAACAGACAGAAAGGGAGAGAGATGAGAAGTATCAATTCTTCGTTGTGATACCTTACTTGTTCATTGATTGCTTTCTCATATGTGCCTTGACTGTGGGGCTCCAAGCTGAGCGAGTGACCCCTTGGTCAAGCCAGCGACCTCGGGCTCAAACTGGTGAGCCTTGCTCAAACCAGATGAGCCTGCGCACAACCTCAGGATTTCGAACCTGGGTCCTCCACGTCCCAGTCCGACACTCTGTCCATTGTGCCACCTCCTGGTCAGGCACAATGTGTGTTTTAAACTTTAAAACTTCTAGATAACTTATCCAACTTCAAGTTCTTACTAACAGGACAGTCTTGGGCACTGTGGTCACACAAGAATTTAGGCCATGGGAGTTGGGGAGTTGCCTTTATCTCTTTTGGGGGCCAGGGCGGGAATGCTCCGGCTCTCTGGGCAAGGCCACTATGAGCCTATACAGACCCTCTCTGCGAGGCACCCACCCGGCAAGTGTAACCTCAGGGACACACAGTATAGGAACAGAAGGTATTTTCTTAAAGGAAAATGGCCTGCCTTCTTCCAGGCAAGAGGATTTCACCTTCCCTCATCCCTTAGCCTCACCCACTCTACTCCTCCCTGCACCAGCCACAGACCAGTACATTCTGTCCTTGCTCTGGTGCCGGTGCCAGTGTCAAGCTTGAGCTGTTGGGGGTTTTATGAGCCTGGGGGCCAGTGCCCCTTCCCTACGTGCTCCTCGTAGCAATTCTCTCTGGACACTGCAAGGACGGGGGCCACCAACCACAGGTTCCATCAAAGAGCGCCATGCCTCATCAGTTTAAGAGGCCTCCTCTGCCCCCCTCCTCACTCCTCCCTCTGGGGCACTTTCTTCCATCCCTTCCCCTTGGGACAATCCCATGGAATTACTTTTGTTGAACTCGAAGAAGCACAAAGTTGCCATCTCTTGTTAGGGGTCAGAGGAAGAGATTCTAACACCAGTCAGCCCAATACTTCTTACTAATTCATCCTGTAACTTGGATGCCTGGAAGTCTCGAATCTTTGAAAACTCAAGAGCACGAAATGTGGAGGAGGCTTTAGAAAACCCTGGAGCTCTGGACTCTCAGATTCCTGTGGATTCTTCTGGCATGTGAAAGGCAGTGGATTCTGAACCAAACACATGTCCCTTTCCAAAAGCTCCTCCTCTTTCCATCCCTCACATTTCTTTTCCTTTTTATTTTTATTTTATTTTTTTTGTGTGTGTGACAGAGACAGAGAGAGGGACAGATAGAGACAGACAGACATGAAGGGAGAGCAATGAGAAGCATCAATTCTTCGTTGTGGCACCTTAGTTGTTCATTGATTGCTTTCTCATATGTGCCTTGACTGTGGGCCTTCAGCAGACCGAGTAACCCCTTGCTCAAGCCAGTGACCTTGGGCTCAAGCTGGTGAGCTTTGCTCAAACCAGATGGGCCTGCACTCAAGCTGGAGACCTCAGGGGTTTTGAACCTGGGTCCTCCGCATCCTAGTCCAATGCTCTATCCACTGCTTCACTGCCTGGTCAGGCTCCGTCCCTCACATTTCTGCCAATGCTGTAGCTTTCTTGTCACTCCTGCAGCACCTGAGTCATTTTTTACTCCATTCTTCCTTTCATTACCACACGGGCCTGGGCTCCAGGCCCTGCCCTGGCCAGGCCTTGTGACTGCTCTCCGGGCCACAGTACAGATCACCTCCCTCACTGGTCTCTGCTTTTTCCAATGATGTGACTTTGATTATGTCTCTTCCCAGCTCCATATCCTACAATCCTTTCATCTTCCTAATAAAATTAAAATGACCCAATGCTCTCCCGTGTGCCTACTATAGATGACCTAAACTCAGTACATGTAATGATCTGTCGCTCCCCAAAACCACCCAGAGCTTTTCTACCTGGAATTTTTTGTTTCCTCTGAGATTTTCCCTTTGACTGAAAACCAATCTCCTCACAGCTCAGTCCATCAAAACCTTAGCCATCCATCAACACCCAGTCTGACATCACCTCCTCCTGGAAGCTTTCTTTGATTTCCTCAGACTCTTTACTCCTCTGGGCCTCCTTACTGCTTCATGCATCCCTGGTCGTCCCTCTCACTCACTGCCTATGCTGCTCTCACCATCGCTGGTTACATACGTATTACCAAAAGCTGCCAGTCAAACTAAGTAGCCAGAAACAGTCCAAGCATTTTGGAAAGAGTAATCTTGAAAGGAAAAGTGGGCAGCTTTTAGCTTAACCTGTTCTCTAGGATCTCCAGAACCTGTTTTCCATGAAGAGCATGTGCGTACCCTCCATCCTCACTTAAAGTTATATGGTTTCATGTGAAACCAAGACCAGGACCCCATAGTTTTTCTCTACACCAGCTTTTGGGGGCTCCACTGAGCTACCAAATACCCAGGAAGTTACTGGGAAAGGGTGCAGGAGGATAAACTCAAAGTGAACTCTTCTTTTCAGATCGTCTCCCCACTTCCTTGTATCTGTAAAGGCACCAAAACCTCCGTTGTTCAGGCCGCCCGGCCCTTTCCCAGGGTATCCCGTGCCTGTCTGCCCCGTCTGCCCCACCCTTCCCTCCCTGTCTGCCCCGTCTGCCCCGTCTGCCCCACCCTCCCCTCCCTGTCTGCCTCGTCTGCCCCGCCCTTCCCTCCCTGTACTGCCCCGTCTGCCCCGCCCTTCCCTCCCTGTCTGCCCCGCCCGCCCCGCCCTCCCTCCCCGTCCGCCCCCCCTCCCCATCCACCCCCGTCTGCCCCACCCTCCCTCCCCATCCGCCCAGTCTGCCCCGCCCTCCCCTCCCTGTCTGCCCCGTCTGCCCCGCCCTTCCCTCCCTGTCTGCCCCGTCTGCCCCGCCCTTCCCTCCCTGTATTGGCGCCAAGCATCACCCTCTCACCAGGCCTATTCCACAGCTCCCTCACCCCCAGAGGTAACAGGCAACAGGAGTTTGCATAGGTGGTGTTTCTTCAGCTTTAAACAGGGAGAGACTTTGTTAGAGATGTTCATCTCCTCATTCTTGTACTCACAAAGATTTGGAGAGATACAGAATAGGCATGATGAGCCTGGACAACACAGACCCTGCACCTCCAGAGGGTGCTGAGATGCGGCCCCAAGGGACCAGCCTCAGGTGAGCGGACCCAGCCCGGCATGTTCCTGAGCCAGTGATTACTTTTATGTTATGTGAATTTCACCTCAACAAAAAAGCAACATAATACAAAAACAGTACTCTTAGATTAGTACCAAGTGAAAGATGATAGCTTGACAGAAAATAAGACACAAAATAAAATTCTAAAGTTTGCACAGAACTAAAATAGCTAAGTAGTCTGGGGCCATTTTGTGTCAGGGTGGTTCAACCACTTCAGTATGAATAAAGAGATGAACATCTGTAAGCCATCATCATTACAGTGCAGTTCAAAATTAACGTTCATTCTATGGCTCTGTCTATCCAGGAATATTTACACGATGTGGGGTATACCCTGCTTAGGAAGTCGGGAGTGCCTAACAAGAAAATGTTCTATGCAAATCTAGTGAGTAAAATAAAAAAACAAAACAGAAAAAAAACCCAAAAACAAAAACAAAGGAAAGGCTTTGGAGCCTGTGGTTTATTTATTTGGAAAATGAACTTAACCGGAACAGTTCATTCACTAACAAGGCTACATACAGGAGGCAAGACCGCCCAGGTCGACTCCCATCGACATTGTGTTAAAATCACTACATTCACCGAGGGAAGGGGGTAGTAGGGAATTATTGCTTGATGGTTATAAAGTTTATGTTTGGGGTGATGCAAACATTTTGAAAATAAACAGTGGTGATGGTTGCATAAGATAATGAATGTAATTAGTGCCACTAGAATGGTTAATATAGTCACAATAAAAATGTAAAAAGATAAAAATAATTTTTAGGCCCTGGCCGGTTGGCTCAGTGGTAGAGCGTCGGCCTGGCATGCAGAAGTCCTGGGTTCAATTCCCGGCCAGGGCACACAGGAAAGGCGCCCATCTGCTTCTCCACCCCTCCCCCTCTCCTTCCTCTCTGTCTCTCTCTTCTCCTCCCGCAGCCCAGGCTCCATTGGAGCAAAGATGGCCCGGGCGCTGGGGATGGCTCCTTGGCCTCTGCCCCAGGCGCTAGGGTGGCTCTGGTCGCAACAGAGCAATGCCCCCTGGTGGGCAGAGCTTCGCCCCTGGTGGGCGTGCCGGGTGGATCCCAGTCGGGCGCATGCGGGAGTCTGTCTGACTGTCTCTTCCCGTTTCCAGCTTCAGAAAAATACAAAAAAAAAAATAATAATAATAATAATAATAATAATAATTTTTAAAACCTTATAATATTGGTAAAAAAAACAAACAAACCAAAACAATCATGACATCTGGCGGTTGTTTTCCACTGCGTTGGGAGAGTTCTAAAGCCTGGAGAGGGCAATTCTGATGCTGCAGACAAGACTGGAAGACCATCTAGTGGTGAGGAGGGTCCTGAGCAAGAACGCGAGGAGCACAGGGAACGAGGCTTCCATTAGCCTGATTAGGGTCCTTGTAAACCATCTGCGCACTGACTGACTCTCATGTGAGCAGCAGCTGTTTTTATCCATTAAGAATGAGCAGATATATAAGTTATTACACAATGTGCATTCCACAGCTGGGCTTTGAGTTGAAAGGCAGTTCATATCCAACGAATTTGGCATCAAGTATTTACGAAGATCTTTGTGTGAAAATGTTGTGCTGAATGAACCTTGGGAAGGATTTTCATCTTATAGTGGGTTCAGCTAAGCATTAGGAAGATCCAGGAAGACAGGCCTCTGTAAGTTGGTGATGGGATCAGTGGGTGTATTTGACCTTACTCTGTTTTGGGCTCTGAATTACTAGGTCTCTGTACACCTAGCCATTTTTATTAATTTTAATGGATGTGGTATATAGTCATAGAACATTGGTTTAAATGTACTTCCTCTGCTTAAGTACCAAGCCATTCATGGGAAATAAAATGTAGAATGAAAGAAAGGTAAATCTGTAAATGTCAGTGAAACAGGGAACTCTAGTTCTACAGTGAGATCCCCTTTCTTGGGCTCTGTTGACAAATGTATTGGTCTGAGTAGCTTATAACAAATGAACCCTGGAATCTCGGTGGCTTCATATCCCACAGCTTTATTTCTTGCTCATGGAAATTCCAGTGTGAATCAGGAGCCTCTCCAGGACTCCAATGGACTCCCTCAGGGGCCATGATATGATGATGTGATACTTCAACCTGCTTCAACTGACAGCTGACCATCTCACTCTATGGCTTCCAGCAGGGAGAGAAAACAAAGGATCATGTGCCAGTTTTCAAATGTTCTGGCCACAGAGAGTCTAAGAGCCTGTGGGTTACATCTAGCCACACAGCCCTGAGGACCCATGGGAGGCTCGTACTGAGCAGACAGGGTCTCTGCATAGACAGAAGTGTGCTAGAACCTATCGGAAGCCTCAGCTAGACGGTCACTTGAGCTAGACTGGTCACTGGGGGAAATAAGCATTTCTTTTCCTATATTTGGAATGAAATATAGCCTGTCACCATTGGTTAATAATAGGCCCAGAAGACAAAATCCTGAAAAAAGTAGAGAAAGCATTGCAATGGGGAGAAAAAAATATCATTAGGAAAGGGTGTGGGTCTGAGGCCATTGATTTGATAGTTTTCTACATCTAGTGACTAAGGACGTGTCAATAAACACTCAGGTGGTGAGTGAAGTGGTTAGTGGTGATAATGGTGTTGCTATGGAACTTGCTGGCTCCTCCCTGATACCCTGGTCTTGGAAGTAAAGTAATTGTGAGCTCCAGTTTACACAGTAGAAGCATTCTGAGACTGTGACCCACACACTGGATCTTATTTTAAGCATATTGAGGGACCTGGATATCTAAAGTGGTTCTTTGTAAAATGAATCATTGAAAACATGGGTCACCACTTGCTGGCTTTTCATAAGAGCAGATCACACCCATAACCAGTTAATACCTAGACCAAAGGTGCAGTGATGTCTGGTCCCTGCTCTGCCTGAGGCCCAAAGTCCCCTGAACCTCTTGAAAATCAGGCAGCCCATGAGACTGAGCAGACTCCCCAAGTAGGAGGATCAAGTGATGGTTTGTGTGATTAACATTTTGGCTTCTGTAGATGTTTACTTCATTTTCCTAACTGAGCATGTGCTCTCAAACACATTTCTTTCCACCTTCTTCTGTTCTCTCCTCCTTTGTAGGAATGAAGATTTTGGAGGACGGCCCTGTACAGCCCCTCATTCTTCTATGTTTGCTAATGGGCAGGACTGTCAGCGCCTTAAAAGTAATTATCCATTGTTTGTAGCTCTTGTAGAAATTTAATTTACAGGCACCATGGAATGCATCCTTTAATTGCTTAGGGGAGCCTGAGCAACTTCCCCCTGAGTGCACGGTTGTCGAAGCGACAGGGTGAGGTGGGTCCTGAGGCCTGCGGCAGAGATGTGGGTTTCTCCCGGTGAGCAGCGTCGCGCAGAGCTGTGCCACGGGAGCTTCCTTACCGCTGCCCGCGTTCTATGTGCTCAGTTGAAGCTTTGGTCTAACTTGAACAGCTGATGCAGAGGAGTTACCAGCTGCTAATTGCACCACTGAATTTGGCCAGTGTATTCGCCACTGTTCTTTGTGCTTCTTTGAGTTTCCTGTGTAAGACAATAGAGTTTGCATTTGGTTAAAATGGGTTTGATCTTAGCAGTTCTTATTTCTGTTTTTAACTATAGCTCCTAGTTCTCAACTGACTAGCATAGAATTAATTGGCTACAGTCATTGATCGAATACTTAATTAATGTTTGGGTCTAAAAGTGATTTTGTGTGTGTGTGTGTGACCATCAAACTTGTATTAATATAAGGAGCTGATCTGCTCATGGGCTGAGTTGACATCTCTTTAAAGAGAAAAAGTGACAGAAGAAGAAATATCAAGTCTTGAATAACCTGCAGTTAAGTTTCCCATATCCCTGTCCCACAGAAATATCACACCTGTTAAATGTACCCTAAGGGTGAATTCCACTTATCAGTGATCCTTCCCAGCCATCCAAGCCCACCCCAGAGCTGGCTATATACAAAGTTAGAAAACACATGCATCCTTTTCCCATATGGTTTCATAAAAAATGAAGCAATAACATAAGGAAAACCAGAATGGAAAGGGCCACACTGAAAATTTCACTTGGACCCAGTCTGATTTCTTTGCCAGCTTCCTTCTGGTTCTTGGGGCCTTCAGATGATGCTGGCCAGTGGCTTGGTCATGATACTGACCTAAGACATCACAGGAATGTCTTCTAGATTGCTGTTCTCTTCTGCAATCAGCACAACAAGCTCAGCTCTGTTCTGAAAAATGTTCTGGGGCAAGTGTTTGGAGCCTTTTGCGTCTGAGGTTACCTCACGGTTAAATGCCCTCATCTCCTGACAGCCTTTGTAAGGTGGTATTCCGAAATGTGCAAATATAGTGACCCTCACTCTAAGGACATCTTTGTGGGATCCACCTGGGACTCTGTTTACCTCTAAGGCAGTGGTTCTCAACCTGTGGGTCGCGACCCCGGCGGGGGTCGAATGACCAAAACACAGGGGTCACCTAAAGCCATTGGAAGGCTCTGTGTTTTGGTCGTTCGATCCCTGCCAGGGTCGCGACCCACAGGTTGAGAACCGCTGCTCTAAGGGATCCCAAAGCTCTCAGCTCAACAGGGCTGCTCTCCCCTGTAGTCCCTCAGGGCTAGGGGAAGGCACTGGTGGACTGAGTGCCATCGAGCTGCTCAAAACAAGGGCGAGTGTTCAGCAGTAATCACCTTGGCCCTAACCCCCCTCACTCCACAGCCTTATCATCGGGCTGCAAAGCAGACCTTTCCGTTAGAGGTGTTACTATCCACAGTGTCTGTTTCTCCTAGTAACAGCAAAATTTTCCTTTATGAAAACCAGCCCAGAACACAAAGGTAATTTATTTTAATGAACAAACTAAGGCCCTAATAAACATTGCTGATCTCCCCCCGCCAGCAATCTAAAACTGTTTTGAAGCCAAATCAAATTTTTGTGCTCATCATAGTAAGGCAATGCACAGTGAGTCTATCACCGTTAGAGCAACAGCAAACACTGTTATCAAATCCCCAGACAAAGACATTGACTGGCGATGCTGACGCTTTGCATTTCAGCCACTGAGGACACTGCCCAGCGATGGCCAGCATCCTAGATCCCTGGAGACAGCGAGTGATAGAAATGGCCAAAAGAAGAGAAAAGCAGGTTGGGTGGGTGGAGGCGTGGGCGTGGGAGGGAGAAGAGGACCCGTAGTATCTGGACTTGACCAGCCTGTGAGGTAGGCTGCAGGGAGCCGGAATGTCTTACAAGACGAAGGGGCCTATGGAGAGGTCCTCTAGCATCTGGACCAGGCGTAGATGTTATGTCACCTGTGGTAGAAACGTGCTAGGACAATAGAACGGAAAGTCTGTCCAACCGGGCTTCCACTCACAGAAGCCCAGCACAGCGAGTGGGCAGAGGGAATGAGTTAGGGGATGAGGAGACAGTGGGGAATACACCGGGGCTGTGGTCAGAAAGAATGAGCAAAGGGCATCCCTGAGACGTGAGCTGTGTGTTGTCACCAAAGAAACTGTGAGGAGGGAAAGAGGAGATTCCCCCTTGAGGCTTGCCCTGTGCTGATCAGACAGCACCTCCAGGCCACACCAGCGAATCCTTACTCACCTGTGTCTGCGAGTCTGAGAAGCGAGACACAGCTGGGGCACCACGTTATACACCCGAGTGGGCACATGTACGCACATACACACACACTGCACACGTGTGTACACATGTCTTTTATAGACTCTGTTTCTCACCTTCTATCCTCTTTCCTTCCCTTACTTTGCTGCTCTGCCCTCTGCTCCCTGGCTCCCTGCCGGGACCCCGGTGTCTCTCTCGCTGTGTGACTCCACCAGGATGAGGTGGCTTCTGCCCAAAGCCATGGTGGCTGACAACAATGATGAGGATGAATATTCCTGGAGGCAGAACTTACACAGATATTACATCCACCTCACCCTAAGCCTCCTCCTCTGGCTCATTCTGAGGCATTACTGGGTCCTTTCTGTTTACCTGCCCGATGTACTCCTCATTTCCAGCAGCGTCAGGGTTACTGGGACAAAACCCTGCACCTCTGTGCAGTAGGGGTCTGCATGCTCAGCCCGCTGGCGCTGGCCTTCCTTGCCCTGTGCAGCGCACACACACACACACACCACAGGCACACACTGTTGCAGAGAGGGCATGCTGTAAAGAGAATAAAACCTTCCCTGCCCTGTGCGGCACACACATGCACACACACACAGGCACACACTGTGGCAGAGAGGGCATGCTGTAAAGAGAATAAAACCTTCCCTGCCGGCATTTAGGAAATCACCAAGTGCACTGAGCATTCTAGCAAGCTAAAGAAACTTACTTGCCGGGGCCCGGGAAAGGTGCCTTCACTCTTTTCAGAGTGGGAATTCTGTACTCATAAGAGTTTTCAAAGGGATTTTTTTGAAGGCCAAGAGTGAAAAACCTTTTTAAACCACAGTAGAACTCCAGTGACTGGTCCAAGTGCAAGATTTGTTGGATTTCTGTTGTTATTGCTGTGTTGTCATTCAGCCACGGGTACCTTGAAGTTACAGAAAGAGCATGGACTCTCAAACAGGACACATCTTAGCTTTACTTGCCTTGATGGTTTTGTTATGAAAAGAGAAAGTTGCTCTTATTTGATGACTTCAGCTGTATTTTGGGGGAATGAAGGAGCATTCTCTCCCCACCCCGAATCAGATGGTTTTGATCTGACAGGTAAGGGCACCCCAAGGACAACTCTAACATCTGCCAAGGTAGAAGGAGCAAGTTCTTTGCTCTGGGCTGGCCTGCTGGTGGCGTCGCGGAGAGCCGCGTTCTGTCGCACTCTGCTCTGTGTGGGGCTGGGGCAGCTGCACTTGGCTGTGCTGGCTTCTTTCCCTGGTTATCTGCGTACGTCTTTCCCTGGTTACCTGCGTATGTCTCTGGGATCTGCAACGGCAGGACCAGGCCAGGCCTCACGCAGTCCTTAACGTCGGCGTGGTTTGTTTGTTTTTAGTGTCTGGGTATAAATACTGTAAGTAGCAAATCAATTTAATATCAGGTTAGGGTTCAGAGGCCTTTTGTAAAACCATGTGTCTGGAAGCTCGAGACGACATTACATAGTGACCCCCTACACCCCCTCTCGCCACTATTGTTGTGAAATGAAGTTCCTGGGAGCTGTAGCTCTGTGTCTGGTTGTCATGTCTGTGTGCCAGCCCTCAGGAATTTGAGATGAGGACTCTGTGTTTGCAGGGGCAGTGAGTGCCAAGGGGAGTGTGGGCTTCTGCCTCAGACGCACGCTCCGTCTCTGTATATTTACAAGGAGCTGAGCTGCTTTTCTGGTGGGGAGGGATACATTTTATAAACAAACCAACCCCTGAATGGCCATCAAAGTGGTGTACCTCCCCTTATTAGAAACATCCATCAGCTCAAACCAAGAGGCTTGCTCCTCTGTAGCTTTAAGAGAAATGGCCTCTGAGTCCATAGAGAGTTCTCATGGAGAGTTCCGATGGAGAGTTTTCATGGACTCCTTTGGTCCTGGTTTCCTCCCTGTCAGAAGGTGCTGGCTGCACCCTCTGCTGGGGAAAGTGGGGATAGCCCTTATTCAGCTTCGTCCCTTTGGGTACTCCTGGTTTCATTTCCACTTGAACCGAGGACTATCAGAGGGTGTGCAACTTGTTGATCCTGCCCTCATCTGTGATGCCAACGCCATTGTCACTGTGCTCCCCTGTCACCCTCTCCATGCTGGGGCTGGGGCCTCTGCAGGCTCAGACCCTGGAGCAGCTAGGTGCTCCACGGCGCTCCTCCCACCCAGCTTTCCCCAGGCCATGACTTCACAGGCACTCCCAGCCACAGAGCTAATGTTTGGACACAAACGCTGCTGAAAGCCAACAGAACCCATTTCTAAGCTCACTCCCCTTTACCTCTCTGACACTAACTCCTGAGCCGGGGACTTGAGAAGAATGTCTAGGATCCAGTCTACAAAAGTGAGCCAAGCCTATGAGGACCATTAGGGACAGCCAGACTCTGTGCTTGTGGAGATGGCCTGGCACCCTCCGCAAAGGCCCGCTCTCCCTGGCACGTGGTGTGAGCACCACTGGCCTAGGCACACAACAGCTTAGGATGGCAGACAGCTCTGTCCTGTCCTGCTGGCTCATCACAGCTGCACGTGGTGCTGGGAACGGCTCTGAGGTTGCACTGAGACTCGGCAGGAAAGAGTGCAGATGTTGTCCCGCCATGCCTGTGGGGCGTGGGAGGGGAGGAGGCTGCCCGGTCCCACCGTGGGGTGCTGACTCTGGGGTCTGAGGACTAAGCTAACGGAGGGTGTCCCAATCACATTTTAGCACTATCCTCATCGCTGAAATAACACCAAGACACTTCGCTGGTTGCTTCATGAGTGGCTTACATGGCGAAGTCTGGCCACAGAGGGGATGTGAAAAGGAAAGGATGTGCACTTGCCTCCTCTCTGTCCTGAAGGCAAGTGTAGCCGACTCTCCACCTGTGAGCGAGAAGACCTGCGTGCAGGGACCCTGCCCCCTCCCACACCAGCGCTCCCAGCCTTTGTTGCTGCAGCATTGGCAAAGGTGGGAAGAGCTTGTGAAAAAAACTGTGGGGACAAAAATGGCTGTTGGCAGTTTAGTGCTTTGGGTCTGTCAGCAGCCAGGTCTCACAGGCTGGAGATCCCCAGTTTCTGACAGGCATGACTGTCCCTGGAGTGCGTAAGAAATCCTTCTCTGGATATAGAGAATGACTTGTCAAATATGCCTCTAAAAGTGGAACATAGTCTCTTACCCAGAAATGTCTGGAAGAGGATTTATTTTTTCTGTCCTTTCTTGGTTGGTATTTATATCTTATTCTATAACAGATTTGGAAGGTCTTTAAATATTATACTTGATACAATAAAATAAAAGAAAAATGTATAGTTAAAAACACTGTAGGAAAGCTACGATGGCTGGAAAGCAGAGGAGCAGAGGGCCTCACTTTTCCCCACCCCAGTGGTGAAGACGTGTGCTTGTTCTCCTATAGCCCCACATTCACTGCCACTGCTGCTCCCACCCCCACTGCAATGAGGAGAATCAGTAATGGGTTCTGAATGATTGCTAAAACATGGACGACATTTTTAGCTTTGAGTTTCCTTGACACCAAAGCAGTATGATGATCAGATATGAGTTGCACATTTTCTGTGGAGTAAAAAATATGCCCATCTCAGGGGAAATACAGGTTAAGTCTGAAAGAACAGGTTAATGGGCATCAATTCACAGGACACTGAGCGATTCAGCGGTGCCACCATCAGCGTGCTATGCAAATGCATTAGCAGGCTTTGGATGGTAATTTTTTAGGGCTTCCCTCGATGAATGGTGCGATGGTTATGACAAAGGCACATTTTAGGGGACAAGTTTGGTTATCCAAACTTACTCTTTGCTTGCATAATGGGCTGTGTGCCCTTTAAGTGACTGCCTGTTAACTGTTTCCTTCATCTGGGCTTTTGGTAGAAAGTGAACATGAGAAGCTCATGTTTGGTACCATTGGCAGGGCCCTGGACTGCAGGCTTCTACACTGGTGTTAAGTGGGCTGCGTATATCTGGAGACTGGAAGTGCCTGGCCAGCACTGACCCAAAGGGACACCATCCCTCCTCTGTAAGTATCTCATAAATTAGTGGTATTCAGGAGAAATGAACACAATAACACCTGAACCTTCCGGATGGTATGAAAACTCAAAGGACAAATCCAAGAGGCTGGAGAGATAATCAAGTGTTCCTATCAGAGAAAAGACAGTAGCATGAATAACTACACACTGAAGCCATTTAATTTTATTTGGGCATCATGCTAAAGACCACCTTGTTCCATTCTTTGCCTGAATCTATAGAGATGGCAGTTGAAAGTGGTAAAAATAGGAGCACTAAACATCTTTTCACATCAGTGCAAAGAGATCTGCTTCAGAAGTGACGGGTATTTGTAAGCCTCATTTAAATAGGCACATTCCCTATAACTGGCATGGTCTACCATTTCTGTAAGTCAAAATGGAAAAACCAGTAGTTTGAAATTTTATTTTGCCAAGTGAACAAATGAGAGCTCAGTTGATTTTCCCCTTCACGTGCCAAATGACATGAGCCGGGCTGAACCAACACGGCCTGTGAAATTAATTGCAAAGCCTTTGAGATCCAGGCTCTGTGGCTCACCTGAGGGAAACGCAGCTGTTCCCAACAATGGATTAAAGCTCGTGAAAGAAAAAAATCATTCTTCTTTTTGGTCTTCAGATATATTATGTTATTCATAAAACTTCATACCTAAGGAACAAGTTATCATTTCAATATTGCATGTGTGTGAGAGTGCGCATAAGATCTACGCGGCAAGAAATGCAAGACGGAGTCTGCACCCGGATATCACAGAAATAATAACAAGTATTTTAAGATACGTAACAACAACAACAACAAAAATGTACCACACTGAGATACCATCTCACACCTATTAGGATGGCTACTATAAAACAACACCAAAACCACCAGAAAACAACGAGTATAGGATGTGGGGAGACTGGCACCTGAGCACTGCTGCTGGGGATGTACAATGGCACAGCTGTTGTGGGAAACAGTATGGCGTTTCCTTTAAAAATTAAAAATAGAACTGCCCTATGATCCAGCAATTTCACTTCTGGTTATACACCCAAAAGAATTGAAAGTACAGTCTTGAAAAGATATTTGTACATCAACGTTCACAGCAGCATTATTCACAATAGGCAAAATGTGGAAGCAACCCTAGTGTTTATTGACAGATGAATGTATAAACAAAGTGATATATATATATTTATATATATATATATTTATTTATTTATATTAGAATATTATTCAGCCTTAGAAAGCAAGGAGACTCTGGCCGCTGGCTTAGTGGATAGAGTATCGGCCCAGCATATGGACATCTCGGGTTCGATTTCTGGTCAGAGCACATAGGAGAAGCAACCATCTGCTTCTGTTTTCCTCCCTCTCCCCCTTCTCTCCCTCTTTCCCTCCCTCAGCCAGTGTCTTTTTATGTGTGTGTGTGTGGCAGAGACAGAGAGAGTCAGAGAGAGGGACAGATAGGGACAGACAGACAGGAAGGGAGAGAGATGAGAAACATCAATTCTTCGTTGAGACACCTTAGTTGTTCATTGATTGCTTTCTCATATGTGCCTTGACGGGGGCAGGGGGGGGTACAGCAGATGGAGTGACTCCTTGCTCGAGCCAGCGACCTTGGGCTCAAGCTGGTGAGCTTTGCTCAAACCAGATGAGCCTGCACTCAAGCTGGTGACCTCGGGGTCTCGAACCTGGGTCCTCTGCATCCCAGTCTGACGCTCTAACCACTGCACCACTGCCTGGTCAGACCCTCAGCCAGTGTCTTGATTGGCTCGAACGTGAGTCCCAGGTGCTGAGGCTAGCTTATTGGTCTGAGTGTCATCCTCAGGTGCTAAAAATATCTCGGTTATGTTCACACATCAGCGTCAGACAGAGGTTACCCGGTGGATTCTTGTCAGGGTGCATGTGGAAGTCTGTCTGTCTATCTCCCCTCCTCTTACTTAAAAAAAAAAAAAGCAAGGAAATTTTGACATGTGCTACAATATGAATGAACCTTTAAGACATTATGCTAAGCGAAATAAATCAGTCACAAAAGGATAAATACTGTATCAGTCTACTTATATGAAGTACCTAGAGTAGTCAAATTCATAGAGACAGAAAGTAGAATACTAGTTGCCCGAGGTTACGGGGAAGGAGGAAAAGGGAGTTATTGCTTAGTAGGCACAGAATTTCAGTTTTGTAAGATGAAAAGTGCCGCGGACCAGCGCGGCTCCAAATAATGGTGCGGAATTAAGGACACTTATCAAAACAAAAACGATGGGACCGAGAGGACTCTTCAAAATGCCTGGCAGTATCCAAGTACCCCATATAGCCCCAGTTCGCTTTATTATATAGCCATATGCAAATCAAGGACCCTGATACAAAGTTGCACATCCAAGGCTAAGACAGAAACACTCTCAAGGCAAAAACAGGATACATTAGTGAAATCTACCAACATCTGAAAACAAACAAAGAGTCAGAGGAAGGGCATGTATTATATATTGCTTCCAGCAACCCAAGGAAGCAAGTGGAGTGGGTGCAAATACTCAGCATCATAGCCAATATGGAGATGGAGGGAGGAGAACTTAGCCTTTAGCTAAGCCTCGAATCTACAATGACTTTTTGCCATTTACAGTCCACAACATATCCCCCTTTTCTTTTTAATTTGTGTGCTGAGATTTGCACTCATCTGATTTCCTAGTTTCCCAGATTCTAATTTGGAGGCAGACTGAAAAAATACAGAACAAACACAAAATTAGTATAGTCAATGCTAACAGATACCCATACAAACATTCTAATACATTACAGTGATTAAAGCCTTTAAGCAAACTCTTGGCCAATACAACAAGAACCCATAAAATAGTAGTGTCCTTAACATGTTCACCAAGTCCAAGTTATCCCCAACACCATGCCAAATCCCTGAAAAATGCAACTCAACCCGAGTTCAGTCTGTTAGGAGCTGTCACAAGGAGCAGGAGTCCAGGAAAAGTCCGCATGGCACTGGAATTGTTGTCACAATTCTATACTTTGCAGCTCACGTCCAAGTCCCAATGACCACTGCTTCTAGCTGGTAATGATTCAGGTAGACTGGAAAAGCCATCTGCAGCATGTGTGGAGATGGAGCTTCTGTTCTCCTCTGCCTGGAGAGATGAGACCAGGTTGCTTTTTCCTGGAGCTCTGTGACTGTGGCTTGGTAAAGAGAACCTTGGGATACACTAAGCTGGGTGGCAAAGGTAGATTCATAATAGAAGTTGGCAAAAGGGGAAAAGAGAGCTCTAAATTAGGAGTAGGTCCCAGCCTGAAATATGATGGGGCATTGAGGTAGGAGGAGAAAAGGAAACACTATATATTAAACAAAACAGCAGAAAATAGGACTATCAACTCCCACAATAGAGATCTTCGAGGGAAGAATAAAAAACCTGACTATTCAGGCAAGACATAGTTAAGTGGCCCTTGTGCAAATGAGATCAGTCTACCTGCTTCTTGGAAGAAATACCCTAGGCTCGTCCACAGTGTCGTAGATGGGGCTGACGGCCCTGGGCACCTTCAGCCTTCAGTGGCAAATCCCAGCACTCTGGGCAAGGTTAGGTCATAGTTGGCTGGAGCACGGCTGGAAGAGACTGAACCCTCCCTTAGAGGAGTGAGGGGGAAGCCTACCTTCCAGTGTCCCTGTTTCCTCACAGCAGAGGCATGTAAGTCTGGCAGGCTTTAGCTCAATGACCTTCCTTTCCACTACTGAAGCAGGACCCAGATGGCATCCTATGAGACCCCTTTGGGGTGTTGGAGCCTGTAAGGGCCTATCCTAAAAGCTGGTAGTTCCCCTGATCTCTATTGGGCTTTTTCTGCCTCTAGGTATCTTAAAAGCCATGCTCAGAAGATCTCGCTGAGGGGTTTGAGGATCCCCATCCGCCTATATAAATCTTTTCCATATATCTGGAGCTATTTGGAAAAAGACAAAATAGTGTTATTAGCTGGATCAAATAAAGAAGGTAGTAGTTTGCAGGTGAAAAAGATTTGGTGTCTCCATTCATCAGCATTCAAAAGAAATTTAAATTTTTTTTTAGTAAAAAGCATGATATGGTAGACCCATAGGAGTTTCAGGATATGACTCCCCCTTTTAAATTTTTTTGAATTGATCTTAAAATATTTGCTGGGTAGACCTTAAAATACCCTGACTTTAAAGATTGTAAGAAATACCCGTAATTCAAAAGGTTTACAAAATACAGTAAAAGCTTTTGCTACATATGCAAGAGTATTGTCAGTTTTAATCACATCAAGAAGTCCAATAATAGAAAATGCATATAGACAATGAGCTATAACATGCTTAGCTGCCTCTCCTGTCCTAGCAGAGGCTATCATAAATCCAGAATAAGTGTCCACTGTAACGTGGACATAGGACTGTTTGCCAAATAAAGGTGTATGAGTAAACATCCATTTGCCAAAGTTGTCCTGGTAAGAGTCCTTGAGGGTTAACTCCAAATGAAGGGGCAGATTGTAGTATAGGACCCCTTGGACAGGATTTCCCAATCTGCCGTGCTGCTTCCCGAGAAAGTTGAAACTGTTTACACAGGGCTGCAGCATTCTGGTGATGAACAGTATGAGACTGACTTGCTTGATCTGTCATGGTTGCTCCAAATAATTTTCTTTTGGGTAGCTTGATCAACAAGGGCATTCCCTTGTGCTAAAGCTCCAGGGAGCAAGGAGTGAGCTCAAATATGTCCTATAAAACTTGGAGCTCTATGTTGACATACAAGTCTTTGAAGAAGGAGAAACTGCTGAAATAGTTCATCAGCAGTTGTTCCTAAGACAGTCTCTATAGTGGAAACAACCATAAGTAAATATCTGCTGTCTGTATACAGATTAAAGGAGGAATATGGCAAATGCTGAAAATCCATGATAAAGGCATGTAATTCTACTCTTTGAGCTGATTTTGAGGTGACTGTTTCAGTATAAACTTGTCCATCAATTATTGAGCCTGCTATTCCTGAGCTAGACCCATCAGTAAAGACTGTAGGTGCTTCAGGAATGGGCTCATTAACAATTGTTTTAGGAAATACAAATGTAGTAATTAATGAAAATTGAACTATTTTATCAGCTGGGTAGTGAGAATCAATTTGGCCTCTAAAATTTGTAAAAGCAAATTGCCATTTAGTGGAAGTTTCCCAGAGCCATTGTTGTTGATCCTTTGAAAAAGGAACAACAATAATTTGAGGCTCAAAACCTATAAGCTGTAAGAGTCGCCTACACCCCTTGATAATCAAGGAGGTGACAGATCAAAATACAAAGATAAAACTTTTTTTAGAAGTAACAGCCAAATGAATCTATTCAGTAGGACCTGAAGCTTGCCACAATAGTCCTGTTGGAGTGTAACTTGAGGGACACATTAGTAAGGCAATTGATTCTTCAGGATTTATGTGTGTTAGTTGTGCTTGTTGCAAGCCTTTTTTTTTTTTTAACAAGCTTTAAAGCTCGTTGTCCCGCAGGTGTAAGTAGCCGAGGAGAAGCTGGTTCAGCTGAGCCTCTAAGAATATCAAAAAGTGGTTTCAGTTCCCCGGTAGTTAATTTCAAGGAAGGTCTAAGGCAATTAATGTCTCCTAACAGTTTCTGATTTCTTTTTAATGATAGATATAGGCGTATTCCATGGACTATTAGATGGTTCAATGTGCCCAAGCTGTAACTGCTCTTGTACCAATTGAGCAGCTGCCCTAAGTTTCTCCTGAGAAAGGGGCCATTGGTCTACCCATACAGGAGTATCTGATTTCCAAGTAATTGGGTCTGCACAATGCCTTATTGGGGTAGCAGGAGCTACCAAGGCCCCTATGCTAAATTTTGATATCCTAATCCACACCTTCTGGTATTGGGTGCCACTTCTATGGGGGTGAGAATTCCCTGCTGTTCTTTTCCCTAGACCCTTAGTGGGCAAAAAATTCCTGATCAAGCATTTGAGTGTTGACTAAATTATTAGGACTGACAAGCAATGCTCCCATATTTTTCAAAACATCTCTACCCCACAAATTAACTGGCCATCCAGGGAGGACATAAGGCTGAAAAAAAAATCCGGAATGACGTTCTTTATCTTCCCATTGTAAAAAACTAGAACTTTGTTGAGGGGATTTACTCTGCCCTATACCTTGTAATTCTGTGGCTGCTGCATGAGTGGGCCAGGAAGGAGGCCAATGTAGCTCAGCAATAACAGATACATCAGCTCCAGAATCTAAAAGTCCTTGTATTGTTAAATTTACACCCTTGTATTGTTAGTTCCATTTCAGGGCGTTCCTGACCTATTTTTTTTAATCCAATTGGCAAAATCAGAGGAGCCAAATCACCAGATTCCTTGGGGCCCCCTTTGCAGGATGTGGCCTGAGAAGCAGAATTAGCATCCTTATACTATTCTTCTAACTGCCTGAATTAGCCATGAGACAAATTCCTGAAATGACTTATTAGGGCCCTGCTTAATTTTGCTCAATTCCTTTGTTTTGCCTGAGTATAACCTTACGCATAACAAGACAGTTTACACACAAAAAACACAAGTATAACATATAACTTTGACTAATCCTAATATTTAAATTGCTATTTGGCTCCTAACTCTGAACACACCTCACAATGCACTAACCAAATCAGTAAGTCTTAAGGATCTACATTCTATTCTATTTAAATTTAAATGAGCGCTCCTTACAAGTTCTAAAAACATTTTATTTTTTCTAAATATTAGAGCCAGCATTTCCAATTTTTGCATGCAAAAGAACCCTTAATTCAGGCCTTAAAAACAGACACATTTTAGACAACATTAAACAAAGACTAAACAGAGACAAGAATTAGACAAACCAGACAAACCAGAGAGAAACCTGGGATTTCAGAGCACATCCAGATTAGAAAGATGCTTGCCTGATATTAGAGCATTTTTAGAGGGACTGAAGGATGTGACTAAACAAAATTTCCCCGAGAAAACTTGCTCTCGGCAGCTGCTGGGATATTTTCTATAGTCAGTCCAACACATGTCCCCTGCCTCAATTTCCAGGCAAAGAATAAGAAAGAAACAAAATGATAGTTCAGAAGATCATAGTTAAAACATTAAAGAAAATCAGATTATGACAGGAAAAGCTGTAACTTTCCTAATACCTGAATCTCCTTTCCCTTCTCAAGAAAGTCCAACTTCCACAGCAAATAATTACCCCCGAGAGACAAGCACAAGCAATCACCCTTCCAGCCATTTGGGGGAAGAGCCTTTGCCCTAATAGTATCTAATAAACCAAGTGAAAAAGGGGCAGTAGGCCCATACTGAACACAAGCAAGTTTAAGCTCTTTCAGAGTTCTAAAAGGTACAGGTTCATGTTCTTGCACTAGTCTCACTGTATCATCCTGTCTTTCTATAACAGGAAAATGGGTAAAGCCATCATTTATTGTTTCCCTACATTTCGAGCCTGGTCTATAGATTGTTGGAGAGGGGATTTCCCAGATTTTGAGCTACAGACTCTGCAATCAGCCCGATAAGGGAACAGAGAAGCAGAGAGTTGAATGTAGGAAGGAGACAAGGGCAGTGAAGGCCCTGGGGCTAAGGCAGCCATAGCTGTGGATCTTTCATCCCCCCTGTCATCCTCAGACTCCAAGTTATCCTCGTATTCACATCCCTCTGTTTCCAGCTCACCCTGATACTCTTCAGACAACAATTTGTCTTCATACGGAAACATTTCTACATAAAGGTCCCTTATTTTTTACCCTATCTGTCCCATAATCTTTTACTCCCGACTACACTTTCCCCCAAAACTTTCTTTACTCACTGTGCGCACTTCACTTTGGGGAGTTCTGTCACCTTCCTTCAGTTTTAGTTTCCTCGTACTCATACTCAAGTCGTCTGTTCGGGCGCCACGTGCCGTGGACAAGCGCGGCTCCAAATAGGGGTGCGGAATTGAGGAAACACACTTATCAAAACAAAAACGATGGGACCAGGAGGACTCTTCAAAATGCCTGGCAGGCCCTGGCTGGTTGGCTCAGCGGTAGAGCGTCGGCCTGGCGTGCAGGGGACCCGGGTTCGATTCCCAGCCAGGGCACATAGGAGAAGCGCTCATTTGCTTCTCCACCCCCCACCCCCCTCCTTCCTCTCTGTCTCTCTATTCCCCTCCCGCAGCCAAGGCTCCATTGGAGCAAAGATGGCCAGGGCGATGGGGATGGCTCCTTGGCCTCTGCCCCAGGCGCTAGAGTGGCTCTGGTCATGGCAGAGCAACGCCCCGGAGGGGCAGAGCATCGCCCCCTGGTGGGCAGAGCGTCGCCCCTGGTGGGCGTGCCGGGTGGATCCCGGTGGGGCTCATGCAGGAGTCTGTCTGACTGTCTCTCCCCATTTCCAGCTTCAGAAAAATACAAAAAAAAAAATGCCTGGCAGTATCCGAGTACCCCATATAGCGCCAGTTCGCTTTATTATATAGCCATATGCAAATCAAGGACCCTGATACAAAGTTGCACATCCAAGGCTAAGACAGGAACTCTCCCAAGGCATAAACAGGATACATTAGTGAAATCTACCAACATCTGAAAACAAACAAAGAGTCAGAGGAAGGGCATGTATATTGCTTCCAGCAACCCAAGGAAGCAAGTGGAGTGGGTGCAAATACTCAGCATCATAGCCAATATGGAGATGGAGGGGGGAGAACTTAGCCTTTTGCTAAGCCTCGAATCTACAATGGCTTGTTGCCATTTACAGTCCACAACAGAAAAGTATTTTTGAGATGGAAAGTGGTGATGGTTGTACAATAACGTGAATGTACTTAATACCACTGAACTATGCACTTCAACATGGCTAACACGGTAAATTTATGTCATGTGTATTTTACCACAATTAAAAATAAAAAATAAAAGTAAAATTATGTAATCCTTAGTCCTTCCGAGCCTCCCCAGAATGATGGATTCTCTCAACATGAAATAGCTGCAAAGTGCAGGCTCATTGGGTTATTCCGTGTGTGTGTTCTGCCACACATGCTCATAGGCTCAAAACCCAGTCTCACTCTCAGCTGATTGAAGGTGCTTGTGCCCCTCCTTTGGTGCGCCAGTGCCTCTGGCTTGGGGGTAGGGATGGGGAAAGGGAGACATACCCCTCAACCAAACAAAAAGGGGGAGGAAGCAGAAGTTTGCTCCATAGAAGGGACTAAAAGAAGAAACCTAGGATAAACCACCATAAGAAGTGTCTTGTTCTGTCAGAAAAGGGGTTAGTGTGTGAAGTCTGGACCCAGACGGTCAGGTTGAAATCCTGGCTCTGCTACTTTCTAGAATCTAGTGTGATCTTGGACATGCCATTGAAGTTCTCTGTGCCTCTGTCTCCTCATTTGAAATGAGCTTAGTGAGCACAGTGCTTGGCACATATGCACATGGACAGTATTTGTTAAACAACAGAAAAGGATTTTTAAATTTTTAATTCATACACTGAGAGGACTAGATAGTTATGCTGCCGTGTAGAGGGGAAACTGAGGCTCAGAGAGATGAAGTGTCTCCTTGAAGAGGCCCCAGAGCTGAATGCGGATCTTCTGACTCTCGATCCCAGTTCTTGCCACTCTGTGTCCACCACCCCCTCCCTGCCTTAGTGGTGACCTTCCTCGGAGTCAGCAGTGGGAAGCAGGCAGGACAGGGAAGTGGAAGAGGGTAAGCCCCACTGCTGCTTCTGTGCTCAGCACAGACCCTGCCTGCCACGGAACGAGAGCCCTAGAACAGCTGCATGAGAGTCTGAGACCGACACAAGCCCGGTTTGTGGGCAGTCATTTCCTTCATTCACTTGGGTACATGGAGACTGACCTACCGAGGCTCAGTGGCTGCCTTGCCCTTGGCCCATCTCATCGCGTTGTCTAGTTCTTGGAAGGCAGACAAGGGTAGGGAAAGAAGGCAGACCTTTGCATGTTTTATGTTTATTTGCATAAGTAATTCATGCACATAGTATGTAATTCAAAGACAAAAGGATATTCGGTATAAACTGAGTTTTTCTCTTGCACCAGTTCCCAGTGCCAAACGCCCTTACCAGGGACCCGCCCCCCACCCCCGTGGTGATTTGTTTCTTGCGAAAGCAAGGAAACCCTATAATCAAATGGATTTGTTCATTAGGGAATTGGTTCAGATGGGCAACAGACAGCACTGGTGCAAGACAGTCTGTAAGAGCCGGTGGACATCAAGAGTCTCGGGGAGACCACCGGAAAGGTGTTTCTAAATGGTGTTCTGCCTCTCGCTGGGTGACTGTGTCTTGGGGGTCACTGTCTGCCATGTACATCTTTCTTGCGCTGCTTCTCTCCTCTGTATGAACTCCAGAAAGAAGTTGCTTTGGGTTTCCTCTAAGCATTTTGTAATGGAGGCTGGGAGCCCCTACCCTCCTCTTCTTGTCATGGAGGGAAAATCCAGTTCCTGAACCCATGCACAGACAGGTGAGGACCTGTGTGTGATCTACAGAGCGATAACCCAGATGAGCATCAGGGACCCTCCCTATCCCTGTCTTATCCCTCCTTTTTCTTCCTTTCCCTTTGCTTTCGTTCCCCTTCCCTATCCCCAAGTGCACACTAAATACACACAATAAGCAGTGCCTGGGCTTCCTACAGATTTATGATTTATAGTTATTCATCTTATTATCTAAGTGGCTTTGCCAAGTAAAATATTAAGGCACCACTGCCATTATAACCTTGTCTTCCATGATCTCATTGGCAGCTGGTGTTGCCATGACAACTAGGCTGGAGAACTGGTACTGAGCTTCAGTGGAAGATAATGCGAACACTGATGTGTGTGTGTGTGTACGTACACAGACTTCCCATCATGTATTTCTGCTGTGCAGGAGCCGTGGATGGATTTCTTAGTCCATACCTCTGCTTCTCCTCCCAATTTGGTCAAAATTAGCTTTAGGTCTCTAAATCAATGGGAAGGGAGCTTTGGAGGATGACTTCTTCGTTCGGTTTTTGAGTGGTAAATTGGAACCAGGGACACATAAGAAATATTTTAGAGACTTTCTATCCACATAAAATGACGCAACTACACCCACTTGATATCTCTCTTAAAAGTTTGTTGGTCCTAATGTATTTAGCATCTTTATCATTATTAGACATAGAAAGTCAGAGCTGGGAGGGGCCACAGATGTCATCTATCTGATCCTCTTTTTATTTATGTAGATGTGAAAACTGAAGCCCAGAGTGACTAAGCAGCTTGCCCCCCAAGTAGCATACAGTGTGGGTTCTGGAATCATATTGCCTGGCTCAAATCCTGGCTCCAGCATGTCTTTACTGTGACCTTAGCTGAGTGACTTACCCCTCTAAGTCTCAGTTTGCTAGTCTGTAAAATGGGGATAATATTGAGAGCAACCTTACTAAGTCATTGTAACAATTAGGTGAAATAATCCATGATGCTTGGCACATATAAGCCCTTGATAAATTTTATTACTATTACCCTGGGTCACACTGGGAATCAGTGGTAGAAACAGGACTAAATCCAGCTCGGCTAACTCCTGCATTAACTGGGGCCTTTCTCCATTAATCCCACGTGTCCTTTGTTTTGTGTATGTATCATCCAGGGGAGAGTGGAAGCCCTTTCTGAATGGGGTTGTCTTTTCTTAAAACCTTCTATGTAGTGTGTATAATGCCTACACAAGCATGCTTCCTGCAGTCATGGAACATTGTGTATTTAAGGTACATGACATAGCTGTATTAGGAGGAGAAGGGAATGACAAGAAAATTGAAGAATGGAAATGAACATTTTGTGGTCATCTCATATGAAACCAAGCATTTGCTAAACTCTTTTTTTTTTTTTAAAGATTTTATTTATTCATTTTAGATAGATAGAGAGAGACAGAGACAGAGAGAGAAGGGAGGGAGGAGCAGAAAGTATCAACTCCCATATGTGCCTTGACCAGGGAAGCCCAGGGTTTTGAACTGGCGACCTCAGTGTTCCAGGTCAATGCTTTTACCCACTGCACCACCGCAGGTCAGGCCATTTGCTAAACTCTTAAAAATGTGTTTAATCTCACAACCACCCCGTGAAGAGAACATATTCATTCCCATTCTACAAGTAAGAAAACTAAGAAGGAGCAGGTCTGCAGTAAGTCCAGGTTCACATGGCAGGCTGAGAGCTGGGGTTCCACCCTCCGTCTCACTTGAAGGTGCTACGAGTGCCTTCAATAGACTCTGTGGTTCAGAACAATTTCTCAGCCCCTCTGTGAGCCAAAAGCTTATTCCCTGAAGGGGTGAACGGGATTCAGAACAGACTGACACCTTTTCCATCACTTGCACAAAGCAGAGTGTACAAAGCAGTTACCTACCCCGGGGGCTCTAAAATATTATCCCAGCCAAACTGGACAGGCATTGAAAATCACACCAGGCTGAGTGGTTGTGCAGAATGCCACCTGTTTAAACTCCCTTTCATCTCTCTGTCAGGAAGAAGAGCAATGTGGTGGAACCACACAGTCCTCTTCAGGGGAACAAGCTGTTTGGGGAAATTTATTTCTAAAGGTATCCTAGAGTAAAAACAGGCCGACTTGGGAGAGGGGCAATGATCCTACAGCCTCGGTAATGAGGCCATTAAATCAGCTCTCGGCTCTGCACATCTTACATAAGAGTGGCTCAGTCTCTGGTAGACTTGGGTAAACCAGAGCAGAATTTAATGGAGTGAACCAGGAGCTGGAAATGGAGATCAGATGTGAACTGGGGTGCCTGATTCCTACATTATACGGGGCCCAGAAGAGGGTAGATGACTTATCTAGGATGTAGGTCGGCACAGCAACAGTCCTTTTATTTTATTTTTAAAAAACTTATGCTATATGTTTATTTGTTTTGGAGGAATAGGGAAGGCTGAAGAAATTTGAAGGAGTTAAAGGGGACCTCCCTGGCACTATATGGAGTTGCAGAACTAGAGGCAAACTCCTACTTTAGAGACAGATGTACCTCCAGGTGGGAAACCCAGTCCTGCCTCTTACCAGCTGTGTCACTGTGTACAGGTTACCAATCCGACTCAACGCACCTCCTGCTGGAGACGCGGGGGGGGACCCTCCACTGAGTTATTGGGGGCATTGCGTGAAATAAGATACGCTGGAACTTAGAAAATGCTAGTGATTATAATAACCCCTGGAGAAACCTTTTTGGCATCAATAAACCTCCTCTTTTTATTACACATTATTTTCTTGGTAACCAAATTTTAGGAGGTGCACTGCGGTGCCATCTTTGCATCGCTGCCATACCCACCAGGCAGGTATTCCCCATACACGTGCAGACGCGGGGTTTCAGCCCCGAGGAGACCACGCGGACTGGGAGCGCGGCCGCAGCCAGGCCAGCCCTCCCCCGCTCTCGGCTCCGAGGCTGGGACAGGAAGGGGCGCTCTCCAAAGCAGGGGAAGGGGGCGGGCTCGGAGACCCCGCCGCACTCCCCGCAGAGAAAGCCCTGGAGGCCCCGGCCCTTACATAACCGGGATGACGTAACCGCTGGCGGCTCCCGAGGGGCGGGGGCGGGGGCGGGGCGGTGGCACCAGGAGCGCGGGACCGCGGGACGCGCGCCCCCACCAAATCCCTCTGCTGCCGCAGGCTTCGCCCAGGAGTGCGCGAGCCCCGAGTCCCGCTGCCGCGCGCGGCCGAGAGGTCAGCGCGCGGGGTGGGGCGCCCGCCCGCCCGTCACGTGGCCGTCCCCGCGAGTGAGCCGGGTCGGCGGGGACGCGCCGGTGACTGGGTGATCTTGATCTTGCTGGGCCGGCTAAGCGACGGTGGCGCCCGCAGGCTAGCAGGCTCAGGCCGGTGCGGGGGACTGCCGGGGGCCCAGCGCCTCGGCGCTCTGGGACCGGCTGGCACCCAGGGCGGAGCATTGCCGCGCCCGGCTGGACCCGTTGGTATCAGGCGGCCCGGACGTCTGCCAGCCGCTGGGGCAGTTTTCGGCCCAGGCTAGTTCTAAACTGCTAGCCGACTACTTTCCTGGGTGTGTTTTTTCTCACGAGTAAAACGAGGTTTGTGGACTGTGACCTTTTGCTCCAGCTGAAACGTTCTAGCGCAGGTTTCAGGGGCGCTTTGGGCCCTGCACCCAGGTTGGTGAACAGTGCTGGATGGTGTCACCGCCCCATGCTCACCCTCACTGTGTCCTGGTCGGACTCTACCGTACTGCGGTTTTAAAGGTGGCCAATTCCGGGGGATGGAGAGGTTTTTAAAAACTGATTTCAGAGACACAGAGAGGAAAAGAACATTGATTTATTTGTTGTTCCACTTATGTATGCATTCATTAGTTGATTTCTTGTATGTGCCCTGACCCTGGATGGAACCTGCAACCTTGGTGTATCCTGATGATGCTCAAATCAACTGAGCAACGCAGGGCAGAGATGGTTTTAATCTTAGAGTTAATTAGGTTTATGCACTGCTTCTCAACCCTGTGTGAGTGAATCACCACCGGAGCATTAAAAATACAGTGTACCAGTTTTCAGATTCTACCCCTAGAGGTTCTGATTCAGTTGGTCTGCGCTGGGGCCTAGACTGACATCTTGTAAAATAATTCCCAAGGTAATTCTCACATGCAGCCCAGGCATGGCTAAGAGATTTCTCCCTGTGCTAAGGTTCTTATCAGTTCCTGGGGCAGCCTGGGCAAATTTCCACTGTATAGGACTCAAGGCATGTTCCAAGGGCAGGCGGTGGCTGCTGCTCCCCTCGCCTCACCTCACCCCACATGCTTATGGGAAACTTGCAGCCCCTCCTCAGGTGTCCCTGCTACAGAGAATGGGGGGGGGGAGTGTAGCGTCAAGGCCTGCTCCCCAAGTTTAGGCAAGTACTCTGGCAGCCTCTTTCTTTCAAAGGGATGTACCCTGGCAGCGGCCACTGTTTGCTGGGTCTTTCCATGTTTCCAGAATGCAGCGTGGAGAGTGTGAGTCAGCTTCCACCCCCCAGGAAAACATGCTTCTAAAAGTCCCCGCCTCCCATGGAGGTGGAGGGTACAACCTCAGTGCATGTCTCCCTGTAGCTGTGCAGCTGGTGAACTAGAGGGAAAGACAACATCTTACTTTGATTTCAGTTGTGAGTGTCTGTAGTTTGGGTTTACAGGGTTTTTTTTCCCCTTGGGACTTTCATGAAATTTCTGATGTCGGACCCCTAAGCAGCAGTATCTAGTCAGTCTCCTAAACTTGCCCAACCTAGGTCTGAAGAAATGCTTATGTTGAAGACAAAGAACAGAAGGAGAGTGTGACGGGTCCTATAGGCCAGCCTGGCCCCACCTGCTTGGCCACAGCTCACAGGCTGGAGTTTGAGGAAGAGGCTTATAGTATTTCACAGGAGCCACCCTCAGCAAATCTTAGTCTAAGGGTCAGTGTGGTGGACCCGAGGGTCAGGGCTCCTCTGGCGAGTCGACCCACAGAAAAGCCTCTCAGGTCCCTGCCCCTGGAGGAGGGGATCTTTGGGGCCAGCTGACTGCCTGTTCTGTGGGCCCTGCTCTTCTGGCCCTGTTGTGGTTTGGGAAGCTCTCACTTGCTCCACACCAGTGCTTTCTCCTGGAGAGGCCCCTATTTACTGACTCTTCCTAGAAGGCCTTGGCTCTTTCTGAGGAACTTCTTGCCTCTGAAAAAAAAAAAGAAATCAGTGATCCTGAGACCCCACTTGTAGCGGGGCACAAATCTTACAGCTTCCTCTTTGGTTATGATTTAAAACGCTCTCAATGTCCCTAATGATATGAAGGGCTGAGGGACCAAATGAGGGGCTCAATTTTGCACAGGGAAGGTTTTAATGTTACTATTGATAATAGTAACAATAATGGCAACTACTGTTTATTGAGCTCTTAATTTATTCCAAGTGCAGTGATAAGTGGCTTCCATACATTATCTCACCTAGGCTGCCCAAGAAATAGCTCTTTATCCTGTCCCCTTTCTGCAGATGAGGAGACAGGAGCTCGGGAAGGTGAAGCCAACGTATGAGATTGCGCAGCTAGTAAGAGGGAGAGCTTTGATTAAAACCCATGTTGTTCCAGCCAGAGCCCTTATTGATATTATTTTTAGTTTCAAGTCAACCTTTCAGGAAGCTCTAGAATAGTAACAAGTTTTGCATACCCCACTAAGTGGGCCACTGACAGCAGAAGGGACGGGCAGGGTGTTCTCTATCAGCAGTCTGGACAAATCACAGATGAGTTACAGACGTGGGAGCAAGAGTATTCTTACAGGTCTCCTGATGGTGAGACAAGGGTGATGACTTCCTCCATGGCAATGATTTCCAAACCAGACCCAAGCTCATAAACATTCTCTGGCCTCCTCACCAGTGTCCAGGCATGTAATTGACAGCCATGCTATATTAGGGTGTGGGGCAGGAGACCAGCTGTTAGCAGCCTGTGTATAAACAACAGGGCATGTGGGAAGCTCTGGGCTGGTTGTAGAACCTTCAGGGAAGAGTCTCATTCTGTGTGCAGAGGAGAAACCACTGAGCTTATTGAGTGATTGAGGCAAGCTCTAAGACCCCAGCCCACCTTGTGTGAGGGGCCTCCTCCTGCTGGTCCCTCTCCATTCTGCCCCCAACTCCCCCAGCCAATTTTGTGACCAGGAAATATGAGTCAGGTAAAGGTAGAAGAGGCATCTCAAAAGGCAGAGAGAAACAGTTAAGGAACTCAGGGTTGCATCTATCCATATGGAACTTTTGTGCAAATTAGAAAAACACCTCCTCCTCAATGTGCTTTGCTCTCTGCCAGAAAGCTGTCCTAATGCAGATGCTCCCAACACAATGAGCTGAATGGTGCCCCCTAGAGTTGTGCAGTTATTTGGGAAGCTCCCCTCCCCCGCCCCCAAAATGGAAAAAAGAAAAACAATCCATCTATAAAAGGAGATTGGGTTTGGGGGCGTGTTAGGGGAGGGCACTTTGCAGTATCAGAGACAGTAGAGAAAGGTCGTTTGGATTCCAAATTGTTGGAACTTCCAAATAACAGGAAGCTAATGGTACAGAAAATGTAGGGGCTGATAAAATGGTGTTGTTTGTGTGGTCAAGGAGAGAAGTGGGGAGCTGAGGAAGGAAGGGGCTATGTGAGTGCTGGGAGAGGGCAGCCATGCCCACCCCCTTCAGTCTTCTCCCCTGCGCAGCTCTGTGCTCGGGCTCCTCAAACAGCCCTTCTTCGTGTGGCTCCGCTGCTTCCAGGGTGGCTATGAATCTGCATCTAAGGACTTTGTTCCTGGTCACTTGGTGGTCCAAGTTCCTGGAATAGCTTTCTTGGCCACCAGAGGGAACAGTGGCATTGGAAAAGCAACTGCCATTGCGACAGCCAGGCGAGGGGAGCAGCCTGCTAGCCCGTGTGTCCACTGTGTCCCGTGTGTCCACTGTGTCCCGTGGCCCGTGTGTCCACTGTGTCCCGTGGCCCGTGTGTCCACTGTGTCCCGTGTGTCCACTGTGTCCCGTGGCCCGTGTGTCCACTGTGTCCCGTGGCCAGCCGGCGGCCCCGTCACAGGCAGGTCAGGCAGGGCTGTGCTGGCATGGCCAGGAGTCCTAGATAATAGTCCTGTGTTGAGTGGCACCGTTGCCAGCTTGCTGAGCTGTGCCTTGAGCTTTAAACAAGAGGTGAACAGTGAGTGACCAGAGGAGCCTTTCCTCAACAATTAATTCACAGCAGAGCCCCGCCGTGTCCTCCTGTCACAGCGCTTTCTGATTAAGAGCAGTGAGAGTCTCCAGCTAACCCTGGGCTGGAATCACGAGTGGAACTTAAAAACTGTGGATACTCGTCCCTACCTCATGTCTTCTTAACATGAAGGGGTGGGTGGGGAGGAGACCGGGCATCCACTGCAGTGCGGCTGTGGGTGCTAGTGAAGAACCAGTGTGCCCAGAACAACCGGAGCGGGGAGTACGCTGACCTTCCTTCCTCCTGCTGCCCTGCTGTCCAGACCGCAGGGTGAGAGCAGGTGGGGCCGCCTCCCGGGCCCACTCCCCTAACCTTGGCTCCGTGCAGCGGCTCTCTAGGCGCCCAGAAATGACTCCATCAGCTGACGTCCCCCTCCCCCCCCCGGTGAATACCGGAATTCCCTGCGTGAACTCAGCTGCCCTGGCCGCTAAGTGGGGTTGTGGTGGCCAGAAAAGCCTGCACGTCTCTCAGAGCCTCTTCTCCGGGAAAAATGGATGTTTCAACAGAAGTTGGGGAAATAGATTGAAATTTTATCACTCTGCAAGATGCTCAAGATGTTTTGGTTTTTATTTTTTCTCTAAAATCAAGTAAGACATTTTCCAGAAGAATATTATACCGCTTGGAGCTGTAAAATTATCTCCCTAGTCAAGGTGAGGACTCACTGCAAAGTTACACCTGGAAGTGCTTTGAAGTGTTGCAGGGGAGGTCAGAGAGCAGAGTGGTCAGTTAAGTGGTTACCTTCCGCTTCCCATGAAACAGACCCCATTTAATAAAGTGAGCCATTTCAGTGAAGGAAGCAGGTTTCCATAACGGTTACTTCTTATCTGCCTAGCCAAGGCTTTCCCCTTTGCATAAACCTCAATTGACGATATTATGGCCTTTATTGAAATAGCCTGAGTGCCGTTTACAGATTCAACCAGTGATAAATATTTTTGAGTCCTTGCTACATGTTAAGCCAGTGGTTCTCAACGTTAGACACACCTGGAGTTCTGAAACCTACCCAGGCCTGGGCCTGTCATCTGGAGCTTTAAAAACTCCAGGTGAGTATAAAGGACGGCCTGTGGCAGGTTCCCTGGGAGAAGCTAAGGATACAGGTGTGACTGAGAAAAGCACTTCTTATCTTTCATGTGTTTCAACCCTTTAAAAAAATCAGGACATGATCCCAGATGCACTGTCAGCGCTGATGGGCAAGAGGGAAGGTTCCAGGACCACCGTCACTGTCACACTTGCGGCTCTAACAGTAGGGACCGTCCACTTAGATCACCGGAACAGTCTTAGCTTCAGGTATTCTTTCTGTGAGCCCATACGTCTTAACTCTTCATTTGGAAAAGCTGGTCTCCGGAGTTACAGCTTTCACTATAATGCAGTGTTTTGTTCAATTCCACCAGGTGGCACAGTTCACCTGATTTGTTGAGATCCAGACTGAGCCGAAGGTGTCCAAGGTGAGATCATCAGGGAGAGTGGTAACCAGGTGAGCTGCTCTCAGTCCCTCCTGATGGGGGTTTCATGCCTCTGTGGTAAGTGGTAGGGGGTGGACCCCTGCCCATGCGAGGGCAGGGGCCTGTGTCTGTGTGTCTGTGTGTCTTCTCTGCAGGGAGCCTAGGCTGATGGAAAGCTGGAGGCATGCTTTTCAGTAGTTTGGTCTGACCCGGGATACTTGGGGTTGTGAGGTCTGGTCCTGACCCTGGGCTGCCTGTGAGCCTCAGCCAGGGGCTGAACCCAGCTGCACTGCTGGGGGTTCTCCTCCAGGGGGAGCCCACGTCACTGAGACCTGTGGAGGGTGGCTCAGGCGCCTGCAAGCAGGCTGACCCAAAGGCCTTCCAGTGAAGAGGGACAACGACCTTTTTGATCTTGCTGAGAGCCGCTTTCTAACCAGAGCTTTCAAACCTGGCTCGCATTTTGTGGTCTTCCACTTCTGAGAGAGCGGAACCTGGACTAGCTACAAAGTTTGTGGGGTCCAGTGCAAAATGAAAATGGGAGACCCTTGTGTAAAAATGAAGGATTTCAACACAGAGAGGCACAGCATTCAAACAAGCACAGGGGACCTTCGCAGACTGTACCCATGAAGTTGGCCCTGAGTGGCAAACCTGAACCCCCACTGTAAAGTGGAGAGAAGGGGCCCCTGGGGCTGGCCCTCAGTGTCCACATCCCTTTACTGTCACTAGAGAATATCCTCCCTTCCATCTTGCCCCTCCTCACAGCTGGAGTTTCTTCCTCTCTCTTGTGCCTGCTTCACTCACTGACCACAAGTGAGGGGCCCAGGGAGGAGACGGGATCGGCAGACAGCACCCCCACTCCCTCAGGCTTGGACAATGTCCAAAGAAAAAAGATCCCCTTCCAATCTAGAATGGAATATTTTGCATCTGTTCTTGAAGGTTATTATTATTATTATTATTATTATTATTATTTATGCAATAGCATTTTCAAAGCGAGTAGCTAGCTGTTCCTTTCCCTTCTAGCGGGAGCCCCTACTCTCAGGCCCGAAGATGCCTTCCGGAGGCTGCGTGCTGGCCTGAGCCTGAGGGGGGCCCAGCCTGAGGGCCATAAACCCTCCTAGTGCCTGCAAGTGCCGCTGGCTCTGGGCTGCAGCTCCTGAGATGGAAAGCTGGCTCTCTGCCTGCTGATAACCTTCGGTCGTGCTGCTCCAAGATGCGGCAAGAATACCAATCTGGGGCCACCGGCAGAGAAGGGTTCACCTGCATTCCAGTCTGCGGTGGTTTGGGCCACGTTTTCTACAAAGTGGGGTTCTGTGGAAAAAGATAGCAACGTGGTTCTGTTTACAATATGGAGCTGTTCTTGTAACCAAGGCCACTGTCTTTGGGAGGGATAGAGCTGAAGAAGGAGCAGACAGGTCTCCTGAGGTGGGAGACAGGGAGCTGTTCACCTCCTGCCCGCCCACCCCCGATGCACACGCACATACACACGCACGAGGTGGGATTTGCACAGACCCTGGGAAATCCCCTCCTCTCCTGTGTTTGAGTGCCTCCAGCACTGAGAGCGGGAGGGCCCGGGCTCAGAGGGCCTGTCTGCTTGCCCTCTGGGTGTGGTTTCCCTGACTCAGTGTTCCTCCAGGCTGTGCCAGCGATCTGCCCCTCCCTGTTCCCTCTTTGTGGACAGGCACCGGGCACAGCTCCGCCCCGTCATCACTCACAGCGTGGGAGTGCTGAAGAGCTGGGCTCTGAACTGAGTCCCTGGTCTGTACTCACCAGCCCTGTGAGCTTGGGCAGGGTCCTTGCTTCCCGGAAACCTGTTTCCTCATCTGAAAAACAGGGGTGACATACTTCATTCCTTGCTGGACAGCTGTTTGAGTATGAACCGTATGTCAGACAGTGTACTAGGAGCTGGAGGTAGAAATGACAGAGGCAGATACAGCCCCTTACAGTCTGTGGCGTTCAAGTGACCAACAAGCACTGTCAGTGAAGCCTGGGTACCGGTCGGGGCCTACCTGCCCAGCTGTGTCACCATGGGGGTGGGGGGAGAGGATGGTGTGGACCCTGCAATGTGTTTCTCCAGGACCCACATCAGCCAGCTCTGGCTGGGTGTGGTCAGTGGGCTGGGGTGGGAGGGTATTAGAGGAAGGTTGGTAGTGGGAGGAAGGCAAAAACAAGACACCTGCTTCCCAGCAACAGCTGAGTCTCCTTTGTGGTTCTTCCTTCTGGAGGCCACCCTGGTTCCTGGGCTGGGTCCCCCTCAGCTCCTCTGTTGTCCCTCCAGCCTAGGGCTGGTAGGAGCTTCCTGCTGTTGCTGATCTCTGGGTTTTCTCCTGTCCCATTGAGTTCTCACCCTATGTCATTCCCTGGGAAACCAGTCCCTGCATTCGGTTCCCTCTGTGGGAAGAGCTCAATGTTAGACCCTTACTGACATAACATGGTAAGTGCTATGACATGGCAAGTTCAGGGTATTTATTTAGGACAGCGGTTCTCAACCTGTGGGTTGCGACCACGGGGAGGGTCGAACAACCAAAACACAGGGGTCGCCTAAAGGCATTGGAAATACATATTTTATTTAAAAATGTATAATAAATATGTATTTTCCGATGGCTTTAGGCGACCCCTGTGTTTTGGTCGTTCAACCCCCGCCGGGGTCGTGACCCACAGGTTGAGAACCGCTGATTTAGGACACACAGCTCTCAATCTGTAGGAGAAGCTATTATTATTGCTGTAAGCAGTATTGTTTATATTAATATTATTACCATTCCCAGCTTTGCATTTATTCTGTGCTTCAAGTTCCCTAGTTCTGCGCAGACTGAGCAGGGGCTGGAAGCTGGCAAACTCCCAGAAACAGAAAGGGTATATGACTGAGCACTGAAGGCACTAGAGGGACTGGTCCTGGCTGTGTGGTTGGATGGACATCAAAGAGCAGTGGTCCCATGGCCGGGAGGGCCTGGGCAGGCCAGCTGAGTCAGTTGAGCCTGGGCACATGGGGCACCAGGGATGGCACAGGTGTGGTGGGAATCGGCTGCTTGTCCACACTGGCTTGGTAAGGTTGGGTGTGTAGACTATCCTGCCAGGGTGCCCCTTCTGGAGAGGGTGAGTGTGACACTGGCTTGGGGCAGAGTGCTTATCAGAGAGCACACCTGCTCACCAGCCTGCTGTGTCTGGCTCAGTGTTCCCAGTGGTTCTGCAAAAGGAAATCAGAGCGGACCCTCTTCCTTCAGTTCTTGTGGCCGTTCATTATTGTCTGGCTGCCTGGTTATAAGGATTCCAAGCTTTTGTACCCTCAGTCAACACTTTAAAAATAAGCTTTTACATTTTGGAACAGGGCCCTGGCCAGTTTGCTCAGTGGATAGAGCATCCACCTGGCTTGTGGATGTTCCGAGTTTGATCCCCAGTCAGGGCACACAGGAGAAGCGACTGTCTGCTTCTCTCCCCCTCCTGCTCCCCCTTCTCTCTCTCCTCCCCTCTCACAGCCAGTGACTCGATTGGTTCAAGCGTCAGCCCGGGCACTGAGGATAGCCCAGTTGATTTGAGCATCGGCCCCAGACAGGGGTTACCATGTGAATCCCAGTTGGGGCACCCGTGTAAGTCTGTCTCCCTCTCTCCCCTCCTCTTAAAGTAATTTTTTTTGGAATAATTTTTTAGATGCACAAAAAAGTTGTGTAAATAGTGGAGGTCCCATCTACCTCCTACCCAATTTCCCCTTTGTTGACATCCTATGTTAGTATGGTTTATTTGTTACAACTAATGAACCGATATCAATACATTATGATTAACTAAAGTCCATACTTACTTAGATTGCCTTAGTTTTCACCTAATATCTTTTTTCTGCCCCCAGGTCCCAGCCAGGATGCCACACTCCATTTGGTCATCATGTCTCTTAGTCTTTTCTTGGCTATAACAGTGTCTGTGAGTTTCCTAGTTTTTGGTGACCGTGACGGTTGTGAGGAGTGCTGGTCTGGCATTTTGTATACTGCCCCTCCTTTGGGATTTGTCTGATGTTTTTCTCATGATTACGCTGGAGTTCAAGGTTTTGAGAAGAAAGATCACAGAGCTGCAGAGCCTGGGCAATATTTTAACTCCCGCCACACTGCCGCCGTGGCTGGAAGGTGTTGCTAGTCAGTGGGCCCTCGGACTTGTGGGACTGCCCACCCACATTAGATCACTGAGATGAAGAATGGGCTTCTACTCACCGTCTCTTCCAAGCCAGTGTGGATATGAATTTCCAACTTCTTGACAATTACTGGTTGAGCTGCCCGAGTACTTGACATCAATATTGACTACCATCTCATTCCTACGTAATGATGTCTACTTCTGAGGGTACCTTTATTCACAATTTCCCATTGCCGATCAGACTCACCCTCTGAGCTGAGTAGAGGGTTTCCCGTGGTGTCCTCTCATGACTCCAGGACTCCACAGCAGTTGGATGGTGGCTCATCCACAAAAAGGATTCAGTTGAGTTTTGTCCAATTTCAGCAACCAACTTCAGTATCCAGAGCGTCAGAGTCAGTACAGTGGTGCCCAGTCGCTACTCGGCCAGCCTTGTCATAGGTAGATCCATCGGAGTTCAGGTTTATACATTCATGTATCTGTTCCTAGTGCTGCCCCCTGGTCACAGCAACTGCTGGCCTCTCCTTCTGGGTGCTTTCTGGCCTCCTGTTTCCTCCCAGAGAGAGACGGACGATTTCCTTCATCTTTTCACGATGTTTCATATTACCTGGCTCCATGGTTGATTTGTCTGGGACAGTGATTCTCTGTTCTCTGCTGCTACCTCCTTTTAATGCTGAGACACCTCGGGAGCTTCCAGAAGGCTCGTGGAGGTTGTGGAACGTTGAAAGCAGAATTGATTTTAGTTTACCTGCTTTTTGAACCTGGGTTTTGTGTATTAACCAGCAGTGGGGAGGGAGGGTGTTCTAGGGCAATTTTGGAGGAGGCTTTGAGTGAAAGGATTAGGTGTCTGGACTCCGTTTGCAGGCCCTGGTAGAGGCTCGCTGCCGGCTCAGGCGTAATCGGCAGCCTGCATTTGCTCTGGCTGAGCAAGGGCCTTCACAGGCTTTTTAAAATGACCTGGTCCTGTACAGACCATGCTTTCGCTATCCTGCAGGTAGTGAAATTCAGTGGTGCCACACTTCACTTCCGCCGGACACAGAAGTTAAGTAGACTGCAGACTTTCATGCAGACATGAAAATGTGGGTTTTCTCTGTTTTCTCATTCTCTGAGCCTTTGTCTCAGGGTGAGAAAATAATGTTTTAAGGTCAGTAGAAAGAAATGATGATTATAGCCTTGGGTTCTATGGCTCAGTGAGTGGAGAAACCGAGGCAGGGCACTGAACCCTCTGCTTTATTGAAGGAACTATGGCTGTCGCTCAGAATCACACCTGCAGGGTCAGGTCTCTGGTCTGCGCAGCAGCAGGAAGCTCTGCTGCAGTTGGTGACAAGGAGTCAGAGTGGATGTCCTCGTGCCCACTGGATACTGAGAATTCAAGTCTGATTCCTGGGCTGGGTACAGCAACCAACAGACATTAATCATCAGCACGTGTGACTGTGTGTCTCACCATAGGGAAAAGTGGGGCATCCAACCTGGTTCTCCCACCAAGGGGTTCTAAGTGTCGTGGAGGAGGGAGCTGTGTCCAGAGGTAGCCGTTACACAAGGCAGAAATTGATGTGCATCATCAGGAAGGGCTGAGTCACAGAGGAAGTCGTCTTCCTGTAGTTATGATGTGCCTTAGATATCGTCTTTTTCATTTTCTTAATTTTCTTTTGAGAGAGGCAGGCACATCAAGCTGCTCCTGTACGTGCCCTGAGCAGAGAATGAACAGGCAACCTCCGCGCTCCAGGACAATGCTCCAGCCAAACGAGCTATCCAGTCAGGGCTTTAGATATCATCTCAAGAGCAAAATCTTGACAAAAACTCCTAAATGATTGGCAGCAGAGAACTATGGCACATCCATGGAAAATTATGTTAAGTAGCCATGAATAGAAATAACATCTCCAAAAACATCTCCAGAACATATTGCTAAGTGAAAGAGGAGAAAGAGCAGTGTGTACTCTGATCCTATTTGTATGGAAAGGGGACACACACATATATGTGTATACTTAATATAGTATGTTTAAAATGTATAATGTATTATGCTTAATATATGTATATATATATATCATACTTAAAATATGTCTAAGATATTATTTAAATAATATAATATTATTTTTAAATGCTTAAAATATTTCTGGATGATTCACAAGAAACTGTGAACAATGGTTTATTTCTGAGAAGTGAAACTATTACTTTCCATTTTGCATCATTCCAAACTATTTGATTTTTAAAACCAGGTACGTGTATTTTTTAATTTAAAAAATATTAGTTTATATATATATTTTAAAAGGATTTACAACTTTTCTTTTCCTGTTCTGGTTTAGAACATCTTTCTGCACATTGTGGACTTGTTTGATCCCAAGAAAATCTGGAAATTTGTTGAAAATTTCAAGCAGAAACATAAACTCAATATTCTGGTAAGGTTTTATAAACCTAGGGAAAGGCTGAATCTCTTTACGTTGACCTCTTTTAAGAGTCTTTCACGGTGAGGCCTGTTCATGCAATCGTGTTCACTCACCAGACTCGGTCTGATGAGCACGTGACTTAGGTCTGTGGGAAAGGAAGAGGCTGTCCGTGGGCTAACTGCTGTGGGAGGATGGGGCTGTTCCATTTTTTATAAAATTACAACTTTTATATCTGCATTCCCAAGCTCTGTAGATTTTGGGATTGGCATATTAACATTAGATGCTCAGGGAGAAATGAAAACAGAAAGCTCAGTCTAAAAGAATGCCTGCTACAAGCGTGGAAGTCCACAGAGAGCGGAGGGGCCAGTGGGAGGCTGTCCGGCTCTTCCCCCCAGATACTGCACTTTGAACTGAGCTGCTTTTCTACCCAAATAGTTTTGTTTTGTTTTTTTAATAAAAAAAAATTTTATTGATCAATTTTAGAGAGACAGAGAGAAGAAGGGAAAGAGAGAATCATTCATGTGTTGCTTCATTTAGTTGTGCATTCATTAGTTGCTTCCCATATCCATCTCTGCCCTGCCCGGAGACTGAGCCTGTAATCTTGTCGTTTCGGGAGGACGCTCTAACTGACTGAGCTAACCAGCCAGGGCCCCACGGTCTCTAAATGCTCCAGAATGCCACGTGTGGGCCAAGGTCTGGGCTTGTGTGGTCCAGAATGGCTATGGAGCATTTAAGATGTAACCAGTCCAAACTGAGTTGTGCTATAAGTGTAAGAATCAACTAATTTTGAAGACATAGTGTGGGGGAAAAAACTATCAGTAATATTTTTATATTGATTACATGTTGAAATTATACTATTGGATATATTGAGTTAAATAACTATATTATTAAAGTTAATTTTACCTGTTTCTCTTACCTTTTTAATGTGATTACTTTCTAGAAATAATTACATATTTCTATTGGATGGCACTGATCTCAACAAATTCTCAGAGCACCTTGTTCTGAATTAGGTTGCTCGACCAAACCTTTATACCTAGAGATCTCGTCACAGTTCTATGGCTGAGCCTTCTGTACAAGTAGCATTTTCCTAGAAGGGGTTTGATATGAAGGGACAATTGTCATTACTTGAGTGTGGGACCAGTGGTGGCAGTGGAGGTGTGAGTTTTGGAAACAAGTCCTTTGGCCCTATTTTCTTTTATTTTGAAATGGCAAGTGCAATTTCTAGATTAATAATACAGGTTGCATGGTCAATAAGAGAGCTCCCCGAAGAAAATGGACATGAAACAAACTTTGTTACAAACACTCTGGGTAAGTATATGTGGGTTCCTTGTTTGTTTTAGAAAAATAAACATAGACAAGGTTGACACCATAGAAGGATCAGAAAAACATTGATCAACGTTTGGGGCTCTTGGTCCTTGGCATGATTGTATTTGCTTTAAGTTTATCCTTCACTACATTGTTTTTTCTTCATAAAACCTTCTCTTTTATAATATGTGTTAATGCCAGAAATAGTTAGTATTGTTAAAGCTTTTTTTCTTCCTGGAAAGTTCAAGGCTCTTTGTAGACACTTTGGCGAGGAGAACAAGTTCGTCTCAGGTAGAGAGTGAAAACAGAAGAAGTGCAGCTTCAAGAACTCTCTGCCGGGGCTGAGGAAGGCACAGCCCTGAGACAGAAGACGCATCAAGATGGGCATTCAGTCAGAACCCAGGACAGCAGGGGCCGGTTCCTGCTCAGTGACGACAGGCTGGCTCATTGTATGCCAGGTTGGTGGCTCTCAAAACAGGACCAGCAGCATCACCGTTACTGGAGAACGTGGTATAAATGTGCACTTGGACACCACCCCTAGACCTACTGAGCCCAAAACTCGGAGGTGGGCCCAGGAAATATGCTTTTTAACACACCCTCTAGAGCAGTGTTTTAAAAACTGTCGATCTGTGGACCAGTGCCAGTACACCAGAAATTTCAGGCTGGTCTGCAAAAGAGGTAACCACCCTGACGTTGTATGAAGATTATAGACCCAATGATCTAGTTGAATTTGCTTATGCTCAGGGTGAGTGCCACTTACCAGCCTGTATCATTGATGAAAATACTATTGAGGTGGTCTCAGATATTGTTGGGACTTGTGGAAAACCACACTAGACGATTCTGTTCCCTGAAGTTTAAGAACCAAAGTACCAGGCTTTTAACCTCTTTGGATGTTCTCTTGCTTGGACCAAGGGGTCTGGAGTAGATTATTTCAGTGCCTTTCAACTTGGAGATGCAGTGAATCTAAGATTCTTTCCAGTATTTATACCACTTTCTCATAGTTAAACTTCTAGTGAGGTGTTTTAATTAAACAGCATCCTAAGTGACAAGATGGCTGGCAGGGATTCATATGGCTGTTGGGGTCATTGAGGGTGTCCATTAAATAGCAACCCTCTTCTCAGCCAAGAACTGAGCAGAGTGAGGAGTAAGACAATGAAATACTAGATGCAAGTCAAAATACCACTGTTGTTATTGATGAGGTTAATTGAGGAGCATGCTTTGTGAGAACCAAATGGGTTTCCTCGTATTGGACCCAAGAATTAGACTTACCTTACTGCATGCAGCAGGCTGGCCTAGGACAGATACCTCTTCCTTATGGAGAGGAGAAAGGGGGTAACAGAGCTGGGTATGCCTCTGTTATTGCTCCCAAGTTTACTACATTTATTATTAAGTGCTCCATGTCCCAGGAGTTGAGGAAGGAAGGGCCAGGACAGGACAGAATTGTACTCATTGTGTTCTCTCTGTGAGAAAGGAAGCAGGAGAAGCAAGGAAGAACCTTTCTCCCCAGCCATGAAGTTGCATTTTTAAATTAATACCTAGCAGCTTGCTATGCAATGGTGCAGGTTTAATACTAAATATTTCCACCTTTGACTTTGTTCCAAAAGTGGTATCATTGTTGCCAAAGTATCCGAATGTCGGGTCATGCTGGGGTGCGCTTTATAACTCTATTGGGTGGCAAAGACACTCAGAGGGCCACAGCTGGCCCCCAGGTGGCTGCTCAGACAGACAAGCTCCATGGTTTGTGGGGGCCAGCGCCAAACAAAGCTGCAGGACCCCTTGCTTTAACAGAGCATTAAACCACATGCAAGGCCCTACAGTGGGACTGCACAGGGAATAGCAATTCTGCTGCTTACACACCCACCCAAAATTCCCCTGGGTGTTTGCTGTGTGCTGGGAGCCAGTGAATGTGGGGCATCTATAATATATATATGGGCCCATGCCATGCCGCCCATGAAGATATCATAGTACGTATATGAATTAAGTCATTAACCCTCATGACTACCCTGGGATAGAGGTAGTCCTACCTATACAGTGCAGATAAAAACTAGGACTCAGAGAGGTTGTATACATTGGCCTAGGTCAAGTGGAGGAGTCAGAATTTGAACCCGTATCTGTCTAGTTCCACAGCCCATGTTCATAGCCAGGACGCAATTCTACCAACCCCCAGCGTTTCCTCCTTAAACTAGGCAGGCACTGAGTGATCGTGAAATACATGCTAAGGTGGGGGTCGGGAACCTTTTTGGCTGAGAGAGCCATGAACACCACATATTTTAAAATGTAATTCCATGAGAGCCATACAACAACCCATGTACATTATGCATTATCCAATAAAAATTTGGTGTTGTCCCGGAGGACAGCTGTGATTGGCTCCAGCCACCCACCACCATGAACATGAGCGGTAGGAAATGAATGGATTGTAATACATGAGAATGTTTTATATTTTTAACGTTATTATTTTTTTAATTAAAGATTTGTCTGAGAGCTAGATGCAGCCATCAAAAGAGCCACATCTGGCTCACGAGCCACAGGTTCCTGACCCCTGGGGTAAGGGACCCGTCATGCCAGGCGGAGGCTGTGTCAGGCTGGGGGTGCTACTTAGAGGACAGTCTGGTACCTTTACTTTAATTAAGAGCACAGCAGGCATGATAGACTTTAAGAGGCTGACTTTTTTTTATTATACATTGGTTATGTTGTACTTTTGCATGGATCTGGTCTGCTTCTGAGGACCTTGATATCTCTTTATTTTCATTTCTTTTTCATGTCAGAAACACTTCATTGATCTCCCCAACCTCTTTGAGAAGCATAATCATTCTCATGCTTTGATATCTATTCATCCCTGGAGTGGAAGACAGAGTACACTATACAAAGAGGCACCCCAGTGATGGAGGGGGCAGCTTAATGTGTCTGAGCAGAAGCAGAAGAGTTCAGATATTGTCAAGCAGGTCCAGAGCCAGATGAACAATCCAGACCTCTGTCTGGGTCCTAGAAAACTGCTGGCTGCCGTTCTAATATGGAACATGTCTTCCCAGCCCGATTATGTAACACGGGGTAGGTTGTTTTCTGTTTTCTAAGATTCACTTGAACTTCTAGAAATATTTCCAATCCCTAGGAAGTCATCAGTAGATTCCTGACAGTCTGAGGAGAAGACAACACCAGTATTTGCAGAATGTATCACCAGATCCTAAGGGTTGCGAAGCAGGAGTTAAACATGAGAGCCCATGCCATGCCGCCCATGAAGATACCATAGTACGTATATGAATTAAGTGAAGTTTGGGAGCATTGCTCTTTACCTTTTGTGGGGTGGATTGGTCATGGAAAAACTTTTGTAGTTTACTGTGGGACAAAATGAGTTGCTTCCCTGGGTAAATTTGAGGGTAGACGAAGCGTGGAGGCAGAGTGACCTCGTGAGACATTCTGTTTGATTGCGTTCTCACCCGCGCTTGGCACTTGGGGTCCTTTCAGATCCTGCACATGTTTCCTGTTAGCACTCAGAGGCATTAAGAGTCCGCGAGCAGGGAAGACAGATGGGCGGGGGGAGGGGGGGGCGGCGCTAAGTGCGCTGCTGGCAGCCTGCCACAGCTTGAGGGATGGATTCAAACTCTCACCCACAACACAGGGCTGGAGAGGACACTGACTCCGCCTCTCCTCTCCCGGAAGGCTGCGTTATCAATTAATTGACAATAATAAACAGGCTGTGGTGCCTTGGCTCCTTGGCAGAAGGTGGGGAGTGCACTTTGGGTCACTGGGGAAAGAAGGCATCAGTACAGGGTGAGTGTTCTGTTGCTTGGCATTCCGTTGTTAGAAGCTCTCTACTCGCTGCTCCGTCCCACACTCAGTGGTAACTGCTGTTTAAAGCCAGCATCATCGTCAGTGTTTTTCTGGATCATCTCATTCAGTCCTCACAACAACTTTACAGATTTCATAGACAAGGGAACCGAGGGCCAGAAATTGTGTAGAATCATTGTCTGTGACTCACCTCTTTAAACAAAGGACAAAAAATTATAGTTTGTGCATTATTAGCATAGGGTTGTATCTGTCAGCTAACACTACATAATAACTCCAAAAGCTCAGAGGCATACAATAATAAGCATGTATTATTGCTGACTGTTATGCAGGCCTGCTCTTTGGGCTACTCTCGGCTGAGCTCAGTGGGGTGTCTCCAAGCAACAAGGTAGGTCTGGGTTATGTTGCAAATTCTCACATCCTCCTTGGTACTTACGGTGCTGGCCAGAGTATGTTCCATGGCAATGGGAAAAGCCCAAGTGTGCAAACACATTTCAAGCCTGTGCTTGCTTCACATCTGCTAGTGGCCTAGTGACCAATGCAGGTCCTTTCACGGAGCCCCAGATCGACGGGAGTCAAGAGGTATGCCCTTCCCTGGAGGGGCGGGGAAGAGGACATGGACATTGTCAGACAGTTATCTGCCACGAGAGTCACTTTGATTACTCTCTGATGTTTTTGGTGATGGGTCATCTGAGTTTGATGGTATCTATTAACCAAAATATTTAATGAACAAAACATCTCATTTGTTCAATAAACATTTATAGAGTGCCTACTGCATGTCAGATACTGTGGTCAGCGATGAGGGTTCAGAAATTGAGGGACTCCTGGTCTAGTGGGAAACTAGACACATCAACAATAACAGTACCATATGGTAACTTCTCTTTCCATCCATGAAGGGAGCTAGGGTACGAAGCCCTAGGGAAAAGCGAAGAGCAGTACTTCTAAGGCAGAACATCTCCCTAGGCACTAAATGTGTTTGGTGCCAGGCATGCCTACTTGTCCATACTTTTTACCCTAAGTTTTACCCGATCACTATTTTACTTTTAAGATATTCAACTCATAACCCTTCAGGATTCTCAGAGAAACAGTACCTGGGAAGCAGAAGTACTGTAGAAATGTCAGCTAATATTGCTTTAACATTAAATTAAGGGGTTAAATTGCTTTAACCCCTTAACCAGGAACAAATTTTCTGTTATTTCCCTTCGGGGATCCTCTGCAGTTAATCCATTGTTTTTGAAGCGTGCAGGAGCAGTACGCCTCCAAGCTCTTGTCCCTGTGGCTCCTCTGCCTGGACCACAGCCTCCCTGGTTCACTTTCACTTTCCATGCCCCAGCTGGGCTCACACCAGCCTAACGCTTGGTGCTCCTCCTCTCCGCTCCAGTAGCACCCTCTGTGAACCTATCTGAGCACAATAGAAATCACCTGCTGATAGGCTGGTTTCTTGCACAGAGCATGAATCTTTACCAGCAGACACTGCTGATGCTTAGGAGGAGCTCAATCCACATTGGCTGCACTGACCCGACAGGTGACTGCTCAGTAGTTCACTTCCTCTAGCTGTATGCCTTCGTGCAAATTGCTTAAACCTCTCCAAGCTTCACGTTCCCATTCTATAAAATGGGGATAATGATACTTTTATAGGCTAGAAGTGAGCATTAAATAAAGAGTTGTAAGTTACTCAAGAGAAAAAGAAAAAAGAAAGGTAAGCGTTATCCCTCTCAGCATAGCACCTGACATGTAGTGAGTCCATTTCTTAGGAAGAGCGGACTGTTTATTACAGTTGTTTCTGGATGGCCTCTGTTACATACAGTTTCTCAGAGACAAGAGACCAGAGGAGGAGGCTTACAACTCTGTTATATCGAGCTTATTGTAGGAGCTTACATGCAAGGCACTTTTAAGCAGCAGTAAGATGCCATGATACCCTCTGCGCCACATGGCAGGCACTAAGGGGTTATACCAGGGGTCCCCAAACTACGGCCCGCGGGCTGCATGCGGCCCCCTGAGGCCATTTATCCGGCCCCCGCCACACTTCCGGAAGGGGCACCTCTTTCATTGGTGGTCAGTGAGAGGAGCATAGTTCCCATTGAAATACTGGTCAGTTTGTTGATTTAAATTTACTTGTTCTTTATTTTAAATATTGTATTTGTTCCTGTTTTGTTTTTTTACTTTAAAATAAGATATGTGCAGTGTGCATAGGGATTTGTTCATAGTTTTTTTTTTATAGTCTGGCCCTCCAACGGTCTGAGGGACAGTGAACTGGCCCCCTGTGTAAAAAGTTTGGGGACCCCTGGGTTATACAGAACAAGGCAGAATGGGTAGGAGTATGGAGCGTGACTGCCCAGAGAAGTGGAAAGTTCCTTACCTGCTTGCTTGGGGAAGGCTACTGGCCTGTTCCAGAAACCAGCAGGAACTAGTGCACCTTGAGGAGGGCTCGGACTGGCTCTGAGGGGATCTATTCTGGCCTGGATCTAGCTCAAGGGTCCTTGAACAGCCTTTCCTCCACACCCTCCCTCAGTAATCACTGAACCCCTTGAAGTGGAAGCCGAGTAATCCTCAGCTTTGAGCACAGGGCACCCTGCACAGGCATTAGAATAGCAGGTGCTCAGAAGTTTCAGTTGGTGAAGAGTAAATGCAAGGCACCTTCCATGCTGTGCTGTGCAGATGTGGGGTGGTCCTTGCCTGCCCACCTGCTCCAAGGACAGTGGAGTGCACAAAGGCTGAAGGAAAGAGCCTCTCGGAGTGAGGTAAGTTGGCCTCATGAGGGACCCTTAGCCCAAGTCAGGTTTCATAGTTCTTGAGAGACTGGTTCTGGGTAAAATTGGACAGCAAGCAGTAGTCACAAAAGAAAAGATGAACAACTAGCCGCAGTGTCTCATTGGAGTTCCCATTGTTCCTCCACCTGATCTTTGTTCTAGAGTTTTCTCTGTACCACCTCTCCTTTAAGAAGTCACTGAGAGGGAGGAGGAGAGGAAAATGGAGAGGGAGAGAGAGAAAGAGAGAGCTGCTATCCAGCTACATTAGAGGTCTCCTCTTAGACTTTTTTCTCCCACTTGGAGTCTAGACTGCAAGGTGCCCAGACCCCTTCAGTCTCTTCAAACAATCAAATCAATAGACACTGGAGTGTTATCAGGGCCTTAGCAAGACCAATATGGCTTCAGCAGTATTCCATATTCTGGGCCATTCCCAGATCTCTTTCTGACTCCTCCCTTATCCCCTCCCTCCAACATTTGTCTCCTTTCTCTCATTTCCTTGAGCCACACTCCTTTCTGAGTCCCAGCACGTAGCTAAGCAAATCAGAGGATCTGTGCATTTTAGCAGGTGCCATCTTAGGACTTTGTGTGCAGGAAGGGTAGTGTAGGGTCCATGCTGGACATGGCTCTTCTCCTTCCCCAGTTCCTGGCACCATGGTCATGGATCCTGGCCACGAGCCATGGGAGAGAGAGTAATAAAACTGCACCTGAGGTTTTACTAAGAACAGAAGAACCGAGTCACCAGATATTATCAAGGAGAGACAGCACAGAATGGTGTATACACTTCCTCCCTACCCTCTACTTGCCTGCTTGCTTGCCCGTAGACAAAGAATTTTGTTTGAGCAATTGCCCAGGGCTTAGTTATAAAAACTGCACACCCGCACTGAGCTTTCACCAACCTACCATCATAGGTGCTGTCCCTGTATGTAAGTAATAAAGGGTCCGCTCCATCTGGTCCTCCTTATGGTTTCTTCGGGATCCCACAACAACACCAGACCAATTTTCTGGGTCTAGACCTCCTCCTGTATTACAGGTAAGGGAGGACGCATTTATTCAAGAGCACTTTTATTTTTTCTAATCATAAGAAATGTGTATTCATTTAGAAAATAAGGAAATCATATAATTAAAAGATTAATTTAAAATATATAAATAGGGAAATAAAAATAAATTAAAACTCTCTTATAATTTCATTGTTAAGATATAACCACTATGGCCCTGGCAGGCTAGCTCAGTGGTAGAGTGTTGGCCTGGTGTGTGGAAGTCTCAGGTTCAATTCCTGGCCAGGGCACACAGGAGATGAGCCCATTTGCTTCTCCACCCTCCCCCTCTCCTTTATCTCTCTTTTCCCCTCCCGCAGCTAAGGCTTCATTGGAGCAAAGTTGGTGCGAGTGTTGAGGACAGCTCCATGGCCTCCACCTCAGGTGCTAGAATGGCTCCCATTGCAATGGAGCAAGCAACGCCTCAAATGGGCAGAGCATCGCCCCCTGGTGGGCATGCTGGGTGGATCCCAGTCGGACGCATGCAGGAATCTTTTCTCTGCCTCCCTGCTTCTCACTTCAGGGGGGGAAATAAATATATATATATATATATATATATATATATATATATATATATATATATATATAATTATATATATATATAATTACTATGAATATTTTGGGTCCTTTTTCTTTAAGCTTTTTTAATTAATTTATTTATTTATTTATTTATTGTATCTTTCTGAAGCTGGAAACGGGGAGAGACAGTCAGACAGACTCCCACATGCACCCGACCGGGATCCACCCGGCACGCCCACCAGGGGCGACGCTCTGACGCTCTACTGCTGAGCCAACCGGCCAGGGCCACTTTAAACTTTTTTTAATGTGTTTCTCCTACTCCAGATTTGGAACAGCACTGCATATATCATTCTGAATCCTGGGCTTTTCCACTTAACATCATATTATAAATGTTTTCTCATGTCATTATTCTTTAAAATGGTATTTCTATTTAGAATATATTCTGCTCACAAAAATTAGGGGATATTTCAAAATGAATATGAAGTGATAAAAAAAAGAAGCATTTGATTTTTTTATTAAACAAGAACATTAGAAAAGCAAACAAGTCTAAGAAAGTTGTTTGATTATGCAAATGAGATACAAACCAACTTTTATTTCATTGGTGAAAATGCACTGTACACAAGGCTAAAAGTACTGGAGTTTCTGCACGTCTCTGATCCCCTAATTTTTGTGAGCAGTGTATTTTATTATATAAATGTTCCATAATGTCTTTAATCCCCTATTGTGGGATATTAATCACTCACTTGTTTTGTGAGTGATACTGAACTTGGGGGTGATAGTTGTTTATTGGACACTTGTATATCTTTTGTAAGTTGCCTGTTCATGTCCTTTGCCCATTTTTCTATTGTGTGATGATTATCTTTTAAACTGTTGATGTATAAACCTTCTTTGACACATTTATCACATCACATGTGCCTTTCCCCTCGTTTTAGCAAATTACTTTCTAATTTTGTTTTTGGTGTTTTAGTTTGCCACACAGAGGTTTAAATTTTTTATGTATTCAGGCTGTATATTTATCATTAAGACTGATTTATTCATTTTTATAGTAAAAAATAAAGTCCCACCAGGAGGGACCTGAAGATGGCAGCGGAGTAGGCAGACACACAGACTCCCAGCTCACACCACCGAATTGGATTATAAACTAACTTATGAACAATCAGCATGAAAAACCAAATCTGGGCTACAAGAACAGCTCTCAAAAACCAAGGAGCAAAGAAGAAGCCACAACAAATCTGGTAGGGAGCACCTGAATCTCCCCTGCTTACAGGAACAAGGGGGGGATGAGGCTGGGCTTTCATTCCAAGGAAAAGAGCAGTAAATACTGCTCACAGCCACTTGCCTGGCGACCAGGGAACAAGGTGTGTTGAAAGGACCCGCTTGTCTTCCAAAAAGAAAGGAGAGAGAGAGAGACAGATGGTGAGGGGAAGAGGAATGTAGGTGACGACCTGAAAAGCTGACTCATTCAGTGCTGGAGGTGGCCATAACTGAGGGAGGGGCTGATTCTTCCACAAAGCAAAATACAAAAGCACTTCGAGGTGACAGAGATACAGACATCTCTCCAGCTCCAATCAGTGCAACAAGACAAAGCTGAAAACAAGAAGTGGGGAGGAGGGGCAGTAACTCAGGTCTCCATGGAGATCTGAGATGTACCTCTCCCTATTGAAGCTGAGAAAGCAACCCACCCCTAGAGAGATTAACTGGCAGAAGAGAACTTCAGAGCCTCAGGTCATACTCACTGCATTCCTGGATACAGTTTCAAATAAGACCCCTGCTGAGATCAGCAAACAAGACAATCACCCGTTAAGAAAACAAACAAACCAGGCTCTGGCTGGTTGGCTCAGTGGTAGAGCTTCAGCCTGGCGTGCAGAAGTCCCGGGTTTGATTCCTGGCCAGGGCACACAGGAGAAGCGCCAATCAGCTTCTCCACCCCTCCCCCTCTCCTTCCTCTCTGTCTCTCTCTTCCCCTCCTGCAGCCAAGGCTCCATTGGAGCAAAGATGGCTCAGGCACTGGGGATGGCTCCATGGCCTCTGCCTCAGGTGCTAGAATGGCTCTGGTCGCAACAGAGCAATGCCCCGGATGGGCAGAGCATCGCCCCCTGGTGGGTGTGCCAGGTGGATCCCAGTTGGGCATATGCGGGAGACTGTCTGACTGCCTCCCCGTTTCCAGCTTCAGAAAAATACAAAAAAAAGAAAACAAACAAACCAAGACTTCAAAGCTGCCCAAATCCAAAAGTGGATTACAAATAATAGCTGATGCCAACCCAAGAAGACCTAGAAATAACACAATTGAAAACTGAAGGCAGACAACGCCAAGTCTAGACTCAACCAGCTCTACAAACAAAACACCCAGATAGATACAATGAGAAGACAGAGAAGTGCAATCCAAATGAAACCACAAGAGAAACATCCAGGAAATGAACTAAGTGATATGGAAATAACCAAACTTCTGGATGCGGAGTTCAAAATAATGATTGTAAGGATGCTTAGGGATCTTAGAACAACAATAGATGGTCATTATGAACACCTAAATAAAGAAATAGCAAGTATAAAAGATGGTATTGAAATATTAAAAAAGAATCAGTCGGAGATGACCAATACAATATCAGAAATAAAGACCACAATGGTAGGAATTAAAAACAGGATGGATAGAGCTGAGGATCAAATCAGTGAGTTGGAGGACAACTGGAATGAAGGCATGAAAGCAGAGAAGAAAAAAGAAAAGAGACTCAAAAGTCTGAGGAAACTCTTAGCTCTGTGACAACATAAAGAGAAATAACATCCACATTATAGGGGTTCCTGAAGAAGAAGAGAAAGAACAAGGGATAGAGACTTTGTTCAATCATATCATAGCTGAAAACTTCCCTAAATTAATGCAAGAGAAACTCTCACAAGTTCAAGAAGCACAAAGAACTCCATTAAAGAGAAACCCAAAGAAACCTACACCAAGACACATCATAATTAAAATACCAAAGCTAAGTGATAAGGAGAAAATATTAAAAACTGCTAGAGAAAAAAAGGCTATCACCTACAAAGGAGCCCCCATAAGGATGACATCAGACTTCTCAACAGAAACACTTGAGGCCAGAAGGGAATGGCAAGAAATATTCAAAGTAATGCAGAACAAGAGCCTACAACCAAGTCTACTTTATCCAGCAAGGCTATCATTTAAAATTGAAGGAGAAATAAAAAGTTTCCCAAACAAACAAAAAAAAACACACAAGGAATTCATTACTACCAAACCAATGCGGCAGGAAATGTTAAGGGGCATGGTGTAAACAGATCAAAGTGGGAAAATAATATAGCAAAAGAGGAATACAGCTTTAAAGAATAAAATGGCAATAAACAACTACATATCAATAATAACCTTAAATGTAAATGGATTAAATGATCCAATCAAAAGACATAGGGTAGCTGCATGGATAAGAAAACAGGACCTGTACATATGCTGCCTACAAAAGACACACCTTAAAACAAAAGATGCACATAGGCTGAAGGTAAAAGGATGGAAAAAAAATATTTCATACAAATGAAAATGAAAAAAAAAGCTGGGGTAGGAATACTTATATCAGACAAAATGGACTTTAAAACAAAGACTATAGTAAGAGATAAAGAAGGCCACTACATAATGATAAAGGGAGCAATCCAACAGGAAGATATAACTATTATAAATATCTACACAGCTAATATAGGAGCACTTAAATATATAAAGCAGACTTTGATGGATATGAAGGCGAGATCAACAGCAATACTATAATAGTAGGGGATTTCAATATTCCACTAACATCACTAGGTAGATCCTCAAGAAATAAAATTAACAAAGCAACAGCAGACTTAAAGGACACACTAGATCAACTCGATTTAATAGATATCTTCAGAACCTTTCACCCTAAAGCAGCAGAATATACATTCTTTTCAAGTGCTCATGGTACATTCTCTAGGATAGACCACATGTTAGGGCACAAAAGTGGTCTCAACAAATTTAAGAAGATTGAAATCATATCAAGCACTTTCTCTGATCACAATGGCATGAAACTAGAAATGAACCACAACAGAAAAGCTCAAAAATTCTCAAACACATGGAAACTAAATAGCAGGTTGTTAAATAATGAATGGATTAAGAATGAGATAAAAAAAGAAATAAAAAAATTCCTAGAAACAAATGATAATGAGCATGCAACAACTCAAAATTTATGGGACACAGAGAAAGCAGTACTGAGAGGGAAGTTCATAGTACTACAGGCACACTTTAAGAAGCTAGAAAAAGCTCAAATAAACAACTTAACCCTGCATCTAAAAGAACTAGAAAAAGAACAGCAAGTAAAGCCCAAATGTAGTAGAAGGAAGGAAATAATAAAGATCAGAGCAGAAATAAATGACATAGAGACTAAAGAAACAATACAGAGGATCAATGAAACTAGGAGCTGGTTCTTTGAAAAGTTAAACAAAATTGATGAACCTTTAACTAGACTCACCAAGAAAAAGAGAGAGAGGACTCAAATAAATAAAATTAGAAATGAGAGGGGAGAAATAACAACTGACACAACACAAATACAAAATATTGTAAGAAAATATTATGAAGAACTGTATGCCAAAAAACTAGACAACCTAGATGAAATGGACAAATTCCTTGAAACATACAATCTTCCAAAAATCAATCTGAAAGAATCAGAAAACCTAAACAGACCAATTATAACAAATGAGATCAAAACAGTTATCAAAAAACTCTCAAAAAAGAAAAGTCCTGGGCCTAAAGGCTTCACAAGTGAATTCTACCAAATATTCAAAGATGAAGTAACTCCTATCCTTCTCAAGCTATTTCAAAAAATTCAAGAGGAAGGCTTCCAAGCCCCTTTTATGAGGCAAGCATAATTCTGATTCCAAAACCAGGCAAAGACAACACAAAGAAAGAAAATTATAGGCCAATATCCCTGATGAATATAGATGCTAAAATCCTCAACAAAATATTAGCAAACCGGATTCAACAATATATGGAAAAAATCATACACCATGATCAAGTGGGATTTATTCTTGGGAGGCAAGGCTGGTACAATATTCACAAATCAATCAATGTGATTCATCACATAAACAAAAGGAAGGAGAAAAACCACATGATAATTTCAATAGATGAAGAAAAAGCATTTGATAAAATCCAGCACCTATTCATGATCAAAACTCTCAACAAAATGGGAATACATGGAACACATCTCAACGTGATAAAGGCCATCTATGACAAACCCACAGCCAACATCATACTCAATGGGCAAAAATTAAAAGCAATTCCCTTAAGATCAGGAACAAGGCAGAGGTGCCCCTTTCACCACTCTTATTCAACATAGTCCTGGAAGTCCTAGCCACAGCAATCAGACAAGAAGAAGAAATAAAAGGCATTCAAGTTGGAAAAGAAGAAGTAAAGCTATCATTATTTGCTGATGATATGATATTGTATATAGAAAACCCTAAAGTCTCAGTCAAAAAACTACTGGACCTGATAAATGAATTCAGCAAAGTGGCAGGAAATAAAATTAATACTCAGAAATCAGAGGCATTTTTATACACCAACAATGAACAGTCAGAAAGAGAAATTAAGGAAACAATCCCCTTCACTATTACAACCAAAAAAATAAAGGACCTAGGAGTACATTTAACCAAGGAGACTAAAGACTTGTACTCGGAAAATTATAAAACATTGATAAAAGAAATCAAGGAAGATACAAACAAGTGGAAGCATATACTGTGCTCATGATTAGGAAGAATAAACATCATTAAAATGTCTATATTACCCAAAGCAATTTATAAATTCAATGCAATACCAATTAAAATACCAATGACATACTTTAAAGATATAGAGCACATATTCCAAAAATTTATATGGAACCAAAAAAGAACATGAATAGCCTCAGCAATCTTAAAAAATAAGAATAAAAGGGGAGGTATCACACTTCCTGATATCAAGCTATATTACAAGGCCATTGTACTCAAAACAGCATGGTACTGGCATAAGAACAGGCACATAGATCAATGGAACAGAACAGAGAACCCAGAAATAAACCCACAGTTCTATGGACAACTGATATTTGACAAAGGGGGATAAGGGCATACAATGGAGTAAAGACAGCCTTTTCAACAAATGGTGTTGGGAAAATTGGACAGCAACCTGCAAAAAAATGAAACTAGACCACCAACTTACACCATTCACAAAAATAAACTGAAAATGGATAAAAGACTTAAATGTAAGGCGTGAAACCATAGCATCTTAGAAGAAAACATAGGCAGTAAGCTCTCCGACATCTCTTGCAGCAATATATTTGCCGATGTATTACCATGGGCAAGGGAAATAAAAGACAGGATAAACAAATGGGACTTTATCAAACTAAAAAGCTTTTGCACAGCCAAAGACAATAAGAACAGAATAAAAAGACAAACTACACAATGGAAGAACATATTTGACAGTACGTCTGATAAGGGGTTAATAACCAAAATTTATAAAGAACTTATAAATCTCAACACCAGAAAGACATACAGTCCAATCAAAAAATGGGCAAAAGAAATGAATTAGACACTTCTCCAAAGAGGACATACAGATGGCCAATAGGCATATGAAAAAATGTTCAACATCACTAATCATTAGAGAAATGCAAATTAATACCACAATGAGATATCATCTCACACCGGTCAGAATGGTGCTCATCAACAAAACAACAGAGAATAAGTGCTGGCGAGGAAATGGAGAAAAGGGAACCCTCCTGCACTGCTGGTGGGAATGCAGACTGGTGCAGCCACTGTGGAAAACAGTATGGAGATTCCTCAAAAAACTGAAAATAGAACTGCCTTTTGACCCAGCCTTCCCACTTTTAGGAATATACCCCAAGGACACCATAGAGTGGTTCCAGAAGGAGAAATGCACCCCTATGTTTATAGCAGCATTGTTCACAATAGCGAAGATCTGGAAACAGCCCAAGTGTCTGTCAGAGGACAAGTGGATTAAAAAGCTTTGGTATATACTATGGAATACTACTCAGCCATAAGAAATGATGACATCGGGTCATTTACAATAACATGGATGGACCTTGATAACATTATACAGAGTGAAATAAGTAAATCAGAAAAAACTAAGAACTATATGAACCCATACATAGATGGGACATAAAAATGAGACTCAGAGACATGGACAAGAGTGTGGTGGTTACGGGGTGGGGTGGGGGGGAAGAGAGGGAGGGGGTTGGGGGAGGGGTGGGGCTCAAAGAAAACCAGATAGAAGGTGACAGAAGACAATTTGACTTTGGGTGAGGGGTATGCAGCATAATCAAATGTCAAAATAATCTGGAGATGTTTTCTCGGAACATATGTACCCTGATTTATCAATGTCACTGCATTAAAATTAATAAAAATAAGATAAAAAAATAAATAAAGTCCCTGGTTACTGTACCTTAAATACTTATTTGGTTCCCCCACCACCATTTTCTTATAATATTTTCTCTTATTTAGCTTTCTAATCCACTTGGAAGTTATTTTCGTATCAGGTAGATAAGGAGCCTTCTCTCTCTATGTATATATATATATATAATTTTTTAATAAGAAGTGTCACAGAACTGCTTATTTATTGCACAAGTTTTTTTTTTTTTTCCTGTGTTGTGCTGCCACCTTTTATCATACACTGAATTCTCCTTAAGTTGCTTCTCTTTCCAAGCTGTAGTCTGGTTCACTGATCTATTAATTACATGAGGATTGCACCATTCTAATTATTCACAGTACATTTTAATATCTTCTAGGGCAAGCCCCAGCTCATTCCTCCTCTCATTCTTAAGACAGTTTAACTCAGAGGATGGATAGGGGAGGGTGAGGAGGGCAGATTTGGGGCAACAGGGGGGCTGGTGGAGTCTGGAGCTCCAGACAAGGAAGACTCCCCCCAAACTTACCGAAGAACTTTGGAGCCCTGAGTGAGGCTCTTGGTCTAACGGTCTGGCCCTCATAAGGAGAATGAGTGAGCCCAGAAGCCAGAGCTCATTTGTCCGATGACTTGGGTTTTTGTCAATCATAGAGGCTGCTTTGAATGAGGCATAAACACCTCCCAGAGTTGGCCCTCACCCGCCCTGCCCACGCCATTCCCCAGGTATGGCTGAGCTCCCTGAGTGCTGTAGTCCCAGGCCGGGCTGAGCTGCCCTCAGCAGTGTGGGGACTGCTGCTCCTCATCTCCAGCCCAAGGAGCATGGCCCTGATGCAGGAAGCCAGCGAGGGGCCTGGAGCTCACCTGAGTATCTGGCAGGGATCCAGTGGGGTTTATTTCACAGTGGGGTTTTTTTTAAGGAGCACTGCTTACAGCAGCACTCCGAGGCATTCATTTAGGCAATTTTGAAAACAAAATCCCAATTAAGCTTCTTCGTGCTTTTTTAATAGCTGAGGCCTCGGTGCCCACACTCATCTTCTCTTTGCTGTAAAGCAGGCCCTTTCATTGAGTCTCCCTAGGATGTGACAGAGGGACCACCGTTCAGTCATTTGGCAACAGCTGAGGGTTTGCTTTAGCAGCTGAGGCACAGCCTTTGGATAGTCTGGGAAGACAGGGAAGCAACAGCATTGTCACTTAGGTGTGGATGACCTGGAGGCTCAAGGCAGGTGACATAAGGACTCCCCTCTCCTCTCTCAAGTGGCTCCTTTCATTAGTGTTCACATATATCTGAATCTGTTCTAATGTTTTAAAAAGACAAGAACAAATACTTTGCCAGACTCGACTTTAGGGTGAGCAACCATCTGGGTTTTCCTGGAACCAAGTGGGTTTCCAGAAAACAGGATGTTTAATGCTGAAAGCAGGAGTCCGGGGCGAGACAAGACGGGGCGGTCACCTGCTCCGCATCCCACTGCTGCTTCTTCATCTCTCCCAGCCAACCTCTCTCTTCACTTCCTCGTTTCCCACGAACATCATAACCCGGTCGGCTCCAGCTGCTGAAGTCACCTATGAGCCTCATGTTGTCAGACCTAGAAGACATACCTCCATTCTCGTCTTACCTGCTCCCCCAGCAGTGCTTGATGTGGCTGTCCACGCTCACGTGGGGCCCTGCGATTCCTCTCTTGAAGTCATGGCTCCTCCTGTCCCTGCTCCTCCCGCCTCAAGCTCCTAAACTGACTGTAGTTTCTCCATGTGACCTTAAATGTTGGAGTCCTACCCAGCCAAACCCTGACCCGCCCTCTCCTCTCCCTGTGCACTCTCGAGGGATCTCATCCCTGCCTCAAATGCCACCACATGCCCTGGCTCCCCAGGGTCTTAAACCAGCCAAGGTCTCTCTTCTGAGTTCCCCGTCTCCATCTCAGACACGTCAAAGGCAGCATGGCCACAGTGGAGCCCTTGTCCTCCCTCTCCTTAGCCATCTGCTTCTCATCAGATCACCCCACCCCGCAGCCGGCAGGGCTGGCCATCCGCTTACTGGTCCTTGACAGCTGTCCTGTCTCGCCTCCTGTATCCAACCATCAGCCCTGGGGGGCGGCTCCCAGAACCTGCCTCCACTTGTCTTCTCGTCGTCTCCAGGCTACCACTCTGCCCAAGCCAGCCCAGAGATGGAGATGTTGTGCAGTAACACCAGGGCTTTCGTGCCTACTGCCCTCCCCCCACCCGTGGCTTCCTCCATAAAGCCAACAGAGGGATCCTTAAAAACACAACTGTTTTATTCTGCCTCAGACCATCCCTTAGTGTGATAAAGGCTTACTATCACTGGCATTGGCCTTCTAGGCCCCAGCCTCTCCTGGCCCCAGCCTTTCCTGTCACCCTTGGCTGAGCCCTCCAACCCAAGGCTCTTTGCACAGGCTGTGCGCCATGCCTGTAACTCTCTCCTTACCTTCCCCAAGACTCTTCCAGCACTCTGCCAGCTTATTCCTGTCTGCCTCCTAAATCTTAGCTCAGGTGTCACCTCATTGCTGATGTACCCTGACACTGCCCCACCCCCCTCCATGAGCTCCTGACAGCCTGTGTACACTCTTCCCAGTGGTTACCGAGACTCTGAGTAGGTTAACTACGTAACTACCTGCTTAATGCCCGGTGCGTGCTAAGGGCCGGGTCCCTAGTACTCAGCACTGGGTCTGGTCTTTCGCTGGCCCTTGATAAATACTTGCTGAATGCACGGAACTGGATAAGGAGTTGAGGTTGGGGGTGAAGGGAAATAGCTGACTCACCCTCAGTGCTATCTGATCCCAAACCAAAATACCCCATGAGAGGCTGATGCCTCTATGCCTCCTGATGCCCCATTTTCTCTGGAACTCTGTGTTGCTGGCTTCTCCAGGCAATATGATCTTCAAAATGGTCTTTGTATAATTTATAAGGTCAGTGTGTGAGTCCCTCTGGGCTCACTATGAGATGTTTGTGTTACCGTATAAATGGAGAGGAGCCAAATGGTAGGCTACCCTTGCAACTGTCTGCTCCCTTAATATCCACACCAGTGACCTCCCAGGGGCAGAGGGACCATTATTTTCTCCAGCAGATAGTACAATCAGTGGAAGCACATACCCACTGACTGATAACCAGGGTGGCTTTCATTCTGGCTGGCTTGGAAAGATTCTTATTAGGAACTCCCAAATGGTTTTTTTGAAGCGAAATGTAAGAATCACAATATATTTTCCTCATCAGACAATAATTAACTTCAATGATATTAAAATATATACAACATCCTGGATCATTTTGGGGAGCACCGCGAATTTAATATTTGGATGGAGACATTGTCTTAGTGATGCCTTAGGAGTACTTCACATCTCTCCTTCAGCATTGCCTTCAGCATTACAGGCTGGACACAGTTTTACATCCCTTCTTAATTAGCTTATAGAGGGAGCTTTGCTTCAAGTCATGTACCAGCGTAATAAAGGTCTTTGTTGCCATATTTAGAAGACTGTGTCCAACATAAATTCCATTCCCAAATCTCGTTCTCATAACGAACTTCCATTGACATAATGAGTTCCTTGGAAGGAAGGCATTGTGTAAAGTAAAAATACTAATGAGCCATAATAAATTTTCTTATTACTGGGAGCAGGAGTAACCTTGGGCACATTTTCCAGTAACTGAAAGTACCTTCCCTACACCCAGGCCCGCCGTCTCCCGGGAACTTGGACTCTAAAATATTTTCTCTTTCTTGCTTTTTTTTTCTCATCAAAGCTTTGAATCCCTCAGATGTCCCTGATATGAGCTAGTCCGTCTTATAGTAAAGGAAGTTACTGAACTGACTCATACTAAGATATGAATGACCAAAAACATCATTAGCCAGTTCTAATGATGTCCTATCTCCACCTTTCCAAGGATATTCTTATTTTAAAAGGTAAGCTCCTTAGCCCTGAAGACCTGATGAACTTTCTAGCTAAGATAAGCTGAGTGCCTTAGGGATTGTCTAATTAAAAGTAACAGGCTCTTCCACTGAGTTCAGTGAGGGCTGTCCTTGTATCCCACCAGTAAATAACTTTTGCTTAGTCATCTTGAGTATGTTTCAACTGACCAGGTGGTGGCGCAGTGGATAGAGCATTGGCTTGGGACGCTAAGGACCCAGGTTTGAAACCCTTAGATATGACCCCATGCTCATTGGCTGGAGCCCAAGGTCACTGGTTTGTGCAAGGGGTCACAGCCTCAGCTGGAGCCCCCTGGTCAAGGCACATATGAGAAGCAATCAATGAACAACTAAGGCGCCACAAGTATGAGTTGATGCTTCTCATCTCTCTCCCTTCTTATCTGTCTGTCCCCGTATGCCCTTTCTCTATCTCTTGCCTTAAAAAAAAAAAATAATAACAAGAACCTACTCAAGATGACTAAGCACAAGTCATATACTGGTGGGATACTGGCGCAGCCCTCACAGAGCTCAGTGGAAGAGGCGCAGCTGGGCTCAGAGGGCTGGTACAGGGAAAGAGAGCTATGAAGGGCTGGGTACACTTGTTCTCTTTCCCTGGAACTGTTGTCCACAGACTGTTGTCACAGCGCCGTACTCTCTCCCTGCTTTCCGCCCGAGCTGTCTGCCTTTCTAAGCACGTGGGCCAAATATGGCTGCAGCCAAGCCAACCTGCCCTCAGTTCAGGGGTCCCATTTCCACACTCTGGTTAAAGGGTTGGACTGACACAGCTTAGGTCAGGTGTCACCTGTAGCTCCCAACACTTTGCCCATGGGACCAAGGCCACATGGGACAATCATAGTGCCTGGCCCAGGGTAATGACTCAGTTGCATGTTTGTTGTTATACAGAGGATGCAGGGGCCCACCTGTTAGGGAAGGGGATGGGGCATATCTCCAAAAGAAGTCTACTTACCAAGTCACATCCTTCTTTGCTTAATTTGGTTGGGAACCTGGAGCTTTGGGGCTGGAGAGTAGTAACATTGGCTCAGGTGCCAAGTTCACCAAAGGGACCAATGAGTTGCCCACAGTAGGATGCATTCTGACTCCCTTGGCATTGGCGTCAGTGGGGCTCAGTGTGGTTTAACAACTCGAGAAAAGGGAGACTTGCCATCTGTTTTCTACTTTGTATGGACTTGCTGGGAACTGGGATCAGTGACTGAACCTCTTTGGGATTTTTTCATTCCAGTCCTTTTAATAAAAAAAGTTTATGCACACATACACATGCATGTAATTTATGTATTTGTACATCATTGTGTTAGCAGGTTATTATTGTGTTTCTCTTTGCTGGCCTGAAAGACCCTCGGGGTGCACAGGAAGGGCCTCAGAAAGCTGGCCGGTAGGTTGGAGGGTTATAAATTGCTTGTAGCCAGAAAGAGAGATGCTTCCGCTCCTTCTCAGGGAGGAGGAATGCTTGCTTCATGGGAAGAATTACTATGTCCTTCAGAATGGTGAAACTGGTGACTTAGGAGGCAAAATAGTGTCAAGAAACACAGGACACCTCAGATCTGCTCCTTTGGGAGGTGGGCGGGCACAAGGAAAAGGGTGGGGAGGGCCCCTTCTGTGGACTTGGGATGAGAGTGATTTTTTTTTTTTGTATTTTTCTGAAGCTGGAAACAGGGAGAGACAGTCAGACAGACTCCCGCATGCGCCCGACCGGGATCCACCTGGCACGCCCACCAGGGGCGATGCTCTGCCCACCAGGGGGCGATGCTCTGCCTCTCCGGGGCGTCGCTCTGTTGCGACCAGAGCCACTCTAGCGCCTGGGGCAGAGGCCAAGGAGCCATCCCCAGCGCCCGGGCCATCTTTGCTCCAATGGAGCCTTGGCTGCGGGAGGGGAAGAGAGAGACAGAGAGGAAGGAGAGGGGGAGGGGTGGAGAAGCAGATGGGCGCCTCTCCTGTGTGCCCTGGCTGGGAATCGAACCTGGAACTTCTGCACACCAGGTCGACGCTCTACCACTGAGCCAACCGGTCAGGGCCTGAGAGTGATTTTAAACATGTAGAAAAGCCCGCAGGAGGCCTGTTGCTAAAGACCGCTGTTTTTCCAGGAGTTTCAGAGGGCACCTTGCAAGCTGGCCGTGCCCTCCAGGAGGAGAAGGGCATTCAGTGGGGCTAAGCAGCCCAGCTAATGCTCCGGCAGGTGCCCGTTAGCATTTCAGCCCACACCGGTGTGTTCTCTCCCCGAGGGTGAAGCAGAAACAGAGCCCAGCTGCCTGCTGGGAGGGTAGGAGTGGTGCAGAGGGGACAGGCCCCGGGGAGGAGCTGCCAGGCCCCGGGAGAGGGGCTGCCAGGGGGAGGGGAGACAGGCTCCCAGAGGCGCTGTGGGCCTGCTCAGTGGTACCTGCTCCTAGAGCTCGTTTCCTTTACTCAGGAGTCATTTATGACAGTCCGTCATGGCAGGCTGATGGGGCAGATTGCTTTTGGCAGAAGTCCTTCCCACTTTCCACAAATTAAATCATCGAGCAAGCCACCGGCAGGGAATACAAAGAAAGCGTTCATAGCCACTGGTTGGAGGTGAACAGCTGCCGCGGACCAAGTGTACGCAAGGGTTTCAAAATTCCACAAATACGAACGAGGCAGGCCAAAAATGAACTGGGCCAGGGACAGCTAGGAACGCTGTCTGGGACGAGCCAGTGCAGTTACAGTTAATAATAATGCAGAACAAAATGACATCAGCCAGTGAGCACAAAGCGTCCCCGTCCGCACACACTGTTGTTTCAGCACTAAACCCTCCGAAGCCAGGAGGGGGGCTAGCCAGCTGCTCTCTCCCTCTCCTAAGTCAAGAAGTCGAGGCCAAAAATGCTACACCACCTTGCCCAAGGGTGCATCACTGGGGGTGCCAGAGTCTGGGCTCAGATCAAGGCGTCGGGCTCTCCACTGTCCCCTCTGTGTTGCCGGGCTGCCCCTTCCTTGGAGCTTGTGCGCAGCACTGCGCACCGGCAGGGCGGCCGCAGGGGCGCGCAGAAAGCGCTGGGCAGCCCGGGAGAGAAGGAGCCCCCACTGGGAACAGCCCAGGCCGTCACTTGGAACACCTGACTGTTTCCCACTTCACATTGGAATAAGGGACTTTAGTTTACCTTCCCCCTTTAAAACCAGTTAATATATATTTTTAAGACGCAGATAGACATAAGATAAGAACACAGAAACAAGAATTCTAGAACTCACAGATAGCGTTTTTAGCATTCTAGTGCCCCAAAATATCATCCTTGCAGACACTTTCTCCTTTAAGTTGGCACATACTTCCTCAGAAAGTGACATTTGTTGTTCCTGCCATTTTGTAACTTCTCATTCCAGATATTGTGACTATCTTTCCACGTCAAATACACTTCCACAGTGTTTTTCTCATTTCATTAAGAACGTTATATGTTTTACGATTGCAATAAAAACATAAAATTATGTATAGGCTTAATGTAAAGATATTCAAATTCAAACAGTACAGAAATATACAGCAATGGAAGCAAATATTTTACTTAATTCCACCCTTGGGAGATATGCAGTGTTGCTAAATTTCATTTCCTATTCGTATTTTTCATGCACAGAGTAGGTATAACGAACGTTTGTGCATATATACTTTTCCCTGCAAAGTGGGCTCATAGACCCACAGTCTGCTCTTCCCTTCCCTGCTGTGTGGTCACAGTCATCTTCTCCTCCCAGTCCATGGGACTCTAAGGCTTCTTTATTCCAGCCCTGCGGGAAGGTGACCTGAGGAGGCTGGCGAAGGAATGAAATGGTAAGCAATAGCAGCACAGGGCTAGGTGCAGTGTTTGGACTTGAAAACTCTCGGAGAGGAGACTGCAGCTCAGGTAGTGACTTGCTTCATCGGACGAGGCAGGTAAACAGCCACCCCCTGCCCCCCAGGTCACCTGAGAAGAGGGTCCCATGGAAGCAGGTAGCTCCACCCCACCCTCACAGAATGTTCCGTGCCTCCTCAGGTGTGGATATTCTCACCACTGGCCCGATCCCTGTGCTGGAGAAAGAACATGACCCTAGAGTGGTGAGTTGACTTTTGCTCCTGACGAGAAGTCGGTGGCTCTACATTTGCTGCACCAGCTGTCTTCAGGCGGACATTCTGTCCACACTCACAGGGAAGAACAAAACCTGACTAACGGTCCCATGGGCCTTCTGTTTAATAACCTGAAGTTAATCAGTGGTGCCCCAGCCTGGGCAGAGTCCAGGTGGGTCTAGGGAGGGACGGAGGACGCCGGGAGGGATCCAGGTCGAGGTGAGGGTCAGCCTGGTGCTCCTTCCCCGGGACACACGCTCGTGAGGACGCCTGCTCTGTGTGGACGCACAGACTGGGATTCACAAGTGTTTACTCTGGCAGTCAAGAGTCCTTGGAAGCCGCTCCAAATCCTGCCCCTCTGCCCTCAGGGCATCTGCATCTCCCCTCGTCCTGCCTGCTGTCCTGGGTGGGTGGCTGCTGCCCACACATGGCTCATGAATTTTCTGTGAAAAGGGAGGCAGGACCGTGCAAAGGGCTGCGTTAAAGACCCAGCCGTCACCTAGGCTCTTCCCTAAGGGCTGTGTCATCTTAGAGCGGGCAGAGCTGGGAAGGGAGGCTCCAAGGAGCAGAGAGGGATGGGGCCACCAGGGGAGGCATTCAGAGGCGGTGGTGTGTGCATTTCCTAAGAATGCAATGCTAAATGGTAAGGGACAAGCTCATGGAGCCTGTTCTCTCCTAATAGGTTGAAATGATATAAGTCAGAGAATTCAGGATGATGGCACTTTATGAAAGCTGTCTTCTCTCTGCTGTGGTGGGCAGACGAATGCAGCCCTCCCCCAAATGTGCATCTCCTGATTCCTGGAACCTGAGACTATGTCACCTTTACATGCAAAAGGGGACTTTGCAGAGTGATTAAGTTAAGGATATTGAGATGGGGAAGAGTCTCCTGGATTATCCAGGTGGGCCCAATGTATTATAAGGTGTGACCTCTTCATAAGAAGGAGGCAGGAGGGCCAGCTTCAGAGGTGTTGTGACAAGGGACACAGAGGTCACCAAAGTGGTGCAACCAGAAACCAAAGAATACAAGAGGCCCCTGGAAGCTGTAACAGGAAAGGAACAGGCTCTGTTCTAAAACCTCCAGGAAGAACACAGCTCTGCTGACACCTTGATTTTAGCCCCATTAGACCCATTTCAGACCTCTGACCTCCAGAACCGTAAGAGAATATGTCTGTGTTGTTTTAGGCTCCTAAGTTTGTCATTTGTTGCAATAGCAATAAGAAAACTAATACATTGCTTGACAGAGAAAAGGAATGAGTGGGCATTACACACATTTGCTTATAAATTTCCTTATATTTGTTGCAAATGACAGTCTCAGGAGGAAGGCTGGTTCAGAAATTGAATACCAGTGATCGACAGAAAAGAATGCCTTTAGTGGAACTGTGGTCTATGCACAAAACAAAGTTAAGGTGGTTTTCTCGAGACTGCATTTCCTTAGTGTGCCATGTGGGCTCTTCCCCAGGAAAGGCTTATTCTGGGACGGGCATTCACTGGGACCTCAGGAGTTTACAGCAGCATTGCTCCCTGGTTGGGGGAAGGGTGTCTCCATCAGCAGCAGAGCACAGCTCTGCTGGGACTGGGGTGGGCCTTCAGTCTGTTCTGTGGGCAGCCACCAAAGCTGCCACCTCTCTGCTCGGTGTTCCTCAGACCCACAAAGACCACGGGGAAAGCGGGAGACCACGGAGCAGGGGCCTGGCAGAGGTGTCCTTCCCTCGCACAGCTCAGAGAGAATGAGGACCCTGGGAGGTCCCTCCGCTCTCCTCCAAGCACACTGGCTGCCCAGGCAGGTGCCCCAGTGACGGCGCTGGGCTTTGCGGGCTAATTTGAAGGGCACGAGCATTCAATTCTGGAGACAGAAAAGGGCCCGTTCTCGACAGAAAGTGTGCTGCAGCTTCGCGTCTCTCTATTGCAGCTGTTTTTCAAAGCCCGCTGTGCAATCTCCACACGCACCTTCCTTGAGTTCTTGCCCTTCTCTTCTTCTGCTGGGCCCTGTCTGTGCGGCCGCCAGCTCCAGCAGTGGCTTCCCCTTGCCTCTGCCCTGCAAGCAGGGCACACCCCGCCCGAGCTCACTGCCCCCCAGACCAAATCTGGGGGGATGCTCTCTCATGACTCACAATCCCCACGTTTGAAAGGGCCTGAGCTCTTGACGTTCTCCTGTGGGAACCATTGCCCAGCACAACTGCAGCCTCGTTGGAGTGTTTTGCAGAGCATGTCAAACTGTCCTGAGAGTGGGCAATAGCTCCATACAGCTGAGGTGTAAGCAGGGGCCTTTAGTGATTAAAAAGAATTGCAAGTGATGTGTTCTCTAAGCACCCTCTATGTTTCCTGGTCTCTGAGGCAGGAGTAAGTTCCCGTATGACTGGACATCCATCAGTGCCAGCCTGTGCCGGGGCCTTGCCCTCACTGAGCGTGTGCCCAGCAAAGAACAGAGTCGCACAAACAGCTTGTGAATAAAGATCTGGGTGCTGAGGGGATTGAGTGTCACACAGGGGAGGAGACAGGGAAGTCCCAGGCAGTGTGCCCTTGGCTGACCTTCACCGTCTGTGTGCTGGCGCCTCCTACGAAGGGGGTGGCCATGGCTCTGGGTTCCATTCACACTCTCTTGGTAAAGACGATTTGGAGGTGAAACCTGCACACGCTGTGTCGTCCTGCGGGGCGCGGGGCTTGTCCCGCGTGCGGGCAGCCGGCTGCCTGGCCTCACAGGGAGGGTGCCTTCTTCCCATCTGCTCATCATCCACCTGCCCAGAGGCCGCAGGTGGTTCTTGCTGAGCAGTGGATGCCAGTGCACCAGGCTGTCCATTTCTTCTTAACGGACCCTGGCTGGGTCAACACCCCACATAGACCGCAGCCTTTAATTTTCATGTCTGTGTTGCCACAGGATAGAATCTCCCAACAAGGACGTAACACTGTGTCATAGGGATGAAGGTGTGGCTTCAGTGCCACCTGGGAGGGGAACGTGGGGTGGGTAGGGGAAGCCTGGCCCTGTGGCTCGTGCACAGCCTGGGGTTGGTTGGAGTGTGGCCGGGGCGGTCCTGACCCTGGTGGCCTAGTGGTAGAGGGAGCTGACGAACACGGCCGTCTCCGTGTCACAGAGGATGAACAGAGCCCAGGTTGACGCTGGGGAGCTGGAGACAGCCCACTCACCCCCACCCAGGTTCTGGAAATGAGTGCAGAGAAGTAAATAAGCACTAAGGAGACAGCTGGGATTACCTGGAAGTGTGTGGGAGCAGCAGGGAAGGAGAGCAGAGCTGTCTTCTGACCTGTGCCTCCCAATTCCCTGCTCCCTGCGGCTCCTTCCCCCTCTCCCCACAGGGGGAATAAGGCAGCAGCCACAGCGAGCACCCGCAGGACATCAAGGTGCCCAGGGCCACCCTCAGCGCTGTCTGAATGCCAGCGCGTGTGTCCTCAGTCCCTCTGAGGTAGGCACAGAGAGGTGAGCCATCCCAGCCGGGCGTGGCCATGGTGTGTAGGGAAGCAGGCTCTGTCATACACCGATGGCGCCTTTCTGAAAGTCAGCTTCCTAAAACCTTGACATCTGTGTATTCGTCCTTGGAATTGTTGCTTAGATATAATAAAAGATTTGGAAAACAAGGCTGCTCATGGCGGCACTAGTGGTAGGAGGGAAGTTAATAAACTACGGAACACCAGTACGAGGCAGCTGTTCGGACCTGAAAACTGCCATCTATAAACACACAGGAAAGGAGATCCGTCTGCACTGTATCATTAAATGATGTCAGGTTCTGAAACAGTACACACCTTATGAAGGCATTTCTGCTACAACACGAGGTGCACACTGGTGCTCTGTGGTGGCAGGAGAGCTGGCTGCAGGCCTGGCCCGAGGAGCACATGTGGCACGGATCTGGGAGGCTGTGCTGTCTCCTGTTGTAAATGCGGGGCTGGGGCTGCTCTCAGCAAAGCCCGCCAGCAAAGGCTCAGGCCGGGCTGCTGGGAGAGGGCGGCTTCTCATGCTTCTCACTTCCCAACGAGAAATGCTCAGTCTCCTGACAGGATGTGGACGTGCTCTGTGGGCCTCAGAGAGCCCGCAACTTCCTCTGCTCCCGGGTGCCTCACCCTGCAGCTCTGTGTGGCCGTACGCAGTGGGTGTCCTGGGGGGCCCAGTGGTGCAGTCTCCCTGTTCACTTGAGCCCAATACTCCAGGGGTGTTCCTTGTGTGGCTAGAGTGTGCCCTCCTGTCGTAGCTGAAACTTGACTGTTATTGGCATGTCAGTAAGTGGGACTGACCCCCAGACTGACTGGCTGTGAGGAGCGGCTGTGACTTACAGTGGCTGTGTGGTTGTACGGGGAATGACCCACGCAGTGGGCTTTGCTCCAGAAGGGCTCTGTTGCCTTCCTAGCCCACCTCTTGGGTGTGTCATTTGTGGAAGTAACTGGGTGGTGCTCTGGTGTGGTCTGAAGCTGGTCACCAGGCATGTTGATTGTGGGGCCTCCTGGGAAGTTCTCTGGTGTAGGCCCAGGTCAGCCACTGCCTTGTGCCCCACGTGGGGCCACCTGGTAGGAGCTAGAGTGCTCTGTTGTTGGTAGCTGCTTGTGCTGGGCTTGTAGGTACCTGGGAGAGGCTATGCTTTGAACCAAGGCTGGCTGCCACTAGTTCCACGTGGGGGGCCACCTAGCAAGAGATACATGGCATACTGAGGCCAGCCACTTTGTGTTTGGGGTTTGTGGGCCTTTCAGAGATTTTAAGGAAGTCTGCAGAATGGTGGAGGCTGGTCACTTGTGAGGAAGTGTTGATGAAAGAGGTTTGGACCTGTGTGTAAATTTGATAGGTCAGGGATCTTCTTAGGAAATCACCAGGGTGGGGTGAGGGGTGTTATAGACCTTTTGATGGAAACTGACATATGGAACCAGCCTGTGTCTGTAGGCTGGGTGGGTGGAGGGCTTAGCAAAGGAATGATATCTGCTGCACTTCTGTCTGGGGCAGCTGCCCCTGGAGCTCTCCCTCTGAAGCCGGACAATTCAGTTCCTCCCCTGTCTGAGCCTGGAGCGTTGTCAGCTGGTGCTCATGCACTGGAGCTCAGAGGGAGTCTGGTAGTGTGTGAGCCCGTGCACAGTCCCTAGAGGGTGCCTGGGACTCCAGCAGCCTTCTGTCTCACTCAGCCACAACTTCTGTTGGTTTTCACAGCCAGGTATTGTGGGGACCCCTCTTTCTGACACTGCTACTTCAGGCCGGGGAGCCTAGGGTGGGGTTGGGACCCCTTGAACCTCAGGGTGGACCTCTGTAGCTGAGATATCTCAGGGGACTGGATTCTTCCTCTTCTTTTTTAATGGTAGCAATATGGTTTACTAAGCTGTGCCTTAGTACAGGCGCTGGGACTTGCCCATGGTGCTCTTGATGTATAAAACCCAGACGTACTGCTAATTTTTTTTTGTTGTTTGTTTTGAGCAATGGCGCCAGGAAACTGACAGCAAAGTAGATGTTGTACACAAGCTTATCACCTGTCATCTTCACATGGCCAACAGCCAGAGCCAGTCACAGGCTCTTCTTTACCTGGAGGTACGTTGTGGATTTCACTTCATCGACTTTGGCCACCACGTCCTCACTATGGGTCGGTAAGGAAGGCAACTTGCCAGGCTTATCAGGCCTGGGCCCAGGATTCATGGAATCTGCTCCATCTGAGACTTTGAAGTAAAAAAGGCATCATACTTCTTGTCCAGCCTTGACTAGTTTCTTATTCCTGTTGAGTCCTCGGTTCCTCAGTGTCCACATGGGGAGTCCACAGCCTTGGTCTCATCACTGTGCTGCTGGCCCCCAGAACACAGATGGTGCTTGTGGCAGGAGTGGGTTCAAGTCGGATTTAACTGGATTAAGATGCATCTGTCCTTCTGAGGGTCAGAGTTCTTTAAGCTGGTCTGCAGCTCTCTAGTCTCAAAAAACTCGGGGCACTTGCACTGGTTCCCATGCAGGACTTCCTGCACTGCCTTGTAGAGGTGTCAAAGGGGACTTAATAATGCCCACGGTGCCTCCAACTACTGAAATCAGGAAAGAGCTCCCTCTTGATGCATAGCCAACACCTGTGGGTGTGGGACCAGCCCATTTCACATCTCCAGCCCTCCTACCAGTCTCGTGGCGCCTTCTTATTTATATTCTTAGTTATAGAAATATTCTTATAGAAATATTCTTAGTTATAGAAGTTCTATTAATATTTAGCTGGTCATCAAGTAGTTCACAAAGGTGGTTCTATTTAGTTTCAATTTTTAAAATTTTTTTCTATTGATAGAAAGAGAAAGAAGCATCAACTTGTTGTTCCACCTAGTTGTTCCATGATCATTTCTTGTGATCAATTAACAGGGGTCTGATATGTGACCTTGGTGTGACAGAATGACACTTTATCCACTGAGCCACCCAGATAGGGGCTGTTGAGTTATTAATTTTGATGTGGTTACGGGAAGAGGCAAACACAATGTTTACCTACTCTACATTTGGCTGCAAGTCCATGTTTTTTCTTTTTGCTCACTGGTATTTCCTAATTGTTCCACAATAAACCACTATAGCTTCTATAAAAAGAAAGTTTATTGTTGATCTAAAAAAATGAAGGCCTCAGTTTAGATGATTCTGTCTCTAAAACCCTCTGATCTCATTACAGTCTCAAATGCTGTTTTCTCTAGTTTCTTTTCTTCCTCTGGTTTCACAAGAGAATGATTTCCCAATGTGCTCACTGTAGGGACATTATGTTCCCGAGGTCTGGGGTGTAGTCTGCAGCCAGGTCTGGGCCACTTTAATAAGGGGCACATGAGGGGTGTGGGCCATGGGGCCCAGCCAGGCAACACTAAGTGAGGGAATTTTAAGTAGCCTGGGGTGAGACACGCAGAGGAAGAATGAGGTAGAGGAGTTTGGCAGAGGAAGTAAAGTTCTTCCCCCTTCTTGCTCTAGTTTTCCCTGAAAAGAAGAAAATTTACAGTAGTCCAAGGAACCATCAGGCAGGCTACTTCGGCCAGAATCATCTGTGAGAATGCTAACCCAGGAGGGGAGTCTCAGCATGGAATCCGCTCTCAGCCTCATGGGAAAGAGCTCCCGTTTCTAAGGACAGAAGGAGGGGGAAGAAGGGGCTCTGCAGGTGGTTCAGGCCTCAAGAGGTGGGCTGGTCTGTGTGTCCCTGCCCTGGAGCCTGAGGGGCATGGGACACAACACTCTCAGAATCTAGTGGGCAGGACTTTCACGCAGCCCCCAGGGCAGCACTCAGGGGCCAGGTCAGAAGAATCTTTGGTATCTGAACAGATGGAATAAATGCTATTTTGAAGTATAAAGAGAGCAGTTTATGATCCCGTTCCTTATTATTATCTTGGTATTAAAAAGAAACCAGCCACCCAAAATCTCTTCAGTTGAGACTGCTGTCCTAATCAACCATGTGTCCCTGCACCTTCTTTCTTGTAGCTGTGAGGCTGTCTATGCCAGGCTCAAGGACAAGCTGTCTCCGCGGCCCAGGGGGTGGACACCATCCTATGGCTGGCCCTTTCCAGGTGACTTCCTTTGTGAAGGCAGCCGACACCCTTTCCCTAAAGCACAGGCTGGGGGTGGGACTGTCCCGCTTGCCCTGTGACTGTGCCTGGGCTTCCTGGTCACCGTGGCCCTGCACCTGTGGGTGTGCTTTGTGATGTTCTGCACCTGACTCTGCCCCCACCTCTGCATCTTTTCCACTTCTCTTTCTGAACTCAGGAGCTGCTCTGATGACAGAAGTCCTTCAGGTTGTGATCCCTGTCTTCCAATTCCTGGCTCGGGGAGAGGCGGTCCCACCCGGGAAGCCCAGGGGAATGAGCTGTCCAGCAAATTCCATGACTGCTTCGCTGTGTGTGTTCAGGTTTTGGTCTCATCTGGGCAGGATCCTGTGGGGTGGAGGGTGGGGGCGGCTCAGAGAGGAGGATGCTGGGAGGAGACGGTGGCACAAGAGAGACGGGATGGACACTAGGGTCTTCTCTCCGGTTCTCATTCCCCATCGTGAAAAAACACCTTACCTTGAGCTGTCAGGAAGCTCTGGTACTCCTGCAGCAAGTACGGTGTGCCCCGGCCCCGGCCCCTGCCTGCCAGCTCCCACACACCGCGCCCCCCACCCCCGAGCCCTCGCAGCCAGCACAGGTCTGAAGACCCTCCCCTCAGCCACCTGCTACCCTGTGGTCTCCCTTCTGCAGCACGGACATGACACGCTGTGGGGACCTGAGTGCAGGGCCCCTTCCTGGTCCGTGTCAGTGACATAACTGACCTGGGGCCCAAGCACAGCAGACAGAGGTCAGTCCAGGCCCCTGTGGTTCTCACATCTTGGTTTTGTCCCCTCGCTTTTAGATCAGGAATCCGTTCCCACACACTTGCCTCTTGCTAGAACGTCCCCTCGCAGCTGAGGGGAAGCTACCTGAAACCCTGGAAGAGCTGGCTCAGACATGTCAACAGGCCAGGCCAGACCCAGGGTGGAGCCAGAACTGCCTTAGAAAGTTTGAGAAGGTGCAAGGCAGGAACAAGCATCCTTCACCCCACCCCCCACCCCCCAAGACGCTCCTGATATGAGGAACCTACAAGGGGCAGAACTTTTATTTTAAAATTAGTAAGATGATGGCTGGCAGGTTCTTTTCCTGTGTGGACTTGAGAATTCTGCATCTAAGATGAACCCACACTTGTCAGTCCTCAGGGAGCAGGGGTGGGAGGAAGCACACAGGCACTGTGCCCCTCTGTGCACCAGGAGGGCTCTCCCTGCCGGCCTGGGCAGAGCCTCACCAAGGGACAGTGCCTGTTCACATAAACAAATTACAGCAGGCCTAGTGTACATTTGCTCCCATTAGGAATCGCTTCAATAACGCACCTGGCATTCTAGCGCTACAGCTGGATAAAACCTCTAAACGACACCATTTGACTTCCTGGAGTCTTCAGGGACAGTTGTTACAAATCAACAAACAGATTCAGAATATATTTACATACATTTGTGGTGTTCAAGGCAACATAAACATAACTCATCGCCCACAGTGGAGGAAAACTCAGGTGGGCCCAGCTAAGTTGATCACAGGAGCAGTTCCTGAGAGGGGCTCAAGGTGCTCCGAGCCAGGTTCTCAGCCAAGGAGCCGCAGGAAGGGGATTTTCCGGGCGAGCTGCCTGAAAGACCAGCAAGCACTGGCTCCCTTGACTACCACCCCTTTTCTGAAGGAGGGAAGCGGGGCCTCCTGAGTGCTGGGCATGGGTGAGGCTTCACTCAGAGGTGGCTGTGGGGGAGGGCAGTGCCGTGGCCTGCTGCTCCCCAGCTGTGCCACTCACATGGTGCAGGCCATTCCATTCTTTCCACCTATTCTCTTATCCGTAAGATGGGCCTCATGAGTGTTTAGAGGCTTTCCCTGGCTGTAGGTGCCCCGAAGCCCCCACTTTGCCCTCATTTGGAAAATGTATTAACTATAGGTGAAATAAAAGGACTACATGCTACGCCCACTTGCTGTCCTCGAGTCCAGGAGAATGGTGGCTCACCTTTGCCTCTGACTGCTGCTCTTCTTGGGGTCCTAACAGCCAGGTGCCAGTGTGGTCTGGAGAGTTACCCCACCCCCAAATGACCACCACAGTAGGGCTTCTGGGCTGCATGTGTGGTCACGTGTCATAACTGGACAACAACAGTGGGACCACAGTGGCAGGATGATTTCCACAGATGTTTATTTCAAACCATGGAGGAAACATCGCATTGGTAACACACATCAATGTGTTGACAACACATTGGTAACACACATGGCCGCATGTACAGTTCAGTTGGAGGGAAGCACAGTGGGAAAGTGAGCAGAGTTTACAGTTATAACACTCGGCAGCATTTGAATGTAGAACTGGATACAGATATTTTAACACTGTAGGAAATTCTTGCCCTATCCCACCTGATCACATTCAGGAAGTCAATGTCAAACTGCTTGGTTTGCTTGGTGGTCTCAGTAACAGAAACCATGTTTGAGAAGTTTGTTACAACTTCAGGCTTATTGCATTTTCAGCCTGACCCCTTCGAGAATCTTACTTCAAAAAGAAAGAAGCCCTGGCCGGTTGGCTCAGTGGTAGAGTGTCGGCCTGGTGTACAGGAGTCCCGGGTTCGATTCCCGGCCAGGGCACATGGGAGAAGTGCCCATCTGCTTCTCTACCCCTCCCCCTCTCCTTTCTCTCTGTCTCTCTCTTCTCCTCCCACAGCCAAGGCTCCACTGGAGCAAAGTTGGCCTGGGGGCTGGGGATGGCTCCATGGCCCCTGCCTCAGGCTCTAGAATGGCTCTGGTCGCAACAGAGCAACGCCCCAGATGGGCAGAGAATCACCCCCTGGTGGGCATGCCGGGTGGATCCCGGTCGGGCACATGCGGGAGTCTGTCTGACTGCCTCCCCGTTTCCAACTTCAGAAAAACACACACAAAAAAAAAAGAAAAAAAAAGAAAAACACCCTAAAGTACCGTGCCCCTGCAGCCAGGGTCTGGCGAGGCCCAGACTGACGGGCCACAGACAGGAGCATCCGTGTCCCTGGTTATGAACATAGTGGTTGGCAGGCTCGACGTGGGGTAGCACCTTCCCTGTTGTCCAGTTCGTAAGTCTCTGTACTTTTCACAGATTTTCTTTTGCAGAATGACAGTACATTGAAAAAAAAAGTCATTTAAAAAGCAAGTCAAATGGCATAAAACACAAATATGCATGAGTGCAATGGCTACCAGTGACACAAGTATTTGATCCATACGTCATATTGGTGTATGCTACATAGGCTGTCATCCATTTAGATGGGGGAAAAAGTGCATATTAGTGAAAACCTTTTAAACCTTGTCCCCTTCTTGTGTTCTAGTTCTCCTCCTCAGGCTTCCCAGAGAACCAAGGGAAAACAGAGGGGAGAATCATGAATATCGAGGTAAGATTCTAAACTTAACCTTTTCAATGAACCTGTAATTCCCTGACACTTTCTCTCCCAAGAGAGTCAGTTACACTTTTGACTTACAGAGGTGAACATTTTAAGTTATCTGTTTTTAATGAGATGGTACTATGACCGACTAACTTCCACCTTTGCCAAACTAGAGTACAAACATGCAGAAAGCAACATTCCTGCTATGACAAAAGACAAAGATGTTACAATGTGCTCCCCTTTATCTGACTCGAGTCAGCCACTTGTGGTCAGACCCTGGTAATGGTTTAGGTCAGTCTGGTAATAACCAATATTCACGGGATCACAGGATTGTGGGACTAGAAGGGATCCTAAGAACAATCATCGAATTCAACCCTTTACTCCAGGTTTCAGTCCCCATCCCCCTCCACTAACAAGGGGCCTTCTGCGGTCTGCTCAAACACCCCCTGCACGAACACAAAGGGGGGATCCCACCCCAATAGGGGACAGATCTGATTTTCAGACATTCCTTTGGTGTGTTAGGCCCCAACAGGCATCTCAGTGGGAATGATAACATTTAAAGACAAAAATACTGTATTTCCCCATATATAAGACATACCTTAATTTTGGGGCCTGAAATGAAAAAAAAAAAGTATTACATAAAGTTATTGAACTCAAGTTTTATTCATCATATCATTCATACAACTTCTCATCACTGTCAAAACTCCCATCCATTAGCTTGTCCTTCTCTGTATCTGATGATGAATCACTGTCTTCATATATTGCCTCATCCTCAGTTCCATCTATGGCATTTGAAATGCCACATTGTCTTGACAATGATCTCAATCTTGATATTATCCCAGGATCTTTTCACCCAGGTACAAACTTCTCCTATAGTTGGTTTCTTCACTCTTCCTGCTGGTGTTAAATTGTCCCCAGAAGACTTCATCCATTGGTTCCATTCGTCTTTCATGGCAGCTTTGAAGGGTTTGTTAATGCTGACATCAAGTGGTTGGAGCTAGGATGTCAAGCCTCCAGGTATGACGGCAAGTTTTGTTTTTTGCTCTGCAGCAATCTTCTTTGTGTTTTTTTGTTATGTGTGCCCTGAACTGATCAAGCACCAATAGGGCAGGTTTGTCTAAGAACCCACCTGGTCTCCTTCTCCAAACTTTCTCAAACCAGATCTTCATCCCATCCTGACCCATCCAATCCTTGTCATGAATGTGGACAATCACTCCTTGAAGAATGTCTTCTTTTGGCATTGTTTTGTGTTTGAAAATCAGCATAGGAGGCAACTTGGTTTCATCAGCACAAGCTATAACAAGTGTATAATGGCTCTTTTCATGTCTGCTTGTCTTCACAGTTACAGTTTTCACCCCTTTCTTATCAAGAGTTGTTATTTGGGACATCAAATCGAAGGGGGGCTTCGTACATATTTGCAATCAGTCTCAACTCAAACTGATGTGTCTTCCTACATTGAATGACAAGATGATGAAAATCAAGGACCTTCTGCTCATAGCTTTCAGGCATCTTTTGGGCAAGTCTGGTGTTAGTCCATTTCATCAGCAATTCTTCTTGCCTTATGCTGAACCATCTTTGAGGACACAGGAATTCCAATTGCCCTTTGCTCTTCAATCCGTATCTTCAATTCCCTCTCTAAATCAGGCCATTTTGCTGACTTGCCTCTCATGGTCTTCTTCTGCTGTGGTGTTTTCAATAGGGTTTCTTCTTCCTGTAGCCAGTCTCGGATTGATTTCCCAGTTGGAGGAGGACCAATCTTATGTTCAGCAGCACGATTTCCATTCACTTTTGTAAACTGGATCACTTTTAACTTGAATTCAGCACTGTACAAAAATCTTTTCTGAGCCATTTCCGGGCAGAACGTGCCAAAACATAACCTTACCGTAAATACCAGCAACAAGTGTGAAACAATGAGCGCAAAGACAACAGGCATGGAAAAAGCAGAAAATGCAGGTAAAAAAAACTACAACCACTGTATAAGATGCACCCAGTTTTCAGACCCCAAATTTTTCGATAAAGGGTGCGTCTTACACATGGGGAAATACGGTATGAACTAAAACCCCTCCATTTATAGGTATATAGTACCTGGTTGTAAGGTTGAGCTAAAGCTTAAATATGAACATTTGTTTGGAATTAACCCTTTGAGTAGTGAGTTTTTTTCATGCTTGCTGACCCCTGGGAGTGAATTTTTTCTTCAAAAAATGAAATTAGTTCCAGTTCCAGTTTTATTAACTTAAAATCATGTTTGTTTGATAACCAATTTATGGAAACAAGAAGAACATATATGGCCTCTTTTTAATGTTGCCTTACACATTTTTAAAGTAAGTTGATCATTCTCTCGATGGTAAGAAGGCACGAGGACATACATGAACATTCGTACTACTCAAAGGGTTATGAACGTGATACTTGGGCATTGAAAGAAAATGGCTGAAATAGCAGGGACTCAAGAGTGCCAGGCCCCATGGTGAGGGGCTGGGTGTGCCCTGGGCTTGGCAGAGCCAGGCCTCTGTGGCAGCGACTGCTGAAGCCTCTTTTATTGTCACTGAATTGAGAAAAATGTTCCCTTCCACTGGGAGAGGGCCACTGTGATGAGGATTTATCATGTTTGCCACACTGCACTGAAATGACCCATTACTTGCAAGAACAATGTAAGGCTGTGAGGAAAACAGAAGGCAGCAGCTGCCTGCGTAAAGCACAGCTCTGCTCTTAGCTTAATGCCAGTGGTCTAGAACAATCTCCTGCCACAGGTCGGGGGGAGAAGCAAAGCCCAGCCCACCTGTGTAAGTATGCAGTTAGTATGTATGGGAAGTTCTTCCAGGACAAGGTCAGCATGCGTGGGCTCCAGGTCCGTCCACCTCACCGCCTCCACTGGGGGCTGCACCCAGGACTTCAGAAATTAGTCACCACAGGCCATTGAGAAAAAAATTCTAAGCTTTCCCAAAGAAAATGATACCTTGACTAAAACTGATGAGCTGCTAAATAAACAAACCCCTCATGGCCAACCATGTGCTGTCTCCCTCTCTGTAGTCAGGAGCATCTGCGTCTCAAAGTTGCAAGTGCTCCGGCTTCAGGACCACAGCTGAGCGCCTGCTCTTCCCCAGCAACTCCCACTGCCTGTGTCCCGTGCAGTGAGCTGATGCCAGGCTTGGGCCTTTGTTCAGGCTGTCTCTGCAGCCTGGAGAGCTATTCTTCACTCAGCTCACCCCTAACACTCAGCTCAGAGGTCCCTTCCTCAGCAGGTCCACTGGCCCCACCTGCTGGGGGGGGCATGCGCAGTATCACTGAATTTATCATACTGTACAGGAACAACCCACCTATACATCTGTGCGGCCTCTGCCCAGGCCTAGCTCAGCCTGGCAAATCGACACGTGGACAGTTGAACTCACTAGAATCTCAATGATCATCTAGATCAGTGGTCCCCAACCTTTTTTGGGCCACGGACCGGTTTAATGTCAGAAAATATTTTCATGGACTGGCCTTTAGGGTGGGACGGATAAATGTATCACGTGACCGAGACAAGCGTCAAGAGTGAGTCTTAGACGGATGTAACAGAGGGAATCTGGTCATTTTAAAAAAATAAAACATCGTTCAGACTTAAATATAAATAAAACGGATATAATGTAAGTTATTTATTCTTTCTCTGCAGACCGGTATTGGTCCGTGGCTTGGGGTTTGGGGACCACGGATCTAGATGACTGAGTGTTAGAATGAAACTTAATTTCTGTATTTTTCAATCAATGTGCAGATATCCATGCTTTCACATCAGGAAAATTATTTTTAAAGAGAAAAGGAATGTTTTGTTAAACTGTTTTCTTTTACTTTAAAATATAAATCTTAGTGAACGAGATCTTTGTATACAATTAAACTACTATAAAAAAGGCAAAACCAAAAAAATCTCATTTAATATTTATATCCAGTAACTTTGATACATGGGTTAGAGCTATCTCTGCTTTAAAGTAAAAATTCAAGCCTTAAAGTAAAAATAATTTATGCTTTTAAAAACTGAATCTGCAAACATGAGAAGGTGATGTTCCACAGGAAGGGCCCGCCTGCAGCCGCCCTCAGACAGAGAGGGGAGGGCGGGGTCTCCGCCTCGCTACTGCCGCGGGTCTCGGAGAAGTGCTGTAGGAAGGGCTCTAGGCCTATGAGGATCTGCAGTCATTGTCCCACCCACTCATAACCACAGGGCTGGGGGCAAAAGAGGCGTCCCATGTGCCCACGATGAGGGACAAACCTGGTCCTGAGCGGCGCTGGAAGTTACTCCTCTCTCTCATGCCATTACCAGGTAATGTTTAGGAATAATTGTTCTTGAAAATTCTTTTAGACTCTCTTGTTTACACCTCAGCTATTCTAACTGCCTGGTAGACTAAAGTGTTTTGTGCTTGAAACATTCTAGATCTCTGAAGATCTCTTCCAGCTTCATGATATTATGAGTCTTTGAATAATCCAAACAATCAGGTGACAAATGACCTCCTCTAAAAAGGCACACAACTCCAAGTACTTATGCAGAACCACTTAGAGACATACCCAGGCAGGTAAAGGTTCCAGTAACGTCGTATCTTTGGAGAAACTGAGGGCACACATGGGTTTTAGCTGACCAAAGAAAGAACCACCATGTGCAGGATGGGCAGTCCTGCCACGTCCCCAGCACGGCCGAGGTAGGCATCACTTGCCAGAGCTGCTGTGTGGTGAAGAAACAGCAAAAACGTATGTAAAGTGCAAATTCAACGGGTGAGACAGGGATTGTGACAGCGAACCTAGACAGGAGGAAGCCAAGTGCTTGAGCCAGCTTCCTCTCCTCGTGAAGGAGGCCTCTGTCTCCATAAAATGCTTAGAAGACACCCAACACCAGCACATATATCTCTGAGTTACAAAAATGGTGGAGATTCAACGGAAAACTCAAGAATTCACAATATTACAGAGACACACGATTGGTTTACTAAGTGCTTCTCACCAAAACGAAGCACCCATTCACATGAGAGAAGTGAAAGGGGACAGAGCAATAGGTACCTTGACATCTCTGTGGTTTGTGACTGTGACCCTCAATCACCAACCAAGTGTCAAGTGGTTTCCAAGAGTGGCTCTGTGACTGGGGTACAGCCGGGCTGGTAGGGAGATGACTGCCTGAAGGGTAGGTCACATAAAGAGCCACCATGCCATACCTCTGTGGTCCAACAGGGGCAATCCGCTTCCCAGATGGGCTATGAGCTCATCTAGTGCTGACTCAGACCCAGGCCAGGCCTCTTTGGGCGCCTGACTGCTGCCTCTTACCCACTGTCTTCTTCTCTGCTGAGAGAAGGCATGTTCCAGAGTTCAGAGGGGCAAACAGTCATCCATTTCTGTCGCTCCTTCCCAACATCACTATTTTGTACAACTTAGTAATGGCTGCAGTTCTAGTAATAAATTACAAAACAGATACACAAATATTTTAAATTTAATTCCCTTTTTAAAGCTCTCTCACAGAGCAATCATGCAAAAAAGACTCAGATGAACTTTAACAGCCTGATGGCAAGCCTGGGTAGAGTGGAAGGGGCCAGTGAAGGGAACCAGTAATCGCTTCTGAGCACACGCACACACGCATACTTAGAGTGCGGTCCTATGGGCTGGTCTGGGCTCATGGTGCAGGTGATGACTGTCACATGCTGTGGCTGCTGGGGACCGGCCGCCGGTCCTGCTCGCCAGGGCTGCAGCAGCAGAATCATCTCTGGAAGCTCCATCCCCAGGAAGCACACGAGGTCAGTGTTAGTGGTGGTACCCAAGTGTGGCTGGTAGTAGATACTTCTCTTGGTTAGAAAGAAAAGTAATTAATGATCATGAGGGAAAAAACTGCTTTCTAAAAAAAAAATAAGGGATAATTTAAAGTACCACCATCAAAAAAACCCTGTCAAATCAGATGTGAACAAGACAATGTGGAGGCAGGGCCTGGATAGAATAGGCGAGTTAACTGGTCTCTTTTCCTGCACGGTTTTCCTCACCCTGGTAATCCCCAAGAGACTCAGTGATCTCCACAAGGCCCGACAGTGCGGGCTGACCGAGGTCGCACAGGGAAAGTGCTCAGAACGGGTGGGTGCAGAGCACATGCTTGCCACAGTGAAGTTCTATTGTTATCGGTTACAGTAAGATTTTAAAAAGGGTGTCAACACCCCAAGTTGAGTCAGTACACATAAGAACACTTCGCTTTATCAAATTGATTGAATTCCCTTAATATTAGAGATCTTCAGGTCTATTTTCTAAAGCCCTTTTTCACATTCCCAACAGGAACACATCATGAGCTGTAGGATTCAGTACCTTTTAGTCTCAGATCATACAGTTTTGGTATAGAAGTATGCAAACTGTTCCGGTTTTAAAGGGGAAAGGAAATAGACAGTGAGGAAGAGCACAGGATAGTCTCACAATACTGAACACGTGCAGGCCCAGAGGCGAAGTCAGACAGAAAAGCACATGTTAAAGACACTTTTTTTAAGGACATAGAATTTTGTTATTTTTAACATGAGGCTCGGTCAATAAAATTAAAACATGAAAGGCTCAGAAGGCTCCAACTCAATTAGAAATAATCCAGGCACTGATAGTTGGAGCTCTGAGTTATAACAATCTACGTCCGGGATGAGCACGGTTGGGAACAGTGTTCTCGGGCCGGGAAGACAGAGGAAACAGAGGCAGAAACGCTGGTGCAATTCTGCTTGATAAGCGCATGAGTGAGTCAGATAGTACACCTCGTTCCTCAGGCGATTCAAGTCGGTGGTAGATACACATGAATGGTTTCCCAGATCTCTCACCTGGAGCGGAGTTCTATGAGAGCGGAAACACTGCGAATGAACAGTGTGAACACACACACGCTGCTGGAAAGCAGGTGAAGCTGAGGGCGGCTATATACACAGAGGAGAAAACAATGCTGACCACCTGACCCGGCCCAAGTGCAGAAACATGGACACTGCTCCACGATGACCAAAAATACCCAGAAGAGACAACTGCCACACCTCCAACACACAGAGCAACTAAGACGAAGTGTCAAAAAGTTAAAATTAAACAGCCCACACAGAGTTTTCAGGATACTGAAACAATGCAGCACAGCCACAGCCGGACTGTATAAACCATTTGTTAAAAAAATATCTTCCTCTATATTGTATGAACAGGATGACAGTGTCCCCTCCAGGTGCTCATCCACGAGCTTCCCACCGGGTGCGCAGGTGGTACGCAGACCCGGCTAGTCTCTGTCGTTCACCCGTCTTCTGTGTCTGCTGTACAGCTCCAGTCATGATTTGGATTAGGACTATCATTTCTTGAGTAAACACTATCTTTCTGATGCCTGGGAGTGTCATCAAGATACTACTGGGGTCATATCCCACAACTGTAAAAAGAAAAAGAAGATATATAATAAACTAAAATTAAGTTACGTTGAGGATAACCAGTCCTTATAGTTAAATTCAAACGAATTTTAAATTTAACAAGAAACTAAATATTATACTAAATGATTCTGAAATCTTTAAAATAGCATTTTCTATCAAAAAGTATAACATAAACCTCAAAAACATGACAATGGCAGCTGGAAAGTGTAATCCAGTTAATGGAGAATATAAGCAGACTAGAGTCACTTAGGGCGGAAGGGAACTCGGAAACATTAGGTAGCAAATCGAGATCAGGGATATGCGGTATCCTTTCCACACCTTGACTCGTTTAGTCTTCCAAACGGTTCTACAAGTGTCTCGTCTTCAAAAATACAGAAGCTGAGGCTCCCAGAGTTTAAAGTTGCTCAAAGTCACAGAGACCTGGAAGCTTCCAAAGGGAGTTATTTTAACCACCGTATCCTGCCGTTGCCTCTTCGAATGGACCAGAATGGGCCTGGGAGGCAGAGCTCAGTGCGCTGGGTGCACCTGCGCTGTGCCTCTGCAGTTCTCAGAAAATGCAGCAGGTGTGGCCCCGTCTGTCCTGGGCCTCTGCTGTGGCAGAGTCCTCGTGGTCGGCCAGTCTGCAGAGGCACTGGAGAGCTGCCTGTGGATGAACCGATCTCACTGGGAAAAGACCTTGTTTATGACTTGTTGGCTTATTCACGTCCCAGCACTCCTTCAATGCTCATCACAAACCCTCCTCCTTCCTGAGGCCACACCCAGCAGCACCGCCTCCCTCTACGGGACCCTTAACATAATTCTTGTCTGCATCACTTCTCTGCCCACCGCATGGGTGACCTATTACTATCTTTTTAAGAGTATGTCCCCCATGGACTAGCTGTTCCTTGCATGTCTTAGCTTGGTGCGTACAGCCAGTGCCTCGCACGGCCTCTTGTGTAATAGGTTCTCAGAAATGCTCACAGCCATGGTAGCCCCTGAGCAGGTTTCCCACAGCCTGGGTGCTCCTGTGTCCTCACACAGGGCCAAAGACGGAAGGTCCTACAGGCATCATCCTACCTTAATAATCTTGTCAGTCCCTGAAGTCAGTAACCAGCCCCTGGTAGCGTCGAAATGCACGTGCACAATGTTATGTTTACTGTCATGGAAGGTGGCCGTGGGCGCACGTCTGGGGAAAGCAAAGAAAGTTTACAAGAGTAAAAAGTCATGACACAGGAATAGAGGATATCTAGGTTAACATTAAACTCGAATTTTTTGCCAAATGTCTAGAACTGCTTCACTGTTAGCAATGCTGCTCAGACCTACCTTTCTTCCCTAGTGACCTGCTATGATTTCTTTTTTAAGGATTCTTATATTCTTCAAAATGGGAAACATGATTAAATTTTTTAAAAATCCCCTATTTGTTGTACTGACAGAGTTTATGAAAACCTGTTTTTGACAATTTATTAAAACAAACAAACAAACAAACACAAAATATCACAGTGCTTCGGCTAAGTTTGATCTCAAAAGGACTTGCTGGCAAAATAGTCTACCAAACACTGTTATCTATCTGTTTTATACTTTTAAATCTACGCATATTTTTTAGTAAGAAGGACTGTCAACTGCCCAGGTGCTCTGACGGCAATGCAGATACCGCCGCAGAGAAGAGGCAGAAGAAACCGTGGCGTGGGGCAGGGGCAGAGACGCGCTACAGGACGCAGTGTCCTCTAATCATGTTCCAGGGCTCCCACACCTCTGCAGCAGGCTCTCTGAATATATGTTTTCTTTCTTTTCTTCCTTCCTTCCTTTCTTTCCTCCCTCTCTCCCCTTTCCCTCCCTCCCTCATTTCCTTTCTTCTTCCCTCCCACCCTCCCCTCCCCTCCCTCCCTCCTTTCCTCCCTCCCTCCCCCCTCCCTCCTTCCTTCCATCCATCTATAGCTAAATCTGAGGAATAGAGCTCAGCATACTTTTAAAAATGATGACTTTAAAATATTTACAATGAAAGAATAGGTTTAATTTGCAGTCCCAAAGACCCTCTGAATCTGTGTCTCTCTCTATAAAATGAAGAATTAAACGAGAGTAACTCTAAGAACATAGGCAGCTCTCTAATTTAATAAGAACTCACATTAATTTCATTATGTATATTGAGTGAAAATAATCAGTGAACAAAAATATTTATGGAGGGGATTTTAGTTTATATTTATTATGTATAAATAAAAATGAAAACACATCAGTTAGGATTATCTGTAAAGAATACTTTGTTTTATTAATTGGCCAAGAATTCCCTTTAAACGATAATTTACTCTGCTTCATTTATTATTATTATTATTATTATTTTATTGAGAGATGGGGAGACAGAGAGACAGATTCCCACATGCGCCCTGACCAGGATCCACCTGGCAAGCTCCCTACGGGGAGATGCTCTGCCCATCTGGGACGCTGCTCTGTGACTTGGCAACCAAACTATTTCAGGACCTGAGGTGAGGCCATGGAGCCATCTTTAGCACCCAGGGTCAACTTGCTAGAACCATTCAAGCCATGACTGTGGGAGAGGACTAGAGAGAGAGAGAGACTGCAGGGGGAAGAGTGGAGAAGCAAACGGGCACTTCTCCTGTGTGCCCTGACTGGGAATTGAACATCCACATGTTAGGCTGACACTCTACCACTGAGCCAACCCACCAGGGCTGTTCATTTTATTATTTTTAATTTTAATATATATATTTTTTTACTCTGGTGCCTTTTAAATGTTTCTATTTACATGCAGCTTTTAAGACACCCACCTAGTCCTCAGATGACCTATACATGGTGCTGAAGGTGAGGGAGGGAGGCAGAATTAGGCAGCCATTCTCCTATGAGATCCTGCTGTATTTCACTAACAGGGAAACTTGTTTACATGTGGGACAGCTTTTAATTAGCGGACACTGAAGAGACAGCATGGATTTGTTCTACCTACTAAGCACACTGAGATGCAGTAACCTAAGGTCCTGGGTTTCTGGGTAAGACTGACCAGCAACTGGGAGTATTTGTTTCTCAGGTGAAGTGACTTAGCTCTTCTTGGAAAATGAACCCCCTGGAGCCTGGGGGCTGATTCGGCTCCTGCGAAAGACACCAGCATTGGCTGGGCAGTGACCGTGGCTCCTGAACTCCTGGGCACTTCTCAAGGAAATGAGTACAGGAAAGCTCTGCTGGAAGAACATTTGTTTGCAATGCACATACCCCTGGAGCTGAGAGCACAGGCATGCATTTTCTGTGTGTACTCTCTCCTCTCCTACCCCACAAGAGAACACAGTCTCTTGGTGGAAAGGAGGGCTTTGCCTGCTTGTCATGATCTATATTCTAAACCAGCAAGAACTAGGGCACAAATAGTCATGGCTGTGGTGCTGGGTGCAGCTCTCAGACCACATTCTCTCAACCTTGACAATCTGAAGACTGCTGGAACTTACTCTTCATCTGTGATGGCCTCGTGGCAGCTATCGCAGACCCTCACTTCAAACTCGAAGCCCATCAGAGGAATGGAGGAGCGTTTGGAGCTGCACTTGCCACAGACAGCCTTCCCACACTTGCGGCAGTGGTGCTGGAGGGAGAGAGAACAGGTCCCTGTTAAGGCCACTGTGGCTCGGTGGCTCCAGGTAGGCACAGGGGCGGACAGCATTCAGGTGAGAAGCTAAACAAGAATGCCCAGAAAACTGAAAGGAACACACCATGTGAGTTATCTTTTTGGACTGTTTATTCAGAATGAGGACTGCTGGGAAACACATCTGACTGCCACCTCCCCTCCTGCCCTCTTCCTCTATTTAAAAAATTTATTGGTTGATTTTAGGAAGAGGAAGGTGGAGAGAGGGAAAGAGAGGGAGAGAGAGGGAGAGAGAGGGAGGGAGAGAGAGAGAGAGAGAGAGAGAGAGAGAGAGAGAAAGATACAAAAACATTGATCTGTTCCTGTCTGTGCCCTGAACGGGGATTGAACTGGCAACCTTCAACCTTTGTGTATCAGGACAATATTCTAACCAGCCAAACTATCTGGCTAGGGCAGGGGTCCCCAAACTACGGCCTGCGGGCCGCATGCGGCCTCCTGAGGCCATTTATCCAGCCCCCGCCGCACTTCCAGAAGGGGCACCTCTTTCATTGGTGGTCAGTGAGAGGCAAAGCAAGGCGTCACTCATGTACAGTACTACTTCCGGTGATGCGGAACGCACGCGTCACGGCTCCGGAAACGCATCATATCACTTGTTACGGCTAGCAGTGACAAATATGGAACCGGACATTGACCATCTCATTAGCCAAAAGCAGGCCCATAGTTCCCATTGAAATACTGGTCAGTTTGTTGATTTAAATTTACTTGTTCTTTATTTTAAATATTGTATTTGTTCCTGTTTTGTTTTTTTACTTTAAAATAAGATATGTGCAGTGTGCATAGGGATTTGTTCATAGTTTTTATATAGTTCGGCCCTCCAATGGTCTGAGGGACAGGGAATTGGCCCCCTGTGTAAAGAGTTTGGGGACCCCTGGGCTAGGGCAACCCTTCCCCATCCTTGGCCCTCTCTGGTTGTCATCACTAGGAACTCTAGCCAAACCACCCAGCAGTCAGGTTAGCTTAAAGCTGGGTATACTAAGAAGTGCCATCTCCAGAGGTTAGGCTGCCTGATAAAGGGAAACATGAATGAACCCTCATTCATCCCCGTGGCATAGACTCTGGCCATGTTCAACCTCAGTGAGCAATGAAATCAACATCTGGTTTCCTTAGAGAAGACCAAACCCAACCATGGAATCAGAGTGAAAATGCTATATTATAAGTAGATCTAAATAACTAAAACTAAGACATAATAAGAAGGGCAAGTGAAATTATTAAGAAGAAATAAATATTTCTATAATTGCATGGTTTGGTACTGATATGAGCTAAGAATGATACCTCTAACTTTAAGGTATATTTCAATAGATGCCATAAGAATTCTAAAGTCATATCCCTTAGCTACTTACTAGGGACAAGTCTCTACAAAACTGAATCCAGTAAGAATGAGCTACAGTAGATAAAGAGAGTAAGTTAATGTGCAGTTACAGAGTGACTTCATGGTAATAATCTACCCGTTTCTTCTCAGGTCATGAAGTAGTTATTTCCACACTTACATTCTGAGGAAGCAGTCACATCACCCACCTGTCTTAGGCCGATTTTCCTGGTGTCCCACATTTGCTTGAAGTTCCAGAAGAAAGGCTGGTCACACTTTTGGCAGGAATCACTGTCCAACCATTCAGGGGTCTGGTCAAATAAAGCACACAGTAGGTCACAGTGAGAAGCAGTGAAGACAATGGAACCAGTGACACTGATAAGACTTACAGAATCAGGAAACATAAGCATGATTTTTCACTCATTTAAAAAATATTTACTAAAGTGTCTATTATGAGTTAGGCCCTGGAGATGTAATGAATAAAAAGAATCTCGTGGAGAATCATCACGGAAGATGAAACACGAAAACATTATTAATAATAATTATTGAGATTAGTGTAAGTGCAAAGGCCCGAAGAGCAGCACAGAGTGCTGAGGGTGCTGTGACCAGGCTGGGCTCAGCGGCTGCAGGGAGAGCGGGGCTTTACCAGCAGCCCTAACAGCCACGTTTCTGGATCTAAGACTTCATCTCATATTCTCTGATCACATGCAATTATTTTTGCTCTGACTGTGTACAATTACATGTAATTGCACATCACACACACACACACAGCTATCTGTGCTGGAGGAACAGAACCTGACCACAGTGGGTACTCAGGGACACTGCTTGTCCACTACCTAACTCATGGAGGACCCAGCAGGCTTTGAAACTCTGCTCTTGCCTCATGGCTCACACAATATTCTGACTTGGTTCACTATTTCCCAGCCCCGTGATCAGTACTCTAAACTATGACAAACCGGTTTAAAAGTTGTGTTCAGCTTAAAGCTATTCTTTCATAAATCTTTATAGATTATGCATATAACAAGTCTTCATTTGCTTCTAGAGTTCCACGTTGAGCTCTGTAAACCCATCACTCTTTCCACATATCGCCAAAGCCAAGGAATCCTGGAAAATAAACCTAACCCCCGGGTTTCCTTAAAGCGAATTCCAGGGAACTCCAATTTGATTCTTACTGCAAGAGGCCTGAGAGCAAACAAATTTGTGAGATGTGGTAAACAGTGGTCTGCTTTTCTCTGGGATTCACAATGGACAGCAGCGGAGTCAAGGCCCAGGAAGGCCTTTTCTGTTGACATACTCCTCTTCCGAGGAATACCTGTTACAGAACAGATTTAGGGATCCAGCCTATTCTCCTACCTAAAACGGAAGCCATACATGTTCTCAAAAGTATAAGGGTGACATGTTAAGAGCTCTAATTCTTGGTCTATTTATTTTATTAAAACTGAAGAAAAGAAGTACGCCTTTTGTTTCATAAGGTTCATATCCTAGCTGGTTTAAGGACAGATTTAATAAAGTAATACAAAGTTTTTAGCTAAAGACAATATTTTACCCTTAAAAGTAAAATCTATGTTGTGCCTTTTCAGAACAGTTCTGATGCTGGAAGATTTACAAAACCTTATACACATACACACACAAATGTATCTTTCAAAAGGAAGCATGCAGGTTTAGCACATGTATCAAATGCATCACAGTGGGAGTCTACGAATGAGGAGGGAGTTGAGAGTAAGGATCAAGAAAGAGAAAAAAAATCACCACGTAATGTCTAGTATGATTCCATTTTCTATTAAAAAATCTTCCATACATGTATACATAGAGAAAAACGTAAGCAGGTATACTTGCCAACTTGTTAAGGGTGAGATTTCTGGGTTGGTGGTATCATGAGTAACTGACATTCTATTTGTTAATGAACACTGTAACTTTTCTACAAAAAAAACATTTATTATATATACTTTGAAAAAATTAGAAAATTAAAAAATCAAAAAGGATTTCATTAATCTATGGGATGTCAACCCCACCGCAATCAGCCACTTGATGTCTTCTGTCATTTGCCCCACCCCTCCGCTAGCCTCTCAGCCCGCCAGCTTCCCCTGCGCATGCGCATTCCTGTACTCTGGGCTACGGCTGGTGTTCACTTGGTCTTGACTCTTGTGGTTTCTTGTACGGGTCAGAGTTCGTGCCCCATTGATCTTTCAGCAGTATGTCCTTCCACAAACCCTCTTCTGAGAAGATTAGATGATAGTAATGTCCCCTCTCAATATCCAGCAATAATGCTCTATCTAACATTGACTGCAATTGATTCATTTATACCATTTCATAGTTTCCGTAAGTTTTCTCCCACATGTCTTTTCTTCTGGAAATTCTGCCAGTGCTTCAGGGTAGGGACTGCTTCATCGTGCGCAGACCTCCTGAGGTGAGCACTGCCAGCGCCTGCCCCAGCTCCAGGAGGCAGCTCCCAGACACATCTCAGGGGCCTTATGTTTACATGACACTTGCAAAAAAGTAGATGCAGCCATTTAAACTGCTCATCTAGAGCTCTGAATCACTCAATAGGATGTAAAATAATCAACATAGCTGTGTCAAAAGGCATAATTTAAGAAGATGGCTCAAAGGACTGCCACCAACCACCTGGTTTCATTATTATCCTTTGGGCCTTTGTCCATCAAAGGTGGAGACTGCAGTGCTGCTCAGAATGAATCCCCCTCACACCAGGATGTCCCTTTGTGGTATCTGGATTATTTTGAACTAAATTAAATTATGACCCTGCAGGCTCACAATAATTTACCTGTCCCTATAGAATGTAAATTATAAAACTTGCCCATAAGAGCTATCACTAGAAATAACTTATGACCAATCTGTAGAGAAGAGCAAACTTTTAATTACTGAACATCTGCTCTTCCAACTGTCCTACCATGACCTGCCTTCCCTCTGAGCCCCAGGGTGATCCTTAGCTTAGAACACCCATTATTACCTCATTTTCCCTTCTGTCTTTGAATCTCTCACATATGTAAGTTCTCTGACTTTTTCATGTATGTGGAGTTCCCATACATATATATATGTATTAAATTTGGTTATTGTCTCTCATTAATCTGTTTCATATCTATTGAATATTAGACCAGCGAGAGAACCTTGAGGGCACAGGAAAGTTTCTTCCTCTGTGCACTAAGGGAAAACAGCCCCTGGTCCTCTCCTCCCCTGGTCAGCTCAGTGAGGCCAGGGAGAAGCCAGGACAGACAGGGTGTGACTGTGCGTCACCTCAAGCAGGCTTCCATGCAGAATGACGCGTCACAGGGACCGCCTGGCTAGCACGGCTAGCACACCATGTGTGGACTTCCCTGCCTTTATACTGATGGGGCCAAATGATACTTTGAAACGCAACATTCTACCATTCCCTACTTCCTTAACAATAATGATAATTTTACTTAGTTACTAATAGAACTCCTGTGGACTTATGGTTTGAGCAAATCAAGTTTCAATCTTCTTAAGCATTTAATTACTGGCATTTGAAAGGCATTGCATTGTGGGTAATATTTCTTGAAATGAGACTGGGTGAGAGCCAGGAATGAAGTTGGGGGAATTGCTTTTGTCTTTTTCAAGTGTTGCTTTTTTGAAATTAGAAAAACAAACACTGTCAATGGGAAAGTTTACCCACCATATTTCCAGGGAAATGAGAATACAATTATCTTCAATGTACTTGTCAAAGGGGATATTCAGTAAACATATCAGTTGTTAAGATGTTCAAAGGTGAAAGAGAAAACTCATTAAAAAAGAATGTATGGTAAAAGTTAGTAACATATGCTTAAAAGTGACAAAATATTATACCCGAAGAACTATTCAGGACATTGACCCATAAAGAAACATAAAATAACTATTTCTAATATTTCTATTGATACCAAACTAAAGATTCTTACTTCAAAAACCACTTCTCACACGTGAGTCACCATTTGTATCAATACTATAAAGCATGTGAGTTTTACGTTTTCGTTGGGCACTTTATACCCGAAGGCTAATCACCTGAAAATAGAAGGTTCCTTTTTCTCACCTGAAGTTTTTTTGTGAACGTTGCAAAAGATGTAAATTCTAAACAGTTTAGTTTCAGTCTAAATTCTTATGAAATCTCCATTACATAAATGTTCAATGCCAACTTGTGAGGGGCAAAAAACCCACAACTCATTTTCTACTAGAATTTGTATTCTCGGACATAGCATGTCTTATTTCACGGTTTGGTGATAAAAGAAGTAAGTGATGAGCAGGAGAGCGGCTGAGCCATTCTCAGCACAGCTGGAATGGCAGCGCCCAGCCCACAGCTGTGCACCCACCTCCTGCCGCTCCACATCCATGTTCCAGACAACAATGCCACCATCACTGCCACATGAGATGAGCTGCCGTGTGTGCTGCACATAGGAGAGGGCCTGGATTTTGTCACTGTGAAGGAAACCAGAATTAGCTTCAGGTTAGGGGAGCAAATGAAAGGACTACGAGAAGAAAACCCAGCAGCCAACAAATGCGCACACTCAGTGCTGAGTCCCAAGCACCGACCTTAGAAATTGGCTAGAACTGTCAACATACCAACTGTGGCAAGGGGACTGAGAATAGACACTTTTCTAAGGAGGAGATACAGATGGCCAACAGACATATGGAAGAGTGCTTTAGGTAACTAATATCAGAGAAATGCAAATTAGGACCACAATGAGATATCTCCTCACACTTGTCAGAATGGCTATCATCAATACATCAATAAACAACTGTTGGCAAGAGTGTGGAGAAAAGGGGACCCTTATATACCCCTGCTGGGAATGCAGACTGGGGCAGCCATGGTGGAAAGCAATACGGAGTTTCCTCAAAAAATTAAAAATGAAAATGCCTTTGGAATGATCCCACTTCTGGGAATATATCCTAAGAATCGTTCCATACACTACAAAAGGTAAAGGCCATATAACAGAATCCTATGCGGCTATAACAAAAAAAGAAGGAAATCCTATTCTTTGTGACAGTGTAGATGGATCTGGAGAGCACTTTGCTAAGCAAAATAATCCAGTCAGAGAAAGACAAATACCAATGATTTCACTCATATGTGGAATCTAAACAAAATGAATTAAGCAAAATAGAGACAGACTCATAGATAGAGCAGGCTGGCAGCTGTCAGAGGAGGGGACTGGGTAAGGGAGTGGAAGGAAGAGAGCAAAAAAGGACAAAAAAAAAAAAAAAGAAAAAAGAAAGAAAACTCATGGTCATGGACAACAGTGGAGAGTGTGGGAGGTGGGGAGGTGGAGGAGATTGTGGGGGGATAAATGGTGATGCACTAAGATCTGACCTGGAGTAGGGGAACACACAATAGAGTGTACAGATACGTCGTAGAACTGGGCTCCTGAAACCTGCAGAACTATGTTCACCAGTCACCCCAATAGATTCAATTAAATAAAACACAAAAATAGATGTCGAGGCCCCAGGCAGAGGTATAATTTTTCTGTTACCAGTATTTAAGGAAAAAACCTGATTGTTCAACTGGTTTGAACAATCTTACATCTTCCCCTAACTGATTAAATAAATAATTCTGTGACATGTTTTCATGTTATTCTTGTTCAAGAGTCATGATTTTCTCTTTTAAAAAATGGTATCTTTTAAGAGTTTTCGAGGTTCTGAGCCCACCGGGTCACTGAGGCAGAGCCAGGCACGTGTTTCCCGGGGTGTGAAGCACGCCACGGGTAGCTTCCCTCAGGCATGCCATTACTTTGCTCCCAGAGTGAATTCAAAGCAGCAGCAGACTTGAGCTTCATTCTTTATTTCTCTAGTTTTTATTCCCTCTTTACTGATTTGTGTTTATTTTTTCTAGTCTATACATGGCTGACAAGTTATTCCCTCTTGGTGGCAGCCACGACGGAGGGTTCAGTTTTATGGTCTGACAAGCTGTTGGTCACTAACGAAAGATTATATATTTTCTGTTGGGTTGAAGAGAACAGGGAATCTGATTTCCTGGTCAGATTTGTTTGAATATTCTTGTTTTGAGCTCAAATCAATTAAGAATACTGTGCCCCCAGGAAGGAAGAAGAGCAGCTTTTGAAATCCGGACTGGTGATGTTTTGTGATTACTTGTGACTTGTGGCCAAAGCCCTGTGTGCCTGTGCCTATAGTTCAGACAGGCCTTTACCTTTCATAACGTCTGAATGTTTCCATTTCTGGAGGGTATCAATAAATTAGATTATAGCACACTTTAAGTTATAAAACTTGTTCTATTTGGCATATAAAGGTAAACAAGTGCTTTTAAAAATTAAGTATTCCTAAACATCACCAAAAGTAAGGAAACTGAACATCTAAAACTTTGAATTTACTATATTTAAAAATAAAAATTATTTTACAGAAAATTCTACATAATTCAGTAAAAGTTTAAGAATCCACATTCACAAAATTAAGGTAACAAATGAGACCAGTATAGTAAGTTGTATAACACCACTATGTCTTTCTCTAATTTATCAGTGTTAAGTATAATGCAATTGTTCATTTTATTTTACTTGGGTTGATTTTTCCTGATTTTACACAGGATAACAAGCCAAACAAGCTAGTATTATGCCTGAATGTCGAAGATTATAAAAAAATATATAAATTTGTGTTCAACTAAATTGAATAATTTTTCTGATAAACTTTTAATATAAATAGCAATTATGTTTTATAACATATCAACTTAGAGCTAACTCCCATGATCTTCAAGTAACTTAAAACAGACTAATAACAGGTTAACTGACAGATAATCATTGGATGCCTACCTAATTTCTTTTTTTTTTTTTCTTTAATTTCTAGAGAGGAGAGAGAATATGAGAGAGAGAGAGAGAGAGAGAGAGAGAGAGAGAGAGAGAAGGGGGAGAGAGGAGCAGGAAGCATCAACTCCCATATGTGCCTTGACCAGGCAAGCCCAGGGTTTTGAACCGGCGACCTCAGTGTTCCAGGTTGATGCTTTATCCACTGCACCACCACAGGTCAGGCCCTAAATAATTTCCAAGTCAGTTAGAATACTAAAACTTTGATTACAAAGCATATTATTAAGTTTATATACAATGTGCCCATAAAGTCATGGTGCACTTTTGACCGGTCACAGGAAAGCAACAAAAGATGATAAAAATGTGAAATCTGCACCAAATAAAAGGAAAACCCTCCCAGTTTCTGTAGGATGATGTGGCAGCATGTGCGCATGCACAGATGACGACGTAACACCGTGTATACAGTGGAACAGCCCACGGCCATGCCAGTCGAGATGTGGACGGTACAGAGGAAAGTTCAGTGTGTACTGTGGCTCGCTAAATTCAAATCCGTGACCAAAATGCAACATGAATATCAGCACGTTTATAATGAAGCGCCACCTCATAGGAATAACATTACTTGGTGGGATAAGCAGTTGAAGGAAACTGGCAGTTTGGTGGAGAAACCCCGTTCTGGTAGGCCATCAGTCAGTGACGAGTCTGTAGAGGCTATACGGGATAGCTACCTAAGGAGCCCTAAAAAATCTGTGCGTGAGCCCACATCGAACTGCACTGAATAGGTATGAAACTGGGGGAGTTTTCCTTTTATTTGGTGCAGATTTCACATTTCTATCGTCTTTTGTTGCTTTCCTGTGACCGGTCAAAAGTGCACCATGACTTTACGGATACACTGTATATTTGCTTATTTTTATATTCTATAGATAAGCTATAATGTAAATGAGTCATATCAATGAACAGATTCATTTTTGCCACTTCTAAGAAGATAAAAAGTGATATGTGTGTCACAGGAGAAATTTGTTATGTGTGTTCGTGAGCTTTGCTAGCCTGCTAAAATGCCTGTATGTGACAGATAGTACTTAATTATCTACATCTTCCCAATTTGATCTATGAAATATAGGTTAGTTCTTGGTTAATTATTATAATTAAAATGGTTGGTTGAGACTACGCCAGGTTCAAATAAAAAAAAATTACAACTCTATATGCACTTTTTGTTTTGGGAGGGAGTTAGGAGGGTTAACTTTTATTCTATAATTTAAAAAATTTATCCTTTTTGGCCCTGGCTGTTTGGCTCAGTGGTAGAGCACTGGTCCAGTGTGTGGAAGTGCCGGGTTTGATTCCCAGCCGGGGCACACGGGAGAAGCGCCCATCTGCTTCTCCACCCTTCCCCCTCTCTTTTCTCTCTATCTCTCTCTTCCCCTCCCACAGCCAAGGTGGGCAGAGCATTGCCTCCTAGCGGGCATGCCAGGTGGATCACAGTTGGGTGCATGCAGGAGTCTGTCTCTCTACCTCCCCATTTCTCACTTCAGAAAAATTAAAAAAAAATATTATCCTTTTTTAGCAGCTTTAACAAATACATGACATACAATAAGCTGCATAAACAAAATGTACACTTGATAAATTTTTATCCATGAAACTGTCACCACAGCAAGATTATAATGTATCACCCTAGAGGTATTCTTTTGTCCTTTTGTAATCTCTCCCACTTGACTTTCCCTAGCCCCTCCCCCAAGCAAACACTGTCATTATAATTTTCATTTTCTAAAGGTTTTATATAAATAGAATAATATAGTATTTGCTTTTAAAAAATGTTTGGTTTCTTTTTTTAACTGTAATTACTACAAGATCTGTTTTTCTTGTTGGATGTACAACAGTGTTGGTTTATTTTTTTTTCTTTTGAGTTGTATTTTATTTATTATTTATTCATTCTTCAACTGATGGATATTTGAGTTGTTTCCAGGATGGAGTAATTACAAACAAACAAACCCCACGTTCACTGGAGTACAAGTCTCTGAATGGGCGTATGCGTTTATTTCTCTTAGAACAAGATACGGCAGAATGGCTGGATCACCTGGTAGGTGCATTTAATTTTTAAGAGATTGTCAAACTGTTTTTCAGCATGGTTGTACTGTGTCTATGGACACCATCAGTGCCAAGTTTTTGTTCCTCCAAAGCCTCACCAAAATTTGGTATGATCAAACTTTTAATTTTTAACCATACAACATACGCATAGCAGCATCTGATTTTAGTTTTAATTTGTATTTTCATTATAACTAATGATGTTGAACATCTTGTCATGAGTTTATCTGTATATGTACTTTGTGTTAAAGCAGTGACTGTCACACTTTTGGGTCTTAGGATCTTTTCACACTTTTAAAACTTATTTAAGTGAGTGATAACTATCAATTTCTGTATTTGAAACCAAAACTAAGAGCTTTTAAAAATACTGATTCATTTGCAAATAGCAATGATGAATTCATTCCATTTTAACATAAATAAATAACATATACATTTTATGAAAAATAACTGTATTTCCCAAAACAAAACACTTTGATGATAAAAACTGACATTTTTACAAGTCCTTCTAATTAATGTTTTGCTCACCTGTTTCTGCATTTGTTATGATGACGTTACTAACTATGCACCCTCTAGAAAACTGCACTGTATACCTTTGAGAGCATATAGATAAACAGAAAATTCTAAGGTAAAGTATAAATTTATCCCAGAATATGAAAGTAAAATGAAAGACGAAACTTGGAAAGTGAATTTTATTTGCTTTGGTTTATAATACTCGAGTCTGAAAAAAAAAAGCTTATAAAATACATTAAAATTTTGGCATAGTTCCCTCAGTTTTGATGGCTTGCTTTGTGGTTTACTGATTAATGCCTTTGGCTACAAAGCAGAAAGGTATTCTTGACCTTCTATGGAATCTGCCTAGGTAGCAGACATTCTATGTCTGTCTCACCGAAATTATTTTCAGGGCTTTATGTTGACTTGATTAAAGTCTTTGATTATTTAAAGAAAAAAAAATAAGGGTCCTTACTTGTGAAGAGTTAAGACTGTACTACTCTATTTTCAAATGTTCTGTTACTTTGATTATTTAGATGACCAAGTAATGTTATTTAGGCACCTATGCTCCTATCTTAACCAAGTACCTTAAACTCCTCTGACGCTGCTTTTGTTTTTACCTTCTTAGACTAAGCCCTGTATTTTGAAAAAATTAATTAAAAATTTTATGGTACTTTTACACCTAAAACTTTCTATGAAATTTCCTGAAAAGGTCCTAGAAAATCATAAAAATTTGTTCCTTTGCTTATAAAAAGTGAGATGCTATAAACAACTGCATTTGTTGGTGGTGTTAGCATGATATTTTAAGAGTTGCATGGCAAGAGTTGTCGATCAGGAGAGACCTCAGTCTTCCCTATGTTAAGTCAGTGTAGATCAGCAGTTCTCAACCTGTGGGTCGTGGCCCCGGTGGGGGTTGAACGACCAAAACACAGGGGTCGCCTAAATAAAATATGTATTTCCGATGGCTTTAGGTGACCCCTGTGTTTTGGTCCTTCGACCCCCGCTGGGGTCGCGACCCACAGGTTGAGAACCGCTGGTGTAGATGAAATGCTATTACTACATTTTAGTCGGGAGATTTATGAATGCTCTCAGTGCCTAGCGTATGTTCTGACCCAGAGTGGAAATATTGATCAAAACTCTTAGGAAATAGTTATGTAGGTATCACAATAGGAAATTTTACCCTCCTCCATTCTTTTATTATTTGTCACAGTAAAAAAAAACTTAACCATTCAATTTCTGTAACCAACAGATGAACTTTGATTACTCTAATGCTTGCCTGAAGGCCCTGCTCTGAGCGACAGGCCAGAAAGCACAATCCGTACCAGGTATTTTATTTTAGTTTTTACATACCAGGTATTTTTTTAATTCATTTTTTAGAGTGGGGAAGAGGGGAGGAGAGGGGAGGGGAGGGGAGGGGAGGGAAGGGAAGGGAAGGGAAGGGAAGGGAAGGGAAGGGAAGGGAAGGGAAGGGAAGGGAAGGGAAGGGAAAAGAGGGGAGGAGCAGGAAGCATCAACTCCCATATGTGCCTTGACCAGGCAAGCCTGGGGTTTCAAACCAGCGACCTCAGTGTTGCAGGTCAGCGCTTCAGGTTATACCAGGTATTTTAGAAATACCAGTATTTTAAAATATATAATAATACCTGATATTTAAAATATATGATATTTTTAAATACATTACTTTATTACTTTTAATCTGTGCTAGTGGCCTGAGCCAGGGTTTCCCTGGCTTTCTGGACTCCGGCAGGTCTGGATGCAGATGTCTTCGTGGATGCGGACTGCTAAACCAAGAACCAGCAGAACAAACTCATTACACAGGACTGAATGAACCGAAGGGAAAATCTCACTGCGTTTTCTGGATAGAGTTTTAATGTTCTTTCTAGACATGCAGGGATGCCTTTTTTCTTTCTATGCTATCTCTAATCTACAATGAAGTAAACTCTGCTTTTATAAGCTAAATTGAAACATTCAAAAATGATACCCAATTCCCAGTGATCTCCCAGAATTAAAAACTGTTACTGACTGCCCTTAATTTTCATGGCAATAAAGTTATTTCATAGGTTCAATTAGAATCTGTAGGATATAATTGAGCAACCAAGCCCTTACCTAGAGTATCATATCAGAGAATGATGTTAATTGAATCAGACATGCCTAGCCATTTTAAGAACTAATGGAACACAGCTCTCCCAGGGAGCTGGCCTGGTATCTGGTTCTGCAGGGTCCTGGGCCTTACAGGTGGTAAGAAAGCTACCAGGACAGAAACCTAGCAAGTGTTGAAGCCTTTGGGGAGTTCAGCCAAGGTTATTAAGGACTATAAGTGAAAAAAATATGGTGAAAGGTTTCTTTGGTTTAATTTCCTAGCCTTGGTGTAGAAAAGCCCAATCCAAGATGCCTTATAAAAACTTCTACGCAGAAGGTAGTAATTTTGTGGGCTTAAGAGTTGTTTAACACTGTATGACTATATATTTGCAAAGCAAACCAAGAAGGACAATATGGTTAATTAACACTCTTACTTACCAATATAAATAACAGGCCAAGTCTCTTTTTTGTGATTGAGAAAACCTTTAAGATTATTATGATTATCAAAAAGGAAGAGGAAACATTGCCAGGAAGGCTCTGACTTTGAAATGGGCAAGAAGAAATTAGTGGCATCTTTTCAATGAAATATTAAGGGTTGTCTACCCTTCCGGGTTATCCGATTCTTCAGGGGTCTGTACCTTTAACTAAGCTACTTGATAACTCAGCTAGTTACAGAAAACTGCTGTTATTGCACATGAATCTTGTCCAGCGAAGATCCAACTAATCCCCATGCCCCGCCCCTCCCATGGAAGTAGCCAGTTGTGACTCCACTTATAAATCCGTTTCTACAGTCTCCATTGCCTATGTATGTTATCTACTCTGGGTTTTCCTTGGAACTGGTAGTAATATTTTACTATTTCCTGAATTAATTAATGACTAATACAAAATCTCTGGCATATAGTCATTAAAAAATGTTTTCTCTCTGTCCTGGTTGTGATTTCTTACATTTTAAAGTATGAAGTGCTACCATTCTGACATTCAGGCACAAGAAGGAAAATGTATCTAGTTGAACAGACTCGTAACCCTGTGATCTGAACTACGTTTCATTCGTTAAGGCATCTTGATATACATCAATGATCTTGTAAAACCAAAATAAGCTCCAGAAGGAACTGCATTTCCACTCACAGCTGGCAGCAACATTCAGCAACAAATACATAATTTATGGAAGTCCAGTTCTGTTAATATTCCAACACTGAAGAGTGGGGCACAGTGATAAATGGTGGATTCCACACTTTGCAATAAAGCCACTCAGCGACTTCTTGATTTAAGGACTCAAACTACAACCACCCTGCAGTTAAAAACAAGGTGAGAGAAAATCCCCAGGTTCACAGATTAAGGCTTATAAAGAATAAAAGATACCTTCTTCTTGCATTCACATTTCATCTGACATCACTGTAGCATTTATACTAGAAAGCATTCCAAAACTGGTTATATTTCATGGATGAGTGCTCCATGTATGCAATGCAAATGATCTTATGACTGCATAAAACCCCGCTTTCCACAACCTCCACTGTCTGCCATCATGAAGACTCCACTTAGTGGGATGACTCCAATTCCTTCCTCACCAGCCCAACAGGTGCCATGTCTGATCAGGCCCAGCCACATAAATTGGGGGGCCCAATGCAAAATGAAAATACAGGGCTCCTTGTTAAAAATGTGTTAAGAATTACAAGATGGTGACAGTAACACATTAAACCAAGTGTGAGGACCTTCTAAGTGGGGTCCTGTGTGACTGCACAGGTCACAGGCCCATGTGGCTGGTTCTGTGTCTGACGCTGCTTAAGGGAAAGGGTGGAGAAACCATTATCCTCTTTACGGAAACAGATTTTCAGACATAGGCTAACATATACCCAAATGTCAACTTAGGCCCTCTTCTATCCCCTAATAATAGTAGGGGGGACTTAAATGTATATATTATCTTTCATCTCTTTGATGCAAAGTCCTAGGATAGTTGGTAAAAATCTAATCTTGCTCTTTTATATTCAGAACTCCCATATTCACAAGTTTCCCAAAACTCAAAGGACCAGAGCTTGTGGGCAATCCACACATGTGAGATCTCCCAGATACTTAGGGTTATCCCACACCAAACAGACCCTAGAAGGATCTGCCTTACCAGGAATCCTTGGACCACAACCAGTCTGAACTTGAACTCAGGGACCCCTGCCTGGGAAGAGCAGTAGAAGCATCAGCAACACTTTGCTGTTTACGGGACAGGGTAGAGGTCCATGTTAGCTACAGCCTTTCTCTCCACTGCAATTTCCTGAAGACACTGTATCTAGTTCATGCAGTTGTTCTGGGTAACCTCCTGACCCTGAGAACTGGGAGAAGCTTCTCATCTCTTAACATCCAAATCAAGAGTGACTCTCCCAGCGAGGCCTCCCACTTTCTAAGAAAACTGACAAACTGTACCACCTTTACCTTATTTTTATACTTCTAGCACAGCTCCATATAGGCAGGGACTAGTGCTCTAGGTGCCTAACACAGTCTCGCATGTAGATGGAGCTCAGCAAACATTTGTTGAACGGATTAAGAATAGAGGGTGTGGGTATGTATATGGCAGTATTTCCATGGACATGCTAGCTTCAGGGAGAAACAGTAATCATATCCAAAAACTTAATTTGTGAAGAATTAGAATTTTTATTAACAAGAATAAATTTTTTTTTTTTTTTTTCGTTTTCTGAAGCTGGAAACGGGGAGAGACAGTCAGACAGATTCCCGCATGCGCCCGACTGGGATCCACCCGGCACGCCCACCAGGGGCGAAGCTCTGCCCACCAGGGGGCGATGCTCTGCCGCTCTGGGGCGTCGCTCTGCCGTGACCAGAGCCACTCTAGCGCCTGGGGCAGAGGCCAAGGAGCCATCCCCAGCGCCCGGGCCATCTTTGCTCCAATGGAGCCTTGGCTGCGGGAGGGGAAGAAAGAGACAGAGAGGAAGGAGGGGGGGGGTGGAGAAGCAAATGGGCGCTTCTCCTATGTGCCCTGGCCGGGAATCGAACGCGGGTCCCCCGCACGCCAGGCCGACGCTCTACCGCTGAGCCAACCGGCCAGGGCCTAACAAGAATAAATTTAACTGTCACTTGCTAGCTTTTACTCTAGTGATTATTTTACATGCATTATATCATTTATGTTTTTTGACAACCTTTGAGCATTTTCTTTCCAATGTTACCCTTTCTTTAGAGGTGAAGAAACAGAACCAGCGAGACGACCCGACTGGCCCCAGCCCTCACGGCCATCAGCAGCGGGCGGACAGACCGCGGCCTGACTCAGGTGCCAGCGCTCACACCCGCCGTCTGTCAGCGAGAGGACCCGCCCTGCCCCAGCCCTCACGGCCGTCAGCAGCGGGCGGACAGACCGCGGCCTGACTCAGGTGCCAGCCCTCACACCCGCCGTCTGTCCCCTTTCTTTGATAAGATTCTACCTTCTATGGGAATTCTAGTTTCTAAAAATTTATTTACTTATTTACGTTTATTTTATTGATTTTAGAGAGGAAGAGAGACAGAAACATCAGTCTATTCCTCTGTGTGCCCTGACCGGGGATCAAACTGCCAACCTCTGTGCTGTGGGATGATGCTCTAACCAACTGAGCTATACAGCCAGGGAAACTAATACTTTTGTTTATTATGTCCTTAAACAGTTAAAAATAAAAAATAAATCTCTTCCCGCTACCTTAATAATTCTCCAGTGCAACAGTGAGAAACATTCTTAAATCTCAGATTCAAAAGGAGAGCTTTTATGTATATATATAATGTTCTTTGCTTTCCCTCACCAAAACCCAGAAGTGGTATAAAGAAATTTTTTTTTGATAGAGACAGAAAGAGAGACAGAGAGAGGGACAGATAGGGACAGACAGACAGGAAGATAGATGAGAAGCATCAATTCTTCATTGTGGCACCTTAGTTGTACATCAATTGCTTTCTCATACATACTTTGACTGGGGGGCTACAGCACAGCGAGTGACTCCTTGCTCAAACCAGTGACCTTGGGTTCAAGCTAGTGTCCTTGGGTTTCAAGCCAGTGACCTTGGGTTTCAAGCCAGTGACCTTTGGGCTCAAGCCAATGACCTTGGGCTTCAAGCCAGTGACCTTTGGGCTCAAGCCAGTGACCATGGAGTCATGTCTATGATCCTATGCTCAAGCCAGCGACCTCATGCTCAAGCCGGATGAGCCCGTGTTCAAGCTGGTGACCTTGGAGTTTCGAACCTGGGTCCCCCATGTCCCAGTCCGATACTCTCCATTGCGCTACCGCCTGGTCAGGCGGTATAAAAAAATTTATTTTCTTTTATAACTTCACATGCAATTTACCTGATACAAGAGGGAAAAGCACAAATTCTTCGCATATTTATTTATGAATAACCTATTTCTTTACCAAAAGGCTTTGAGGGTGCTTATAACAAAAGTCATACAACATGGTAAGAGGAGGAAGAGAGAAACCCGCAGCTGGGATCGTGAGAGCAGGACGCAAACACCCTCGCTGTGTGTGCAAGGGGCGTGGCTGTGACCGTGCCTCAGGCCACCTGCAGAGCTCAAGGAGGGACCGACCATAGAGACCACACAAACCTTTTATATGTGTTTTGAATCAAGTTACCATTAACTTAAATTGCCAAAATGTCTTAAAAGCCTAGGAAAACACTTTTATAAAAATTATGGTCATAAAGTTGGTCATGAAATGATATTATCTAAGAATAAAAAAGGACCTAAAAAGCCCATGTACCATTGTCAAATTTGACAAGGTGGGCATGGGCAATAAATGCCCGGGTTTATGCTTCAATAATATCCATCCAACTGGTAAGTGATACTTGAGAAACACAACTGGTCCCTGAAACTGGAGCTATTTCTTTGCCCTTCCCTCCAGAGATCTAGCACATCATCATGTTTCTGTTCCATTTGCTGCAGGAAACAAAAGTACCAAAATGCTCCCAATGCAGAAAAAAATTATATAGAATCATACATATTTTCTAGCTTTTTCCCCTTGAACTCGGAAACATTGTTGTTATCAATCACTTACTCTAGTGCTAAAGCTCTCTCTGCTTTGATGGCATTTTTACCCGCAAAATCACACAAATTACCAAAATGTTGTATCTCTGCTGCTGACAGAAGGTATGAAGCTGCAGAGGCTGGGACAGAGGCCACGGGGACCTGTCCCTCCACCCGTGCTGGCCATTTCTAGAAGAGAGGAAAGCAGTTTTCCCACCCTGAGGGCGGGAAGCGCGAGTCCTGCCTGTTCTTCCCAGTTTACCAGCTCGCCAGCTTGGTCCCTAGTTCGGAACTCTGACTCCCATGAGCCACCCTGGGGGAGGTGGGAAATGGGTAATTGTAGCACAGCAAAACGGGCAGCCTCAGGCTCCAAGCAGAAACTCTTTGGCCTCTAAAGCAGAAAAGATAAAACATCATGGGGCATAGTGGGGACCCTGTATTACTTAACCTGGATACAAAGAAGGTTCTGAATAGCATTCTCAGTTCCAACTGCACTAAGGTTTGGGAGACTTAAGCTGCTAGGTGGTCTTTGAGGATGGTATTCTCACCTGAAAAGTGGTGCCTAACTTCTCCTTTTCCGAGGGTAATTATAAGATTAAACTAAGGGGTCTGTGTGTTTTGAAAGCTCTTTACAAAATATTTGGCACTACTGAAATTCAAGAATCACTGAACACTGAGCCAGTGGCCAGTTCTCAGGGCAAAGGAACAGTGTTGTGACAGAGGGCCTCCGACTCCTCCTTCCCTGCCTCCCGCCCCGGCACCTTCTCTGTGAACGCCATCCTCCTTCCAGCAGTCCCAGCAGCTTCCCCACCCCCAGCTCAGGCACTCCAACACACTCTACAGGGTGACATCAGCTGATGCTGAGGAGTTTACTTCTCCTCGCTCCGTGACCCAGGGCACCCTGCAGGCAGAGCCCAGAGAGCCAGAGTTCACTTTATTACTAAGCTCGAGTTAAGTAAGGCCCCAGGCCAAGGCCTCTGCCCTCATTCCAGTTTAAAGCCAGTTCTCAGTGCTGGCTCTGTGCTCACCAACCTGCCTGCCCCACTGAGTTCTAAGGGTGTGATCTCAGGACCAACTCCAAGTATGATCTGTTCCATTTTCTAAAACACCAAGTCGGGATTTCTTAGAAAGTGAAAGAACTCTTCGTTTAGGTTTCATTTTTCTGGGACTGAGACATATCTCAAATTGACAGCCTTTCCTCTTACCAAACTATAGGTGTCAGTCTCCTAGGACAACGTTTTCCAGGAGTGCCCTCAGCAGTGATGCTGGCGTGGCGTGTGACACTCCCCACCCTGTGCTTGCTGTCTTAACAACCGCTGGGTATAAACAACACTAGTAGTAAGCTCATCTGAATGAGTCCAATGAATACCGCTGACCTTCATTCAAAGCCTGTGCTGTATTTCTCTGAGAGAGCCCAAGGTGACAGGAATTGCCTGGCGGAAGAGGTAATAACTGACTTATTAAATAGGACTGTGTTGGGCATCTCTTTCTCTTCACTTGACATGGATGATGTCAGCTCTTCTACATGATCTGATGTATGTTGCCTTGTCACAGAGAGAAATACTGTATAAGGGAACGATTATGGTAACGAGCTGAAGATGAGGTCCAAGTGGCCCCACAAGCCAGCGATGGTCCCCGAAAACTGGTCTGTTCCTTAATGTGGGAAAGAAGGGCTAATAGCGACCTCTCTGAAACTAAACTCTAACATTAAAACAATTATTTGTTCACGGGTGCTCCAAAATTGACTTAGTTCAATAATCCTAAACTGCAGACCTAACTACTTAGGAGACTATTTTAAAACTATTGTTTCCAGGTAGGTTCATAGGAAGAGCTGATGTTGCTTAAAGCCCGGCCGTTCATGGGAGCACCGCTGACGTTTGGTTCCGCTGTCTGGAATCACTCTCTGTATCATTCTGAAAACTTCACAAGTTAAAAATAATTCAGAGTTCTACAGTAGATCTAAAATTCTTTTCTGTGACATGGTCAGACTTTGCCCTCGGGGACTGCGGCAGCACAGGGCAGGACAGATCAGAGTGTGGGCTGAGGGCCAGCAGCAGAGCTGCTTGGGAGGCTTGCCTCACACAGACGCCCCGGCTCCAGATCGGGAGCCGAGATCTCCAAAGACAGAGCCCAGGAACCTGCTTAAACAAACTCCCCCGTGATTCTCTGAGCACAGCCAGGGTTGAGAACTGCTCCAAGGAAACAGCAGAGCTTTCCCTGCTCTTCCTGGCAGCCCTGAAGCCTGTTCTCAGGAAGGAGGGCCTCACAGGAATCAAGGCGAGTACTCAGTGAAGACCTGGCAAAGCAGCAAGTGTGCTGTGTAAGGAAGAGTGTCCTCCTCCCCTCCACCTTCAGCGTCAGGCCTCCCGAGCCACCCTGGCCCCGATCACAGACGTTCTGTAGGCCCATGTGGCTTGCACTTCTACGCTCTTACTTTCATTCTCAAATTTTTACTCTTACATTCTCCCTGGTTCTAATTTTGACCTCTTATTTATTTGTTGACATTATTTTATTTTATGGTTTCTGTAAGCACTCTGAAACCCTCTGTGGAGTAAAATGGGGTACAAGGAAGTAAACATACTTAGTGCAGATAGAAATCAAAGTGGCCACTATGTGCTTTCCTGCTGTGTCTTCCCGTGCTAAGGCCCCGTGACAGAGCCCAAACCACACCCCTCTGGCCCAGCTTTATTTTATTTTTTACAGACACAGAAAGAGAGTCAGAGAGAGGGATAGACAGGGACAGACAGACAGGAATGGAGAGAGAGATGAGAAGCATCAATCATCAGTTTTTCGTTGCGACACCTTAGTTGTTCATTGATTGCTTTCTCATATGTGCCTTGACTGCGGGCCTTCAGCAGACAAAGTAACCCCTTGCTTGAGCCAGTGACCTTGGGTCCAAGCTGGTGAGCTTTTGCTCAAACCAGATGAGCCCGCGCTCAAGCTGGCAACCTTGGGGTCTCGAACCTGGGTCTTCTGCATCCCAGTCCGACGCTCTATCCACTGCGCCACAGCCCGGTCAGGCTGGCCCAGCTTTTGACTGGGACTCTTCTTAGGGCTCTCGCTCAAGCACCAGTAGCCTTACTTGTGTCCTTGGAGCTCGATGGCAGTTCCTTTTCTCCCACCGATGTCCCACATGATCACAGAGTGATCGGAGCTGCCCGAGAACAAAACTCGCTGGACGGGGTCCCAACAGAGAGCTGTCACCCCACCTGAGAGACCAGACACAGCTAGACATTAGTCACAGAGCAATAATCTTATCACCAATAAAATGTCAATGCAAATGAGTTAGGATTTAGTGCAGTTCCTAGCATGCAATAACGTTATTGTCAAAAGAACAAACAAGTCCCCAAAGAGAAAAAAATTGGCTCTGGAAATGATGAGCTCCACACTTTAAAGCACTTTTCCCCCCAAATTTAAATGTACCATAACATCAATTTCCATAAAGACCAAAAGGAAATGAAAAATAATTAATTAACCTTTAAGCAACAGATATAATTCTAGGAAGAATGGAAAAAATTGTACTGTTTGGAAATATCAGCCAAAGTTTTTTAACTGTGGTCTACCTGCTACCCCAACAATAACAGCTGACAAGTTAATAGGGTTTAAGAACCTGTTAGATTTTTAAATCTTGAACATCACCTATAATTAGGCTATAACATTAGAATTTAAAATTTACTTTCTCTTTTTAGAAATTTAAATGTACAGATCCTAGGAAAATCATTTACATTCTTAAGTGTCAGTTTCCTCAACCGTAAAGTGGGGCTGAGTAGCTACTACCGATAATAAAGACCTGGCCACTACCCACTTCATCTGACTGTGGGAATTAGATGGGATCAGTTACCCTGAACCACTCTGCAAGCTGTGCAGTACAGATGTTGGCTGTTAATACTACGCTGGTGGTGTGGCTATATTATAAAATATTATGACGGATTGTGTTCTCTGCAGTGCTCTTATAGATCAAACTCCTGTGCACTGAGGACAATATGAACTTTTTCCATATAAGATGAGCATGAAGTCCACCAATACTTAAGAATGTGACAGGTACTCATTTATTACATTATTGAAAAATACTAGAACTTAAAATTCTTTTCAAAAAAAGACAAATAGTATATACTGTAAAGAACATAAAATAGATTATGTGTTGGACTCTGATTTTAGATGATCAACTTGTTCTAAATAAAGTGCTGCCCTTGAAATGCTTTTAGAAAGTTTCTCTTACATAATTGTGAGATATTTTTTCAAGATCAAAAGAAAAAATATACCCACTATGCTTAATAGTTTCTTCCTATACCTTCACAACATTCTGCTTGTATATATTTCTGTCCACGGAACTAACATCACTTCCTCCAGTGCACATGTGGTAACACCCCCTGCAGCTCCCATCTCCTCTTGCCTCATCCCTTCCTGCCCCTCCACACCACCTTACACACACACACACACACACACACACACACACACACACTCACACACCCAGCACCAAGCATAGAGTCAGCAGCAGAAAGGCCCTAGTATTGTCTGTTGAATGAATGAACAGATGAATGAAAACACCTTTTTATTTTAATCCATAAATCTTATTTGAAACTCCTCTGTGACGCTTACCTAGCCTTTCAATGCTAAATATTTCCTCCTTCTGTAGAACTCATCTTCTTTCCCTGCTAATAAATTCCATGATTACACTTAAAAAAAAATCGGTATTTGGCAACGTAATAGTTCAGGATATGCATTCCATTCTGCAAAACGTTATTTATTCTCCCACAGTGCCCAAACGGCTTATTTTGTTAAATGTCTGTGACAGAGTTGGTTAGCTGTCCATCTAAGTTCTCTCCCCCTTCCACATAAAGAGCACTCCCTGGAAAGCTGCTGTCCTGCAAGGACCACACTCACCAGGCCCTCCTGCATCCAGGGGCCTGTGCCTGGTTCTCAGCAACAGAACCCAGGAAGGAGCCCCGAGAGGACAGACATGGAAGTAATCTGCACCTCTTCCAGGCCAAGGCAGTTAAGAAGTCCCTTTTCTACTCTCTCTTTATACTTCCTCCTAGAGGGCTCCCAAGACCTCAGGCATGGAGAAACTGTGTTCTAGAAGGAGCCTGGGTCTCTGAATCACCACCTGGGAAGATCTATAAATTAGCAACACCTATAATGGATTGTTACATGAGTGAGAATAAACTTCTGCATTTAGGCACTGAAATGTTAAATATTACTTGTTGGAGCAATTAGTATTATCTTTTCCAATGCCATGTATTATTTGGACTATTATAATAAGGCTGGCCCAAGAGGAAGGTGAGTCACCAAACGCTTCATAAATGCTGTATGAATGAAAAGAAGTTATAGTTTAGACTTAATATCGATGCATAATATTTAAACAGAATTTAGCCTCCAAAGCAATCCATCATAAACTCTGAATTGGCTTTTCCTCCAAAATATATCTAGAATCTAAGCATGTCTACTCGCTCTACTGCTATCTGTGTAAGAGCCACTATCATACAGAGAAAACTAAGTATGAAGCCCATTTTGCTGTAAAGGCTGTGGAAGAAAATGACACTCTCCCATGCTGCTGGTGACAGTGCAAACCAGTAAAGCAGGGAAGGTCACAACTAACAAAACTATATAGACACTCAATTTTTAAACCTGTAATCTCACTTCCAGGCATTAATCTTAAAGATACTGTCCCCACTCCTACCAAGTAATACAAAAATATACACGAACAAGGCTATTCATTTCATCAATGTATGAAATAGCTAAACGTTAAAACCACCTGGATGCTTATATACGAGAGTGGGTGATAAACCACGATCCACTCACACAGAGGACTGTGCAGCTCTGGAAAAGAACGGGGACCGCTGGGATGGATAGCAAGGATTTCCTGGATGTACTCTAAAGTGAAAACTATCTATATTATGCTGCTATTCATCTAAGAAGATAAGGGTAAATGAGAAATTAAAGAGAGTTACTAACAGCAGGTGTGTGGGAAGGCTGGGGAACGGGAATGGAGGGGGGGAAGGAGAGGGACACTTTCTGTAGTATATTTTTTTGATTCTGAGTTTTAGAACCATGTGTATATTTCACATACTCAAAAACAAGTAAATGATTAAAATCAACTAGGAGTGTGTGTGTGTGTGTGTGTGTGTGTGTGTGTGTGTGTGTGTGTGTGTGATGGACCCAAAATGGAATATAAATAGAAAACAAGTGAGCCCAGCTGTATTACACAGGAATGATACAACCACAATAAAGTGGGGCAGGAGTGATAAAAGTAACCGGAAAGTGGTAATAAGGCTAAATATAAAAGGATTTGTACACAGAAATAGTACTCTATTTAGTAGGTTTGAATTTCACAGGGCTTTGTGTTACATAGGTTAATCATGTGTATTCCAGGATTAATTAAATAAATGTACTGAAGATGTTGAGAGCTGAGTTTCTCACTATTATAATAGTAGTTACAAATAAGAGGGGGAAGGTTAGAATGATCTCTCTGGTATCAGTATGAAATCACAAAAAAATACAGAACTAGCTAGATGTGTGAGTATACATGTACAGTTCTGTTTACTGAGAGGACCTAGAAGAAATGACACCTCATTAACAATAAGCAAACACAGCTCCCAGATTCTGGCTTCTAAATACTATTCATTAACAGAAGGAACAAGGGCTGTTTGGATGGCTGATTCTAGGGTTGAGGCAAGCGCTGTACAAGCTGAGCCAGAAGCATCATGTGATACCAAAAACTAAGACGTGCTAAAAAAATGGAGATGTGAAAAAGGGCACAGGAGCCAATGTGAAAGGTTTCCCAATGGCCAAATATGGAACAATTTGAGAAACAAGAAAAAGAAATGGTAGTTCATGGTCCTCACACATAGATATTAATAAGAACTTGTAGGCCTATTTCTATATAATTGAATATACAAATAGGGAAGAAGTGAATAGCTTCGTACTTCCCAGGCAGGTTCTTGCATCTGTCAGCAAATAGGTAAACAGTCCTTTCTCCCAAACACTTCTGCCAGCAGGGAGAGGCACTGCCTGCTGCCAGCTAGCCTGCATCTCATGGCAATGCACACATACCTGCCGCCCCCCAGGGCATCCTCCTTGCCCTCCGTAACAAGGAGAATGAGAGCCAGGAGCTGCAATATTCCCAGAGTCTATGATATTTTAAATGATAGAAATACTTTCTTCCATTTCTTCTTACTCAGATTACTACACCTTTCCGCTCCCCCTCAATGTTTCAGTATATGATTCTCCTTGCCTTTGACCTCCACAATATGAGCTACAAAATAATTTGTGACATAAATGAATTAATTCTCGAACATAAAGGTATTTATTTTACTGCACTATTATATACTTATACGTATAATTTTTAATGTTTGGATAATACTCCAATACATGAATGTACTTTAATTTATTTCACTTATTGTTAGAGTTTTCTCAACTTTTAACTATTATAAATTTTGCTAAGATAAAGATTAAAAAATTTTTATTTAGAAAATTAAATTTAACAGGGTAACATTGATCAATAAAAGTACATAGGTTTCAGGTAAACATTCTATAGCATTTAACTACTGATTATGTTGTATATCCACTAAGATGAATATTTTTAAACAGAAAGCTTTCTCACATTTCTGACTATTTAGTTAGAAGAGATTCCCAAATGTATTATCAGCTCAAAGAGTATAAACATTTTTAGAAATTTCATACATGTTACCAAAATGCTTAGTGAACAAACTTTTTGGAGACTTTTACAATCTATCTTGCAAAAGCTAGACTATGTGGAGAGCTGTAAAGACCAGGGCTGGGTCTCTTTACCAGCATGTGCCCATCGCTCGTGAAGAGCATCCCCTCACAGCGGCGAAGGCGAAGGCGAGCAGGCTAAATGTGGCAACAGCAGAGCCATCCAAGTGCGCCGATGGTGAAGCCTCCGGAATAAAATCCTGCCCTTCAGTGACTACATTTCACTCTAGGTTGAAGTGATGAGTGTTTTGGTCAAGTTAAACATGCTCTGTCTCTACGCTACACCTTCCTCCTGAGGCCCACTAACGGACATCCAGCTGTCCTCTGCCACCTCCCCAGGAGCATCTCTTGATCATGTCCAGATGAAAGCATCATGATATTCTCTTACAAACCTGTTCTCCCTCGAACATCCTTGGTGTCAGTGAACAGCATCGCTGCCTACCCAAGTGCTCCCAACAGAACCCTGAGCCACCCCAACTTCCCAGGACTGCTGACGCCTTGCCTGCTAAGTCGATCCTGAAGCACAGCCGTCTCTCCAGGCTTACTGCCAGCCCCCAAAGCCAAACACAGGCTACCTCTTCTAGGAACTCCAGCAGCTGCTTTCCTTCCATACGGTCTCCTCACATCCATTCTCGTCCTCACTCACCCACCACTCCCTGCTGCCGGTGGGTAGTTGAAATGGAAGCGTGCCACCTTGCTCCGTCCCTGGCTCCCACTGCCTGGGAATGGTGTCAGAGGCTCTCAACCTTGCCTGAGGGTCAACTTGTACTCCTGCCCCCCATCTCCCCACATAGGCTGTTTAACTTCCCTCAGCTGCTCATACTGTCCCACTCCAGGGTTCACACTTGTTTCACACATCTGGGGCTTGGAATGTTCCTACCACCTGGGTGTCTCCTTTTCCTTCTTGGGGTGTTGCTTAAACCACCACTTGTTGGAAGCCACTCTTCCACTCTCTGGACAAGAGAGCCCTCCTGTTAGTGTCTCCCAGTGCAGTTCACGCACAATACCCAGCTCCACAGCTCTGCACTCGCTACACGCACATTTTATTATCTGTAACTATTAGTTTAATGCTTGTATTCCATGATGGAGAGTCAAATAAACTGAGCATTATGCTAGTTTTCACCTACGTAATCCTGCACTCATCATATAGACAGCTAATGACTACTGACTCCTGATAAAAACATGCATTTATTATACTTCATATAAACTGGACTGGTTAAAGTCTCGTTTCCAATTATTTGAACTTCCATATTTGTACTGAACTACGTCTTTCCTTGTTTTTACTACTTGTTAAAGTTGCCTTGTTACTTTCAATATTTCTCCTCACAGTTAATGAAAAGTTTGCATTTAACTTTTCATTAATTAATATGTTTGGCAGATTTACATTTAAACCCTCCTGTTTCTAATAGGTTAATATTGTACTAATCAAAAAGATTCTTAGAAGTAAAAGAAATGGTCAAAATCTGACTTCTCCCCTTTGTTCAAATCAAGTATGACTTTTTGTTAGAAAAACATTCTGATTTCTGCAGAAATAGAAAAGCACTGATTGGCATTTAGCTCCTAAATAAACCAGGGAAGGAAGCCTAAGAACATAAAGATAGTTTCTTAGGTCCCCACAGATCGGTAATCGCTGCACGTGGCCTCTGGGTATGACTACTGGCTGATTCCATCATAACCACATTTTTGTATGACCTTCTCTACTGTAACAGAGCGGTGGGTGAGCGGTTATGACTCTATGCACATACCAAAAACTTCTGCTTCTGAGTTTGGGTCCGGACTGATGAGATCCCCAAGATCACTCTGTAATGGATATGGGTTCAGCTTAAGGTCTTTGTTTGGGAGGTCGGGGAGTTAGGAGATTAAACAAATTCTTAGAAAACTCTTTTCCAGAATTGTGTCTGCCTGAGTTTGGGACGTCTCAGGGTACACCTACCTGAGACAGGCCTACTACCTGGGGAGAGCTTGATAGTATGTTTGGATCAACACGGAATCTCTCAGACTCCTTGCTCTAACATTAAATGAGTTGTACTATAGCAAGATTGGCAATGGGAGATACTACTGTCTAGGAATAACAGCAAGTCAAATATGTGACCTGCTACATTTGTCTTCATGTTAGTGACTTTCCTGCGCCATGTCCTGTCTTCCTCAAAGATGCCTCATGATAAAATCATATGAAAATGCTTTAAACATTTTGAGAAAGACAAGACACAATGTCAAGGTATCATTTTATATTAGAACTAATGCACAAGGCATGAAACCCTTGGGCCACATCTGGTTCACCACAGAGCAGTGAGCTGCAGCTACTGACTCCTTTTCTGACCTGAAAGCAGCAAACAGAACTCAGAACACTCCTATCGGCCCCCACATGGAGAATGCCCAATTACTAACAAGCCCAAAGGCCAGGCTCAGCACCACCTCCACCTAAACCAAACCCGGAACTAGACAGGCCATTAGGCCTGCTGAGCTCACCGCCTGTATTTTTACCTTGGGTCTAACCACGCCTCACTTTCCCATTACCACAGTCACATCTCCAGGTGCTAGCTTTCCAATTACATTCTCTACTCATGGCCAGAACAATCTAATCTGATCAGGTTAACAACTTGGCTTAAAAAAACCTGCTTTAATGGTTTCCCTGACATAAGAATAGTGCCCTCAGGGACTGAACTGGCTTCTCCCTTCCTTTCTAGCCACCCTCCCCTCCTGCTCAGTGGTCCAGACCAAAAGAGCTACTAGATGTTCCCAGGAGAGCCACACTCTGGCAACTCTCCCTGCTGTGGACCACGCTGGTTTTCGCTGCCTGGACTGTCCTCATTTTTTCATGAATTCAGCACTTATATTCCCTCAAAGAGCTTAACTCTTCCTCCCCAAAGAGCCCATCTTCCCTGGGGAGGCCTTACCTGACGCCCACTGCCACCCCGACTTGGTGCCACTCTGTGCTCCGGGGGCACTCTGCCTGCCTCCTCCTGGCCCTGCCCAGAACTACTGGGTTAGCTTTTGTCTCTCTCACTGGGCTGTGAGCAATCTGAGGACAATGACTGTGCCTTTCTGTGACTGAGATAGTGGTTGAGATCAACCAGAAAGAGCACAGAGTGTAAAGAGACAAGGGCCCAGGGCAGAACCCAGAGACCAAGAAGGAGATGAGAAAGAGCAGCTGGGAGATGCAGAAGGAAACTGGAAGACAGCGTGCATCCCAGGAGCCACAGGAGGTAGGACAAGCAGGAACGAAAAGCCACAGTGTGAAATGCCGCCAACAGGTTTAAATAGGACATGGTTTAAAACACGCTCACTAGCTCAGCAACAGCAGGCCACGGGCTACCTTGGGGAGAGCAGTTTAAGCGGAGTGATGAGACAGGCCAAGTGCAGGTGGTTGGAAAGGAAATAGGAGGCGAAGCATGTGAAGCAGCTGGGACAGCAATAAGCAGTAAGCATAGTGCTGGTGTTTGCCACAACACGAAGGTTATGCTGAGGGGAGTGAGCCAGTCAGAAAGCAACAAACACTACGACTCCACTCATAGGCAGGCGGTCCCTAGAGTAGTCAGCTTCATAGACACAGAAAGCAGCATGGTGTTTGCCAGGGCCTGGGGGAAGAGGGGAGGTAGTGTTTGTGGGCACAAAGTTTCAGTTTTACAAGATGAAAAATGTTCTGTAGTGGGATGGTGGTTAATAGTTGGAAAACAATGTACTTAATGCCACTGAACTGCATAGTTAAAAATGATTAAAATGGTAAATCTAAGATTAAGTATAGTTTACCACAATTTTAGAAAAAACATTGTTGTTAAGGAGATTGCTACAACACGACATGAACTAAGAGAGTTTTTGTTTGTTTCTTGACAAAAAGGCAAGAAACTTCATAAACTGAGAACTGGTTGGTCAAACGGGAAAGGAATGACCACTGGTGTGGAGCACGGAGGAGCTGAGCCAGGGCCAGAGGTCAACAGGCTCCTCCTCGAGGCAGAAGGGAAGCGCTAACGAGGGGCCGAGAAGTTTGTTTGATGGGAAGGGAATATGGGGGGGGCAAGAAAAATATTTTTTAAAAGTTTCTATCTGATTACATCTATTTTTCTTTCAAGGAGGAGGCTAGGATGGGGGGTGGCTCGGGAAACGATGAGGTTGGGGAAAGCTGTCGGGGTGGGAGGGTGCACTGAGCACCTGTGGAGGGGCTACGTGCAGGGTCCCAGGCAGTTCCTGACTCCGACTGGCACGATGACTGTGCACCGGGCACGACGGGCAGAGACTCACAGTGTGACCTGCAGCTGGGTCCTGACTCAGTGGCTGACAGCACTGGGAGAGCGTGGATACTGAGTGATCCTAGACAAAACCTACCAAGGAGGACGAACAAAGGGGCCCTGAGCGAGTGTGTCGGGAAGCGCGTGGCTGAAGAAACACACACCTGGGGAGGGAGGAAAGGTGCCGTGGAGACACAGGGAAGCGAGGGAGCAGAGACCAGACTTCTCAGCGAGGGCAAGAGCAGGTGGAGGTGGAGTAAGGGTTCAGGGAAGACAGGACACTGAAGTTAGCAGTGGAACACATAAGTTTAAGATCCCTGAGCGGGGAGAGTTCTGGGTCCCTACGAGGCCAGAGCTGGCCGGGTGTAAGTGACTCTTAAGAGAAACCCTCCCGGAAAGCACTGGGGCCTAGCCACGGGCTATGTTTCTGTGCGTCCTTCCTCCCAAAGACACAGGGAATTCACATGATCTTTTCCCTGCATTCAATTTTCTTGCATTTCTTTTTTCCCGTTTAGGAAATCCCGTGATCTGGGTATTTCATTTTACACCCTATTCACTACTTTTGTTCTTATAGTAAGTCTAAACTCAATATTAACCTTGTTCTGGATCCAACCATGGGTGTAATCTGCCCATTAAAAACCATGAAAAAACAGGCAGTGGCTTATTTTCTAAGATTAACATCTCATATTAAAAATACTAGTAAAATAATTAATCATCATTACCTAATTCAAGACTTTCAAAGGCTAAGTGTGGATATTTTATATTACTTTGTTTAAATGATTCTAAACAGACCAGTAACATAAGGGGGGCCTGAGTTTTAAACTGGAAAGAGCCCCAAAGGAAGGAAAGTTAAAGAGGAACTTTTGCCTTTTTATGCAACCTGGCTACCCACACTGAACACGCTTTTCATTTCCTTTGTCTTGGAAGTGGGGGTCTGCTGCACACCATCTCCTCGACCCAAGGATGGCAAGGACAGACTGAGGCAGCTGTCCTTTTGGCTTTCCGGGGTCTGTGCAATTGCCACATAGTCTCAAACAATGCCTCATTGACGTGTGCCAACATTGGCTTTCTCCAGCACAACACGACAAAGAACCCAATCACCAACATTTTCAAAATAGGTCGATCCCTCTTTTGTTTAGGTTAACATAGAAAACGTTTGCCATTATATCTTACTGAACCATTCTGAAATAAACTGGTTACGTGTGTCGCGTGTATCTTTGCACAAGCCCGTAGCACACCCGAGCACCAGAGCATGCAGGAGGTGCTCGCCCCCCGAGACAGCAAGCAGCACACGAGACTCGGCTTTCCGTCCCACCTGTGTGTCCTCTGAACGCTGTGACCAGCGTGCAGTTTTCTTGCTCCAGTTTGAGGATGGTCACTTGGCCCGAATGGTCACCAATAAACACATGCCGGGTTTCAACGTCAAATCTATCATGGAAGCATTAAGGATTTTCTCAAAATTGAGTGGAGGAACTTACAAAAATAATACCCATAAGAAGAAATGTGCAAACCCTGGAGGACAACTCGGACACAGTGCTGAAAGACACAAAAGTGGACATGACAAATGAAAAGGAAGGCAAAGTATTACTGGACAATACGACTCAATAACACTGATGTTAATCCTTTTCACAACATGAATTTATAAATTTAATACCTATAAAAATATCAACATCTGATTTCCTAGAGCTAGATATGTTCATTCTAAAGTTTATAAAGAAAAATAAGCGCCTGACCTGTGGTGGCGCAGTGGCTAAAGCGTCGACCTGGAAATGCCGAGGTCGCCGGTTCGAAACCCTGGGCTTGCCTGGTCAAGGCACATATGGGAGTTGATGCTTCCAGCTCCTCCCCCTTCTCTCTCTCTGTTTCTCTCTCTCCCCTTCTCTCTCCTCTCTAAAAATGAATAAATAAAATTAAAAAAAAAAAAAAGAAAAAGAAAAATAAGCACGAAGAGCCAGGAATATTCTGAAAATAATAGTAACGTGGTATGTGATGGGGAAGGCTAGCCTTGTCATATTATAAAACATGTTTTAAAGTGTCTTTAATCAAAAGTGTGGTACTGGTACACAAATGGACCAATGGAACAGAACAGAAAGTCTAGAAATATACCCAAAAGCACAGAGAAATTTGCTACATGTCTAATAAAGACAGATTTTCAAATGATAAGGCAAAGATGGATTAAAACAAAAAAGATACTGGCACAAACAGAAGCTGGATGGTAATTTGGAAAAACAAGATTTGTGTTTCACATTATCTACCAGAACAAATTCCAAATGAATTTGAGATCTAAATGTAAAATAATTAAAAATATAAGTTCTAGATGGAAAAGTTTCTTTATAGCCTTGAAGTAGAAAAAGCTATTACTATTCAAAAACACAAACAACAAACAAATACCATAGGAAAAGCTAAAAGACCAACTGAAAAACAATACTGGCAACTTAAATCACCAAAAGCCCAAATCCCTAATATATAAAAAGAACAATCAAGAAAAAAGCCATAAGCTTAATAGAAAAATAGGGAAACCATATGCATGAATAGTTCAGAAAATGAAAACAGGGCTATGCAAAAAAGCATTCACCTAGCTGCTAGGTCCTAGCAGGCTGGACTGCTGTCCTCTGACAGCTGCCTGCAAGGCCAACAGGGCGTCAGGAAACTGGGGATTTCAGAAGGGCTTCTACCATTTACAGACAAAGGTGGCTCCCTGGTGCTTTAACTGTACAAACAATATGGTTTAGGGCAGGGGTCGGGAACCTTTTTGGCCAAGAGAGCCATGAACGCCACCTATTTTAAAATGTAATTCCGTGAGAGCCATACAACGACCCGTGTATGTTAGGCATTATCCAATAAATATTTAGTGTTGTCCCGGAGGACAGCTGTGATTGGCTCCAGCCACCCGCAACCATGAACATGAGCGGTAGGAAATGAATGGATTGTAATACATGAGAATGTTTTATATTTTTAACGTTATTATTTTTTTTATTAAAGATTTGTCTGCAAGCCAGATGCAGCCATCAAAAGAGCCACATGTTGTTCACAAGCCATAGGTTCCTGACCCCTGGTTTAGGGCAAACACTTGCTCTCCTTCTGGTTCAGAGTTCTATACTGAACTCTGCAAGTTTGGTACATGCCATGCAGAAACTGCCTACACAATAAGTCTCCTGTAACAATCCGAGGGGCTGTTGACAAGTGCCTGGCAATCCTAGCTCTAGAGATCTGTCCCAGAGATACACTGGCAAAAACACAGAATGAAACCGTACTGGGGCTATTCACTCTGTATTACTGTAACAGCTAAAGCTTAAAACCTATGCCAAAGTCCATCCAATGGGGACTTTGAATTAACCAGACACATCCATGCAACAGAATACTGAGTGGAGGGGCAGTTGAGGAGACCTCCATACCATAAGCAGACTGACATGGAGTAACTTTCAGGATATATTATTAATGGGAAAAAAGCCAAAGTATATGAGAGTTGATATGCTTTATTACTTTTGTGTAAAAAAGGGAGAAAATACAAATACAAGTGTGTGTGTGTGTGTGTGTGCTATTATTTAGAAAAGGATGCCCTGGACTTGTTAAATCAAGATCTAACAAAAATGGCTGCCAATGGAGAAGGGAGAAACAAGCTGATGGGACAGAATGCAGGTGTGACTTTTCCCGTCATATAGTTTCCATTTTGTACTCTAGTAATTACTTTACACATTAAAAATATTTAAGTTAAAAAAAAATCCAGGCCCTGGCTGGTTGGCTCAGTGGTAGAGCATCGGCCTGGCATGCAGGAGTCCCTGGTTCGATTCCCGGCCAGGGCACACAGGAGAAGCGCCCATCTACTTCTCCGCCCCTCCCCCTCCTTCCTCTCTGTCTCTCTCTTCCCCTCCCGCAACCAAGGCTCCATTGGAGCAAAGTTGGCCCAGGCACTGAGGATGGCTCTATGGCCTCTGCCTCAGGTGGTAGAGTGGCTCTGGTTGCAACAGAGCAACGCCCCAGATGGGCAGAGCATCGCCCTGGGCGTGCCGGGTGGATCCCGGTCGGGCGCATGCAGGAGTCTGTCTGACTGCCTCCCCGTTTCCAACTTCAGAAAAATACAAAACAAACAAAAAAAATCCACCTGACCTGTGGTGGCTCAGTGGATAAAGCATCGACCGGGAACGCTGAGGTTGCCTGTTCAAAACCCTGGGCTTGCCTGGTCAAAGCACATATGGGAGTTAATGCTTGCTGCTCCCCCCCCCCCCTTATTTTTCTCTGTCTCTGTCTCTCTCTCCCCCTCCTCTCTAAAATGAAGAAATTCTAAAAAAAGTCCCCCAAATTGACAATAGGGTAAAATGAATGAACTTCATTATCAAATTAGTGTTATAACCAGGTAGTTAACAGAATTATTTCAAGTGACTTCAAAACACAACATTTTGACCATGTGTCCTTCATAGAATATATTCCAAGGACAATGAGACTGCAAAGAGATCTAAAATCTCATTCAGTAGTCTTGTTATTATAGTATTACTATCATTATGTTGAAACAACTTAAATACACCACAGGAAAAAGCAAATAAGGAATTATGTTAATGTTTTAGGAACCAAAATTTTCAATCCAAGATAAAAGAACCAAGTATAAAAATAAAGTAAAAATTCTGTAATGTTAAATTTCAATTAGAAATATTACATGCCAATGGTGGGAATGTAAAATAGTACAACCATTATGATAGAAAGTATGGTGGTTCCTCAAAAAATTAAAAATAGAACTACTATATGACCCAGCAATCCCTCTACTGGGTATATACCCCCATAAGTCAAAAACATTGATATGTAAAGACACATGCAGCCCCGTGTTCATTGCAGCATTGTTCACAGTGGCCAAGACATGGAAACAACCAAAAAGCCCTTCAATAGAAGACTGGATAAAGAAGATATGGCACATATACATTATGGAATACTACTCAGCCATAAGAAATGATGACATCGGATCATTTACAACAACATGGATGGACCTTAGTAACATTATACTGAGTGAAATAAGTAAATCAGAAAAGACTAAGAACTATATGATTCCATACATAGGTGGGACATAAAAATGAGACTCAGGGACATGGACAAGAGTGTAGTAGTTATGGGGTGGGGGAAGGGGAAAGGAGGGGGTGCGGGGAGAGGAGGAGCACAAAGAAAACCAGACAGAAGGTGACAGAAGACTATATGACTTTGGGTGATGGGTATGCAATATGATCAAATGTCAAAATAACCTGGAGATGTTTTCTCTGAACCTATGTACCCTGATTGATCAATGTCACCCCATTAAAAAAAAAAAAAAAAAGAAACATTACATGCAATGATAATTGCTTTTCTTTTAAAAAATACACATACATGTATTTTCTAGCTATCTCTAAATACTATTCCTCACTAAGAGAAGCAGTTGACTGCAGGACTGGGACAGGAAGGGACAAGATGAACTTAAGACAGTTGTATCAAAAAGCAAGGATACTATCAGAAGCTATGCGGTTGTATCAAAAAGACACAGGGATGAGTAATGTCTTACTGACCTGACCGTAAATCCAACTCACTTATATGTTTAGTTTAAAATTTTGGTCACCTTCTCTCCCAGGCTCCTTACCTTAGTCCTCTCCTCTTTCATCCCCAATATGCTCTACAGCGGGTTGGAAGGGGGGAGGCAAAATACATTTTAATTCCCTTTGACTTGGCCATTTTGAATTCAGTTAGTTATTGGGTAACAACGTTTATTGCTTTTTACAAAAGAAAAACACATTTTCTATATAAATGTCACACTAACAATGTTTTAAGAACTCATGGGAGATGTGGCCACACTTCCATTTTAAGCCTGCTAGCTCCTTTTTCTCCTAGCTCCCCCGTTCCTTACACGCCAGCCAGCGAGGCCGCCAGTGAGAAGACCTGCCGTCAGGCTTGTAAACGTGTCTGGGAGGTAGGAGCACAGCCACTGTCTCAGTGAGACTGAAATGGCAGACCTACAACTGGGAAAACTACAAACTCTCGTGACAGCCCTGCCACCCCTTGCTGTGTGTGTATAATACTTTGTCCTTCATATGTGAAAGATCCAGTCTTGGAATGCTCTGGTGTAAATAAATGTTTGGTTTTATTTATCAAGGAAAAAAAAGACACAAGAGCCAATATGATGGGGCTCTTACTGCCCAAAGATGGACAATATGAACATTTAAGAAAAAAGAAGCAGAAGCAATTTATTGAATTCCTAGATATATTATTTAAAAAAAAAAAGACAAGTCCTGAGAGTTTATAAAAGATCCCTATTGGAACTAAGCAGGGTACTACATCTCTACCTGAAAATGAGCAGTTAGAGAAATAATTAAGAATTTATGCTGCTTTTCATGTATTAATTTTGTTTCAGGATAATCAAACAGCCCTAGTTAAATGAGGTAAAATTCTAGTACTTTATAAAAGAATTCCAACTTACACCCGTGCACACATGATAGGATTACAAAGTCACCATTTTCCAACACTAACGGAAGAGCTAGTTGGGGCAAAGATCAGTGGTGGACGAAACCAGTAAAGGCAAGACTAGTGGGAAGGACTGCCTGCAGGAAGGCTGCCATCCCCTGAGCCACTGACCAATCCTGCCTCACTAGAGGAGGGCCCCACACTGTGCTTCCTGCTGTGCAGCACTATGAACAACAACAGCACAATCACCAAGGGTTCTGACCAAAAGTTGAGTCCGAACTGAGTCAAGGTTTTAGAGGCAACTTTCCACGTACAGAAAAATGGGGGACACAGGTAGGTAGAGGAACAGGTAAAATGACAACATGAAGAAGCAGAGATCAATTTAGTATGTGATTCTGTCTACAGGAGAACTGACTTCAGCATCTTCACAGTGGCATAAAGAAAGGGGTGCGAGGCCCTGGCTGGTTTGGATCAGTGGTAGAGTGTTGGCCCGGTGTGTTTAAGTCCCAGGTTCGATTCCCAGCCAGGGTAAACAGGAGAAGTGCCCATCTGATTCTCCACCCCTCCCCCTCTCCTTTCTCTCTGTCTCTCTCTTCCCCTCCTGCAGCCAAGGCTCCATTGGAGCAAAGTTGGCCCGGGCCCTGAGGCTGGCTCCATGGCCTCCACCTCAGGTGCTAGAATGGCTCTGGTTGTAAGGGAGCAACAGCCCAGATAAGCAGAGCATTGCCGCCGGGTGGATCCTGGTCGGGTGCATGTGGGAGTCTGTCTCTCTGCCTCCTTGCTTCTCACTTCAGAAAAGTACAAAAAAGGGGTGGGACACTGTTCTAGACTAAAACATTGAGGAGGTATGATAACCCGATCCAACATGTGGGCCTCATATGGACCCAATTTCAAACATAATCATTACAAAAAGACACTTTAGAAACAAGTAAAATTTTAAAAGGGATCGATTATTCCACAACATCAAGGAATAATTATAAATTTTAGGAGTAATACAGCATTATGAATATTGAATTTTAGAGGTTCACAATGAAATATATAAGGATAGAATGACATAAGGTCTGGAATTCGCTTTAAAATATTCCAGTAAAAAGAGAAAGCACCAGGGGAGAGCAGGTCAACAGTGGATCTGAGTGGTAAGGAATTTGATATGTGTTCTGAAAGTTTTCATCATAAGATTTTTTTTAAACATGAGGGAGAACAAGGTATAAAATTTTTTTCCAGTCTCAAGAACAAGGGAGATTAGTTATACTCTATAAACAAGTAGATATATGTAAAAATACATTAAAATTTATAAAAAATGAGATCACCTTAAATTTACCTTAATTTTAACAAACTCAGATGAAGAAAACAGACTCAATCTGATACCCAGCAATCTTTACAATTGCAGGTAAATAACAGAATTCTCTAAAAACAGAAGATGCCAACAAAAACTATTTGAAAGAGAGTTGAAATAAAATTATAGTAAAACCTTAAAGCCAGAGTGATTGGCACTGAGTGTGATATGAGGAAAAATGAAAATCAAGATAATCTTAACAGCTTTTCTGTACTCATTCTCTGAACAGGAGCAGATCTAAGAGACCTCTTGGTGGAAAGACAGCTTGCCACCTAAAGTGACATTTTAAAAATATCTCCAACATAAACAGAATCTTAAAATGAAGAATACCTAAATTGTTTTGTGGAAGCATGAACAATGTCATCAAACATGGCCAATGACAAGACATAAAAGGTGAGGCCCGAGAAAGGACTGACAAATGTAGAGACTAGGAAGCAAGGTGGGGACGGAGACAGTTCTGTTTCCTGACGTCAACCTGCCATGTGCCTCTGAGAAGTGCCTCCACTCTTCTGTATCTAGTTGTGCAGAGGGCTAGCTAAAAGGTTGTAATACCCTGAGTCTAATCCTGGTTTTACCAGGTGACACTCATGTGACCTCGAGAAAGTCATTTCAGCAATCTGAACTTCTCTGAACCTTGGTTTCTACACTATGAAAATTGAAAACTAGGTCTTCTTGTTTTTACTTCATCTTACTGTATTCATGGTGAACAAAGTAATATATATTAAGAACTATACTCTCAGGGACTGCAAATATAAGTTAATTCTTTTTCTCTCCTTCTCTGCCTTATTGTTGTTATAACAGACCATTTAATACCTGAAGCTTCATATCTTTAGCCAAAACAACCATAGATTTTTTAGGTTATTCAGAAATTGATAATTCAGTGTGTAAACTGGTCAGTCTCTTGGTCTTCCTTTACTTCAATTTTGTTTATTTTCCTTTTATATTTACTCTCCACTAAGAGGCCTGAAAGAAGAGAAAAAGTGCTGAATTCAATGTCATCATTCTGCCCTTGCATGACAGACTGGGCGGCGACGGGAGAGAATGAGTTCACTTGTAGAAGTCTCGTATCTATACCACCCAGCATCCGTCCTGAAGAGAAACAGGGGCAATGATACCATTCTGAACATTTCAACTATTGCAGGTCTACTTCTTCCTTCCCTTATCATATACACCAAAAAACCCCAAAACAAAAATCCACAAAAAAACATGCAGGTATGATAGGTGACAGAAAGAAGAGAGGTGGGGGTGGAGGGTTCCCATGAGAAAATGTGTCCAAAAACTGGATATTAATGTGAACCACAACGCTGTATCGTATGTCTACTATGCCTGTTAACAGTCTGTGCACAGGCAGCCCCAGAGAACAGCCCCCAGTCTCGGGAAAGTTGCACAGTTCTCGGCTGAGACTCCAGCGAAGCAGCCCTCTTCGGCCATCAATGGGCAGCACTGGGGAATCACCAGGAACACATGTGCTACGAGGAGCGGTAGCCAGAGCTGAGGCTGTGGCTCCAAAACTGGAGCTGGAGAAGCAGAGCTGGTGGGGGTGAAGGAATCTTGTGGAAGGGCCTATCCAGCTACTGTATTGCAGCTCCCTCCACCTTAATAGCAAGGTTAGGCTGGATGGCCATAGATACTAGGAAATAAGCCCCACAGGTGTGTGCTCGCGCGCGCTCTCTCTCTCTCTCTCTCCCCCTCTCACACACGCACACACAGAAGCTTCCGCTATCCAATCACATGATTTCCCCCACCTTGGCAAACCACATGGTATGACCAAAGGAAACAGTGGAAAAGTGAGGATAACTTCTGGAGATGCCTGCAGTCAAGACCACTACAGTCAAAGTGAGTTTAGTTCTGTGTATTTGTGTTTTTCATCTCAGATAGTTTAAAAAGTAAACTTCTCTACTTTTTCTCTACTCCTTAGCTTGGTTATATGATATAGAAGATATTAATCACTAGGCTTGGCTAGTGATACAGAAGCCAAAATATTAAGAACAAATTATTATATACTGGTGCCATTAGTTCTGTTCTCAACGGGGCAATGCTGTATGACAAGAAAAGACAGCAGCCCAAGCACAACACCTGGATTCTGACGGCAACTTCCCGCACACGGCTGCATGGCCGCACAGCCGGCTGCGGCCTTCCTGGGCTTCAGCTGACACACGTGTGAAACGAGGAGTTAGACTACGTGATCTCTAAGGGCCTTCCAGCTCTTACACTATAAGAAATCATTAATCTATTGGAAAAAGAATCCATGTATTTCAATTCAGGCATTAGGCTCAAATGAACTGGCTTTTTAAAAGTAAACTTTGGAATTTCTTTTATTAGCAGGTGGTACCACCCTCTCAAAGATAAGCTGATCCTGCTCTTCATTCCTTATTGTCCTCACTCTGGTCTTCCTGCTAATGTGCCACTTTTACAACCTTCTACGAAGGCCACTCTTAGTATCATCATCTTGACCTCCCAGTGAGGAACAGAAGAGCGACGTTAGCTTATACATACAAAAATCCAGCCACTGCAAAGAAACAGCAAAGGACTGTTCTGGACTGTTCAGAACCACTAATAGGCAGCTTACAAATGAGATGAAATTTTGAAAGTAAATCTTATTATTTCTTCTTCCTTTGGCAGACAAGTGATCTATTTCCACCTATTTCCTCATAGGCCAGATGGTGAAGAGTGTTCCATGCTTTATAAATCAAGAAAGCCGGGGCTCTTCACGCCTTACAATGGTAGCATCAGACACACAGGGTTCACAGCTGGCCCGGCCGTGATGGCTGGAGCCCAGTGGGCCAGATGTGAGGATCACTCAGCATGGCAGATGTTCACACTGAGCGCATGGGCCCTGGAGACTTGGGAGAGAAAAACAGTATCATTCTATATCTTCTGGCAGTCTTGGAGCTGGAACAAAGCCTATAGATACCATCATGGTCCTGGCATGGTAGCCTCGCAAATATTTATTAAACAAAGAAGACTCCTGTGGTTCTTCAGCAATGGGGAACAATGGGAGTGTTCACAACCTTAGTATCTATGTGTAAACTACTCATGTACAAAATAAAAGATTATTTCAATGATGGTTTTATCTCCATGTCCATGATTCCTTGTGATAGCTGCAACTCAGAATCTGGGCTGTGTTCTATCTACATGTCAGGCTTTGGGTCATAGCGGACTACACCTACTCAGCAGGGTCTGTTACTTTAGGTGAAAAACCTCACTTTACTCCTCCTATTCGAGGATTTGTTCATTAGAAAAGTCTATGGGTATCTTAATCAGCAGGGTGAGTCAGCAAATAAAAAAGAAAACTTTCAAGTTGCACATACCCAAGATTTTCATGAAAGAAAGAAGTCAGCAGCTAAGTTCTCACCAAGGAGTTTTCTCCAGCAAAGGATACTGTAGACCCGAGGCCACAGCACTGGTGCGGTAACCTCCCAGGCGTTGCCCACTCTCCGAGCAGTGCCAGGCAAACTGCTTGTCCTGTCCCGTGCTCAGCACCCACTCCAGCTCCAGGACGAAGAGGATCATTGTCACTCTGCTCTGATGCGCTGAAAACCAAGAGGCAAGAAAACACCCCATAAAGTATCCTACAGGAGGCAGGTAAAGCATGGCCCCCAGAGATTATCGTCCTCTTCTCCCCTCCCCAAACAAGCAAACGCAGGCCAGAAACGGGGTTCTTATCAGCAGCTGGGGTATGCTACTGTAAAGGGGCACATCCATGTTTTTATGTGATTTTTAAAAAATGATCCATTTCCTGTCACTGCTTTCTCTCCTGTCTGCACCCCACTGCAAAGGTAGCTTCCACAGACAGCTTGCACTGCCATCGGGCTGGGCTGTCTCTCAGACACGGCCAAACTGCTGGACTAGACAATACCGGATTCTGTGTGACCACAAAACACATTAGGACCAATGTTCTTATAATAAAGTCACTGGGATCAGTTTATTTAAGCTTTAAAAAAAGTAAAGATAATTACTGTTCTCCTTTTGATGAAGTGTGGTTTATAAATCTACAGCAAAGTTCTAGATCAATTTTCTTTTTCTTTTTTTTTAATAAATTTTTATTAATGTTAATGGGATGACATTAATAAATCAGGGTACATATATTCAAAGAAAACATGTCTAGGTTATCTTGTCATTAAATTATGTTGCATACCCCTCGCCCATAGTCAGATTGTCCTCCGTCACCCTCTATCTAGTTCTCTGTGCCCCTCCCCCTCCCCCTAACTCTCTCCCTCCCTCCCTCCTATGTCCTATGTCCTCCCTCCCCCCACCCCTGGTAACCACCACACTCTTGTCCATGTCTCTTAGTCTCGTTTTTATGTTCCACCAATGTATGGAATCATGTAGTTCTTGTTTTTTTCTGATTTACTTATTTCACTCCGTATAATGTTATCAAGATCCCACCATTTTGCTGTAAATGATCTGATGTCATCATTTCTTACAGCTGAGTAGTATTCCATAGTGTATATGTGCCACATCTTCTTTATCCAGTCTTCTATTGAAGGGCTTTTTGGTTGTTTCCATGTCTTGGCCACTGTGAACAGTGCTGCAATGAACATGGAGCTACATGTGTCTTTACGTATCAATGTTTCTGAGGTTTTGGGGTATATACCCAGTAGAGGGATTGCTGGGTCATAAGGTAGTTCTATTTGTAGTTTTTTGAGGAACCACCATACTTTCCTCCATAATGGTTGTACTACTTTACAGTCCCACCAACAGTGTATGAGGGTTCCTTTTTCTCCGCAGCCTCTCCAACATTTGCTATTACCCGTCTTGTTGATAATAGCTAATCTAACAGGGGTGAGGTGGTATCTCATTGTAGTTTTGATTTGCATTTCTCTAATAACTAATGAAGCTGAGCATCTTTTCATATATCTGTTGGCCATTTGTATTTCTTCCTGGGAGAAGTGTCTGTTCATGTCCTCTTCCCATTTTTTTATTGGATTGTTTGTTTGTTTGTTGTTGAGTTTTATGAGTTCTTTGTAAATTTTGGATATTAGGCCCTTATCTGAGCTGTTGTTTGAAAATATCATTTCCCATTTAGTTGGCTGTCTGTTTATTTTGATATCAGTTACATCAATTTTCTGTAAGAAATCAAATGCTTGGGATAGAGGAGAGAATTAGTCTCAAGTGCTAAATAAAAGAGAATTAAATATCTGTTACATCGTAGTACCCACGTGATAATGAGAGCACATTACCCAGGGTTGCTCAGACACAAGAGCAAACATCACAGAATCATCACATCACACAAGCTTGGAGTTAGAAGAAACTACTCATGTCATCTGCCCCATTTCCCTAGTCTAATATGGGCAAACTGAGGCACAATAAAGTTCAGTGGTTTGGTCAAGATCTGGTCTAGTTTCTACTAGCATGTTTTAAAGGTTCGTCCATGTTATAGCGTGAATCGGTAATTCTTTCCTATTTTTATAGCCAAATAATAATCCACTGTATCAATATACCATATTTTATTCATCCATTCATCCAGCAATGCATATTTAAGTTGTTTTCACTTTTTGGTTATTATGTACAATGTTCCTATGATATTTGTGTACAAGTTTGTGTTTGAATATATGCTTTCTAGTCTCTTGAGTATACAGGGGTGGGCAAAAGTTGGTTTACATTTGTAACAATGCAAAACAGGGTTTATCTTGTATTATGATTTGCCACAGTAGCTGCCCCCTTTTACATTCCCACCAGCTGCGTACAAGGGTCCCAATTTCTCCGCTTTCTTGTCAGCACTAGCTCCACACACCTTTTTTGGGAAGAATTAATATTTGTTGAACCAATAAACTGTTTTGGATACTGTACTAAGAAATTTACATTACCTATGTGGTCTCTTTTTTTATTGTAGTAAAATAAACAAAATATAACATTTACCATTTTAACTATTTTTAAGTGTACAGTGCTGTGGCATTAAATACATCTAAATTATTGTATAACCATCACCACCACCGGCTCTCTAGGGCTTTCTCATACTCCCAAATAGAAACTTTGTACCCATTAAGCATTGATTCTCCGTCTCCCCCCCCTCAGCCCCTGACAACCACCTCTACTTTCTGCTTTTACGAGTTTGAATACTTTAGGTCCTCATATAAGTGATACCACACAGTATTTGTCTTTTTGTGACTGGCTTATTTCACTTAGCATATTGTCTTCAAGGTCCACCCATGTTGTAGCATGTGTCAAAATTTCCTTTCTTTCTAAGGCCGAATAATATTCCATTGTGTGTATATACCACATTCTCTTCCCCCTCTTGGATATCGTGAATGCTGCTGCTATGTTCATGGGTATACAAGTACCTGAGTCCCTGCTTTCAGTTTTTGGGTATAAGGCTGGGATAAACCTCACTTGGTTATGATGTACTATCCTTTTTATATATTTGCTGAATTTGATTTGCTAAAATTTTGGTAAGATTTCTTGCATCTGTTTCACGCAGGATGTTCTGTCTCTGTCTAGCTTTAGTATCAGGTAATGCTGAATTCTTAGGTGTTTTATTTAATTTCTCAGAGTTTATTTGGAGTTTGTATTGTTTCTTACTTGTTCAGCAAAGTTCACCAGTAAAGCCATCTAGGCCTGGAGTTTTCATTGTGGGAAAATTTTAATCATATAGTCAATTTCTTTCATAGATATAGGGCTATTAGGATTATCTATTTCTTCTCGAATGACCTTTAGCTGTTTGTACATTTCAAAGATTTGTTCATTCCATTTAAGTTGTAAAACTAATGTTAGCATAAAGTTGCTCACAATATTACTTATTTTCATTTAAATTCCCTAGACTCTATAATCATGTCACTTCTCTCACTCCTGGTATTGGTAATTTGCATCCTCTTTCTGGTAAGTCTGGTTAGAGATTTATCACACTTATTGACCTTCTCCAGAAAACAAAACACACACATCTTTGCTTTGCCTCATCTACTGTAAGAATGAAAACCATTCTCAGCAATCCAACTGTCAACATTCCAGAAAATGTCAACAGCACTCTGAAGGACACACAGTTACTGTGAAGGGCCTGAGGCACCCTGCAGAGGGAATTCAATCACATCCACCTAGAACTCAGTCACTTTGGAAAGAAAAAGGAGAGGGTCCAGGCTAACAAATGGTGGGAAAATAGAAAGGAACTGGCCACAATTTCCACTGTCTGCAGTCATGTGCAGAACATGATCACATTGGGCTTCCCTTATAGGAGAGGTCTGTGTATGCACACTTCCCCATCAATGTCATTATTCAGAATGGTTCTCTTGTTGAAATGACCTCTAAGTGTTAAGAGGTCCACCTCTAACGTTCTGAACCCATGAGATTGGTGGTCTGGATAAAGAAATACTTAACAAAAATTATTCCTGATCCATACTATGGAAATGGCCTATGGTATACTGCCAGTGTTGAAGATATAATACAGCCATAATTCCTTCCATTAGACAGTACATATAAACACACTGAGCCTTTTAATCACTACTGAAACGAACCCCATGTAAAGCAGCTCACTCCTGACAGTGGCCCACTCCCCATACAAAGTGTGGCGTAGTAAGCAGGAAAACAAAGGACAAAGGCTGTGGGCTCTGGAGCCACCTTGCCAGGCCAGGCCCTGCTCTCTACTGGCTATAGGCCCACAGGCAAGTCACCTGACCTCTTTACTCAGCATCTCACTTCTAAAACTGGCATAATATTAACCTCAAATTGCTGCTCTGTTTTGTCCCCCCTATTTTAAAATAAGGCCTCTCTTGTGGCAGTGGAAGCATCAAGATACATTTCAAAGTCTAGGTAAATGAAAATACGACTCTCATCCTTACCTTGATAGTTTTTCACAGGTGTCATCTTGTTATAATCTTCTGATAAAATAAATTCCTACAAAAAATAAAAAAAAATATTAAGCAAAAGGAAATTCTTTAAGTGAATAAATATGTTTTGGTAAAATCAGATTATATAAAGTTAACATTATCATAGATTACATCTAAAATCAGTATTCTGCCAGTCAACTCAGCACTTTGTAGCTCTTTAAAGTGATAATCATAACTGTGACTCAATGCAATTATCATAATTTTTACCTTCTAACCCTGAAATTGATCTTTTGAGTATGCACGTGAAGAGGAAGACTGGATCAAATTCAGAGTCTTGATAATGATAAATTCTGAAGATAAACTTGATTCAATGGTGCCAATAGCTGAAAATTAGCAAGGCTCTGGCCAGTGTCCATAAATAGCAACCCTCTACTAGAGAAATAGATAAATATTTTAAAGATTTTATTTCTAATATTGGTGACTATTTTCCCTCATTACAAGCTTCTTAAGGCTGCATTTTCCTCATCCCTGTATCCCTATGGCAGCTGGCACAGGGACTCAGCACAATAGATAATAAATATTGATTAACTGTAGATAATAAACATTGATTAAACGAATGTGAAAGGCATCTCCCAATATGATGAGATTACAATGTCAAATTTACTCAAAATAAATTTCTATGAGACACACATACACTCTTTGTGGGTGTGTGTTTCACCTTTCGTTCACCATTCACCTCCTTCACTGCATCACGCAGGTAGTGATTCATCTCACGTCATCACAGGCAGGGTGAGTGAAACACAATTAGTGTTTTGAGAGACAGAGAGACTGCATTTACATAATTTTTACTGCTATAGAGTTATAATTGTTCTATTTTATTATGTTATTATTGCTAATCTTTTATTGTCCCTATTTATAAATTAAAATTTATCACAGGTATGTATGCGCAGGAAAAAACATAATATACTCAGGGCTTAGTACTATCTGAATTGTTAACACTAATTCATGCCGTCACTGGTTGATTCTTATATGTGCCCTGAACAGAGATCACACTCGCAACCTTGGCATGTTGGGATGCCACTCTAACCAACTGGGCTACCCAACAAGTGCCAATCTTTGGTTACAATTGTTTTCTTTGAATAGTTTTCTAGAAATAGAATTATTGATATAAAAGGTAGAAGAAATACTTCTAAAGCTCTAGTTGTATATCACCAATAATTTTTCTAAATAGTTTGTGCCTATATACTATATGTCCCCTCTATCATTGCACAAAGAGAGCCTATTTTATTCAATTTTAGCCAACATGCATATTCTAAAATTGTTACTACTAAAAACAAAATTTAAAAAAATTAATGCTCTAAAATGTTTATTAGCCCAGAAATACAAATTAAAACCACAATGAGATATCACTTCTCACCTGTCAGAATGGAGCACATCAACAAATCAACACACAATAAGTGCTGGCAAGGGTGTGGAGAAAAGGGAACCCTTGTGCACTGTTGGTAGGAAAACAGACTGGTGCAGCCACTGTGGAAAACAGTATGGGGTTTCCTCAAAAAAGTAAAAATGAAACTATCTTTTGACTCTGCCATCCCACTTCTGGGAATATATCTGAAGAAACGTGATGCACTGATTAGAAAGAATATATGCGCCCTGTGTTCACTGCAGCATTATTTACAACAGCCAAGACTTGGAAGCAGCCCAAATGTCTGTTAATAGATGAGTGAATAAAAGAGCTGTGGTATATTTACATGGAATACTACTCTGCTGTAAAAAACAAATCTTACCTTTTACAACAGCATGGATGAAACGAGATTATGATGCTAAGTAAAATAAGCCAGTCTGAGAAAGGCAAATACCATATGATCTCACTTATATGCAGAATGTAATCAACAGAATGATATAAAAAACAAAGTAGAAACAGAAGTACAGATACATTGAACAAACAGACTGACCACTGTCTGAGGGGAAGGAGCTTGGATGCCTGAGTGAAAAAAAGTGAAGGGATTAAGGGAAAAAAATATATATCTGACACATAGACACAGCAGTATGGTGACAGCCAGAGGGAAAGGGGTGGGGGATGGTGAGATAAGTGGGGAGGGAAAGAGACTCTCTGGGTGGAGAGTGCAGGATGCAGTATGTAGATGATGTTTTATTGAGTTATATACTTGAAACCTGTATGGTTTTATTAACCAATGTCACCCTAATAAATTCAATAAAAAATAAAAAACAAAAAAATATTGATCAGAGCAAAATAATGATTCAATCACTATAGATATAAAACATGTATTAACATAGAAATTATGTGCCTCCTAATTTATCTTCTTAAAAGAAATGTAGCTAGATGATGATGATGATGGTGATAATCATTTTTTATAACAATAAAACTCACATTAAGAATTTTGATTGGAATTGCACCAAACCTTTAAATGCAGAAAAACTTGACATTTAAATGTCTTCTTTTATGTATAATTAGCTAATCCTTATAATGTTCTTCAACTGAGATTCACATATTTCTTTTTAATATCATTTGATTGATTTTAGAAAAAGAAAGGAAGGGAGAGGGAGAAACATCAATTTGTTGTTCCACTCATATATGCATTCAATGATAGATTCTTGTATGTGCCCTGAATGGATATCAAAGCCCCAACCTTGGTGTACTGGGATAATGCTTTAACCAGCTGAGTGACCCAGCCAGGGCCTGAAGATCATTTTTATCTATCTATCTATCTATCTATCTATCTATCTATCTATCTATCTATCTATCTATTTATTTTTTTGTATTTTTCTGAAGCTGGAAACGGGGAGAGACAGTCAGACAGACTCCCGCATGCGCCCGACCGGGATCCACCCGGCACGCCCACCAGGGGCGAAGCTCTGCCCACCAGGGGGCGATGCTCTGCCCCTCTGGGGCATCGCTCTGTTGCGACCAGAGCCACTCTAGCGCCTGGGGCAGAGGCCAAGGAGCCATCCCCAGCGCCCGGGATGTTTTTGCTCCAATGGAGCCTTGGCTGCGGGAGGGGAAGAGAGAGACAGAGAGGAAGGAGGGGGGGGGGGGAGAAGCAAATGGGCGCTTCTCCTGTGTGCCCTGGCCGGGAATCGAACCCGGGTCCCCTGCACACCAGGCCGATGCTCTACCGCTGAGCCAACCAGCCAGGGCCTGAAGATCATTTTTAGATTGTTGTTGTTAACGTCTATAAATGGGATTGTACTTGGTAACCTGTGAGTATAAAAAAAGACAGATATTCAGATGCTACTTTTGGACTAAAACTGAAAAACACTGGTATCACAGTTCCTAGAGGACACATTATAGACCCATTAAAAATCTTGTTTGTGACAGTTACAGGTAGGATACTCAGTTACATGGGGTATCTAACACAATTCTATCCTATTCCTAAGATTTAGAAGGAAAGGAAAAGGACATTTTTTCAGATCAAATTAGGAAGAAAAGAAGAGGAAAAAATGGCAAGACTGGCTAAGCTCCAATGGTAAGAGTGTTATTAATAGCCAGTGCTTTGGGCTGGGAGTGGAGTAAAGAAAAATGGAATATGCTATAAAGCTTCTTTGTACATTTGTCGATGCCTTTTCTACTCCTCCTGTCTCTGAATTTTTATGAAAACCAAGTCCTGCAGAATGAGTCAATCAGATGGTAATATTACTTTATTTGGGCAACATCATGCTGAAAGGTTGCTGCCATGTCCCCTTCATTAAAGAATATATGAGGCCCATGCTTGTGTATACACATGCTATTCTCTGCCCTCTTGTGGTATGCTTTACAAGAACAGCAAGTATTTCCTATTGGTATAAAACTATTATCTATCAAGTGGATACCATGGCTCTTGTTTGGTGACGGAGGTCACCTAAACTGAGTCAGTTGTTACTCAGCTTTCTCTCAGTCTAAATCAATAGGCAGTACTTTGTGTTTCCACACAAATGAAAGATATGGTTTTGTTTTCTAGTCATCCTTAGATTCCTACATATCACAAGCTTCCAGGGATGTCCTAGAATCTTCTGTGAAATGCAGGAAATAATGGAAGAGAAGACGAGGATGCATAATACTGTGGTGTAGCTCTGGCTCCTCCAGGGACACAGGCATGACAGGAGCACAGTAAGGCCCAGGAGCACAGAGGGCAGCAGCCCCCACCCTGGGACAAGCTATCACATTTATATTTATAATCTTTTTTCCAGTTAATTTTTGTATAGAGTGTGAGGTAATATTTTTTTTTGTACATGACTATCTATTTGTTCCAGCACCAGCACCATCTGTTTAAAGTATTATTCTTTGCTCATTGAATTGCCTTGACACCTTTGTAATAAGTTACTTATATACATGTGGGTATATTTCTGGACTTTCTGTTTTGTTTCATTAATCTATTTGTTGGCTGGGCCAAGCTTATATCTTTCTCTCCTTCCTTCCTTCTCTCCCAGTCTCTCTCTCCATCCCTCCCTTCCTTCATCTATGTCTGTCCGTCTTAACCTCTTTCTCTTTTATTTATTTATTTTTTTTGTATTTTTCTGAAGTTGGAAATGGGTAGGCAGTCAGACAGACTTCCGCATGCGCCCGACCGGGATCCACCCGGCACGCCCACCAGGGGACGATGCTCTGCCCATCTGGCGCCCTGCTCTGTTGCAACCAGAGCCACCCTAGTGCCTGAGGCAGAGGCCATGGAGCCATCCTCAGCGCCCGGGCCAACTTTGCTCCAATGGAGCCTTGGCTGCTGAGAGAGGAAGAGAGAGACAGAGAGGAAGGAGAGGGGGAGGGGTGGAGAAGCAGATGGGCGCTTCTCCTGTGTGCTCTGGCCGGGAATCGAACCCGGGACTCCTGCTCGCCAGCCCGATGCTCTACCACTGAGCCAAACAGCCAGGGCAATAACAATTTAATTTAAAAGCAATGAGCTTGGCTCCTCTGCTGTCTCCATGGCTACCCTGACTATCTACTCTGAGCTTCCAGTGAAGGCATGCTGGTACTCGGTTCTCAGCAAGGCCTACCTATTAGGTCCAAGGAAATAGATCCTACAGAATTCTAATAATAGAACCATGAGACCTTACACATAAAAACACATCAATTTTTAGTTTCTTGCTTTAGCTGAAAGAAGTCAATGATCTATTTCTTAAAATACTGTATAGCACTACTTTAGGGAATAAAAATATATTTAAAATTAGATTATTAACTACTGACTCCTTGTCATGTTTGTTGCATGTCAGAGCATATAAATTCATTTAATGTTTGATAAACCTCATTTTTATGAAGAAAACTAAATTAGAATTTCTGTGTAGGTTCTTCTCTCTTCTCAGAAAAAATACATTACAAACCAACCAGCAAGATCCTACAAAAACTGAACAGGAACTCTTAACTTAGCCTAAATACAACAGAGAAGGGAGGAAGGCACGTTGTCATCTGCTCACTTGCCCGCAGCCTTGAGGTGCTCTGTGTGTGTGCCTATGCAAAGCCGTAACTCAAGAGAGGAGCTACACACACGAACAGTTTCACGAACACAGAGGTCCTACATCTCTGGTTGGGAACAGGTGTCTTCCTTCTGCTTCCATCAAAGAAACTGATCTAAAGCCAAGATCGTTTTGAGAAATACAATATTGGTAAACTTCTCATTTTACATTTCTATATAAATTCATTTCTGCATCTGCTTTAGAAATGTTCAGGCAAACAAATATATTTCTTGGTGTCTCAAATTTACATGAAGGTATTGATTGTTTTAATTAACTGTGGTAAAAATACAGAACATTAAATTTACCATCTTAATAATTTTTAAAATATAGTTCAGTAGTGTTAAGTATATTCATGTTGTTGTGCAACAGAGCTCTAGAAATGCTTCATCTTACAAAACAAACTATACCTAATAAACACTAACTCCCCCTTCACCCCAGCGCTTGGCAATCACCATTCTCATTTTTGTTTCTATGACTTGAACTACTCTAGGTACTTCCTGTGAGCAGAATCATACAGTATTTGTCCTTTTGGCTCTTAAAGTATCCTTGAGGCTCATCACTGTTGTAGCATGTGACGGGATTTCCTTCCTTTTTTAAGGCTGCACAATATTCCATTTATATATAAACCACATCTTCTCTACACATTCTTCTGCCAAGAGACATTTGGGTTGCTTTTACCTTGTGGCTTTCTGTCTAATGCTGCAATGAACACGAGTGTGAAAAGGTCTTTTCCAGATCCTGCTTTGAATTCTTTTGGGTAAAAACTCTTAAGTGGGATTTCTGGATTGCATGGTAATTCTACTTTTAATTTTTTAAAGAACTGCCATACATAACAGGGTGACTGACTTTAAATTCAGTGTTAAATATTATAACTACCTTTAAAGCTGCTTTTTATTATACAGTTTCATAATTTACTGTGTCTCCCTTTTGCCTTGGCTACCAGGTAATTCAAGACCATTTTCAAGTATTAATCATACAACCACCTGCTAGTCTCTGTAATCTGCATACTTGTATTATTCTAGGTTTCCCTCAGGCTCTATCGGTTGTCAGGAACTCAAGCCAGTGAAGAAGAGAGGATGTATTATTATAAAGAGGCAGAGGCCACATGGGAGAGCTACTGGCCACTGATGCTGACTTAGCACCCTCTGTCTCTCTTGCAGGCTCAGAGCCTCTCTATGTGAATCTTAGGATTTTTCTCCAAGTGCAATCTATTATCCTTCCTCTACCAACCAGTCTCTTCTGACAGCTCAGGTTCTGTTCCCTCATAACTGGAGCTTGCACATAGCCAACATAGCCCCTCTCTATGATGTGACCTTTCAGCTTCACTTTCTACCCACTGGGTTGCTCTCTGAATACTTCCAGGTCCAAAGTCAGGTAGGAATCTGACCAGCCTACACGTCTTTTCTCACTAGGACCCCAGCCAGTCCATACCAGGCCCCTAACCAGGCTTTGGGTCAAATATCCACTCTCCGTTCAACTAATAAATACTAAAGGAAAATGGTCACAGGTATAAAACATGTCTACCTCCATCTTTTCATCAGGGCTACAGAGGGCAGTTCTTTCACCACAGAAGAGGCTAAGCAGACACAGACACTGTGTATAACATATCTGACCCATCTTTACCTGAGCATGGCATGTAAAACACCCCGCCCCCCGAATATTCTTGTGGCTCTTCTTTCTTAGGGCCATCTCCCACATTTTAGTGTGCACACAAATCTTTTCCCTGGCCTCGACTCCAATTTTTATTTTCATTTTTATTTTATTATGTATATTCTTGCAAGCTTCTATGACAGCTTTCCGAAATCAGATGGACCATAATTAACAAATAAACAAAATAAATTTACTTCTATATTTTACAGAAGTTGACCCTATTTTGAAGACTATTTTATACTATAAAATTGCAGTGTTTCAAAATTGAGAAATTAAGAATTTTGAAAAGAAATTCCAGAAAAGTAATGACTTCTGCTCAAATATTTAAATGGGGGCAACACCTTTAATTCCTAACCCCTTCATAGATGTGACAAGGTGATGGCCTGGAATGTGTACCTCTTGCTTGTCTTTTTGTTTAAATCAGCAGTTTCCAAAGTTTTCAGTCTCTGGTTCCCTTTATTCTTAAAAATTGAGAATTCTTTACATTGTATTTATTGATAGTTATTATATTAGAAATTAAAACTAAAAAAAATTTTAAATATTAATTCATCAAAATATATTTAATACATTAATATAAATAACATTCTTTATGAAAGTATATTTTACAAAACAAAAAAATTAAGCAGTAAGAGTGGCATTATTGTACATTTTTGTAAATCTGACTAATAGAAAACAGTTGGGGCCCTGGCTGGTTGACTCAGTGGTAGAGCGTCGGCCTGGCGTGCAGAAGTCCCGGGTTCGATTCCCGGCCAGGGCACACAGGAGAAGCGTCCATTTACTTCTCCACCCCTCCCCTTCTCCTTCCTCTCTGTCTCTCTCTTCCCCTCCCGCAGCAAGGCTCCATTGGAGCAAAGATGGCCCGGGCGCTGGGGTTGGCTCCTTGGCCTCTGCCCAGGTGCTAGAGTGGCTCTGGTCGCAACAGAGCGACGCCCTGGAAGGGCAGAGCATCTCCCCTTGGAGGGGCAGAGCATCGCCCCCTGGTGGGCAGAGCGTCGCCCCCTGGTGGGCGTGCTGGGTGGATCCCGGTCGAGCGCATGCGGGAGTCTGTCTGTCTCTCCCCGTTTTCAGCTTCAGAAAAAAAAAAAAAGAAAAAGAAAACAGTTGGATCTTCGTATCTGCTTCTGCAGTCAACCTGTATACTTGTTAGAAATGAGAATGCAAAAGGCAAATAGTATCTTAGCATTGTGAACATAGCTTTGACCTCACAGTCCAGTTTGAGAAGACTGGTTCAGTGATTGACCTGACTTTTGGTTTTGATTAATCTTCATTTCTGTTTCTGTCAACTTGCCTGCAGACTTCAAAGAATTATTCTTATTTGTTTATAAACTATGAAAAGACGCTTCAATGGCTGTCAAACAATGGAACATTCTCTCCACCCAGAAACTAGCTAGGGTAAGTGCCTTTACTCGCTCCTGTCAAATGCCTAAGGACTCTCTAATCTTTTCTGACCACGTGTATTTTAAGAAGTGGGGGAGGCCCTGGCCGGTTGGCTCAGTGGTAGAGCGTCGGCCTGGCGTGCGGAAGTCCCGGGTTCGATTCCCGGCCAGGGCACACAGGAGAAGCGCCCATCTGCTTCTCCACCCCTCCCCCTCTCCTTCCTCTCTGTCTCTCTCTTCCCCTCCCACAGTCAAGGCTCCATTGGAGCAAAGATGGCCTGGAAGCTGGGGATGGCTCTATGGCCTCTGCCTCAGGCGCTAGAGTGGCTCTGGTCACAACAGAGCAACGCCCCAGATGGGCAGAGCATCGCCCCCTCGTGGGCGTGCTGGGTGGATCCCAGTCGGGCGCATGCAGGAGTCTGTCTGACTGCCTCCCCGTTTCCAGCTTCGGAAAAAAACAAAAAAACAAAACAAAACAAAAAAAAAGTGGGGGAAGGAATGCTTTAGCTGCTAACCCCCCAGCCTCAGCTCTGAACTTTGTCATATTTCTAGGAAGACTGACATGTCACAATACATGGAAGCACCTGAGGCCAGAGAATGGTAATTGAGGCTTGTGTAACAAGAGCAGCTGTTAGTCTCTCCGGATTCAAAACATCACATGCAAAGAAACAAATTCAAGTTTACAAATTCTCTTGATAAATTCTCGTTCAACCTCAGGTTTATACACAAAACACAAAAATACAATTTCAAGGCCTTTCTGCACATAAACGCAGGTCCGGCTGTTCCCTTTCTAGGTTTGCTTAGGTACTTAAGGTTTACTTGTCATCATCTTTCTTTAATGGTACTGTGTTTTTTGCAATTTCCCAGCCCACACCCCCAGCACTGAATGCAGTTGGATTTTTCAATAACATCTCCTCCAAGAGGGCTGAGGAAGAGGATAAAAGAAAAAAGATACACGGGTTTGAAATCAACCACTTTCGAGACTGCCTCTGGCAAATTTCAGAAACTTAAGGACAAATGCTCTTGGAAGTTATTCAAGAATGGGAATATCTTGCTCAAGACCACAATCTGAAGCCAGAATGATGATGTATTACACAAGAAAAGCCATTCAAGTATTATGCCCTCATTACCCTTCATGGACAGTGGAAGTGATTGCATATTTTAAATAACTTCTGAACATAATTGAAATTCTGCTGTAATATTAAATAGCAAATTACATGGGAAATCAGTTTACATAAACCAATGCTAATTTTAAACAAAAAGTGGTTCAAACCTTTTGATAAAATATGCTGAACAAAAGGCTGCCTGCTAAAATTGAAAATTACTTTCCGCTGATATGAAATTCAGGCTGACAGTAAGGCCAGTGACTACGCCCCTCCTGACGAGAGCAGGGCCGAGAGAAGTATGGACCTTTGGTTGCTAAGTTTTGGATTTCCTGGAATTTTAGAGTCTGTAAGGGGTCTTAGACATTGCCTAGCACAATGACTCATTCTTTTTTATCTACTGATCTTTTGACTCACACAAACCTCAAAAAGCCTCTTCAAAAGGATAGCGAAACCCGGATGAATGTCTGACTGAATTTCTACAAGCAAAAGGAAAATAATACTGTACAAATTCTGAAATCACTCGCTCTTCAGAGAATTCAGATGAAAATACATTATAACAAACATAAAAGAAAGATAGACATAAAGTAAAACTATGCCTCCCTCATTAACTGTTACCCAAGTCAATACCTGGAAGCAGAACTAACTGGTATGCCATGGACATTGACCAATCAGAACAGATGCTATTGTCGACAACAGCAACGCCATATAGTCTGCTGACTGAATGAGCTTGGCCTAGGAGTTCCATTTGTCAACTACTCTTTCTCTCCAGTCAATTTCTTCTACACATTCAGTAATTAGATCCTTATCATCCTTCTTGAACCCATGCCCCTTCCAATGCACTTCCAATTAACCATACTTGTGCTTAATTGTGGCCTGCACAACCCCCCTAACTGGCTTTTGCACTAGTCTCTCCTTTGCCCAGAAACCATTCTCTTTCCCCAGGCTACATCATTTTTCAGATCAATCTTCTAGGTAAGGCTGAATGGTTGGCTCATATGCTTACCCCAGGCAGAATGGTCTTCCCTTTGCTGAAAGTCAAGAGACTCATCTTTTATGCTCTTGATCATAATTTGCATTAAATTAGAGCTATCTATGATCAGATTATTTTATCTTTCCTTACAGATTTTAGATTGAAAAAAGTGGAGTCTTTGTTTTCTTAATACATGTGTCTACCATATGTCCAGCCTTTCCTCAATATGCCATTTATGAAAGGTAATCAATAAATATTATAGAGGAATAATCATTCCTTGCTGTTTTTTATTATTAACATGTCAATATTTTAATTGTATTACTATTGCCCTAGCCAGCTGGCTCAGTGGTAGAGCATCGGCCTGGTGTGTGGATGTTCTGGATTCAATTCTTGGTCAGGGCACACAGGAGAAACACCCACCTGCTTCTCTCACTTCTCTCTCTCTTCCCCTCTTGCAGCCATGGCTCAATTTGAGCAAGTTGGCCTGGGCGCTGAGGATGGCTCCATGGCCTCCACCTCTGTTGCTAAGAAGAGCTCAGTTGCTGAGCAATGGAGTAATGCCCCAGATGGGCAAACTATTGCCCCCTAGTGGGCTTGTTGGGTGGATCCCGATTGGGGCACATGTGGGAGTCTGACTGCCTCCCCTCCTCTCACTGAATAAAAAGAAAAAAAATAATTGTACTACTATTACAAACATTCCTGCCCAGGGGCCTTTGCAATGTCTGTTCCTCTATCTTAAACACTTTTTCCAGATATCAGCATGCTTCAATACCCCAACCTTCAATTTCTCTGTTCAGATGAGAGCTTCTCAATGAGGCCATCTTTTTCAAGATTTGCAATCCGTCTCCTCTACCCCACCGTCACATTCCCAATCCCCCCTGTTCTGCTTCATTTTTCCCCACAGCATCTATTACTTTAACATAAGTAAGTTTTTATATTTCTTGTTTATTCAATGTAGCATACACAAGAAGACGCCTGAGGAGGGGAGAGTCCATTGATGTATCTCAAGCCCTAGAGCACTGACTAGCACATAGTACCTGCTCAACAGTTTTGTACGGCTGCAGTAAAGAAGTATGGCATTAGGTTCGTGCTTTTATATAGAGAAGACATCAAAAAGGGAATAAATGATTTGCTCAACAGCAGGCTTGGAAGTAGGAACTAGATTCTTCAACTTGGGGTTCAATGCAAACCACAACAGTGTTGAATGAAAATATGTACAATTATCAGGCATTCAAATAATAAAAAAGGAAGATAGCCTAATTGCTAAAGCTATTACTTTTTGTAATAAATACCAAAAAAATAGAGTAGCATTCAGTTTTGACTAAAATCTCAGGACTAATCTGTTTTACTTCTTAGGGCAATAGCAAAACACAATAATGTATTGTTTTTTCTTTAAAAGAGTCAGTTATAATGAACACGTAATATTATATTAGTTTCAGGTGTACAAAATAATGATTATTTGCATATATCATGATGTGTTGCTTTATAAGTTAACTGTTTCTAACCATGTTCTTTGTGCTAAAATGTTAATTCTGAATTTAAACTGACAAATTTTCTGCCTGAACATTATTCAAACCAATAAATATGCAGACAGCAAGTAATGAGCAAAAATAGAAAACAAACTTTACATATAAAATTCAATTGTACTAGCCAGAAATGGTGCTCACAAGAAACAAATGGGTTTAAAAATTATGAGTCGTTAAACTTTTCAAATTGTTTTTCAGAGAGAGAGAGAAATGGGGAGAGAAAGAGAAACATGAATTTGTTGTTCCACTTATTTATGCATTTACTGGTTGATGCTGTATGTGCTCTGACGAAATGGGACCCACAACCTTGACATATTGAGATGATGCTCTAACCAGCTCAGCTACCGGACCAGGGACAAAATTTATGTGTTTTAAAAAATTATCTTTAAATTTGAGATGGCAAATAATTATGTAAAAAACCTCTAATTTCAGATAAAACTGTTAACCTTATCAAAAAGTAAATTAAAGTTCATCTTTTCTCAAAATGAACAAAATTTTTGCTATAAGGATAATAATTACTATTTATTGAGAACTTTATATCAATTGCCTCATGTAATTCTCAGGCCATATATGACAAACCATCAACCAATATCATACTAAATGTTTAAAAACTAAAGGTTTGCCTGATCAGGCAGTGGTGGCACAGTGGACAGAGCATCGAATTGGGACATGGAAGACCCAGGTTCGAAACCCTGAAGTCGCCAGCTTGAGTGAGGGCTCATCAGGCTTGATAGCAGGCTCACCAACTTGAGCATGGGGTCGCTGGCTTGAGTGTTGGATCACAGACATGAACCCATGGTCACTGGCTTGAAGCCCAAGGTTGCTGGCTTGAGCAAGGGGTCACTTGCTCTGCTGTAGCACCTCCCCCCATCAAGGCACAAATGAAAAAGCAATCAATGAACAACTAAGGTGCCACAACAAAGAACTGATGCTTCTCATCTCTCTCCCTTCCTAGCTGTCTGTTTCTAGCTATCCTTCCCTCTCTCTGACTCTGTCAAAAAAAAAAAGAAAAGAAAAGAAAAACTAAAACTGAAGGTTTTTCCTCTAAAATCAAGAACAAGACAAGGCTGCCTCTCTCCATACTTATTAAACATAGTACTGGAAGTCTTAGCCACCGCAATCAGGCAACACAAAGAAATAAAAGGCACCCATATATGGAAAGAAGAAGTAGAGGCATCACTTTTTGCAGATGACATGATCCTGTATATAGAAAACCCAAAGACTGCACAGAAAAACCAGTAGAAACAAGAAACAAATACTGTAAAATTGCAAGATACAAAATCAATACACAAAGTCTACAGTTTTCCTGTATGCTAACAATGAAACTTCAGAAATGAACTAAAAAAAAATAAAACCGAGGTGACGTCACGGAAATGGCGCCGTGAGCAGCGCATCCGACAGATCTCCCCAAAATCACAACAAATTTATCAACTAGAAACAGGAAAATTTATCTTCGGAGCAAACTGAAAGCAAAAGGACTGTTATCACTCGAATCTGAGAGACGAGGGTGTGGAGGAAGCTACCGCAGGGACGTTCATTCAAGCCGCGAGAAAGTGCGCCGGTGGTAAGTCATCCCGCACTCGGAAACCGCCGCCGCCGCCGCCGCCGCGAGCAGTGGGTCGGTTGCAGAGCCAGCGGCAAACAGCCGCTGGCGCGCTCCCGGTCTGATTGCAGACCGAGCATTGCAGACCGAGCACCGCTAACGTTCCCAGCGGCCCGCGCACGGGGAGCGGGAGAGGCCCCAGGGCGGTATTCCCTACTTGGGAGATTCTCTCCGCGGGCGGGGCACCTCACCCAGCCATTCAAGCTAACAATCAAGCGTTGGGGGAGGGGCGCGCGCAGGCAGCCTGAAATACCTTCGGGAGCACAGCTGCGACCCAATTACTAAAATTAACTTAACGCGTGAAATCTGCGCACCCTCGGTTCTAATTGATAAGATCTCTCTCAGTTCACCGACCCAAGACAAGAGGAGTGATATTTTTTGGTGCCTCTCGCTAAAGGGGCGGGGGCAACTTCTGATTGATAGAGCCTCCATATTCAGGGATAAACGCTAACAAGAAGGACTTGGCAGATAATAAGATCTATACCACACTAGTCGCAAGCAGAGACTAGTGCCTCTTTTTACCGGCCAAAACAGGCTACAAAGTGTGGAAAGCCTGGGTTGAGAGGTCCAACGGAATGCTAGGCGCTGAACAATCACCTTGACAACAATTGACTCCCACCCCCGCCTGATTACACTGGAGGCCCTGACTGTCAGAGCCCTTCCCAGAGCCTTGCACTGAGTGGGGATAGAGTGGGGATTTCCCAGCTCTTTGAGCCTCTTACTCCCCAGGCAGAAGCAGTGGCAGCCTTGGGGCTGGATCGCCAGGCTGCTGGTTCGGGAGGGGGGGACTGGGAGAGAGAATCCACGAAGGCGAACTCTCTCGTCGTTAGACCCTGCAGACGCCGGCAGGCCTTGACTACCAACAAGACTAAAGCCAATTGTGTGACATTGCCATAGAACCCCATCAACTGCAAGTCCCTGCCTGGGTGTGGCGCAGGGGCAGAGCCTGGGGTGCAGAGTCGCCGACCGGGAAGAGGGAGAGAGGAGAAGGAGGAAGAGGTTGACATCTCAAAATCAGGAAAAATCCACAGACTTTGCAGCTTGTTCCACTGTTTGTTGGTTTTTTGTTTTTTTTTTGTAGTTGTTGTTGTTTGTTCCTTCTATCTTATTGCCTTTATTTCCTCCACCTCAGCCCTTCTATTCTCTGCCCATCTTATGCTTCCCTTTTCTTGAACTACACTACCCATAAGTGTTACATTTTATTTCTCTCCTTCATCCTCACCCTCCTTTGGGGTTATACTCCAGGACACTTAATTCTCACTCTCTCCTCTTTTGTTTTTTTTGCCTTATTTTGTTTTTTTTCTCTTCCTTTTTTATTTCTTCCTTCGTTTTTCACTCTTTCTTATTTTTTCCTTTCTATTCGTTTTTTCTTTTCTCGTTTTACTTTCCTCCCATTTAATCCTCAATCACGAACAAATTAGTTAATTTGGGACTCAAGGTTTTTTTTGGCTTTGTTTTTCTTTTTCGGTTGTGTTTTTGTTTTTTTCTGGTTGGTTTGTTTTTGTGGCATTTTGGGTCCTCCCAACCCAAGGTCTCCATTGTATTTGGTCTTTGCTCCACTTAATACAACGTATTTTTACTTATTATTTTTATTTTTTCTTCTTGATTATTCCTTTTTTTTGTCCTTTTTTCTGGTTCCCTCTTGTCCCTCTCATTATATCTCTTGGTTGACCGTCACCCACAGGCAGATCAACTTATGCTTGTCTAAGATTTTCTTCTTTTTTTTTTTTTTTTTTAAATTTATTTATTTATTTTTGCCCCCTTGAACTCTTCACTGCAAACCAGGCCCTCCATTATAGGCACGATATTTCCCTGAGGAGGGGAGAGGAGGGAAGGAGAACAAAGAAAAAAAAAAGGGGGAAATAATAAATTATTACTGCTTTTTTTTTTGTGGGGTGTTTTACCCTTTGTTTTTTTTTTTTTCTTTTTTTTTTCTTTTTTTTTGTTTTTTTTGTTTTTGTTTTTGTTTTTGTTTTTTACTTTTTACTCTTTATTAATTCTAATTAGTGCTATCAACAAGACCACCCGCAGATGCCAATAAGAAAGAGGAAATCGAATATTATGGATACAAAAGAAAGAGAGGTAACACAAATAGATGTGGAAAAATCTATGGAGAAAAGACTTAACATATTGGAAGCCTTGGAGCTAAATGACAGAGAATTTAAAATAGAAATCTTAAAAATACTCAGAGATATACAAGAAAACACGGAAAGGCAATATAGGGAGATCAGAAAACAACTCAATGAACACAAAGAATATATTACCAAGGAAATTGAAACTATAAAAACAAATCAAACAGAAATGAAAAACTCAATTCACGAGCTGAAAAACGAGGTAACAAGCTTAGCTAGCAGAACAACCCAGATTGAAGATAGGATTAGTGAAATAGAAGACAAACAACTTGAGGCACAACAGAGAGAAGAAGAAAGAGACTCAAAAATAATAAAAAACGAGAAAGCCCTACAGGAATTATTTGACTCCATCAGAAAGAATAACATAAGAATAATAGGTATATCAGAGGGAGAAGAGAAAGAAAATGGAATGGAGAATATACTCAAACAAATAATAGACGAGAACTTCCCAAGCCTGTGGAAAGAACTAAAGCCTCAAATTCAAGAAGCAAACAGAACACCGAGTTTTCTTAACCCCAACAAACCCACTCCAAGGCACATCATAATAAAGATGACACAAACCAATGACAAAGAAAAAATTCTCAAGGCAGCCAGGGAAAAGAAGAGTACAACATATAAAGGAAGGCCTATTAGATTATCATCAGATTTCTCAGCAGAAACTCTACAAGCTAGAAGAGAGTGGACCCCAATATTTAAGGCCCTGAAAGAGAGGAACTTTCAGCCAAGAATACTATACCCATCAAAGCTATCCTTCCAGTATGAAGGAGATATAAAAACATTCACAAATACAGAAAAGATGAGAGAATTTATCACCAGAAAGCCCCCACTCCAGGAAATACTAAAGGGGGTTTTCCAACCAGATTCAAAGAACAAAAGAAAACAACACCACAAGTAACAGCTCCACCAAGAACACAATAAAACCAAACTTAAACTGTGACAACAAAGGAAAAAAAAAGGGGGGGAGAGAATGGAGATTAACAGTAGCAAAGGACGATGAAGTGCAGAAATACTTATAAGATAGGGTACTACAATGAATATGGTAGGTACCCTTTTCATTACTTAATGGTAACCACCCTTGAAAAAACCACCACAAAAACACATGACTTAAAAAAGGTAGCAACAGAGGAAAGAAGTATGGAACACAAACAAACAGAAACAAATGATAGAAAAACAAAAGAGAAGAATCAAACTAGATACAAAACTAACAGAAAGCAATTTATAAAATGGTAGTAGGGAACCCACAAGTGTCAATAATTACACTAAATGTAAATGGATTAAACTTACCAATAAAAAGACACAGAGTAGCAGAATGGATTAAAAAAGAAAATCCAACTATATGCTGCCTACAAGAAACACATCTAAGCAACAAGGATAAAAACAAATTCAAAGTGAAAGGCTGGAAAACAATACTCCAAGCAAACAACACCCAAAAAAAAGCAGGTGTAGCAATACTCATATCTGATAATGCTGACTACAAGACAGAAAAAGTACTCAGAGACAAAAATGGTCACTTCATAATGATGAAGGGGACACTGAATCAAGAAGACATAACAATCCTTAATATATATGCACCAAACCAAGGAGCACCAAAATATATAAGACAGCTACTTATTGACCTTAAAACAAAAACTAACAAAAATACAATCATACTTGGAGACCTCAATACTCCGCTGACGGCTCTAGATCGGTCATCCAAACAGAGAATCAATAAAGATATAGTGGCCTTGAACGAAATACTAGAACACCTGGATATGATAGACATCTACAGGACACTTCATCCCAAAGCGACAGAGTATACATTTTTCTCTAGTGTACATGGAACATTCTCAAGAATTGACCATATGTTGGGCCACAAAGACAATATCAGCAAATTTAGAAAAATTGAAATTGTACCAAGCATATTTTCTGATCATAAAGCCTTGAAACTAGAATTCAACTGCAAAAAAGAGGGGGAAAAACCCACAAAAATGTGGAAACTAAACAACATACTTCTAAAAAATGAATGGGTCAAAGAAGAAATAAGCGCAGAGATCAAAAGATACATACAGACAAATGAAAATGAAAATACGACATATCAGAATCTCTGGGATGCAGCAAAAGCAGTAATAAGAGGAAAGTTCATATCACTTCAGGCCTATATGAACAAACAAGAGAGAGCCGAAGTAAACCACTTAACTTCACACCTTAAGGAACTAGAAAAAGAAGAACAAAGACAACCCAAAACCAGCCGAAGAAAGGAGATAATAAAAATCAGAGCAGAAATAAATGAAATAGAGAACAGAAAAACTATAGAAAAAATCAATAAAACAAGGAGCTGGTTCTTTGAAAAGGTCAACAAAATTGACAAACCCTTGGCAAGACTCACCAAGGAAAAAAGGCACAGGACTCAAATAAATAAAATCCAAAATGAAAGAGGAGAGATCACCACAGACATCATAGATATACAAAGAATTATTGTAGAATACTATGAAAAATTATATGCCACCAAATACAACAATCTAGAAGAAATGGATAAATTCCTAGAACAATACAACCTTCCTAGACTGAGTCATGAAGAAGCAGAAAGCCTAAACAGACCAATCAGCAGGGAAGAAATAGAAAAAACTATTAAAAACCTCCCCAAAAATAAAAGTCCAGGCCCAGACGGTTATACTAGTGAATTCTATCAAACATTCAAAGAAGACTTGGTTCCTATTCTACTCAAAGTCTTCCAAAAAATTGAAGAAGAAGCAATACTTCCGAACACATTTTATGAGGCCAACATAACCCTCATACCAAAACCTGGCAAGGATGGCACAAAGAAAGAAAACTACAGACCAATATCTCTAATGAATACAGATGCTAAAATTCTAAACAAAATACTGGCAAACCGAATACAACAACATATTAAAAAAATAATACATCATGATCAAGTGGGATTCATCCCAGAATCTCAAGGATGGTTCAACATACGCAAAACGGTTAACGTAATACACCATATCAACAAAACAAAGAACAAAAACCACATGATCTTATCAATAGATGCAGAAAAGGCTTTTGATAAAATACAACACAATTTTATGTTTAAGACTCTCAACAAAATGGGTATAGAAGGAAAATATCTCAACATGATAAAGGCCATATATGATAAACCATCAGCTAACATCATATTAAATGGCACTAAACTGAAGGCTTTCCCCCTTAAATCAGGAACAAGACAGGGTTGTCCACTCTCTCCACTCTTATTTAACGTGGTGCTAGAAGTTCTGGCCAGAGCAATCAGACAAGACAAAGAAATAAAAGGCATCCATATTGGAAAAGAAGAAGTAAAGGTATCACTTTTTGCTGATGATATGATCCTATACATGGAAAACCCGAAGGACTCCACAAAAAGATTATTAGAAACAATAAACCAATACAGTAAGGTCGCAGGATACAAAATTAACATACAGAAGTCCATAGCCTTTCTCTATGCCAACAATGAAATATTAGAAAACGAACTCAAAAAAATAATCCCCTTCACGATTGCAACAACAACAAAAAAATACCTAGGAATAAACATAACAAAGAATGTAAAGGACCTATATAATGAAAATTACAAAGCATTGTTAAGGGAAATCGAAAAAGATACAATGAGATGGAAAAATATTCCTTGCTCTTGGATAGGAAGAATAAATATAATCAAAATGGCCATATTACCCAAAGCAATATACAAATTTAATGCAATTCCCATCAAAATTCCTATGAGATTTTTTAAAGAAATGGAACAAAAAATCATCAGATTTATATGGAACTATAAAAAACCCCGAATAGCCAAAACAATCCTAAGGAAAAAGAATGAAGCTGGGGGCATTACAATACCTGACTTTAAACTATATTATAGGGCCACAATAATCAAAACTGCATGGTATTGGCAGAAAAATAGACACTCAGACCAATGGAACAGAATAGAAAGCCCAGAAATAAAACCACATATATATGGTCAAATAATCTTTGATAAAGGGGCCAACAACACACAATGGAGAAAAGAAAGCCTCTTCAACAAATGGTGTTGGGAAAACTGGAAAGCCACATGCAAAAGAATGAAACTCGACTACAGCCTGTCCCCATGTACTAAAATTAATTCAAAATGGATCAAAGACCTAAATATAAGACCTGAAACAATAAAGTACATAGAAGAAGACATAGGTACTAAACTCATGGACCTAGGTTTTAAAGAACATTTTATGAACTTGACTCCAATGGCAAGAGAAGTGAAGGCAAAGATAAATGAATGGGACTACATCAGAATAAAAAGCTTTTGCTCAGCAAGAGAAACTGACATAAAAATAAACAGACAGCCAACTAAATGGGAAATGATATTTTCAAACAACAGCTCAGATAAGGGCCTAATATCCAAAATATACAAAGAACTCATAAAACTCAACAACAAACAAACAAACAATCCAATAAAAAAATGGGAAGAAGACATGAATAGACACTTCTCCCAGGAAGAGATACAAATGGCCAACAGATATATGAAAAAATGCTCAGCTTCATTAGTTATTAGGGAAATGCAAATCAAAACTACAATGAGATACCACCTCACACCTGTTAGATTAGCTATGATCAACAAGACGGGTAATAGCAAATGTTGGAGAGGCTGTGGAGAAAAAGGAACCCTCATTCACTGTTGGTGGGACTGTAAAGTAGTACAACCATTATGGAGGAAAGTATGGTGGTTCCTCAAAAAACTGCAAATAGAACTACCTTATGACCCAGCAATCCCTCTACTGGGTATATACCCCCAAAACTCAGAAACATTGATACGTGAAGACACATGTAGCCCCATGTTCATTGCAGCACTGTTCACAGTGGCCAAGACATGGAAACAACCAAAAAGCCCTTCAATAGAAGACTGGATAAAGAAGATGTGGCACATATACACTATGGAATACTACTCAGCCATAAGAAACGATGACATCAGATCATTTACAGCAAAATGGTGGGATCTTGATAACATTATAAGGAGTGAAATAAGTCAATCAGAAAAAAACAAGAACTACATGATTCCATACATTGGTGGAACATAAAAATGAGACTAAGAGACATGGACAAGAGTGTGGTGGTTACCAGGGGTGGGGGGAGGGAGGACAGGGGGAGAGTTAGGGGGAGGGGGAGGGGCACAGAGAACTAGATAGAGGGTGGCGAAGGACAATCTGACTTTGGGCGAGGGGTATGCAACATAATTTAATGACAAAATAACCTAGACATGTTTTCTTTGAATATATGTACCCTGATTTATTAATGTCATCCCATTACCATTAATAAAAATTTATTTAAAAAAAAAATAAATAAAAAAAATAAAACCATTTCTTTTATAATAGCAACAACAACAAAAAATAAAATACTTAGGAATAAACTTAACAAAGGATGTGAGGGACCTATATACTGAAAACTACAAAGCATTATTGAAAGAAATTGAAAAAGATACAATGGAATGAAAAACTATTCCATGTTCATGTATTGGAAGAATCAACATAGTTAATAGGGCCATATTACTCAAGTAATAAACAAATTTAACCCAATCCCCATTAAAATCCCAATGCCATTTTATGGAGAAATAAAAAAAATCACGAGATTTGTATAGAATCATAAAAGACTATGAATAGCCAAAGCAATCCTGAGAAAAAAGAATGAAGGCAGAGGTATCACACTACCTGACTTCAAATTATACTACAGAGCCATGAGAATCAAAACAGCATGGTGCTGGCAGAAAAGACAGACAGTCCAATGTAACCGAATCAAGAGCCCAGAAATAAAATTACATATATATGGACAAATTATCTTTGACAAAGGAGCCAAAAACACACAATGGAGAAAAAGAAAGCCTCTTCAATAAATGGTGCTAGGAAAATTGGAAAGCCACATGCAAAAGAAATGAAACTCAACTACAGCTTGTCTTCATGCACAAAAATTAATTCAAAATGAATCAAAGACCTAAATATAAAACCCGAAACAAAAAAATTACATAGAAGAAAACAAAGGTACTAAATTTATGGACCTTGGCTGTAGAGAACATTTTATGGATTTGACCCCAAAAGCAAGGCAAGTAAAGGCAAAAATAAATGCATGGAACTGTATTAAACTAAAAAGCTTCTGCACAGAAACTAACAACAAATAAAAAAGGCAGCCAACCAAATGGGAGATGATATTCACAAACAATAGCTCTGATAAGGGGTTAATATAAAAAAATATATAAAGAATTTACAAAGCTCAGCAACAAATAAACAATCCAATTAAAAAATGGGGAGAGGACTTGAACAGATACTTCTCCCAAGAAGAAATACAAATGGCCAACAGGTATATGAAAACATGCTCATTTACACTAACTATTAGAGCAGGGGACTCCAAACTTTTTACACAGGGGGCCAGTTCACTGTCCCTCAGACCGTTGGAGGACCAGACTATAAAAAAAACTATGAACAAATCCCTATGCACACTGCACATATCTTATTTTAAAGTAAAAAAACAAAATGGGAACAAATACAATATTTAAAAGAAAGAACAAGTAAATTTAAATCAACAAACTGACCAGTATTTCAATGGGAACTATGCTCCTCTCACTGACCACCAATGAGAGAGGTGCCCCTTCCAGAAGTGTGGTGGGGGCCGGATAAATGGCCTCAGGGGGCCGCAAGCGACCTGCGGGCCGTAGTTTGGGGACCCCTGTATTAGAGAAATACAAATCAAAACTACTATGAGATACCACCTCACACCTGTTAGATTTGCTGTTATCAACAAGACAGGTAATAGCAAATGCTGGAGAGGCTGTGGAGAAAAAGGGACCCTCATTCACTGTTGGTGGGAATGTTAACTGGTACAACTATTATGGAAGATGTATGATGGTTCCTCAAAAAATTAAGAATAGAGCTGCCATATGACCCAGCAATCCCTCTACTGGGTATCTACCTAAAAAACTCAAAAACACTGGAACACAAAGACGCATGCACCCCCATGTTCACCACAGCATTCAAAGTAGCAGAGATATGGAAACAACCAAAGTGTCCCTTGATAGAGGATCAAATAAAGAAGATATGGTACATATATACAATATTATACTACTCAGCCATAGAAATGATGATATAATGCCACTTATGACAACATGGATGGGCCTTGAGAACATTATGCTATGTGAAGTAAGTAAATCGAAAAAACTAAGAAGTATATGATTTCACAGACAGGTGGAATACAAAACTGAGACTCATGGACATAGATAAAAGTGAAGTAATAATGAGGTGGGGGGTGAGAGGGGAGAAGAGAAAAGAGGGACAAATATAAGGTGACAGAAAATGCTTTGACTTTGGATGACGGGAAACAATGCAATCAACAGTTCAAATGCTATAGTAATGTTTACCTGAAACCTAGGTACTCTTATTGATCAATGTCACATTACATTTAATTTCTAAATAAAAAAAAACTATGCAGCACAAGGTAACACACGGGAGCACTGACATCTAAGGGTCTGCCAGAGGAGGAAGAGCCAGCAGGAAAATCTTGAGACCCCAGGACTTACTAAATTGAAAACAACCCACCAATTAAGCAACCATGACGCCACTCAACTCACTGGACAGCACCTTCTCAGCTCCTTTCTCTGCTATCCAAGCTCCGGACAAAAGATACAATGCAGGAAACCACTTGGACCTGAGGGATTGTTGTTGATGGAAAAATCTGTGGGGTTCTATATGCCAGGAGCTAGAGGCAGAGGTGGATTTAATGGTGGTCACACTGGGAGCGCACCCTGGGCCCTGACTTCTGAAGGACCCCACAAAACCCCAACTTTACACTTTTTTTCTAATGGAAAGGGCCCAATATTTTCTTCTGCATCCAGAGCCTCAACTGACCTTAATCTGCCTCTAGTCAGAAGACTTTTTGGCAACTGTGTAATTTGCTTCAGTGAGCTTAATGTCTAACACTGACAGTTTCCTTCCTACACTAAAAAGGTATTTATAAAAATGAAACATTCACTGGTAACTAAGAGGAGCAAAGTTATTCCCAATCTGTGGAACTGGAGATGAGTAGATTGTGACTTGTGGCCCCTACATTCAAGGTGCAGTGCGGGAGAAGCTTTAAGTAAACAGGGAGGGGCGCCCAATCTGGAAACCAAACCTCCTCTGGGTTACCAACACCCTGAGTCCCTGTAGCATCCAACTTCAGGAAAAGAAAGAAACACAAGCCCAAGGGTGAAACCCAGCACTGTGTCTGTGACCAGTGCAGACCTAGTGCCACTCCCTTCTATAACATACTCTTCTAGGCAGTAGGGCTAGAGAAAAGCCTGTTTTCATGACTAAGATCAGAGTAGACACAATAACACCAGATGACGGCAATTCAGCGACACAGGGACTATAAAAGAATAACTGCTTCCTTCACACATTTTTGGCTCTAGTGAGTTCTCAAGCTTTATAGCAAAAGAATAAATGTCAGATGGCTCTTTAGGGAATATGTTTCATGACTCTGTTGTTGTCAAGGTACTCTGGGAAAAATGCCTTCAAAGGGGATTGACACGGAAATACCACATTAGTCTCTCTAGGCTCTGAACCTTGTGATCTAAATGACAGTGATATGAGAACCATGGCCCGAAGTATAGTGTGTATAAAAGATTAACTCAAAATAAAAATTAGAAAAATATTTGTGCAGAGGATCTTATTTTCACATGTTTAGATGAAAATGATTAATAAAAGATTTATGACAAATTCTTAGTGTTAAAAAAAATTGTAGGACCACAGATAGCTCTGTGGACAATTGCCTATAAAATCCAGACTCCCAAATGAATAGTTGGCGATACAGCCCTTAACAGCTGGTAACCTTCCCTCCTCCCATACTCAGTCCACTTCAGTAAGGTTGTCTCTGTGACATTTGCTACATCTTCTCCAGTCATCCATTCAGAGCATCCTGAATAATCTGCACATTTCTCCAAGCCCAACTTTCTCCTCAGGGTGAAAATTAAAATGGTAACAACTTGGATAAGAAATGTTTCTGCAGAAATAAAAAAACGTTATTAGCCTACGTTTTGCAAATAACTGGTAAATTACCACAACAAGGCAGCAAAGATCAAATGAAGACAGGACCAAAAATAAACTGAATCATCCAAAGAAGTGTGCCACCATGATGATACTTCCTGTACTTGGAACTGGCCTACTAAATCCACACAACATAGACTTTAAGCAAGACTTCTCAGTTACCACCAATGGAGGATGCTGCCGCTAATGCCAATCACGGCGATAGGAACAAATATTTATGAAACACTTGATGTGTACAGGCACTGTTTTAAGAGCTTGATGTGTATATCGTCAATCCTCACAACAATGTGATAAAACAGATACAATTATTATCCCCATTTTATGGATAAGGAAACTGAGGCACAAAGAGCAAAGCAACTTCTCTAGGGTGATAAAAACTTATGGAGTGAGAGCTGTGATTTCACTCTGGCAGTTTGATTCCAGAGCCTGCGCTTTTGCACTCTCTACATTGTCAGCTTGATAGACTATATAATTAACTCATTAATTCATTCAATAAATATTTACAGAGCACTTACAATTAATTCCTGGGCACTGTACTGGGGTGTCAGGGATGTAATAAAGAGTCAAGCAGAACAGCTACTGCCTTGTGGAGCTTACACTAAATACAGTGGTCCCTCGTCTATTGTGGGGGTTACATTCCAAACCTCCCCTCCCCCAGCTCGTAATAGGCAAAAATCCGTGAAGTAGCAACCTTATATTTATTTTATTATTTATAAATATTTAAGGCTTTATTTCAATTTAATATTCTTTTAATTTGTTTTAATTAATATTTGTATATTTTTAAATATTGTTTTCAATTTTTCAGGCTAGAAAATGTTTATTTTACTTCAAAAATAATTAAAATAATAAATATATAAAAATACCTATATAGCACAAAATTCTGTGATATAGGAAAAAATCCGCAATACAAAATTAGATATATACAATTTAAAAAATCCGCAATACAGTGAGACTAAGACAAGTGAATGGTGAGCCTGACCAGGTGGTGACGCAGTGGATAGAGCATCGGACTGGGACGCGAAGGACCCAGGTTCAAAACCCTGAGGTCACTGGCTTGAGCACGAGCTCATCTAGTTTGAGCAAGGCTCATCAGCTTGAGCCCAAGGTCGCTGGCTTGAGCAAGGGGTCACTCACTCTGATGTAGCCCCACCCCCCCCATCAAGGCACATATGAGAAAGCAATCACTGAACAACTAAGGTGCTACAACAAAGAATTGATGCTTCTCATCTCATTCCCTTCCTGTCTGTCTGTCCCTCTCTCTGTGCCTGTCACACACACACACAAAAAGTAAAGCACAGTATGGCGAGGGACGCCTGTATATGTTTTTATCACATAATCACCCAAATAAGTGGAAAATGTCAACTATGACAACAGCTGCAGAGAAGGGGCACACAATGCTATGAACACTTATAATCCAGGACATGTTGGAAGATCAGGGAAAACTTCCCTAAAGCAACAAAAATTAAACAGAGGTCTGAAGGATGAAAGATTAAGTACCTGAAGAGAGGAGAGAGGCACCATCAAAGAGGCTCTGAAAGGAAGGGGCGCGGTGAGGACAAGGTCTGAAAGTGGGCCATTAGCTGAAACTCCAAGAGGAAGGCCTTCACACAAAAGGAGGGTGCAGAGGGCCGGGGCAGACATGGCCAAGTCGCAGAGGCCATGTGAAGAATTTCGGCCTGTGTCCCCAAGAGCAAGGGAAAGGCACTGGAGAGGTTTGGCAGGGGAAATATCAAGATAAAAATGTGTTTTGAAAAGATCCTACTGGCTCCAATATGGAAAACAGACTGAAGAGGTAGAATTGATATGGGATGACCAGTGACGGGGTCAACGGAGGGTCCAAGGAGAAGATGGAGCAGGTGATGGTGGTGGGGGGCTGATAATGATAATGATGTTGATGATGAAGAGGGGTAGAAGCTGAGAGGTATGCAGGAGGTAAAAGTGATGGAGTGGATAGAGTTGAGCAAAGAGGAGTGAAGATGACTCCAAAAATCCAGGCTCCCACTACTGGGTGAACAGTGCTTACAGTCACTAAAATAAGAAGCACTAAGAAAGGACAGGTGGGAACAATGAGTCTGATTTTGGACCTGGTGAATTTGAGGTTCCTGTGAGATATTCAACAGGAAATATTAAGAAAGAAGTTGCAACTTCAGAAAAAAGAAGATAAAAAGTTGAGCTAGTCATTTGGTAGCAAATGACACCAAGATGTGGGTGAGACTGTCTAGAGAGAAACTGTGAACACCTAGGAGCAGAGAAACTCCAACCCTGAATCAAAGCTAGTTAGACAACATTGTATGATGCAAACAGGGACAAACAGCCAGAGAGGAGGGGGGAAATGAGGCAAGTATTGTATTGCTGGACGTCTATAAGAGACTATTTTAGGAAGAAACGGCAGAGCTAAATGCTGCGGGGATGTCAAGCGTGATGAAGATGGAAAATGGCTGGTAGACAGAGCCCCATGGAGGTCCTCTATAACCAGAGCCAGAGCTGTTTGGGAGACTAATGGGACTGGAAGCCAGACTGCAGTGATCTGAGAGAGGGAAATCAGGAAATGCAAACAGTGACTACAAACTCTTTTGAGAAGTTTGATAATAAGGAGAGAAGTGAGATAGGCATTAGGTGAATAGGAAAGAGAGTTGTGATATTTTAGTGTTTGTTTTCAATAAAAAGAAACTAGAGTGTTAAAAACAAACAAAGTGAAGGATCCAGAAAGGAGAGATTATTAAGGTGTTTGACAAAGGAAAAGTAATTGAAACATACTACACTCAGCAATTCCTAGCCATTGCCTTTCTGAAGCATGAATATGCCACTTGGTATGGCCAAGATAAGATGACCACCTTCGGAGACAGTAATACACTATCCCTATGAGGCCATCCAATGTGGCAGATAACTCCTGCAGGTAGTGTAAAGATGATTTCAATCTACCATGCACTCTGCTCAATCTCCTCAGCATCTAATTTTAGAATAGAGAGAAATCTGTCTGCCCCTACAGGCACTCAGGCTACTGAATCGGTCTAAAAGTGGGACCCAGAGGACCTTCAAAGACTTATAACTGCATGGAGATGCCACAGAATGCTGTTGTTATCACATTCACTACAACGTGACCAAGGTTTTAGATGATGTGCAGGTACTGAACAATAGACATCAGGGCTACATGTACAGTGACATAACCGGAGGACAGGTATCTCCTTCAGAGGATCTAAGATCTATTTCCCACACAAACATTGAAGGCACATTAACTCTCACAACAACAGTGTTTTCTATAACAAAACCACCTTCAATGAGTTATACTTTATGAATAGAGAGTAAGCAACTGGCATGTCGGCACCCTAGGACTCTTGCTATTATGCAGAAAAAGTCATATATATATATATGTATATGTGAACTTGTATATTTATATTAAATTCATTGCAATTAGCACAAGCTTAGAAGATATAACTATGTACAATCCATTAAAAGAACTCTTCACATTAGAAAGTCCAGCACCATAAAATTATGAAAAGACTTGGTGATCTTTTGTGACAGAAACTATGTAACAATGAATTATAAGTTAGTATAAATAATAGTGAAGTTACATAAGAGTTGAAAAAAAGGAGGTACTATGGATTCTAGGTCCAAATTTCTCTGAATATAGGACCTCCTGGAACTTGCTTCAAGTCCACCCTCTGCTGACCTCATGGTTAGGACATTATATTCACGTATGGTATCATACTAGCAATCCTGGGAAGTAGGAAAAGTCCAGAAGCAGCAGCAATTCTTCTGTAAGAACAAAACTTAGAATGCATCCTGATGGTTGACAAGTCAGCTACACAACTGGTGTCTCTGAGAGCTAATCAAGGAAAAACTTTTCAAAATGCTTTCGCTCCAGCAGAAGTGGCCCAAATGTACATTCAATTTGGATACAGAAGACAGTGCTTTATTCAACTGATAGTTGTTGGTACCAGTTCAACACTAACAGAAATCCCCAATTTGGGGTGCAGTGAAGAAGGAAACTTCATTCAGTGCAAAAAGCTCAATGGTGATACAGCACAGCTATAAAAATAGCACAGCTGTGAGGCAGCCCTGGGGCCAGGACCCTCTTCAGGTAGGCAGCTCAACTCTGCTCTGCTCTGCTCTACTCCACTATGCACAAGATTGCCCCTCTGCTCCTGCACTGGCCTGCTCTGCTCCAGTGAGATGTCTGTGGTGTTTCAGCTCTAGCCCCAACCAAGGAAGATGTAGTCTGCAGACTTCTGTGGCAAAAGAAAGTTTGCTCCCCGAGACAGAGGAGAGCTGGCTTATATTGACAGATGTCCCCACTGCTGGTCCCTGATTGATTTGTCCTCACGTAAATGAGGACTCCAAATCCTCTCAGTTTGGTTGGTTCAAAAGGCACTGTCCTGATTGGTTAGAATTAGAGCCACTCTGGTTGGCTGTAGCTCAGTTCCAATTGAATAGGAAAAGCCTTCACCCTATTGGTTGAAATAGGATTCCAAAAACTCCTCTGTAAGGACTGGCGCAGATGGCGGGAACAATGCAGGTAGGCAGATCAGTGCAGGCTTCTTCCTGAAGTGCAGTTTGCACAAGAGTTCCCTGTATAGAAATGACTGTTTGGCTCTGCTGGGTTTTTTGTTTTTGTTTTAAATTTTATCCCAATTAGCCGCCAGGAGTTCTTCTTAGTAGGTGTCTTCTTTCTCAGGGTTTACACTGTCATCACTATAGAATGTGATCTCACTATTCAATGCATGCCCTCCCTGTAGGCTCATTATAACCCACAATAATAACTAATCCAAAACAACTCATTATGTTAAACGCTCAAATTCTCTCTTTTTTTCATCCTTCTAGCAATGGCTTGATATATGGAATAAAAAAGCTTTCAGTTCATTTGAGACCATCCTAGGGCAATTCCTTGCAACTGGGCTGTCCTAGTTGTGTGAAGAAATCAGCCTGCTATAATAAAAAAATCTACGCAATGTTCAGGGAGGTCCCAGCTGACACCACTATCTCCATTTGTGACCTAGCCAATACGTCATTTAATTTAGGAGAGGGTGGCATTAGATTAAGGTTAAGGCCCCTTTCAATCCTAATCTTTTCTTATCTCCCCCAAGGGGATTTTGAATCATACTCTTTTAATATCTTTGGATACCTCCTCCTGAAGGCATCATATTGCACATTCAGAAAATTGATTCCTAATCAACAGAACACTGTTAAGAAAATACCACAGATACAAAATTACCAGGTGTCTGGACAGTGGCCGCTGTCATCGTGGCCATGCAGGTTCACATTAGATTCAGGCAGATGGTAAAGAAACAGTGGAGCCAAAAAATGGTGGGCCATTCCTTTACTAAAGTCTCGCACCGCCTGACGAGCAAACACACAGGGAAAACACTTCCCTTTCACTCAGGACTCCCAAAGCCACTGACGCATTCTCTGGTTCCACAACCAGGAGAATCTTCTCCAGTTCCTCGTAGAATCAAAGGCCTAACCAGTCTCAGCAGAGCTCGCAAAAGCCCCTCAGCTCTGGTTCCCCATCTGCACACCTTCTCTTTCCCTGCCAACACGGCTTTCTCTTCAGCACTCTGCACTCTCTTCTCTCACTCTGCAAACATGGCTTCTTTCCCCTTCTTTTCCTTCTGCTCTCTCTTTTCAAAACTTTATGGCACAAAAACCTCTCCTCAGCAAACATTAGCAAAACAATGGCCCTTCTCAAGCAGGAAGGTAATTTGTAATTTCACAGACCACATATACCTGATGCTGCCCAGCCCACAATGCAAACTATAAGTGAGCAAACATAAACATCGTATTTTACAAACTTATTTGACCAACAGTGGGCCATTCCTTTATTAAAGTCTTGCACCGGCCAACAAGCAAACAGGCAGGGAAAACACTTCCCTTTCATTCAGGGCTCCCAAAACCCTGACACATTCTTCGGTTCCACAACCAGGAGAATCTTCTCCAGTTCTTCCTAGAATCAAAGGCCCCACCAGTCTCAGTGGAGCTTGCAAAGCCCCTCCACTTTGATTCTCCATCTACACTTCTCTTCTGCAAAACTGGCTTCTTCTTCAGCACTCGGCATTCTCTCCACTCTCCCTGCAAAACTGCCTGGGCCCACAAAGACCCCTCCTCCAGCAAACATTAGCAAAACAATGGCCCTTCCCAAACAGGAATGCAATCCCCAATTTGCAATCAACTGCCCTGCTCTGAGTGCAAGCACACACGTGGCTGCCCAGCACCATTTCTTAACAATATAAGCGAGCAAACTAAAAAAATACAAATTTCACAAACTCATTTGCCCAACACCATATACACTAAGTTGAATAGTGTCCTCCCTCAATTCATATCCACCTGGAAGCTCAGAATGTGGCCTTATTTGGAACTCAGGTCTTCACAGATGTATTTAGTTAAATGAGATCACAAGTTGGGTTAGGGTGAGCCCTTCACCCAATGACTGGTATCTTTATAAGAAGGCCATATGAAGAAAGAGACAGAAAGGAGGAGGATGAAAAGATGGAGGGAGGGATTGAAGTGACCTATCTATAAGCCAAGGAATGCCAAGAATTTCCAGCAACCCCCAGCAGCTAGGAAAAGAAAAGAATTCTCTCCTAGAGCCTCTAGAAAAATCATGGCCTTTTTCATACCTTGATTTCAGACTTAGAGCCCCCAGAACTGTGAGAGAACAAATTCTGTTTTTTACAAGCCACCAGCTTGCAGTACTTTGTTACAGTGGCCTTAGGAAAGTAATATACCAGGAACGGATACACTGCAACAGGTGACGACTAGCTGTCATGACAATGTTCAAGGACTATGACAAATACACTTATGACCATGATTGGTTCCGACAGACTGGTCGTAACATGATTTGGTCATAAGTTGAGTAGGCTATATGTACAGTACTGTGAAATGATGTTATAAAAATCTTTAAGTCATATTTTATCATAATTTTCTTTCATTATTGTTATATATCATAATTTTCTTTGTTCATTTTATGCCATTTGTATCATCTCTACACCATTTTTTTTTTTTTTTTTTTTTTTTTATTTTTCCGAAGCTGGAAACGGGGAGAGACAGTCAGACAGACTCCCGCATGCGCCCAACCGGGATCCACCCGGCACGTGGGCGACGCTTTGCCCACCAGGGGGCGATGCTCTGCCCCTCCGGGGCATCGCTCTGTTGCGACCAGAGCCACTCTAGCGCCTGGGCAGAGGCCAAGGAGCCATCCCCAGCGCCCGGGCCATCTTTGCTCCAATGGAGCCTCGGCTGCGGGAGGGGAAGAGAGAGACAGAGAGGAAGGAGAGGGGGAGGGGTGGAGAAGCAGATGGGCACTTCTCCTGTGTGCCCTGGCTGGGAATCGAACCCGGGACTTCTGCACGCCAGGCCGACACTCTACCACTGAGCCAACTGGCCAGGGCTACACTATTTTGTTTCTTATTTTTACATTTGTCAGGTTTAAGTAAAACACTGCGTTACTAGTACTGGTTTAATATTTGCAAAACATACAAAATTACAAAATACAGGTGCATACAAAAATACAAAATGCAGGTGTAAAAAATACCATAGGAAACATTTTCCCAATTGCAAAACATCAAAATATATAAACATGTATGACATATTTTATTGGCCACTGGTGCTTGGCTGCGGATCGTTGATGTCGTCATTTGAGGCAGCAGTTGGGGTTACCGGAGTTGGTTTTTTCATAAACATGATGAGCTTTGTCTGAATTGTATGTTTCTTTTTTTCTTCATAAATTTCATGATACGGACGAAACACATTGTGTGCCATCCGTTCAATCCTTGCAAATCGTTCGATGTTTGGGTCCATTGCTTCGAAATGTATAAGAAGTTTATCAGTAAAGATAAACCTTCCGATAATCCCTTAGTGGTGAACTTTCTTTCTGGCTTCTCCTCTTCTTTCTCTGCCTCTCTTCTTTCTTCTTCCGCCGCTCTTTCTTCTTCCAATTCAATTAGCTCTTCATTTGTAAATTCTCTGGATTCTTTGTCTAGCAACTCTTCGACATCTTCCATTTCACACTCCAAAGAAAGGTCTTTAGCGAGTTTTACTGTTTTTTCCAGAATCATTTCAAGTTCATCTTCACTGTCAAATCCGTCAAAATCATTAACATAGCGCTTAACACAATTTTTTCAGATGCCATTCATGCACTTTGTTGTCACAACCTCCCAGGTGGTAGCGATATTCTTGATACACATCAAAATGTTGTAGTGTTTCCAAAAATCTTGCAATGTTAGTTCTGAGTCAGCATCTATAGCGGATATTGCTTGAGTGAAGGTGGTTCGGAGATAGTTGGCCTTTAATGTAGCAATCGAACCTTGGTCCATGGGCTGGATGAGTGGAGTCGTGTTTGGTGGAAGAAAAACAAATTTTACATCTGGATGGAGATCGCCTAGATGTGGTAGGTGTCCAGGCACATTATCGAGTAGCAATAAAATCTTGAAAGGAATATCTTTCTCCAAACAATATTCTCGAACTTGAGGAATAAAACAGTTCATAAACCTGTCTTCAAACAATCCCTGTGTCATCCATGCTTTACGTTGAGAACGAAAGTAGATGGGCAGTGTGTGCTTGTTAACATTCTTGAATGCATCGGGTTGTCTGAGCGGTAAATTAAGAACGGCTTCAGCTTAAACCCTGCGATGTTCCCGCCAAGCAGCAGTTAGCCTATCCTTAAATGCTTTAATCCCGGCATGCTTTTGGCCTCTTTGTGAATATAAGTACGTGCTGGCTTCCGTTTTCAAAATAATACAGTTTCATCAACATTGAAAATCTGTTCTGCTAGATATCCGATATCCCTCATCTGTAATTAATTCATCCAGACTATCAACAAACTTACGTGCTCCTTCCTCATCCGCACTTGCTGCCTCTCCAGTCACTCGAACACTATGCACTTGGAATCTTTTTTTGAATCTCTGGAACCAGCCAGTGCTTGCTACAAATTCTTGACTGTAATCTTCTCCAGCACACTCCTTCAGAGTCTGAAATAGACTTCTCGCCTTCATCTGCACAGTAGAAAGACTTACTGGTGTCCATTTTTGAATTTGATCTTCCATCCAAATATATAGCAATTTCTCCATTTCATGGATGGGCCCGCTTCATTGCTTTGTTATAACTGTTGATCGCATGGGTGCAGAACCTTTCACAGCTTCACAAATTCTTTCTTTATCTTTCAAAATCATCGACACAGTCGAGTGTGATAACTTCGTATTACGTGCGATCACATTTACTTTCTTTCCTCCTTCGTACTGCTTAATTACCTTCATTTTCATGTTGAGACTGATGGCCTTTCTTTCCTTCTTGGCAGGCTGAGGCGTAGACAAAGACAATTTCCTCTTGGTAGACATCTTGGGAGGGGTTTGATGAAAAATATCCAAGACACAAAACACAAATTGCTGTACCGACTGTCTGGGATAACAGTTGAAATGGTGCATACGGAGATGGTAGCGCTGCCGGAAGCTGGTCCTCACTGTCGTATGCCCAGCTGAGCAACGCTTGCGCTGCCAGACACAGAGCAGTCGTGGCTAGCTATTCTGGTCATAAAGTTGAATGGTCGTAAGTTGCATAGGTCGTAAGTCGATCAATACCTGTATTACAATACCTTGGACCTTCTGAATATAATAAAACAGAGTTTAAGATCCTGGTTTCAAGTGATAGAAACAGCTATGACGATTCTTGGATTTCATTCTAGAGGATACTGAGTATTATATTCTTGTGAAAATTAATATAAACTTAAAATAGAATCAGGAGGTTAAAAGAGAGAACTCGCATACACAAGTAACTCAACATACACAACTGACCGCAACAGAAAGAGATTTACCTTGCATTTCTGAAGGAAGTGATACTACTTTACCTCAGCAGAAAGAAGAACGGCGTCTTCCTTGCCTATAACTTCAGTCAATGGGAGGCTGCCATAACTTAGTCCATGGAAACTCACTATACATTAAACTTTCAGTCTCCCCCATTGGACTCTTTGTGTATAACAGCTCCTCCCAAGTCCAATAAAAGTGTGTTCCTCTCCTTTGTTTCTCTGGATTTGTGCTTGGTTCATCATCAGAATGCATGTCCCACATTGTAATTCTTTGTTGTTCCCAAATAAACCAATTTTGCTAGAAAAATTGTCTGGTTATTTGTTAAAGGTCAACACTTTAAGGAGATAACTTCTCCTTTTACTTGGAAAAGTAACATCCTCTCTTACTGAAACTGCATTCCTCTCCCTTGAAGCTGCAGGTCTTCTGGAAGGGGGCGGGGGGCACTTTCTGATTCACTGTTACAACAAGAACTCTTTACTGTGACCTCCGACACAGATTTCCCATCTATGAGATTCTGCCAAGACATGACATTCTGAATTTCATCATGTGAAACAAATTCAGAACATCAAGGAATACAACTGGTGAAATAGAACACAAAGTAATGCTACTGTAAAGTTGTTAATTTAATTACAAAATATGAATCTCCAAGTGATAATAAATGATGAAGCCATATTCCTTCAATAATTCCCAAAGTTCAGATTTCTAGTCTTACCTGAAAAAGAGGCAATGAAAGACTTATTAACAGCAAAATTTAGGGTCCTACAAACTCTCAAGAACACATTGTATTTCTACCTAAGTTTCTTAGTTGCTTGCTTAATGTATCTGTGTATAAATTTCAGGAAGCAGAGCTGAACATCAAATGTTTAAATGAAGGCCCAAACCAGTCACTTAAACACAGGATTCACTCATATTGTATCAACTATTGAAAACAAGTTTTCCTGCCAGCTAAGTGCCCAACTTTGGTGTTAGCATCCTACAAAAACTGAAATGTCTTCTGTCCTTCATTCAACAGACATTTTAAAAAGCACCCACAATGGTCCAGGAATTCTGTTAGGATACAACACTGAAGCAGACACTATCTCTGCAGGATAGTAGAGTGGGGTGAGGAAAAAGCACAGACTTCAAAGCACAGAGTTTCTCGCTCTACTGAGAGCTACTTCTTGGCTAAGCAAGACTCATAAACAAATGAGGTATTAGGCAGGGAACAAGCCTTTCACAGAAATTCTTTAAAAATGCAGAGTGGCTCCAGGACAGTAGAGTGGAATGAGGGAAAAGCCCAGGCTTCAAAGCACACAGAAGTCTCTAGCTCTGCAGAGAGCTGCTTCCTGGATAAGCAAGCCAGAGGAGACACATGTACTCTTCAGGTCTTAGTGTCCTTACCTGAGAAATGTGAGCAATACTACCTACACCGGATTATTGTAAAGCTGGATGAAGTGATGTATGTAAAGCAGAGAGCCTGGTGCACAGTAGCTGCCAAATAAATGTTTAGCTCTCTTTATTGTTCTCGTTCCTTTGGATAATCCATACTAAAAGTGATATATATGATAAGAATATAATAACCACAAGAACTAGAAAAACAACAAATCCATACATGGTCAGTATTATTTCTTTTTGTACAATGATGACTATCCTGAATGTTAACCATTATATAGGTCACTCTTTTCCTCTCATCACAATTAAACTTCCCATAACACATACATGAAATTAATTTTCAGAAAGCAGAGATTTTTATCATTTTAGGGCCTTCTTCAAGAAATTTCCAATAACTACGCATTTATCTTGGCAAGATTTTAATAAAAATTTTGGTTCATTAATAGTTTTTTTTTCTTTTTCTTTTTTTCCTGTATTTTCTGAAGCCGGAAACGGGGACAGTCAGACAGACTCCCGCATGCGCCTGACCGGGATCCACCTGGCATGCCCACCAGGGGGCGACGCTCTGACCACCAGGGGGCGATGCTCTGCCCCTCTGGGGTGTCGCTCTGTTGCGACTAGAGCCACTCTAGCGCCTGGGGCAGTGGCCAAGGAGCCATTCCCAGTGCCCGGGCCATCTTTGCTCCAACGGAGCCTTGGCTGCGGGAGGGGAAGAGAGAGACAGAGAGGAAGAAGAGGGGGAGGGGTGGAGAAGCAGATGGGCGCTTCTCCTGTGTGCCCTGGCCGGGAATTGAACCTGGGACCTCTGCACACCAAGCTGACACTCTACCACTGAGCCAACTGGCCAGGGCCCTCATTAATAGTTTTGATGAAGAGCTGACCAGGCAGTGGTGCAGTGGATAGAGTATATCGAACTGGGATGCGGAGGACCCAGGTTCAAAACCCTGAAGCCACCAGCCTGAGTGTGGGTTCATCTGGCTTGAGCGTGGGATCATAGACATGACCCCATGGTCACTGGCTTGAGCCCAGAGGTTGCTGGCTTGAAGCCCAAGGTCACTGGCTTGAGCAAAGGGTCACTTGCTCTGCTGTAGCTCCCGGTCAAAGCACATATGAGAAAGCAATGAACGAATAAGCAATCAATGAACAACTAAGGAGCCTCAACGAAGAATTGATGCTTTTCATCTCTCTCCCTTCCTGTCTGTCTGTCCCTATCTGTCCTTCTCTCTGACCCTCTCTGTCTCTGTCAAAAAAAAAAAAGTTTTGATGAAAAAGAAATATAAAGATTATACTATATATATATATACCTCTACAGCCATTATTCAGTAGGGTTGGTAAAAATTAGTTTAATGGAAATTTTTTAATTTCTGTGTTTGGACATTTCCTCACTAGTCTATTATCCCTCCTAAATACCTTAGAAAGTCTTCCTAAGTAGTGATGGGGGGAGATCTTCCCTGTCAGGAATCCAGTTCCTTTACCTAATGCTAACTATTCACCTTGCATCAAGCTTTTTATAATTAAACCCCAACTATCTTTTATATTTTATATACCATTAATCCTCTCCCCAAAGTGTTGATTTCTCTCCAAACAATTCCCTCCAAACATTTATTGCCCTTTCTCACCCTCATGTTTTTCTTTTCTATGTCTTATCTTTAGCTAATCAAATCCTAGCCCACCTTCTAAATTCAGCTGACATCCAATCTCCAAGGAGCTGCCCCAGACCAGACCACTCCCACTCCCTTCTGATCTCAGCCTTGCCAACATTACACTCATTGGTGTACTCTTACTTTTGCTGTTATTTTGTGTGTGTATTTAACTGATTTCATAACTACACTTTCCCCCAACTGAAAGGTAAGCTCTCTGAGACCAGATGCCACATGTTAGAAATGAGCATAATCTTTTGCTTAAATAATCTATTTAAATATATGTTGATTGGCTAGAATACATGAATTATTATGACAGTAAACTTTAAAGTTCTATTTTAGCATAAGTAGCAGTTAGTACAATCGGGCTGACTTCTTTCAACATTAGAACAGAAGGCATTTCTGAAAACTCACTGGCATAACTTCTTCCTCTATAACAGGATAATTCATTGCGAAAAATATTTTGAACAGCAACAGAATTATACAAATAAACTATCTCAGAACTTAAGAAGGTATTTATTACAACCAGCTATACTAAGTAATAATAGTGTTTTTACTTTAGTCAACAACTTATTGAATAAATTCTTCATTGTGTCCATAATTTGTATAAGGACCCACACTAAGACCCTCTGGGAGAGGAAATGAATAAAAAGACTGATCAAGCCCTCCACATTCAATACTGTGTTTAATGGAAAAGACTTCAAAACTTTTTACAAAACAAGTTAAATAAGCAATACAATACAGCTAACCTACTGAGTACTGTGTGTAATTAATTTCAATAGGTAGGGCTCAGAACCACCTGTGAAAAAGAAAAAAAGGGGGGGGAGTATAAAGGGGAAAAGACAGCATTTGAAAAACACCTTGCGAGACAACTGAGACTTTGCAGACCAAGATGGCAGAAGGGGTTTTGGGCTATAAGATCAGGAAAAGCAAGATACAGACATGAAAATATGCCCCCATCCCATTTTAGTTTCTGTCAGTTGGTGCTCTAACTTGTTTGTTCATGGGAAAAATAAAAGATCGTTCCTCTCCTACATCTCTAAACTGTCTGTCTTTCCCTCCTGTCTCAAAAGTCTCCCCATTCTTTCCCGAAGCTACAATAAATTCTCCAAATTTTTCTGGACACTTTTGCTGCTTGTCTACTATTACAGCTTGTTCCAGTGCTTACCATCTCTCCCCTTCCTTTGGCAGTTAAATTTTTGAAAGAATAGTTTATATTTAGTTCTACTTCCTAATCTACTACTCAGTTACATAAGGTTAACTGCCTCTTAAATCTTTTTATTCAGTAAAACAAAATGAAATAAGGATATACTTTCTGATTTCCTCCTTTCTTTGTTTTCAAACAAGTTAACCAGTATTTCTTTTTAAAATCTATTTACTATATTCAAGGAACAGAGAATGTCAAGTCTCTGAATAGACTGCTCGTGTCCAGAAAGTAAAGTGTTAAGCAGCTGAGACTCTAAGTCTTTTCAGTAAAAAAACTGTCACTGTGGTGAGCACTGAGAATTCTGGACCTCAAACATGCTGTGCTCTCAGTATACCTTTCCTGAACTCAGGTCTTCAGATGAGAATAGGTAGGGTATTCATCTTCTTCAGCAACATAAAAGAGGTTCTTTTAAGGAAATTATTTCATATAAGCGGGGCCCTTAATCTTGTTTAGAAGACCAGGGCTGAGAGAGGTTGCTGTCCAGACACTGTAACTGCTGCACCGAAAAAAGCACCTCAGTCCCGTCTCTGATCCATGCTTGCTTCTCCAGCTCCTTCTTTTGCTACAGAAATAGTGGCGAAGGCAGTCTCTTTTTTTACATACAATAAATAGCCAGAACTCTCCATAATTTACTTGGCTCACCTATCTTGCCTTCAAAACCAAATTTATCAGCACCCATTAACCACCTACACTGATTCCAAAAATGCCAAGAATCACTCATCTGTCGTGCACACTTAAGTCTTCTCAAGGATAGTGAGTGTTATAGATACCAGTCCATGAACTATTATTGGGCAATATATGGGTCCCCACTCTCACCTTTTCAGATTTCCCTTCTAATAAATACTTTAGTTCATTAGGCGATCCAATTATCTCCCGTTAGCTTTTAAAAATAGAAACATACCCCCCCCCCCACTTCCCACCTTTTAAAAATGGCTCTCCTTAAAGTAGACAAGATCTGTACCATGAATTTCTCTTCTGTCCTCCTAAGGAATAGAGTGTACAGAGCTATCAAATGCATTCAAAATTTTAGAAATTCCATAAATATTTGTCAATAGGCTGATATACATTTTACAATATTAAAGTCACCAAACAAATGTTTTGATAAAGATCAAATGGAAAATTTCAGATCCACCTCTTCAGACTCCTTGTAGGGGTCAGATCAATGGAGACCTACATTCCATAGGTTGAAATACATATTCAAAAATTAAAATAAGCAAGTTAAGCCATTAAATAAAATATGGTGTTTTCCTCCATTCTTGACAAATATACTTTCAACCGCCTCAAGGTACAGGTACAAATTTAGAACTTTTGGACTCCCTGAAGTTCCACGCCATGGTGTGATGATAGGGAGGACCAGCCCACACCCTTCTCTTTACATTCCCCAGTTCAATCAACACCTTGAGGGTCCCTGTGCCCATGTGTAGATGTCCTACCCACCTCAAACCTTAGCCATCCTCCAGGCTAAGACTACTAGTTTTATCCGGTACCCAGAGCAAGGTGGGGGCAGAGTAAGGGCTTAAGATGAGCACACCCCCCTGGCCTTTCAAATCTTTCATGCTGTGGTGAAGTTGACCAGAGTAGAGTCCTCTAATTCATGGGTCCCCAAGCAGGGCCTCTCTTGCCTAGAACTAAAGGCAAGACATACTGGGTAAGTTACCAAAATAGAGAATTTACCAGACCAGTTTGTTACTTTACACTAGTTGAAAACACATGCAAAAAGAAGATTAAAAGCAGTAAAATCTGAGATCCCAATCTCTAATAATTTTAGTTCCCTCAAGATATATAACTGAAGGGTTTATCTGGATCTACTCTTTAGAATAAATGTAGAGTCTGTGCTATCTTTACAAAGTTATACAAATTTACAGAATTATATTTGAATGCTACAGGGAATCAAGAGGACAATGAGGAACAGAAGAAAGAGGGGAAGGAAAAGAACATGGAGTATCAAAGACAAGATCAGATATAGTCTAAAAGAAGCCATTTCCCTTGTGCTGTCACTTGTGTGGGGAAGCATATGACACCATGATTAACCATCTGACCAAAGCCACTAGTATCACAGCTTGTTCCCACTAACACACAGATTCATAAAGTTCCCTAGTTGGCCTCATAATACCGCTAATTCTAGGCACTGTGTACACTGTAAGTCAAGCTGACCCTCACCAGAGACTGATGATCGCTCTCCCTGGACTTCACCACAGTCTGCTATACTGCAATTTCTACTTTACTTGGCAAGAAAATTCAGTTGTTAATTTGAAAAAAGAGCTAATAAATAATTCTCATCACAATACATATATACATGCTCCACAGGAAGGGAATTATTTCAACTGGAAATCTTATTTATGTGTACTTACTGAGATTGTACCATTGTCTAGACCTATGGACAGTCTTCTTGTTTCCGGATTAAAAGACATGCATGAACATGGAGCTGAAAGAAATGAACATGTTGATGAAATTAACAAAATGATGACTCTCATCGATTCAGGAGAGACTAGCTAAAAGTGTGTGGCTATTGGGGGGGGGGCACTACTTCCTGAATAACAGTTCATATAACTACTACTCACCAAAAATAAAAATAGTAAATTTACCACCAACCTTACTTTTTAGTTATCCTTTCAATCAATATAACAAATAAGATCTTCTCACACTGAACACGTTCAAGGGCCTAGGCCTCAGCTGTTCTGTCAGCATCAAATCTAAATCTGCTTGACTAGATTGATTAATAATATTTTGTGCTGGATGCTCCTTCTGTCATCAACCTATCTATCTCTCCGCTCAAATCCCAACTTTAATAGAAATAACCGATCTTTCCTGAACTAGGAAAACAAAAGAAAGATCTTATCATTCTCTACTGACCCGCCTCCCCAAAATAGATTTTTTGACTCTTAAATGATTTTGAGTATGAAAACTCACTGAAGCCTTTAATTCAGAGCGTTCAAGAATACACTGGAAGCTGCTAACTGAAAAAGACTGTGGATTTTTCTCAGTCTAAAAGAGAACCAAGTTGACACAGGACTGGGCTCTACAGGAAAGAAACCAGGTGTCAGTTTACCCTGTGCTGGACAGGGCCGCCCGGTTCTGCAACACTGACCTGAGCCGAAGTAAAATCAAGCATGCTTAGAAGCCACATGAGGCCAAGAGGTGCTTGCTAAAGTCAACTAACTTCCTGACACCTGCCTTCTTTACCTATGCTTATCTGTAAGAATGGAGGCCTTTTGACAATCTGTCCTATATGGAAACAGCTGTTCTAAAGAGTCCGACATAATTTTTTTAAACTGTCCTCATCTTCACAGTGGCCCTATAGATCATGAATTATTCATCATCATAATCATAACCAGCATCAGATATTCTTATTCCTACTTTTCACAGTTATGATTAGATGCCTTACCCAAGGTCAGACAGGAAGAAGAAGTTGGAGAAGTTTCAAAGACATAACTCAAACACAGGCCTATTTTCAAACATCCAACTTAGATTATCTTTAAACTATAAAAGAACTTCAAGATTTACTAACAGAGCCATTTCATAAACACATTACTTAGTAACATTTTTTCATTCTCTACAAAAGTGGTCTGAATAACAACAAAAAGATCTTTTAAACTACATAATCACATTTTTCTAGTTTTCAATCATGGCACATTTTTAGAAAATAGAAACATACAAGGAATGATCCCCACCCCCAAACTTCTACTAGTACAGAATATCTTCTTTCAGTTTAGCCATGAAACTAAAATAGATTCCCAAAAGAACACTGCTGGAAAAAAGTAACCAAATGATACTCAATGCACTACCTAAGAAAATTATTTGCCCTGCCCTATAAACTATGTTGGCAAAATTTCTATAGTCTCATAATCCCATAATAAAATTAAAATTTTACCCAATGAATTCATGAAAAATTATCATGCTAGCTAAAAACAAAATACACTGTGATTATAACTACATAAATTATATACACATGTAAAAATATACACAAAAAAACTAAATATAGTTGTGCTCGAGTGACAAAGATTACTTCTATAACATTATCATTATTTACGATTTTGATATTCCTGTTATAATTTTTAAATATCTAATGATTTCTTAAATATAAGTATGAGCAAAACTTGACTGCAACCCAAAAGACTATGGACTAATAAAAAATAAACTTATCATTCAGCTGCCTACCTGACTATGTAAAAGTATATATTTTCTGGGGTTTCTAAGATGTAGTGAAGTAGGCGGACATTCCAACTGCCAACTCCCTTGGATTACAATTTAATTTAAGAACAATCAATTTGAAAAATCAACTCTGGACTAAACAAAGAGGAGTCTATAACCAAGGATCACAGAAGAAGCCAAACTGAGACTGGTAGGAAGGGTGGAGATGCAGAAAGGGCTGCCCTGCTCCCAGAAGCTGAACAGCGGCTGAGGGTCCAGAGAGACTCTCACTGAGGGGAGGATCACCCTGAGAGGTGTGGGTGCTCAGCCCCAGTCCTGGAGCCCCAGCCTAGTGCCCCAGAGCCTAGAAGAGGCGCCCACACAGCATTTGGCAGAGAAGAGAGTCAGGTTTCTGTCTGCGAGAAACAGATGGAGCTCTCAGAGACACATGCTCCATCTTAAAGGGCCAGCGCAGAAAACCTCATTCACAGCCACTTACCATAGGCTCCAGTGGAAGGAGGGGCGAGAGGACTGGAGTTGTGTAAAGAGAGTTTAAAGTTGGTGGCCTAGGCAGAGATACCATGGGGGATGGCCACTGGAACCCCTGTGCTGAGTCATTCTTCAATACCACAGTCACCAATATTCTGAGGTGGACTAGTCCACTCTGAGTGACAAATGCCCCACCCTTGGGAGTCTCTCCTACTCCATCCATGGAGACTAGGTCATTCTGAAAAGCCAGGAAGCAGGAGGCCATCAGTGACTCAGTTTTCTGGCATTGAGGCCAGAGCTCTCTCCTCCCCTCAATCCCCATCACGCAACCAAGTCTATGGTGCTTCTGCCTCATGGGAAATTTAGTAGAAACTGCCTGGACTGTTGTCAGACCACATCTCTGTCTCAGAGGCCACACCCACAGGACTCCTGGGGCCCACTCTACTGAGGTCTCTGATAAAAGTCTGGACAGACTGACAGGTGGGGCTGAGGGGCGGGAGCCACACCCACCACCCTTTCTAATCCCTGAATTGCCACAGGCTCTAGACCAGGGGTCCCCAAACTACGGCCCACGGGCCGCATATGGCCCCCTGAGGTCATTTATTCGGCCCCGCCGCACTTCTGGAAGGGGCACCTCTTTCATTGGTGGTCAGTGAGAGGAGCATAGTTCCCATTGAAATACTGGTCAGTTTGTTGATTTAAATCTACTTGTTCCTTATTTTAAATATTGTATTTGTTCCCGTTTTGTTTTTTTACTTTAAGATATGTGCAATGTGCATAGGAATTTGTTCATAGTTTTTTTTTATAGTCCGGCCCTCCAACGGGCTGAGGAACAGTGAACTGGCCCCGTGTGTAAAAAGTTTGGAGACCCTTGCTCTAGACTCTAACAGAGGTGTTTTTCAGTGACCAATCCCAACAAGCAGCCAGCAGAGGTAGGACTCAGGGAACCTTGGCCTTTTAAGCAGACCTTCCCCCAAGTCCAGTGTGAGTAAAAGCCAGCCTAGGTATACAGTTTGGTATTTCCATGTGCACCTGGGTGCAAAGAGGCAGCCACAAACCCTGGATTGCTTGTAGCTCCAAGAAGATTGCTGAGGGCCAGTCACGGGCAGTGTCTCCCATTGGTCCACACCAGGTTTCTTCCAGGGAGGCCCAAGATTGGTACATCCAGTGGAAAGCTGTGGAAAGCATCGGTTTAGGACCTAACAACCCTGTAGTGGGGTATCCTAATGAAGGGCTCCTCACACTGGCCCAACTGAAGCAAGTTCTGCTTTCTGTGATCAGCACTGGCACAGCAGCTCATGTGCATTGGATAGGGTGGAACTTCACAGTCAGCCAGCCTGGGTGCTAAATATCCTGCCCTGCTGGGCTAGATTCCACAAGGGGAAGAAAGAGAGGCTTGGAGCATGGACACTTCCAGTGTGGGTCCCTGTGAGCCTATTGTTGGGTCTGGTTCGGGGGCTTAGCCATTTTCTGAGGGGGCACAGTCAGCTCCAGGAGAAAAGTCTCTCAGTCTTCTTCCCCGAGACCAGGGTCTCACTAGCTGAAGAACTTCTGCAGAGGGGACTGTCGGCCCCTCTTGATCAGAACCTGCTGCTCACCTTGCTGGGGAGTAATAAAATTTGAGTATCCAGCAGGGGCTGAGGGACAAGGCTCTGGAATAGGGGCCACACTCCCATATACTGAGCTCCTGACAAAGAGACCCCTGTAGTAGGGGATCCCACTAACACCGTATTCACAACCTCAGCTTTGCTAACCCTCCAAGCTTGCAACCTGTAGAGGGCCGGTTGAGTGAGGCCAATCTCAGCCCACATTACAGTTTTCCTACAGAAGACACTGTGGGAAGACCAGGTAGATGCAAGAAAAGGTGGAACAGCTGAAAGGTGAAGGCAAATCTTATGGAGCTTGGAGCTCTTATGGAGTAGCTGTCATCTCTAAGCAGGAGGAAGCTGATTCTTATACACAGGTTGGCCCCTCCCATACTACCCAGACACAAGAAAGGCAAACACAAACAATTAACAGAGAAGCAGCTCCAGACAGGTAGCCCACAGCACATTACCAACAATGGCTGACGCCAAACCAAGAAGACCTAGAACCAACACAACCAGTGGTGGGTGGGTAGCAGACTGTACCAACCCCAAACTCAGCTAACTATACAAGCAGCATGCCCAAAGGAGGAGTCTAGCAGGCACCAAACACTGGGGAGAATAAATATGCCCAACAGGACAGACACTGCACACATGACCAAGGTTGACCCTTAGAGCCAGCCAGCCTGAAGGGATAACCGCACCCATGAAAGGCCTAGCTGCATTCAATACTCACATACAACAGGAGGGAAAATGGTACCCTCAAGAAGCATTCCTAGAACAAGGAAAACAGGTGGCCTGGAGGGCAGTACCACCAAACCCACCTATCTCATAGAGACATCAAAATGAATTTCAAAGTCAGACAGTGCTACCTAACACACAGACAAAATGAGCAGACAAAGAAATATGACCCAAATGAGTCAACAAAAGAAATCCCCCAAAAAAGAATTAAATGAAATATAAGTGACCAAACTACTAGATGCAGAATTTAAAATAATGATTTTGAGGATGCTCAAGCCCTTAGAGCAACAATAAATGGTCATAATAAACACCTAAATAGATAGCAGGCATCAAAAAGGACACTGAACCTGACCAGGCAGTGGCGCAGTGGATAGAGAATCGGAATGGGATGCGGAGGAGCCAGGTTTGAGACACCGAGGTCACCAGCTTGAGTGCAGGCTCATCTGGTTTGAGCAAGGCTCACCAGCTTGAGGCCAAGGTTGCTGGCTTGAGCAAGGGGTCACTCGGTCTGCTGTAGCCCCCCCGCCAAGGCACATATGAGAAATCAATCAATGAACAACTAAGGATCCGCAATGAAGAATTGATGTTTCTCATTTCTCTCCCTTCTCGTCTGTCTGTCCCTATCTGTCCCTCTCTCTGACCCTCTCTGTCTCTGCCACAAAAAAGGACATTGAAATCATAAAAAAGAACCAGTCAGAAATGACAAATACAATATCAGAAATGAAGTCTGTATTAGAAGAAATCAACAGCAGTCTAGAAATGAAGCAGAGGATCAAGTCAGTGATTTAGAGGACAAGATAAACATAAGCAGAGAAGCAGAGCAGCAAAATGAAAAGAGGCACAAAAAGACTAAGGAGACTCTAAGAGAGCTTTGTGACAACATGAAGAGAGACAACATCCACATCACAGAAGTTCCTAAAGAAGAGAATGAACAAGGGATAGAAAACCTGTTTGAAAAAATCATAGCTGAAAAATTTCCCAAATTGATGAAGGAAAAAGTCACACAAGTTCAAGAAGCACAGAGTCCCATTAAAGAGGAACCAAAGGAGGCCTACACCAAGACACATCATAATTAAAATGCCAAAGTTAAGAGAAACAAAGAATCATAAAAGCTGCAAGAGAAAGGCAGTTAATTTACCTACAGAGGAGTCCCTATAAGGATGACATCTGACTTCTCAACAGAAACACTTGAGGCCAGAAGAGATTGGTAGAAAACATTCAAAGTGATGCAAAACAAGAACCTACAGTCAATACTACTATATCCAGAAAGGCTGTCATTTAAAATTGAGGAGAAATAAAAAGTTTGCCAGACAAAAGAGACTCAAGGAATTCATTACAACCAAACCATGTTAAGGGGTCTGCTGTAAAAAGAGCAAAGGAAAAGAGAAATCAAGAGAAAAAAGATTGTAGATTTAAATAATAAAATAGCAATAAAAAGTTCATATCAATAATAACTTTAAATGTAAACAAATTAAATGCTCAATCAAAGGACATAGGGTAGCTACATTGATAAGAAAATTGGACCCTTACATATACTGTCTACAAGAGACCCACCACAGAACAAAAGATACACATAGACTGAAAATAAAGGGATTGAAAAAAGTTATTTCATGCAAATCGAAATGGAAAAAAAAGCTGGACTAGCAATACTAATATCTGACAAAATACCCTTAAAACAAAGGCCATAGTGAGGGATAAAAAAGGTCACTCCATAATGATAAAAGGAACAATCCAGTAGGAGAATATAACCATTGTAAATATTTATGCACCTCATATAGGATCACCTAAGTATATAAAGCAGATTTTGATGGACATAAAGGGTGTTATAGTAATATAATGGTATAGTAATTAAATACATAGAAATATTAAAAAAGATGAAAGATATATAGAAATAAATTAGGGTATAATATTAATAGCCATTAAGGCAAATGAATAAGGCTATGCTGTCTGGATAGAAACTAATTTAGCTCGTACAGATATGATAGGCAGACTATGCCTTTTGCTCAGGGCCCAGTTACTGTGCGTGTGAAGTTATATATAGATAAAAAGTAGCTGGATGGCCTGACCAGGCAGTGGCACAGTGGATAGAGCATTGGACTGGAATGCAGAGGACCCAGGTTCGAGACCCCGAGGTCACCAACTTGAGCATGGGCTCATCTGGTTTGAGCAAAAGCTCACCAGCTTGGACCCAAGGTCGCTGGCTCAAGCAAGGGGTTACTTGGTCTGTTGTAGCTCCACAGACAAGGCACATATGAGAAAGCAATCAATGAACAACCAAGGTGTCACAACAAAAAACTAATGATTGATGCTTCTCATCTCTCTCCATTCCTGTCTGTCTGTCCCTATCTAATGTGATAATTCTGTAGATTAACATAAACAAGAAGCTTCCCTAGGCACACATTAAAAGTGACTTGATGTGACATTTTGGTAGATTAACATAAAAAGGGCTCCTTGCTAGGACCTCTCAAAATGGTGGTTTGATGTGACAATCCTGTAGATTAACATGTTAGAAGGCATAGGACAGAAAAAGTATTACTCCCACCTCCTGCAGCAGTAGTCACCCAGACTCCAACATTGAACATGGACTGTCTCCATGCCACTCTGACCAAGGACAACCTAAAGGAGCACACTGATGGGACCCCATTAAGCTGTACCCAGACACGCCAAAAAGGATTAGTGAGTAATAAACTGCCTGTGTGGCCCTTCCAACTAATTTGTGTGTTGGTCGTGTCCTTCCTCTGGTGGCAGTTGGTCTCAGTACTAATAACTAGAATCCTCATAGTGGCCTCAAGAGTTGTCTTGAAGAAGCTGCTAGCCCTACTGTTAAGCAGGAGTGTCTCACTGTGCGGGGAAGTCAGATCTGCATTGCCTGATCAACATAGAGCTTGGGGTCTACTGGGATAAGAAGTGAGATTGACAGCAATACTATAATAGTAGGGGATTATAATACCCTGCTAACATCAATGGAGAAATTCTCCAGACAGAAAATCAACAAAGAAACAGCAACCTACTTAAATGACATACTAGATCAACCGGATTTAATAGATACAAAGCAGCAGAATATACATTCTTTTCAGGTGCTCATGGAACATTCTCTAGGATAGACCACATGTTCGGACAGAAAACAAGTCTGAATAAATTTAAGAAGACTGAAATCATATCAAGCATCTTCTCTGATCACATGGCATGAAACTAGAAGTCAACTACAATAGGAAAACTAAAAAACATTCAAACACTTGGAGGCTAAATAGCATGTTATTAAATAATGAATGGGTTAACAGTGAGATAAAGGAAGAAATTAAAAATTTCCTTGAAACAAATGAAAATGAACATACAATAATTCAAAGTCTATGAGACACAGCAAAAGCAGTCCTGAAAGGGAAGATCATAGCATTACAGGAATAGTTTAAGAAACAAGAAAAAAACTCAAATAAACAACTTAACCCCACACCAAAAAGAAATAGAAAAATGACAACAAATAAAGCCCAGAGGAAGTAGAAGGAAGAAAATAGTAAAGATCAGAGTAGAAATATATGACATCAAGGCTAAAAAAAAAAAAAAAAAAAAAAGAAAACATCAATAAAACCAAGAGCTGGTTCTTAAAAAGGTAAACAAGATTGACAACCCTTTAACCAGACTAATCAAGAAAAGAAGAGAGAGAGGACTCAAATAAAATTAGAAATGAAAGTGGAGAAGTAACAACTGACACGGTAAAAATACAATGGATTGTATGAAAATATTACGAAGATCTATGTCAAAAAATCAGACAACCGCTCAGCGGTAGAGCGTCGGCCTAACGTGCGGAGGACCCAGGTTCGATTCCCGGCCAGGGCACATAGGAGAAGCGCCCATTTGCTTCTCCACCCCTCCGCCGCGCTTTCCTCTCTGTCTCTCTCTTCCCCTCCCGCAGCCAAGGCTCCACTGGAGCAAAGATGGCCCGGGCGCTGGGGATGGCTCTGTGGCCTCTGCCTCAGGCGCTAGAGTGGCTCTGGTCGCAACATGGCGACGCCCAGGATGGGCAGAGCATCGCCCCTGGTGGGCAGAGCGTCGCCCCATGGTGGGCGTGCCGGGTGGATCCTGGTCGGACGCATGTGGGAGTCTGTCTGACTGTCTCTCCCTGTTTCCAGCTTCAGAAAAATGAAAAAAAAAAAAAAAAAATCGGACAACCTAAGTGAAATGAAGAAATTCCTAGAAACATACAATCTTCCAAAACTGATTCTGGAAGAATCAGAAAACCTAAACAGACCAATTACAACAAATGAAATTGAAACAGTTATCAAAAAACTCCCAGCAAACAAAAGTGCTGGACCAGATGGCTTCACTGGCAAATTTTACCAAACATTCAAAGAAGAACTAACACCTATCCTTCTCAAGCTACTTCAAAAAATTCAAGAGAAGGCAAGACTTCCAAGCTCCTTTTATGAAGCAAGTATTATGCTCATTCTAAAACCAAGTAAAGACACTAGAAAGAGAGAAAACTGTAGGTCAATATCCCTGATGAACAAAGATGCTAAAATTCTCAACAAATTATTAGCAAACTGGATCCAGCAATACATTAAAAAGATACATCATGATGAAATCAGATTTATTCCTGGGAGGCAAGGTTGGTACAATATCTGCAAATCAATAAACATGATTGATCACAAACAAAAGGAAGAATAAAAACTACATGGTTATATTAATAGATGTAGAAAAATCATTTGATAAAATACAGCAAAGTGGGAATACAGAGAACATATGTCTACATAATAAAGGCCATCTATGACAAACTGACAGCCAGTATGGGCAAAAATTAATAGCAATCCCCTAAACATCAGGAACAAGGTAGCAGTGCCCCCTTCCACCACTCTTATTCAACATAGTTCTGGAAGTCACAGCCATAGTAATCAGACAAGAAAAAATGAAGGGCATCCAAATTGGAAAAGAGTAAAATTATTATTATTTGCTGATGACATAATACTGTACATAGAAAACCCTAAAGTCTCAAAAAACTACTATACCTGATAAAAAAAATTCAGCAAGGTGGCAGGATATAAAATTAATATTCAGAAATCAGTGGCATTTTTATACACCGACAATAAACTGTCAAAAAGAGAAATTAAGGAAACAGTGCTCTTCACTATTGCAAAAATAAATAAATAAATAAATAAATAAATAAATAAATAAATAAATAATCTAGGAGTAAATTTAACCAAGAAGGTAAAGATTTGTACTGGGAAAACTGTAAAACATTAATAAAAGAAATCAAGGAACATAGAAACAAGTGGAAGCACATACCATGTTCATGGATAGAAAGAATAAACATCATTAAAATGTCTATACTACCAAAACGAATTAATAAATTCAATGCAATTCCTATTAAAATATCAATGGCATACTTCAAAGATATAGAACAAATATTCTAAAAATTTAAATGTATATGGAACCAGGAAGCGGTAAGATGGCAATGGAGTAGGCGGACGTGCCAGCTTCCACCTCCCAGAACCAAAGTGGATTACAACTCAATTTTAAGAACCATCATCTGGAAAAACCACTTTGGACTAAACTAAGAGGACTCTTCAACCAAAGAACACTGAAGAAGCCACACTGAAACCGGTAGGAAAAGCAGAAACGCGGAGAGGGCTGCTCAGCTCCCCTGGGTAAACAGCAGCCCAGAGAGACTCGTGTAGTGGGAAATGAATTTAGTGGAGAGGGGAGGGTCCTGAGCCCCAGGAACAAAGCCCCAGCCTGCAGCCCCAGAGCCTAGAAGAGGCGTATGGACAGTAGCTGCGAAACAAGTCAGGATACTGTTTGTGAGAAAGAGACAGATTTCTCAGATCCAGGATTCTTCTTAAAGGGATGGCACAGAAAACCTCTCTCACAACCACCCACCCAGGGCTCTGGGGGACGGGAGAGAGGAGAGGACTGGAGCAGCGAGAAGAGAGTATAATCTACTACGAGGCACAGGGAGAAACACTTTGAGGGATAGCCACCCTAACCCCTAGGCTGAGTCACTCCCCAAATTTGAAGTATTTCTCCTGGAACCAGCAATACCAGCAAAGGGAAGCAGGACACCAGCCAAACAAGCTCTTCCACGGCACTCAGAGCAGAGTCACTTAGAAGGAGGGAGCTTTTGGGACCACAGTATGAAGGGTTAGGGTCTGAGATACAGTAGTCCCACCCACACAGCTGAGGGCTCACCGGAGAGCAGGAACAGCAAGATGTGGAAGCGCGGTTCCATTGGCAAGGGCGGAAGCCAGCAGGCCACAACTGAGGCCCGGGTGTGAGCTCAGTCTTGCACAGCAAGGGCATAGGGGAGACGAGAAAGTGGTCAGGCCCAGCTGCAGCCCGCCTACAATCCCACCGGCAGGGAAGGGTGGGAGACTCGGAAGGGGCAGAGACCCGCTGCTGCACAAGGACACACAGACTTGCTGGGCCCACGAAACCAAGGCTTGCGGCCCAATGTGTGAGCTGACTACTCCTGCAGAGGTGGAACAAAAGCCCAGAACAGGCGAGTCCCGCAACTGAGCATGGGCACGCAGCACAGCCGGGCCCCCGGAGCCGAGGCTTGCAGCCCACCCCAAGCGGGATCCTCCCACGGGGCAGGGCAAAAGCCCAGAATCAGGCTGAGACTCACAGCTGAGCAAGTATGCTCACCCCTGTCTGCAGTGCCAAGGCTTGCGGCCCCGGCGCAGTGCTTAACCCCACCCGTGGGGGCGGGGTGAATGCTGAGGCCACGGAGGCTTGTAGACCCAGGCACATGATCACAGTTCCTCCTGTGGCGTAAGGCAGAAACTACAGTGACAACCCAAGTGGGCTGGCACCGGCAATGCCCATACTCAAACGCCGAAGGCAGCACGGCAGAAGGGGGGGCGAGCCTGCAGATAGAGCACAACTAGGGGACACAGAGGCCACACCCAGTGGACTCTAGTGGCCAAAACTTTCTTATACACAGACAAACTGGGAAGGCAGAGAAATGCAACACAAATGAATCAAGAGAAATCCCCAGAAAAAGACCTGAATGAGTCGGATATAACCAAATTACCAATGCAGAGTTTAAAATAACAATTGTTAGGATGCTCAAAGATCTTAGAACAACAATAGATGGTCAATGCGAACACCTAAATAAAGACATAGCAAATATAAAAAAGGACATTGAAATAATAAAAAAGAATCAGTCAGAATTGACAAATCCAGTATCAGAAATGTAGAACACAATGGAAGGAATTAAAAGGAGGATAAATGAAGCTGAGGATCAAATCAGTGAGTTAGAGGACAAGATAAATGAAGGCACGGAAGCAGAGCAGAAAAGAGAAAAGAGACTCAAAAAGTCTGAGGAAACTCTAAGAGAGCTCTGCGACAACATGAAGAGAAATAACATCCACATCATAGGGGTTCCTAAAGAAGAGAAAGAACAAGGGATAGAGACTTTGTTTAATCATATCATGGCTGAAAACTTCCCTCAATTAATGCAGGAAAAAGTTTCACAAGTTCACCAAGCACAGAGAACTCCATTAAAGAGAAACCCAAAGAAATCTACACCAAGATACATCATAATTAATATACCAAAGCTAAGTGATAAAGAGAAAATATTAAAAGCTGCTAAAGAAAAGAAACCTATCACCTACAAAGGAGCCCCCATAAGGATGACATCTGACTTCTCAATGAAAATACTTGAGGCCAGAAGGGAATGGCAAGAAATATTCAAAGTAATGCAGAATAAGAGCCTACAACCAAGACTACTTTATCCAGCAAGGCTAGCATTTAAAATTGAAGGAGAAATAAAAGGCTTCCCAGACAAAAAAAAAAAACAACCCTCAAGAATTCACTACAACCAAACCAATACTGCAAGAAATGCTAAGGGGCCTGTTCTAAACATATCAAAGGGGAAAAAGAATATAGCAAAAGAGGAATACAGCTTTAAAGAATAAAATGGCAATAAACAACTACATATCAATAATAACCTGAAATGTAAATGGCTTAAATGATCCAATCAAAAGACATAGGGTAGCTGTGTGGATAAGAAAACAGAACCCATACATACACTGTCTACAAGAGACACACCTTAAAACAAAAGATGCACATAGACTGAAGGTAAAAGGATGGAAAAAAATATTTCACGCAAATGGAAAAGAAAAGAAAGCCGAGGTAGCAATACTTATATCAGACAAAATGAACTTTAAAACAAGAGATAAAGGCCTGACCTGTGGTGGCGCAGTGGGATAAAGCGTCGACCTGGAACACTGAGGTCACCGGTTCGACACCTTGGGCTTGCCTGGTCAAGGCACATATGGGAGTTGATGCTTCCTGCTCCTCCGCCTTCTCTCTCTCTCTGTCTCTCTCTCTCACTCCTCTCTCTCTAAAAAATCAATAAATAAAATATTAAAAAAAAAAACAAGAGATAAAGAAGGTCACTACATAATAATAAAGGGAACAATCCAACAGGAAGATATAACCATTATAAATATCTACGCAACCAATATAGGAGCACCTAAATATATAAAGCAGACTTTGATGGATATAAAGGGTGAGATCAACAGCAACACTATAATAGTAGGGGATTTCAGTACCCCACTAACATCACTGGATAGATCCTCAAGAAAGAAAATAAACAAAGAAACAGCAAACTTAAAGGACACACTAGATCAACTCGATTTAATAGATATCTTCAGAACCTTACACCCTAAAGCAGCAAAATATACATTCTTTTTAAGTGCTCATGGTACATTCTCTAGCACAGACCACATGTTAGGGCACAAAAGTGGTCTCAACAAATTTAAGAAGACTCAAATCATATCAAGCATTTTCTCTGATTACAATGGCATGAAACTAGAAATCAACCAAAACAGAAAAACTGTAAAATACTCAAACACTTGGAAACTAAATAGCATGTTATTAAATAACAAATGGGTTAACACAATGATATTGAAGAAATTAAAAAATTCCTAGAAATGAATGATAATGAGCATACATCAACTCAAAACTTATGGGACACAACAAAAGCAGTCCTGAGGGAAGTTCATAGTATTACAGGCATACCTTAAGAAGCCAGAAAAAGCTCAAATAAACAACTTAACCCCACATCTAAAAGAACTAGAAAAAGAACAGCAAGTAAAGCCCAGAGGTAGTAGAAGGAAGGAAATAATAAAGATCAGAGTGGAAATAAATGACATAGAGGAAAAAGAAACAATACAGAGGATCAATGAAACCAGGAGCTGGTTCTTTGTAAAGGTAAACAATATCGACGAACCTTTGACCAGATTCACCAAGAGAAAAAGAGAGAGGTCTCAAATAAATAAAATTAGAAATGAGAGTGAAGAACTAACAACTGAGACAACAGAAATATTGTAAGAAAATACTATGAAGAACTGTATGTCAAAAAAACTAGACAACCTAGATGAAATGGACAAATATCTTGAAACATATAATCTTCTAAAAATTAATCTGGAAGAATCAGAAAACCTAAACAGACCGATTACAAGAAATGAGATCGAAACAGTTATCAAAAAATTCCCAACAAAGAAAAGTCCTGGGCCTGATAGCTTCACAAGTGAATTCTACCAAGTATTCAAAGAAGAACTAACTCCTATCCTTCTCAAGCTATTTCAAAAAATTCAAGAGAAAGAAAGACTTCCAAGCTCCTTTTATGAGGCGAGCATAATTCTGATTCCAAAACCAGGCAAAGAAAACACAAAGAAAGAAAATTATAGGCCAATATCCCTGATGAATTTAGATGCTAAAATCTTCAACAAATTATTAGCAAACCGGATCCAGCAATACATGAAAAAAATCATACATCATGATCAAGTGGGGTTTATTCTCAGGAGGCAAGGTTGGTACAATATTTGCAAATCAATCAATGTGATTCATCACATAAACAAAAGGAAGAAGAAAAACTACATGGTAATTTCAATAGATGCAGAAAAAGCATTTGATTAAATCCAGCACCCATTCATGATCAAAACTCTCAGCAAAGTGGGAATACTAGGAACATACCTCAACACAATAAAGGTCATCTACGACAAACCCACAGCCAACATCATACTCAATGGGCAAAAATTAAAAGCAATCCCCTTAAGATCAGGAACAAGGCAGGGGTGCCCCCTTTCACCACTCTTACTCAACATAGTGCTGGAAGTCCTAGCCACAGCAATCAGACAACAAGAAGAAATAAAAGGCATCCAAATTGGAAAAGAAGAAGGAAAATTATCATTATTTGCAGATGATATGATATTGTATATAGAAAACCCTAAAGTCTCAGTCAAAAAACTACTGGGCCTGGTAAATAAATTCAGCAAGGTGGCAGAATATAAAATTAATACTCAGAAATCAGAGGCATTTTTATACACTAACAATGAACTATAAGAAAGAGAAATTAAGGAAACCCCCTTCAGTATTGCAACCAAAAAAATAAAGTACCCAGGAGTAAATTTAACCAAGGAGATTAAAGATTTGTACTCAGAAAATTATAAAACATTGATAAAATAAATCAAGGAAGATACAAACAAGTGGAAGCATATACCGTGCTCATGGTTAGGAAGAATAAACATAATTAAAATGTCTATATTACCCAAAGCAATTTATAAATTCAATGCAATACCAATTAAAATACCAATGACATACTTCAAAGATATAGAACACCTAATTCAAAAATTTATATGGAACCAAAAAAGAACACTGTGGAAAACAGTATTTTTTGAGATTCCTCAAAAAATTAAAAATGGAACTGCCTTCTGACCCAGCTATCCCACTTTTAGGAATATACCCCAAGAACACCATAGCACTGTTTCAAAAGGATAAATGCACCCCCATGTTTATGGCAGCATTGTTCACAATAGTGAAGATCTGGAAACAGCCCAAGTGTCCGTCAGTGGACAAGTGGATTAAAAAGCTTTGGTACATATATACTGTGGAATACTACACAGCCGTAAAAAAGGAAACCTTACCTTTTGTGATGGCATGAATGGACATGGAGATTATTATGCTAAGTGAAATAAGCCAAGCAGAGAAATAAAAATATCATATGATCTCACTTATATGTGGAATCCAATGAACAAAGTGAAGTGAGGAATGGAATAGAGGCAGAGGCGGGGTCACAGGGAGCAGAGGGACAGCTGTCAGAGGGAAGGGGGATGAGGGAACGGGATCAGAGAAGGAGAAGGGATTAGTGAAATTATATATACATAACACATAGATACAGATAACAGGACAGCAAATCCAGAGGGAAGGGGGTAAGGAATTAGGGGGAGGGTAGCAAAGGGGAGGGAGTAATGGGGGCCATGGGGATGGGGGTGAGAGTGTTATATTGAGTGGGACACTTGAATCCATGTTAATACAATAAATTAAAATTAATAAAAAACAAGTATTTTCTATGTAATTTCTTCAAAAGTTCATTTCTAGTTATGTAATAATTAGAAAACCCACTGATCTTTGAATGTGATTTAAAAGATATTTTTATAATATTGCACAGGCTACCCTTTATACATTGCTATTTTTTAGTTTTTTGGGGTTTTTTTTGTTTTTTTTGTTTTGTATTTTCTGAAGTGAGAAGCGGGGGGGAGGGGGGCAACAGAGAGACAGACTCTCGCATGCACCCAACCTGGATCCACTGGGCATGCCCACCAGGGGGGTGATGCTCAGCCCATCTGGGGCATTGCTATGCTGCAACTGGAGCCATTCCAGCACCTGATGCCACAGAGCCATCCCCAGTGACCGGGCCAACCTTGCTACCATGGAGCCTTGGCTGCGGGAATGGAAGCGAGAGATAAAGAGAAAGGAGAGGGGGAAGGGTGGAGAAGCAAATGGGTGCTTCTCTTGTGTGCCGTGGCTAGGAATCAAACATGGGACTTCCACACGCCAGTCTAACACTCTATCACTGATTAAACGGGCCAGGGCCCGCTATTTCTTTAGTCATTGTTTTTCCCTCATTTACTAAATGTCTTGTTATTCTGTCAAATATAGAATGCTATGTTCCAGGCACGTGATACAATAATAAACAGCTGTCATTGAGGAATTTATAGATTGTGTCAGGAACTACATATAAAGAACTGTAAGACTTGTCCCCAAATGCCACCTCCTTAATTAAAATCATTTTATATTGATAGTAAGAATTCAAAACATAAAGGACCATAAATAAAATAAATTTTAATAGAAATTCTGTTGTTCTAGAACCCATATGCTATAAACAAATGAACACAAGATGGCTATAAACAGGGAATGTCAGAGCTAAAGAGTAATACCGTCCAGCCTGACAAGGCAGTGGTGCAGTGGATAGAGCATTGGACTGGGATGCAGAGGACCCAGGGTCGAAACCCTAAGATCGCCAGCTTGAGCACAGGCTCACCAGCTTGAGCGCAGGGTAGTTGGCTTGAGCGTGGGATCATAGACATGATGCCGTGGTCGCTGGCTTGAGCCCAAAAGTCACTGGCTTGAAGCCCAAGGTCGCTGGCTTGAGCCCAAGGTTGCTGGCTTGAGCAAGGGGTCGCTTGCTCTGCTGGAGCCTCCTGCCCCCATCAAGGCACATATAAGAAAGCAATCAATGAATAAGCAATTCAACAAACAACTAAAATGCTGCAACGAAGAATTGATGCCTCTCATCTCTCTCCCTTCCTATCTGTCTGTCCCTATCTGTTCCCTCTCTCTGACTATCTCTATTTAAAGAAAAAAAAAAGAGTAATTAATACCTTCCAGGTATTGACCCAAAGGTGTACACACCCCTCCAAAGAGGCATCATGGAAAAGCACCAAGCAAACCTGTGTGTGCATGTGCGTGTAGAGAGGAAGACTTCTGGTACACGAGCCTTATGACACTTAAACCATTTTCCAACTGTGACACTCCCATAGGAATGAGCTGGCCATAGCCAGCTGTAGGGCCAAGGAGGAAGGGAGTGGTTGAAAAAAATATTTATGACCTACTTGTTGTTATAGTAGATGTCTTACCTTTGGGGGAGAGGGGGAAAACAGATTGACATAGCAATCCTTCTAACTTCAATTCACTAGAAATGATCAAAAAAGCAATTTCTAAATAACTAGTGCTAGAGCCCTTACAAAACAGGCTCCTATCCATCCATACAAGAAAATATCAAAGAGGCAAAACTGTCCAAGGAAGGATAATAAAACACAGTAATGTTAATTATAACCACATGGTAAAGGGAATCCTTTGGCAGGAAGAGCAACGGAAGAAACAAAAATATGACTTGATTTAAGCACAATATTTGTAGCTAGGTTGCAAAAATGTGATGTTTCGCCAATAAGATTTTAGCTTTCAATGCTATAAAACTAATAATCATAATTCATTAAAAAATAATGGTCTCTCTGATGGCTAAAAGTTCATCAGAGATGAACTGGCTGAGAGACTGTTCTATTCTCTTACCTTAAAATTACATTCTCCAGAGGCTGGGCAAAGTGGCTGACAACGACTATAAAATTATAATACAATACTATCAAAACTGTGTCCCTGAACTGGAATTGAAATAAATACAAAGTAATATAAAACCTGAGGATATTTTTATTCTCCCCACCTTTTTGTAGAAGAGCTACTTTATCTTATTATTTTATTATTTAAATTGATTTTAGAGAGAGAGAGGAAGGAGAGGGGAGAGAAACAGAGAGAAAGAGAAACATTGATTTGTTGTTCCATTCATTGGTTAACTCTTGTATATTCTCTAACCAGGGATGAAACCCGCAACTTTGATGTATAGGACAACACAATCAACTGAACTACTCACCCAGAGCTTCCTCCACCTTTAACTGTTTCCTCATGAGACAGGTTCACCACCAGAGTAATCTCTTGGGGTGATCCTCCATTTGCCAAGGCCTTTCACATATATCATATGTCAAAATTTACGGGGACTGTAACCTGGACAGGTGGGAAGAGATCTCATACCCTGTATTGGTACGGAAGTCCTATAGAAAAAAAAATCTGTGTTTCCCACACAACTCTATGGCTCTAACAGTACCTCTCCTTAATTTCTTCTTTCTCTCAGTAAAATAGAGGCTTCCCACTTCCTGCAGATTGTAAACACGGCTGACCATGGCTGTATATACTAGACTGCAATCCTTCCTTTCCTTTGAATAAATCCTTTTTTTGGTGATGGAAGACTTGGTTGGCTTTTGTTTATAGTCAATACATGCTATGTGTAGTTTGCCTGAGCTAGCACCCACACACACCCAATAACTGAAATTCAAGGCCTTGCCATAAGTCTTGTTGATGTCATACCCTATTTTTTTTTCCAGCTTCCTATTTTCTCCTCAATATTTTTATTAAAATCTAGGGGAAAACCTGACCAAAATGTCTTGATCAAATAGTACAAGAACTCATTTTCCATGCTATCTGATTAAGACTTGTCATTTCCCTTCTCTATCTCAGACTGATGACAGTCAAAGTATATTTGGCAAAATTTTAGAAGGATAGTAAAAGATAAAAATAAGATACAAAAGAAATTTCTGCCAGTTTATGTGCAATGGGAAGCAATATTCTCTTACCTTAGACCTTGATGGGCTGCCAAAATCTTATCTTTACAATTAAACACTTTCATAATACTAGGTGTGTTTTAAAAATAAAATCTTTGTAGTTTCAGACAGGTATTTAGATTAAAGTTTAGGAAAAAAACTTTAAAATGAGAAGAAACTCAATAATTTAGTGGAGTAGAGAGAAATCAGCCACTTATATTTCTAATACTTCTATCCCATAGGAGATCTTAAAAAAATATATTGCTTTTGCTTTTAAAAAAATATAGTTGTGAGGAAGCATTTTCAAAATACTTCTACTTGGGGGGAAAGTTTCCTAATATTTATTATTTGTACCTGTAATCTTTCAATTTATGACTTATTTTCCATCAGTTGAACTTTTGCTCAAATCAACAGAAATTTCACTGAAGGGTAACCAATGGATTTCAATCACACTGACTGTTTTACAACGCTAATGGCATTATTTGGCAGGAAACATTAATCTTCATGGGATGTTCTGGTGGGAACTTTAAAACTAAATAAACAACAGTATTTCCATGAATAAAACTTCAGTTGTTAAAGGGGTCCTGGTGACGTTAAATGTGCAGATCCTAAGATAAAAGGGCCTTGACTACAGAGCCTGCAAAGAGCACCCCACCCCCACAATGCAAAGGTTTAATTCATTGATATTACTTCATTCAGTCCTGTTTGTCACAAGATATTTATTATGCTTACAGTATTCAACCCATGTTTTATTTTATTAACAACATTTATATTTAGGACTTCAACTGCCTAGCATTTAAAAACATTTTTCATTTAAATTAAACATTTCATGCACTCAAATCAACCATTTGTTGATTTAGTATAACGTCAGCAAAATGACACTAAATTAGCGGTAGTCACTTTTTCTCCCTGACAAATTTTAAGATACAGTAAAGTGATCTAACTACAGCAAATTTTAAATTATTCTGTCAGATGAAAATCAAACAAGAGTATGCTGAATGGTATAATTTCTCAGATTAATGAATATTTGTTATCTTTCATTTAAATAATCTATGTTTTACTTCATTTCTGTTAAAAATCAAAAGTTCCTTAGGCACCTTAGTAAACATAAAATTAAAAGATCAGATAAAGTTGTTTTCAAAAATATAAATACTATAAATGATACACTGTTTTCACATATGGTTCCATAATCTAAACTATACCAAAAAGAAACCAACAAAAGAACAATATACTTCACAGCTAGGAACTAAGAAGTTATTTGAAATAAGATATAATTTAACAGGATGAACATTTCCCAATTATACACATATTCTATCATTTGCCAAGAAACATCCTCAATTAAATTATAGATATTGTCTAAAAGTGACCAAAGCAAACATTTTAAAAACAGAACTGCCAAATCCATTATTTTCAATACCTTTCTATCACTATAATCTAATAATCACATGTATTTCCCCCAAAACTCCAATACACCCAGCAGAAGATGTGGGGTGACACATGAACCACCTTCACAGTCCTAAATCATTGAAGTTGTCCTTTAACCTTATCAGTGGGAATATTAACATTTGCAATTCACATAAGAGTAACTCATTTCCATCCCAGATAAAAAGCATATAAAGATATTAACCATTTTAATATTCTAAATCCTCAACTGCAAGTTATCTGTTGCTCCAGGACAGCAAACTTCAACCTTTTCCACGTCACAGCACACATACACTAATTCCTAAAATGTGTGGCACACCAAAAGATAGATGATATTTTTTGCCAATATGACAATAAAATAAAAAAGATTCATTCATACAGGTCACATATTGTTGTGTTGTCTGTTATCATTTTTTATTTGACAATGTTAAGAGAATAGAGGTCAGGTATTGCATGTTTTAAATTTTCTTAGTTTTGTTTTAAAAACACTAGTTGAAAATCTCTGCCCTAGGACTACAGTCCCAACAAATGGGAAAAGGAACCCAGTGCAGCTAAACCTCACAAATGAGCAAATCTTTTCTAATGCCTCTGGTTAAGATGAGCAGTGACAGAATACACTGCTAAACACCAGTAATATCAAAGGACAACAAATCCCTCAATACCTCATACTTTCGCAAATCTGAGAACAAAGAAAATGGGCAGAGACAATGTAAAGGTCTTCCCCAAAGCTGATGCAGCAAATTGTTAGCAAAAATAAAAATCAAATACCAGTTTCCTTCCCAGGCACAGGTTCCAACCTATAAGGTATTTTGAATACAGTAGTCCCCTGTTATCTGTGGGGGGATACATTCCAAGAGCTCAGAGGATGCCTGAAACTGCGGAGAGTAATAAACCACACATATATTATGTTTTTCCTATCCACACATATCTATCTTTTCACGTGAAGGAAGCATTTTTTTTTTACCACTTCTCCTCGGCTCCTGTGAATTGCCAGCACCACTCCTCTTGTGCTCTGGGTTCGCTATTAAATAAAATAAGGGTTCCTTCAACATAAGCACTGCGACACTGCGACAGATCGTGAAAAGTCTCTAAGTGACTAACAGGCAGAAAGTCTCCACAATGGGAAGGCTCTGGACAAAGGGATGATTCACGACTAAAGGGGGGCGGGAGGGATTCCATCACACTATTCAAAACAGCACACAACTGAAAACTCATGAATGTTTATTTCTAGAATTTTCCATTTGATATCTTCAGAACAAGTTTGACTGCATTGAGTGAAACTGCAGAAAGTGAAACCATGGATAAGAACTACAAGTACTACAATCTTAAATAATTCGTATTTTTGGTTGAATTTAGTGTAAACAGCAAGACTATGTTCAAACTTCTTTGTATTCATCTTAATTAAGATCATTTATTTAATGCATACCCTATCTCATTTCACAAAGAATTTGAAATGGTTTAAAAAGGCAGATAAAATAAAGCCAAACAACAGAAATAATCAAAAAGTCATGACTATAGAAAATATATATAAGAACAGAAGGAAAATTAGAATAAAGATATGTTGGAAAACAGAATAGATTCCACGTTTCACACGGCCCTTCAAGGACCATGTACCAGGTCCTTACAGCTGCTCCTCTGCAACGTTCTCACCTCGGGATACATACAGAATATTAGGTCTGTGCACCACTGAAGTAAAAGGGAGAGAACAGCAGGGCCCTGTGGACTGGATCGCCCTGGCGCTGGGACAGGGACTGTGCTCAGAGCCAGGGAGCCATCTGGACCGTCCCAGCAGGCTGCAGCATGTGCTGGGAAGCTCCACCTCAGAGCGAGCAGAGGGGTTCTTGCCCTGTTATCTGAAAAATACTACTGCTTAGTGCTTCTGATCAGAAGGGCACCGAGCATTATGGTAGACAAGTATTTCAAAAATAGCCATAATGTACACATCAGTCTGAGATGAAGGCACAGTGAAGGAAGGCATTTCTGCAGAGGGCTGACACAAAGTGGGACAAATCAGAATACAGGTGAATAATTGAACTGCATCAGCTTCATGCTGCCATCTTACATAGCCTTTCAACCAGGCTTTTGATAAAACCTGGGAAGCATATATACTGCTCACAAAAATTAGGGGATATTTCAAAATGAATATGAAGCACTGAAATATCCCTTAATTTTGCGAGCAGTACAGTTCAAAATTACATTTTTCAGTGAGCAAATGGTAAAGTGAGCAGCCTTGTGTGAAAGGAGAAACCCAACCGCAGCTTGAGCCAAACTGGCCAATACCATCCCACCAGGCCTTGGCAGAGGGGGAAATATGACAAAAGAGGTTATTTTATGGCTCTGTTAAGTGTGCCTTTTATCTGTAATTATCTTCAAAAAACTATCTTCTGTTTTGCTTTGGGGACAAATAAACCCTTAGGAACCAAAGTAACTTCCAGCTGTGGGCCCTGGCAACAACAGAACCCAGAGGTTTTTCAGTTATCCAACACACCTGACCGGAGGCTTTGCCCTCTCCACCTGCTAGTCACTAATCACTGGCAGCCAAGTTGTGTCACTTACGCTCTGTGCCCAAAGGGAAGAGTTGGCAGCAGAGGCCCAGACATGATAACCAATAGTTTAACAGAGTAAGAAAACCTCAAATGCCTACCACCCTGGCTCCTGCTCGAGATCTCTCTCCTCCACCCCACTGTCTGACCTAGCTGGTAAAGTTAATCTAAAATATGTATCTCAACGATGAGTCTGGCCTGCAGTGGCTCAGTGGATAGAGCATCTTACTGGAACGCTGAGTCGCCAGTTCAAAAGCCCGGGCTTGCCCGGTTAAGGTATGTAAGCAATGAACAACTAAAGTGAAGCAACTATACTTCTCGCCACCATCCCCTTGTAAAATCAATAAATAAAATCTTTTTAAAAATCTTTTATTTTTTTATTTTTCCGAAGTTAGAGGTAGGGAGGCAGTCAGGCAGACTCCTCCTGCATGAGTCCAACCGGGATCCACCCAGCATGCCCACCAGGGCGTGATACTGTCCATCTGGGGTGTCACTCTGTTGTGGCTGGAGCCATTCTAGAGCCTGAGGTGGAGGCCATGGAGCCATCCTCAGCACCTGGGCCAACTTTGCTTCCATGGAGCCTTGGCTGCAGGAGGGGAAGAGAGAGAGAGAAAGGAGAGGGGGAGGGGTGGAGAAGCAGACGGGCGCTTCTCCTGTGTGCCCTGACCGGAAATCAAACCCGGGACTTCCACACGCTGGGCCAACACTCTACCACTGAGCCAACAGGCCAGGGCCTTAAAAAAATCTTCATCTGGCTGGTGGCTCAGCATGCAGACCTCCTGGGTTTGATCCCTGGTCAGGGCACGCAGGAGAAATAACCATCTGCTTCTCTACCCTCCTTCCTCTCCCCACTCCTTTTTTCTCTCTTCCTCTCTCGCAGCCAGTGGCTCAGTTGGTTCGAGGGTTGGTCCTGAGTGCTGAAGAGAGCTCAGTTGATTTGAGCATTGGCCCCAAACAGGGGTTGGCAGGTGGATCCCGGTTGGGGCACATGCAGGAGGAGTATGTCTCACAATCTCCCCTCACTTAAAAAAAAAAAAATCTCAACTGTGGAAATAGAAATGCCTGTGCTTTTCAAATGTGTATGTGTTTTTTCCTTTGTAGTGTAATGCAAATGTGGTGGCTGAAATGGTACCCATCAGAAGCCTGAAACAAATAATCATACTTATGGCACAACTGAAAACTCAGCTCTGTACCATCAGGAAGGCTCCTCTCTGGTTCCCAAGCCCAGCAGGTCCCAGTTGCATAGATTGTAACCTGATCTTGTCATAGGCAATAAGCAAGTATTATGTGAGATATGTTCAAAGGATATTATTTTTTGAAAGAATACTTGATAAGAAAACGCTCTTATTTCTCACCCATCACAAAAATCAGCTTATAGGAAACTTCAAAACAAGTTATCATTCACCCCAAATTCTCTGTAGACAGCAGGGGTTTAAAATGGACTTTCCTCAAAGAAATTCTGACCATGTCTCCATTATGCCTACTTGCCACATTATAACACTGTGCATCACGAGTAGAACACACTTAGGTCTGCCTTCCCCACCAGACTGTACACACCATGAAGACAGGAATCATCTGCTGTATTTAACTACCATAGCCTTAGTTAGTACACTGAGTGATGTTCAGTAGAAAAGAAACATTTAAAATCCGCTAAATGAACTAGCCAAAGAAATGAAAGAAAATAGGAAATTGTCGGCTCAGCATGTGGAAGTCATGGGTTCGATTCCCGGTCAAGGCACACAGGAGAAGCACCCATCTGCTTTTCCATCCTTCCCCTTCTCCTTTCTTTCTATCTCTCTCTTCCTCTCCTGCAGCCAAGGCTCCATTGGAGCAAAGTTGGCCCAGGCGCTGCGGATGCCTCCATGACCTCTGCCTCAGGTGCTAGAATGGCTCCAGTTGCAATGGAGCAATGCCCCCTAGTGGGCTTGCCAGGTGGATCCTAGTTGGGCGCATGCGGGAGTCTGTCTCTCTGCCTCCTTGCTTCTTAATTCAGAAAAATACACACACATACACACACACACACACACACACACACACACACACAAAACAATACGATAAATATTTCTTTCTGCTGTTGTTCTTGCCCTTCCTTTCCCCAGACTATTCTCATTTAACCACAGTGACACCCACAGGGACATGGCTCAGTCCTTTATCTCTAAGGATCACAGAGAACCCGGGGAAACTGAACAGAGAAGAATGAGGAGGCACACTAATTCCAAACAGGGCTCCGCTGAATCACATTCTTGGAGTTACAAAGGACAGAAACCCACTGGAGTGAACTTAAGCACAAATGGGCATATCTAGTAAGAGAGGGAGCATCTTCTAAACTCAAGAAGCAAAGCCAGGTTTCTGGGGATTAGGAGGACGATGGGGAAAACCTTCAGCATCACTCGCTCAGAATCTTTCCCTCTGGAGCCAAGGGGTCCCTTCTTGTTCATACTTTCTTTTAAGGAGATCAGATTTCACGGTTTCCTTAAGCACTCTTAATGCCTCACACATCCAGGGTTTACATGTCCATAGCTCAGGAGACCAGGCTAGGCTAAGACTGGCGTTTTCTGATTCAAATTCTAAATTCCTGGGAAAATCAGATTGACTCGGGCAAACAGCCTCAACCAAGAAAGTCTGGTTTCTCCTAGCTCCCTCTTACAGGGGACATAAAAGTGAATTTCTGATCAATTGTGGAGAACAGCTTTTTGTTCTTTCACCTTTCCATGATAGTGGAAGCATCCAACAGTAAAAGATTACAGAAATCATCCTGACCTTATTATGTGTCTTGTTCATCTATAAATCCTGGCCCTAGCCTGATGACCCATATACAGTAAATGTGGTATCTATGTATTTACACATCGACATTGTATATTCTTGAGGCTTTACATGTGTTCATATGAGCATGTGTAAACTGCCACAAAACAATCTTCTCAAACTATAAGATGCATTCAAATAACCAAAGGATCCTTTTAAAATGCAGATTATGACTCAGAAGATCTGGAGTCAAACCCAATCTAGTAAATTAACAGGTAATCCTGATGCAGCTGGTCTACAGCCCACATGTGAATATCAAAGTCATCCCCTTTTACTCCCTGTAGTGGAACGCCATGCCATGGGCAAAGTATGTGAACAATTAGAAAGTCCTCCTCAAAGACTGTGTTCAGTCATTAGGAAATTATAATAATGTTCTCACGGAAATGCATCTTTATTAATAAATTCGAGTCTTCAGTAAGTATTTATTTAGTGAGCAACTATGTCAGGTGCAGCCTTTTAGTGGTTCTTACATGCAGCTTAATATATGAGGAAACTGTAACTCGAGTCTTCCGTGTATTTTCTGTGATGTTCAAATGACAGCATCAGAGAATGACCGAATGTGCACGGATGCGTGTATGGGGAAGGGGGTGGGTGAGCTACTGCTCAGGATCCTGTGTCTTCACGAGGTTCCTGTGTTCATCTCAGCTGGGTTCCTTGCTTGCCACCCCCAAGCCCGTGTCATTTCTCCCAGGTTTGCTCCTCTTCTGTCTTCACAGTGGAGGAAGTGACTGGTCGCTGGGGTCAATTTCAACCTTTTGGATTATAGACCTTTCCCATCTCTTTTAGTGAGATGTGACAAGTAATGATGAAAAAACAAGACCAGAGATCAGACCATTCATGCCTTTGTGTATAGTGGTGTCTGCTGGAGGCACAACAGGTAAAGGGTGAATATAAGTACTCAAATTACATGATGTTTCTTCTTCACTAATGTAGGGCTGGATACTTGGTTCAGCTCTGTGGTTGTCAGACAAACTTCTAAAGACACATAAAACTTAAAGATGATTTGAAAATCACAGAAAGCCATTACATCCTCAATAATTCATTTGTTCATAAACAGGCAAATTGTTGTTTATGTTATTACAGTATTCTTGTGCCAGAGGCATAAACTTAATTACATCTACAATCTAGCATGAATTTATTTTGATTATACATTACAGCTTGTACTTCTCAAACAGGGATACTTAGAGCTAGAGAAGAGGTGTACACTCAGCAAGCCAGAGGGTACATGAGCCCAAACAACAAACCGATTTTCCTAGGATGTCAATTTTAATTAAGAGTAAAAGGAAGAGGAATAAAAAAATGTTCACTAATATAACTGAAAATAAATTTAAATAATTATTTTACGCTAAAACAAACATGGAATAGGATGCCCAAACTATTAAAACATTAATTTTAACTACAAAACACTAGACTGAAGGAAAGTTCCTATTTTGGAGTTAGCTTTCTCACACCACAGGGGAACTCGCCAGTGTAGAAATCTAGGCGGCAGTCATATCATTGTTGTTGTTGTTTTTTAAGTATATTTGAAAGATTTACTATTTATCAGTGCAAGGACTTATTGCTCGCATAAGATCTTGGGGAAATGAGGTTGTTTTCTATTTAGAATGTTTAAATCCTAAGCAAATCCTTTTAAAAACTGAATGTTGGGGGTGGGAAGGAAGAACTGAATATTCAATGTTGAATGTCTTAAATGTGAATAAATAATATAACAACAATGAAGGAACAAATTTACTTCACAAATGTAAATCACAAGACAAAATTTTCAATTGTCTAAGGAAGTACTTTACAAAAATATTAATCAAAAAGTTAGAGACCAGATGGGATCAGCTGTAATCAAAGAGCCTATATGCTGTAGTCCTTTCTTTAATCTTATTCAGAAACTATGATACATAGTCAACTTCAGAACAAATTCTTTATTTTATATACATACTGAGAGCTTTAGAAGTGTAAAGTGATTCACTATGGTACTTTCCATTATAACGACAATCCTAACCCTCAGGCAACACTACTCAGTAAGAGAACACAACGGCAATCTCAGAAGGAAGGGGAGTTGGCAATGTCTGGTTTTTAAAGACAGAAATCCAGATATACTTACAAGGCATCATATGGTATATGCTTGGCCAATACTGTCCGCTGTCTCTCTTTAACCATACACGAACTGTCCTGCAACAGAAGGAAATGTGTTTTAAATCAAGTAGTTTTATTCATAGGAAAATACTTTGGCTTCATAGAAAACCAAACCTCTTAATTATACACATATACACATATTTATATGTAACATTTCTTAACTATATATCTTAAATATATATACAGGTACACCCATATATGCATATACACCACATATAAATCTCTAAAGATCTTAAGTTTAAGGCTTGTATACATTAAGAATTATATGTGATTCTTTAAATATAATCCTCATATGTGTTCCTATACACACATGTGATAGTAATAGTGGGGTGTTTTTTTGTATTTTTCTGAAGTTGGAAACGGGGAGGCAGTCAGACAGACTCCCACATGTGCCCGACCGGGATCCACCTGGCATGCCCACCAGGGGGCGATGTTCCGCCCATCTGGGGCTCCGCTCTGTTGCAACCAGGACCATTCTAGCACCTGAGGCAGAGGCCACAGAGCCATCCTCAGCGCCCGGGGCCAACTTTGCTCCAATGGAGCCTTGGCTGCGGGAGGGGAAGAGAGAGACAGAGAGGAAGGAGAGGGGGAGGGGTAGAGAAACAGATGGGCGCCTTTCCTGTGTGCCCTGGCTGGGAACCAAACCCAGGACTCCTGCACGCCAGGCCGACGTTCTACCACTAAGCCAACTGGCCAGGGCAGTGAAAGTGTTTTAAAATTATTATTTTTGTTGTTGTTTTGCCTCTCCATGTATATGACTTAATTCCCTAGTCTGCTGGAAGCCTTTATCTGCTTGGGAGCTATTAGGTTTCACTACTGAAAGAAATGCAGAGATAAAGCAATATGCAACATCTGACACACAGAGAAGGATTACACAGTAAATCCATAGTCTTACCAGCCCAGCCATTGTCTAGGCAGTTTTTCCAAGCACAATCAGGCAATCTAAGCCCTGAGAATTACATTTCCTGAGCTACAGGGCCAGCCATGGGTCCACCATGGAACAGTGTAATCCTGCAGCAAAGACTATGACGGTTATTGCAGGTAAGACAGAGAACTCAGAGAAGAGGAGCAAATTAAAGAAAGTAGTCAGGCCTGACCAAGCAGTGGTGCAGTGGATAGAGCATCGGACTGGGATGCAGAAGGACCCAGGTTCAAGAACCGGAGGTCACCAACTTGAGTGCGGGCTCATCTGGTTTGAGCAAAAGCTCACCAGCTTGGACCCAAGGTCGCTGGCTCAAGCAAGGGGTTACTTGGTCTGCTGAAGGCCTGCAGTCAAGGCACGTATGAGAAAGCAATCAATGAACAACTAAGGTGTCGCAATGCGCAACGAAAAACTGATGATTGATGCTTCTCATCTCTCTCCGCTACTGTCTGTCTGTCCTGTCTATTCCTCTCTCTGACTCTCTCTCTGTCTCTGTAAAAAATAAGTAAATAAAATTAAAAAAAAAAAGGAAGTAGTCAGGGAGTGGACTATTAAGCTCTAACCAGTCATAAAAGCCCCACCATGAGTTACACCAGCCATGACATCATCTGCACGAGCTGGCAAGGCAAACACACTAGGAGGAAACAGGGCAATGCTCCACAGACCCGAGCAAGTAGAAGACATCCAGTTAAGGAAAATGAGCAGTTCCCCACTGCTAGATCATATATGCCACACCCTCACCTTCACCCCACACCCTTAAACCATCCCAGGATAAAAAGCAGACAAAAGACAGATCATTTTTTTCTCAGAGAGTTGGATACTACCTAAACAAACTAACCAAGTCTTCATACTAGCCTAAGTTTTAAATAGTATTGGACTTTTTCACCTAATCAGTAGGTTACCTATAAGAAGTATTAAGGAAAAGACTAGACTAACTACAGACAAAATAAATGCCATTTTCTTTGCATAGTCACAAAATACAGTGTAGTAATACATAGTGACACACACACACACACACACACACACACATATATGCAAAATTCCACCTTTTGGGTCAACTATCCTAATTTATGAGATGGACAGGCATAATGGTAAATAATTTGTAAGAAGTAATTCAATACATATACCATTTATAAACATGTCAGTCTACACTTAAATTATTTTTACAATATATGGCCAGCACATTTTAATAAGGAAATTATTACCTCAACAAGAATAGAGTGACATCATGGAAAATGGCAGATTGGGAAGCTCCAGGAATCTATCCTTACACCAAATCAACTACTGAGCTGGCAAGAACTGTCAGAATCACTATCTGAAAACTCTCAAGTCTAGTTAGATACTTGTACCATACAAGGGGATGCTTGATGAAGAAAGAGGCTGGTATATGTCAGTGAATTTCATGTTTAGCTAGCAGCTACTGTCATGCACGCCCATTCCCTGTGGCAGGCAGCTGTGGGGACAGTGGCCCACATTCAGAGTGGCTTGCTGGTACCAAGGTGGGAACCCTGCCCTCCCAAAATCTGGGGATGTGTGTTGTGATTTGCCTGGCAGTTCACTGAAAGAGTAGAGCCTGGCCATTATGTATTCAATTACTGAGGGCTGAAGGGTCCTAGGTAATACATGTCAAAAAGAGACAGAAGACCTTTTTTCTTTATGAAACCCAGACATTAAAAGAAATCACTGGTTGACTTCAGAGATGACAGAACAGGGACTTCAATAACAAATAATAAGAAATACAGTCTTTGCAAATATAGTTAAAAAAATGCTAAACAGATCATTGAAGCATGGTCTGCAGAGGCAAGAGAATATGATTTTCAAAGTTACTGCATTATAATATTTAAAATATCCAGTTCCCAACAACAAAAAAAATCACAAAGTGTACCCAAAAACCCCCCCAAAACAACAAAAAAACCCCAAACTGGAAATGGCCCATTCATAGGAAAAAGAAAAAGTGACAGAAGTCATCAGTATAGAAGACCAAATGTTACCTGACCTTACTAGGCAAAAACTTTAAATTAACTGTCTAAATATGTTTAAAGAGGTGAAAGGAACCATAAAGAACTAAAGAAAATTGAGACAAGGATATATGAAAATATAGGAAATACGATTAAAAATTATAGAAGGGAATCAAATAGAAATTCTGGAGCTGAAAAGTACAAAAGCTGAAGTGAAAAATTTACTAGAGATGTTCAACAGCAGATTTGAGAGAACAGAAGAATCACAAACTTCTAGACAGGACAAATGAAATGACCTAGTCTGAGGAGGAAAATGGGAAAAAATGAATAAAAATGGATAGAACCTATGGGACACCATTAAGTATACCAACATATATAATATGAAAAGAAGAGAAAGGGTCAGAAAAATATTTGGGAAAAAAATAGATGAAAACTTCCCAAATTCGAAGGTATGAATCTACACAGCCAAGAAGCTCAATGAATTCCAAGAAGGAGGAATTCAAAGAGATCCACCAGAGACACATAATAATCAAACTGTTGAAAGTTGAAGAGAAAATCTTGAAAGCAGCAAGATTATTCATCAAAGAGAAAATCCTGAAAGCAGAGGCCAGCAGGCTGTGAAATGATAATATGCTAAGAGAAAAAAACAAAAAACTGTAAACTAAGAATTCTCTGTCTGGCCTCCTTTACTTCTGAAGAATAGCAAACTATTCTTCAGAAGTAAAGGAGAAGTTAAGACATTTCCAGATAAACAAAGGGTAATGAAGTTCACTGCTAGTAGATCTTCCCTACAAGAAATGGTAGAAAGAATTCTTTAGGCTGCAAAAAGGACAATGCCCGATAGTTGAAGTCATACAAAGAAATTCAGGTCATTGTTAAAGGCACATACATGGGTAAATATAAAAGCTAATATTGTGGATTTTGTTTGTAACTTCTCTTTTTGTTCCCTACATGAATTAAAATATATAATATATGCACAAGTCAAGAATGTTAAGCTTATGTTGATGGGCACAAAATGTGTAATTTGCATCAATAACAACAAAAGGAAGGGAGAAAAGAGCTGAATAAGAGCAGAATTAATGTATGCTATTGAAACGAAGTTGGTACCAACTTAAACTAGATTGCTATAAATTTAGGATATGAAAAATCCCCTTGGTAACCTCTAAGAAAACAACTTAAAAATGTACAGTGGAGAAAAGGAAGGATCCAAAAGGGTGCCCAACAAAAACTTCAATCAAACGTAAAGGAAGACATAGCAGAGAAACGGAAACAGAAAGAGGTGACAAGGGTGTGTAGAAAAGGGAACTCTCATGCACAGAGGGTGGGATGTAGATTCGTGCAGCCACTGTGGAAAGCAGTGACGAGTTACTTCAAAATATTAAATGAAACTGTCTTATGACCCAGTGATTCTATTTCTGGGAATTTATCCAAAGAAACCTGAAACCGTGATTTAAAAGAATATATTCACCCCTATGTTTGCTGCAGTGTTATTTATAATAGCCAAGAAGTGGAAACAGCCCAAGTGTCCGTCAGTAAATGAGTGGATGAAAGAGCTATGATATGATAGCCCCAGCCAGGTAGCTCAGTTGGTGAGAGCATCATCCTGATATGCCAAGGTTACAGGTTTGATTCACAGTCAGTGCACACAAGAATCAACTAATAACTGCGTAAATAAGTGGAACACCAAATCAATCTCTGTCTCAAATCAATTTTTTTTAAGTGAGAGGAGCGGAGATAGTGAGATAGATTACTTCATGCGCCCTGACTGGGATCCCAGCAACCCTCCCACCCCCCCACCCCCCCATTGGGGCCGATGCTCGAACCAATCAAGCCACTGGCTGCATGAGGGAAAGAGGGAGGGGAAGAGAGGCAGGTAGTTGCTGCTCATGGGTACCCTAACCATGGATCGAATCTGGAACATCTGAATGCCAGGCTGATACTCTATCCACTGAGCGAACAAGCCAGGGCCTTAAATCATTTTTTTTTTAAACTATGGTACATTTACACAATAGAATACTACTCAGCAGTAAAAAAGAAGGAAATCTTATGTTTTACGACAGCATGGATGGGCCTAAAGAGTATTATGCCAGTAAAATAAGCCAGTCAGAGAAAAACAAACACCATATGACTTCACTCATATGTGGAATCTAATGAATAATATAAACTGTGAACAAAATAGAAACAGACTCATAGATACAGAAAACAGACTGACAGCTGTCAGAGGAGAGGGAGTTGTGGGGCTGGGTAAGAAAGGTGCAGGGATTAAGCAAAAACCCCTCATAGGCACAGACAACGGTATGGTGACACGAGAAAAAGGGGGTGGCGTGAGAGGGAGAAGAGGGTATGGGGGATAAATGGTGACGACAGAACACTGACTTGGGGAGGTGCACACACAACACCTGGTGTATCATAGAAGCATAAACCTGAAACCTGTAAAATTTTATTAAACAATATCACCTCAATAAACTCAATAAAATTTTTTTAAAAGATGTGACGTACAAGAAAGCTGGAATAGCTATACTACTAACACAAAAAATATTTTTAAGTCAAATATTGTTATGTGATAAAGAAGAATACTATTTTAATATGTATTGACAACAGGGACAATACATTAAAATATATAATTGTAAATGCACATAGGGTGGGGCAAAAGTAAGTTTACAGTTGTTTGTATGGAAAATACAATAAATAATAATACAAGAATAAATTGTTTTGTGTACTTACAACTGTAAACCTACTTTAGCCCCATCCCTTATATGCCAAACAAAAGAGCCAAAAATAACATCAAGTAAACACTGACAGAATTGAAAGGAAAAATCAACAGTTCTTCAATTATAACTGGAGAGTTTAATACATCACTTTCAATAATGGACAGAACATCCAGACAGAAGATCAAAAAGGAAATAGGTGACTTGAACACTATAAATGAACTAGACCTAACAGACACAGAGAACACTCCACCCAATAAGAGCAGAACATACTTTACTTCTGAAGTGCACATGCAACATCCTCCAGGACAGAACATATCTTAGGCCATAAAACAATTCACAATGTATTTCAACAGAATGAAATCATACAAAATATCTTCCCCAACCACAAAGGAATGAAATACTATAATCAATGAGGAAAACTGGAAAAATCACACGTATGTAGAAATTAAAGAGCATAACCTTAAACAACTAATGGATCAAAGAAGATGGTAAAATTAGAAAATACTTTGAGATGAAAGAAAATAAAAACACAACTTACCAAAATTTATGAGTACTGCAAAAACAGTACTCAGAGTAGAAGGTCTCAAATCAACAACCTAATTTTACATTTTATGGAACTAAAAAATGAAGAGCAAACCAAACTTAAAGGTAGCAAAAAGAGGGAAATAGAGATCAGACCACACTAAACTAAAACAGATTACAAAACCAAAGGAGAGATCAGGGAAATCAAAAGGTCTTTGAAAAGATCATCAACATTAACAAACCTTAATAATTAATAATTTTTAAATTTTATTTAATGAATGATTTTCCAGAGAGAGGAATGGAGACAGCAAAAGAGGGGAAGAGAGAATCACCTATTTGTTGTTCCACTTATTTATGCATTCACTGGTTGAACTTGTTTGAGCCCTGACTAGGGAACAAGCCCACAACCTTGGTGTATCAGGATGATGCCCTAACCAACTGAGTTACCTAGCCAGGGCCTTAAAAACAGAAAATAACAGTTATTGTAGAGGCTGTAGAGAAATAGGAACCCTCATACATTGCTAGTAGAAATGTAAAATGGTTTGGCAGTTCCTCAAAAAGTTAAACAGAACACCATAAAACCCACCAATTCCAATTCTAGATATATATCCAAAAGAACTGAACACGGATATTCAAACGAAGAGTCATTCACAGCAGCACAATTCATAGTAGCCAAAGGGTGGAAACAGGCCAAATGCTGATCAGCAGATGAATAGATAAACAAATGCAATGGCCACTCTAAAATATGAAATGCTGATATCTGCTAAACTTAGATGAACCTCAAAAACATTACATACTGAATAAAAGCAGCCACACAAAAAGAGAACATATATTGCATGAGTCCTTTGATATGAAATGTCCTGAACAGACAACCTGAAAGAACAGAGAACAGTTTAGAGGTTGCCAAGGGATAAGCGTGAGGGAAATGGGGAGTGGTTACTTAATGGGTAATGGAGTATTCTTCTGGGGTGATGAAAAAATTTTGAAACTAGAGAGCTGGTGGTTACATAGCACTAGGAAAGTGTGCACTGAACACCAAGATGAACTATACACTTTAAAGTGTATGTTATTATGAATTTCAGCACACAAAAAAGTAGAAGAATCAATACAAGCTATGCACAAAGTTGAGGCAATTATTTTCAATATGAAACAACAAGCTTGAGGACAAAAGCCATCTGCTGAAGATGGCAGAGAAGAAGGCCAGCAAGGCCTGGTCCAATTAGCACCTCTGCCAACCAACCCTTTAGACCAGGGATCTCAAACTCGCGGCCCGCTGAACAATTTTGTGCGGCCGCAGACTAATCCACGAAGTTCAAAATATTTTGGATAAAATTAAGTAAGGCTAGGGGCCTACTTGTATTTTTCATTTCTCTAGCATCCTAGCTAGATATTAGCTTAGTTAACAGCAGTTGTGATGCGAACTACAGTTTCTGGTCGTTTTGTGACACTGAGTAAACTGCATGTACGATTGTGCTTATTGTACTGATTTTTTTTTGTTTTCAACTGCAGTGAGAAAAGTGTTGCATAACAGTTGCCTTTTGTAGACCTAGTGCGGCCTGCCGAATGGCTGTGATCTTGCTCTGCGGCCCACATGCTGAGTTGAGTTTGAGACCCCTGCTTTAGACTGACTTCAAGCTTGTTTGTGAGATAATTTTATCTCATTTTACTTTAAGCTACTGCTAGGTGGATTTTGTGACCAGGACCTGAATCCAAGTTAACTGATAGAAAGGATGAAGGAAGGGAAAGTCTTTTCCTGGGTTTTAGGTTTTCCCAAATACACAGATGATGCTGTCATTCACTGTGATGAGAAACTCTGGATAAAGATCAGATTATGGGCGGGACTCATTGGTTCAATTTTGAATATTTAAGTTGGAGGTGTCTTTGAGTAACCTGAGTTCCTAATTAGTGAAAAATGAGCATTATAATTAGAACCTATTATGTGTAGCTGTGAAGATTAAATGTAAGATTCTTGACAACAGTACTTGGCATGTAGCAAGTACTCAATAATTGCAAATATTATTATTATTATCACTGTTGTTTAAAAATGCATTAATCAGCCACAGCTTAGGAGAATTTAATATCTAAAACCTTTCCTGCTTTGCCAGCATACTGGACATTTTAATCCTTGAAGTAAGGACTCTATAAAGGTATCCTGTAAGGTATTTATCCAGTCCTTTATGCATTTCCTTAACTGAGGCATCCACTATGTGCCATGCATTGCATAGGAGTTCCATGTGAACAGGTAAGTAAATATATCATTAAAATGAAGAGAGGTAAGAGTTGTGAGCTATTTTATATCTGTGTAAGGCCATGTAGAAATTACATACCCAATATATCATCCATGTAGGAAAGGGCATAGGGTTCAAGAAGTGCTGACTCTGGAAGAATGGAATTATCTCTTATTTCATTGCACTGGCCACAATCTGTTATGTAATCTAACTGCATATAAATATGCTTATTATCTGATTTTCCCACTAGAAAATAAGCATGAGGATAACGGACATTCTTTTCTTGTTCACTATTATCCAACCAGAGCCTGGCAGAATGCATGGAGTAAGACAAGTATATGAAAAATATTTGTTAGATGAATGAAAGTAGGTACTAGTCCAAGGTAGCAGAGGCTGCTGAGTGTCTACACCAAAATCATTCTTCACTTCCTCCTTTGCACTTATACTGACCTGAGAGGGGTGTGCAGCAGAGCACAAAAGCCAATAAATATACTGCTCACAAAAATTAGGGGGCATTTCAAAATGAGTATGAAATGATAAAATATCCTCTAATTTTTGTGAGCAGTGTAGAAGACAACAGGCCTCAAGTTAGACAAGATGCTCGGCAGAATTCATTTGCTACAGATACTACTGTAAGTGAACAAAAGGAAGTCTACAGCCTTTCCAGGTGATGTATAGCATATATATCATTTATCATAATATCATGCATGTCAGATTTATCATGTATGTCATGTGTCTCATATATACATCACCTTGTAATTTATGCACCTGAAAGACCACGAGCAATGATTCAGCTAACATTAGTGTATCAACCTGTATGCACATAACTCCACGTGTAACTGCCACTCAAATGAGCTATAGTTATAAATGTATATCTTATATATTAGTATATATGCATATGTGTGTATGTATGTATGTATATATATATATATATGTTAGTTACTAAAATATATATTAGTTACAGCGTTCTAAAAATCTCAGTAAAAAGAGTATACCCGGCCCTGGCCTAGTGGCTCAGTGGATAGACCATCGACCCAGCATGCTGAGGTCATGGGTTTGATCTGCAGTCAGGGCATGTATAAAGCAGCAATCAATGGGTGCACAACTAAATGGAACAACTAAGTGAAAAATGAGTTGTTGCTTCTCTCTCTCTTTCTTTCCTTCTCCCCTCCTCAAATCAATAGAAAAAAAAATTCAAAGTACATGTCAATATAGCTAAATACACACCTGTTTTAAGATTTTTAAAAATAGTTGCATGGGTCAAAAGAGTAACAAAATATTATTAGTTTTAATTTTAATAATAGTAACAAATATTTCTACAAAAATATCAGCCCCCAAAACACTTTGCATGTATGTACATTTCATCCTTATAAAAGGATGAAACAGAAAGCATCCTTTAAAGATGAAACTATAAAGCCCAGAGAACTTAAACTATTTTCCCTAATTAGTGAGGCTCATTAGTTAAATTTTAAATTCTGTGTTCTCTTCACTAAATATACTATCTTGTTTACACCAATGATTAAGGACAATTGATATATTTCACAATCTAAAAAAATTATATAAAAATATCTTCTACTTTAACTTCAGAGGTATCATGGCACTTTAAAAAGAAATAAAGCTTTTGCATCCTAGAGATCAAATGTACAATTGGGATGGCTAGGAATTTCCTAGATAAATGTAAATTCCACCATACAAAGCCTATGAGTATTAATTTTTCTGAAAATTATATTTAAAAAGCCACACAAAAGCTTTTAGTAGTAAATGAAAATCTTTTTACTTGAAAAAAATTAAGAAAACAGCTGTGATGAAAAGTCCTAGTTAAGCCAGTAGAGGTCAGTGTATTGGAGAAGAAAGCTGCATGGCCATGCCGAAATGCAGGGCAACTGCATTCACCCCCCACACAAAGCCCACCAGGGCCACACACAAGGTCTAGTCCACCTTGCAGGGTCCTGTCTTCTACTCCCCTTGCCCCCCCCCCCCCACGCTCGCAGCACTAGGCAGAAGCAGACCCTGGGGAGTTGGGAGAGATACGTAATGCCCACCTCAAAAACAGGAAGACAAGGTACAACCCAAGAGGCCTCAGTCAGTTCAGCAGCTGGGCTATTTTGAAAACGGCAAAATCTTATTCTATGTTGGACACAGCTGATCACATCTCAACAGGTAATAATTACTTTAAAATATTTGCCTCAAATATTATTCCGTAAACCTAAAAAGTTTCTTTTTTTTAAAGCTTAAAATAGATGTTAGATAAATTGTAGTATTTACCAAATCTCCACTATGAACAGTGCCAGTTTACTCTTTGACTGAACTCTACATAAAATCAGAGAAGGAATCATATTTTATCATAATTGGCATCTTCTAGAACCACGCCCCATACCATATCTAAAAATGGTGCTCATCGTTTATGACAGATCAAAAGGATCAGTCAAAAAATCCCTCCCTTACCCTGGCCAATTGGCTCAGTGGTAGAGCGCTGGTCTGGCGTGCAGGAGTCCCGGGTTTGATTCTTGGCCAGGGCACACAGGAGAAGCGCCCATCTGCTTCTCCACCCCTCCCCCTCTCCTTCCTCTCTGTCTCTCTCTTCCCCTCCAGCAGCCAAGGCTCCATTGGAGCAAAGTTGGCCCAGGCACTGAGGATGGCTCTGTGGCCTCTGCCTCAGGTGCTAGAATGGCTCTGAATGCAACAGAGCGACGCCCCGGATGGGCAGAGCATCGCCCCCTGGTGGGCATGCCGGGTGGATCCCGGTCGGGCACATGCGGGAGTCTGACTGCCTCCCCATTTCCAGCTTCAGAAAAATACAAAAAATAATAATAAAATTAAAATTAAAAAAAATCCCTCCCTATAGTCACTCACCTCCTATCTGTTCACTGTCAGGAAGTTTTCTGATTACATCTGCACAGAGGTCTTGTGCAGAAAGGGCAGCAAAGAAGCTGGGCTGATACCAAAATGTCTTTACACTGTGCTGGGTGAGGTGATGAGAAGGAACTATAAATTCTTAATCCTACAGCTTCAACCTCTATTACTTCTGTAAAGAAATAAGGAAGAGAATGGTATCACCATACTACCTCCCATCCCACCCCAACTCCTTCTAAAGAACTGAGTCCAGGGCCAGTTGGCTCAGCAGTAGAGCGTCGGCCTGGCGTGCGGGGGACCCGGGTTCGATTCCTGGCCAGGGCACATAGGAGAAGTGCCCATTTGCTTCTCCACCTCCCCCCTCCTTCCTCTCTGTCTCTCTCTTCCCCTCCCGCAGCCAAGGCTCCATTGGAGCAAAGATGGCCCGGGCGCTGGGGATGGCTCCTTGGCCGCTGCCCCAGGCGCTAGAGTGGCTCTGGTCGCGGCAGAGCGACGCCCCGGAGGGGCAGAGCATCGCCCCCTGGTGGGCGTGCCGGGTGGATCCTGGTCGGGCGCATGCGGGAGTCTGTCTGACTGTCTCTCCCTGTTTCCAGCTTCAGAAAAATACAAAAAAAAGAAAAAGAAAGAAAAAAAAAAAGAACTGAGTCCCATGCCTGTCTTGAGCTACAGTCCTAACAAGAATGGGTGTGCCTTCCTCACTGGCAGCCCTCAGCTCAGCAGCCTCTATCATCAGAGGGGTGTGGACTCAACTCTGACAATTGGCCTGGGTTAGGTCACCTCAGAAAAAGCTTCCCAGAGATGATGGTGTCAGAAACGCAGGATAAAGAGGCACTCACCAGAGGAAAGGGGAATAGAGAAGGGGAGCAATATTTCCGGCAGGGGGGCGACACCTGCGCACAAGAGGAAAGAGCAAGCAGGGAGAGGGCCAGGTGGGGGCGATGAGGAACAAGCCTGAAGGAAGCCGCAGGCAAGGAGGCCGCCCAGGGCTTTTCACACCACGCTGGAGTCAGCTTTTCCTCTGAGGGCAGTGGGAACCACTGGAGGATGAGCAAGCAGTCACAAAACCATACTTTTGTTTGTTTGGAGGAAGTCTTTGGGGGGAGGTTAGAGTTTGTCACTCCCAAATATGCCTTCTGGGATATTATTATTTTAAACTGGTTATTTATTTTTTTTATGTGCCTTGATCGCAGGCCTTCAGCAGACCAAGTACCCCTTGCTTGAGCCAGCAACGTTGGGCTCAAGCTGGTGACCTCGGGGTCATGAACCTGGGTCTTCCGCATCCCAGTCCAACGCTCTACCCACTGCGCCACCGCCTGGTCAAGCTAAACTGGTTATTTTTAATAAACAAGACTCAGAAAGAACTTTTGACCCTCTCCCTTTCCCCGCCTCAAGGAATTCAGAGAGAAAAACCTGCTTCAGGAAGGAAGTCTCAGCACATTCACCTCAGCATCTATGAAGTCAGTGCGGCACACGGGGAGGGTCCAAGTAGGTCTGTTTGTTAGATTCTCCTCCGGCCTGGGTTTCTCCGTGGACGTGGAAGAACCTGGTTTCCACGTTTGCTCTTTCTCATCAGCCTCATTTCCTGCTTTCCCTCTGAAGTCCCAGGCCCCTTACCCCTTCTCCTTTGTCCAGAATGCATGTAAGCCTCAAATGCCCACTGTGTCTTTGGGTCTCACGTTCTCTCAAAAAACCCATATGTACATACATAGTAACTTTGGTAATTTTCTCCTGTTAATTTCATCATTAGTCCAGCCAGAAGAAGTTAGAAAGATGGCAGGAAAATTATTTTCTGCCCCCAAACCTGGCAAAAGCCGCAGCACCCTGAAGAAAAGAGCTTGGGGGCATGTGGGCAGTACACCAGACAAGAGAGGGTGTGGGCCCAGAAGAAAGAGGACAGATTTTAGAGCATTCAGGAAGTAAAAGCATTTGGACTCGGCAGCTAACTGGATGTGGAGTGCTGCGTGCCATTCATCAATAACTGATTTTTGTGGGGGACACCTCATCTTGCACTTGCAGAGTCTGGGTCAATCCAGTTAGGGCTGTTGAGGACAACTGCCTACCTGAAGTCCAGGGACAAGACCTGAACTGAAATGTGAGAGGCACCAGCACATAAACAGTAGCTAAGTCATTGGTAAATAAGAAAAAGGGGCTGGGGTATTCACAAGCAGCATTACAGACTCATGTACAGTACTCCCTGGAATTTACAGTATCTGTTGCATTTCACTCCTCTTCAAGGTTCTTCCACATTTAGTGTCTTAGCTCTTCATAAAAGAATGCTGCAATGAGTCCATTTCCCGAGTTGGAAGGATCCAAGATAGCAGCGGACTAGTTGATGTTATACTCATATCCTCCCAGGACCAAACTAGAATTACAACTAAACCTGAATAACCAACTGAGGAACTAGCTGAAGAGAAGTCTTATAACCAAGGACTTACAGAAGAAGCCACGTGGAGACTGGGAGGAAAGGCAGAGACGTGAAAACAGCTGGCCTGGTTCCCAAGGGCTGTGGCTGACATTCTGGAGCATTATCTCAGCTGCAAAGGTTCCCCCTGAGGAGTGTGAGGTCTCAAGCCCACACCTGGCTCCCCAGCCCAGAGCACCAGAGCCAGGAGGAGGCTACCACATAACATATGACTGTGAAAATCAGCGAGGTTTCCGTCTGCCAGGGAGAGACAGCAGTCTGCAGAGATGCAGATATCATATGAAAGAACCAACACACAAAATCTCCTTCACAGCCACTCAACCTGGGCTCCAGCACAGGGTGAGTGAAGCAGCCTGGAGTCAGGTCAGGAGAGACTGGGGTCTGTGGTTCTGAGGGGGCTGAGGGGAAAGCCACTGGGGCCCCTGTGTGAGCCACCCTCTCTCAACAGACTCCTCCTTCTTTGGTGTAGCACTCCCCTCCTTATGGCATCAACCTGGAGGAATGCAATAGCTCCACCCACTGGACTCCTTGTCACTCACCCTGCAGAGCTCACACCCTACTGAGGTGTCAGCTTCTTAAGCTGGGGTGGAGAGGGCTAGGCAGACTCAGGGGTGTCAATAACTGAGTGGTGTGGCTTTAATGCAGGGGCCATGCCCCCTTCCACTTTCCCAAAAACCTGATTGATTGTCACAGGAGATCCTCTAACTCTACCCTCTGGGCTCCAGGTGGCCCGTTGCTGCCAAGGTCTGGGCAGAATCCAGGACAGTTTGAGTTGTGTGGCTGAGGTGGGAGCCATTCCTCTTACCTTCCCGCAAGGCTGACCAGCACATCCCTCTCATTAGAAATCCAGTAGCCTCACCCTCCTGACTCCGGCAACTCCACCCTCTTGACTCAGGCTTCTGGCAGAATCTTGGACAGACTGAACTGTGTGGCTAGCACGGGAGCCATTTTTCCCTCGCACACCCACGCAGTGCAGAGCCCTCCTTTCACACAGTCAAACCTTGGTCTGTTTGGGCCTCATAAATTCTGCTAGCCTCACCCCGATGACTCTGAGACACTATCCTACCCCAGAGGTCTGTGGGCACCCAGCAGGTGGCAGCTAGACTTGGTTACCCTGTCTTTGCTGAGGGGCCTCAGACCCACCAGGGACACTGAGTTTAAAGCTCTGTCAGTCTGTTGAAAACCACTCACCCCCCTACCTGCTGACTCACACAGAACCTACCTTATGCAACTCAAGTACCACCACAGGCTCTTTTAGTACCTGACCAGGTGGAGGCAGGCAATGGCAAATCTCAGGGAACCTTAGGACTTTTGCTGAACCACGTCCCCCAGACCCAGCGATGATAAAAGCCAGCCTTGGTGTGCAGCTTGGTCTTTCCTGCCCACACCCAAAATCAGCAGAGGTGGTCACAACCTGTGGGTCACTTTGTAGCTCCAAACAGGTTGCCCAGGGCCAGTCACAGGCAGCATCTGACATTGGCCTACATCAGAGTCCCTCCCAAGATGCCCCAGAACCAACATACCCAGTGGCCAGCTTCAAACAACACCAGAGCAGGGTCCAATAAGCTTCACAAGCGGTATGTCTAAAGGGAGATCTTGGCAGTTACCAGACTCTGTTGAGGCAAATTCCCTTTGTGTGGTCAACACCTTTAGAGCTGCTCATACACTGTGGTCAGGGTCAGTACTCACAGCCAGCCAGCCTGACGGCCAACCCCATACACAAACAGGCCAACAGCAATCAAGACTCAATTACAACCAGAGGGTCCACATAACCTACACAAGGGACATTCCTGGAGCACCCAGCTCAGGTGATCCAGGAGACTGTCACTAGGTCCCACAGGACACCTACTACATAAGGCCTCTCTGACAAGACTGGGAGTCAGCAGATCTACCTAATATATAGAAACAAACACAAACAAGGAGCCAAAATGGGGAGACAAAGAAACATGCCAATGTAACACTAAGTGAAATAAGCCAGTAAGAGAGACAAATACCATATGATGTCACTTATGTGTGGAATCTAATGAACAAAATAAAATAGAAACAGATTCATAGATACAGAAAACAGACTGATAACTGTCAGAGGAGAGGGGGGTTGGAGTTGGGTAAAAATGGTGAAGAGATTAAGCAAAAAAGAAAAAGAAAACCTCAGACAGAAACAACAGTATGGTAATTACCAGATAGAAAGGGGATCAGAGGAGGTAGAACAGGGTAGAGGGAAGACAAAAGGTGATGAAAATAAAATTGCCTTGGAGTGGTGAACACACAACACAGTATCACATGATGTATTATACAACTGTACACCTGAACGCTATGTAATTTTATTAATCAATGTCACCCCAATAAAGTCAATAAAATTTTTTTAAATAATACAAAAATTAAAATAAAAGAGAGGGCCAAAGACAAACCCTTGCATAACAACAGTTAAGGGGCACAGAACAAAAATGCTCTGTGAAGACCACAGAGTGGGCCAGCGAGCAAGAAGAAAACCCTTTACTTCTCAGGCATAGCATGTGGCCTAATTTGGGGGCCAGAAAATAAGGTCATTATAAACATACCTAAGAAATGAACCAAACTCACAGTAAAAAACATACACACAATTAACAAGAGGAAAAAAAACTATCTATATAGGTCACTTTTCTGAGAGGAAAAGTTGGGGGTGGTGACAAACAATATACCACAGGTTGCTAAGCTACTGAATAAAATAATACGGGGCGTCTACCCGTGTTGAAATCCAGGCTTTAAATAATGTGCCCTAGAATGATGCAACCTTCATTAGTTACCATAGCAATGGGCTTCATTTCCCAGGAGATAACTGTTATTTTTGCCACCACTGAAGTATCTGAGGGGATGTGTGTGTGTGTGTGTGTGGGGGGGGGGGGGGTAGAAAATCCCACTGTGTTTTGAAGACCCTCAATTTTCAGGAAATACTTTTCTAATAAATCACACATTTCAGCCTCAATTACAAACAGAAGGCAGTGTCTAGCGAACTGCAAACTAATAAAAAAAAACCTGAGCAATAAGATGTCAGTCATGTCTTTTTGTAGTTTTTAAAGTGACTTGTTTAAAGGGGGGAAATGCCTATAATGCAGAGAATGTTGCAGAAATTGTTGGAAAACACAACTGAAAGATAAAAGATGTTTTTAAAAGGCCTCCTTCTCTATGATAATTTGTAATTAGAATAAACGGCCAGATTCTCATTATCTGCATTCAGATCATATTTAGTAAATAAACTAAACCTAACCTTTGACCAAACACCGTGTATCTCTGTTTCCCCATGGACAGAAGAAGGTGACTGCTGTATGGACTGAATCAAGGCAGCCAGGGTTTCAGATCCTGGGGCCCAAGCTGGGCGCTGTCCAGGCTCTACCCCACTCGCCAAGCAGCTCAGCTCCGAGCATTAACCACCCCGCTCCACTGGACCTACACAGCTCTGCAGGCACAGAAACCTGGATTTTCTCGCATAGCTGTAGCAACCTAGCAATCAGAGGCTGGAGAAGAGATGTAGCTGTTTTATATTTCAACACCTTGAGCTTTTAATGACATTCCTGCTTTAAAAATAGTAACAGCCATTCTGGTCATTTGCAGTCATGTGCTTCAGTCAGGTGTGCTAATTAGAGCCATTGTCCCCTTGGCAATTTAACCAGCAGGGTCACTTCTCTCAAACCAAAGGTTGTGAAAGCCTTTGTCATTGAGAATTTTAAAAATCACAGCCAACAGGCAATATCTTTATTGATTTTTAAATCTATAAAATGAAGTCTCAAAATGAAGTTAAAATGACCCACATATCAGGTGAGAAATTATAAACAGACACAAAATACGTGGAATTGTCTTTACTAGTCAGCAGTATAAGTCTAGAGAAAAAGAAGCCCCACAAGGCCTTATTCTGAGAAGTTTTATTACTAATAAGCACTATTCTGTGTCTATAATTAGTTTCCTCCCACCTGAAACTTGTTTTTATATATTGTTTTTCTTGGTGATTTAATTCTGATTTAATTCTTAGTGGCCGTTTAAACACAGCTTCATGACCATGCACAGTTGTGGGTTTTAGCGTTCCCAGATTCCCACCCTCTTACCAGTGTTGCCTGGGTATCTATTCTCCCATATTAGCATAATTCTCCTATAAGCACTGGGACTCCCTAGGCAAAATTAAGCTCCAGGATCACACTGTATCTTGCATACATTAGGATGATCACATTAGTTGTCAATGCTAGTTAGCAAGTCCATCTCCCCCAAGGCGATGAATTCTTTGAGGGCTTTTAAAATTTTCATTTTGAATATTTCTATCTTTGACTTAATATGTACAATATTTTTTACTATAGATGGTACTTAGCATAGAGGAGGTGCCTGAGGAGGTCATATAAATACATAAAAGAAAAAAAAAAGAAAGGAAATAAAAGAAGAGAAAAATGAACACATTTCTGGTGCAATGGTGAAGAATAACCCATACGGAAGTACTAGGAATGCACCAGAAGATCAGAGAGGCTGGATGGGTTCCTGGTTATTACCAGCAGCAATGCCATCTGTTCCTCAGTCAGAAGCCCTCACAGGCAAGGGAATGTGAGTAAAGGCCTTGAACTGTCAGTCTGAGCAATCCAACAATATGAGAGCATTCATCAATAGCTCCCCCATTAGGAGGAATATGGATGGAATCATTAGAGAAACAATATAGATTTAAATACAGTCCCTGGCTCTGTACGCAGTGGGAAGGCAAGGTCTGCGTCATCCTACTCACTACGATATTGCTACAGCCTGTTCCAGTGGCAGGCACGTGACAAATGCTCAACAGGGACTCAATGAAATAGTAGACTAAAAGAGCAGTGTGTCAGAGAACGCCTCTGGCCGCCACTGTTCTGGATCTGTAGAGATTGATAAACTGCTCTTCTCCGGTGTGTAGCAAAATGACCAAGAATTTTACACCTTAAAAACACAGCAGGGCTGCAGGGAGGGGAGGAGAGGGAGTTCATGTTTAATGGGTCCGGAGTATATATTTGGGAAATGGATGATGGTGGTGGTTGCACAACATTATGAATATACTTAATGACACTGAATTTTACACTTAAAAATAGTTAAAATGGTAAATTTTTGTTATGCCTATTTTATCACAATAAGAAAAAAAATTTTTTTTGAAAGGAAAGAAACAGCCAAATGACTTTCTCTCTAAAACTGAAATCTTCATACAGTTGCCAAAGATGCAGCAATTAGAAGACAGCTGTCAACAGACTGGCCCTCTGTGTGGAAAAGGAATTCATTCGTCCACTGTAGCAGGGTAAGGCAGCAGGGTACCTATTCAGCATTCAAATCCAACTTGCACTTCAGAGTTTGAAGGAGTTAGACTGGATAGCCTATGAAAAAAAGGGAGTTTCGGAATCACGTGTAAGTGGGTAAAGTTACATAATGAAACGGGGATGTTTTTAAAAGACTTTGGCAGTACTGAGCAACTTGGATTAGACAGGAGAAAAATGAAAGGCTACAAGTCGAGTTGGGAGCCTACTACCGTGATCACGGTGTTAGAGGTAGGGAAATAAGGAGGACGAACCAAATCCTAGACACGTTCCAAAGAAGCAGGAAAGGAAAGGAGGAAGAACCCAGGTGGCTCACAGCACTGCCAGTCTAGAGAGCCACGCTGAAGATGCAGGCAGATTGCAACAGATGCTACCAGTCCATATTTAAAAACAAGAAAAGGGACCCCTACCAGGACAACTTTGGCAAATGGATGTTACTCATACACCTTCATTTGGCAAACAGTCCTATGTCCACGTTACAGTGGATACATATTCTGGATTTATAGTAACCTCTGTCAGAACAGGAGAGGCTGCTAGGCATGTTATAGCTCATTGTCTGTATGCATTGTTCTATTATTGGATTTCCTAAACTGGTTAAACTGACAATGCTCCTGCATATGGAGCAAAAGCATTTACTGTATTTTGGCATTCTTACAATCTTTAAAGTCAAGGTATTATTAAAGTGTACCCAGCAAATATTTTAAGGTCAATTTAAAAAAAATTTAAAAGGGGGGAGTCATATCCTGGAACTCCTATAGGTCTACCATATCATGCTTTTTACTTAAAAATTTTAAATTTCTTTTGAATGCTGATGAACAGGAGACGCCAAATCTTTTTCTCCTGCAAACTACTACCTTCTTTATTTGATCCAGCTAATAATGCTGTTTTGTCTTTTTCCAAATAGCTCCAGGTATATGGAAAAGACTTATATAGGCGGATGGGGATCCTCAAACCCCTCAGCGAGATCTTCTGAGCATGGCCTTTAAGATACCAAGAGGCAGAAAAAGCCCAATAGAGACCAGGGGAACTACCAGCTTTTAGGATACACTCTTAAAGGCCCCAACGCCCCAAAGGGGTCTCATAGGAATCCATCTGGGTCCTGCTTCAATAGTGGAAAGGAAGGTCATTGAGCTAAAGCCTGCCAGGCTTACACGCCTCTGCTGTGAGGAAACAGGGACACTGGAAGGTAGGCTTCTCCCTCGCTCCTCTAAGGGAGGGTTCAGTCTCTTCCAGCCCTGCTCCAGCCAGCTATGACCTAACCTTGCCCAGAATGCTGGGGTTTGCCACTGAAGGCTGAAGGTGCCCAGGGCCGTCGGCCCCATCTACGACACTGAGGATGAGCCTAGGGTATTTCTTCCAAGAAGCAGGTAAACTGATCTCATTTGCACAAGGGCCACTTAACTATGTCTTGCCTGAATAGTTAGGTTTTTTATTCTTCCCTTGAAGATCTCTGTTGTGGGTGTTGATAGTCCTATTTTCTGCTGCTTTGTTTAATATATAGTGTTTCCTTTATTCCTCCTACCTCAATGCCCCATCATATTTCAGGCTGGGACCTACTCCTAATTTAGAGCTCTTTTTCCCCCTTTTGCCAACTTCTATTATGAATCTACCTTTGCCACCCACCTTAGTGTATCCCAAGGTTCTCTTTACCAAGCCACAGTCACAGAGCTCCAGGGAAAAGCAACCTGGTCTCATCTCTCCAGACAGAGGAGAACAGAAGCTCCATCCCCACGCATGCTGCAGATGGCTTTTCCAGTCTACCTGAATCATTACCAGCTAGAAGCAGCGGTCATTGGGACTTGGACGTGAGCTGCAAAGTATAGAATTGTGACAACAATTCCAGTGCCATGAGGACTTTTCCTGGATGTGGACTTTTCCTGAACTCCTGCTCCTTGTGACAGCTCCTAACAGACTGAACTGGGGTTGGGTTGCATTTTTCAGGGATTTGGCATGGTGATGGGGCCAACTTGGACTTGGTGAACATGTTAAGGACACTACTCTTTTATGGATTCTTGCTGTATTGGCCAAGAGTTTGCTTAAAGGCTTTAATCACTGTAAAAAAAAAAAAAATAGAAAACTGGATAAAGAAGATGTGGCACATATACACCATGGTATACTATTCAGCCGTAAGAAATGATGACATCGGATCACTTACAACAAAATGGTGGGATCTTGATAACATTATATGGAGTGAAATAAGTAAATCAGAAAAAAACAAGAACTGCATGATTTCATACATTGGTGGGACATAAAAATGAGACTAAGAGACATGGACAAGAGTGTGGTGGTTACAAGGAGCGGGAACGAGGGAGAGGGGGAGGGGTGGGGAAAGGGGCACAAAGAAAACTAGATAGAAGGTGACAGAGGACAATCTGACTTTTGGGTGATGGGTATGCAACAGAATTGAATGACAAGATAACCTGGACATGTTTTCTTTGAATATATGTACCCTGATTTATTGATGTCACCCCATTAAAATAAAAATTTATTTATTAAAAAACAAACAAAAAACAAACAAACAAGAAAAGGCCTCACAAAGTCAAATCATTTTTTTCAAGAGAAATTAGAAAATACTACTAATTTCCAGCAAGGTGACAGAATAGACAGTGAAAGACCTTCTGGATTAAAACAATCAAAATGCTAGGTAAAATTTAGTAGAATTTGGTTTTCTTTTTATTGTCATTTTAAAACAAAACTCTAAGTAACAAGGGAGTTGTTTTTTTTAACAGTTTTTAAGTCTAAAGTCTTTAACCTTAAAAGTTTTTGTTGGATCCTGGAAATCTTGAGTATTCATTTTAAATGCCCCAGTAGGCATTGGATATAGGGGGACAGGCCTAGAGACTAATCAACATGAGGAATCTAATAGAAGACTCTATTTATACCCTTAGTGTAAGAGTTTGTAAGATATAAACCCTCCCATGCAGAAATGGGGCAGCAAGGAAACCTGTCTGGATAAGAGGGAAAACATTTTCTATCACGCTGTTCTCCAGAAGCTGACCCTCATGGAAAATGAAGTACAAATTTAATCTAGTTGTGTCATCTGAAACACCTCAAGTGGAGAATTTAATTTTAAGTGGTCCTAGATTTATAATGTCCTCGGCAACCAGTTAAGATACAAAAGCAACCCCAGTCCTCTAGAGGAGCTCGGCTTCAAGGAAATCTTAACCCTTTAAGTACTGAGTTTTTTCATGCTCGCTGACCCCTGGGAGTGAGGTTTTTTTTCAAAAAATTAAATTAGTTCCAGTTACAGTTTTATTTACTTAAAATCATGTTTGTTTGATAACCAATGTATGGAAACAAGAAGAATTTACATTTGCCTTTTTTATATGTTGCTTTACACATTTTAAAAATAAATCGATCTTACTCTGGATGGTCAGAGGTACAAGGACATACACGAATATTCGTACTACTCAAAGGGTTAAAGATGAAGGCAGTCATGGATGAGAAAATTAGCTCAGATCAGGTCAAAAGAAACCATTTCTTCTCCAAGATAAACTGATTAGATTATGATGGTGATAATATTAAGAAAATTATTGTTAAGTTAGTTCTGTGTGACAATGACATTATGGAATGCAGAACAAGTAATCATTTGTAGATATTTACTGTAGTATTAATAGGTGAAATAATATAGTAACCAAAATTTATTTAAAGTAGCCCTGGCTGGTTGGCTCAGTGGTAGAGTGTCAGCCTGGCATATGGACATCCCGGGTTCAAGTCCCAGTTATGGCACACAGGAGAAGCGCCCATCTGCTTCTCCCCCTTCCCCCCCCCTCCCTTCTATCTTTCTCTTCCTCTCTTGATCCTGCTCAGTTGGCGCAAGTTGTCCCAGGGCGCTGAGGATGGCTCCATGGCCTCACCTCAGGTGCTAAAATAAAAGAGCTCAGTTGCTGAGCAATGGAGCATCAGTCCCAGATGGGCAGAGCATCGCTAGGTAGGGGGCTTGCAGGGTATATCCCGGTCAGGGCGCATGCGGAAGTCCATCTCTCTGCCTCCCCACTTCTTACTTAAGAAAAAAAAAATTAAAGTAAATCTTTGCACCCCTCCCCACAAAGAATGGGGTGGGAAGTATCTGAAATAAGAATGGCAAAAGGTTGATCACTGAAGCTGAGTGATGCCTACATCATTATTTTCCTGTATTGTATATCTTCAAAATTGTCCACTATAATGTATGTCTTTAAATCTTGAGGTTTTAACTCATACCAACATATATATAACTGTATGTTACAGAAAGGCATAGCCTCTTTTGGGAGTACAGAGTTTTTAAATAGAGAAATAGCAGTGTATATTAATTCACAAAAGTACTTTTTGTCATCTATTTAGCAATTTGAATTGGCTTAATACCTTCTATTGGTATTAATAAATAGCTCATAGATAAAACACTATTTCTAGAGACAATATAAACAACTTCTGGGTCTCTAAAATGAATGAACAGCCTTAAAAAAAGTTATGCTTTATTAAAAGGTATAAACAGTTGAGGCCAATTACCTAGCATATATGCCCAAAAGGAATTGGTACAAAGAATAAAACTGCTAGAAATTCTTTTTACGTGTTCACATTAAATACTCTCAATATATAAATTATAATAGTATATATCAATGATAAAAGAGTTCACGCTTCGTGGACTACTTTGAAGTTAGCAGAGTAGACGAAAATGTCTATTTTCTACAGTGCTTAGATGTATTTCATTAGGAGATTAAATTCTCCTCACTACTGGAAAATACTAAATGGCATAAAAGAATTCAAATTCCATATTAAATAATCTACATTATTTCAAATGCTCTCCTTTATGACAAAAAGACAAGTAGTAAGTTTCTAGATGGAATCACAAAAGCCCTTAACATCCAGCCTATTTTATGAAGTAACTAAGACTAGTCATACTTCCACAAATTTTAAATGCATTTGACATGCTTTGTAATAGTACAAAGGAGGTATAAAACAGGAAAATTAAAAAGACAATGAGACTAACTCTTTACTCTGCCAGGTCAAATAAACACATAACAGTAGCCACTGCCCTTTATAATTCTGCCTGATATCACGTGATGATTTAGCATAAATGGTTGAAAAATCTCATGTTATCTTTAAAAACACCCCTGTATACAGATAACTTCTCCTCCTACAATCAACCATTCTTCCTGTGGGTTCTTGAGATACATAATGCATACTCATGAATGTTAATAATCCCATAAATCAAAATCACATTAACTTCCCTTCCACCTTGACTGTTCCCCCCATAAGCTTGCACAGAATTTCTATGACGTACATGGTGCACATGAACCTACAATAGCAAAAATCACTTTTTTTGCAAAAATGCCTTATATGTTTATATGTAGAAAAGCCTATTACCACAAATAAGTCACTATAACTTGGCCGCCCTTGGAAAGCATGCTTGCTTTAAGCCAGGCCTACAGAAAAGCTCACGTGTACACTCCCTGAATGCATACAGAAGCCAGAGAAATGGAGCCGTCTGCTTATTAATCAACCCTCATTTATGTTTTCTTGAAATAATGGCTAAAACTAAGTTAGTTTCTAATATTAGGATATTAGTTTCTAATATTCATTTCAAGTATTCATTATTTGTAAAAAAGTTCTGAAATTCGTAAGTCTCTTTGAGCCAAGGCTGACATACCACCAAAAGCCATTTTGTAAAGCAAGCGTGATATGTAAATTACTGCTCTACATAATATGCAGCAGTATGAAATTAATCCCTGTAAAAATAAAAGTCCAAAAAGTTTAGCAGTGCCCAATATTTCCACTAGCCAGCATTCTCCAAGAAATTACATATACGTACAATAAAATGAATGAAATCAGCATTTTCTGACTCAAACATGGCAGGATTTTCATGAATGGGTACTTAAGTATGAACACAGATTAACTCTCTGATCTCATTTTAATGAGTTTCTCTTAGTCTTTTAGGGACTACACTGCACAGATGCTCAATCACTCTACTCTGTAGGAGTCTTCTACGTCAATCCATTTAAGAATTCTGAGAACTGGGCTGACTTGCATGCTCTCAGGAATACTAAATTCACCAAAATATAAAGTCAGAGACTAATTTGAATACTGTAAAGTTATCTCTTCCATCCACTGAGTTCCTAATTTCTATCAGTTCTACCTCCTTAATGTAAGTAAAGTCTGTCCTCTCTCTGCTATCTCCACTGACTTAGTCACACTCTTGCTGTTATCCACAGGAGCCTCATAGCTGGTTTCCCGTCTCCCTTTTCAGGCTTCTCTGATCCTTTCACCCAGAAAGTGAGGAGTCCTCCTTCTAAAATGCAAATCCCATTATATCACAACCTTCAAAGATGTGGGGATCAAGTCCAACTCTGGTCCACCAGGTTCTCCAGGATCTGACACCTGTCTGCTTCTGTGGCCCCACACACTCCAGCTGCTCAATACTCTACCCCAAATACTCTTAATTCTCTAACTCAGTAACAGGCACACTGTTTGCTGAATTTCAGAGGTCAGGGAGAAAACGTCAAGTGAAACTAAAAATGTGGTAAGTGAAACACAGGGTTGCCAGCTTTTCATTTTGTCAAGAAAAACAGACAAACAAACAAAAAACACTTCAAACAAAAACAAAATATATCATTTGCTAGCACTTTCATTTTACAAAGTTAAGAAAAACATGATCTTAGAATTCTAAAACTTGACGAGTTTTAGATATAAAAAGCTAATTGTATTGTCCTTTTTTCTTTCACTGTATATTGGCGAAAAGTCCTTTTTTCTTTCACTGTGTATTGGTGAGCTCTTGCGTGAACTTATTCAATGGAACCACTGACCTCACTAGTACTTCGTGCCCCTGCACAAGCGACCCTCTAATGAACCATCTTTCTCTCCTCTGTCCTTTCTGATCTGTATAACTAATACTCACCTTTCCACATACCCTTAATAGGGCAGTTCTTTTCAAATTTTAATGTGTATAAGAAAAACCTGGGGATCTTATTAAAATGCAGATTCTTGTTGCAAAGATTTTGTCCTACATTTATTCTAGAAGCTTTATGGTTTTAGGTTTCACATTTAAGTCTATGATCTACTGTTGTGTTCACTTTTGTACGTATATGAAGCATGGACTGAAGTTCATTTAACATACAAATATCCTGTTGTTCAACACCATTTGTAGAAAAGACAATCCTTTCTCCACCAAATTGCCTTTGCTCTTTCATAAAAATCAATTGACTATGTATGTGTATTGGTATCTTTCAGGACTCTATAATCTATCTGCTCTATTGATTTCTTTGCCTAGGCCATGCTATCTCACACATAGCTTGAAGGTTCATTATCCAAAGACAAAAAGCATTCTGTGTAAACAAGAAAGAACCTGGAATGTTCTGTATTCCCAAATGTTTGTCTGTGTTCTCTTTCTCTTGCTATAGTGTATGCTTGTCTTTGCTAAGCCTTAATGTGTAAGTCCTTGTGAGCCCTTTCACTTGCTGCAATGAGTTTATTTTATGTGTTGAGAAAGAACATAAGGCCAAAGAACTGGCTGTTTTCCATCCTGCTTAGATGGGTCAAGGTCAATTCCTCCTCTGCCCTCTCTGCTAGGATTGGCACTTACCAAGTTCTACAGATCATGGCCTACAGGTCTGTTCTGATATTAACCAGTTAATCATGGCCAAGATAATTGTAAAATGGGGAATTTTTTAGGCTTAAAGCATGTTCACAAATCAGAGTGTTTGCCACTGTGTGAGTGCAAGTGTGTATGCAGCACATGAGCTACGGGAGAACTGACTCCAACTGCACATCCACCAGAACGTGAGCCAAACCAGCAGAAGCCAAAGTCTTTTAAGAAATATCTCCAAGTGCCTACCATACAGTTGTCTAACCTCCTGATATATAAAAGGTTGGCATTCAGCACATTGTAAAAAAGATAAAGAAATTTCTGGTGGGCATCCTTCCATTAAGAGTGTAGCCAAAATAAAGTATATAAAGAATCTGAGAAGGAAGTTCCACTTCGGCATGCCCAGATATGGGGACACCAGAAGAGAAATGGAGAATGTGTGATTAGATGGAGATTAAATGGAGAGTGTGATTACAGTAGGCTTCCATTTTTCCTTTTATTAGCTGAGAAAGTTAAATAATGGTAGTAGAAAACTAAATAGCAACTATTAAGGACTGCATGTTAGTGTGTTCCCCAAAATTCATATGTTGAAGTCTAACCCCCATTGGATAGTGTTAAGAGGTGGGGTCTTTGAGGGGTGATTAGGTCACAAAGCTGGAGCCCTTGTGAACGGGATTAGTGCTTTTATAAGAAGAAACACCAGAGAGGTGATCTCTCTCCCCACCATGTGAGGATACAATGAAGAAAGTCATCTGTAAGTCAGAAACAGGGGGTTACAAAAAACCCCACCATGCTGGCACCCTGATCTCAGACTTCAGTCTCCAGGTCTGTGAGAAAACCATTAGTGTGCAGTAGTTTGTTACTGCAGCACAAACTGACTAAGACAACAACCTACTGAGCACGACAAAATACTGAGCATGTATTATAGAAGACACATTGTACTCTACCTGCTTTCCTCTTTTAATCCTCACCAAAGTTCTAGAAGGGGATCCTGTGTTCATTTCCATTTTAGAAGTGAAGAACTGCACACGACAACCTGCCTTTGGTCCCCAAGCCAGTGAGAGACCAGGAGCTGACTCAGCTTGACTCTGAAGTCTACATCTTGGTCACCACCATACTATTTCTGAAGTTGTCTGACTGCTCAGAGAAAGAGAACTAAATCAGACCATTAAGACAAAAGATAAAATGAAAAAAGTCAGGTGAAATTTTCATGACTTAGATAACAGAAGACAGGAACTAAAGAAAATGGCTTACAGGCATGTAAAACACCTTGAACAGTCCATTAGTTAGGTCTGCATTTGATCATTTCTATGCCCAGAAGTATAGGAGACAAAAACCATGCTGTTCTGTGAAATTCTCTCAGTTACACAAAATGGCTGTACTTCACAGCTAGTGAGGAAAATGATGATCACTTCATAAATTCTCTTTCAACTCTTCTTAAGCCTTTGAAAAGCGAGCTTCCTCATGGGGCGGCTGTGTTGCCTCTCCCTGCCTTCCCCAACCTGAGCTTTGTCAGTGCAGATGCTATCCATTTAACTCAACCATATACATCTAATTGCTTTGATCAGTACATAAGCATTTTAGCAAAAAAGTTCTCCTTGCTCTACTAAAGTCATCTCTTGGTACTTAATATATGAGAAAAACCAGCCTTTTCCAATCTGAAGGTGCTAACTGGTACTAAAAATTTATAAAAGTTTAACTGACCTCAACCTGGACTCATGATGTCTTAAAATTCTTTGATTATTAAAAGGCTGAAGATACTGCCTTTTCTTCATTTTGAAAAGTGTGTATTGAGTATTAGTCACAAACCAGGACACTAGTAGAATCACAGAAAGGGTAAAACGGGACCCTGGCCCTCTCAGAGCCTAGAATCTGGGCACTGCAGGACTGCACTATCAGTCCTTGGTGTTGTTACCTAGAGAATTAAACTCTGACTCCCCTGGAAAATAGGGGAGAAACAAGTTCATAAAAGAGGAGGATCTAAATTCTGTAATCTCTAATTCTGAAAACCAGACTCAGAAATGTCTGTGCTTCATATGGCAAGAGATTTTAAGATGTAATAACTAAAAATTATTATTACGCACTTCCTCTGAGCCAAGCCCACTCAGTCTATATTACTTCATGAGAATTATCTGATTTAATCTTTACATGGGCTCTATAGATTGGCACCATCACTATGCCCATTTTCAAGATGATAAAAATTGAGATACAGATAGATTAAGGAATTTACTTAACCTCTCAGGCATTAAAAAGAAGACAGAATTCAAACCCAGGAAGTCTGTTGCCAAACCCTTTGCCTTTGAAGAAAGACTCAGTATCACTGTATCAAATTAAACAGACTGAACAGAACTAAAAATAAAGAAACTCATGCATTTATACTAATTAATATATAGTACTAAAAAACTATTACAAATAAGGGAAAGGTGAATTGCACTAAAAAGGTGCTTCCTTAATTAGTTCCCAAAAAGTAGACCCTTACCTCACACAATTTTTAAAATAAATTTCAGTGGTTTAAAGAATTACATGTGAGTACCAAGAACCAACATGATGCATATGACCACTCTTTTTCCTCATCATTTCTTGCTAAAATGACCTAACTTGATAGGGAATATTCTTTACCACCAACTGACCCTTCACAAAATCCCCATCCACAAACCTGAACCCTTGAGGAGAGTGAGCAGGAAATAGTTCAGGAAAGAGCATAGAGAATGGAGAGCCCAATCAGCCAGTCCCCAGAACCCTAACAATAGAGCTGCTTGCCAGTCATTAGTTATTGAGAGCCAGACACCCTACTAAATGCTTTAAGCTGATAATAAATTTCAATATAATTATACACACTAGTAAACTGGTGCTGAGGGTTAAACAAGATGTTCAATGTTACCAAGCTAATAGTAGCAAAACCAGGATTGAAATACAACAGTAATCAGCCTCAAACTTTAAACTCGGAATCATTCCACCACACATAGAAGGGACGGGTCCAGCAGGATCCCATTTCCAGAGCCTGCAGACAGCTTCTGGATAGGTCTAGATAGGATGGAGGCTGGAAGCAAGGCAGTGCTGGACCAAGAGCCCTGCTGGAGCTTCTGCCTGGGTGTCAGGCTGGCCAGCTATGCAAGGGAAAGGGAAACTCCTCCAGCAGGCCCCGAGCTGCCAAGGCAACACAAAAGAAGACTGTTCGGCAACAAAGAGGAACCCTGCCCTGCAGCTGTCCCCCACTGCCTACAGCTCCATCGCTACCCCACACGAACTGTCAGGACTAGATACTGTTGACGAGAAATTACAATAAATCTAACTTTTCCCTATTTTCTCCTGTAATGAAAAGAACTCAACAATGACCTACACAATCTGACAAAGCATTATTTCAGTTCCCCATACTGAACAAACTAAGCCTCACTGGGCAGATAAGCAAGCAGACAAGCGAGCAAACTAGACAGGAAAAAAGACTCAGATATTTGGAAGGAAGTGGAATAATATGAATAATTAGGGTAACTTCAAAAAACAAGTTAAGCTTACAAATTTTTAAATTTGCATTCTCAGTGAGCTTCAAAATGATAGTCTATCAGTGATATAAACATTACTTCAAGGAAGGGTAAAAAGGGAGCAACAAGATAAAGAATTTGAAGGTAAAAGGTGAAGCTGGTAGCCCAAGGAATAGAGGCAGGGAAATGCAGACTGGCTACTGCAGAAAACTGGTGTTTGATCAAATCTGCTAGAACTCATAGGAAAATAATAAAAATCTGGAAATTACCCGTGAAAAATATAAAACTTGAAAAACAGATCCAGAAGATCAGATATGTATAATATATAATAGGAATTTCAGAAAGAGAAGATGAATCTGAAGGAACAGGAAATATGTAAGTAAAAGAGAAATATTATTAACTAAGTAACTAATGAGGGGAAAGAAAAATAAGTTTTTCTAACTGAAATGATTCACTCAGAGCTTGGAAGAATTAATCATCAAAGATCCACACATCCAGAATTTGAATGTCAAGGAGAAAAAAAATTCAATAGAAATATGAACCTCCACCAAGAATTTTTTTAAATGGAATATGAATGTGATGGACATCAGGCTTCTCACCTGCCATACTAAGTGCTGAAAAGCCACAGAGTAAGGTTTATAGGACTCTGAAGGGAAAAAACTGTGACCTAAGACCTAAACTTAACTAAGTTATACTGTAATTATCATGATTATAAAACAAATGGAAAATATTAATAGAGAAGGACAAAAATGTACTTTCGGCCCTGGCCGGTTGGCTCAGCGGTAGAGCGTTGGCCTAGCGTGCGGAGGACCCGGGTTCGATTTCCGGCCAGGGCACACAGGAGAAGCGCCCATTTGCTTCTCCACCCCTCCGCCTCGCTTTCCTCTCTGTCTCTCTCTTCCCCTCCCGCAGCCAAGGCTCCATTGGAGCAAAAATGGCCCGGGCGCTGGGGATGGCTCTGTGGCCTCTGCCTCAGGCGCTAGAGTGGCTCTGGTCGCAACATGGCGACGCCCAGGATGGGCAGAGCATCGCCCCCTGGTGGGCAGAGCATCGCCCCATGGTGGGCGTGCCGGGTGGATCCCGGTCGGGCGCATGCGGGAGTCTGTCTGACTGTCTCTCCCTGTTTCCAGCTTCAGAAAAAAAAAAAAAAAAAAAAGTACTTTCCACATATTCTTTCTGGAAAAGAAAATTCTTAAGAAAGGGGACATACAATCAAGTAGAAATGAAAAAAATCAAGAAAAAAGATATATGAAAGTATAGATAAATATAAAACAAACAGCAGGGGCAATAAAACTAACAAAACTATAGCGGTCTAAATTATGTATGCTAATCATGTTGAAATTAGGATACATATATTCAACAAGGACACTTAAAGAAGCAAAATGTTTTTATAACAGTGTATGAACAAACATTTCTAATTATTTCAACAAAATTTAGGCGGTAATGGGAAGCAAAGAAGTAAAGAAAGCGCTAAGGTTCATATGGTTTAGGGCAGTGGTCCACAACCCCTGGGCCGCGTACCGGTACCAGTCCATGGGCCATTTGGTACCGGTCCGCAGAGAAAGAATAAATAACTTACATTATTTCTGTTTTATTTCTATTTAAGTCTGAACGATGTTTTATTTTTTAAAAATGACCAGATTCCCTCTGTTACATCCATCTAAGACTCACTCTTGACGCTTGTCTCGTAAGTTCAACAATTATATTTAAAAACACCACAGTTTTTACACCAGTCACATAATTTTATTTTGTGCATTTATCCTTCCCACCCTAATGGCCAGTCCATGAAAATATTTTCTGACATTAAACCGGTCTGTGGCCCAAAAAAGGTTGGGGACCACTGGGTTAGGGAACTCCATAGCTACTGACCCAATGATACGTTCAAACGTTAGATGTACCAACGATTAGAACAAAAATCAGACGTATTTAACTCCCAAGTCACAAAGAGAATTACTGAAAGGAAAAGTTAATAAATAAATCAAGATAAAACTCAGAAAAAGATAAACTATAAGAAAGCAGAACCCAACACAAGATGCCAAGGATAAGACCAAACATTCAGTGAGCCCTACTGGGTAAAACACCTCTATAAAAGGAACACTCATGAACCAGGTGTAAAAAGCAAAACACCACTTACCCTCTAGGTCAGGGGTCCCCAAACTTTTTACACAGGGGGCCAGTTCACTGCCCCTCAGACCGTTGGAGGGCCAGACTATACAAAAAAATACTATGAACAAATCCCTATGCACACTGCAAATATCTTATTTTAAAGTAAAAAAACAAAACAGGAACAAATACAATATTTAAAATAAAGAACAACTAAATTGAAAGCAACAAACTGACCAGTATTTCCATGGGAACTAGGCTCCTCTCACTGACCACCAATGAAAGAGGTGCCCCTTCGGGAAGTGCGGCGGGGGTCGGATAAATGGCCTCAGGGGGCCGCATGTGGTCCGAGGGCCGTAGTTTGGGGACCCCTGCTCTAGGTTGTTAAAAGAGGCGATGTGTGTAAAAATATCAGGCACAGAGTAGATGCTTAAAAAAAAGTGTACAAAAAGAAAGATACAACATTGTAGGCACTGTAGTGAACCAAGTATTTTAAAAAGAAAAGGAAACATCAGTTTAAAACACCAAAAAAATTATTAAAAATAAAAAAAAATTAAGTCTCATGATAAACGAGCAAGAAAATAAAGTAAATCCTTAGAGATCAAAACCTTAATAAAGTGTATAATCTTTGGCCCAGAAATTACACTTATAGAAATTTATTCTATATTCACATGTTATGAAAGGAAGAAATTAGACATGGGAGGAATTAATAAATTCAAGACAGTTTTCTCAGTTTAGAATGATTTGGGCTGCAAATAAGAGAAACCCAACTAAAGTGACTTAAACATAAAGACTCTGATTTAAACAAAAGGTCTAGAAGGCAGGCACTCCAAATTGACTCAGTAACTCAAATACATATGTGACTGAGGCTCCATGTGTCCTGCCGTCACTTTCAGTGTGTATGGGGGACATTTCAGGTTTTAAAAGACTGTACATATAAACTGATCTTTACTAAAATCAGAGGGAAAAAAAGAGTTAAATCTCTTAATAGCTGTTGCTTCAAGATGGGGAGATCATAAATGGTTTCTTCTTGTTTCAGATGTTTTTGTCCGTCTTGTGTTTTGTATTAAAATGTAGTATGGGCCCTGGCCGGTTGGCTCAGCGGTAGAGCGTTGGCCTGGTGTGCAGGAGTCCTGGGTTTGATTCCCGGCCAGGGCACACAGGAGAAGTGCCCATCTGCTTCTCCACCCCTCCCCCTCTCCTTCCTCTCTGTCTCTCTCTTCCCCTCCTGCAGCCAAGGCTCCACTGGAGCAAAGTTTGCCTGAGTGCTGAGGAAGACTCTGTGGCCTCTGCCTCAGGCACTAGAATGGCTCTGGATACAACAGAGCGATGCCCCAGAGGGGCAGAGCATCGCCCCCTGGTGGGCGTGCCGGGTGGATACCGGTTGGGCGCATGCGGGAGTCTGTCTGACTGCATCCCTGTTTCCAGCTTCGGAAAAATGAAAAAAAAAAATGTAGTATGTATTAACTGAAAGAGAAAAAATACACACACACACACATACACACACACACATACACACACATATACTAAGTATATATATATAAACTAAGTGTGTATATATATATATATATATATATATATATATATATATATATAAACTAAGAGAAGTGCTGCTGAAGAAAGAAGCCCAACTATCCCTTGGCCATAATGACATAGGTACCATACTTTCTCCTTGTTTTCCAATAAGATTTGCTGCATGTCTGAGTCTTCTAATTCTCCACCACATGCAGCACAACAGTTTAGTATAAAAAGTGCAGGATTGCCTGAGCAGGCGGTGGTGCAGTGGACAGAGCATCAGATTGCGATGCCGAGGCCCCAGATTCAAAACCCTGAGGTCTCATACTTGAGTGTGGGCTCACCAGCTTGAGCGAGGGGTCGCTGGCTTGAGCTTGGGATCATAGACATGACCCCATAGTCACCGGCTTGAAGCCCAAACACCGTTGGTTTAAAGCCCAAGGTTGCTGGCTTAAAGCACAAGCTCCTTGCCTGAAGCAAGGGGTCACTCTGCTGTAGCCCCCAGTCAAGGCACATACGAGAAAGCAATCAATGAATAAGCAATTAACAAACTGAGTTGCTGCAATGAAGAAATGATGCTTCTCATCTCTTTCCCTTCCTGTCTGTCTGCCCCTGTTCCTCTCTCTGTCACACACACAAAAAAGAAGCAGCTCAGGATTAATGACTATCATCTATGTAGGGTATAACACTTTAGAGTACTTAACAGTTCCTTTTCACATGACTTTATTTCATTATTGACTGCAACAGTTAACGATAAATATAGAAAAATTAAAAGATAAATAGAGCACTTTGCAATAAGGAACCTAGAACTTTAATCATACAAGAGCCTTTCCCAAAATCACATTAATTGGGAGACTTAAGTACAGTTTACCCCAATAACCTTCTCTTTTCATATGCCATATTTCATAAAGATAATATTAAAATAAAGTGATGGTTATAGTGCATCAATTTCCAATGGACACCTGACCAGGCGGTGGCGCAGTGGATAGAGCATCGGACTGGGATGCAGAAGGACCCAGGTTTGAGACCCCAAGGTCGCCAGCTTGAGCGCGGGCTCATCTGGTTTGAGCAAAAAGCCCACCAGTTTGAACCCAAGGTCGCTGGCTCCAGCAAGGGGCTACTCAGTCTGCTGAAGGCCCACGGTCAAGGCACATATGAGAAAGCAATCAATGAACAACTAAGGTGTTGCAACGCGCAAATGAAAAACTAATGATTGATGCTTCTCATCTCTCTCCATTCCTGTCTGTCTGTCCCTGTCAGTCCCTCTCTCTGACTCTCTCTCTGTCTCTGTAAAAAATAAATAATAAAAATAAAAAAATAAAAATAAAAAATAAAAATTTTCAATGGGCTCATATTCTTTTAGATTAATTAGTACCAATAACCACCTGTACTCCTAAGTCTACTGTAGGCAAAAATGAATGTTTAGATATTGAAGCCGGTTACAATAAACCTATGCTCTCCGCTTGGTATGCTGCAGTGACTTCCTTCTGTGAACCTTCCTCACGTTAGAAGGTGGTCAGAACAGCTGGAGGGACTTCCCAAGTGCAGAGTATTACTTATTGACTAATTTCAGAGGCATCTTCCAAAGACTTTTTTAAGCTTAAATCTAAAAATTTGGAATTCCATTTTAAACTGAGGGACACTTGAGAAATAATCTAGTCAAACTCCTCATTTCATATACAAGGAAACTGTCAATGCATCATTTAAAACCATTGAAATGGCTGTTATAAACACAAATGTTCCAATAAGCACAGAAAGATGTCTTCAGAGGAGGTCAAAATCCTGCAAGAATTTATACCGCTGCTTAATCTTTACTTATGATCCAATTTTTAAAATGCTGGTCAATCAGTTTCTAAGGCCCCTTTGAGACATCACAAATCCTCAAATGAGAAAATCCCATTCGTTAAACAGGACACGTAGAGCGAAGCAGTTAAGTGGTGTCCATTAGATCATCCTGCCTCTTCTCCGTCCACAAGAAATGGAAATTAATCTCTGCCATTTTGGTTATTTTCTTATTGTCTTTAGTAATGTGACATAAGGCATTAAAGAGAAAAATGTGCAAACACCAAAATTTTAAACAAAAAATTCATTGAAATAAAAGATTATGTTAGATTTGTTTCATTTTGTTTGAGGCCCTGCCACATTAATCACATAAATTATGAAATGTAATATATTTCACGATACAAAATTAAACAAACTATAAACATCTATGATGTTAATCATCAATCAAAATTAATGGTTTGAGCCAGCGGTGGAGAAAGAGGAAGTAGCTACTAAATGAGCCCTGCACGGTAGACAATGCTTCCTATAACTCTATGTAGCCTGGAATGATCTTACAACACCTCTAGCAAGTAGATACTGAAAAATTCCTGTCGTACAGAGAAGGAAACTGAGGCTTGGAGGTGGATCACTTGTTCAAGCCTCACCAATAGAAAGGAACCTGAACCAGACTGGTCTCACTCCAAACCCTGTCTTCCCCTCTACTGCGCAAACGCTGCTACAAGTACAGATAGAACAAGAAAAGATCTAGGGCTTATTATTGAAGAATTTATATTCTAAAGGCAAACTTGGGCCTCATACCCTCGCTTACTTAGGAGTTCGAGATTTCACGTGAAATTCTAAAACAGTTATTCACTTTGGCGTCTGTTCTCCCTCATCCTCACTGTGAGGCACTGGCGCGGCAGCTGGGGGCTCTGGGCCACTCATCTATCACTGAAGACGTCTAAACTCTTAGCCAGACTTATTCATAAAACACATGAACAATGTATGACAATATTAAAACAATCATGCAGAAGTAACTCACTGGCGTGCTAAGTATTAAATGCTTTGTCAGGTGAAAACTCTCTCCCCCAATATCAGCTTCCTTTTCCCATTCCTGGCTGCATCTCATGCCTGCCCTGTCAGCATCTGGCCTGCAGCCAAGGCTGGTGCGCTCTGAGCTGGCTAATCTTGGCTGAATTCCACATGATTTTAGTTGGCCTCAGGAATATTTTTGCTTAGCTCTCAAGTCCAGAGGTACTTATTCTATAAATGACTGCCATTTTTGTACTGAACTTCTGAAACACTCCAAAATAAGGAATATTTTAATTGACTCAGTAAGGATGGGTACCAATTTTTTTTTTTTTTCTGAAGCTGGAAACGGGGAGAGACAGTCAGACAGACTCCCACATGCGCCCGACCGGGATCCACCCGGCATGCCCACCAGGGGGCGACGCTCTGCCCCTCCAGGGCGTCGCTCTGTCGCCTGGGGCAGAGGCCAAGGAGCCATCCCCAGCGCCCGGGCCATCTTTGCTCCAGTGGAGCCTTGGCTGCGGGAGGGGAAGAGAGAGACAGAGAGGAAGGAGAGGGGGAGGGGTGGAGAAGCAGATGGGCGCTTCTCCTGTGTGCCCTGGCCGGGAATCGAACCCGGGACCTCTGCACGCCAGGCCAACGCTCTACCACTGAGCCAACCGGCCAGGGCCTGGGTACCAAATTTTGATAGTGGTTGCCATGGGGAAGGGTGGAGCAAATTTGTTTTGTATATTATAAATATCTACTTGTATTTTAAAGAATTATTACTTTTAATGTGCAAAGATACATACTTTCTCTTTATTGCATCACTGGGGCTAAAGAATGGCTGCATTCTTTCCAGCATTAAAACAAGATTAAACTCAAGAAACACAAGTTTTGTGCCCCAAACTTTTACACAAAAAAATGCTATACACATGCATGCTTCAGAGAGGAGGAAATCACATATCAATGCTGGAAATGTATGGGGTTAAAGTGCTCTCTAACCAGAATTTTCTTGACCAGAACCACTGAGTTTGAATTATGAAATTATAAGTGCCCATGAGAGGTACCTTACCACCTCTCACTACCTATGCCACAATCATTCTGGTTAAGCCACCATCACCTCTCCTACTGCCATGGCCTCCCAACCAGTCTTCCGGCTTCTGTCCTCACTCACCCTAACCCTGCACCTAGCTGACTCTCACACAACAATCAGTTGATACTACTAGAACAAGTGAAATCTCATCACTCCTCTGCTCAACACTCCACAGTAGCTCCTGTTTTACCAGAATAAAAGCCACCTCTTCATAATGGTCTGCGACACAATCTTTCACCCTGTGACATCCCTCTGACTTTTTCCTCCTAACCACACTGCCTGCCTGATGAACACCAGGGACATTCCTGTCATAGGACCTTTGCACCAGCTGTTGCCTCTGTCAAGAAAATTCGTGCCCAGATACCAGATAGCCCCATGGGTAACCCCCTCCCCTTTCCAATCTTGATTCAAATACTACCTTCTCAGTAAGGACTACCTTGGCCATTCCTTTTTTTAAAAAAAGTAGAAACACAGCCCTGGCCAGTTTGCTCAGTGGATAGAGCATTGGCCCAGTGTGCGGATGTCCTGGGTTCTATCCCTGGTCAGGGCACATATGAGAAGCAACCATCTGCTTCTCTTCACCCTCCCCTTCCCCTTCTCTCACTCTCCCCTTTTCTCCCTCTTTCCCTCTGGCAGCCACTAGCTCGACTGGTCTGAGCATTGGCCCTAGGAACTGAGGATGGCTTGGTTAGTCCAAGCGTCAGCCCCAGGCGCTGAGAACAGCTCTGTTGATTTGAGCATCAGCCCCAGACAGGGGTTCTCGGGTGGATCCCAGTCAGGCTGCATGTGGGAGTCTGTCTCTCTGTCTCCCTTCCTCTCAGTTAAAAAAAAAAAAAAAAAAGTGAAAACTTCACCTCTCCCCATCCCTATCTGTATTCCCAAGTCCTTCTACCCTGCTCTGTTTTCTTCCACGGTGCTTGTCACCTTCTACTATACTCTTTACTACTTACCTCTTGTGATTATTGTTTATTTCTCCCCAGAATATAAGCTCCACAGGGGTAAGGATCTTTGTTTTTGTCTACTAGCATTATCCTCTGCCTAGCATAGTGCCCAATAGAGTCAAGAACTCAACTAGTATTTGTTGAACACATGCTAAACTAAAGAAAAATAAGCAGAGTGGAAGCAGCCTAGCGCAGTAGTGTAGAGATCCCAATACACAGATTCTCGCCATGTCCAGGGGTGGATGGAGTCAGGAAAAGCAGCAACTCGGGAATCACAACCGGCAAGTGATGGTGGCTCATACCACCATTCTTGGGACCAGAATTATAAATATTCCACTGAGGCCTGAGAGTATCTCAGATGAAAGCTGAACTTCTGCTTTTAGCAAATGCATTCTATCAGAATCCAGCACTAATATGTCCACACTATCCAAGTAATGTGTGCCTGGAGTAGCCCTCTGACGAAATGAATCATTTTCACCATATACTGGGTTCTCTCAGCCTGCTCTTTTCTCTAATCCTTCATCCCTTATCACAGTATCTCAGAGCAGGGTTCAATCACTTCAACATCAACTCTTGAAAGGACTATTAGGTGACAGTAGGAGCACAGTCATTAATTTTGTCTTTATTCTGCCCCTTTGTTTTAAAAGCTGGGGGTGGGGAGGTGGTAGTAAAGAAATTACTTCTATAAATTAAAAAAGGACCCATCCCTTTAAAAAGAGATGTCTGCCTGGCCAGTTGACTCAGTGGTAGAGTGTTGGCCCAGCATGTGGAAGTCCTGGGTTCGATTCCCAGTCAGGGCACACAGGAGAAGCGCCCATCTGCTTCTCCACCCTTCCCTCTCTCCTTCCTCTCCCGCAGCCAAGGCTCCACTGAGCAAAGTTGGCCCGGGCGCTGAGGATGGCTCCATGGCCTCCTCAGGCGCTAGAATGGCTCCACACGCAATGGAGCAAAGCCTCAGATGGGCAGAGCATCGCTCCCAGGTGGGCATGCTGGGTGGATCTGCTCAGGCACATGCAGGAGTCTGTTTGACCTCATCCCTGCTTCTAACTTTGGAAAAATACAAAAAAATAAATAAATAAAAGATTAACAAATTTTAAAAAATAAAAAGAGCTGCCTATAGTAACTGTCTGTTGTGACAAGATGGAAACAACCACAAGATCGGGAGGACAGGAACCGGAGAATATCCAGAATTTCTAGAGGGAATGAGAAAAGATTGGAAATTCGGTAGCTTCCAAATGTTCACTAAATGTGGATCCTGCCAGGTGGTGTGCTTGGAGAGGTGAGTGGTTTTCTCTGATGAGGGTATGATAAGGTCTGAAAGATTAAACAACAAACATCTGTTGAGGGGCTACTGTGTAAGAATTACACAAAAGAAAAAGTCTGAAGATCTACTGTGAAGGAAAACCATAGGCAACTACTGAAAAGTGGGTGAGGAGGTTACAAAAACTACTGAACTCTCCCATTTTAGGAGCTTGAATTAACTCACTGAATCCTCACAATAGCTCCTATGAAATCGATGCTGTCCTCATCCCATTTTAGAGATGAGAGAAGTAAGGCACTGTGTTCCTTCACCACCCTAGCTTCCTCCCGGCTCTGGCTCTGTCTCCTGGCTCCTCTCATCTTTCTAGTACAGCTTGTACACTCATCTGGCTTGCCCCAAACTGCTGTTGTCCTGGCCTAAGCATTAACAGCACCTACCTTCACTTTTTTGTTTTTACTATAGGAAAAACACATACAATTTACCATCTTAAGCCATTTTTAATTCTATCTTTACCTTTAAAATTGTCTCAGTTTGGAGTATGCACAATCAGCCTTCTCTACTATAACAGTTCACTTCTCTGCTTCCTTAACGGAACAGTGAGTGAGCTCTTGGAGAACAGAACTATGTGTCCTGTTTCTAAGCTCACAACCCAGCACAGAAACAGCTGTACCATCAACAGATATTTAATAAATGAACAAATGAATATTATCCCCAAATCTCTACTACTTAATTTTCATTTTACAGAGGGAGTCTGTCTGCCCTCTACCAGGTTTAGAATCTGAAACCTGTAAACTGCTCCAGCTTATCTGAGACCAACCAGAGAGAGAGCCAGTGACCCACAGAACACTGGAAGTGTGAGCAGCTGCAAAGAAAAGAACAGCCATGCCCACCACAGTGCCACCAGAGGAGACAATGGCTGCAAAAACGTGGTGGGCTTATAAATACATATAGGACAGATTCACAAGCCCGCAGAAAGGCAATACTGAAACAAAGAAAGTACATACTACTAGAAGGAACTCCAGACACAGAGGAATGGTAAGTGCTCCACTTAAGCATTCCTTTAAAACTCAAAGATCATCTTTAGGGATGCAAAGACCACAAAGCTCCACACTGTCAACCTATGGTCTCCCGGACTCAATCACAACAAAAAATGCTCTTTGGGTTAATCCTGTCCCTTTGTGAAAAGGGAAACAATAATGACATCCAGTCTCAGTGCAATTTTATAAACCTAAAATGCAATGTTTAATATGACAACTTACCTTTCCCTCCCTCCATTCCTCTATTCCAGTCTCTAAGACATGCACACACACACACTCCTAACTTTCTACACTGCAGACAAAAAAGAGGGATTCTATGGAAAGTAACCTTCCAGGATGAGATGATCAGAAATTCCTAACTGGGCAGGTCATGGTGGGTAGTCTCACCCCAGACCTGTAACTTCTTTAGTGAAAGGTTTTAAGCCAGACCATTGTTCTTGTGTAGAACAATGGTTAACACACTTTTGAAATACCAAAAGTAATTAATACTCTGCAAAGGGGGTATTAACCCTGAACAGAGCACAAAATCGTGTTAACTACTCTGTAATCTAGCAATTTTTAACCTGTTTTCATCTCACAGCACATATAAACTAATTACTAAAATTCTTCAGCACATCAAAACTTTATTTTTTTGCTTATCTGACAAAAAAATAGGTATACTTTTGGTTCATTCACACCAGATGGCAAATGTTGTATTGTCTGCTGTCATTATTTTATTTGACAATTAAAGGAAAACAGGTCAGTGCCCCTGACTAAATAGGTATTTAATGTTTTAAAAATTCCTGCGCACAGCTGTTGAAAATTGCTGCTATAATACAATCCCGCCTGAGTTTCTCCAATCCTCCTCCTGTCACCTCCTTCATTTCAAATGCACAAAAGCAGCCAGAAAACTGGTATGATGCAGAGCATTTGCAATCTTGCTCCCTGGCACATGTCATCAGTTTGGCTTAAATAAACTCCTACAAAACTTCTTTACAGGTTTAGACATTTCTTACATTGGCAACATCAAGTTGAATTGAGAAAAAGAATTAAGAAAAAGAGATAAAAGGAAGAACAGTTTTTAGTTAATTTAAAAACAAAATACCATTGCAATACTAACAACAGTTTCATCAACATCAAACTAATATTTCTTTTTTTTTTTTACCCTCTACTCAAGTTTTTGACTACTACTACATGGTCACTCCAGGACCAACCTAATCTTCTCTGTATTTTTCCTAATGACAACCTCGAACTGTGCCTGAGGGGACCCGACAGGACCAACCTGGCCTGCCATCACACTGTGCGCTTCAAAACTTGCACTCAGAGTTGAGGCAGCTGCTACCACTTTATTATTTGTAACTTGTTTTTCGGTTGTGAGGTACATAAAAATCTTCAAAATAGGTGTAATTGCTTTAAGGTCTGCTATTTCCCAAAGTCCCTTTCATTCTTACAGATTTAGTGGAAAAAAAGTATTTTTCAGCTAGTAATGTACTTGTCCTCAACATAGCCACAGCAGAGATGCAAGTAGAGGGGGGGGGGGGGGGGGAGACGGAGAAGAGAGAAAGCATTTTCCTAAATTCCTTCAACTCCAGTAAAAACAGTGACGCCCACAGGACTCGGTCTTCTAGTTTATGCTGAAGGGAAGCCAGGACTGAGCGGATGTGGAAAGAGCCTCGGAGGCCGCCGAGAGGGAAGGGGAAAGAGGGCCGCCTGGGTCAGCAGTGGGAGTGGGTGAGCTGGGTGTCCCAACCTCCCCTCTTGAAAGGTGTGCTCACAGGGTGACAGAAATACCGAGGACAGAGAGCTTCTGCCATGCTTGCCATGAGGGTTCTGGGGAAAACTGCCTTGCAGGCCACACCGCACCCATCCCAGGTCAGTCATACCGAGTAAACTACACTGCAGGAACCCCAGGCAGGACGATGGTGGAGTCTGTCTTTCATCTCCGTGTGCCTGACTTGCATTTTGTTTCCGCCAGAGCCCAGGAAATCGACCTGGGCTGGGGCAAGGTGGGGCTGAGCGCTGCCGGAGTGCCTGCTAAGGGGCGAGCTGATGCAAGGGCACAGGAGACCAGACCACGAGGCCAGGGGCCAGACGGAGGACATGGCAGAGGCCCAAAGAGGGGCGGCGTGCCCTGAGAGCCAAAGAACTGTGGAGCCTGCCAGGAGCCCCAGCAGACATGACGGAGCACAACAAGCCTACCAGGAGCTCTACCAGCAGGAGTTTTCAGGAGCAGCTCCAGGCAGGAAGATCACCCCTCAGAGACCTCCATCCAGGTACCAGGGCAGAGCAGCTGCTCAGGGCAGAGCCAGAGGATCTGGAGGTCACCAGGTGGGACCATCCACTACGGTACCCCTCCCCCCTTCACCCAGTGCCATTTTAGTGAGGAGTGTGGAGAGGGAGGACATATAAGAATCAAAATATTTCACATGTCTAAAAATGAGCATTGTCTAAAAGGTATGTATACTGCTGCCTCAGACTAATTTTACTTACGTTAGCCACTCCCCTGCTCCATTTCCAAAGTCAGCCCAGATTAGAAAAAAAGGAATCATTGTCTCTGCCTTTGTGTTCCATAATCAACCACTGTTTCTTGTCACCTTTATTTTGATGGCCCACAATATGAAGTAGATTGAGGAAAATAATTCCTAATCCTATCTGAAGAAGCTCAGGTTCCATTATTTAATTTTGGAAGGGTCTGGGGGAGAATCTCTTCTGTATCTGCCAGTCTGTGGAGGTGGAAGAAGCAGGTCTCTTGAGGAACGAGAGAACACACTTAGCTGAGGGAGGAAGGAAAGTCAGAGAGTGAGGCTCCTTTTGCTTTTTCCTGCTTTCAGCTCTGTGGCTCACCACTATAGTAATAGCATTTGCACAGCAGCAAAGAACACCACATATTTCATTCTCCTTTCTAGCCTCCCCAAAGGTGACTAAGTGCCCCCAGTCTGTGACCGCTTTTTAATGAAAGGCATGCTCATTTCCTCCCCTACACACTCTTCCAGTATTCACAGTGGGGCAGGCAGGGAGGGGGGCATGCCAAGCTCTCATTGCTTTGCTCTGGGATGCCTCCCATCATCTAGAACTGTGATGCTCTGTGTGCAGGGGCATTTCAACAGCATTCTGTGAGACTGTGGATTTTAACAGTGAGGGTGACAGGAACAGGCAGGTTCACTTCATACAAGGTAGACAGGCTGTATAGACTCAGGAAACCTTTAAACGCCCACTGATCATTTCCAGATTCATTAATTATCTGTTATTCACGAATTTCTCCAAATCAGGGACCAGCTGGCACATTGAGTGAGTCCCATCATTCATCCAACTACTTTGCAGGCACTCATTTAACTAACTTTATTGATATACAACGTGCGACACCATTGGGGACACACAGAAGAACAAGATACAGTTCCTGCCCTCAAGAGCTCAGAAGCTACTAGCAGAGGTAGAATAATAAAGCACCACACTGTCATTTCTTAGTTTATTATCAATGTCACCAGTACAAGTATTAGAGACAGGCCATCTGTTAGAGCAAAGTTCTAATGAGGTATTTGTTGGCACACAGTCAACGCTCAAAAAATGTTAACTGTCCTTCATACTCCGTAAGTGTAACACTGAACCCACATAGCCAGCCCACTGATAAAAAAATAAAATTCTGTTGAATTAATAAATAAGGATAATTACACTACTCAGAGTATTGTTGAAGAGTCGATGATATAATGATGTTAAGACCCTATACAAAACTTGACCCATAAGAATTATCCTACAATGTTGAGTTAGAATCCCTTCTCTTCTGAAATAGAAAAGTAGAAGATACTTGTTTGGTGACCTGCCCTATAAAAAATTATTGAAATGGTGACTCATAAGGTGGTTGCCTCCACTGATGTAAATTCTCTGGAAAGGACTTCCATGGGACACTGATTTTATAACAGCCCAGGAGGACCTCACTCAGTGTGCCCTGATACAATCTAAGTGCATCACTCACCTACTGCAGGGCAGAGAGCATTCCACTAATATGCCAATTAGTTATACATGTCAAAAACGACAGTATTTTCACAAGGCACTGTAGCTTTTGTACAAGTGGCTATACTGGAACATTAACATTCACTCTCCCTTCACAATTTCAGAAAAAGTGCTAAAGGCAAGCAAGCTCCACTTCTTGGCTGTTCAGAGCTCAGTCTACACATATGACTGATAACATTTAGATATCAGGCAAAAATAAATAAATAAATAGATCTTTTCTTTTCTTTTTTTCAACTGAGTATAACTGACATATAACATTGTATCAGATTTAGGTGTATAAAATAATAATTCAATATTTGCATACACCAGGAAATGATAACCACAATATGTCTAGTTAATATCCAGCATCATACATAGTTACAGAATTTTTCCTTGTGGTGAGAACAAACAAATCTTTTTCTCTTTCACAGATTTAGTGCAATGAAGTGAACTCAACAAATGCTTGTTGATTCAAAAATATGCAGACCATTTCTTACATACCACTTAAAAACACATCTTGTTTAGTGTAAATTACTATATCTATGAAAATGAAAATGCTGTTCTAGAGCTCATCTCCAGTACCCCTTTAAAAGTGCTATGTTCACAAATATTCTGAATTCTCCTCCTTCTGAGCACATGGTAGGATGGTACTTCCTAGCCTCTTTCAATTTAGGCATGACCATGGGACTTGCTTTGACTGATGAAATATAATTGGAAATTATGTCTGTCAGTTCTGGGAAGAAGTCTTTAAAAGCCAGGGCAGGGCCTGACCTGTGGTGGTGCAGTGGATAAAGCATCAACCTGGAACACTGAGGTCGTCAGTTCAACACTCCAGCTTGCCAGTCAAGGCACATTATATACGACAAGCAACTACTGTGAGCTGATGCTTCCTGCTCCTCCCCTTCCACCCAACAACCATTCTCTTACTCTCCTCTCTCCAAAAATCAACAAATAAAATCAAGCCCCTTTCCCAAGTTGGTGGAGCCTCTGTTAGCCTAACAGCTGTTAGCAGAGCCCACAGATAACACTCAATAGTCATGAACCATGAATGAGAAATAAACCTTTGTGGTAGAGCCCCTGAGATTTGGAAGTGGTCTGTCACTGGAATATAATCTAGCCTATCCTGAGTCACACAAGGTAGCTGAAAGACAGCATTTCTTTTCCAATACTCTAGCACTGATATTCTTCACTAACCTGGACTGTTTTCTCCCGACGACATCATTAGCTCCCCTATCACTCCAAGAAAGCAAGTCATAAAAGTCACCATCAGCATTTTAGCAGTTTTACAGAATAAAAATTGTATATATGCCTTTATTTTTAAGAATTCTGCTTTTCAGAAAGCTATTACTGCTTTCTAAAAAAAATAGGTAATCCATCCTTGCAAAACATACACACATGTAATTTGCCTTTGTAAAAAATTCAAATACCGGCCAGCCCTGGCTGGTTGGCTCAGCGGTAGAGCGTCGGCCTGGCGTGCGGGGGACCCCGGTTCGATTCCCGGCCAGGGCACATAGGAGAAGCGCCCATTTGCTTCTCCACCCCCACCCCCTCCTTCCTCTCTGTCTCTCTCTTCCCCTCCCGCAGCCAAGGCTCCACTGGAGCAAAGATGGCCCGGGCGCTGGGGATGGCTCCTTGGCCTCTGCCTCAGGCACTAGAGTGGCTCTGGTCTGGGCAGAGCGACGCCCCCTGGTGGGTAGAGCGTCGCCCCTGGTGGGCGTGCCGGGTGGATCCCGGTTGGGCGCATGCGAGAGTCTGTCTGACTGTCTCTCCCCGTTTCCAGCTATTTAATGAAGAAAAAAATAAAATAAAATAAAAAAAATTCAAATACCTACCCATAAAAATTGAAAATTATCAGACCTCTAACCCTGATACTTCTCTGTGCACACACAGATGCTTATTTTAGGAGGAAGAAGTATCACAAAAACAGTATGCATATTACTTTGCAACCTGCCTACTTACCAGTTCATAAACAGCTTTCCAGTTAAGTCTACTATATTGCCACAACATAATTTACTTAACCATGGCCCTACTGATGAACATTTTGGCTTGTTTTATATTTTAATTTAATTGCAATGCTACAATAAAGATCCTTGTAAAACCTGGCTAATATTTCTGTAAAATTTATCCCAAGAAGTGGACCTGCGGGGTCAAAGGTATGTACACTTTACATTTTGACAGGTACTGTCTGTCAAACTGCTTTCCAAAATGATGGTATCAATCTAACAGGACTACCAATAACATATGAAAGTGGTTTTTCTACCTCGATCTTTACAAAACTAGATATTGTCAATTTTCCAAAATATTTATTAAGCTGGGAATAAAAAAAACCCTGTTTTCATTTGCTTTATTTTGTTCCAACTTTTTTTGAATATCTGTATGTTTTTTTCAGAGAAGTGTCTGCCTGTCCATATTTTTGTTTTTTAATGATATTTTATTACTTACCTGTAGAACTTTTATATCTATTATGTGAATATTAAGACTTTACTCTATGTTGCAAATATCTTCTTCAAGCCTTAATTTATGAAAGCTGGTTTCAATACATTGATCTTTTTATTTATATAATTAAATTTGTCAAAATCTCTCATTACAATATCTGGGTTTAAGATACAGTCCTTTAAATTAATTCCAAGATTAACAGATCGACTGTGAGAACATTTCCATAAAGAATACAATTAAACCTGCTTTTACAGCTCTTTGAATCCATCTTGAACTTATTTTATTCTTTTATATAAGTGTGTATATAACTTACCTCTCTGAATGCTAAAACTAATGTAAAATGATGCTCCCAAAAGCAATCAGCACCGGATCCAATATGCAAGTTTTCAATAAAGGTTCATTCACTTTATTCCTCCGGAGTCCCATTAGTTTAGAGACAACAAGCATATAACTCTTTTCAAAATATTTTCCATCAGAATTCCAACTGTGCTCAGGGTAACAACATGCCCCGCCAAAACACTCCGTTTCCCAGCCTAAGGCACAGCTAGGGCATAGTGGTATCCCACAGTGCTGGGTTAACGTGTAAGCAGAAGTCACTGCACAGAACTTCCAGTAAGCTCTTTGAAAGAGAGCAGAAGCAGCTGTTATCTGCCTTTTGCCATGGGTCCTTCCCCTTCTTCCTGCCTGGAAGGCAGACACAATGCTAGCTGGAGAGCAGCCATCTTGAGACTATAGGATGGCTGACTGGAAAGGCAGAAGCTGGGTCTTTGCTGGCTTTAACCAGCCCTAAAAAGCCTGCCTACCTCTAGACTTCTTACTGTAAAAGGAAATTAACCCCTTTACTAGTTTGAGACTTTAATGAGTCAGATTTTTTTTAATTGCAGAGGAATGTATGTACATCTAAACTACATCATGGTTTATCCAACATCGTCATATTGATTTTTTTTTGTGAGAGAGGGACAGATAGGGACAGACAGACAGGAAGTGAGAGAGATGAGAAGCATCAATTCTTAGTTGCAGCACCTTAGTTGTTCGTTGATTGCTCTCTCATATGTGCCTTGACCGGGGCAGGGGGCTACAGCAGACCAAGGGACCCCTTGCTCAAGCCAGCGACCTTGGGCTCAAGCTGGTGAGCCTTGCTCAAACCAGATAAGTCCGTGCTCAAGCTGGCAACCTCGAAGTTTCGAACCTGGGTCCTCCGCGTTGGAGTCCGATGCTCTATCCACTGCGCCACTGCCTGGTCAGGCTCGTCATATTGATTTTAAAACACTCTTTCCGTTTCCATGACTTGAGATGGTCTCTTGAAGAACACAGTTATGCCCATTTAAAGGGCAAGTTCTCTATACACAGATATATTTCAGTTAAAAGGGAGAAGTCAAATTATTAAGCACTTCAAAGAGAAATCCAAAAGAACTTTTAAGAAGTGAATAGTCAAAAACCTATGGTGTCACCTGTGCTAGTCTTGATGTTAATTTACCCTTATTGGGAATACCACACAGTTTATTTTAATTGTGAGATCAAATTTTAGGGACAACAGATTTTTCAATAAAAAATATATCACAGTTTTGGAGGAATTCTTAATAATTATACAAGATTAAATATTTATTTTTGCATTAACCAATTCCCAAAAATTTGGGCTCACTTACAGTTTTAAATGAAATTAAGAATTAAGAAAGTATTCCAGAAGGTGCCCAATGAAAGCTCCACCACTGTCTGAGATAAAATTCTTCAAAGTTTTTCACTAGATTAGACAGGAAAACAACAAGATGCGGGAACTATTTAAACAATGTGCTCTCAGGAAAAGCAGTCTCAAAATGCTGGTCCTAAGTGAAGTGAGGGCTGCACCCTGGTCAGCAAACTGCGGCTGGCGAGCCACATGCAGCTCTTTGGCCCCGAGTGTGGCTTTTCCACAAAATACCACGTGCGAGCGCTACCTCGATAAGGAATGCACCTACCTATATAGTTTAAGTTTAAAAAATCTGGCTCTCAAAAAAATTTCAATCATTGTACTGTTGATATTTGGCTCTGCTGACTAATGAGTTTGCTGACCACTGATAGACTAAAGGCCATCTAGCATTCCAAGGGAACTGCTTCCCACCAGCATTCCTGCTACTCTGCATTCCACCTTGGCTCTGCCTGACCCTGAGACAGTAGGCTCCCTTGTACCAGCTGCTGGGGCACTGGCCTGCACCCAGGCTAGTTAAAGGAGTCTGGACACTTTCTTTCTCTGGAACCCCTGCCTAGCAACTTCATACAAAAATGACTGAAAAAGAAAAAAAGAATACAGCATTCCAGGACTCTGGCATTCCTCCCATGCCAGGTGCCTGTCATCCATCTTTCCAGTCCCCTTCGCCCCGTCCTGTTCAACAGCTGTGCGGCTTCTGTCCCGGCACCTAAACAGAAGACTGAAGTCTCTACTGCAGGCTATTTTTCGGTCTTATATAAGCATGTTCCACAGCATTGCTAATGTAAACTTCAGCTTTTCCCTCTAGGACAAGCACTTCCCAAAATACGCAACTTCTTTTGGTAAGAAGAGAAATTGCCCTGTGACTTCTATTTATCTCCTGAGGCCTGTGGAAATAAACCTTTACTTCTTAAAGTTATGGGGTGGGGAGGAAACAGAATAAAATTAATACCAAACTTTTAAAAAATATGCTGGTCCTATCTTAGGCCTCTCATGTCATCTAGCCAGCCCTCCAACCTGAAGAAGTCACACAAAGGGTGGAGGGAAGAAGACAGATTCTGGCCCCCACAGAGGTCCTCTCCAACACGCAGTCACTTCAGTTTGGGGAAAACGGAAGGGAGGAGGCATAAGCTGCACTTTCCAGGAGACTGGGGACTATCTTAGTCATCTTTGCAGCTTCCTCCTATCAGCCACCACTCACCGCCAAGAATAATCTTAAAAAAACAAACAAAACACAACTAACCCATACCCATCAAAGTGTCTTTCACGTGGAATTATCATCATTATTATTTCGGAGGGATGTCAAATAACCTTTAATTGAAGCATTTCCCTTTGTAGTATTTATCTAGCTGGGCATTCTACTACATCGCTATTGGTGTCAGCTATGATGTCATGAGAGTGGGCTAGCAACATCACAGCCCACAGACTTTTTTAACTGAATTCTTCAACTGTGAATAAACTCCTTTACTCAGATTGAACACTGTCCTGATGTACCACTGTGATAAGAAGGAATGTACATATGTACTGATCCCAGTCTCTTTACCCTCTTCCTGTACAGAGGAGAGGAAGATGAGAGAATGGGTGGAACACAGAGGAGAGAGTCAACAAAAAATAACTGTAAAGAACATTATGTATACAGTCAACCATAAACTTTCTATGTTCACAAATGTCAACACAGCTTCTGAAGTCAAACATGTAGCCCCTACTCTCATTCAGTCCAATAGTTTGGCCAATTAATAATTTAATTCCTTTATAAATGAACCATATCACTTCTTGGAATTTAACACAACTTGTGAAATATATATCAACACATTTAGTCAAAGTTTAACAACCTTTTTGAAATATACATTCACAAGAGAGTTTTAAAAAGGACTTCTTTTCAAATTGTTAATTTGTAAATAAAGTTCTAATTTATGTCAACCAAGATAAGAACAGTGGATAAAAATATCAGAATTTCAAAGCAGTATTTGTCACAGGTAATAAACCACCAAATAATTAGGAACTGACTAAAATGCATCTCAGAATACAAATACCCAAATTTGGTAATCCAGTTCTCTCCAGAGCAGGGAGGCACGGCTGTTTATATATACGTACACAGTAGAACAGGAAAACTGCTAAATGAGGAAATACATTTCATTTTCCTGGCCTGAATAGTGAAGTCATCGTCTAATGATTATAATTTCATTTAAAGCTCTATGAGTCTCCGTTTCCTTACTGGAAAAATGGCAATAATGACACCATGATCAGTTAGAATGCTCTCAATTGGAAAAAAAAAAATTGACTCTCTGGTAAGAAGTCAAGAGCTGCCATAAGGCGGCTCCAGGATTAGGCAATTTGGTAGCTGGTTTTTTCCATCTTCTCTCCCAGTATATTCAGCTGTCACCTTATTTTCAGGCTACCTTCCCTGCAGTCACACAACTGCTGTAGCAGCTCCAGGTGGTCACACCCAATCACAACAACAGGGAGCAGAAAAATAGAAGTAGTTTCTTTCTGTCTGTCCCTTTCAAAAATGGATAGAAACCTTTTCCAAATAAACTTCCTTCCCTTACCCACAGCAGACTGGGTCTCATGCCTACTCTTAAACCAACCCTCACAAAGAGAATGCCCCTAATGTAACAAGTTTAAACTAATCAATATTTAATACTTCTGAATCACGTGAGGTAGGGATGAACAAAATTGGGGCTCAGCCATCGAGGCAGAATGAAGTAGACTATTGGGCAGAAAAATCAAGTGTCAGGAATCCTTTACTTCAACAGTACTGTCATGAAGATCAGATGATAAAGCATGGAAACTGTAAGTTAGAAATGCTTTACAGATACGAGATTATTGTTCATTCAAGGAGAATGCTGTATATTGAGAAGACATAGTTCCCCAAATCTCAATGATGAAAGAGATTCATCGAAAAAAAAAGGAAATTCACAAAACACCAAACTGTAATGACCACCATTCAAATCATAATAATAGACTGTGAGGTTCTGAACTCCTACTGAATATATGCATTTTTCATATACATGCCTTGTTGGTGCTTAACTGCATAACTACTTCTGAAGACAAGCATTCTTGATCATCAACATATACTGAACTCAAATTTTTAGAACACATGCAATTTAGGTTTTTACTTCTTCCATGTTACCGTACCATCCAAAAAATAAAATCATGAATCTAGGGGGGAAAAAATTGACAGGCACTCCTCTGTTTTCCCCCCAATTCCAAATAAATGCCAAGAAGCAGAATCATATTTCAGCTATCATTTCTGAAAGTGAATCTTGGAAAGGGCAAAGTGAAAATATAGAATCAATATTTATATAGTCATACATCACTTAACAACGGGGGTAAGTTCCCAGAAACGTGTTGTCGTGCAAGTTTGTCACAGTGCGATCACAGAGTGCACTTCCACAAGCCCCGATGGTAGAGCCTACTGCACACCTACGCTATATGAGTAGTGCAGCCTATTGCTCCTAGGCTGAAACTTCATAGAGCAAATTACTGTACTCACTACTGTAGGCAACTGTAACACAATGATAATTATTGTGTATATAAGCACAGAAAAGGCACAGTGAAAGTATAGTACAAAAGACTTTAAAATGGTACACCTGCAGAGGACACTCATGAACGGAGCTTGCAGAACTGGATGTTGCTCTGCGTCAGTCAGTAAGTGAGTAATGAGCGAATCTGAAGGGTTAGAACATCACCGTGAACTACTGTGGGCTTCACAAACTGCCCCGCAAGCCCTCCCCCTGCTTCCTCCCAACGGGATCAGAAACAGGACACTGAGGCTGTCAATGATGCTCCATAGAAAGGAATGTGGGCTGGCTGGACGGAAATACTGAGGAGAAACTGGCTAGCCAGGTAAAGTGTGTATAATTATCAGGAGGGAGTGAAAGGGGGCCTGAGGACACAAGGGAATAAGAAATCCAGATGAAGAGAGAAAGGAACAAAGGCGTTACTGTGGCAATGTGGTTTTGGCTATTGCTTAGTGGAGCAGTGGTCAGATTAAGGAACTTTGTGGTCTTCATTAAAAAACAAACAGTATTTTAACCTGTAGAAATGAGGAATAAATATTTTGACTTTGGAAATCTGTTTTTTATTTCATTGACCCTATTTGGCACAAAAGGTTCTCTGGAATTGAATTGACGTAAGAAATAAAACTTATCTATGCTTTACATCATTACAACCTGAAAATATTTCCAAATTACAGATACAGCCTGGCTCCACACTATCACCAAGACATTCAAAGTGGCAGTGGCACTAAGTCCTTGCTAAGGTAGCCCCTGTGGAAACTGTGTCCTTCTCTGGGATCTTAGGTCCTCAGTAAGGAATTTACAACAGTGTACTCTGAGGACCGTCGAGCTAGATCTGGGAGAGCTGTGACATCTTCTGGATATGTATCTCTGAGGGGGACAGGCTCACTGCGCTGAAAGCAGGTCTATGACTGACCCACTGGATGTAACCCATGCACTTAAATCTCAGGTGCTGTGAGTGAGAGGGAATCTACTGCCACGCCCCACAGGCACTGCTCCCATGGGAGAGGAAAGAAATTCTCCCTGAACCACATATCCTTTCATTTCTTCCATTCAGCTCCATTGTAATCTCATGGAACCACCATCAATATAGTCTGCTGTTGACCAAAACATCATTACGTGATATATGACCACAGCCTAAAAACAATCAAATACACATTAAATATACATAGCCAGAGAACCCTAAGAACAAACCTACAATGTATGTTTTCCATGACTGTTGTCCAGTAATAGATTTGACATTATATTTTTTTTCCAGAAATCTCGTAAGTAAATGTTACATTCACACCAATACTTTCCAAACAATTAAATAACATTATTGGATGCAAAGAAGGTTTGGTTGATTTACTTTTCATATCTGCAAAGATAGAGTTATATAATTCCAAGGAATCACACAAATTAGAAATGAGAATGAAATATAGGTATTTAAGCAGGTATTCATCACCTAGGTTCTAGTTAAAAGAATTTTCATACAATAATACTTAAGCACATTTGGGGTAAAAAATAAACTACCTACTCCAAAAAAGAGTGTTCAGCTAGGCTTTTTAAAGATTCTCTTCACTTAGCTTCTTTAGAGATATGCAAGGCCATACCAATTTTTCTCTTTTTATTCAGAAAGATACATGATTTCCTGTGTCTGTTTTTAGCAGAGGACAGTGTGAAAGCATTACTTTGTGCTAATGAAGCCACCCCCACCTCGTGCCCATTAGTGTGTGCAACACACAGTGACAACCAAATGACCAAGTCTTACTACTCTTTCCTTAAACTTTCAGTTTTAACTTTTTCTTACTTCTCAAATTCCTGAAACTTTAGAACCATAAAAATTATCAATGGAAGGAATTAAGAAAGTTGGCTATTAGGCCAAAGAAAGCCAAATAAGTTTGGGGACAAAATAGCAAAGATGATAGAACTCTGAATTCAACTCAGAGGACATTCATAGCTACCCGCTGCTTGAGATGAGGGACATTACCTTTCTATCTGGGAACACCCATCTCCATGCGGTCCCCACCCCAACCAAGACTTTCTTACAGTGAGAACTGGTATTTGCCACTTTTAGTGAGTATAAGTCAGAAAAAAAGACAAGAATTATATAGGTGCCTAAGATTCAATTCCAACTTTAATCAGCACTAATCAGAAAGAACTCCTTTGGGGAGTTTACAAAACAGAATAGATGAAGAATTAGACTTTCAGGGCTTGCTCTAAATCAAGTCTCCTAGGAACTTTGCTTAGAATCAATTTAGCTTTTAAAAATCAAGATCAGGTTGCCTAGTGCACCGTATTATGAATGCAGACATTTGACATCTCAGCAGACTGAAGCAATCTCTGTGAATGAGGTTTCAAGGTAATAGAGAGTTGTCTTTTCAAACTCTTTTTTTTAAATCACCTTATGGTATTCCTTCTAAAATACTTTTCTGTGTTCTTAAACATAAATTAAAAAAAAATTTTTGATGCCTAAAATACAGTTGTCCCAGGTGTAAGTCTTACACAGAGGGGTACCATTCTAAAACTAATTGTCCCACACTCTCACTTTGTTTTTAGTTCTTATACCCACTTTCTATAGTTTTTCCAAGATGAACTGTCCATTCTTGACCATATTATTAAGAATACCTTATTTAACTCTTTTCACAATCCTAACATTTTGAGGACCAAATGACCAACTTTGTTAGAGTTCTATTCAAAGTAAAAAGCAGTAAGTAAAAGTCACAATACTGTGAACCTCTCTGGGGTTGTGATCAGGAAAGGGCACAGGAGAGTTCTTCTGAGGGGCCCACAATGTACAATTTCATAATGTGTTTGCTTTTCAATAGAGTACTTAACTATACATTTGTAGATATACATGTGTTTTATGTAATCTTCCTAACTTAAAAAAATTTTAAATACCATATTCTAGGTAAAGAGTTGAAAGGAAGATACACTGTTGCCCATGCTCACTCCGCCTCAGACACAGGCACACACAACACAGACAGACTCGCGCTGACATCCAGGTAATGATTCAACCGCTAACAATTATATTTGTAGGTCACAGTCAATATTTGTAGCACATACTTCATTTCAGCAATTTGTAATATAGAAAAAAAAAAGAAAAAATCAACGAAATGTTCCCTAAAAAGGAAATGGTAAAATAAATCATGGTACTGAGTGAGGTAGATCAGTTTATTATATGAAAATATGTCCAAGAATATACTTAATAAACAAAATAAAGGATATAATATGCATATCTATATGATCTTATTTGTACAAACATGAGAATACATGTGACTATTTCTAAAATATGCATGAGAAACTAGTAACAATGGTATCTTATAATAAGTGGAAATAGTTAATGAGTAAAAGGGGGATTTTACTTTCTATCCTTTGATTCTATTTGAATTCTTAACCAATAACCATGTATTTCTTTAAAAGTAAAAAATTAAATATATTAGTTCCCATTTGCTGCTGTAACAAATTACTATAAAACAAACATAAATGTATTCTCTTTGAGTTCTGGAGGTCAGAAATCTAAAATGTGTCTTCATTAAGAGGCTAAAATCAAGGTGTCAGCATCTGGTTCCTCTTGCAGGCCCCATGGAAGAAAGTGTTCCTTGCTTCTTCTAGATTCTAGACCAGAGATCAGGAACCTATTTGGCTAACTACCCATGTACGTTACACATTATCCAATAAAAATTTGGTGGTGTCACCGAGGACAGCTGTGATTGGCTCCAGTCACCCGCAACCATGAACACGAGCAGTAGGAAATGAATGGATTGTAATACATGAGAATGTTTTATATTTTTAACATTATTATTTTTTTATTAAAAATTTGTCTGCGGCCCTGGCCAGTTGGCTCAGCGGTAGAGCGTCGGCCTGGTGTGCGGAGGACCAGGGTTTGATTCCCGGCCAGGGCACACAGGAGAAGCGCCCATTTGCTTCTCCACTCCTCCGCAGCGCTTTCCTCTCTGTCTCTCTCTTCCCCTCCCGCAGCCAAGGCTCCATTGGAGCAAAGATGGCCCGGGCGCTGGGGATGGCTCTGTGGCCTCTGCCTCAGGCGCTAGAGTGGCTCTGGTCGCAACATGGCGACGCCCAGGATGGGCAGAGCATCGCCCCCTGGTGGGCAGAGCGTCGCCCCATGGTGGGCATGCCAGGTGGATCCCGGTCGGGCGCATGCGGGAGTCTGTCTGACTGTCTCTCCCTGTTTCCAGCTTCAGAAAAATGCAAAAAAAAAAAAAAAAAAAAAGAAAAAAAAATTTGTCTGCAAGCCATACGCAGCCTTCAAAAGAGCCACATCTGGCTCGCAAGCCATAGGTTCCCGACCCCTGTTCTAGAGGCTGCTGGCTTTCCCTGGCTTATGGTCACATCACTCCAATCTCTGATGCATCTGCACATTGCATTATCCTAATCTAATCTTCCTGCCTCCCTCTATTAAAAACTCTTCTGATTACCCTGGGCCCACCCCAATAATCCAGGACAATCTCCCCATCTCAAGGTCCTTAATTTAAACACATCTGCAAAGTCCCCTTTACTTATAAGGTAACAGAGTCACAAATTCTGGGGATTAGGATGAAGGCATATTCATGGGGACCCCTATTCAGCCAACATGTTCTTGAATGTGGGGAAAGGGGTATTGGGAAGCACTTTAACTCTTAATATTATTTTAATTATTCCATTGAATACGTATTGGTTTAATTAAAAACTCAACATATACCATATTTCATCAACTCTAAGATGCAACTGATTGTAATTATTTTATGTATGACTAAGAAAGAAAAAAACACTGACTAAATATGATATTCATTGCAATATGGTCAAGTATTTGAAAAAAGCCCTCCAAAATCCCACCCCTTTGCAATGTGATTTGACTGCTCCTCTCATTAAGAGGTAGAGTCTATTTCTCCACCCCTAACTCTGGCCTTGGCCTTTTAACTTGTTTTAGCTAATGGGACATGAGCAAAAGTGACTCATACAGAAGCTGGAAAAGTACATGCACGCTGGGACTGCCCTCTCTCGTGCTGCTGCCTCTCTGCCACGGAACCAGTCCAGGCTGGTCTGCCCGGCATACCAGCCAACTCACTGAATCTTAAGCAAAAAATAATTGTTTGAAGTCACTAATCTTGACATCCAGAAAACTTTACAGGTGAAAAAAATGTGGATCTCCAAATCAATGATAGGGCATTTCAGTACAGTATCAGTATATAAGCAGGCGTTCAGAAGGTGAGCAGAGTTTTTATGCCTCATTTTCACTGATAAAGGTTATTTTGGTTATTTTCTGGTTTTCAGTTACTTTTCACATAGTTGAAATCATTGAATAAGTGATCACTGGCACTGCAGGGCTACTGCTTTCTGCCACAGAATATCAAAGCAAGATAAATTATTGTGTCCATTCAATGGGAAAGAAACTAACAATCTCTAGAATTAAATGGTAAAAAATTACTTTGTCATTCTGGTAGTTACTGTGGATCATAAATTAAGAGTGACGATATAGGAACAGATCTACTAATTTTATTATATAAAGTATATAGTTTTATTAAAAACACGAAAATTAGTGCATGTGAGTTCTAGTATTATTATTACATTTGTAGTTTTTTAAATAAAATGATTCTAAAAAAGGTTCTAAATCCTTCTCATTACAATACTGCATTTATAGGCATGCTGTGACCTTCTTGTTCATATACCCGATACAAACAACATACTTTGTTAACAAAAGGTCAAATGACCGCTCCATTGTGACAGGTGAATTTTCTACTTTGCTACTATAAAGTCCAGTTTCTGGATTATCATTTAGCTACCACTTACAAGAGTCCTCACTTCCCAATAACCAGTTATAATAATATCTGATTTGGGTGTATCACTGAAGATAAATAAGCAATAGAAATAACTGCTTTACCCCTAAACAACTTATTTACATATACAAAGAGTTACATTAATTTACAGGTCATTAATTTAATGCATGATTGAGTGCTACAATGTGCCTGACACTGTACTTGGGACGAGAGATACAAAGTCCCCACCAAAAAATAAATCTCCTCAACTTCTGAATTAAAGATGTTAACTGAATTCATGCATTTCCTAACACTACAACACTAAATCTTTTGCCAGGAGCTTTACACACAACTCTTTCTATTCTTTAATCTTCACAAACATCATGGCACATATTAAAATAACTTGAACCTCTGTGAGAGAAGTCACACAGCTAGTAAGTAGAGGAGCTAGGATGTGATCCAGGTAGGTCTGTCTGGCTTTTGCTGTCTCTGTCTTGTGCTTTTTGACTTAAAATGAGAAGAGAATTGTTTCAAATATGCTAGAATAAAAGAAAAAAACAAATTCATAAAGTAACAAGAAAAACAAAAGTCACCTTGAAGCAACACATCCTGATAAAATGCTGGGAAAGTCCTCTTCCTGGGTCCTTGTAGGCATGTGAGCATTAGTCTTCAGTGAGAACATTAATATGGCTCCTGCAATTTTGGGACCTCTCTCAGATATACGAAACACCCCCGGCATCCTCCTTAATCTTCCCGTGTAGATGTATCAGCCACAAATGCAACCATTCTAAACTTTATTAAAGGTATTTCTCTACAAGGCTCCAAGCTATGAGTTCCACAAGTAATAATGGTGTTCACAAAAGCAAAAAAACTTTTCATTTACACCCAAAATTATTTTCTATACATTCTAAATTTCTGTCAGGGTGCCCTTAAGTTTTAATTATTTTTGGAGAAAATTCTCCTTGTTTGTACAACCCACACCCACCATGACTCTTCTACTATTTCATACTAAACTTTTACATTTCAGGGAAGGGTTCTTAATAACAAGAACTATCAGCTATTGAATGTTCACTACATGTCAGGCTCTTTACTAAATCCTTATATAAATCATCCCCTAATTGTCATGACTTTTTGAGATAAATGTTATTACTCTGCCCATTCTGCACATAAGGAAACAAGGGTCCAGGTAACTGAGAGCTCATGTGCTGACTATTGACATCGCAGAGCCGGTAAGTGATGTGGCTGAAATCAGGTCTGACTTCAGTGCCCATGCGCTCAAGCCAATGCACTTTCCTGACATGGACACTGGTTAGCATCCACCTCTTCCTGAGATCTTCCCCAACTAGCATTTCCCCTTGCAAGCTTCCCCAGCATTTTCTACAGTCACACTGCTAACCCTCTTCCTTTTTCATTCTACCCATTTTCCCTGGATTACTGCATCCATCCCAAAGGCTTCAATAACCCCCATCTGTCTGTCGAGGAGTCTTAAGTAACTTGTCTAACAGTATACAGCTAAGAAACGGTAGAGCAGGAACTCAAATCTGACACCAATCCGCACTGGTAACTCCTGCACAATGCTGCCTCCCTAAGGGTAACCTGCCGCAGTAACTGAAATCCTCCTCAAAGTGCTCCTCGGCCACTGCTGTGACTCAGGTGCCACCGTCACTTAGTTTAACCTTTAACTAGACCTCCCACTGCATGCCCTGGCTCCGTCCACAGTGCCCAACAGCAGTTTATGCAACGATGGAAATTTTCTATTATCTGGACTAATATATGGCAGCCACTAGTTACATGTGGTTTGTGCGCACTTGAAATGTAGTTGGTGCTACCAAAGGACTTTTAATTTTATTTAATTTTAATTAAACTTAAATGGCCACATGCGGCTTGTGACTACTACATCAGACAATACAGCTCTACACAGTTCTCAAGATTCTCCTGTTCCCAAGTCTTGACATAACAAGGCTCAGCCACATTTCCTCTGTCCTTGGTTCCAGTTTTCCTGTAAGCTCACAATATACCCCCTTTCTCTAGGCTTTTGGGTGCATTTCTGTTTCTTAAATAGGAGCTGTGACTGAATCTGATCCTAATTACTAAGAGCCTCTCCTCCTGAGTTTCTGCTTGACAGAGGCCACAGCACAGTGATATATAGTTCCTCACACATGTTCAGGGAAGAAACGTGCAGTGAAGAGCATGAAGCAGAAATTTCTTAGGGTACAAAATGAAGGAGGCAGCCCTAAAATAAATGCTTTTATTGACTGGAAACCTTGTCAATAAATATTATAAATTGCCATCCATTCTTTTCAAAAGAAATAAATGCGGATTAAAAAAAAAAAAAGGATGGATTCCAGCTCACGTTAGTATTTTGCTTGGCTTGCCAAGTTCTTAAAAGCATTTTTGCATTAAATTTAAAAATGGAAATATTTCACCTGAAAATCTGTACTTCTGATACTTCTTGAAAAATCCAGAGGCCTATCTATACTCCCACGTGACAAATACCAGCTAGAGCTAAGAAGCAGCTGTCCTCCTCCATTAGGCAAACACTCCCTAGTTTGCTACAATCCCCACCACTCCCTCTTGTACTGTAGACACTGACACCCCACCCAGTTGCAAATTATTCTTCACAAAGCACACTGCTTCCCTCGTTGATGCTACATGTGTCTGGTGCCAAAGGCCATGTGAGTCTGTGACCCTCAACGGAGTTTTACAAAGAATTTTCATGTAATTCTTACCACAATGTTATGAAGAAGGTAGCATTACTCTCCCTGTTTTTTTACAAATTAGGAAGCCAGCCCTCAGAAAAAGGAAGCCTAAGTGACAGAAGCATGGCTTTAACTTAGGTCCTACAATTCCTTCTCTCATGCTCTTCATACCACAGGACAGGAATAGCCCACGAATAATTCTATGATGGAAATGTTGGGCAAATTACATATATTATAATGTAAAGAAAACATCCTTCAATATCTTGCTCAAAATGTGACTGAAAAAATATAGCCAGGCTTGATGATTTGGTTGTTTTTCATACAAGATAAAAGCCATGAGTGTCCCTAGAACTAGACAGGGTTCTTTCAGCGAGAAGCACACAGCCCAGGGGTTCCGGCTGCTCCAGGTGCTACCAGGCAGCCTAAGGGCTGAAGGTGTCACTAGCTCATCACACCTCTAACTTAAATCCCCACATGGGAACTAATGCTCCAGATAGTCTAGAATAAAAGTAGTAAAAAGAATACAGTACTACAAGTTTAGAAAACACAGTGGTTGCACATTTACAAATTCTAGTGGATGCCAACAGTTCAATAACTGGCATCTAAATGGGAAGAGCAAATAAATGACTTCAAGTGATTCTAAAAGACTGTCAAGAACTGCAAAACTTTCTGATATTTCTATTTGCCAGGTTAAATAAGGAACTTTAGGGTAGACCATGGCCAAAGCACTTATATAAATTAATCATAAAAGCCCTTGGCCTATATCCATGAACTTAACCACAGATCCCAGATATGTATAAGGACTTAGAGTACAGCACTCAGGCCAGTCTGGGAATCTGTTCCAGCAGCGACAGCAGTTCTGCAATGCTAGTAGAGGGGCATCGCTGGGTGTATGGGGAAGTTTTCATCAGTTTGACAGCGTACAAAATTCAAATGGAAGCTATTAGGAGCTTAAAGCCAATCTCAGTCCAAGGGATAGAGTGTAGTTCCCCTAGCCAAAGGCCCTGTGTGAGATCATACTAGTGATTTATCTCCCCTATATCCAAACTTGTTCGTGTTGAAATAAATGAAATGAATGAATGAGTGAACTAATGCCTCATTCTCCCTAGTGGCTAGGTGGTCCTGTGATAGAGCCAGATGTGAAGTGAAAGCCAAAAAGCCACCTTCAACCACAGGGATGGGAGCCAGAGGCTGGAGATGGCAGAACAGAAAGAGGCACAACCTAGCTCCAGACGTGCTGTTAGGTGAGAGAAAGAGGCTATACGTGGTTAGACCTAACTTATAAATGCCCCACGGAGCCTACAAGGCCTTCCTCATTCACAGAACTGCGGTCCATCAATAAATGCATAGCCTTGTGGATACCACTCAAAGTCAGATCCACAATTTAGTAACACTAACACTTGGAGCAGGTAAAGAAGGGCATCACAGGGTGTATAGAGAGAAGTCTCTACCCTCTATTTAATTAGTATTGTCATTTGTTGATTGGTGAGCTGATAATGCTAGCTTTCTCTCTGGAAAACCAAGTTTAGCCTGTTGTGATTTCCATGGAGGCTACATGCTGGTCCTCCCACACCTTCCTAAACAAAGCCTGAGACAGGTGATGTAGCACAGTGAGGCTGAGTGGAAGGGCTGTGGAGACAGATGAACCAGGGCGCATGCGCATTAGATCCCTCATCTCTCAGATGAAAGCACAACCCTAGCTTCATAAAATCATCTGGAAGATTAAATAAGAAAAGGTACATAAAGGGCTTAACACAGTGCCCGGCATATGGAATACACTCAGTAAATGTGAGCAATTATTAATTGCTATTAATATCCTTGAAGTTTTTCAGCCTTCTCCCTGAAATAGGATACATACTATGTCCGTATGTGCTTAACTGTCCATTTTTTTAAATTTATTGATTTTAGAGAGAGAGAGAAAGGGAGGCAGAGAGAGACAAAGGAAGGAAAAGAAAGAGAGAGAGAGAGACACCTACCTGTTCTGGTATGTACCCTGACCAGGGATCAAACTGACAACCTTCTGCATATAAGGATGACACTCTAACCAACTGAACTATCCAGCCAGGGCTTAACAGTCTAATTTCATGTCATTTAAAAAAATTGTTTGTTAAATGTATATTGAAATATTACATATTTTTATTAGGGAAAAACCTCTTATTTCACCATGTGTTTTGTTTTGGAGTTTAGAAAATATGGTTACCACACTGACTCTACTCACTAGTTCAGAAATTTGTTACATCACAATAGCTTTTGCCCAGCAAACATTCATAATGCAACATCTACCCATTTCTCACTTTATATTTACTACAGAGTAACAGTCAACATGTCAAGTCAGCAAATGAGGAGAAAATGGTTATCTGAAACATGTCAGATGCTATATTAGCAAATTTCAAGTAACACAGGGCAACAGAAATCATGAGAAAAGCAAGAATCAGTGTTCATTATCCTGCTGCTAGTAGAGCAATTACCAACAACACACCATGCTGCAAGGGCACAGGCTCTTCCTGTGCCCACACCACCCTAGCAGTGGCCACATGCTGGACTGTTGACCTTCATCTGTTTCCTGAGACTTACTCTACCCCCCCCATCCACAGACTGAATAGTGATTGCATATTCCTAAAACATAACCACACTTCTGGCCACAATCCCAGAGTGGACAATTGACCATGGCTGGACCATTAAGTCCCTTCCAAAGGAATTCTGGGGACTGGTAGCCTGACATCAATCACTCCCTGCCTACCTAGACTGTAAAGGTGAAATGCAGAAGCAGCTGGCAGCCATGTTCTGCCATGTTGACTAAATAAGAAACACAGGAAGCCAGTGTGAGCAGAGAAAAGAACGAAGCAGAAAGCAATCCATGAGGGAAGCCAGCTTCCTGGTTCTACATTCGCTCCAGTATTACAGCTCTATTCCTAAGGTTCAATGCATCCCTGTTCTTGTATTCTGCAAGACACTTGAGCCTACTCCAGGAACCATCAGAGCTGGTTTCTGTCCACAGCACCAAAGAAACTGAAACTCCACCCACCATTATATATCATTAGAAGATGATTGGTTTACAGAGGGATCCTCTTCCTCACTGTGAACTGACACACAACACAACTCTATTGCTCTGATCCTGCCTATTACATTCTGAGTCCTGAGCTAGAGGCTGTGAGAAACAGGGTGAGGAGGAGGAGAACAGAGCAAAACATAAGTACCCAATTTCAATGCATGTGAGGAAGCACTTTAATAGACACACAAGAGTGTGCCGAGGGAACGCAGCTATCAGGAGACCTGGAGGAAGCAGCAGCCACATGACATGCAAGCACTGCTAATCCCCAGAGCAGTTTTACAAGCAGAAAGTTTACAGCTGCTAAAGCAGAACTGCCCAGAGATCAGTATCAGGGCACTGTCAGAGCACATGTGGGTCCTATCAGCTTTCCTTCCACAAATGTAAAACCCCACAAGTGGGGTGGAGCCCAACTCTTCTCAGGATTGCCTTCTGATTTTTACCTCAAAAGCCAGTGTAATTAGTTTTTAAATGTTACCTGCTATTTTGCACTTAAATATTAAGAACTTCAGCTGTGGTATGAATTAATCAGTCCCCATGGGAAATGAACTACCAAATAACTAAGCTTTTCCTTCACCTTATAACCTTGTTCCTTTTGTACTGTTATTCTCAAATTGTGGCACTCTCCTCACTAAACTGCATTTCAATAACTATAAGTGTTTCAACATTTTGATCTATTTTCTCAACAAATCCACCCAGTATTTGTCACCAGCTTTAACCTCACTTTTCCACATATAAAAATGAACTTTGATGTGAAATCCAGAGTTTTAAACCTGTCTACTAATTCAAACTTCTAAAAACATTGTGTACGGACAACATCTCTCTCAAGGGGACGTGGCCTCTTAGAGGCTGGTTTCCAATGTTCAGGCTGCCAGCTGAGCACAGCTCCCTTAGAATTCCATCTCTACCTCCCTATCTCAGCATATTCCCAATGGGAGACACAGCCCTGCCCTTCAGGAGACCTCGGGGGGATGAGGGACACACCCCTGCAGGACAAGGTGGCAAGTGGAGAGAGAGATGAAAGCCTGCAGAGGAGAATGAAGCACCCACCTGCCACACACCTCTCCTGACCTCTGGCAAGTTTGGGAAGTGGCAGGAAAGACATGGCAGGGTGACCCCACCCCTACATAGCTAGGAAAGAACTAGTCTCAGAACCATAGGAAAGCAACCAAATAGCCCAATCCTAATGGAACCACAGGCACAAAAAATCCACCTACTCAGAGGCATAGTGGTATCCTAAATAAAAGAGTAAAACTTTTACTGAACATATATGCTCCAAGTACAACGCCACATGCTGCAGGAATATCACCTCCTGTGAAACACCCCACAACCCTAAGTGGAAATCTCATTTCCAGCTTATAGGTGCAAAAACTTGAGACCCTGAAATTTTAAAGTTGGAGAAAGAGCCAATCATCTGTAGTCAAATGATTCCTCTCCCATTAACTCACTGGCCTCGCCTGGCCAGAGAGATTCAGACTATTATTGTAGATACATAACAAGAACTCATTAGCTACAATAATTAAAAGTGTATTAAAAGAAGCAGAGATCCTCAAAAAACAACAGACCCACAGTAGGCCCTGCTAATTATGAGAATTTAATTTTGTGAAGGCAGTAGCACAAATAAATACAAAAGAAAGCATAAGGACAATTCAATAAATGTATTGAAGTAATTTAACAGTAAATTCTAGAAAAGTGATTAGAACCATCAATTTACATCATTCAATAAAAATATATTCCAAGTAAATCAACAAGTTGTTTTTATCATCAAATTATATAACTAGGATGAAAGAAAAATATTCAGTGAATCTCTGGGCAAAGCATTACTTTCAAAAAACAAAGAATGATGGAAGAAATTTCAATTAAAAAGGTGTAGTTAAATTACGAAGTAAATGTTTTCTGTGCTGGCGGGATAGCTCAGTTGGTTAGAGCTTCGTCCAGAAGCACTGAGGTTGCCAGTTCGATCTCTGGTTAAGCACATACAGGAATAGACTGATGTTTCCTGTCTCTTTCTCTCCCTTCCTCTCTTGCTAAAATCAATAAAATATAAATTTAAAAAACTTTTTTGGAAAAAAAAGTAAATGTTTTCTAAGTAAAATAAAAAGGCAGCCCTAGCCAGTTGGCTCAGTGGTACAGTGTCAGCCCCACATGTGAATGTCCTAGGTTCGATTTCCGGCCAGGGCACACAGGAGAAGCACCCATCTGCTTCTCTACCCTTCTCCCTCTCCTTTCTCTCTCTCTCTTCCCTTCCCACAGCCAAGGCTCCTTTGGAGCAAAGTTGTCCCAGGCACTGAGGATGGCTCCATGGCCTCCACCTCAGGTGCTAGAATGGCTCCGGGTGCAATGGAGCAACAACCCAGATAGTCAGAGCATCGCCCCCTAGTGGGCTTGCCGGTGGATCCTGGTTTGGCATATGTGGGAGTCTGTCTCTCTGCCTCCCTGCTTCTCACTTCAGAAAAATACCGAAAAAGAAAAGGCAAACAACAGAGTATAAGACAGAACTGGATTTTAACAGACATAGTGATAATATCCTTATAGCAGCTATAGAATGTATGTATGAGAAATTGTTCAGAAGAACCAAGAGAATTTAAGGGAGAAACAAAGGATAGGAACTGACAATTCACAAAAGGAAAAATAACAAGTAAACAAGCAAATAGAAAAATATTCACTAGCCAACCAAAACATACAAATTAAACATCAATGAAGTACCACTATCAAGTAAGTTATGAAGAAGTACTTTTAAATAATAATATCATGGCTGGTCAGATGTGGCCAAACTAATATCCTCCTGTGTCACTGTAAATATTACAGGTGGCACAAACCTTTTGAAAAGCAATACAGCAATCTCTTCTTATAATCTTTCCTGAAGAAATAATCCAAATATCTGGGGGGCGGGGGATACCTATATGTACAATAATGTCCATTATAACATTTTTAAAACTGAAAATAATGTAAATAGCCAACAATAAGTGTTGGATAAATTATGACATAACCACTAGAGTATAAATCAGCACTTTGAGCGCTGGCTGTCTTATTCATGATGGGCAATCCAGGGTCAAGTTCATATAACACAAGCATTAAATATGAGTAAATGCTGAAGAAAAAAATGGCCACTTAAAGACTAGATAGTTGGTGGCTTATTTTAAGTGGGGGGCAAGAATATAAAAGTATATTGTCATATTTTTGAAAGCCGCATTAGAAAAACTGCTAAAAGGTAATATGTAAAACACTAATCGTCATTGTGCTGAGAATAAGCAGTAATTCTTTATTATGGTTATATTATTTTTATTTAAAATGTAAACAGACCCAGAGGATTACTATTATGATTACTTAAAATATAAGTTGATCCTTAGAAACTGAAGAGATAAAAAACTTAATAACTAATGAAAAACAAAACCCATAAACAGTTCCATATTATAGGTAAATCTGCCCAGTTAAAAAGAAAACTATAGTCACACAAAGAGCTTAATTACTGACATCTGAAACTTAGATGTCATTTCTGAGTCCTAATTCAGTAATAAATAAACACAAGAAGCCAAAACACCTGCTCAATTTGCTGTACTCCTGTGTGTTTTTTTTTCTAAACCCTGCGACTGTGAGCTCAAAGGACTTACAATTATTATCTTCTGACTTGGAGGCTTCTGGTGAGACAGGTCAACTTTACAATGATCCCAGTAGGAATTCAGAAAGGTAGGGGAGCCAGGAGTGGGTCAGTCTGGGGTAGGGTGATGTCCCTAAGTTGAACTGTATACCATCTTATACACAGAGAAAAAGTATAAAACTTCGACAGTTTCTCTAACCCAGTGATTTCATCTCATGGCACACATAAACTAATTACTAAAATTCTGCAGCACCCCCCAAAATATATTTTTTGCTGTTTTTACAAACAAAATAGGTATCATTTTAGTTCATTCACACCGGATGGCGATTGTCATGTTGGCTGTTGTCATTTTTTTGACAATCTAAGGGAAAAGAGGTCAATGCCCTGGCTAAACAAGTCAGGTATTGTATGTTTTAAAAACTCTTACAGCACACAGGTTGAAAACCACTGCTTTAAGGTACTGTATTTCAAACTATTGTTCTTAACCATTATGGGTATGAAATCAACTGAATAAATCACTGCCAGAAGTTTTAAAAGGCTATCATAGAAGAAAAATACCAGCAATGCAAGTCCCATTTAAAAAAATACCATTTTCCAAAACTTTTGTTTTAGTTATATATTTGTGTATGTGTCAACATATGTGGGTCATGGGTAGTTAATGCTAAATATATTTCTTACTATGATCTGTGATCAGAAAATTTTCAAAAGCACTGCTGATTTGAGGTCCTGCAAACCACCCAGAGTTAAACTGCTCAGTATCTGAAACTAAAGGATTTATCAAGAAGTAGAAATATAAGGAATCCAGTTTAACCAGGTATCAAGCACCAATAGAAGATATAAACCTCCTCACTACTTCATCCAGGAATACCTGCTCCCACTCCGAGGCTCAGGAAAGCATCCTTTCACAGTGGCTGCACAGAGTGCGTGCCCCTTTTTCCCTCTGCATGCTTTTCTGCACACTTCTCTCCACTTGAGGTTTCAGGATGATGTGGTGCAGGGACTGGACACTTATCTAGTCACTACATGGGCAAACCGTAGTGCCACAGTCGCAGCTAAGAAATTCTGTGTGCTCCTTTGCCAGATGGAGAAACAGAGGCTAAGTGATGAGATGCCCTGGGAAACGCCCAAGGTCAATGCAGGGCACAGCTAAATCACACTCCAGTCCCAGTGCTTCTCCAAGAATCCTTCAATTAAAGGCACACAAAGCACAGAGCAGCACTCCCTGCCAAGAGACAGGTAGATGACTTTCTTTCCTTTTTGGTCTTTTGTTAGTTTCTTACATCTCTGGTTTAATTTCCACTAATGACTAAATGAAGCATTTGGATGAGGAATCCCCCTGCCCTTTAAAGAAAAATAAATAAAAGAGTTAATGAGACTGTTTACTCAAGTTGCACAAGGGAAGTTATTTTTTTCTGCTTTAGGGAATTCCTAGGGTAATTATGGCACTCTCCTTGAGAGATCTATTCCTGAAAAAAAATGAATGTTACCTTCTTTTGAATTCCTTCTATTCTGTTACTACAATTGAGAAGAAAAGTTTGTCTTGATGACCATTTTCTTTTCAGGTAAGTAATCATGTACTATATATAATTTAGTTTAGTGTTATAAATATCAATAGATCACTACTTGCAATAATCTTTTTAAAATTTTTTATTTTTTTATTTTTTTAAGTAAGAGGAGGAGAGATTGTGAGACAGACTCCTGCATGCACCCCAATTGGAATCCACCCAGCAACCTGTCTGGGGCCAAAGCTCAAATCAATCAAGCTATTTAGTGCCTGAGGGTGATGCTCAGATCAACCAAGCCATCCTCGGCCGAAGCTTGAACTAATTGAGCCACTGGCTACAGGAAGAGAAGAGGGAAAGAAGGTAGAGAGGGAGAGAGAGAGAAGCAGATGGTGGCTTCTCCTGTGTGCCCTGACCAGGAATTGAACCTGGAATGTCCATACGCTGGGGCTGACGCTGAAATAGCCTTAAATCAATTAACTTTCTATTTCTAAATGTTGTATTTTAATTTCCCCAAAACTGTTATTTTTAATGACATTACAATGGTTCTCAACAACAAACAGAAAATGTCTCCCTCTCAAAGCCAAATTCAAAGTGAAAAAAGAGCCAGGTAAAGATGATATACAAATAAAAAGCAGCATTTGTTTTTAAAGATTTGATTTTTTTTTTTTTTTTTTTTTTTTGCTTGGAAAAGATTAGCTCTTTGAAGTCCCTCTGGCTACTAACATCTTATGATTTTTACCTAATTTTTTTTTCAAAGTAAGTTTAGTTACCCTTGATAGCTGGTCAGGATTTTACAATCTGTGAATCACTTATTACAGGAGTGCCACAACTGCCACTCTACTACTTCCCATTGCCTTATAATATTCAGATGAATGTACCCCAGTTCAGACTTTTGAGGTCCTGGCCAGAATCCGGTTTAACTGTGTAAGGAAATTCAGAGCCATCGGGCGTTTTGGGGTCACTGGAACTAAGTCTCCTCTAGTGAGCCTCTTTGAATAAGCTTTCCAATAGCAATCTTTTGTTTTAACAACCTACCTGTATCCTGATCTTTACAGACATAGAGGCATCCTGTTTCCAGACAGATTTGCTGGCAGAAACATTACCTAATGTTATGAATCCAGCATAAAGGTCTAATTTTCAACAATTATATGCAGCAAATTTCCATTTTGGGACCTCAAAACCATCAATTACGACTGCATAGTAATGAGTCTCAAGTGCAGTTTAAAGTTTTAAATAGAGACTTGACACACTCAAAAATTAGTTTAGATTGCCTGACCTGTGGTGGTGCAGTGGATAAAGCGTTGACCTGGAAATGCTGAAGTCGCCAGTTCGAAACCCTGGGCTTGCCTGGTCAAGGCACATATGGGAGTTGATGCTTCCAGCTCCTCTCCCCTTCTCTCTCTCTCTGTCTCTCTCTCTCTCTCTGTCTCTCGCCCTCTCTCTCTCCTCTCTAAAAATGAATAAATAAATTAATTTTTAAAAAAAGACTCATCCTTTATAAAAAAAAAAAATTAGTTTAGATGGGTGTAATTCTGTCAACTTTAGAGACCTCACCCCATCACTGAAGTCCTCACCTTTCAGAACTACGTTTGCACTGAGAAAAAGTTTAATTTGCATTATTTTTTATGCAAGTGTTACAAAATACGTAAAAATCTTCACCAGAAACTCAATTGAACTGAGCTAAGATTAAGTATTAGTGAAACTAACAGTTTCAACAAGAGAACTGATATAATGCAATTGAACAATGAAAAGAATCAAAGGTAAATGAAACAATAGCACGTGGATTTATAAAACAAAATGACATTTTAAGATTTCTTTTCAAGAAAATCAAATGGTCATGGCTCCTTAGAATCATGGTAGTTCACAGAATCATGGTAGCTCAAAGTCAGAAAATAGGAGCCGAGATTAAAATAACTGAATCCCTCTCTTGTCCCAGCCATTTCTTGCCTGCATCCCCTTTTGTAAAGTTACCCTAGCCTAAAGATAGTATTAAACTCCCCTCAGGCTCAACTTAAATATCTTTGCTCCCGATACCTCACTACCTCCTCCAGACTATTCTATTCCAAACAGATGATTATTCAGCCAGTGTTTAGTTTCATTCAGGGACCTAAATTGCCTATCTCCTTACTGCTAAGCTGGGGATCAGATCACTTAATATGAGGTTAAAAAAAAAATTCTGGCTCCCTTTTATCTGCAGTTTCTGCCTGCCTTCAGGGCTTACAGAATACAGCTATGTTGTAGGAACTAGCCCTGAATCAAGTCAGAATATACAGCAGCAGTTTCCCAGAGTCCCCTCTCCCCAACTCACCACCACATCCTCAGGGCCCCTCTTACCGAAAGAGAGGTCCAAATTATCGCACCCAGAGGTTTTGTGAATTTTTACTATTACAGTTATTCCCCTGGAGACACTAATTTTCCAGGTTCTTCAAAGTGTGACACACAGAGCTGGTTTCTGAATTTCAGCAGACTGGCTCCTAAGTTTACCCATCACCCAGTCCTTTCTAGTGCCTCTAACGAAAGGGAGTTTCCTCTTTCTCCTCTACTAGAATGCCTTCTCCTGTTCTCTAGCTTTTTCATATGCACTCCTATTCATCTTGCAAGACCCATCTGGAGCAGAGCTCCTTTTCTTTAACCACCACAAACTGAGATGTCCTTGGCAACCCCAGAGGACATCGTTTGTACCTGTTTTCATTCAGCACAACTTATACTGAGATTTTTTTTTTTAATTTTTATTTATTTATTTATTCATTTTAGAGAGGAGAGGGAGAGACAGAGAGAGAGAAGTGGGGTAGGAGCTGGAAGCATCAACTTCCATATGTGCCTTGACCAGGCAAGCCCAGGGTTTCGAACCAGCGACCTCAGCATTTCCAGGTCGACTCTTTATCCACTGCGCCACCACAGATCAGGCTGAGATTTTTAAAAAACACTTTTACCTACTGCATGGGTATAGACTCCTAGTAAACGAAAAATTTCCTAAAATTGTCTAATGCTAACTACCTAGAATTACTGAAACTCTCTGTATGAATGCTAACATTGTTGACCTGTAAGATATGCCTATAAAGAATTTACAAAGATAAAGGTCTGGATAAGGCTGGGTCCTACCCAGAGAAGTCTCTCTTGACCTTCAACACTTGGGAGAAGCTGCCACTAGACAAGGGAACCCTTGGTAAACTGCAGACAAGACATCAGTCTTAACCAAAATTAAGCCAGAGAGGAAGCTCTTAAGCAAGGAATGTTAAAACGACATTCACTCAGAATAGACAGTGCAGAAGGAAGGTGGGAAGTGAGGGACTCAGACAGCCAAAGTTAGGTTTGTCCGTTAGAGATGGGACCCAGCTAAACAAAAGCACAAATACTCAGATAAGGATGGTGAATTCTGGGAACAAGCGGGTTTATGATAGCAGAAATCTATACCTTAAGTCAGATTGTTTTAAATTTCTTATTTTTCCTCCCTTGGTATCCAGTCAAGTTCCAGGCTGTCTTAACGGTGCTGATGAACTCAAGGTGCAGTTTTATCCACTCCTGAGCCTGCAGATGAGAACATCATCAGTCTACTACAGAACTACTGGGTGAAAAATGGTAGTCCAAGTGAAAGGATCCTTTAAAGAAAGGTAAAATGTAGAGTACAACAAAAACTGTGGACAGCCCTGGCTGGTTGGCTCCATGGTAGAACGTAGGCCAGGTGTGTGGAAGTCCCAGGTTCGATTCCCAGGCAGGGCGCACAGGAGAAGCACCCATCTGCTTCTCCACCCTTCCCTCTCTCCTTTTTCTCTATCTCTCTCTTCCCCTCCCACAGTCAAGGCTCCACTGGAGCAAAAGTTGGCCCAGGCACTGAGGATGGCTCCATAGCCTCCACCTCAGGCTCTAAAATGGCTCTGGTTGCAACGGAGCAATGCCCCAGATGGGCAGAGCATCACCCCCTAGTGGGCATGCCCGATGGACCCCAGTCAGGCACATGTGGGAGCCTATCTGCCTCCTTACTTCTCACTTTGGAAAAATTCGAAAACAAAAACAAAACAACTGTTGAATCCAGTCATTCTTCCGCATCTGAAAATTCCCTTTTCAATAATGAATCTTAGCAGTTGTGGGGGCTTTTTATTTATTGATTTAAGAGAGGTTGCCAATCTGGTAGGTAAAACATGGTATTTCATTTGATCTTCTTTAATTAATATTAAGTAAGGTTATCAGCCATTTTTATTTGTTTTTTTTTTTTTAAAGACTTTATTTATTAATTTTAAAAAGGTAAGGAGAAAGAAAGAGGGAACAAGTAGCATTTGTATGTGCCTTGACCGGGCAAGCTCAGGGTTTCAAACCATTTGTACTAGCGATCTCACCATTCAGATAGGTAGGAGCAGGAAGCATCAACTCGCAGTAGTCATTTCTTGTATGTGCCTTGACTGGACAAGCCTGGGGTTTTGAACCAGCGGCCCCAGCATTCCAGGTCGCTTTATCCACTGCACCACCAGAGGTCAGGCTTAGGGCTGTGGTTTTATTACCTTCTAAAATTTCCTGAAAGAACCTTGTTGTTTTCACCAATGTATTGCGCACATGTGCTTGAAAGAGTAGGAAACCCAGATGTGTTGATGGAATGAAGTAATGCATGGACTTCGAAAGCTTTAAGGCCATCCTGTCCAATCCTTTTCCCACAAGGCTATACATCTGTCTACACGGTGCTTTTTAAGGTGGTCATAAAATTCATTCAACAAATATCAATCAAATGTCTACAATGGTTAAGATGCTGCTGTGCTTTCAAGAACAACAAAAATAAATCAGTCATTGATACAACGAATGTTTATTAAGGGTCTAAGTCTACTGTGTGTCAAACACACTAGGCCCCAAAAATAATACAATGAATAAGATGCACATATCACCCCAATAATTCAGTTAAAAGAAATGTTGCCAATCTGGTAGGTAAAACATGGTATTTCATTTGATCTTCTTTAATTAATATTAAGTAAGGTTACCAGCCATTTTTATTTCTGTTCTTTTTTTTTTTTAAAGACTTTATTTATTAATTTTTAAAAGGTAAGGAGAAAGAAAGCGGGAACAAGTAGCATTTGTATGTGCCTTGACCGGGCAAGCTCAGGGTTTCCAACCATTTGTACTAGCGATCTCACCATTCAGGGTCGATGTTCCATCCACTATGCTACCACAAGTCAAGCCATTTTTATTTTTCTATGAATAATCCTACATCTTACTAATGTGTAAAACAAAGGAAACAAGTATTTATCTATCATATGTGCTACAAATGTTTTCCCTCACTTTGTCATTTGCCTTTTGACGTTAGCTGGGGTTTTTAGGGTTTTTCTTTTTTCATAAAAATTTTTAAATAGTCAAGGTTAAAGTAAAATTTTTAGGAAGTCAAATTTATCAAAAAAAATTTTTATGGTTTTTCCAAATTTAGAAAGATCTCCATGATTCATTGTAAAAGTTACCCATGTTTTCTTCTACCATTTTTATTTCAATTTTTACCTTTAAGTAATTGTACTGTCTGGAATACAGATTAAGGATTAAGAATTCAGAATGATATCTAGCTTTATTTTTTTTATCCAAATGACTAACTGGTTCTCCCAGCATTGATTATTAAAGAATCAATTTTTCTTCAAAAGAAAAAAAAAAGATGCACATATCGTCACCAGAGGGGACTTCTGCAGAAGATAAATGGACAAATAACTATAATACTGTTTAAAATAGAAAATGTAAAATGTTTTCAAAGTTATTAAAGGCTATCGGGAGTCAGAGGTCAAAAAGGAAAACCAAGGTTTCAAAAGAACTTATGGGACACTGACATTCAGGAATAGGACATTAGCTGTGGTTTAACCATACAGTTCAGGAATTAAGGTTACTTAGTTTCTAGCTAAAGTTAATGGAAATAGATTTGTAGGTTTATATGAAAATCAATATTCTATCTTCATATCTTTAGTGAAAGTGACATGGGATTTTGAAAAGCAAGAATACAGATCAATTCTCCTTTAATGAACACTAATTGAAACTGAGCTCTAAATAACCAAGTTATTTTCTGTGTGAGTACAGAAACACAGACTTGTGGATTTAAGTAATAACAGAATATACATAAAGAATAATCCTGGACTTATGGGTGGGCCTTATTTATTTAACAGTGACTCTGTAATAAAATAAATTCTAGTACTTACATTATAAACTAGAAAAGTGAAAATTAAAGTAATATATCGACATAAATCACATTTCTTTTGTTCCATAATCAAATAAAAATTTACCTTTCAGTTTCTTTCATATATGCTACTTTAGTTTCTACAATACTTTGAAGTGCATCCCCTAAGACTGTTTCCAGCAAGATAAACACTGATATGGGAATTAGATGACTTAGGACAGGGGTCGGGAGCCTATGGCTCGCGAGTAAGATGTGGCTCTTTTGACGGCTACATCTGGCTCTCAGACAAATCTTTAATAAAAAAAAAACATTAAAAATATAAAACATTCTCATGTATTACAATCCATTCATTTCCTACCTCTCATGTTCATGGTTGCAAGTGGCTGGAGCCAATCACAGCTGTCCTCCGGGACAACACCAAATTTTTATTGGATAATGCGTAAAGTACACGGGTTGTTGTATGGCTCCCACGGAATTACATTTTAAAATATGTGGCGTTCATGACTCTCTCAGCCAAAAAGGTTCCTGACCCCTGACTTAGGAGATGGGCCTGGATTTACCACCAGCTATATAAATTTGGGGAGGTAAATTCTCTGGCAATAAATTTTGTCATTTGTAAAATAAGCTGTTACAGCAAACAACCTCTATGATCCCACTGAACTTAAAATACTATAAAAGTTGCCTGACCAGGCAGTGGCGCAGTGGATAGAGCATCGAACTGGGATGCAGAGGACCCAGGTTCGAGACCCCGAGGTCGTCAGCTTGAGCATGGGCTCATCTGGTTTGAGCAAAATCCCACCAGCTTGGACCCAAGGTCGCTGGCTCCAGCAAGGGGTTACCCGGTCTGCTGAAGGCCTGTGGTGATGGCACATATGAGAAAGCAATCAATGAACTAAGGTGTCACAACGCGCAATGAAAAACTAATGATTGATGCTTCTCATCTCTCTCCGTTCCTGTCTGTTTGTCCTTGTCTATCCCTCTCTCTGACTCACTCTCTGTCTCTGTAAAAAATTAATTAATTAATTTAAAAAAATACTATGAAGGTCTACCTCTACTCCCAAAATCATCAACCAAAGCAAAAAGTCTCAAAACTAATATTAAAGGAACTTAGGCTTAACTACCTTTTTCTCCTTTTACTTGATTCAACCAACTTACTTATGAATCTCCTAACAGCAGTTAGGCTAAGCAGTTTCATCTCTAGGAGTTACATCCTGGGAAAAGTGACATCTACCTATACATTCCTTTAAAAACAATTCTGCAACAAAAGACATTCTAGGTCAGAAGCAATCTCTTTCACAGAATTTTGCCTCTATTGAAAAATTATACACTCATACAACTTCCTTGTGAATTTTAAAAGGTTTCTATATCCATGTATTCTATTCCAGCCATAAGTTTCTTTTGTTTATTGCACACTCCTTGCCATTGTTGTATGTTTACAATCTTGTCAGTTGGATCTGTACAGAATATATCCTTTTGTCCATTTGTATGGACTATGATGTAGAAAAGCATAATATACCCATCCTAGTTATATTGAAGAACCTATGATATAAATAGACCTATCAAGCAAATTTGAGGCTACATTGTATACAAAGTATACTGTATACAAAGTGCTGAAATGACTGTAAGGACAATAATGAACACTTGGTTGCTTAACCTCTGCCTACAACTTTAAATTTTAGGAGTCACAGAGAAAAAAGACTCTCTACCTCAGCAGAATTTGAACTTACATTAAGAATACCTAACAACTATTTCAATGTTAAAGCCCCTTGTCATTTACCTCTACAGTGTTAAATTTTTTAGAGTGCTAGTTGATATTGTCAAAGCAACAATTTCAGAAAATACTGTAAGTTTACTATATATTCAAGCAGCATTATCTGCGCATTAGCTTCGTCTGCCTAGTTCTGCATATTGACGGATATTAAATCAAATACGCTTTGTCTGAAGAATGAGGGAGAATATTAAAGACAGAACTGGCTCCACTTCTGCAAACTAAGCAAAATTAAAGCAAAAAGAAAGGAAGCAAGCAAAGAGAAGGAACTCAACAACTATTTGCAGCAGTGGTCCCTTGTAAGTTCTAGGCGCTTCCCTTTGAGCTCGAAGAGATAAGAAAAGGAAGGCAAAGGAGAGATGACACCTCTCCTTCGGGCAGAAATCCAAAGTTACTCTTCCCAAGTTGTAATATTCATTGAATCCAGTGGAAGATGTCTAGCAGATCCGGATTCCGTGGTAATGTCTGGGAGAACAGTGGCATTTGCTTTCTCAGTTTGAAGCCCCAAGAACTGTACCACAGTACTCAAAACCCTCAGTTATTTTGGCAGAGGCGGCCCGGGGCATCTTCCCCACGCACAGAGCTGCAGGGTCGTGCGGCTCCTTCCTCTCCCCCACCCGCCCTCAGGGCTGGACCAAGGTCCAGCGGCCGCATACCATTAGTCAAAGGGCCACCCTGGCGCGGGCAGGCGTCACCCGGCCCCGGGGGAGCCCAGAACTCAACGCCGCTGTCCGAGCTCCGCTTTCCCCGACACGCAGCGGCGGCAGAGCGCAGCTGGACACCGGAACCACCAGGATACGTGTTGTTATAAAAACTTGAGAGCATATCTACACTTGTGCCGAGATTGAGGCACAGACCCGGACGAGGGTTCGGGGTCGCCCCGGCCCGTCCCGCCCCTCCTCGCGGCCGAAGGGCAGCGGTCTGTACCTGTCCTCCGAGACGCTGATGACGCCCTCCTCCTTGGGAACGATCACGGCCATATTCACCACCTCCTGGGACCCCTCGACCCGCTGCAGCAGGATCGGCTTGCGGGTCAGGGGCTTGGACTGGATCTCCGTCGCCATCGAAAGAGGGGGCGCGCCGGGAGCGCCGCTGCCAACCACGCAGTGGGAGCGGGTTGAGGAGCCCGCTCGGCCACAGGCACACACCAAGACAAAGACTCTGGCTGGCCCGAGCGGGATGCCGGGGTCCTGCGATCATAGCCTGGCCGCCGCCCCTGGGAACGACTCCGCGCTCCCGGCTTCGGGCACCGAAACCGCCACCACTAGTGCTGCAACTCGGCGCCACCACCAGCGGAGGGAGCGGAAAGCCAGGGGGCGGGGCCGCGGGGGAGGGGCCTGCCGCAGGGGGTGGCCGCCGGTTGGGGCCGGGGTGGATAGCTGCACTTCCGGAAGGGCGGTGAAGGAGGAGAAGGAGGAGGAGAAGGAGGAGAAGGGGAACCTAACTGGGGGCGGGGCGCTGGCAGCCCAGAGCGCGTGCGTCTGCCTGCTTGCCCATTTCCGCCTCTCCCGCCCCGCCCCTCCTCAGTTCCCAAACCCTAGCGGGCGGCACCTTCGCCAGGATGTGTGGGCATCTTTCCATCCTCGCCACCATCCAGTTTTTAGTTATCTCCCTCCTTAATCTATAAACGCCCGTGTCCACACCCTTGGGAACACGTTTGCCTGCGGCCTCGCCCCCTTAAAAAAATCCTTGAAAAGAGGGCGGGAGATTGGGCGGGGAAAACCGCGCCTGGGCGAGGCCGGAAAAACACGCCAGCAGGAAGAAGCTGAACTAGTTGGGACATAACTGGGCATGCGCACAGTTTACCTGGCCAGAGCGGCCTCAACAATGAAGTGCGGCCGGAGATGGCTTACCTCTCCCAACATGCAATAGGCCCTGACATCCCATGGACTCTAGGGAGTTGTAGGTTTTCGGAGCCATGTCTCCCTTGTACTTGAATGACCCCTCGCCCACTTCTCTGGGCTCCTGGCCTGGGGAGCTCAGTAGCCTTCCTGGCCATTGGTGGAGATGCGGCAGGACTGACCTCTAAATGCAGGGAGCTGAAGGGCAACCCCAGCTGAACAGTCTGTCCTATGTCCTTGTTTCAGGCCGCTGCACATAATAGTGGAATTCTAAGGGTGGGGAAGAAGGGAATCTCTCATACTAGTGTCTTTGAGGGGGTTTAGAAATCATGTAGTGTCAACCTCCCAGTTTTCTTACATGGTTAAGTTACTAGCCCAAGGTTACTTTAGCTCTAAGTTAAGGCCATAGGTCCCCCCAACTTGAACCCAAATCCCTCTGCTCCTGGTTCTTACTTCTTTCCATTCCCCAGCAATCAACCTTTCTAGCTTGTTCCAGAGACAATGGAGAGAATTATTGTGATTATTGAATGAATATTAATTAGGTTCCTGGTACAGGCCTGGCAAGTGACATCTTTCATTATATGATAACCCCACTGAACCAGCTAAGAGTTAACAAGTTAGCTGAATAGTAGTCATGGTATGGAGTGAGTGGATTGACAGGGCCTCTGGAGGTCAGAAAAATAACATGCTAGAGCTGGGAAAAGAATGGGACGTGTGTTGTGGTAATGCATTTCTAAAGTAGGTTTTTGGCAGCCAAGGTGGTATGCTGCAAAGAACCTCTCTCAAAGCACAGTGCAACTCTTTACTACAACCAGTCTTTGCAGAAATTCTCTGAGGCCCCTGAATGAGTGAGATATTTTCCAGCTTTGGATGTAGAACAAAGCATTCCACTTCTCTACGCCTCAGGTTACTCGTCTACCGGAGGATAACACCTACCACAGAGCCACACCTTTGTCTGGCTAGACAGCTGTGCCTTGCTCCTAGATGTTCTGCTCTGCACTGTGCTGACCTGCTGCACTATGCTTGGGTGAGAAATCTTCCATGTTTCAGCTCATTCAGGAAAATGCTGCCTTGAGTGAGAAAGTGAAACAATCAGAGCCAGAAAGAAGCTGGCTTATATGGCACAACTCCCTGCCCCCTGTCCCTGATTGGCCTATCCTTGACAAATGAGGACTCCAAATCCTCACAGGTTGATTGGTCCAAAACTCACTGTACTGATTGGTCAGAATACAGCCACTCTGGTTTGTCAGAACTGAACATCTCCAATTGAATAGGGAAAGCTCCAGTCCTACTGATTAAAATAGGATTCCATGAATTCCTTTATAATGGCTGGGTCAGACAGCAGGAACACAGTGCAGGCAGGCAGTTCAGTGCAAGTTTCTCTGCGAAGTACAGTTTGCAGGAGAGGCTTCTGTACAGAAATGGCTGCTAGGCTCTGTTTTTTTTTTTAATTTGAGCTTGGTTAGCTACCGGGAGCCCTTCTAAGTGGGTGTCTTTTTTTCTTTTCTTTTTTTTTTTCCCTTCAGAGCTTACACTCCCATATTTTTATCTCTACCCCTGACCTCGTCTGGAGCTCCAGATTTATATGTCTAATGCTGCTCTGAAATAGGTGTTCCAAATATCCCAACAAGCATCTTTAAATCTACTGCATCAGTCACCCAATTGTTCGAACTAATTTACTAGTGTTGTTCTTAATTTTATCTCATTTCTTCCCAACTCATATCCAAATCTTTAACAAGTCCTATCAGTTCTGCCTCCAAAGTTTATCTTGAATTGTCTCACTTGTATCATCTCGAACCCAGTACAGGCATAATCATCTCTGGCCACTACTACCACAGTAGCTAATTCCTTTCCCTGCTTCTTCTCATTGAGCCCATCCCCTCAAAACGCATACAATCCATTTTTATCACAGTAGCCAGAGGATTTTGTTTTAAAATGTAAACCAGATCAGTTACACCTCTGCTTAAAACTAATCAGTGGCTTACCATTGCACTTGGGATAAACTGACTCTCCAACTTCACCTCTTCAAGCCCAGGCTTGGAAATTCCCAAAAAACACCAACCTCCTTCCTGCTGGTGGCTTTTATACCAACTGTGTTCATCCTCTGGCTACTTTTTTTTCACTGCTCAGGCTTCAGCTTCAGTGTTAGCTCCTTAAAGAGTCTTACCCTCCCATCTCTAACATACTCCACTTGTTCATAACACTCACTGTCAAATCACCGTTTTATTTTTCTCACAGTATTTACTTCTACTCAAAATAACCTCATTTGTTTCTTATTTATTTTTTAATCTTTCTCATCTAGAAGAGAAACTCCAAGAGAGGAAGGACATTGTCTTCCTATTTATTATTGTATTTCTAGCTCCTATAATAGTACCTGGACTGTTAGGAGGCATACTGTATTTGTTGAATGGATGAATTAATAGAGAGAAAAAGTGGTGGGTTTGGATTTGAATTAACTCTATTTTATTAGAGTATAATGAGAAGACTGGAATCTATACCTCACCCTAAATCCTGGGATGGGACGATCCTTGGGAGAATACATACAACAGGCAGATGACCGTACCAAAGTGAGTAATTGGTATCCAAGAGAAAGGCCTACTATGCAATTTCAGAAAGCAAATAATTATCAGAAGCCCAGGTAGAACTCCTGCCTGCTCTAGGGAATTAAGACTGCTCAGCCCCACTCTCCCACCCACAAGAAAGAGCAGTTTGGTGGGGAGCAAGGGCAGAAAGGAGTAGCTTGCTGGAAAAATGAATCTAAAATACTTTTTTGTTTCTATATTAAATAATTTTGAAGAATTTAAGTACAAGTTTAAATATTTCAAAGAGTCTGATTCTACTTTCTTGTAAATATTAGCATTTATTGTAAATATTTTTATGATTGAAGATCTTTTATTGATTCTCCTGTGATACTACCTGAAATAAAAACATGTATATATGTTAAATTTTTATAATTTAATATGTAAATTTCTATCCTGTGAATAATAATGACTTATTGTTAAAATTAAGCAGGACCCAGGATTAATTCTATTTCTATATTTTATTTTATAAATGCAAGGGCTAAGAAACCTCATTTACATAAATAGATGGAAATGAAAGAAGTTTTATTATGTTGATGCTACTCAATTCTTTGAACTCTTTGAGTTACATGGCAAAAATCACATAAGAGAAAAGTTTTGCAAGTCATTAATCTCATAAAGAACTTGTATCTAGAATACATAAAGAACTCTTACAACTCAATAATAAAAATAACCCAGTGACCCAATTTTAAAAATTGACCAAGAATCTGAATAGACATTTATTTCTCCAACATGAGTATACAAGTAAGTACATGAAAAGATGCTCAACATCATTAGCAATCGAGGAAATGCAAAGCAAATTCACAATGATGTACCATTTCACAACTTGTAGATGGCTATAATAAAATTTTAAAAGACAGATAATAACAAATGTTGGCAAAATTATGGAGAATTTGGAACCTTCTCATACATTGCTAGTGCAAATGTAAAATGGTGCAGCCTCCTAGGAAATAGTCTGGCATTCCCCAAAAGGTTAAACATATGGTTACTAAATGACCCAGTAATTCCAGTTCAAGGTTTATGTACCCAAGCAAATCTTGTACACGAAAGTTCATAGAAACATTATTTATAATGACCAAAATAAGGAAATGATCCAATTGTCTATCAACTTAAAAGTGGATAAAATAATTTCACTTTTTAAGGTTTCAGTTACCCTATGTCAACTACTGCCTGAACATTTTAAATGAAAAATTTCAGAGATAAACTATAAGTTATAAATTGTGCACCATTTTGAGTAGGGTGATGAAATCTCATACCATACTGCTGTGTCTGTCCAGGACATGAATCATTCCTTTGTCCAGTGTATCCATGCTGTGTGACACTCCCCACCCATTTGTTAATTAGTAGCCCTCTCAGTTATCACATCAACTGTCATGGTATAGCAGTGCTTGTGTTCAAGTAATCCTTATTTTACTTAATAATGGCCCCAAGGCACAAGAGTAGTAATACTGTAATATGCCAAAGAGAAACTGTGAAGTGTTTCTATTTTGTGAAAAGGGAAGTACAGTACAGTAAGATACCTGCAAAAGAGAGACCACATTCACGTAACTCTTATTATAGTATATTATTATAATTGTTCTATTTTATTACTAGATTTTGTTGTTAATTTCTTACGGTGCCTAATTTACAAATTAAACTTTGTCACATATTTGCATGTGAAGGAACAAACACAGTATACATAGGGTTTAGTATTATCTGAAGTTTCACGCATACATTGGGAGTCTTGGAACGTATACCTGCAAATAAAGAGGACTTACCCTATATTCATACAATAAGATTTTCATCAATAAAAATAAATGATATACGGATACATGCTACAACATGGATGAACCTCGAAAACATTATGCTAAATGAAAGAAACCACTCATAAAAGATCATAAATTGTAAGATTCCATTCAGAATAGGCAAGTCATTAAGAACAGAAAGCATGGCCCTGGCCGGTTGGCTCAGCGGTAGAGCGTTGGCCTGGCATGCAGGGGACTCGGGTTCGATTCCTGGCCATGGCACATAGGAGAAGCGCCCATCTGCTTCTCCACCCCCCCCCCTCCTCTCTGTCTCTCTCTTCCCCTCCCGCAGCCAAGGCTCCATTGGAGCAAAGATGGCCCAGGCGCTGGGGATGGCTCCTTGGCCTCTGCCCCAGGCGCTAGAGTGGCTCTGGTCGCAGCAGAGCGACGCCCCAGAGGGGCAGAGCATCGCCCCCTGGTGGGCAGAGCGTCACCCCTGGTGGGCATGCCGGGTGGATCCCAGTCCGGCGCATGCGGGAGTCTGTCTGACTGTCTCTCCCCGTTTCCAGCTTCAGAAAAATACATAAAAAAAAAAAAAAAAAAGAACAGAAAGCAAATTTGTGGTTGCCAGTAAATGTGAGAAAGAGATGTAAGGGCAGCCAAGGGCGCTGGCTAGGGAATGTGTAGGGTTTCTTTTTGAGATTACAAAAATGTTCTAAAATTACTATGGTGGTTGCACAACTCTGTGAATATAGTAAGAGTCATTGAATTGTACATTTTAAAGTGGGTAAATTTTAGTAGCCTATTACCCAAAATTATCTTTGATGACTCCCTGCCAAATTCTATTATGTCCTCTTCTCCATCTATTTTATTGAAAGCAAACTACTGGAAACCACCAACTTATGAAAGGATTCTTTTATATATTCAAGTAATTTATTTCTCAATTTTTGAAAAATATACAAAAACATATTATGTGATTATTTTATCTGGTATTCTTGCACTTAAAGATTTAACCCCATGTACTAAAATGAATAGGGAAGATTCAGAATGTTTTAAATTCAGCACTTTTTTAAAAATAAAATGTTTTTATCTCATCACATTCTTAAATATGTTATTCTTCAAATCTTAGAGCTGCAGATTTTTAATGGAAAAAGTTCATCACTACAGCCTAATTATTAAATTCTATTGTCAAACCAATTAAGGAAAACAGATTTACTTTCTGTCAGAAAAATTCTGACTTTATTTTATTATCAAATGAATAAATATTAATATGTATTAAGTATAGTCAAGAATTCAGTTATGTAGATCTAAGCTAATTTATAAATTTTCAATAAGTTATGAAAACAAATAGTACACTAATATGGTTTTCTTATTGCTTAATATAATGTAATGTGTGGCTTCACATAAATTTTGGTAAAACAAAAAAACTGCACTCTCTTTTTGTAAGTGACCTGAGATGATCTCTGAAAATGGTCCCTTATTCACTTGATCCAGAAAACCCCACAAAATCATGCAAATCAAGAAGATCAAATCTTCATGTTATCTTTAGAAACACTCAAAAAAGTGTCCAGCCCTGGCCGGTTGGCTCAGTGGTAGAGCGTCGGCCTGGCGTGCAGAAGTCCCAGGTTCGATTCCCAGCCAGGGCACACAGGAGAAGCGCCCATCTGCTTCTCCACCCCTCCCCCTCTCCTTCCTCTTTGTCTCTCTCTTCCCCTCCCGCAGCGAGGCTCCATTGGAGCAAAGATGGCCCGGGCGCTGGGGATGGCTCCTTGGCCTCTGCCCCAGGCGCTGGAGTGGCTCTGGTCGCAACAGAGCGACGCCCCAGAGGGGCAGAGCATCGCCCCCTGGTGGGCGTGCCGGGTGGATCCCGGTCGGGTGCATGCGGGAGTCTGTCTGTCTCTCCCCGTTTCCGGCTTCAGAAAAATATAGAAAAAAAAAAAAAAAAAAAGGTTCCAGGCCATCAAGGTATGTATATCCAAAATGTCACCAAGTATCTGAAGGACGTCACCTTACAGAAGCAGTGTCTGTTATTCCAACCTTACAGTGGTGGCGTTAGTAAATATGTCCAGGCCCAAAAGTGGGGCTGGATACAGGATTGGTGGCTCAAAGAGAGTGTTGATTTTTTGCTGCACATACTTAAAAATGCACAGTAATGCAGAGCTTAAGGTTTTAGATGTAAATTCTCTGGTCATTGAGCACATCTAGGTGAGCAATGCTCCCGAGATGAAGACTTTACAGAACTAATGGGTGGATTAACCAAGACACGAGCTCTCCCTGCCACACTGAGATGAGCCTACTGAAAAAAGAGTGGATTGTTTCTAAACCAGAAAAAGAGTTTGCATAGAAGAAAAAGATATCCCAGAAGAAACTGAAGAAACAGAAACTTATGGCCCCGGAGTAAATTCAGCATAAAAAATGCTAATAAATGTAAAAGCCAAATGTTGATTGTCTTTATTAGCAAATATATTTCAAGTGTACTTACAAGGTGGATCAAATTTTCTTGTGATTAAAATTAAAAACATAAATTATCCTATTTATAAAAGTGACTAAAAGTATAATATTCTTTTAATAATTATGTGTGTGTATAGGTTGAACCCCAGTGCTGAACTTTTGAGAATAATTAAATAAAAATCAAATATAAGATTAAACACAAAGAGAAAATTAGTCTCCTCAAAAATAAAATATAAATATCATAAAATGACTATATTAGTTTGGTGAAAAATCATGATTGCCTGACTTGTGATGGCAAAGTGGAGAGAGCATCAACCTGGGACACTGAGGTCCCAGGTTCAAAACTGCGAGGTCGCTGGCTTGGGTGGAAACTCATCTGGCTTAAGCTCAGGGTCATTGGCTTGAATGTGAGATCATCAGTATGATCCCAAGGTCACTGGCTTGAAGCCCAAGGTCACTTTCTTGAGCAAAAGGTCACTGGCTTGGCTTGAGCCCCCCAGGTCAAGGTCTATATGAGAAGCAATCAGTGAAAAACTAAGGTGATGCAACTACAAGTTGATGCTCCTTATCTCTCTCCCTTCCTGTCTATCTCAAAAAAAAAAATCATATTATAATTTTTTTTATCTATTTAATAAAAAGGAAAGGTATATACACTTTAAAAAAGTAATCAGCCCTGGCCGGTTGGCTCAGTGGTAGAGCGTCGGCCAGGCGTGCAAGGGGGGTCCCAGGTTTGATTCCCGGACAGGGCACATAGGAGAAGCGCCCATCTGCTTCTCCACCCCTCCCCCTCTCCTTCCTCTCTGTCTCTCTCTTCCCCTCCCGCAGCAGAGGCTCCATTGGAGCAAAGATGGCCCGGGTGCTGGGGATGGCTCCTTGGCCTCTGCCCCAGGCGCTGGAGTGGCTCTGGTCGCAACAGAGCGACGCCCCAGAGGGGCAGAGCGTCGCCCCCTGGTGGGCGTGCCAGGTGGATCCCGGTGGGGCGCATGTGGGAGTCTGTCTGACTGTCTCTCCCTGTTTCCAGCTTCGGAAAAAAAATACAAAAAAAAAAAAAAAAAGTAATCAGTCTGGGACTAGTATGTAATTTAACTTTTCGTTAATAGGACATAAAAAATATGAAACCTTTTATAAAATAAGAGGTTTTAATTTTATTTTTCTTATAAGTTAAATATTTAGTATGACTTAAGAAATAGGTTCTAACTAATTTATTGCATAATAGTAATTGAATCTGAAAAAATAAGTTTCCCAGTGGGTTTTTGCCAATGTATTTTGAAAACTTGTTATACTGAAAAATATTGCATGGAAAGAAATCAGCATCACTAATTTCATCTACTGTGGCTACTCTAAATTCTTTTCCTTTCTATTAATGACTTATGCCAGGATGAGTATTGAGAATAGCTAAAAAGAAATGCTTATATTTAATACACAAGAAAAGGTGTTTGGGGTATTCAGTATTCTTACTGCAGGTTTCTTAGCTTTGCTCTCACAGTCCTCCCTTTCCAGAATGATGCTTTCTTTGATAACAGAGGAGATGAAAGAGGCAAAGTCATTAAACAACCAAAAAATAATAATAATAAATGTCATTACTCACAACACATTACTCCATCTTATACTAAAATTCAAAACCTCTTGAGAGGAGGCAAAATATTTTTGTTTCTTCTCCCCTTATACTTAAGACAAGAAACACCAGAAATATTTGTGCATTAAATTACCTTATAAATCATTAAAGTTACCCTAAATCAATATTTTATATTATCTTTTTTATTTTGTTTTTTTTTTGTTTTTGTTTTTGTTTTTTTTTACCCAGGACTAAGCACCACAGTAAGATTTGGGATAGGTAAAGTGTATGAAATGGGAGAACATTCGATGTAAACATAGGTACATCCTCAGGCAAATTGATTTTAGGACTCGTCAAACTTGAGGATCTGGACATTTATACCCTTAAAATGATGCATATCCATGTTCCACTTGAAAAGTTTCAACAAAACAGAACTCCACAGTCTGTAGTGTGGACACCACAGATATAAGAAACGGGGCTGCTGCTCTAGCAGGGCGTGGAGCCCTTCCAGGTGAGAGAGGGTTACAGGAGAGGAGTCATGCTTCATCATTGGACCAGGGCAGCTGGTTTAGATCAACTCTTCATTTCTGAAGGCCAATTATAGGAAATAGGATGAGACCAGTGAAAAGACTCAGAGCAGAGTCTAAAAACCTTTTCAGTAGTAAACAGCATGTTTTTTGTTGTTAGCTTGTCTTCAGCACCCCAACTTGGCAGTAAAAGGCTGGACAGATGTAAAATAGTAAGAAATATATATATGTGCTTGTATATACTGTGTGTTTATATATATAGTATATATGTAGTATAGTTCTCTACTACACACAACACACACATTTCTGACACAGAGTTCCTGAAACCCTTATAGATTCCGAAGTGATAAGAGCACTAAGCGCATGTTTTGTTCTAATGAGGTGACTGTGGGTGGGCTCCTGGATGGGGCCTGGTCACCAGAAAGACTGAGCCATGACTACAAACTGAATTTTCACCTTCCCCCACTTCTCTAGAGAGCAGAGGTACTAGATATGGAGTTAATAATTGATCATGCCTATGTGAGGAAGCCTCCATGAAGTCCCAATAGCACAGCATTTGGGGAGCTTCCAGGTAGATGAGCATTTCCATGCATAGGAAGAGTGATGCACCCCCAGTGCATAGGGACAGAAGCCCCTGCTGTCAGGGTCCTCCCAGACCTGGCCCTATGCATCTCTTGTTCTGGCTGTTCATTTGTGTCCTTTGTTATATCCTTTAATAAACTTGTAACCTTAAGTGTTTCCCTGCGTTCTTGAACCACTCTGGCAAATTATTCAACTTCAAAGAGCTGGTCGTGGAATTCACATTGGACAGAAGTTTGGGTAACCTGGGGACCTATTACTAGCAATAGCACCTGAAGTAACGGGCAGTCTGGTGTGGGACTGAGTTTCTAACCTTCAGGATTTGATGCTATCTCCAGATAAACAGTGTGAGAACTGAGTTAAACTGTAGGAAACCCAGGTTGTGTCAGAAGTGTTGTATGTGTGTTAGTCATGTGAGAGTCAAGAGCCACGTAGGAGGAGGATTGGGATTTCTTCTGATTCAGTAGGGATCGGGGAATCTTAGCTTAATCAGACAAAATGCACACTTAGTGAGAAAAATCTTGGATGATAGTTTGAGACCCAGATAGGCAGGCAGTCAGCATCAGGGACATCTGGGTTTCAGAGCAGGGAATTCAAACCTGCAGCGACAGCTTAGGAAAGCAACGCTGGGCCCTGGGTCTGAAGGACTGGTGTACTGAGCAGGGAGCCTAGCAGGGTCTTTGAGGCCAGAGCTAGGGGAAAAGGTCTCAGAAAAACAACTGAACAGTGGCCTTTAACAAATCATTTATGCTATTGGAACCCTCATTTCTTCATCTGTAACACGTGAATAATTATAGCACCAATCTTACAAACTTGTTGTGAAACATGAAAAAGAACACTCATTTGAAGAAATAAACAAGTGCGGGGCAAGTAGTTCCTCAAAGAGGCAAGGAGTAAACCTAGAAGGAGTTGAAAGGGAACCACAAGGGGGACAGATAGAGAAAAGAAAAGGCGTGAAGATGATTTAGGCTCAAAACAAGGGAGAAATCTAATGATCAGAAGTGGCTTACCTGACCAGACGATGGAGTTGTGAATAGAGTGTCAGCCTGCGATGCAGAAGACCCAGGTTCGAAACCCCAAGGTCACTGGCTTGAGCCCTGGCTCATGAGCTTGAGCACGAGGTCACTGGCTTGAGCCTAAGGTCGTTGGCTTCAGCAAAAGGGCCACTCACTCTGCTGGAGCCCCCCAGTCAAGGCACATATGAGAAAGCAGTCAATGAACAACTAAAATGCTGTAACTACCAGTCGATGCGTCTCATTTCTCTCCCTTCCTGTTTGTCCCCATCTTTCCCTCTCCCTCTCTCTCTCTCTTTTGCTAAAAAAAAAAAAGGCTCATAAGTGAAGCCCAGACCATTTTGCAACAACAGTACCAACTTTTCAAATGACTAAAGTCTGAAAATAGAAAATTAAAGCTAACTTCCATTCTTTTTTTAAAGTCAGATGTTTATAATTCATTATTTTAAACTCTGAGTTTTCTTTCTGACTCAAATATGCATTGGCGATTCCCAGGAATGCTTACAAAATCCCTACAAATACAGCCCAGGGTCTATCTGCATAGAACTACTATGATGAATAATACTTCTCCTAAGAATATCTTTGAAGTTACTTCTACTCACATCAGTAAACATTCCTCCATTTGTCTTCCTCCTCCTTTCCCAGTTCTCTTCCCATGAACATTAGAAAGCCTTGGGAACATTTTTTAAATGCAGATTCCTGGACCCTATCACCAAACAACTAATTTTGGTTTTCTGGGAACGTGGTCTAAGAATCTGAATTTTTATAAAGCATGTCAGATGATTCTAATGCGAGTGGCTCTAGATGTCTAGTCGAATCTGGAACCCCCCAAGCCTGGGAGTCTGGTGGAAGTGAGCAGGAAAAATGATGTGCAGTACGGATGGTGGGCTTCCAGTCACAGGCACATTTTTAGTTTCCTTTTCTTTCCTGGCATAAGGGATTAGCCAGCCTTCTTGCTTGTCCAGTGGTAGCATCTAGCATTTCTGATCAGACCAATGTCTTTTTGGTGTGTCCCACTGAGTAACAGAGCACAGCCTGGGGCTTCTCCCCTACTCATCTATGCAGAATAGAACAAGCACAAGGCTTTGTAAGGCCTTAATCTTCCTCTCCAGCCCTCCCCAGTTTGCTCTGGCCCAGACTAGCTTGGGCTAACAGAAAGTTTTTATGTACACAAAGGGCTGAAGTAAGGTTCATCTATATATCTGTATCTTGATTTTTATATCCATATATCTATATATTTATTTTAATAAACTTGAGTTTTTTAAGAGAAGTTTTAGGTTCACAACAAAACGAAGAACAGAGTGTTCTCATGTGCTCCCTGCATCCACAGGTACACAGTCTTCACCATCATCAACATTTCCTGACACAGTGGTACATTTGTTATAACAAATGGAGATACATACATATAAATATATATACATACATACATATATATATTTTAATTTTTTTTGGACAGAGAGAGAGTCAGACAGACAGACAGGAAGGGAGAGAGATAAGAAGCATCAATTCTTCGTTGCAGCACCTTAGTTGTTCATTGATTGCTTTCTTATATATGCTTTGACTGGGAGGCTCCAGCAGAGTGAGTGACCCCTTGCTCAAGCCAGTGACCTTGGGATTCAAGCCAGTGACTTTTGGGCTCAAGCCAGAGACCATGGGGTCATGTCTATGATCCCACGCTCAAGCCAGTGACCCCATGCTCAAGCCAGTGAGCCCAGCTTGCACTGGATGAGCCCGCACTCAAGCCAGAGACTTCGAGTTTTAAACATGGGTCCTCCGCGTCCCAGTCCAATGCTCTATCCACTGTGCCACTTCCTGGTCAGGCTAAAGTATGTATATTGACAAATCATTATCATTCAATAGTTCTTTGTTGGTGTTGGACATTCTGTGAGCTTAGATAAATGTATGACACGTGTTCACCATAATATCATATAGCATGATTTCACTGCCCTAAAATTCCTCTGTGTCCTGCTCATTATCCCTCCAACCTTGGCAACCACTGTGTTTTCTTTTTTTTATTGTCTCCATAGGTTTATCTTTTCCAAAATGTCATATAGTTGGAATCATCAATATGTAGCCTCATCAGATTGGCCACTTTCACCTAGTAATATACTTGTAAGGTTCTTCCCTGTCTTTTTACGGCTTAGTAGCTCATTTCTTTTTAGTGCTGAATAGTATTCTATTGTTTAAGTATACCATAATTTATTTATTCACTTATTTACCAAAGGACAGCTTGGTTGCTTCCAAGTTTGAGCAATTATGAATCAAGTTGCTATAAACATTCGTGTTCAAGTTTTTGTGTGGGCATAGTGTTCAGTCCCTTTAAATGAAACCAAGAAGCCCCGTTGCTGAATCATATGGTAAGAGTATGTCTATTTTTTAGAGAAACTGCCAAAGTGTCTTCCAAAGTGGTTGTACCATTGAGCATTTCCACCAGCAATAAACAAGAGTTAGGTTCATCTATATTTCAGGAAAATAACCAACCTGCCTGGAATTTTCTACAGAGAAACTAGGAAGGTAGCATAAGATGAAGTGGGAGTGGAAACCAACCTTCGGAAAATGATAATTAGAGTAAATAGTGAAAGAAAGGAGATAAGGAGTAAGGGATATACATTTTGTTCCTTTTTTGTTTTGTCTTTGCTATAACTTTCATGCTACCATGGGCCTGTTCACGCACTAGCCCTGAACTGGGCTGAAGTGAGAGACAGGGACTGACTGATGATCGAACGCAGAGGAACCCCAAGTACATTTGATTGCAAGGAGGTGAGTCCCATTCTTAGATCATGGTGGCTTTCAATAGGTGTTTGTGAACTGAAAGCAGAAATGAAAACTTAAACTCTTCCTCAGTTTGCCATTCAAGAGTCTTAAATCTGGCCTGACCTGTGGTGGCGCAGTGGATAAAGAATCGACCTGGGAATGCTGAGGTCGCTGGTTCGAAACCCTGAGCTTGCCTGGTCAAGGCATATATGGGAGTTGATGCTTCCAGCTCCTCCCCCCTTCTCTCTCTCTGTCTCTCCTCTCTCTCTCTCCCTCTGTCTCTCCCTCTCCTCTCTAAAATGAATTAAAAAAAAAGAGTCTTAAATCTATTAGAGTCCTTGGTCTAGCTCAAGAAAACTCAGACTCATTTACAACTGAGTGGACACTGTCTTCATTCATTCCTACTTCCAGCAGCTGTCAATGCCGGCTCCTGCTATGTGCCTGAGACTGAGTTAGGTGCTGGATATGACTACTCTTTTGTAAAATCAAAGGCAGAGCTTGATTCAGCTCATATGTTGAATTCACCATTAGAACGCCACCGGCTCTAGGGCACAAGGGCCAAGCAGAGAGGAAGAGTTGGTATGACAAGCTTTTGGTTTAGAATAAAGGTCAGGACTGTAAAATTGTGCTCAGGTTCTGTTGCACAATTGTGTGGTCAGTTCTGCTGATCACCTAAATCTCTTGCATCAAATAATGCTTAATAGAATGTATGAAGGAATTAAATGGAATCTAAGGGAAATGAATATTGCTCATTTGAAATAGTAACATAAGTGTCTGTGTGTTATGTGAAATATATGGCTATTTAAGCAAAATGATTTATTCATTTGGAAGGAATCAGTCTCTAACTCTCATATATAACTACAGTTCTTACTAAGGAATGGACATTTTGTCTCCATGGCAACTTTTGGGGATAACACTTTTTTTTACATGTACCTGTTTTGGATTTTATTTTCCACCTAGAATTATACACACAAGGAAGATAAATGATTCTGTTAACAAATAATGAGATCATCTTTATCCTCAAAGACCTTGACTGAAGGTCATTGGTTAATGAACAAAATGCTAATGGTGTCACTAGAGTCTTGGCAGAATAGCATCTGAAACTCTGTGGATGTATCTGATGATGCTTTTCAAAACTTCATAAGCTTCAGAGATCAACACAGCACAGCCATTTTATATGTGAACCAACTCTTTTATTTTGTGCGTAAACCTTGTTGACTAGGTTTGAGGAAAAGCACTTCCTCTCCTCAGAATTTGTACTGTAAACCCTTTTTAACCAAAACCTAGCCTTTCTGTGCTGTTGCACACTGCTCCTAGCTTCAAGTGCAGTGCAAAGACATGAAGAGAGAGCACAGTAATAACAGTAAGTAAGTCACATACCCATATTTCCCCTATCAATAGAATTCACTTGGCTTAATAATGGAGTCCAAAGAGATCAAGACATGTGTTCATCAAAGATGCCTCCTCTTGGGTAAAATCAGTTAGAGTCAGGTTAAATTTCCCTCAAAGGCACAGATACCATGGAAAAAGGGCTTTTGTGCCAATTGACTCAATATTATTCCTTTCCTTCAACTGCCATTTTGTCCCTAGGGGGAAAAGTAAAAACAAATAAACAAAACTCAATGAAGAAAAAGATTTCATTGACAAATAAATAGAAAAAGAGTTCAGAGGGAGCCTAGAACAAATTAGATACCCTAAAGAGAAACAGCCCAAACAGCATAACCCAAACTTTGAGCTTCTACATTAAATACTTGAAGACTTTATGGGCTTCCAAAACATACATCTTTACTTCCAGGGTATAAAAGTCTGAAGAATTGATACCTTCTATCATATGCTCACAGATTAACTACTGTTTCTTTAAAAGGCTGAATCCCTTTTGAGGTTGGTGCACAAAGGAGCTGGAAGCTGCACTTTTGAATGGGATGACAAAGAAAGTAGAAATGTGCTGTGGTCAGGCAGATGATTTCAGTTGTAACAAAAAATTTCTATTCGATCTTTTAAATGATGTAGAAACGTTCACATTCACTTAATCTCTGCTGAGAGTTAGTTCAGGTCATTGGCTCCATGTCTCTGTAATTTCCTCAGCTCTTTATAACATCTTTATGTTCTGGTTGGGCCCCCTTGAGGTGATAAAATGATAACCAGCAGCTCTCAGGTTTACAAGCTTCCTATGTCATGTGAGCTCATCTCTCCCCAACCATCAGACCAAAATCCTGAGCTTTTTTCTGATTGCACATGTCCAGTCCTGAACTAACATTCCAAGAAATTTCATGGCTGCTTCTTTTAGGGCTGGCAGACACACTACTCTGAGAAGCAGCTATGACAAGAGAATGGATTATACTGTCTGGTTAAGGCCAATCAAGATCATTCCCCGGAACTGGGAATGAGGTCAATGGATGCTCAACTCCATTGTTAGAAATATGGAGTGAATGAGAGAATGGATACTTAAATAAATATCTTTAGAATCTAAACTACTTACAATTCTTTTTTTTTTTTAATAAAGTAAGAGGTGGGGAGGCAGAAACAGACTCCTACATGCACACAGACCAGGATCCACCTGGTAAGCCCCTACCAGGTGATGTTCTGCTCAGTTGGGCTGCAGCTCTGTTGCTCAGCAACCAAGCTATTTTAGTGCCTGAGGCTGAGACCATGGAGCCATCCTCAGCACCCAGAGCCAACTTTGCTTGAACCATTAGAGCCATGGCTGAGAGAAGGGACGAGAGAGAGAGAGAGAGAGAGAGAGAGAGAGGAGCGGAGAAGCAGATGGTTGCTTCTCCTATGTGCCCTGACTGGGAATTGAACCTGGGACTTCCACATGTTGGCTTGATGTTCTACTGCTGAACCAACCGGCCAGGGCTACTTACAATTCTTTAAGTTTTTCATGCCACAGTACACCTCTCTTCCCTCTTCCTGGAATGTTCTCCCCCATTTCATCTGTCTGACAAACTCTTACTCTTCTCTCAACCCCAGCTCAAGCAGTTTATTCTTTGTAAGGTTTTTGGGGATCCCACATCCCAAACAAAACAGATTACTCCCTTCCATGTGCTATTCTTATAATTACTACAGACTTAATTTATTGCCTTATCTGTTTGTTCATCAGCTATTTATTTAATAGATTTGTCTCCCTAGATAGAAGGTTAACTAACTCCTTGAAGACAGAAACCCTATCTTTTCTTATCCTTACTCTTGACATCTATGGAATAACCAGACACATAGGAGTATTCTTTAAATAAATTCTCTGAGTTTAGTTAATTCTATTGGAAGCACTGATCTCTCTCTCTCTCTCTCTCTCTCTCTCTCTCTTAGATTTTTTTTTACAGGGATCCACTTGGCAAACTCACTGGGGGGGGGGGGGATGCTTTGCTCATCTAGGGCCCTTGAGCCATTAGAACCAGAGCCATTTTTTTTAGTGCCTGAGGCAGAGGTCATGGAGCCACCCTCAGTGCCTAGGGCCAACTTGCTCCAATCGAGCCATGGCTGCAGGAGAGGAGGAGAAGAGAGAGAAAGACAGAGAGAAGCAAGAGACAGAGGGGTGGAGAATCAGATGTAGGTTTCTCCTATGTGCCCTGACAGGAAATCAAATCCAGGACATCCATACTCTGGGCCAACGCTCTACCACTGAGCCAACCGGCCAGGGCTTTTTTATTTTAGTTATTCATTTTTAGAGAGGGGAGAGAGAGAGAAAGAAAGAGAGGAAGGGGGGGAGAAAAGGGAGAGAGAAGGTAGGGAGAAGCAGGAGCATCAACTCCCGTATGTACTTTGACCGGGCAAACCCAAGGTTTTGAATCGGCGACACTTTATTCACTGTGCCACCACAGGTCCACAGAAAGTACTGACTCAAGTTGTCTTCACCTGAGGGTCAATGTGTCCTCCTATGATGTCATAAATTCAAAAAAGAGACAGATCCTCAAAAGAAGGAACTGGAGACTGGATCACAAGCAGATAGGAGGTGAAACACTTGTGTCACTCTAGTTCTGGGATTTCTTGGTCTGAATTTAAGGGACTCCAGAGGTCTTTGAGAGTCGACGGCATTGTCAGTTGCTAATGACATGAAGGCAATTCAGAAACCAGGCAAAAGACTTTCCTACAGGAGCCTCAAGGTGGTACGCTGGCCATCCAGATTACTTAATTGCATGCTATAATATACTCCATGCATAAGTTACTTTTATTTTTCTTTTTAAAAATTTACTTATTGATTTAGAGAGAGAAGAAAGGAGAGAGAGAGAGTAAGACAGAAACATCAATCTGTTTCTGGATGTGCCCTGACCAGGGATTGAACCTTCAACCTTTGCATATAGAGATGACACCCTATCTAATCGAGCTATTCAGCTGGGGCACTTTTATTATTCTTAATTAGAAAGGGGAAGTGTGCTCTAAATCTTTTATTTCCTCTCTTTTCACAGCTCTGAGAAAAGAACTTTTATTTTTGCTCAATTTATAGTATCTGAGGGTGGAGTAAAACAATTTCAAAAAATGAAATAAAATCATCATTTCAGCATTTTTTGGTCTTTTTGGTTTTTGTTATTGTTGTTTTGATTGAGTTGTTTGTTTGTTGGCAATTGTTTAACACACTCTTGGTAGCGCATGGTGTATGTGGCAGGGAAACATAGGAACCAAAGGGGATGTTTCAGGGAAGCTAACAATGAGTCAGTAAACGATAGTGCTCTGCAGATAATAACGGTGATGATAGCGATACTACACCTTGGAGGGCCCTCGGATGCAAAGAGGAGAGACCATTCAGTGTATAAGATGCTAGTCTCTGTCACTAGAGTTGTAAAAGCAGCAGGAAACAGACTCTTTGACCTTATTGAAGTCACATATAAATGTGATAGCTAAAGACTGTTAAGTATAAGACAGTATAGTATAAATTAGACGACTATTATGGTACTGTAGCAACATTATCCTACTGATTACTGAGGGTGCAATCAGTGTGGAATGATATTAGTCAGGAACGGCTCTTAAGGGATGAGTCACAGGATTTTGAACAAGAGGCTGACATGATGTAGATGTTTTCAAAAACATTATGTTAGCAACTGTGCAGAGAATGAACTGAGATGAGGAAGCACAAAGCAGAGCAACCAGGTAGGAGGTAACGATGCAGATGAGGGTATGGGAGCCAGGACTGCTGTGTGGGCTGTGAAACAGGGCTGGAATGGGTTAGACTTTAGAGAAAGCAATGCAGAGGCTTGCATAACGGCGTGGGCTTTGCAGACAAATTGACTTGGGCTCCAATCCTGGCTCCACCACTGACTAGCTGTGTAATTGGGTAACTAATCTATCCGCTCTAAGTCTATTCCCTCATCTACACAATGCATTGTGGCATTTATCATTTTTGTTGTCCTGAATCTGAACATCTTTCCTAATTTGAATGAATCTCAATGTAAGTGAAAGCCTCAAAGGGAAAGTTGTTTCTCTGTCTCCTCTGGCAGCTAGGGCATAGGCATGAGCTCTGAGCAGGGCCAGTTGATGCTCACCTGCCTCTCTGTACTGGGAGAGAGTGATGCAAAGGCACTGGGGTCAGTTTGAGAATCTTCAAGGACTCTTGAGAAGTTTAGAATCCAGAGGCATAGGAGGCATGTTCTAGAAATTTGTGTTCTGATTTTTCTTTTGGGTGTCCCCTGAACCCAGTCCTCCGCCTTCTTATGGAGTCTGTGAATTGCTTAATACCTTTTTAGTAAAGTCCTTTTCTGCTTAAGTTACCTGCTGTTTGCTACCAAGAACACGATCTAAAACAGGGCTAATTTGAGGACTGAATTAAGATGGTGTAAAGACAGCGCATATAAAGCCCTGAACCTAGTACCTGAAACAGGTAAATACTTAAATACTTACTAAATTATTGTTATAAGAAAAAAAAAAACAAAGAAGCAGAATTGTTACAGACTTTGATAACTAATAAGATGGGGAAGAAGAATAAAAAGGAAGAATGCGGGGGAAGGGGGATAACGTTAAGTTTAGAAATTTGCTCTCCACATCATTGCTCTGCCTATGACAAGATTATGGAAGCCAGCAGAGGGATGACCTGCTTAAAAGTGGGTTAGACAGTAACGGCAAAGTACCGACCTCTCAGCGTGGCGACTGAGAACACGGTATTACTGGCATGACAAAGTCTAAGCTTGTTAGCCAAGCACATGAGACACTTCGCACTGTCTGAACCTGCCTTTCTGGCCCGATGCTTGCCACTCCCTGAAAAGCACCTGACACTGTAGTCAGATCAAGCTGCTTGGAGTCCCAAGGACACATCATGTTTTCAGCGTCACTGTTTTTGTACATTGCATTCTCTTTGATGACTGGAATGTCCTTCTCATCCTCAGTCAATGTCAACTCCCCATTTAAAACTTGGGTTACACATTTTCTCTTCAGGAAGCCCTTCCTAAGTCCTTCTGGGCAGAAGTACTCCCACCTCCAGGCTCCCCAGAGCTCTGTTTGTGCCTCCCTGATAGACCACACTTTCTTCTAGTCTTCTCTTCACTGCCCTGTGTGGTTCCAGACACCAGGGACTAGTGTTTGATCATCCGGGTATCACCTTTGCCTGACATTATCTGGCAGGTAGAAGATACTTCACAGCTCATTGTCAAATACCCAGAACATGCTCTTATGTGTGTTATTGGTTAGAGATAAAAGGGTATCACTGTAAGGTAAATGTGGTTTGACAAGCCACACACAAAAGTCAGCAATGAAACAAATGTTCATTATTTGTTTATGTATTAGGTGCTAATTAGTGTCCTTTTAACTTCTTAGCTCCTAGAGGACAGAGTTCTGCTCTAAGTCACTTTGTACCAACTGGGTTTTGCACCGACATGTGCAGTAAAGCAGTGGTCCCCAACCCCCGGGCCACGGACCAGGAGCGGTCCGTGGGCCATTTGGTACCGGTCCTCAGAGAAAGAATAAATAACTTACATTATTTCCCTTTTATTTATATTTAAGTCTGAACAATGTTTTATTTTTAAAAAATGACCAGATTCCCTCTGTTACATCCATCTAAGACTCACTCTTGATGCTTGTCTCGTAAGTTCGACAATTATATTTAAAAATACCACAGTTTTTACGCCGGTCGCATAATTTTATTTTGTGCATTTATCTGTCCCACCCTAAAGGCCGGTCCGTGAAAATATTTTCTGACATTAAACCGGTCCGTGGCCCAAAAAAGGGTGGGGACCACTGCAGTAAAGGAACTGGAATCCTTTCAGAGTTGCTGCTCTGATGTAATTGAAACAGTGTTGGGAGAATGCTGAAAACGGCCTGGCTTCCAGGTCCGAGCCAGCAGCCACCATGAGGTTTCCTTGTGGACACTCTTTAGCTCTGATGCCTATGATTCAACCAACTCACCTTTCCCAAATAGCAACCGGTAATGAAAATAACCAATTCCCTTTGCCTTGCCCAAAGTTAGGCTTAAGTGCCAGGTTTCAGAGGAATGCAGCCATGAAGCCAACATTTTGCTAGTTTTATCTTCCATTGCTCTCAGAAATTATTCTTCTCCATTTTATTAAAAAGATTGTAACGATTTTATTAATTTATTTCTGAATAAACAATAGATTCCTATGATCCAAACTTTAAAAGTATACAGTATGCAGTATCCACCCTCCCCTGCCCAGTGCACTCCAGCCATCCAGCCCCCCTCTCCATGGGCGATCAAAGCTGTCAGTACTTCCTTGCACTTTCTTTTTTTTTTTTTTTTTTCCTTTTTCCGAAGCTGGAAACGGGGAGAGACAGTCAGACAGACTCACGCATGCGCCCGACCAGGATCCCCCCGGCACGCCCATCATGGGCAACGCTCTGCCCACTAGGGGGCGATGCTCTGCCCCTCCGGGGGGTCGCTCTGCCGCGACCAGAGCCACTCTAGCGCCTGGGGCAGAGGCCAAGGAGCCATCCCCAGCGCCCGGGCCATCTTTGCTCCAATGGAGCCTTGGCTGCGGGAGGGGAAGAGAGAGACAGAGAGGAAGGAGGGGGGCGGTGTGTGGAGAAGCAAATAGGCGCTTCTCTTATGTGCCCTGGCCGGGAATCGAACCCGGGTCCCCCGCACGCCAGGCCAACGCTCTACCGCTGAGCCAACCGGCCAGGGCCTGCACTTTCTTCAGAGATATGTTATTCATATAAAAAAGGATTTTTTTATTTCCTACTGCCTTTTACTCAAAAGAGAAAATAGTACACACAGTTCTGCAACTTACCTTTTTTTCACTAAACAATATATTGTGTAGATCCTTTCATATCAGTACATATCTTTTTTCTTGGTTGTGTGGTATTCCATTGCGTAGTTAGACTGTAAACTATTAAGCCAGTTCCCTATTAATGAACTGTTAGTTTTTTTGCTAATCCTTTCTATCTTATAAAAAATTTAGCAGCTCTTTTGAATTTTCCTACAACTTCTTGCCCAGTCTCTGCTTTCTTCAATCTAAACAAACAAACAACAACAAAAACTATCTCTCTTAGCTCACAGAGCAAAGAGACCATTAGACAAAGATTCCATCAATTTTCTGCCTGCATCTACTTGTACTTCAGAGTCTGTCAGTTCCAGTGTGTAGTTCTCAGGACATGCATGCTCTCGCTTGTCTCTATACCTTGTTAGATGCCATTCCTGTTCCCAGCATCCTTGGTTTGCCTGGGAATCCCCCTATCAACCTTTCAAAATCCAAGGCTGGATATCACGCCAGAGAGTTAATCATATTACATTCTGTTGTGTATGAAGTATGTCTGTACTTCGTTCCTCTTCCCTATTGTAATTACTATGCTGCTTTGAAATTTGTTTCCAAGTATACATTCCTATTAGCCTGGGAGCCCCTTGAGAGCTGACTCATGTCAGGATGGCCAGCACTTAGTGGAGAGCCTGGTAATAGAAGCTATTCAAATATTGGTTAAATAAATGAATGAACAATGTGGAAGAGATGTAAGCGTACTCATATTTTGTGATAACAACTACTTGCAAAACATTAGAACGAGCCTTCAACTTTACATAGTGTAGTGGAAACAGCTCTGGAACAGAAATCAAGAGAACCAGTTGGTCCAGAGAAGCAAGAAACTTCTCCCACATGTTCACTGCTGCATCTTCACTGCCCAGAAGAGCTGTTGCTTGATTGGTGCTGAGAAAAGAATGAGGCTTTGTGTTGTTTGTATCTGAATCTGCTAACGATGCCCTTTACTTCAAATAGTCTGCAACGAAAAAGCTAGAATCAGACGGTCTGTAGCTTTTAAACTAACATACCCAATGCCAGTGAGGGGTAAATGATCATAAAACCAGTGAATTTATTAACAACTTCTTTTTAAATTTAGATAATTAAATTTAACAGGGTGACATGGATCAACAAGTATACATAGATTTCAGGTAAACATCACTACATCATTTGAATAGTCAATTATGTTGTATATCCATCAACCAAAGTCAAATCATTTTCCATCACCTTATATTTGTCCCTTTTTACACCCTTCCTCCAGCCCCCCTCCCCTCCATCTCCCCCCTTGTGGTAATCACTGCACTCTTATCTATGTCCATGAGTCTCAGTTTTGTATCCTACCTATGTGTGAAATCATACAGTTTTTTAGCTTTTTCTGATTTACTTATAAAACAACTTAAATTAAACAAATTCAGCCAATTAAGTTTTACAAATGTACTTTATAGGTTAAATTAATACATTTCTCATAGCAACAGGTTTTTCCAAGCTTAATGGTAATCACATGCTCGATCTGGAAAAAGAAACAAAAACCTTATAAATAATCTTGGGGAGGCAGGGCTCTTGGCTCCTCCTCTGTGAACACCGAACAGAGCAAAGGGATAACAATCAGAGACAGGGTCTCTGGATTTAAACTGAAATAAGACCTTGACCCCACCTGGCCTTTCTCCTCACAGGCTCTAGGCTCTGGGTTAATTGCTCTCCTTGGGTAATCAGAATGCAGGTATTCTCCTGCCCTCTCTACCTGGTTTTACTGAACAGTGGTAGACACACCCAAGAACGTCAATTTTCCATCAAAGTATGAAAATAATCTTCTTGCATCCCCGTGATTCTGATCAAATATTCTGGTGACCCACAGGTTGTTTTTAGACTGAGACTGACTCAAATTTTATATTTCTAACTTTTGCTTCCACGGTATTCAATAAATATTTATCAATTGGCTAAATGAATCTTGCCATTAATTAGCTCTGTAGCCTTCGGCAAATTTCATTTAATTTGTCAAGGCTTCATTATCCTCATCTATGCAATCAAGTTCGGTTGTCATATTTTTCAAATTATTTTTAGTAGTTTAAACCATTTCTTCAAAGTCAGGTGGAACCCAATTTTTCAAACAGAAAAAAGTGGGGCTACTCCAGATAAAATAGGTTGGGGATCCTAAGACATGTTGCTTCAGCTCCTCTTCCCCACGCTCATTTCTGCTTTGCGCCTCTCTGCTGTGTCTTAGAACTCTGTGAGAGGCCATGCAAAAAACCACTCAATGAAGTGATCATATACAGTAACTCTGACTCCCAGACTTGCAAGGAAACATTGCAGACTCGGACCAATTTCCCAACTAAACAAGGTAAAGCAACCCAGGCAGATTAAAATACAGTTTCTTTGCTTTGAATGGTATTACATCGACGCATCCAAGATCAATTATTTAATGGTAACCAGAACTGGAAACGATGTATATTTTTTATAAATTAACAATAAATACAAACATGTTAACAATGAACACAATAACACAAATTATTAACAATCGTAAGCAGACAAAAGTTTTCAACATATTATGAAAATGGGGCGGATAATAAAAGGAATCCCCGGGGAATGAAAAATTTGAGAATTGTGATGAAATACATTTTCTTCTTTTCTGCAAATAAAACGAGTCAGGGACAAGCTAAAGCGCCTGCTAATGCCCTCCCAGCTTACTTAGGGGCGGAGTCCTCAGCGGAACACTGCGCTAGTCATTTCCAGCCCCGTGCTCTGCCCAATCAGGTTGCATTTCTTCATAAAATTAGGCTTTTACCTTTCCGTGTCTGGGATTCATGTTTACACAGTGACCGAAAGAGAGAACGCCTCATAATCTCAACATTCATTATCTGAATCCTTGAAATTTGAACTTGTATAAGAGAGTAAGAATTATCATAACTTAGAAATATTTACTTATCAAATGACTGATTATAAAACTCATTCACTGATTTGAAAATTTTCTCAATAAGATCATTAAAAACTTTTTTTTTTTAATTTGAAGCTTTCATGATTACTCTAAGGCATCTTTCAACCTTCAGCCTGCTCCCTGTGCACTTAGAATTGGCAAAAAAAAAAAAAAAAAGATCTTTTTAAATAAAATTTTTCACAGTAAGTTCAACAGAAAAGTGATCATTTGCCCCTAAAACCTTTGGACTAGGCATGTGTAGTTTGGGTCTACAATATTCAGAGTAAGGATTTTCTAAGTGCTTCAACACTTTTTTCCCCAGATAAAAATTATAGGTGGTTAGCCTAAAGACTTGGAAAGGAAGGGAAGTCACTTAAATGAATTCTTGCATCTTCCACATGACTTAGGCTATTTCAAGAGTAGTAACAAATCTCTATCTGTTTAAAAACAGTGCTGTGGACACCAGAGCTGCAGGTAACATTATCTTCTCTTCTGGGAAACTGCACCCTATCAGGCAGGGGCCAGTCTCCTTGCTACCCACCTTCTTCAGTCTCACGTACTTTTTGGCCTCTGAGGTCAGGATCCCCATTAATTTTAGTGCCTGCCATTTTCTCAGGGCAGAGGTGAAACACAAAATAGACTCCAACATCACATCTTCATTAACTCAAACAAAACAGACTTGCAGGGTTTACATTTTAAACCTATAAATCTTTTTTGTAATGGTTTCTATGTCTCTTGAAATAAGGAATGTGAAAAGAAAAAAAAATGTTCATATATACATCTTCATTAAACATTAGCATTGATTCTCCTCTTCTAAAGTCCACTTCTTTGTCAGGTGGCTAGCTGTTGACTGTATTTTTATATATATTTGAGAATATAGTACATTGCAATGCCAGTAAACTACAAAGCAAAATCACACATCTTGCAAAAGATAAATTTTATGAGCTTTATGAAAGGTCAATGTGCTTAGTTCATAGTGTAAGAGAGGGAAAGATGTGGGTGATATTGGAGGGATAGACAAAGGGAAGATTAAGGAGGGTGTTTTTTTTAATATATTAATTTTTTTAGAGAGAGAGAAAGAGAAGAAGGGAGGAGTAGGAAGCATCAACTCCCATAAGTGCTTTGACCAGGCAAGCCCAGGGTTTTGAACTGACGACCTCAGCGTTCCAGGTCAACACTTTTATCCATTGTACCACCACAGGTCAGGCAGGCAAGGTTTTGTGAGTCTCAGTGGTTTTCATTCTGATTGGGATGAGAAATTCTGGGAGGCCTTTAAGCAAGGCAAGTGACCATCAGATTTATCTCGACAATTTTCATTTTGCGCTAGAAAATACAGTAAAATAGATTATCTTGCAATTGTATTTCTATGAGTCTATCTCACAGATGTATCTGTACACATATGAGGTTATTTATTGTTGCATTATTTGTAAGAGCATAAAATGGACCCACTTGTGACGTTCAGCAAAAAGGACAGGGTTCAATTTACGGTGGCATGATGTGCAACTGTAAAAATGGACAAGATAGATCTCTATGTGTTGTTATGGGAAGAACACTCGGACTTATTGGTAAATGAAAAAAGAGGATATAGAGCAGTACAGAACAGTGTATATGGTCGGCTACTTTGTGTGTAATAGGGTGAGAGATATATTTGTAGGTGCTTGCATTTTCCTTAAAACCCGTTGTAGGGAGTGCTTATCATTAGAGCATTGGGGAGAGAAACGCAGGAGTGGATACAGATTTCTGCAGGCATATCATTTTTATAGTCTGTTGAATTTTAAATCATGTAGATGTAGTACCTAATAAAAATAAATACATTTGCAATTCACTCTGACTGCTCTGTGGATAGTGGCTGTAGGGACATAAAAGTGGAAACTGTGACACCATTTAGGGAACCACTGAAGTAATTCAGGGAAAGGCTGATGGTGCTGGCCTGGCCAGCAGCCCTTTGGGGGGGGACAACGAGTGGTTTGGGGGTGGAGAGCCAGCTTGTTGATGGTTTGGATGTAGTACGTAGGAGAAGAAAAAGAAGTCAAGGATGATTCCTAATATTTGTCTTGAGCAACTGGAAGAGAGACGATAGGAGAGGGTAGAGGCCCAGCAGGCAGGGGAAATCGGGAATCGAAGTTCCATTTTGAACACTTTGAGAACATGTCTGGAGAGATTGTCTCAAAGATGAGTTCAGTTCCTCATGAGTTCAAATTAAAGGATTGAGAGACCCTGGTCAAATTAATAAAACTTTCAAATAAAGGTCCATCTTTATTTTCATGTGGCACAAATAAAATATAAAAGGAAAAATGTGTTTATGTTATTATAAAAATGTTTTGGAAAACATTATGTCCAAAAATTTTAAGCAATCATTTGATTTATTCTTAGTCTAAGAGTAAGCATGTAGCTATCATTATAGTCTACATTTTGTAATATAAGGTGAAATAAATATAGTTTAATAATTTGTATTTTATTATTCAAGATAAAGTTTGAATCAAAGCTTACTTGCTATTTACTATGAACTGTAAGCAGCCTACTCTACCTGGCCTTTTCTGTAACCTGAACAAAGTGCAAGAGGATAGAACCCTGCAGTGGCAGAAACACAAGAAAATAATAGAATTTAAACTTTTTCTCTTGGATACTGAATTCATATCTTTATTAAGAGAATAATGTGGATTAGTAACAGAGCAGGAGGTAGAGAGTAATGATTTTTCCTACTTTATCATTCAAAGTTAAATACATATTTTTTGGCCCTGGCTGGATAGCTCAGTTGGTTATAGAGCATCGTACCAAAGCTCAGAGGTTGCCGGTTCAATCCCGGTTCAGGGTAAATACAGGAACAGCTCGACGTTCCTGTCTGTCTGTCTCTCTCTCTTCCTCCCTTTCCTGCTAAAAATCAATAAATTAAAAAAAAATTTTAATAAAAAGTATACACAAAGTTTCTATTTTAAAAATTCTACTTTCAAGTACTAATTTGTCTCTTGTGTGTTTATCCTGAGTAAGACAGACCTTGGAAATGTCTCAATGTTAGTTTTAGTCAGGCTGTTACTGGTTGTAGTATTTGCTGAAATGCCCAGCAACTTAGAAAGTTTGTACTGCGAAAACAAATGACCATATATTGAATAGCTTAAACAACAAACATTTATTTCTCATGGAGCTGGCGGTTGGAAGTCTGAGATTAGGGCGCCTGCGTGGCCAGGTTCCGGTAAGAGCCGTCATCCTGGTTGTATTCTCACTTCTCTTTCCTTGGTGCATGTGTGCACACAGAGAGATCTCATGTGTCTCTTTGTCTTCTTGTAAGAGCACTAATTCTATCCTGGCGATCCCACCCTATTACCTCATCTAAACCTAACTACTTCTCAAATGTCTCGTATCCAAGTGCCATCATGTTGGGGACTTGGGTTTCTGCAAAAGGATATGGGGGCGACACAAACATTCAGTCTACAGAACTCTACCCAGATCCCCCTTCAGGTTGGAGACCCTGACATCCCCTGGTGCCTGGAGTACTGGCTATTGAGTTTACAACTGAGTTTTCTCAAGGACTTGCCAGAAAAAAGCAGCCTCCTTCAAGTTTAGATCCCCTTTCCACGGGGAGTGAGGGATGGACACAAAAGGGAAGTGAGCACCAAGATCCAGCTCCCTTCCCTCAGTATGAGACAACTTGGATGAGTCATTCTGCCTTCATTATTTTTAAATTTATTTTTTATTTTTATTTTTTTAGTGAGATACAGAGACAGAGACAAACAGGAAGGGGGAGAGATGAGAAGCATCAACTTGTAGTTGTGGCACTTTAGTTGTTCACTGATTGCTTCTCATATGTGCTGCAGCCAAGCCAGCAACCTTGGGCTAAAGCCAGCAACCTTGAGCTCAAGCGGCAACCTCGGGGTTTCAAACTTGGGTCCTCAGCATCACAGGTCGATGCTCCATCCACTGTGTCACCACCTGGTGAGGCTCATCCCACCTTCTGAGCTCCCAGGAGGGCCGCTGAGCCCAGACATTTTGCCTTTGTTCTGCTCCCTTCACTTCCTTATCGGCGTTGCTGCCGAATGGACTTCCTGCTAATCTCTTTCTTGGAGTCTATGTATTTCCAAGGAGACCCTACCTAAGACATCAATAGATCTTATTAATAGCATATTCAAATAATAAATAACCAAATCATGCAGATTTTTCTACATTTTGTGTAGATTGAGGCTCAGTGTAAAAGACAGACATAGTGGATAATGGCCAGGGTATAGAATACACTATGAGATACTCCAAGGGCTAGTTTTATGCATTTTGCACATCTACACACATTGTGGAAGAGAAAAACCTCCCTTAGGCCTGTTTGAAAACACAGGGAGTAGTTTCTTTGTTCATTATAATTGATCTCAGAATGCATTACAATAAGAAAGAACTAAGTTTTGATCCCATTATGCTAGAATTTAGTTTTGTTTCTTAAAGAAGTATAACAACAGTAAGTCCAATTTTAGTCTGAGTATTCTTGGAAGAAATGAAGAGTAAATAATACAATGAAATAGCCAGTGCAGCAGCGCTCCTTAAGAATTTCCCAGCAGGGGTTACATGTGGCTGCCTCTAAAAAATAAGAGTTTGAGGCCGAGTTGATTTATCATACATATAACAATTCCCAGGTCATAGATCCTTTCTGCTGATTCATTTCTGTCATTGTAATTTATTTAGCCTTCACTTTTCACAATCTTTTATGACCATCAGTGAGAATTTAAACATAGCGCCAGGCCCTGGCCGGTTGGCTCAGCGGTAGAGCGTCGGCCTAGCGTGCGGAGGACCCGGGTTCGATTCCCGGCCAGGGCACACAGGAGAAGCGCCCATTTGCTTCTCCACCCCTCCGCCGCGCTTTCCTCTCTGTCTCTCTCTTCCCCTCCCGCAGCCAAGGCTCCATTGGAGCAAAGATGGCCCGGGTGCTGGGGATGGCTCTGTGGCCTCTGCCTCAGGCGCTAGAGTGGCTCTGGCCGCAACATGGCGACCCCCAGGATGGGCAGATTATCGCCCCCTGGTGGGCAGATCGTAGCCCTTGGTGGGCGTGCCGGGTGGATCCCGGTCGGGCGCATGCGGGAGTCTGTCTGACTGTCTCTCCCCGTTTCCAGCTTCAGAAAAAAAAATAATAAACATAGCGCCAGGCAGGCACGTTTTCACAAAGAATGCCCAGGCTCTCCCTCTCCCCAATGGTCACTTCTTAGGGATAGTTCAACATTCGCCAAAGTCTAGAGAATTTTTTTTTCATCACCAGGGTAGCTTAACTTACAAAGAGAATCTATCTTCAGGCTACTCTTCTACCTTTTAGAACAGTACTTCTCTATTTATTCCTTCTTCAAATTTTGAATTGTCATTTTTTTGTTAAAAATTATTTTATTAGGCCCTGGCCGGTTGGCTCAGTGGTAGAGCGTCGGCCTGGCGGGCGGGGGACCCGGGTTCGATTCCCGGCCAGGGCACATAGGAGAAGCGCCCATTTGCTTCTCCACCCACCCCCCTCCTTCCTCTCTGTCTCTCTCTTCCCCTCCCACAGCCAAGGCTCCATTGGAGCAAAGATGGCCCGGGCACTGGGGATGGCTCCTTGGCCTCTGCCCCAGGCACTGGAGTGGCTCTGGTCGTGGCAGAGCGACGCCCCAGAGGGGCAGAGCATCGCCCCCTGGTGGGCAGAGCGTCGCCCCTGGTGGGTGTGCCGGGTGGATCCCAGTCGGGCGCATGCGGGAGTCTGTCTGACTGTCTCTCCTCGTTTCCAGCTTCAGAAAAAAAAAAATTATTTTATTACATATTTATTTTTAAAATGATAATGAGATAAATAAAAAACAAAGAAATTACCCATAATCCTCCCACTAGAAGAACCATAATCAATTTGGTGGTTTATTCGCTTCCAGACCTTTGCCAAAATAGTATATATATAGTGTTTACAATCTTTATGAACTATATTCATACTATTTTATAATTTAACTTACAAACATACAATAAATATGGTCCATGTCAATAAATGCATTTTCATTTAAACATTACTTAATAGATGATAATATTTTGTAATACGGACATATCATAATTTTAAAATCAATACTCTACTATGAAACATTTATATGTATATTTTTTTACTTTTATGAACAATAAGCAAATAAAAATTCTTGCAAATAAAGCTTTTACAAATGACTGGTTATTTCCCTAGAACAAATTTTTAAATATGGGATTTCTAGGTAAAAAAACAACAACAGGTACATATTTAAGATTTAAAAACAACTTATTATGCCTGACCAGGCGGTGGCGCAGTGAATAGAGCGTTGGACTGGGATGCGGAAGGACCCAGGTTCGAGACCCCGAGGTTGCCAGCTTGAGCGCAGGCTCATCTGGTTTAAGCAAAAAGCTCACCAGCTTGGACCCAAGGTTGGTGGCTCGAACAAGGGGTTACTCGGTCTGCTGAAGGCCCACAGTCAAGGCACATATGAGAAAGCAATCAATGAACTAAGGCATCTCAACAAAAAACTGATGATTGATGCTTCTCATCTCTCTCTGTTCCTGTCTGTCTGTCCTTGTCTATCCCTCTCTCTGACTCTCTCTCTGTCCCTGTAAAAAAAAAGCAACAAAAAAAACAACTTATTGTTAAAATGTTTCAATTTATTTTTTAAGGTTTTATTTATTTTAGAGAAGAGAGAGAGAGAAAGAGAAAAGGGGGAGGAGCAGGAAGCATCAACTCCCATATGTGCCTTAACCATATGTGCTTGTCCCATATGTGACAAGCCCAGGGTTTCAAACTGGAGACCTCAGCATTCCAGGTCAACGCTTTATCCACTGAGCCTCCACAGGTCAGGCAAGTGTTTCAGTTTACTGCATATTCCCTCCAACAGGGGTGAAGTTCTTTCCCCACATCCCTGTCTTGCTGAGTATATCATGCTTTTTCATATTTGCTAATTTAATAGATGAAAAGTAGGCTCTTGTGTTTAGTTGCATTTCTTTGATTTCTAGCGAGCCTAAATTTTTAAAAATGTTTATTGACCGTGTATATAACTCCTTTTGTGAACTGCCTGCTCATGTCATCTGAACACAAAATACTGAGTTCTAATACTTCCATTGAGTTTTAAGGGCCCTATCTATATACTTATCATACATATATATGTATTTGACCCAGAATCTTGAGATTCTGGGTTCAAAACCCTGAGATTGCCAGCTTGAGTGTAGGATCATCAATATGATCCTTTGGTCACTGGCTTGAGCAAGGGGTCACTGGCTCAGCTTGAGCCCCCCAGTCAAGGCATGTATGAGAAGCGATCAATAAACAACTAAAGTGAAGCAACTATGAGTTACTTTTCTCTCTCTTCCCATTCTCTCCCTTTTTCTCTCTCTCTTTCTCTCTCAAGTAAAATAAAATGAAATGTAGGGAAAAGGTGAGCCAAAGCACCTGATTTGAGGACCAGCATTCAGAAAAATAAATAAATAAATAAATAATAATAGTAAATTAATGAACTTAAATAGATAATTCAGAAATAATGTACAGATTTCAACAAGTAGAAAATTGTATATATAGTGGCATAAAATCTACTTTTCACCCGTTTCCTTCTTACATTTTTCTTGCAATTAACTATTGTATTCTATTAGCAAAATTAAAAAAAATAAAATATATACTTATACAACACACACATACACATCTATATAAAAATATTCAATATATACAAAATAGATAAAATGTTTACATGAAAAGAACAATGTGCTAAGCTAAAGAAGTCAGATGGAAGCGAAGGCCTAACAAAGCATCTGTTCACACACACAAGAATGAGAGAAGCAGCTGAGAAAACGGTTTGATATTTTTCTAGTATTGTCAGTTATCAGTTTATCTAAACTCCAAATTTATTTTCTCGCTAAGACGCAGCAGGAGAGAAATGGAGAACCCATTAAGTGTAAACGTCCACCACCTCAGCGACCCCTACCTCAAATGGCAAGGAAGAGGATCCGTGTGCTCCTGAGAGGCAACAGACCACTGCAAAATGACAAATCGAATTTCTGTACCAAAATACACTGTGCTGCTTACCAATTAGATGGGAGATGTCTAAATAAATCAAAATCATGGCACAAAAATAACTCAAGGGCCTTACCCCAAATAAATCTGTGTTCTGTGGTAAACAATTCCCAACAGCCACTTGGAACCATGGTGTGTGGAGGGTGAGCTGGCTGTGTGGTGCATGCGGGCTTCTTTGGTAAAGGCACTGAAGTCCAGGCCCAGGCTTGACAAGGCCCAGGCTTGACAGGGGTGGGGGAGGTGAAGTCGGTAGGAGGTGAGAGGATGGGAAGCAGAAGGGGAAGGGGAGGTGCTGATCCAGGCAAACCAAATTCCTAAAAGGCCCAAACATGCTAATAATAGAAACAGAAATGCCATTTGTTCATTAACCAGATAGACTACAATAAAACCAAGTGAACCAGAGTTACCTTACAATGTCACCAAGTTTCCCTAAGGTCTTTCCTCTTCCTCAGTCTGTTAGAGTGAGTATTTCAGTAAATAGTGGGGAGGTAACATTGAGATAATGCGGTGGTCGCCTGCACAGGGTCTGAGCCCGTGGCCTTAGTTCCACTCCAGGCCTGGTCACTTGCCAGCTGTGTAACCTCAAGGAGTTACTTCTCTCTTCTTGTGAAAATGGGAATAACAACAATATCTAGTTCAGCAAGTCACTGTGAAGACTAAATGAGTTAGGCACACTGAACACTTAGCACTGTGCAAAGTTCATGTAGAACTCTCAAAAATGTTATTAGTATTAAGGCTACTTCTGTTTGCAGTTGTTTCTACTCACAGAGAATAAGCCATATCTACTCTGCCCAAATTAAGGAAAAGGAAGGAAGTTAAAAGAGGAACCAGTTTGACCTGATGGTGAGAAGTCTAAAAAGTATTAAATGTTTCAAAGAAATGCAATTGTACTGCTTTCAAACTTGAATATATTACAACCCCAAATGACATGAAAAATAAGGAAATAAATTTTAAAGGGTGCAATAAATGAAAAAGAGGAAATTCAATATAAAAATGGAATTTGTAATGAACAAATTATTTTGAAGTGCCAAGTATGTACCTGGCTAGTTTTCTTGCTTTTATCCTTGGCTTTCTAAAATCTGTTTGCAACACAGCAGCCAAAATCATCTTCTAAACACCTAAGTCAGGCCATGTCACTGCTTTGCTCAAAATCTTCCAATGGCTCCACACTTCATTCAAAGTAACAAGCAACATCTTCACAATGCACTACAAGGTCTTATATAATTTGCTCACCAGTACCCCTTACCTCTATGATTTAATCCTTTAATATCCGTCCCCACACTTCAGGGGTTGGGAACCTTTTTGGCTGAGAGAGCCATGAATGCCACCTATTTTAAAATGTAATTCCATGAGAGCCATACAACGACCCGTGTACCTTACGCATTATCCAATAAAAATTTGGAGTTGTCCCAGAGGACAGCTGTGATTGGCTCCAGTCACCCACAACCATGAACATGAGCGGTAGGAAATGAATGGATTATAATACATGAGAATGTTTTATATTTTTAACGTTATTATTTTTTTAATTAAAGATTTGTCTGCGAGCCAGATGCAGCCATCAAAAGAGCCACATCTGGCTCACGAGCCATAGGTTCCTGACCCCTGCCATACTTACTCTGCAAGGCCTCGCTGGACAGTATTGTCTCTTAATGCCACCTTACCCAACACTCCTATTTAAAGTGTAACTTCTTCCCTATCCCACCACTCTCTAGTCTCCTTCCTTGCTCTGTTTTCTGTAGATTTACTAATCTACTTTGTGTATATCTTACCCCGCCCTCAGCTCCACAAAACAGGGGCTTTTGTATGTTTTGTTCACTGCTGCAACTTTAATCCTTAGCACAGTGATGGTGCTGAGTGGCACACAGGAAAGTCAAAGGAGGCCTGAACCCAATTCCCATATTTGGGTCCAGGTTCTCATTGCTGCACGAGAAAGAATTTGAGAGAGACAGAAAGATTTAGCAAAGCACAGCAGATATCTTAAAGCAAAAGTATGCACTCAAGAAGCAACAGGGGGCAACCTTGGAGACCGAGAGGACCCAATGAGGTCTGGATACAAGATTTTTATTAAACATGGACAAGAAAGGGGGTTAAGGTGGTCTTCTACTTGAGATGTTGGGGGGGGGGTGACTACCCATGTGGCTCATCTTGTCCCTCTTCTCCAGACAGCAATTTCTTTTTTGGTCCATTTGGAACTGTCATGGTGATTCAGGGGTACAGAGTGGTCCTGAAACAGCATTGCAAATCTGTTATAAAGGCATTATAATAGGCCCTGGCTGGTTGGCTCAGTGGTAGAACATCAGCCTGGCATGTGGATGTCCCAGGTTTGATTCCTGGTCAGGGCATACAGGAGAAGCAACCATCTGCTTCACCTCACTCCCTTCTCTTTCTCTTTCTTTTCCTCCTACAGCCATGGCCTAATTGGTTCTAGTGCATTGGCCTTGGGTGCTGAGGATGGCTCTGTGGACTCTCTACCTCTGGCACTAAAAATAGCTTGGTTGTGAGCATTGGTCCCAGATGGGGTTGCTGGGTGGATCCTGGTCAGGGTGCATGGGGAGTCTGTCTTACTACCTCCCTTCCTTTCACTGGGAAAAGAAGAAAAAAAACGACATTATAATAATAGCACTGTTGGTCACTTTTAGGTGAGTATGGCTGCCAAATTTGGTTTTTGTCTCACCTACAGGTAATTGGGGAACAGGTGATCAGTAAAAGTCACATCTGAGATGTTCCAGTCAGGATGGAAAAGGGGAAGGGTAGAGCTTGAGGCCTTTATTTCCTAGTCTATCTTTCCTACCCCAGTGATAGCACTATTGGTTGCATTAATGAACGAATTCATGAATTGTGATAGATGCTTTTACATATGTTACTCATTGACATCTTTCTATAAAAGTCTGATTTTCATAACATATCACTAAGTGGTAGCCACTATTATAATTATGTATTTTTATATCCAACAATTGCCGTTTTCTGAAATTAAAAATAGACTGAAAATACCTTTAAGTTTTTGAAACTGGAATTTGAAAAACACTGTTATTTTAATGTGTGAATGTCCTTTAAAGGCCTATTTCATAAGATTTAAATTCAGAGGAAGAAGTTTTTAACTTCTTACTCAATAAGAATTACATACAGACTTACATACATACATACAATAAGAATTAAAAGAAATTATAAATTTTTATATCTAAATTTAAGTTGGCCTTTCCTAAGTTTAGTATTAATTTTCCAAACCTTAGAAAAAAGTTTAAATTCGTCCACATGGTGCCTGACAGCAGAAGCGCAGGCCCGATGGCCCCATTCCTGCTTTGTTGGAGATAAGGACTGCCTCCTGGATTTCTGGTTTCCATTACAGCTGGTGACTGGGGAGGCAGGCTTGTAAGAACAAATGTTTGGTTCCAGGCTGTAGCTTAATTTTATAGTGTACTTGAAAAAGAAAAGTTGATGATTCATTCCAAATCCCCTGGGGAGGGAGGGGTGACTGTAAACAGTTTGGAATGGGGCAGAAGGCCGGACGTGAAGCCACTGCAGCAATCTTAAACAGCCACGGAAGTCTTGTCGAAACTTGATTAAATGTTGGCTGTTTTCCAGGGTGATTTTAGCTGAAAAAAGACTGTTAGATTTAAAACCCTTTTCCCTCTGCTCTGATTTGGGGAGTGGGGTGGAGCAACCATATTAATTTTTTGATAGTTTCCAATAATGTGAAGTATATGGGTGAAAGAGTAGCCCAAGGTTTTCATAATTGTGGTTTTTCTCAAAGCATTACATGTGATTGTAATTTTTTAAAGGGGCCAGAACCATAGGCAAATTTTTACGAAAGAAGAAAGAAACTAAAAAAAGAAACAAAATAAATAAAAATAGAAACTAAGACTGAAGACACACCAGCCATCTAAGTAGGTAGAGTAGACAGCTGCCTTGGGCAAGCAGACCCCTGCCTCTCCTTCCTCTTGCTTGTTGAAGCCTGAAACTTTGAAAATCAGGAATTCATTATCTTGGATTAAGACTGTATCTACTGAAATACTAACGACCATACTCAGGATCACACATTAAACTCTGGAACATTCTTACCGTGATGGTAATGGTCTCACTGTCCCCAGGTTTAATAGACGTTCCCAAATAGGTGGGGAGAAAGCAAACAAGTGAATGGGGACAGTGGGTTACAGGCTCAGAGGAGCTCATCAAAGACCGTCAGAAGGTGGGGCAGGGAATATGAAGGCTTTTTCCTCAGTAGGAACCATTTTTACCCATTCTTACAAAAATCTTCCTTGCCTGCATTCTGGAGCAACATAAGGTTGGTATGGTAACATTGTCCAAAGGCAGCTCCCACACTCCAGGCTCAGGTAACCCTAAACCGCAGTTGGGATTATCATAGCAATTAATCCTTCAACATTAGCTAAACCACTTGTTTACTTTGATTAATATCTCTTGTTTCTCCACGACAACCAGAGACATTAGAATGTCTTTATTGCTTTAAAAGTATTCTATAAAATACTTCCGATGTGGGGGAATTAATCTTTCTCCCACAGAGTGTTGCAAGGAGGAATATTTACGCTGTGTGTAAAAAGTACACCACCAGTACTGCAGTTGTCTTTCTGGCTCTTTGAACTAGTGTCGCTGCTTCCACGGGAACTGCCCTGAAAAAACAGTGATATTTTATTTTCACTTCTCATCATTTAACTTAGTTATTTCCTTTTTTGTTACTTTCAAAAACATTTAAGTACCTAAATGTTATAAAATTTGGCTTATTTTGACATTTTAAAATGATGATTTGCAGTACATGTCTTTGCTTCTTAAAGATATGGCATGGCTATTCAAAAAGTCCTCTTGTAAAGATCACTAGGTTTTCTCATCATCATTCATTTCTTTACCATATATTGTGCATGTATTATGTAACAGACACTGGGCTGGGTGCTAAGGCAACAGAGCTGAGATCCACTGCCCTGACCTCAGGTTGCTCAGTCTAGTCAGTGCTCAGAGACAGACAAATTACCAGTTGCTAAGAGCAAGACACAAGTACACAGGGTTGGGGAAGGTTCCTGTGTGGAAGGTTCCACACAAGGGCACTAGGAAAGCTTTTCTCTGGGGATGCAGTGTCTGAGCTGAGTTTCAAGAATGTGAACAATCGTAGGAATCAACCGGATGAAGAAGAGGTGGCTAGTGTTCCAGGCAGAAGGAACAGCATATGCAAAGAAACAGTGCAGAAGGAATAATTTCCTATTGGTTTTCAGTGCTCTAGGACAGGGCCCAAGTCATTCTTTTCACTGGATCTCTGGTATCTGTCAGGTATGTTGCAGTATTTGTAAATGTTTGTTAAACTAAAATGAACTGAACTGCAAATATTTAGTGTTGTTTTCTAGATGCTGGTGATAGGGTTGTGGCCAAAACAGAAGTTCCTGTTTTATGGTGGTGCTTGTGTCCTAAGAAAGCACTGGTGTAAGCCAAAATTTATTAAGTTGCTCCTTGCCAGGCGCTGTTCAAGAGCTTTACGTAGTCACTCATTTGATTTTCATAACAAGCTTATGAGTAGGTATTATAATATTGTCCCAATGTTTGGCACAAACATGTAAAAATACTGGACATTTTGAAAAGCTAGCATAGGGTTAAAGTGAAAGTTAGTATGGTCTTTAAAAAAGGTAAAGAGGGCCTGACCAGGTGGTGATGCAGTAGATAGAGTCTTGGACTGGGATGCAGAAGGACCCAGGTTCGAGACGCCGAGGTCGCTAGCTTGAGCGTGGGCTCATCTGGCTTGAGCAGAAAGCTCACCAGCTTGGACCCAAGGTCGCTGCCTCGAGCAAGGGGTTACTTGGTCTGCTGTAGTCCCACGGTCAAGGCACATATGAGAAAGCAATCAATGAACAACTAAGGTGTCGCAACAAAAAACTGATGATTGATGCTTCTCATCTCTCTCTGTTCCTTTCTGTCTGTCCCTATCTATCCCTCTGTCTGACTCACACTCTGTCCCTGTGAAAAAAAAAAAAAGAGGAGGCCTTGGCCAGTTGGGTTAGTAGTAGAGCATTGGCCCGGTGTATGGAAATTCCAGGTTTGATTACTGGCCAGGACACAGGAGAAGTGCCCGTCTGCTTCTCCACCTTTCCCCTCTCCTTTGTCTCTATCTCTCTCTTCCCCTCCTGCACCCAAGACTCCATTGGAGCAAAAGTTGATCTGGGCGCTCAGGACGGCTCCATAGTCTCCACCTCAGGCACTAGAATGGCTCCAGTTGCAATGGAGCAACACCCCAAATGGGCAGAGCATTGCCCCCTAGTGGGCATGCCAGGTGGATCCTGGTTGGGCGAATGTCTCTCTGCCTCCCTGCTTCTCACTTCAGAAAAATATTCAAAACATTAAAAAAGGTAAAGAGGAGATAATGATCATTTCAGATATCAAAATGCATTATAAAACTATACTGATTAAAAATATAAGCATGGTGCCTATAGTTATTAATACTATATTGTATATGTGAAAGTTGCTAAGATAGTAGATCTTAAAATTTCTCATCATGCCTGACCTGGCCTTGGTGGCGCAGTGGATAAAGCATCGACCTGGAATGTTGAGGTTGCTGGTTCAAAACTCTGGGCTTGTCTGGTCAAGGCACATATGGGAGTTGATGCTTCCTGCTCCTCCCTCTTCTCTCTCTTTCACTCTCCTCACTAAAATAAATAAATAAATAAAGTTCTCATCCCAAGATAAAAGTTGTAACGATGTGTAGTGATGTTAACTAGACTTAGTGTGGTGATCACTTCATGATATATACAAATATTAAATCATCGTGTTGTACATCTGATACTAATCTATATAATGTATGTTAATTATATCTCAATAAAAAACAAGGAAGAAAAAAGAGAGTATAAGAACAAGTTTAGTCCTTCTGCTGCCACTTCCCTTTTCTCCCAAGATTTAAGAATTGGGATCAAAAATGAAGAAGAATTACCACTGAGACACAGAAAATCATGAGCAAGCACGTGCAGCATCTGCTTCTGCTCCTTCAGAACGTCCTTTCCAGGCGTTCCAATCATAACCCAGCTGCCTTTGCATCAGCCCCGGGAGCACTGAGAGAGTGGGATACTGTCTTAAGAAAAGTACTAACAAACTGATTTCTGTTATTTATTTTTTAGTGCAGAGAAAACCTTACAAGTTTGTATAAATGAAATAAGCATACTTTTATTATTTTATTTGAGCATTAAAATTCATATACATAATGCGTATTCCATCACACTGAAAATTGAAAACAAAGCCTGAGCTTTTCAATGCCTTGTTAACTTGCCCAAATCTGTTAAAGTTTCTAGAATGTAAGTCCCACATATTTCTCCACCCAACTTGTCCTGATATTTTAAAATGATAAATTTAATGTAAATTTATAAATGTTTAATAGTAGATTAATTAAATTTACATAGCTTTACTGCTAAGCTGAGGACTGACGTGCTACAGGCATACCTCAGAGATTCTGTGGGTTCAGTTCCAGAGTTCCACAATGAAGTGAATATCTCAATAGAGTGAATCACGTGAATTTTTTGGTTTTCTAGTGCATATAAATGTTCAGTTTACACTATCCTGTTACCCATTAAGGGTGCAATAACATTATGTCTGAAAAAAAATGTACATATCATAATTAAAAATACTTTATTGCTTTGGCCTGGCCCGTTGGCTCATTGGTAGAGCATCAGCCTGGTGTGCAGGAGTCCTGGGTTCGATTCTCTGCCAGGGCACACAGGAGAGACACCCATCTGCTTCTCCACCCCTCCTCCTCTCCTTCCTCTCTGTCTCTCTCTTCCCCTCCCGCAGCCAAGGCTCCACTGGAGCAAGGTTGGCCCAGGCGCTGAGGGTGGCTCTGTGGCTTCTGCCTCAGGCACTAGAATGGCTCTAGTTGCAACAGAGCAATGCCCTGGATGGGCATAGCATCACCCCCTGGTGGGCATGCTGGGTGGATCCTGGTTGGGTGCATGTGGGAGTCTGTCTGACTGCCTCCCTGTTTCCAACTTCAGAAAAAAAAAATTTATTTATTTACCTGTGCTGGCATAGTGGATAAAACCTTGACCTGGAAAGCTGAGGTCACAGGTTCGAAACTCCAGGCTTGCCCAGTCAAGGCATATATGGGAATTGATGCTTCCTGCTCCTCTCTCCTTCTCTCTCTCTCTCTCTTCTCTAAAATGAATAAAAAAAATAAAATAAAATACTTTATTGCTAACAAATGTGGACCATCATCTGAGCCTGCTAGAAAAAAATGGTACCAACAGACATGTTGGATGCATGGTTGCTACAAACCTTCAATTTGTAAATAATAATAAAAAACACAGTATATGTAAAGCACAATAAAATGAAGTGTGCCCATATTTAGAGTTGTTTTAACAAAGAATAGCTGTTAGCAGTTTTGTGAAGGATAGATTGAAAAGGAACAAATCTGGAGACAGGGAGACTGGCCCAGGTTGAAGATGACAGAGAAGTAGATGAGGAAAGAAAGAGACAAATTCAAGAGATTGAGAAACCAGTGTTTTCTGGCCAGATAGCTCAGTTTGTTGGAGTATCCTCTCTATAAATCAAGGTTACATGTTCGATCTTCAGTTAGGGTACATACAAGGATCAACCAATGAATGCACAAAAGGGTGGAATAATGAATTAATGTCTTTCACTTTTTCCCTTCCTCTTTCTCTCAAAATCAATTAAGAAAAAAACAGATATGATAATATTATATTTTACCAATTGAGAATAAAAGACAAAAGGAGAGGATTTGAATGAGGACCAAGAACAGTAGTCAGATTTCCAACTTATATAGTTGGATAGGTCATGGTATCATCTAACAAGTTAAGAATCCAGGAGGAGCAGGTATGAGGGAGGATAAAGACTTTGAATGAGGACATATTGATTTGATAAACCTGTGTGATGACCAGTGAAAGTGTTCATAAGAGAGTTACTGTTGTGGGTACAGAAGAGCTCTTGGATGTTTGAGATATCCAGGCAGGTATTTTAGGGTACCATTAGAATATAGGTGGAAGTTGGAGCTGTTGGTTGGTGGGAATCATCAAAGGAAAGTATAAATGAAATAAAGCACTGTAGAGAATATAAACATTTAAAAGGTTAGGAAAGAAGACTGAGAAAAAATCATCAGAGGTAGGCAGAGAACCAGGAGAGAGTGATGTCACAGGTGCCAAAGAAGAGAGGACCTGAGTAAAAGGTGTGGTCAGTGGTCAATGACACAGAAATGGCATACCATTTCCCCCCATATATAAGATGCACATTTTCCCGAAAAATTTGGGGTCTAAAAACTGGGTGCATCTTATACGGTGGTTGTGGTATTCCAAATGCCATAGATGGAACTGAGGACAAGGCAATATATGAAAACAGTGATTCATCATCAGACACAGATGAGGACAAGCTAACAGATGGGAATTTTGACAGTGATGAAGAGTTGTATGAGTTTTATGATGAATAAAACTTGAGTTCAATAACTTTATGTAATACATTTTTTTTTTTTTCAAATTTCAGGCCCCAAAATTAAGGTGCATCTTATACACGGGAGCATCTTATACATGGAGAAATATGGTATATACCAAAGTCTAAGAATTATATATTGGATTGGGTGATAGGAATATCACCTCTGCTTTCTGCTGAGGTAGCTTCACTATTCAACTGGGGATGGAAGCAAAGGAAAGTGGGTTAAAGAGTTAATGGGAAGGTAGTAAAGAAGCAGATATGGTTTTTATAGACTGACTTTTGAATAACGTTGTTTGTGAATGGTAGGGAACATGTGTAGAAGATAGATGGCCTTTATTCTCCTTAAAGATGAAAAGATTGATCATGTTTACAATCTAAGGGAAGAAAGCAATAGATAGGGAGGGATTGAGGATATAGCATAGCATGTATAATTGAAATATCTAATGCATTAAAGGAGATAAGAAGGTTGGAATCCAGAGTTGCTCTGATAAAGTAGTGGAATACCCTGTCAAACGAGGTGGAAAGAGGGAAGAATAGGTATAAATTAAGATAAGTTTCTAGTTAGGTAGAGGAAAGGTAAGAGATTGCAGAAGTTCTTATCTGATGATGATTTGTGGAAAGGGGCCATAAGGAGAGTGATAAGGGTTTGGAGGCACCATTTATAAATTTAGGGTGGAGTTGGCTATTTAAGAGCATGTAGAATAACTGAACAGCATTGTGCAAGATTTGTCTGTGATTGGAAGTCATAAATTTGTAGATGCAAGAAACGTCCAAATGTGTACAGAATTGTTGTAAGAGGTATTATTGGTTTTGTTTGTTTGTTTTCATTTTTTGAACCAAACTGAGGACACGCCAGGAAGTAATATCTCAAATATTCCAGAGAATGACAGTTTTTGTATATATTTAGAATTAAGGAGGGAAGAAGGAAGATTACATGAAGGTGGGAGAAAGCAAGGTACAGGATAGTTACTAAGATTATGTGCTTCTTTGAAGATGGTTAGCCTCCAAGGGGTTTGGAAAAGAAAATTTATCTGGCATTTCAAAGGTATGTTGGCCTGAATGCCCAAGAACAATGGACAGAACTCAGTTAAGGCAAAGATAAACCTTTTACTAAAGTTGTATGCCTGAATCATGACTATCCACCATGACCTGTCCAGTTAGGAATTTATGATCAGATAACCCTGTGAGATTCTTTTCAGTCACTAGACTTAACAGATTTGTTACAGAATCCCATTTTCACCCAAAATTATTCCTTTTGGTCATAAACCACTTTGAAGAATGGACTCAAGACTGAACTTTTGGTTGAATAATGTGGTCTCACAACCTTAGAAAGGTTCATTCCTAGGAAGTCTCAGTACTGACACGGTCAAATGGTGGTCCCCTGGGGATTGGGCAATATTTTAACCATACGCTGTGAATTGAGGCTTAGTTTTCCCCAAAGGGGAGGGGAGGTAAATGGAAGACAGTCAGGTTTATGACCTTTATTATGAAAATCACTCTGGATTATTTCTATCCTATAAGTGATCATGATTTGAGTTTTGACAGCTGTCTTACTTTTTTATATTTTGCATCTAACATAACATTGACATAAGCCATATAAAGAATATTAAAAGATATCTTATATATTTTCAGTAGTCACACACAGTTGGACTATATAGAAAAACCCAAAGAACAAATATAACTATTATTATGACTCATATCATTAGCAGAAACATTAAGACAATCAAACAATTGACTTCTGAGTTCAATATCATTCCATAAGTATACAGGTCTTGTCCGTGTTTTGGGATAGCTATTTACCTCTGATATCAGCAGCCTCTCATCAAGTCTTTGGTGTTTGTTGGAGGCAAAAGCAAATGTCAGAGATGGGGTAAACATCTATTTGTGATTAGGTACCGAAGAAGGTCCTTTCCAATGAGGTCAAAGAGTGTATTTGATGTATTTTCCAATAAACAAAATCTCCAGGTGGCAGTCAATGATCATTAAAGTCTTTGTCTCCAGGGATTTTGCCGTGAAAAGAAATGATTAACTATTTGGCATTTTCTTGAAGTGGCTTTATCAAACCTTGGCAATAGTGTAAGATATTTCCTTTTAATGAAATTTCTATTTGTAAGGAGAGAAAATAAATCTTTTGAGGTATTCCAGGGGCCCTTCTGGAACACCACAAAGTAATTCTTAGTAGCTTTAATTACATATAGAGATTTTAATGCTTCAAACCTTAATTTCTAGTGGAAATTAAGAAGTCAAATTTATGAAGACATTTTTAAACTCTAGAAACATATTTCATAGACACCAAAGTCAATTATTAACATGGACTTATTTTTTGTAAACGTGAGTAAGACATAAATATTATATTAACTATCAATAACTCAAAAGCCATCTTTGTTCTACTTAAAACAAAACAAACTAGCTTTTATTTACTAAGAATTAATCTTAGATCATGTGAACTTGAAAAGCATGTGAGTTAGCTTCTGTATTTCTGAGAATTTCAGAACACTCGATCCATATAAGCTCTTGCCTTCAAATTATTTTTAATAATATCAACTGGAGATAAAATATTATCTCAGATTTATAACATACCTATCTAGATACACATAGACAAACACAGAGACCTTTAGCAATGAGAAAAACTCACTAATTTATAAAAGAACAGTTGGATCCAAATTTAGTTTTGGCAATTGGGATAAGATCTATCCATGACCTGAACAGACACATCTTTCATGAAGATATACAAACAACAAATAGATATATGAAAAGATGCTCATTTTCACTAGCTATTGGAGAAACACAAATTAAAACTACAATAAGATACCACTTCATACCTGTTAGATTGGCTGTTATCAACAAGACAGGTAACAACAAGTGTTGGAGAGGTTGTGGAGAAAAAGGAACCCTTATTCACTGTTGGTGGGAATGTAAAGTGGTACAACCATCATGGAAGAAAGTATGCTGGTTCCTCAAAAAATTAAGAATAGAACTACCTATGACCCAGCAATCCCTCTACTGAATATCTACCAAAAATAAACAAACAAACAAAACAACAACAAAAAATATAAAAAAAACCTTAAAACATTTGTATACAAAGACACATGCACTCTCATGCACAGCATGATTCATAGTGGCCAAGACATGGAAACAATGAAAATGTCCCTTGGTAGAGAATTGGATAAAGAAGATGTGGTACATATATATTTACAATGGAATAGCACTCAGGCAATGATGAAATGTTGCCATTTGTGACAACATGGATAGAACTTGAGAATATTATGCTAAGTAAAATAAGTAAATCAGAAAAAGCTAAGTACATGATTTCACAAGTAGGTGGGATATAAAACTGAGACTTTTGGACACAGAGATAAGTGAAGTGGTTACCAGGGGGAAGGTCTGGGGTGCAGGCAGGTAAAGGGGGCCAAAGATACAGTGAAGAAAGTGGTTTGACTTTGGGTGGTGAGCACACAATGCAATAAATAGTTCACATGCTATAGAGATGTACACCTGAAACCTGTGTGTTTTTATGGACCAATGTTACCCCATTAAATTTAAATTATAAATTTAAAAAATCAATATGTTTACCCAGGAAAAAAATCTGTCCATGCTAAGTGAAGTTCCAAATGACTTTCCTCCTTTCAAGATAAGAACAGCAGTTTTTAATACCTCAAAGAATTGGGTCACTGCTTAAACAACATCATAGGTTGATCTATTTATGTAAATCCTCTTTTTGAATCATTAAGGGACCAATGAAATGTTTTTTCCATTCTTTTTGCCTAATTAAAAACAATATTTTATTTATTGATTTTAGAGAGAGGAGAGAGAGAGAGAAGGGGGAGGAGCAGGAAGCATCAGCTTGTAGTTGCTTCTTGTGTATGTATTGACCAGGGAAGCCTGGAATTTCAAACTGGCAACCTCAGATAGATACTTTACCCACTGCAGCACCACAGGACAGGCATCTTTGTGCCTAATTTTATAGCCAGCTTTTTCTAATTGCGTGCACAGATTGATTTATAAGGACCCTCGTTTTGGCCATCTTCCTGCAGGGGTATTAACGGCAGGCTGACTGCTTGGGGTTTTTCAGCCTCGGTGGCTTGGTTTGCCATGTTAATTTTAGTTTCTTTAGAGATCTGTAGAGTCTTAAAAAACTGCTGTGGAAAACCAACCTGTACATGCATGTCTCCAGAAAAGCCAAATGCAGTGACTATCCCTACGGGACTGCTTCATGCCCTAGAGAAAATTTCTTTCTCAGGCTACCCCACAAAGATTCTTAGTCAACTAAGAATACTGGAGATTAAGGTTGGGGAAGCAATTGTCCTTTCTCTTTGGAGCTAAAAAGAATTCAGTCTCTCATTTAACCAGCAAAGACTTTGTTCAGACTCTCAGTAAGCAATCCAATTTGAGACACAAAATTAAAAGCAGCAACTCATTCTTTTTCCTTCCCAAGAAAAGGAAGCTGGCCCCTTGGGGTTTGGAACCTGGGTCCCCTGCGTCCCAGTCTGATGCTCTAGCCACTGCACCACTCTTATCTACTATACAGATTTTCTATCCACAGCACAAATAAAGTCATGGATCTACTACATAATGGAAGGAGGCCTGCAATTAAAAAAAAAAAACTCACTAAAGTTTACCTGGTGCAAAGTGGGGAGCCAGTAGGATACAATGGGCCTTTGCTTGTAGCTAGCACTGGCTCCAGGTCCACAGGGTGGTCCTGAGTGGGCTTCTTTAGAGTCCTGCCGACTACACCAATTAAATGACAATGTGTGAAGCATCCAAACCTGTGGAGAAGTTTTATAAAAGTTTAATGAGTCAAATTGATTAAATGCTAGAAAGCAAGGTCTCAAATGCTCTGGAAAATGATGGTTTTATAATTTCTTTTTATGCATTTGGAGTAAAGAGGGAACTTAAGGAAGATTACATGAAGGTGGGAGAAAGCAAGGCGGGCAAAATGCTGATTGGATTACAGGATAGCTAAGATTGTGTGCCCTCTTGAGGGTGCTTGCACCTTGGAGGGGTCTAAAGGAGGATTATTCTGGAGTTTCAAAGGTGTGTTCACCTATATGCACAAGAACGATGGGCAGGGCTTACTTAGGCAGATAAACCTTTTACTAAAGAAGTTACATGCCTAGGGCATGACTACCCACTATAGCCTTCCCAGTTAGGAATTTATAATCAGATCACCCTGTAGGTTACTTCTGGTCACTGGACTTGTCAGATTTATTACAGAGCCCCATTTCATTCACAAATTTATAACTGTGCTAATTTGCACTGAATGTGTTTGATTGCCTAGTTATAGACAGGGACAAGAAAGATTAGGCTGGACTAACAACTGGATTGATCCAGTCAGTGGAGCCATGAGGCTTTAAAGGCTTTAGGTGAGGATCATAATTGTCTAAAGTCACACAGCCACCCCAGGAGCAGAACTAAATTTGAACATGAAGTTGACTAGCTTAACAACCTTAAATGAACTGTAGGCTAGTGCTGAATAGGTCAACTATATTGCCTAGGTCAACAGCAGGCCTTGGTATGAAGACAAAGTCTGTGATTCAAATGATAATTTTTTTTCTTCTTTTTTTTTTTTGGTGACAGAGACAGATAGACAGAGAGAGGAACAGATAGGGACAGACAGGCAGAAAGGGAGAGAGAAGCATCAATTCTTTGTTGCGTTACCTTAGTTGTTCATTGATTCCTTTCTCATATGTGCCTTGACCAGAGGGCTATAGTAGAGTGAGTGACCCCTTGCTCAAGCCAGCAACCTTGGGCTTAAGCCAGTGAACGTGGGCCTCGAGCTGGTGACCTTGGGCTCAAGCCAGTGACCATGGGGTCATGTCTATGATCCCATGCTCAAGCCAGATGAGCCTGCACTCATGTTGGCCCGTTGGGGTTTTGAAACTGGGTCCTCTGCATCCCAGTCTGATGCTCTACCCACTGCACCACCACCTGGTCAGGTCAGATGACAATACTCTTGTTGAATGCTATATGGTTAGATAATATTTACTACTCTTCTGTTGAGTTAGGCTTTTCAACAGTCAAATGAAACCTTTTATTCAGTCATGTTAAAGACTTTTTAAAGTATTGTTTTTGTTTTGCAAATTAAATTGTATCTGTAGAGAAGCTAGGAGGAGATATAATTTTAAAAAATTAAATATTATACACAAATTAAAACAACGAGGTACCACTACACACCTGTTAGAATGGCCACAATCCAAAACACTGACACCACCAAATACTGACAAAGATATAGAGCAACTGGAACTCTTACTGTCAGTGGGAATGTAAAATGGTATAGTTACTTTGGAAGATAGTTTGGCAGTTTCTTATGGAAATAAGTATACTTTTACCATAAAGTCCCACAATCTTGCTCCAAAGGAGTGGAAAAGTTATGTCCACACAAAAATCTAACCACAATTCCTTATAGCACCTTTATGCATAATTGCCAATACTTGGAAGCAATGAAGATGTCCTTCGTTAGTTGAGTGAATAAGAAAACTGTGGTACATTTAAACAGTGAATTATTAGTTGGTACTAAAAAGAAATGGGCTATCAAGCTATTAAATACATAGGGGAATTTTAAGTGCCTATTACTAAGAGAAAGAAGCCAATTAGAAAAGTTTACATACTATATGATTCCAACTATATAGCATTCTGAAAAAGTCAAAATTATTGAGAGAGGAAAACAATCAATGGTTGCTAAGTACTGGGGGTGTGTGGATGTGGGTGGGGTAAGAAGTAGGGGAAGGGAAAGGATAAAGAGGTAGCACAGGATTTCTAAGCCAGTAAAAATACTCTGTATTTAATGTATTGTAATGAAACATCATGTCATTACACATTTGTCAAAACTTATAGGAGATATAATTTTAAAAAATTAAATATTATACACAAATTAAAACAACAACGAGGTACCACTACACACCTGTTAGAATGGCACAATCCAAAACACTGACACCACCAAATACTGACAAAGACAGAATGAATCTGTGGAATTTGGGTAACAATACAGGTTCATCAGTTGTAACAATGTGCCGCTCTGGTGGGCGATGGTGATAAATGGGGAAGGCTATGAACATGTGGGAGCAGGGGATGTGTGAGAAACCTCTGCATCTTTCCCTCAATTTTGGTGTGAACTTAAAACTGTACTAAAAACTAAAGACTTAAAAATTAAATGTATAGCCTACCATCTTGAAAATGATTTTGTCCTCTTTACATACGATCTTAAGGATGCAGAGGATGGGGCGTAAGGGTGGTGAAAAGTGAGTAACACAGGCACAGCAGTTTACTCAAGGGGTAAGGGGATAGAAAAACTTCTCCAAGCACCTCCTCAAAAGCTTTTTATAAAATCACACATACCTCCCAGGTAGTAGTAGATTAAAGCAAGCTTAGTGGATAGAATGATCTATTAAGATGGTAGGTAATCCAGGGCACTTTCCTATATCAAGAAGACAAATTACAGAGAGATTGTGTTTGTTTTTCCAGTGTCAACTGGCAAAGAGAAAGTTTTGCCAGAAAGTTAGGCATTTTTGGCTAATGATAGGTTTTCCAGAGCAGGTTATACTTCCTCCCATTGTGAGGAATAAACCAGAACCTCACTTCTCCTCCCACCTCACCATACTCATCATACCATGCCTCATCTCAGAACACCTCCCCGCACCTTCCCACACCTCACCGTACTACACCTCATCTCACATCACCTCCCCGCACCTTCCCACACCTCACCGTACTACACCTCATCTCACATCACCTCCCCACACCTCACAGTACTACCCCTCATCTCAGAACACCTCCCCACACCTCACCATACTACACCTCATCTCACATCACCTCCCCGCACCTCCCCACACCTCACCGTACTACACCTCATCTCACATCACCTCCCCGCACCTTCCCACACCTCACCGTACTACACCTCATCTCACATCACCTCCCCGCACCTTCCCACACCTCACCGTACTACACCTCATCTCACATCACCTCCCCGCACCTTCCCACACCTCACCGTACTACACCTCATCTCACATCACCTCCCCACACCTTCCCACATCTCACCATACTACAGCTCATCTCACATCACCTCCCCGCACCTTCCCACACCTCACCGTACTACACCTCATCTCACATCACCTCTCTATACTTCCCCACAACTCCCCACACCTTATGACACCAGTGGGAGAGGACAGCTTGAACGCTGAGGTGGGCAGTTGGAAGAGCAAGTTCATCAGTACTCAGGCGAGGTATGGAGTCAGCAGGCAGGAAGAGGGTTGAAGCAATGAGAGGAACAGCAGCCGAGTGCAGGTGCAAAGTCTGCTATTGTAGAAAACATGCAAGACAAAGCGTACAGCGGAGGAAAAGGGCAAACGTGAGGACATGTGAAAGGAAAATAAGGAGACAAAGTGAACTTGTAAAGAACTTTATCCTCAGGTCAAGACTGTCCTGGTGTAAGATGGTGGGAACTGACACTGTGCCTCTTTCAGGGAGTTTAGGATGTGTTAAGGCACATACCAAGAAGGACAAGTTAAAGCAAGTGTGCAATGGCTTTAACAATATCTACATTAAAAAGTAACCTAAGCCTGACTAGGTGGTGTCGCAGTGGATAGAGCGTTGGACTGGGATGCAGAGGACCCAGGTTCAAAACCCCGATGTCACCAGCTTGAGCACAGGCTCATCAACTTGAACATGGGCTCATCTGGCTTGAGCACAGGCGCACCAGCTTGAGTTAGGGTCACTGGCTTGAAGCCCAAGGCTCACCAGCGTGAGCCCAAGGTCACTGGCTTGAGCAAGGGGTCACTCACTCTGCTGTAGCCCTCTGGTCAAGGCATATATGAGAAAGCAATCAGTGATCAACTAAAAGCTGCAATAAAGAGCTGCAATGAAGAATTGATGCTTCTCATCTCTCCCTTTCTGTCTGTCTGTCTCTCTGTCTCTGTCACACACACACACACACACACGAAAAAAAAAAAAGGAACCTAAGAGGATAAAACAAGATGCAAAGGACTTGGAAATTTAAGTAGTGGAGTTATATATCATAATTAGTTGTATATATTTCATTTATTAAATTGGTCACAATTCTTTCCATATTACTTTCATTAAATTATTTTAAAGGAGTCCCTTTCTTCTTCACAAATTCACCATTTAAGAATATTTATACAATATTAATTCTGAAATATCTGATTCCAGATGGATTCTACCAACCCTCTATGCACTCACTGATCTGATTATAGATGAAGATGAGGCATTTGAATGGATTTACCTGTGCTCCTGTAAACCAAAGCAGAGTAGAAAGGAGTGAAAGCTATTAAACTCAGTATAGGGATGATTTACAATAGCATCTTCTGTTGCCAAATGAACACTTGGGGGAAAATATATTTTTTTTTTGTATTGCCAAAAATTAATTGAATTAGAAAATCATTTCCTAGTTATTGATTTTTTTTGAGGGGAGGTCAAGAAGGGAGAGAGATAAGAAGCATCAACTCGTAGTTGTGGCACTTTAGTTGGTCACTGATTTCTTTTCATATGTGCCTTGACCTGGGGCTCAAGTTGAGCCAGTGATTCCTTGCTCAAGCTAGTCACCTTGAGCTCAAGTCAGCGACCTTGGGATCATGTCAATGATCCCATGCTCAAGCTGGTGACCCCGCATTCAAGCCGATGACCTTGGGGTTTCAAACTTGGAACCTCAGTGTCCTAGGTTGATGCTTTATCTACTGTGTCACCATCGGTTAGGCAAAGTAATTATTTATAATATTAACTGTGATTTGAAGAAGGTAATTTATATAATGACCTTTTTCCTGAATTAAAGTTATACTTTGAAATTAGAAGTATGCTTTATCTTGTTAAATACATAATTTTAATATTAGAAAATCTCTTGGCTTTTTTAATGATTAACTCTGCAACTTTAGGGTTTTTAAAAAAAATTATTTATTGATTGATTTTAGAGAGAGGAGATGGGAGAGAGACAGAAACATTGACTTCTTGTTCCACTTATTTATGCATTCATTGGTCGAGTCTTGTATGTGCCCTGAATGGAGATCAAACTTGCAACTCTGGCATATAGGGAAGATGGTCTAACCAACTGAGCTTTGTTTGATTGGCTAAAAATGATCAGGAAAAAAGTAATTGGGAAGGAGAAATTAGAAATCAACATGTTATGTTAAAAGAACATGAGCGTAAGCCTGAAGATACAACTTTCATTAAAGACTTCCTTGTTGTCTTAGTTAATTGCACAAGTGCCTAAGAGGGAAAAACTCTGCTAACTTCTAAGTTAGCTTGAAATCCTTTTTTATTTGTGTCACCAATGGGTACAAAGTGAATAAATCAATATCCCTTTAGCATATACTTTTTATCTCCCTAATAATTTTTTTCCATAAGAAATAGAATGAAAGAAACTCTTCACATTAAAATAGAATGAAGACTTGAAGTCAGAAGGATATAACTTTAAAATAGGAGACACTTTGTGCCACTTATTAAAAATGTGGGTTTGTGACTGACCAGTTGTGGCATAGTGGATCGAGTGTCAACCCAGAGCACTGAGGTCTCTGGTTCAAACTCTGAGGTTGCCATTTTGAGCGTGGGCTCATTACTTGAGTGTGGGGTTGAGTACAAAATCAACATGATCCCATGGTTTCTGGCTTGAGCCCAAAGGTTGCTGGCTTGAGCAGAGTGTCACTTGCTCTAGCCCCATGGTCAAGGCACGTAAGAGAAGCAATCAATAAACAACTAAAGTGCTGCAACTACAAATTGATGCTTCTTATCTCTCTCCTCCCCCCCTCTTTCCCCTCACTGTCTCTCTTTTTAAATCAATTTTTAAAATGCGGGTTTGCATTGAATAGCTCAGGTGTTTTCACCCCGTCTAGAAGATTATTTGTGCCAAAGATATGGTTAATGTACTTCCATACCTCTGTTTGTGTGCACAAAATTACTTTGATCTAAGGAAAAGATACCCCCAAGTTATAACTGGTGTTCCAAACAAGAAGCAATCTTCAAGAACACAAGAATCCAAATATCACAAATAGCACTGAGAACTGAAATAAAAGACTTTTTGAGTCACTAAAGCATCCTCTTGGCAGGCCCAGCTGCAGCTGTTAAGGTTTGGGGAACATTCTAACAAGCAGATGTGCCAAAATGTGGCAGCACCCCATTTTTAGGGGGCAGGACATCTTTTCTTTCAGTTTCAGGTGTAAAAGAGCAGCCACAGAGAGCCCTCACCAGGGAGCAGCCTTGGCTGCCTCAGGGTCAGCTGTGTGAGGTCAGAGGCTATTTCAATCACAACTTCTCAAAGTGCCAAAGAATCAACCGTTGAAGCTGGAGCTCAGTTTTAATTTTTAATAACAATAAAGAATTATTTGGATACATTGTCAGAACCTAAGATCATATCACAGAATTTTCTAATTTTTTGCTTTGATGAATCATTTGCTGAACAATTTCAGAAGCAAAGTAAAGGTGGTGCCTGGTCTCCCACATGCATTTCCAAACAGTATCATGGAGTTGGGGAGCATACGATAATCTTGGAGGTCCTTTGCTGGAATTCCAGAACCAGTGGAATTCTAGAACTAAAAACTATTGCTAGTGTGTGCTCTAGCAATGCTAAAATAAGGCAAATAGCCTCACCTCATTTCCCAAACTACCGCACTTTACCATTGTAGTGAAGTCACATTTCAAATTTCTTGTTTCCCTTTCCTTGAATGAGACATTAATGTATCCACTGAGCTATCCTTGCTGTATTACCCAGTGTCTTCCCTTTATTAGAGGTACGTCCACATAAATACAGAACAAGCCATAATTTGTTATTTCCCAGTCAAAGGAACCAAGTGAATCTACAGTTATCATCATGTTATGTAGATGGACAGAGGCATACCACCATCCTATAAAGGAAACACGACAACAGCAACAATAACAAAAAACCTTTAAAAATAAATAAACATTTTATAAAAGAATTTTGCAAGGGGATCATTTACTTAGCTTTGATTTCTCTGGAAATCTTGATGTTAACTCAAACATATTGCCCACCTTGGCAAGGTGTATATATAAACGTCCACAGGTGTTCATTAACTTGGAACCTTATAAAGACCACAGAAAGATTTGTTGCCCATAAAGTTCCTCTTTGGAATTAGAAGTATATTATGTAGAAACATACAACTTGCTTTGTACTGTTTTTTTTTTCTTTCCTGAAACAAGTTAAAAAGTTTTTGATATCATTTATCAGATCTTTCTAGTGAGATTTTAGGATGATTTAAAATAAGTTTCTGCTTTCCAAATTTCAAATATGTGGTGAAAACCTTCTGGTTTTTTATGGGAGGAGGGTTTCAATCAACAGCTCTTCAGTAGCTCTCAAGTTGTGCCTGGACCAGACCATGGCTGTCTCTCTAGCAGGCTCCTCTCTCTGCATAGCACAGGCTCAGAGAGTTCCTGGTTGGCACTGCCATTGTAATCTGGTTCTTGCTCCCTACCCACCCCCTCGAATCTGTCTGTCTTTTCCCCCCTAATTTCACTATTGCCTGAGTCAAAGATTTTGTTTCCCTTTTTCTGGTACCTCACTGGGAAGGGTCACACTCCAACACACAGTCTGAACCTTCGTACATTAACCCAATTCATACTGGAGTCTCCACTTAAAAAAAAGTATTCCCTTAGATTATGGGTTAATAACCAGCATTTTGCATGACTTCTAATAGTGGAAAGCAATAATTTACACATCTCATGCTCTGGCCTGGACAGTTTTCAACTACTGCCTGTAGCAATAAATTTTAATACTGAGATATGGTTTTTCAAGAACTCTATAGAGGAGTGTATGAATCACACCCCATCTAGCCAAAGAACCTCAGTATGGTGCTGAACAACATGGTTTAGGAGAAGCTGCTCTTTTCATATTCAAAGTCAATGAAAGATTTTCCAGTGTGTCCCAGGAGGCAGAACTTTCCCACTCTTTTTGCCCTTATCCTTATAGTTGACTTCTTCATGAGGGAGAGTGCATCGTATTTACAAAGACCAGTGTGTGCACATCTAACAGGATGCTAGCTCATCCTAGCCCAGCCCACCTACGCACCCACTGTGCCATGTATTTGTTTCTTTACTGGTTTGGGGGACACTGTTTGAATACGTCCAAGTCCACATTTACCCGTCTGCTGTTCTCTTTCCACAGACTGTTGACCATGTATTTGAAGAGCATTTACATTCCTTTACTCCTATCTTGCAAATCTACCTTTCCATCACAAAATTCATTTATATTTTCATGTGAAATCTTATTTTATCAAAGTTATGGCTTCTTTTTTTTTGAGAATATGTATATTAAAACTGGGGACAGTGAAACAAGGAAGGGCTTGAGAGAGAAGAAGCAACAAGAGAGAGACCAGGCGGGGCTGCTTTGGCTTCCGAGAAGTGTTACAGGAAAGAAGCGAGCCCTGCCTGGGACTGCTGTTAGCTCACTGTGAAGTCAGAGAAAAAGGGGGCTTTGGAGACAGGTTTAGGGGTAAGTCGGGAATGGCTGCTGCTGTCCTCTACTCCCTGGTTCTAAGTCTTGTGGGAACCCTTAGAGTTTAAGAGAAAGGAAATAAAAAATTCATGCCCAAGAAGGGGTGTGGGCGTGGTCCCAAGAGAGCCCATCAGAGCGATGGCGTCTATTCCTGCCATACCCAACATCCTCAGCACTGAGCTCCTGTGTATAAACTAGCACAAAAGATTTGCTCTGTTATTCTTTTTTTTTTTTTCTTTTGTATTTTTCTGAAGCTGGAAATGGGGAGAGACAGTCAGACAGACTCCCGCATGCCCCCGACCGGGATCCACCCGGCACGCCCACCAGGGGCGATGCTCTGCCCACCAGGGGGCGATGCTCTGCCCCTCCGGGGCGTCGCTCTGCCACGACCAGAGCCACTCTAGCGCCTGGGGCAGAGGCCAAGGAGCCATCCCCAGCGCCTGGGCTATCTTTGCTCCAATGGAGCCTTGGCTGCGGGAGGGGAAGAGAGGAAGGGGGGGGGTGGAGAAGCAAATGGGCGCTTCTCCTGTGTGCCCTGGCTGGTAATCGAACCCGGGTCCCCCGCACGCCAGGCCGATGCTCTACCGCTGAGCCAACTGGCCAGGGCCTGCTCTGTTATTCTTTACACTGATATTCAGTCTGTCTGGTCTGTCTTCGGTTTAAGACCTTTTGCTTTGTGCCTACTTTTGCTTCCCACCAATCCCTTTGAACTTGACCATCAAACTGCTTCTTGCTTCTCACACCTGACCTTACCTAGGCCTGTTTTCACCCATGGCTCCAGGATGAAACCTATCTTGTCACATTTTATGCTCTAGTTAGACTAAACTACTTATTCCCTTTGCATATGCTGTTTCCTCTACCCAGAATACCCTTCTCTGCCATGGCTCTCCTGGAGGATGTGAGCATGTGCAGTTTCCTTAGTCACTTCCCCTCCCCAACGCCTATCAATTATTGCCCATTTGGGGCTAGCTCTCTACCTTTAAATTACTTCTGTAGATTATCATACTATGTAGAAAAAATTTTTTTATGTGCTTGCTTCTCCATTGTACTTGGATGTCTTGACATCAGGGACTTTGTCATTGTTTAAATCCCCATTTTCTAGCGTAATAAATAATAAATAATAAACAATAAACCCTCGTTCACTTATTTATTCTCTAGGACAATATTAATTGAGAACCTCCTCTCAGGGAGCACAGAGGAAAACCAAGGCAGCAACATTAAATCTGATTTTATTACAACTTGTGTGTTTTTAAAATAAAATTGTATTACAATTTGATTCAATTGCCTTTCTTTCCATTTTCTGATATACTATCGCTCTTCAAAACAGCCTTGTTGGCGCTGGATGTATAGCTTGGTCGGTTAGTATCACAGAGGTTACGGGTTTGATCCCCAGACAGGGTAACTAACGGGAATAGATTGATGTTCCTGTCTCGCTCTCTCCCTCTCCGTCCCGTCTGTCTCACTAAAATCAATAAATAAAAATTAGGAAAAAAAAACAACAGCTTTTTTGGAGTCTTAACAAGTTCTGTGGTTCTTGACTCTGGTGTTTACTTTGACTCTTCTTTTTTGAAAAAACCTTCAAATGGTCAGTGACAGGAATTTCCTTGTGTTTCTGAGCATGGTGGTGACTTATTTTATCTCAATTGTTGCTTTTTAGTTGGGAAAAACCTTTTAGGTCATAGTAATTCAGGATTTTTAAAAATTAATTTTTTTTTCATTTAAAGAAAATTTAAGACAGGTTTGTAGTCATTTTTCCTGTGAATTTTGTTTTCAAGCTTTTTAAAAAGTTGTTTTTGGCAGAGATGTGGTGTGACTGGGGGGCATAGGGGCATAAAGGCTTCTGGATTCAAGTCTAATTCCCTGTGCCAGCCACAGTTCCCTCATGGCTCCCAGCCCTCACATTCACCATCACAACCACAGGAGGACAGGCACTGGGAAAACGCCTCGGTTCCTCAGATGGGAAGGAAACTGGCCAAGTCTAAACTGTGATGCCAATACCAAAAATTACCTATAATATCTGCTAGTCAGCAGGCAAAAGATGTTGCCTGGGAGGCAGGAGGTAGGGGTGGGGGAGAACATGGGGAAGATTAATTGTAAATGGACACGAGGAATCTCATTAAAGTGATGAAAGCACTCAGAAACGGATATATATTTATGATTGCACAACTTGCTAATTTACTTTAAAAATCATTGAATTGTATCCTTTAATGGGTAAAATACATGCTATTTAAAATACACATCAATAAAGATATATTGCCCTGGCCGGTTGGCTCAGCGGTAGAGCGTCGGCCTAGTGTGCGGAGGACCCGGGTTCGATTCCCGGCCAGGGCACACAGGAGAAGTGCCCATCTGCTTCTCCACCGCCCCCCCCTTCCTCTCTGTCTCTCTCTTCCCTTCCCGCAGCCAAGGCTCCATTGGAGCAAAGATGGCCCGGGCGCTGGGGATGGCTCTGTGGCCTCTGCCTCAGGCGCTAGAGTGGCTCTGGTCGCAACATGGCGACGCCCAGGATGGGCAGAGCATCGCCCCTTGGTGGGCAGAGCGTCGCCCCTGGTAGGCGTGCCGGGTGGATCCGGTCGGGCGCATGCGGGAGTCTGTCTGACTGTCTCTCCCTGTTTCCAGCTTCAGAAAAATACAAAAAAAACCCAAAAATAAATAAATAAATAAAGATATATTAAGAAACAAGGTATACCACAGTGTATTTAATGTTACCATTTAAATGAGAAAGTAGGAAAGCAAAAAGTAAGGCAGAAAAGGCTGAGCGGCCCTGGCTGGATAGCAGTTGGTTAGAGCACTGTCCTGATACACAGAGATTGTGGGTTTGACCCCAGTGGCTGGATAGCAGTTGGTTAGAGCGCTGTCCCGCTACACAGAGATTGTGGGTTTGGTCCCCAGTGGCTGGATAGCAGTTGGTTAGAGCACTGTCCCGATACACAGAGATTGTGGGTTTGGTCCCCAGTGGCTGGATAGCAGTTGGTTAGAGCACTGTCCGATACACAGAGATTGTGGGTTTGACCCCAGTGGCTGGATAGCAGTTGGTTAGAGCACTGTCCCGATACACAGAGATTGTGGGTTTGATCCCAGTGGCTGGATAGCCCAGTTGGTTAGAGAGCTGTCCCGATACACAGAGATTGTGGGTTTGACCCCAGTGGCTGGATAGCCCAGTTGGTTAGAGCACTGTCCCGATACACAGAGGTTGTGGGTTTGATCCCAGTGGCTGGATAGCAGTTGGTTAGAGCACTGTCCGATATACAGAGATTGTGGGTTTGACCCCAGTGGCTGGATAGCAGTTGGTTAGAGCGCTGTCCCGCTACACAGAGATTGTGGGTTTGGTCCCCAGTGGCTGGATAGCCCAGTTGGTTAGAGCACTGTCCGATACACAGAGATTGTGGGTTTGGTCCCCAGTGGCTGGATAGCCCAGTTGGTTAGAGCACTGTCCCGATACACAGAGATTGTGGGTTTGGTCCCCAGTGGCTGGATAGCCCAGTTGGTTAGAGCACTGTCCCGATACACAGAGGTTGTGGGTTTGATCCCAGTGGCTGGATAGCAGTTGGTTAGAGCGCTGTCCCGCTACACAGAGATTGTGGGTTTGGTCCCCAGTGGCTGGATAGCAGTTGGTTAGAGCGCTGTCCCGATACACAGAGATTGTGGGTTTGGTCCCCAGTGGCTGGATAGCAGTTGGTTAGAGCACTGTCCCGATACACAGAGATTGTGGGTTTGGTCCCTAGTGGCTGGATAGCAGTTGGTTAGAGCGCTGTCCCGCTACACAGAGATTGTGGGTTTGGTCCCCAGTGGCTGGATAGCAGTTGGTTAGAGCGCTGTCCCGCTACACAGAGATTGTGGGTTTGGTCCCCAGTGGCTGGATAGCAGTTGGTTAGAGCACTGTCCCGATACACAGAGATTGTGGGTTTGGTCCCCAGTGGCTGGATAGCCCAGTTGGTTAGAGCACTGTCCCGCTACACAGAGATTGTGGGTTTGGTCCCCAGTGGCTGGATAGCCCAGTTGGTTAGAGCACTGTCCCGATACACAGAGATTGTGGGTTTGGTCCCAGTCAGGATCGATGTTTCAGGCTAACCCTCTCTCTCCCTTTCTCTGTCTCTAAAATCAAAAATTAAAAATTTTTTTAAAAGATTAAACTTTAATTAAATGGTACACAAATACACTTTTTAAAGTGAAACTCTTTAGCTTTCTTTATATTTGGGCTTTTACACTTCTTCTGTGCTGCAGTCTAGCTTTAGCATTGAAATACTAAAAGTATGTGCTTAGGGGCAGGAGGTTGTCCATGGAGAAAAGAGGCAAAGGTGTCTGCCCTGCTGTTCTCTGGTGGGGTACTAACAGCTTTGGTGGGGTGACTCTCCCACAGGTCTTGAATTATGTATAGAGTTGTGTTGCAGGCAATTGATTTTATGAGTGATGCAGCTAAAACTCTATGTGTCACATTAAATGGGAAGAGGATGGGAATATGCTTAGGTACTACATGAGCAGCATTTGGGTGCAAAGCCTAGAGGTGCAGGACCCTTGTAAAGCCAGGTGCTGGGGGTTAATTGTGCATGTGTGTGAGGAACAGGTAGACTAGAAGAGTAGGGAAGGTATATCAAACAGGGAACACACTAAAGAGCGTGTGAAATGTGTGTGTGTGTAAGAGACAAAAGAGAGAAAGAAAATTCCTGTGGTCACCAGACATCACTAGCTCATAGTTTCAAAGCAGCTTCATGGGCTCTATAGTTCTCAGGCAATGCATTGTGACTTTATCCTGAATTGGACATGGCCATATAAAAATGTGTTAAGACAATGCCATGTGAGAGCATGGCTGGCAGCAGCTGACTGGGCAGGTAAGGGAGGCAAGGCATCATGCTGTCCTTGTTTACTTTCTCTCCTGGAATTTCTTCCTGGACATCAGTGAAACAAGCTCAGAACTCACCGTGGGGAGAAATTGTCAGTAGGGGAGTCTGGGACAGAGATCTGGTGGTTTAGGGATGTGTTTGATTATGATTTTTTTTTTATCAAAAGAGAGAGAGACAGGGACAGACAGGAAGGGAGAGAGATAAGAAGCATCAATTCTTTGTTGTGGCACCTTAGTTGTTCATTGATTGCTTTCTCATATGTGCCTTGACTGGGGGGCTCCAGCTAAGCCAGCGAACTTGGGCTCAAACCAGCAACCATGGGGTCATCTCTATGATCCCACACTTAAGCTGACAACCCTGCCTGGACTCAAGTTGGTGAGCCCATGGTCAAATCACATGAGCCCAAGCTTATGCTGGCACCCTCAGGTTTTGAACCTGGGTCCTCCGTGTCTTAGTCTGATGCTCTATCCACTGCACCACCACCTGATCAGTCTTGATTATTATTTTCAGAGGTTGAATTTATTCTACATTTTTGTTTCATGGAGCATGAACATTTTCCCTTTTAAAAGTAACTAGAAAACAGTTGGCAGCCCTTGCCTCACCCTTACATTGGAGACCCCCAGCACAGACCTGCCAGACCACCTGGCCAGAGCTACAGCCATTCACTTCCTGGCCAGGACTGAGACCATCATTACTGAAAGTAGTTTGGCAGAAAGGTCTTTTTGTTTTCTTTTCAGATGTATGTGTTCATGTAACTTTACTATTACTTTGAAAACAAAAAGCAAATTAGTCACTCAGACCTGGACTTTGTTTGGCCTTATTATTTACACTGTCTTGGTGAGAGATCAACCCTCATTTTACATGGTATTTTCTTTCCTATAAACTGCAGGACCTGAACTGACTATTGATTAAAAAAACTGTAGTTTATTTCTCATTATAAACCTAAATACAGCATTGTAATGATAGGTATATGGAGTAAATCCCTTCCAAATTCATGTCCTTCAGAACCTGTAATTAGTTAAGATGTAATTAATTAAGATAAGGTCATACATGATTATACTGGGCATCTTTATAATCCCTGGGCACTGAGGATACCTCGGCTGGTCCAAGCGTCAGCCCCAGGTGGAGTTGCTGAGTGGATCCCAGTCAGGGTGTATGCAGGAGTCTGCCTCACTATCTTCCCTCCTCTCACTTGGAAAAAAAAGTAGATTATTGATAACATATAGGCAGAGCCCTTGAGCTCTGAGTTATTTAACTCCCACTTGGCATTTTGTGTTGAGTGGTTAAACAGGCAATCTCGGGTAGGTTAGAGTTACAAATGGGTCTTACTTCTTCTGTCTGCTCTTAAGAAAATGTGCTGTTAACAGGCCAGAGTCAATGGTTCAGTCTCCCTTGAGCTTCCCTCCCAGATGACCCACTCTGAATGCTTTCAATACCCTACAGCAGATGTCTCAGGTATGTGTACCTGTCACTTGGTGACTGGGCAAGAGTGTGTGGCTAAATTGTTGAAGAGCATCCCCCCATTTAGAACTTAAATCACATACCCTATAGATTGTGAGTGGATCGTATGGAGAGTGACCTCGAAAGCAGGAAAGCAGCTTTGCCTCACCAAGTGATGTGATTGTGGGCAAATCATTTTTGCTTTTAGGCCTCAGTTTTTCAATTTTAAAGTATAAGAATTGGGGCAAGTTCTTCTCAACTCTAATAGTCTGGGACAGTGGCCCATTTATGAAACCTAATAATCAAAGAGAAAACGTAAGGACCAGCAGCCAATAAGAGAATGAATTATGAGGTGCTCATTTTGGAAAAAGGAGCAGGCGGAGAGGCCTCCCCACCAGGCCAGTCTGAGAGGGCCATTCCCAGGGCTCTCTTCCTCCTGGCCACCCTCCGAGGGCTCGCCACCCCCACCGAGGCTGCAGTAGGGGAAGCTGGAGGCAACGAGGCTTCCTGTACTTGCAGGGAGCAGCTTGTGAGAATCGCTAGGAATCAAAATAAAAATTCAGGGCGCGTAGAGCCTTTTGAACATCATATTTAAATTTAATGAAGAAAGGAATACTCACCTTCTGGAAAAAACTCCAGAACCCCTAGCTGCCTCCTTGCTAAGTCATGAGGCCACAGAGGCCCTGCCTTGCAGACGTGGTCTGGGATGGGCTCCGCTCCCTTCCCGGGATCTCCAGTGTACAGTCTGGTGTGTTCCAAGGACAGGACGAAAGCACGCCTTGAGCGGTAGTGAGAACACATTTACTACATTGTCCTACATCCCAGGGAGTCAAATTGAAAATAGTCACCCAACCATTAATTTTAATGTTCTTTAAAATAAAGCTTTTATTTAATTTTAGAAATGTCGTCTTTAAGGACAGCGGTTCTCTTGCATGGTGACATCAGTAATTCTGAACCTAGCTGCAACTCAGAATTATGTGGGGTGAAAGGTGGATCTAAATAAAATACCTTTGCCCAGGCCCAACCTCCGGAGGTTCAGATTTGATATGTTTGAGGTGGGGCCCAACATAGTACATTGGAAGCAGCTTTGCATGGGCGAAAACAATGGTAAGAATGATGAGACTAGAGAGCAAGCTAGAGCAGGGCTTTCACAGGGAACACAAACGGGCAACCCTGTAAAAGCCCAGCTTTATTTGTTCTCTATGTGCCCATTCTCATGTTGTGAGTTGATTGTACACGGCATAATTTTCAACTGAAAAGATGACGTAAAACAAAACTTGAAACATATTTTCAAGAAGTAAAACGAACTCCTAATTCCTCCATCTTAACACAATTGTTTCCATTCTTCCATTTTATCTCTGGTCCTTTGCTCATCTTTTCCTCATATTTATAATTGCAATGTAAATACCATTTTAAAATTTCTGCCTTTTAATTTCAGGTTTATCAAAAACATATTTGGCATTTCTGCAGTCTTCCTGGTTTTGGCTTTATTGATCACATAACATGACACACTGTTGAGGCACTGTGCTCCTCTCAACTATTTCCTGTTGTAGACACTCAGGTTACTTCCCGATTTTCTACAGGTAGCCTTGTAATAAGAATCTTTGATCTGACCTGTGGCGCAGTGGAGAAAGCATTGACCTGGAATGCTGAGGTTGCTGGTTCGAAACCCTGGGCTTGCTTAGTCAAGGCATATATGAGAGTTGATGCTTTCTGCTCCTCCTCCCTCCATTTTCTCTCTCCCCCCTCCAAGTGAATAAATAGTAAAAAAAGAATGTTCATGCATATAGGTTTTTTTCCTTCTGTGGAGTTAGTCTTTTGTATAAATTTCCAGGAGTAGGATTGCTAGGTCAAAGTGACAGTACATCTATTGGCTTATGCTACATTTTCAAGAAATGCAACTTAAAAATATTATATATGTAAATGTGTATGCATAGAAAATGAGTCTTATTGTAGCATCAGGCTTCCAAGTACAAGATGGGACTGAGTTCAATCCAATGTAAAGAGTCTTAGTGACATCTCAGTTTGAAGGAAAATACAGGTAGGTACAACATCCAAGAAAGTTTTAGTCAGTTGTACATAGCAGTCAATGGAAATAGCATGATTTCCATAGGACTTTTGGGGGATTCTCACAACTATTTCATCTCAATCCACCAAGACCATAAGTTTACAAATTCATTTGAATGGTTTTTCTTCACACTACAGTTCAACATATTCCTCATGTTGTTTTAAGCAAGGAGAAATAACTACTTGCTTTTGCATCACTTAGAATCTAAAACCATATTACATTTTTTGCTCATACTGAACTGTCAAACATTTGTCAAATGGATGGATGAATCTATAATTGTTCTGCTCATTGCTTATTCTTAATATTTAATACTGAACTCTAATGAAGTTAACAAGAAATACTACTATTAAAAATAAAAAACCAGGCCCTGGCCAGTTGGCTCAGTGGTAGAATGTCAGCCCAGCATGTGGATGTCCTGGGTTTGAATCCTGGTCAGGGCACACAGGAGAGGTGCCCATCTGCTTCTCCACCCCTTTACCCTCTCCTTTCTCTCCATCTCTCTCTTCCCCTCCCACAGCCAAGGCTCCATTAGAGCAAAAGTTAGCCTAGGCGCTGAGGATGGCTCCATGGCCTCCACCTCAGGTGCTAGAATGGTTCCAGTTGCAACAGAACAATGCCCCAGATGGGCAGAGCATCACCCCTAGTGGGCATGCCGGTGGATCCTGGTCAGGCACATGTGGGAGCCTGTCTCTGCCTCCCTCCTTCTCACTTCAGAAAAAAAAAAAAAAGAATAAAAAACCAGGCCTGACCTGTGGTTGCACAGTGGATAAAGTGTCGACCTGGAATGCTGAGGTTGCCAGTTCAAAACCCTGAGCTTGCCTGGTCAAGGCACATATGGGAGTTGATGCTTTCTGCTCCTTCCCTGCTTCTCTCTCTCTCTCTCTCTCTCTTGCTTTCTCCTCTGTAACATGAATAAATAATTTTTTTTTAAAAAGTGTAAAGAGAACATGTAGGTAAACATCAGAAATAAATAAATAAATAAATAAATAAATAAATAAATAAATAAATAGAAAACCAGGCCCTGGCCAGGTAGCTCAGTTGGTTAGAACATTGTCCCCTCACACCAAGGTTGCAGGTTCAATGCCTGGTCATGGCACATACGTGAATAATACAATAAATGTATAAATAAATGAAACAACAAATTGATCTTTCTCTCTCTTTTTCTCTCTCCCTAAATCAATAAATAAAATTTTAAAAAGAATAAAACACCAATATTATAATCCTGACCAGTTTGCCACATATAATTTCCTACTCCTTATTGCTTAATATAACAATTCAAATATATAATGGTTGATATAATATCAATATCAGTTTAATAATTGCCAATTGTAAAAAATTTGGAGGACATTTTTTAAAGCCCCCCAATTTATATCAGTTTTCATACCCATCTGTGTTTCATATCAATGACATTATTCTCCTACAGAGTTTGGACTTTGAGTTGATGAAAATAGGCTTGGACTAGGCACCAGTTGTCATTTATTTGGAAGTATTGATTATTTTATTTTTTCTCTATTTTTTCCTTTTTATTGAATTTATTGGGATGACACTAGTTACAAAATTATATAGGTTTGAAGAACACAACTCCACAACACATCATACGTACATTATATTGTGTGTTCATCACTCCAAGTCAGAAGTTTTTATTATTTTAGCCTTTTGAATTTAAGGATTCAAAAATCTATAATCAGTTCCAAAATATAAACCCTTTTAGTTTTTTGCTTTTTAAAATATGCATATTTTTTAAATCACCTGCCTTAAATCTCACACTCTGGGACCATAAGTACATTTTTATATAGTAAAAAAAAAATGTAGGTGGTATTGTATCAACCTACTATATCTAAAAGAAAATAAAAGTTTTAGATGGAAAATGGAGACTATAAAGCAGTGGTCATGGCCCCGGAAGGCCAGGAGCTAATCTGTCTCCACTTGTCACAGCTGGCTCTGACTAGCCTTCAGGAGTCCTCTCTATACCCGCACACTTACTTTTCCTGATGCGCACCTTCCCAATGTAATACCCAACTCTAGCATTTTATGACCATGTGATGTGTTTGAAAAATATCCTGCTCTTGCAAATGCTATTTCTTCTATCTGGAATGCCCTTCACTACATTCTCTGTCTAGAAATTTCCTAATCATCTTTCACAACTAAGTTTAACTGTCACTTCCATAGTTAACTCTTCCTTAACAGCCAGCAACCTTTCCCCCTTCATCATAGCTACTCTCTTGCCAAAGCAAGTAACTGTAATTGAAGAATAAAAATGATATTAAAAAAGATACAGAATATTCCTATCAGTCCAGCTAATTTCTTTATGACTCTTCTTTTATCCCCACATCTCAGAGGCAAATACTGTTTTGATTTTTTTTTGCTCCATAATTAATTTTGCCTGTTTTAGAACTTTGTGTAAATTAAATCACATAGTCTGTACTCTTACATAAGTCTTTCACTTAGTATAATGTTTTAAAGATCCATCTGCACGAAAAACAAAAAAGAAATCAGAAAAAGAGAAAAGTAAACCCAAAGTAAGCAGTTATAATTTAAAAAGATAAGAGCAGAATTAAGTAAAACAGAAAACAAATAAAACCAGAGAATATTAATAAAACCAAAAGTTGGTTCTTTGAAAGATCGATGAATGAAAAAAGAAGGTACAAATTAATAACACCAAGAATAAAAGAGGAACACAACTATAAGCTTACAGGCATTAAAGGATAATAAGGAGATGTTTATAAACTGAACTATTTAGATGAAATAAACAACTTCTTCAAAAGACACAATTTACTAAACTGACATAAGAAGAAATAAAAAATCCAAATAATCTTATTTCTACTAAAGATTTTGAATCAGTAATTTAAAACCTTGCCACAAAGAAAACTCCAATCCCAGATGGCTTCACTGGTAGTATCTATCAAATGGTTAAAGAAGAAATAATACAAATTCTTCAGAAACTATTTCAGAAAACACAGGAGGAAGGAGTAATTTTCAACTCGTTGTATAAACCTATATTAACCCAACACCAAGACCAGTTATATATGATAGAAGAAAGGAAAATCACAGACCAATATTCCTCACGAGCATGAACGTAAAAGCCCAAATAAAATTTTGACAGACTAGATTCAGCAAGATATAAAAAGGATAAGACAGCCTGACCTGTGGTGGCGCAGTGGATAAAGCGTCGACCTGGAAATGCTGAGGTCGCCGGTTCGAAACCCTGGGCTTGCCTGGTCAAGGCACATATGGGAGTTGATGCTTCCAGCTCCTCCCCCCTTCTCTCTCTCTGTCTCTCTCTCCTCTCTGCCTCTCCTCTCTAAAATGAATAAATAAAATTAAAAAAAAAAGAATCACACACACTTGCAAAATAAAAAAAACTTAAAAAAAAAAAAAAAAAAAAGGATAAGACATTATGAACAAGTGAGGGTTTATTCTAGGAATGCAAAGCTGGTTAGCATTTGAACATTGATCAATGTACCTCACCATACCAAGAGTGAATTTTGATAAAACCTGCCAGTAAACTTGGAATAGAAGGTACTTTCTAAATTTAATAATGAACATCTACAAAAAAAAAATCTTAAGATTAAGATCATCCTTTATGTTGAAAGACTGAATTTTTTTTCTAGAACTGGCAGGACAGCAGGTTGTTCATCTTCACCATTTGTATTCAGTATTTTACCAGAAACCAGGGCAGCACTGTAAAGGAAAGAATAAAAGAAAAAAAGATAAACAGAAGGTATACAAATAAAAAATAAAGAGATACCCTTGGGTGGGTAGATCAGTTGGTTAGAGTGTCACTCTGATATACCACAGTTTCAGGTTTGATTTTCGGTCAGGGCACATACAAAAGTCAACCAATGAATGCATAAATAAGTGGAACAACAAATTGCTATTTATCTCTTTCTCTTAAAATCAATCAATAAATTAAAAAAAATTTTTAATGGAAAAGTAAAGCTGGTTTTATTCACTGATAAGATTATTGTATTAATAGAAAATCCTCAAAACCAGAAAAAAAGTACTAGCACTCATAAATAATCAAGATATAAGGTTAGTATACAAAAGTCAATTGTATTTTTATATAATAAAATGAATAATTAAAAAATCAATGGATAAAAGGTTTGAGTACACACCTCACAAAAAAAAATGTATAGGGAATGGCCAATAATCACCTAAAATTCATCAGAAAAACACAAAATAGTCACCAGGAAAATGCAAATTAAAATCACAATAAATAAAACACATACACTAGAACCATTATGGTGAACCTTTTTATAAAAACTGCCCACTTTTGCAGTGCTGGTCAACCTGGTCCCTCCCGCCCACTAGTGGGTGTTCCAGCTTTCCTGGTGGGTGTACCCACTAGTGGGTGGGAGGGACCAGGTTGACCAGCACTGCAAAAGTGGGAAGTTTTTATAAAAAGGTTTGCCATCAAGGCACTAGAAGGACTAAAATTTAAAACAATGTTACAGTTAAATGGATGTATCAATGTGAGTAGCTCAGGAGATGCCCAGATATTTGATTGAATATTATTTCTGAATGTATATCTATACAGATGTTTCCAAATGAGATTAGTATTTGAATTGATGGACTTTGTAACCTTCTTCAATGTGGGTGGACATCGTCAAATCTGTTGAGAACCTGAGTAGAACAAAAGATGGAGGAAAGAAGAACTCCCCCTTCTTTCCTGTCTCACTCTTTGAGCCAGGACATCTCATGTTCGCCAGCCCTTGGAGTGGGATTTACATTATTGGCTCTCTTGGTTCTCAGCATGGGCACCCCTGCTTACAGATGGCAGATCATGGGACTTTTCTGCCTCTGTAATCATGTGAGCCAATTCCTCATTAAAAATCTCTTTTATGTCATATTGGTTCTGTTTCTCTGAAGAACTCTGACACTAATACAACTGACAACACCAATTTTGAATGAAGATATGAAGCGACTGGTAATTTCTCATAAAATGAAATATCCTATGACCTATCACACTACTCGTAAGTATTTACCCAAGAAAAATGAAAAAAAAATTTATATATTCAAAGTCATATACAAAGATATTCATAGCAGCTTTATTTTTAATAGCCAAAACCTGGAAGTACCCAAATATCTGTCAGCAGAAGAATGGATAAATCAGTTTTGTGACTTATCTTTATAATGAAACTACTCAACAATAAAAAGAACACTCTTCTGATGCATATGGATAAATCTCAAAAACATTATGTGAGTAAAAGAAGTCAGATACAAAAAATACATACTGTGTGATCTCATTTTTAATAAAGTCTAGGAATGCCTGACCTGTGGTGGCGCAGTGGATAAAGCGTCGACCTGGAAATGCTGAGGTCGCCGGTTCAAAATCCTGGGCTTGCCTGGTCAAGGCACATATGGGAGTTGATGCTTCCAGCTCCTCCCCCCCTCCTCTCTCTCTCTGTCTCTCCTCTCTCTCTTTCTCTCTCTGTCTCTCCCTCTCCTCTCTAAAATGAATAAATTAAAAAAAAAAATTAAAAAAAAAAAAGTCTAGGAAAACAATCTATGACGGCAGAGAGCGGATCAGTGGCTGCCTGGAGTGGAAAGGGGAAGGTGTGGTTAAATGTGTGGGTGGGGTGGAGGCCGTTCGGATCTGTCCAGTCTTGTGTCACTGACTGACTGTGTGAGCTGAGCAACTCACTCCACCTTCCTGCTCCTTCATTTCTTCAAATATAATAGATTACTAAACAAGCCAGGTCACATGTACCAGCTGAAATTTAAGGTCCCTCCCAACACTATATTCTTGGCTTCTTCTGCAGCCAGGCCCATGAAAAAATAAAGGAAATAAGTGTATTTACATTGAATTTGTAAAAATTAGCATAATTGCCATCAGGGAATGATTATCTAGCATATTTTTTGCCATAGAAAATTATGAATTAATAATAAAATAGACCAGAAGACTGAAGAAAGTTTTTACTGCAGCAGCAGGAGGCCTGTGATTTTGATAGGAAGTGCTGAGTAAAGGACGTGGTAAATAGCAAGAGGAAGTGAGAGTAAAAAAAGAAAAGGAAACACAGCAACCAACAAGATGATGCTTATCAGCATCCAAATGACTTTCCTGATACAAATTAGGTAACTGTAAAAGTTAGATCCATTTATTTCTCTAGTGAGATATTGTTCACAAGCTATTATGTACTATTTATAACAAAGAGGTGAATAGACCTCCAAAATGCATTTAATAAGGACATTTTTAACCCTGGCCAGTTCACTCAGTGTTAGAGCTTCAGCCTGGGGTGTGGATGTCCCAGGTTCCATTCCTGGTCAGGGCACACAGGAGAACTGCCCATCTGTTTCTCCACCCCTCCTCTGCCGGGGTCCAGCCCCGGGGGGGATCCAGGGGTCCCACAGGAAGAGACGGCGTCGGCGAGATTGAGTGAGAGAGCCGAATTCTTTTCTTTCTCTTTATTCTCTAGTTAGCATTTACTGCCAGGCATCTCTGCTCAATGCTAGTATAGCTCCCTTTTTATGCACACACACTGAGTTACAATTACATGGTGTTAATCATTGCTTCTGTTTCACTATGTTTTCATGTTTCTGGATAACAGTTAATTTATATCTATAAATTACAAACCAGGTAGCAAATCATTCAAAATACAAAATAACTTGAATAGTGATAACAACATCGGTAAAAGCTTTTAAGGTATTAGTACTAAAAGTTAACTAACTTTACTGCTGTTGTGAGTTAAGGGGCAGAGAGAGATTAGCAGACGAGATTATTAAGGACTAACAATGGACAACCGTTTGCTCAGATAAATGGCTTTGAGTTTAAGCAGTGTCCTACTTTTTCTCACAAGATTCTAAAAGGCTTGCCTATAAAGAAATTGACAGAACATTAAGAATAGCTTTCACCCAAAGATATACAGAGTGCACTTGCAAGATGGCCTAGTAGCAACATAAGACATTAATTGTTATTACTTCTATGGATTTCTCTATATTTCTCTCATTATTAAAGAATTTTGGAAAGTATGTAAATCTTATGAGAACATCTTATTGAGAAAGCCTAGCAATTGTCTTTAGTCAAAAGACAATTCTCTTAGTAAAACACTCTTTTCTTGCTGACTGCGCTTTCATTCTAGGCCACACAATGGGCCATTTTATTATACCTTACCTAAGATACTATTGTCTAGTCAAATATTACTTATTTATTATATTTAAACACTAGTTAAGTTCTACCTCTATTCTTCTCAAAGTGTATCACTATCTGCAGATCAAATAAGCAAGAAGAAAGGAATGTTTCTTTACTCTATTACATGAAAAGGCTAGGAGGAAAAATGTTGAATTAAGTGAAGGCCGAGAGGTGCTCTGTACACAGCCACTGCCTCCTACCTAGTCAAAAGTCACAATCTATTCTTTCTAACATGATTAAGAAGGAATTCTCCTACAAACTTAACCCTTTATGAGGGATATCATAGCCAGCCTCTTATGTCTATGAGCCCAGTTCAAGGGGCTTACAGGCTTTTCTGTGGAACTCACACCCTCTGTCTCATTTCCAAAGAAATTACTACAAATCTACAGGGAAAGTACGGTACTATTATCCCTGTGCCACAAATAATAGCACACACCCAGAAAAAGGGGGGATATAAGGCCAGATTAATTAAAAAAATCAAAGGGGGAAGTATCGTGCCTTTCCTTTTGCAGTGACTTTGTCACCCCACAGCCATTGGTCTTCACTGCAGTGACTTTGTCAATCAGCAGTTTTTGATCTTCTTCTGCTGTGACCTTGTCAGCCAGCAGTTGTGGGTCTTCTCCTGCTGTGACCTTGTCAGCCAGCAGTTGTGGGTCTTCTCCTGCTGTGACCTTGTCAGCCAGCAGTAGTGGATCGGCTCCCGACATCTCCCCCTTTTTTATTATTTAAATAAAGCTTTTGTATTTTCACCGCTATTTTCCTGTGATTGTTGTTTAAAAGTCGGAACATGACTGGAAGGACAAGAAGAGTGATAATTGCCACAGCTATTATTATGCCTATATCAGTAGCCAGAGAGGTCAGGCCATGCATAGAAAACATACTTTTAATGTTTTCAACAAATTGATTAGCTACTTCTGAGGCAGAGACTAAAGAGCCTGAATGTTCTAAATTTTGTATTTGCTGATGTAATTTTCTCAAATCTAAACTAATATCACTATTATTCCATACACCTAACAAATGATTCTGTATATTATTTCATGCTATGATAGACTGATTGTATTCTAAAGGAGTCACACATATTCACCTGAATCCTGCATGGCATCTAAGAGTCATTCTAGCTTTCATAGCTAACAACTCATTACATATGTGAATAAAAGCCTTCTCTAAAGCATTCACTTTCAATTCTAACTTTCTATCTATAGTCTCCTGTATTGCTAATGCAAGAGATATATTACGAGATAAACTATTCACATGATTTGCAGTGTGAACTGATTGAGCTAAAGCAGTGGTGGAAGCAGCTACAGATTCTATAATAGCAATAAGAGCAGTAATTCCCAAAATCAATTCGGCAACAAATCGCTTTTCTCGATGGTGAGCAAGCGCTTCAGAAGCAGCCTGTAGTGCATGCAACCCTGGGTCATCATACCAAGGCTGAGACAGACTAACAGGTAACATCACATAAGGTGGCTGCTGCAAAATAAACATAACTTGAGCTTTGGAGTCATAAGATAGACAGTTTGTTAAAACACAGCGAGAGCAGGAAATGCTAAATATAGAATTATAAGTACTAACAGAAAGATTACTGTCTATTGTAGCAATCAAGAGTACATAAGGAGCCGGTACACAAGCCTGAACAAAAATATTCTGAGCAGGATAAGGGTAAGGCCTAACTAAATATGCTGGTGCAGCAGCTGCAATTAGCTGCCAAAGCTTTGTTTGATACCTGGTGGTTAATTCATTCTGATAAGTCAGCTGTGCAGGTATCCATCCAGCAGACTGCCAACGTGTGACGATTTTATTTAAAGGATTATATTTATCTGACCAACTGTAATCGTCTTTCATTTTTTGCACTAATTTTCTATAATCATATTCAGAATAAGGACTAGACCAATCTTGTATAGTGAAATTAACAGCATATGCAGTATAATTCATATAATTGTAATATGCACATTCTTGCTATGGGGGAAAACCAAATCTATTCTCCACAGACCACCAGTAAGGCTCTTGAGTTGCCTTTTTTGGAGGATAAAGTTCACATGGGTGAAATTCCTTAGGAGGCAATGTAACAGGATTATACTCATGGGTGTCAGGGCCTCCAGGCATTAAAATTGTGAGAGACCATAAGTCTCTTGTTGGGTGTCCAGGTTTATTACTTTTAGGAGAATCAGTCAAAATAGTCTTAAGTGTAGTAGGAAAATATTCAGAAATTTTGTGAGTATTATTAAACATAAAACATATAGGTATCTTATCCGTTTTTTCATGAAATGAGAAATTTGAATTAGTTTTATGCATAATAAAAGAATTACATGATTCTCTCAAAAACTTAGTATGATTATTAAACACAGGTATATCATCTCCTCCCCAAGTAACAGGCTTAACTAATGGTGGATTTGGAATATAAGCCCAATAAGATTTGTTTTGTTCAGTAGCCTCAACATTAAGTACCTGAATTGAAAGTACAGCTAGCATAGCAATAAACATATTAACAGGGTTACGCTCTATATTTTGTTGACGACAAATTGAATCAGCCCTTTCAGACAACGCCTTCAACTGGCCCCAGGTTGGTGGGTTGACAGTTCGAGTAGAGCCAGCCATCCGTTGATAGGGAGGTCGTCTAGCTTCCTGTAGTGACAATCGCTGCATCACTCGAGTAACAGGATTATACAAAGAGTTTCTTGATGGCGTTTGCTGGAAAGTCACTGATGACGCGGGTGGCACAGAAGTCTCCTTCTGGCTGGGAGGGGGCAGCAGTGGCAGTGGAGGCCTCTGGTGAGACATGGCGAATCAGCCGGTCTGGGATTCAGAGAGGTGAGTCAGCGTTCTGTGGAAATATACAAGCATACCCTCTCCCCTGAGTTAGAATTACATCTGGTCCCTTCCATTGACCTGTCAATAAATCCTTCCACTTTGCCATTGGTTTAGGCTTATCCAGATTCAGATTCCAGTGTCTCAGGTGTTGAATAATCCTGTATATCAGCATTCAAAAGAAATTTTTTTTTAAAGTAAAAAGCATGATAAAGAAGATTTGCAGGAGTTCCAGTATACGAGTTTTCTATATTCATAAAAAACATTTCTACTTCATTAATTAACAGGCAATTTAAAGAATACATTAAAGCTGGAAAACTCTAGTGACTTTTATTATTTTTCTATAGTAAAAAAACCTATACCTTTGTTAGGCAAATCTACTCTGCTTCATGCTCTGTAGCGGCAGCAAGCAGCCTGAAGCTTGAAGCAGTTTAGTTAAAATTAACAAGTTTTTAGGATTTATATTTTATATTATTTAAATTTAAATGAGCGCGCTTTACTTGTTTCAATTAAAATTATAAATTTGTAGGGATGATATTTTTATAATATTAGAGCCGGCATATTCAATTTTTGCATGCAAGAACTTAAAAAATCACATTTAGACAACATTAAACAAAGACCAAATACAAACAAGAATCAGACAAAGTAGACAAATCAGACAAATTGGAGAGAAACCCGGGATTTTAGAGATTAGAGTATGGCCTGCTTGATTTTTACACAGGGCTATTTTGATTGGAACATATTGGATAGAAACTAAACAGAACTCTCTCTTGAAAAGTTTCAAGAACGGCCGTTTATGAGATTCTGTTTAGCCATATCCAAACAGGTGTTCCCTTTGCCCTCTTTTCAGGCATAGAACAGGAAAGAAATAAAATGAGTTGAGAGAAAGAGGAGAACAAAAAAAAACCTGTAATTTTTCCAAACTCTTAAGTCCTTCTATTTTACTAAAGAAAATCAGATAATAACACAACTTTAAAACTCATCTCAGTTTTCTAATCATTCTTAAATTCTAATAGCTGCTACAACCGGCAGCCGGAATCCCTCCATTTCAACCCCCACAAGAGGCTTGCTTCTCATATTTTGCATGGAGGCATGGGTGGTTCAGTGGTAGAACTCCCGCCTGCCACGCGGGAGGCCCGGGTGAGGTCTGAGACAGACCGGAGTTGACAAATGGATTCAGGCTGGCCCCAATTGTTATCGGGGCCTGAGGCTGGCCCCCTTGCCAGTTTCCCTGATTGCTACTTTGATTACTTGTCAGATTTGAATTATGTGGGGGCTGCCATTCTATTCCTAAATTTGGTCCTAACGGCTGTCCGTTTTTGTGAAATTTAGAACGGCACTGCTTTGCCCAATGATATCCTTTTTGACAGCGTGGACACAAAGTCTTAGGCAATGGGACATTATTATTAGCATTATTAATTACGGGAGCTGTCCCTTGCACTCCTGGGCTTGCTTGCCCACTCTTGTTAGGGCATTGTCGGCTAAAGTGACCCGTTTGATTACAAGTAAAGCAAGTAAGACTTCCCTTAGAGGAAGCTTCATTGACAGAAGGCATTTTTCCTTGATACATAGTCTTAATAAATTGAGGATACGTTTCTCCTTTTAAAGCTGCAGCAATAGTTACTCCCTGAACAAAAGCAGGATTTACATCCTGACAGGCTTTGATGAAATCTCCTATCGTTCCTTCTCTCCTCACTGACCGCAACATAGCCTGGCAAGTGGAATTAGCATTTTCATAAGCCAACTGTTTAATTATAATATCTCCTGCCGCCTCATTTGAAATAACTCTTCTTACTGCTTGAATCAACCGAGCAACAAACTCCTCATAAGGTTCATCACCTTTCTGTTTTACTCCTACCACAGTAACATCTCCACCAGACAAAGCTGGTAACTTTCTCCAAGCTGATATAGCACAATTATTCACTTGTATCAAAGCTGGTTTAGAAAGTTTTAACTGTTCACTAACATCAGCAAATTCTCCTTCTCCCGTAATCATTTCTCTAATCACAGGATTATGTGTCCTCCTGTTCCTAACTGCCTGTTGTTTAGCTTGCTCCTCATATTCAGCTCTCCAAAGGAGATAATTTCCTCCAGATAAACAAGCTTTAGCCACTTGTTCCCAATCATAAGGAGTCATCCAATTATGAGAAACTGTTTCCACCAAAGACATAGTATAAGGAGAGGTGGGTCCATATTGACTGCAAGCCATTTTCAACTCTTTCAATAATTTATAAGAAAGCGGCTCCCATGTAGGATTCTCCTCATCAAATTCACCAGCCACAGCCACAGGGAAACATAATGCCAAATCAGTTTCCCCTTGGTCGCAAGAAGCTTGAATTGCCTTCTGCAACCCTGTTAACCCAAATGATTTTTTCTTTTCATTAACATCTGGTGATTGTACTGGTAGAGGCAAAGACATTTTAACAGCCTTATTTTCATCCTTTTTGTCAGTCTTGGAGGGATATAATATGGGCAAGACTGTTTTTGACTTCCAATCCTCATTATTCCTATTATATTTAGCTGCCTCATTTTCTAATTCAGCCTCATCTTTTGGAGATAAAAGATTTTCACTATCATCCTGATGTTTACTTAATTTTAAAGAGGCCATAGCATGATTTGTAGTATCTTGAGACTGCCTTTTACTTCTAATTAACGGAGTCTCTTCTTTTGGAGGAGCAGTTGCCTTAGAAAGTTTATGCATCTCATGTTCTGGATTTAAGGCATCTTTAATCAAGCTCCATAAAGCAAATGTATCAACTGGAACCTTTTCTGGTCCGTGTAGCTCATAATAAAGTTTTAAATCTTCTCCAACTTTAACCCATTTCTCGAAATCAAGCGTTCCCTCATCTGGAAACCATGGAGAACATTTTTGTACGAATTTCATAAAACGAGCTACTTGTTTAGAGGAGACCTTAACTCCTTTTTGGGAAAGTGTATACTTAATAACTTTTATAAAGAGTCTTCTTTCTTTAGACTCAGTATGGCCCATGACTTCTCAAAATCTTAAGTTCTGAAATTCTCCACCTATCCTCACCCTGTCTTTCTTACAGGGGGGTCTGCAGCACCCTGAGTGGAGTCCTAGCCGTCCCGAGACAACGAGGGGGGATTACCTGTAGGTCCCTGTTCGGGCGCCAAATGCCGGGGTCCAGCCCCGGGGGGGATCCAGGGGTCCCACAGGAAGAGACGGCGTCGGCGAGATTGAGTGAGAGAGCCGAATTCTTTTCTTTCTCTTTATTCTCTAGTTAGCATTTACTGCCAGGCATCTCTGCTCAATGCTAGTATAGCTCCCTTTTTATGCACACACACTGAGTTACAATTACATGGTGTTAATCATTGCTTCTGTTTCACTATGTTTTCATGTTTCTGGATAACAGTTAATTTATATCTATAAATTACAAACCAGGTAGCAAATCATTCAAAATACAAAATAACTTGAATAGTGATAACAACATCGGTAAAAGCTTTTAAGGTATTAGTACTAAAAGTTAACTAACTTTACTGCTGTTGTGAGTTAAGGGGCAGAGAGAGATTAGCAGACGAGATTATTAAGGACTAACAATGGACAACCGTTTGCTCAGATAAATGGCTTTGAGTTTAAGCAGTGTCCTACTTTTTCTCACAAGATTCTAAAAGGCTTGCCTATAAAGAAATTGACAGAACATTAAGAATAGCTTTCACCCAAAGATATACAGAGTGCACTTGCAAGATGGCCTAGTAGCAACATAAGACATTAATTGTTATTACTTCTATGAATTTCTCTATATTTCTCTCATTATTAAAGAATTTTGGAAAGTATGTAAATCTTATGAGAACATCTTATTGAGAAAGCCTAGCAATTGTCTTTAGTCAAAAGACAATTCTCTTAGTAAAACACTCTTTTCTTGCTGACTGCGCTTTCATTCTAGGCCACACAATGGGCCATTTTATTATACCTTACCTAAGATACTATTGTCTAGTCAAATATTACTTATTTATTATATTTAAACACTAGTTAAGTTCTACCTCTATTCTTCTCAAAGTGTATCACTATCTGCAAATCAAATAAGCAAGAAGAAAGGAATGTTTCTTTACTCTATTACATGAAAAGGCTAGGAGGAAAAATGTTGAATTAAGTGAAGGCCGAGAGGTGCTCTGTACACAGCCACTGCCTCCTACCTAGTCAAAAGTCACAATCTATTCTTTCTAACATGATTAAGAAGAAATTCTCCTACAAACTTAACCCTTTATGAGGGATATCATAGCCAGCCTCTTATGTCTATGAGCCCAGTTCAAGGGGCTTACAGGCTTTTCTGTGGAACTCACACCCTCTGTCTCATTTCCAAAGAAATTACTACAAATCTACAGGGAAAGTACGGTACTATTATCCCTGTGCCACAAATAATAGCACACACCCAGAAAAAGGGGGGATATAAGGCCAGATTAATTAAAAAAATCAAAAAAGGAAGTATCGTGCCTTTCCTTTTGCAGTGACTTTGTCACCCCACAGCCATTGGTCTTCACTGCAGTGACTTTGTCAATCAGCAGTTTTTGATCTTCTTCTGCTGTGACCTTGTCAGCCAGCAGTTGTGGGTCTTCTCCTGCTGTGACCTTGTCAGCCAGCAGTTGTGGGTCTTCTCCTGCTGTGACCTTGTCAGCCAGCAGTAGTGAATCGGCTCCCGACACTCCTCCTCTCCTTTCTTTCTCTCTCTTTCCCTCCTGCAGCCATGGCTGGGTTGGAGCAAGTTGTCCCGGGGCACTGAGGATAGCTCCATGGCCTTGCCTCAGGCTCTAAAATAGCTCGGTCGCTGAGTAGCAGCCTTAGATGGACAGAGCATTGTCCCATAGGGGGATTGCTGGGTGGATCCCAGTCAGGGCACATGTGGGAGTCTGTCTCTCTGCCTCCCACTTCTTACTTAAGAAAAAAAAAAAGGACATTTCTTAGGCCCTTCTCTGAAGGAACACACTGCCTATTTTATAATAATTCCATGAGGGAGGTACTGTGCTAGTACTTATCAATTTTACAGATGGGGAAACTGAGACACATTCCATTCTATTATCTTTCTAAAACACAGAACATTCTGAATTTGGACATACAGCTAGCCTCATGCGTTGGATAAGGGATCATGGGCTGATGACTAACTTGCTAATTATAGTGAGGATTAAATGTGATAATGTATGCAAATCCCCTGGTACATATTCAGTTCTCTATAATGGGAGGTTATTACTTGAAAGGACAATTAATTTTAATTGTTAAAATTAGTGAAGTGTCTTGGAAGATGAGAGATGAAGAAGATCCTGATGGCAAGACTATTCAAGGTAAAGGAAACCACTGCAACCAAGTGAATTGTGTGACAGTGGAGGGCATATTCTGGGAATGGGAAATGAGCTGGTGGCATTTGGTTTAGGGATTATACAGGAGATGGACCAGAAAGTTTGGTTGGGGCTACAAATTGTGGACAGCTTGGATTGTTTGTGTGCAGCAGCAGGAAGATGTTGGAGCTGAAAGTTTCTGAGATTTCAAGCATAAGCCACAGCTAGCTCAGTTATGACTTGTGATCAGTGCTTCAGTGAAAGGAAGTAGGCTTGTAGAGAAGGACGACATCAATGCATGATACGTTGAGTCTGAAATGTTTACAGAACACCCAGTTGACAACAGTGGCCTGGGTCTTGGGAGATGAGTCAACTGGAGGCAGCTGGAGAGTCATACACTTAAAAATTACAGTTGAAACTTCCCACGTGGATGAGATCATTGAGGAAGCACATATAGCATGAGAAATATTATCAATATTAGTAATTAGTACCACAATCTTCCTGTGTGCTTGGAAGATCTTGGCTGATAGGAAAAGAGCATCAGACAAAATTAAAACATCTGAATGGAAGTCCTGACTGAGCTGTTGCAAGTAACCTCTCACTAATTCTCTAGAGAACATTGTGAGGCAGAAAGGAGAAGGGAGGGGGCCGATCCTCGTTAAGGTCCCTACGTCAAGTGTTAGGCAAAAGAGGAACTAGAAAAAGGAAGAAAGACTTTTCTTTTTTTAAGGTACATTAAACCTCCCACAGCCAATTTATCATCACCTGACAAAGACCCTGCCTCCAATATTCCCAAGGACTGTTTTAAAATAGTTGGAAGAGGATTCATTTCAACAGTGATGCTCTGAGATCGTTGATGACTTCCTTCCACTTGGGTAACCCAGAGCTGCCCTTTGTGAGTCTTGTTCTTCAGGCCCTTTCTAAGTTTTCTGAGCTTTTTACATCTTTAATAAATTCTTTCTTAATTTAGAATCAGTTTCTATTGTTTAAAAAATTTTTAAATAAAAGCAAATAAACATAGAAAATTTCACTCTACTTATCAAAAACTGTTATGTTTTTAATTATTTGATAAAGTTACCTTCACTGAAGTGAGAAATCGGAAGTGGTAAGGATGGTAGCCTGACCTGTGGTGGCGCTGTAAGTGGGGCTCCAACCGGGAGTGGTAAGGATGGTAGCCTGACCTGTGGTGGCGCTGTAAATGGGGCTCCAACCTGGAGGACTGGGGTTGCCATTTGAAACCCAAGCTTGCCCGATTGAGACACTTACAAGATGCAACTACTATGAATTGATGCTTCTAGCTCTTTTCCCTTTTCTTTCTCCTCTCTCTAAAAATCAGTAAATAATTTTTTTTTTTTTTTTAAATGCCTGACCTGTGTGGTGCAGTGGATAAAGCGTTGACCTGGAAGGCTGAGGTCGCCGGTTCTAAACCCTGGCCTTGCCTGGTCAAGGCACACTCGAGAAACAACTACTATGAGTTGATGTTTCCCACTCCCCCTCCTTCTCTCTCTCTCTCCTCTCTCTAGAATCAATAAATAAAATCTTAAAAAAAAAAAAAAGAATGGGTAAAAAACTATAATTAAGGGAAATTGTGACAAATGATACTTTGTCTATTTTTCTTTCAGTAAATGGAATCATTGTCCACACATTTGCTCATAGAAGGAACTGGAGAACCGTGCTTGCTAGGCAGCTGTACTATGCTGTCTCCCCAGGAGATGGTTTGAAAGAACACAAGAGGCTCCTGTGTTTCCTGGCCTCCTGGTTGAGTTTAGGCCTTCTTCTGTCTTGTGAATGAATGCTGGGCATGAGATTTATTAGCTCCTACAGTAAGACTGGCTGTGTTCAGCAGTGTGCTTATGTTTAACTGGCTCTCTGAAGAAGGAAAGGAGGAAAGGAAGAAAGGAAGAAAGGAAGAAAGGAAGAAAGGAAGAGAAAGAGAAAAAAAGAAAGAAAGAAAGAAAGAAAGAAAGAAAGAAAGAAAGAAAGAAAGAAAGAAAGAAAGAAAGAAAGAGAGAAAGAAAGAAAGAAAGAAAAAGTGAGTTCTGGTTTGTAGTATTTGCTGATTTCCTGGTATAGTATTACCAGCGGAATCTGCTCGGCTATCAGGTGACATCTTTAAATGCAGAGTTGGGAAAAGATGCCAATAATATCCAACAATTTCCCAGATGTCCTTCCATATCAGCGGGCTGTGTTTTCCAGCAGAGTGACATGCATGGCTCTCTTAATGGTAGGCCTGCTCTCCATGATTTTCTCTCCTCCAGATTTCCAGTAACCTCTCCCTCCTCTTGTCCTTGCAGTGCAATGGTAATAACTGCCCTATTGCTTCTAGCTCTGGGCAATTATTTATGGCCTCCTTACATCCTACACATATCTCCATAAATTGTCCTTTTATAAGAAAACAAACTATACACACACACACATGCACACATACACACACACTTCTCAAATGACCCTAATTTGAAAGTACCACTTTTCATTTGGGCACAGTGGCACCCAACCTCCCAGTGGCCCCGTATTCATGTCCTTTTGTAGACCCCTTCCAATAGAATATGGCAGATATGATAATGTGTCCCTTCTGAGGTTAAATCATACAAAATACTATTGCTTCCTTTTTGGTCACTTGCATTCTCCTCCCCCCTTCTTTCTCTCATCACTCACTTCGGGTTAAGATAGCCTCCATGTCAGTCATCGCCCATGTGGTAAGGAACTGAGGCTTCCAACAGTCATGTGAGGCTGAAAGCAAGTGTTCCAGCCCCGATCAAAACTTAGAGGACTGGAACATCTTCCAACAAGTTGATTTCGGCCTCTTTTTTTTTTTTTTTTTTTCTGAAGCTGGAAACGGGGAGAGACAGTCAGACAGACTCCCGCATGCATCCGACCGGGATCCACCCGGCACGCCCACCAGGGGTGACGCTCTGCCCACCAGGGGGCGTCGCTCTGCAGCGACCAGAGCCACTCCAGTGCCTGGGGCAGAGGCCAAGGAGCCATCCCCAGCGCCCAGGCCATCTTTGCTCCAATGGAGCCTTGGCTGTGGGAGGGGAAGAGAGAGACAGAGAGGAAGGAGGGGAAGGAGGGGGGGGTGGAGAAGCAAATGGGCGCCTCTCCTATGTGCCCTGGCCGGGAATCGAACCCGGGTCCCCCACGCACCAGGCTGACGCTCTACCGCTGAGCCAACCGGCCAGGGCCTGATTTCGGCCTCTTTTAACTCATGAGAGACTGAGCTGGGACTGTCTAGATTCTTTTTTTTTTTTTTTTTTTTACAGGGACAGAGTGTGAGTCAGAGAGAGGGATAGATAGGGACAGACAAACAGGAACAGAGAAAGATGAGAAGCATCAATTATCAGTTTTTTGTTGCAACACCTTAGTTGTTCATTGATTGCCCTCTCACATGTGCCTTGGCTGTGGACCTTCAGCAGACCGAGTAACCCTTTGCTCAAGCCAACGATCTTAGGTCCAAGTTGGTGAGCTTTGCTCAAACCAGATGAGCCTGCGCTCAAGATGGTGACCTCGGGGTCTTGAACCTGGGTCCTCCACATCCCAGTCCGATGCTCTATCCACTGAGTCATCGCCTGGTCAGGTCCGTCTAGATTCTTAACTTTTAAAGATACTGTGTGAAATAAAAAAATGTTTGTTGTTTTGGGTAATTTGTTACACAGCAATAGATGACTAACACAGTCACCCTGACTGATGCATTTCCTTTGTCTTACCCTTCATATCCAGGCAATCACCTCGTACGTATCTGTCCACTTCATCCTTCCTCCACTGCCATCATTCTGGGCCAAGTTTGGACTACTGCAATAGATTCCTAACTGATCTTTAATCAGTGGAAATTTGTTGATGACATTATCTTTATTAAAACCCTTCCCTGGCAACCTATTGTTTTTAGAATCAAGATAAAAACCTTTATATGGCTCACATGGCCCTGGAGGATCACAACCTTTCTTACCTCCATGGTTTATCTTAGGCCTCTGTCACTTATACTCACCTGCACTGCACACTTGAACTTCACTGATCGTTTTCTATCTTTTCTACTTATCAGGGTTCTTTCCTGAATCAAGCATTTTAGGTAGGCAGCTTTAAACATTCTTTTCTGGCAAGCTTCTCCTGCCTCCCAGGCAGCCCAGTCACCTCCAGTCTCAGCTTGCACGCCGCCTCCTCAAAGCCTTCCTGTCCTCCACCAGGACTGGGTGGGCTAAGCCCAGCATTATTTACCTTCACAGCAACCTCAATCTACATTTAACCAATACTCATTTGGCATCCAACACAAGCATTGTCTAAAAGTTAGGAATATAACAGAGAATATGTTCTACCATTTGTTCATGGTGTAGATCCCAATTTGAATTTAAATATAGGTAAATTATTAATGTCTATCTTTAATATGAGATTGTAAATGTCATGTAGGCAAAGACCATCATCTGCCTTGTTTGCTGATGCCTGGCGCAGAGGAGGTACCCAATTAACATTTGTTGAAGAAATGAAATGAATGAGCTCTGGAGTCAGACAGACCTAAATTTGAATATTTGATCTGCTACTTACAAATGGTGTGACTTGGGCACAGTTTTACCACCTTGCAAATATGAATATATACAGTGTTGAGGTGATAAGTACAATATGTTAGATGTGTGTGCACTGTGCTCGCAGCAGTGTCTGATACTTAATGAGTGTTTATGCAAATAAGACATTTGTTTATTAAAAATCAATTTTATATCACATTTATGTCACAGAGCTATCACTTTGAGACTGTCCATTTAGTGCCAGCTGCATTTCCTAGTCATGCCTTCTCTTCTTTCCCAGAATTATCGCTGTGGTGTTGCTGCTCAGCTTGGCTAAATGTAACTTGCTTCTATTACTTCAGGATTTCTCTGAAAAGGCAGCATTTTTTTGTTTGCTATAAACTTCCCCACCTACAGGAAAGATTTTTAATATGAATGTACATTTGGGAAAAAGGAAAAGAATATATACCCTTCAGAAGGATTCTGTAAAAAAAAAAAACAAAAAAAAACCTGGCTATCATAGATAGGAGTAGCTGTGTCTCAAAGTGAAAACATGCGGGGAGGCGTGCGGCTCCAGCTTTTGATCATTCTGATTAGGATTGTGTATGGCAAATCTTTTTTTTTTTTTTTTTTTGTATTTTTCCGAAGCTGGAAAGGGGGAGAGACAGTCAGACAGACTCCCGCATGCGCCCGACCGGGATCCACCCAGCACGCCCACCAGGGGGCGACGCTCTGCCCACCAGGGGGCGATGCTCTGCCCCTCTGGGGCGTCGCTCTGTTGCGACCAGAGCCACTTTAGCGCCTGGGGAAGAGGCCAAGGAGCCATCCCCAGCGCCCGGGCCATCTTTCCTCCAATGGAGCCTTGGCTGTGGGAGGGGAAGAGAGAGACAGAGAGGAAGGAGAGGGGGAGGAGTGGAGAAGCAGATGGGCGCTTCTCCTGTGTGCCCTGGCCGGGAATCGAACCCGGGATCCCTTGCATGCCAGGCCGACGCTCTACCACTGAGCCAACCGGCCAGGGCCTGTATGGCAAATCTTGGTGTGCATTTTGGCTGAAGGTACTAAATGCACAGAAGAAGTAACTTAAAACATACCTATTAAACTTCTAATAGCTAGGAGAACACACTCACTTCTAAGACCTCAAGGGGAAGCTGGATAAAGTAACCCCAGCAACCTGTTTCACCTTTAGGAACCCCTTCTGGGTTAGGTGAAGGGTCACGCTTTACCTATCCAATCACTCTTGTCTTCAAAGCTAAGCCTTGGCTTCACCCCAAAGAACATCCTTACTACAGCTGCGAAATGCTGAAGCCACAGCCTTGACTGGATCGTGCTTGCTTTTCTTGCGGCACCTGCCAGCCTTATGACTCATGCAGAACCCCGACTGCAGGACCTGCCACCCCTCAGAAATCTGCCACTCTGGCCCTGCAAGGCTAAGGGCTTGGAAATGTTACTGGGATAGCTCATTCTCAATGTTTTCTCAGGCTCACGGAAGCTACCCCACAGGCCTGACCAGTGACAAAGAAATATGTAAAGGCCTCAGAAGTCTGCTTTTATATGACAAGAAGCTATCCCCCAAAATACAGCTGCTCATGAAATCTCAGTGTCTGGGCTTACTCACCACTGAGACACGTTTCCATCAGAGACAACTTCCTTCATTCCTAAAACCTAAAGCTCATCTCTGCCAAAGCCACAAAGCCCTGTCCTTAGAAATTCTTCGACAAGAAATAGATCAAGTTCAGGAAATGTAACCAGTTTCCCTACACCATCTTTACTCAGAATTACAGAAGTTTCCCTGGATAATTCTCTGTCACTAAAATATTTTCACTATAAAAGACTACTATAGCCTGAGTTAGTCTGTCTCCATGGCTCCTAGGAATGATTCAGCTAGACATCTGGAGCTGGCAGTCTTCATCCTGGAAGTCATCTTTAGCTGGAGGACTCATGTATGATCTAGCCCTGAAAATCAAGAGGCTACTGAGAAGCTGGGCTACCAACAATGGCGAGCCACTGAGCATTCTGACCATCAATGAGCAGGGCTTGTTTCGTACCTGCGAGCATTTGGCCACGCTGCTGGTTGTGCCTGTCTTGAGGAGATCACCAGTCAGGATGCTTCCCCCTAATCTATGGGTGAGCTCACTTTTTTCAAGTATAGATCAGCATCTTTAACAGAAAGTATGTCATTGTTTTAGGGCTATGTGTGGCTTAGTTTAATTACCAAAGGTCCCTTTTAATTAATTGCACAGTAGGGAAGGATGTGAGCCCAAACACTAGGAAGAATTATGGCTGAAATTAATCTTTGCTATTGATTTTAGTAAATAAAAGGATGGAGGATAGGACAATATCAGTGTTCCCAGTCTTACTCCTAATCAACACTTACTGTTCATGTGAGAGTTTAGCAGATAAAGCAATCAGGGTTCCAACAGAAAACAAATCAAACACTCAAATCAGGATAACTTAGAAAGGTTTATAAGTGGGTAGTTACAAAAGTAAGGGCAGAGTTTGGGGAACTATCAAGGACAGGAAAAATCAGATATGGCAGCAGCTGAGCAGTTACCACTTTGGGGCCCAGAGGACAGGCGAAGGAGAGGTACAGAGCCTGGAAAGAGAGAATCCTGCACGGCAGGGACTTTGAGAGGAGCAGTGAGTGAGCTTTGGGTAAGGGTCACAGCCAGTCCCAGCACCCTCTCCTCCCTCATTGGGATCTCCTGCCCAACTCTCTTATGACTAAACCCATGGAGGGGGTGGCTTGGAGCCACCAAAGGCCGCCTCAGGGTGCAGAATGAAGAGGGTGGTGAGGAAGTCTGGGGGAGCCAGTATACATGACCTGGTACCCCTGGGTTTCAAAGCACATTAGGATCTTCTTCTTACCCCTCTAGTCAATTCATCCACAGCTCTTCTTCCCCAGGTTGTTCTTCAATGTGGCCACCCACCAAGACTTCACCTTCAAAGGGCTCCTTCAGAGCTCCTGCTGCCTCTCTTATAGATTTACCTCTCACCGCTCTCCATGATTCTTAAAGATGTGGTCCATGTGGTCCTGGCTCTACACTAATCCCACTGCCTGCTGGGTGACCTGATCTGGATGGTCGCTGGTACTGTAAAAGCAACAGATCCCCAACCGAACCCATACTCTCCCACGACCTCGGCTCCAAGCTGGCTCCTCCGCCTGACTTGTACTGCTTCCGTGAATAACACCCCATTCCCCCAGTTACTCAACATTGCAGCTCAGGCATGCCTGTCTATGCCTCCACTGGCTGCAGAGTCCTGTACCGTCTCCTCCCGGTGTGCATCCATCGCATGGCTGTCCTAGTTATGGACCTTTACCTTTCCTCCTGGACGGCCATAAAAAAAATTCCTACCCGTCACTCCAGCTCCAATCCATTCTGTATTCATTCCAAAGCTCAAATATTTAGGTTTATTGCACCAATTTGCCTCAGTGAAGGAGACGTAATTTTTGCTTCCGTCCGACCTCTGGGAACAATTTGTAAAATAAACCTTCCTAAGCAGCGCTGGTAGCAGTGTGCGCAGCACCTCTCCCTCATTTTGCGCATGTCAACCTGAGGCCTGGAGAAACTGCTTGTCCAGGGAACCTGCCAGGAAAACCCAGTGCTCTATAAAAAGCCTTTGATGACTCTGCCTTACTTTTCTAGTTGGTAGATCATAAGATACTTCACAAGGTGTCCCCAATTCATCTTTTTAGGCTTTAGCCTGCAATTACCCTGTATAGTGCTTGTTCTTTTATCATTCTGGAAAACAACTCATGATTGTCCTTGTTAGTGTTTCTGCATATACAGTGTGTCCGTAAAGTCATGGTGCACTTTTGACCTGTCACAGGAAAGCAACAAAAGACGATAGAAATGTGAAATCTACACCAAATAAAAGGAAAACTCTCCCAGTTTCATACCTATTCAGTGCAGTTCGATGTGGGCTCACGCACAGATTTTTTTAGGGCTCCTTAGGTAGCTATCCCGTATAGCCTCTACAGACTCGTCACTGACGGATGGCCTACCAGAACGGGTTTCTCCTCCAAACTGCTGGTTTCCTTCAACTGCTTATCCCACCGAGTAATGTTATTCCTATGTGGTGGCGCTTTGTTATAAACGCACTGATATTCATGTTGCACTTTGGTCATGGATTCGAATTTAGCGAGCCACAGAACACACTGAACTTTCCTCTGTACCGTCCACATCTCAACTGGCATGGCCGTGGGCTACTCCGCTGTATACATGGTGTTATATCATCATCTGCGCATGCGCACATGCTGCCACATCATCCTACAGAAACTGGGAGGGTTTTCCTTTTATTTGGTGCAGATTTCACATTTCTATCATCTCTTGTTGCTTTCCTGTGACCAGTCAAAAGTACACTATGACTTTACGGACAACACTGTACTTTCTCTTGCTTGAATTGGCCTTCTCTCCCTTGATTCCCTGAGCTACGCCCGTGAAATAGCTATCTATCTTTCAGAGTTGATGCCATAACACTGTTCCTTTAAATCCTCTTTTATAAAGTGCTCTACAAAGTCTTTCTGGACTTTCTCCAGCCGAATAGGATCTTTCTCTTCTTTAAATCTCTAAAAAACGTACAGCATTGTTATTTCCTCCTGGTCTGACAGTATTTGTGTTATCTTGCCCATGGCTATTTGTATACTTGTCTTAACCCTAGAGGAGGATTTAACAGCTGGTGCACCGGGCAGGCGCGTCCTGCGCCTTGACTTCTGAAGGGCCCCACAAAACCCCAACTTTATACTTTTTTCTAACAACACCAAGTTTGGTTTCATATGTGCAATTTTAACATTAATAGTACAAAATATTTTTTATTTATTTAAAAATATGGTTAGCATGTATTTTTATATTCCATCTCTCTCTTTTTTTAAAGGGGCCCAATATTTTCTTCTGCACCCGGGGCCTCAACTGACCTTAATCCACCTCTGCTTAACCCTTATTATATTATAAGTTTCTAATAAGCATGGCTTATCCCATCTTCTTCGGCCTTATCTTTCTTATAGTGTTAATGCAGTGTATTTCACAGTTATTTTTAATTGCATAACTATTTAAAAATTTGACTTATGACACTTTCGTCTTTAGAAAGTACTATTCCCAGATGTTCTCAATATACCGTATTTTTTGCTCCATAAGGTGCACCTGACCATAAGACACACCTAGGGTTTTAAGGAGGAAAATAAGAAAAAAATATTCTGAACCAAATGGTGTGTTAAAATATTTAATAAAACATACCACAATAATATTTCAACAATGTAAACTCAACAGCAGTATTAACAGCCATTAGCACTGTTATTAACAAATGAGAAGAGACTTTAATGTTCAAACACTCTTCTAGTTGTCCAGGAACCCCAGAAACTCATCATCGCTAGTGTCAGAATTTAAGATCCTCAGTTGCTCACAATCACTGGTATCACTCTCTTCACTATTTTCATATATGATACCACCTTCAGTGCCATCTAAGGCATTGCTAATGCCACAGTTTTGAATGACCGTGCCACGGTTTCATTCTTCACTGACTGCCATGATGTTTCACCCATTCACAAACTTGAGTGATGGTGGGTCTTTTCCCTTGTCCAGTTGGTGTCAGATCATGATCACCAGCAGCCATCCATTTGTTCCACTCTTCTCGCAGAAAGACTTTAAATGGTTTGTTGATGGAAACGTCAAGAGGTTGCAACTGGCTGGTAAAACCCTCAGGAATAACAGCTAGATGAGTCTTCACTTCTTAAAAGTTTTTTTCTTTTTTTTATTGTGGTTTCACTAATATGTGCTCTAAACTGGTCAAGCACTAATAGGGCAGCAAGTGACGTCAGCACTTCACACAGAGCTCCAGCAGCTGCAGTGCAACCCTCCACCGCTGCCCTCGATGATGCCAGATGAATGCACCCACACAATGTCACTCGCCTTCCCTCCTGCACTGCATGCAACTGTGGAAACTGGAACCAGGAGATCACTCAGCAGATGCCGGGTTCCACACGCCTCTGTGGCGGGTATGATTACGCTCCTGCTGGCGCTCATTCTACATATGTTTACCAGCACAGCGCCCACAGCAGCTAAAAAAAATGAATATTTGTTCCATAAGATGCACGGGCATTTCCCCCTCCACTTTTGGGGGGGAAAAGTGCGTCTTCTGGAGCAAAAAATACAGTAACTATATTATATGTGTACTCCCATGGCAAGAAGGGATGTTTTATTGTCATGGTTGGTCTTTTGTCTGCTAAGATGATGGTATTTATTGGAGCATATCTTATTTTTTTTATTCCTTACTACTTCTTGTCAAATTCATGAAAGCTAAAGACCTACCAGCCTACTCTATTTTGTAAGTAAATCCGCTTTTGCAGTTAAATTGTGTGTGCAAAATATGTTGAAGAAATGGATATTAATGCCACTGAATTGTAATCTTAAAAGTGGTTAAAATAGTACATATATGTTATGTAAATTTTATCAGAATAAAAAAAAAATACCAAAAAATTGAGAATGAGTTTTAAGATATCTAATCATAAAGGAGTTTTCCATTTTAGTATAGGGAATTTCTTAAATGCTGGCCCCAAGCTGAAGTCCAAACTCACCAGAAAAGGATGACACAGCACTAATCAGTGAGCATCCCAATGGTCTCTGATGTCAAAATATCTAGTTCTTATTTTCTACCTGAAGCGAGGAAGAAAACTTTAGGAACACAGCTGAAGACTGTCGCCACATGCCATCACACAATCCAGCTGGCCTCAGGAAGGTTCTCAGAGTCCAGAGCTGGCTCGGATAGCACTGAGTTCCTGTTCCACAGAAGGGAACACAGTCACAGGAGCTCTGACTGGGGCAGTGTTCAGCAGTTGTGGCCATAAGGTAAGGAATTAATTTTGAGGTCACAACTTATAGCCAAAGCTGACACATCCCAGGGAAAATATAGATTAGGTCCCTAAACTTGTCTTTTACACCTAAGCTATTTCTGAAAAATTTTACATTAACCAATCAACAGACTTTCTTATTACCTGCTACATATTAGTTTGACTGTCCTTACACAAAATAATATTAAAGTATAAATTTAGGAAGCTTTACAATGGTCAGGACCCAGACTTTGGCTATCTTATTTCTCTGCTATCCTATGGTGTGGTCCTTGTCATTAAGATCCAAGATAACTAATTACAGTGTGCAGCAAAATGGAGAAAAGAATGCCCTTTCCCTTTAAAGTTACAACCCCGAGCCCTGGCCAGTTGGCTCAGTGTAGAGCGTCGGCCTGGCGTGCAGAAGTCCCGGGTTCGATTCCCAGCCAGGGCACACAGGAGAAGCGCCCATTTGCTTCTACACCCCTCCCCCTCTCCTTCCTCTCTGTCTCTCTCTTCCCCTCCCGAAGCCGAGGCTCCATTGGAGCAAAGATGGCCCGGGCGCTGGGGATGGCTCCTTGACCTCTGCCCCAGGCGCTAGAGTGGCTCTGGTTGCAACAGAGCGACGCCCCAGAGGGGCAGAGCATCGCCCCCTGGTGGGCAGAGCGTGGCGACCGGGTGGATCCCGGTCCCCGGTCGGGCGCATGCGGGAGTCAGTCTGACTGTCTCTCCTCGTTTCCAGCTTCAGAAAAAAATAAATAAAAATAAATAAATAAATAAATAAAGTTACAACCCCAAAGTTGCCCATGTCACTCTGCTTCCATCCCAAGACCACAGAACATTCAGATTCAAGGGAGTCTGGCTGGTGGAATCAATTCTAGTGTCCATATGTCCAGCTGAAATTCTGGAGCTTACTTATTGTAGGAAGAGGTTGGAGCTCCCCGACCTGAGCATGCCACTTACTGAATATACCAGTGATTGCTTGTACTCTCCCAAAGTGGGTGGATGCCATGGATCTTAGGTATTGAGTCCAGTCAGCTCTTTTTGTCTTGGCCTGATCTTTTGCTGTGCTCATTCTTAGCATCACAGATTGGTTATGCTCAGAGATTCTCAGTTACCATCTAAGCCTGTAGATCTGTCTTCATTCCTGAGTCTGACAGGATATAATATGGCTCATTGCATTGCCACGCAAGCTTCCCTAGAGATTTGTGAAATTAAGTACAAGTTTCACACTATGTTATGTGTTTCACAATGAGCATGTATATTTCCTATATGTCAATTCAATAAGAAAATTATTTTCTATTTTCCTCATTTTGCCATGAGGTAATAGAAATTCAGAAATGTTAAGTAGCTTTTCCTGGGTAACTCAGTGGCAAAAGTGGGATAGCACACTTTCTTGTAGGGAAATTATTACAAATACAAATCACTGCAATGCACAGAAGGATGCAAAGGAAGTGCCAAGGACAAGTGCAGATGAAGGGTCCCAGGGGTCGTGGTGAAAAAGAAACTATTTCTGGCCGAAGTGGCAACGGGAAGTTAGGGAGGAAGTAGACCATGTAGGACAGGCAAGATTTTGATAGATCTTGATATGGCTAATGTATTAAGATATTTTTCCAGAGAAAAGAAGCAATAGAGCAACTCACTAATAGACTGCTAACGACACTTTCAGGAATACCGGTCTGTACTAATGAGAATTTACCCAAGTCATGTGGGAGAGAAGAAGTGAACACAGGGGACAAAAAACAAAAAACAAAGAAAGTGAACTCAGGAATATTATCAAGCCAGTATGGTAGAAGAGGAAATGGCTGTTTTGAAGACACCCAATACTTTCCCATTTTGGGGTGTCTTAGATGATAAGTTTGTCATTCATCCAGGCCTATGACATCCCTCACTCAACATTCATTTGCTAAAATTGAGATGTTTCATACTTGGGATGTTTCATATTACTGCTGAAATGGCTGGAGTTTTTATTTATAACTAAAAAATTCCACAACTATCATTCTTCAGTAGTTTGTAAGTCATAACAAATCAAGTATTTCTTTTAAATTAAAAAAAAAAAAGAACTGCCTGACCTGTGGTGGCACAGTGGAGAAAGCGTTGACCTGGAATGCTGAGGTTGCCAGTTTGAAATCCTGAGCTTGCCTGGTCAAGGCACATACGGGAGTTGATGCTTCCTGCTCCTCCTCCCTTCTCTCTCTCCTCTCTCTAAAAATAATAACTAAAATCTTTAAAGAGAGAGAGAGAGAGAGAGAGAGAGAGGGAGAGAGAGAGGCAGTTAGAAGAGGAGAGAGGAAGAAGAGAGAGATAAAGACAGACAGAGATTGCTTTAAGAAATATTGGCTCACATGCTTATGGGGGCTGGCAAATCTGAATTTTGCAGGGCAGGCCAGCAGGCTTGAGATCAGGGGAGAGTCAACATTGCAGCTCAAGTCTGAAAGCAGTCTTGAGGCAGAGTTTTTTCTTCCTTGGGGAATCTCTGACTTTTTCTCTTAAGACCTTCAACTTTTTGGATGAGGCCCACCCACATTATGGGGGTAATCTCCTTATTCAAAGTCTGCTGAGTTAAATGGTTATTTCATCTAAAAAAATATATTCACAGTGATTTCTACACTGATGGTTACCAAATATCTGGATACTCTGCTAGCAAAGTTAACACATAAAATTAACCATTAGAGCTAGGAAGAGGACAGGCACATTTGGATGGGCTTTGAAGGCTAGGTGAATGGTTTGACTTTATTGAATAATCAAATGTGTATAACAGCATCTAAGGCATAGTAGGCACTCAATTTATAATTCCTTTTGTTTGTAGAAGTATTTTCTGAGAGGTGAGGGAGGGGATTAAGCGTGATTGTCTCACATGTGCCTTGACTGAAGATTGAACTGTCTCAAGCTGAGCCAGCAACCCCTTACTCAAGCTGGTGACTCTGGGCTCAAGTTGGAGACCTCAGGATTGTGTCAGCGACCCATTCGCAAGCCATTGACCCCATGCTCAAGCTTGAGACCTTGGGTTTTGAACCAGCAACCTCAGTGTTCTGGGTTGACGCTTTATTTACTGCACCACCACCAATCAGGCAAAGGAGGATTTTGAAAGTTGTTGAGTAACTGGGTAGCATGACCAAAGCAATATTTATGGAATATATTTGTGGCAAGAATGGTATGATGTATTAAAAAGGAATACGACAAGGAGAAGGAATATAAGTTAGAAGTCTATTTGGATCAGGCATGAGGGAACAGATTGATCACTTACTCTGTGTTAAGTACAAATAAATGCTCCAAATACGTTATCTCATTTAATACAATACTAATAACCACTAATGAGAAACTGAGAACCTCCCACCACCAATGACCTTGCCCAAGGTTTTATAACTAGCAAATGGTAAAGATGGGATTCAAACCCAAGCCTGTCTGATTCCAACGTATGTTGTCATTAATAAGGGTGGTAAAAAAAGATGGGGACAGATTCCAATAAAATTATGGACTTGAAAGAATTTGGCAAATAATCAAATGTCCTAGTGACAGACTGAGGACTTTGAGAAAAAATAGGGGGGTTCATATTAAAAATCAGTTTTGGAGGAGTCAAGAAATCTTTGGATTCTTTCAAGAAATATTCATTTGGCCTTGACTAGGTAGTTCAGAGCACCGTCTCAATATGCCAAGGTTGTGGGTTCTATCCCCAGTCAGGGCACAGATAAGAATCAACTAATGAATGCATAAATAAGTGGAACAACAAATCAATGTTTCTCTCTTTCTTCCTCTCTAAAATCAATCAATAAATAAAAATTTTTTAAATAAATATTTATTTAATGACATTTGTGTGGCAGGCCTTGTTTAGATACTGGGGACCTTTCAGTGAACAAAACCAACTAACATTTCTTTCCTCACACTTTCTAGTGTGGAGAGACAAAGAAATTAACAATAAATAAATGAATTGCAGTTAATGTCAAGGATAAGTGTTATGGAAAAAAACAAAGTGAGGAAGGAAATAAGGAGCATCCAGGGTGATCAAAAGAGTCCTCGCTGAGTAGTCACTCAAGACCTCAAGGAGGAGAGGGAGCAAATTATGCAGGTGTCTCGGGTAAGCATCTCAGCCAGCAGGAACAACAAGAAGAGTGAACAGCTCAGTTGGTTGGAACATCAATCTGAGACGCCAGGGTTCCAGGTTTGAACACACACAAGAGCCAACCAATAAATGTATGGATAAGTGGAATAACAAATTTCTATTTTAGTCTATCTCCAAAATCAATCAATTAAAAAAAAAAAGAGTGCACAAGTAAGAGAGAGGTGGTCAGAGGCTAATTGGGTAGGATCGTATGAATCATAAATTTGGCTTCCTTCTGAATGAGAAGCCACTGAACAGTTTTGCGCAGAGATGTGTCAGGATCTGATTTACATTTTAAAGCACCATTCTAGCTGCTGTGTTCAGAAGAGTGAAGTGGGATGAGGTGGAAGCACAGAGGCCAGAGTCAGGATGAAGGCAGAGAGAAATGGTCAGAGTCTAGATGTATTTTGAAAATAGAACAGATTTGTTGATAGTTTGAATGTGAGATGTAAGAGGGAAATGTATGAATTTTAGAATAAAATGGCAATATCTAATAACTCTTAAAAAGATTAAGACTGGAGCACAAAGGAATAGACAGTGCTGGAGATGAAAATTTGAAAAAAATTCACAATAGTGCCAGTAAGAGTCTCTGACAGGTAGGTGTGTGTGCATAATGCCAGTATACAGCTGGAGGCATAATGGAGAATATTGAAACTTAAGCAATGAAAGGTTTAGGGGGTTGGAAGAGGAACCAAAATAGACAGGGGAATGAAATAGCTGTCATCAATTCCAATTCACTAGATTTTGTACTTTGTGACTCAGTCTTTGAAAGAGAATGAATCAATGTAGTACTATTACCACTATTTTTGGAAGTCTCCTACTAATGGTGATATTACCCGTTCCATTTGTGATTAAAGCATTTGATCATTTGAATCATCACATAAGACATCTGGCAGTTGACAGAACTTTGATTTGAAAAATCGAAACGGTGATTGGTATTCTTTGATCTTTTTAGTGCCTTCTGTTTTAAACCGCTTAATTTGTACTTACAAAAAATGTGTTACATACACCTGTGATGAGCTATTCCATTCTTCCCACAGGCACTAACCTTATTCTTGTTTGTATTCTGGGTTTTTTAAATTTATAAAACTAGAATTAATTAAATGTTTACTTTTGGGCTTATAAATCCTCGATATAAGTAAAACTGCCTATCATTGGCTTATCCTTTACATGTTAAAGACTTTGATTATAGTTAAAATGAGTGTTACATATGCAAGGTCCTCTGTGTGAAAACAACAAATCCGAAATTTAGCTGCAGAGTGAGAAGTCTCCTCTTTTATAGAAAAATGTTCAGAATGTTCCCACACTATAGTGATAGGCTCCAAGCTTATAGATCCTGCAAGTGAGTGTGTTCCACAAATGTCCTCAACTTGACTGTGATTGGATTTGATTTTTTCTCACCACTGTGGAAACGTGGTGATAATTTGGTGAGACTGCCTCTGCACCCTTTCACCCTATAGAGTGTCCACCTCACACTCTTCCATTTTTACAACTTCACAAATGTTTTTCAAATTAAGAATGCTTCCTGTGCTCACTCTTAACCCATCTCCTACTGCTTTGTCTGACTACATCTAGTACTGAGAGCATGCTCACACTATGACTGTCATCATCAAAAAATACCTTTGAACATGTAATGGATTCCAGACTGAAGATTTTTAAATTTAGAAAATTCAGGTTTTAAAAAATATATTTGTACATCTCATCAATTCTAAAGAATAGAAAATGAAGGACTTGAGTGAACTTGTAATACCAATAGCCAACATTGAGAACTTACACTTTACAAGTTTTAACTTGTTTAATCCTTACAACACAATTCTATGTGGCAGGTATTACTAGTAAGTCTGTATAAAAGATGGCGCAGCTGAGTCAGAAATTATATTTGAACTCAATCTGTGTGGCTCTAGGATCAACACAGAGCCTATACATTCCTCTGCCTCCATAGTTCTTCACAGTGAACTTCAAACTTCATTTACTTGTTAATGGCTAGGTTCCTTGTGTTTGTCCAGGGTGACCGAGCCATTGGCATTTGGGCGGGATAATATATGGTTGTAAAGGATAGTCCCACAACTTTGCAGGATGTTTCTTATTTCTAGCTCCTGACACCGACTCCATCAATGAAAAACACAAAGTGCCCTCAGACATTTCCAAATGCTTCCTAGTTAAACGTCTCCAGTTCAGTGGGGTCACCAAGAGAAAAGTCTGCATAAAAATAAATACATACATTCTGTCTTCATGTATCTATCTCATAACTTTTCTAAAAGTTGCATCAGTCTTTAAAAATTTATAACTTTTTAAAACTTTTATAACTTTAAAAACACAGCTACATAACTGATAGGTAAAGAAAATAAACAGGTTATAAAAATGAGGTGATTTTTTAGATGTGTTTGCTTATTACTTGTGAATAAATACTTTTGAGCATAATGATCTTGGATAGTTTGACATTGAGTAAGATTAACTTTACTGTTTACCCACCTGCCTAGCAAACTTGTGTTTTATAGTGCAAAGATAAGCTTAAATTCAGCTTGGGCCAAATCTCAGTCATGCATCTGAAAGTCCTGACCCCCCCCCCCCTCCCGTTTGATCTGTCAAACTTCAGACCATTAGGCAAACACCTGTTGCCCTCTCACCAGTGACAATCCTTCAAGGAAACCATAACAAGTAAAAATATTTAGTAAAAGAGAAGTGAATTTTGGGGTGTTGTGTTTTCTAAGCTATGCTAGGTCACTCTACTAGACTGCAGAATTAGAGCTAAATCTCTGAAGTCATCACACAATTCAAGCACAACTTTATTTTTATTTATTTATTTTTTTAAAATTATAGTTGACATTCAGTATATTAGTTTCAGCTGTGTAGTGTAGTGATTAGATATTTATATATAACTTATGAAGTTATCCCCCCAATAAATGTACTACCCACCTGGCACCATACATATTTATTACAACATATTGACTATATTCCTTATGCTGTAATTTATATCCCATGACTTTTTTAACTATAAATTTGTACTTTTTATTCCCTTATCTTCTTTTAAAAATGTTGATTTTTATTGATTTTAGAGAGAGAGGAAGTGGCGGGGGACAATCTGTTCCTGTATCTGCTCTGACTGGAGATCAAACTGACAACCACTATGCTTTAGGATGATGCTCTAACCAACCGAGCTATCCAGCCAAAGCTCCCTGACCTTTTCCACTCACTTCCCCAGTCCTCCTCCCATCTAGCAACCATCAGTTTGTTCTATCTATAAGTTAGTTTTGATTGTTCATTTATTTTGTATTTTAGATTCCATACATAAGTAAAAAAAATGGTATGTCTTTTCTGACTTATTTCATTTAACATAATATCCTCTAGGAGGCCCATCAGTGTTCATGTTAATGGTAAGATTTTATTCTTTATTCTTTTTTATGGCTGAGAAATATTCCATTGTATATGTCTACCATATTTTCTTTATCCATCGATCAGTGGACACTTAGGTTGCTTCCATGTTTTGGCTATTGTATATAAAATGTCCTTCTTTGTCTCTTGTTATAGTCTTTGTTTTAAAGTTTATTTTGGGCCCTGGCCAGTTTGCTCAGTGGTAGAGCATCAGCCCGGCTTGTAGAAGTCCCGGGTTTGATTCCCGATCAGGGCACACAGAAAAAGCGCCCATCTGCTTGTCCACCCTTCTTCCCCTTTCTCCCCCTTTTCCCCTTCTGCAGCCTTGGCTCAATTGGAGCTAGTTGGCCCCAGGCACTGAGGATGGCTCCATGGCCTCCGCCTCAGGTGCTAAGAAAAGCTCAGTTGCTGAGCAATGTAACAATGCCCCAGACGGGCAGAGCATCACCCTCTAGTGGGCTCGCCAGGTGGATCCCTGTTGGGGCGCATGTGGGAGTCTGTCTATCTGCCTCCCTTCTTCTTACTGAATAAAAAAAAATTTATTTTGTCCGATATAAGTATTGCTACCTCAGCCGTTTTTCCATTTCCATTTGCATGAAATATCTTTTTCTATCCCTTTACTTTCAGTCTGTGTGTGTCTTTCAACCTTAAGTGGGTATCTTGTAGGCAGCATATGGGTCTTATTTTCTTCTCCATTTAGCCACCCCATGTCTTTTGATTGGAGCATTTCATCCATTTATATTTAAAGTAATTATTGATAAGTATACAGTTACTGTCATTTTATTATTCAGTTTTGTTCTCTTCTCCCTCCTCTTCCTCCTTTTCCTCTTCCCTTTTCTCTTTTTCCTCTCCTCCTTCATGTCCCTTCACATTTCTAGTAATACTGGTTTGGTGGTGATAAACTCCTTTACCTTTCTCATGTCTGGGAGCTCTTTATCTCTCCAAGTCCAATGTTAGCCTTGCTGGGTAGAATAATCTTGTAGATCCTTGCTTTTCATCATTTTGAATATTCATGCCAATCCCTTCTGGCTTGCAAAGTTTCTGTTAAGAAATCAGCTGACAATCTTATGTGAGCTTCCTTGTACAAAACTAACTCCTTTTCTCTTATTCCTTTTATGATCTTCTCTTTGTCTTTAACCTTTGGTGTTTTAATTATGATGTGTCTTAGTGTGGGTTTCTCTGTGGGTTAATCTTTTTTGGGACTCTGCATTTCCTGGACTTGTACGTTCATTTACTTTGCCAGATTAGAGAAGTTTTCAGTCATCTGTCTTCAAATAGGTTTTCAATCCTTTGCTTTCTGTGGTTCCACTATGATGCAGATGTTGGTATGCTTGATCACCTCATTTTTTTGACAGAGACAGAGTCAGAGAGAGGGACAGATAGGGACAGACAGACATCAATTCTTTGCTGTAGCTCCTTAGTTGTTCAGTGATTGCTTTCTCATATGTGCTTTGAGAGTTGGGCTACAGCAGAGCGAGTGACCTCTCAAGCCATTGACCTTGGGCTTCAAGCCAGCAACCTTTGGGCTCAAGTCAGAGACCATGAGGTCATGACTATGATCCTATGCTCAAGCCAGCAACCCTTTGCTCAAACTGGATGAGCCGGCGCTCAAGCTAGCAACCTTGGGGTTTTGAACCTGGCCTCTGTGTCCCAGTCCGATGCTCTATCCACGGTGCCACTGCCTGGTCAGGCAAACTATCAAATTTTAAAATTCTTTTTTCTTTTTACTGTTTCAATTGTGTTTTCTGCTACTTTGTAGTAGATTCTCTACTTCACCTAATTGCTATTGATTCTATCTAATGTATTCTTCATTTAAGTTATTGTATTTATTTCTGTCTGGTTGTTTCTTTATGGTGTCTATCTCTTTGTGTAAGTTCTCACTGATTTCATTTATTTTCCCCCTAAGTTCATTGCACATCCTTATAATCAGTGTTTTGAACTCTGAATCTTGTAGATTGCTTGCTTTCATTTTGCTGAGTTCTTTTTCTGGATTTTTGCCCAGTTCTTTCATTGGAGACGTTTGTTTTCTCATTTTGGCTGCTTCTCTGTACTTGTTTCTACATATTAGGTAGACCTGCTCTGTCTCCAGTGTTGGCGGGTCATCTTATATGGTGGGTGTCTGGTAGGGCCCAGTGATGCAGACTCTCTGGCCACCTGAATCAGTGCTCCAGGACATTCCTTGTGTGGGTTGTGTGTGCCCTCTTATCATAGTTGAGCCTTGATTGTTTTTGGCACATTAGTGGGTAGGATTGACTGTTGGACTGACTGGTATGAGGACTGACCATGACTACAGCAGATAAGCTGTAGTGTGGAGGGTGACCACAAGGAGTGGGATTCATTGCAGCAGAACTGTGGTATCTGCTGAGACAACCCGTCGTGTGTGCCATTTGTGCAGCTAATTGGGTGGTACTTTGGTGTGGTCTGAAGTTGGCCACTGGGTGTGTTGGTTCCGGGGCCTCTTGGGAGGAGCTCCCTTGCAGGGCCAGGTCAGCCACTGCCTGGATCTGCCTGGGCCACTTGATGGGAGCTACAAAGTGATTTGTGGTTGCTAGCTGGCTGCCTGTATTGGGCTTGGAGGCCCTGGGAAAGCTATGCTGCAAACTACTTAGCAAGAGATACAGCTGCTGCTTGTTTGCGGTTAGTGGACCTTTGGGAAATTTAGTAAAGTTTGTAGCATGGGCCAAGGCTTGCAGCTTATAAGGAACAGCCCCTGCAGGCTGGGTTTGGGGAGAGCACAGCAAGGGAACAGTGGTGCCTGCCTACTGGCTCTGTGGGGCAAGGGCTTAACAAAGGAACAATGGGGCTCGCCAACATTAATTTCATTTTTAAATGACTGCTTTGCCAACAATGTTATAACAATACCTTGAGCTATGTACTAGGAGGGAGTACATTTACTTAAGGAGGAAAAAGGGTCAATTATAAGATGTATACTGAAATAGATATGTTTAGAACTCCCCCCTCCCCTTTTTGGTTCACTTATTAAAATAGTCTACTAGCCTTAAACAAAATACTTTACAATCTTATACAATATCTTAGGCATTGTCAACAACCAGCTAACAATGTTAGGTTTCATCCTTACTCTTTTTGTCTGTTACATGTCTGTTTTGCAACATGTGGCCAGAGCTTGGACAACCTAGTGGATGAGATACCTGATCTCCTCAAGGACTTAAAATATAGGCCTTTGATTATTGAACTATTTAACGATGATGTTAAATAGAGATTTAAAATAAGAATTTTCCTTTGATAGCTGTAAAATGAGAGACAAACTTACATACTTTGATATAACAGTGTCAAAATATTATAATTACATTGTAATTCAGACAAAATGAAAGAAACTCGCAAAAATGTTTTAAGTAGTTTCCTGAAATCTGATTTATGAAATTTCCTTGAAATATTTTAAAATTTTATGTATATATGTATGTATGTATGTATTTTTAATTGAGTTTATTAGGGTGACACTGGTTAAAATTTTACAAGTTTCAGGTGTGCAATTCTACAACACATTGTCTGTACCCTGTACTATACAGATGTGTCCACCCTACAAGTCAAGTTTCTGTTCAGCTTTGAAATATTTTATATCTGAGAAAATAAGGCAGGAAAAGTAGTTCATCCATAATGAGTACACATTTTGAAAATCTGATTCATCTGGCCCTAGCCGGGTGCCAAGTGCTGGAAGCTCTGCAGGCGGTGTGCCCCTAACCAGGGCAGCCCGCTCCCTCTGGGTTTCTCCTTCCTTTTCTGTGGTCAGCATCAAAATGTTCTATCCAGTGAAATATGTTAGGAAAAACAGCCTTTCGGATTCCAGACTGGGAAGCCATCTTCCAGAGCAGAGCCCCGATGAGCCTGTTGTACTACATGAATATTACTGCAGGCTCAAGGCGCCGAGCCTGGCATACCTCAGAACAAGAAGGTGAGCAAGATGGGAATCCTGCAGCATGTCGTCTACTGCATCTGGGACCGGAAGGTCGCCCTGGACTCGCACCCCATTATTGTCAGCCTGAACTGCAGCAACCAGGCAGAGCCAGGTGTCCAGGACACCGCTGACCACCCAAAACACGAACATCAGCATCCTGTCCTTGCAGGCTTCTGAACTGCCTTCTGAATTGACATCGAATGACAGCAAGAGCAATCCAGTATTCTGTTATGTAAATGAAGTCTTTGGGTCAGAAATTACCTTTCTGACATAGCCTACTGAATGCTGTGTGTATGTGTATGTGTAAACTCTAAAGAGTTGCCTTGTACAGTGGTAGGGATGTAAATTTCTGCATACAAAGTGTAATGATTTACTTATTCATAATAAACTTTAAAGAAAGTGTAGTTGTAAACTTAGCCTTTTTATTCAATATATATCAAGTATGTTTATTGAAAAAACATCAGCCCTGGCTGGATGGCTCTGTTGGTTAGAGAGCATATCGTCCCGAAGCACAGAGGTTGTCGTTTGATCCTTGATCAGGACACATACAGATACAGCTCAATGTTCTCCTCTCTCTCTCTTTTCCTCTCTCTCTGAAACAATAAATAAAAATAAAAATGAAAAACCTAACCGTTTCCTTGAGTAAGGGTTAGGGATGGTTAGGAGGACAGGGCATTGCTAGCACTTTCCAGGCCCCTTAGTGAGGAGCAGGGTAATCTTCTTCAACTGGAATTTCTGGAGGTTTCCTGCCAGTTCAGGTGGCTCAGCCTGATCTGTGAAAGCCTGATCTATTGGATCTGAGTAGCTAATAGGTTTCATAATTGTTTATAAAAGTGAAATGGTAGTCTTTAAAAGTATGAAAGGATCATGTTGGAAGCATCAGTGAGAAAAATGAAATGCACTTTTATTTTATTTTATTTATTTATTTTTTTGTATTTTTCTGAAGTTGGAAACCAGTCAGAAAAGACTCTTGCATGCGTCAGACTGGGATCCACCGGCATGCCCACCAGGAGGCGATGCTCTGCCCAGCTGGGCGTTGCTCTGTTGCATCCAGAGCCATTCTAGCGCCTGAGGCAGAGGCCATAGACTAGAGCCATCCCCAGCGCCCGGGCCAATTTTGCTCCAATGGAGCCTTGGCTGCGGGAGGGGAAGAGAGAGACAGAGAAGAAGGAGAGGGGGAGGGGTGGAGAAGCAGATGGGCTCTTCTTCTGTGTGCCCTGGCTGGGAATTGAACCTGGGACTCCTGCATGCCAGGCCGACGCTGTACCACTGAGCCAACCGGCCAGGGCCTGAAATGCACTTTTAAATTAAAAAAATTTTATCTGCAAAAGATACAGTGGATTAAAGAGAAATGTGCATTTTACTTGTTTTCATAAGATATTAAAAACGTCTTTTCAATATTGATATTGTTAAGTCTAAACACATTCTCCTTCACAACTGAACCTTTCAGCAGTGACAGTATTGCTGATAGAATGAAAACGTTGACACGGGTAACTACAGGTAACAGCAGGATTCATGCTAAATTGAGGTTGGTGTAAAGGTTGTAAAATGAAGCTGGGAGAGGTGGAATTAGACTCAATGACATAATTTAAAGAAATACAACAATTTTCTTTTTTTGAAATACAACGATTTTCTATGAAACAAGGGTTTACTATACATGATGGGTGGGGTTATTCTAAGCTGACAGAAAATAAGCAAGAAAAGTTCAAAAGAGAAAAAACATGTACAGGCTTCCTGGTGGACCTATGTTAGTTAAAAACTGCAGTTTTAAGATAAGCATACATACATACACATAGAAAAATTAACCAGATAACTGAGTCAAGTATTTTGGTAATTACAGAGAAAAAAGATAAATCTTGCAATCAAGGAGTTTGGGTTTGAACTTTATCATTGGTTAAATTCATCAGTTAATCATTTCTTCTTATTACATTGCTTGTGTTATCTTATATTGTATTTTGAGAAACAAACCTAAACCAAAATTACATTTCACAGATTTAAAAATTAAAACCACACTATCTATTAACATCAAAGGTCACAATATTGCTACATGAAAAACTAAGAGGCTGAGTCATATTCATGGAACAATAACATGTTTAAGGCATGAAATAGAGGAATCAATCCAGACTACAGGTTCCTCTGATCTGCATTTAAATCACAGCTCCACAGCCCCTGTTTGGGACACCTAGTTTCTCTGATGTTTCCTTTCCATGTGACTCACCTTTGCTGGAGGAATAACTACTCAGAGTTGTTGTAAAGATTTAGAGCTGTCAGTATTTATAAAGTACTAAGCATAATAATTCCTAGATAGACTTTTTAAATGGCTAGATTCCCTATCTTTTAGTACACACACACACACACACACACACACACACACACACACACACACACACACATACACACACGCACACACCCTCAGTTTTATCATGGGATCCTCGGTACACTATGTATCACATGCATGAGGTAGATGTTACTTCTAGGTATTTTTATATCTATGAAGTTCTGAAAATATTTTTCATTTTTGTTTGTAAAAAATGGTTACTTTTCTTATGAAATGCATATTTGTTTTTTTCTTCTTGTTTCACAAAATCAAGTACCTTACATAAAACTTCTGTTAATGTCATTCTAGCGACTAGAAATTCTTGCATCTGAATCAGAAATCAAGTGATCCCTCAGATACATCTCTTGAAGATCTTTACTTAACAATAAATGAGTAATACAAATAAACATGTGGAAAATTTTAATGGTTCAACAAATGTTATTTTTCTAACAAGGCACCAATTTGAAGAAGCTTCAGTCATGATAAAATATATTTCAATGATAATAAAATACAATAAACAAATATTTCCCAACTTATAAAACATAGAGAAAAAGGTCATTTATATTTAAAACTTTTGATACTACACTGTACAATCATCAACTATTGACCACTGTCCAAATGATAATCTGGTTCAACAAATAATTTTTGAAAAGTTGCCATACTAATATTTTAATGTCAAATAAAATTTTAGTAAAATTTTGTTTTTCTGGTAAAATTATTTGATTACCATGTTGAATTCTTTACATCAATTAAAACACTCTATAACTACTATGGAAGAAATTTGAAGATCACCACTAGGTTTATTTTTTTCTAATAAAATAAGAGCTGCGTGTTTTTTAGCCTCTACCAGGTACCAAGCACACGCTAGGCAATGCACATACATTCCTCTCGGTCTTGGTAACAGGTGAACAACCATGAGATTGCTGGTTGTCCTCCCAACACATAGTGCAGCCACTTTGCAGAGAAGAGTGACTATGTGACATAGTTGGCCAAGAGAAATTATTGAGTGGTTCCAGAAAATCTCTTTTTAAAGGAAGACCAGCTCAGCTGACATGCTTTCTTTCCTCCTTCGTATTACTTCTACCAAAGCAAACTGCAATACTGGAGGTAAAATAGCAAATTACCAGTTGACATGCACACAATAAGATAGGCTGAACAAGAAAACAGAGAAAGCCTCAAGTTTATAATGATGTTATAAAACTTAGAATGGACAAATAGGGCCTGCCTGGACTGCCTGCCACCAACGTAAGTGATAAAAAAAAAAACAAAACATTGTTTTTCAGGTTTCTTATTCAGGATGAATACAACTATCAACTGTTCACCTGCAAAGAAAGTGTTGACTTCTCAGTTATAGTCTGAGAGGAGGCAACCCAAGTGGTAGAAAATAGAACAATTTGATACATAGGTATCAGAATCATTAACATCTGACTTAAAAGTGCTTTGAGAACCTTCAATTAGAAGTGTTAATAATGTTAGAGGTTATTAAACATTTCCCTCAATTTTATTTCAATAAATTTTCTCTTTGGACAAGTGTCTTTAACCCTAGCTCTCAGTTTACTTATTTTTAATACAAGAGAATTAAAAGCACTAGGTTATTTCTAAGGTTCTTTACAGAGAGAACTATTAAAATGTACATATTGGCCTATGTACAACAAAGGCCAACAGGTACAGGTGAAACAACAACCTGACCCAAAAATGCTTTATTCCTGGTAATCTTATGAAGACCACCACAGAGCCACAAATGTACACAATACAAAATTTAATACATAAAAGTCCTATTATCCCTGAGACTCAGAGGAACAGTTAAACAGACATGTAGTGTCATACTCTGTATTGAGGTTCACATGAACGTGCTGATTGGAGTCACTAAAAGATTATAAACTCTAGTCTGAATCTTGTTTTTCTTGACAGATGGTGCCTTTTTTGTAGAAAGTATAAACAAAAGTGCTATACATGTACATTACAGGGTATAGTATAGTAAAAAGCTCCCTTATCCAACACTGGTAAAGTGATTGGTGGATTGAAGAAGTAAATTAAAGCAAAGAAATTTTTTAAATGATGCTGCATGCCTTAAACATTTTATTTTAACTTGAACTACAAGTGTATTTTATGTCAATCTTTTGAAAATTAAAATACTTGTAGATTTTTACTTTTTCTAGGCTTTTGCAGTTTTCTTGTTTTACCTAATTTGACAGCAAATTTTTTAGTGACTTTTGTTTCACATTCCACTGCTTTACATAATATTTAATTAAAAACTAGAATAAGTTCAACTGGTAGAAAGGAGTTTTGAGGAAAATGCAACTGACTCTACAAGCATGGAACTTGCAGTGGGAGTAGAAGTTCATAATTAAATCAGAGAGAATTTTACTAGTTTTGAGTATTTACCAAGCTGTGGGAATGTTTTAATGAGAGAACGAGAAACATCAATTCATCTGGTGAATTAAGCGTACGTCATGGGAGCTCCTATGTGCCTATCATCAATGATAGATATTGCATAATCACGTTAAGCTATTTTATTTGTTGTTTTAGAACACAGGTCTGTGGAGATTAGTGAATTGAACATTAAAATGATCTTCTCATTAAAATCCTAGAGCTCTCATCCTGTTATCCTTCCTATCTGGTTTTTATGAACAAATTCCCTCCTTATATTTTGCTGATTGCCTGTCTCCCTGTCATTTTCTTCTGTGACTGAGTCTCTGACTTGTTTCATGCCAGGTATTCTTGTTTCTATAGTCTTTTCAGGGAATGGAGTCTTTAGCTTAAATGTTTATTAGAAGATTAAATAATTATGGGAAGTTCTAACAGAGTGCCTGGCATAAGCAGGCAATAAAATGTTTGTTTTTGGCCCTGGCCGGTCGGCTCAGTGGTAGAGCGTCAGCCTGGCGTGCAGGAGTCCCGGGTTCGATTCCCAGCCAGGGCACACAGGAGAGGCGCCCATCTGCTTCTCCACCCGTCCCCCTCTCCTTCCTCTCTGTCTCTCTCTTCCCCTCCCGCAGCCCGGGGCTCCATTGGAGCAGGGTTGGCCCGGGTGCTGAAGATGGCTCCATGGCCTCTGCCTCAGGTGCTGGAATGGCTCTGGTTGCAGCAGAGCAACGCCCCAGATGGGCAGAGCATCGCCCCCTGGTGGGCATGCCAGGTGGATCCCGGTCGGGTGCATGCAGGAGTCTATCTGACTGCCTCCTGTTTCCAGCTTCAGAGGGATACAAAAAAAAAAATGTTTGTTTTCTTCCCATTTCTTGATGTTATTTGCTATTGCATTCCTTACTTGGAGTCTTGTTTAATCTCGTAGAGGTTGACCACTGCCTGCCAGGATTTTGCCCACATGAGTCAGGATGATCTGCTTGTTTGTCCATACTATGCCATATTAGCCACTAAAGGTATTTTCTTTGAGTACTTAGCATGACCCCAGTCTTACAGGTTAGTTTGGGCAAACATCCATTTCCAACAGCTGCCTCAGTATCCATCCTCTCTACCTCTAAACTTCTCTAATATTGATCTTGTCATTCACCATATATTTAAGCATTTACTATATACTGGTGTATTAATAGAGGTTCTCCAGAGAAACAGAATCAATAGAAACACCACATCAATATATGGAGAGAGAGAGAGAAACAGAAATTGACTCACATGATTTCGGCAGCTGAGAAGTCCCAAGATCTATAATCAGCAAACTGGGACCTCAGGAGAGCAGATGGTATATAATTCCAGTATGAAAGTTGGAAAGCTTGAGACCCAGGCAGAGCCAAAGCTTCAGTCTGAGTCTGAACGCAAGAAAAGACTTAGCTCAAGGCAGATAGGCAGGAGGAGTTCCCTGTTACTTCAGAGATGGTCTCTGTTCTTTTTAGGTCTTTGATTGGAGGAGGACCACCGACTTTGGGGAAGGCCATGTACTTTATTCAGTCTACCTTTCAAATGTTAATCGTAACCAAAACAGGCTCACAGGCACAGAAAAATGTGTAGCCAAATATCTGGGGATATTGTGGCCCATCAAGTTGAAACATAAATTAACCATCACACTAGGTACTATGCTAGGCATTGTTCACATTCTTGTCATTATTTCTGATCTCTGAGAAGTCAGTGCCCCTTTTTTTCACATTGTAATGTCTCCACTTATGGTCTTTTTTTTTTAAGAGCAAAAACAATTTAATCATATATTGTAGCATTAACAACAAAACTTACTTATATTTTTACAACCCTTTGAATATGGATACTATTATCACCCCTAATTCAGAAGAAATTGAAAATTGGAGTAAGTTAGTTGCCTACAATCATGGACTAAAAGATGGCAAAGCTGAGTTTGTAAATTTAAGGAGTCAGATATAAGCCCACATGCTTAACACCAGGCTACAGTGCTTTTAAATAAAACAAAAAAAACACAACCTGTATATGGCTGTAAAAGAAGAAAAATATGAGATACTAATTTAAAATTATTTGCCTGCTTATCATAGAAAACTGAAAAAAATATTAAAAAGTATGAAGACAAAAGCACCCAACAATCTCAGTATTAACGTTTTGTTAAACATCTTTTCAGTCTTTAAAAATTTTTTTTATTAAATTTATTGGGGTAACATTGGTTAATAAAATGATATAGCTTTCAAGTGTACAATTCTATAATACATCACCGGTATGTTGTATTGCGTGTTCACTCAGAGTCAAGTTTCATTCTGTCACTGTTTATTCCCCTTTACCATCATGTATCTCCCCCATCCCCTTTCCCTCTGGTAATCTCTATACTTGTTCTCTGTGTCTATGAGGTGTTTTTTTTTGTTTTGTTTTGTTTTTACTTAATCCCTTCATTTTTTTCACTGAGCCCTGCAAACTCCTCCCCTCTGGTAGCTGCCAGTCTGTTCTCTGTATTTATGAGTCTGTTTCTATTTTGTTTGTTGTTTATTTTGTTTATTAGATTCAACATATAAGTGAAATCATATGGTATTCGTCTTTCTCTGACTAGCTTATTCACTTAGCATAATACTCTCCAGGTCCACTCATGTTTTCATAAAAGGTAAGATTTCCTTCTTTTTTTATGGCTGAGTAGTATTCCATTGTGTAAATGTACAGCTGTTTTTTTAATCTACTCACCTACTAATGGACACTTGGGCTGCTTCCAAATCTTGGCTATTGGAAGTAATGCTGCAAATAATATAGTGTGCATATATTCTTTTGAATTAGTACTTTGTTTTCTTCAGATATATTCCCAGAAATGGAATCATTGGGTCATAAGGCAGGTCCATTTTTAACTTTTTGAGAAAAGTCCATACTGTTTTCCATAGCAGCTGCACCAATCTGTATGCCTACCAATAGTGCACGAGGATTCCCTTTTCTTCACATCCTTGCCGGAATTTGTTTGTTGATTTATTGATAATAGTCATTTTGACAGGTGTGAGGTGACATCTCATTATGGTTTTAATTTGCATTGCTCTGAAGATTAGTGAAATTGAGCATTTTTTTCATGTCTGTATGTCCTTTTTGGAGAAGTGTCTATTCAGGTCCTTCATTTTTAAATTGGATTGGTGTGTTTGTGTGTGTGTGTGTGTGTGTGTGTGTGAATTGTATAAATTCTTTATAAATTTTGGATATTAACACCTTTTCAGACATATCATGGGCAAATATGTCCTCTAATTCACTGGGTTGTCTTTTCATTTTGTTGATTGTTTCTTTTGCTATGTAAAAACTTTTTACTTTGAGGTACTCCCGTTTGTTTTTCTTTTCTCTGTCCAAGAAGAAAAATCAGAAGAAATATTGTTCTGAGATTTTACTGCCTATAATTTCTTCTTTTCATGGTTTTGGGTTTCACATTTAAGTCTTTAATCTATCTTGAGTTAATTCTTATGCATGGTATAAGAAAGTGTTCTAGTTTCATTTTATTTTTTTTGTATGAACCTGCTCAAGTTTTCCAACACCATTTATTGAATAGACTATCTTTATCTCATTGTATGTTCCTGCCTCTTTGTTAAATACTAATAAACCATAAGGCATGGGTCTATGTTTGGGCTTTCAATGGTCTATATGACCACTTTTTATGCCAGTATCATGCTGTTTTGATTACTATAGCTTGTACTATAATTTGATATCAGGTATCATGATTCCTCCAACTTTGTTCTTTCTCAAGATTGCTGTGGCTATTCAGGGTCTTTTGTAGTTCCATATGAATTTTTGAAATATTTGTTCTAGTTCTGAGAAAAACACTATTGGTATCTTGATAAGAACTGCACTAAATCTATAGATTGCTTTGAATAGTATGAACATTTTAATGGTGTTATTTCTTCCTATCCATGAAGATAGTATATGTTTCCACTTATTTGTTTCTTTTTCAACTTTCTTCCTCTGTCTTATAATTTTCTGAGTGCAGGTATTTTACAGCCTTGGTTAAATTTATTTCTAGGTTTTTTTAATGTAATTATAAATGGGATTGTTTATCTCTGTTTCCCTTTCTGATATTTCATTATTGGTGTATTAAAATGCAACTGATTTCTGGATATTTATCCTGATACTTTACTGAGATCATTTACCAGTTCTAGTAGTTTTTGTGTGGAATCTTTAGAGGTTCTCTATATACAGTATCATGTCATCTGCAAATAATGTCAGTTTTACTTCTTTCTTTCCAATTTGGTTGCCTTTTATTTCTTCTTCTTCTCTGATGTGGCTATGACTACCAGTGCTATGTTGAATAAGAGTGGTAAAAGCTGACCTCCCTGTCTTGTTCCTGATCTCAATGGAAACAGTTTTTGTTTTTGCCCATTGAGTATGATATTGGCTGTGGGTTTGTCATATATGATCTCTATTATGCTGAGGTATGTTTCCTCTATTCCCACTTTGCCAAGAGTTTTTTTTTTTTTTTTTTATCATAAATGAGTGCTGGATTTTATCTAAACCTTATTCTGCATCTATTGATAAGATCATGTGGTTTTTATCCTTCAGGTTGTTTATGTAATCTATCATGTGCATTGATTTGCAGATATTGTACCAACCTGCATCCCTAGAATAAAGCCCACTTGATCATTGTGTATGATTTTTTTTTAAGCAAGAGAAGGGAAGATAGTAAAACAGGCTCCTGCACACACCCTGACTGATCCACCTGGCAACCCTCCTCTGGGTCCAATGCTCAAATCAACTGAGCTACCTTCAGCTCCTGAGGCTGACACTTGGACCAATCAAGCCACTAGCTGTGAAAGGGGAAGAGAGAGAGAGAAAGGGGAGAGGGAGGAGAAGAGAAGAAAATGATCACTTCTCATAGATGCCCTAACCAGGGACCAGACAGACCCAGGACATCCTCAGGCTGGGCCAATGCTCTATACACTGAGCTGACTAGCGAGGGCCATATGATCTTTTTAATGTATTGCTAGACCTTGTTTGCTAATTTTTTATTTAAGATGTTAGCACCCATGTTCATAAGGAATATTTGCCTATAATTTGTTTTTCTTTGTAGTGTCATTATCTAGTTTTGGAATTAAAATAATGCTTGCCTTGTAAAATGAGCTTGGGGGTCTTCCCTTCTGTTGAATTTTTTGGACTAGTTTGAGGATAGGTTAGTTAGTTCTTTGAATGTTTGGTAAAATTCACCTGTGAAGCCAGTACTTTTGTTTGTTGGGAGTATTTTTATTACTACTTTAAATTCATTAATCAGTATATTCAGATTTTCTGATTCTGATTTATTTTTGGAAGATTGTATATTCCTAGGAATTTATCCGTTTTGTCAACATCGTTCAATGTTGGCATATAATTGTTCATAATTTCTTATAATCCTTTGAATTTCTTTGGTGTCAGTTGTTACTTCTCTTCTTTCATTTTTTATTTTATTTATTCATGTTCTCTCTCTTTTTCTTGATGAGTCTGGTTAAAGGTTTGTCAATCTTCTTAATCTTTAGAGAGAACTAGCTCTTGGTTTCATTTATCTTTTGTACTTGTTTTAGACTCTATTTCAGTTATTTCTGCTCTGCTCTTTAGTATTTCCCTTCTTCTATTCACTTTGGGCTTTATTTGTTTTTTTTTCATGTTCAATTAAGTGTAAAGTCAGATTGTTTAATTATGATTTTATTTTGTTATTTCTTAAGATAGGCCTATAATGCTATGCATTTACCTCTGAGGACTGCTTTCACAGTGCCCTATAGATCGGGTTGTTGTGTTTCCATTTTCACTTGTTTTAATGTATCTTTTGATTTCTTCCTTGATCTCATTATTAACCCATTCATTGTTTAGTAACATGTTATTTATTCTTGGTGTTTGTGTGTTTTTCAGTTTTTTTTCTTATATTTGATTTCTAGTTTCATAACATTGTGGTCAGAGAAGATGATTGATATTATTTTATTTTTACTGAGACTTGTTTTGTAACCTAACATGTGGTCTATCCTAGAAAATGTTCTATGTGCATTTGAAAAGAATGTATATTCTGATACTTTGGGGTAAAATATTCTTTAGATATCAATTAAGTTCATCTGATCTAGTGTGCAGACATTTAAGGCTGTTGTTTCTTGTTTATCCTATGTTAGAAAATCTATACATTGATGTCAAGGGGCTGTTAAAATCCCCTACTATGTCTGTGCTACTGTTGATCTCTTCCTTTATGTCCATTAAGATTTGCTTTATATGGTTAGGTGTTCCTATGTGGGTGCATAAATGTTTACAAGAGAGCATTCTTGTTGAATTGGTCCCTTTATCATTATGTTCTTTGTCTCTTGTTAAAGACTTTTTAGAAAATGTTTTTATCGATTTTGGGGGGGGAGAGAGAGAGACTTTTAGTGTGTATCTTTCATTCTAAGGTGGATCAATTTTAGATAGCATATATATGGGTCTTGTTTTCCTATCCATTCAGCTACCCTATGTCTTTTTATTGGAGCATTGAAGCCATTTATATTTAAAGTGATAATTGATAGTATATAATTATTGCCATTATTCTTTATAACTATATTTTGTGTTTTTTTATTTCTTTTTCTTCTTCTTAAAGAAGACCCTTTAACATTTCTTGTTATACTGATTTGGTAATAAGGAATGCCATTTTCTTATCTGGTAAGCTGTTTTGAATTGTAAACGATAGCTTTGCTGGAAAAGTAGCCTTGGTCACAGGTCCTTGCTTCTTATCACTTTATTTAATGCCAATCCCTTCTGGTCTGAAATGTTTCTGTTGAGAAATCAGCTGACAATCTTATGGGAGCTCCTTTGTAGGTAACTTTCTCTTGTGGCTTTTAAGATTCCCTCTTTGTCTTTTCCTCTGCAAATTCAATTATGTCTTGGTGTGGGGCTCTTTGGGTCATTCTTTGGGTCTCTCTGTGTTTCCTGGACTTGTGCATCTTTTTTCCTTTACTAGGTTAAGGAAGTTTCCAGTCATGTCTTCAACTAGATTCTTGATCTCTTGCTCTCTTTTCTCCTTTTGGTACCCTCATGATGAAGATGCTGTTACACATCATGTTGCCCAGAGGTCCCTTAAGCTTTCCTCATGTTTTAAAATTCTTTTCTCCTTTTACTTTTCTGATTTGGTTGTCTTCTGCTACCTTGTCTTCCAAATTGCTGATTCAATCTTCTGCTTCACCCAATCTACTGTTTATTCTTTCTAGTGTAGTCTTCATTTAAAATATTGTATTCTTCATTTCTGATGGCTTCTTTATAATTTCTATATTCTTAGTCACATTTAGTGAGAACTTTGAAGTTCTCAGTAATTTCCTTAAGCACCCTTATAGTCATTTTTTGGAACTCTATATCTGGCCAATTGCTTGACTCCATTTCATTTAGCTCTTTTTCTGGAGATTTCTTCTGTTCTTTCATTTGGGTCATATTTCTTTGTCTCCTCATTTTGGCTGCCTCTTTATGTTTGTTTTTATGTATTAGGTAGACCTACTATGTTTCACAGCCTTGGTATGGTGGCCTTATGTAGTAGGTGTCCTGTGGGACTCAGTGGCACAATCTGCTTAATTACCTCAGCTATGTGCTCATGAATGTTCTGTGTGGATTATATGAGCTCTCTTGTTGTAACTGAGTCTTGTTTGTTCTAGTCCAATTTGTGCATGGGGTCGACCCTCAGGCTGGCTGAATCTGAGGTCAACCATGACCACAGTGTATAAGCTGCCGCACAGGTGCTGACCACACAAAGCAGAATTTGCCTCAGCAGGCTCTGGTGCCTGCCAATGTCTCCTTTTGGAAATGCTGTTTTTGAAACTAAATGGATCCTGCCCTAATGCTGTTTAAAGCTGGTCACTTGGTGTGTTGGTTCTGGGGCTTCTTTGCAGGGATTCTGGTGTAGGTCAACACCAGACACTGCCTGTGACTGGCTCTGAGCAACTGTTTGAAGCTCCAAAGCAATCCAAAGTTTGTGGCTTTCACCAGAATAATATAGGTTCAAATATGGTGCCAGTATTGAGTCTAAGGATACTCAGCAGAAGTCCTAGCAAATACCAAGTCTAGCTGCCACCCAGCCATCATGTACCTTTAGACCTTTGTGTTGGGGCAGGGTCTTCGGGAGTCATCAGGTTGAGGCCAGCAGTTTATTAGGCTCGTACAGACCAGATTTTGGCCATGCTCTGCACTGGTTGGGCATGTGAAGGAAAAATGGCTCTCAGCCTAGAGACATACAACTCAGTCTGTCCCAGCAGGATTGTGGCTGCTAGAAATTGGGAGGGTGGAGCTAGTGGACCTCCCATGACAGGGAGGCACCAGTCAGGCTTGGGGGAATGCTGGAGGAGTGGCGCCGTCCCACAGTCACACAACTCAGGCTGTCACAGATTCTGCCCAGACTTCTTGGGGGGTCTCCCTGGCAGGGCAGGCCAGGCCAGCAGGAGTCAGGAGGGTGGGGTGACAGGGAGTCTAGAGAGTGAGGTTGATGCTATAAGGTGGGGAGTACTCCATCCAAAAAAGATGGGACTTGTGGTATTGAAGAGGGTCTCAGTCAAGGGAACCTGGTAGCTGCCCCTTCAGCTCTCTCCCCAGAGCCACAAACTCTAGTCTCTCTTCACACAACTCTAGTCAACACTGCTCTCCCTTTGCCAGGGCCAATGGTGAATGGCTGTGAGCAAGATTTTAAGAGTGTGCCTGTGCCTCTAGCAGATTTCCTGTCTCTCCCTGGCAGACGGAACCCCCACTGATTGTCCCAGCCAGATGTGTGGACACCTCTTTCCAGCTCTGGTACTCTGGGCTGGGGAGTTTGGCATGGAGTTGAGATCCTGCATGCTCCTCAGGGGGAATCTTTGAAGCTGAGATAGCCCTCCATAATGTCACATGCTGCCTGTAGAAGAGGGGTCAGCACTTTTTGCATCTCTCCCCTTTGTACCAGTCTCGATGTGGTTTCTTCTGTAAATCCTTGGTTATAAGACTTCTGTTCATCTAGTCTTCAGTTGGTTATTATATATTGCTCTATATTTTAGTTGTAATTCCACTTTGACCCTGGGAGTAGGTAAGTGTAACTTATACCTACATTGCTGCCATCTTCCCCACTTATGATCTTTACCTAGTTCTCTCCTTTTACTGATACCTGCCATACCTCTCCAATGTGTTTATTTTGTCCCAGCTCTGTCTCTACCTAAAAACATGTTTGAACTTTTCCTTGGCCTTAAAAGAGAAGCCCTTTTAGGTCCTTTGAGTATTATTTCATCCTCTTTTTCAGTGAAAAAAGGAACATTTATAGCCTCTGTCTTCAGCCATTCCCTAAAATCCTGATTTAATTGTTTCTTTTGTCTCTATTTCTAACAAGACCCTTAGAGAAGTCAACCACAGATTTCTCAAATATAATGTCTTTTGTTGTCTTTACTTTGATGTTACAGTAACATTTTTTTTTTTAAATTCTCCTTTCTGAAATTCTCTTTTTTGCTTTGGCAAGTTGCATTTCTGGTTGCCCACCTTCTTCTCCACTAATTATTTTGGTTTCTCTTTTTTGTCCTTTTAGGTAAATGTTCCTCATAGAATTTTGAACTTATTTTTGGCATTTATCAAATGCTACTCCATGTTTTAGTTATTTCTATTGTATAGGTTTAAGAGGGAAACACCTAGTCCCACCATTTATCTCTCTAATCTGCTTTATTTTTGTCCAGAGTACTAATCACTGACATAATATATAGTTTACACATTTATTTTCTCTTTCTCATCCTCCCAGTGAGAGCAGGGATTTGATTTTATTCACTAGTGTATCTCTAACATCCAGAGCAGTAACTAGCACTCAAACAATAATCTTGAATTAATACAAAGATTTATGTATAGGGATGTTCAATGTATCACTATTCATAAAAGTAAAACATCTAGGAATAAACAAAGCATCTAGTAGCCAGAGGAAAATAAATTGATATATCCATAAGATGGAATATTTTGCATTTATTAAAAGTCATATATAAAAATATGTAATGAAAAATGCTAATATATTAAGTAGAAAAGAAGCAGGAAAGAAAAGACTATATTGAAACCCAATTATCAGTGGCTATGTCTGGATAGTAATTTAAAAGTGATTTTTGTTTTTCTGTTATTTTTGCAATTTTGAACTTTTTGATAACTCTTTTAAATAAAAAAATTTAAAGTTGTAAAATTAGTAAAGCTTTTAAGAAAAAATGCTCCTTCATTCAGCTGCTTTATTTTCTTCTTCTCTAGACTGAATTTCTCACTTCAGTGAGAAAGATGAATTGCACTTACCTTTTGGCAGTATTATATGTGGCCTAGTATAATGTGTCTGTATTTTCCCTACTAGGCCTTACACTTTCTTTTATTTTGTGTGTGTGAAAGAGACAGAGAGAGTCAGAGAGAAAGACAGTCAGGGACAGACAGGCAGGAAGGGAGAGAGATGAGAAGCATCAATTCTTTGTTGCAGCACCTTAGTTGTTCATTGATTGCTTTCTCATATGTGCCTTGACCGGGGGGGGGGGGGGGGGCTACAGCAGACAGAGTGACCCCTTGCTCGAGCCAGTGACCTTGGGCTCAAGCTGGCAAGCCTTGCTCAAACCAGATAAGCCCACACTCAAGCTGGTGACCTCAGGGTCTCACACCTGGGTCCTACGCATCCCAGTCTGATGCTCTATCCACTCTGCCACCGCCTGGTCAGGCAGCCTTACACTTTCTGAAGTCAGAAATCATGTCTTACAATTTTCAGCACCTTTAATACTTGTCTTTATATTCAATAACTGTTTAAATGAAATATGTTAAAAATGTTTTAACAGTTAGGAATAATATATAATGTTATTTGCTTAGGGAAAACATTCAATTATGTTATTTTCTTATATTAATCTGATGTCCCTCATGACGTCTTTAAAATACTCATGTTTAAAGCTATATTAGAATGATGACTATAGTACAAACGTTTTTAGGGTATGGCTTACCTCTCTGCTGCCTTTATTTACATATATTTTATTAGTTGTTGGCACAGTATATGAAAACTTTTGAGTAAATTTGAGCTTGATAGATTTCATGGACTGACACGTTAGGCTGGGCTGGTATAACAAAGGGATTATGGTACAAATGGATACAAAACATGATTCAAATATGACATTTATTTCTTGCTCCTAAGAATGGGTGTTCGTGTTGGTAGACAGGCTTCCTGCACACATTTATAGTTCCAGGGCCTTCCATTTTATGGCTTCCCAGGTTACAGAGTATGTCCATAGTATGCTAACTTTATTTACTAATCTTTGCCTCCAGTAGGTTAGTTTGTAAATTCAGTGAGGGCTTAGAATTGCCAGATTCAGCAAATTATAATAAAATACAGGATGCCCAGTTAAATTTGAATTGCAAGTAAACAACACATAAATTTTAGCATTATTATGTTCCATGTATAGTTGGTATATATACTTAAAACTAATCTGAAATTCCAATTTAATTTTGAGTCCTGGATTTTATCTGGCAGTGCTCTGAGGGTAGGTATTAGGTCTATCTTATTTAACGCTGAATCCCCAGAATCTGAAACAGTACCTGTTGAGTTTAAAAGATAAATCTCTTAACACTATTTAATTGATAATTGGTGTTCTGCCTATCAAAGAGAACTTGTATCAGCAAAGAATACTTCATAATTAATAGTTGTTAAGAATAAGTATCAGCAAAGAATACTTTTCAACAGAGAAGACTTTAATATATATCAGCCTTTCAAACCAGAAATGTTTTACTACACATCATTAGAGTAAGTGGACAAAAGCTGTCTCTCCCTAGATATCTGTATGACAGTCTCGCACTTCTTTCCAGTCTCTTGTCAAACGTCATTTTTCCAATGATGCCTTCCCTGCTCTCCAAATCTAAAACTGCACCTCTCTTCCCTCTGCAACACTTTTTTTTTTTTAACTTTTCTCCACTTTATTTTCCTCCTTAACACTTTGAGTAATATAGCATATAATTTACTTATCTTATTGTAAATTGTATAATTTACTTATTGTATAATTTACTTATCTTATTCACCTCTTCTGCTAGAATGTAAACTTCATAAATATAGGCATTTTCTTCCCAGTTTTATGCACTGCTAGATTCCTAGCTTGTGCACATATTAAGGATTTAATAAGTATTTGAACAAATGACTGAATAAACACCATTGGTTATTAGAATTTGTAGTTACCAGTATTGTGATGATATTCATTTTACATGACGTAAGATGGATTTCATCTAAAAAACATGATTCTGCTTGCATCTACTCTGTTCACCAAGTTCTGTCAATTTGATCACCTCAATGTTTATAACTCTTTCTTTACCTTCCTTGTTGCCACATTTGTATGAACAAAATGATTCAATGTTATTCCTTGGATTAATCCAGAAATTGCCTAATTGGTTTACTTGCCCACTGTCTTCCATTCTAATCCATCCTCCCAATTGTTACAAAAATTATCTTTCCAAAATGAGAATCTGATTATATCACTCCTTTGACTCAAAGCTTTGTCTCCCTATCACCCCAAAGTAAATTAGAAATTTCCTACTTGGGCACAAGAAGCCCTTTCTGATGTGGCCTAGCCCTAGCTCCTCCCACTCTTCCACGTGTTCCAGCCCCAGATGATTTCAGTCTGCTGAAACAGCACTCAGTTGGTAAGATCAGCTGCCCTATGTTCAGTGAGAGAGCTCTTTGAAACTTATTTTAAGACCTACCAGCACTAAATGGTATTTTACTGATTATAAGATGTACATTTCTATTTTAACATCTATAAAATTGAAATTTAATTTGAAATAATGGTATCTGACAATGCTGTCACCAGAAAGCAGCATACATGTACAAATTTTGCAGTTATTCCTGGTGGCACAACTAGATAATTGCAACCCTGGACATTTCAGTCAACCATTTAAAGAAAGTATGTAAATCCTGGTTGTGGTCTGAAAATTTCTTATTGATACCTTCTAGTTAGATCAAGAAAGTACCAACATCGAAACTCATAGAATAGAAGCCAATGGTTTGGAAAAAAATACTGAAGACAATAGAGAAGTATTTTAAAACATGTTTCATCACCAATGCCCCTGGTTGAAACTTACTGCAGTGTGGATAAATTTTAATTGATAAAAAAGCATTGTGTCATAGTTTAATTAGCATTTTTTTCTTTCATGACCTGTGGTGTCTCAGCATTGATAAAATAGGGTATGTTACCCTGTATTTTCAAAACAATCCTCTAAGATAGGTCTTATTATATCATGTCCAGGGTCTGCTGACTTATCATAATAGTATATTCTCATTACCTGTTTATCTACCTTCTGTCTTTTCATAGGTTATAAACTGTCTATGGCTTACCACAGTAGCTGTCACACAGTAGGTGTGCAATTAATATTAAGAATTACTGCAGTTTTTATGCTCTTTTACTAGAGAAACTGTTCCATTGTGATTCTAATTCTTAACTTGGATATATTCATTTTCAAGACTGATCTTGAATCATCTCAGACTTCAACTATTACTGTGAAATACTGGTCTTTGGAAAGGTCTAATTTCTTTTTAATAGTGGTACCTAGTAGCATTTTTCCCCTGAGGATTAATATTACATAATATTAGAATGACCAAAATAAATGTCCTTGTACATGTATTATCTGAATATATTTTGCTACATAGTTTCACACCTAATTTTTTGTATCTATTACTTTTTGTTTTTTTCTCAACCTTTCAAGTTCATTGACAATTGTGATCTCAAAGAGAAAAGCAGAGGGCTAAGAAAGCGGTAAGCCAGCCACAGAAACTCTGTTAGGTTACATGTGAGGAACACCAGCTTTATCTGATTATTTTGTTCAGATGGCACATCCTGATACCATAAGGCAAGACATTGCACATAATTATTTTTAAACCGTGTTACCCTGCTTAATTGGTTTAAAATAATTTAAAAGGGCTCTGGTTGGCTTCTAAAAATAAATCTAATTAGTCAGTTTTTAATTCTGTTAGAATAGTTCCATTTCAACAATTTAGTCACTATTCTTTCAGGTTTCATATAATTTATTCATTCCCTTTAAAATTGAAGCCATTTGGTCAACACTCCTTTGAAAACAGCCAGCAAAGAGCAAGTTTTCTCCCACCTACCTTTTTTGACCAATGCCCTCCCAGAAAAATCTTCCTTCATCTCCTAGACTGCAACAGCACAGGGCTTAGCACATACTACTCCAACTAGTTCTCCCTCTAAGCATTGCAAGCGCTCAGTTTCTTTAGCTGAGTCTGATGAAATACTTGGCTTGCATTTAGAGGCCATATTTTACAAAAACACGCCTGCATATACCCAGAATCTTTCTAGAATCACATTCCAGATTCACAGAGATTGAGTGAAGAAGAGTTTTATGTTTTCCATCTCATGTTTTACTCTAAGGCCTAAACTCACCCAGGGGGATTATAGGAGTCTCCAGCACTATTTAGTTCTCTTTTTATTTTGTCAAACATATTTGAATTTAAGTAATTTACATAAGCATATGATGCAAATTCACTGTTAGCTATACTGGTATTACACTTATAGTCCTCCTCCCCTCCCCCTTTACTTTGCAGAGTTTAGGAGTTTAATATAGTAACTCTAAGGGTAATACTGGATGCTAGACACATACATTATTTTTATACTTTAAGTACATAGTCTTTAACCAGTATTATTTATAAGTTTTACCTGAAGAGCTTTTTAAAAAATGAGATGACCAGGATCCATTTCAATTCTACTGAATCATCTATTGAATCTCTTTCCTCGGTTTATGGGGATTTAGTACATTTATTATTTTTTTTAAGATTTTTTTATTTATTTATTCATTTTTATAGAGAGAGGAGAGAGAGAGAGAGAGAGAGAGGAGGGCGGAGGAGCAGGAAGCATCAACTCCCATATGTGCCTTGACCAGGCAAGCCCAGGGTTTTGAACCAGTGACCTCAGTGTTCCAGGTTGAAGCTTTATCCACTGCGCCACCACAGGTCAGGCCCATTTATTATTATTTTTAAACTCTGCAGGTAATGCTGATGGGCACCTCATGGCCCAGAACCTTGCTTTAAGCCACCATCAAGCAATAGCTTAATTGTCAACCACAATCACTAAGAATAAACTTGGCCTATTCCACAATTTTATCCAGGGATAACTCAATGTTTCCTGCTTTCTGATTGCCTCTGGATTTGCTGCCTATTTATGTCCTGAATTCTTTCCTGTTCTCCCTCAGGGCCTTGATTTCCAGCACTTCTGGGTTTCTGAATTGGGAACCTGGCCTTTGATCTCAGATGCCATCATAAGTGTAGGTTCTGGTTATGTGTTCCAGGTTGGCTCATTGGACTTGGCTCTCCTGATCTTTGTATCTAATCCTGGCTCTCCCACGTACTTCCACTTATGACCCTAGTATGACAATCTGCCAACTCCACTGAGTCAGGGAAGAAAGAGCCATGATGACTCTGAAATGATTTTAAATAACTGTCATTGGTAAGGTTGTTATTATTTTATTTTTAGCGAGAGAGAGAAAAGAATCAATTCACAGTTGCATCACTTTAGTTGTTCACTGCTTCTCATACGTGCCTTAAAGTAGGGTGGGGGGTGCTCCAGCTGAGCCAGTGATCCCTTACTCAAGCCAGCAACACTGGGATCAAGCCAGTGACTCTTGGGCTTCAAGCCAGTGACTATGGGACCATGTTGGTGATCCCATGCTCAAACCAGGGACCCGGCACTCAAGCTGGCGACTCTGGGGTTTTGAACCTGCGTCCTCAGCATCCCAGGTTGAAGCTCTATCCACTGTACCACCACTGGTCAGGAAGGACAGTACTAATGCATGCTCATCTACTTCAGTTGTCTAGTTTTATTCCCTTCAAACCACAGCTTTGTACATAGCACCCCAAGTAAAAGCTCTCCTTTATATGGAAAAAAAAAATCCTTAGTCTAGAATAAAAGCCCTCTACTCTCTAAATATGACCTACCTTTCTGGATCTTATACTATTCTCTGTGGGGCTGGTGCTCCAGTCAAGCTGAACTTCACTGTTTTCCAGAAAGACACTCACAATATGCTGACTTGTTTTCTTCACTACGTTTTCAACGCCTAGGACTTTTCACCAGCAGCATCCTCTGCCTTTACCAACATATCCAAATCCTACCAATCCTTTAAATTCGTATTTCTCAAAGCTGAGTAATATAAAAAAAAAACTGTGATGAATCTACAGAATACATTTTTGGACAGGCCGGAGTCCACAGGCCAGTTTGAAAAGAAAAGATAAGGAAAACTAAAGACTACTTCCATGACAATCTTTCAATTGCAAGTTATCACTTTGAAAGAGTCAATTTGTCTTCAGAACTGATAAAACAATTTGCATATTGTTAAAACAAAAATTTTAAAGCATTAAAGAACTCTTTTTTAGCTCCATGTCTAAGGTCAGTTGTAGAAACACTGCTTTAAGGCACAGCTTAAACATATTGACCCTGGAAAATGTTTTCATCATCCCTCGCTTATACATTCTTTTCTGAGTTTAGTATCCAATCACTTTCTACCTTGCAGTAGCTAATAAAATGTATGTAATAGTTTTCTAGAAAAACTGTAAGTTCTTTGAAGGCAGGGACCATATTTTATTTTTTTTAAATCCACCAGGCCTCAGCAAGTACTAGATGTAAGAACTGTAAGACCTGCATCTTATTTCGTAGTCCAAATCTCTTAAAAATATCTCATTCTTCTATGATACATACAATATATTACTGAAATTGTCCTATTGCTACAAAAAGTTCAGAGATTGTCTTAAATGTTAGGAAAAGTCCAAGTTATGAAACTAAAGATTTAAACAAAATGCCACAAAGCACAACTCTTCTGTGTTACTGTGAACAATGTTTTTACATTGTTCAACAGGAACAATGTAAAAATAAAATGATAAGTAGGTAAATAATAAAAAATTTCTAGAGTAAAAAAGTAAAAATACAAGGCTAATAGGAGAGGACCTATAAATATCTATGTAGTCTTATTAAGGCTTATATTTCTAATTCAACTTGTATTTTAGGCAGTCTTCAGTGTTTTATTTTGTTGTTGTTGTTTTCTGAAGTTGGAAACGGGGAGGCAGTCAGACAGTCTCTCACATGCGCCCCACCGGGATCCACCCGGCATGCCCACCAGGGCCTGATGCTCTGCCCATCTGGGGTGTTGCTCTGTTGCAACCAGAGCCATTCTAGCGCCTGAGGCAGAGGCCACAGAGCCATCCTCAGCACTGGGGCCAACTTGGCTACAGTGAAGCCTTGGCTGCGGGAAGGGAAGAGAGACAGAGAGGAAGGAGGGGGTGGGGTGGAGAAGCAGATGGGCGCTTCTCCTGTGTGCCCTGGCCGGGAATCAAACCCCGGACTCCTGCATGCCAGGCCGACTCTTTACCACTGAGCCAACGGGCCAGGGCCAGTCTTCAGTTTTTTAACTAGTGTATTTGAGTAAACTTTTCTTTGGCTATCTAGGAGAGGATTCATTGCTTCAGGCATGATGACAGCGGCTTGTTTTAACCTAGAACTTCGTCCTTCATACAGTATCTGGACAAGCGTGAGAGGATAGTGAAAGACAGGCAGGGTTATGGGGAACCCACTCTCTGGGTCATCTGAGCAAGCTGAAGTCAGTTTTTTCACTTAAAAATAGAGTAATAAGTTATGGTTTGCTAACGCCCCTTTTAGCTCTGAAACTGATAGCCTACAGCCATAAGTAAACATGGTTTGAAGGAGGTATTTCTTTGGGTAGTGCCGGTTATTTCTCCCCGAGCAAGGGCAACAAACTTTACAGAGCCTTCTCCCATTTCCTTTTAGGGCTGAGTTAGAAAAAGCGCTGTTCCCTTTCTGGTGGGTCCTCCAACGAGAGAGTTTCTAGCCTGCTCCGGGTTCAGTCCTCACCCCAATGCCAAAGACGACTGCTCCGGAGAAGGTTGGCCCCCCGTCCTCACCCGGCAGGAGGAGCGGTGTGACTCGCGATTAGTTCCCGGTCATAAATAACGTCGCACTTCTCCTCCCCCGTCCCGGGTGCGCCTACGCTGGGCCCGCCCTCCCAGGCCCAAGCCAGTTCTGCCGCCGACCACGGGCGTGTCTCCTTCCCCTAACCAGTGTTTAATTCTTAACTTAATCTCCCCTTCGCTCGACCCCAGGAAAGGGGTTTCCTACAGCGACCTCCAATGGAGAGGTGAGACCAGCGTCTATTTCCCTTCCTCCGACGCCTATCACATCCTCCAGCCAAGGAGAGTCCCGCAGCACGGACGCGCAGACTCAAGCCGCAGCCGACCTGCGCGCGCCTACGCGGCTCCCGCCCCCACCCCACGATCTCTACGCGGTTCGTTCCCGCCCCTTCCCAAGGCCCGCCTCCGCGCCTGCCGACCCGCCTGCTCACCCCTCGCGCTCGCTCGCGCGCGTACCCGACGCCCCGCCTTCACGCGTGCTCAATAACACTTCCCGGGGCCGGCCTACAAGCTTCTCCCGCCCCCGAGCTGTTTGAATATGCTAATGAGAGGCTAGAGACTAGCCAATACAATAGCGGAGCGGTGTATCACATGGCACGAGGACGTGTCAGGGGGCGGTGCCTCTGCAGCCCCTGCCCGAGTTAAAACCGGAGTGTGAGAGAGAAAAGCGCTTCAGTAGCGAGAGGGGCTGAGAAAGTGGTGACACCGCCGGGGTGCGGAGGGAGTCCCTGAAACTTCTCTTAACAGCCCCAGGGCCAGTCTCCCTTTAGCCCACTCCCCTCTTCGCCAGCTCCCAGGTCCCCACTCCCTGCAGCGGGGGTGGGGTGGGGAGCCAGGCCCGTCTCCCGCTGGGACACACACAGGGGCCGGGAGCGGGGACGGGACCCCCGAGGCGGGGGTGGGGGGGGGGGAACGGACTGAGAGACAGACGGCCGGGCGCCCGCCCGAGCGGGCAGGCGGGCAGGAGGAGGCGGAGACGGGGGTACGACGGGGAGGACTGGCTCTGGGAGTTTCCTCTCAACTATCGAGGGAGAAACTCCCCGCAGCCGGAGGAAAGACCCAGACGGTGTTTTCCTCCCGGGAGCCGCGCTCCCTCGCCCCGCGTAGCGGCGGTCGCCGCCGCCACCGGCGCCTCCACCTCTACCATCTCCTCTTTCTCTACCACTTCGGGCCCCGGTGTCCCTGGCCAGCACTATGCCCATCTTACTGTTCCTGATAGACACGTCTGCCTCTATGAACCAGCGCAGCCATCTGGGCACCACCTACCTGGACACGGCCAAAGGCGCGGTAGAGACCTTCATGAAGGTACCGACTGACCGAGCCCGGACCGGCGGCCCGCGGGCGGCAGGGGTGGCGGGGACAGCGGCCGGGGGCGGCGAGGCGGAGGTGTCGGGGACCTGACTGCGGGAGCTGCCGGGCTCGGGGGCCCCCTCCCCCACCGCGCGGGCGGCGGGCGCTGCGAGCCGGGCTCGGCCCGGCCCGGGCCGGGGCTCTGGCCCCAGGCGGTGTGTAGGAGCCGATTTGTGTGTGGGGGGCAGCGTGGAGGGGTGGCCGCGGCTGTGCGGTACTGGGGGGGGGGCGGCGGGGCTGCTGGGCACCCGTTCGCCGACTGTAATCTCGCCTCTGCTTCCTCTCTCGTTCGCCCTGTTCTTCCTCCCGTCCCCCACCCGCTCTTCCGCAGCTCCGTGCCCGGGATCCTGCCAGCAGAGGGGACAGGTACATGCTGGTCACTTTCGAAGAGCCACCCTATGCTATCAAGGTAACAGCCCTCGCCCTCCCCCTTCCCTGCTCCTTCCTCGCTCGCCCTCCCCGCCCCCCCATTCACCCTTCATTATGCTCCCCTCCCCCTCCCGCTGTGCTCTAGGCGCTGAGGTCTCTTTCCCTGCGGGCTCCCACCCCCTCCCCCGCCCCGGAGCGCCCTGGCGGGGCACGGAGTCGCGGGGCTACCGCCATCCCTTCCCCAGCCCGGCCCGGCGGCAGAGGCGCTGCGATCAACATGGCCGACATTTCCCCTCCGCGGCGTGAGCGGCAGCAATGAACTGTGGGGGATATTTATTCAAGTTAGCCCGAGTGACAGCCGGGCCCGGCCGCTCCGAGCCCGGGTTTGCATTAAAGGGGAATCGGCCCGAGGCTTGGCCGCTCTCACCCCGCTGGCGGGCCAGCGAGCCTTGTGGGTGGCTGCTGGCTGCGAGGTTGAGTCTTAAGATCTCCCCGGGAGGCCACGGGTCAGTGGGGCAGCTGTAGGTTAACTTCCGAAGTCCTGCCCACGTTGGCTTTCCACTAGTATATTGCATCCCTAAATTTTTGGTTTTAGGTTAGGGAGTAAATTTCCCAGGGAAGTTACATAGTTAGGCTGTCCAAAGCTGTAGCCCAGGCCGGTTTATTATTGCCACCTCAGGAATAGTTTCTTCAGCGGTGATAACGTATTAACATTAATCAATTAAAGAGTTAAGTGTAAAGCGAAGCAACTACTTGATGAACCACAGATTGTAATGGTTGCCTGTGTATATATGACTTTAAAAGATGAAAAAAAATTCTTAACATTTTTCTTTTTAGGCCGGATGGAAAGAAAACCATGCAACGTTTATGAATGAACTGAAAAACCTTCAGGCTGAAGGACTTACGACTCTTGGCCAATCCCTAAGGACAGCTTTTGATTTATTAAATTTAAATAGATTAGTAACTGGCATAGACAACTATGGGCAGGTAGGTTGAATGTTAAGGTGGAAATCACTTGATTCTTTTCTTTGTGGAAAAACACAGCCCAGCCCAAAAACTATAACGTGAAACACAAGTATAAAACATTTCAGGTTAAAGCATGACATACATATAATACAAAAATGAAACTGACCATGCTGTATATGGTTTTATGGCCCTCTTTTTCTTAAAATTTACTTGTATTCAGAATTAGAAGCTAAGTTATTTGCTATAATGTTGGTATGAATTTAGTTTTAATACCTTGCACTCATGACATAAAAGGGTAAACATCCTGCTTCACCACTCAAGTTTCTCTGATTCTCTTAACTACTGGCAGTTATACTACAGTAACTTTACAGACAGTAGTTGATTAGTGGTCTTCATTTCTGTTAGTAAAAAATGTTAGAGGAAATTATTCTATTATATATTAGGGTTTTATTTAATCATATTGTATAACTATGAAAGGTAAGATCTGCATTGGAGTGCAATAACTGGCTGAGTAGATTTAAGATTTCTCAGCTTTTTGAAGCTTATAAAGGAGCATTATGCAGGGAGAATTCTGAAGTCATTCCTGTATAAAATGGCAGGTCCAGAGATTTTTCTTTTTTAACTCTAAAACCTTGGAGAAAAGGCTGTTTGAAAATATGTAGGAACATTTCCTTACTTTCTTACCCCTTCCCACCCTCTGCCTGTTCTGCACTTTTATCTATTTAAAGCAGAGACAAGAGGTTTAGATCAAGTGATCACTATGGAATAATGTAAGGTGGTCTGTTAACGTTTTGAGATGTCAGGCCTGAAAGTAAAAGATGTGTTATGTGTAATGTTACACATAAAATATTAAATTCAAGGAGTTTAATTTTTATGATGTAGTGTAAAGCACTATTACCACAGTGACATTTAGTATACATTTTATTCTTTTCAAGTTTAGTGGCCACAGTTTTCATGAGTTTCACAAATTTCATGGGTGAATACTCTTTTTACTGTAACTTGTAGTTGCTTTATATGGAAAAACAGATTTGTCCCCTTGGTTTAGAAATGTTGGTATTTTACTTCTTAGGGGTAACTTAGCCAAATAGCATGTAAAGTACACCAGTTACAATTCAGAGTCACTTTGAGTCTATTTTTTTTTTATCTAATTGCACTTTCATTGTTTAAGTAAATATGTATATTCTTACCATATATCTGCCCATTTTCAGTGGAATGCCTTTATTCTGTAGCCTCAGTGTGTTTACATAAATACTTCCCTTTTTTCATACTATGTATCAGGATCTGTGGAGCCTACAGTACTAAATATTTGTATATAATCTCAATAATTGGAGGAAATGAGAAAAGGTGAACTAGATGAAAGACAACATTGATTTTATTGAGCATGTGAAAACCTTTTAAATTTCTAAATTTTCTTAAAAATCTAAATATGGGCATGTATGTGTAAGTATGTGTAGATACGTATATATGTGTACATATATATGGATAGATACTGCCATACTTGCACATACATGTGATTTTTCCCATAACCAAAAGTATTTTTAATATCTGTACTGCATCTGTTAATTTAGTTAGCATACCTGCAAGTAAAACATCTTTGAGATATTAACTAGGATACTAACAGAATTTGCAGGGCCTCTGTAAGGTTAAAGTAGCAGAGAACAAAATGATTCTTGGTGAATGTTTTTCTCAAGCACTTTGGATATCCCAATAAAAAAATCCTTGCATAAAGAAGTCCTTATAAATATTTAATTTTTATAATCAGTACGATTTGCTGATATTTCTATAATCATAGAACAATGTGTAGTTCCTAGTCAATCTTTTTCTTAATTATATATTATTAAATTGTTTATTACAGCTAAATTTCATATATATTTTCATATATGTTTACCAGAGTTTCAAACATAATGCTGATTTTTTGAGAGCCACTGAAAATTTGAACCAGCCTTGATATCTAAAGTTAGGGCATATCTTTAGTTTTGAAATCTGATTAAAGTTTTATGTGTAAGTTAGTTTATTTTTCATATTGTTACAAATTGTTCTGTTTTCTGTCAATGTTTTCAACTTGATCGCTTTTAAAATCTTTTTCCACACATTTGAGAAGAGAGAAGCATCAACTCATTGTTTCACTTTCTTGTTCCATTTAGTTGTGTATTCATTGATTGCTTCTCATACATGCCCTGACTGGGGATGGAACCTGTGACCTCTGGCATGTTGAGTGGATGCTTTGTCCATTGATCCACCCGGCCAGGGCCAGTCTTTTTTTTTTTTAATGTTAGAGTCCAATTAGGTTTAGATGCTAAATATTATTCTACTCAATGTATTAGTACTGATGAGATTGTTTCAGGACTTAGATTGGTACCTGATCTACTACTTTGTGTCCTCACTGTGAAGATAATCCTTGACCAGTACCCTAAAAAGAGATACAATATGTGTTTAATTTTTAGAATTTTCAGTGCCAAGTGTTTACTTCATTGAAAAAAAGGTGGCTTTTTAGATAGGATAAAATGGAGTGAATCTTAGAATAATTTTAACCAACTTTATTTTTCAGCATAAAGAACTTTTTGTGAACTTAGAAAATTCACATAGAGTTCTAAAAATACGATTTTTTCTTCCTTTGCATAAACGTTACCCAAACATTACCTATTTAGTACTCAGTACAAAATACAGGCTTCTCTTTAATGTTGGTAGGTCAAGTAATGAAAACTTGATACCCATTTAAATTTTGGTTTTCCATAGGCTATCAACAGATGTATTAACAGTTTGGTATTTATTGACCTACAGAGACATCTTTTCAAAAGAAAATAGATTATTATACTTGAACATACTACTGTGCTGAATATAAACTGCAAACACAATGGTCAATTGTGTTTGGTAAATTTTTTAAGTTCCTGAATATTTTTTCTAAATTTTAACTTTTGGTAAAGAACATATATCAAATTTGCAATCCTAATCATTTTTAAGTGTGTAGTTCAGTAATGTTAAGTACATTCACATTATTGTGCAATCAAGCTCTGGACCTTTCATCTTATAAAACTGAAATTATGCCCATTAAACAAATAACTCCTCACTTACCCTCCCCCCAGCCTTTGGCAACTTCCATTTTACATTTTGTCTCTGAATTTGGCTACTTTAGATATACGTCCTATAAGTGGAATCAAACAGTACAATTGACCTTGAACAATGCCAGAGGTTAGGTACACCAACCCCTGCTTTTGACTTCCCCAAAACTATACTAATAAACCTGTTGACTGGAAATTAGCACATGTTATGTGTGTTGCATGTATTATATACTGTATTCTTAAAAGTAACCTAGAGAAAAATGTTAAAATCATAAAGACATTTATAGTACTGCACATTTCTATTGGAAAGAAACCATGTATAATTGGACCTACACAGTTCAATCCCATGTTCACGGGTCAACTGTATTTGTCTTTTTGTGACTGGCTTATTTCACTTAGCATAATGTCCTCAAGGTTCATACATGCTATATAGCATGTGTCAAGATTTCATTCCTTTTAAAGGCTGAAAAATGTTTCATTGTATGTATAGACCACATATTGCTATCCATTCATCTGTCGGTGGACACTTGAGTTGCTTCCACCTCTTGGCTATTGTGAGTAGGGCTGCTATTAATATAGTGTTCAAATGTGAAAGATCTTGCTTTCAATTCTTTTGGATATATACCCTGAAGTGCAGTTGGATCATATGGTAAATCTCTTTAAATTTTTGAGGAACCACTGTATTGCTTCCTGTAGCAGTTGCACTATTTTATATTTCCACTAACTGCACAAGAATTCCAATCTCTGCATCCTTGCCTACACCGTTTTCTGTTTTTCTGATATTAGTCATCCTGATGGGTATGAGATTATAACCTTATTGGTTATTTGTATTTACCTAATTTATGTTGAGTATCTCTTCATATGCTGGTTGGATATTTTTGTAAATAGGCTTTAGAGAAGTGTCTATTCAAGATTTAGCTCATTAAAAAAGGTTTATTTTTGAGTTGTAAGAGTTCTTTAAAGATTCTGAATACTAATTCCTTATCAGATAATGTGATTTGTAAATATTTTCTCACGTTTCAGGGCTTGCCTTTTCACCCTATTGATTGTTTCTTTGGATGCATTGAAATTTTAGTTTCTAATATAGTCCAATTTATCAGCAGTTTCTTTTGTTGCCCATGCTTCTGTTGTCATATCCAAGCAATCATTGCCAAACCCAATGTCTTTGAAGCTTTTCCTCTATATTTTGTTTTAGGAGTTCTAGTTTTTAATCCTTTTTGAGTAAATTTTTACTGTAGGGCGAGGTTTTAACCTCTTTTCTTTTGCATATAGACATCTAGTATTCCCAACACTAGTTGTTGAGACTGCTTTTTCCTCACTCTAAGATCTTGGGAAGTCCCTGAACTTTTAACCGTTCTAAAATTATTTTCAGTAATTACTATTGGCTGATAGGGGACTCTACAGTCAAACTTGTTTAATTGTATAAAAAAAGAGGAATGACCAGGAATGTGAAGACTAGAATCCCATTTTGACCTTAACATTTGCATGTAACATTGGGCAGTCAGTTTTACCACTCTGCACCTCTGCTGGTTTATATTCCAAATTGCCAATAATGAAGCCATTGTACCTTATTACAGAATCAGTGAGAAGCCTGAGAGGGTTAAACGGGATAGGATGGTAAAATGTATTTTAAAAATTATGAGGTGCTTGCTTAGTAAGACATAAAGCATACTTTTTTAATCAACAGATTTTTACCTCTTCTATTATTTTTCAGCTCAAAATTTGAAATAACAATTACAAAAATCTAGTAATATTTAAGGCTGAATTTTATTAAATGGTTTAAAATCTATTAGTGGTATATTAATTCTATATATTTTCTTATTGGACTTTGTATTCTTTTTTGGGAAGCATTGTGAAAATTAAATAGTATAACTTGGCTAAAGTTGCCATAAGGGCAATTGACAATCATGGAATAAAGTACAGGGATAGTGTTTTAAAATAATTTATTAAGTAAAAGCTAGATGTAGGTAAATCAGGAAGTCGTCAGTTTGCAGGAATAAAAGTTAGAAAAGGATCCCTTAGGAGACAAAAGCACAAGCTTTAGGATTCTTTCATATAGGAGTTCCCCCTAGTGCATTTAGGATGAGAATTATCTAAGTTTGATTTGCAAGGAAGCCTTGAGGAGTATATCTGTTGAGTAAATTAAGGAATAGTTTAATATTTGAGCTCATAGCATAAAATGGATATGATTTATTTTTCACTGAGCATTAATTTTTAAGGTGGCAATTAAAAAATTCAAAGATTTTTATTTTCTTTGAAAATACTTGCTAGAATTTTTCTTCATATGTTTACACTTTAAATCTGTTTTCTAAAGCATCAAAACTACCCTGGTCATGGTCTTTCAAAAGCAAATGAAAAAGAATAAGGACATCATTGCAGTCTTAATAAGAAATTATTTTTAAAAAGTAGAGACAAGAAATAAAAGGTTCTACTTATTCAAACAGAATTTTATTTTTCTTCAAGCGAGATCTCAGTAATTATCGTACACAGTTAAACTGTACAACTGAAAATTAAAAGGCCAGGAACAATTCACTGAATGAAAGAATTCACTTATTTAAGTATTTTGACTTGATTTAAGGTCATCTGGGTCAGAATTAGCCACAAGGATAGTTTATCCATGTTCATGTTATGGATTTCTTCAAAGTGATGTGTAATATGTTATAACGTGAGAGATTTTCTTAAATATTTGAAATTACTTTTAGCCACCATACTCCTTTATTTAAATTTATAATCTATAATTAAAGTTGTCTTGGTGGGCAATTTTTGGTTGAACACAAATCAGCTGTGCTTTTTATTTAATTTTAAAAATTCTTTATATAAACTTAATTTTTGTTTAACCTTATTATCGATCTGTTTAACTTAAACATGGTCACCAGACCATAAACAAACAACTGAAGTGTTTGGGGTTTGATTTAGGTTTTATGTATTCCCTGATTGTTCTTCCCACCAACTTTATTTTTTTTTTTGTATTTTTCTGAAGTTGGAAACGGGGAGGCAGTCAGACATACTCCCACATGCGCCCAACAGGGATCCATCCGGCATGCCCACCAGGTGGCGATTCTCTGCTCATCTGGGGTGTTGCTCTGTTGCAACCAAGGCCATTCTAGCACCTGAGGCAGAGGCCACAGAGCCATCCTCAGCGCCCGGGCTAACTGCTCCAATAGAGCCTTGGCTGCGGGAGGGGAAGAGAGAGACAGAGAGGAAGGAGAGGGGGAGGGGTGGAGAAGCAGATGGGCACTTCTCCTGTGTGCCCTGGCTGGGAATCGAACCTGGGACTCCTGCATGCCAGGCTGATGCTCTACCACTGAGCCAACTGGCCAGGGCCCCACCAACTTTTAATTGAAATACAACTTAATACATATATCCTAAGTCTGAACATTAGTGAATTTTATTACACAATCTTGAAAAAATTGAACTTTTGCATCTACTGACAGAACTTTTCATTGGACTTTCTATAAGTATTTTCTTATGATTATTGTTTCATATGGCTATAGAATTCATAGTGATGTTAGAAGTTGACTCCATTTTTTTCATGAAGAAAATAAGTCCTAGAGAAGTTAAAACAGTTTCACATTTCTGAACTATTTTAAAGATACCAATTGATTAAGGAATAGTTATGCAGATTTTATTAGCAATTTATATAATGTTTAAGAATAAATTTAAGTTAAAGGTTTAACCAGTAGATCTGAGTCCCTTTTTATTTATTTATTTATTTATTTATTTATTTATTTATTTTTATTTTACTGAAGCTGGAAATGGGGAGAGACAGACAGACTCTCACATGCGCCCGACTGGGATCCACCCGGCACGCCCACCAGGGGCGACGCTCTGCCCCTCTGGGGCATCGCTCTGCCGCGACCAGAGCCACTCTAGCGCCTGGGGCAGCGGCCAAGGAACCACCCCCAGCGCCCGGGCCGTCTTTGCTCCAATGGAGCCTCGGCTGCGGGAGGGGAAGAGAGAGACAGAGAGGAAGGAGGGGTGGGGGTGGAGAAACAAATGGGCGCCTCTCCTATGTGCCCTGGCCGGGAATCGAACCCGGGTCCCCCGCACACTAGGCTGACGCTCTACCGCTGAGCCAACCGGCCAGGGCCTGAGTCCTTTTTTGAGGGGTGTGTGTAGAATTCTCTAATAAAATACACATTCTTTCAGTCCCTCTGAAAACTGGTTATATAATTTTGTCAGTGTGTTGCACTGAGTCTTTCTTGTAATACCCTATGAAAATACAGTTTGTTAGCTTCAACTGAATTTTTCTGCCCACTCCCTTGTTTGGAAAAAAGAATATGAATGTGGAGGATAGTTGACAGGATTTTTTTTTTTACCATTTTTAGTTTAAGGCCTAGATGCTAATATATGTGTATATTTAATAGCACTTTTAGACTTTTTATTTCATAGTTATACTGCTGATGTAAGGTTTTTAATACAGAGCTATTAACTTAGTTAATTTAATCAACTTTTCCAGTATAGTATGCCTGCCAGTATTGTTATGTTTATAGCTTTTTACTTGGACAGTTTTGTAATTAGTTTATTATGCTTTTTTTCATGTAAGCTAATTTTGAGAATCTTGTATCATTGTGGTTTTGTGGGGTTTTCTTGTTTTTTATTTACAGAGACAGAGTCAGAGAGGGATAGACAGGGACAGACAGACAGGAATGGAGAGAGATGAGAAGCATCAATCATTAGTTTTTTGTTGCGACACCTTAGTTCATTGATTGCTTTCTCATATGTGCCTTGACCATGGGCCTTCAGCAGACTGAGTAACCCCTTGCTCAAGCCAGCGACCTTGGGTCCAAGCTGGTGAGCTTTACTTAAACTAGACGAGTCCGTGCTCAATCTGGCGACCTCGGGGTCTCGAACCTGGTTCCTCTGCATCCCAGTCCGACGCTTTATCAGCTGCGCCACCGCCTGGTCAGTCTCATTGTGTTTTAAGATTCAGAAAAATCTACTTGGTTCTATGTATTCCCACTTTACCCATGAGCTACTGGCAAGTTACGTAATCTCTGCCTTAGTATCCGCACAGGGAAAATGGGGTGAAAAGATCCATCTTGCAGGATTGTGGTAAAGATTAAGTGATATACAACATAATTTATTATTATAGCATATTATTATTTTTGTGAATTTCCTTTTATTTGAATTTTAAAAATTGGAATTACGGTTACATAGAGAATTTTATCCAGTTTTGTTTTGAACAATCAGTGTGATACTGAAAAGTGCTTCATCAGAACTCTGCCTGGTGCTGCCACTTACTAGCCTATGTTGCATTTATATGTTCTTTAATCTCACTGAGTTTCCAATTTTTCAGCCACTAAATGGTGATAATACTAATCTGGAAAATTTTTATAAGAATTAGAAATACATGTTCTTTTAACAGAAATTTTATTTAGACTTTTTGTTGTTGGGTATCCCAAATCCAAGCTCAACCACGTAAACATTTGTTAATTATCTAACAAAGTGTCTGCTTGGTACACGGTACAAGTTCAGATGATGGTGATTATCATCCTCCCTAATAGTGTGGTTAACACTTGACAAGGTTAAGCTTCCTAATTTGAAACCTTTCAAAAAAACCAAAAAACAAAAATTGTTTCATAATCCATCATGTGAAGCTGGAATTAGGAGCAGTTCCAGCTAAAGTAAAATTTGTTGCCATAGGGAACACAATGGCTTTTGGTTTTGAATTGAGGCTCTCTATAGATTTTTTCCAAAAATATTGTCTTGTAAAAGTCTTTTCCCAAAAGTCTGTTTCTTGTTCAGAAACAGCTTAATAAAAGCAAGCACTTAAAACGATCTTAAAAAGATTTTGTATTTATTTTAATTTTTTGTATTTTAATAGAGAGAGGAAGAGAGGGTGATAAGCATCAACCTGTAGTTGCTTTCACTTTTTTTAGTTGTACTTGAACCTTCTCTTAACTTGACTGGGGCTGAGCCAGTCTCCCCATGCTCAAGCCAGTGACCTTGGGCTTTTCATGGCATTGATCTTTGGGCTCAAGCTGGTGAGCATTGGGATCAAGATGATTTCCCACTCGAGCCAGTGACCCCACACACTGAAGAAAGCCCATGCTCAGATCCAGCGACTTGGAGGTTTTGAACCCTCGACCTCAGTAGTTTGGGTCAGTGCTTTACTGTGCTACTACTGGTTAAGCTAAAAAAATTTTTTTTGATTTTCAAAGCAAGAAAGGTTTTAAGCTTCTTTGAGAAAATTTATATCTGGGTCCATTTCTAGGGCTTTGTAACTATGTTTTAGAATTCAAGTTGGAGATGATTAGGATAGGGGTGAAGGGGAGGTTTTTATTCATAAGAAAGGTCAAGTATAAAATGTATGATCCCTGTTATTGTTTGTAATGTAGATTTATTGTGGGGAAATAACAATAATACAAGCCTAGGAAGGATTTTTTTATGTGGCTTTTCTAGGGCATGTGTGATTTGAAATTTTATTATTGGTATATTGAGAGCTAGTTGCCCATAAATTATATTTTAACTTATTAAGAGGATTAGTTGTAACCAAAGGACAAATTTATATCAGCCTAATAATGTCTTAACACTAGTCTTATGTCCTCTTACCTTTTCTCATCTGTGCCTTAAAAAGGTATGACATTTTAATAATTTTTATCCCTAGTTTTGCCCAGATGTGCTATTGGGGAGAAAGTTTATTGTAGAAATTAAAACAATTTTTAGTGTTTGAGAAATAGTAATTGTAGCATTAGTAATTGAGTAATATAATTTGTAACTAGTGAATGACATGATTGGTAATTGGTAGGTTAAATGAATGAATACTTTCCATTTGTGTCATAGCTGGTAAATCTAAGTAAATATTAGGAAACACTAATGAAGTCCTCCAAGTATTCTGGAGTTTAAACACTGAAGCATCTAAACAATTCTGAAAGGATTAAAAACATTATTATTTTTAACAAGAGATTATTTTTATTTACTGGAACTAAAGATGATTGAGTATGCGGTGTTCTGTGAAACTTTGTAAAAAACCAAAGTGGGTAGTGTTATAAAGGTTAAGTCTGAAAGAAAATGACAGTGTGGAGTACCTTTGGATTATCCAGAATAAGTGAAACGATCTTTTGGTCTCTGTTAATGCCTTAGTTGTGATGGTTCCTGATCATTTAATATAAAATTAAGATTTTTTGTTGTGCAATTTTAGTCATCAGTCCTATTTCTCAAAGCAATAAGTTAGAAAAAAATAATAAAAAAAGAAATTGGCTCCAGAAATTCGGCCAAAATCAGGTAGTAGTAGAAAGAGCAAAGGTCTTCATATCTAAATTTTATTGGTAACTCATGATGGCTCATATTTAGCCCAAACAAGATTTGTTTATTGAATGCAAATACTAATGTAAAAAAAATCTTTTATCATATTCTTAGATCTTCCATTTTTATGAGCTATAGCAGCAGTCTACAGTGTAACAATCTGCAGTCATCCATATATGACATCTGCTTTTCCGTGAGGTTCATTTCTAAGGAATAACCTTGGTGGATTTATATGTATAGTTAGGAAGACTTATAAAATTTCTTTAAACAGTAGGCCCAAATATGTGGATAGTATTTTGTTTTTCCAAAAAAGTCATCTACTTTGAAAACTTAAAATCTATATACACTTGGGAAGGTATTTAGCATATCATGCATTAATAAATGTTTGAATTGTAATCTAGCAGAGTGGATTTCTAGAAACTTGTTACTCAAGTATATACACCTGTGTAATGGGTTTGGAAAAATTTAAATATTTCTTTTAAAAAATCTCGCTGAAATTAGGTTATCATCCCTTCTAGATCTAGAAAATGAAAACCATAGTTTTTACAAAACAGGGTCCATTAACATTAATCTGGCATTATGATTTATTTAATTAAATTATTTTTAGGTTGTCCGTCAGCTGTTGCATATGAGAAACAATGGACTCAGTTTTCCCAAGTGCTTATCATGAGTTTTCCTTTATTAAATTGTACGCTTTATTGCTAACTTGACTGATACACATGCTTATTAGGCAGTTCCTTCTCATTATCAATTGCTGTCTTGAAGATAACTGTGGAATGTTACGATAAAATTCCATCGTTGTAGGACAGCTGTGTGTGTGAATGATTCTTTTGAGATCATATTCATATTCATAATATGTATGTTTTTAGACAGAAATAACCATAATGGTTAAAGATGTAACTTACCTAGACTTTTGCAAAGATAATAGCTGTAGATTTAGTGGTAATTAAAAACCCAAGTAGATGATTAATCTTGATAGAGTAGGCAGAGCTATATGATTTATTGTAGTCAGATTAATTTTATTAGTGTATAACTTCAGTTGTCTTTGAAAATATGTTTTCTTCTTGGCTTTTATTTTTTACTTTTCTTGCCATGTTTCTTTTTTTTTAAAATTAGAAGAGGAGAGGATTTATTTATTTATTTAAAAAATTTTTTTACAGAGACAGAATCAGAGAGAGGGATAGATAGGGACAGACAGACAGGAATGGAGAGAGATGAGAAGCATCAATCATCAGTTTTTAGTTGCGACACTTGAGTTGTTCATTGATTGCTTTCTCATATGTGCCTTGACTGTGGCCTTTAGCAGACTGAGTAACCCCTTGCTCAAGCCAGCGACCTTGGGTCCAAGCTGATGAGCTTTGCTCAAACCAGATGAGCCTGCGCTCAAGCTGGAGACCTCGGGGTCTCTAACCTGGGTCCTCTGCATTCCAGTCCGATGCTCTATCCACTGTGCCACCACCTGGTCAGGCTCTTGCCATGTTTCTAAGATGTTTATAATGTGTGCTTTACTGGAATAATTATTTCCTAGATTGATATTACCCAATTCATTTAATATAGTTGATATATTAAGTTCTTACCCAGAATGTACTTCTTAAGTAAAATGATATTTTTTGATACCCTCATTACTCATTTTATGCCAGTATATAAACACTTATTTGGCTGCTACTACTGTTTTATATTACCAAAACCAATCATTGATTTGTTAGAGTAATCTTATTCAAACTTTACATTTTAGTTTAAATCTAAAACTCAAATTCTGTGAAAATATTAAATATTTTAAATATATTGAATTTATATTGCTGTCCTTTGATGTGGTATTCTTAGCCTTATCAGTTATTGACTTTCCTTAACATTAACTTTTTTTTTAATTAAGAGGTGGGGAGGCAGAGACAGACCACCACATGCACCCTGATCGGGATCCTTTCAGCAAGTGGTCTGATGGGTCGATGCGCTGCCCATCTGGGGCTGCTGCTCCATTGCTCTGCAACTGAGCTATTTTAGTGCCTGAGGTAAGGCTATGGAGCCATCCTCAGTGCCTGGGGCCAACTTTGTTTGAACCATTTGAACCTTAGCTGCAGAGGGTGGAGTAGAATGAAAGAAGGAGGAGGGGTGGAGAAGCAGATGGTTGCTTCTCCTGTGTGCCTTAACTGGGAATCGAACCTGGGACTTCCATACACCAGGCCAGTGCTCCACCGCTGAGCCAACCAGCCAGGGCCTGTAACATTCATTTTTCTCAGTTAATTTTCTAGTTCTTATAGTCATTATTTATTGCATCATTGCTATTTAGTTTATTATTTAAAGTAAATTCTAGGATATTGCTCCTTTCTTATTATATATATTAAAACAAATATATGGGATTCTCTCCTCTTTTGCTTATCTTAATTTTCCATCTGTTTTTAATGCTGTTATATATTTAACATAAAGAATTACATGGCTAGGTAAAGGAACTGTATTGGTACACAATTGTATAATGGAATTACTTGAAACATTTTTTTTAATAGATACAGACCTTAATGTATTCTAAGAACTAGGTTTTTATACACTAGCAGGTTTTTAAAGTTTTATTTTTAGATACTAAGTGCCTTTTAATTTTGAAGAGTACTTGTTTTTCTTTAATTTTTTGACAGAGACATAGAGTCAGAGAGAGGGACAGATAGGGACAGACAGACAGGAAGGGAGAGAGATGAGAAGGATCAATTCTTCATTGCGGCACCTTAGTTGTTCACTGATTGCTTTCTCATATGTGCCTTGACCCAGGGGTGGGGGGCTACACCAGAGCGAGTGACCCCTTGCTCAAGCCAGTGACTTTGGGCTCAAGCCAGCGACCTTTGGGCTCAAGCTAGCGACCATGGGGTCACGTCTATGAATCTATGCGCAAGCCAGCGACCCCATTCTCAAGCTGACGGCCTTAGGGCTTTTGAACTTGGGACCTCCGCATCCCAGTGCTCTATCCACTGTGCCATCACCTGGTCAGGCAAAGAGTACTTGTTTTGAATATGTAATATTCAAAACTACAATAATGCTCATTTCCATTCTACCAAGGCACCCATGGTTAATCGGTTGGTAATGTATTCTTAGGAGATTTTTTGTATATAGTCAAAAGTATTATTTTAAAACCACTAATTTTTTAAGATGAATATTTTAGAGTTTTTACATCAAAAGACTTGTTTATGCCACACCATTTGAGATCTTAACTATAAAAGTAAAAATCTTGCTGAATTCTAAAATAAATCTAAAATTTGTAATTCTGGCTTTGGAATATTGATTTCAATGTACATCTGTCAGGCCTTTGACTTAAATATGTTTTATTTGGAATGTGTAATTAGTCTGTTGCATATTCATCCCTAAATATAATGAATTTGCCCATCCTTTAAAAAAGTAACTAAACAGTGTTAATGACAATGAATTAATGAATGGAAAATTAATTTTAGGGCTATGATTTCATAGCTCTTACTATTGTAGTTTTAGGCTAAAATAAAAAAAAGAGCTGATATAAAGATTAATTTTAAGTATGATTTAATATTAAGTATGTAAATATTAGTGCAGGTAATAATATTGAAAAAATTCTAGTTGTGGTATGTAAATGTCAAAGAGCTGTACCGAACTAAAAATGTTAATTTAGTTGTTAGAAACTATGTATTAAAAGTTCCTGTTATATTTTTTGTAATAGTATTTATTATTATCAGTATTATGACTAATAAGTCTTTGTTTTGTTTTTTTGTTTTTTGGGGTTTTTTTTTGTATTTTTCTGAAGCTGGAAACGGGGAGAGACAATCAGACAGACTCCCGCATGTGCCCGACCGGAATCCACCCGGCACGCCCACCAGGGGACGATGCTCTGCCCCTCTGGGGCGTCGCTCTGCTGCGACCAGAGCCACTCTAGTGCCTGGGGCAGAGGCCAAGAAGCCATCCCCAGCGCCCGGGCCATCTTTGCTCCAATGGAGCCTTGGCTGCGGGAGGGGAAGAGAGAGACAGAGAGGAAGGAGGGGGGGGGTGGAGAAGCAAATGGGCGCTTCTCCTTCGTGCCCTGACCGGGAATCGAACCCGGGTCTCCCGCATGCCAGGCCGACGCTCTACCGCTGAGCCAGCCGGCCAGGGCCTAATAAGTCTTTGGATGTGAGCTGTATCCTAAGATACTTTTATTTTAGAAAGAGGGTTAAAGTAGAATATTATGTTTAATATTATTGTTTCTATATTAAAATTTTTTATAGACTCTGAATTTTGTTAAATTATGTAAGGAATTATATAAAAAGTTTCTAAGTGAATAGGAGGTGGTTTGTCATATTTTAAGAAACATTGTTACCTGTTTACTGTCTGTGGTAATAGAGGGAAATAAGATAGATATTTTTATTGTAGTAGATTCTACAAAGGTGTAAATAAAGAAAACCTAAAGATCTAACCTAGCAATTTAACTGTTCTAAAATTTTTAATAGCAGTCCTGCTTAGTACTTACTTATTCTGTATATGCAGGAGAACTTTTAGTGGGGACTAGTATGTATTTCTCAAGGCAACCCTTTCTATCTTTTTGCTTGTTAATATTATTTGCATGAAGCACAGGCTATTTCTGGAAATTTCTGATATTCTTGCTAGGTGATATTTTAGCCTAGATGTATAAGATATTATACATCTTAACATCTATTTTGTTAATTGCTACTTGCCATAGCTTTCTGGGCATATAGCAAAATAGCTAGATATAAAGTAATATGTATGGATTAACTGAAGATGTTGCCTTAGGAAAGCCAGAGAGCTCACCTTTGGTGCACATTTTCTCAGAAGCCTGAGCTATGGGAACATGTAGCACACACAGGCACTTGGCTGTCCTTATGGGACTGTTCAAAGGACTTGGTAACACAGTGGAGTATGATGGCATTGAAAGAAAACTCCAGCCCTTTTCTTAGAGCACAGTAGCAACTAAAAGTTTTCTGAATGCTCAAGGTTGCCTTCCTTTTCCTTCACAAGATAATAGCTAAAACCTGTGAAAAGGTATAGTGAAATTCCTGTGCCCCTCCCCCCAGTACATTGACAAGTTTGGGGGTCAAGTTAAAAATTCTGATTCTGAGAGCCAGACTAGTTTATATTTGGCAAGAAAGTAGCCTTATTTTTATATTTTTAAGACTTTTTTTTGCAAAATGTTTTAACATTTCAAAAGAATTTTTTTAAATGAAATAGGTTCTATTGGAAAAGTTCTACTGTAATGACATTCTATAAATTTTCTTATTGGTGATATTATGCCTTAATTGAATTGTTGAGCACTGATATTTTTAAATTATTGAGATAAGTGAAAATTTTTACTTTATAAAAACTATTACCTTAGGCCTGACCAGGCAGTGGTGCAGTGGATAGAGCGTCGGACTGGGATGCAGAGGACCCAGGTTCGAGACCCTGAGGTTGCCTGCCAGCTTGAACACAGGCTCATCTGGTTGGAGCAAGGCTCACCAGCTTGAGCCCAAGGTCTCTGGCTTGAGCAAGGGGTCACTCAGTCTGCTGTAGGCTCCCCATCCCCCCCTTCAAGGCACATTTGAGAAAGCATCAATGAACAATTAAGGTACTATAACAAAGCATTGATGCTTCTCATCTCTTTCCCTTCCTGTCTGTCTGTCCCTATCTGTCCCTTTCTCTGAGTTTCTCTGTCTCTGTCACAAAAACAAACAAAAAATCCCAGAAAACTATTACCTTAGGCTTTTGACCATTATTAAAACCAGGTTTTCTGAACAATAGGATTTCCATTAGCAAAGAGCTCCAGACGTAGAATATTATACTTTGCACTATATTTTTCTAGTGAATGTCTAGATTTCTTTGCCAAGAATCACTGCTTTCAGTATAAAACATCTAGAGTTTAATTTTGCTACTGGTAAAAGTAAACTTCTAGTCCCTCTACTGGCTGCCTTCGTCATTGCAGAGCTTGCTTACTTGCTCACTTATTTATTTATTTATCTATCTATTAATTTTGAGATCTTATAACTAAGTAGAAGTCTGTTTATAACTTTATGACCAAGGTGAATTTTGCAGGAAATTCTAATATGGACTTTTTCCCAATTGAATGACTTCATAAACATACTTATTAAAGATAAAAATATAATAAAGATTTGAGAATATCTAGATAAATAGGTGGAATGAAAATGGTCATATTTTTCTTTACTTTTTTCTACCTTTAATCTTTTTCTTAATTTTCTAAAATTTTAAGACATTACAGAACTCAGTATTGTTTTAATTTTCTTATATTTGTATACCTTCTGAAAGTTGGTTGAATTTATATAGTTTTTCATCAAAGCAAACATACATTTTTTTTTCAGTGTGTTTTTGTTTGGGGAGATACATTGATTTATATATAGAATTGATGGGTAAGAAATCACAGCAACAGTCCACGTAAGGGAATAGTCCTACTGTAGTTAATTTCACTGCAGATAGAGTATATTAAATAAAATCAAACTTATTTACTGTTGGGTGGATATTGTGTAATTTAGATTGGAATAGAATTGTATTGAGCATTAGCTGCTACCAATTGGACCTTCAGGTGCTGCTGAAACACCTTGTGATTAGGACTTGGAAAAAGATTCTGGCTTTACCAGTTACCAACTGGGTGACTGGGTTATATCATTTAATCTCTCTGATCATTTACCTCACCAAGATTTTAGGGTCAGTTGAGATAAGTTCTTTATTATTGTAGTTGTTAAGTACATGGCTACTATAGTAATTTCAGGAATAGCCTCTGTGGGCAGAGTACTATGTATGTAAAACTCCAGTAAAGTTTCAACTAAAAGCTTCATTTTGTTTTCAAGGAAAATAATAACTTTGAATCTAGTGTTTGAATTTAGCTTAAATTGAATCCATTTTACTGATTTTAGACATTATGGTTAAGAAAGTATGTATTAGTTTTTAGATTGATACCATCATCTATAAAGTTTTTAATATACCATAGATCATTGTTCTTTAATTATAAATATGATCAGTTCTCTGGGTTGTGAATGATAATTCTCAGTGTGCTTATAAAGGAATCAGAATGGATAGATGTCAGACTTTTGGTCAGAAAGTATGATTTTGACTTAGGTTAAAATGAAGATATGATACAGAGACAGTACCAGCAAATATTTGGTCCATGCTCTGGTGGTTTTGAGAGATAGCTGATTTTTTTTTTTTTTGGTAAGGCAGCAAAGTCAACCAAAGTAGTTTTAGAGTTAGGGTGGAATCAAGTTACAGCAATTTGAAGGTATTAGGACATCTCCCTTTGCCAATATTTTAGCTAAAATGGTATTTGTAGAGGCCAGTTTAGGACAATTATTCTTATATATATAGAGGTACATACATTTATTATGTATGAGAGTGGAGATTATGTGTTATGTACCTAACACAATGCCTGATGTATGATAGCAGCTCTTTAAGTGTTTGTATGACAGATGTGAATGTGAATGTGAATGGACAGTGGTTGGCCAGACCGATACAGGAGAGAAGGAGTGTATACCCTTGTAGCCTAGCAAATTTCATGAGTTCCGTGTTAAGTTTGGGGTGCACTCATTTATTTTGAAGTAAAGGTAGCATTTTTATATTTTGAAACTTTATTGAAGTTTGAGTAATATTAAATGGTTCTATGAACGTGGGTAGGTTTGTATTAGGCTATATAATTAGTTAATAATGAAGATTTAAGTGCTTAGTGCTTAAATATATTGTGCTTGGGGCTGAGGAAGAAATATGACTTAATCCTTGCCTTCATTGTATGGGAACACATGAAACAATAGCAGATAATACAGGACAGTGTAGTTTCACAAAATTGTAGCAGAAACAAAATTTACCATCTTAACCATTTTTATGTATAGAGTTCAGGAGTGTTAAATATATTCACATTGTTGTGCAAGGTGTTAAGTAGTCTTTAAATGAAAAGTAGTTGGGTAAGGAGAGAGGATAAATCCTGTAGGGAAGTAGTATTCAAAATGTGCATGAAACTGCTTCAAATCCAATTTTATTTGAAGAAACATGTATTTATATTTTATTCTACTTATTATGTTAAATATAAGTATATTATGTTCACTTAATTTAGGTTTGAAAACTACTTTAGTTAGAATTTGGAGAAGGAGAATGGTATAAATTTTTAAGGCCAGAGTAAATCAGGAAAGGTTTCATGGAAGAAGAGGAAGACTTAAACTGGGCCTTAAAGAATAATTAGGGATTGGATGGGTTGAGGACAGGGACAAGGGAAAGGACTTTATGTGAGGGAACCAGTCAGAGCTCAGAGGTGGGAATGAGCATTGCCCGTTTCTGATCCATCAGAAGACCAGCCTTATTAGTGTTGTTTACACTTGGGAGGAGTGAAATTTGAGGCAATATGGTATAATGTAATGGTTCCAAAAATTTGTGTTCTGTTTACATGAATGTTGTAGAGGAGGAAGAGAAGATAATTCATGTTTTTTTCCTCCAAAGCTTCTGTAACATTTGAATGCTACTTTGTGTTCAAAATCTTCTACAGTTTATATCCAACATATTTTATTTTTTTCTTCATCTGGACACCAGTTTATGCCACTTACAACTTGTGTAACTTGCTCAAGAAATGTAATTTATCAACCCCCCCCCCCCAGCACTTTATGGTGATTAGGTTATAATAATTACTGTATGTGAAAAAGTGTAAGTTCAACAAATATTAAGTAAGTCCTGTAATATGCTAGTGATTGAGAGTTATATAAATGTATAAGGGAAAGGTTATAGAATTATAGAATATTGCATGGATGTAAAACCCTTCTACATCCTTGCTATTCTAAGTATGATATGTACACATAAGCAGCTCCTAGCCTGCAGTCTTGTTGGAAATGCAGAATGCTAGTCTCCATTCCAGACCTACTGAATTAGACCTCCATTTTATCAAGCTCTCCAAGTGCTTCATATATACATTCAAATTTGTCATGCTTTTTTTTTTTTTTTACAGCATATTCAATAAAACTACTGTCTTTGAACATTGTTAGCAGCTGAGAATTGGGTACCTTTGATTTCAAATACCAGGCTTACCCTCTTGAAACTTCTACCTTGGTTATAGTTTTATATAGAAAGTGCTTAATATCTTAAATAAGAGCCATTTATATGTCAAAGATAAGCTATGTTTGGCCCTGGCCAGTTGGCTCAGTGGTAGAGCATCAGCCTGGTGTGCGGGAGTCCCAGGTTCGATTTCCGGCCAGGGCACACAGGAGAAGCACCCATCTGCTTCTCCACCCCTCCCCCTCTCCTTCCTCTCTGTCTCTCTCTTCCCCTCCCACAGCAAGGCTCCACTGGAGCAAAGTTGGCCCGGGTGCTGAGGATGGCTCCATGGTCTCTACCTCAGGCGCTAGAATGGCTGTGGTTGTGGCAGAGCTGCGCCCCCTGGTGGGCATGCTGGGTGGATCCCGGTTGGGCACATGCGGGAGTATGTCTGACTGCCTCCCCGTTTCCAACTTCAGAAAGATACAAAAAAAAAAAAAAAAGATAAGCTATGTTTATCTGAGCCTCTCAGAAGATCTGTCACCCAGAATCGATTATAGTATTTATAGAATGACTTGACTAGAGATTTGAATGGAAGTTGTTGAAGTTATTGTACCTTTTATATAGAGCATTTGAGAGCTTTATGCCACTGTATTCCACTGTCACTGCTACTGTTGTTTTTATATTCTTTTCAAATAATTTGTGAAAGGAATCATTCTTCTGAATTTTAGTTTTTTATATTGGACTATTACTAATTTTGCTAAGCTCAGAGTTTTCTCTGGTGTTTTTATGGGACCAGCTCTTAGAGCAGCGGTTAAGTCCTTTCATCCATATACCTAATTACTGGTTAGACATTTGATTGAAGGTATAGATTAAATTACATGGTAGTGTTCACCTACTATTTTGCCTTCCTTTTAAGAAATTGCTGAGAAAATATTACCTTTCTGTTCTTTTAATTTGTAATATCTAAATTATGTACAGTTATTAGAATTGAAATTTGGAGTCTATTTTAAGATATTTTAATTAGTTACATAAATATAAATGCATGTAGGAAGAAGTAAAAAATCCACCTTTTTCTCTACCTAATCCTACTCCTTTACAGTCATTCTCTGTTTAGTTTTTGTGTCTGTATAATTTTTTTAATGTACAAAAGCTATATACTGTATGTAAAATTTAACAAGAAAGGGGGATTTATGCATTGTTCTGAGAATTGACTTCTTACACAGAAATTTTTACATAGAAAAATTAAGCAAATTTCTAGACCTTAATAAGATTAATGTGTTTTTTGACATCAGGGAAGAAACCCCTTTTTCTTGGAGCCAGCAATAATTATTACAATTACTGATGGGAGCAAGTTGACTACTACCAGCGGAGTTCAGGATGAGGTAAGTTATGTTTACATCAGTATGGATTATGTAAATGTAGTTGAAATATCTTTATTTTTATATGCATTGCAGGATATTGAATACCTTAAATAGATTTTCTCTTTGATTATTTGATGCAGTTTTTAGTGCTCATGTACCTTCTGTTATTTGTAGCAATGTTCTTTAAATTCTCTTAAATAGAAATCTCTTCTGTGAAAAAATTTTGAGCCTACTTCACCCCAATTACGTGTGTATTTTTGAGGGTGCCAGTATCAGTTCATACAGTAAATTTTTTTTTTTTTGCATTTTTCTGAAGTTGGAAATGCGGAGGCAGTCAGACAGACGCCCGCATGCTCCCAACCGGGATCCACCCGGCATGCCCACCAGGGGGCGATGTTCTGCCCGTCTGGGGCGTTGCTCTGTTGCAACCACAGCCATTCTAGTGCCTGAGGCAGAGGCCACAGAGCCATCCTCAGCGCCCGGGCCAACTTTGCTGCAGTGGAGCCTTGGCTGTGGGAGGGGAAGAGAGAGACAGAGAGAAAGGAGAGGGGGAGGGGTGGAGAAGCAGATGGGTGCTTCTCCTGTGTGCCCTGGCCAGAAATTGAACCTGGGACTCCCGTACACCAGGCCGACGCACTACCACTGAGCCAACCGGCTAGGGCCACAGTAAATTTAGTAAAATTCCTATTTTAGGTTAAAAAAATGGGGACTGACTTTTAATAATTTCTTCCTATATTTCAGTGGATTGTCATGTGCACTACACTGTGGACACTCCTTGATTAGAGTATAACAAAGCCACGAGAAGGTTAAGACTAGGAAAAGGTTTGGGGAAGTTTTTATTCTAAGTCAAATATAGTATAATGATAACCTTATCTGTTCTCTAGTAGCATGCCTTATGCAGAGTTGGTTCTGTGTGGTGTGATAGGGTGAAATTGATAGAATTGTTTTAACTTCAAGAGGTTTTTATTGTAGTACCAGGGGGTCTTTGGATTACAGCAGTCTCGACATGACGTTTCAAGTTTACGATGCTCACTCCCATAAAAACTTTAAAAAATTGAGATGTGAGTGTTTTGGTTTACACCATTAGCATTGTACTTAGAGACTGTGGGTGAACTATATAGCTTAGTTGCACGCGGCAGAAGAGTACAAAGTAACATGGCATATGAGTGAGGGAGTTAAACTTTTTCTGTGGCTTAGTTGTGTTTTTATATTCTAGGTTATGATTTTACAACCGTGTTAGGATAGGTAAGTGGCTTAGGCTAGGGTGTGTTTCGACTTACACCAAAATTTGGGTTACGTCATTGTCGTAGGAACAGATAACCCAGGGAAGCCTGAATTGCTCTTGAACATTTTGTTTTTTAAAGTATGCTATAGAAAGGAGATGGTTTAGACTGCATGCTTTACTGTTTGCATTTGCTTTAGAATCTTAACTTTAATTCTCATTGTATTTACAAAGGGATTAAGTAGGACAAGTGTTGCTTTTAAGTTCAGTAATTTTTACTTGTGTGACATTGTGGAATGCAAATTGGGCTTGTAGTAAGGACTTGTTTCTAGTCTTCCTTTTATTATTTTCCAGCAGTGAACTTTGTATCAGCTGTAAGGTATTTTTCCCCACCGAGAAGGAAGGAAGAGGGCTCGGAGCCACCAAGTGTGAAATAACAAAAGGCTTTATTGAGTACAGCGCATCCCTCCCGGCAAGGTTCCCTGGCCCCGAGGAAAGAAAGATGGAGGCCAGGGAAGTTGCACGGATTAAACCGTGTGGGAGATATTTAAAGGGGTCCCTCTAGGGAAGTCGAGCTAACATGACGTGGTGAAATCTCGCTGGTAGAGGGTCACTTTTTTCCAAATGGTTCCTGTGAAGCCTCCTTTGGCACGCTTGGTTGTGGGCGGTCTTAGCCAAAGTTCGTGGGTCTGAGTTCCCCACGTGGCCATCCCCCATTATCCACCGACCTTACATTCTGACCTTTTGTGTTAAATAGAAAAAGGGGCACCATTTATTCGTCTGGCTACTTCCTGCTGAATAGGGGTATCGTGGGGAGGGGGAGATCAGAAGGTGGTGGCTTTGAGGGGTGTTAGGGGGAACATCTGTTTGGCCATGACTGGAGAAACTTTGCAGATGCGGTCCTGTAAGGATTTAAAAAAAAGAGGAGTAATAGGGGGATTTGTAGGGTCCAGCCTTTTGGTGAGCTGGAGATGGATGGAGTCCAGTGGTTCCGACTGCCAGTGGTCCTGTAAGGAGGCAAGCTTGAGGCAAAACTGCATGTCAGGAGTGGCATATAAAGGGGAAAGGAAGAGGTCCCATCCATTCCCATAATCGAGACCTGTGAGGGAACTAGAGGTCCAGAGTGTGATGGCAAAACAGAGAAGGTAGCCCCTGTGTCCACAAGAAATGAGATGGACTTACCCATTTGTTGCAGCATACCCTGGGTTCTCCGAGTCCAGGCCGTGTCCTAGGAGTTCGAGCGATGCGCCCACCTGGCTGGATTGGCCTTCCCATTCGGGCGGCTTGTCCTCCACATAGAGGTGCTGAGGAAAAACCTGTTGCCCAAAGGGGCAATCGCTCCGCCAGTGACTGGGCTGCTTGCAGTCAGGGCAGAGCTCAGTGGGCAGCCGCTGCAGGGGCCCTGCTAAGACCAGTGGTCCTGCTTGCCACACTTAAAGCAAGCTGCTGGTGGCTCTGCTGGCCTCAGGGCTGCCACAAGAGCCGGGGTTTGGAGTGTTACCTTCTGCTGTATGTGGGCCTGGCGAACAGCCTTGGCCTGTTTCTACTAGTTGGGACCGTTAAAATTTTAAATGCCATGTTCACAGGTTTCCGGATAGGGGTTTGAGAATAAGAGGAGGAGGGCTCATGCGGAGCCTGGCACCCAGATCCCGCAGGAAACACTGGAGCCAAAGGCAGGACAGGGCAGGAACTTCCTGCAAGAAAATTGCGGTTGGACATCCTGAAAACTGGTGTAAGAGCCAATGCCAGGCTGAGAATGGCCTGACGGAGGAGGGGTTTAAGAACACAGTGAAGGGAGGGTCCCCTGGCCAGCAGGGGAGGAGAAAGAGATGGTAGTGGTGAATAAGAAACAGGTTTTTGAGAAGGGAGGGGAGGGGGCTCTCAGAGGGAAGAGACCGAGCACAAAAGAGGTCCGCAGAGGGACCAGAGAAAAGTCCCGAGAGAGGGGTGCCCCCGGGGGTCAGACAGGAGGGAGAGAGAGTTGGGAGTCCGCGGAGAAGGAAAGATTAGGAGTGGAGGTTTTAGGGGAGGTTTCTCTGGCCAGAAAAAGGCCTGCATGGTGGGACAGGCAGCACAGAGATTAAGGACGGGCGCGTGAATAATTAGGAGCCATGTATGTAAGAGATCTCCAAACAGTTCCCAGCTTTTTTGGCGATAGTTAAATTGGTGAGGGTGTTAACACCGAAAGTCCCTTCAGGAGGCTAATTCAGTGGGTTCTGTGGCCTGGCCACAGCGGAGAAGAAGAACAGTTTCTTCTTCTTTAGGGAGGGAGATTCCTGTGCCCCCATGGCTGCCCTCAGTCCTTGGAGTGATTTCAGTATTAGTGTCCTAAAAACTCAAGGTTTGCCCACGGACAGAAAAGGTAAAGTGGATGTGCTTGGGGAGGTCTCCACAAGCACACGCACTTGGACGAACGGAAAAGACTTCCCTGACGTAGCTACGGTTTCGGACAGGGAGTCTCAGAGGAAAGAACTGAGAGGAAGGCTGGAGGCAGGGGATTTACCGCACCGTGCGCCGAAGTGGGTGGAAGGTCGGAGATCCTGGTTCTTTCTCCTGGTTCTTTCTCGGAGGGGATGAGGAAAAGGAGCGGTCCTTGCGGACTTCTACTCCTCCCGGGTTTTCGGCACCAAAATGTAAGGTCTTTTTCCCTGCCGAGAAGGAAGGAAGAGGGCTCAGAGCCACCAAGTGTGAAATAACAAAAGGCTTTGAGTACAGCGCATCCCGCCCGGCAAGGTTCCCTGGCCCCAAGGAAAGAAAGATGGAGGCCAGGGAAGTTGCACGGATTAAACCGAGTGGGAGATATTTAAAGGGGTCCCTCTAGGGAAGTCGAGCTAACATGACGTGGTGAAATCTCACTGGCTGGTAGACTGTCACTTTTTTCCAAACGTTTCCTGTGAAGCCTCCTTTGGCACGCTTGGTTGTGGGCGGTCCTAGCCAAAGTTCTTGGGCCTGAGTTTCCCACATGACCATCTCCCATTATCCACCGACCTTACACCAGCTACCTACTTAACATCTCTAAATACCCATCTTGTCTATGAAATAAAGATTGTTGGAAGACTAAATGAAATATAATGTATGTGAAAGTGCTTGGTAGGCTGTAAAGAAAACATGTTCTGTCATGAAGCATTGGAACCAGTAAAGAATTGTGATAGTCTGATCTTGATTAGGGGAAAGAGAGCCAGAATTGTTTTCGGTGAGCAGTTGATATTAAAGGGAATGTAGGCTATAATTCTTGGAGATAGAGCTGAAAATTTTTGGTAGATTAAAATTCATATTTAAGTAATTTATAGTCTATTTACGTAGACTTGAAAATGCTCCATAGTTAACTTTAATGGCTTTTGGGGCTCTTTTGAACTTATTTGATTTATATGATGTCCTACCATTTCAGGAAAAGATAGACATGGATTACACACATGAACATGCAATAGAAATGTTGCTTAACTTTAAATTTAAAACTCTCAAATTGTTTTTTCCCACTTCACCTTTTGTTTGAAAAATTTAAGAAAGATTGAGGTGTTGTTAATAATCAAATCAGAAGAAATACTATTAATAAAACACATTGACAATTAACTTCTTCAGTTGTATTTTGAATAATTTAGAAGTTTTTTGATGGTTTGTTTTGTTTTGTTTTTATTCTTCATGATTTTAATTTGTACTTGTGACTGAAAAGGAATTATTTCTGTTTTTTACTGTGATATATTCCTACATGTGAGATGATCCATTGTCATAACCACCTTTGTAGATGTGCCCTTTGGGGTCCAGTATATTTTGTTTTCATACACCTGGAACTGTTTCATTTGTAATGTTTGTTTTATAGGCCCTCCTTTATCTTTTAAAAATACCTTGAAATATACATGGATATTGGAATTGCCCATTTTTCTTCCTAGGTTTTTGGGAAGGATGTTGGAGAGATTATGTGTTGTACAATAATCTAAACCTACCTTGCTAGCGGTTGGAGAGATTTTCCTGTGGGCAAGGGTCTTTTACTTCTTTTATATGTTCTATAGTATTTAGCATAATACTGAGAACAGAGCTTACATTATAAAAAATATTGGTTACAGACATTGTTGTATTGAGTCTGATAGTAGTCAGAATCAAAATTGATTACTACTACTTATCTGAGGTGGAAGATTCATTTAAGGCAAAGGCTTATTGTTATCTGTGAGTTTGTGTTGGTTTTTAAGTTGAATGTCTTTGAGCCTATGTATATTTTCTCCTTAATGTCCCAACAAGTCTCATCTTGCAGGGCAGAGAGTGTACCCCAACGTGCATTTTATTGAAGCTTAATTTTTGCCTAATATTGATTTGTTCTAGTCCAAATAATTAAATTCTGTGATCATTTTAAGGAACTTTTCAATTCGTAAAAGCATAAAGATGCTTCTTGTTGGTCTCGTGGGAGTGTGTGTATGTACATGTGCACGTGTGCACTACATAGATCTATATTGTAATTTCTAGTAGGGAATAACAAACAGAATTTTGCCTTTATGTTGCTTTTTCTTCAAATCTCTTAACTTTTTGCCTTTGGCAGAGCTTGATTCTTTTCCAGATTTTTTGAATGAGTGAAATGTCAGTAACTTTCACATTAGGTATGTGTGTGTGTAATTCTTGACTGCCTGTGGCTGCTGTTGATGTGACTTTACTATTTATGGAGTTGTGCATCTCACTCGTATGGTATCTATTGCTCTTAAGTTATATTATCTTGCATGGTGTATTATATGTGTTCTGTTACTGCTGTTTTTTAGGAATAAATAATTCTGCTGCTTTAAAATTCTCCTTATGGCATATAAGGAAACTTAGAGCTCATCTAGTTGTACTGTTTATTTTATAAATGAGGAAATTGAGGTCCAGGGTGGCAGAGTGATTTGCTAAAGGTTTTAATATTTGTTATTGCCAGAATCTAGATTAGAATTTATCTAAATTCCAAAGACCTTCCAGCCACTTCTGACAAGTGCTTTTTACCATTTTGTTTTTGTGTGGTCTTAAAATTTTACCTTCTGTTTACCTGATTTCCTGTTTGTATTCTACAGCTTTCTATGGAGTTGTGCCGAAGGTATTATGTTCTTATTCACTCAGTCTACTTTGAGTAACTACTAAGACCTAGGCATTTCTAGGCAATGAGGAAAACCAAGATAAATAGGGTGGATTTCCAGTTCTCAAGTTCACAGTCTTATGGGGGAGAGTCCTATTAAATGGTTTATGAATGATAACGTAGAGATACATACAAAATAGATGGGAGTCCAGAAGGGGAAGGGGAGGGTTATATAGTATTACCTATTTTGTGTATGTGTCAAGTCTAATGTAATGTGACTTTTTATAGTCAGTTATTTTTATTTATTTTTTGTGACAGACAGAGAGAGAGAGAGGGACAGATAGGGACAGATGGACAGGAAGGGGGAGAAATGAGAAGCATCAATTCTTCGTTGTGGCACCTTAGTTGTTCATTGATTGCTTTTTCATATGTACCCTGACCCTGGGGGTGGGGGGGCTTAAGCAGATCGAGTAACCCCTTGCTCAAGCCAGTGACCTTGGGCTCAAGCTAGTGAGCCCTGCTCAAACCAGATGAGCCTGCGCTCAAGCCGGTGACCATGGGGTTTTAAAACTGGGTCCTCCGCGTCCCAGTCCTACACTCTTATCGACTGTCCACCACATGGTCAGGCTATAGTCAGTTATTTTTTATTAAATTTTTTTTCTTTTTTTTTTTTTTTGACAGAGACAGAGTCAGAGAGAGGGACCAATAGGGACAAACAGACAGGAAGGGAGAGAGATGAGAAGCATCATTTCTTCATTGCAGCTCCTTAGTTTTTCATTGATTGCATTCTCATATGTGCCTTGATGGGGGGGGGGGCTACAGCAGAGCAAGTGACCCCTTGCTCAAGACAGCGACCTTGGGCTCAAGTCAGCGACCTTGGGCTTTAAGCCAGTGACCTTTGAGCTCAAGCCAGCGACCCCATGCTCAAGCTGGTGAGCTTGTGTTCAGGCCTAATGAGTCCGTGCTTAAGTCTGTGACCTCAGGGTTTCAAACTTGGGTCTTCTGTGTTCCAGTCTGATGCTCTATCCACTGCACCACAACCTGGTCAGGCTTTTTGATTAAATTCAAAGATCTTGTGGATTATTTGTTAGAGGATGTGGCTCTATAGTTTATATCTGTGAAATTTATAAAAAAGCCTGCTGTAAAGTTTTTTAAGGCTAGAAAATAGTTAATGGAAAAATTTGGTGCCATATTGTCTCTTGACCTGGTCAAGTTTATACTGGCTAGAATGACCCAATTTCTTAAAACTTGTTTTATCAGAATAATAGAAGGATACTATTTCCTCTGTGACAGTGTATCTCTTAGCAGTGTGCTAGGGTGTAGAAGAGCAGCAGCTTTCAATTGTGGACAAAAATCTTGAGCTGTATATGATAATTTTGCCTTAATTCATGACTTTATTTTTTTACCTCATTTAATAAAGTCCAGGACAGTGGCCTGAGGTGTCATGAGTTTGTTCCAGTGTAGTATTTTTGATAACTCTCTAGGACTTTTGATAACCATTTGTGTTGGAGAAAGTATGTATTTTTAAATGTATTTTCCTTTTTAAATATAGCTATTTGATAAAATGGGTTGTTTGCAACATTTTCACTTATGTGGAGTAAGTTAGATGGGACTTTGAATTCTGATACACAAGAAAATGGTATTGTTTACCTCCATAGTACTATTGTTTGTTGATAAACAAACTTGTAGCCAGATAATCAGTGTACTATTCATCATGTTATGTTACCAATGTGTCAGATGTTTTGGTCTAATCACCAAATTATAACTAGAGTCGTTGAAAAACATTTTTTTTATGGTCTTTGTTTCCTGCAGTAATCCTTTCTTGTGCTGTTTTGCAATGAAAAACTCTTCTGTACTGTGATTCCAGGAACACGTGGCTATATTGCTCAATAAAGTAGCCAGAAGTCCTGCCAGTGCCTTCTTGGTGAATGACATTCCAGGAAGTGTCACAGTTACTTTTTTCTTCCTTGAATGTGCTAATAGTAGTATTTAGTAGTATTATCTTTCAAATACTGAGATTTCTGTATTCTGAAGAGTCTTTCCACATCTATATCAATGTTACGATTGCTCTGGAAGCTAACATTTTAGAGAAAATATTTGCAGTAAAAACAAAACAAAACTGTGGGTTATTGACATTAAAAGTTCTGCCTTTAATGAGCTTTCCCAGCTTTTTAAGACAAACTACTTTTGTAACTTCTAGGCAGATGTTCAGAAAGGGCATATGTTTGTAGAAAAAAATTGTCAGAGTAATGTCAGCGGTGTGTCAAGTGACTGTCGCTCTGCATCTCAGGCGTCATCCTCTCAGTTCTCAGAAGTTGGTGTGGAAGTCCTGTCAGTCATTGAGATGTTGATTGGTATTAGTGATTTTCCTTGATCATGCTGGGCAATGCAAATGCCTTTTACAAGGATAAACTGTGGTTAGAATCTATAATTATAGTTTTTAGTTAACTTCTTCACAATCTGTACTGATTAATAAAAGGACAATCAATTTATTAAAATCAGTTTCTAGTATCTGAAATAGTAGTTCAGATAGCACATCTATCTTTCCTTCCCATAAAATGTTTTTATTTCACTAAAATGACTAAAAATATATGCCAAAGCTGTGTCAAAACTGTCTAAAAACTTTGAAATACATATTTAAAATAGTATTTTCCCAGGTATTCTTAGAATTTGGGGATATTTTTTCTTTATTCTTTCTTTAAAAGACCACTAAGGAATCTTGAGTGATGTCATGCAGTGTGAAAGAATGTGTCAAACAGATCTGTGTGTAAATGAGTTTCTGCGTTTTTGTCTTTCCTCCTTAGTTGTGATGCCTTTTCATATTGATATTGCTAGAGGCTCAGGAGCAATATCAAGATTAACTCCTGTTTACAGATTATTTGTATTTTGTTTTTCTTTTTTTTTTTGAGAGCGAGAGAGGCAGAGACAGACAGGAAGGGATAGAGATGAGAAGCATCAACTAGTAGTTGTGATACTTTAGTTGTTCATTGATTGCTTCTCCCAGCATATGTGCCTTGCCCAGGGGGCTCCGGCCAAGCCAGACCTTGGGCTCAAGCCAGTGACCATGAATGAGGTCATGTCTCTGATCCCGTGTTCAAGCTGGCGACCTTGTGGTCCTCAGCATCCCAGGCCAATGCTCTATCCGCTAAGTTACTACCTAGTCAGGCTGATTATTTGATTTGTATTTTTTTAATCCATATTTTTGGCCCTGTTCTCTCTACCCTTGATTTATTACTTCTGGTGTGCTATAGAAAAATATGTATCTGTAGTAATGAGTATATTGAAAATTATGTATAATAAAACCATAATTAAAAGAGGTTATGAAATATTTTAATTTAATTAATATATATAGTGGATTTTCAGCAGTATTTGCAATACTCTTTATTTTTTCAATGCCATGTGTAAAGTTCTTAAAGATTGTCACTTCTAGACAAACACTACAGTAGATTAGTTAAAAAGAAATGTTGGCTGATTACTCTTCAATGAAGCTATATGGCTACAATAACTAATCTGTTATCTGGTAAGATACATCAAAATGGTTTTTATTCAGAGGGTGAAGCAGCTTCACCCTGCATTTATTAGCCTGTCTGAATCAGTAAGCAGTTAGAGACACTGTATATAGGTAAGGAAAATTTTTATTTCTGTTACTCTTTTGATTGTAGCTCTTCTATATATAAACTACTGTGATACTTAGAATAGTTTTCAGTTGCTTGCATCAAAATCACTTAAGATGTTTTGTAAAATATACAGGTCTCAGCTCAAATTCTGGAAATTTTGGTTCAGTTGATCTGTTCAGGGACTTGGGGATCTGTATTTTTTGAAGTGTCTTCCCTAGACAATTCTGATGCATAGATTTGGAAACAAAAGTTTTAGAGCACAGTATAACTACAAGTGTATTTTTAAAACTACAGAAAAATGCATGTGAAAATGAATAGTTTGAATAAATCAAGGCCATCAAAATATTTTAAGATAAAAGTTAATTCTTGACCTTTATAATTGTTAAACTTGGGAATGGAATAGGCCTTCTGTAATAATTTTTATTGTGTTTGGTCTGGTTTACACTCAGGTATTGGATAGCCTTGAAATATTAGCTTCTATGCTGACTGCAGTCTGTAGTTACTGCTATGGTTTGCTGTATTGAGGAAAACTCGCAGACCCTGAGTGTGAGAGAAGGAGAGCCTAAGAAAAGGGGAGCAATTAATCATATTATCTGTTACGTTTGCTATCTCTGGCTTAGGAGTTTTTATCAAAAGGACTACATAGTACTCTTTTATCCTTGTTGTGCTTTAATTCCTGATTTGGATGTCCATAACTAGCATTACTATTATTATTAGATTTTATTTACTGATTTTTAGAGGTGAGAGAGAGAGAAAGAGGGGGGGGGAAGAGTGGGAAGCATCAACTCATAATAGTTGCTTGTTGTATGTGCCTTGACTGGGCAAGCCCAAGATTTTGAAATGGTGACCTCAGCCTTATCCACCATGCCATCACAGGCCAGACCATAACTGACGTTATTAAACAGACACACACACATGCACACTTGACCCAGATGAGGGCAGTTTATAAGGCATTGGTGATAATTCCACTTAAGTTTTGCTTTCTGGAGAGTTGCTGCTAAAATGCCTTTACATAATGAATTGTTTTGATTTTGAATTCTTAAAAGTATATTTAGATTAATTCAGCAGAAATTTTTTTGTGAGGCAGTAACTGGTTGTGTGTAAGAATAGTGGCACACCATTTGTATTTAGTATTTACTGTGTTCTAGGTACTGGGAACATAAAGATGAAATTAAGCAAGACTCTTGCCACTAGAAGACTCGTGCTTATTTTCTCAAGATCTGCTAGTAAACAAGCATTTGTAATAATACATTGAGATAAATCTCATGGTGTAAATAAACAGAAGGTTCTGAGACAGCATGAAGAGAGGAGCTTAGTTTTGAGGGATGAATGAGGGATTGAGCCATGACATTTCAGGAAGGCGGACAGCGCAAAAGTATGAAGCATGGAAACAGTGTATTGTGCAACTATAAATTATATTAATGAAGTATAGGCATTGTAAGTAGGAGGAATGGATGCTTGAAATGTAAGTACCACCGTAGAGGCGATATGATTCTGTTTAACATTTACAAAGGAGGTATTGAAGATGCAAAGCCAGGTGAGTAATATGATCAGATTTGCATTTTAGTAAGCTTATGCAGCCAACAAGGTGAAAGAAGATAGATTGAAGAATGGTAAACTGGGAAGAATTAGCAAACTACACTCAACAATGCAGGAAAAAAACATGGGGCATGCTAAAACTAAGCTAGTGCTGAATTGGAAGGCAGAAATTTGAATGTTGATGGTATTAGGAGAATAAAGCAGTGTTTGACAGGGGTTTTGAACACACGGTCTAGGCTTGAGCTTCACAGGGTTCTGTGAAATCTTGTCTGGACATTGTCTATCTGTGTGTATGCACATTTCTCTCGGGTAGAGGTTTATATAGGTTTAATCATATTTTTGAACAAGTCAAAAACAACAACAAAAAATGACAATCTAGTAGTATTTAGAAGTTTTCAACTTAGGTATCTATGTGGATGTTGGTAGTGTTAACTAAATGGGCGATATTAGATAAATAGTAGAAAGGAATATAAAGTGAATGTTTGATAAAGTATCCTTAGGGTAGAAATGTATTAAAGGAGTTGTGAGTCAACTTTTGAAACAATAACCTGAAAAAAAATTTTTTCTTGCCTTTTAGTGTTATGTCCTAGGAAAAATATTTTGTATTTAAAAACAGAAATAAGTAGAATTTTATCTTTGATTTCCAATAGTTAGAATTTTAATTTTGGAACAGATTAAATAAGTTTTAAGTTATTTATCAGATCTTTTAATTTTAAAAATTTAAAGACATGCTTATATGAACATTTCAAATTGCTTATTTCAAACAAGTGTGAACATTGAAATTCAGAATGCTAGGACAGGTACAGGTGCATTGTGTGTGGGGGATATCCCTTGTGCTAGTGTAAGTTGGTTAAAGAGGATACAAGACTAATTCCTTTTCTGTTTATTAGTATGTAATTTAAGAATAGTGGTAGATGGACTTTCACTGTATTGGCAGTTTTCTGCCAATTAATCTCAGTTAAAGTCAGCCTGTTAGGGGTGTTTCATGCCTCTCCAAACCAGATTACAATTTGAGCATGGAAAGACTGAGTACTTGGTCTCCTGACGAGGCACACTCACTAGGCTGATAGTCGTTTATAAATACCTCATAACACTTATTAAGCTGTGTTGCATAAATAGTTATTTTATGTCATTTCCACTTTCAGTTCTTTTCAAAGGTAATAAAATATTAAATTTTTTACATTTGTGTATAAAGAATAAGCTGTGCAATGGCTAGAAAATACTACTGAAACTGTGATTTTACATAAAGGCAAGACTACATTTTGATCTAGACAAAGGCTATTTTGGTATATTTTTCCCCACGCTCTGTTTTTTCAGATTGAATTACTGATTTTTCCCCCCTTTTGTTTTGTTTGTTGTGGTTTTGATGTTTTTTTTCCTTTCAGCTAAAGGAGCGGCCCAGTGGTTTTCAAGAAGTGCCAAAGTGCACTGACTGTCTCATGATGACTGGTGCCTCAGGGAGGGTCATGATTCCTGGATACAGGATCGACCTGATCCTGGATGTCACTTCAAGCAGTCAGATCGTGGGGAAAAGCCTTGTCTAATGGCTAGCCTTCCTCAAAAGTGATGCTAGTCATCTCAGAAGGCCTCAGAAAAAGCCTTAAAGGTGAGCAGAGTAGAGTGTAGTTCTTTCTGGGGACTGTATTTGTTGGAGAATATGATTCAACATAGATTGACATCCCTAACCTGACAAATCCAGATTCAATTGGTAAAATAACTTTAGTTTAAAATTTGTTGGTCATGATCAGACCCCACTTCTGAGTTATTAGAAACTACCCTCCTAATCTGAAGATCTATAAAAGGAGGAATTTGGTATTTTTGGGGCCTTTCAAAACCTGAGGTTAAATAACAGCCATCTTTATAGCTGTTTGGATTTATATTTTGTAGCTCATTTTATTGCATTCAACTGGAAAAATATTAGAACTGCCTGCATCATTTAAATAACATTTTTGCTCCTATGAAAGATTCTATAGAGATATTTTGAGCAATTTGGTTGGAAAAAATTTAATTCCAGACCTCTTTTTCTGTGCACTTACAGAACCCAGTTGTTCATATAGTAAGCTTTATTGCTAAATTTTTTTTTTTTTTTTTGCATTTTTCTGAAGCTGGAAACAGGGAGAGACAGTCAGACAGACTCCCGCATGCGCCCGACCGGGATCCACCCGGCACGCCCACCAGGGGCCATGCTCTTGCCCACCAGGGGGCGATGCTCTGCCCCTCCGGGGCGTCGCCATGTTGCGACCAGAGCCACTCTAGTGCCTGAGGCAGAGGCCAAGGAGCCATCCCCAGCACCCGGGCCATATTTGCTCCAATGGAGCCTTGGCTGCGGGAGGGGAAGAGAGAGACAGAGAGGAAGGCGCGGCGGAGGGGTGGAGAAGCAAATGGGCGCTTCTCCTGTGTGCCCTGGTCGGGAATCGAACCCGGGTCCTCCGCACGCTAGGCCGACGCTCTACCGCTGAGCCAACTGGCCAGGGCTATTGCTAAAATTTCAAACTCTTAAAACCTCTCCTAAGACCTCCTAGGGTTTTTTATTTTTTAATTGAGTCACCGATATGAGAAAATAAACAAAAATATGGCATGCACAATCCCCACTATATGTACATTTTTACATTTAGAAATTATATGTCACTGCTGTATTAATACTAGAAAATATATTTTAAAAGGTTTAAAAAGCTGAGGTGAAAATACTTATCCAAAGGAAGTTCTGCTATTTTCTTCCCCATGCCATGCATCATGATAATACTGTGGTTGGCAAACTTTAAAGGGCCAGAGAGTAAATATTTTAGGCTTTCAGCCCATGTGGTCTCAGTTGAAACTGCTTAATTCCATTGTAAGGCAAAAGCAGCTATAGACAATATTTTAAACTAGTGAGTTTGGCTGTCTTCATTAAAGCTTTATTTGCCAAAACAAGCTGTGGGCTGAATTTGGCTGATGGACCATAGCTTGCTCTACCTTGTTTTGTAGGCCACTGGCCTAGATGTTGAAACTGTGTTGTGCTAACTTGTGGTAGGTCCTTTTCACCGGCAGTTGTAGCATGCATTTGATTTTCCTTAATGAACTGAGTAGAATACAGTGATACCTCGGTTCTTGAATGCCTTGACTTTCGACCAAATCGGTATTCGACCAGGAAATTCGAGAAAATTTTGTCTTGGAATCCGAACAAATATTTGGAACTCGAATGTCCGAGATTAGCCGAGTTGAGCCGAATGGCGTTCATTCGGCCGAGCGCGCCTTGCCTGCGTCATCAGTGTGAGTCACGCTTTGTCACGCTTTGTGGAGAGAGAGAATCACGTTTTTGTGGAGAGAGTCACGCTTTGTGGTGAGAGTCACGCTTTGTGGTGAGACTCACGCTTTGTGGAGAGACTCACGCTTTGTGCACGCTTTGTACACTGAATTTAACCCTTAGACATGGGTCCAAAGAAAGCCAGAAGTGGTAATGCAGACAAAGGTAAGCGGAAAGCTGTGAGAACAACGATTGAGCTGAAAAAAGAAATCATTGCCAAATATGAACAGGGCACACGTGTTTCAGATCTGTCTGCTGAGTATGGCATGCCAAGATCTACTATCTCAACTTTCCTTAAGAATAAAGCTGTTATAAAGGCTGCCAATGTTGCCAAAGGTGTTACATTGTTAACAAAGCAAAGGCCTCAGATAATGGAGGAAATGGAGAAGCTGCTTCTTATTTTCATTAAAGAAAAAGAGCAGGTGACAGCATCAATGAAGTCGTTATTTGTGAGAAAGCACCAGTAAATAGGCATATTTTTGGGGCTTGGAACAAATTAATCCAGTTTCCATTATTTCCTATGGGTTTCATTGTTTCGGTTCTCGAACAATTTGGTTCTCGACCGTTCTCCCGGAACGAATTATGTTCGAGAACCGAGGTATCACTGTACTAGTAGGCGGGATATATTCAGTTTAGTGGAACAACGGTGATTCGGACACAAGGTTAGGTGCTGAGATCATAAATTTGAAAGATAGGTAAACAGTTACGGCGTAATGTAAAAAGTAAAATAATTACGGTAGAAGCTGCTGAGAAGGTGAGGCTGGCACTGGGAAATGATGTCGCATCTTGGACTTTGAAAGATTAATTCAAGTTTGTGATGTAGATGGATTTTAAGGCATGGCAGTGATAAGAGCGTGAGGAACTGTATGTGCCTCAGTTGGCAGAGTGCTCAAGAAAGCAGCTACAGGAAATGAGAGACATGAACAGACTGACATGGCCTTTCTTAAGGGAAAGAACTTGGACTTTCCCTTAAGGTTGATGGTAACCATTGAAGAGATTTTAGTAGAGGAAAAAGTGATCAGATTTAGATTTTAAAAAGATTGTGGCAGTAATAGGGAATATACAAGGATTAGATGTTTTGGCAAGTTTTGTTTTTCTTAACCTTACAAAAAAGGACACAATTATTTGTGGGTTGTTTTATACCAGGCATAATATAAAGACTTGAAATGCTATTTAGTGATAAAAAAAAAATGAACTACTGATATACTACAAACTGGATGAACCTCTAAAACATTATGCTAGATCCAGTCCAGATAGCTTGGTTGGTTAGAGCAGGGATAGTCAACCTTTTTATACCTACTGCCCACTTTTGTATCTCTTGTTAGTAGTAAAATTTTCTAACTGCCCACCGGTTCCACAGTAATGGTGATTTATAAAGTAGGGAATTTATAAAATTTATAAAGCAGAGTTACAGCAAGTTAAAGCATATAATAATAATTACTTTCCAAGTACTTTATGTTGGATTTTCGCTAAGTTTGGCAGAATAAATCTTTATAAAACAACTTACTATAGTTAAATCTTTTTTTTTATTTATACTTTGGTTGCTCCGCTACCACCCACCATGAAAGCTGGAACGCCCGCTAGTGGGCAATAGAGACCAGGTTGACTACCACTGGGTTAGAGCATCATCCTGAAGCACAGAGGTTGCCAGCTCGATCCCTGGTCAGGGCACATACAGGAACAGATTGATGTTCCTGTCTTTCTCTCCCTTCCTCTCTCTCAAATCAATAAAATAAATATAAAAGAAATAAAACATTATACTAGATGCAGAAGACTGTGTATCATATAATGTGTTTTGTCTGATGCCATTTTCCTGGAGTGTCCATGAGTAGAGTAGTGTGGCTGAGGGTGGACTGGGGACTGATTACAGATGGGCAGCCAGGATCCTTTCAGGTGTTGGAAATGTCCTAAACTGTATGGTGGTTATGGTTATATAACTCTAAACTTGCTAAAATAACTGGACAGTGTTTAAATGGGTAATTTTTAGGGTCGGTATTTATGCCTCAATGAAATTGTTAAAAAATTATGAAGATTTCACCTTCGAAATTTGTTGGAGTAAAACTTTGCTAAAGAGATTATTTCCATATTACTGATTGCCAAGTGATTGTTCTTTCCTCTGGACAAATGAAATCCTAAAGTTTTTTTTTTTTAACTTAAAAGGTATATATTGTAACTATATATAAAGTGTAACTGTAGGAACTACCAACTAAGTTAATCATATTGTTACTAAAGTTTATAGAATTCACTTTAACTTTAATAATTTCTTAAGGTTCTCCTATAAGAAGAACCTTAAATGCTTAAATTAGATAATAATATAAAAAGCTAGAAATAGGCTGAGGAAAATACACTTAATTTCTTTTCTTTTTAAATTATTTATTTTTTAATTTATTCATTTTTAAAGAAGAGAGACAGAGAGGGAGAGAGAGACAGAGAGAGAGAAGGGGGAGGAGCTGGAAGCATCAACTTCCATATGTGCCTTGACCAGGCAAGCCCAGGGTTTCAAACCGGCGACCTCAGTATTTCCAGGTCGACGCTTTATCCACTGCACCACCACACACTTCTTTTCACAGAAATAATTACTAAAGAAAGAAGCTGAAGTATGATGATTCTAAATTTATAAATTGTTTCTTCATAATCTTAACAGTCATTGAAAATGAATAAAAATACTACAAAACATTTGGAAAAATGGCTGGTTTTGCTCAGTAAATATTTATTGAGGGCCTGCTATGTGCTAGGCACTGTTTCTTAGAAACAGATAGGGATAGATTTTTACTATGTTACTTCTATTCCTGGGTGCCAAAATAATTTATGAGGTTGAGCATAATCATTAAGAAAATGTGTAGGAAACTTAATTGTGTTACCTTTTGTTGTTTACAATGTAATTTTACAACTCAATTCCCAATTCTATGAGAGTGAGGAAAATGAATCTTACTATAGTTGATTTCCAAGTAAGAGGTAGAGCTTGACCATTGGTTTTTTTTTCTTTTTATTTTAAGTCTATTGCTCTGTATAACCTAGTGTGGGATTTAAAAAAAGTACAGTACTGTATAAGGAAAGACATGTAGATAAGTGGATAAAATTGAAACTCTAGAAATAAATCCATACATTTATGGTCAATTGATTTTTCAACAAGGGAGCCAAGATAGTCTAATGGGGAAGGAATAATCTTGCCAACAAATGGTACAGACAGTGAATATCCACATGCAAAAGAGTGAAGTTGGATTCCACCTTACACTATATACAAAAGTGAAATAAAAATGGGTGAGCAAACAATGTGAGAATTATAACTCTTAGAAGGAAAAGCAGGTGTAAAACTTCACAGTGTCTTAGACATGACGCTCAAAACACAAAGAAAAAATCAGATAATTAAAAAAACATTTGTGCTTCAAAGGACACTATCAAGAAAAGACAGTAACAGAATAGGAGAAAATATTTGCAAATCATATGTCTGAAAAGGGCTGAGAATACAGACTGGACAAAGAACTAACAATGTTAGTGGACATTAACAAATGTTGAGAATGTAGAGAAACCTGAACTCTCTTATAGATTGCTGATGGGTATGTAAAGTAATGTAGCTGCTTTGGAAACAGTTGGCAGTTCCCCAAGAAATGAAACAGTTAACCTAGGACCCTAGAATTCCACCCCTTGTTATGTATCCAAAAGAAACAAAAGTATGTCCATATATCAGCATTATTATACTAGCCAAAAAGTAGAAACAACCCAATGTTGATCAGCCGCTGGATAAACAAAATGTAGCATATCCATACAATGGATCATTATTCAGCTCTGAAGAGAGACGGAATTCTGACATACACTGCACCATGATGAGCCTTGAAGACATGCTGAGTGAAAGAAGCCAGATGCAAAAGGCCACTTCCTGGATAATTTTATTTACATGAAATGTTCAGTATAGGCAGTTGTATAGAAACAAATAGTGGTTGCTGGGGGTTGTGGGGGTAAGTGGTGATGCTAATGGGTATGAGGTTTCTTTTTTGGGTGATAAAAATGTTCTGAAATTAGTAGTGATGGTCATACAGCTCTGCCTCCCTGGTTCACCCATTCTAAATAAATGAAATACAACAAATGGAAAGACTATTATCTTTACCCCCATATACCCTATTTTTCTTTCTAGTGACTTTAATTTCCTTATTTCCTTTTACAACAAATTTAGAAATTGTTTCTGGTATCTCCTTGACTTTGTACCTCCTTATTAAGCCTTAATTACAATCTCGCTTCTGAGTCTACCATTCTTAATGAGGTCACTAATGACTCCTTCATCTTCCAAATCCAGTAGTTTTAATTTTTTTTACCGTGATGTTTGCTGACACTATTAAGCACTCTTAAGTATCTTGTGTCTTCTGGCTTTCCTTTGTTTCAGTACTTCATCATTGTTTATTTGCCCATCACTTTAATGTGTCACTTAATGTGGAGGTGAGGGGCACTGACTGCAACCCCTTCTTCTACCTTTGCCCACCCTGTGCAATAAAAACTCATATCCTTTAAGTTTCAGAAATGTTATTTCTTTGATATTTTTCCCCCTTTTGTGTCTCTGTTCTTTCTTTCCAGCTTTCAGACTCTGAATTGATCCACCATCATCATTGTTTATCTTTGTCCCCTACTTCATTTTTGTTCTTTCTTAGAATTTTCCTTAACTGGGTTGATAAAAGACCTTGGCTTTTGCTAAGATATATACATATATAAATATATATATATATTTTTTTTTTTTTTTTTTTTTCTTGAGGTGAAAATCATAACAAAGTTAGTAATTTTAAAGTGAATAATTTAGTGTGGTATTTACTTCATACCTTTCTTTTTAATAAAATGTTATACTAGACAGAAATATAAAGGTGCTATAACAGTGCCTTGACTTTCCTTTAATTCCAAGGGGCAAATTCTAGGATTGGCAGATTTCTTTTATATACCTTTTCTTGATCAGATAATTTCCATTTGGATATCTTTCTATTTTAAACTGTTCTTTTTATAAATCAGAAAAATGACTGAGGATTACACTTGTTAGAGGTAAAACCTTAGGGAGAGGCAGGAAATGGAAGGACTAAATCTTGAGTCTAGAACTATTCTTAAATATATTGAGGAGGAAACTGAAGTGATGCTATAAGGGTCTGATATTAGTTAACATGGTTTTGTTATTTGTTATGAGTAAGAGCTAAATCTGTATATAGTCGAGGAAGCAGATTTAAGAAATACACACTCAGTGTCACAAAAATATTAAATTTTTTTTTTTTTTTTTTGTATTTTTCTGAAGCTGGAAACGGGGAGAGACAGTCAGACAGACTCCTGCATGCGCCCGACCGGGATCCACCCGGCACATCCACCAGGGGCGAAGCTCTGCCCCTCCGGGGCGTCGCTCTGCTGTGACCAGAGCCACTCTAGCGCCTGGGGCAGAGGCCAAGGAGCCATCCCCAGCGCCCAGGCCATCTTTGCTCCAATGGAGCCTTGGCTGCGGGAGGGGAAGAGAGAGACAGAGAGGAAGGGGGGGGGGTGGAGAAGCAAATGGGCGCTTCTCCTATGTGCCCTGTCCAGGAATCGAACCCGGGTCCCCTGCACGCCAGGCCAACGCTCTACCGCTGAGCCAACCGGCCAGGGCCAAATATTAAAATTTTATTTGAAATTTTTTTCCATTTACATTATCCAGTCAAATCTGAGTAATTCAGTGGAATTCGATCCTGGGGGTGCCTACTTTCTGTTTATTAAATCACAAATACATCTAGCATTAGTTTGATTAGGTGTGCTTTCCTGCCTTTAATACACATACAGTGCCTCTTTGAATACATCTTTTGTACAAAAAAGCAAAACAAATTAACAGGCATCTAGTTGAACCTTCAAGGATTCTGAAAAGCTGGAGCAGTATTTTTTTTAGGATATTGGTTCAGCTGCTCTTTTGGGGACAAATGTAATAATTGCTTAAAAGATGGGAAGTTTATTTTTTTCTCACATCAAAGACCAAATCTGCTGTAAGCTATTGTTTGAGCCCTCAGGTTCCTTCTACTTTTTTGATGTGTCTTTGCTTTTATCTAAATGATAGGTAGTGATTTTACAATATATCCTACTTCAATATTAAAACTGAATTTCAGCCTGTGGAAAGGAGTTAAGAATGTGGAGGATAGGCAGGTAAATGGTTGTTAATAAGAGTTTAAAAGTATTTCAAGTACCCTTAAATGAAGCCAGTGTGTTGCTTCTATTTGCTATGCTGTCTGAAGTGGAAGAGAACAGGATACATAGTTAATTATCTTCCTAAGAATTAAGTCTGGTACTCCCACTGGAGTGTCCCTGTGTACGTGCATGCCTGCAGATGCACATCTTTTGTAACTCCTGGAAAGGATTGAGAAGGAGTGTTCTCACCTCGATCTTTACAGAGTCACTTTTAGAAAGGAGGCAGAGGTAGCATAGACTCCAAATTAAATGACATATGTATTCCCAAGCCTTTTATCCCCTCCCCCTTTTTTTGACTACTAAATTTATGGTATTAAAAATTGCATTAGTTGATATTTCCTTTGTTGTTATTGTTCCCTTTGGCTATAATTTATCTACAAAAGGATATAACAATTTCAAGTATAAAAGTTGATGAGTTTTGACAAATGTAAACATCATATTATTAACAGCACAATAATATAAAATATATCTGTCATTCCAAAAAAGTTCTTATACTCCCCTTTGGCATATCACTGTGCTCCGTAAACCACTTGATTTGTGCTCTCGCGCGCTCTCTCTCTCTCTATTTTTATGTATGTGTGTAGTATGCCTTTTCTAGAATTTCATGTAAATGAAATCATATGCAGGCGTCCCCAAACTACGGCCCGCGGGCCGCAATGTGGCCCCCTGAGGCCATTTATCTGGCCACCCACCGCACTTCCGGAAGGGGCACCTCTTTTATTGGTGGTCAGTGAGAGGAACACTGTATGTGGTGGCTCTCCAATGGTCTGAGGGACAGTGAACTGGCCCTCTGTGTAAAAAGTTTGGGGACCCCTGATTGTGTTAGTCTTGTGTCTGGCTTCTTTTGCTTAGCATGATGCTTTTGAGATTCACCCATATTGTTGCATATATCAATAGTTTGTTCCTTTTTATTGTTGTGTATTTCATTTATGGCTATACTACTTCAGATAGAACATTTTTTTTCCTGCTTTTTTGACCATTATGAATAAAACCACTGTGTACATTGGTATACAAGTCATTTTGTAGATGTATACTTTCATTTCTCTTTGGTGTATACCTAGGGGTGCAGTTAGTGCTCATAGGATAAATGTACATCTAACTTTTATATGAAACTGCCATACTATTTACTACAGTGACTGTACTATTTTGCATTCCCACCAGGAATATGTAAGAGTTCTAATTGCTCTACACTTGAATTTTTTCAGTGGTATCTCATTTTGGTTTTAGCTTGCATTACCTAATGGCTAATGATGTTGAACATTTTTCATGTGCTTTTATGCCATCTGTATATCTTTGGTGAAGTGAGTGTTCTGATCTCTTGCTCATTTTTTACTGGGTTACTTGTTATCATTGAGTTATAAAAATCTTTTACATATTCTGGGTACAAGTCTTTTATTGAATACATGTTTTCAAATATTTTCTCCCAGTCTGTAGCCTGCCTTTTTAGTTTATTACAGTGTCTTTTGAAGAGCATATGTTTTTAATTTTTTTTTTTTACAGTTTGCTTTCTGTGTCTTAGTTTAGAAATCTTTGCCTAAGCATTACTATGATTTTTCCTCTGTGTTTTATTCAGAGTTTTATAGTGCAAGTTTATATTTTTAGGGTCATGATTCATTTAGAATTTTTATATATGCTGGGAAGAAAGTGTTGAGGTTTATTTTCTTGGCACATTATTAACTGATTGTATCAGCACCATTTGTTGAAAAGATAATCCTTTCCCCATTGAATTGTGTGGCATCTTTGTTGAAAGTCACCTGACCTCATATTTGTGTGTTTATTTCTGAACTTTGTGTTCTGTGCTGTTGATTTCTGTGTCTGTCTTTTGCCAATATAACACTGTCTTGATTACTGAAGTTTTATAAGTTTTGAAGTCATTGTTTAAGTCTCCAACCCTTTCTTTTTCAAAATTGTTTTGTCTTTTCTAGGTCCTTTGAGTTTCAATATAAATTTAGAATCAACTTGTTAATTTTTAAAAGAAAGCCTGCAGATATTTTGATTGGAATTATATTGAATCTATTATTTAATTTGAAATGAAGTAAATTGACATTTTACATTATTGGTTATTCTGATCCATGAACATGGTATATCTCGGATTTTTAAAATCTACTTTTTCTCAGCAGTGTTTGTGGTTTTCATTGTATAAGTTTTGCACATATATTTTGATGCTTTTTGTAAATTTTTTTTTTTAAATTTCAAGTCTCTGGTTTGTTGCTAGTACATAGAAATGGAGTTGATTTTTGTATTTTGACCTTGTATTTTGTGACCTTCCTAACTTCACCTATAATTAAGTAGCTTTTTCTTTTTTCTTTTTTGCATACCAGATCATGTTGTCTATGAATAGAAACAGTTTTTACTTGTTTATTTTCAATATTTATCTGCCTTTGTTTCTTGCCTTAATGTACTGATAAAGTGGTGAGAACTGACATCTTTGTCTTGTTTCTGATCTTGGAGGATGGGGTGGAAGGTAAAACCTTTTACCATGTAAGTTTGATGTTAACTTTAAATTCTTTTGTATATTATTTTTTATCAGGTTGTGAAAAGTTTTCTTTGTTCCTAGTTGGCTGAGATTTTTTAAAATCAAGAATGGGTATTGAATTTTGTTGAGTTTTATTTTGAATATATTGATAATCATATGATTTATTTTTAAAATCTTGTTAATATAGTAAATTATTTTGACTAATTTTTAATTTTAAACCAACCTTGTGTTTTTTGTTTTGTGTGTGTGTGTGTGTGTGTGTGTGTGTGTGTGTATCCTTATTTATATTTTATAGATGAGGAAACTGGTACATTAAAATGGTGATGTAAGTGAGCATTTGTAGGAACCCAGAAAGCAGTAGTCTGAAATTATTTACTCTAAGGCCAAGTAGAAAAACAAGATTTTAGGAGGGTAACAGTATAGGCTATAGGCACAATGTAAACATTAGATCAGAATTCAGATATGTAAGTATAATGTGGCAAAGTGGCCAAATATGAGTTTAAATTTTGTTTTTTCCAGAACTTCTATAATTGGGACAAATTTATCAATCTCCCTGTGCCAAGGTTTCCTTTCCACCCCCAAATGATAATTCTATATTTCATTGATTCTAAGAAACATTGTCCATCCATTCCCTATCCTCTTTAGCATTTCTGCAACCAGGAGAAATTAGTTAGCTTTCTACCAGGAAATAACCTGTGATTGACTTGTATCTGATACTACCTGTTTTACTGTGTGTTTAGGGATAGGTGTGAATCATTTAGGTTTCACTGAGACTGAATTATTTGCTTTACTAAGCAGCTTATTCAGGTGAAACTTTGTATTCTATTTAAAAGGCTTAAAATGTTTCAGTTTAAGTAAAATGAACATTTGGCTAATAATTGCATTTATAAGTACACTGTTAATAAAAGCAGGACTTCCCATTCTCATTTGCTTTTCATAGAAGCTTATAATTTTGTACATTTTTAATTGTGTTGGTTAACTCACGTATGTCCAATTTAAAAAATCTTTATTACGAAACTTTTCAAACATATACAAAGCTTGGGAAAATGAAGTAATAAACCTTAAAAACTCTTACCTAACTTTAATAACTATTCACATTTGCTGGTCTTATTTCATCTGTTTTGCCCCTACCCCATACACATTTCTTGGGGAACTACATTAAATTCAGACATTATATTGTTTCACCCATAAATATTTTGTATGCATCTTTAACATATAAGATGTGTGCATATGTGTGTGTGTGTACACATATCTGAAGTGTTCTGTAGCCAAACAAAATTTTTATTTATTTTAACAAATTTTATTAAATTTAATTTTAAAATATAATTAATTTTAATTATTTAAATTGATTTATTTATAGCTTAACAAAAATTTGAAAGGGGTCTAATAAATAATACCCAATTTATATCCAAACTTTTCCACCTGTTTCACAGATGTTTTTTGAATCGGAATTCAAACATGGTTCACACATTACATCTGATTGTTATTTTTAATCTGAGAAGTTTAAGACAAGTTTGGATCCCTAATTATTTCCTTAAAATTTTCATGGAAATTATTACTTTATGGTGAATTAGCATTGAAACAAAAAAAGATAAGACACAACATCAGATTACCTAATGTACAATAGGCAATGCAAATAAAGACAGTTGAAATAGACAGTTTTCAGAGAAGAGAGGTAAAATTTTTAAGGGTTTAGTTTGGTGTTATGATTGTTTTACTGTTGTAAGGAACTGTTACTGTAGAATCAAGCATCTGCCTAAAGCAGCGGTTCTCAACCTGTGGGTTGCGGCCCCAGAGGGGGTCGAACGACCAAAACACAGGGGTCGCCTAAAGCCATCGGAAATTTAAATATGTAAACCTTTTAAAGGGATGCATCTAGTAATGTTTTTTTAACATCTAGTGATTTATAATTGAAATAGAATACAAAAATATTCTAAGGTTAATCAGATAGAAATGCAAATAAAACACTTAATCTTTGATATACCTTGAAATCACACTGTTCAAATTAAAGGTGCCAAAGAGGTCAAGATCATAAGCACATGCTATCAAATACAACTCTGATGTTTTGCTTCACCTCTCGTGGCCAAAAGGGATTCAGAAGAACTCTTAGACCCACTGTGGAGAAGACCTACACTCAAAGTCTGTGATACTGGAATTCTTTGAAATCTTTGATATAGAAGCAATAGAAGAAGAAATAGATAAGCAGCTGTGTGGATAATTAATGTGTTATTGCTGGAAAAGATTTTGTGTCTATTTAATGTTAAATGTTTGGAAAACAAATATATTAAATCAATACACCTTAGAATCTAAGTTACAGGTAATCAGTTTGTTGGAGGATTATAAAAGATGATTCAGTGTAGGAGACCTAATTGAAATCCTTAACTTTCTACATGATTTGTGGCAATATTTGATATGAACAAGAAGTCTTGGAGCTTTTTTCTCTCCCTGCTTCTTTGAATTATCAAGAAAAGGTTGTTATATATTTTTAGTGAGCGAGAGAGAAAGACGGGGAGGGAAAGAGATGAAAAGCATCAACTCATAGTTGTGGCACTTTAGTTGTTCATTGATTGTTTCTCATATGTGCCTTGATTGGGGGTTTCAGCTGAGCCAATGACCCTTTGTTTAAGCCAGCAACCTTTGGGCTCAAGCCAGTGACCATGGGGTCATGTCTTTGATCCCATGCTCAAGTCAGCAGCCCCACTCTTAAGATGGTGAGCCTGTGCTAAGGCCTAATTAACCTGCACTCAGGCTGGAAACCTTGGAATTTTGAACCCGGGTCCTCAGTGTCCCAGATTGACACTCTATCCACTGCGCCACCACCTGGTCAGGCATTATTTTTTAAGTTTTTTTTAACGACATGCTTTAAATTAACTTTCAGACCTAATACTTTATCATTTATTCTAGTTCAAATGTTTTATTTTAGATTCGGAATACCGTAATTTGGGGTATTATTTAACAATTATGTGTAGTTAGACATTAGAACTGATAACATTATTGTACTTCTCTCTGTTGAGAAAAAATACTTTTTGTAGAGTTTATGTATTTGTAATTTTAACAATCGTGCTTCATATAGTATCTTGTTATCGTTTGAACATGTAAATCATCACTAATACTAAAAGTAGAGAGCTTTAGGGCCTTAGGACATATATTTTTGCTACTGTAATTGTCTTTGGTATTAGTTCCTTGCTTTTTGCTTTTATTAACTCTGAGTAGTGAGTTTTTTTCATGCTCACTGACCCCCCCTGGAGGGATTTTTTTTCCCCCCCAAAATGAAATTAGTTTCAGTTACAGTTTTATTAACTTAAAATCATGTTTCTTTGATAACCAATTTATGGAAACAAGAAGAACATAAATTTACTGCTCCAGTTTTTATTGCTCCAGCTCAAAGTTTAAAGACATACGTGTAATATCATAGTCTGGATGATTCAGGAGGCATGAGGATGTACATGAACGTTTGTACTATTCAAAGTGTTCCTCTGTTGCTTCCTTTCATATTTTAACCATCAGTTTTACTAGTGCTTTAAAAGTATAACATTAGTTCTCTAACTTGTCTTTGTTTCCTACAGTCTGTCATGCTGTGGCAACAATTATTCTAAAGTGTACCACTTGAGTATATGGTTCTACTGTTAAAGTGTTTTATTGCTTCCATTGTCAACTAGATTCTTTAGTATCCTTCACCACCTAGCCATTTCTCTATTCATTTATTTAGATATACTTACTGAATTTCTTTTGTGAACCAGTTACTGTACTAGGCTCTGAGATCAAACAGTGATTGAAAACAAGCAGGAGCTCTCTTTCCATGGGTCTAGTTTTGACAAGACAGACAATAAAAATAACACATAGATAAAAGTGAAATTGCAATTGTTATAAATCCAACAAAAGGAAGGAATATGTGCTGTGAGAGCTTATAATAAGGGTGCAGTAAGTAGATTTAGTCAAGGATTTCATGGAAAACTAAGATCTAAAAAGATAAGTAGGATTCTGTACACAAAATGTAGAAGGGTAGTCTTACCAGGCAGAGACAAAGGCTCTATTCCCAAAGGGAGTATGTTTGAGAATGAGGGATTGGAAGAAGGATAAGTGACTTGGAACATAAAGAAGAGGACTCACTGTAAAAAATGTAAAAGAAGGTTGGTTGGGCTTGACACAACATAAGACAGGAGTCGGAAACCAATGGCTCATGAGCCAGATGTGGCTCTTTTGATGGCTGCATCTGGCTCGCAGACAAATCTTTAATAAAAAAAAAAAAAACGTTAAAAGTATAAAACAGGCCCTGGCCGGTTGGCTCAGCGGTAGAGCGTCGGCCTGGCGTGCGGGGGACCCGGGTTCGATTCCCAGCCAGGGCACATAGGAGAAGCGCCCATTTGCTTCTCCACCCTCCCCTCCTTCCTCTCTGTCTCTCTCTTCCCCTCCCGCAGCCAAGGCTCCATTGGAGCAAAGATGGCCCGGGCGCTGGGGATGGCTCCTTGGCCTCTACCCCAGGCGCTAGAGTGGCTCTGGTCGTGGCAGAGCGACACCCTGGAAGGGCAGAGCATCGCCCCCTGGTGGGCAGAGCGTCGCCCCTGGTGGGCGTGCCGGGTGGATCCCGGTCGGACACATGCGGGAGTCTGTCTGACTGTCTCTCCCCGTTTCCAGCTTCAGAAAAATACAAAAAAAAAAAAAAAGCATAAAACATTCTCATGTATTACAATTCATTCATTTCCTACCGCTCATGTTCATGGTTGCGGGTGGCTAGAGCCAATCACAGCTGTCCTCTGGGACAACACCAAATTTTTATTGGATAATGCGTTAGGTACACGGGTAGTTGTATGGCTCTCACGGAATTCATTTTAAAATATGTGGCAGTCATGGCTCTCTTAGCCAAAAAGGTCCCTGACCTCTGACATAAGGGCTCTGAGGCCATGCTAAGTAATGTTATTAACATAAAAGCAAGGTTTTGTTTGGAGGTAGAGGTGGAGGAAAGGAAGACCAGTGGATGTTGTAAGACCAGTTAGGCCTTGTTGCATTGGCCAAGGAGTTTGGTCATGGTAGAAGAGATTGAAAGAAGCAAGTTTCAAGGTAAAGTCAACCAAATTTGCTGACAGAGCATACATTTGGGGGTGTAAGGAAAAAGAAAATGGCTTCTTACAAAACTGGGTAGATTATGGTGCCATTTACCGAGCTAGGAAATGTTGAAAGTACCATTATGAGTGGAGGGATATCGTGAGTTTTGAACATATTATCTTGAGGTAATTTAGAGCCATTTAAGAGAGAATTATCGAGTAGGCAGATTATTTGATATTCAGAAGAAAGATCTAGGCTGGATGTATAAAATTAAAAAATATTATCTGAGTATAGATATTAATTGAAGCTATGGGTAGGCAGGATGATTGGCCAAAGCTTAAGACTGAGCTTTGAGGATCTGCTGCACTTAATGGGTAGGTATTGCAGGTTGAAGGTTGGGGTGGAAGATAGAAAAGCAGCCAGAGAAGAGGAGGAAAGCCATGAAATATTTCAGCGTGAAAAGCCAAAGGAAGACTGTCTTTCTAAAAAGTGGTACATAGTTTTGAATGTTGCTGGGAAACCAAATCTGAAAAATCTCTTCCCATTTTTATAACTCGTTTAGTTATGTTTCTGTGTAACAAATTATCCAAAATCTTAGTAGCCTAACAGTTTATTATTTCTCAGGTTTCTGTGGGTTGGCTTTATTCATCTGGGTGGTTAGCTGGGACTGGAACATCCAAGTTGGCCTTATTTGTCTGGGCATTGGTCCTCACTGATGCTTGGGCACCTTGCTTCTTGTGCATGTGGGTCTGTCTCTCCATGTGATGATCATCAGTCGAGTTCATGCTTCTTTGAATGGCGGCTGGCTCCTTAGGGGGTGACAGCAGAGCTGTGAGGTCTGTGGTTAAGACTTAGGCCTTGAACACTTTAACCATGCTGTCACATACCACAGTGACCAAAAAAGATCACGGATGACTTCTAGTAGGAGTTATTTTAGTAGAGAGAAGAGTCTAGGGAATGAACATGATGATAGCAGATGAAGAACAATTCATTGTTATTCCTCTATATTTTCTCTAAATTTGACCCAAAAGAGGCTAATAATTTTCTTTCTTTCTTTTTTTTTTTTTTTTGTATTTTTCTGAAGCTGGAAGCGGGGAGAGACAGTCAGACAGACTCCCGCATGCGCCCGACCGGGATCCACCCGGCACGCCCACCAGCGCGATGCTCTGCCCTCCCCCCCTCCCCCCCCCGGGGAGGGGGGGAGGGGGGGAGGGGAGGGGGGGGCGTCGCTCTACCGCGACCAGAGCCACTCTAGCGCCTGGGGCAGAGGCCAAGGAGCAATCCCCAGCGCCCGGGCCATCTTTGCTCCAATGGAGCCTTGGCTGCGGCTGCGGGAGGGGAAGAGAGAGACAGAGAGGAAGGAGGGGGTGGTGGTGGAGAAGCTAATGGGCGCTTCTCCTATGCGCCCTGGCGGGGAATCGAACCCGGGTCCCCCGCACGCCAGGCCGACGCTCTACCGCTGAGCCAACCGGCCAGGGCCTATTTTCTTAATGTTTCCAGTTTCTTTCCTTACATGCTCCCTTTCCCTGAATATTATTTCTCTGTCTCCCTATATTAAAATCTTTCCCTTTTTTAAAAAAATTTTTTATATTGGTTTTAGAGAGAGGAAGGAAGAGAGAGAGAGAGAGAAGCATTGATTTTTGTTCCACTTATGTATGCATTCACTGGGTGATTCCTGTATGTGCTCTCACTGGGGACCAAACCCACAGCCTTGTCATATGGGGATGCTCTAACCAACTGAGTTACCTGGCCAGGCCTTATAAAGGCTTTTATAAATTCTTCAGTTTCCTTTCTTCTTTTTACTTTACTGTCTAGCAATCCTGAATTTTTAGTTTTTTATTCTTGTGTTTGTTTTATATTATTATTTTTCTTTTATTTTTAAGCGAAAGAAAGAAACAGGAAGGGAGAGAGATGAGAAGCATCAACTCATAGTTGCCTCACTTTGATTGTTCATTGTTTCTCAGGTGTGCCTTGACCAGGGGGCCAGTGATCTTGTGCTTAAGACAGTGATCATGGGCTTAAAGCCAGAGACCTTTGGGCTTAAGTCAGCGACCATGGGATTATTGTTATGATCCTATGCTCTAGCTGAAAAGCCTGCACACAAGCTGGATGAGCCCTAACTCAAACCGGTGATCTCTGGGTCTTAAACCTGGGACCTCAGCATCCTGTGTTGACTCTTTATTCACTGCGCCACCACCTGTCAGGCAGGAAATTGTACTTTTATAAGTGCAGAAAGTTTGACCATACCTAATGATAGACTGTCACCTGCCTAATCTGCATTTTGTTTTTTATACCAATGGAGAAATAAATTTTATTATTTTATTTTATTTTATTTAGACAATTTTAATGGGGTGACATTGATTAATTATAGTACATAGATTCAGAGAAAACATCTCCAGATCATTTTGACATTTGATTATATTGTATACCCATCACCCAAAGTCAAATCGTCCTCCATCACCTTTTATTTGGTTTTTTATATGCCCACCCACCCCCTCCCTCTCCTCTCTTCCCTTCCCCTAGGTAACCACTGCACTCTTATCTATGTCTATGAGTCTCAATTTTGTGTCCCACCTATGTATGGAATCTTACAGTTCTTAGTTTTTTCTGATTTATTTATTTTACTCAGTATAATGTTATCAAGGTCCATCCATGTTATTGTAAATGATCCGATGTCATTATTTCTTATGGCTGAGTAGTATTCCATAGTATATATGTACCACTTTTTCTGTACCCAATCATCTATTGAAGGGCTATTTGGTTGTTTCCATGTCTTGGCCACTGTGAACAATGCTGCAATGAACATGGGGCTGCATGTGTCTTTACGTACCAGTGATTTTGAGTTTGGGGGGTATATTCCCAGTAGGGGGATTGCTGGGTCATATGGTAGTTCTATTAATTTTTTGAGGAATCATCATACTTTCTTCCATAATGGTTAAATAAGTTCAAGAAAGACTCTAAGGTAAAAAGATGGTAAGATAGGACAGTCTTCTTAAATTTAATTTGGAGTTACATTTTCTCTTAGTTGTTAAGATAATTGCTTAAGATATCTGTACTGGTGGTATCAATAAAATTAATCATTTTAAATAATAATATGGAAAAACCTCAGTTGTATTTAAGTAAAAATAAACTTTGTTAGTAAAAACAATAATTTTCTTTGCTTGTTAATCCATTTAGACTGAAGCTTTGCCAAGTGTAATCTTATGAAAACCCTAATGAAGATCAATAATATCGTGGTTATGAGAAAATTATTATATTATTGAATTACTCATTATTTATCCAATTTTTAAAATTCTCAGTCTTCCTTAGGTGCTCCAGCCTTGATTATATAGCAGGGGTTATTTGAGCATGTATTCTCCAAACAGATGTCTCCTGATGTACACTTTATATTACAACTAGTCTTTAAAATGGGGATAATAATAGTGTCTACCTTGCTAGTTTGTTATAAATGTTACATGAAAAGATTATAGGATTATAGAATGGTGCTTGGCTCATAGTAAGCAGTCAGTATGCTAGCAATAGCTTTTTATTTTTATTTTTGTTATTACCCATGCACTTGAGAATGGTAAGAGACCAGCAAGAGGGAGAAAAGTGTATTGCTGCCTTTTTCCATTGGATAAAAGAGTAACTGGAGGAAAAGCATAGCACTGTACTTTCTAACAAATAAGCAGAGTAAAATGTTCATAACATATTGATTAGTAGCTTAAAATTACTAGATTGATTCAGGAATCAGTGATGAAAAAAATTATTTTTAAAGTGGTCATTTTTATAATTAAAGTTTCTTTCCATTTAATAGAATGTTTTATTTTATATTAATATTTCAACATTTGATTTTTAAGAATGCCAAGTATGGTTTCACTAATGGAGAGGCATTGTTTAAGAGCACAGAAGCAGAAGACAGATTGCCTGGGTTTCAGTTCTGTCTCCACCATTGATTATATATCTTCCAGCAAGTTAGTGAACTGTCCCACTAAGTAGGAATTATAATAGTGACTGTGAAATAAATGAATTATTATATATAATGAGTATAGAACAGTGTCTGCCATATAATATGTGGTTGTTGTTAATGACTTAATTTTTTAGCATTGTCAGTTTAGATACTTAAATTTGAGTACTCTCATACTAAAGTTTACTACAATTAAGTTCCAGAAAACAGCTTTTTTAAAACTATTCTCAACTGTTCAGAATAAAAATCCTAATAAATATCTTTATAGCCAGTACTGTAATTTTCCATTTTCTTCTTTCTGTTTGTTAGCTTATCCTGAACACATCTCTAAAACAGGTTTTTTAGGAACATGAAACGTTTCCTCAGAACTCTTACAAGTGGGACCATATTTTATTAGGCATCTTCACATCTCCAGAACCTCAATATGCCTACTATTAGTTAGGTATATTAAAAATGAGTGGAAGCTGGTATGATTTTGAGGAACTAGTCTATTCTCTTGGAGTGTGTGTGTGTGTGTATCTATATGTACATGCTTTTTTTTTTTTTTTTAGCAAGAAAGAGAAGAAAGAGATACAGGAAGGGAGAGAGATGAGAAGCATCATCTCGTAGTTGCCGCACTTTAGTTGTTCATTGATTGCATCTCAGACATGGCTTGATGGGAGTAGGCAGGCTCAAGCCGAGCCAGCGACCTTAGACTCAAGCCAGTGACCATGGGATTATGTTGATGACCCCACACTTAAGCTGTTCAGCCTGCATTCATGACAGTGACCTTGGTCTTTCAAACCTGGGTCCTCAGCGTCCCATGTTGACTATCTACTACAGCACCGCCAGTCAGGCTGCAGTGTATTTTAGTAACTAAGTAGAACTTTATATTAGAGTCCTTAAGACTGAGTTTGGGGGCTAGTGATTAGATGGTCTTTTCAAAAAAACCTTTATTAAGTTAAGGTGTGTGTGAAGGTTTCTTTGATTTTTATATAATGACACATAAAGGAGGTATAGATAAGTATCTGAATAATTTACTGGGTTTTGACAGTTTTTTCCATATTAATATATTCTATTTTGGGTAAGAATAAGTGATAAAAAATGTCTGCCATATTGCCTGACATGCCACTGTATGTTTTAGAGTTTTAAAAATTTTAATGGAACAGAACATTACAGATAGTAAAGGTGTAGTTTCCTTTTCTCTAGTCAGCGTTACTTCTGTCCCTCTTTCCATCCTGGAAGCAATAATTATCATGAATTTTGTGTGTAGTCTTCCAGTTTATGTTTTACTACATATATATATATATATAAATATATATATATAAAACTACACTAAGTAATTGGTTCCTATAGATGATGTGTGTACCATATAGTCTGTGTGTACCATTTTACCTCTTGCTGTCTTTTTCATCTTATATTGTTTTGGATCCAGAAATAGACTCACACTTGTCCAGTCAACCAATTTAATAAAAATGTGACATTCCAAAGCAGCAGGGCTGGTTTTAAAACATGGAGCTATGTCAATTGGATATTTATTAGAGGGAAAAAAAAATGTACCTTCATCTTTAACTCATATTATATGATAAGCACAATTCTGAATGCATTTTAGGTTTGAATGTAAGTGATAAAATAGTAAAGCTTTTAGAAGAAAACAGAACATTTTCATGATCTTTGAGGACACTAAAAGTACTAACCATGAATGTGAGACTATATTATGATGAACAGATTCTACTTATCAAAAGATGCAACTAAAATAATAGAAGTCACAAAGTAGGAGAAGATATTTGTAGTACGCATCTATATCCAATAAAGACTCATCTGGAATATATTAATAACCCTTTAATTGGTAAGAAAAAAACAGGTGGCTCAGTTTTTTAAAAAAATAGGCAGAAATTAATAGGTATTAATGAAAGAGCACAGCAAAATGGCCAAGAAATGTATGGAAGATGTTCAGCCTCCATAGACTTCAGGGAAGTGCATATCCTGCTGAGACACTACTACACACATATGAAAATGGCTAAAATGAAAGAGACAGCCAAACTGTTGGTGAAGGAGATACGGAGCATCTTGTATTCTCCTGCAGTGGGTTTCCTCAACACCCTTCACTTCAGTGATGAGAGAGGGTGGTGATAGGAGAGTGGGAAATAAAAAATAGAAAAATTTGACAAGTTTATATAAACTTGATATAGCTATGTATAAATATGCTTGCATCCCTTCTTGGTTCTTTTTCTTTGTTTGTTGTTTTACTTGAAATACTTTCTAGATCTTGCATTGTACAGCCAAAGGCCAATTCTTTCTTTTTTAAAAATTTTATTTAGAAGATTAAATTTAATGGTGTGACTTTCATCATTGTCTCCCTTGTAGATGAATGTTCATCGTTAGTTGTTTGTGTATGTGTGTATGTGTATTATAGTATCAGTCCACCCCTTATATACGAGATCTAATGCAATGCTGTTGTCCACTGGATTCTTGAGATAGTTCCACATGTCTGTTACTTCTTAGAGCATTGCATAAACTGTTGAAACCCTTTTATAACAGCCAATGTCACTGGTGCTTTGATGTTTCTGTGATCTTAAAGAGTAAATGACTGACTACCCAGTAGTTTGCTTTCCTAACACAAAGGCACAAAGCTGGTTAGTGTAGAGCAGTGGTAGTCAACCTGGACCCTACTGCCCACTAGTGGGCGTTCCACCTTTCATGGTGGGTGGTAGCGGAGCAACCAAAGTATAAATAAAAAGATAGATTTGACTATAGTAAGTTGTTTTATAAAGATGTATTCTGCCGAACAGCGAAAATCTGACTTAAAGTACTTGGAAAGTAATTATTATTATATGCTTTAACTTGCTGTAACTCTGCTTTGTAAATTTTATAAAGTTACTTCTCTACTTTATAAATCACCATTACTGTGGAACCGTTGGGCGGTTAGAAAATTTTACTACTAACAGAGATACAAAAGTGGGTGGTAGGTATAAAAAGGTTGACTACCCCTGGTCTAGAATAAAGGCTTTTTTTTTTTTTTTTTTGGTGACTGAGACAGAGAGAGTCAGAGAGAAGGGGGGACAGATAGGAAGGGAGAGAGATGGGAAGCATCAATTCTTTGTTGCAGCTCCTTTAGTTGTTCATTGATTACTTTCTCATGTGCCTTGACTGGGGGGGGCTACAGTAGAGTGAGTGACTCCTTGCTTAAGCCAGCGATCTTGGGTTTCAAGCCAGCAACCTTTGGGCTCAAGCAAGCAACCTCAGGGTTTCGAACCTGGGTCCTCTGTGTCCCAGTCCAACACTCTATCCACTGCGCCACCACCTAGTCAGGCTAAAAGGTTTTCTTATTTATTTCTGGAAGGGTGTGATAGTAGAAGTAAGAGCTTGGAGTTCTGAGTTATTTTGCAAGTGTCACAGAGCCTTTGAGTTTAGAGAACCTTCCTCAGAGAACAACTTGGCCCCGATTTCTTCCAACATTCCTTCCTCAACACCTCTGAGTTTTGCCTGAAGTGGTGTCAGTGCCAGAGGAAGAACTCATGACTCCTGGCCATGGTCACAAAAACTTGGCTGATCTCAAAGGAATCATGTTCTTTTGGCATGAATCTTTTTAGAAAGAGGTGCCAGTTCTGCAGAGCTTTGCTAGGAACTCTCCTTAGCATAGAATCTTGATTTTCTTTTAATGGTTTGATGTAAGTCAATGAAGAAACTTAAGTCTTAGGTTGGTGTAGAATGACCTCAATCCCTAATTTATTAAGTTCAGATATCTTTGAGGTGAGAAATAGAAAGGCTGTAAGCAATACAAGTATGTCTTTTTGAAGAAGGTAGCATAAACTCTGGCAATTAATTTGGAAATGATAATTTTAAACTATGTTCTATAGTTTAAAGAACACTTCAATATTTGTATAAATAGATTCACAAATATCCTTATTCTGGGATTTATTTTTATTTTTAGAAATTTTATAAGTGATAAGGATTTTTGTTTTTCTAAGCACCATATATCATCATCCCACTTAAAATATTGTTAATAATTCTATTAACATATTTCAAAATTTCTCAATTCTCTCAAAAATCTTTGCTTTTGATTGCTTTGTTTTTTATTCTATAGAGGTTCCATCAATCTTCCCCATTCCCCACTCCCTATTTTCATGCCATTAATTTATTGGAAGAACCAAATCATCTGTCCTATGGAATGTCTCATATTCTGGATTTGACTGATTGGTCCCTTTTGGTGGCATTAAACATGATCCTCCTACACCCCCAGTAGTCCCTAGAAATGGTAGTGAGAACTAAAGATTTGATTGATACAGATTCAGCCTTTCCTTTTCCTTTCTTTTTGATGTTACCCTTCCTATTGCATTACTCCCTGAGACACATACTGTCTGGTTTTCCCCATTTAAGATTGATTGTGTTTTCCCAATTTAAGATTGAGTGTGGCTTCTGACAGTACAGAAGTGCCCATTAGAATCACTTTAAAGCTTTTTAAGATTCCTAAGATTTAGCAAGTCTGATAGGGATGCAGAGAGATATTATTATAAACGTGCAAAAGTCGCTATACCTTTTATAAAAAGAATCATTATGTTGATTAATTTAATGTACAGAGTGACAAAATTTACTTTCATGCCCATGTTTTGGGAATGTGTGTTTTGTATAACATGAAGTATGTTTAATTACTAACTGGGAGATGTTTGAGGCTGCAGCAGTATAATAAGAAAAGTAGACTTTTATCCAAGGGGTCAAAATTATTTTTCTCTGAGACCCATTTTTTTTAAATCTAGAAAATAGGAATAATAAGGTTGTTTTAATTATTAAATGAAATAATTTATTTGGACAGCATTTCAGCACCTTGTGGTTGAATTAAAATCTGAAAAGCATTACAGTAATAGATTTTTTTTTCAGTTAAGGTCTTCAGAGATGAGCTTAAGAAAATCAAAGTAACATCTTGTGCTATTTTAGTTATTGTCTGCATAAGCTTTTGTTTTCTGAGACATAGGCAATTGATGATGTAGTTATAATACTTTCATAACTTTTGGGAAAAACAGCATGTGGAAATCTTATTGTTTTTTTTCCCCCTTACTTTCAGCTCCATTTACCTCTTAATTCTCCTTTGCCGGGAAGTGAATTGACCAAGGAACCTTTTCGTTGGGATCAGAGACTCTTTGCATTAGTGTTGCGGTTGCCTGGCACCATGTCAGTAGAATCAGAACAGTTGACAGGTGTGCCTTTAGATGACTCTGCAATCACACCAATGTGTGAAGTGACAGGCGGTAAGTTTTTTGCTGGCAGTAATTGAGTGCCTTGTACGTTTCAAAAACCCCATGTTTGTTTTTGTTTTAACAAGTTTTATTAGTAATTAGTAGACATACATGGTTTTAAAACTATATTGATGAAGGCCTGTGCTTTGATTTGAATAGGATGTGATTACTGTTGGATCTAATAATTAATGGTAATTTTTTCCACCCATGTAGAAAATGCTGGTATATTTGAAATTGTTAAACTTATTTTTTTACCTACAAAGATTGCCAGTGATTTACAAATGTCATAGAATTAATTTTCTTGGAAAAATCTTTTGAGAATTCTCTCATTATCCATTATGCATGTAATAATTTAAATCTGGTTAAGTGCAGTTTTCCCCAGAAGCAAAGTAGAAGCTAGATGGGTTAGAGGAAACACAGCTTGTAAGGTCATATCTAGCTAGTCCAGGTAGTCACTATGCTAAGGGAACATTAATAACATTTTTGAAACAATACATAATAGACTCTGGACTTCTTTAATGTGGAATTGGCTAGCAGGTGGATAGATTCATGTCGATTTGTATCGAGTTCCTACTGTGTACCAAGCATGACTTCAGTAGTGAATATGAAAGACAGTATTCTTGCTTTCATGGAGCATTTTCGTTCTTACTGAAGGAGGTTGACACTAAAGTGTCCAAGTCTGGCATATCATTATTTCACCTGTGTCAGGGACCTGTGGCATAGTCTCTAGACATAGTTGGCGCTCTGTTGAGATTCCATCATCACCAACTATTTAAGTTAAAAGGAAATATTTAGTCTAATTGATATTTTAGGTGCCTTCTAATAATTCCATGGGTTTTGGAAATATGCAAAATTCTCAGGCAAAAAGGGTATGTGAAGTAGCTAAGTTAAGAAGTTGTTATTTTATTATTAAATGTTCCCATTTAATAGAAGTACTTTTTAGTGAACTCTTGTAATACCTTCAGAATTTAATTTACAAAAGAAAAAGATATGTACATAAATTTTTAAAGGGAAACCTATCTGTCATCTAAATTTGAAAGCCCACTGCTAACAAGTCTCTGTTCATGGATAAAATTTTTTAGTGACAGTCCTAATTGTTTCTGTGGGTGGATGCACATTTGTATTCAGAAAATTTCAGTTTTCAGCCTTGAACTGACCCACTTGCTGAAATACCTAAAAATTTTTTTTTAAAAACTCTAGGGTTTTTACCTCACAGATTGAAGGAAGTCCTTGAGGCTGTAATTTAAACATTCTCACATTGAAAATTTCTTACTATAAATTACTTTGTTTAACTTGGAATTATGGTAAAGTTATAGGACTACATGTACTATAACTTTCGTCTTCTTGGATCAAGAATATGGAAAGAAATGGAGTGGTGTAATCAGAGAGGGTCTGAGAAGAACCTAAGACATCATGTAGTGGTTAGTGTCCTTTCCTTTGGGCAGTAACGTACTAAAGTAATGTTGTTTATTCTTTGAAAGGAACATCTCCAGAGGAGAAGATTCTGAAGTCACCCTTGGTAATATCTTTTCATGACCCAGAAACCTTAGTTGGTTAAGAAATCAGGAAGCTTTTCCCAAATACACATCCTGAATCTCTCTGATGCATTAGTGTATTTGCCTCTCTTCATGCTCTTGCTGGCAATGATAGGAAGTTGCTCAAATGCTTTTCATATATCTTAATATTATGTTTTCTTATTTGTTGTTCACTAAAGAAAGTTTTGAGGATTAAACATCAAAAAAGTAGAAATAACAGAAATGTTAATATATGTTGGTATTGCACCATGTATATGTAATATTGCTAGTAATTCTTGTGCATTTTTAAAACTTAATAAGAGTAGTGTTTATATTACTTTTTTCCCATTGAAGAGAATTTGTGTTCTCTGAGGAAAAAAATGGAAAGAAATTTGTTGCCAAAATTACAGTTTTGAAAAAAAATAAATTATGATTTAAAAAAAGTGTGTAATTGTCATTGTAGGCATTTTACTATCAGGTTCATTAATTACCCAGTCTATGTCAAATAACCATTGACACTGGGAATACAGTAGGAACAATAAACAGGATGTGCACATTTTGGGACTGTATGACAAAAAATAATGTAAAATGAATAGATCCTATTTTAAAGAGGGCTACTTGTTGTGAAGAATAAAGTAAGGTAAGAGTATAGAGAGTAACTTGAGGCAGTGAGTATTCTTGGGAAGTATTCTGAGCAGGTGACCCCCCTTCCTTTTTTTAAACCATAAACTTAATGGAGATGATTACCCCAGTTTGAAATATTGCTTATCCTTGGAGATTTTTATATTTGTTGTGTAAAGTAAATAAAACAATTTAAAAAATAAATTACATTTGCATATCCCTAACTTTGAAGTCAATGTCATTTGTTTAATTACAGAATATATCATCCTTTGTATGTCTTGAAAAATATTAATCCCACTAAAATTATTGTTACAGAATGTTCATCAACCTTTTTTTTTTCAATTGCAGTATAATTGACATACAACATTATCTTAGTTTCAGGTGTGCAGCATAAGTGATTTCATATTTGTATATATTGTGAAATGATTACCACAATAAGTAACATAGAAGCAGAGATTTGAATAATGGAGTAAACCATACAAAGATCTAGGCAGAGGAAATATTAAGGGAAGGAGCATGCTCTGTAGTTTGGCGAGCAACAGGAAGGCTGATCTGCCAAAGCTTATATGGAAAGGAGTAGAGAGTAACAGATGTAGAGTAGGAAAGGACCAAATACTGAATAGCTTCTTAAGTCATAATAAATATTTTTCTGTTTTCTCAGTGTGATGAGAAGCCACTGGAGGGCTTTTTATAGGCTGTGACATCGGATTTCTATTTCTGAAAAATCACTTTAGCAGCTCGACGAAAATATACTGTCAAGTGGCAAGAATGGAAGCAGGGACTAGTAAGAGATAGGACAGTACTTTGTGAAGAGCTAGGTTTGGAGGTGGTAAGGAGATTTGCTGCAAAGGAGAACCAAAGATAAGGACAGTGAGGGAAGAGGGAATCAAGGATGAGTCCTAGATTATGCAGCTGGCCTGAACAAGGGGAAGTGAAAGACTGTGCCATGGCCTTAGATGGGTATACTGGGGAGAAGCAGGCATACAGGAGGCAGAGGGACGATAGCAAATGAGAAAATGTCTTATAGATACGTTGGCGGACGTATTGAGGATCAAAAGTATTTCATAAAAATTGTAAGAACTGTAAGAACAGTATTCTAGATTAAATCAATTTAACTTTTCTTTCCCTCTATGAGGACTGTTGCCCAACTTAGAAATGAGCTTTTTGGCTCTTCTCATTTACACTAAAATGTTAATCTCTAGTAGACTTCTGTGCTTCTGTGGGAAAAAATTTGTTCACTTTATTGCCTGCACACTCACTATATTTAGTTTGATTTTTTTCTTTTTGTGGACTATCCATAACTACAAGTGAGCCAACTTTTTGAATTGGTGTGTGCTTGTTGCACAAATATATTTAGTGATCCCAGAAACGTTATGCTTCAAAGTATTGTACATTCTAAGGAGTGAGTTTTGACATAGAGAATAAGAGAAACATTATATTATAGGATATAGGCTCACTTTGTGAAGATGACAGAATTTGCTTATTTCTCTTTAACTCTCCAAGGAATTAATGAATTTTTATTATTTCCCACGTGACTCAAGTTTACTCACTTTTTCTCTAATTTTTGTTAAACATCTTTATTAGTAACTTTATTTCATACCAAGATTTTAACTTCCATTTTCCTAATCAATTAATTGATGACATAAGTTAGGGGAGTAGAGAGACTTGCTACAACTTGACACTTAAAACTTATATTTTTTTAATGACATTTTGGAATGTGCTTAAGTTTCATGAGACAAGATATTCAGCCTTTATATAGTCTTCTCCATACTTTGTATGCTAAGATTGTCATCCTTTTTATGTGTTGTTTTTATGTACATGTTTTGAGAAAAATAATTTACTAATTCTTTCAAATAAGTGTGACTCCATATAGACATTCTGTATTAAATATTGATTTCAAATTAACATGATTTCCAGGGAACAAAGTATATACCTCAATTAATGTTTCTAATACCCTAGGGTTTGAATCTTGGCTGTACTACTGTCCTAACTTGGATAAATTAATTAACCTCTGTAAGCTTTAGTTTTCTTATTTGTAAAGTTGAGAAATTAACCCATACATTGTTGCTAGGATTAAATAAATTAATATGATAAAGTGATTAGAATAGTGCCAAGCACATAGTAATTGGTAGGTATTATTTTATGATTACAACTATCATCGTACACAGATAACTTGTTTGTTATAGGATACTTTACTTGTTTTTCTAAGTAAAGCTCACTCTGAGGATTTGACTGCCTGACGTTCTCTTTTCTGAGTAACCTATAGCAAATCACATGTTAAATATAAGTTGATATGAGTAATTTTGTATGTGAAATTGTAATGATATAGCTGTGTTTGGTTGTTGAATTTGTAAAATTCCACATTGAGCTCATTGCAAATTACATTGTAAGATGTTTGATTAAAGATTGTTTTAGTTAAGGTTTTCAATCTTGGTCTATATCAGCACATATAATAGAAAGATGATACAAGTTAACAATGTACCGGTAATTATAAATTTTATTGTAGTCACATTAAAAAGAAACAGGTGACAATTTTAATATCTTAATCCAATATATAAAATATTTCCACATGAAATCTATATTTAAAAGTTATTGAGACATTTTACATCATTTTCATATTAAGTCTACAAAACCAGGTATTTTTAAATTTTTTTAAAGATTTTATTTATTCATTATAGAGAGGGGAGAGAGAGAGAGAGAGAGAGAGAGAGAGAGAGAGAGAGAAGGGGGGAGGAGCAGAAAGCATCAACTCCCATATGTGCCTGACCAGGCAAGCCCAGGGTTTTGAACCGGCGGCCTCAGCATTTCCAAGTTGACACTTTATCCACTGCGCCACCACAGGTCAGGCACCAGGTATATATTTTATACGTCTCAATTTGGACTAGCCATATTTCAAGTTCTCAATAGCCATATGTGGCCAGTCACCTCAGTGTGGGAGAGCACACGTTTAGATATATGGAAAATCTCTGTTTAAGAGGTCTTTTTATTAGTATTTTTCTCTTAATCACTAGCATTTTAATGCTTCTGTAAAATACTGAAAAGGGAAATTTATTTAAGATGGGTAATTCCCAAGTACAGTGGTCCCTCGTTTATTGCAGGGGTTAGGTTCCAGAACCCCACCGCGGTATGTGAAAACCCGTGAAGTAGCGACCTTGTATTTATTTTATTATTTATATACAGTATATTTTAAGGCTTTATAAACTCTCCCTACACTCTTATAAACCTTTCCCACACTATTATTAACCTTTCCCATAATTATTATTATTTTACCACAAAAATAATTAAAATAATAAATATATAAAAATACCTATATACCACAAAATTCCATGATATAGTAAAAATCCGTGATACAAAATTAGATATACTATATATAATTTAAAAATCCAAGATACAGTAAGACTGAAAAGTGAACCACGATATTGCAAAATATGACTGTAAGTGAGCCAAATGTAATTAAGAAAAGCACATGCTACCATATATGTGTATTTTTGAAATAACATTTTATACACTATATAATTAATATACATATATAAATAAGCATGACTTTTTTTATTGTGGTTTGTTCAAACCAAGATTTCTGTTTTTCAAATACCTGTAATTATAAGGAAAAAAATTAAAATACATGCTCACAAAATGGAATTGTTGGTTTATTGAAAATAACTATTTTCTTTATTCTTCCATAAGATAATGAAATAAGTTTAAATTTTGCTCTTTTGTTGATTAATATTGGTAGAAAATCCACTATTCTTTCTTATTTAAAGATAGGAATTTTTGCAACTGACTAGTTCACTTTATTTACCTTTTTTTTTTTTTTTTTTTTTTTTAAATTTCAGGCCGCTCATACTCTGTATGTTCTCCAAGAATGCTCAATCAGTGTCTGGAGTCCTTGGTGCAGAAAGTGCAAAGCGGGGTGGTAATAAACTTTGAAAAAGCAGGACCAGATCCTTCCCCTGTAGAAGGTATTACTGCACTTTTCTTAGAGACATTCTAAACTTGTATCAGTTATTCAACTGGAATTGAAAAATTAACTATGATTGGGACTTAAGATTGACAGGGCCAAATTATTAAGATGACAAAACAGCTCTTGATAAAGAGGGAATCAAGGTAAACTGATAATGGTTTAGTAGCATCACATTTTAAAATTGCTTATTCATAGCCTGAAATTTTATATGAGCCAAAAACCTTTTTTTTAAGTATTTACAGATGAGCAATCTCATATTTCTTTTTTAGTATTACAGTATTGTCTCTCTCCTGTATATAAACTTCTCCCATGTCCCTTAATTCACAAGAATGAACCATAGGTATTTATTAATTTTTTAGCTACATTATTTTCTAAGGATTGAACTGGTCATAAACAAATAGTTTATGTGGTTCCAATAATGAGCAACCAGCCTTTGCCCTTAAGCGAGGTTATTTAACTCTGGCTAAACTTCAGTCAGCTTTATTCTAATATTCTGTGATTATAAACTATTTGTACTGGAGAGTATAAGGAGTTACATTAGAACCAATGGACACTATTATATCTGGAACCTCTGCATTGTACAGTGGAGCTTATAACAAGAATTAGAAAGTCGAAATGACACTTGGCAGAAGAGAACCACTAGAGTGAGAGGAGAGAAAGGTCATAGAGATTGAAAAATGGACACCCTCAAAGGGGGATTATAGCGAAGGAGCAGAAGATGGTGAGGTTATGTAAATTGTATCACTGTTTGTGTGTTTTTTTCAAAACAGATTGTTTTTAATTGAATTGTTAAGCATGGAATATAATTATTTTTAGATTCTTTTATATGTGCTTGGCTTAGATTTAGGTACTGAATGTTTAGTTGAAAAGAGTTGCTATTTTGATAGAATTATTTCAGATTAAAAGTAAATATTTCAAATCTGGATTTGTATATTACGGTTTTTTGTTGTTTATTAGGCTTTAGTTAAAATGATTATTCATTTAGCAACACTTACATAGTATTTACTAAGCTAAACACAAAGATGAAGAAATTGGGTATTTCCTCTTATCATCTGTTGGGGGGAACATTTATTAAACACCTCTATTTCCATAAAGTGTGTTTTACACATTCTCATTAGGAAAGCAGGGGATACTGTGGGCCCTCCTTTCAGCTGTTGAACTCATAGTTGGCATTAACTCTCTAGTAAATTTTAATTTAACCTAAAGGTTATGCAGTCATGATAATGTTCTACCATTTAAGAAAAATAGCAAAATTCAGAATTGAGTAAGTATTAGTATATTTTTATTAAGTTAAGCAATAATAGATATAATTGAACTTTTGATCCTTTTCCCCCTTAATGATGTATGCTTTTTGTTTTTAATTTCTTTGCTGTAGATGGGCAGACAGATATATCAAGGCCTTTTGGATCTCAACCTTGGCATAGCTGTCACAAACTCATATATGTTAGGCCAAATCCTAAAACTGGGGTTCCTATAGGTCATTGGCCTGTTCCAGAATCTTTTTGGCCAGATCAGAATTCTCCAACACTAGTAAGTACCAGAGAGATTATGGCTTTGTAATAATAACCATTTAGCTGCTTTTCATACTAGTTTTAAGTACTACTATCAGTTAAATGTGTAGCAAATTTATAGGAATTATATGTCAAAAGTGCTGTGATAAGCTATTAGTTGCTTAGTAATTGTATTGTTTATTATATAGTAGTGGAAAAAAGCCATCTGTTTCCTTTAGAATCTAATACTGTGCTTACGTTTTTAATATTGGTGTCTAGGTACAGAATCATAAATGTAGTGAGTTTCTCTTTGGACTATAAATAATGTAACATGAAGATTTGTCTTGGAGACACAATTTAGAATTTAAATGAAGGCTTACACAATAATTTTGATCATTTTGCCTACAATCTTTTAGGACTTAGTTTTACAAATTCACCTTGACTTACATGCTTTTAGTTATATGCACTGTTGGCAGTCTGGAGGTTGAAGGTAAAGATTTTCTGGTCTTGTTTACATGAATTATTTTTTTGAAACAGGGAGGCTTGTCGAATGATTATGGTGAATTATCAGTATTTACTATATAATTTTTCTAATGGTAAATTTGTACAAAATATCTATTTTGTTGGTATATGTTCTTTCACATTAGTATTTTTCCTAGAATATGAGGATATCATGGGCTATTTTATGGGAGAGCATGACATATTACCTTTAGAAGATAAGAATTTTATTATCTTTAGAAGTTAAGAATTGTATTTCAAATATCAGTAAGCAGTCTTAAATGTTTTATTTACTATCATTTATGAATTAAACTGAACTCTATTTGATACCATTTACACTTTAAATCTTTATCAACTCTTCAGAATAATACTTTTAATCTATACAAGATCTATAAAGTAGTATTTCCTTTATTCATTTGGGGTTAACAAAATTAAAGTTTTCTAAATTTCAGTATGATATCTTCTTTACGTGGGGGACAGGCTGCAAACTGACTCTGGGTAGGACCTGGTTCATGACATTTATGCCTTTTCTTTTTTTCTGATTGAACAATCATAATTCTTTAGTCTGGCCTTATAGGGAAACTCTTAATTTCTTTGTTAGTTTTGCTTTTTCTTCTGTAGTCCTTTCAACTCTTTTAGAACAGATAACATAGTTTTATGAAATACTGCTTGTTGGTTATTCTGTTGTCTTTAATACCTACAGTAGTACATATGGACATATAGTTCTTTGTTGAGTCCTAATAGAAAGAAATATAAAATCAATATCACAGACATTATCTATATTACCATAGCTGTTTATTGCAAAATGTAAGCCATAGAGGATTTTGAAGTGTGGGTAGGATTTCAGTGGGAGGAGGAGACTATGAGAAAAAAGGATGGAGGTAAAAAAGAACTAGGTATAGATAGAGGAATAACGAGTAGCTGAATATAGGTGGGTTATAACACATACATAGAACATTGAGAGTACTACTGAATGAACCAAATTGTTCATCACTTTAAATGCAAGGTTAAGGAATTTAAGCTTTTTTGCATTGGTGCTCAAAGAATAACTGAAGACATTTTATAGAGTGCTGCTTTAGGAAAATTAATCTGGAGATTGTCATTTGCAACAAAAGTAGATGTGTTGGAAGGTAAGCAGGTTTCCTCTTGGGCTGTTGTTGTGGTTTACATAAGAAGTATTAAGAATTCGGATTAAGATGATAGAAGAATCATAAGAAATAATATTGGAAAGAACTGGCAAAATATAGTAACTGAAGGATATTAGAGGGGAATTGAAGTTTTTGTGAATAACAGTATTTCAAATAAATAGTATTGATACTGAAATTAAGTGTGATTTATTAGAAACTAATTCTGAATTTGAATCATGGTTCTACCAATTATTAGGTGTATACCTTTGGTTAATTATTGTCTCTGCCTAATTTCCCATCTTTTAAATGATGATAGCAGTTCCTAGCTCATAGGATTGTTTGGGGGATTAAATGAAATAACAAATGCAAAATTTCTTCAAGTTCTAGAGGACTCTCTCCCCCTCTGTTTTTCTCTTGGACTTCAGTATTTTCATCCAAAAAATAAGTGAGTTTCAAGGGCTGATTCAATAAGATATGTGTTAGGTACATGCTAGGTACAGGAGCACAAGATGAGTAAAACATAGTGCTCACCCGTTGAACCTACCCCTTTTGTAGGAAGATCGGACGTGTAAACACAGTCAAGTTCTGTGTGTTTATTGTAATAGAGGGGCAGAGCAGAACCAGAGGAGGTGGTGCCTACCTGCTGGCTCTGTGTTTGGAATACAAGGTGGGAAGGGGTGTTGGGGATAAGTCTTTTAGTGGTTGTTGATACTTGCCAGTTCAGAATTCAAAACTTTATTTACAATATGCAAGGGGGAAAATATTTTATTTCTCCATATATAAGACGCACCTTAAGTTGGCGGCCTGAAATTTGGAAAAAAAAGTATTACATAAAGTTATTGAACTCAAGTTTTATTCATCATAGAATTCATACAACTCCTCATCACTGTCAAAACTCCCATCCATTAGCTTGTCCTCATCTCTGTCTGATCAACAATGAGCGCAAAAACAAGCGTGAAAAAGTGGGAAATGAAGTTAAAAAAACTGCAACCACTGTATAAGACGAACCTAGTTTTTAGACCCCAAATTTTTCAAAAAGTGATTTTATACATGGGGATATACGGTAATAAAGCAGTCAGTGATAGCATGTGAAACATGGGCATGAAAGATGATGATTTGAGCAATTGCCAAATGGTTTGGTGCACGTGGTGTTGTGTTTGAAAGGCAAGTAGGGACCAGATCATCAAGATCTTGTATATGGTATTAAAAGAGTCTGAACTTTTTTTTAGGTGATTGGCTATTGCTTTTACGAGATCATTTCAGACTAGTATATAATTTAAGCTTTGCATTTTCTTTCAGCTAATGGTGCTTTCAGTAGTAAATTAATCTCTTACTGAGTACATTTTGGTAGTAAGGGATACTGAAAATGAGTCTGTCTCTAATATGTTGTGTAAATAGTAATAAGACTCTCCCCTGTAGCCGCCTCGTACATCTCATCCTGTAGTGAAGTTTTCCTGCACAGACTGTGAACCAATGGTTATTGACAAATTGCCTTTTGACAAATACGAGTTGGAACCTTCACCACTGACTCAGTTTATCCTGGAAAGGAAATCTCCTCAAACATGTTGGCAGGTGAGCTGAACAATTATTTGTGTTAAACGACTGTTAGAAAGTTAAATTGAATCAGTGGTTTATATAACTTTCTGTAAAGGTTTTAACCTTCATAAAAATATGAGTGTTTTAAAAAATTTTATATTGATTGATTTTTATAGAGTCAGAGAGAGGAATGGAGAGAGAGAGAGGGAAGTAGAGAGAGAGAGAGAGAGAGAGAGAGAGAGAGAGAGAGAGAAAGAAGAGCATTCATTTGTGTTTCACTTAGTTGTGCATTCATTGACTGTTTACTTTATGTACCCTGACCCGGGATTGTACCCGCAACCTTTACATCTTGGGCTGGCGCTCTAACAGACTGAGCTAACCAGCCAGGGCAGAAAATGTGAAGTTTTAACCACTCTTTTTTAACAGGTATATGTGAGCAATAGTGCAAAATACAGTGAACTCGGTCATCCATTCGGTTACTTGAAAGCCAGTACAGCACTGAACTGTGTCAATTTATTTGTGATGCCTTATAATTACCCAGTCCTCCTTCCCCTTTTAGGTAAGTTATTCTTGTCACATTCACTGTGGCTCAGTAGACATACAAATTCTCCTAAAAACAAACTTTGGAAACATTCTTTATAAGTCTCTTGTCTGCTGAAATGAATGAAAATGTTTTTAATATTCTAAAATACTGAATCTGTCGAAGGCTGTTTTAGTGCATGTTTGAAGTAAATTGAAAGGTAGTGTCAAGTCACCATTAAGCCAACAACTTATGAAGGTTTTAAACAAAATAGGCCAAATTTTTTCAGTTAGCTTTAAGTTAGATTAAATTTTAATTTATTAATATGTTTGATTTCTTAAATAGTTAGAATTGGTAATGCAGGCTTTGTATTTGATAAATAAGACATTTTGTGAAGCATGTTCTTAAGATCTGAATGTGTTTTCTTTCTAAAAACTTACTTTAATTTTCACTTGGCAAATATTTTTTTAAGTGAATGAATTTGTTCCAAAATAATACAATAATAGCCTAAAGTTAGTTTCTATAGACTATGTGGTTATAATTTTTGAGTACTGTTGGAGAAAACTAATTTTCCTTTATGGAATCACCTCAGATTTAAACGTTAGAGTCAAGCCTGATTGGTGGTGGCGCAGTGGATAGAGCTTTGATCTGGGGCACTGAGGACCCAAGTTTGAAACACTAAGGTCACCAGCTTGAGCGCGGAACCTCTCTGGCTTGAGTGTGGGGTCATAGACATGACCCCATGGTCACTGGCTTAAGCAAGGGATCACTGGCTTGGCTAAGCTCAAGCCGGATGAGGCCGCACTCAAGCCAACAACCTCAGGGTTTTGCACTTGGGGCCTCAGTGTCCCAAGTCAACACTCCACTGTGCTACCACCAGTCAGGCTCCATTTTTATTTTATTAAAAGCGTATGTCTCATGTTACTCTCCCTCTTACAAATAAGAAAGCAAACTTTAAAAATGAAACTCATCTGACTTGATTTTCATCTGTGAAAACAATGAGTGATGATTATTTTATACATTTATAGATGACTTGTTTAAAGTACATAAAGCAAAACCAACATTGAAATGGAGACAGTCCTTTGAAAGCTATTTGAAGACAATGCCTCCCTACTATCTTGGGGTAAGAATATTGTTAAAAATAGAACTTGTTCTAAAGTTTTATATTATGTTTAGAATTTATTATAAGTATTATAAACATCTATTTATTGCTGTTATAGATTAAATGTCATGAAAATCATGTATAAATATAACAAATATAGATGTAATGGGAAAGAAATATTTCAATGATTTGCAAAGTAATGATGATGATACTGGAGATGATCATGAAGTGTATCCAGTGCTTACCCTGTGGGTCTGCCCCAAGCGCTGAACATGCACCAGCCTCGTTTAGTCTGTATAGTAATCCTGTGAGGTAGAAGTGGTCTTTGTTCCTGTTGTACAGATGAGAAACCAAGGCGCTAAAGGATTAAATAAGTTGTCTAAGGCTACATTTCTAATATATAGGGGACTGGAATTTAGTTGCAGTCAGTCTGGCTTTAGAATTTAGGCTTTTAATCACAATTTAAATTGCAGTTTATAAGGGTACAAAATTATTTTTGTTGCATTATTTCCTAAATCTTCAGAAAATGTTTTTTGGTAGATAAGAATATATTCTCATAGAACTATATATTTTTAGAACCATGAATTTTCTGATTACTGTAAACCTGGTTTATCATAGTATGTAAGACCAATAACTTATATTTTATTAAGTACGTCTTTATTTTTATGAAAAGTAACTTCTGAACAAAAAGACCTATACTAAAAAGCACTTTTAGACATTACTTCTGATTTTTGGGTTGACCAAAAAAGACAAAAATGAGAGGGAGAGAGAGAGAGAGAGAGAGAGACTTATGGACACAGACACCAGTGTGGCGATTGCCAGGGAGGGGTGGGGGAGGAGGAGGGTACAGGGGAAGGAAATGGTGATAAGAGAAGACTTGGGAGGATGAACACAGGATACAGTGTACAGAGATGAGTTGTAGAATTGGGCACCTGAAACTTATATAATTATGTTAACTAGTGTCTCCCCAATAAATTCAATTAAAAAATAAAAAATTAAACATGTCAAAAAGAAACAAGGAATATTATAACATTTGACTGTAATCAATCTTTGTAAATGGTCCCTCATGAAAACATTAATTTCTTAAGCTTTAAAAATCATATTTTATAGTTTTAAGAGATAAGTTGTATTCGTGTCTAGCACATAATGCCTGCCATGTAAGAGAGTGAAGGTTAGAAACACTTTGAATATGAAATGTTACATATGTTGACTCATTTACATTTCATAGCAACCCCGAGGACTTATCCAAAGCTACATGGATGTTAGATATCAAAGCTGGGATTTGATTTTAGTTTCACACAAGTGCTTTATATACTACCTAATATCTCAATTATCCTTTTTTCTGTCTCTGTCTCATTCATACATGATGACACTCCTGCTAGTGATATTTTTTCATTGTACAAAGTGGTTCTCAATTGACTGTCCTTACAGTTTTGTTCATAGTAAAGATTAGACTGTTTTCCTCCCATTTTTCCTTCAGAGCTTGTTTCTCTGTTTCCAGCTCAGCTAATGATAATAGTGATGAATATCTACTGAATGCTCACTGTGTGCCAGCTGCCTTTATGAAGTGCTTTACACGTATTAATTCATTTAATCCCATGACACCCTATGAGATGCTATTATTACCATTTTACAAGTGAGAAACTAAGACACAGAGAGGTTGTATAACCAGATGTAGGGTCGCAGAGCTGTGAGTGGCCATGCCAAAATCCGCACAGTGATCCAAAGTAGAAATCGTCTTGTTTCTTTGACTGCTTTTTAGTTCCGACCCAAGTTCTAAGTCTACCTCTGTAATGTGTCTCCTGCCCATTTCTTCCAATTCTTTATCATCTCCAATGATAGTAAAAAGTCCAGGACTTCCTTTTCTTGCCCTGAGTGTTATTACTATAGTTCTAATCCTTTTAAAGTATTTCAGACTCCCTCTGATACTACTGATAAACATTTTACTGAAATACAAAATAACATTACTCTTTTACTGAAGGAAAGAAGAAAATTTGGGAGGGAGAAATTTTGAAAACTGACATAATACATCTATCCATAAATTTTTTTGACCAGTGATTTTTTTTTTCTGCCTGTAGCCTCTGAAGAAAGCTGTTAGAATGATGGGAGCACCTAATCTCATAGCAGACAGTATGGAGTATGGACTTAGCTACAGTGTCATTTCATACCTCAAAAAATTGAGTCAACAGGTAATGATAAGAAATAGAGCCAATATATATTTTGAATGGTTTTGGTTAAGATGATTAACAGGCCAGATGTTAGTTTTTAATAGTTCTACTAGAATTCCATTATATTAATATATTACATCTTAAAACCACATATATCGGATATTAACGTAATTCTTTCTCAAGTACATGGTATGCTATATTTTGAAGTGTTCATTTCAAACAGCAATTACTAGTTTATACAATGGCTTCCAAGACTTTCTATATGTAAACGTTTTTTGTTTTCTTTTGAGAAATTTGTTAGAAAATTGTTTTAGACAAAATATCAGTGTCTTTTGGTTTATGTTTTAAAACCTATAGTTTTTTTTTTCTTTCAAAATGGGAGTTACTTTTGAAATATTTGTAAGAGACATTGAATTTTGTCATTGGGCATAAATCACATTTACAGATACCATGGTAGTTAAACAGTGTAAAGTTTGACTGCCAAGTTATTGATGTCGTATCAAATACATTATTTTCCCAGTACTTCTGCCACCTCTACTTTAACTGCTAATTGAAATATAGGTTGTAAAGAGTCAAAATATTGCTGTTTGAGTGTGGTGATTGCCAGCAGGGTTAGGTGGAGGGGGATATGGCGGCACAAATGGTGATGGACGAAGACCTGACTTGGGGTAGGGGGTGAATACACAATACGGTGTACAGAGATGACTTGTGGAATTGAGTACCTGATCCCTGTATAGTTGTGTTACCTAGTGTCACCCTAATAAATTCAGTGAAAAATATTGCTCTTTGCTTTTTAGTGAAAAACCTACATCATTATTTGCCCTATCTATAAACATTTAGTTATATGCTAACAGTGTCTTAAAGTAAATATTGATATTATTTTTTCTAAATTTATAGCAGCTCTGATTTAGAAATACATTTTTTCACTTAGAGTGTCTTTACATTTCATGGTTTAAGTGTAGTGGTTCTTAATAAATACAATTAAAGTTTTGTTTGTTTGCTCTACTCCAAAAGGTTTTATTGTAATGATTTAGAATCATAGGACATTGTTTAAACCAGTGGTTTTCAACCTTTTTACACTTGGGGATCAGTGACCTAGTCAACCAGAAATGGAAATACACATGAATAACGTTTTATCTTACGAGCACATTAACACTGCAGTATGGTACAAGCTGGTGCTTGATTTCTGAACTCCAACTGCATGATGCTTTGAATACTATATGTTTGTCTGAATGCTTTTTTTTTTTTTGAGAAAGAGAGAGGAGAAGCATTAACTCATAGTTGTAGCACTTTAGTTGTTTATTCATTGCTTCTCATATGTACCTTGACTGGAGGACTTTAGTCGAGCCAGTGACCCCGTTCTCAAGCCAGCAACCATGGGATCATGTTGATGAGCCTGCACTCAAGCTAGCGACCTTGAGGTTTCGAAACTGGGACCTTAGCGTCCCAGGTCAATGCTTTCTTTATCCATTGCTCAACCACTGGTCCGGCTATCCGAATGCTTTTTGTTCATTACGTATAATTTATATATACTCTGCATGGTGCAAAAGATTGTTCTAGCAAGCCTACAAGTTCCAAAGATATCTTAGACACCTCAGTAGTATTTTCATCGATGATACAGGCTGATAAGTGGTAATCGCCCTGAGCATAAGCGAAATCAACTAAGATCATGGTGTCTCTAATCTTCCTACTACATCACGGTGGTTGATTCTCATGGACTGGCAGGAAATTTCTGGTAGACTGGCAGACCGATGGTTGAAACTGGTTTAAACTATGTTTAATCTATCAAATACTTGATGTAAAATATGCCACCTGAGATTTTAACTTCTTACATACTTTTAAAATATATAAATATTTAATTTATGGAAGACTAGAACTATAGTATTTAATTTACCAATTTCGATTATATCAAAATTCCTCTTGTTTATTTTTACTTTAGGCCAAAATAGAATCTGATCGAGTCATTGGATCTGTAGGCAAAAAAGTAATTCAGGAAACTGGAATTAAAGTCCGAAGCCGATCACATGGTTTATCAATGGCGTATAGGAAAGATTTCCAACAGCTGCTGCAGGGGATATCAGAGGACGTCCCTCATAGGCTGCTGGACCTGAATATGAAAGAGTATACTGGGTTTCAAGTGGCTTTGCTCAATAAGGTAATAGTCACAGGAATTTAGTACTACTTTTGTTAAATTCTATTGTATTGTTGAATATAGATCAAAGTTTCTATTAACTGAAACTAAGTTTGTCCAAACTTTCACAAGTACTTTTACATCTCTGTAGAATAATGACCGTTATATTATCATTGAATCATTGAATTTTAGAATTGAAACAGATTTTCCATGGTGAGTGAATGAATGGATATATTGATAAACAGTAGTCCAATCCACTTATTTTACAAGTGAGTAACCAGGCTTAGAGATTGCTTAAAGTTTTACAGCTAGGCCCTGGCCGGTTGGGTCACTGGTAGAGCGTCGGCCTGGTGTGCAGGAGTCCCAGGTTCAATTCCCAGCCAGGGCACACAGGAGAAGCGCCCATCTGCTTCTCCATCCCTCCCCCTCTCCTTCCTCTCTCTGTCTCTCTCTTCCCCTCCCGCAGCCTAGACTCCATTGGAGCAAAGTTGGCCCAGGCACTGAGGATGGTTCTGTGGCCTCTGCCTCAGGCGCTAGAATAGCTCTGGTTGCGGCAGATCGACGGCCCCAGATGGGCAGAGTATTGCCCCCTGGGGGGCGTGCCGGGTGGATCCCGGTAGGGCGCATGTGGGAGTCTGTCTGACTGCCTCCCCGTTTCCAACTTCAGGGAAAAAAAAAAAAAGTTATACAGCTAATGGTAGAGTAACTGCAGTTCGATATTTAGAACCTTGCATGCACAGTGTGATCCTAAAATGCTTTATGAATGCTCTTTATTGAAAAGATCTTTATCCTGTTTTTTTGTAAAAACAGACAAGCTGATTCTAAAATTTATATGGAGACGTGAAAGTACGAGAATAGCTAAAACAATTTTGGATAAGAATAAAATTGAACAACTTGCACCAATTTTAAAAGTTACTGTAATGCTGTAGTGATCAACACTTTGTGTTGTTGGCAAAAGGATTGTTTTAAACATGGATCAGTGGAACAGAATGTAGTCTAGAAGTGGGCCCTCACACACGTAGTCAGTTAATTATTATAAAAGTGCCAAAATAATCATGGGTGAGAATTCAGTCTTTTCAGCAAGTAGTACTGGAACAATTGGTTATCCATATTCAAATAATGAACTTGACCTTTACCTAACATTACTTGAAGTGATCATGGTCTTAAATGTAAGAACTATAATTGTAACCTGGAAGAAAACTGGAGAAAGTCGCTATGACCTTGGGTCATGGATCATTGAAAAATTCTAAAATATAAAACAAAAAGCAATTGATAAATTGAAATTCATTAAAATTAAAACTTATTTTAATTCAAAAGAAACTTTGAAAAATGAACAGGAAGTTATAGCATGGGAGAAAAGCACATACTGTATTGAATAAAGAACTTAATATCAAAGTACATAAAGAACTCATACAACTCAATTAATAAAGAGGCAAACAACTCCATAAAAAATGGGCAAATATTTGAACAGATAGTTCACCAAATAAGATAAACAGGCAAATGAAGAGATGATCAACCATATTGGCTTTTAAGGAAATGAAAATTAAAACCGTAACACAACCCCGCTTTACACCCACTGGAATGGCTAAAATTTAAAAGACTGAAAAATATCAAGTGCTGGTGAGGATGTGGAGCAACTGGAACTCTCATACATGGTCAATGGAAAATAGTTTGCAGTTTCTATTTTTTTTTTTTACAGACAGAGAGAGCCAGAGAGAGGGATAGATAGGGATGGAGAGAGATGAGACGCATCAGTCATTAGTTTTTCGTTGTGACACCTTAGTTGTTCATTGATTGCTTTCTCATATGTGCCTTGACTGTGTGCCTTCAGCAGACTGAGTAACCCCTTGCTCAAGCCAGCGACCTTGGGTCCAAGCTGGTGAGCTTTGCTCAAACCAGATGAGCTTACACTCAAGCTGGCGACCTCGGGGTCTTGAACCTGGGTCCTCCGCATCCCAGTCTGATGCTGTATCCACTGTGCCACCGCCTGGTTAGGCAGTTTGCAGTTTCTTAAGCACATAAATATATACTTTCTGTTTAACCAGTAATTATACTTGGTAGGCTACTCAAGAGAAATGAAAATGTATAGAATAACAGTATTATTCACAATAATGAAAACAAAACTGAAAATAATCGAGTATCAACTAGTGAATAAAGTATGGTATGTTCATATAATGGAATACTACTTTGCTACAATAAAAAGAATAGGCTACTGATACATGAACAACATGGATGAATCTCAAAAACATGCTAAGTGAAAGAGGCCAGATAGAAAATATTAGATATTGTAAGATTCCATTTATAAAGTGGAATGTACAGAGACAGGAAACAGTAAGTGACTGCCTGGGTCTGGTGATAGGGATTGACTAAGAATAGGCACAAGGAACTTTCTGATGGTAGAAGAGTTCTAAAACTGGATTGTGGTGATTGTTTCACAATTAAAAATTCACTAACACTCATCGAACTGCATACTTCTTTTAGCCAGAATATATAATAAAATCTTGAGTTAGATGTGAATTTGAAATTAGGTTGAACTCACTACCAATTTTTTATATTTTAGTTCCCAAAACAGTACATTAAGATTGCATCGTAACTCGATTCTGTTTTTCAAGCTAATTAGTTAATTTGTATGTCTTATTTTTGAACCTATGCTGCAGGCTTGAGATTTTAGTTTCTTAATTCTATGTTTATAAATAACTTTGGTCTTGGAATGTTTTCAATAGGATTTAAAGCCACAGACATTTAGAAATGCATATGATATACCAAGACGGAATCTTTTGGATCACTTAACAAGAATGAGATATAATCTTATGAAGAGTACCCGCAAATTTCTTAAAGGACAGGATGAAGGTTAGATTACGGTTTTAATATTGGTATATCTTTTGTAAATTTTTTCTTTATATTAAAAATATGGTAGTACCATAACTCTTAAAGAATTATGACAGTATTACATTTTTCTCACTGTAAATTCAAACAAATTAAGCAAAATGTCATCCCTGATTTTCTATGTTTCTTTCTACTCTCACTGTTGCCCCAAATTTTGTTCCACAGAGGTAATAATCTTTGTTAACAGCTTAGTTTTCTATTCTTGGTTTTTCATCCACTCACACACACAGTTATTTTCTTAAGATATACTGATATCTGATTGTTTAACTCTGGGTGGCCAATAACTCATATTTCTGATATTTCCTTCAATCATATTCATGGCACCAACTGCAAATCAAGTCTGATGACTATTTAACCCTTTACTCTCTTGATATAAGCATTCCAACTATATCTATATATAAGAAGAGTTACCTATGTGATTTCTCTTTTCTGTAAATTTTTCTGTAATTAAATTTGATATATTTAGAATAGAAGAGACATTTCTTTTCATGGTAAGGTTACACCCATTGCTGATTCTGTGCACTGCAATTAGAAGATAAAACCAATGATTTAACATTTTATTTAAAAAATCTCAAATACTTAGAGTACAGTATTTATAACGACAGCAATTAGAGTATATAGAAAGGGAAGACTACTTATAATAACATCAGGTAGCATTCATATATAGGAAGATATGGGATAACTAGAACAGGCATTAGTGAGATTAACATCTGTTGTTACTCTATTTTGTTCAAAAAGATCAAGTGCACAGTGTTCCTATAGCACAAATGGGGAATTACCAGGAGTACCTCAAGCAAGTACCTTCTCCACTAAGAGAACTTGATCCTGATCAGCCTCGAAGGTTGCATACATTTGGCAATCCCTTTAAGCTGGATAAAAAGGTAAATGTGAAATGTCCATTATATATTAGTTTGTGCTGGGTACTGTGGATTTAACAGTTCTTAATTTAACTAAAGTTAGCTAAAGCTGTTTTCCTGGTACAATATCTAATAAATGTCAACATAGCTAAATATAGTTGTTTTAATGGGAATTGGAATTAGTTGTACCATTTAAAATCTGTATGTAAATCCAGTGAAATTATATATTTTGTTATAGGGTATGATGATAGATGAAGCAGATGAATTTGTGGCTGGACCTCAAAATAAACATAAACGACCTGGAGAACCAAATATGCAAGGGATCCCTAAAAGACGTCGCTGTATGTCTCCCATCCTAAGAGGCAGACAACAGAATCTAGTTGTGAACAATCATATTGGAGGAAAAGGACCACCTATACCTGTGACTCAAGCACAGCCAGATCTTATTAAACCCCTTCTTCTTCATAAAAGTAAGAGTTAAAAGAAAATTATTTGCTGCTTTTTGGTTTTTTTAGAGAAGAGATTTTTAAATAAATTATAGAAAAAATTGATAAAGTCCAAGAGTATATAGCAAAGATGTTTATTCTAATTTAGCATGTAATTATTTTTCTCTTTTTAATTAATGTTTGTTAAACATTTCATACGTTCACCATTTTATTAGCAATCATATTCTAAAATATTATTTGCAAATCAAGTATTTCAAAATAATCGTTTTTAAAGGGGTATAATTAATACCCATAGGAAGATTGTTTTCAATAGTTTAATGCAACAACTAATTATTAAATACCTGTACCATTTTAGATAGTACTAGGCATTGAAATACAGTAGTGATCAAGACAGTGATATCTGCTTTCACTATAATGCATTAGGAAAGAAAGCCATTGACATTTCATTCGAAGTGTGGTGAATTTTACAAAAGGAAAGTCAAGTATGTTGTGGACATATTTGGATCCCACTTGGTCTGTGGGATCAAGGTACTTTACTAGGAAGTTGTTTAAACCAACACTTGAAGGATAAATGGAAGTCAGTTAACTAAAGCTGCACATTTGTTTATGCTGGAGGAGGAGTCAGAGAAGAGTATGTGTAAAGGCATACAACAAAGAGAATGGCATTGAGGAAACTGAAAATTCTAGTATAGCAAGGGGGTTGGGGATGAGATAAAGTGAAAACTGAAAGATAGGCAGAAGCCAGATCATGGAGGCCTCTAAAGATTCTAGACTTTATTCTAAGGACAATGAGAATTCATGTAAAGGTTTAAAGAGGTAGTAGTGACTGGATATGATTAGCGTTTTATAAAGACTATAAATGTGTAGTGTATTATCAAGGAAGAATGAGAATGGATGTCGGGAACCCTTAATGAGTTGATGGATTCATTAATTATAGGTAGTAATTATTCTTGGCTGATGGCAACTGGAGAAAAAACAGATACTATATACCTCCTGATGGAATTATAGAGTACTACCTCTGAAGGAATCTCCCCGCCTCCCCTATCCTTTTTTCAACATCCACTTGATCATGCCTCTAGACCTAATTACCAATTTATAGGAAATATAAGGGACAAATTATCTTAAATGACAAAATAGGGATACAGTTAGCAAAATCCATGTTATAGGAAACTATAGGATAGAATCTGGTGTGTATGTATTTCCATAAAAATGCATAGAAAAAATAGAGATACAGGAGGACTTTATTTATAGATTCAAAGGTAGTTAAGAGACATACCAATTGTAATTTTGGGCCTGATTTGGACCCTGAATCAAGCAAAATCAAACTTTTTCACAAACAAAATATATAAAGTAATCAAAGTTGTGGATGCTTACTGTGTATTTAAAGTTGTTCAGTAATTATTTTGGATGCACAGGAACCAGTTAGGAAATCCAGAGAAGAGCTAATGGTGACCTGGCAGTGGGGTTGTGAGAAAATTATGAATTTGAGAAATGATTGAACAGACTATAGCAAAGGACTTGGTGATGACTGGTAGTTGGAACCCTGGCAAGGGAAGAGTCTGTCTTGAGAGACACTGGGTAGATGATGTCAGGGGTGTAGTGGAAGAGAGGTTTTAGTTTAGAAGTGTATAGTAGATCTAGTGGACACCTTAAGTTAGAGGATGAGTGTTTGAATTTGGAACTTAGGAGAAGAGGATTGGGCTAGAGAGGTAGGTTTGGGAAGCAGCTTAATCCTCATTGGAGCTAATAATGTCTCACCAAGGGAAACAGTGTGGGAAAAAAGAGCCTACAACAGGACCTTGAAAATGCCACAATTAGGAGGAGATGCAAGGTTCAGAAGAGGGGATTGAGAAGGAAGAACCTGAGAATAGGAAAAAGTAGGGACGTATTTAGTGTCATGGAAGCTAAAGGAAAGGAAAAATGGAGTGGTTGGTGGTCTCAGATACTTCTCAAACAGATCAGTCAAGAAGAGGATTTGAAAGGTTCCGTTAGTCTTTGGTTACCTTAGCAAGGGAAATTTTGGTGGAGTAAAAGTGGCAGAAGACCATAGAAGTGGGTTGAAGAGGAGAGATGAGGAAATGGAGAAAATGAGTGTAAACAGCCAGTTGAAGAAGTTTAGCTGTGAAGGGTAGGTGGGAAGAGAGTGGTAGCTAGAAGAGGTCCTTGGGTTAAAAATGGTGTTTCGCTTTATTTTTAAGATGATAGAGAGTTGAGAATGTTTAAAAGCAGGTGGGCTAGAACCAGCAAAAAGGAAGTGGTTGAAAATGAATCACTGAGAAAGCTGAAGGGAATGGTGCAGATCCCAGATGAAAGAATGCTGCTTCCATGGAAGTCTAATGGGCATGGGTACATGTTTAATGGTGGGAAGCAGAGGAAGTTCCCATCCCACAATTGTTTTTCTTTCCTCTGTGAAGCAGGAGGTGACATATACTGCTGAGAGGGAAGGAGAAATCAAGGAAATCAGATGTGAAGAGAGTGGAGGAGAGAGAAAAGGTTGCAACAAAATTGCTAGGCAGTGCTAAGATCCAAGTATAGGTGATTGTGACCCCTCTTCAGCAGGGTCTTACTCCCCCAGTACTCATTATTCCAAATGTAGGTCTTGAGCATGCAGGTGGCTAGAGGGGGGTTTCTTGGTCAGTGTAATAGCAGAAAAAGAATGAGAGAATTTAGGACATTGCTAAAAAGTGATACTTTATGGGCTATAAATTGGATAATAAGAAAATGAGTATCTAAAAGGGATCTGATTAATAGGAGGGAGAAAGTGGAGAAGTCACTGGAGTGCAAGTCTGGCTGAGTTGAAGGAGCAGTAGCAGGAGTTCTTTGGAGATGATAAATTGAGGAATTGGGAAGCCAAGTTCTCAGCAGGTTATCTGCTTAGATATGGAAGGCATGCACTGCAGCGCTTCTTGAGCGTGGATGTCTGTGTGAAGCACCTGGGGTCTAGTTAAACTAAAGCACTGAGTTGGGGTGGAGCTTTAGATGAGCATTGCTTTAAAACTGTCTGAGGGTGCTGATGCTTCTCTTCGCCACAGACCACACTTTGACTAGTAAGGACCTAGAATGAATGATCTGCTGAGAGACATGAATGTGGGGAGGTAGTCTGTGAACTAGGTGCTGGAGACATTGTGACCACAGAGCTGTGCCTGGATGGAGATCATTAAAGACAGTGATGAGGAGAGAGGATGAGTGAAATGACATAGTTGCGCCTCAGAAGAGCAAGGGTTTTTATAAGAGTTTGTGGAAAGAGGATCTTGAGGTGGTATTGGGAAGTGAAAGACTCAGTAAGTCCGCATCCATGGAGAGTGTTTGAGAGAAAGCAGTTTCTATTTCAGGTCTGAAAAGAGCAGTTTCTTTGTAAGAAAACTGGTTTCAGTTTAAAAAAAAAAGAGTTGTTATAGAAGATCTGCAGTAAAGTTTGCATATCATGTAACAGAATTTAGGGGGACTCAGAAGTTTCAGGGATTTTTGTGGGAATAAGTACATTTTGGACAGTAAGTGAGGGAAATAGAGATGAAGTCAGCTGTTGTCCTAGGGGTTTGGTGAGAAATCAGGGAATTTAGAATTCAGCTGCTTTCTGTGGGGAGCAAGTGTAATAACCTAATGTTATGTGGCAAGATGGCAAGCTTTTAAGTCTAGTTGTCCTATGAGCTAAAGTGGGTACCAGGTTGTCCTGCATTACTCAAGGAACCAGATGTATGAGTGTAAGCGAAAGGGTGTACTGTGAGACACCTGTGGTGGTCTGGTCACTGAAGAACACTGAACATTTTAAGCTTCTTGTGTTTACTTTTACCTCTAAGTGACAACAGATATGTAAGGCTGAGGCAGGTTGAAATGAGCCAGGGCTAAAGAAAGGATAACCATGATAATCTTGATCATATATATTTCCCTAAACCATTCAACCCCACTTTTTCAGTAAAATTGGCATAGAATAAAACAGAGAAGTAAAAGTTGAAGTTGGCTTTTATTTTTTTCCCTAAGAGCATAGATTAAATTATACAGATTTTAAAAATATTGTCAATATTTCACTTTGGGTGAATCCACCAAATTGATATCAAAGCTTAAGACTCCTATCACATTTGTGTCAGTCAAGATCACTTGCTATAATGATATTTATTTGAAGCTTTCTTTACTATTGTGCTTTGAAATTTTCTCTCATAATTTTTCCTCCTTATCTTTGTTTTTAGTTTCAGAAGCCAATAATGATTTGACAGTAGATGATGTGGTTGAAAATCATGTTGCTGACCAACTTCCATCAGATACTACACAAAATGCTATGGATACTGAATTTTCAATGTCTTCTCCAGCCAATTTACTGGAACGACCAACTAATCATACAGAAGCTCTTGGCCATGATCATTTAGGAACCAATGACCTCACTGTTGGTGGATTTTTAGAAAATCATGAGGAGCCAAGAGATAAAGTACAGTGTCCTGAAGAGAATATACCAGCATCTTCACTTAACAAAGGGAAGAAATTAGTGCATTGCAGAAGCCATGAAGAAGTCAACACCGAACTAAAAGCACAAATTATGAAAGAGATTCGAAAGCCAGGGAGAAGTATGTATAATTAGACACAAATCTCAGACTTAATTTCTGTGTGTACTCAGAAAAAGTCAAAATAACTAAATGTGTGTATCTGATTATAGATCAGTCTTGAACAATATATAAGCTATGTGAAATTTCATTTTTTTAAAAAGATTTTATTTACTGATTGATTTTAGAGAGAGAAGAAGGGAGAAAAAGAGAAACATTAATTGAGAAAGAGAAACATTAATTTTTTGTTCCACTCATTTATTCATTATTCATTCACTGGTTGACTCCTGTATGTACCCTGACCTGGGATTGAATTTACAACTCTGGTGTATAGAGATTATGCTCCAAACAACTGAGTTACCCAGCCAGAGCTGAAATTTGGTTCGTTCAGCTGACAAATATCTACTATAGTACTGTGCTAGGTATGGTAAGCAGAAGAGCACAGGAAGAACACACAAATAAGTTACACATAATACCTACCATGACAGGAACCGGTAGTCTTGAATATTCTTCTAGCCAGCAACTGAAATTTTCATGTAGCAGCAAACCCAGAAAGATGAAATAACTTTTCAAGTTCTCGACATAGTGCCTGCCACTGTGTTTAACATTTAAACTATCATGGTATCCCAGGAATGTGTTTTGATAAAAAAAACCCTGAAGTTATGAAAGCTATCTATTACCTGAATACTTAAAAACTGGGACAAAATCTCAGCATGACTGGCATGCATGCAGAAGGTGTTCATAGACCACCTGCTGTGAGGGTCCAGAGTGGGGAAGACACAGTCCTTGCCACCTAGGATCTTAGAATATTTTGCAGAGTTCTATGTGAAAACTTGAAACTGAAATAGCACTTTTAATCTGTTTTATTTTTTCCTCCACATCCCTCCACCCCTATACCCCATCGCTCCTTGTTAGCTGGAGTTTAGAATTTAAATTATAAGGGTGGATTTTATTTCCTTTTTATTGAATTTATTGGGGGACACTAGTTAATAAGTATACAGGTTTCAGGCACACAGTTCTCCAGCACATTTTCTGTACACTGTACTGTGTGTTCACCACCCCAAAGCAAGCCTGTGCCCCTCACCATTTATCCCTCCATATACTCCTCCACCCCCAGGAATGGAGATTTGTAAAGGGCACCTGCTTCTTCCTTTTCAGTGGCACTACCAAAAAGCTGTTTATTCACTCTTCTAAGCTTTGATAACCTTAATGGGAACTTTTACCAAAAAAGCAGGGTTTGACAAGTTATTTTCTCTTTGTTGGTGTGTGATGAAATGTATGTATTATAAAATCTTCAGTGGGCAGTGAAAATTTCATGTAGAATATTTATGTTTTTGTCTTAATATGTCTTGTAAATTGCAATAGAAAAATATTGAATAAGAGTACAAAGGAAAGCCACTTAATTTTTTCTTTTTGTTTCTCGTTTTTAAGAATATGAAAGGATCTTCACTTTACTGAAGCATGTGCAAGGCAGTTTACAAACAAGGCTAATATTTTTACAAAATGTCATTAAAGAAGCATCAAGGTAAATAATCTGTTGAACATTGTATCCGAATTTTAACAGTATCTGTTGTGTTATACATGTATATCATACATATAAGCACTTCTCTTTTAAGTTATTGAAAGAAGTTCAATTAAAAAACAGCCACACAAAAATTCTTTGGAAATTGAACCTTTTCTTCTTAGAAATTAGATATTAGCATAATTCTCTTTTTTCCTCCTCTGTGGCTTTTGGTATCTTTATATTTTATTGCCTTTAATTTTTCTCCTTGTATATTTGGACTACCATTAATATTAATCAGTGTTTAGAAATAATATTGAAAGGCAATATTTTAATGAATTTTATTTGTATGTGGGAAAACACGTTATTAAGGGGATCTGAGTTGGACAAATGGGCCTTATTCTGATTGTTTCAGTAGCTCAGGATTATGTACGGTAGTACAAGGAATATGGGTCAAGATTGTAAGTGGTAACTCCACAGTGTGATCAATTGGAAAGCATAGGTTTATGTGTTTAGTTAATACAAAAATTATTATTATTTTTTTCTTTAAGACTATTAGTATTGTCTGACCTTCCAAATACACCCATTCTTTAATTAGTCCTCCAGTTTCTTCCATGCTACACTTAAAGTTTATTCTAGATTGAGCAGTTGAGTGTGTGTGTGTGTGTGTGAGAGAGAGAGAGAGAGAGAGTGTCAGGGTAGGGCATAGGCCACTTTGAAGGTGCAAGATAAGGCAGTAACTTTTCATATTATTTTTTTGAGTATTCAACCTGTTCTCTTTATGTAACATTCTGTTGGCTCAAACATCATCATGGGTACCGCTGTGTTCCTTGTGCCTGCACTCTACTTCTGCCACCTTTTAAAACATCGATTTGCAACTGGTGTGCTGCAAGAATTTTTGAAACATGCAGTACCTGACTATTTAGTCAGGGGCACTGATCTCCTTTCCCTTAGATCCTCAAATAAAAAAATGACAACAGGCAACACAATAATAGCTGTTCAATGAATCAAAATTATACCTTTTTTTTTGTCATATTGGCAAAATATTTTTTTGGTGTGCTGTAGAATTTTAGTTTATGTGTGCCATGAAATGACAAAGGTTGAAAATCATTGTTTTAGAGAGTTGTGTGTAATATTATGGTGGTTACAAGTAGAGAGGAAGTGAGTATAGATTAGGCAGTGTTTTTGTGATATTCTAAAAAGCATCAGCAGTATTGGTACTTACGCAGATGAATGCAACTTTAGTGTACTATATTATTGAAAAGAATTTTAAATTACAACTTGAACTATTTGCTATGTTCTGTACTAAAGATGTCTATGCTTGATTTTCTAGCTTTCATATTGTAACAGTAGAACACCGTGGTTTTAAGTGTTACTGCCCAGCTTTCATTGCATCTAATACTCCAGGAGGGATTGTATTTGTACTGTGTTTACATTCCTTTTCACATTCACCTTTCAAAGAGCATGAGAAGCTTTCAAGAGACGTTGCTTTGGGAGCCCTAACTTTGCTGGAATATTAGTAAACCTTGTATATATTAGGTTGTTTTTCCTTCTTTTTGATTGTGGAATAACCTCATTCTCATTGTATTTAGGCCTGGGTTATTTGTTCTAGGAACAAACTATAATAATGTGCTGATAAAAATAATTTACTAGTCTTCCAGAAGGTTTTATATATCATAAAGTTGATTTTTAATTTTTATTTCACTTTGAGAAACCATCCCAAGGCAGTTTCTCCCTTTTAGAAAAACTAAAACTTACTGCTATAAATCTTTATGCATTAAAAAGAAATTGAGAGTGCTGTTATTTTTTTATACAGGTTTAAAAAACGAATGCTAATAGAACAACTGGAGAACTTCTTGGATGAAATTCATCGAAGAGCCAATCAGATCAACCATATTAATAGCAATTAAAAGAAAACAGAATGTGGCCACTTATTTCAGTATATCTTCTCCAAATACAAAGTAAATACAAGACTGTTGTGATTTTGCATTCATTTTTTGACATGCATTGTTGGCTATTTGAAATACTAAGAGCAAGTCTACAGATCCTTTTCTCATCATTTTACAGTGACCTTTCTTCATTTTGGTTTATTTTTGTAATGTGAAAAGTACCACTCTAAAAAACATTTTTATTTAACAAACTAAAAATATTCCTCCAAATCTCTTGCTTGTCATTGACTCTTGCGTATCAATTTCCCTCAGGTTCTATTTTCTTAAACCAACCTTTAAATTGTCACCTCTGTTAAGGTTGAACTTTGCCAAAAAAAATAAAGAAGAAGTTACTTTGTAATTTTTGGGGAAAAAAGCACATACATTAAAACTAGGTAATGTTTTGTATATACAGTTATTTTGGATATATTATTGTAAGTTGTACAAATGTATTTTGAAAAATATTTAAGAAAAGCACTTTTGTTATTCCATCAATAAATGCTCTATTTTACTCTTGTGTGGTTTAGGAAATAATCACATTTAAAGTAGTCATTTAAAACCCTCTTAAGATAATTGAATTTTAAAAGTTTTGCTTTTAGCATTGGAAAAGTACACCACTTGAAGTTCTTATTTGTTAAATCTAACTAATTACATGGTACGTAATCTGCATTGTCTTTTTACTATATGTTCTTAGTTTTTGTTGGTCACACCAACGTGCTCTCAGCTCTGCCTAAATAATGGGAACAACAATATTTGTAGCAAATAGGCAGATACTTTAAAAGCTGTTTAAAAAGCAGACACTTTTGGACGTTACTGGTTTTCTTACTTCCCTTCAACATCTTTTCCTTCATCACTAAGATTGTGGATGGCTCTTAAGTTGAAACTGTTAGAGAGTTGAAAGTTTGGGGCACATCACATAACTCTGAAATAGCTAGCGTCTAGCAGCTCGATGCTGTGCTTACAGAAGTCCCATAACAAGTTGGGGCGTCAAGGAGGATCTTTCTTCTGCTCTGCTGTTCTCACACTTAACCTCTCCATTTTATTCAGAAGCTAAATGGAAAGGAAACACATTTAAGATGACTATTTATTTTGCATTACTCCCGATTACCTGGGACAAGGAAAAACCAACGCTATTCATTGTCCACCCTCAGTAAGATGGCCTCGTGTGTCCTTACGGAGAACATGACCCTATGACCTGACTCTCACCATTCAAATATCACTGCTGTGCCTTGTAGTGCTATTGGGTAACCAGTAGAAAAAGAAGATTAAATGTTAGATTCAGTGGGTGAAATACATTTATAAAATTATAGTATAATTGAAGTATTTTTAGGTTCATAACATTTGAAAATCACATACCTTTATCTTTTTACACTTTAGCAGAACACTTTTTAAATTTCAAGGGTATATAGCAAAATGAAATTGTAACTTTTTATGAAGAAAAGCATAGATGGAAGAGGAGAACATGTTTGAGATCTGTTCATTTTAGTCTAGAGGATTTGAAACTCTCCCAATACTGAAGACAAGCCCTGTCAAGAAAAAGAAGCATATATAATGTTATATAGTATTTTCATATGCAGTTCTTTAAACCTTTTATTACCTCTACCAAATACCTTTAAGTAAAGCAGGCTATAGATGAAATTATTAAGGTAATTACCTACAGTCACATTGCTAAATTTCAGCAAGAGCTACACAAAGTCCAGAATATATTTCCTGGTCTTAAATTATGTATATTTAGGTTGTGAGATTAATGGAAACAATTAAAAGTTATTCAGATAAAAGTTCATGCTTAGGTATATTTAGGAAAGGGATTTATTCTATTCTAATAATTAGCAGACTTCCTTATCAAAAAATTCTTATTTCCATTAATCTTTTAGACCCTTGACCTTTAATCCATTTGGGGGGATGAACCCTAGAGGGAGTTGGGAAGAAGCAGTGTTTGTTCAGTCTCTTAAGAAGTCCCTAATCTGCCACCATACTCGACACCCTCATCCTAGTCACAAGGTTTGAAACCCATTGAAACTCAAGTTTAATATTCCATCTGTATCGGGTTTTCTGCATTTTAAGAAACTGGGCATATTAGTTCAATTAGTGAAATACTATAGAATTCTTGTAAGCAAAGAGGAAGGGTAGTATATTTGAAGGGAATATGTCTTTTAGGCCCTTTAGATCACTGGATGACCTTAGGCTGGATAAATGATATATTCAACAGTTAAATCTTGAGATTAAGATAGTTTTTCTTAATGGTCTCATGTGTCCCATTTCTCGATTAAGTCACTATTTGCCCTTATTAGTAAGATTGATCAGTTTGATGTACTGAAGGCTGAGATTTCATTTTTATCTCTTCAATACCCCTGCTGACAGAAGTGTCCACTTTGTATATGTGGGCAAGTACCTCCCAGAAAGAGGGGTATATTAATTTACAGGGACTGTATTTAGATGTGCGGTGGATCATGGCACTGGTTTTGGATTAACCTTATATTTTTATTCTCTACCATTGAAATAATGATGTGTCCTTTACTACTACAAAGATTTGACATTTTATGCAGTTGAATTTCAAAAATGAAACTTTTGTCATCAACCTTTATTGACTATCAGCTTTTGACAATGACCTTTCTGTTCAAATTTAGACCTATTTCTTGAGGGGGAGTGGAAGCTGTCCTTTTTTCCATCTTTCATTTTTGACATGTATCCTTTCTAAGAGAGGGCTCCTGTTGCCTGTTCTGAGGGATATGTGACATTTTCATCTAATATTTATGGGGTTAGGATGATTACTAGCAGGGCATAGTCTGTTGGTGGACCTTTTCTTCCCGAATACTAAAATATCAATAGATTATTTTCTAGTGAATGGTCATTTTCATTCTTTTGTCACAAAAGTGTTCCTTTGATTTCTAGCACAAGTTAAAGCAGTATGCAAATGATTCTCAGATAAAATGATGTTGACAGTATTTCCTTAACAATTTGTGTAAAGCCTATGCATAATTTTCATTATTCTAACTTTTGACTTTTTCTCTCCATAAATAAAAATAATGCCTGATGCTTAGTTAAAGTAGATCCACTTTTGCTTGATTTTATTAGTCTTGTTCCATCCTATTTCCTTTTAACACATTGTGTAGACTTGCCAACAACTCTTTACTGAGAATCTCTTCTTCCAAGGCTGATAAATAATTGTCAGAGGGGGATGGGGAACATTAGAGGCATAATTTGAAAACTTTGTTCAATGTTCTTGATGCTAAAGGACTCCTGCTTGTCCTGATGTGCTAAGGATTTTCCTGTACCATTACCATTTTTTTGGATTAAGATGAAATTGTATAGTGGGCATTAAAATGACAAGGGCAAACATTTGATTTTTGTATAATTTCAGCAAGCTTGAAAAAGATCAACAGAAAGACTAGAAGTCCAAATGCATTTACTAGACGTTTAGGGTTGCTGAGAGTCCGAGGACTTCTTGGATCCTCTAGGGGCCTGAAGGAACTATCTTATCCTATAGTGACAACAAAGCTCAGCAACAACTGGAAAAAGTCTAGAGTCACCATTTTACTTTTATGATAATTCTAAGTCTCCCCTGAATTTTAAAATTTACATCAACTGCAAATGAGCTGAGAGAGAAGGGGGGAAACCCCCTGAGGATATTTGTTTCCCTTTAGTTATGAAATGGCCCCTTTCTTGGGATATACAACACAGCAACGGGGAAGCTTCTGAAGCAGCGCAGAAACCAGCTGGTGTGAATGCTCCCAGGCAGCAGGGGACATAGGAGCCCTTGTTGCTAAAGAGATGCTGATAAATACTGAATTCTATCAAAAAAGACTTTAATACCTGTGTTGCATTCTCTCAGGAAAAAGATGAATGGCCGATCTACTTTAAAAATAGGAATCCGGGACCTTTTTAGTAACAGTAGAGCTGCAGGAAAGATAGAAGAATCCCATTGCATTTTGTATTCATTTGAAGAAAGTCACTACTAAAATTGGATATGAAGTCAGTTATTTCCCTGATTTTTGAAGAATTAAATCATCCTAATAATTTCATTTAGAGTTATGATGGCATGAAATGGTGAAATTATAGAGAAAAGATACCACTTAGTGAAACCTGTCTTATTTTTTAAATATTCCATGGAATATTTTAGTGGAGGTAATTTTCAGAATGACTACTCCTTGTTTATGGGGATGATGGTACACATCTTTTTCTAAATGGATATCTTTTCCACCATCATTTTTCAACTCTGTACCACATCTGGACTTGGGGTTTTCAGAGGAAGTTTTAGAATTGTGAAGACTGAACTAGCTAAATCTAGCAAAGTAGATACAGGCAGCAGTGGGACTATCTGGGTAGTTGAGCTCCCCTTAGCAACATACCTGTGGCTGCAGATGCCTTGGTGCCGTCTTCTGAAACCTCAATCTTGGCTTTGTGGGTCGCTTCAGAAACATAAAAGCCATCTTGGCCTAATACTAGGAAATAAAAATGTGAATTGCTTATTGAATTTTTGATGCATTTGGTTTAGGGATTTGAGTACATTTTTAAAGAATGCATGGTACTTAGTCTTAATGTTGCTTACTATACACCTAGAAAGAGCTTATTTGAAAATTCTGAAGGTGCAGCCTGGCCGTGGTGGTGCAGTGGATAAAGTGTCGACCTGAAATGCTGAGGTCTCCAGTTTAAAACCCCAGGCTTGCCTGGTCAAAGCACGTATGGGAGTTGATGCTTCCTGCTCCTCCCTCCCTATCTCTTTCTCTTTCCTCTCTAAAATGAATAAATAAAATCTTTAAAAACAAATTCTTAAGGTGCAATATTTTATGCAACTTTCAAAACCTTTATCTAAAAATCTCAAATATTCAGAACTGTTCCTCATTTTTCAAGTTATTTTCAAAACTTTCTAGTTAATATTTACATCTTTTCATCAGCCAATATTTCTAAAATTCGATGATAAAAGAATTACTGGAATATGTGTTATAGTGCACACTCTGGGGCCCAGGAATCTGCATTTTTCAGCAAGCTGAGATGAGGTCCCTTGAATGCTGTCTCTTGGACTGCATTTTAAGAGCCACTTTTAAATGACGGAGTGGCAGGTTTGTACTCTCGGCTTTAAAAGGCATTTTTCCATGTATTGAGATGTGCCTAAGGCTGCAGGACTACGTTCTGTACACTGAGGTATATCAGCTCTGCAATTCACTTGCCTTGTGGGCTAGAATCTGCAAAAAATTAAGGAGTTGGAACTGTAATAGTTGTATGCTAAGTTTCAAAGGTAAACCCAGGGATATGTTCAATTAGGGGAATTAACAGATTTTTGTAATCTAAACCATTGATCATTTTTAAACCCCACCATGAAATATTACCTGATGACACAATAAAGAATGAAAATTAAGAATCTTTAGAATGAGAGGAAACTAGAAATTATTCTGTTCAGCCCTTTGATTTTAGAGTGAGCTGTTGTCATCTGAGGTCACACACTTGATACTTAAAATTGGGCACATGCAGGTTTTCTGACAGTGCAGTGCCCATTTCTACTGACCCCTACATGCAAACAGGATCAACTTTCAAGAAGTATCCTGGTCAACTCCAGCATGCCACTGGTAAGGCATCTGTGGTATGAGTCTTAATTGTTGGATGTATATGCATTTTGAGGAGGTTTCTTTGTTTCATTTTAGACTAATATTTAAATTGTCTTTGCATTCTTGTGCACATACCAGGAGACAACAATGAATGTCATGAGAGAATAAAACCAGCCCACAGTACAGAATCGGCACATTTCATCCACCTTGTAAATCAGGCATACAAGGGAAATTATGACTTGGCTGAATTCTCTGTAAGGAAGTCACTTTCCAACATCAGTGGAGGGGAACAGACAGGGCCAGGGAAAGGGAAAGAAATCAATGGAAATATCTACCTTGCATTCCTTTCCCTAAAACCAGTGAAGAATTTGGTTATTTGAATAGTTGGTCTTTTTCTGCAGGATCTTTTTTTTTTTTTTTTAAAAAGAGACATTCTCTATAATAATTATGGATAGTAAATGGTTCATTGGTGACCATGAGGTTTTACTGATCTGGGACTTCATTGCTATCTGGTATGATATCTGAACATTTTAAATAAATGTTAATGAAATGGAGCAGAGGTTTAATTTATCAGCTAAAATACAGTAAATTTGTATGAGTTCAGGCTCCTTGACACAATGTGCGAGATGGGGCCACCTGGTATGAATGACTCTTCAGTTATATGTACTTAGTTATATTGATTCCTCGAGACTGCAACTGAAGAGTTCCATTTTAATAGCTTTACTCCATCACACTACAGGAATGGTCCATTAATTGACATTTACATGTTTGCACGGCCATTAGCCAAGACCTATAGTCCATCAGGCCCCACCCTCTGCACTTAAATTTTCTCTCTGGTAAAAGTTAACATTAGTGATCAAAGTAAGAAGTGAGGAGTCATCTGTGGGTTTGTGTTTTTCTTCATGCTTGATCTTGTATTACAGACACCCATATGCTTGCTTTTGTTAAGCAGTTATTGAAATGTTATGCAGCTAATGAGACCAACCTAGAAGAGGTTGAGCACAAAGGGATTCTCCTGGCTTTGGGTTTATCCTCTCCTGCAGTGTTAGCAGCTTCTTAGTGCCATTGAGGTCATACAATCTGTTTCCCCAAAGTTTGTTCCCAAGATTGTTTGTAGGTGCTACTCTGTAACAGGGTTCTGGTTTATTAAAATGGGAAATGCAGGTTGAGCAGTTTTGTGCTTTTGTTTTTAGCAGTGGACTTCTTAAAGCCACTAACTTGCTTATGTTCATAGTGAATCCTATAGGAGAACTATAATAGGTAGGGTTGAATTCTGGAATCAACCACATCATCCCTTTTCTCCAAATTTACCAGATTAGTATTCTGAAGAACATACTTTGGGAAACTAGCCCGCCATAAACCCCTTTGCTCCTATATTACATTTAAATATCAAAAGTAAGAGAAGAGGATAAGTTTCTTCCTTTCTCTCATGGCATAATCTCCACTCTTCTTCCATAGCATCTTCTAACATGTTTACATATTAACCTTGCTTTTTAGATCATTAGCTCTTAGGAAACAGAAGCTGTCTTAGTCATTTTAAATACTTTGTACTTCCCTCAACTAGTGTAATAATACTTGTGTGTAGTAAATGTTGGACGAATGACTATTAGACACTCTTCACATAGACGTTTGTTTCATTTCCCCATTAAAATAGCCTTCATGTTCTTTAATCTGATTTCACTTGTAAGGAAATACTGTGACTGTAGAATCACGGGGGCACAGAACAGAATGACTCTGGTGAGTCTCATCCAAACGATTGTTTCAATGGCCCTCCCCCTTTGTTAGTGGAGACCACCATTCTTCCTGTGTGGTTGGTCATACTCTCAAAAGGTTAAAGAGTCTTTTTAATGACATTGTGTAAACACAAGATTGCAAAATGTAAATCAGTGTCTCAACATTTGACCCTCAGCCTCTCGTAAAGCAGGGTAAACATTCGCTAGGTCTTTTGTCTTTAAATTATTATTACTTACTATTGGCAAACTTAGTGTCTTTTTAGAAAGTTATTGCCAGAATTTGCTTCTACTTAATTTTCTCATCTTTTTAATTGTAAAAAGTTGTAAAAAACGGAGAGTGTGTGTCACATAGCACCTAACCCAGGATATAGAGAGTGCTATATAGAAGCTGAAATGGCTCCAAATCGAGGCCGTAGTTAGTTGGTTTCTCCATTTTTCTCTAGTCCACTTCTCACACCTTTCTTTCTTTCCGGCCCCCCCAGCTTTATTGAGATAGGACTGACATATAACTTTGTGTAAGTTTAAGGTCTACAATATAACGATTTGATAAATTTATACATTGTGAAATGATTACCACAATAAGATTAGTTAACACATTTATCACCTCACATAGTTACAATTTTCTTGTGTATTACCTTTGAAAGTCTTCTCTCTCAGCACCTTTCAAGTATACAGTATATAGTTGCCATGCTACACATTACATCCCCAGAACCTATAATTGAGAGTCTGTACCCTTTGTTCACCTTTGCCCATTTCCTACTCCCTTCCCCTGCCCCTGGCAAATACCAATCTACTTTCTGTTTCTATGAGTTTAGTATTTTTGTTTGTTTTTTATAGATTCCACATATAAATGACATACAGTATTTTTCTTTTTCCTCTGACTTATTTCACTTAGCATAATGCCCTTAAAGTTTTTCCATGTTGTTACAAGTGGCAGGATTTTCTTCTTTCTTATGGCTGAATTACATATATATCATCATCATATATATATGATGATGATATATATGATATGTGTGTATATGTACCACAACTTCTCCATCCATTCATCTGTCAATGAACACTTAGGTTTTTTCCATGTCTTGGCTACTGAAATAATGCTGCTATGAAGATAGGGGTGCAGTTATCTCTTTGAGATAGTGATTTCATTTCCTTTGTATGTATATACCCAGAAGTGGAATTGCTGGGTCATATGGTAGTTCTATTTTTAATTTTTTGAGGAACCTCCACACTGTTTTCAATAGTAGTTGCACTGATTTACATTCCCATCAACAATGTACAAGTGTTTCCTTTACCTCCTCGCCAGCATTTGTTACCTCTTGTCTTTTTGATAATAGACACTCTAACAGGTCCGAGGTGATGTCTCATTGTGGTTTTGATTTTCATTTCACTGATGATTAGTGATACTGAGTACCTTTTTATATACCTGTTGGCCACTTGATTATATTCTTTGGAAAAATGTCTATGCAAATCCTTTGCTTATTTTTTAATAGGATGATTATTATTATTTGCTATGGAGCTGTATACATTTCATATATATTTTGGATATTAACCCCTTAACAGACTGATGTGGTTTCCAAATACTGTCTACCATTCTATAAATTGTCTTTTCATTTTATCAGTTGTTTCTTTTGCTTGCTGTGAAGAAGCTTTCGGTTTGATGTACTCCTACTTGTTTATTTTTGTGTTTGTTCTTTCTGGTTTTGGTGTCATATCTAAAAAATCATTGCCAAGACCAATTTCAAGGAACTTTTTCCAAATGTTTTCTTCTAGAAGTTTTTATGGTTTCAGAAATTTAAGACTTTAATCCATTTTGAGTTCATTTGAGTGGTGTAAGATAGGGATCTAGTTTCATTTTTCTTGCTTATGAATATCTAGTTTTCCCAACACCATTTATTGAAGAGACTATCTTTCCCCATTGAGTATTCTTGGCTCCTTTGTCAAATATTCATTGACTGTATGTGTATGGATTTATATCTGAGGTCTTGGTTCTATTCCTTTCATCTATATGTATGTTTTTATGCCAGTACCATACTGTTTTGATTACTATAACTTTGTAATATACATTGAAATCAAGAAGTGTGGTGCCTCCAACTTTGTTTTTTCTTAAGATCGCTTTGGCTATTCAGGGTCTTTTGTGGTTCATACAAATTTTAGGGTTGTTTTTCAATTTCTGTGAAAAATGTCATTGGAATTTTGATGGGAATTTATTGAATCTGAGAGTTGGTTTGATATAGACAGATAATCTTCCAATTCATGAACAGGAGATCTTTTCATTTATTTGTGTTTTTTTCAACTTCTTTCATCAATGTGTTGTAGTTTTCAGTGTAGAGATCTTTCACTTCCTTGGTTAAATTTATTCCTAGGAGTTGTTTTTGATGCAGTTGTAAATGGATTGTTTTCTTTTTTTGTTTTCAGATAGTTCATTGTTAGTGTATAAAAATGTAACTGATATTTGTATGTTGATTTTGTATCCTGCAATTTTACCAAATCTGTTGATTAGTTCTTACTAATTATATACCACCATTAAAATATTAGAGAATTAGAATTGGCTATACATATTTACCATTAACAGTAATTTAAAAAAAACACATTCATACATTTTTATGTTAATTAACATTTAATTTCAGCTTGAAGAATGTTCTTTAGCATATTTTGTAAGGCAAGTCTACTGGTGATGAACTCCCAGAACTTTTTTTTTTTTTTTAGGAATATCTTTAGCTTTCATTTGTAAAGACAGCATTGCCTAGTATAGTATTCTTGATCGAAAGGGTTTTTTTCTTTCATTATTTAGACCAGTGGTAGTCAACCTGGTCCCTACCGCCCACTAGTGGGTGTTCCAGCTTTCATGGTGGGCGGTAGCGGAGCAACCAAAGTATAAATAAAAAGATAGATTGAACTATGGTAAGTTGTTTTATAAAAATTTATTCTGCCAAACTTAGCAAAAATCCAACATAAAGTACTTGGTAAGTAATTATTATTATATGCTTTAACTTGCTGTAACTCTGCTTTATAAATTTTATAAAGTAAAGTTACTTCCCTACTTTATAAATCACCATTACTGTGGAACTGGTGGGCGGTTAGAAAATTTTACTACTAACAGAGATACAAAAGTGGGCGGTAGGTATAAAAAGGTTGACTACCCCTGATTTGGACTATATCATCCTACTCTTGCATTCTGTTGAAAAATTAACTGACCATCTTATGGGTGTTCTCTTTTATGTAATTTGTTTCCTCTCTCTTGCTGCTTTCAAAATTCTTTCTTTGTCTTTGACCTTTGACTATTTAGTTGTAATATGTTTCAGTGTAGCCCTTTTTTTGGTTCAAACTATATGGAATCCTTTGGGCCTCATGAAACTGATGCCTATTTCTTATCCCAAATTTGAGAAGTTTTCAGCCATTATTGCTTTAAATAGACTTTCATTCTATTTCTCTTCTCCTTCTGGGATTTCTATAATGCATATATTGTTTTTTTAATGAATGTACCCAACTCCCATAGGCTTTCTTTCATTTTCTTACATTCATTTTCTTTTTGCTCTACTGGGTAGACAATTTCAAATGGCTTATCTTCTACCTTGTTGATTCTTTCCTCCTCTTGGTTGGCTCTGCTGTTTAAGCTCTCTTATGAATTTTTCAGTGTAGTCATTGTATTCTTCCACTTTAGAATTTGTTTTTCTTTCTTTGGTGGTTTTCGTTATTGTTGACTCAACTTATTTTGTTCATGTATTCTATTCTTAATTTAGTTTAGTTTTTTTGTTTGTTCTTGTGTACTAAACTAATTTAAGAGGATTATTCTGAATTTATTGTTAGTTCATAGACCTCTATTTCTTAAGGGTAGTTGTTGGAGCTTTATTTGTTTCTTTTGGTGGTGTCATGTTTTTTCCTGATTCCTACGGTTCTTGATTCCTTACAATGGTATTTGTGCATTTAAGTAAGCATGTTCCTCTTAATGGATCTGCTTTTGATGTTCTAGTCAGCTGGTAGCATGCTTGGACAGGTGGGGCTTTCTATTGGTGCCTCTATTAGAGCAAGGCCACTGCATATTCTCCGAGGTTGTGGGGAGTACTGCTGGCTGGTTTCTGTGGTTGGGTGGAACAACTTTCTTAGCCCCTTGTTTGGGTGGAGCTTCTGGACATGTGTGATGGTCAGGTTAGGCCACTAACCCTACAATTACCTCTAGATCAGTGAGGTTGCAGTCTTTTCCTTGGCACCACTAGTTGGACACCACGATTAGGCCACTGTATGGGTTGGGCTCCACAATTGCTACAGGTCAGGGGGGTCTCAGGCTGTGATTCCCAACTGGATGGTGATGTAAGTCGGGCTTCATGTTTAAGTAGGGCCACAGGCTCTGCCCTGAAGTTGGGTGGGACTGCAGTCTCAACTCCACTGCTGAGTGGGGTTGTAGGCCAGCCTCTGAGGCTGAGTGCTGCTGTAGGTTGACCCTGTGGTTTGATGGTATTGTGGGCTGGGTTCTGATGCTTCCTGGAATCATTGTTCAGACTCTCTAGTTATGCAGGGCCTGGGGCTATATTCCAAATTTGGGCAGGGCTGCTGGCTTGGCTCTCAAATAGGGCTGTAGGATGGGCTTCTTGGCTATCTGGGTTCGATGGACAGTCTTCCTGCCTGGGCAGGACTTGAGGCTTTGATCTATAGTTTGTTGTGGCTGTGAATTTGCTTCCCTAAATCAAGCAGAACCACCAGTTGAGCTCTCTGGCCAGACAGGGCCACTGTCTCCACTCTGTAGATCAGCATTGCCACTGGCTGGAGTCTTTGCTGAGGTGCCCTACAAGCAGAAACATGATCTACCAAGGTTTGAGGCCTGCTTACTGTAACCCACCCCCCTTCTCCATCTCTAACTGATCCCCAGTGGTCCCTGTATGGCAGGATCTGAGTGGGATTGTGAGGAAGCATCCTGCAACTTTGGGTGAGTTGTAGGTCCACCTTGGGCTCTCTTTTCCCACTTGATAAAGTCCAGGTACTAGGAGACACTGGATACAGTGCTGTGTCAGCCTAGAGGAGGGATGATGCAGTCAGAATGTAGCCATTCCTCTTACCCTTCCAATGTGACCTCAGTCTCTGTATTTCAAGGAGATGCTTCAGCCTCACCCTTGGGTGCTAGGATTTCCACAATGATGATCTGTCTTTGGATCATTGCTAGTTATTGATTTTCTTGAGATAAAAACTGAAGTTGGAAAGGACCTATGTCACCATCCTGATGACCTATTGCAGTTTATTTTAAAATTTTTATTCTAAAAGACTTTATTCAATTTCTTTTTCAGAGAGGGGGGGGGGAAGAGATGGAAAGAGGGAGAGAGAGAGAGAGAGAGAGAGAGAGAAGGGGGAAGGAGCAGGAAGTATCAACTTCCATATGTGCCTTGACCAGGCAAGCCCAGGGTTTTGAACTGGTGACCTCAGTGTTCCAGGTTGACACTTTATCCCACTGCACCACCACAGGTCAGGTGACCTATTGCAGTTTTGAGCAGTTGTCAAGTGTGACATAAGTTAATTCAGTGTGCAGTCAAATAACTATGGGTGGTTTGCTCCTTTCAGTCATAGTAATAGGGAGCTTGCACTTCTTATTGAGCAGAATTTGGAAACTAATTATTCCTTATAAAAGTCAAGAATAAAATAATTTTTTTTTTAAGTTTCAAGTCTTTGCACAAGTAGTATTTCTTGGATTAGGAATCATGGGTTTGTCTCAAGCCTGCTGATCCTGTAGGAAGTGGGATTGCTAATGAGGCATATCTCTAACTGGTATCTTTAGTGTAAATAAAACTGGAATTACTCTTAAAAGTTTTATGACGTGTAGTGTCAAGGATGTTGGGGGAGAAAAATTACATTCTGGGCTCATGTGGGCCTTGATGAAGCAAGTTCTCCAGGCATAAAAGGATTTGATGACATGAAAAAAGAGACAACTGAATTTTAAATGGGAAGGAGAACTTGAGTAAAAATGATTCTGGGTTTGGAACTAAAAGAAAAGAAAAAAACAAGTGTTCCCTTGTGGCTGTTGTGCTTCTATCAATAGTACAAAATTGCACAGTAACCTTTGTTAATATAGAAAGAGAGGCCAGCAGTTTTTGATAATTTACTTTCTGGCAAACTCCCTGCTGATGTTTTGCTGTATGTTATAGAATTTCATTTCCAAGAGTAAGAAGTGAGGTGGATGGTAGCTACCCCATTTTAGGAATGATGGAACTATTTGTTAGAGAGATTCAGTGGCCATGTCTGCAGAATTAAATCAATAGTTCACTTGGGCACAGAGTAACTTGTCTCTTAATTATGGTTAAAGAAGGGTCATCAGAAAGCAATACTTTAGTTAGCATACTTTATCAAGAAAGGGCCAGATATAAAATATTTTAGTTATTGCAGGCCATATGTATCTGTTGCAACTGCTTAATTCTGCTTTTGTAGTAGGAAGCTGCCGCCATAGATAATCTGTAAATCAACGGGAGTGGCTGTGTTTCAGTAAAACTTTAGTAAAGCAGAAGCAGGACCATTATTTGGTGATTTCCACATTAGAGGAACAAAACTTTATGAGAGCAGGCTGGTGTGTTTTATCAGAGGAAACATAAATGCATTCTTTTCACACTTGGCACATGGTCATTGCTTAGTAATTATATATTTAACAAGCCAGATTCATGAGCCTATATTTCTGGTGTCTGAAACAAATACAAGTAGACTTTAACTGCATCATAATAGAAAAGGTTAGGTATCAAAAAAGGTTCTTTTTAAACTGAATTGATCATTAGATCTTGTCAGAGGAGCTTCAAGGCTTTGGAAGTCATCAACGGGGGAGCTCATGATGTGAGTTAAGCTCAGGCCTGTTTGAGTACACAGAATTGATGGCATTTGAAGATGTACTTCTAGCACATAAAGGCAGAGAGATGTTTAAGAACTATGAAGGAACAATCAAGAAGTCATAGTGATTAACTACATGTAGTGGTAAGAAAGAAAGGTCAAGAATGGCCCCAAAGATCTGAGCTACAGTAATCTAAAGGAAAATGGCATTGCCACCAACAACAGATGCCATGGCTGAGATCCAGGGGTGCAAGAGGATGCTGTGGTTAGATTTGGCACGATATTAAACACCGAGTGCACTCAAGTTCCTTATTCTTCCCTCCTTCCTTGCTCTCTAGTCTTGTTACACAGTGTCAGATCATGCCTGTGTCACTAGGGAAAATTTCTGGTTTGGGCACTCAAGCATCTTTTCTGGGCATTCACTGTGGGCTCAGCACTGTCAGAGGCATCACACCCGTATACTTGACTATTGCTTTGCTATCTCTTTGCATGTTTAGAAAATGAGTACAGAGTTGGTGGATTTTAAACAATCTAAAATAGATTTTTTTTCCCTCCTGTGTTATATTTGATAAGTAACTTCCAATTAGTCTGTCTGGTCACATCTATAGCCCAACACTTGTCTTGTAGAACAAACTCCCATATTTTCTGTACTTGCTTAATAAGAAAGATTCTGAGCAAAGAATTAGAAAACTTCTTTGCACTCTGAGGTTTTCTAGTATTCAGAAGAGAGACTCTCAAGCTCATCAGGCAAGGAAAATGTCAAGGCTAATGAAAGTGCCCCTGCAGTATCTTCCTACAGATAATTTACTACTATCTAGAGTAGAAATGAACCTGGGCCTTTGGAGTTGGCAACAGTTTAGCTAATGGTCTCCTGAGAGGATTTTGGAACCTGAAGCTCTGGCATCCTACTCTCCTGTATTATTTGATGTAAGTTCCCTGTCAGCGCACAGGCAAACACAGCTCCTCTTGGTTAGCAGTAGCATGTCTACTATGGGCAAAGAATTGTTAATATGGACTCTGAGAAGGAGATAATTTTAAGACAGTTTTACAGGTGCATGCACTACCTGAAGGAAGGAAGTTGAGTGGCTGTGGGGAAGTTTCAAGGTTAGCTCATTAGAAAAGGACAGATAGGTACAGTGAGGGACAGAGAGACATAGGGTGATTGTGAAGCTTGCATGACAGCAAGAGGTCAGAATGAAGAACTACTGTTGCACCAATGTCTCTGGCATGCTACTGGTCACAATGGACAGATGGAGGGTGAGTTGCACTGTGTCCTGTGGTTGCTGACCTTATTCAGAAGGTCTCTGACAACAGTACTTAGAGGTCCCAAGAAAGTCTTCAGACTTTCTAGAAAATCTAACCCAAATTTGACTGTGATAAGAAGTAACAATCATATATAATGCAAAGCACTTTCTTTATTCTTTTAAATAACATTAACACTAATTCTGACTGAATACCACTAAAGGCTCTGTAGAAATAATAAGAACACTTAATCAAAATATGGTAAAACTTTCTACAAACACAATGCCAGAAATCTTGGAAAAATAGTTGTTACCTGAAATTCCTTTCAAGTTAGCTTTGAGTGGATCAAAAAGATCGGTGATTCCCCAAGAATTTAAAATGTTTTTTAAGTTGAAATGATTTTGTATCCTAAATCTAAAAAACAAAAACAAACCATCAACTTTCATTTAAAATTCTCGTTCAATACACTTTTATATGCACCATATAACCTCCAAACCCCCAACTGGGATGTCAGCGTTCTCCAGGTTCACTTCCGGCTGTATCTGTCATTGCTCCTTCCCATAAACCCTGCCCAGTGCACAGCCCAGCCACACAGCACTCTCTCCCACCTCTGTACCTTTGCACCTGCTGTTCTTTTCAGGTGTCCTTCATCTTTTTTGATTGTCTTTGAATTACTGTACTAGCCTTTCCCCTAAGCCCATATCAATTGTTATCGCTGATTTTGAGGCTGTTTTTTGACCTTTGGTTATTAAAGCCCCATTTACACTTTGTTCGTTCTAAACTTTTGACGTATAGGACATTTTTCTTCCTGTTACTGTATGTATGATATCACAAGCTACTTGAGAAGAGAGGTTATCCTTCTCTATTTTTTAATTTCCTAATAATAATATCACTGAGTACTTACCAGGTGCTTGGCACTGAGAAAAGTATTTTATGTGGGTTACTTAATTTCATGCTCACATCACTGTTATCTTTATTTTACAGATGAGAAAACCGAGGGGTAAAGCGTTGAAGGAACTTGCCTGAGATGACAGTGAGTGCGCAGTGAGCTCCACTCCAATCGAGGCTGTCTGAGTGCAGAGCTGCCCTCTACGTCTGTCACCTCCCGCCCCGCGTGGCATCTCACACATAGTAGGTGTGGCAAGGCTGTTGCCTGACAATTCAATATGTTTGTAATTGATAAGACATATTTTTATGTGTGCTGTGTGAGCATGTGCCTTCGACACACAGCTGGGAAGGAATGCAAGTTAAAGCGTTGGTCTTCCTGGTAAGTCCCGAGAGCAGGAAGAAGGAGCACACCAACTTTGCACTTTATCTGCAGAGGCAAGGTGTTAAATTTTACTATTGAAGCTCCTTTGGGAGGACTGTTGACATTATTTTTCTTTGAAAGAAAAAAGTTTAAAATGGAATTTATATGGTCTTTTTCTAGAAACCATGCAGGATTCGTAGGAGAATAAAAATACTGGATAAGACCATTTAATATCAAAGGTCTACCCTGCCATATAAGACAAGGTAACCAATATTTTACATGAAAGTATCAGATTTTCTCATAAATAAATGTTTTGGATCCTGAGAATAGTTTCCACTAAAGGCACATGCTTTTTCTTTTCTTTTTTTTTTTTTAATTTATTCATTTTAGAGAGGAGAGAGAGAGGGAGAGAGACAGAGAGAGAGAGAGAGAGAGAGAGGAGAAAGAGACAGGGGGGAGGAGCTGGAAGCATCAACTCCCATTTGTGCCTTGACCAGGCAAGCCCAGGGTTTCGAACCGGCGACCTCAGCATTTCCAGGTCGACGCTTTATCCACTGCGCCACAACAGGTCAGGCCGGCACATGCTTTTTCCAAGTCATTGCTGACATTTCCAGAAATATTTTAGATCACTTCTTCTGAAATTTCTTAAATACTTAAAGCATGTCTTTTTAAAGACTTTTACCATTAAAGCATATTGGTTAAGGGCATGGACTTGGGAACCTAGGGCTGGGATTTGAATCCTGGCTCAGCCTCTCTCACTGGCTGAGGGACCTGGGACAAGCTACTTTACCTCTTTTGGCCTCAGTTTGCTCATTTGTGAAACAAGCATAATGAGAGTGCTTTGTTCTTAACTTTGTCAAGATTAAGTGAAATAATGCTTGTAAAGTGCTCAGAACAATACCCGGCATAGCTCACATACTTTATTGTTATCATTGTGGTTTTATTCATTCTCAGTGATATTGAAAAAGACCTAACAGATATTTGAAACCAAGTAAGGCGATTATGGTTGATGATAAAGCTGTAATATCATTTTAAGTAACTAAAGAGAATAGTAAAAGTGAGGTACAACTATAAATGAGTAATTTTTTCTTTTTTGTATGGCTATAAAGTCTGGTCCAGAAGAAATACTACAAAAATATCTCTAATTAAAACAACAAAAACAAAAAATCCTTTACCAAAATCAGACAAGGATATCACAGGAAAACAAAATTACAGACCAATATCTCTTATAAATAGATGCAAAAATTCTCAACAAATACTAAACAAATTGCAACATATAAATATTATCATGACCAAATGGGATTTATTCCAGGCTGTAAGGTGGGTTAAACATGTGAAAATCCACTAGTGAAAAATACCATATTTATAGAATAAAGGACAAAGGCCTCATGATTACCTCAATAGATGCAGAGAAAACACTTGACAAAATTCAACACCCTTTCATAAACAAAAAAACAAAACAAAACAAAACCCACATGCAACAAATTTGGAACAGAATGGGTTTTTGGTTTTTTTTCCAAACTACAAAAAATCCACAGCCAGAATAATACTTAATGGTGGAGAACTGAGTGATTTCTTCCTAAGATCAGGAACAAGAAAAGAATGTTCACTACTTTTATTAACCTTGTACTGGAGGATATACAGGGCAATTATGAAAGAGAAAGAAATAAAATCATCCAGACTAGAAAGAAAGAAGCAAATCTATCTCTATTCAAGATGACTTGGTCTTAAACATAAAAATCCTAAGGAATACACACACACACACACACACACACACACACACACACACACACAGAAAAACGTATTAGAGCAAATAATTGAGTTAATCAAGGTGACAGAATATAAGATCAGGATAGGAAAATCAACTCTATTTCTTTATACTAGTAGTGAAAAGTCTGAAGTTCCATATTTAATAACATCAAAAGAAATAATATACTTAGAAATAAATTTAACAAAGCAGTGCTAAATTTTTTCATTGAAAACTGAAAAGCATCATTGAAAAAAACTAAAGAAAATGAGAGATCTTGTGTTTATGGACTGAGATACTTAATAGTATTAGAAAACAATATTACCCCAATTAACTATAGCTTCTACACAATCCTTACAAAAATATTAGTTCCTTTTTTGGCAGAAACTAAGTTAATTCTAAAATTCATTTAAAAATGCCTGGGACCTAGAATAGCCAAAACAATCTTGAAAAAACAAAGCTGAAGGACTCACTTCCTAACTTCTAAATATACTAAAAAGGTACAATAATTAAGACTGTATGGTACTGGAAAAGTATAAACATTTATGCCTATAGAGTAGAATTTAACATCCAGAAATAAACCCACTCATTTATGGTCAATTGATTCTGACAAGGGTACCAAGAAAATTCAGTGGGATTTATCAATAAATGACACCAAGACAATTGGATAGCCTCATGCAAAGAATGAAGTTGGACCTTTCCCTCGTACCGTATACCAAAATTAATTCAAAATGAATCAAAGACCTAAAATAAGAGCTAAAACTCTTATAATAAAACACAGACATAGAGCTTGTGATCTTAGTTAAGTAACGATATTTTTAGATATTACATTAAAAAACATAAGAAAAATAGATTAATCTAACTTCATTAAAATTAAAAAACTTATGCTTCAAAAGACACCATCAAGAAAGCTGAAAGACAGCCTGTGCACCCGGAGAAAACATTTACAAATTACATATCTGATAAGAGACTAGTATCCAGAACATATAAAGAACTATCACAACTCAACAATAAAAAGACAAATAACAACTTAAAAGTGGACAAAAGATTGAAATATATATTTCTTCAAAAGAGATATATAAATGGCTGACAAGCACATGCAAAAACACTTGACATCATTAGTCATTAGGAAAACACAAATGAAAGTCACAATGAAATACTGTTTCATAGCAACTAGGATGGCTACAATAATAAAAAAAAAGATGGGCCTTTGTCTTTGTACAGCTGTTGTTATACACCATCATGAGGTCGGATGGGCTGCAGTCACCTCCAGATGAGGAGGGGCCAAAGTGCAGAGGAACATTTGCAGGAGGGCAGAGCAGATGAATACATTCTAATTAACATAACTAAAAATAACTATATAGTTCCTGAAGGTAAGCTTTTTAATAGCCCTACTTTTTAATACATAATTTGGGGAGGTAGTCTTTATTCTCTGCCTACTTCCCTTCTCTCCATGAAAGACATTAAAAAAATTGTTGTAAAATATATACAACACAAATTTTACCATTTTAAGTATGTAATTCAGTGGCATTAAGTGCACTCACATTGTCGCCTATCACCATTGTTTACTTCAGAAAATTTTATCATACCAAACTGAAACTCTGTACCATTAAACATGAAGAGGGACTAAAAAAAAAAGATGGACAATAACAAGTGTTGACATGGATATAGACAAACTGGAACCCTCATATATAGTTGGTGGGAATGTAAAATAGTACAGCTCCTTAGAGAACTGTCTGGTAGTTCCTCAAATGGAAAATGTAGAGTTAACACTTAACCCTGTAATTCCATTCTTAGGTATATATACCCAAGATCATTGAAATTTATATCTACACACACACAAAAGTGCAGGTAAATGGTTATAAAAGCCAAAAAATGGAAACAAGCCAAAAGTGTCTTGGCACCTAAATGTCTATAAACTGGTGAAGGGATAAACAATATGTAGTATATCCATACTGTGTAATATTATTATCCATAAAAACAAAGAAGCACAGATATATGCTACAGTAAAGATCAACTTTGAAAACACTGTTAAGTGAAAGAAGCCAGACACAAAAGGACACATATTGTATGATTTTATTTATGTGAAAGGTCCAGAATAGACAAACCCATAAAGTAGATTAGTTGTTGCCTAGGGCTGTGGGGAGAGTTGATGTGTGTGACCGCTATTGGGTATGGAGTTTCTTTTTGAGGTGATGAAAAAGGTTCTGGAATTAGATATTGGTGATAGTTACATAACTTGGCAATATGCTAAAAAAAAACACCTCTGAATTGTAGACATTACAAGAATAAATTGTATAGTATATGAATTATATCTCAATTTTAAAAAAGGAAACTTCCTTAGTAAAGTACAAACCATATACCAGGATGACTAGCAGCTTCTTGAAGGAAGGGAAGAACTCATTCTATTAGATCTGTGAGATCTGGCGGTCTTACAAATATTGAATACATACATGACTTCTAATATTAGAAAGAATTGCTCATGCTTAAAGGCTTCCTGCTATGTTGAACTAATAACTAAGGGTTTTATTCATGAAACAATAGTATATTTGCATTATTACTCTTTCTTATGGGCATTACTTCATTATGAATATTAATGATCCTTGTTAATACTATTATTGGCTTTCTTGATTATTCTTTGGCATATGATATCCCTAGTGAAGACTAATAGTCTCTATACATTTTATTTTATTTTTCTATAAAGAAAAGATTACTTTGGAAGTTAGGCATCATAATTCATTGAGAATTCACTAATATCCCTTTTGGTGATTAACCCAAAGGCACACCTCATTGCCACACAATTTTTGCTCTGCTAAATAAAACAGTGTGCAGAAGTTTTTGCTCTTGCTAAATAAAAAATACAGTCTGACTATCGACTCTGGAGCAGATCACACTAAATGATGAATAAATGATTTGTGGAATTAGAGGTAAATTCTGGCCCAAATGCTGATTTGTGTCAATCGTGGTCCAAAGGTTTGTACCCAAAGCTAGACCTAAAATAGTTTTAATTCTGTCTCTACTTATTCCCTAAAGGATTTAAACCTTTTTTTAAAAACTTGGTATGTTTTGCCAATGAACTATCCTCATTTTTCTAAAAATTTCTATCCTTCTTGGACAGCAGCCCTAATAATCTCAAGGAGATTTTAAAAAAGTTCTCAGAACAGGATCAAGTGTTAACTACTACTTGTGTTAGTTACTATGATCTCTGCTCCCTTGTCCCTCCCCATTCTCCAGCATTTTTCAGGCATTTAAAATTAGCAAATTCTAAAGGTCGAATCTATGACAGCTGATAGTGCTCAATGGAGCTGGACATTTTTCTGGGGCCTCCTCCTTTCATCAACTGCTCCAGGATGAAGTCAGCCGTCTGTCTCCTAAATCCAAAAAGATTATGGAAAACTTCCTCACCAGGTTGCCTTTTCTCTCTACTTCTAACATTGAAAGCTCTTCTTTCAAGAGCTTTTCTCAAATGTAACAGAAATGTTAGTGTTGCTTCTGCTGCAAGCCAGAGAGAGCTGTTGAGATACCCAGTGTTTGTGCTTTGATTTGAGATCCAAATATTTGGTTTGGAGAGATAGGCTTTATCGTAGAGTTAACTTCACCTTCTGCCTTGGCCGTGCCAGATGCCACCTTAGGCCTTGGCCCTTAACTTAATGGGTCTCTCTCTGGGCATTTTTATTCCAGTGCCTGAACTTATTTCTGACTCCTGGAGGGAGCACTGCCAAGGTCTGGACTCAACAGAGCTAAGAACCTGGTCAGGAGAGGGGCCAAGGTGGGAAGGAGCGTTAAGAATCCACACTCTGGAAATGTTCTCCACTTAATGCTGATCCAAAGTCACTGTAAATTTACCCTCATTTCAAATGTACTGGAGAAGCTGTTCATTCATTTAAAGAAGTTCAATGGGGAATCTTTTGCAAAGTTATGAGTTTTACAAAAAGGTTTTTATAACCAAAGGTTTTTATATAACCATTTAACTTTTTTAACAATCCATATTTTTATCTGTTGGATTTTCTTAAAGAAAGGCTCACCTCTATCTACTTAGAGGTGACAGGAAGAAAACTTCAGCACAAAAAATTAAAGTCTTAAATACTTGTGCCTTAATTTGTCTTCTGATTAGAATTATATCTGTATTTGTTCCATTACATAAGCTATCTTGCCTTTTTGTTTTGGAAAAGTGACAGTTGTATGCTCATAGGATGTGATAGATTTGGGGTACATTCTCTCACTGTGACTGCACTGCCCTTCTCTGCCTGCCAGACAGCCGGCTGGGGCATGAGCTGGCGTGGGGGTCTAGGGGCCCGTCTGGCCCAGTGGGGGTGTGGAAGCTCTTCTCAAGAAGACCCCAGGAAGATAGTTCCTTCCAGTCTGTGTCATGAGCTAGTCAGAAGTGACTCTGAAATGGACCCAAACTCTAGGGTGACTCCCCCTTGGCCTACCCTGTAGGGGTACATTAGACAAGCTGGCCAAATGATTAAGGACAAACCCATGACAGACTGCCTGGCTCTCTAATCCAGGCCTGGCTGACCGAAGAGGCTGCAGAGCGCCCTATGGCGATGCTGCAGATGCTTACCTAGGAAGGAGCACTTCCATCCGGGCTCTCCGCAGGCTGGAGGTCCAGATGTGGATGATGCTGGCTGTGAGGTGAGGCTCAACGTGGCTCAGTGGGGTGTTTTTGTCACATGGCAGCACCAGGAAGAGGCTCCCTGCACTTCCCAGATAAGGCAGCTCCAGCACTCCCACCTGATGGCCCACAGGGTCCTGGAACTGGCCTGGAAGTTCAATGGATGGGGGAATAGATCTGTCCCAGTACCCGGGGAACCAAACAGTCCCAGGCTCTGGGAAGGACAGGCTCATAGACTTGGAAACAATTCATTTTATTAACAGGGTGTCCACCTCACTTTCAGGAAGCAGTTTGAGGCCAAAGACTATTAGGTGCTATGGTTACCTTCTCTGATCTTAGGACCTAGAATCTCTAAGATACCTTCACAAGTCTTGAACCACAGGGCCTGCAGTGGTTGGGCATGGTGGGGACTATGACACATGGGAAAACCACCCTGTCTTAAAGGGGCAGCCACTATAATCTTGGCCTATTATGGCCATGTGGGGACCCAGGCTCTTTGTGCCAGATCTTCCTATCTTTGAGTGAAAGCCATAAACCCAGATGTCATCTGAAATCTTCCACACCGCAGACCAGTCCACCAGGATGGGGGCTGCCTGGCACTTGCTGGCATGAGTGACCACCCACAGTGTGGGCAGGCAGAATGGTGGTATCTCAGGACCGAGACACTTTTGGTGCAGGCATGCTCTCATTTTAGACATGATCTCAATCTTCCATCTCCTTTCTCAGCACCAGACAGTGAAGCTATGTCTGTTGTATGGGAATACCTGCCAGGGGAGGGTTTGGTCCAAACTCGCCCATTTACCAAGTGCAGAGGGAAATGTTGAGCATGAAATGGGTTTCTCTCCCCCTCTGTCCCCTCACTGTCCTCTCCTGGCTCCCGCAGCTTCCCTTGCTCCATGCATGGCACACAGAAGCAGCTGCAGGAAAACTCAGCTTGCTCCTTGCAGAGCGGACCTGCCCCTCCCCAGGCCCTCGCTGCTCCGGGGTGGGGAGGAGCTCACCGTAGTTGACCTCAGCCAGTTGGTACATCATAGGGACCTGGAGGACGTGGCCCTGCGCACAGGTGAAAGGCAGGAGCTGAGTGTCCGTGGATGGGAATGTTTGCCACCAAGCACTTCGGAAAGACATGGCACTTATAAGCTCCAGCTGAGCGGATGCTGCAGCACCTCGGTTCTGCACCGAGCCCCCTGGGTCCTCACCTGCAAGTGGGAGAGAGATGGTATGGCAGACACCTGTGCATGCGCTCTGGAGGGTGCCGAGGCAGCCACAAAGCTGCATCTGTAATCTGCTTATTAGTATCTATTAGTTGCAAATCTTGTTTATGACTAGCTGTTGCTAAGGACCAAGATTTAGTTTTCTGTTCATGTTGGGATGCTCCAGCTGGTTCATTCTGGGGCCCGTTTCCCGGGAAGCGTGGGGCATGCACGGCTCCGCAGACCTCTGGAAGGGACTGCGTGCTGCGCCAGGAGACGCTGCTCAGTGATGCCTCCCCTCCCCCCAGCTCCCTGACGCTGGGCCTCAGTCCTGCCAGGGCCTCTGCTCAGACAACACTTCCAGGGAACCCAGGAAACACTCTTTAAATTTAAATCTCTCTAGACAGAGGAGGAGGCTGATCACTCCCCATGGGTGATCTTTGCCCAGTCCTATCAAACATGTACTTTATGCTGGCCTCTGTTCTAACTGCTTTAAAAAACCCTCACTAACTTCTCTCACCAGCTCTGTTGTTATTCCCAATTTTACAGATGGGGACACTGAGCCTTGGAGAGGCTGTCCCGAGCCATGGACCATGGAGTGGCAAAGCCATCATCCACTCAGCTGCACAAGATAGAAAGAAAGCTTGGATTTGAATCCTCGTAGCCTGGTCCCAGACCTCAGGCTCTTCCACCTGCTCCTCTTCCTTAGAAGACAATTGTCCATGGGTTGAGAGGAGCTGTGACCTTGGACCTTCAGCATGAGCTGAAACAGGGGATTTTTAAGTCCATGTAGGGCACTCAAGAGTACAAACTTGTGCTGCATTTGAAGGCAGTTCAAGTATGCATCTTTATGGCTTCTGACAAGTAATAGCTGGTGTTTGGTCTTGTAGCCACCTGACATTAGCCTCATTGAGATTGACAGTCTTGTCTTACCTGCATTCTTCCTGGAGACCCACTCCATGGCCTGGCCGGTAGTGCTGTTGGGCTCGCTTAGGTTGGCTGGCTCCAGGCTGCAGTTGGCCCACCAGGAAACCCACTCCACAAAGCAAGGGGAGAGTGGCACCCCTGTGTGCACGGCAAGGGTGCAGGCCAGCTCCATCTTGGTGCCTTGTCTGGGGTTGCGTAGTGTGGCGTAAACAGCATGCAAGAACTCTCTCACTGTTGGGTCTGTGGGAAAGGTGTTTGGATAAACTGACAGTGGTGTGAGCAGGGAGTTAGCACAGTTCCATTTGCACACTGCACTGCAATGCAGCTCCGGCACTCTCCTCTTATTTCATGAGGTCCACTTACCACATACAGCCAGTCAGGTCAGGTCACAGCAAAACTGATCAGAAATTAGCCTGAATTTACAGATCCACACAAGTTGGGGGAAAAATCATGCTAGATCTGAAGCAAGTCAAGCTGTGATTAAGTTGTATGGGGAAACTACAGACATCCCAGGGGCTTCTTTTCCTTAAACTCTTTTTTAAAATTTTGTTTTATTTTCCGAAGTTACAAGGAAAAGGGGAAGGGTGGAAAAGCAGATGGGTGCTTCTCCTGTGTGCCCTGGCTGGGAATTGAACCCGGGACTTCCACATGCTGGGCCGATGCTCTACCGCTGAGCCAACCAGCCAGGGCTTCTTAAACTCTGATTCAGAAATGATGATCAAGCATGAGTAGAGAGGGCGGAAAAGCTGCAGGTCTGGTGTACAGGGAAATGGGGCTCCATATATTTACTAAGTCACCAATTTATGGAGAAAGTCACAAGTAAACAGAGATAGGAGAGAATGGCACTGTGAGGAGTGATACCGATAAATCTCCCCAAAATTTCAACAAGCTCTTCAACTAGAGACAGAAAAATCTATCCTTGGAGCGTCTAGAAGCCCCACACACTGAACACGAAGGTATGATCAAGCGAAAAATTGACTAAATATATAATCAACTCTGAAGGAAATAAGACGGAGAAAGGAACACTCTGTCTTCCTCACTAACCTAAGCAAGGGCTGCTTTCACTTGGAACTGAGAGAGTAGGAGCTAAGGCGGGCAAAGGGGGTGGAGAGAGCCAGGCTGTGGCACAGACGTCCAAGCCAAGGAAAGACTGTGCATGCGGCGACCCAACCAACACAAGCTAACGCCCGTGCTAGACCCTGACAAAGATGGGTGAGTGGCGGCAGCCATTAGACCTGATATACTGGTCATCAAGCGCGGATAGTGTGCGAGAGGTTCCTCCTAGCACCCTGGGAGTGGGCACCTGTGTTACCGGACAGAGGGGAAGAGTCAGAGGCCTTTGCGTGGGCTGTGACCAGAGTCTTGGTGTGGTCACCCTGCACCCCGAACAACGTCATGCAGGGAGTACACGAAAGTGAACTTCCCTACACCTGAACTTCTCCGGGCGGGCGGGGCGCCTCACCCAGCCATACAAGCTAACAGACCCAGGAAGGATTAGCTTAACCCACAGTCTGCTCACCTCCCAACTGACCTATGTGACTCTAACTGACAAGATCTCTCTCAGTTCAGCGATCTAAGACAAGAGGTGTGATATTCTTTAGTGCCTCTTGCTATGCATGTAGGGGTAGGGGCAACTTCTGATTGGCAGAGCTTTCATACTCAGGGCTATACATTAAAAAGAGGGATTTGGCAGCTTGTAAGACCTCCTGTTTTGCAAACAGCGACTAGGGTATCTTCTACCCAGAACAAACATGTTACAAAGTGCAAAAGCCTGGGGAGAGTGATCCGACAGAGTGCTGAGGCATACTGGACACTCCTGGAGGTGCATAGAAAGGCACCTTGAAAGCAATTGGCTTCCAGGCCCGCCTGATTATGCTAGCGGCTCTGACTGACAGAGCCTTACCCAGAGCCTTGAGCTGGGTGGGGATAGAGCGGGGATTTTCCAGCTCTTTGAGCCTCTTACTCTCCAGGCAGAGGCAGCAGCAACCCCATAGCTGGATAATCAGGCTGCTAATTCAGGAAGGAAAGACTAGGAGAGAGGCTCTGGGAAAACGGACTCTCTCACTGTCAGAGCCTGCAAATGCTAACGAGCCTCGACTGCCAACGAGACTGAAGCCTAATATATGACATCGCCATAGAGACTTATCAACTGCAAACCTTTACCTAAGTGAGCCACAGGGGCAGAACCTGGGGTACAGAGTCACTGACCAGGAAGAAGGAGAGGAAAGAAAAAGGAAGAAGATAGCCTCTCAAAATAAAGAAAAATCCACAGACTTTATAACCTTTTCCATTTTTTTTTTTGTTTATTTCTTTCATCATCTTGTCTTGATTATTTTCTTCTTCTTCCACTTTGGTTGTTTTATTCTCTGCCCATATTATTCTTCCCTCTTCTTGAACTATACTACCCATAAGTGTTACATTTCCCATTTTCTTTCTTTTCTTCTTTCTTTCTCTCTATGAGGGATGCACTCCAAAACCCTTAACTCTCTCTCTTTTTGTTCTTTTTTCTTTTTTTTTGTTTTTTCCTCTTTCTTTTTTCTCCCTCTATATTAGTTTCTTCTTTTCTCCTTTACTTTTCCTCTCATTAAATCCTCAATCACAAAGAAATTATTTTATTTGGGACTCAAATTTTTCTTTGTGGCACTTTTTACTTCGCCTTTTTAACTTATTAGCAGTGCTCCCAAACCTGGCTCTCCATTTTATCTAGTTTTTGCTCCACTTAATAGTAATTTTTCCCCTTTTCCCTGTTTTCCTCTTATTCCTCTCATCATATCTCTTAGTCAACCATCACCTAAAAGCAAACCATTTTATTCTTGACCCCAATTTTTTCCTTTTTTGCATTTTGTGGGTCCATACCCCCTTTTTTGCCCCTTTATCACTTCTCCCCAACTCAGGCCTTCTGTTATAGGTAGTTTATGTTTTATTTAGCACAAAATAATTCACAGTTCATCACAATTTTTTCTCAAGGAGGAGGGGAGGGGAGAGGAGAGGAGAAAAAAAAAGGGAAATAATAAATTTTCTTTTTCTTTTTTTTGTTTTACTTTTTATTCTTTATTAATTCCCATTAGTACTATCAACAAAACCACCCTCAGATGCCATTAAGGAAAAGGAAATCCAATATCATGGATACAAAAGACAGAGATGTAGCACAGATAGATGAGGAAATATCTATGGAGAAAAAATTTAATATATTAGAAAACTTGGAGCTAAATGACAGAGAATTTAAAATAGAAATCCTAAAAATACTCAGAGCTCCACAAGAAAACACAGAAAGGTAATTTAGGGAGCTCAGAAAACAACTCAATGAACACAAAGAATATATTACCAAGGAAATTAAAACTATAAAAACAAATCAAACAGAGATGAAAAACTCAATTCACGAACTGAAAAACAAGGTAACAAGCTTAGCTAATAGAACAGGCCAGATAGAAGGTAGGGTTAGTGAAATAGAAGACAAGCAACTTGAGGCACAACAGAGAGAAGAAGAAAGAGACTCAAAAATTTAAAAAATGAGCCTAACCAGGCGGTGGCGCAGTGGATAGAGCACCGAACTGGGATGCAGAAGGACACAGGTTTGAGACCCCGAGGTTGCCAGCCTGAGCACGGGCTCATCTGGTTTGAGCAAAAGCTCACCAGCTTGGACTCAAGGTTGCTGGTTTGAGCAAGGGGTTACTCGGTCTGCTGAAGGCCCATGGTCAAGGCACATATGAGAAAGCAATCAATGAACAACTAAGGTGTCACAACAAAAAACTGATGATTGATGCTTCTCATCTCTCTCTGTTCCTGTCTGTCTTTCCCTATCTATCCCTCTCTCTGACTCTCTCTCTCTGTCCCTGAAAAAAAATAAAAATTTAAAAAAATTTTTAAAAATGAGAAAGCCCTACAGGAATTGTCTAACTTCATCAAAAAGACTAACATAAGAATAATAGGTATATCAGAGGGAAAAGAAAGAGAAAATGGAATGGAGAACATATTCAAACAAACAATATATGAGAACTTCCCAAGCCTGTGGAAAGAACTAAAGCCTCAAATTCAAGAAGCAAACAGAACTCCGAGTTTTCTTAACTCCAACAAACCTACTCCAAGGCACATCATAATGATATTCGCACAAACCAACGACAAAGAAAAAATTCTCAAGGCAGCCAGGGAAAAGAAGAATACAACATATAAAGGAAGGCCTATTAGTTTATCATTGGATTTCTCAGCAGAACCTCCATAAGCTAGAAGAGAGTGGACCCCAATATTTAAATTCCTGAAAGAGAGGAACTTTCATCCAGGAATACTATACCCATCAAAGCTATCCTTCAAATATGAAGGAGAAATAAAAACATTCACAGATACAGAAAAGATGAGGGAATTTATCACCAGAAAACTCCCACTCCAGGAATTATTGAAGGGGGTTTTCCAACCAGATAAAAAGAACAAAACAAAGCAAAACCACAAGTAAAAGCTCCACCAAGAACACAATAAAACCAAATTTAAACTGTGACAACAAAAACAAAAAAAGGGGGGAGAGGATGGAGATTAATAGTAGCAAAGGACGATGGAGTGTAGAAGCACTCATAAAATAGTGTACTACAATGAACATGGTAGGTACCCTTTCATTACTTAATGGTAACCACCCTTGAAAACACCACCACAGAAGCATATGACTTAAAAAAGGTAGCAACAGAGGAAAGAAGTATGGAATACAACCAAACAAAAACAAATGATAGAAAAACAAAAGAGAAGAATCAAACAAGATACAAAACTAACAGAAAGCAATTTATAAAATGGCAATAGGGAACCTACAAGTGCCAATAATTACACTAAATGTAAATGGATTAAACTCACCAATAAAAAGACACAGAGTACCAAAATGGATTTAAAAAGAAAATCCAATTGTATGCTGCCTACAAGAAACACATCTAAGCAACAAGGATAAAAACAAATTCAAAGTGAAAGGCTGAAAAACAATACTTGAAGCAAATAACATCCAAAAAAAAAGCAAGTGTAGCAATACTCATATCTAATAATGCTGACTACAAGACAGAAAAAGTACTCAGAGACAAAAATGGTCATTTCACAATGATTAAGGGAACACTGAATCAAGAAGACATAACAATTCTTAATATATAAGCACCAAACCAAGGAGCACCAAAATATATGACAGCTACTTATTGACCCTAAAACAAAAACTAAGAAAAATACAATCATACTTGGAGACCTCAATACACCGCTGACAGCTCTAGATCATTTATCAGACGAGATCGGGCGCGTTCAGGGTGGTATGGCCGTAGACACTAGATCATTTATCCAAACAGAAAACCAATAAAGATATAATGGCCTTAACAAAACACTAGAAGACCTGGATATGATAGACATCTACAGGATATATCATCCCAAAGTGACAGAGTATACATTTTTCTCTTGTGTACATGGAACATTCACAAGAATGGACCATATGTTGGGCCACAAAAACAACATCAGCAAATTCAGAAAAATTGAAGTTGTACCAAGCATATTTTCTGATCATAAAGCCTTGAAACTAGAATTCAACTGCAAAAAAGAGAAAAAAAACCCACAAAAATGTGAAAACTAAACAACATACTTTTAAAAAATGAATGGGTCAAAGAAGAAATAAGTGCAGAGATCAAAAGATATATACAGACAAATGAAAATGAAAATACGACATATCAGAATCTATGGGATGCAGCAAAAGCAGTGATAAGAGGCAAGTTCATATCACTTCAGGCCTATATGAACAAACAAGAGAGAGCCCAAGTGAACCACTTAACTTCACACTTTAAGGAACTAGAAAAAGAAGAACAAAGACAACCCAAAACCAGCTGAAGAAAGGAGATAATAAAAATCAGAGCAGAAATAAATGAAATAGAGAACAGAAAAACTATAGAAAAAATTAATAGAACAAGGAGCTGGTTCTTTGAAAAGATCAACAAAATTGACAAACCCTTGGCAAGACTCACCAAGGAAAAAAGAGAAAGGACTCATATAAACAAAATCCAAAATGAAAGAGGAGAAATCACCACAGATATCATAGATATACAAAGAATTATTGTAGAATACTACGAAAAACTATATGCCACTAAATTCAACAATCTAGAAGAAATGGATAAATTCCTAGTACAATACAACCTTCCTAGACTGAGTCAAGAAGAAGCAGAAAGCCTAAACAGACCAGTTAGCAGGGAAGAAATAGAAAAAACTATTAAAAACCTCCCCAAAAATAAAAATCCAGGCCCAGACGGTTATACTAGTGAATTCTGTCAAACATTCAAAGAATTGGTTCCTATTCTACTCAAAGTCTTTCAAAAAATTGAAGAAGAAGCAATACTTCCAAACACATTTTATGAGGCCTACATAACCCTCATACTGAAACCTGGCAAAGACGGCACAAAAAAAGAAAACTACAGACCAATATCTCTAATGAATACAGATGCTAAAATACTAAATAAAATACTAGCAAATCTAATACAACAACATATTAAAAAAATAATACATCATGATCAAGTGGGATTCATCCCAGAATCTCAAGGATGGTTTAACATACGTAAAATGGTTAACGTAATACACCATATCAACAAAACAAAGAACAAAAACCACATGATCTTATCAATAGATGTAGAAAAGGCATTCAATAAAATACAATACAATTTTATGTTTAAGACACTCAACAAAATGGGTATAGAAGAAAAATATCTCAACATGATAAAGGCCATATATGATAAACCATCAGCTAACATCATATTAAATGGCACAAAACTGAAGGTTTTCCCCCTTAAATCAGGAACAAGACAGGGTTGTCCACTCTCTCCACTCTTATTTAACGTGGTGCTAGAGGTTCTGGCCAGAGCAATCAGACAAGACAAAGAAATAAAAGGCATCCATATTGGAAAAGAAGAAGTAAAGGAATCACTTTTTGCAGATGATATTATCCTATACATCAAAAACCCCAAAGACTCCACAAAAAGATTATTAGAAACAATAAGCCAATACAGTAAGGTCACAGGATACAAAATTAATATACAAAAGTCCATAGCCTTTCTATATGCCAACAATAAAACATTAGAGAATGAATTCAAAAAAATAATCCCCTTCACGATTGCAACCAAAAAAATATAATACCTAGGAATAAACATAACAAAGAATGTAAAGGACCTATATAATGAAAACTACAAAGCATTTTTAAGGGAAATCGAAAAAGATACAATAAGATAGAAAATATTCCTTGTTCTTGGATAGGAAGAATAAATATAATCAAAATGGCCATATTACCCAAAGTAATATACAAATTTAATGCAATTCCCATCAAAATTCCAATGACATTTTTTAAAGAAATGGAACAAAAAATCATCAGATTTATATGGAATTATAAAAAACCCCTAATAGTCAAAGCAATCCTAAAGAAAAAGAATGAAGCTGGGTCATTACAATACCTGACTTCAAACTATATTACAGAGCCACGACAATCAAAACAGCATGGTATTGGCAGAAAAATAGACACTCAGACCAATGGAACAGAATAGAAAGTCCAGAAATAAAACCACATATATATGGTCAAATAATTTTTGATAATGGGGCCAACAACACACAATGGAGAAAAGAAAGCCTCTTCAACAAATGGTGCTGGGAAAACTGGAAAGCTACATCCAAAAGAATGAAACTCGACTACAGTTTGTCCCCTTGTACTAAAATTAATTCAAAATGGATCAAAGACCTAAATATAAAACCTGAAACAAAAAAGTACATAGAAGAAGACATTGGTTCTAAACTCATGGACCTTGGTTTTAAAGAGCATTTTATGAATTTGACTCCAAAGGCAAGGGAAGTGAAGGCAAACATAAATGAATGGGACTACATCAGACTAAGAAGGTTTTGCTCAGCAAGAGAAACTGACAACAAAATAAACAGACAGCCAACTAAATGGGAAATGATATTTTCAAACAACAGCTCAGATAAGGGCCTAATATCCAAAATATACAAAGAACTCATAAAACTCAACAACAAACAAACAAACAATCCAATAAAAACATAGGAAGAGGACATGAACAGACACTTCTCCCAGGAAGAAATACAAATAGCCAACAGATATATGAGATACTCATCTTCATTAGTTATTAGAGAAATGCAAATCAAAACTGCAATGAGATACCACCTCACACCTGTTAGATTAGCTATTATTAATAAGACAGGTAATAGCAAATGTTGGAGAGGCTGTGGAGAAAAAGGAACCCTCATTCACTGTTGGTGGGAATGTAAAGTAGTACAACCATTATGGAAGAAAGTATGGTGGTTCCTCAAAAAACTGAAAATAGGACTACCTTATGACCCAGCAATCCCTACATTGGGTATATACCCCCCAAACTCATAAACATTGATATGTAAAGACACATGCAGCCCCATGTTCATTGCAGCATTGTTCACAGTGGCCAATACATGGAAACAACCAAAAAGCCCTATAATAGATGACTGGATAAAGAAGATGTGGCACATATACACTATGGAATACTACTCAGCCATAAGAAATGATGACATCGAATCATTTACAACAAAATGGTGGGATCGTGATAACATTATACGGAGTGAAATAAGTAAATCAGAAAAAAACAAGCACTGCATTATTCCATACATAGGTGGGACATAAAAATGCGACTAAGAGACATGGACAAGAGTATGGTGGTTAATGGGGGGGGGGAGGAGAGGGAGGGAGAGGGGAAGAGGGAGGGGCAGAAAGAAAACTAGATAGAAGGTAACGGAGGACAATCTGACTTTGGGTGATGGGTATGCAACATAATTGAATGACAAGATAACCTGGACATGTTTTCTTTGAGCATATGTACCCTGGTTTATTGATGTCACCCCATTAAAATTAATAAAAATTAAAAAACAAAACAAAACAGAGATAGATCTTGGCCAAAGTGTCAGATGGTTAATAGATCTTGTACAGGGCCTAAAATCACCCCCATGACTGCACTTCACAAACATCAGTGACATTTGGATGCAATCTCTTTCAGAACTATGCTTTCAATTGAAGAAACACAGAGTAAAGGTAAGAATGCCTCTCATCCCCCACTCCTGCTCCCTAAGACCAGCAGATAGCTTGTGTTATTTACATCAGTGAGAGCCTGCATGGAGGTTGAGGAAATAACAAGCATTTGAGAGAGTCAATAGTTTCCACCTTCTTGGGTGACAGCTTGTCTCCTAGTTATTTACTGCTCATACAAGAGATCGCTCCCTTCCCTGCCTCCATGATCAATGCGGATTCCTTTGATTCCTTCTCCACTCTAGCATCATCCACAACTGTGGCTCATCTTCTGCCCTGGGCATCTGCAGCTGGAGTGAGGCCTCGCCCACCGCTGAGTCAGAACACAGCTGAGGATCCCGAGCTTCCTGCTCCTGACACCTGCAGGCTGGGCTTCCCCACCAGTCAGTGTCCTTCCAGGGCAGGCTGGCTCTGGAACATGGCCCTTTTCTTCATTTCCCTTGCCTCTCCTGCCTCTTAGGCACAGCCCCCTGGTTGTCCACAGATCTCCTCTGTGTGTTAGGCGAACGTGATAACCACTACACTACGGAAACTAAACTGATCTCCTCTGTGTGACACACGATTTATACCCTCTCCCCACACCACCATGCCTTGGCTGGTTCTCTCAGGACACCTGTTGGAATGTGTCTCTGACCTGCCCTGGGATCCACCCACTTGGAAACCCTTCATGTCAGGGAGGCCAGGCCAGGAGGCAGCAGCAGACTCCCGACCTGCCTGGCCAAAGTTCTCTGCAGGGGCCGGGGCACCCACGCTTCACCCCGCCGGAGCCCTCGGCTGCCAGGCGCAGGGCACAGTTCTGGACAGATTTCACTCTAAGAACATTTCACTTCATAGAATCTACAACTGTAAAAAAAATAACTCAGAATGTATATATCTCATGAATTATAGCCCAATTTCAATGCTTGCCTTTTATTTTCGTGAGAAAAGAAATGAATGAAAAATAATACTCATCAGATTATCCTCTCCTGAGGAGATCATAGGTACTTAGAGAATCTTGTCCCTGTGAAATGTTGACTGTCTGCAGAGGTGAAATGAGTCATCTCAGTGGTCCATAGTGTGACCTTTGGGAAGGGCCAGGGGACCAACTGTTATTTTAGCCGGACATATTAAAGTAGCAGAATTAGTTGGCTTGAGAGATGTTCTCCTCACCTGAGCCTAGTGTGCTCCGCCCACTCGCACCCAGGCAGAGTTTCCCAGACGCTGCGGGGTGTCCAGCACCGGAATAGAAAAAAGGGCTGGCTGCTCGGTGGTGTCCGCAGGCTGCACCAAACGCTCTGCCTTGATGATCACATTTAATCCTTTAACAACCCTGGGAATTAAAGTGCTATATGACCTCCACTTATAGATGTGGGAGTGGGACTCAGACAAGTGAATAAACTTGCTCAGGGTCATTGCCCTCCTGCCCACAGGTGAAGGACAGGTGGCTGGGAGCTCTCTGTCCCCTGCTTGGCAGAGCCTTGTCCTCTTGGAATGAACATGGGCACAAAGCATATGGGGCACAAAGCCTCCGATTCTGCTTTATTGCCATGTAGGACCTAGGTCCTTGTTGGTGATGGGGCAAAAAGGGACTGATGTGAGCAATGACAAAGAACTCTTCTCAGAGAACCCTGTCACTGCTGGCTTCATTCCTTCTGGCCTCTTGCTCCTAGAAAGCCATCTTTCTAGCTGGACAGGGGTGTGGTGGCTCTCCTAGCATACCAAGCAGGGAGGGAGGTTGAGGAAGGGAAGCCACGGGCTGCAGTGGATCAGAACTATCCTGAAGGAGGTGTGCACCATGTGAGGAGAAGGTGCCAGGAAGCACACAGAGTGAGAGGAGAACGGTGGAAGAAACGGTATTTCTGTGGGTCTTTCTTGCTGCGGCACAGCCGTTTAGCTCATCAGCAAGGCTGGCATGGAGACTGCCTTCCATGTTAAAACCTTGTCTGAACTGAACTTCCTGAGTATAACACAGCATCTGGTGGGCCCTGACTTTGTAAGGTTAATGTTCATAAAAATTTCAAGCTACAAGAACCATTTTTTGGACACTGTTTTAATTGCCTGCAAATTAAAAGAGGGTTAAGTTTAAGATGACATCTAAATGATTGGTCTGAGAGAGTAATAGGATATCTCTGGTGCAAACTACAGAAGGCAAGGATATTATACATTCATACAACTGTGCAGTGGCCAGAGCGAGGCTGAGGAATTGTGGAAGGAATATAGGATTTGGAGTCAGAGAATCTGAAACTTGAATCCTGGCTCAGGCACTTGCCCATTGGCTGAGCTGAATCTTGCCAAATCATTAACTTCCTGTCTCATTTGTAAAATGGGGATTATTAACCGAGGCCTAGTGAGTATAGGTGGTTTCTATGGAGATCAAATGACAGAATGACTGTGAAAGTGAAATCCACATAATCATCAATCAGAATTCTCTCCCAGGGGCTGGGCCTCCTCCATTTCTAAGGCTTCTTTCTGTTCCTAGCAGCATTCTCATGCTTGAGAGAAAACTGTAACATCCTCTTTGTTTAACTTACCTGGAAAAGCAATGGAAATATCTAGAGATTTGAGCATTGGGAAGTTGTACATTCATGTGGTGAAAACAAAGACTCTTTGGGTATATCGCTGGGTTGCTGGTGCCTGTTCTGAGTCTCAGGCTGTGCCTGTCTGATCAGCAGGTGGGCATCCTGGCATAGTTCCTGGTGGTCACATACTGGCTGGATACACAGTGAGAAGAAGGCAGTGCTCATGTGTCCACTGCAAACTTGGATAGATCTTTCTGCTGATTAGACAGGAACCATGCCTCAGACCCTAGAATGTACTTTAATGCTGCTTTTAATACATGTTTGTCTGTACTGACTTTGAAAAGAAAGACTGGGCTAGGGCAGGTGGTGGGAACTGGTAGGTTGTTTTAAGTAGCATAAACAGGATTCCTTGAGCTATCCTTGGGGCAAACCAAACTACAGTGGTATTTTATTAACTACAACTCCGTAAGTGGCACATTCTTGTTCATAATAGTTAACCATGACCCTGTAAAATAATAAAACAGTGTATCAGTAAGAAAAAAAAAGTGGGAGTATATTCCACAGAGTCTGACTATTAAGCATACTTGACATTGCTAATCTTGAACAGGCTCAATGGAAACCATGCTAATCATCACATTTGCTTAACCAGGTACTGTGATTGCACCTGACAACAGAGAATTGGCTATGTTCAGTCCCTTTTCTCTGCGGAGAGCAACACTTGTATTTCCCACTTTTCTCTTAATCCTGACCTCTCAGAGACTCTGTTTTAAGTTAGGATGAAATGTCGGTCCCTCTTTCCTACTTCTATTTGGTCTTCATAACCCCATTCAGATATCATCTTCTGGGAATGTTCTTGATTTGCAAGTGGAATAAATCATCCTACTTCCTGCCCCCCAGTATGAACAGACTTCAAATCAATACACTTACTGCCCTGCACAAGAGCGTATTTCCATGTGCATTGTCCTGTGAGGCGGGGTTGCTTGTGCTCAGTTTTCCTTGGAGACCCAGCTGCTGAGTTCCACACACAGCACCAGCAGCACAGCAAGAGCAACCAGACTTGAACTGCGCTGCATTGAATCTAATGTGGCTGAAGAAGGGCTCTGTGGATCTGTCTATTTTGGGGTATACTTGCTGAGGACAATTCAGCTCAATAACCTGTTTGTTTTCAGTTACCTCCAGAGAGACAACCTTTTACCAGCAGGATCATGAGAGCTGGTTTGGCAGGGGACCGAGTATAGGTGGAGGGCATGGGAAGCAGGCTGGTGCCCTGTGGCCCGACGTCTTACATCTGACCTTTATGTACCACCTCAAGGCTCAAGCTCCAAGGAGCTTCTTACCAAAGCTGTGTTGGTGTTAGTTCTTGTACTTTCTAAAAAATATTAACTTACACAATTGTGGCTCCCATCATTTTCTATGGACAACTTATTCTGAGATAGAGAAGAGAAACATGTGGACGAGTGTCTGTGTTAGCATGGAGTTGGTAGGTTACTATCGAGGCCATGTGTTAAGCTGGAGGCCTTGAGTGTAAGCCAAGTTTGTGTGACCTGGCATTCATGAGAATCTTGCCACTGCTGGTAGAACTGTTCTAAAACACATAATCATAGGAATATGTGGGTAAAGTTGGCAGTGGCTAGAAGTCACAGATTTATGAAAGCAGTCTGGTCACCTGGGGGCAGACAACCTGGGCTTGAGTCTCAACTCTGCCACTCGCTATCGATGTGTCCTTGGGCAAGTTGCTTGAACATGCTGTGCCTATTTTGATCTTCTCTAAAATAGGGATGATGATATAGTTACCTACCTCAAGACAGTTGTGACAATTAGACTAATACAGTGTGTCTGTAAAGTCATGGTGCACTTTTGACCGGTCACAGGAAAGCAACAAAAGACGATAGAAATGTGAAATCTGCACCAAATAAAAGGAAAACTCTCCCAGTTTCATACCTATTCAGTGCAGTTCGATGTGGGCTCACGCACAGATTTTTTAGGGTTCCTTAGGTAGCTATCCTGTATAGCCTCTACAGACTCGTCACTGACTGATGGCCTACCAGAACGGGGTTTCTCCTCCAAACTACCGGTTTCCTTCAACTACTTATCCCACCGAGTAATGTTATTCCTATATGGTGGTGCTTTGTTATAAATGCACCGATATTCACGTTGCACTTTGGTCATGGATTCAAATTTGGCGAGCCACAGAACACACTGAACTTTCCTCTGTACCATCCACATCTCGACTGGCATGGCCGTGGGCTGCTCCGCTGTATACATGGTGTTACGTCATCATCTGCGCATGCGCACATGCTGCCACATCATCCTACAGAAACTGGGAGGGTTTTCATTTTATTTGGTGCAGATTTCACATTTCTATAGTCTTTTGTTGCTTTCCTGTGACTGGTCAAAAGTGCACCATGACTTTACGGACACACTGTATCTGTGAGGTGCTTCAGATGCAGCCTGTCACCTAGTAAGCACTGTAAAAGGGCTTATGAAATGAAACTGAAAATTTGCCATGGAATCGGAGGTTAAAGGGGAATCTTAAAGGCTGACCAGATGGTGGCGCAGTGGATAGAGCATCGACCTGAGATGCTGAGGACCCAGTTTCGAAACCCTGAGGTTGCCGGCTTAAGTACTGGGTCACTAGCTTGAGTGCATGGTCAGCTTGAGCCCAAGGTCCCTGGCTTGAAGCCCAAGGTCGCTGGCTTGAGCAAGGGGTCACTGGCTCAGCTGGAGCCCCCCGGTCAAGGCACATATAAGAAAGCAATCAATGAACAACTAAAGTGATGTAACTATGAGTTGATGCTTCTCATCTTTCTCCCTGTCTGTCCCTCTCTTCCTCCCTCTATCTCCCTAAAAAAAGGGTGTGGGGAGAAACCTTAAACACCATGGGTAACCACGACAAAGTTTAAATGCCTCCTATTACATTTCTGCCACGTGGTCATCTCCCTCTGGGTGTCCTGCACGGCGGTGACTGGAAGCCCCCATCTCCCAAGGCAGCCTGTGTGCAGGGCAAGGAGAAGAATGAGCAGGAGTGAGAGTGTCAGAGTGAGTAGGAGAGCGAGCGGCCACTTACTGTGGATGGTGTAACCCAGGGCCTCTGCCAGCTGCCGGCCTGTGTTCCCTCGGGCTCCAAACTGCAGGATCTCCAGAGGGATGGACACGGCGGTGGGAGAAACGACAACGTTTGTTCCATTTCTGTCTGCCGCCACGCTTCGGTAGAGGCGGAGAGCACGCTCCGTCTTCAGCAAGGTCAGGGCCTCGCGGAGGTCGCTGTCTCCTCCGGGCAGGTAGGACAGTAGTGGAAGGAAGAGTGAGAGCAGGGGAGGCTGCATGGAGGCAGGGAGAGCTCCTGCAGTTCAGAGGGAGAGAAGGTCACATCCCGCCCAGAACCTGGGCAGTCCAGCTCTGTGCTCAGGGGCCAAGGATGGCTGAGGGCAGTGTTCCTTTACAGTTCTGGTCACCCACCCCCTGTCTCACCCTGCCCCCAGCTGCTCCACTGCATTCTGTGTGTCTGCAGTAGGGACACTCGCTGTGAAATGTGACCTGGAAGGCCTGGGTTTTAGGCTGCTTCTGTCCCTTACTGGGCGTGTGACCCTGGGCAAGGCCCTGGTCAGGTCGGAAGCAACCAATTATGCTGAAAAAGGAATGTAAGCAGTACTTCCTACTCATTTTCCTTGGTACTTTGCCAGCTTATAGCTGTGCCATGTCTATCAGTAATAGTAATAATAATAAGAATAATAAGAATAAGAAGAAGAATAAGAATATCTCAGACTGTGTTAAAAAGAACTTTGTATTTTCTCAGTTAATCATTACAACAATCTTACAAAGTAGCTGTTATTATGTTTCAAATGTAGAGATGATGAGGTAGAGAAAGCCCAGTGAACCATTTAAGAAAACAACATGAGGAATGGAACAGGCTCGTGATTCAAGTTCTGGTTCTGTGAGTAGTATATAATAAAATATCGAGAATATAAATGCACCTGAAAATATTGATCCATGAGCTAATCATACCTAGAATATAAGAATTCTTGTGATGCAAGTTATTTTTGTTTTAAAAAAGGGTTACTTTTCATAGAGAGCAGAATTACACAAACATTATTTCTCCTAGAGAAACGTCCCCCTTCAAGGAAGCGAGGGCTTAGCTGGAAATTAGTGCAAAGAAGAGAAAGGCAAAGGCTCAATGCCTGTGCTGTGCACAGAGGTATCAGCCAGGACTGCTGTGAGAAGGACCCAGTCCAGCATCACTTCCCATGAGAACTTTGCAAGCAAGGCCACTGAGCTAAGTGGTGTTTACTTCAGGTAAAGTCCCAAGGTGAAAATATATTCTCTTTTTCCAATTCTTCCTTCCTGCAGCCAAGCATAAGGGTGGTGCTTTGATGGCTGCATACTGTCGGGGTGGGGTGTGTGTGTGTGTGTGTGTGTGGATGTTTTTCTGGATATGTGTGTTTGGAGATAGTGCATCCCAGCCCAGAGTCATTTGTGAAATGATCAAGTCCCAGTGCTCCTGCAGCTCCTGTCGCCTCCCTCTGGGACACTCAGCCGTCAGCCCCTTCATGTCCCTGGGCTCCCCGTGGCCACATCCCTGCCATGGTTCACCATGGATGAGCTGCTTACTCACGGACTCTGGATCGGACTGGTGCGTTCTCTTGCTTGATTCTGTTCGGGTGGGTTTCTGGCAGTAATGTGCTCCCCTTTTTATTTAAAAAGTGGAGCAGAATCTGCTTTGAATCACAAGACAGCACAGGGAGGAAGCTGGCAATTGCCGTCTCTGCCGGCGATGTCTCTACCACTCGGTCCAAATTCCTGGAGCCTGAGGTCCTGCAGAGAGCCAGGAGAGGGGACACAGCCCGGCCAGCAAAGCCCCGATCAGAGGCAGAGCAGGCCCTGGGGAGGGAGCCAGACACACTCATCAAGCCTTCTTAGGCTTGTGACCTGGTAGTACCAGCAAGGAAGCCCTCTTCTAGCCCTTTATCACTTTGAGGAATTCCACTGATAACTCTGCCCTCGGAGCTTTTACTGGGTACCTGGTACCCAGTGCTTCTAAACCCCTCCTCCTGTGAAGAAAACAATACATCAGTCTTTGGGCACTTAAAACTTTTAGCGAATGAAACTCTGCAGAAGAGAAAGCAAGCAATGCAGTCTGGAACAGGGTGACTTGCCTTAGTTATTACTAATAAAAGTGAATTCACTTATTCATTTATTTGTAATTGGAGCTCTATTAACAATCTTGCTCTTCTCAGATATAACAGTTAATAAATCCAATCACTTAATTTGAGAAAGAGACCATGCTGTTAATGAGTAAATGTACATTTTGGGAAAATATAAATAGATCTTGTCCTAAGTTTGTCCTTGTGACCAATTCAGAATTACATACATTTCTGCTAAGGTCTTAGGCATTAAGTTAAGTTCAAAATACACGATAGGTTACATATTGTTAGAGATTAAAGAAAGAGGACAACATTTGGAAATAAATGCAATTCTTAGTAATTATCTCTCAGGTACTTGTTAGTGTTGATATTTCAGAATGAATGAGACTGCTTTTCATCTCACCACTACTCATAGTCCTGTAATCAGTGGGTAACTCACTTTAAAGCAGAGTATCATTGCTGACATTCAAGCCTAGTATGGTTTATAGGTCTTAGGACAATTACAGTTCTATAATTTTTTCACATAAAACCTCCCCAAGTCTTCAATTTAGATAGAAGCACATTATTGTATGCCATGGACTGAACTCAGTATGATGGGAGAATGTATGGAGAACTTATTCCATAGCACCCAGAGAGGGTATCCCATCCACACATCCATTCAGCCATCCATCCGACAAATGTCTCTTAAGTTCCCAAACAATGTGATGGGTCCTGTGGATGTGGCAGTGAACCAGCAACCTGGGCTCAGCTCTCACGGGACCTAGAGTCTTGTCCGCTGATGACAGACTTTTGATGCGGACGCTAATGGCTTTAAGAAGGAAGAGCTTACCACGAGGAGGACTGCAAAAACTTGTAAGAGCTGTCTTCCAAAACCACAAATTCCCTGTAGCTGCAATTATTTGAGCAGAACCTGATTCACTATTTGCTGGGGTTGGGCTGGGGAAGTGCTTGTAAAAAAATCCCCCAAGTTGGAAAATTCTGGCTGTGTGGCTTCTGTGAATATTCCTTCCTGACTCTAGGAATGTATTATTCTGCATTGCTTAAAAAAAAAAAAGTTCTCAAGAAAAACAAAATGCTAGGGAAACTTCACATACAGAAAATATTTTCTCTGTAGGTTTAACATTCCAACATGTGGATGAATGAAAGATGAATGGCCATTGATTCTTCAGTGTGTTCAGCTGTGACTCTGCGTAGGTCACAGTGCTTTCTGTCCACATAAACGGAGATTATCAAGCTGTTTCTACCTTGCTGGGATACTGGTGCGTTGCCAAGGGAGTCTCCATTCTTGGTGATACTTAATCATAATTCTAAGCATAAAAATACTGAACATAATTATGTGCTTACTGTGTTTTAGGGATTCTGTTATATACTTGCTATCCACAATTGCAATGCATCTTCACAATAATCCTACGAGGAATATATTATTATCCCCAATTTGCAGATGATGAAACTAAGGCTTAAAGAGCTTAACATACTTGCTTCAGGTCCACAGTAAGAGGTTGAGCTGGGGTTTGAAGCTAGGGCCATATGGACTCCAAGGCTCACATTCTTCACCACAGTCTTGGTGGTATCTGTCAGGAACCAAGGGGGTCCCCAAATCCCTCTTGGCTGTGGGATTCTAAGACGTTTGGTGGTCAGCCCACACTCTATTGGCTCTTAATGTGTGTCTACTCTGCCCACATTTGCTGGGGATGCTGTGGTGAGTCACCTGTAGATAGATTGCTATGAGGCACAATGCCTTTTTAATCACGGTTTTTAATTTTTCACAACCTGATTTCTTTCAGGCAGAAACAAATCACTTTCAAACCAAAAGGTCTACCAAACTAATGTGATGGGTAGGAGCATTGCATATTAATTTATTTGGAACATCACTAATACTTAGACATCTCCTCTTTGTTGCATGGGCTTTTGGTTGGGGTTGTATGGGGAGAGTGCCCATTGTCTATGCCCTTGAGCTGTTTGTCAGGGAAAGGGAGCACACGGAAGCCAAAGAAAGAAGTTACAGGCACTGAGAGAGTCAGCCCGAGCGCAACGCAAAGTGGCCCAGCACACAGCATCTCAGAACTGGACAAAACTGTCAAGTCTTTTTTTTTTTTTTTTCTTTGAAGTGAAAAGCAGAGAGGCAGAGAGACAGACTCCCACATGCACCCAACCGGGATCCACCCGGCATGCCTGCTAGGGGGCGATGCTTTGCCCATCTGGGGCCTGGCTCTGTTGCAACTGGAGCCATTCTAGCTCCTGAGGTGGAGGCCACAGAGCCACCCTCAGTGCCTGGTCCAACTTTGCTCCAGTGGAGCCTTGGCTGCGGGAGGGGAAGAGAGAGACAGAGAGGAAGGAGAGGGGGAGGGGTGGAGAAGCAGACGGGCGCTTCTCCTGTGTGCCCTGGCCGGGAATCGAACCCGGGACATCCACATGCTGGGCTGACGCTCTACCACTGAGCAAACCGACCCGGGCCAAAACTGCCAATTCTTTCAGGGAAAACCGTGCAGGTGCCCCCCGCGCCCCCCGACATCGCTCCAGGAAGGGGAGGTTGGGAGCCATCTCTGGGCTTCCTGCTGTCACAGCTGGTGGCTGCAGGCTGGCCCTTGAGTTAGTTCTTCATAGGTACCCAGTGCATGGACTCAAAATAAGTAGTTTTGATCTTTCTGCCTGCCAACGGCTTTCAGGACGGCATAGAGGAGATGGCACAAAGGCCTGGCTTCACGTGACTGCTTCTACTCACTGTAGACTTTGGGCAAGTTACTGAACTGGCCAGGGTGTGAGTCTGCTATTTTACCCCAAAGCATCTTTTTTGATGTCTTGTAAGAAAAAGGTTGGAAACTTTAACAAGGGACAATGGACAGATATTGAGAGATGTTTTTTTAAATCCAACTTGTAAAAGCCAGTCATTCAATGTTACTATTGTGACCTTGGGTGCAGAGAATTGATCTAATAATCCTTCTCCTCAGTTCACACTACGTCCTCACACTGGTTCATGGAAAGTCCCCTTTGTTTTGCTTCCTTTTAGAAATACGCTCTTGAAAATGTGTTGTTTTCTGTAAATGCATTTTAGATTTATATACATGGTTTTATGTTTTGTACTTCATGTTCCCTAATGATTTTCAATAAGCACTGTATTTTTAAGATCCATCCCTATGGTGCTATGTATACATCTGAAACTGGCTTTCAACAGCTGGATAATGGCACCATGCTGCTCCATGGGATGCAACCACCACAGTTTTGTAAATCCACTTTCCCACTGATGAACATCCAGGTTGCCTTCAACTCCCCTCCAGCACAAACAGCCCATATACAACCTTGTGGACTGTGTGGGAATTTCCTGGGTTAACATCCCCAGAAAGAGAATGTCAGGGTCACAGGATAGCCAAATATTTAATTTGACTACATACTTCCAGATTGAGCTCTGGAAGAACAACACCCATCTATACCACCAACACCCTACTTTCTTCCAGTACTTGGCATTTCCCAGCTTTCATATTTTTCCAGTGTAATTGGTACAAAATAGTATTTCATTATGTTAATTTGCATTTGGGTGATCACCAGTGATTTAGAACATCTTGTTATAAGATTATCATTTTTGTTTTCTCTTATAAAATGACCTATTCCTAATCTTTACCCATCTTTCTATATTTTGTTTTTTCTTTCTTGATTTTAAGTTCACAGATAGAATACATTCTTTGTCAATTTTAGATATTGCAAATATCTTCTCCTTTTCTGCCCATTATATATTAACTATCTTTATGATATCTTTATTGAAAAGAAATCTTTAATTTTGACTTATTCAAATTGTTTTTTTCTATTGATTAATGGTGTTTTTTTCTATTGATTAATGGTGCTTTTTTTCTCATGTATTAGATCCCCACATCCACATGGGTGTATTTCTGAGCTCTCTACTCTGTTCCATTGGTGGATTTCTATTTTAAACTGTTTTCATTACCATGGTTTTAAAATATATCTTATTATATAATAGAACAAGGTCCTCCTCTTTACTGTTCTCTTTTAAAGTTGACTCAAGCCCTGAACAGTTGGCTCAGTAAATAGAGTGTTGGCTTGGCATATGGACATCCTGAGTTCACTTACCGGTCAGGACATACAGGAGAAGTGACCATCTGCTTCTCTCCCCTTTCCTCTCCCCCTTCTCTCTCTCTCTCTTCCCCTCCTGCAGCCATTGGTTGGTCTGAGGATGTCGGCCTCAGGTGCTAAAAATAGCTCAGTTGATTCAAGCATTGGCTCCTGATGGGTGTTGCCAGGTAGATCCTGGTCAGGGTGGCTGGGGAGTCTGTCTCACTATCTCCCCTCCTGTCACTTAAAAAAAAAGTTGACACAACTTTCCATAGACTTTTAGTCCTTCAAATTAATATTAAAGTAAGTTTAACTACCTCAAAATCCAAATAAAATTTAATTATGATGGCATGGGATCTACAGGTTAATCTTGAAAGAATTAATGTTGTAACAATATTGAATCATTCCATCCAAGACTATGGAATGTTTTTCCATTATTAAAATCACCTTCTAGGCCCTGGCCGGTTGGCTCAGCGGTAGAGCGTCAGCCTGGCGTGCGGGGGACCCGAGTTCGATTCCGGCCAGGGCACATAGGAGAAGCACCCATTTGCTTCTCCACACCCCCCCCCCCCCGCCCTCCTTCCTCTCTGTCTCTCTCTTCCCCTCCCGCAGCCGAGGCTCCATTGGAGCAAGGATGGCCTGGGCGCTGGGGATGGCTCCTTGGCCTCTGCCCCAGGCGCTGGAGTGGCTCTGATTGCGGCAGGGTGACGCCCCAGAGGGGCAGAGCATCGCCCCCTGGTGGGCAGAGAGTTGCCCCTGGTGGGCGTGCTGGGTGGATCCCGGTCGGGCGCATGCGGGAGTCTGACTGTCTCTCCCCGTTTCCGGCTTCGGAGGGGTACAAAAAAAAAAATCACCTTCTATGACAGATTATTTTAATAAAATGTTAAGAATTTAAAAATAGAGGTCTTGTATGCATCCTGATTAAATTCCTGTGCTTTAAAGTTCATTGCCATTAAAAAAAATTAAAGGAAACCTTACCTTTTACAACAGCATAGTTGGAACTGGAGACTATTATGCTAAGTGAAATAAGCCAAACAGAGAAAGACAAATACCATATGATCTCACTTATATGTGGAATCTAATGAACAAAGTGAACTGAGGAACAGAATAGAGGCAGAGGTGGGTCACAGGGACCAGAGAGACAGCTGTCAGAGGAAGGAGGAAGAGAGGATGGAATCAGAGAAGGTGAAGGGATTAGTGAAATTATATATACATAACACAGAGATACAGATAACAGGACAGCAAATCCCAGAGAGAAGGGGGGAGAAAGTCAGGAAGAAGGGGGAAAAGGGGGTATAATAAGGGACATGGGGGTGGGGGTGATGGTGTGATGTTATATTGAGTGGGACACTTGAATTTATATAAACACAATAAATTTAAATTAATAAAAATTAAAAAAATTAATAGACTATTTTAAAGGCAGGTTTAGGTGTCCAAAATAATTCAGCAGAAAGTATAGAGAGTTATCATAAAACTCTACATTAAACACTACCTCCAGTTTCCCAATTATTGACAGGTTACACTGGTATGATACATTTGTTATTATTGATATGCTTTAGTTATTATTAATTAAAGTCCATTAAGGTTTGCTTTTTGTGTCAGACAGTTCTATGGGTTTGTCAGATGTATAATGTTGTACATTTGCTATTATAGTAACATACAGAATAGTTTCATTGCCTGAAATACTCACTGTGCTTCACCCTATTTATTTCTCTCCACAACTCACCCTCGATGCCTGGTAACCACTGATATTTTTGCTGTCCCCATAATTTTGCCTTTTCTAGGATGGCATATGGTTGGAATCATATAGTTTGTAGTCTTTTCAGACTGACTTCTTTCACTTAGTAATATGCATTTAACATTCTTCCATGTCTTTTTGTAGCTTGATAGCTCATTTCCTTTTTTTTTTCTTTTTATCTAGAGAGAGAGAGACAAAGACCGGGAGGGAGAGAGATGAGAAGCATCAACTTGTAGTTGTGGCACGTTAGTTGTTCATTGATTGCTTCTCATAGTTGCAGGGGGCTCGAGTCCAGCCAGTTGACCCCTTGCTCAAGCCAGCAATCTTGGGCTCAAGCTAGCAACCTTGTGCTTCAAGCCAATGACCTTTGGGCTCAGTCCAGAGACCATGGGGTCACATCTATGATCCCATCCTCAAGGCAGTGACCCTGTCCCCAGCTGGTGAGCCTGTGCTCAAGCCGAATGAGCCCATACTTAACCAGGTGAGGTTTCAAACTCAATAGCTCATTTCTTTTTATTGCTGAATATTTTATTGTATGGATGTATCACAATATATTTATCCATTCAACTATGGACGGGCATGTTGGTTGCTCCCAATTTTTGGCAATTATAAATAAAGTTGCTAAAAACACTCATTTACAGGTTTTTGTGTAGACATACATTTTCAACTCAACTGCATAAATACATAGGAATGTGATTGCTAGATCATAAGCATATTTTTTTGCATATTTGTAGTCTTCAAATATTTTCTCTCAGATTGTGGCTTATCAACTCTTAATTCTTTTTTCTTTAAAAACTTATAGAATGTAAAATGGTAAATGTTTGCAAGTGTCAAAGGGAAGTAGGAGGTGTGATCAATACACAGTTGACGTGGTCTTGAAGGTTCTGATGGAGGGTGGGTGTCACTGAGTCAGAGACATGTTGGGTAGGTGTTAGGTTCATGATGCTTTTTTTCCTTCATATTTTGATTCTGGTTGGGAAAAATGATATTTTTGGTTATGGTAAGTTGAAGATGAAGATATGGAGACAGAAGCCATGTGCTGTGAACCAGTAGTAAGAGATTAAGTGATAAAACAATAGGTAGAGGGGTTTGAAGACAATAAAAGCACTGGAACCATATGCTCAGGGCCCATCTTGGGTTTGTGACAAGCTCTAGTGCTCACTACAGCTGCTCAACAGTCTAATTAAGTACCAGAACTTGTGTGAATAGCCATTCTGCCTCAAAGCCAGCTCCAAAGAAGGCTTTGGGATAAGCTAAAAGCGAGTATTACCAAGCTTGAAGCAGAGTCTTAAAAACAGAGCCAATTAAGCAAAGAGTAACTGAGACTGAAAATAGAAAACAGACACCGACTGTTTCACTGTTCTGGTTCTTCATACCTTGCTCTTGGTGTTTCTTCTCATGTGTTTCTTTATAATTAGCATTTTAGCAATTTTTATATAGTTCAATTTTTTAAAAAAAGGGGGAAGAAGAGTTGGGTTTATTTCGTGGTTCACCCGCTAGCACTTAGGTTGGTGTGAATAGACAGGTGAGGCTGTTCCTCACTAAGGCAGCATCACTGTTCAGGAATTGGCAGTAGGAAAACTCAACCTATGGGCTGCAGGCACCTGTGCCCCCTTCACTCATGGATCCATGATTACAAGTCTTTCCTATGAGCTTATCCTTCACCTACAAGGCTTTTCAGTGTAGGGCTTGAGGGAGCCACTTCTAATTTTTTTTTTTTTCTTTTACAGAGAGAGAGAGTCAGAGAGAGGGATAGATAGGGACAGACAGTCAGGAATGGAGAGAGATGAGAAACATCAATCATTAGTTTTTCATTGAGCATTGCGACACCTTAGTTGTTCATTGATTGCTTTCTCATATGTGCCTTGACTGTGGTCTTCAGCAGACCGAGTAACCCCTTGCTCAAGCCAGCGAACTTGGGTCCAAGCTGGTGAGCTTTTGTTCAAACCAGATGAGCTTGTGCTCAAGCTGGTGACCTCGGGGTCTTGAACCCGGGTCCTCCACATCCCAGTCCAATGCTCTATCCACTGCACCACTGCCTGGTCAGGTGAGCCACTTCTAATTTATCATAGTTGGTCCATGTGTCAGCTTGAGCTGCTATGATGGAATACCACACGTTAGTTGACTTAAACAATAGGAGTTTATTTCTCATGGTTCTGGAGGCTGAGCTGTCCAAGATCGAGGCACCAGTGGAGCTGGTGTCTGGGGAGAGCCTGCTTCCTGGTTTGCAGATGGCTGCTTTCTCCTTGTATCCTCATGTGGCAGAGAGAGAGAAACTATCTCTTATGTTTCTTCTTTTTAAAATTTTTTTTAAAATTGATTCATTTTAGAGAGGGAGGAGAGAGAGACAGAGGGAGAAAGGAGAGAGACAGAGAGAGAGAAGGGGGAAGAGCAGGAAGAATCAACTCCTATATGTGCCTTGACCAGGCAAGCCCAGAGTTTCAAACCGGTGACCTTAGCGTTCCAGGTCAACGCTTTATCCACTGCGCCACCACAGGTCAGGCTCTTGTGCTCCTTCTTATCAGGGCACTAATCCCATTCATGAAGCCTCCACCTTCGTGACCTAATTACCTCCCACAGGCCCCACCTCCAAATACCACCATTATGGGAATTTAGGCTTCAACTATGAGTTTGTGGGGATAAATATTTAGTCCATTAGCAGACCATGGGAGGGAATAAATTTGCCATCTCTGAAGTGTCTCAAAAGGGTCTTCTGGCTCAGTTCAGGAAACCCCAATGACCTCTTAAGAATCCACCAAGCATAGGACTCTGCTGGCTACTGGATGACCTGGCTAGACAGCTGTGTAGGAAGCTGCCTAAGTCAATGAAGACAGACTGGAGACTCTGGTGGATCACACACACACCGAGGTGGCCCTGAACACCGTGGCCCTGTGTCTGTGATTCCTGCAGACCCCACACAGCTGTGCCCTCTTCATTTCCACACACAGTCCTTGTGGCCTGAGCCAACTACGTCAGCAATGTCTGCTGGTCACATGGAGGCCACAGACTTAGAAAACATCACAAGCCACTAAGAGGCTGTGCAGGGGTTTGCGAGAGACAGTGAAGATGGCAGGGTCAGGGGAATTTGGTAAATGTTTAAGGGGTGGCTTTATACAGATTCTGTCCAAGGGAGGGGCACCAGGTATGAACGCAGAGTGTCAGGACAGCTCCCAAAGGCAAGGTGGTGCTGGACAAGGCAGGGGGCTGTTTGGACAGGGGCCCATTTTCCTCCAGGGTTGCATGTTCCATCCCTGAAGTATCTGAGCAGGAGGGTGGCAGGGCTGGACCTACATATGGGATGGACGCTGTGGAAGTTGGGGGGAGGAAGGACTTGAGGGCAAGGTACAGTCCTTAGAAGACCACCTAGAAGGCTGATCCAGGGCTGTGCTTGGTGCTCAATAGGGGCAGCAGCAAGTTGCTATGGAAACCAGCAGGAGGGATGCTTGCTTCTTGAATTGGAGTTGCTGAGAAAGATTGGGGATCAATGGTGAGGATACACACACCAGGCAAAGGGGAACTTAGATGTGACCAAATATGTGACATAAATACATATGGTGCACTTGGCTTTGACTTCCCGCACCCCTGCTGGCCAGCAGACAGCTATAGGCATGACTGCAGAGCCCCCTCTACAGCCTGATTGGCTCCAAGGGGCAGAGCTTTGGTAGCCAAGCTTGGACCATGTGACACAGTAACTCTGGCTCAGGTCATTAGCCAAGGGTGAGCATGAGGCCCACACTGGCCTCTCTTGAGATTCGGACAGACCCAAAGGCTGGGGGGTGGGGGTGGGAGCTGAGCCCCATTTAGGGCAGAACATCACAGTGACACCTTAGCTTCAAGCTGTCATGGTTCTCTTTTCTTAAAACCAGTTATCAACTCTCTTTAGAATTCCCCGAGATTAACTTTCTAAAACAGTCTTTTTTTTTTTTTTCTAAAATGGATGTTTGTTGCCTGATCTGTGGTGGCGCAGTGGATAAAGCTTCGACCTGGAACACTGAGGTTGCCGGTTCAAAACCCTGCACTTGCCTGGTCAAGGCACAAATGGGAGTTGATGCTTCCTGCTCCTCCTCCCTTTCTCTCCCTCTCTCTCTCTCTCTCTCTCTCTCTCTCTGTCTCCTCTCTCAAAAATGAATAAATAAAATATTAAAAAAATAAAATGGATGTTTGTTATTTATAACCAAAATAGTATTAACTAATACTCACTGACCAAGGTAAATTTGCAAAGCAAACATAATATGCTTGTTAAAACCAAGCTTGCCTAAACATTGAATTAGCCAAATTATGCTTAAAGTCCTGGTCTTATACAATTCACAAGATCACCTGCTAGTCTCAGCTTGGACATGGGGCTAGCTTCCACCCTGGGCCAAGCTGGCAGCTGCCTCTGGGACCTGATGTCAGGGGAGCAAAGAGGCCTCTGCCACCCACTTGCTCTGCCTGGGGCTGGCACCAGTGCGGCTGCTCATTCCCAGGGTGACCTTTGCACCTGCCCATCTGGTGGGTGGATGAGTAGAGGAGATAAGGTGAAAGGAAGTAGCCAGGGTGGACCTGATCCTTACCAAGGAGGTCATCCCCGCAGGACTATGACCCAGACTTTGCCAGGGCCTGAATTTTTAAAAATTGAATTTTTGGGGGGTGACATTGGTTAATACAATTAATTATACAGGTTTCAGGTATACAATTCTACAACACATCACCCTGTATATTGTATTGTGTGTGCATCACCCCAAGTCAGGTCTCCTTCCATCTCACATATTCCGCTTTACTCTTCTCCCTCTCCCCCCTCCTTTCCTTCTCGTAATCACCATGCTGTTGTCTGTATCTATGGGGTTTTTCCTTTGCTTAATTCCCTCACCAGCCTCCAATCCCCTACCCTCTGACAGCCATTGGTCTATTCTCTGTATCTATGACTATCTAAAATTATTAGTGTTTCTATTTTGTTTGTCAGTTTATTTTGCTCATTAGATTCCACATACTGTATACTGAAATGATATGGTTTTTGTCTTTCTCTGATTGGCTTATTTCACTTAGCATAATGCTCTCCAGGCAGGACCCGAATTTGAATGACTTGTGAGCGCGGGCCCAGCCGCAGAGATCAACTGCATGCTTGTCTTTCCTGACTTGTTTCTAAAACACATTTTCAGAATGCATTTTAGACATACTTACTGGTCAGAAGGTAATGTACCTCTACCACAGAACTCCACAGGAAGCCAGAACAACATGCATTCTAAATGTGTATAAATTTCATTAATTTGCCTAAAAATATTCCAACGGCTTTCACCCCTACATGAATGAAGTCCACGTGATTTCCAATCCGTTTCTATGGTTTCGGTTTCTTTCCTCTGTTTAGATACATCAATTAGTTTGTCCATTATAAATGTTGGTGCTTTCTTTTTTTCATTCAAATTTGAGTTTGTATTAATTTAGTTTTGATTCAATGGTATTTAAAAATAGAGCCAAATTATTTTGACTAGCATACAGCCAGACCTGTGGATATTTAAGGAGTGTGTCAGAATGGTCTAGATCAGAGGTCTGGAACCTAATGGCTCGTGAGCCAGATGTGGCTCTTTTGATGGCTGCATCTGGCTCACAGACAAACCTTTAATAAAAAAAATAATAACGTTAAAAATATAAAACAGGCCCTGGCCGGTTGGCTCAGCGGTAGAGGGTCGGCCTGGCATGCAGGAGTCCCGGGTTCGATTCCCAGCCAGGGCACACAGGAGAGGCTCCCATTTGCTTCTCCACCCCTCCCCCTCTCCTTCCTCTCTGTCTCTCTCTTCCCCTCCCACAGCGAGGCTCCATTGGAGCAAAGATGGCCTGGGCGCTGGTGATGGCTCTGTGGCCTCTGCCTCAGGCTCTAGAATGGCTCTGGATGCAACAGAGCGACGCTCCAGAGGGGCAGAGCATCGCCCCCTGGTGGGCATACCGGGTAGATCCCGGTCGGGCGCATGCGGGAGTCTGTCTGACTGCCTCTCCGTTTCCAGCTTCGGAATAATGAAAAAAATATATATATAAAACATTCTCATATATTACAATCCATTCATTTCCTACCGCTCATGTTCATGGTTGTGGATGGCTGGAGCCAATCACAGCTGTCCTCTGGGACAACACCAAATTTTTATTGGATAATGCATAATGTACACAGGTTGTTGTATGGCTCTCACAGAATTACATTTTAAAATATGTGGTGTTCATGGCTCTCTCAGCCAAAAAGATTCCAGACCCCTGGTCTAGATTTTCATTGCTTTTCTCTCTCCTGGGATGGAGATGGGGCCGTGTGCTCCTGTTTTACCTTGCAGCAAGGTGAGTCAGCCTCAGTTCTCTCTATCATGTTCGGTTTCACTTCAAATATTTGGCTCTTTGACTGCTGGGTAATTGCCTGCTTCAGAGTCACCAGGACCCTCCCCAGGATAGGCCTAGGCAAGTGTGTCTTCGTGAAGGGATGATTAGTTATGCCTTTTTATTTAGTTGTTGAAAAACACGAAAACCCTGGACTTGCTCATTCTAAAATGCCAGGGACCGTCAATTAATATTGCTCCAAAGAGCTAATGTTTTCAATCCAGATGCTCCCTGGCATGACAGTGCTCCGAACGGTGAGAAGGCCAGGGCCACCCAGAGGAAGGGACCCTAGTGTCTCTTGTTCCTTACCGTAGGTTATTCCCAGGACAGAAGCACTCAAACCGGCTGTAATGTTGGGTCACCTGGAGGAACTTTTAAAGGTTCAGATGCCTGGGCCCCAGTCGAATAAGATCTCTGGGGTGGTTCCAGATATTGGCATTGTGTGATACCTAATGGGCAGCTGGGCCCAAGGAGTACCGGCTGCTGGGAGACCTGGTGAAAAGCGACGTCATGGGCTGAACTGGGTCCCCCCAAAGGATATGTTGAAGTCTTAACCCTCAGCACCTCCTTATTTGAAGATAGGATCTTTGCAAATATAGTCAAATAAAGATAAGGTTATTAATGTGGGCCCTAATCCAATATGACTGGTGTCCTTTAAACAGGGAGTAATTTAGGGACAGCACACACAGGGAGAAGGCCATGTAAGATGAAGGCAGAGATCGGGGTGATGTTTCTACAAGCCAAGGAAGGCCAAAGACGGCAGGCAACACCAGAAACAGGGAGGGAGTCACGGAGCTCTCCGAAAACCAACTCTTTTGACACCTTGATCTCAGATTTCTGGCTTCCAGCAAGGAGACAATACATTCCTGTTGTTCTCAGCCGGGTACCAGGATGTGGTGCTTTGTTATGGTCATCTTACAAACCTAATAAAATAGATATTGCCCTATGTTTGAAGGTGTCAAGCCCTGTTGAGTGTGCCACAAGGCTGCTTTGAAATCCACTTGGGTGAGTCTGAACCAGGTGGCATCCCTATGGACGCCCCCTTCCTAGGACCTCGTCCAAGGGCATTGGGGGCAGGCTGCAGATGGCCCATCTGTGCACCATCTCCTCTGGCCATCATTTCAGGCACACCTGGCTCACTCAGTCCGGTCTGTCTCTGCTGCTGGTCTTGTCTTGCCTCTGGAGTTAGGCCCTGACTCGTTTTAGGAAGTTATGCTCCGAGTCTTTCCATGCTGTCTGCTCTGGCTGCTGACTCCGAGGACTCTCTGGGCTGGCCCTACCTACCCATATCAACTACCCCTGTTCTTGCCACCCTGGGATTTATGCCCTGGTTTCCCATACGTTAGCGGCCAGAATAGGTAGGCACCAAGGGTAGGGATCGGGTCTGGTGTTTGCATGCGGAACATTCTAAAATCCACCTTGTTGGAGTTGCCTGCTGTCCCCTGGCTGAAAGCCCATTTCAACTTTTCCAGAGATCTGAACATAACAACATCCTTCCCTATAAAATAGACACTTTTAGTGACTGGCACTCAAGGTGTGTCCTCTGGCTTGCTTCTTTCTGGAAAAACTTTTCATGAAGTCTATATGGATGACATGCTGGATGAAACATAAGCTCATCTTGCTCCTAGGAGCGTGACGGTGTTGCTGGCCCGAGCCCTTATTTCCTAGGAGGGCCGGGGCTTCACCTGTGTGCAGCGGGGTTTGGAGATAGAGATAGGTGACTGGCCTCAGACCTGGACTAGATTGCTGGTCTCTGCCCACTGCTGTGGGATCTTGGGCTGTCTCTTAACTTCTCCAAGCCTCGGATTCCTCACCTGTAAAATGAGGGTAGTGAAGAACTACCCCAAAGGTTATTGTGAGGCTGATGTGAGATGCTACACAAGTTCCTCTTCCTGCTATGTGCTGCTGTGCCTATGACTTCTGGCCCCTCTCAGACCAAGTGCATCCCTGGATCTTGCCTCTCCCTGGTCTGCGTGATTAATCCTTATGTTGTATCTCTCTGGGGTCCTCCCTGAATTCAGGCAGACCACAGAGACTACAGTGTTACCTTCACCTGACTGCAGGTATTGCCCCTGACTAGATTGGACCCCCCTTAGAAGGATGACAGTGTTGGATAGAGCCCAATTCTCTACCCACCTTGGTTATTGCGGCAGCTGTCTGCTCAGACTCCAGCCCAGCTTCGTTCAGACTCCCTTCCCCATCCCCCTGGTCGGCAGCTGAGGCCTCAGCAGACCATGTGACTAAACTGCCTGCCTCAGGACATTGGCATGCAATACACATTAGGACTTCAGAGAACAAAGACTACATGTCTGTAATCATTTTATATTTTGAGTCATCACAGACACTCATCTTTTCATTTTCTGTAGAAGAGAAAATAAATAGAAAGCATTACATTACAGAAACATGTAAATCTAAGTTATAAATCTATGAGGATCTCTTGATGCCATTATAGGCAAAACATTAAATTGCAAAGTGAAGTGAGAACTTCAATAAACCTTTCCGTGTGTGTTTGTGTGTGCATACGCCACAGTACCACTTGGTCTAACCAAGACCTTCAGTGACTGCTGATGAATCAGTGTTACAAGGTCTCAGCCGCGCTCTCCGCAGGTCAGTGACCTCCTGCACCTGTTTACCTGTCTGTTTACCTGTCTGTTTCCAGCTGACTGGGAGCGCCTTGTGACCTGGGCTTGTATTCCCAACATATTGCTGGGTTTCTGGCACATGGTAAGTAGCTGATTTCCTCTTTTTAAAAAGGAGCTTCTGCAAGGTGCTGGGTACTCAGTTGGACACTTTATATATATAGTGTTCAGTTTCTCACAAGAACAGAAGTCCTCTTATTCTCCTTTGGCAAAGGAGGCTCCTGAGACTCAGAGGTTAAAGGCTTTGCTTCAGGCACACATCTAACCAGAGATAACATCAGGAATCAGTTCTGGTCTGCCTTAGTTATCTAGCTTTTTAATTTTGGTTCAACATTTGAAGCTTTTAAACTTATCAGTCCCAACTCTATTTTAGCCATTGTTTTGAGGATGGGAAGCATGTGTAATATTTCTTTGAAATTCCCACAGTACCAGGAGTCGCTGATAATTGTTCATTGATCTCCATAAAAGGCCTTGATATCACACAGCTGACCAGTCTTATGACAAGCCTTTCTCTTTGAGAAACTTCAGATCCATGAGTTGGCTCCAGGACACAGGGAGGAAAACAAGTATTATTAGTCTGAGGACTGGATTGGGCATCAACTCTGTAACCCTGGAAACCTGCTTTGTCAGTAACAGTGATCATGAGTCAAGTTCACGGGTAAGGTTCTTAATTTTTTAACCCCAGTGCCCTGCATACACAGACAGGCAGTCAGCATGGATTAAAGGAGCCCCAGCTAACCCCCAACTCTTCATGCTTGCTCACTGCACAGAAGTGGGCTGCCAGGTGCTGGCGATGAACTAGGCTGTGTTATATGCCTCGGCAGGTCAGCTGGCCCAAGTGGGAGCAGCTCAGTGTCCCTCAGCTGAGTGCAGCTGGTGACAGGTCAAGGCAATGTCAAGTTTTGTGCAGTGTAAAGGTTTTGAGAAACTTTTGTTCTATGTGTGGTATGTGAGTGTGTTGGGCTGCTCAGGCTACCGTAACAAGGTACCTAGAGTGGGTGGTTTAAACAACGGACTTTTATTTTTCTCACAGTCTAGAGCGGTGTTTCCCAACGTGGGGCCCATGCCCCACAGGGGGGAAATTCGATAGTTAAGGGGGGCAATTTGAAAATGGACTCGACACGACTTTAACTCTTTCGCCTTGGGCCATTTAAATGCAATGCTAGATATCGGTGCCAAATTTAACAAAAAATGCAATTCTTAAATAATTGCGGTAAATAATTATTAAGTATAATTTCATTTGACGAGACCAAAGTATCAACTGGGTGATTGGCGTCGTCAAGTAAACTTTGTCCTGAGTTCACCACGGAGCGTGCCGTCTGCCGCGGGGAACCCCGGACGTTTTAAAAACTCGCTAAACAATACAGTTATTCTCACCTAATTGGCCCATCACAACTTCTGTAGTGTTTCACATCATTCAGTTGTTGTTAATTTGAAATAAGTGTCAGTCAAAACTGTTGTAAAAGCTCGTTGATTTAATAAATATACATATGTATATTGTATAGATATAATTGGTAAGTATTTGATTTTATTTTTATCAATATTAAACTCTTTATTAAGTACTTCTTGCATCGGGGCTAGAAAGCACTAATATTTTATAAATATTATTGGGGCTATAATAGTGCATGCACGACAATTTTAATTTTAGAAGCATAACTTTCCAGAAAATTTTGTAAAGTGGAAAAAATATAGATACCTTTTGATTTGCGGTGGCAGTGTAGTAAACGTGTTATATACATTTAAATAAATATGAAATTTTAGTATACATTTACTCTATGTCACATTGAATATATTTTAACACATATTTTAATATTAGTTTTTAATTGATCTTATTTTTATTTCTTATAGCCCATAGTAAAATGAGTGGTGCAAGCAAGAAAAAAACGTCAATATTCGGAGGAATATTTAAAATTTGGGTTCATACTCGCTGTTCACAATGAGCGGATTCCTTTTTGTCTTTTATGCCAGCAATGCTTGACCAACGAATCAATGAAACGAGGTCGTCTTGAGGCGCATTTGAAGGTGAAACATAGTGCTCATATTAATTCAGATTTGAGTTACTTTAAAACTTTAAAGAAAAATTTTGAAAAAAGAACAACATGAAAGTCTCTATTTACTGCTCATACTTCAACTAATCGTGTTCTTGAGGCTAGTTATCAAATTTCTTTATTCATCGCTAAAACTGGAGAAAATCACACTATAGGAGAGAATTTAATAAAACCGTCAATATCAGCATTTCTTAAAACGGTTCTTGAAAAAGATGACAAAGATGTAAAAGCTATGCCACTCAGTGACAATACTGTTAGCAGAAGAATAGACGAAATGAGTGAGGATATTGAAAAACAACTTATTGAAAAGCTGAAAACAAGAAAATTCTCCTTGCAAATGGATGAATCAACTTTGAGAGACAGTGAGGCAGTATTGATAACTTACGTAAGATACATTGATAAAGAACATTTTGCTGAAGAAATGTTGTTCTGTAAAAGATTAGAAAGCACCACTACCTCCAAAGATATATATAATAAGCTAAAAAACTACTTAGATGTCAATGATATACCAATGAAAAATATAACATCTTGTGCTGCAGATGGTGCTCCCAATATGATGGGCAAGAAAAATGGCTGCTTAAAATTGATGAAAGATGCGAATGCAGAAATGATTCTTGTGCATTGTGTTATTCATAGGGAAAACTTGGTAGCTAAAAACATCTCTCCTGTTCTGAATGAAGTATTACATACAGTAATAAAGTGTGTTAATGCTATTAAAGCTAGTGCCAAATGTGAGCGTCTTTTCAAGCTATTTTGTGAAGAACAAAATGAAGACCATGTGAGACTTTTACTTCATACTGAAGTAAGATGGCTATCTAAAGGAAACTGTTTGAAAATATTTATGGAACTGTTTGATACTCTTAGTGATTTTTTAAGCGACAAACCTGAAATGAAGCATCTGTTAACAGATGGTAAAGCATTTGTGAGTTATTTAGCCGATATCTTTGAAAAACTAAATATATTAAATAAGCAACTTCAAGGAACAAATAAAACTCTTGTCGATGCAAAAGCAAAGATATTTGGTTTCATTACCAATATTGAGTTATGTCAGAAACATATTAACAACAAAAACTTTAAACAGTTTCATTGGCTCCAAAAATGTGAAGTAACTGATAGCGCTTTACTTGTTATTGTCAATCATTTGAATATTCTATTGGCTGATTTAAAAGAAAGATTTTCTTATTTAAAACAAATTGATTTCCCAACATGGATGATGCAGCCAATGTTAGTGGATTTGTCTGATATATCAAATATGCAGTATCAAGAAGAACTCTCAGAATTGCAAAATGATGAGTCAGTTAAAGCTTTATTTAATATCAAAGGAGCGATGGCATGGCTTTGTGAGGAAACAGAAATCAAATACCCAAATTCAACCAAATGTGCAAGAAAACTATTGCTACCGTTTCCATCTTCATTTTTAGCTGAATGTGGATTTAGTGCTGTAAATGATTTACTGGTAAAAAAAAGAAATCGGCTGGATATAACACAACGTGGAGACTTGAGACTAAAGCTAACCAAATTGGAACCTAATATAAAATCTCTGTGCAGCAAGCATCAAGCGCAAGGATCACACTAAATTAAAATAATAAATTAATATAGAAAAATCTGTATTAAAATTATTTGGAATTTAAATTTCTGTTTTTCATTATATGTTTTGAAATTTTACTTGCTGTGTTTTGTTAACAATTTCATAGTGATTTCTTCCTAGAACCTATCATTTATGTTTATTAAGTGAACAAATCAATTTTTTAATGTTAAAAATTATGTATGTTACATAGGGGGGGACATAAAAATTTTAGAAAGGTTAAGGTGGGGCATGGCACAAAAAAGGTTGGGAAACACTGGTCTAGAGGCTGGAAGTTTGAGACTAAGGTGTGTCAGTGTTGATTTCTCCCTAGGCCTCCTTACTTGTCTTGCAGACTGCTGTTGACTGTCTTCTTCCTGTGTCTTCAAATTGTTTTCCTTCTGCCTATGTCTGTGTCCTCATCGCCTCTTCCTATAGGACACTAGTCAGGTTTTCCTATAGGACACCAGTCAGGTTGGGATAGGACCCAACCTAATGATCTCGTTTTAACTTGGTTGCCACTTTAAAGACCCTATCTCTAAACAGAGTCACATTCTGAGGGACTGGAAGTTTAGGGCTTCGGTATATGCCTTTTGGAGAGACACAAGTATGCCCTCCCCCAGCAGCTGCCATGGCCTCTGGTATTGTAAAAGGAGGTTGTCTCCCATCAGGGCTGTGTGGGCTGTGAGATAGAGGGCTCTCAACAAACTTTGACTAGGGGGTCTAGAATGGGTTCATTTTTACCTTGCAATCAGAAAGCTGGAGAGAGTGAAAGAGAGAGCTATTAATAATTATATGGGGTTGGCAGAAATAGACTAGGATTTTCTGACAAACTGAGTAATTGGTTTATTTACTAATAAGTCATGTTACCATACTTTTCTGCTAAGATTCTACATTGAGATATGTTAGTGTATCACTTGCATTTAAAACACAACCTCAAGATATGCTTCATCATATTAAAATTCTTATTAGCAGGCAATATAAAATAATTTCAGTTGCTTTGGACAGAAATAGAATTAAAGGATATGAATGTCTCACAAAATCTTTGGGAGGGCCAGAGAACCAGGCCATGGTACGAGCCAGAAACAATGCCCCAAATCCCTCCCCAGACCCGCACAGGGGCGCCTCATGGTACACACAGCGGTCTGTGCTGTGGACCCCACTGCCCTGCTCTCTGGACACTGTCTCTGTGCTGGACCATTGTGCTGGCCACTCTCTGTCTCCATCACTCCTTTACATTTCATTCTCTGCACAGAAGCCAGAGTCATCTTTAAAAAGTGCAAATCATACCACACCTGTCATCCTGTGGCTTCTCATTACATGTGGATGAGCTGGCCCTGACCTACCCCTGACCTTGTCCTCTTTGTGTCCCACGGATGCTAGCTGTTACCACTTTGGTGCCTTTGACTTGCTGTTCCCTCTGCCTGGAATTCTCTGCCCCAGGATGGCCAGTTTCTTCCAATAAGTTAGAATTTTGGTCAACTGTCCTGTTCTCAAGAGAGAGGCCTTTTCTGACCACCCAATCCACAGAGAGCCTCCCTCCAAATGCCTCCAGTCACTATAACAACAGCCTGTGTTATAGTGATAGATAAATGTGTTTCAGCATTTATCTGAAATGCTCATTTATTTGTTTGCGTGTTGGTGTCTCTTGGTTCTAGAAAAAGTTTCCTGTGAGCACACCTGCTTGCCCCTTGCCAACTCCTTAGCCCCAGACTGCCAGATCCAGGTAAGTGCTCAGTAAGTGTTAGAGTCCTTCCTCTTGTGCAAATGTGTGCTGAATAAACAAAGGAAGGGGCTGTATTTATCAGAGAGGAGGGGAAGGGACTTTGTGTGTCCTAAGGCAAGAAGGGGGATTGACATTTGTGTCTTTCTCCATCCCATGGGAGTAGAAAGGAATGAGTGACTGATTATAAGGGCCCAGGCTTGACATTTTTTCTCCCAGAGGAGGGGTGATTGTGCCTGCCTCACAGGACAGTAGAAATGGCTGCATCCCCTTCTCACAAGCAATGGCTTTGTGTGGCCCCCCAGGGAGTGAGGCACAGGGCCTGGGAAAATAGCCCCAATAGTTGTCTTTTCTGCACAGCAAACCCTCTTCACAGGCGTTTGAGCTCATAAAATATACCAATGTCTGGCCCCACTCCAGGAGATCTGGGCTAAGTGGCCTGGTGTGGGGCCTGGGCTCCCCTGCTGGTGAGAACAATTCCTCTGAGGATTCATCCATGAGGTCAGGGTTGAGAAGTAGGGGTGGAGATCTGGCTTGTAAAGCCAGTAGCTGTGGCCGCCATCACAGCTGCTTGGCCCATGTAGATTCTCATTTAAATCGATTGTAAAGAAACTGCAGAGCCAAAAACTGGTGGTCCATTTTCCTTTATTCTAGACTCGCACTCAGTAAGCGAGTAAAAACACACAGTGGGAAAACACTTCCCTTTCCATTCAAGGCTCCCAAAGCCACTGACTCATCTGAGTTTTCCTAGAATCAAAGGCTTCCACCTCACCAGTCTTATTCACCTCTGTTCCCCATCTCCTTCTCCTCCAAGAACTGGCTTCTCCTTCACCATTCTGCCATTTTGGCTGCCTCCTCCACGTGGCTTCCCTGCCCTGCTCCAATATGGGCTCCTCCTCTCCCTGCAAGAAAGTGGTCACTCTCTCCAAAATGACCTCCTAGCTCCTCCTTTTAAAACCTTCCAGCGTGGAGTGACGTCACGGAAATGGCGCCGTGAGCAGCGCGTCCGACAGATCTCCCCAAAATCACAACAAATTTATCAACTAGAAACAGGAAAATTTATCCTCGGAGCATTCCGGAGTTCCACACAAACTGAAAGCGAAAGGACTGTTATCACTTGAATCTGAGAGACGAGGGTGTGGAGGAAGCTACCACAGGGACGTTCATTCAAGCCGCGAGGGAGTGCGCCTGTGGTGAGTCAGCCCACACTTGGGAGCCGCGAGCAGCAGCCGCGAGCAGCCGCAGGCGCGCCCGGTTCGGTTGCAGAGCGAGCACCGCCTACACTCCGGAGCGGCGAGCAGCCGCAGGCGCGCCCGGTTCGGTTGCAGAGCGAGCACTGCCCATACTCCGGAGCGGCGAGCAGCCGCTGGCGCGCGCCGGTCCACTTGCAAAGCGAGCACCGCTAACGTTCCCAGCGGCCCGCACACTGCGAGTGAGAGTCGCCAGCCACCGGTGCCCGGAGCACCCCATTCACGCGTGTACCCTGGTCATTCCACGCGCCCAGAGCGCCCTGCTGGCCCGCACACCCAGGGTGCCCCATCATCCTGCGCCCGGTGTGCCCCAGCCGCCAGCAGCGGGGGGAGCGGGAGAGGCCCCAGGGCGGTATTCCCTACTTGGGAGATTCTCTCCGTGGGCGGGGCACCTCACCCAGCCATTCAAGCTAACAATCAAGCGTTGGGGGAGAGGCGCGCGCAGGCAGCCTGAAATACCTTCGGGAGCACAGCTGCGACCCAATCACTGAAATTAGCTTAACCCGTGAAATCTGCGCACCCTCGGTTCTAATTGATAAGATCTCTCTCAGTTCAGCGACCCAAGACAAGAGGCGTGATATTTTTTAGTGCCTCTCGCTAAAGGGGTGGGGGCAACTTCTGATTGATAGAGCCTCCATATTCAGGGATAAACGCTAACAAGAAGGACTTGGCAGATAATAAGATCTATACTACACTAGTCGCAAGCAGAGACTAGTGCCTCTTCTTCCCAGCCGAAACAGGCTACAAAGTGTGGAAAGCCTGGGTTGAGAGGTCCAACTGAATGCTAGGCGCTGAACAGTCACCTTGACAACAATTGACTCCCACCCCCGCCTGATTACACTGGAGGCCCTGACTGCCAGAGCCTTTCCCAAAGCCTTGCACTAAGTGGGGATAGAGTGGGGATTTCCCAGCTCTTTGAGCCTCTTACTCCCCAGGCAGAAGCAGTTGCAGCCTTATAGCTGGATCACCAGGCTGCTAATTCAGGAAGGGGGGATTAGGAGAGAGAATCCAGGAAAGCAAACTCTCTCATCGTTGGACCCTGCAAACGCCAACAAGCCTTGACTACCAGCAAGACTAAAGCCAATTATATGACATTGCCATAGAATCCCATCAACTGCAAATCCCTACCTAAGTGTGACACAGGGGCAGAGCCTGGGGTACAGAGTCACCGACCAGGAAGAGGGAGAGAAAAGAAAAAGGAAGAAGTTAACATCTCAAAATCAAGAAAAATCCACAGACTTTACAACTTGTTCCACTAATTTTTTGTTGTTGTTGTTGTTTGTTTCTTCCATCTTATTGCCTTTATTTCCTCCACCTCGGTCCTTCTATTCTCTGCCCATCTTATGCTTCCTTTTTCTTGAACTACACTACCCATAAATGTTACATTTTATTTCCCTTCTTCATCCTCACCCTCCTTTAAGGTTATACTCCAAAACACTTAACTCTCACTCTCTCCTCTTTTGTTTTTTTTTTGTTTTGCTTTATCTTGTTTTTTTCTCTTCCTTTTTTATTTCTTCCTTCGTTTTTCTCTTTTTCTTATTTTTTCCTTTCTATTCGTTTTTTCTTTTCTCGTTTTACTTTCCTCCCATTTAATCCTCAATCACGAACAAATTAGTTAATTTGGGACTCAAGGATTTTTTTGGCTTTATTTTTCTTTTTCACTTTTGTTTTTGTTTTTTTTCTTGTTTGTTTATTTTTGTGGCATTTTGGGTCCTCCCAACCCAAGGTCTCCATTGTAATTAGTCTTCGCTCCACTTAATACAACAGATTTTTACTTATTATTTTTATTTTTTTCTTCTTTATTATTCCTTTTTTTGTCCTTTTTTCTGGTTCCCTCTTATCCCTCTCATTATATCTCTTAGTTGACCATCACTCACAAGCAAATCATCTTATGCTTGTCTAAGATTTTCTTCCTTTTTTTTTTTTTTTTTTTTTTTGCATTTAGTAGGTCCCTACTCCCCTTTTTTTGCCCCTTGAACTCTTCACCCCAAATCAGGCCCTCCATTATAGGCACGATATTTCCCTGAGGAGGGGAGAGGAGGGAAAGAGAAGAAAGAAAAAAAAGGGGGAAATAATAAATTATTACTGTTTTTTTTTGTGGGGTGTTTTACCTTTTTTTTTCTTGTTTTTTTTTTTTTTTTTTTTTTTTTTTTTTTTTTTACTTTTTACTCTTTATTAATTCTAATTAGTGCTATCAACAAGACCACCCTCAGATGCCAATAAGAAAGAGGAAATCGAATATTATGGATACAAAAGAAAGAGAGGTAACACAAATAGATGTGGAAAAATCTATGGAGAAAAGACTTAACATATTGGAAGCCTTGGAGCTAAATGACAGAGAATTTAAAATAGAAATCTTAAAAATACTCAGAGATATACAAGAAAACACAGAAAGGCAATATAGGGAGATCAGAAAACAACTCAATGAACACAAAGAATATATTACCAAGGAAATTGAAACTATAAAAACAAATCAAACAGAAATGAAAAACTCAATTCACGAGCTGAAAAACGAGGTAACAAGCTTAGCTAGCAGAACAGCCCAGATTGAAGATAGGATTAGTGAAATAGAAGACAAACAACTTGAGGCACAACAGAGAGAAGAAGAAAGAGACTCAAAAATAATAAAAAACGAGAAAGCCCTACAGGAATTGTCTGACTCCATCAGAAAGAATAACATAAGAATAATAGGTATATCAGAGGGAGAAGAGAAAGAAAATGGAATGGAGAATATACTCAAACAAATAATAGACGAGAACTTCCCAAGCCTGTGGAAAGAACTAAAGCCTCAAATTCAAGAAGCAAACAGAACACCGAGTTTTCTTAACCCCAACAAACCCACTCCAAGGCACATCATAATAAAGATGACACAAACCAATGACAAAGAAAAAATTCTCAAGGCAGCCAGGGAAAAGAAGAGTACAACATATAAAGGAAGGCCTATTAGATTATCATCAGATTTCTCAGCAGAAACTCTACAAGCTAGAAGAGAGTGGACCCCAATATTTAAAGCCCTGAAAGAGAGGAACTTTCAGCCAAGAATACTATACCCATCAAAGCTATCCTTCAAGTATGAAGAAGATATAAAAACATTCACAAATACAGAAAAGATGAGAGAATTTATCAACAGAAAGCCCCCACTCCAGGAAATACTAAAGGGGGTTTTCCAACCAGATTCAAAGAACAAAAGAAAACAACACCACAAGTAACAGCTCCACCAAGAACACAATAAAACCAAACTTAAACTGTGACAACAAAGGAAAAAAAGGGGGGAGAGGATGGAGATTAACAGTAGCAAAGGACGATGAAGTGCAGAAATACTTATAAGATAGGGTACTACAATGAATATGGTAGGTACCCTTTTCATTACTTAATGGTAACCACCCTAGAAAAAACCACCACAAAAACACTTGACTTAAAAAAGGTAGCAACAGAGGAAAGAAGTATGGAACACAAACAAACAAAAACAAATGATAGAAAAGCAAAAGAGAAGAATCAAACTAGATACAAAACTAACAGAAAACAATTTATAAAATGGCAGTAGGGAACCCACAAGTGTCAATAATTACACTAAATGTAAATGGATTAAACTTACCAATAAAAAGACACAGAGTAGCAGAATGGATTAAAAAAGAAAATCCAACTATATGCTGCCTACAAGAAACACATCTAAGCAACAAGGATACAAACAAATTCAAAGTGAAAGGCTGGAAAACAATACTCCAAGCAAACAACACCCCAAAAAAAGCAGGTGTAGCAATACTCATATCTGATAATGCTGACTACAAGACAGAAAAAGTACTCAGAGACAAAAATGGTCATTTCATAATGATTAAGGAGACACTGAATCAAGAAGACATAACAATCCTTAATATATATGCACCAAACCAAGGAGCACCAAAATATATAAGACAGCTACTTATTGACCTTAAAACAAAAACTAACAAAAATACAATCATACTTGGAGACCTCAATACTCCGCTGACGGCTCTAGATCGGTCATCCAAACAGAGAATCAATAAAGAGATAGTGGCCTTAAACGAAATACTAGAACACCTGGATATGATAGACATCTACAGGACACTTCATCCCAAAGCGACAGAGTATACATTTTTCTCTAGTGTACATGGAACATTCTCAAGAATTGACCATATGTTGGGCCACAAAGACAATATCAGAAAATTTAGAAAAATTGAAATTGTACCAAGCATATTTTCTGATCATAAAGCCTTGAAACTAGAATTCAACTGCAAAAAAGAAGGGAAAAAACCCACAAAAATGTGGAAACTAAACAACATACTTCTAAAAAATGAATGGGTCAAAGAAGAAATAAGCGCAGAGATCAAAAGATATATACAGACAAATGAAAATGAAAATACGACATATCAGAATCTCTGGGATGCAGCAAAAGCAGTAATAAGAGGAAAGTTCATATCACTTCAGGCCTATATGAACAAACAAGAGAGAGCCGAAGTAAACCACTTAACTTCACACCTTAAGGAACTAGAAAAAGAAGAACAAAGACAACCCAAAACCAGCCGAAGAAAGGAGATAATAAAAATCAGAGCAGAAATAAATGAAATAGAGAACAGAAAAACTATAGAAAAAATCAATAAAACAAGGAGCTGGTTCTTTGAAAAGATCAACAAAATTGACAAACCCTTGGCAAGACTCACCAAGGAAAAAAGGCACAGGACTCAAATAAATAAAATCCAAAATGAAAGAGGAGAGATCACCACAGACATCATAGATATACAAAGAATTATTGTAGAATACTATGAAAAATTATATGCCACCAAATACAACAATCTAGAAGAAATGGATAAATTCCTAGAACAATACAACCTTCCTAGACTGAGTCATGAAGAAGCAGAAAGCCTAAACAGACCAATCAGCAGGGAGGAAATAGAAAAAACTATTAAAAACCTCCCCAAAAATAAAAGTCCAGGCCCAGACGGTTATACTAGTGAATTCTATCAAACATTCAAAGAAGACTTGGTTCCTATTCTACTCAAAGTCTTCCAAAAAATTGAAGAAGAAGCAATACTTCCAAACACATTTTATGAGGCCAACATAACCCTCATACCAAAACCTGGCAAGGATGGCACAAAGAAAGAAAACTACAGACCAATATCTCTAATGAATACAAATGCTAAAATTCTAAACAAAATACTGGCAAACCGAATACAACAACATATTAAAAAAATAATACATCATGATCAAGTGGGATTCATCCCAGAATCTCAAGGATGGTTCAACATACGCAAAACGGTTAACGTAATACACCATATCAACAAAACAAAGAAAAAAACCCACATGATCTTATCAATAGATGCAGAAAAGGCTTTTGATAAAATACAACACAATTTTATGTTTAAGAATCTCAACAAAATGGGTATAGAAGGAAAATATCTCAACATGATAAAGGCCATATATGATAAACCATCAGCCAACATCATTTTAAACGGCATAAAACTGAGGACTTTCTACCTTAAATCAGGAACAAGACAGGGTTGTCCACTCTCTCCACTCTTATTTAACGTGGTGCTAGAAGTTCTGGCCAGAGCAATCAGACAAGACAAAGAAATAAAAGGCATCCATATCGGAAAAGAAGAAGTAAAGGTATCACTTTTTGCTGATGATATGATCCTATACATCGAAAACCCGAAGGACTCCACAAAAAGATTATTAGAAACAATAAACCAATACAGTAAGGTCGCAGGATACAAAATTAACATACAGAAGTCCATAGCCTTTCTATATGCCAACAATGAAATATTAGAAAACGAACTCAAAAAAATAATCCCCTTCACGATTGCAACAAAAAAAATAAAATACCTAGGAATAAACATAACAAAGAATGTAAAGGACCTATATAATGAAAATTACAAAGCATTATTAAGGGAAATCGAAAAAGATACAATGAGATGGAAAAATATTCCTTGTTCTTGGATAGGAAGAATAAATATAATCAAAATGGCCATATTACCCAAAGCAATATACAAATTTAATGCAATTCCCATCAAAATCCCTATGAGATTTTTTAAAGAAATGGAACAAAAAATCATCAGATTTATATGGAACTATAAAAAACCCCGAATAGCCAAAACAATCCTAAGGAAAAAGAATGAAGCTGGGGGCATTACAATACCTGACTTTAAACTATATTATAGGGCCACGATAATCAAAACAGCATGGTATTGGCAGAAAAATAGACACTCAGACCAATGGAACAGAATAGAAAGCCCAGAAATAAAACCACATATATATGGTCAAATAATCTTTGATAAAGGGGCCAACAACACACAATGGAGAAAAGAAAGCCTCTTCAACAAATGGTGTTGGGAAAACTGGAAAGCCACATGCAAAAGAATGAAACTCGACTACAGCCTGTCCCCATGTACTAAAATTAATTCAAAATGGATCAAAGACCTAAATATAAGACCTGAAACAATAAAGTACATAGAAGAAGACATAGGTACTAAACTCATGGACCTGGGTTTTAAAGAACATTTTATGAACTTGACTCCAATGGCAAGAGAAGTGAAGGCAAAGATAAATGAATGGGACTACATCAGAATAAAAAGCTTTTGCTCAGCAAGAGAAACTGATATAAAAATAAACAGACAGCCAACTAAATGGGAAATGATATTTTCAAACAACAGCTCAGATAAGGGCCTAATATCCAAAATATACAAAGAACTCATAAAACTCAACAACAAACAAACAAACAATCCAATAAAAAAATGGGAAGAGGACATGAATAGACACTTCTCCCAGGAAGAGATACAAATGGCCAACAGATATATGAAAAGATGCTCAGCTTCATTAGTTATTAGGGAAATGCAAATCAAAACTACAATGAGATACCACCTCACCCCTGTTAGATTAGCTATTATCAACAAGACGGGTAATAGCAAATGTTGGAGAGGCTGTGGAGAAAAAGGAACCCTCATTCACTGTTGGTGGGACTGTAAAGTAGTACAACCATTATGGAGGAAAGTATGGTGGTTCCTCAAAAAACTGCAAATAGAACTACCTTATGACCCAGCAATCCCTCGACTGGGTATATACCCCAAAACCTCAGAAACATTGATACGTGAAGACACATGTAGCCCCATGTTCATTGCAGCACTGTTCACAGTGGCCAAGACATGGAAACAACCAAAAAGCCCTTCAATAGAAGACTGGATAAAGAAGATGTGGCACATATACACTATGGAATACTACTCAGCCATAAGAAATGATGACATCAGATCATTTACAGCAAAATGGTGGGATCTTGATAACATTATAAGGAGTGAAATAAGTAAATCAGAAAAAAACAAGAACTACATGATTCCATACATTGGTGGAACATAAAAATGAGACTAAGAGACATGGACAAGAGTGTGGTGGTTACCAGGGGTGGGGGGAGGGAGGACAGGGGGAGAGTTAGGGGGAGGGGGAGGGGCACAGAGAACTAGATAGAGGGTGGTGAAGGACAATCTGATTTTGGGCAAGGGGTATGCAACATAATTTAATGACAAAATAACCTAGACATGTTTTCTTTGAATATATGTACCCTGATTTATTAATGTCATCCCATTACCATTAATAAAAATTTATTAAAAAAAAAAAAAAAAAAAAAAACCTTCCAGCGTGAAAGCCCCTCCCCCAACACACATTAGCATAACCACGCCCCTTCCCAAGCAAGAAGGGCAATTAGCTGTATCACCAGAGAGCATCACCACGTGAGAGCAGTGACCATCTTTAGTGAAGTGAGCAAAAAATAACTTATCTGCTCGACATGGCTCCTCAAAGTTCAGCAGCCTGTGGACTCCCTGGGGTACTGGTGGGGCAGCAGATTCCCACTCAGCAGTGTTGACTAAGCTCCCAGGGCTTCAGTCAGCTCTTGGACCTCTCCTTGAGTGTGAAAGATAGACCTTCCCAAAGTTAGGCTCCAATTTGACCTCCTGATCCTGGAGGGCCCTGTGCTTTGAAGATAGGGACTTGCCCAGACATTAATGAGATTTTCCTTCCAATTTTGCTAGCAAGATGTGTGTTTTCTCTACTGGCCAGAATCCCCCATTGACCAGTTGCAGGCTGGGATTTCTAGGCATAGCTCATTCCCCCACAAGAGGCAATCTAATGCTACTATATCAAAACTTCACCTCTAATCCTTGATACACAGCATCCCAGACACCCAGGCCCGTTCTGCTCGGGAGGACTCAACCACACCTTTTTCCTTTTTCAGGTTTGTCTATAGGCCTTGGATGCAAATTCTGCATTCATCGTCTCAGTTCTGCTGGCACCCCGGTAGCTAACTTTTACTCGCCTGCCTGGAGCACACCAGGCAGGTCCTCTCAGTTCTGCTTCTTTGGACCAAATGGGGTCTTTCTCCCCACATCTCTGTGTCCTTCTGATGTTTATACTTCCAGCCTCTACATGTTGGACCCTCACCTGGAAATTTTCTAACAACTCGTGTCCCATCCATTGTTACGTTCCCAGCACCTAATACAGTACCTGGCATAGTTATCTACAGGTAAAGAATCAGAGGAATGGAGGCTCTCCTACTCTCTGGTCTCCAGTTCTGATTCCTAGCCCATTTCCTTTAGCATGGCTATTTGGAGAAAGGAACAGTCTTCTGTTTTACCCATAATGATGCTTTGTGGTCCTAGACTTCAGTCTAATCACATAGATCCCCCTTTATACGCTTCGACTTCCCCCATCCTCCTTTTCTTCTCATATTCACCATGCTGTTGTCTGTGTCTATAAAGCTTTTTCTTTGCTTAGTTCCCTCACTTTTGTCACCCAGCTTTAGAAAAGCCTCAGTGATTGCAAGTTAGACACCTGTAACAATTGCAATTTTTGGTTAAATTTACCAGCCATCATCTCAATCATTGGTTCTCAACTCTGTCTGTACTTTAAAATGAAGTGCTTTTCTCCCCCTACCTTCTCCCAGCCAGTGGCTCAATTGGTCTGAGGATTGGCCCCCAGCACTGAGGATAGCTCAGTTGATTCAAGCATCAGCCCCAGACAAGGGTTGCCAGGTGGATCCCAGTGGGGGGGGGGGGGAGGGGGGAGGGGCATGCGGAGTCTGTCTGTCTTCCATCATGAAATTAAAAGAAATAAAAATAAAAATGCAATAAAATAAAAATGAAGAGAAACAAAAATAAAAATGAGGTGAAATAAAGATGAGGTGAGTTGAAAATGAAAATGAAAAAAAAATGAAGTGACCATCTGCTTCCCTGCCCCTCCATCTCCCCTTTCTCTCCCTCTTCTCCTCTTGCAGCCAGTGGCTCATTTGGTCTGAGTGTCAGCCCGGGCACTGAGGATGGCTCTGTTGATTCAAGCATCGGCCCCAGATGAGGCTTGCCAGGTGGATAATCGTCGCAGTGCATGCAGGAGTCTATCTCCTGTCATGAAATTAAAAGAAATAAAAATAAAAATGCAGTAAAATGAAAATAAAAATGCAATGAAACTAAAATGATAGATCAGTGAATCAAAAGTAAAAATGCAGTGAAACAAAAGTGAAAATGCAGTGATTTTAAGCAAGTTTTGAACTGTGTTTCTCTCCATTTTTCTTACACTATGCCATGGTTTTCTGCAGAGAAGCCTTGCTCAAACCAGATGAGCCCACGCTCAAGTTGGCAACCTCAAGGTTTCGAACCTGGGTCCTCTGCATCCCAGTCCGATGCTCTATCCACTGTGCCACCACCTGGTCAGGCTTCTTTTGCCTTTCTTTTTCCCGGCCCCCAAATCCCCTCCCCTCTGACAGCTGTCAGTCTATTCTCTATGAGTCTGTTTCTATTTTGTTTTAGTTTATTTTGTTCATTAGATTCCACATACAAGTGAAATCATATTGTTAATTCATTTTTAATTAATGTCCTACTTTGCCTGGGACTGAGGGGTTTCCTGGGACATGGGACTTTCAGTGCTAAAACTGGGAGAGTGCCAGGTGAACTGCCCGGTAGTCACCCTAGGCAGCTATTCCTGCAGGGCACGGAGGGCCAGCTCTCTTCCATCACATCCACACTGTCTTTTCACAATGTCACATTTTGGCCCAACCAGGAGCGCATTCCCTAGCCTCCATTGCATCCTGGTGCAGTGTGACTGGTCCTTGTTATGGCTGTAATGTGAGCGGAAGTGGTGGAGAAGCACATGCTTCTCTACCTTGTCCTCCTGGGTTACCTGTATGTTGACACGCAAGGCCAGCTTGGAAATGCCAGTGTCAACTTGGGTTAGTGATTTACTGCATGTGACGAGGTCTCCGGTCACGCTCCTTGCTACTACTGCCATGGGGCTTTGTAGAAGCAGAAAACAAGCTTCTCCTGGGTGAGCCAGTGAGGGTCAGGCTCCGGCAGTTGGTGCTAATGTAATTTGTATAGCTATCCAAACTTTAAGATAAATTGTGTGTGTGTATAAACTATTTGATTGTATATTCTTTTTTTTTTTTAAATGAAAAGATAAGGAGAAGAGAAAAGACCAGGGACTTTTAATATAAATTAAAAAAAAAAAAAACATTTCATGATACCCTCTAGTCACCATTTGATAGGACTTTTGCTGTCAGATTTGGAGACTGAAACTCTTCCGTGCAGATTCAGGCTTGGTCTGAGCCTGGGCAGAGGACTCTTAGAGTAAGAGTGGAGGGCGTATCCAGGAGAGAAAGGCCCCTGGAAGATGTCTTGTCTGAGGGAGCAGGGCTGGAGTGAAGGAAGGGTATGCGACCACTGCAGGTAATAGTCTCTGTTCCACTCAGCCTGTCACAATATTATCCCTTACCCTAGGCTCCTGGAAGCTGTACGTGAACGGCATCAGGACTCCAAATCTCGATTTCTCTAGAGAGCTAAGCAGAGCTGGCAGTTCTATAAATACGAAGGGCATCAGCAGTCATTTTGCCAATTAGAATTTTACTTAGATGGTTTAATATCTGTGAATTATAGTGCTTATTTTTATGAATTAGATGAGAGAATGTATTTTAAAGTTCCTAGCAATACTGATACTAGTGGATGTCCTGTAGATTTTCCTTCTTTCTTTGCAAAAACAAAAATAGCATTAATTTCTCCCCTTTTACTCACATGACTAAGATGTTCTAGGGTAATGTGTCAGTCTGAGTCCTGAAAAGCAGACGCTGAGATGAGGTTGCATGTGCAGGAGATTCACTGGGGGAAGAGTCTGTGAAGAATAAAGGGGGAGAAGGAGCAGGAGGCGGGAGAGCCTTTTGCCCGTGATGTTGGCATGACACCAGGGAGAACAGAGAGGGAAGGAGACACGGTTGAATAGGAAGAGCTTGAGAGTTTTGGTGCAGCTCTGAAAGGTCTCGGCCAGCCAACGGGGCACCCCAGAGCAAGTTACCAGTTAGAGATCCTTGCATGGGGAGGAGGGCGTGCCCATGCTGCACAGGTTTTGCCTGGGAGCAGCCCAGGGGAAGCATGACCTCCTGGGAGCTGCTTTGCGTCCTAAAGGTGCTCTATGGAAGGGAGAATTGAATGGTGCATTCTCATAGTTGTCAGGCGCAAATGGGGCATTTCCTCCCTCCAGTGCATGGCAAACAACAACAACAACAACATGTCCACTGAGGGTTTCTCATAGAATTCTGGGTATAGCTAAAACCAAACCTTTAATAGCTCAACAGAACAAAGTCCTGAGGGAAAGATTAGATTTGGCGTAATAACCAGTAGATGAACAAAACCTCCCATGTAATGAAAAATTCAAAGCAGCACAGTAGCCTGGGAATTCAGGGTGTTGGGCACATGCTGGACTAATGCCAAGTCCTGCAGATGAGACTGCAAAACGTGTCACTACATGAAGATTCTATAACTGAGAGAATTGTCTTATAATTAATTCTGTGCTTTTAAGATAGGAAATGAGAAGTGCACTAAAGCCTCGGACATGTTGGGAGAGTGGGAGCACTTGAGATTAGCTGACTGAGATGGAAGAAGATCTTGGTGGGAAGCCCATTTTTGCTTTCTATGCCTTGAAGAGACGAAGGTTAAAAAGAGAGGTGGTGTGCGGCCTGTAAAGCCAGTAGCCATGGCCACCATCACAGCTGCCTGGCCCATGCAGGTTCACATTGGATTTGGACAGTCGGTAAAGAAACAACAGAGCCAAAAACTGGTGAGCCATCATCTTTAATCCTAGCTTGCACCTGGTGGGTAAGTAAAACACACACTGGCCTCCAAAACCCACTCATTCAGTGTTCACAAAGCTACTGATTTATCTGAGTTTCCTAGAATCAAAGGTTTCTAGCTCACCAGATGTATTCACCTCTGTTCCCCATCTCCTTCCTTCTACACAAACTCTGCACTAACTGGCTTCTCACTCAGCATTCCACCATCTTGGCTGCTTCTCCTGGTCTCCTCCACGTGGTCTCTCTCTGCTCTCCTCTCTAATGCTAATCTCAGGAACCGAGAGAGAGCACAAGCTCCCAGTCTGCCCCACTTTATAGTGTAGAAATCAAGACCTTTAATCCAATATATAAACAAGGAAGTCTCTGATACAAAGTCACTTATCTGAGGCATAATGGGATTCCTCATGAGAGTGCACCACCCGCCCCACATCAAAAAGGGTGGGAAAGGCTTAGTCTTAAAACTAAGCCCCAGGCTACAAGGATCCTGCCTGCCCATAGCCTGCCCCCAACACACGTTAATACAATCACGCCCATCCCAAGCAATCATCTGGGCAACGGGCTTCCACGTGGGCAGCACCATCTTTAACAAGGTGAGCATAATATATTTTATCTGCCCAACAGGGCCCTGGCCAGTTGGCTCAGTGGTAAAGCATCAGCCCAGAGTGTGGATATCCCTGGTTTGATTCCCAGTCAGGGCACGCAAGAGAAGTGACCATCTGCTTCTCGACCCCTCCCCCTCTCTCTTCTCTCTACTTCTCTTTTCTCCTTCAGCTATGGCTTGGTTGGAGCAAGTTGGCCCCAGGTGCTGAGGATGGCTCCATGGCCTTGCTTCAGGTGCTAAAATAGCTCGGATGTTGAGCAACGGAGCAACAGCCCCAGATGGGCAGAACATCATCCTGTGGGGGGCTTGCTGGGTGGATCCCAGTAGGTGCTCATGCAGGAGTCTGTCTCTCTGCCTCCCTGCTTCTAACTTAAGAAAAAAAAAAAAAAAAAAAAAAAGAAGAGAGAGAGGTAATGGGGGATGTAAAGATGGGGGGTTTGTTTCCAGCATTTTAACTGGTTCTGTTTACTTGCCTGATGTGGATTCGGGAGTCTTCAATATAAAAATGGGAGTCACTCTGTGCTGCGGGTTCTAATCTTCCCATGAGAGATGGCAAATTCGAATTTTAAATTGATCATGGGTCCTAGGTGTACATCCAAGGTTTCTGGGGTCTGAAGCTTACATAATTTGGGGATTTTTTTTTTTTAAAGGATAGAAAACATTATGTACTGTGGACGAAGAAAAAAAAAAAAAAAAGATGGGGCCATGAACTGAACCCGACAAGCTCAGGAAAAGGCTGCACAGTGAGCGGCCTTGCAAACTCGGAGACCTAGTGTAAGCACCCAGGATGGGCTGAAATGGAAACTTTTTAACTAAAAGTGGTTTGGGGTGGGTAGTAACGTCCTAGGGAGTTATTCTCTCTCTCAGTGTTTGCTTTTACTCAAGCCTGCCTGTTGTCTTTTGCACCAACAATAACGTACCTGATAACATGCTTCTGAAATGTAGAAATCATCTTCTTTTCCTGCCCTCTCAGGGCAGGGTCCCACTAGAACAGGAAGCAACAAACCCCTTCACTGTTATTATGTGAGTTAACGTACCTATCTCAGACCTGCCTGGGTAAAAGTTTCAGCATACACATTTCTACTTTGTATCCAATCCCAGAGATTTCCCTGCTTTCTTTCTCCCGCCTCCCTAATCTATCACCAATTAATTTCATGTAACCCCCTAAGTCTTCCCTTTTAATTCTGATGTCTAAAATAGGTAGTGAAACAGCCATTTTCCAGGGCATTTTCTCAATCCGTTGACACTTTGCTTCCTGGCAATTGTCGACAGTTTGGCTCAGATAAACTCATAAAAATTCTTCCAGATCTGGAAGTTTTTCTACATTGACAGAACTTAGAATGAGGAAAGAAATCCCAACAACCTACAAATTGACAAACAGCACAAATATCTGACAAATAACACAAAAATCACAAAATCCAGAAAGGTAACATAACATTTTAAGGATACAAGTACCTGACACAGCTTTATAATACTTTTTTTCTAGAGTTTTTGGTTGCATCCTTTTTGTTCACCTCTTCTTATAACAATCATTTTATTTATTTATTTTATTTTATTTACAGTGTGAGTGAGGGCCTTCATAGTGAGCCTACTCTGGTGAGCACTGAAAGGAAATTACTCTGTCAGGGAGAGATGCCTGTGTTTTGAAATAAGACTAAACTCTCACACACAAATGTGCAGGCTCTTCCTTCTTCCTATAAAATGTTCCCAAAGGCCCTGGCTGGTTGGCTCAGTGGTAGAGCATCAGCCCAGCATGTGGAGCTTCAGGGTTTGATTTCTGGTCAGGGCCATCTGCTTCTCCACTCCTCCTCCTCCTCCTCCTCCTTCTCTCTCTCTCTCTTCCCCTCCTGCAACCATGGCTTGAATGGTTCAAGCAAATTGGCCCTGGGTGCTGAGGATGGCTCCATGGCCTTGCCTCAGGCACTAAAATAGCTCAGTTGCTGAGCAATGGAGCAGCATATGGAGCAGCAGCCACAGATGGGCAGAGCACCCATTGGTAGGGGTTTTGCTAGGTAGATCCCACATGCAGGAGTCTGTCTCTCTGTCTCCCCACCTCTCACTTAATAAAAAATAAAATAAAATAAAATGTTCCTAAAAATGTTCTAGAAAGAAATTTGACTGTGAGAAAATTAAATAATAGATGTATGAGATCTATGGGCAGAGGAGGTGTTCTGATTTTAAAGGGCTCAAAAATAATAAAGTCCCAAGTTACACATTCTCTTTTCAGGTACAATCTTTAATTTAATTTATACTATATCTTTAGAAAAGACATTACCTTTATAAGATTGCAAAATTAAAAAGGCATCAAAGAACATACATTGAAAATACTGGCTCATTTTTGTGGCCCCAAAACCCAGGGCTGTTTCCTTGGACAATCAATAGTACCAGTCTCTGTGTTTCCCCCTTTGCATGCCAATAATTACATATATGTTTTTATGACTTACATTTAAGTTTTTAACTATATATGTATGTGTTATAGTCTTTTTTCCCTTTTTATTATTACTTATTTTCATTTGGTATAATTGAAATCACATTATGTTAGTTTTAGGTATACAACATAATAATTTAATATTTGTATACATTGCAAAATATCACCACAATATGTCAACATCCATCACCATACATACTTACAATGTTTTTTCTTGTGTTAACTCTTAGGATTTACTCTCTTAAGCAACTATAATTATAGTCACCATGCTATACATTACATTCTCATAACTTATTTATTTATTTTATAACTGAATGTTTTTACTTTTTTTTGTGACAGAGACAGAGAGAGACAGAGAGAGGGACAGACAAGGACAGACAGACAGGAAGGGAGAGAGAGGAGAAGCATCAGTTCTTCGTTGCGGCACCTTAGTTGTTCATTGATTGCTTTCTCAAATGTGCCTTGACCGGGGTGGGGGGAGCTACAGCAGACTGAGTGACCCCTTCCTCAAGCAAGTGACCTTGGGTCCAAGCTGGTAAGCCTTGCTCAAACCAGATAAGCCTGTGCTCAAGCTGGCAACCTCAGGTTTTGAACCTGGGCCCTCCACATCCCAGTTTGACACTTTATCTACTGCGCCACTGCCTGGTCAGGCTGTTTTTACCTTTTGACCTCCTTCATCCACTTCTTCTACCTCCCTTCCTGCCTCTGGCAAGGACCAATCTGTTCTCTGTATCTGTGAGATTGTTTTATGTTTTTGTTTTTATTTTACATGTAAGTGACATATGGTATTTGTCTTTCTCTCTCTGATTTATTTCTGTTGTGGCAAATAGCAAAATTTCCTTAATTTTATGGTTGAATAATATTCCAGTGTGTATACATACCACATTTTCTTTTTTACTTTTTTTGTGACACAAACAGAGAGAGGGACAGATAGGGACAGACAGACAGGAAGGGAGAGAGATAAGAAGCATCGATTCTTTGTTGCAGCACCTTAGTTGTTTATTGACTGCTTTCTCATATGTCCTTGACTGGGGGGGGGGGGGCTTCAGCAGAGCAAGCAACCCCTTTCTCAAGCCAATGACCTTGGGCTTTAAGCCAGTGACCATAGGGCCATGTCTATGATCCCACACTCAAGCTGGTGAGCCTGCGCTCCTGCTGGATGAGTCTGTGCTCAAGCTAGTGACCTTGGGGTCTCGAACCTGGGTCCTCCACATCACAGTCTGACGCTCTATCCACTGTGCCACTGCCTGGTCAGGACATACCACATTTTTTTTTTTTACCCATTCATCCCTCAGTGGACATTTAGGTTGTTTCTATAGATTGGCTATTGTAAGTAATGCTGCAACAAGCATGGGAATACATATATCTTTCTCAGTTAGTGTTTTTCTTTTCTTTAGATTAAATACCTAGAAGTGGAACTGCTGGCTCGTATAATAGTTCTATTTTTAATTTTTTGAGGAATATCTTACTGTTTTTCACAGTAGCTGCACCAGTCTACATTTGCACCACATGTATACAAGAGTTCCCTTTCCTGTACATGCTGCCCAACACTTGTGTCTTGTGTTTTAATAACAGACATTCCTATAGGTGTGGAATAATATCTCAATTTTATTTTGATTTATATTTTTCTGATGATTAGTGATGTTCAGCATCTTTTCAGGTACCTGTTGGCCATCTGTATGTCATTTTTGGCAAAAATCTATTCAGTTCCTCTACCCATTTTCAAATAATTTTTTTTTTTTGCTATGAGGTTGTATTTTCTATATTAACCCTTTATTAGATATATAATTAGGAATATTTTCTTCCATTTAGTAGGTTGACTTTTTATTTTGTTGATGGTTTCTTTTTATGTGCATCAGCTTTTTAATTTGACGTAGTCCTACTCATTTATTTTTGCTTTTGTTGCCTTTGTTTTTGGTGTTAAATACAAAAAATCATCGCCAAGACCATTGTCAAGGAGCTTACCACCTATGTTTTCTTCTAGGAAATTTATAGTATCAAGTTCTACACTCAGTCTCTAATTCATTTTGAGTAAGTTTTGTGTATGGTGTAAGGTAGTGATCCAGTCTATTTTTTTGCATGTGGCCGTTCAGTTTTCCCAACACCATGTATTAAAGCAGGGGTCAGGAACCTATGGCTTGAAAGCCAGATGTGGCTCTTTTGATGGCTGCATCTGGCTTGCAGACAGATCTTTAATACAAAAAATAATGTTAAAAATATAAAACATTCTCATGTATTACAATCCATTCATTTCCTACCGCTTATGTTTATGGTTGCAGGTGGCTGGAGACAATCCCAGCTGTCCTCTGGGACAACGCCAAATTTTTATTGGATAATGCCTAATGTAAATGGGTCATTGTGAAGTCAGGAAGTAAACTTCCCTCCTTTTAATCAAGTAGTCAGCTAGCTAATTGCAGAAACCCTTTTGATGAAGAAGATGGCTAAAAGAAAAAAAGATGAGGAGTATCATACTTTTCAGCATGAATGGACAGAGGAATTTGCCTTTGTGGAGAAAGCAGGTTCTGCAGTGTGTCTAATATGCAATGATAAAATTGCATTGATGAAATGGTCAAATATAAAGTGGCACTTCGACACATGCCATACTACATTTGCATTGAAATATCCAGTGGGGGACAGCAGGAAGAAAGCATGTCAAGAGCTACTGTGCAGAGTGCAAGCTAGTCAGCAGCAACTCCATGTTTGGACCCAACAAGGTGACTGGAATTCAGCTAGCTTTGCTGGTGCTTTAGCAATTGTGAGAAACAGAAAGTCATTCAGAGATGGGGAGTATGCCAAAACATTCATGCTTGATGTTGCCAATGAACTTTTTGACGACTTTTTGGGTAACGACAAGATAATCAAACGAATAAAAGACATACCTCTGTCGGCAAGAACTGTTCACGATCGTACCATCATGATGGCAAATCAAATTGAGGCAACACAAGTGAAGGACATAAATGCAGCACCATTCTTTTCTCTTGCTTTGGATGAGTCAACAGATGTAAGCCATTTATCCCAGTTCAATGTGATTGCAAGGTATGCTGTCAGTGACACACTATGTGAGGAAAGCCTTGCTGTTTTGCCTATGAAAGAGACAACAAGAGGGGAGGATTTATTCAAGTCTTTCACTGAGTTCACTAAAGAAAAAAATCTACGGATGAATAAACTTATTTCAGTGTGTACTGATGGTGCTCCGTGCATGATGGGGAAACGCTTCTTCGTGAACATGAAAAGAGACCCATCCTAAGTTTTCACGGCATCCTACATCAGGAGATGCTTTGTGCTCAGATGTGTGGTGAGCAGCTTGGTGAGGTGATGTCACTGGTCACTAGGGTGGTCAACTTTATTGTTGCCCGAGCTTTAAATGATCACCAGTTTAAAACACTGCTGGATGAAGTTGGGAATAATCCTGATCTGCCTCTGCACAGCAATGTGCATTGGTTGTCAAGAGGGAAGGTGCTCAGCCGTTTCATGGCTTGTCTGAGTGAAATCCGGACTTTTCTTGAAATGTCCGAGCTCGAAACTCGAGCATCCTGAGTTAGCTAACACTGAGTGGCTCCTGAAGTTCTATTATCTCATGGACATGACTGAACATCTGAACCAGCTCAATGTGAAAATGCAAGGCATTGGAAATACAGTCTTATCCCATCAACAAGCAGTGTTTGCATTTGAAAACAAGCTGGAACTCTTCATCGCCGACATTGAAACAGTTCATTTAATACACTTTGAAAAACTGGGAGAGTTTAAAGATGCATGCACAGCAAGTGACCCTGCTCAACATCTTCATCTCCAGCAGCTAGCGGGCTTCACATCTAATCTCCTGCAGTCATTCAAAGTGCACTTTGGAGAATTTCGTGAGCGCACTCGTCTTTTAAAGTTCATCACCCATCCACACGAGTGTGCAGTGGACAGTGCTGACCTGAGTTACATTCCCAGTGTCTCCGTCAGAGATTTTGAGCTATAAGCTGCTGACCTAAAGGCCTCAGACATGTGGGTGAATAAGTTCAAGTCACTGAATGAAGATTTGGAAAGACTTGCACAACAGCAAGCAGAGTTGGCGAGCAAACACAAGTGGGGAGAAATGAAAAAACTTCAACCCGCGGACCAGCTGATTGTCAAAACTTGGAACATGCTTCCTGTCACATACCACACACTGCAGCATGTGAGTATTGCTGTACTGACAATGTTTGGCTCTACATATGCATGTGAGCAGTCTTTCTCACATCTAAAGAACGTTAAGATCAACCTATGATCATGTTTAACAGATGGAAGTATCAACGCCTGCATGAAGTTTAACCTTACCACGTATCAACCAGACTACAAAGCCATCAGCAAAACCATGCAGCACCAGAAGTCGCATTAATGGTAAGAAGTACTTTATTCATCATTGGTTAGCAATAGCATAACAACGTTATTAAAAAGAATTCAGAGACTTATTGTACTTTAAAAGTGTTGGTCTTACATAAAGTGTACACATTTACTTGTATTAAGTGTTAAATATATTGTATGGCTCTCACGGAATTACATTTTAAAATATGTGGCGTTCATGGCTCTCTCAGCCAAAAGGGTTCCCGACCCTGCATTAGAGACTTCCCTTTCCCCATTGTGTATTCTTATCTCCTTTGTTATAAGTTAATTGACAATATAAGTGGGGGTTTATTTCTGAGCCCTATTTTGTTTCATTCGTCTATGTGTTCATTTTTAATGGAAATACCATACTGTTTTGATTACGATAGCTTTGTAGTGCAGTTTAAATCAGGATGTGTAGGTCTCCAGCTTTTTTCCTCTTTCTCAAGATTGCTTTGGGTAGTTGGGTTTTTTTGTGACTCCATACAAATTTTAGAACTATAAAAATGCCATTGGAATTTTCATAGGGATCTCATTGAATCTATAGATTGTTTTGGGTAATATGGACATTTTAACAGTATTAATTCTTGCAATCCATGAACATGAAATACCTTTCCATTCAATGTGTATCTGTGGACTTGCTGGGTCCATGGAGAGGTGAGTTTAGGTGCCTTCTAAGGTGCCATCTTGGACTTGAACCTCTGAATTCTTTTTGTTTATACTAGTGTTGTTCCTTTTAGTTTTCTTTCTGTGAACAATCTTATAATCTGAAAATAATTATAATTTTATCTTCTTCATTCCAATTTTAATGCCTCCATTTTCCCTACTAGTTGATCACCTTTGCCAGAACAATGTTAAGTAAATAATTGAGGCAATAGAATGCTTCTAGCCCTGGCTGAATGGCTCGGTTGGTTGGAGGATCATCCCAAAGCACAGAGGTTGCTATTCTTCCCCAGGCAGGGCACATACAGGAATAGGTGTTTCTGGCTCTCTCCTGCACTCTCTCTTCTCTCTAAAGTCAATAAAATAAACATTAAAAAAAAAAAAAGAATGCTTCTAGTATTTCCTCATTATGTTGGTCTTTGGGCTGGGAGATAGTGAGTGAGTTATTTTATCATCTTTAAGTATACGTCTATTTCTTTAAGTTTTTTATATCAACACAAACAATTAGTGAATTACACAGCTTGTTTGTGATTTAGATTGATAAGCATTTGATTAAGATGTGATTTCAAGTGAATATTCATTAGCCAGTATTGGCATGCTGAATCTTTCAAGTGTGTAAAACTTATTATAGTACACGTACTTCATATCACTAGAGAACCAAAAGAACCCCTTAAAGTATGACTTACTGCGCCCCGTCTGTCCTTCCCGTTGAGCTGGTGAGAAGCATGCGCATTGCTCAGAGGGAGAAGAAATGGCTGAACAATGGTGTCGTGCTTTCCTACTGCTGCTGTCACACAGCATCACCCAACTAGTGGCTTAGTAAAAACATACATTTATTCCCTTTACAGTTCGGTAATACAGAAGTCTAAAGTGGGTGTCACCAGGCTAAAATCAGATTGTTGGCAGAGCTGCCTTCCTTTCTGGAGGCTCTAGAGGAAAATCTGTTTTCTTGCCTTTCCAGCTTCTAGAAACTATCCATATTTTTTTACTTACGGCCATTTCTTCCATCTTCAAAGCCAGCAACATAGCATATTCATGATCTTCCCTCTGCCATCAAATCTCTTTTTCTGATTCTCTTATTCTTCCTTTTTTGTTCACTTGTAAGGGCCCTTGTGACCTCAATGGGCCCACCCCAATAAGGTCAGTTAATTTGCAACCCTACCCTCACCTGTGACCTTAATTCCCCTATGTATGTAACATAACATAATCAAAGGGTCGAGGGATTAGGACATTATTGGGGGCCATTTTTCTGCTTACCATTGATATACATTTAGGGAGAGTCTGTGGAGTTTGAGTGGAAGGGACCAAAACTGGGGGAACCATGTGAGGAGAAAAAGGTGAGCAGCATCAGGTGATGGTCAGCCCTGGGGCATTGTGGACCCAGGGAGCCATGTGGGGAGCAAAACCAATGTCTGTAGACCTTCTACTGAGTTTTTCATAAATTAAAAAACTTAAATTTTTTGAGAGCATCTTAGGTTCACACCCAAATTGGAAAGAAAGGACAGAGAATTTGCGTGTACTCTCTGTACCCTCTACTACCCCCTCCGCCGACCTTAGGGGAGCCCTGAATATCCCCTGTGCTGAGGGAGCGGTAACACTGACCCTCTCTGTCCCTGGTTGGGTAGGGTGGCCATGATGCCTGCTCTGGTCCTGAGATCAGATCCCATCTGGACTCCCACATTTGGCCACCACTTTTCTAATGTCCCAGGACCTTGTCAAGGCTCCTAAACAGAGGACAGGATTCTTAACGAGGGTAAGCAGAGGCAGTGGTGCTAAAAAAAAAAAAATTTTCCAACATTGAGATTGGTGAAAATCATTTCTATGGCACTAATGTCAATCTTTAAATTCTTAGTTTTCAGTAATTTGTATAAGATAAAGGGAGAACACAACAGCATGTCAAATAATTGCACAGTCACTAATGAGCCAAGGTGATATTTTTGGCTGCATTGAATGGTTGTGGCTGGGAACTGCTGATACAAGCTCCAAGTACTATTTGAAGGCCAAATCAGGCTTGGGGAAGGATCTAGAAATCTCAGGGCATAGTGTGAGAGGGTATGAGTTGGACAAAATTCAAACACAAAAGTTTAGGGCCTGGCAAGGAATGGGCAATCCCAGATGGAAAACCGAGGGGGCCAGACCCTCCGTTTGGTGAGTTGGCCACATGTAGTTAGGCAACGTGAAGGGGCAAGCTGGCTTCAGTGAGCCTCCCAAGGCAGCTAGCTGTCTTTGCGGAGTCCTTGAAAATAGTGTTCTATAGTGAAAATAGGGGTCAAGTGCTGTCATAGTAAATGCTAAGGGATGGTTTGTAGTCTTTGGTTACCCCTGAACTTGATTGCATTTCATCTTGCTGACATGAATGGACTTCTGGCTGAGGTTGATCTTTTTTTGCTACTGGAGATTTTTGTTGTAATTGTTTTTGTGGAAAAGCCTGTCTATAGCAATGCTTTGAACCTACACTACTTTTTCATCTAAATATCTCTGTCACTTCTGAGACAGTCTGGTGACAGTGTGCTTTACATGATTTATTACAAGTTTTCCCTTCTCCTTCTCTTTTCTTTTCTTTTACAGCTTTGGTGGTGGTGGAGGAGGTCCTGGGTTATGCATGGAAAGAATAATAGCGTGTTGTCAAACTTGACTATCTTGGATTGTTCAATTTGCCTGTGATCTCCAGGAGTCTACATGATGCTAAGTGCTTTATTAATTGCTCATTTTGATTTGGGGGTAAATGCAATACCTTATTAAGCAGAGAAGCAAGGAAAACCTTACTAACATTTTCTTTGGTTTGTCAGAGCACAAAAAGGAACAAATCATAGCTTCCTGGGATAGTTTTTTTTTTAATTTTTTTTTTTTTTAAATTTTTTTATAATGGGGGAGAGCGCGAACACAGTCCCCCACTACCACAAATTATGCAATCGAGTTTCCCACATTTGGGGAAATCGCAGGGGTCAGCACACTCGGAGTGCAATGAGTGAGCCTCACCCTGGGGAAACCACCTTCGTGATCATGGTATCTCCCCTGCCAGGTAAGTATGCTTACTTGGATAGTTTTGTGTTTTTTTTTGTATTTTTCTGAAGCTGGAAACGGGGAGAGACAGTCAGACAGACTCCCGCATGCGCCAGACTGGGATCCACCCTGCACGCCCACCAGGGGCGATGCTCTGCCCACCAGGGGGCGATGCTCTGCCCCTCCGGGGTGTCTCTCTGCTGCAACCAGAGCCACTCTAGCGCCTGGGGCAGAGGCCAAGGAGCCATCCCCAGCGCCCGGGGCATCTTTGCTCCAATGGAGCCTCGGCTGCGGGAGGGGAAGAGAGAGACAGAGAGGAAGGAGGGGGTGGGGGTGGAGAAGCAAATGGGCACTTCTCCTATGTGCCCTGGCCGGGAATCGAACCTGGGTCCCCCTCACGCCAGGCCGACGCTCTACCACTGAGCCAACCGGCCAGGGCCGCTTCCTTGGATAGTTTTAAGATTCTTATTTATTAAAGAAGCAGAAGAATGCGGTTTTCACCAGGGTCTCAGAGACCTTACTGTGGGTATGGCTGCCATTGGTGTGCCTGCCTGTCCCTTTTCTGCACGTTGCTGCTGACGGGCAGGTCTGAGTACAGATGCCCAGTGTAGGATCTACTGCTATTCTTGATTAAAAAAAAATCAAATAAAATACTATCAGCTAGTTAAATATGTGTTGGGTTTTAGCATTTAAAAAGCACCATTATATATGATATCTCAGAGAGACCTTTCAAGTGGAGGAAATCACTCCATGCTCCTGGGGAGTCTTAATACACATTAATATGCATGTGATATGTGTGCATTCATCCCTGTAGCATTTGCACAATGATTTATAATTTACAAAACACTGTTACAAATATATGCTCTCAAGAAGAGGAAACTACTTAATGTTCCTGCTCCCTTGGGTATAAATAAATATTAAAGTGGGCTTAATAGCATCAGCATTGCTTCCTCTGTTAAATTAGATCCTTTACTTAAAACTTGGACACTAGCAGACTTGTAGCTTCACGGAGGACCACTAATTTGTGCCGGGAAGAAGGCATTATTCTGCTGTTACAAGACAACTCATAAGCGCTTTTGAAGTTTTCCTTTGATGTGTTCATGGTTTCTGGCAGCTGGGGAAATAAAACTTAAAGTGTCAGCTCTTTAGCAAGTTGTCATTGCCCTGCCCGGATTTCCTGCCCAAATTTCTTCCTCTTAAAAACAAAAAATTGTAAGATCCAAGTAAACGGCTACTTATTTCAGATTCCAGTGAGCACATGGTGGGACAGACGCCCTGTGGAGGAACGAGCTCCCGGCCCTGGGACCTCTTGCACCCACAGGCACCGTTTCTGCAGTCAGTCCATATTTTGGAGATTCAGTTTCCCTGAGGAGTAAGTCCCACCTTTTCCTGGCATATTTTTTTTTTTATGTCATCATGGCTCGACAGAGATTCAAAGTACCAGCAGAGGCTAGGTGAGGCGGATCACAGTCCTTGTCCCCTCCTGTTGCTTTTTGGGGGTTCTGACCCTGCAGTGGACTCCGTCTTTCTCTCTAACGCCTTCTCCGGCTTCAGAAGCCTGTTCAATCTGGATCCTGTTAAATTAGTAATAATAGTAATTATTCAATAAGCAAGGATTATTTCAAACATACACCTTTCAGAGAGTTACATCATCTGTTTTACTCTGAAAAGAACAGGCTAATTTTAAGGAAATCTGGTGCCCAATCTCAAATAACACCTTAAAACTATACTTGTGGGTAGTCTTAAAACAAAAAGTCTTCTGATACCCATTTTGCTTTCTTCCTTTCAGTAACAGAGCTACGTGAGGTTTAGCTAGGCTCCTGTTGGAGAATACACTACGTATCAGTGGAAGCTCTGTGTGAAGGTAGGAGCTACAACAGCTAGTAACTGTAACTGGTCTTCTGCCTTGGTTCTCTCGGGTTTTTCCAACCCATTCTCCAAATGGCTGTTCAAGAGAGGCCACTCTGCAACTAAGTCTCTTAAAATCTTTTTCTGGTTCCCTGGGTACCTGAAATCCCAAACCTTTAGTATATGAGAGTTTGTTTTGCCTGAAAACAATAGAATTCCTGTCTAAGAATAAGGTAAAGATGAAGGTTTTGGTCTTCCCTCATGATAGAAAGTCTGAACAGAGGTGTTTATCTATGTTTGGTTTAGCATCTCAGTGATGTCAAGACGCTGGCTTGCCTTGGCTTCAGTTCTCTTGGCTTTTCCCTCATAGTTATAAGATGGCTGCAGTGGCTCCAGGCTTCACATCCTCTCATCCATCCAAATGCAGGAAAGGAAAAGGAGCTCTTCCTTTTTCTTTTTATCAGAAGGAAATTTTTTTCCCAGAACGCCCTGGCAGACTTTCCTCAGGTCACTTTGGCCAGAACAAATCACGTGCCTGTGCCCTAACAGCAAGTTTCTGGGAAAGTTAACCTACTAGGGAAGGGCTACTTGTGATAGACAAGGAGAACAGGCGTGCAGTTGAGTGTGTGCTCCCAGTGTGCTCTCTTACACTTCCTTAGAGTGAAAAAGTACAAGACTATAAACTGAAACAGAAAATAATTAGTTTCTGTGGCCATAAGGCCCATTGAAACATTTATTTCAAATTGTTATTGTTTTGATTTATTTGTCAGAACACAACTGGCCAAAACAATGTATAGTATAAATTTTGATAAATTGTGAGATAAAGCAAAGTTGATTTTATTGACAATGTATTTCTTTTTTTCTTTTTTTTTCTTTTCTGAAGCTGGAAACAGGGAGAGACAGTCAGACAGACTCCCGCATGCGCCCGACCGGGATCCACCCGGCACGCCCACCAGGGGCGATGCTCTGCCCACCAGGGGGCGATGCTCTGCCCCTCCGGGGCGTCGCTCTGCCGCGACCAGAGCCACTCTAGCGCCTGGGGCAGAGGCCAAGGAGCCATCCCCAGCGCCCGGGCCATCTTTGCTCCAATGGAGCCTTGGCTGCGGGAGGGGAAGAGAGAGACAGAGAGGAAGGAGGGGGGCGGGGTGGAGAAGCAAATGGGCGCTTCTCCTATGTGCCCTGGCCGGGAATCGAACCCAGGTCCCCCGCACGCCAGGCCGACGCTCTACCGCTGAGCCAGCCGGTCAGGGCCGACAATGTATTTCTTAATGCTATTAAAACACATATAGCAAAGGAATGTTATTTATTTATTTATTTATTTATTTTTTAAATTTTTTTGTATTTTTCTGAAGCTGGAAACGGGGAGAGACAGTCAGACAGACTCCCGCATGCGCCCGACCGGGATCCCCCTGGCACGCCCACCAGGGGCGATGCTCTGCCCACCAGGGGGCGATGCTCTGCCCCTCCGGGGGGTCGCTCCGCCGCGACCAGAGCCACTCCAGCGCCTAGGGCAGAGGCCAAGGAGCCATCCCCAGTGCCCGGGCCATCCTTGCTCCAATGGAGCCTCTGCTGCAGGAGGGGAAGAGAGAGACAGAGAGGAAGGAGGGGTGTGGAGAAGCAAATGGGCGCTTCTCCTATGTACCCTGGCCGGGAATCGAACCCAGGTTCCCCGCACGCCAGGCCGATGATGCTCTACTGCTGAGCCAACCGGCCAGGGCCAGGAATGTTATTTATTGCTGGAATGGGATAGGGTATAGCTCCAACTGCATTTTAATTTTTATGTTTGTAAATCTAGGTGTTGAGTAACCTTGCTTACAAAAAATAAGTTGATGGAAACAGAACAAATTTTATAACTGCAGGTTTGCTCAGCTCTTTACACTGGTCAGAGTTAGGTGCTAAGATACACATGGCGATCTACAATAAAAATGAATAAGGTTTGGGACTGCTGAGAGGCAGGCCTTTGTCTCGTGAAGCAGGAGTGAAGGGGGAGGGGAGCCTCCTTGTGCATGTCAGAGGGCATGCTCAGAGGATCAGAGGCAGGAGGAGGCAGGGCAATGGTGAGGGCTGAATATGGATTTTCTCCATCCTGAGTGTTCTTAGAAAGTCTTTGGACTCCCTAGTGATACATGTACCCCAATTTAAAGGTCACTAGAAGATCAAATGAGATAACACGTGAAAACCTTTTGTTTGCTATAAAGGATCTTACAAATGCCACTAATAATAATATAGTCCCTATTGCATGCTTTGCTTTTTCTCAAAATTGTGACTATAGCCCACAGAATAACAAAGGCTCAAGTATGTAATGTTGTAAGTCCTGAAAGCTGCTCACTCTCAGGGAAGCCAGTTCCCCACTCAGCTTGTGAGAACATATAGTAAAGAAGGTAGAAGAAAGGGAGCGAGTTCACCTTTCCTGGGGGAGTAAGTAGTGAATGGGGTTGGAGAAGGTGAGGAGGTCGGGGCAGGTGCATGGGAGAGGGTGTCCTGTCCCTGCCTGATGTCTGTTCTTCCATGGTGTTTGCGGACCAGGTCTGGTCTCTGTAAAAGGTGGGATAAGCCTTGGTAGGAGCCACTGGTACCTCCCTAAGGTCCCCATTCTAGGACATATAGAAGCTGTAATCTGCCCAGGTGTTCAGGCCCAAGAGGCTGAATAAAAGGAGTATGTAGGTTTGCCAGGCTGTAGGTGGGGCAAGGGCTCATCTGATTGAGTGAAGTCACCAACTAGGGGTCACGGTTGACATAGAATGGTTGGGGGACCTGCCTGGGGATGTGTTTTCTGCCAGCAGGGCTTGGAGACCATTGTTAGATGAGTGATGGCCAATAAAAAGGGGAGTGTGACCCCAGTGCTGCCACCATGTAATTAGTCGGGTTGTAAATGTCCTCTGGCCCTCTTCCCCTCCTCCCTGACTCACCACCAAAAGAGGAGGCCCAGGAAAGGAGATGGGAGCACTGGCCACACGGGCCACTCTCCACAATGCTGCTCTGGTATTATTCAGTGACATCGCCTTGGTAACTTGAAATATGCCTGGTAGGTAGTTTTACATCTCAAGAATCAGCAAAAGTTATTAACCAGTGCTCCCCTTCCCTTCTCACTTGAGATGGGTGTTAGGGTGTCTGACCTCTACCTGCACACACTGACTCCAGGTCCCTGGGAGCAGGAGCCTCGCATAAGATGGCAGGAAGAATGTGAGTCAGATAGGAGCTTGAGATGACAAAAATGGACAAAGCTAAGGCTGAGTAATGAAAATGAGACTATGTTAATCATGGAGATTGATTGATAAACTGTTAAAGGGCACCAAAATGTCCTTAAGGGAGCCTATACCCAGCAGAAGAATCTAATTTGGCAAAATATCATGGTATATATGTATATGTTATATACAATATATATACAGGTATTTAAAAAATAATCTATTTCATGTCTATATTTCATAAATTGAAACTCCCCAATCAAAATTGCATACCTCAACACAACCACAGATATTGAAAAGGGCTTGTTTTAGTCAAGAGTTGCCCAGTATAATAAAGTGTTGGGGGCTTGAAGAGTTGTTCCCGGCATGATCCTGTTAGCCTTAAGCCTTTTCCTCTCCTTGAATTTAGCCCCCCCTGTGGCCTCCTGACCACAGAGCAGTGCTGAGGGGGTAGAGGTCTTGTCTCGGCCCTTAGCAGGGGCTGACCTCCTGCCGGGCCAGGACAGTGCCCGACAGTGCTCCGTCCGCCAGTGGGAGGAGGGCAGCTGCAGTGAGGAGATCGCCTTGGCCAGCTGAGCTGGTTCTGGTCCAGAAGCAGATTCTGCAGCAGCGACAGGATCACCCTCCCTCCTGTATGAAGGCCATTTGTAAGGATGAGCAGCTGTGCAGAGAATTAGTGCTTTTGCAGAACAGAATCCTTTAACGAGACTAATTGTGTTTATAATAGAACTTTCACAGGAAAAAGGGAAAAACCTCTCTCATAAAAGCAAATGGATTCTCTGCTCAGAATGCACAGCTTCTGCCCAGCAGGTACGGAATTGCAGATGGCATTTTACATTCCCAACTGGTTACTTAATGAGGAAGGAGAGGGTCTAGCTCTCCTCTCCACTCCTCTCCTTTGGGAAAACCGGCAATGGCCCTCTCTGGTCTTTGAGATTCTTTCTGGGGGCGGGATGTGTGTGTCTATTTTAAACAAAATAAAAGATTCAAGATTTAGATGAAATTCAAATCAAGGAAAAAAAAATCGATGACATTGTTTCCAGACTAATGATAGTTTAAAAATCAAGCCTTGTCTGTAAGCTGCCAATTCCAGGTGATTTCAGAAACACAAAGGCTTCTGTCCTGGCTGGGGCTGAGCTAGGCTGACACAGTAGTAGCATAACCATAATGGGACCTCCTTTCTCATGTCACAGGAAGTCTGACGCGGGCTGTCCAGGGCTGGTGTAGCTCCTCCACACAGCTGCTGTAGACCCAGGTTACCTCTAGCTCCCAGCTCCCTCCTTCTCATGGAGTGCCTCTGCTTGGAGTTGAGGATGGCTGCTCTTCCTCCAGGCATTGCCCTGGAGTTGCAGGCAGGAAAAAGGGGCACAGGCAAAGGAGAAAAGTGATGGGTCATGATCCAGGATCCTGCTTCTTGCTATTTGCCCAAATGGGTTAAAAATATACGTCCACACAAAAACCTGAACACAGATTTTTTTTATGGCGGCTTTGTTCATAATGGTCAATTGGAAATAACCAGGATGTCCTTTAGTAGGTGAATGGATAAATAAACCATGGTCCATCCAGACAACAGAATATTACTTTGTGTTATAAAGAAGTGAACTATTTAACCATGAAAAGACATGGAGGAAAGTTAACTGCATATTGCTAAGTGAAAGAAGCCCGTCTGAACTGTGTGATTCCAACTATACAACATTCTGGAAAAGGCAAAACTATGGAGATCAGTGACAACCAGGAAATAGAAGGGAAGGAAGGATAAATATGTGAAACACAGAGGATTTTTAGGGTAATGAAATTGTGATATTATAATGGTGGCTACATTTGTAAAAATCCATGGTGTATGCACCACTGAGGTGAACCATAACCCTAATGTAGATAGAGACCTCAGGTGATAGTGCTGTCCATGTGTGTTCATCAGTCATAACAAATGTATTGCTCTGGGTGGGAGGTTGATAATAGGGCGTGTGTTCGTTTGTGGGGGAAGGAGGTAAATGGGAACTCTGTACTCAATTTTGCCGTGAACCTAAAATTTATGTATACAATAAAATCTGTTTATTTTACAATAAATATTTATATCTATTTATAAAAGTGATGGGTTAGTTGAAGCCATCCCTTTTCATCAACAAAATAATAGCGTCCCTGAAAATCCCATCCAATAGACTTCTGCTAGTACTTCATTGGCCAAAACTGGTCACATGACAACCCCATGCTACAAGGCAGTGGCTTTCTTTCTTTCTGGTGTTTTTTTTCTTCAAGTCCTACTGCTATTTAATTGACACACAGCTCTGTATAAGTTGACTTATATGTATGACTTGACATACATAAATTTCAAAATGACTGCCATCTTCTTATATAGTAACAAAATTTTTTATTTCCTTGTGATGAAAACTTTTAGGACATACTTTCTTAGTAACTTTCAAATACCACATAGCTGTATTAACTATAATCATCACATTGTACACTATATCCCCAGTACTTATTTATCTTATATCTGATCTTTATCTGTGAGGTTTGTTTTTTTTTAGATTTCTCATATAAGTGATTTCATACAGTATTTGTCTTTTTCTGTCTGACTTACTTTACTTAGAATAATGTTCTCAAGATCCAGCCATGTTGTTGCAAATGGCAGGGTTTCCTCTTTTTTTTTTTTTTTTTAAGTCAGTGAGACAGAGAGAGAAAGAGACAGAGAGGGTCAGATAGGGACAAACAGATAGGAAGGGAGAGAAATGAGAAGCATCAATTCTTTGTTGTGGCACCTTAGTTGTTCATTGATTGCTTTCTCACATGTGCCTTGACCGGGGGCTACAGCAGATCAAGTGACCCCTTGCTCAAGCCAGCGACCTTGGGCTTCAAGCCAGTGACCATGGGGTCATGTCTATGATTCCATGCTCAAGCCAGTGACCTTGGTGTTTTGAACCTGGGTCCTCTGCATCCCAGGCCAGTGCTCTATCCATTGTGCCACCACCTGGTCAGGTGGATTTCTTCCTTTTTTATGACTGAATAGTATTGTATGTATATATGATATATACCACTCTTTTTATCAATTTATCAATAAACACTTAGGTTGTTTCCATGTCTTAGCTGTTGTAAATAATGCTGCAGTGACCCAGGAGTGCAGATATCTTTTCAACACAGTTTTTTGTTTTCTTTGGATATATACCCAGAATTGCTGAATCATATGGTAGTTCTATTTAAAATTTTTTTAGAAACCCCATATTATTTCCATAGTGTCCGTACCAATTTACATTCTTACTTTCTCTTGAGGATTTGTTATCTGTTGTCTTGTTGATGCTAGCCATTATAATAGGCATGAGGTGGTGTCTCACTGTAATTTTGATATGCATTCCCCTAGTGGTTAGTGATGTTGCGCACCTTTTCATGTGCCTGTTAGCCATTTGAATATATTCTTTGGAAAAATATATATTTTGGGTTATTTGTTCATTTTGATTTTTAGCTGTTCAATTATATGAGTTCTTCATATATTTTGGATATTAACCTCTTATTAGATATATGATTTATAAATATTTTCTTCCATTCCATAGGCTACTTTTTCATTTTTTGGATTTTTTTCTTCCCTCCCTCCCTCCCTCCCTCCCTCCCTCCCTCCCTCCCTTCCTTCCTTCCTTCCTTTCTTCCTTCCTTCCTTCCTTTTTCCCTCCCTCCCTTCTTTCCTTCTTTCCTTCCTTTCTTTCTTTCCATGCAGAAGTTTTTGAGTTTGACATTTGTTAAAGGCAAAATGATAAAACCTCAATTATTGTCTTCTTGAAGGAAAGAATTCACTCAAGGGACAAAGTGCAGCAAGGAAAGAAAGAATTTATTTATGTGCAGGAGGAAAGTCAGAGAAAAAGGAGCCCTGGAGGCAGCTTCAGGGGGTTAGCCTAGGACGACCTGCCACTGCTCACTGTTCTCCTGGTTGCAAATCTCATGGATTCCCTTAGAGCCCAGGAGAGAAAGAAAGACAAGGAAAACAGGCCTCCGGAGAAGTAGAGCAGTAAGCAAGGTGCAAGCATGCTCCTGGGAAGGAAAGCTCGCTGTGTCCTTCACCATACTGCTTTTAAGAGTGGAGATCTTAGGGGGATCCCAGGGAAGGATCTCAATAGAACATCCATCAGCTCTTCAGGGTCTTGATCTCCACTGGTTGGCTGGCACCAGGGCAGAGATCATTATTTAATGCGACTGGTCCTGAGGTCAGCTGTGACATCACTTGTCTGTTTTTTCTGCTTTTCTGGGCCTGGAGCTGAAACACAACTGAAGTCTAGATATCATCTCTAAGGCTTAATGCTTAAGGGAGTGGTCATGCAAGGGCTTGTATGGAGGTCATCTGAGGCTATTCTCCTGCTCATTGTTCCTCCTCTAAGGGACTCTAAAACCATTTGACTAGCCATATGCCAAGAGAGGAAAGGTCAGGGAAGAGTCTGAAACACACAATCAATGATATGAAAGGTCAAGAGATCTAAACCGCATGAGCAGCTATGGGAGGAAAGGTCACCCTGGGGGCAAGATCCTTGTTTTTCCAGTTTTGCCTGTTGCTAGGCATCTGGGGTTTTCTATCCTGGTGCCTTCTGTGCCTGACCTATTTTCCTTGCGCTGCTCCTGTCTCTTTAACTGCCTACCACAATGTAGTCTCGGTTGTTTATTTTTGCTTTTGTTGTCTGTGCTTTAGATATCAAATCCAAAACGTCATTGCCAAGACACTGAAAGGGACCAAAGTTTTGCCAATCCAACATATGCCTTTTGGGATATTGATTTTAAGCCTGTTACTAAGATTGATCCCTGGTCAGGTAGCTCAGTTGGTTAAAGCATCATCCCAATATACCAAGATTTGAGGTTTGATCCCGAGTCAGCACACATACAAGAATGCATAAATAAGGAACAACATACTGATGTTTCTCTCTCTCTCTCCATAAAATCAATAGAAAAAAAAAAAAAGACTGAGAAAACTTTTGACCCTCCCCCTTTCCTGTTTGCGAAAATTCAGATGGAAAGGCTTTCCTCAGGAGGCAAACTTAGCATATTTATCTTGGCCAGTTCACTTAGCATGTTCACCTTGGCAATTTTGAATTAGGTATGATTGACAGGAAAGATCTAAACAGGGGTCTGTTTGCTGGATTCCCCTGTATCCCACTGTTTCTAGGTCACCTAGCAGGAATTTGTTTGCCTTGCTTTTGCTCTTTCTCATATACAGAGGTCCTCGGGTTACGACACAGTTCTGTTCCTACAACAGTGACATACTCTGAATTTTGGTGTAAGTCCAAACACACCCTAGTCTAACACAAATGGAACACTTGCACTTTTAGCAGTTCAAAATGGCGTAGGTAAGCAAACCGGGGGACACCAACTCCCTCCCTCACACACCGTGGCATTATTGCATATTCTTCTGCTGTGCAACCAAATAAGTTCTCACAAAGTCTGTAAATACGACACTAATGGCATAAGCTGAAACATTCATGTATCAATTTTTTAAAGTTTTTATGGGACTGAGCGTCGTAAACTCAAAACATCTTATGTTGAGACTGTTGTAACCCGAGGACTCCTGTACTGTGAATTGCTTGCTTTTCCTTTGAGGTATAAGACCCCTGCCTCCCTTCTCCTTTGTGCAAAATGATATAAACCTCACTGCCCAATAATTACATCTTCAAGTCTCATATCTTATGGCATTCCTGAATGTACATCTGTAAAATAAATTTTGGATCTGTTCACCTGTTAATTTGTCGCATGCTAATTTGATTATTAGCCTAGCTAGAAGAACATAGAAAGTAGGAGGAAAGTTATTTTTTGTGCCTTCACACATATGTCAACCCCTATGTTTTCTTCTAGGAAGTATTTAATCTATTTTGAGTTAATTTTTGTGAGTGGTTCAAAATAGGGGTTTAATTTCATTCGTTTCCATGTGAATATCTTAGAACCATTTATTAAAGAGACTGTCTTTGCTCTGTTGATTATTCTCTGCTCCCTTGTCAAATATTAGTTGACCATATATTTATGGATTTCTTTTGGGTTCTCTCTTCTGCTCCATTGGTCTATGTGTGGTTTTATGCCAGTACCATACTGTTTTGATTACCAAAGCTTTGTAATTCAATTTGAAATTAGAAAGTGTGATGCCTCCAGCTTTGTTCTTTTTTCTCACTTTTGCTTTAGATATTTGTGGTCTTGTGTGGTTCTATATAAATCTTAATTAAAAAAAATATTTTTGTAAAAAAAATGCCATTGTAATCTTTTTTTTTTGTACTTTTCTGAAGCTGGAAACGGGGAGAGACAGTCAGACAGACTCCCGCATGCGCCCGACCGGGATCCACCCGGCACGCCCACCAGGGGGCGACGCTCTGCCCACCAGGGGGCGATGCTCTGCCCCTCCGGGGCGTCGCTCTGTTGCGACCAGAGCCACTCTAGCACCTGGGGCAGAGGCCAAGGAGCCATCCCCAGCGCCCGGGCCATCTTTGCTCCAATGGAGCCTCGGCTGCAGGAGGGGAAGAGAGAGACAGAGAGGAAGGAGAGGGGGAGGGGTGGAGAAGCAGATGGGCGCTTCTCCTGTGTGCCCTGGCCGGGAATCGAACCCGGGACTTCCGCACGCCAGGCCGACGCTCTACCACTGAGCCAACCGGACAGGGCCACCATTGTAATCTTGATAGGGATTGCACTGAATTTGTGGATGGCTTTTGGTGATATGGACATTTTAACAATATTAATTCTTATAATTCATGAACATTAGGTATCTTTCCATTTATTTGTATTATCTAATTTTTTTCACCATTGTTTTGTATGTTTCAATGTAGAGATCGTTCATCTCTTGGTTAAGTTTATTCCTACATATTTTATTGTTTTTGAAGCTATTTTAAATGGGATTGCTTAATTTCTTTTTTAGATAATTCATTGTTGAGAGTAACTGTTTATATTTTCCCAGTAAGTGCTTTTATTCTCATTACAAATCATCATGGTCTCACCATCATCACCATCACTTTCATTTATGTACATTTCCTTCCAGATTTGGTCTGTATGCAAAATATTTTTTGTTTGTTTATTTGTTTTTTACAGAGACAGAGAGAGAGTCAGAGAGAGGGATAGATAAGGAGGGATAGATAGGGACAGACAGACAGGAACAGAGAGAGATGAGAAGCATCAATCATCAGTTTTTTGTTGAGATGCCTTAGTTCATTAATTGCTTTCTCATAAGTGCCTTGACTGTGGGCCTTCAGCAGACCGAGTAACCCCTTGCTCAAGACAGTGACCTTGGGTCCAAGCTGGTGAACTTTGCGCAAACCAGATGAACCTGTGCTCAAGCTGGCGAACTTGGGGTCTCAAACCTGGGTCCTTCCGCATCCCAGTCCGACACTCTATCCACTGCACCACCGCCTGGTCAGGCACAAAATATTTTTTTAATATTTTCATAATCATGGTGCATTACCATCATATATTCTGCTTTCTAACTTATTCTTTAAAAAAATTATACTTGGTTCGATTCCCGGCCAGGGCACACAGGAGAAGCGCCCATTTGCTTCTCCACCCCTCCGCTGCGCTTTCCTCTCTGTCTCTCTCTTCCCCTCCCGCAGCCAAGGCTCCACTGGAGCAAAGATGGCCCGGGCGCTGGGGATGGCTCTGTGGCCTCTGCCTCAGGTGCTAGAGTGGCTCTGGTCGCAACATGGCGACGTCCAGGATGGACAGAGCATCGCCCCCTGGTGGGCAGAGTGTCGCCCCTGGTGGGCGTGCTGGGTGGATCTCGGTCAGGCGCATGTGGGAGTCTGTCAGACTGTCTCTCCCTGTTTCCAGCTTCAGAAAAATGAAAAAAAAAAATTATACTTGAATTAGTTTCCTATGTGGCTAGCAAGTTTTCACTGGCATCATTTAAAGGGGGTTGCTCCGCAACAACCCTTGCATTTCTAGTGGGTTTATTTTTATTTTTACTTTTGTTTTCCTCTCTTGCTATTTACCGCAAGGGAAGTAATATTTTTAAATAGCACATTGTTGTCCCCTCCCACCAAGATTGCAATACTGTTAATAGAAAGTAAGGGAGAATGAATATTGGATAGACAATCTGAACTGTTTGCCACAGCCTCCCCTTCCACCAACTAGAAAATATTTGTCCCACTGGCTAGCTGATACTAAATATCAGGCAATTATTAAATTATTTATTTCACATAGAGCTTTGTTTTCTATTAAAATGCAGTACCCATGGGATGGTAGAAGATAAGCCTTATTGCTCATTTATGCCTCAGGATGTGTAAACTTATTACATATTTTTAGTTTTCCTTAATGTCCATTTGCCCCGAAGCCCCACCCCATTACCTCAACTCTAGGACTCTTGAGACTCTCTCTGTGACTGTAGGAAATGCCACTTTTTGAGAAGGAAATGCAAAGCCAAGTCCAGTGTCACTGTGCCCTAATCTTACACAAGAGGCCAGTTCACAATATGCCTCTGTCATGAACAATTGTTATGAATGTTGCCACCCAGATGTCTTAACAATATTTTTACAATGTTTGTCTGCTTCCTTAAGGGAGAAGGCAGAACTCATTTCCCAGACTTCCCCAAAAGCTAAGGCATGAGCATGTGACAAAGGCACCAACAAAAGGAGGTTTGCTGTTGATATAGGAATCTATATCAGATCAATGAGAAGAAATGGCACTTGTGGAACCCATTTTTCTGAAAGGATGGGGGTCTGTCTTTGAGGCAGCACTGTAAAGTTTGAGGGGCTGCAATATCGTTATTAATGGGGGAAAGCTAAAATCATTTTCTCTAAGGTCAGGAACAGACAGGGCTGCCCACTTTCACTATGCTTATTCAACATAGTACTGGAAGTCCTAGTCACAGAAATCAGACAAGAAAAATAAAAAATAAAAGGCATCCAAATTAGGAAGAAAGAAGTAAAATTGTCATTATTTGCAGATGACATGATACTGTATATAGAGAACCCTAAAGATTCCACCAGAAAACTACTAGAATTGATAAATAAATTCAATAAAGTAGCAGGATACAAAATAAATATTCAGAAACCAGTTGCAGTTTTATACACCAATAATGAACTGTTAGAAAAGGAAACTAAGAAAGCAACCTCTTTCACAATTGCTTTAAAAAGATTACTTAGGAATAAATTTAACCAAGAATGTAAAAGGTCTGCACTTGAAAAATTATAAGACACTGAAGAAAGAAATAGAAAAAGAGACAAATAAGTAGAAGCATATACTGTGTTCATGTATAGGAAGAATTAACATCATTAAAATGTCTATACCACCGAAAGCAATCTATAGATTCAACACAGTTCCTATCAAGATACCAATGGTCTATTTCATGGAACTAGAACAAATATTCCAAAAACTTATATGGAACCACAAAAGAACTCAAATAGCCACATCAATCTTGAGAAAGAAGAACAAAGTTGGAGGAATCATGCTACCTGATATCAAACTGTACAAGGCCATAGTAATCAAATCAGCATGGTATTGGCATAAAAACAGACATATAACTCAACAGAACAGTATAGAGAGCCCAGATGTAAACCCATACTATTATAGTCAATACTTGACAAAGGTGGCAAAAAAACTCCATGCAATGGGGGAAAGATAGTCTATTCAAAAAATTAGTGGTGTTGAGAAAATTGGACAGATATATGCAAAAAAAAAAAATGAAACTAGACCACCTTCTAAACACCATACACAAAAATAAACTCAAAATAAATAAAAGGCTTAAAATGTTAGACATGAAACAAAAAAATCCTAGAAGAAAACATAGTCAATAAAATCTCAGATATTTCTCATAGCAATGTTTTTTTCTAATACATCATCTCAGGCAAGGAAAACAAAAGAAAAAACAAATAAATAGGACTACATCAAACTAAAAAACTTTTGCACAGCAAAGGAATCCATCAACAAAATGAAAAGACAGCTCACTGAATGGGAGAACATATTCACCAATGATACATCTGATAAAGGGTTAACATCCAAAATTTATAAAGAACTCATACAACTCTACACCAAAAAAACAAACAATTCAATTAAAATATGGGCAAAGGATTTGATAGACACTTCTCCAAAGAGGACATACAGATGGCCAATAGACATATGAAAAGATGGTCCATGTCACTAATTGTCAGAGAAATGCAAATTATCAATAAAACCACAATGAGATATCACCTTACACCTGTCAGAATGGCTCTCATCAATAAACCAGCAAACAACAAGTGTTGGCAAGGGTGTGGAGAAAAGGAAATCCTCACACACTGTTGGTGGGAAAGCCACTGTGGAAAGCAGTATGGAATGACTTCAAACAATTAAAAATGGAACTGCTTTATGACCCAGTGATTCCACTTTTAGGAACTTATCTGAAGAAACCCAAAACACTGATTTGAAAGAATAAATGCACTCCTGTGTTCACTGCAGTGTTATTTACAACAGCCAAGATTTGGAAGCAGCCCAAGTGCCCATCAGTAGATGAGTGGGTAAAAAAGTTATGGTACATTTATACAATGGGATACTACTCAGCTGTAAAAAAAAAGAAGAAGAAGAAGGGGGAAAACTTACCCTTAATGACATGGATAGATCTAGAGGGCATTATGCTAAGTGAAATAAACCAGTCAGAGAAAGACAAGTACCATATGAGTTCGCTCATATGTGAAACCTAATCAACAAAATAAAGTAACAAACAAAGTAGAAATAGACTCATAGGTAGATAACAGACAGATAGCTAGCCTAAGAGAGGATGGAGGTTAGAGGGCTGGGTAAAAAGGTAAAAGGATTAAGCAAAAACAAACAAAAACAGCTCATAGACATAAACAATGGTATGGTGATTCCCAAAGGGGAAGGGGAGGGGGAGGTAGAAGAGCTCATGGGAAGATAAATGATGACGGAGGAGACTTGACTCGGGGCGATAAACACACAGTACGACATACAGATGATGTAGTATAGAATTATACACCTAAAACTTATGTAAGTTTATTAACCCCAAATAAATTCAATTAAAAAATATTCCCAAGAACAGTTTGGAATCACTCCTGGCTGAACTATTCCTGGCTGTACGGCAGTCAGGTATGGGACCCTGCCCCTTGCAAAGACTCTGGGATCTGCCCAGTTTACTTAAACAAATATCTTTATAGATTCAACTAGGAGAGTCTGTTGAATTGTTGATAGCAAGAACTACTTGCAACCAGGTGGTGGTGAGGCAGTGTCACCAGTGAGGAGCACAGTCTTTGCATTCAGACAGACCCAGGTCTGAAACTTGACCTAGCTGTAGCCAGCGGTATGCCATCGGAGAGTTTACTTAACCTCCCCAACCTCAGTTCTCACATGGAAACAAAATAAAACCTATCACACTGGGTTGTTCAGAAGACTAACAAGAAAATGTCTGGGAAGAATTTAGCACAATGTCTAGCATGTAGTTGACACTCAGTAAATGAAAGGGTAATTATTCCAGTGAGGCATGCATATATTTCTCCTTCACCTATTAGATTATTTAAAAGTCTTTTTTCTGTCATAAAGATGCAAAAGAAAAACAAAAGGTTAGAAATAGCTGCAGGTAAAGACTCCTTCAGTCTCCTGTAGAAGCAGTTTTTCCACCTCTCGGGTCCATGAGACGTTTGGAATCCTTTGGAAGCCAGCAGTGGGGTCAGGCACTGTCTCTCCAGAATGCGGAGGCTTTCTCTGTTAGACTTCAGCTTTGTCATTGGCTCTAAATAAGCAAATGCTACACTGAACCTGAAGATAGTAATTTGGATGGGACAGGGGTGGAAGAATTAAAAATAAAATAGCATCAAGCATGATTTCAGCAAGACTTTTATTTCGTGGATTATACAAGCAGCCTCTGCTTAATTCATCTCTTGATCTTTTATAATACATTTTTCCTTAATGTTTCAATCTTTCATGCTGACCTCCCATTCCATTGGTCCAGGTATCCTCTCTGGTTATTTCTGGCTCGGCTGTTTAGAACATGCTGATTTATGGAGCCTTTGCAGAGATGGTGGAAAGAGAGTGCACTGCCAAGTGCAATGGGAGACATCTGCAATTCAGCAGAACGCTCCTAACTACGGTGCCATCTTTCTGCTGTCGAACGGTGATACGGTGCAAAAGGAATCTCAGATTGTGTGATTAAAGGAAAAGCAAAACATCTAGACAGGCAGGGTGGTTGTTTTGAAGAGCCTATACTGGTTATGGGAAAATAAAATACATTCCAAAATTGATTGTACTTAAGCTGGGAAAAACTGGACAAATTCAGATGACTTGAGGGGACTCTGTGATAAGCTTTGATTGTGAAAACAGCCTCACTTCGGGGTGAAATCCACGTGTGGGGTCAGAGGACCCGTGAGTCTGCATGCTGCACACACTGCATTCTTATGGCTGCCTTTGTTCTAATGACCTCTGCGTTCGACTTCATGGACTCAGCCCTCTGCTCTGCTCTCTGATTCTAGAGGTAATGTGTATCTTCCCAAATAGAGAAAATTAATATTAATTTTATTTTGAAAATTTTATAATATCCTTTGACCTACTTGAAAATGTCACAGATCTGACTTTTATAAACTGTCTAATCTTGCATACGTTATGTTATTATCCCTTTCTGTGCCTGACTGTCCATATTTGCGGTGAGTTAAAAATCCTGTGCCCTGTCTCTAGGAGGGTACTGACATGAATGTGTAAATGCTTTCTCCTTCCTTTCAGCCAGAGAGGGTGCAGGGTGTTTTAAGGGTGCTGAAGGCGCAGGAGTGAGTTCAGGCCTCCCCGAGGACTAGGGACCCCACCAAGGTGTCATCCCTGCCTCGAGGGCGGTAGCTCTGAGGAGCTCTGTGGGAGCTTTCCGTTTCTCCCATCCTTCTTGGGATTCTTCTTACCTCCTAGTTATTTCCCTTCCTTCTCTCCTTCTCCTCCTCATATCAGAGTGGTGGGAAGAATTCAGCCCTTGCCTGGGGTGAAGAGAAGGCAGGAACTCATTCCTCTTCTTTCTTTTTCTTACTCCAAACCAGGAAGGCAAGAAGCCCCTCAGTCCCTTGGCCCAGGGTCCCCTGGTTGCAGAGGGCAAAGCTCGTCTCCTTGTCAAATCACAAGAATGACAAAGACATTCCGTTTGGGACTGTGTGGCCCTAACGCTGCTGGCTGACCATGGCTGGGCTTGAAATTTTACATATTTGACCTTCCTAGAACCAGATCTTTCATTTGTTATACGTGGATACTCCTGACTGCCTCCAGAGATGGGGTCGGACCCCTGACCAGGCACACTCCTGTTTCCTTTTCACACAAGCCAGACTTTTCTATTTAAAAGGAGACTGTTTTCTCTATAATCTTCTTAATGACCATAATTAAGTCATAGGGATAGAATTTTCATAGAGTCTGCTTATAACTTCTGAAACCTGAATTTATTCCAAACAACTATATGCTAGTCTTCTCAGACTTTTCCATCAGATTCATCTAGGTGTTGTGTTTGAGAAGAACAGTGCGATATAAATTGTGCTTACAACTGAATATATGAATAAGTAAATAAAATGCATTAATGCTTTATTAACAAGATAATGATGAAATATTAACAACATATACTATAGTGGATGTTGCTGATTTAATTATTCTTGTTTTGAAAAGCTCAGCTTAAAAAACATTTCTGCTTGGAAGGTCTTTCTTACATTCTGTTGTTAGAATTTCGCCTTTCTTCAAAACCCAGCTCAGCTGTTACTTTCACAGGAATGATACCCCACTTCTCTTCAAGAAAAGAGTGTTCATGTCACAAGTCACACACCTCACCCTTCCTTCCAGATAACTGTGTATTGTTTTAGTTTACCTGCTGTCTTCTTAACTCCTTAGGGGACAACTCCTTCCATACAACTTGACCTATTCTGATGTAACTGGACAATACTCAGCATATTTATTTAAAAGAAAGAAAGAATGAATGACAATACTGCTATTTGCTAGCTATGTGATCCTCTCTGCACTTGTTTCCTCATGTAAAAATGTTGATAACTAATTGAACGACAAGATAACCTGGACTTGTTATCTTTGAATATATGTATCCTGATTTATTGATGTCACCCCATTAAAAAAATAAAATTATTATAAAAAATGTTGATAACTGTAATCTTATACATTTAAGATGAAATGATATCATTTGTATAAAGTACTTAGCACAGGCCTGGCACAGTGAGTTCTCAGTAGATGTTAGTGTTGGCTTTATTGTTATTCACCTGGAATGTATTTTCAGTAGGCACTCTGAGGTTGGGTGCCTTCTTTGCTGATCATGGGCATCGTGGTAAATGAAGAATGGATATGATCAACAGTATCTCATAAAAGCAAAGTAACAGCAGTAGAGCTATAGTAATTTCAATTACAGTAAAATAGTGCTTCAAGTTCTATATACAATAATGGGCAAGATTTCAGAAGGGTCCTATGTACTCTCAAATATACATGTAGCACATAAAAATATAACTCAATGTCATCATAAATTTGATCTATGGCCAAGATAACCATGTCCATTACCAAGTGAACTCATATTGTGCTGATGTCCTTGTGATAGGGCGCCTTTGGTGGTACTTTGGGTAACCTGCTCTTTTACAAGGGCTCTCCAAGGAAGATTAAATTAGTGCCCTATTCTTCTCTGCATTCATTTTCCTATAGCGAGCAGAAGGCTTCGTAATCATTCTGTAACCCTTGACAGGTTTGGTCAGTATCCATTGACAGTGATCAGTGATGTTGAGACAGTTTCTTTCCTTAGAGATTCTTTTTACAGAGTAAGCACTGGGTCCAGTATCTCTCCCATCACATTCTCCAAGTTTTCCAATTTCACTAGAGTTCACTCTGTGTCCTTTTTCTCTGGCATTGTGAACTTTTAGTCATCTTCCCACACCAAGCAAAGTCTTGACCTTTTCTGGGGAGCCTTTTCCAGTTCCCCGGGAATGGTTCACTGGCCCTTACTGGGCAACACAGAATGGTTCTTATTTGTACCATAGCCATCCTCTTATTGTCAGGCAAGTGAATGTTTAAAGGTGTGCTTCTGTGGGTAGACTGAACCACTAAAAGGTATGGATCTGGTTTTGATTATTCTATGTCTCTATGTTCTAGCAGGGAAGTTTGGGGACAGTAGGATGGACAGCTATGAGGCCTTCCTTGAGTATGCCTGGGATACAGTGCCTGTCATACTCAGAACCAGGGTTCTGCTCCCAGATGGCCACCAGCGTGGACCAGCCCAGCCCCGTCCCTGATGGTGTATACTACTGGGATTTGTATGGGAACAGCAGGTGCGTGCTGCGAAAGATACCATTTGAGCTCTAAAACCAAAGGCATCTGACACATCATGTCCTGTAGAGTTGTGGACCAAAATCATACAAACACCTGACAAATACGCATTTGTGCTGGTATTCATCCATTCAATCCATTCATCCTTTCAACAAATATTTATGAATCGCCTGTTGGATACCAGACCCCAAAGGACAATGTTGTGCTTGAAGTTAGAGGCAGCCTCTGCCACTACAGGGGCTCTTCTAGTCCAGGTGCCCCAAAACAGTTATAAACTGTGATTGCTACTATGAAAATACAATCCAGAGTGTGGACTGGAGAATAAAAGGAAAGAAGGAAAGGGATGCGTGTGTATGTGGGTAGCCTGGCGGGTATGCATAGATGGTCCTGGAAGGCCTTTTAGGGTCGATGGCATTTAAACAGAGACCTGAGGATCAGAAGGGGATGTGGGAGCAAAGAGTCGGGAGAGGAGCACACCCGGCCGAAGGGACTGCTGGCACAGAGGTTGTGCGGAGTGTTTGACGACCTGCAGGAAGCCTGGTGGGACTGGAGCTTTAGTGAGTGAGGCACAGAGGGGTAGAGATGGAGTGGCCAGGCCACGCGGGGCTTTGTGGCCTGCGGACAGGCAATCTGGTTTTGAGTTCAAAGGCAACGGGAAGCCACCGCAGGACTGTAAGGGGTACAATGACATTATCTGATGCACAGATTCTGTCACCTTCTCCTCTTCCTTCTTTTCCCCTACTGGGCTGTGAATGCACCGCCAGCCCCTGCACTATTTGTCCTGTATTAAGGAGGCTCTCTTCATGCTTCCAGGTGGCTCAAAGCTGAGGACGCGCTGCGGAGAGACCAGCGCTTTGAGCACAGAGAGGTGCCGGCAGCCCTTGGACTCCATGTGTGCCGCCTGCTCCATCACTCTTCAGCCCACACTGCTGTATCTAACCACATCTCCCAGGAGCCCAGTGTGGAAGAGTCGGCTAGTTTTCCATCTAATTTTAAAAATCAGTAAGCACTGCATGGTCAGTACACGGACATGGTGAAAATTTCCAGCACATGACGAAGTGGGAGCTCCAGGCCGGGGCTGCAGCTCTGGGCAGTCTCTGGGGCGGAGCCCAACCCGAGAGGACCTCCTCTGCTCGTTCGTGTTACACATGTGGCTTTGGAGGGACAGAAGGCCAACCCTGAGGGACATTTTGGAAGCTGACGATGGAAATGATTTTCAGTCTAAGGCAGTGGTTCTCAACCTTTCTAATGCCGTGACCCCGCAATACAGTTCCTCAGGTTGCGGTGACCCCAAACCAAAAAATAATTTTGGGGGCTACTTTATTATTTGGAATGTAAATACCTGATATGCATTATGTATTCTCATTGCTACAAATCAAACATAATTTAAACATAGTGATTAATCACAAAAACAATATTTAATTATATATTGAGAAATATTTATTACTAATGGACCTCCTTACCTAATGTATTGGGGCTACCATTCCGTAAATAGCTGCTTAACTAATGGATCTGTTTTTTCCAGATTAGTGGCAAGTTTTCTATATAGAACAGTGTGAACTACGTCATAGGATACACTGCAGTTTCTGCACAGTACGGTATCTTTCAGGGCTCTTTCACACTATAAAGCAGCGGTTTCTGCGGTGGAATCCACATCTCATTTACTTCAATGGGAGACCCGTGGATTCTGCAGAAGAGAGATCCCCTGTACGGCAGAAATGCAGTTCCGACACATTTCTTCCTCTCCTATTCAAGTCGATGGGAGGCCGCAGCAGATTCCGCTCAAATATAGAGCATGTTGCTTCATTTTTTTCACACTAGAACTTTTCCTAGAGTAGAAAAATCCGAAGGTGGAATCCGCCACCCCCAATAGACTGAAAGAGGCCTCACACTGAGGACTCTGCTGTGCGGATTCTGCAGTGTAAAAGATCTGCCTCCTATAGAAGTCTATTGGGGGTGGCGGATTCCACCTTTGGAATTTTTCTGCTCTAGGAAATAAATGTTATAGCGTGGAAAAAATTAAGCAACATGCTCTATATTTGAGCGGAATCTGCTGTGGCCTCCCATTGACTTGAATAGGAAGGAGAGGAAGAAATGTGTCGGAAACTGTCATTTCTCTGCCTCTTATTGAAATCAAAAGGAAGCTGCGGCAGATTGTGTGGTAACCCGAGATTCTTGGGAGCTTTCTTCCACGAAATCCACCGCACTCCCAATGAAATCAATAGGAGGCAGATTCAAAGCCAGAAACCGCTGATTTCAGCAGTTTCCTCATTCAGAATATGGGAAAATAGTGGGAGATATGGGAGATAATTATACATTGGGGAACAGTGTGAACTACATCTTATAGTGGTCTCTTATAGTAGAAGACCGATGTAGTTCACACTGTGTAAATGTATGGTGCTTTGTGTAAGTGTAAGCTGCTTTGTGTACTGTGTAATGATTATACACAAAGCACCTTACACTTACACAGTATTGTGTGTATGGTGTGTGTACTGTTTTTACATTATTAACCTTTTTTACACCAGCAGGCTGTCTCACAGGCTGTCTTGGCTCTCCGCCTCCTAGGCTTCTGTCCTCCGGCGCTTGCTGCACCCGCCCACTGATGACGTCAGCAAGCCCCAGACACACGTAATGGGCCACTATGGACTGTGGAGCGTTCCCCGCTTCCCCTGCCCCTTAGGCCCCAGACGGATGATGCAATCATGTCTGCGCATGACCGCAGGCATTCAGTTTGGACCGCACTAACGGCATGCGTTCAAGCTGAATAGCGCTGCTGCAGACGGTAGCGTGGCTTCTCAGCGGCTAAAGCCATTGGAAATATGTATTTTCCGATGGCTTTAGGCGACCCCTGTGTTTTGGTCATTCGACCCCAGCCAGGGTCCTGACCCACAGGTTGAGAACCGCTGGTATAAGGCAAAGAAGCAGGTCAAATATCTGAACACCTGGCCCAGCTCTGGAAGACTACAATTCCAACCTGACAAACATGAAAGGAAGCAAATAAGTGTTCACGATTTCAACACTCCACTTCAAACATGAATTTAAGCCAGTTGGGTCTGAAGTCCATTCATTTTGTGTTTTTGCAAAGTTACATGGGTGTAAAGTTTAAAAATAGCTATGTACACGTAAGATACATGTAGGGAAGTGTGGACAAATTCTAGGTTGGGAAAAGTTTCTGGGAGCAAGTGCCCTCACTGTTTAGCCCCAGGTGTTTGTAAAGAGAGGAAGCATTTTAGAGATCAAAGTAGCAACTGCATCTTACTCTTGGTCCAAACCTGGGTGCTTCTGGGTCCCAATGTGGGTGTGGAAGGAATGACTCAGAGACACATAATAGGGGAGGTCAGAAAAAAGAATTTAAAAACTTCTATTTTTTTTTTTTTAAGTGAGAGGAGGAGATATAGAGGCAGATTCCCACATGTGCCCTGACCAGAATCCACCTGGCAAGCCAGTCTGGGGCCAATGTTCTGCCCTTCTGGGGCCATGCTCCTAACTAAGCTATTTTTAGTGCCTGAGGCAGAGGCTATGTGGAGCCATCCTCAGCACTGGGGCTGATGTACTCGAACCAATCGAGCCATGGCTCTGGGAGGGGAAGAGAGAGAGAAAGGGGAGGAAAAGTGGTGGAGAAGCAGATGGCTGCTTCTCCTGTGTGCCCTGACTGGGAATTGAACCGAGGACATCTACATGCCGGGCTGATGCTCTAAACAGCCAACAGGCCAGGGCCAACAATTAAGATTTAAAAGGAAGTGATGGGGTAACAGGGGAAGAAAATTCCACACGACAGGGTAAGAAAGTTAAGGTCTTTCAGTCAGCATGAAAGCAATGGGACTGAAACCAACAAGAAAAGCTATTGGTTGCATCAGATAAACACAGACTTGCGCAGTAACAGCCTGCAGCTGTCTCCCCTGCACAGTTTCTCTCACCTGCCAGGACCTCTGGGTTGAATAATCATGACATGAGTAGCCTGGTCAGGGTGAGGGGCCTCAGCTTGGGAATGTGGAAATAGGGAATCATTCATGAAAGACGCAGCAGCTGGGCCCACTGAGGGACTGCACTGTGAGCAAGTACAACTCTCTTGCATGCACTCGCTCAAACCTCATCTATCAAGGTACTGCTTTGGATTAGGAACCAATATACAATCTGCTGGATACATAAACCTATACCTAAACAACTCCAAGACTAAGTATGCTGTGCTCTGTCCTGAGTCAGGGACAACCGAGGACTAGCACAGTATAGCAGGGTAAGGGTACTGAGACAGTGATGACCAGGCAGGCTTCCTGAAGGAGGTGCTATTGCACTGGGCTTCGGTGGACAGTAGGATTCTGATGGGAGGAGAACTGGAGGAATAAGCTGAGGTTTGGCACAGGGGTGGGCAAGCACCAGGAATGTTTAGTGGAGAGTTAAGACACTGTTTGGTGGAAGTATAAAACAGTAAGTGCTAAGATGGAAAAAGGTGATTACAGCCAGGTGGGGAAGACCTTGAGAGTGTGTCTTGGGGGAGGGCGCTCTTATTTGGTGGGCAAGAGGGAGCCGTGGGAGAGTTTTGAGCCTGAGGGTGTGAAAAGCACTTTTAAAAAATTGGCAGTTGTATGGTGTAGACAGACAAGACTGGGCAGATGTTGGGGCCATGAAGACCAGTCAGGAGTTATGGTCATAGCCTAGGAAAGTGACAACACATTTCATAAAGACACTTCACAGTGGGCATGGCTCTAAGGCAACAAGTTCAGGGTACAGAAATATTTCTTCATTAGAAAAAGATCAAACTAATTCTCTCTCTCTTTTTTTAAGTGAGAGGCAGGGTAGCAGAGAGACAAACTCCCACATGCGCCCTGACCGAGATCCACCTGGCAAGCCTCCTACTGGGTGATGCCCTGCTCATCTAGAGCCACTGCTCTGTTGCTTGGCAATGGAGCTATTTTAGCACCTGAGGCAAGGCCCTTGAGCCATTCTCAGCACCTAGGGTCAACTTGCTCAAACCATTTGAGCCATGGCTGTGGAGAGGGAGAGAGAGAAGGAGGGGGGTTTGGAGAAGCAAATGGTCGCTTATCCCGTGTGCCCTGACCGGGAATCAAACACAGGACTTCCACATGCTGGGCCGATGCTGTACCACTGAGCCAGGGCATCAAACTAATTCTCACTCAAAGCCATCATCCTTTGTGTTATTGGAAAATTCCACTGTGGTCACAATTGAGGTCCTTTCTCTGAAGATGGACGTACTGGGATCCAGGAGGATTGTGTAGCAGGTATATACGGTGGTGAGGGGGCAACCACTGGTCTCTTGTGGTCTTACTGCTGATGTCCAGCAGTGGTGTGTGAAGCATCTCTGTACTGTGAAGGCAAACACGCTGCGAGGGGTAATGAGCACCTGAATGCCTTCACTTTACAGATGAGGAAACTGAGGCACAGAATTTTGCAGAGTTTCTCCAAGCTTTCACGGCTGGTAAGGAAAGAGTCAGGATTGAAAGACCCTCGCTCTCATCACTAGTCCATAGCAGCTGTGTAGCTGGGGTTGAAGGGACAGGAAGGGACAGAGCACATAAAACCTGGAGAGGATGATTAAACAGGAGCAGGGACAGGTTTCCTGTGAAGATGGAGAACACTTGAAAGTGGGTTTCCTAGTTCTTTATAATCCTTATCTATCTATCTATCGTCTATCTATCATCTATCTATCTATCTATCTATCTATCTATCTATCTATCTATCTATCATCTATCTATCTTCTATCTATCTAATCTATCATCTATCGTATTTTTCTTACGTGAGAAGCAGGAAGGTAGAGAGACAGACTCCCTCATGAGACCAACCGGGATCCACCCAGCATGCTTACTAGGGAGTGATGCTTTGCCTAATGGGAAGTTGTTCTGTTGCAGCCGGAGCCATTCTAGCGCCTGAGGCAGAGGCCATGGAGCTGTCCTCAGAGCCTGGGCCAACTTGTTCCAGTGAAACCTTGGCTGTGGGAAGGGAAGAGAGAGATAGAGTGAGAATAGAGAGAAGGAAGAGGGGGAGGGGTGGAGAAGCAGCTGTGTGCCCTGACTGGGAATGAAACCCAGGACAACCACACACCAGGCCGATGCCCCACCACTGAGCCAACTGGCCAGGGCCTTAATCTTTATTTTTTTATTATAAAATTAGTAAGTGCTTATCATAAAAATTATGTCAAGTGCAAAAATAAAAATGAAATAGAAAAAAGATCACCCATGATTATACCAGTAGAGCAAAAGATATTATACATATGTATTTACATATATAAAAATTATATCCTGATTTTTTTTAAGCTTAATGTTATATTAAGTTTTCCTTTCTGCCATTAAAAAATGTTTTGAAGCATTATTTGTCATGGTTGTATAATATTCCATTGCATGAGACCCTAGTTTACTTTTCTTTTTTAATTTACTCATTCCCTGCACATTCAGGCTGTTCCCCGTGAGTTTGCTGCTGTAAACTGCACTGTGACAGCAGATGTTCAGGTCTCGACCCTTGTTCTGGATACTTTCCTGGTAGTGGAGTCCTGGGGAGTGCATTACAAGGCATAAACATCTTAAGTTTACTGATTTAAGGTTACTGATATATTGCCACACCCCTTTCCAAAAAATGATTATATGAATTACTGCTAAAAAGCCATGTATAAACACAAATTGAGTATTATTTTTAAACTTTGGTTAATTTGAAAGGTGAAAATGACTCTCACTGTGCCAGGCTTTGCCCCTTGATCACACATGAACAACCCTATGAAGAAGGCCTTATTCCTTAAAATATTATTGATCTTGTAGTTTTTTGGTTTCCTCTTAAATTTTGCCCCTGGGCCCTGACTGGTTGGCTCAGTAGATAGAGCATTGGCCCAGTGTGTGGACATCCTGGGTTTGATCCCCAGTCAGGGGACTCATGAGAAGCTACCATCTGCTTTTCTCCCCTCTTCCCCTTTTCTCTCTTTTCCCTTCTTGCAGCTAGTGGCTCCATTGGTCTGAGTATTGACCATAGACACTGAGGTTAGCTTGGTTGGTCTGAGCATCAGCCTCAGGCACTAAAAATAGCTCAGTGAGTTTGAATATTGGCTCCAGTCAGGGTTGCCAGGTGGATTCCGGTCAGGGTGTATGAGGGAGTCCGTCTCACTATCCCCTTCTCTTACTTAAAAATAAAATTGCCCTGGCCCTGGCCTGTTGGCTCAGTGGTAGAGCGTCGGCCTGGCATGGGGAAGTCCCGGGTTTAATTCCCAGCTAGGGCACACAGGAGAGGTGCCCATCTGCTTCTCCACCCCTCCCCCTCTCCTTTTTCTCTGTCTCTCTCTACCCCTCCCGCAGCTGAGGCTCCATTGGAGCAAAAGATGGCCCCGGCTCTGGGGATAGCTTCTTCGCCTCTGCCCCAGGCGCTAGAGTGGCTCTGGTTGCGACAGAGCAACGCCCCGGAGGGGCAGAGCATCGCCCCCTGGTGGGCGTGCCGGGTGGATCCCGGTCGGGCGCATGCGGGAGTCTGTCTGGCTGTCTCTCTCCGTTTCCAGCTTCAGAAAAAAAAAAAAGAAAAAGAAAAAAGAAAATTGCCCCTAGTCCTGGCTTTGATTCTCTCTACTTTGCAAATGAGGGAACATAGGGAAAAATTAAATACAGTCGCCCTTTATATTCTCAGCTTCCATATCCTCAGACTCTACCCACCACAGACTGAAAATATTCAGGAGGAGAAAGTTACCTTGTTGCTGATGAGTACTATGTACAGACTTTGTTTTCTTGTCATTATTCCTTAAATAATAGTAAACAACTATTTACATAGCATTTACATTATCAGGTATTATGAGTAATCTAGAGATGATTTAAAGTACACAGGAAGATGTGCGTAGGTTATATGCAAACACTGTGTCATTTAATATAAAGGACTTGAGGACCATGGGTTTTGGTATCTGTGTGGATCCTGGAACCAATTTCTTGATACTGAGGGATGACTGTATCTTCATTAGGGTCCCATAGCCATTAAGCCTCAGTGATGACATTCAAATGGGTATGTGTGACTCCAAAACCCTGTGACTACTAGGCTATCCTGGTGCTTCACTCCTGGTTTTTGAATGTGAATGATGGAAGAGAGTAAACCATTCCCAGAACTGAGAAACCTGGAGAAGGAGCTGTTCCTTTCCCATGTGTGTGTAGTTTGTTGTGGGTCATGACCTGTGGGCACAGGGTATGTAGCAGGTGGCCAAGAACTCAGGTCTGCCTGTAGGAAGGAGTGTGACTGCACGCGTGAGAGGCAGGACTCGGCCTGGGGGCCAGAGGGGATGGCCTGCGCAAGCCTAGTTGGAAGCTCCAGTGTTTACCAAAGGCTGGGTTGGACCCAGAACAGAAATGTGACCAGGCAGAGTTCCTGGGGGCAGTCACATGTGTTGGGTCACAATCCCAAGCCTGCTGTCTGGTGTCCACGAGTGCCTACCTCCACAGGTGCAGCCAGTTCACTGTCGAGCAAGGACAGAACTGGCAGGGGACACTCCTGGGAGCCCAGGGCAGAGCGGGGGGCCCTGACACGGACCAGGGGAACACAGGGGCCACTCCAGGTCTGCAAAGCCAGTCTGGGTGATGAACACCGGCCCGGACTGCCATAGAGCTTTATGGCCAAGGAGGATTCGGAGCCCCTGGCAGGGGTGACTGACTTGTATTGGGCACAGGAGGCTCATTTTTCAGAAAGTGGAACATAACTCTCAGAGTGGAAGTAGGACGAGGAGTGTCCCTGCTGTACGAGTCAGTGTCCTCTGCTGTGCCGGGCTGTGTTTTCAGTGCTCAGGCTGACTCCAAGGGCAGAGGACCTGGCAGTGATCCCTGTACTCCTCCCTCTCTCCTTGCTTCTTACCTCCTCAGGGTCAGATGCATCCTGTGATAAGGGGGGAGCCTCAGGGATAATGGGCAGCCTGGCCTGGCTGGACAGGGGACACGCTAGCTGCTGAGGGCAGTGTGAACCAAGGGGATTTAGGGGCATTTGCGAAGTTGAAACAGGTTTGGATACTTGAAGCCTATAGAATGGACGGCAGTTGTACAAACAGCTCTGGATGGACAGAGTGAATGGGAGTGACTCAGCACTGTGTCTCACAGCTACAGGGTGGAAACAGAGCATCTCCCCGGGCGGGCTCGGCGCCTGGGAGGCCACAGGCCAGAGAGAAAGAGGTGCAGATATAACAGGGGCAGGTGGAATGGTCGTCCTGGGCTCCAGGTGGGGCAGGCAGAGGAGAGTGTGCGGGGAGTAGGTGGATAAGGAGGTGGCTGAGAGAAGGCATTGCAGGCTTCCTAGGCTTGAGGGATTTGGTGGGTTACGGGGGTAGGTAGGGAAGGGGCAGTTCAGAGCTGGAGGGCTGGGAGAAGGGGTGGTAACAGTCACCTGGGTCTGGCTTTGCTGGCGATGGCTTGAAACAGAGGAAAGAGAAAAGCCAGGGAGGTTGAGGGTGTGATGTCGGAAAGATGACTTCCTGCTGGATGGAGTTCTGTCCTTGCAGACGGTTGCGAGGTGGTGGTGGAACAGCTGCATGTAAAGAGCACTATGGAACCAAACCTTGTGTGCTCACCGTGCACAGGGAGCCTATGAAGGAGGCTGGAGCCCGCTGCACAGAGCATGTGACCTTTCTGCCGTCAAGGAAAAGAAAAAACCGCCTTTATTAAATACCTACTATGCTGCAGGCAGTACTGGAACTTCTGCACAAGTTACATAATTTAAGTTTGGTAATGATCCTCGAATGTTGTCCATACTCTACAAACCATAAAACAGAGGCCCAGAGACGTGAAATAACTCACTGTGGGTTTACATAGTGAGTGTTGGAGTCAGAATAGTAAGCCGGATCTATTTGATGCCAAAATATGAGACTACATATGTAACTGTAGCAGAGGTTAATTCCATCAGACCCATCAGGAGGAGAGATTATAAAATCTACAAAGAAGTGGTAAACAGCAGTGGTGATTACAGAAGGTTAGTGCCAGGAGGGAGAGAGTATGTCTCTCTCATTCAATCCTAGGTCCTTAGCACCCAGCCCACTGCCTGGCATACAGTAGGACTCAGAATGTGCTTGCTGAATAAATGATAATAAGCAAATCTACTCAGAGCAATGAAGAAAGCCGTGGAGACACCCAAATTCCTATCAATTTCTCAAGAATGTTAGTGAAAGGTGGGAGGAGGGGATTTACACTTCATCTGGAAGAGCTTCAAAGTGCCTGAAGCCTTTCAGCTGGGGGAGGTTGTAAAGCTGGAGTGACACCGACCGCAGGAGTGGACGCCATGCCGAGGGAGTGCCAGTCGCTGTTGGCTCTCCGTAGGAGCCTCTGGTTTTCCACCTGTTTTCTACTTGCTGGAATGTACAGTTTTGGCTTCAAGAGACCAGAAGAAAGCAACTTCCGGGATCTCTGCTGAGGACGATACTACCCTCTACCAACAGTGCTGCTGCCAATCTAGGGAGGCCTGTCCAAAGTGCATGCTGTGTCCATCCCTCCAGGTCTTGTAAATTCATCCTCCAACCAAGAGAGCTACCCGGGGGACTAAATTAGAGAAAAATGCTTTAGAAAAATCTTCTGAGAAAGTGATGTTAGAAATGTGCTACGAACAACTTGGTTATTGAGGAAGGGCATTGAGACCACTTCAGTTACAATGAAAGAAGACGTAACTCGATTCTTTAGTCACAAATGAAAACGACTGAGCTATTCATGTTTCCCTTTTTGCTTTGGCTTCTAGAAAATTCATCCACAGCAGTTACATCTTTCTTCATGGTTGGCATATTGATAAACTTTTTTTCTTCACCCTGATGTTCTATTTCTGTCTGCACCGTCATATGTTATTGCAATTACAGTTGCTTCAATACCTTGCAGGAATAATTAGATGCAGAATAAAAAGCAGAAGTGACACGCCTCCCTCCTGTTCATCCAGGCAGTTGCTGACCCTCCTGGGCATGGCAGCCACCAGGGGGCGCAAAAGCTTTCCCCACCGACATCTGCAGAGAGGCGATTTGGCCTGAAAGTGTTTCTGTTCTGTTTCTTGAACTGTGCCACACATGTTCTGAGCAGCTCTTGTCTACAATGCCCTGGGGCCTGGGCAAAGCCGACCTGAGGGAGCCCAGCTGGCTCCTTTCAGATGCTCAGCTTATAAGGTCCATGTTTCAGATGGGGCAGGGCAACTTCCAGCCAGAGCAGGCCAGTTGGGGGAGTGTGCTGTGTTCTCAGAAGCAGCGGGGGTGGGGGGTGGGGGGGGGTGGGTGGGGGGGGGGTGGGGGGGGTGGGTGGGGGGGTGGGTGGGGTGGGTGGGGTGGGGTCTCTACACCAACTGAGGCAACTGGAGGTAGAACCCTCATCACAAATGGAGTTTAGGGAAGCTGTCACAAGGTTATGGGGAAGGAGCCTTTTCAACTTCACCAAATGTTCCGGTAACTTCTGTCTGAAATGAATGCATTGCTCCTAACAGTGGCCACATAACTGGACAATAGTTATCACAATTTTAAAATAGAAACTGTCAAAAAAAGACCCAACTGTGCTGACATTACCATTCATTTTTGCCTCCATTATTCACTCAGATAAATTATGTCATTTAAAGTCATTTGTATGTAGGCCTCTGTGCCCAAGATTAGAAAGAAGCTCTTCGGTAGAAGTTGAAGGAATGTAATCATTTTAAAGTCTTCAAACTCAGGTTCTTGACCCCTCATGAACCCACCTGTTATACCTGTGACAAAAGGTGTTTCCTTTGAGAATCTATTTTTATTCATATTGATTTCTCTTGTTATTTTCTCAAGACTCTGTGGTAAGTCACCAGCTGTATTTCCAGAGGACTAAGGAGAAGAGGAGTCCCACAAATCAGAGGAGGCATTTATGTCCAAAGCAGGCACAGGGAGCAATGCGGCCTTGGGCAGAGAGGCGGAAGCTTCAGCTGTTCCTACTGCTCTCCTGAAATGCAGTCCTGGATCACTGGCCAGAGCTGTTCTGTGGGTTGGGGAGGGACAAACTCTCCAGTTAATTTGTCTTTAAGACCTTCTTCCAGGAATTCTGAACCTGGTCTTACCTGATGGATTGGAGAATTTGTTCCTCTGCAGAAAGCCCAGTGAGGAGCTAGAAGATACCTGTGTTTCTCCTGATTTTCTTGGATCTGAAGACATCAGCCACAGACTCAAAGGTCTTCCTGATAAGGGTAAGTATTTGTTCTTATCTGGAATGTACTAGACAGTCCAGTCCAGTAGACCCCCAGGACCCCCATGTGACTGCTCCTCTGCTATTGGGCCCCTGGGCTCAAGAAGCCTCCAGCATTATAGCCCACCGTCGCAAAAGCCTTTGGTGGCTCCCTACCATACCTCCATGGGTGACCCAGGATGAGTTCTGTAGGGCTCAGCAGGCCAGTTAGAAGCCACCTGGAGAAATGTTTGATCTTTAAAGCAGACGCCAGGTGGTGTTTAGGGTAGGCAAGTTAGAAATGGGCTGTGACCCAGACAAGGGCACTTACTAACACAGCCCTCTGGGGCAAGTTGGGGAAAGTGCAAGGCCAAGGAGAAGAAACTGGGTTCCATAGAGTGACAAAAAACTAGGGCTCAGGCCCAGATTTCCTATACCACAGAGCCTAACCCAGGAGGGAAATAATTTATGAGGCAACTTCAATGGTTTTAAATCGAACAAATTTATTTAGCACCTACAGAATGCCAGCATTTCACAATAATAATATCCAAGAGTCAGATCTGCCAGTGGTGTCAGGATGCCCCTGGATGAGGAAAAGGGCAGTGTGTAACCAGAACCGGAAGCTAGGCTCTGTCGGTCTGTCTGTGACCCCTGCTCTACAGTGACAGCTGTTTCTGACCATGGCACTGGAGGGACGGGCAGGGAGGCCTGAATGTGGTCTTGGTGGGCTTCCCTTTCCTTCTCTTTGTGGTACAGGGCACCTTACATTGTTTGCTTTTGCATAGTGCTGCTGACATCCTGTGGGGTCAGTCTTTTTGGACTGTGCTGAGGGTGGGTCACTGAAAAAGGGTTGGACAGCGAGCATCAGAGCTGGGCTCTAAGTCAGTTCTAGGATTGCATGCAAGTACACTAACTACGGGTATGAATTACGGATGAAGATGGGAGGAGCCATCACTTGGCAGCTGGTCCATCTGTTTTTGCCTCACCTATTTTTGATACTCCTGACCTTGCTCCCCATTCCCTGGAGGCTGAGTCAACACCTCTAAGTTGTTTTTCTCCTCCTCCTTAATGTTAGCCTGTTGCTTTTCATCATCAGCTGCTGACCCTGAGTCACATTTCCGGGCAGAAGGTGGACAGCCAGTGGCTCTGGGGGAGTCCTCTCTGCAGGAAGAAGCCCTCACTGCTCTGTGCCCGGTGGCTCTATCTTCGCTGGTGGGACTCCCGGAGCTTGGTTCTTGGCCTCAAGCATCACAGCAGCAGAAGGCTGCAGGCCTAGACTCTTTGTTGCTGGCTGTGGCTGGGGTCTTAAACTGACCTCAGTCTAACAGAAGGACTGGCAAACGACAACTCTTGAGCCAAATCTGGCCCTCCACCTGTTCCTGTAAATAAAGTTCCATTGGGATGCGGCCACTCCCCACTTATTTACATATTGCCCGTGGCTGCTCTCGCGCTCTAAGGTCAGTGTTGAATAGTTACTCTAGAGACCATCTGGCTGGCAAAACTTAAGATACGTATTATCTAGACCTTTCCAGAAACAGTTTGCTCACTGCTGGTTTAGAATTATAAGAGACTATATTTTTATTTACTTAAGTTGCAGCAGAATATTGTATTTCGGAGTCCTGGAATATCCAAGATGTTTGGGGAAAGATCTAAGCTTTCATTTACTGGGGTGGAAAAAAGGAGGTTTCAGTGCAAGTCTGATGATTGGTATTAGCTGCCTGGAGGGCCTTGGGAGAAGGATTCTGAGGCTGTGTCTGGGCTGGTTGTGGGCACCTCCAGAGAGGTGCAAATGGGCCGGGAATAACACAGGCATGGAGCACCGTGCTGGGAAATGAGCACGAAACACACACTCTCCTTCCCCCAAAGGTAAGCAGCAACCAGGGGCAGCTCAGAATTATCCCCGAAACCAGCACTTGGCGTTGCTGAGGTTGGAACTGTAAATGGAGCCCTTACAGGAGAGAGGTGAGGTGTGAACACCATTTGCACTGTGACAGGAGCAGGCAGCAGGCAGGAAGGGCAGGTCGGCTGGAAGCTCCAGCTCCAATGGAAGGTGCCTGTGCACTCGGGCAAGGCTAGCACTGCAGCAGTGTCCATGAAGGCAGCATTAAGTTTAGAGCAACTGAAATGCTGGTTAAAATGTGACAAATTATTTAAAAATGAAAAAGACTTGGTGACAATGCATACTTACTGGAAAAAGTATAAAATATGGCTCCTATCATTTTAACAGATCTATATACATTTATAGCTCTTAGATTGCGGTTTTTAAAACTGAAGGACCCTAAGACGACCTACCCATTGTGTCCACATCCTATGGTTCTGTTACTCTAATGAACAATTCCTCCTCAGTGATCCAAACAAATCCAGGTGGCAGAGTGGTTTTCTGCAGCCCCTCACTCATTACAGTGAATATGTTGTTGAGAGGTAAATACAAAATCTAGTGTTTGGAACTTAACTCATATTTTAAATGCACCAACAGTCTGCTACTCATGCAAAATCCTTATAAAGCATATGAGCCACTTCAGCGTAAATCCAGACTTCAGATGTTGCAAGGCACCGGAGTGAGGTCTGAATGTAGTCTGAGTTATGTGTATAGCTGTCTGTCAAGCTGGCTTTTTTCACTATATGCAGTTCTTGGGAAATCTTAGGCTCCCTGTTCTCTGGTAATGCAAGTCTATCTGAAAAACACAGTAAGTCCTACATGATGTTATTGTGTGCTAATTTCTCATACAAGTCACTTAGTATCTTTCCCACATTCAACATTTTGGCTTTAATTGTTCTTCCTTCACAGCATAAAAAATTGCCAAATCAGCTCTAACTAGGTTTTCTTTTTGTTTCAAATAATTGTATAAAGCATTTACATTGTATAAAGACACTAAACCATATCTCAAATGGAGCTGAGTATTCAAAAAATATACTTTACGACTTAAATTTGTTGAGAATTTATTTGTATAACAATGCCAATACTTGACCACCTAGTCCCTAGAATGAGTGGCCCGGCAAACAGCTAACATCCTGTGAAGCAGGTAACATCTGTGAAACGGAGGAGGCGGAGCCTGTGTGCCTGAGAAAGCCAGAGTCAAGGGCATTCAGATATAGAATTCCTCTGTGTCACTGTCCCCGGGTACAGCTGGTGCTGGGGGTGGAGGGATGTCTCTGCCAGTCGGCTCGTTATTGGAAGAATCACCAGGGAGCTTGGAGGAGGACTCTGAGAGTGAGGCAGCACCAGAGGCTGGGGGAGCAGCACCTGCTGTCACTAAGGAGCTGGAAAGCCCTTTGGTAAAGCGATGGAGGGAAGCCCCGGAGCTCTCCATGGTCACCCTGCTACTGGTGGGAAGTGGTCCTTCTCTGGAACCTCTGTGCTTGGAACAGTGGCTGCCACATCTTTTGGATGGGATGGGTGTTTCCAAGGTGCTGCAGAATCTACTGGGTGCAGAATACGCAGAGACCACAGACAGGTCCGAGGAGGACAGCCGCAGGCCTGTGTCCACATCTGTCTCCTGGGATCCCTCTAAGTCATCAATGGAGAGAAGGTGGCTGGGTCTGCAGGTCGACGTCCAGTGCCCTGGGGCACCAGTGTTTGAAAAGCACTGTGGTACAGACGAGAAGGCCAGGGAGGGGTCTTCTGTGGGCAGACAAAACAAGGACTTGCTTCTCTGGAAAGACCAGGGAAGGCTGGGGGTGCTGCTGGCTTGTCGGGCAAATTCCTGCTGGTGCCCAGCAGGCAGGACCGTCTGGCTGGGCCCCTCGTGTGGACTGTCCAGTAGGCGCTGCTGGCTGCTTCCAGGTGTGCGGCTCGGTGAGGTGGAGCTTGGGGACGGTATGGACTGAGGTTCCTGCTCCGAGGAGTGGTAAGCTCTTCTGGGTTTAGGAAACTTCTTGTGCACCCTTTGTGCCTGTAGAGGGAAGAGGGCATATCCGGCTAGTCACCTGGGAAGCGGATTTATTGTTAAACACATCATCAAACACACTTTCTCATAATTGTAAACTTATCAAACACACTCTCTCATAATTGCAAACTTTCAGCAATGTTGTAGCAATAAGTTTTATTCTTTTTTTTATTTTATTTTTTTTGTATTTTTCTGAAGTGAGAAGCAGGGAGGCAGAGAGACAGACTCCCACATGTGCCCAACTGGGATCCACCCAGCAAGCCCATCAGGGGGTGATGCTCTGCCCATTGGGAGTGTTGCTCTGTTGCAACTGAAGCCATTCTAGCACCTGAGGCAGAGGCCATGGAGCCATCCTCAGCGCCCGGTCAACTTTGCTCCAATGGAACCTTGGCTGCAGGAGGGGGAGAGAGAGAGAGAAAGGAGAGGGGGAAGGGGAGAGAAGCAGATGGGCACTTCTCCTGTGTGCCCTGGGCAGGACTCAAACCTGGGATATCCACATGCTGGGCGGATGCTCTACCACTGAGCAAACCAGCCAGGGCCAATAAATTTTATTCTTTAAATTCTAAAACAAAGACAGAGGTAGCAGAGCTTGGAGTGATACCAATCAGGACTTAGAAAGAGACCCAGCAACTTGTCACAATAGTGAAGAACACTTCAAGTAAGGCCTGGCAGAGAGGAGATAAGAATTAACATTAAATACAAAAAGAATGTTTGAAGGCTCTTTCCCTCTGACCACAGCACCACTCTTTGGGAATGTTACTGACAAGAGGAGGTAAGCAGTCAGGATGGGGTTTGCACAGACAATCCCAGATCAGATCAACATAAGACTTGATTCCAGCAAGAGTATGATCACCAGAACACACCCAAGGGCTGGCCCATGGCTCAGGGTACTAAATCTTCAATGAGTGAGGGGCTAGCAGGAGATGAACAGTTTTCACTTGCTCCTAGGAACCATGACTATTTTGCCTTTCAGACACTGCACAGGAAAGGGAGTTGTGACTACAAACTAATCCCTCAAATGCCCATAGGGCACGCGTGGCCAACAGTTTTTGCCCCCGGGCCAGTTTAGAAAGAAAACTTTTTTCACGAGCCGGATGAAATATTAAAATTAAAAAATGTTAAATACAAAAACGATTCATTTAAGTAAACAAAATTTTATTATGTAATTTGTTTATGAATAAATGTAAGTAATTTAGTAGAGCAAATTAACAAAAAAACTAATGTGATGTGTTGAGGCACTTTGCATCACCTATTAATTTTTTAATGTCTGGCTCTATACTTGTAGAGCTATTCTTAACACAACCTCCAAATGTAAATCATTCAATCTTGATCTTGTACTTTTATTTAGATTCATTAAAGAAAAAGTTTGTTCACAAATATAAGTTGAGCTGAAGATTACTAAATATTCCTTGGCAAGTTTTTTTAAATTTCCATATTTTCCATTATTCAATTGCTTATAAAAATTGCACAGACGACTAGAAAAGTTGTAAATCTTTATAATGGAATTTTTTTTAAAAAATAGAGAAGTATCACAAATCCATTCAACCAATTATTGGAAGTTAACCCTATATTAGTCACACGGAATTCTTTTCTGCGTATCACTATTGTTACATCCTGGCGAGATAGGCCGCAGCAGACCAAAAGGGAATTTTATACGTTTTATTGCAGACCTGCACAGGGACTGCAGGCAACCCACACAGGGGAACACTGCAGCCCCCCAAACCTTGTACACTCTTGGCAGCCCCAGCATGTCAGTACTCCTTGAATCTAACATTCCCCCATCTCTTTTGGACATAAATCAAATCCTTGATTCTTCATCAGTGGGGAGAATGGTGTAAGGCTGGGGCTCATGAGAATTTTCTATTTTAGCTGTAGCTATAAGCTAATTGGATCAAGGGTCTTCCCTAGTATGTGCTGGCATGCTGATAGTGTGCCCTTAGTACTACAAGCTTTACGGACTAATTTCTTTCTGCCTTGTATTTTTCTTCTCTGTATTAACTTCTTACAACTTGCACAAACCTTCTGCAACTTACACAAACCTTCTACAACTTACACAAACCTTCTGCAACTTACACAAACCTTCTGCAACTTACACAAACCTTCTGCAACTTACATAAACCTTCAACTTTTATGCACTTTCTTATCCAGGAATAACTGGCCTTCATAACAACTTGCTTTTCCTTTTCTTTTCAAAAGTACCTCTACACCTTATACCTTCTATTATCAAAACCATACAATTCCTTTCTAATTTATCAGAATTCTTAATTCCCAAAAACCTTAACCTTCAGCAAAGACTAAGTTAGTACTAAGTAATCCTCTTTTAAAGATTGCTTTTTGGAGGTGTCCTTTTCATAAGTAGCCTATTGGACACATGACCAATATTCACAGATTATTCTATAGTGGTAGCTATGAGCACATACATAACTTTTCATTTACCTTATAGCTTCTCTCTCAGCTAAGGGACTTACACTCCCTTTCTGTATGACTCATAGCAGTGCATGCATCAAACCTTAAGATGACTTACTTGGCTTTCCTTTACCTTAGTTTCCCTCCCTCCCCAAAGTGTCCATACGTGGACCAGTTAACTTCTGGTTTGTGGCTGAAGCAGGGCATGCGGTCCTTCTCAGGGTCAGCTTACAAGGGTTGGCAGGGTCAGTCTTCGCTGTCCACAAAGGTGTTTCTGCTGGGACTGCAAGCTTCAGCCGGCTGCGGTGGACCCAGGCGGGTATGCCTTCTGCCTTGGCAGTAGTGGGAGTTGTCAGGATCATGGTGTCTGGACCCGTCTAGGTGGGAGTCAGTCCTTGGGTGGTGTACTTCTAGAAGTGCCTCTTGGACAGTCTTTGAACAGTTTGCTGAGTAACCTTCTCATGTCCCTCTTTTCACAGCACAGACGTGTCCCTTGATGGGGCCAGGAAGCCTGGCAGGCTTCAGTTCAATGACCTTTCTTTCCACTCTGGAGCAGGGCCTTGATGAAAGCTATGAAGCCCCTTAGGGCGCTGGAGCCAAAAGTTGGTATTTCCTGACTTCTTTTGGGCCTTATTTGCCTTTTCTGTTACTTCCTTGGTCATTATAGACCTTAAAAGCCATGCTCAGAAGATCTCACTGAGGGGCTTGACTAAGAGAGCAAAACTGGGAATACAACAACAGATAACCTCTAGCTTACTGCACTGTTATCTTTTGCCAGACTAAGCAGTGGCTCAGCCCTTGAGCTGGTGCCCAAGGAGGAGGGGCAAGTGCCTGAAACTGTGAAGGGAGCCTGCCACTTCTCCTGCAGCCAGCTGCAGCCTGGCTGCCTTTTCTTTCTCTACTTCTGCTGCTATACTGGCTGCATACTGACCATGCCACCTGCCTGCAGGTGGGTGCTGGTGATAGTACGCTAGACTCTCTATGTTATCTATGGGTCTAGCAATCCTTGGTTTGGCCAGTCTGCTCTTAAGTTGGCCATTCTAGTAGCAGACAAACAAACCAAATATGCACACAAAACAAACAAAATTTCTAAACCAAAACCAAAGGGAGAAGGCAGCGTCCTGCATTCCCCGACTGGGTGAGGAGAAATCAGGTGGTGTCCCGCCTGCTCCACTACACCCTTTTCTAACCAGAGCTCTGTTTCCAAATATTCAAAGAGGAAGCTTATTTACCAAAAGCTTCCTTACCAAACAGTCTCAAGACTCCAAATGTTTCGAATCAGCCAAATTCAGTTTCCAAACGGCAACTGCCAGAGGCTGGCCAGCTACCAACGTCTGCTGCAGCCCACTCTGTGAGGAGGGGTCTTACATGGCCAATCTCGCTGGGGGCCTCCATCTGTTACATCCCAGCGAGATAGACTACAGCAGACCCAAAGTGAATTTTATAAGTTTTATTGCAGACCTGCACAGGGACTGCAGGCAACCCACACAGGGGAACACTGCAGCCCCCCAAACCTTGTACACTCTTGGCAGCCCCAGCATGTCAGTACTCCTTGAATCTAACAACTATCTTCTTAAATATCTCGATTTCCAATAATCAAAGACGCTTTTGCTTCTGAGTAGCTGAGATTTTAACTTTCATTGTTGTACAATGATTAGATATCGTAGTTTATGTATAACGATTTAAAAGTACCACTTATTTCATTTCCACAGTGCGTTGTGCGGAGAATATTAAAAATTTAATCGCAGGCCTCATAAACTCATTATGCGGGCCGGATGTGGCCATGCCTGCCATAGGCTATAGACAAGCAGTTGTAACCCTACAGCCTCATCCCTGTCTTTCCGTTCTCCCCACCCTCCTGCAACTCAGCAGGAACCCATTTCTGGTGCACATAACTGGAAACCTCTGTTCCACCAGGGTCTGCTCCTCTCAGATTCTTCCTCTGGCCGAGCTCAAAGCCCAAGCCTATAGGGCAACTTCACAATGCAAAGTTTCAATTAAATAATAGATTTGGGGATCGTGGGTCTGGCTCTATTTCATATGGGATAATAGATCTGATTTATGAATCCCTGAGATATGAAAAGGGTCCGACTGAGGTTTCCTATAAGGGATATTTCCTGGCACTTGGAAGGCAGAGACACTAGCCCTTCCCTGGACAACAAACACTCCTGCCTCCCTATTCAGGACGAACTTGGTTTTCCCACAGCCACTTGGGAAATGTAGTTCAATGTAATATAACTTTATTGAGTACTTATTACAGGTAAAAGAGAGGAAACCACAATGAGGAGTACTCTGTCCACATAAAACTTATATTTCATTGAAAGGACAGAGAACAAGAAGAAGTAACCCCAGACAAGAGACTGTGATGACAGTCCCAATGACAGGGCTGTGAGGGAGAGACCACACCCACCAAAGGGAGCAGAGGGGTCTGCAGTGGAGGTGGCCACACAGGTGAGCCTTCGAGATGGACAGCTGTCCTGTTAGCAGTGACGTGGCTGGAGAGAGAGCCCAGCACAGAGGCTGAGTGGACAGCAAGGGACTTGCGGGGGCAGCAAGCAGTTTGGCTTGGTTAGAGTGTGCAGGGGCATGAAAAGCCAGAACGGAAAGTCAAGTTGGCAATGGAGTCTGGTGCTTAAGAAGTCCACATACTTATTCTTCTGCTGGGGTTGTATAAGTCTTAATTATATTTCTTCTATCTGACTACTCCTTTTATTGATTTCTAAGACCCTATTTGCTAATGTCAGATATCTCTTAATCCTATAAACAAACTAATTGACTCCTTTTTAAGCAACAGGAGGGGAGACAGTGAGACATTCCTGCATGTGCCCTGACTGAGATCCACTCAGCAACCCCCTCATCTGGGGCTGATCGATGCTTAAATCAACCAAACTATCCTCAGTGCCTGAGGCTGATGCTTGGACCAATTGAGCCACTGGCTGTGAAAGGGGAAGAGAGTGAGAAGGGGGAGAGGGAGGGGAAGAGAAGCAGATGGTCACTTCTTTTGTGTGCCCTGACCGGGAATTGAACCAGGACGTCCATATGCCAGGCTGACGCTCTATCCACTGAGCCAACTGGCCAGGTCCAATGGATTCATTCTTTCAATCAACATTAACTGTGGGCTGTTTAAGCAGAGTTTCTCAACTGCTATGTTGAAGCTTTGAATGGGTTATGCCGAGATAGTAATCTTTTTAACTAGAAGCCTCTTGTACCACATAAATATCATTATCATTTTCTATGTGCTCTTTTTTTGTGCGTGTGTATTTTTCTGAAGTTGGAAATGGGGAGGCAGTCAGACAGACTCCCGCATGCGCCCGACTGGGATCCACCCAGCATGCCCACCAGGGGGCGATGCTCTGCCCATCTGGGGTGCTGTTGCAACCAGAGCCATTCTAGCACCTGCGGCAGAGGCCATGGAGCCATCCTCAGTGCCCGGGCCAACTTTGCTCCAATGGAGCCTTGGCTGCGGGAGGGGAAGAGAGAGACAGAGAGGAAGGAGAGAGGAAGGGGTGGAGAAGCAGATGGGCGCTTCTCCTGTGTGCCCTGGCTGGGAATCGAACCCGGGACTCCTGCACGCCAGGCCGACGCTCTACCACTGAGCCAACTGGCCAGGGCTCTATGTGCTCTTCGATGTGAACAAGGTCCAGAGGGCCAGGCACAGGTAATTTTGAGCAAGACATGGTCTTAGCCCCCAACAATGAACACCACATGTTTATGGATGCCATGATGATAGAGGAGAAGCAGCATTTCGGGCATGTCGGGCACAAAGGAGGGACTGGTAGGTTTACAGAGGAGCAAGGCAGCATGGGGTAGGGTGGGAAAGCTGGCTTCGGAGAGTGCTGCGCAGGTGAAATCTCAGAAGTGGAAGAGGTGTTTGCCAGCAGGGGGCAGAGGGCGCAGCACGGAAGGCCTTGCAGGCACAGAAGCAGCCGGAGCAGAGGCTGGAGGCATGAACGAGGAGGTGAGCCCCTGAGAGGTACGAGGAGTCTTGTTTTTGCTGGCCCTGAATCCCACCCAAACAAAGCACCTGCGCTTTAAACCCTGAAGGTGGAGAGCAAGACGGTGGCATAGCCAGAGTCGCAGGGAAGACTGAAGGGGACAGGATTAAGGGAGGGGTGAGATTAGTGCTGGGAGGACTGTATACAATACCACGGTAGTCTTCCACTTCTAACCAGATGAGGCACATGTTATGTTGCTTTCATGAGTTTCCTCTCAGTCATCGATTCAGATACTCATGACTCCCATGCTTCTCTGTGCAGCCTTCCTCACCCTCTCCTTAACCCTCAGTCTCTCCAGTCAGGGTCTGTGTGTTTGTCCCCAGGACCTGCTGCTCCTGTTCCCGTCCTGCAGGCTCCTGTTCCCGTCCTGCAGGCTCCTGTTCCCGTCCTGCAGGCTCCTGTTCCCGTCCTGCAGGCTCTGCACAGTGAATTGAAATCCCACAACCTTTGGAAAAGCCGCGATTAAGGAGACTCGTGATGGTCTGATTTGAAGACTAGGATGCACAGGCTTTTAGTACAGGCTGTGACTGGGTAAGGTGTGGTTCTTCTCAGGATCAAGAGGCCATTCTCCTCAGGATGCTTCAGTTTTAAGCAGCTCCAGGTTTATTGTCCATGGGAGACCTAGCTGAATATGGCATAGAAAGTTTCGAGCTGAGATGGTTCTTCCTGTGGTGTGATCCTCTCAGCAGGGCTTGCTGCTCTGTGGTCATGTCCCCTAGCCTCCCAACCAAGCCCTCAGACCCTGCCCTGCTTGGCCCTGTGCTTACCTGCCCTGCCCTGTCCTGCCCTGTACTGCCCTGTCCTGCCCTGTACTGCCCTGTCCTGTACTGCCCTGCCCTGTACTGCCCTGTCCTGTACTGCCCTGCCCTGTACTGCCCTGTCCTGTACTGCCCTGCCCTGTACTGCCCTGTCCTGTACTGCCCTGCCCTGTACTGCCCTGTCCTGCCCTGTCCTGCCCTGCCCTGTCCTGCCCTGTCCTGCCCTGTACTGCCCTGCCCTGTACTGCCCTGTACTGCCCTGCCCTGCCCTGTCCTGCCCTGTACTGTCCTGCCCTGTCCTGCACTGCCCTGTACTGCCCTGTCCTGCCCTGCCCTGTCCTGCACTGCCCTGTACTGCCCTGTCCTGTACTGCCCTGCCCTGTACTGCCCTGCCCTGCCCTGTACTGCCCTGTCCTGCCCTGCCCTGTACTGCCCTGCCCTGCCCTGTACTGCCCTGCCCTGTACTGCCCTGCCCTGCCCTGTACTGCCCTGCCCTGTACTGCCCTGTACTGTACTGCCCTGTCCTGCCCTGTACTGCCCTGCCCTGTACTGCCCTGTCCTGCCCTGCCCTGCCCTGTACTGCCCTGCCCTGTACTGCCCTGCCCTGTACTGCCCTGTCCTGCCCTGCCCTGCCCTGCCCTGCCCTGTACTGCCCTGCCCTGTCCTGCCCTGCCCTGCCCTGCCCTGCCCTGTACTGCCCTGCCCTGCCCTGCCCTGTACTGCCCTGCCCTGTACTGCCCTGCCCTGTACTGCCCTGTCCTGTACTGCCCTGCCCTGTACTGCCCTGCCCTGCCCTGCCCTGCCCTGTACTGCCCTGCCCTGTACTGCCCTGTCCTGCCCTGCCCTGCCCTGTCCTGTACTGCCCTGCCCTGTACTGCCCTGTCCTGTACTGCCCTGCCCTGTACTGCCCTGCCCTGCCCTGCCCTGTACTGCCCTGCCCTGTACTGCCCTGTCCTGCCCTGCCCTGCCCTGTCCTGTACTACCCTGCCCTGTACTGCCCTGCCCTGTACTGCCCTGTCCTGCCCTGCCCTGCCCTGTCCTGTACTGCCCTGCCCTGTCCTGCCCTGCCCTGCCCTGTCCTGTACTACCCTGCCCTGTACTGCCCTGTCCTGTACTGCCCTGTCCTGCCCTGTACTGCCCTGCCCTGTACTGCCCTGCCCTGTCCTGTACTGCCCTGCCCTGTCCTGCCCTGTACTGTCCTGCCCTACCCTGTCCTGCCCTGTCCTGTACTGCCCTGCCCTGTACTGCCCTGCCCTGCCCTGTACTCCCCTGTCCTGCCCTGCCCTGTACTGTCCCACCCTGGTTAACAATCTCTCTGCAAGGCTCTCTGCTCCCAGGGAGAGTCTGCTCAGTGGTTCCCAGCGCAGTGCCCAGCACATAACAGGAGCGTAAGCATAAATGAAGAGTCACACCTTTGGGGCAAGTCAGCTTAACCTGAGACAGCCCCCCAGGTGTGCCTGAGAGGTGTCACAGCTGGGCGGCTGCTAGGGAGACAAAGCAATCCTTTGAGTTTGGCTAAATAAAAGTGAAAAATGTCATGAGGCTCTTTAAGAGAAGGAAATTCCAGGGACAATGTTTAGTAGTTAAAATGTCTTATTTTCCCCAATGTCCTGGGTACCCCTGTGTTACTTTCTTTTTTTAAATTTTTTATTTTTTATTTTTTTGGTATTTTTTTGAAGTGAGAAGCAGGGGGCGCAGAGAGACAAGACTCCCGCATGTTCCCGACCAGGATCCACCCGACATGTCCACTAGGGCAACCAGAGCCATTCTAGTGCCTGAGGCGAAGGCCATGGAGCCATCCTCAGCTCCTGGGCCAACTTTTGCTCCAATAGAGCCTTGGATGCAGGAGGGGAAGAGAGAGATAGAAAGAAGGGAGAGGGGAAGGGTGGAGAAGCAAATGGGCGCTTCTCCTGTGTGCCCTTGGCCGGGAATCAAACCTGGGACTTCCATACACTGGGCCAATGCTCTACCACTGAGCCAACTGGCCAGGGCCGCCCCTGCATCATTTTCTGACTTGGTGTGTGTCCGCCAGCCTACCGAGACTTCAGTCCTACCTGGGGTGCATGGCCTTGGTGGGCAGCGGCTCAGCCTGGCTCTGTCTGGAAAAGGGAGTCTCTGTGGGGACCGCTGTAGGAGAAGCAGAAGCCCAACCTCCCATGCGAGGGACTGCTAAGGGACATCAAGTCTTCCCACTGTGAGGGAGCAAGTGGTGTGACGTGACTTTAAACCAGGAACCGCCTGAGGATGACTACTCTGTGGCTTTGCAGCCTTTCACCACTGTGCTCTGTCTTATTTTCACCACCTCAGGAGTCCCGATAAACCCTAGCTCGGATTCTTTGAAGAGAGGTGGCACCGGTGCCTTCACCACAGCGGGATTCCAGCAGGAACTGCACAGCCAGTGATAACTGCTTGGAGCCTGGAGCAGGGAGCTGGAGAGGGTGGCTAGGGAGACTCCTGCCCCAGCTCCCAGCCTGGGCCCAGGGTAAGGTGTGATGCTCCTGCAGCAGGGCTGGGTTTATTCCCCAGTCCTGCCTCGAGGCAGAACAACTTGCATGTGCAAAGGATGGAGCTTCTTTCTGGGCCCTTTGCCTGGAGGTGCCTGTTTCCAGCATCTGTCTGCTTGTCTGTGACTTGACCAGGAACACTAACTAGATGCTGAGAATGCGTCCTGGTAGCTGTTTCAGGAAACTCCTCCCCTGTGGACCTTTCCAGAGTGAAACTACACTGTGTGCCCCCTCCCATGGGAGCCTCCCTGCTCCCCTGGCTTCCAGCTGTCTGGGGCAGCCCTCCAGAGCTGATCCAAGGGACAGCAGCAATGCACCTTGGAGTGGCTTCCTTTCCTCTCCTGAAGCAATGCAGGCTAGCTGACTCACTGGAATCCAGTAGTTCCCTTCTTGGCTATTTATGGAACTTTCTCTAAGGAACAGCTAGCATTACATAAATATATCCACTTAAGGCAACCAGCCAGGGAGATCTGGTTATGTCCCTGAAACCACTCCCCCCTCAAAAAAACCGAAAAAACAACAACCCCAAAACAAAACTGAAATGCAGTAACAGACCCTTGGACTTCTCACTCAACTTCAGGCATAAGCGGTTTGCAGCTGGGGATGTAAAGAGGTCTAAGGTAAAGCACCTTTGTCAAGGATCTGGGTGTCAACGGGCTCATCCCCTGGCACATGGATAGAACCCTTACGGAAGGTGACTCTGTCCTTGTCCCTGTACCCTTGGCAGGGTGTCACAGGTCATTCATGGTGTCTCACGGGTGGTTCAGGGAGTTCTCTCTTAACTTCATACCTTCCCTTTTTGAGAAAGATCATTTCCTCTTAGTCTAGACAACTACCATAATGACATCATCTGCTGTGCAAAGAACCAGGAATGGGCCTTTTAAGCTAGGGACTAATCAAAATAAGGGACAGTCTAAAGGAAATTGGGCAATGGGTTCACATAAGAAATTAGATTTTTTGCCTGACCAAGTGGTGGTGCAGTGGATAGTGTTGAACTGGGATGCAGAGGACCCAGGTTCAAAAGCCAAGGTCACCGGTTTGAGCATGGGCTCAGCTGGTTTGAGCGCAGGCTCACCAGTTTGAGCGCAAGGTCGCTGGTTTGAGTGTAGGATTATAGACATGACTCCATGGTTGCTGGCTTGAAGCCCAAGATCACTGGCTTGAGCAAAGGGTTACTTGCTTCACTGTAGCCCGCTGGTCAAGGCAAATATGAGAAAGCAGTCAATGAATGAGGTGCTGCACCAAAGAATTGATGCTCTTCATCTCTCTCCCTTCCTGTCTGTCTGTCCCTGTCTGTCCCTCTCTCTGTCTCTCTCTCTGTCTCTGTCACACACAAAAAAATTAGATTTTTGTTTTCATGAAAAACATCACATTTACCTTGTCTTTTCACTGTCTTCTTTGTAGTTTTCATATACCTACAAAGAATATTACCCACAGGCAAAGCCTACATTGTCTTTAAAACCATTCCTAAAAATTTTAATTAAAAAGTAGTAGATGTATAACATTTTATTAGTTTTAGGTGAACAAAATAATGATTTGATATTTGTATATACTGTGAAATGATCATCACAGTAAGTCTAGTTAACCCTTTACCATATATAATTAAAATATTTTCTTATGAGAATTTTTAATCTACTTAGCAACTTTAATATACAACACAGTATTAGTTATAGTCACCATGCTATACATTACATACTCAGGACTTATTTTATAAAGGGAAGTTTGTACGTTTTGACCACTTTCAACCCCCACCCCTGGCAATCACCAATCCGTTCTTTATATCTATGAGTTAGGATTTTTTTTCTTTTTTCTTTTTTAAGTGAGAGGAGGGGGGAGAGAGAGACTCCTGCATATACCCTGACTGTGATCCACCCAGCAACCCTTGTCTAGGGCTGATGCTCTAATCAACTGAGGTATCTTCAGCACCTGAGGCCAAAGCTTGGACCAACCAAGCCACTGGCTGCGAGAAGGAAGAGAGAGAGAAAGGGGAGAGTGGAGGAGAAGCAGATGGTCACTTCTCGTATGTGTCCGATTGGGACTCAAACCTGGGATGTCTGCATGCTGGGCTGACACTCTATCAACTGAACCAACTGGCCAGGGACTTTTTAAAAAAATTTTACATATAAGTGAGCTCATGCACTCAAGTTCCATCCATGTTGTCAAAATGGCAGGATCTCCTTTTTATAGCTGAATAAAATACCACTGTACATATATATGCCACATTTCTTTATCCATTCATCCATTTATGAACTAATGCTGAAATGAACATGAAAGGGACAAATATCTTTTTGAACTAGTGTTTTTGTTTCCTTTGGATAAATACCCAGATGTGTAATGGTTGGATAATATGGTAGTTCTTTTTTTAACTTTTTAAGAAATCTCTATACTATTTTCCATAGTGGGTGCACCAATCAATCTATAGTCCCACCAGTGGTGCATAAGGGTTAGCTTTCTCTGCATCCTTGACAACACTTGTGATTTTCCTGTTTTATAACAGCCATTCCAACAGGTGTGAAGTAGTATTACATTATGGTATAGATTTGCTTATCCCTGGTGATTAGTGATTGAGCATGATTTCATGTACCTGTTGATTTCTGAATGTCCTCTGTGGAAAAATGTCTATTCAGATTCTTTGCCCACTTTTTAATCAAAATTTTTTTTTGCTATTAAATTTAAGAATTCTTATATTTTGGATATTAACCCCTTATCAGATGTATGCTTTGCAAATATTATGTTTTCTCCCATTTGGTAGGTTACCTTTTCATTGTTTTTTTTTTTAACTTTATTTTAAAACTTTGATTACAGTTTCATTTTTGTTTTCTTAACAAGGCTATGTTCAATCTCTCAGGAATAAAAAAACAATGAAGATTCTAAAGAATTAAACAACAAAGAATTGTCAAGGGAGGAGCACAATGCCCCATTCTCTGGGGTATAATAGCTATTTCAGTTTAACACCTACCTTCAAAACAAAATTGATTTTTATATTTTCTAGATGAAATAATGTACAACTACCATCTTTTCAGCTTATTCTTATTTTCACACACAAAGCTTTACTTTAAGCTTGGAAAAAAAAATAACTTGCCGATCTTAGTATGTAGTGCGTACCTTACAGGAAATTTAACAATCACAACACAGTAATAGTGCCATTAATGAAGTCCTCAATTTAGAATCTGGAACATTCTTCCAAGGGGAGAGGGGGAAATTTAGTCCAATGAGTGTCTCAAGATCATCTTCTGTTTGCTCTACTTGTATTTTCTTTTGAGTAACTAGATTAATGCTTTGAGTCCAAAATGAGATATATATTTATTACTATAGATTATACATTGTTTGGCTGGAAATACAATACAATAAACTTTATTTTGCATAATGCATTCCATACAAGCTGCATCTGAAATGCTTCACAGAGCAAAATGCTCCATTTCCATTTGTTCCTCTGGCTTGCATTTTCTGTCTAAGTGTATTCCTTCTATGAGCCATCAGAAAGTTTCTTCTATCCTTTCGTTTCTTCTCGCCTTCAGATTCAGAGGGTAGGGTAACCTTTGTTTTAGCTAAACCTTCCTTTTTAAATTTTTAAAAATTGATTTTAGTGAGAGAGAAGGGGGGGGGGAGAGAGAGAGAGAGAGAGAGAGAGAGAGAGAAGAAACATCAATCTGTTCCTGTACGTGCCCTGACCGGGGATCGAAAAGGCAACCTCTGCGATTCAGGACAATGATCTAAACAACTGAGCTATCTGGCCAAAATCCCAAACTGTTTAAAATGCCCTACCACAAAGGAAAATTACAGACCAATATGTCTGATTAATATAGGTTCCAAAATCATCAAAATATTAGCAAACCAAATTCAACAGTGCATTAAAAGAATAATTTACCACGATTAGGTAAGATTTATCCTTGTGATGCAAGGGTGGTTCAGCATAAACAAGTCAATAAATGTTATACACCCCCATTAATGGAATGAAAGGGAAAGAATTACATGATCATCTCAATAGATTTAGAAAAAGCATTTGATAAAATACATTTTTCATGATAAATTACTCAAAAAATTGGGTATACAATTAATGCCATATATGACAAGCCTATATGATATTCAATGGTAAAAGTTAAAATTCTTTCCTCTAAAATCAGGAACAAGACAGGGTTCCTGTTCCTCTCACAATTTCTATTCAACATAGTACTTGGAAGTACAAGCCAAGAAAAGTAGGCAAGAATAATAAATAAAAGACATCCATAGCAGAAAGAAGTAAACTAATCTGTTTGCAGAAGATAAGGTGTTATATATAGAAAATCCTGTCTCAAGTGCACATGAAACATTCTCCAATATGGACCATATGTCAGGCCACAAAACAAGACTTAAATTTAAGAAGATTAAAATCATATAAAGCATCTTTTCTGACAATGGTATAAAACTAAATATTAAATATAAGAGAAACACTAAATTCAAACATATGGAGAGTAAATAACATGTTCCTGAAAAACCAAAGGATCAAAAACAAAATTTAGGCCTGACCTGTGGTGGCGCAGTGGATAAAAGCGTTGACCTGGAAATGCTGAGGTCACCGGTTCGAAACCCTGGGCTTGCCTGGTCAAGGCACATATGGGAGTTGATGCTTCCAGCTCCTTCCCCCTTCTCTCTCTCTGTCTCTCCTTTCTCTCTCTCTCTGTCTCTCCCTCTCCTCTCTAAAATGAATAAATAAAAAAACTAAAAAAAAAAAGATTTGGACATTTAAAAAAAAAATTAAAAAAAATACCTTCGGACAAATAAAAATGCAAACAGAACATACCAAAACTTATGAGATGTAGCAAAAGCAGTTCTAAGAGGAAAGCTCATAGTGATAAATGCCTACATAACAAAATAAGAAAGAACTCAAGTAAACCTTGGTTATACCTCAAGAACCTTAAAAAACGAGAACAAAGTAACAGCAAAATTAGCAGAAAAAGGAAATAACAAGGATCAAAGCATAAATAAATTAGATTTATAGAAGAGATGAATAAAACTAAAAACTAGTGTTTTGAAAGATAAACACAATTGACAAAGCTTTAGTTAGTAGATTCATCAAGAAAAAAGAGAACTAAAATGAAACAGGAGACATTAAATGGATACCACAGCAATACAAAGGCTCATAAAAGACAACTATAAAACAATCATATGCCAACAAATTGAACAACCTAGAAGAAATGGATAAATCCCTAAAGAATAACAGAATCATGAAGAAATAGAAAATCTGAACTGAACTTTTACTAGTAAGGAGATTAAAATAGCAATCAAAACCTCCTAGTAAACAAAGTCTAGGATCAGAGGTCTTTACTGGTGAATTCTCTCATACATTTAAGGAAGAATTAATACCAATCCTTTTTAAACCCTACTAAAAAATAGAAGAGAAAGGAACACTTCCAAATTCATTTAATGAGGCCATCATTACCTTGAAACAGAAACAGACAAGGGCACTAGATAAAAAGAAAATTATAGGCTAATTATCCCTGATGAAAATATACGAAAAATTCCTCAATAAAATATTAGAAAACTGGATTCTATAATACATGAAAAGGATCGTACACTATGATCAAGTGCAATTTATTCCTGGGATATATGGATGGTTCAACATTCACAAATTAAATCAATCAATATGATACATGATATTAACAAAATGAAAATAAAAATCACATGATCATATCAATAGATGTAGAAAAAGCATTTGACAAAATGCAACATCCATTTATGATAACAAATTCTCAACAAGGAGGGTATAGAGGGAATGTACAGCAACATAATAAAGGCCATATATGACAAGCCCATAGGCAATATCACCCTCAATAGTGAAATGCTGACATCTTTTTCTCTAAGATCAGGAACAAGACAAGGATACCCACTTTCCCCACTTCTATTCAACAAAGTATTAGAAGTCTTAGCCAGTGCAATTCAGCAAGACAAATAAAAAGCATCCAAATTGGAAAAGAAGAAGTAAAGCCATTACTAATTGTAGATTACAAGATATTATCCCAAAAGATTTCACCAAAAAAACTGTTACAATAAATTCAGTAAAGTTGCCAGATACAAAATGAATATATAAAAACCTGTTGCATTTTATACACTAATAAAGAACTATCAAAAAGAAAAACTGAAGAAGTTATTTCATTTACAACTGCATCATAAAGAATAAAGTACTGTAAAGCCAGTATCCACGGCCACCATCACAGTTGCCTAGCTTTTGCAGGTTTGCATTTTATTCAGGCAGACGGCAATGAAACTGCACAGGCAAGACCTGGTGAGCCATTACCTTTATTCCTAGCTCGCACTTGGCAAGTGAGTAAACACAAACACACTGGGCTCCAAAACCCACTCATTCAGTGCTCACAAAGCTACTGACACATCCGAGTTTTCCTAGAATCAAAGCCCCCACCAGTCTTATCCCCTCTGGTTCCCTATCTCCCTTCTCCTCTCTGCACAAACTGGCTTCTCCTTCAGCATCCGGCCATCTTGACTGCCTCCTCTCCTCCAAACACGTGGCCTCTCTCCCCTGGAACAACGTGGTCTCCTCCTCTCCAAAATGGCCTCCTAGTTCCTCCTTTTAAAACCTTGGCAGGATAATCCCTCCTCTAGCACATATTAGCATAACCAAGTCCCTTCCCAAGCATGAAGGTAACTAGCCACCCCACGTGGGCAGCGCCATTTTTAATAATCAAAGTGAGCAAAACCAAATAACACAAATTTTACAACTTATTTGCCCAACAAGTACTTAGGTATAAATTGAACAAAAGTGGTGAAAGATGTGAGCATTGAAAATTATATGACATTAATGAAAAAAATTGAAAATAAAAATAAGTGGAAAGATACTCTGAGTTGATGGCTTGTAATATTTAATATTGCTAAAGCATCCATACTATTCAAAGCAATCTGTATCAAACCTCTAATAGCATTTTTTTCTGAGAAATAGAACAATCCTAACATTTGTATGAAACCACAAAATACCCCCCCAAAACCAGAGCAATTTTAAGAAAGAAGAACAAATCTGTAAGTCTCACACCTCCTGATGTCTAATTATATTACAAAGGTATAGTAATCAAATATATTATTGTCACTAAAATAGACATAAAGAGCAATAGAACAGAATAGTGAAGCCAGAAATAAACCCATATATGTACGGTCAATTAACTTACAACAAAGGAGGTAAGGTTATACAATGCAGAAAGAATAATCTCTTCAATAAATGGTGTTGTGGAAACTGCACAGCCACATTGAAAAGAATGAAACTGGTTGCCTACCTTACACACAAAATAAACTCAAAACAAATCAAAGATTTAAATGTATGATTTGAAATTGTAAAACTTCTAGGATAAAACACAGGACAAAAGATCTTTTGTCTAAGCAATGATTTCTTGGATAGTCACCAAAAGCACAGGCAACAAAAGCTAAAATAAACCAGTGGTGTAGGGAATCACCCATTTAACCTTGAGCCCTCTATGACTTGGATTGGGGAACTTTAGTTAAAAGCCCTGAGTGGCCTGACCAGACGGTGACGCAGTGGATAGAGCATCAGATTGGGATGCGGAGGACCCAGGTTCGAGACCCCAAGGTCACCAGCTTGAGCACGGGCTCATCTGGCTTGAGCAAAAAGCTCACCAGCTTGGACCCAAGGTCGCTGGCTCCAGCAGGTGGTTACTCGGTCTGCTGAAGGCCCATGGTCAAGGCACATATGAGAAAGCAATCAATGACAACTAAAGTGTCACAATGAAAAATTGATGATTGATGCTTCTCATCTCTCTCCCTTCCTGTCTGTCTGTCCCTATCTATCCCTCTCTCTAACTCTCTCTCTGTCCCTGTAAAAAAATAAATTAAAAAAAAAAAAGCCCTGAGTGAATGTCTCTTGGATGCAAACACCAAGAAGCTGTGTGAGTGAGTGACTTTTGTGCAAAGGAATGCATGTGAATGGGCTTTAGGAAATTAGCCTAGAGGTTCTAGATTGCCCCTTTCTTTCTGCTTGTTACTTTGCAAAAGAAAAATAATGTATTGACCAAAATTAGCCCTTTCTCCCCGTCAGCAAAAGTCACTAGTCATCCTTTCCCCTTATCACCTGACCTCCCTCCCTGTAATCCTGTTACCTCTGTTCTGCTTCTGATCAATAAAAGCTGAGGGAGGGCCCTGGCCGGTTGGTTCAGTGGTAGAGTGTCGGCGTGCGGGAGTCCCGGATTCGATTCCCGGCCGGGGCACACAGGAAAGGCGCCCACCTGCTTCTCCACCCCTCCCCCTCTCCTTCCTCTCTGTCTCTCTCTTCCCCTCCCGCAGCTGAGGCTCCATTGGAGCAAAGTTTGCCCGGGTGCTGAGGATGGCTCTGTGGTCTCTGCCTCAGGTGCTAGAATGGCTCTGGTTGCAACAGAGTGACGCCCCAGAAGGGCAGAGCATCGCTCCCTGGTGGGCATGCCGGGTGGATCCAGGTTGGGCGCATGCGGGAGTCTGTCTGACTGCCTCCCCGTTTCCAACTTCAGAAAAAAATACAAAAAAAAAAAAAAAAGCTGAGGGAGAAGGAAATTCAAGAGGTCTTCTTTGCTTCCCTTGGCAAGCCTCCCCCTCTTCCTCTTGACATAAGTTTGTGTCCTGAGTAGGTTTTTTCCACGTGACACTGGTAGTTCCCAGTGGGCTGGAGTACTATAAAGTGAGCCTACATTAAACTAAAGAGCTTTGGCACAGCAAAGGAAGCAATCCATAAATTGAAAGACAACCCAAAGAATAGGGGAAAATGTTCACAAACCGTGTATCTGATAAGGGGTTAATACCCAAAATATATAATGAACTCATACAACTCAGTAACAGAAGACAAACAATCTGAATAAAAAATTGTCAAAGGATCTGAATAGGCATTTTTTGCAAAGAAGATATTCAGATGGCCGTCAGCACATGAAGAGGTGCTCAACATCACCAGTCATCAGAAAAATGCAGACTGAAACCACAGCGAGCTGTCACCTCACACCTGTCAGAATGGCTGTTACTAAAACGGTGACAAAATACATGTTGGAGAGAATGTGGAGAAAAGGGAACCCTTGCACACTGGTAGTGAGAATATAAACTGGTACAGCCATCATGGAAACAGGATGGCAGGTCCTCAAAAAATTAAAAACTAACTACTATATGATCCAGCAATCCCGCTCCAGAGTATATATCTGAAGGAATTGAAATCAACATTTCAAAGAGATACATGCACCCCATGTTCACTGCAGCATTATTCACAATCGCCAAAAATATGGAAACAACTTAAGTGCCTATCCATGAATGAATGGATAAAGAAAATGTGTACATATACACAATGGAATATCATTCAACCAGTAGAAAGAAGAAAGTCCTGCCATTTGTGACAACGTGAATGGACCTTGAAGGCATTATGCTAAGTAAGATAAGTCAGATAATGAAACACATATATGTCAGATAATGAAACACATATATGTGAAATCTAAAAATACTGAACTTGTAAAAACAAACCGCCAGTCACCACAGTCATCTCCTGGGTATCCACAGCTTCAGCCCCCACACCACCTTCAGGATCAGCGAATTCATGTGTACTACTCACAAAAATTAGATGAATATGAAGCTACAAAATAGTCCCTAATTTTTGTGAGCAATATATCTGCCAGGCAGAGACTTCAAGACTGAGGCTATCATGAAATCATGCCGAGGGAAGCAGAAATGAGAGCGGAATTCACTGGATTACATAGGCCAGTAGTCTGCAATCCTGGCTGCAAAGAAGAATCTCCTGGGAAGCTGTAACAAAATATCCCTCTCCAGGGAACTGAAACAACTTCTGCACTGGTCCCAGGCACCAGAAAAAGCTTCCCAGCAGGCAGACCAGGGACAGCTGTTTTAGGCCAACTTTCTGATCCCCTCTTATGCCTAGACTTTATTTTTTTCTTGTGCCTGGGGTGTGTACCTATTTCTATAGCTACTGACAGTGATATTCTGAATGACTAGATAGTATATCTGTTATAGTAATTAATATAATGTTATAGTAATTAAGTATATAGAAATATAAAAAAATAGAAAATATATAAAAGTAATTAAGATAGAATATTAAAATTAATTAAGGAAATTAAATGAAGTTATGCCATCTCGGCCTGACCTGTGGTGGCGCAGTGGATAAAGCGTCGACCTGGAAATGCTGAGGTCGCCGGTTCGAAACCCTGGGCTTGCCTGGTCAAGGCACATATGGGAGTTGATGCTTCCAGCTCCTCCCCCCTTCTCTCTCTGTCTCTCTCTCCCTCTCTGTCTCTCTCTCCTCTCTAAAAATAAATAAAATAAAATAAATAAAAAAAAAGAAGTTATGCCATCTGGATAGGAATTAATATAGTGTGTACAAATATGATAAACAGACTCTGACTTTTGAGCAGGGTCCAGTTAGTGTGTGTGTGGAGTTATACATAGATAAGAAGTGGCTTGATGTCATAACTCTGTAAATTAACATAAATAAGAAGCTTCCCTAGGAACACCTTAAAAAGTGGTTTTGGGTCCTGGACGGTTGGCTCAGTGGTAGAGTGTTGGCCTGGCGTGCAGGAGTCCCTTGTTCGATTCCCGGCCAGGGCACACAGGAGAGGCGCCCATCTGCTTCTCCACCCCTCCCCCTCTCCTTCCTCTCTGTCTCTCTCTTCCCTCCCGCAGCCGAGGCTCCACTGGAGCAAAGTTTGCCCGGGCGCTGAGGATGGCTCTGTGGCCTCTGCCTCAGGCACTAGAATGGCTCTGATTGCGGCAGAGCGACACCCCAGATGGGCAGAGCATCGCCCCCTGGTGGGTGTGCCGAATGGATCCCGGTCAGGCGCTTGCGGGAGTCTGTCTGACTGCCTCCCCGTTTCCAGCTTTGGAAAAATACAAAAAAAAAAAAAAAAAAGTGGTTTGATGTAATGTTTCAGTAGATTAACATAAAAGGGGTTCCCTGCAAGGAGCTCCCTAAAAGATGGTTTGAGGTGATAATCCTGTAGATTGACACCTTTTAGAAGGCTTTAGTCAGAAAAGGTACTAAAGCTGGGGGCCCCCTGCTGAGGTAGTCGCCCAGACTCGAACGTTGTGGACTGTCTCCACTCCGCTCTGAGCTCTGACCAACGACAACCAAGAGGGGTACACCAAGGGGCCCCCCTTAAACTGTACCAGGCACGCCAAAAGGATTAGTGAGTAATAAACTGCCTGTGTGATTCTTGCAACTAACGCTGTGTGTCGGTCTTATGCTTTTCCTCCGGTGGAAGTTAGTGTCAGCACTGATCAGCAGCATCCTCATAGCTGCCTCAAGAGTAGTCTCGAAGAGGCTGCCAGCCTGCTGATGAGCAGGAGTGTCTCACTGCACGGGGAAGTCGAATCAGGGACGCCTGATCGACATAGAGCTTGGGTTCTACTGGGCCAATATCTTTCCATTATTATATACCCTTCAAAACTTTAAAAGCCCTCTTACTCTCTGTGATGTAAACTCTTACGACTGTCTAACTCCAAGTATCTGTGATTCTGAAAAAAACTGTGAAAACCGAGACACAGAAAACTGTGCCTTGTACAATCTGCACTGAGAAATCTAGTGAGAGAGGCAGAGCTTGCACGTAGAAATATCCTTTTCTCTTTGATCCTCCACCGTTGTGTTAGTTACCTAGATTAGCATTCACTTTTTCACCCTTGTTTTATACAATTATTTTGGCCAAAGTACACTGAAGTTGTCCTCTCAATTAACCTTTGTCTGGAAAATGATACAGATGATAGAAATTCTGAAGAAGGAGTTTCCACTGTGACATTCCTCTCTAAATAATTTTTTTACTTTGTTCTTATCTGAAATTGTTTTAATAACAAAACTTGCTTGTTAGCCTTGAATTCCCATCAGTTCTAACCACTGTTATGGCTTACATAAGTTTCCTCTTACAGTGTTATCGCTAACTCATTTAAAACAGAGGACTACTGACTATATTTGTAATGCTTGTGCCAGAAACAGGGCAGCCTACATCAGAAGAGATCAACTCAGCCCCACGGAACAAAGACCCAGGCTGAACAAAATCTTCGTCCCGCCCTCCTCAGAACTCATGGACGTCATTGTCCTTGTAGATTCTAAAGAGCAAAGATAGATCTAATCTTCTCCATAAATCTACCTCACTGGGGAAAAATGCCAGCTGTTAGGATTAGTCTTGTCATAACAATGCCTCTACTTAGCAAACAGAATTTGGGACAGCACCTCAAAGTTTCATGAGTCAATAAGAAGCATGCTAGGAATATGTCAATAACTCACTTTCCTACTCATTATGTCCTTAGGCCCTCTCCTGGTCAGAATGATGTGTGGGATTTCTTGGGTGGTTGAAAAGAAAGTAAAAATATTAAAATTTAAAAAACCCTGTCTTTGAAGTCCTTGCTATTCAAGACACAGATGCAGAAACAGAAGGCTCTAAAGATGGGACGACTTGGTAGATGTGCAACGAATATTCCAATAAATAAACATTTTCACTGAAGACAAGATTGGATGCAATGAATATGTTGTAAAGGATAAGACATTGCAGGCTTGCATTTGCAGGTGTGGCAACAACCTGATGTGTAGTCAGTTGGCCATTTGCCTGGAGAACTGCAAACCACTTTACCCTGCTATAGTATCAGGGCTGGAGGAGACATATGGGTATGGGGTCACTGAGGTTGGGCTCACGCTGGAGGTGCGGACGACCACTGAGGGGATGGGCCAGACCCCCTTTTCCATGGGATCTGGGAAAGCCCTGAGTAAAGAGAACCTTTCTCAGAACACCATGAGTGAGAATGGGCCCCCAGAACTGTCTGTCTCCCTGGTCCTGAACTCACCCAGTTCAGTAGTTCGGTCCTTGGACATCCACTGTCTTGTGGCCCAGACCTGGCTTAAACTTGGATTAGTTCTGGCTGGGGTTAAATTATCCTTCCGTTACTCAGTTAAAATTCTGGAGTACCAATGTAGGTTTTCTGATCTGTTTTTGTGAACAGAAAAACACCCAAAAGTTACTTTTACTTTTGAAAAATTAATATTCAATTAATTAAAGTTCTCAATTTCAAGTCCCATTTTTTTCTTAAACTTACTGATTTAAATTCAACTTTTAAATCTTATTATTCTATTGACTAATCTAGCAAAATGTTAGCAATTAACATATTTTTACAAAGGCTCTTTCAGCTTAACTAATTTCCTTTAATATCTTTCACCTGGATTTATACTTTTTTTTTTTTTTTTTTTTTTGTATTTTTCTGAAGCTGGAAACGGGGAGAGACAGTCAGACAGACTCCCGCATGCGCCCGACCGGGATCCACCCGGCACGCCCACCAGGGGCGACGCTCTGCCCACCAGGGGGTGATGCTCTGCCCCTCCAGGGCGTCGCTCTGCTGCGACCAGAGCCACTCTAGCACCTGGGGCAGAGGTCAAGGAGCCATGCCCAGCGCCTGGGCCATCTTTGCTCCAATGGAGCCTTGGCTGCGGGAGGGGAAGAGAGAGACAGAGAGGAAGGAGGGGGGGGGGTGTGGAGAAGCAAATGGGCGCTTCTCCTATGTGCCCTGGCCGGGAATCGAACCCGGGTCCCTTGCATGCCAGGCCGACACTCTACCACTGAGCCAACCGGCCAGGGCCGGATTTATACATTTAATGTATTGATTTTCTTCTTAAGTCATTCAGTGGCCTGATTAATAAACAAAATCTTTTCGGTACTTAACTTTTGTAAATCTAATCAATTAAACATATAAACATGGAAAATATTAAATCTTTTTTTTTTTTTTAGAGACAGAGAGTCAGAGAGAGGGATAGACAAGGACAGACAGGAACGGAGAGATGAGAAGCATCAATCATTAGTTTTTCATTGCATGTTGCGACACCTTAGTTGTTCATTGATTGCTTTCTCATATGTGCCTTGACCATGGGCCTTCAGCAGACCAAGTAACCCCTTGCTCGAGCCAGCGACCTTGGGTCCAAGCTGGTGAGTTTTTGCTCAAACCAGATGAGCCTATGCTCAAGCTGGCGATCTCAGGGTCTCGAACCTGGGTCCTCCGAATCCCAGTCTGACGCTCTATCCACTGCGCCACCGCCTGGTCAGGCTATTAAATGTTTTTAAATGTTTCAATGCTATAAATTTACTAAAACTTACCCTTATATTTCTCAACTTAAAACTGCAAATATAAATCAATTGTAAACTACATTTTAAATCGGAAGCACAGGTTGATCACTTGCTCTATAGACCAAATTTTCTAAGACAACAAATTCTTAAAATACCAAACATGAACAAATTATTATTTCTGAACTCAACACAAACATTTTAGTATTATAGGCTTGTTTATTTTATTATTTCTATACATAATTCTATTTTCTTTCCTGAGTGGATTCAACAACTGCCAGAAGGACCAATGACTGTATCTGACACTGTTGCCGGACTTTTCTTATTCCCAAGTGCCAGTATGAGGGCAGCAGCAACTGATGGAAGCCAGAGGGCCCCGTGTGAGCAGAGGCCAAGGAACAGCAGCTCAGGGCAGGCCACACTCTTCCCAGGTAGGAGGCCCTGTCCTTTAGCGTGATAATGCTCAAGTTTCTGCCCATACTATGTTCATTCCTACTTACAGACATTTTTATGATAGCCTTAAACTTTTTGCAAATCTTTAGTCCACATGGCCTATTAGGGCCTTATCACCTCCTTCTAAAGTTCAGTTGCCAAGTTCTGCCATAAACAAACTACTGCACATGCTTCCTCCGAGCGTTACCGATCCATCCCCCAGCCCCCTCCCCCCACCTCAACTGGCTCTGAGGTCAGATATGAGGATTCCTGGTCACTAACGCACATTAAAATGCAGCTTCAGCCCTGGCCGGTTGGCTCAGCGGTAGAGCGTCGGCCTAGCGTGCGGAGGACCTGGGTTCGATTCCCGGCCAGGGCACACAGGAGAAGCGCCCATTTGCTTCTCCACTCCTCCGCCGCACTTTCCTCTCTGTCTCTCTCTTCCCCTCCTGCAGCCGAGGCTCCATTGGAGCAAAGATGGCCCGGGCGCTGGGGATGGCTCTGTGGCCTCTGCCTCAGGCGCTAGAGTGGCTCTGGTCGCAATATGGCGATGCCCAGGATGGGCAGAGCATCACCCCCTGGTGGGCAGAGCTTCGCCCCTGGTGGGCGTACCGGATGGATCCTGGTTGGGCGCATGCGGGAGTCTGTCTGACTGTCTCTCCCTGTTTCCAGCTTCAGAAAAATGGAAGAAAAAAAAAATGCAGCTTCAGTTACCCAACTTAGTAGAGAAGCATTGTTTTTGTTCTATATTTTATCTAGTATATGACAGCTTTTCTATATGCTAAATGAAAATCTGACAATATATATGCAATGGGCACTACTGGTGAAAGGTGCCTAAAACTATCCCTCTAAAAATGGCTGAAAATACGTGCACTTTTCTCCAATGTTTTACTATGAAACTTTTAAAATGTAAAATGTTGAAAGACTAGTACAAGGCCCAGCCTAGATACAACTGTTTTGCCTTCTTTTATCTACACATGTATAGGTACATTTTTACATGTTTATACCATTTAGATAATTTATTTGTATGTAGACATATATGTATGATAATATTTATATGTAATAGAATCTACATATAGCTTTTTTTGCTGAATCACTTGTAAGCAATTTGTGGCGTTCCTAACATTTTACTTCTAAATATTTTAACCTGTATCTCCTAAGAATAATTTAAGTAAATCCTGTCTGTGGCTGAGATGGGTCTGAATTCAGTCTCAGGCACAAAGATGCTTTTAGTGGTTTGGAGAGAGGCCTCTGAAGCTGGGATGCCCTAGGCAGCCACCAAATTCAGCTAATAGTATAGCCACCTCTGTGCATTTGAATCCTCACTGGTTCACTTATTAGCTTAGTGGCCCAGGGCAAGTGGTTTAGTAGCTCTGACGGTGATGGCAGTGGTGATGGTAGTGATAACAACAACAACAGCAACAAACAACACTTAATAACCTTACTAAGTGCTAGGAGTTACCATTCTAAATCCTTTCCCTTGGGATGACGTCGCCAAGATGGTGACATAGGTGCTCCTTGATTTTGCTCCCCCAACAAGAATAGCCAACATCTATAGTAGTTGCCTGTTATTCACAAGTTTGCTTTTCATGGTTTCAGTTATGTGTGCTCATCTGTGCTCCAAAAATATTAAATGAAAAATTCCAAAAATAAACACTTCATGCGTTTTAAACTGTGCCGTCCTGAGCAGCATGGTGAGTGCTCCTTCCGTGCGGCTTCAACCCTCCCGGAGGTGAGTCACCCCTCTGTCCAGCCTGTATATGCTACCTGTCCATTAGTCACTTAGTAGCCATTGCAGTGAGCAGGATCAACTGTCACTCTGCTTGTCTGCAGAGGCAGGCCCGTGACCCTGCCTGGACCGTTGGTGCACAGGCCTGCCTGATTAGTTGTAGTCTTGTGGGCCTTGGGGCCTCCTATGTGTGCAACACTCCCTGCCCTCAAGGCAGGGAAGCTAATCTATAGCTCTACCTACTGTTGAATATAGTCTCCAACCCTGCTGAGCAGCAAGTCATGCCAGAGCTCCTGGGCATCTTGGTAGCCACCCTGCAGCCCTGATTACAGCAGCACTTTAATGGAGAACTTGGTCAGTGACTCTGTCTGCAGAGCCAAGATGGTGGCACCATGTGCTCAGGGAAATTAGCGTACATGTTTGTCTGATTTGACTGTGAATTAAAGGGCTTTGCTGGCCCCGGGGCCTGTTCTGTACTGCAACCATGCAGGAAAAGTAATTTATAGTTACAATCAAAGCTCAATACAACTTCCAGCCCAACACAACATGGGAACCTAACCAGAACTTCTGGGGCCCATCTTGCAACTTCAATTATAGTGGAACTTGAGTAGAGACCCAGCCAGCAGCCCTACCCATCTGTAATTAGGATGCTAACCTGTCAGGCCAAGGACATTGGTGCATAGTTCTACCTAATTTGATCCCGAAACAAGAGCCTTGCCAGCCTCGGGGCCTGTGTGGGGGCCCATCTGGGGGCCCACATGGTTAGGGAAACTAATTTGTAGCCCCACCGCTGCTGAATACAGCCTCCCACCTGCTTGACCTGGAGACCTGACAGGAGCACACAGGAAGCTGCGCAGCCTGTCCTACAGCTGTCCTTACAGTGGCACTCGAAGCTGTCCTCACAGTGACACTTAAACAGAGCACAGCATGGGGTTTCCCATCTCCAGAGCAAAATGGTGGCCTATCTGGTCAAGAAATTCAGTGCACAGTCTAGCCGGATTTGGGCCCCCAAACAGAGCCATGCAGCCTTGAGCCCTGTTCTGCTGATCTGCCAGGGCTGTGAGCTAATTCCTTCCCTGACTACTGCTGAGACTAGTACTCAGTCACCTACGTCTACTAAGCCTGGCCAGAGAACCCAGGCGACCATCAAACCAACCCTACACCCTCACTTGGACAGCGAACCAAGCCAACAGTTTTATCCAGCCATTTTCGGCCAATGTCGCCATGCCTCCACCCTGAACCTCAGAGCCCAGGAAGTGGCCTCACCCAAAAACAGACCTTTATAGCAAGCCCCACCTGCCAGAGAACATTATCAGGTGGAAGACCCAGACCATCTAGCCAGCTGGACTGGTGATAAGCTGTCTCTGCCAGAGTGAACCTGGGAAGGTGCATTTTAGGTCTGTGACAAAGGATGTCAGCTTCTCTTCAGGTCACTATATCACATGAAATTGAAGTGGTGACAGACAAACCTGGAGGTCAGCTTGTCCCCATGGGTTCCAGCATATCCTTGGTTTCCTTAACTTGCATCAGCTTTTTCTCCTGCCTGGACTGATTGGGGGCGATCTCGGGTCTAATACCTGGGCGCAGCCTTCTCTGCCTGCTCCCATGATGGTGTGTGGCCCTTATGCCAGATTACATGGAAGTCTCTCGGAGTGAGCCCGGCTGACACAGCAATCCAGGAGACACTCACTTGTGTTATCCCCATTTGACAGATAAAGAAACTGAGGAACATAGAGGGCAAGCAACTGGCTCAGGGTCACAGATCTGGCATCTGAAAGAGATGGGAAACTTTGGCTCAGAGGCCAAACTTGTAATATATACAAAATGGTAAAAACAATTCTTAGCTTTTGAGGATTAATGATGATATATATACAATGCCTGGACCATGAAAGAATCAGATATATGCTTAGTAAGTGGAAGGCATTGCTACAGAAGAGTGCATGACGTATGCAACTTTAAAGCTCTACCCAGCTGCAGTTAAGAAACATCTCAAAGCACAGCCCACCGAACCCACTGACCCTGGGAACTGGCAAGCAGGCAGTGGGGCGGGGGAGGTGAGCACAGAGTCCAGAGGGTGCAGAAGGAGTGGGCTCAGGCGTGAGGAGCCCTGTGAGAACAGGAACACTGACAAATCACAGGGAGAAAGGGCGCTCCACAGGTCCACGTGGTTGTTCCCATCCTGTCACTTTAAGGCTTTTTAAATGCCATTTCTAATTTATTTCCTCTTCTCAACTCTTTAATCAATAGCAATCATAGGCATTAAACCACTGTTCCAGAGTAAAGACATTAATGGCCTACAGACATGAATGGTTGCAGCTGTTAAGGGTCATCATTCACCTCTATTCAGCTTTGCCACCCAAAAAGTCTAAGTTCCACTAGTTTGGACTTTTGTTGCCTCAGAGGAATCACTTTCTTCCCAAGGTGGTCAGGAAGGGCATATGTGTGACAATCTAGTAAATATGTGCCAATGCAACTGTCATGGTCCCTATTCATGGCAGGCTCTCAGCAAACACCTGCTCTTAAAGAAAACAGAACCCCCCAGGGAGACACCACCAGCCTCGGAAGTTTAGAAGCGCCCACCCACGCACGGGGGGGGGGGTGGGGTGGGGTGGGGTGGGGTGGGGTGGGGGGGAGGGCTCCTCTATCCATGGCCACGTGAAAAACATTTCTGCATCTTCCAAAAAGTCAGAGTGGAAGACTGACTAGTCATAGTTATCTTGAATAATTGTTATAAAAGGAACCTGAGCTTTAGCACTCAGAAATGTTTGTGTTTTCAGATCGGGAATTCTTTTCAATCGAACAATATACATCGGGTTTCTCTTTCTGCTTTGGCGCTCAGGAAGCTCAACACTTGATCTGCACAGCCTTCCTCTCTGCCCTTCTCTCTATGCTTTCTGACTTCTTAGAACAATTATCCTGAAATACATGTTTGCTTAAAATATTCTTAGAAGTACTGAAATAATAAAGGATAAAACTAAATAGCATTATATAACATTCTCAGTAAGTCACTGTGAGAGATACTGTTGACTTGCTTCCTTCCCAAAGCAGGTTCGAGATATCTGCATGCCCAGGCAGAATGTGTGTTTGCACCAGGCTCCCTCTAATTACAAGTCATTGAGTGTAAAGCCCATTTAGAAAATTTTCCTTGGCCACAGGAGAGCCCCACTGTGAGACACCATGGAGATGCTGTAATCACAGTCACTTGTCAGCCAGGGGATGCACAGTGCTCCCGTGTTTGGCAGGGTCAGGCCCCTCTGCAGGGATGCAGTGAGGTCCAGGGGGCAGGGAGGTGTGCAAAGAGGCTGGGAACCCTTCAGGTCCTTTTTGATCAGAGCAGGACTATCAAGTGTAGCCCTTTCCTTTCTCGGCTGGAGAGTGCACACAGAGTCTGCTTGATCTGCCAGCAGACGGAGTCACACTTGGTCTCCTGGGAGCTGGGGTGATAATGTGACACACCGACCAACAGCTTTCAGCAGCAAATGGACAGAGCGTCCTGTGGGACAGGCCTGGAGCATGTCCAGGCTCCCTGCCCATGGCTGCCTGTCTCTCCCCATAACTGAGGCCCTTCACACGTTCCCATTTCCCTTCAGGGTCTACTGTCCACTCCTCTCCAAACCTGGTCCACAGAGCAGAGGGAGGGGTCACGGCCAGAGGTCGCCCAATGTGAAAGTTTAGGGCTCCTGCCTAAGGGCCTGAAGACGTTCTGGCCACGGCTGACTCCAGCAGGTGCTACAGAGGGCCCAGGGGGGGTGCTACAGAGGGCCCAGGGGGGGTGCTACAGAGGGCCCGGGGGGGGCGGTGCTACAGAGGGCCCGGGGGGGGGTGCTACAGAGGGCCCAGGGGGGGTGCTACAGAGGGCCCAGGAGCCCCCCTCCCCCCCGTGCGTGGGTGGGCGCTTCTAAACTTTCGAGGCTGGTGGTGTCTGCCTGGGGGGTTCTGTTTTCTTTAAGAGCAGGTGTTTGCTGAGAGCCTGCTATGAATAGGGACCATGACAGTTGCATTGGCACATATTTACTAGATTGTCACACATATGCCCTTCCTGACCACCTTGGGAAGAAAGTGATTCCTCTGAGGCAACAAAAGTCCAAACTAGTGGAACCTAGACTTTTTGGGCGGCAAAGCTGAATAGAGGACAAAGAGGGAGGCAGATTCCCTCACATAATGTTCCAGAGGGTCCAGAGGCTCATTTTTTCAGCATTAAGACAGAAACCAGGTGAAAAGTTCCTAAAAGTCAAAGTACTGTTTGACCTTCCACTTGGGAGGGTGGAAGGCTGGTGGAGCGAAAGAAAAAACTAATGGAAAGTTCTGAAACCCATTTAGGAAGAAACTCCCACATCCTGTGAGAATATTAGCCCCAGATACTGTTCTGGGAAATGATTTCCTGGAGGCGACTTTCAAGCACCCTGGGTGATCTGCACAGGTCAAATAGCCCAGCGTGTGCGTGTGGCTGATGGGACAGCCGTTTACTCAGTCTGCACTGGGAGCCACGCCCCCGGGGGCGGGAGCAGGCTGCTGTGCCCAGTGGCCTCTTGTTTATAGGGCATCTTCCTGCTTCTGTGTGTGGATGACCTAAGCCCTTGGGTCACTGCATCCTTGCTCTGAGACACCAGAGCCCAAGCAAGAGGAGGGACAAGCTAATGTCTACTGAGTAGCTGCTGTGCATGGAACAGGCTTAGGGCTGGAACAGGTCACAGACAGTTTTAGAAAGCTCTGCTTATCTTCCAGACACCTCTTCCACCTTGTTCTCTTTTTTCTTTATTTTAATTGATATATAATTGACATTAAACATATTCCTTTTAGTGTACAACATAATGATTATATATATATATATATACACACACATATATATGTATGTAAAATGTTAATATATATGGTGAAATGAGCAGCACAATATTGTGACTTGTATTCTTGATGTTCTGTCCCAAGCCTCCTACTAAGTACAACTATAATACACTTTACAAGTGAATTTCCCCTAAACACTGGTAGTACCACTTGAAGCAACCACTGAGTAGGCCTCTGCCCTTAGTACATCCTGCGCCTGGTGACTGTGCAGAGAGGGTGCTTCAGGCAGGAGCACCTGGGAGCTGGGTACAAATGCAAGACCTTAGGCCTGGCCTGGAGCTCTCAGATCAGTCTCTGAAGGCGGGCCCCAGGCCTCTGGATTTCTATGCCTACTGAAGTTGAAAAGCAGATGCCTAGGTCACTGTGGGGTTTCTTGGAAGAGAACAAAGGGCTCCACAGCCAGTGTGGGTTCAGGAGTCAAATGCACCTAAGTACCACTTGCTGTTGCTAATACTGGGAGTGGCAGTTACCTGACCTAAATCCGATGGTGTGCAAAAAAACTCAATCCAATTAAAAAATGGGCAAAGGATATGAATAGACATTTCTCCAAAGAAGACATACAGATGGCCAATAGACATATGAAAAGATGTTCGACATCATTAATCATTAGAGAAATGCAAATTAAAACTGCAGTGAGCTATCTCCTCACACCTGTCAGAATGGCTATCGTCAATAAGTCAACAAGCGACAAGTATTGGCGAGGATGGATGTGGAGTTTGGGGGAAATGCAGACTGGTGCAACCACTGTGAAAAACAGTATGGCGTTACCTCGAAAAATTAAAAATGCACCTGCCTAATAACACTCCCATGGCAGGTCTCCAAAGGAGGAGGGTGGCCTTCTGTTCAGCCCCATGTCCTTGTCAGGACTAAGAAGATGTCAACACATAGGCCAATTTGGCTGACTCATAAGATACATGATTTCTTTACCAGCTCTGTGGAACAGGTCTACCCTAGGTCCTCAGCTGGGAATAAAGAAGCCAAGCTCACTGTCATTCAGTATCTGCCAAAAGCTTGGCTGAGAGAAACAATTGGTAGATCTCTCTCTCTCTAGGACTAAGCTGAGCCCCCAGGAGCTGGAGGTAGGATCACCTTGCTTTGCCCAGCCTCCTCAGGGCAGTGGCTTTCCTGAACTGACATTTGGCTGGGCTCCCTGGCCCACACTGCAGGCCCTGTATAAGGACAAGCCTTGGGAGGTCTTGTAGCTGTAGCAGAGGCGCAGTTGACGGTTGGCTGCTGACACCACTGTGAGCATGAGAGGGTGTGGGGACACTGCTCCCAGGACTCAGAACCAGGAACACTTGTGCATCTAAAGCATGGCTCATTTTTACCTCACAGATGTTATAAATCACTGCACTGATGGTTTTCCATTTTGCTGTGCTGCTACAAAAATGAAAGTCAAACTTAGGGCCTATTTCTGGAACCACATTGTCCAAGAGAACTTTCTTTGATGATGGAAATGTTCTGCATTTGTGCTGTTCAGTGTAGCAGCCACTAACCATATGTGGCTACTGAGCACTTGAAATGTGTCTAGTAAATTTTAAATTTTATTTAATTTTAATTAAGTTTACATTTAAATGGCCATATGTGGCTAGTGACTATCAACTTCCAGCACAGCCTTAGACAGCATATAGAAAATGACCTGCGTTGTGGGTGTCACACTTGGTGTATCTTACTTTCCTATTGATATTTTCCCTTTACTTCAAATCCCTTAGCTATCTAATGATTTTTACTAAACTTCTTGTATGGTTTATATCTGTCAGCCATCTTAAGTCTTATTTTAAAAATATGAGATCTACTTACAAGTACAAAAAACATAACATTTCCAACTTTTTTGACTAGGTACTACTCCCCACCTTTAATGCAATATTGAGTAATCAATATGTTCACTGAAGGGGGAAGTGAGTCCCAGGAGTGGGGGAAAAAAGGCTTTCTCTCTGTTTCTCTGTTCTGTTTCTCCAATTGGGTTCTGATCACATGAATGTTCCATTTGTGACAATTCACTGAGCTGTATATTTATGAGGTGTGCACTTTTCCTATGATATGATTTATGTTACTCTTCAATAAAAAGTAAAGAGACACATATAAAGAGAACCTATCATGTTTGAAGTACAGTGTTGGTTCTCAGCGATGTGGATTCACAAACACAGACCTGGATTCCAGGTTAGCAGCAGCAGACATTAACTCAAACTCCTAAGATGCCTTTTTCAGAGGGTTCTTGGGCATCTGCCGACGTGCCCACTCTGGCTTGTTCTCCGGAACCCAGCAATGCCAAGCAAGAAGGGAAGATGGGTTTAAGGAAGAGAAAGGCTTTCTTTCTGTCTTATCATATTTTAGTAAAAATAAATAAATTTCCAAATTCTTATAAGAGGGAGAGTAGCACCCAGAAAAAAAAAAAGTTCTCAGCTTCTCACCCTGAGGAGTTAAATGGGAGTAAGTCTCTGAAATATGGGATGTTTGATCAGTGAGGCAATACGAGGAAACAAAATACAATTTATATTTTAAGAAAGTAATTAAAAACTACTCAACAAAGATTTTTCTTCAATGTGTGACTCCACCCAGTTGAAACAAAAGCATTTATATTAAAAATTATAGTTAAAAATAGAGCTTGGGAAATATATACTGCTAAGAAAAATGTAGGTAAAAATGAGCTCTCAACTTCGTCCTTCTCCCCATGACCTAAGTTTCTTAATTTTACTAAAGAGTGCAATATACATTTTTACTTTTAAAAGTAACATAAAGAATTGCGCTGGTGTCTCTGTCATGTTAGAGCAGAAGGTTGCTTTCTGCAGTGATGGAGTATTAGTAACCTGTTCAAGTGGCCGGAATCAAAATGTATGAGGGAGCTATTAGTCATTTCTGCCAACATTAATTTAATTCCTCTACATATTACTATTTTTGGGAAAAAAGTATGCTAATTACTACAAATATGAAGAAGTCCCTTCATAAATAATCTCATTCATTTTGGTTTTATAGTATAAACAAAATCTCCCATTAACATTTACTTATTCAACTGCATTATATTTTGCATAAAGAATCAGCAGTCCTCAAACACAGAATTTTTGTTACATTTCAAAAGGGAATATAGAGCAAACGATAGCTAGCTTTCAGTTCACCGAACAATAAAGCAATATTATTTATCTGTACAGTTCAAAGGGAAATCTGAAAATTATCCAGTTCCTATAAATAGTAAATACCTCAAGGTGACCTTCCTAACTGGAGCAATGTGTCCTTGCTGTAGTTTTAAGCAGTTATCTCACATGTGCCAATTTTTCACTTCATTCTGTGATATATGCATTACATTTCTGATGTTTAATGCCAAAACCAACAAAAACTGAAACTTCAACTGTGATTCAAGTAAAACAATCAGCGCCTTTTAAGACGATGGCCTCTAATTCGCTATTGGCTTTCTCTTTTCAGGTAGCCAACAGCAGGGCCTTTCCAGAAAAACAAAGTCCTATATTCCTTGAACTGGTTTACAAGTTGATTCAAGAAAGCCTGGGTTTGGAAAGCATTTATTAGATAGTGCCAGGTATAGGACACTATTCAATCTATATGCTGAATTTTGAATTTCAGGGTATAATTAATGACCTTGAAAGAGTGTTGGACGACCCTTGGCAGGATGGGAGGAGACAGGTGTCTAGTAACTGAGCAAAGGCAGGATGGTCTACTGCCTCCATATTCTTTTTTTTTTTTTTTTTCCATTTTTTTTTTTTTTTTTTTTCTGAAGCTGGAAACAGGGAGAGACAGTCAGACAGACTCCCGCATGCGCCCGACGGGGATCCACCCGGCACGCCCACCAGGGGCGATGCTCTGCCCATCCTGGGCGTCGCCATGTTGCGACCAGAGCCACTCTAGCGCCTGAGGCAGAGGCCACAGAGCCATCCCCAGCGCCCGGGCCATCTCTGCTCCAATGGAGCCTTGGCTGCGAGAGGGGACGAGAGAGACAGAGAGGAAAGCGCGGCGGAGGGGTGGAGAAGCAAATGGGCGCTTCTCCTGTGTGCCCTGGCCGGGAATCGAACCCGGGTCCTCCGCACGCTAGGCCGACGCTCTACCGCTGAGCCAACCGGCCAGGGCTACTGCCTCCATATTCTTAAAATACATCCCCTCACCCTTTCCCACTCTTGATGAAATCAGAAGGTTCACAGGCATCACTTACTCCTTAAAATGTTCATGAGAAAGTCATTTTTCAAGTGGTCACATAATCTTAACAACCTACTGTCCAGCAGTGGAAGGGGACAAGGTGGGGGTGACACCAGAGTGAGGAAGGAAACAGGACCTTCTCTACTGAATGTAGTATGTCTCACAATTTTCATAGATGGGTTTTCCTTCAATTCCTCTGTGAGAGTGACGAATACATTTGTAAAACTCCCCAAATGTGAAGGAGTCGATTCCAGAATCTTTCATAACAAGCTCCCTGGGATACAGCTCGTCTGGAATACCCAGAGGCCACCGGTGGGTGCTCAAACACAGGTGGGTAAAGAGGTAGGGCAGGGGTGGGCAGCTGTGTGTGTGAGGCACGTGGCCATCACAGTAAGATGAAAAGAACCAAATGCAAGGAGCCCTCCTCTTTTGTTTAGGAATTCTAGGGACCCCTTACTAGGTGTGAGGCCAAAATGAGGGCCATTGATTTCTCCTTTTAACTTCATTGCTCTATAACAGGCAGTCACTGGGGTTTCTGGCAGAGCCAACCCACTTTTTCTCTGTTCCCTCAGACAGACAGGGAGACAGACACAGACAGATGTCCCCAGGTACCTGCAGAAGGATCTTGTTTCCGTCGTGGTCCTCCGTCTGCCAGCGGCCCTCACTGATGGGGCTGCAGGGATTGGGCAAGAGAGGCACGAGCTCCCCGATGTCCTTGACTCGGAACTCCAGCAAGGAGGAGTCGGTAGGGACAGGGTTCTGGTCGCAGGGCAGTCTCTTGAGGGAGAACTGGATGTCCACATCAAGGTTGGAGAAAATGGGGAAGATGCAGAAGTCCATCTTCCTTTGGCTGGGGCTCCGCCTGAGGATCAGCTCGTAGAACTTGAGGATGTCGGCGTAGTTGTCGTGGCGGCAGTAGATGGTGAAGCGCACGATCTCCCGGCCGTAGTGCACGGGCCGGATAGCCCAGAGCGGCGTCCCGGGGGCCAGCGTGAAGAAGTCCTGGCTGCAGGGCAGGTAGGGCAGGAACCTGCTGGGCACGCGCTCCGTGTGGTGGTGGCGCCAGGGCGGCCGCTGCAGCGTGCGGTGCAGCTGCAGGATCTGCTCGTCGCCGTACTCCTCCTGCAGGAAGAGGACCACCGCCAGCGCAGGCTGCGCCGCTTTCGGGGCCTTCCTCCGCCGCCGGCAGGCCCTCCTTTCCGAGACCCGGAACAGCGGCAGATCTGGGTGGATCCAAGCCAACACCTTGTCGATGGCCTCCTGCAGGGGCTGGGATTCCCCTGGGTCTGCGATGATGTGGATGCTCACCAGGAAAGGGTCCTGTGCCTCCTCCACAGAAAGCTCACCTGGGAGCACAAAAAGAAAACAACCCCAAATTGTGACTATTGCATTCAGGTGTCCTGTGATGACATGCAAAGTCTAGTTAGGAAGAGAAGCTAAATTCTAACTGAACTGGCTCCATGATCGTTATGATTTTATAATCCCAAGTGTCCAAGCAAAAACTGCTGTTGCAGTATCCTAGCAACCAAAAGCTGAAGAGCCATTGCTATAAATGGTTCCCCAGCCAGGCAGTGTTAAGTGTTAAAACTTTGGTGCTGTACTTTATCAGGTGAATGTACTTTCTCTGAGGCAGTAGGAAGCCAAGTATCCACTGATCTGGAAGGGAAAACAAGCCCACAGAGAAGATGCTGTAGCATTAAGGGTACACCGTTCAGTATTTCTTGAATTGCAGTGCTGTATGCCACAAATGTTCCCACACCACTGTGATCCTTTGCTTTGCTTATTGCATCGCTTTATTTTGTTCATTTAACAAACATTTATGGAATGCTTTCTTCACGCCCTGTGCTAGGTGCTGTGCTAGATGCTTACTCTGACAGTTCAAGTCCTAATTGTTGAGGCATCCTGCCAACAGCGTCCTAGTCACGGTGTGGCGGCCTGGTCATGATCACTCTGTGGCTGGAAACACAGGGAAGAACAATGCAGGGACAAGCACAGTGTCCCTGCTGTTGGAGCTGACTGGGACTATGGTTAGGGGTGGGAGACTTGAGGTGGGACTGTCACTGCCTGTGTAATGCTGCCCTTTGGGCTCTTACTCAGGCCATGCCTACCCAGAAGCCCATAAGTCCTAAATGGGTCAGTACCGCCCCTATCTCCTCTGACAGAACATTTGGAAGCTTCAAATTCTAAGTGCGAAGTTAACTTCAGTACTGTATTGGAAATCTAAGAAAATTTCAGGGTAATATTGTCTATACATAATTTTTATTTTATACTGACTTTTAGAATACGTGAAATATTCCCATGGGATGAACAATTTGTTGGCTACACTGGCATATTTATAATTCACAAATATTCGGTATATTTTTATCAAATAACCTGATAAAAAGTCTTGCTCTTTTGAAAGATGGGCTCTAGTTGCATTTATATAAGCTTTATGACTCATCCAAGGGGCAATTAAGAAATCTCTTTTTTTGCCTGACTAGGCAGTGGCGCAGTGGATAGAGCATTAGACTGGGATGCGGAGGAGCCAGGTTCAAAAACCCAAGGTTGTCAGCTTGAGCATGGGCTCATCTGGTTTGAGCAAGCCTCACCAGATTGAGCCCAAGGTCACTGGCTTGAGCAAGGGGTCACTTGCTCTGCTGTAGCCTCCTGGTCAGGGCACATATGAGAAAGCAATCAATGAATAACTAAGGTGCCACAACGAAGAATTGATACTTCTCATCTCTTTCCCTTCATGTCTGTCTGTCTCTATCTGTCCCTCTCTCTGTCTTTGTCACCAAAAATAATAATAATAAATCTTTTTTTAAAGATATCTGTAAGTCTACTGTGACTTCGGGGGCCAGAGTCAACTAGAATCTAGATCTGGCTTCACACACGTCCTTCATAATGTCCACTAGGGTTTTAGGCATAGGGTAATCATGCAGTCAATTTGAGAAGTGTGATGTGCTTTCAGGAACCATAGTCTTGATCAGTTCACAAGATGAAAGGTAATTTTTTGTTGTTGTAGGTAAACAAGACATTCCAACTTAGTTTATAGGTAAATTCTGTCAGATGCACTTGTAATAACATGGTTTCAATTTTGCTGGATCAAAACCTGTCTGAATTTTAATCCCAACTTTGACTGTTGGATATCTCACTTAGGAATGGTTAGTTCAATTTGTTCTTGCCTTCTTCCTCATTTATACACTCATTTACACATGCCTTGAGCAATTACTATGTATTAGGGAGTGGGAAGCTGTGACCACCAAGTCCTATGAAAGTGCCTTTCCACAGACTCTGTTGCAAGTGCACAAGCCGCACAAGCATAGGCAGGAGTCCTCTAAAGAACCATAAAGCCACAAATGATTTAGTTAGAAAAACACAGATATAAAAAATTAAAATTCAATCTGATATGTAGGACATACAATAGAGTAGTACTTAGGCAGGAGTTGTATTAGAGTCATCATGAAATAAAAATTATGTACAGACAATATTACCACTGAAATCTCCTTGGATTTCCAATACAGTACTGAAGGTACTGACTTGCAGCAACACAGCCAGATAGATGTTCCTTTGATTGAACATCAGGTGAAATAACAGGCTTGCTTCATGGCTGTGTTATAAAAGAATAGTCTTGTATCATTAAACACTAGACATCCTGCTGCTTCCCCTCCCTCACCCCCACACACTCCAAGGCTATGCCTTCCACGCTACAAGAGGATTCTGAGAACTCAGGCGGCTTCTGGAACCAAAGGCTGACTACGGTAACGGCAGAGCCCAGTCTTAGAACTCCTGTGATATGGAGCAGAAGGGTGGGTACAATTACCTAAACTCTACACCTTCCCCTTTGGCTGAGCATGTATTCCCAAATTTGTATGAGTTAAAGATGAGCACAATGCAATTCCAATTTACTGTCATATGACAAAGGAAGAGCAACTTTTCTCCAGAGGGTTTCTAAGGTTTTCTAGAGGAGGCAGCATGTAATGGAGCTTGAAAGGTAAACATAACACTAATAATGATCTTTATTGTGGGAGAGATTTCTGTGGGAAGCAGGAAGGCTGTTTACGAAGGCACCGAACTGTGCCAAAAAACCAAGCATATTTGGAAGGGGGTAGTGAGTAATTCTGAACCATAGCAACAGACGCAGTAGGAAAAAATGGACTGGAGCCAAGTTGTACAGGGCTTCAGCTCAATGTGGTAGTAATAAGCGACAATGGAAAGTTTTAATAAAGGGATGTCAGAATTAAGTCAGGGGGAGGTTAACAACAGGCAAAGCTGAGAACACAGAAGACAGGCGAAGAGTCTAGACAAGCGATAACAAAGACTTGGCAGTGTGGAAGATTGCACAACTGGCCCTCGTTCTTTATCCTGCCCTGTCTCCTTGCTCTCTGCCACGTGACTTTGTAGTTTCGCTCACTCAGTGGGTGAAGTCTGATTCCTCACTTTTTGACTTTGCATTAGACCATATGCCTAGCTTGGCCAACAGAAAGGGACAAGAGTTGACATGTGTTTTGGCATGCTTTCCTATGCTTCTGACATTTACATGAGAAGAACATGTTCAAGCCAGCACACTGGTGCCAGAAAGGAGGATGAGAGCTACGTAGAGCAGAGGCACCCGAGCTGAGCTCACCTCCCTCAGCCAACCTCAGACACCCACAGACACATGGTGTGAAGTGCCAGCTAAGTCGGTCTATATCAGCTGACCCCAAACACATGGGAAATAATAAATGGCTGCTGTTTGAAGCCCTGGTTTGGGAGTGATTTTTTTTTTTAACAGAGACAGATAGACAGGGACAGACAGACAGGAACAGAGAGAGATGAGAAGCATCAATCATTAGTTTTTTGCTGCGACACCTTAGTTGTCCATTGATTGCTTTCTCATATGTTCCTTGACTGTGGGGCTATAGCACACCAAGTAACCCCTTGCTTGAACCAGCGACCTTAGGTTCAAGCTGGTGAGCTTTTTGCTCAAACCAGATGAGCCCTCGCTCAAGCTGGTGACCTCAGGGTCTCGAACCTAGGTCCTCCGCATCCCAGTCTGACGCTCCATCCACTGCGCCACTGCCCGGTCAGGCTTGGGAGTGATTGTTACAGAGAAGTGTTAAAGAGACAGGCAGAGTCACTGGGTATATGGAAGAGGCATGGATTCAGAAGCTACTTAGGGCCTTGGTCGGTAGCTCAGTGGATAGAGTGTCAGCCCAGTGTATAGACGTCCTGGGTTCAATTCCCAGTTAGGGCACACAGGAGAAGTGACCATCTGCTTCTCTCCCCTCCTCTCTCTCTTCCCCTCTGCAGCCAGTGGTCGATTGGTTCGAGCGTGGTCACAGGAGCTGAGGATGGCTAGGCTGGTCCGAGCGCGTCAGCCTCAAGTACTAAAAATAAGTTGCTACTCAAGAATCAGCCCCAGATGGGGTTGCCAGGTGGATCCTGGTTGGGGTGCATGCTGGAATCTGCCTCACTATCTATCCTCCTCTCACACACAAAAAAACCAAAACTTAAATAATAAAGTAGCTATTTAGGAGGCACATGGGACAGCCACATGTCCCAAAGGTGGAGAGCAGAAAAAGCGGGAGAGGAGTACACCTTGATATTTCCAGCTTCAGCAGCGGGTCTGATGTTGATGCTTCACTGAGTTAAGAAATATTGGAAGATGGGCAGGTTTGTGGGGAAGGATAAGAAGTTCCACTTTGATCACATTGGCTTGAGATGTCTGAATAAGTTCCAGGAGAAACATCCTGTTGGCAACGGGACCTGCATGTTGCTGAGGTGATGGGCTAAATTTAAAGACGGGCCAGTCACCTTTGGACCATATTCTAGCTTGTATGCAGTTATCTCATAAATGTACTCTCCTCTAGCCATTTGAGTTAGGGAAAATTCATCCTGATAGCTTAAAAAACAATCTGAAGTTATGGATTATTCTGCTCTTTGCTTGCTTTTTCTGCTCCCCTTCTGTTTCATTGAACATTATTAGCACTGCTACTAGCGGAGGTGCAGAAGAAATAAAAGTCATGAAATGCAAACCACTGAGCACTTTCATCAGTCAGGAACTCCAGTAGAGACAGAAGATACTGTAATCATCTAAAACGCATATTTTGCTTTTCTCTGGTGCCCTGATCTCCCAACAGTGGAGACGGTGACTTTCCAAAACATTAATGGATGCTGAAGATAGATGGAAAGGGGCAGAAAGGCCTTGAAAAACCTGGGGATGAAATTTACTTGAGACAATTACAAATGATTTCTGGGAGAGGAAAGAAGGGCACATGTTGCAGAAAGCGTGTTTGGGAAAAGAAGCTGTCAGAGCAGTCAGGTAGTCCTGTTAAAATCCTGCCTCTCACTCAGGGTGTGCATGTGGCCAGGTACCCCAGTAACACTGATAGCTAACGCCTCTGTGACATTCACCACAGCCAATAGTGTCACCACAGGTACATGGCACTTTCTCAGTGTTCTACATGTATGAACTCATTTAATCCCCACAACATCCCTAGAACTGGGGGTTGCTTTTATTGTCCCCATTATAGAGAGCAGGAAATCGAGGCACAAAGAGGTGAAATAACCTGCCTGGTCGGCCAGCACCTGACTGTGTGCGCACAGTCACCCCACGCTCTTCAGGGAAGTGCGCTCACACACTCTGCTATATTCCTGTCACAGTAGAACCAGGGGTTGTCACTCTCCAGCCATTTCTGGCCACACTGCTGCTACCTCGTCTCCCTCTGCTGCTCTCCTGCCTCCTTCAAACTACATCTTGGACACCCATTTACATCTCTTTCTTCTGGCCCTGGGTTTGTGAGGAAGAGTATTTCTGAAACCACCTCCCAGATGGCACATGCCCAGGCCTTTACATCTGAGCACTGCCCCGGAGGGAAACTGACACAGACCAGCACTGCAGCTGGTTGCAACAGTGACAGGAAAGCAGGAGGGCGACCCAGAGCAAGCCTGCGGACGGTGTGAGCGGCCTGGGTGTGAAGAGAGCTGGGGTCACATAGCCTAAGTCTCCAAGAAGAGTTGTCAGGGTGCCCCTTGTCGGGCGCCTCTACCGGCTGCAGAGGTTGCCCAGGGAGCGGAACAAAGGCCGCACCGAGCCTGCATGGATGAGTGAATGTTCACAGCTTTGCTAAAGGGCAAGATGCCCAGTCCCCAGGCGGGGGAGGGGCTGAAGGCACCGGCCCAGGCCCCAGTTCGCCTGGCAGCCAGAACTCCCTCCCTCTGCACTGTGAGCATCAGGGAGCTGTCCGTGGCTAAAATCCTGCCCCGAGAAGAGGAAGGAGAATGCGTGGTGGCATTAGTATGCCCTAGCCATCGCCAGCATGTGCCCACGGCATGTGAGCCTAAAATAAACAGGCTCAAAGAGCCACAGAATGCAGTGCCAAACTGTCTTCAGGTGCTAGGGTTATGCATGCCCCAGCAAAAACCTGCCTCCATGGAGCTACATGGGAAAACAAGAATTTGAGGACAAGGAGAGAAAATGTGAATATAGTCATGAAAAGCCTGTCTGCCTCCCGGGAGAAGCAGAGGCGCCCTGATTGTGAGCTAGTCTCTGCCTCTATCCAATCTACCACACATTTTCTGAAAGGCTCGCAGGGAGCAGCTGTTCAGCGAGGGCAAGACCCGGACCCAGACCAGAAATGAACCGGGCGACGGGCAGACCTCCTCAGGGCTGCGTGGAGGGTGGGAGCTGGCCACACAATATTTAAGAGCTTTCAGTTTAGTTTTTGCTTCCCAAACGGACAAGGAAGACTCTTTCCTATGTGATTATATCTAATTAGATTTTCCTTTCATGATGTAAAACAAAAGCAATTTTAAGTACTGCACAAGTTCAGGCCTTCTATGACGCAGAAAGCACACTATCAACCTGAGTATTTGTTCAATTTTTTTCCCCAATGGTTTACCTGTCCTATATAGTCCTTTTTTAATCTCTAAAATTTAACAACCATGTCTTAGGCTCTTATTATTTGCCAGACACTGTCCTAAAGCTTTATGTATTTTATCTCATTTAATCTTTAAAACAGCACCATGATAAAAGTGTTCTCCCCGTTTTTCAGGTGAAATGTAACTGAGTTTCCAAAGGCCATTTGGGGGTCTCTTCTTCCACCAATGTACTTTCTCACCTCTCAAGTCCCCCTTCTTATGTTCATCCAGTGATTTCCTGACATGAACCGCAGGCTGCTTGGCTGGGCTCAGACACTGTGGCTTAGCTCCCTCAGGCAACGTGGACGGGAGGTTCTGCCGTGACTAACTGACCATGAGGCTCGGCAGTTCCTGGCAATCCCGGACCTGGGGATGTCCTGAGCTTGAGTCTGGAGGAGGAGACTAAGGTCCTGCCTGTTGCTGTCCTGATGCTGGACTTCCACCAAGCCATCTAAACCTTGGCTACCCCAAGGACTGCCAAGCAGGAGGAGACAAGGTCCCTTCCAGAGCAAGATGTTCCCACATGAGAAACAAAACAAAACACGAAATGGGAGATGTAGTGAATGAACGTCAGAGATAATAACCAGAGCTTCCCGTTCCCACAATTTTCTTATTATCTGTGGCCTTCCACCTGCAGAGTCTGGGCTGCTTATTGCTTCAGGGAGGGTGGGGGCAGATAGATCCATCAGTCAAGTTTCTGAATGTGTGTATCTTTCAAATCATAGTGGAGGAAACAGTCTTGAAGACTCTCTCTTGCAGGGTCTGGGTTTGGGAGACAGAAAAGGTTTTCTGAGCCAAGAAAGGACAACAACCGGGAGCAGAGGGTGCACTCCATGCATCGGAGTTCAGGAGCTGTGCGATGCTGCAAGGGTGGCTCCTCCAACCCGGGGGAGACCAGAGGGACCTACTGAAGTCTGGATGCCAGAGAGAGGTCCATGCACCGGGCTTCTGTGCTGAACCCTGCAGTGGTGATGGTGAAGTCTCAGAGCAGAGCAGCCCCGGGTCTTCATGTGCCGGGGTGAGGATAGCTGCTCAAGACTCAGATTCACCTCATTTACAAAGAAATGCGGCAGTTCTACCTTTATTCTGTGAAAGTTCATACTTACTATGTATAATAGTTCTCATAGTTTTCAATGGATAGCAGAAAGTGTTATCATCCGACTGATGGCGACCCCTTAAGCCCACCATCTCAAAGAAAGACTTCCAATTTCTGAGTCCAGGTTACCTGTGATCCCCACACATTTTAGCCAGACTGTGCTCAAGCCTGACATGTTAAATTATGGAATCACAGAGGAAGCCCAATTCTCCCTACAGTAGACAAAGGAGAGACTTCTCACAACTATTCCTATTACGAAGAAGGAAAAGTCAGTCTTCTCAAGCACAGGTTGAACAGCTTACTACCTTTCTGTACCAATAACAACATCAGAAGAGGTCAGGATGAGATAAAAATAAAAGGGGGAGTGAGAGTAGATGGAATATGACTTCCCTCCTAGAAGTAGCATGTTGTACAAAATAGATGTTTAATAAATATGGAGGAAGAAGAGGAGGTTTACAGAGAAGGGAGGAAGGAAGACTGATGGGCTTCTCTTTGCCTTCCCAGGCTGTTCTGAATACTGCGAGCTTTAGTGGATATGTCTGGCTGTTTATGCAACGTTCCTCAAACACAGCACGAGACCCCTTGGTGGCTAACGGCAATACTGATGTTGAAGAGAGACAGACGTTGTCTGTTGGAGTGGGGAATAGAGCACTGGCGGCTTTGCTGTAGCTGATGCTGCCCCCTGAGGTCAGAGCCGAGTGTAATCGATACCAGCCTCCTGATTACAGCCACAGAGAAGACTTCTGCTCTCGAGCCTCGAAAACCGGAGATTCTCCCTGTTCGTAATCTAGTCTTTAGAGCACTTTTGCCTACTCTTATTCTGTGTGTGTGTATCCATACATCTCCTTTTTTGTTCATAAAAATCACAATTGTTCGGAGACCCTGGCTCTCACCTATGCCAGCAGGAGAATGAAACGATGTCTTTGGAGAATGACCTGGCAACAAGGACCAGAAGCTTTAAAAAGTAAATATGCTACTTATCTCATATTTATCTCAACAATTCCAAGTGCAGGAATTTATCCGAAGGAAATGATGAAGGATATGTACAAAGATTCAGCACAAAAATATTCCTGGCAATGCTGTTTATAATAGTGAGAAAGTGAATATAACCCACAGGACCAACGATAGGGCACTGGTGAATAAAGTCCGCTACAGAAACACAATGGGACACTGAGATATTCAAACCACTGCGGCAGTAAGTTTACTGATACACAAAGATGTTCACAACATACTTGGTGAGAAAAATCAAACTTTAAAACTTTATCATGCCATACTTTGGTAATAATATATATCTATTGGAATATAGATGCTCAGAAAAAAAAACTCCCTATAAAGGCAGACATCAAGTGACAATTACTGGTTCTTTCTGGATGGTAGGGTTCTGAGTTTTCCTTTTTGCTAATCTGTATTTTGTGATTTTTCTACAGGGACTATGTATTGTTTGGATAATAATTATTTAAAATTGAGGAAAGCACCAGCCACGTCAGAAGAATGTGCAGTGGCAGCTTCTCACTTTTGTTCCTGGTTTTGGGGGGTCCTGACAGCCCTGGTTGACTGCATCACTTCCGCTTCTCAGGTGAATGTGGTGTGAGCAGCCTGCCTTCATTCCTTGTTCATATCCTGGATGAAAATCGACACCCTCTATGTAGCTGAAGTCACACAATTAAAACATCTTTGGCCTGACCAGGTGGTGGTGCAGTGGATAGAGCATCGGACTGGGACACGGAGGACCCAGGTTTAAAAACTCAAGGTTACCAGCTTGAGTATAGGCTCACCAGCTTGAGCACAGGGTCGCTCTGGCTTGAGCCCAAGGTCGCTGGCTTGAGCAAGGGGTCACTCACTCTGCTGTAGCCCCCTCGGTCAAGGCACATATGAGAAAGCCATCAAGGAGTAACTAAGGAGCTACAACGAAGAATTGATCCTTCTCATCTCCCTTCCTGTCAGTCTGTACCTCTCTCTGACTCTCTCTCTCTGTCTCTGTCAAAAAAAGCCAAAACAACAACAAAAAACAAATAAAAAAAACAACAACAAAAGAACCTTATCTTTGAAGCTAGAAGGCTACACTTATTTTTTTGAAAACAGATGCCAGAGTAGCAAAGCCTCAAAGGGGTTGTCTGTGGTATGCTGTCCTCAGCTTTTGCCTTCCTGATAAGTTATTTTGGTTGTTGCTTTTCTCTTATCAACCATGAACTAGTCATATTGTCTTGTTTTCCAGGTTCCCATTCAGAGTATTCTGAACAGACAGACCTAAACCACTAAGGAATAGTCTACGTGCACTCACATGGTTTTCAGTAGCTTTATTCGTCTCAGAGGTTTCGATTGCTACTTCCATGATCTTACAGCTAAGGCTGACACTGCTTCTCTGCAAAGCCCTCAACAAACAAACAAACACACCTCTCACTTGCCTGATAAACAACAAATTCTATGTTTTAAAATAAACCTCTCTCGGAGGACAAACACAATTTTTTTCTTTTAAATTATCAGTAAAATAACTTAAACATTTATCAAATAAAAAAGTCTCTCTTCTAGATGTTATCCAAATCCTATAACTTACAAATTATACCATTAAAGATTAGACTCTAAAAATAAGAGGGATGATTTAAGAGCAACATTACTCTTCAAAACTGGAGCACAAGCACTCACCTGCCCTCGGAGGTCCTGGGCAGGGCCAGGATCCTGCCTTTCTAACAAGCTGCAGGGTGATGCCCATGCAATGCTCCCTAGACCGTACTCTGAGTAGCAAGTTCTCCAGTTTGGTGACTTAATGTGCTCTGCCTGGCTGAGAGTGCCTTCTCTGGGCAGGCAACAAAATGCAGAGTGAGCAGATACCCCAACTTGTACCAGGTAGCATTCTGTGGTTCTCAGACTGTGACTCACCCTTCCCCCCAAGTGGTTGCAAGACCCAGACCTACCTAAAATGACACACCCAGGACTTTTTCCTAGTGTCACCTATGAGCTACATGCTAAATGGCTCCAAAACTAATAGGAAGGTCCGGGAACATAAGTCTCAAACCTGAAGCCATACTTGCCACAGAAAGCTTCAATGCTTAGTGCCATGGGAAGAGAAACTAGAAGCAGGATCCTCTCTACATAGTCAGGGCAAGCTAAAGTGAGGCCAGAAGAAGGGAAGAAGCCTCAAGGCTTCTTTCTCTCACAGCTACAAGAGCAGCAACTCTAGGTATACCAGATGCCCCATGCCAGAGGGTGGGAAAGACACTTCCGAGTACAACCTTCAATTTTACAGTCACTTTGGAAGACAGACCCACAAAAGAGGACAGATTGGACAAGGAAATCAAATTTATCTGTCTACATGCACAACATCTTAGTGGTTTGTGATTGGTCTTTGCAGCTATGGCCACATGTCAAGAAGGTCCGTGTTAGTGACATCATCATCCAACACAGGCCACTCATAAAGAGCCTGTCTGGGGTCATTCCAGTTGTGCCACAGCTCACCCTGAATCTCCTTTGAGAACAGTTCTGTGTGTGAACATTACTTTGTGCCACAATACAGTCTTAAACATAATAAAAATGGAAATAATTCTTATTTGGGGTTCATTTCCTGGAAGTTGCATACTCAAGTGCTCCTGGCTCAAGCGGTGGGATGAAAATTCGAAATCTTAATTTTCCTTCACTTGGAAATAAGTATACCATTTCCTTGATGCTTTGAATTGCTTTATGCTCACTGTTGGGTTTACAACAGTGTATCAAACAATATTTTAGTATTACTAATAAGCCTTTTGAAAACCAAGGCCATAAAAAAGTAAGTGAAAGTAGTGATGTACCTGCACTGAGATACTTGAGTATTTGCCTCATCTGTCCCTAAAGATCATATTCCTATCCATAACTGATTTGTCTAGAAGGTTATATTCTAATTTGCCACCTACATGCTGATCACAAAATTAAGCATGCTCAATGGCTAAAATTGCTTCTCTCGCTCTGGCTACTGGAGATAGAAAATTTACCTTCCTGTTTATTTTTAGCTTTCTTTTTCTTGCTTCTTGCTCTGTCCTTCCAGTGACTTGGGTGGCTTCCTCGTTTCCTGCCTGCAGTCTCCCTGAGGGCCCCGAGCTTCCACAGCCATAAGTCCAGTGGGTTCTGTGCCCTCCACTTCCTTGGGGCCTGTGACCTGCCCTTGAGGGCACCCAGAGCCGGCCCAGCTAGTGGACACACATTCTCGTGTGGAGGGCAAATGTACAAAACTGCAAAGCATTCCTGCTGTCACGGCAGTTCATAAGGGTCAGGTACAGTTGATGACTACACCTGAGTTTTGAGAAGGAAAAGTATAGGGCACAACTTAGGAGGACAAATAGGGGAATAGTCTCAACTAGAGAGAACTAGTTCAGTCTTTGACCACTTTCTACTGACATTATCCTGGGGCAGGGCAGGAGATCCTCAGGAAATGTTACACTTCCCTAAAAATACCATTTTAAAGCTCCCAACATCCTCTAAGAGTAATTCTTGAAGTATGATCATAATCTTTAATGGAATGCAAATAGCCAATCATACTTGATGGAAGTTTCATTAGCATGATGTGGCATGGCTGACCCCCCATCCCCCAACATAATTATTGTTTTTCTTTTATCCTATATATAAAACTTCCCCTTTTTAATCTAAGAATGCAAATTGTACATAGTGGCTTGATGATCTTCTTACCATGATTCTGGACAAACAACCTAAAACTCTGAGTTTAAATTAAATGTCTTTCTTGGGAAGTATGATTTATTGAGATCTCCCAAGAGTTAACAGTGTGTTTAGCTTTGCAGAAAGCATAAAGGAGAAGCCTGTCTGCCCCATGAATCTGAAAAGGCAAATGGACCAGTTACAGCTAGAAAGAATTCACCCACACAAAACAAAATCATCCATTAAAGCAGGGGTCCCCAAACTACGGCCCGCGGGCTGCATGCGGTCCCCTGAGGCCATTTATCTGGCCCCCGCCGCACTTCCAGAAGGGGCACCTCTTTCATTGGTGGTCAGTGAGAGGAGCATAGTTCCCATTGAAATACTGGTCAGTTTGTTGATTTAAATTTACTTGTTCTTTATTTTAAATATTGTATTTGTTCCCGTTTTGTTTTTTTACTTTAAAATAAGATATGTGCAGTGTGCATAGGGATTTGTTCATAGTTTTTTTTATAGTCTGGCCCTTTAACGGTTTGAGGGACAGTGAACTGGACCCCTGTGTAAAAAGTTTGGGGACCCCTGCATTAAAGAAACCCCCTTGGCCACTTCCTCTACTCCCCAGTTGAAAGTGAAATCTGGAATATTCAGTGGACATGCAATTCCATGACCCATAAGGTTGAGAAAAAACAGAATGCCCAGCTATCCATGTGTCGTCCCCAGCCTTGTACCTTATCTATTCTCCCCAGGGGAGGGGGATTGAAAAGCAGTGACTGCCACTTCACCACAGTGTCTCTATTGCCACTGACTTACAGGCAGCTCACAGTTATAGAAGCTCAGGTTGAGTCTGAACAGCCTTTGTGTCAAGATGACTGATATGGGCCACTGGAGAGAGTGTGCATCCTCCAGACTCTATTCAGGGACAAAGGGAAAAAGTAGAGACTCCTTAATTCTTGATGCCTTCCCTCCACTCCTTTCTTTACTTCCTTCTCTCCTCTCATTAGAGGAGTTTCTAAGACATTTATATCTTAGTGTCCCAGAGCTTCTGAAAAGGTCCTTAGAGCCATCCAGCCTCATTCCACAGAGGAGAAAACAGATGCCCAGAGAAGGTGATTGACTTGTCCAAGAGAGCAGTGCTCACTCAGGGCGGGACCAGGACTGAAACACACCTCAATCCCACACCACCGCTCTTGTCCTTTGTCTTGGTGACGACCTCTCTCCTTTTCCCATCGGGGCAGGGAGCGTGAGGAGGCAGCCCCCGCATTCTGAGGAAAAAGATGACTAAAGAGAGCAATTACTGCTCTTGCAGGAAGCTTTTCTGACAATTTAGTGAGGATGAGAACCAAGTGTGGACAGAGACTCTACCCCTAGCTCTCCCCAAGAAAGCATTTATGTATTTGTGAACTCAGGAACAAATGGGTAAAGGAACTCTACGTGACTGATGAATAAGAAGCACTCATAGAAAAATCCATTTTTTAACAGTGAATGGTTAGAATTAATGCTGAAATCCCAATCAGGAATCAGAAATCATTCAGAAATGAGCCACTGAGTGGAGAGGGGCTGACCGACCAGTGGAATGACAACGAGGTGCAGGAGCTACTCCCAGGACCTGTAGGTAGGAACTGGGATGGCCAGCTCTCTGGGCTCTGTGAGTCCACCAAGGGCACAGGCACCAAGTCAGCTATGAAGGGAGAGTGACCCTGGAATTCAGTCATTCAGTATATTAACCTTCTTTCTACTCAGTCCTCCAAGTGTGATTATATACTTTGTGGAGAAATGCTATGTTTTAAATCTGCATGGACAATATTTTTATTATTCTAGTGCTATTGAACTTATGTTTTAAAGAACAGATTTAAGACTCTAGACTTAATAAAAAATTTCTTTTCAAAAAGGGTCCACTCTGTTATCTTCCACTGACTGCTTAAGGGGCCTTCTCCTGAGTATGGGTATGGCCAGGATTTGGCTAGGAGGAAATGCAGGCCAGGCAACATACTGGGCAAAGACAGCCAGGGACCCACCTGTATCCACTCACCTCTACTTCCTGCCCAGAAAAAGGATGTGATGGCTATGCTAGAGGCAGCCATTTTGTGACTCTGAGGCAACCCTGAGGATGGAAGCCAAAAGTCAAGGACAGTGTAGCAAAATGATTGAAGGAGTTTCTATACCACACATGCACTACCTCTTGAACTTTTTTTAATGTTGAAATAAAACAGACTCCTACTTGTTAATGTTTTTCATTTTTACCCTTATTACAGTGGTCCTTCGTCTATTGTGGGGGTTAGGTTTCAGAACCCTCCCCCCATGATAGGGAAAAATCTGCAAGTTAGCGACCTTATATTTATTTTATTATTTATATATATTTTAAGGATTTATATACCCTCCCCACACTCTTATAAACCTTTCTAACACTGTTATTAACCTTTCCCACACTCTCATAAACACTTCCTATGTTCTTAAACACTTTCTACACACTTAAACCTACATAATTTTAACAATATATAATTCCATATGGGTACTCACCAGTGAATATACTACAACTTGAATGATGAAGATGATTTCAATATTTTAGGCTAGAAAATGCTTATTTTACTTCAAAAATAATCAAAATAATAAATATATAAAAATATCTATATACCGCAAAATCCCATGAAATAGCAAAGAATCCATGATACAAAATTATATATATACAATTTAAAAATCTGCAATAGTGAGACTGCAAAAAGTGAACTGCAATATGGTGAGGAACAACTGTATTTGTAGCCAAATACATTTCCTAACTGAAATATGAAACACATATAAATACACATCCTCATGTGCCAAGAGGCCCCAACACTGAAGACTAGAACAGAAATCACCAAATATTTAAAGAGAAAAGAAAGCAATAAAAGGCTATTGATCCTAGTTGCACTAGGAGAAATTCCAATCCAGAGATTGCAATTAAAATGATGGAGAAGAAATCCCAAACCTAATTAACTGTTTTCCTGACAAGAGAGGTGCTTTGCTGTGTCCCAGAGGACTGATCTGAGAGCTGCAGATTGACCAAAGGCTTTGGGCAAGTGTTTTATACAAAAATCATTCTTTATAAAGCACATTTAGACTCTAGGAAGAACCGAGTGGAATGAATATGGCGGCACAGAGAGAGAATTCAAGAGAACATTCTCTGATTTTAGGAATGCAAGAGCTTCAGGAAGTAAGTGCAAATCACTGGAGCATTATTCTCATTATTACTAATGGTTCTTAATAACTAAGGGGCAATATTGAGTCTCCAGGTAGCTGAAATAATCAGGAATTTCACCTGTAGTTATACTAATAACTAAATATAATTTGACACTAAATTACAATTTCAGATATGCAGCTTTCTGTACAGTCTCTTATTGCAAAGGAAAGCTAAGCCAGAACATCAATAAACAGAATAACCCAATTAAGTGTCTTTCCAATTGGGAAATCTTTAGAATGGAGAGTTTAACAGGATAGTGGGATAGTAAATACTGAATGGTTTTGTCTTGATGCAGAAAATCAGGGCTTTATCATAAGACCTTTTTTCTGTTATTTTAAAATAAGTGTTTAATCAGTCTGAATGACTTTGGTCATTTACACAATGATCTTAATCACTGTAAACTGAGATATAAGGTGTAATTCTCCATTAATAGTTTCACACTTGTAATTTAATATTTAATATAGAGGCACCTTTTTTTCTATGCTCAGAGTATGTTTATAAACAGTCCCAATCATTTTTTAAACCATAACTACCAATAATATCTGAAGAAATTTGCCTAACAGATGAGTTAGGGCCACCCCATGGATCCAATTACTGTGCTCTGAGCTATTAGCCTTCAGGCAGTAGGTATTTGAAAAATATTTGTTGAGTGAATATTCTTCAGAGAATGTGTTTTAGAAGCACTCATGCTAATAAAGCCTGAGCCAGTTTCTCCAGGCTGAATTTCCATAGGGAAATTAGTGGCATATCTAGTCCTGCAATCAAGACACAATCAGGCCCTGGCCAGTTGGCTCAGTGGTAGAGTGTCGGCCTGGCGTGCAGGAGTCCTGGGTTCGATTCCCGGCCAGGGCACACAGGAGAAGTGCCCATCTGCTTCTCCACCCCTCCCCCTCTCCTTTCTCTCTGTCTCTCTCTTCCCCTCCCACAGCCAGGGCTCCATTGGAGCAAAGTTGGCCCGGACGCTGAGGATGGCTCCATGGCCTCTGCCTCTGGCGCTAGAATGGCTCTGATTGCAGCACAGCAACGCCCCAAGATGGGCAGAGCATCGCCCCCTGGTGGGCATGCTGGGTGGATCCCGGTCGGGCGCATGCGGGAGTCTGTCTGACTGCCTCCTCTGTTTCCAACTTCGAAAAAATACAAAAAAAAAAATAAAAATCAAATTCTCCAGGAAGAGCCTTCACTTTTTCCACTTTGAGTTAGAGGGTGTGTCTTACATTCTTTGGCAAGGATGCCTTTGGTGAGTCTTACTATTAAATCTGGGTCACATTGATGGCCTTTTCTACATGCATAGATGGAACTGACCCCTGGGGGACTCTGAAGACAATGCTGAAGGACATTTAAACCATACTTACTGCTGGTGGAGGACATGTGGCTGTAGTCAGACCTGAAACACAAAACCTTAGTATTAGTAGAATTAAACACTTTTTTCTTTACCCAAATAATTTCTCCAAGCTAGAATTTTAAAGTCAGTAAAAAGTAACATTTATCTGGCAGAGAAATTAAAGACTATACTGTTGAGCATTGCTTGTACAAAATAAAGTTATTTCTGAATCTGAAAGCAAAACTTTAAAGGCACTTTAGAAATCAGGGGAACCTTGGGTTCTGGTCAAAATGATGGAGTATGTGGATGCCACACTCACCTCCTCCCATTACCACATCGAAATGACAAGCAAATTATAGAAAAATCAATCTGGATAACTGTCTGAGGAATAGCTGAACAGAAATTCTATAACTAAGGCTATAAAGAAGATACATAGAAACTGGTAGGAAGAGTGGAGATGTGAAATGTACCCATCAATAATCACTTTAAAGGTACATAACTTACATGCTTCAATCAAAAGATACTGGGTAGCACAATGAATAAATAAACAAGACCCTTATACATGCTCTCTATAAGAGACTCACCCCAGAATGAAAGATATACAGAGACTAAGAGTAAAGATATAAAAAAAGATATTTCATGCTAATGGAAACTAAGAAAAAGCTAGGGTAACAAGACTTGATTCAGATAATACACTTAAAAAGAAAGGCTTTAAAGGACTTAAAAGGACATTACATAATGATAAAAGATCACTCCAACAAGAGGATATAACTCTTGTAAATATTTGCACACCCAATGTAGAAGTACATAAATGTACAAAGCAAACAATGGCGAATAAAAAGGGAAAGACTGACAGTAACACAGTTATAACAGGGGTTTTTTACACCCTATTAACATCAATGGATAGATTTTCAAGAACAGATTAAAAAACAACAACAAAAAAACCCCCAGTGGCCTTAAATGACAGACTAGACCAGATGGATTTATTTAATATTTTCTGAGCATTTCACCCCAAATCAGCAGAATATACATTCTTTTCAAGTGCATGTGGAACATTTTCCAGGGTAGACCAGATGTTAAGTCACAAAACAAGTCTTAGAAATTTAAGAAGACTGAAATAATACCAAGCATCTTTTCTAATCACAATAGTATGAGACGAGAAATCAATTATAAGAAGAAAATGAAAGACTACACCAACACATGAAGGCTCAATAACATCATACTAAACAATAAATGAGTTAACAATGAGATCAAGAAAGAAATCAAAAGATACCTTGAAACCAATGAAAATGAAAACAAAATAATCCCAAATCTATGGGACACAGCAAAAGCAACACTAAGATGGAAATTCACAGGATTAGAGGCTACTTCAAAAAATCAAGAAAATCTAAATAAATACTCTAATCCTTACACCTAAAGGAACTAGAAAAACAAACAAACAAACAAAAAACCCGCTCAAAGTGAGTTGAAGAAAGAAGATAAAGTTCAGAGTGGTAATAAACAAAATATAGTCTAAAAAAATACAAAAGATCAATGAAACCAAGAACTGGTTCTTTGAAAACATAACCAAAAATTGATAAACCTTTAACCACACTCATCAGGAAAAACAATAAGAGAATTTAAATAAATATATTCAGAAATTAAAGACGGGAAAGGACAATGGATACTCAAAAAATACAAAAAAATTAAAAGAAAATTATATGCCAACAAATTGGACAATCTGTACAAAAATGTATGAATTCCTAGAAACATACATTTTTCTAAGACTGAATCAAGAAGAAACAGAAAATCTGAACAGACCAATTACTACCAAATAAATCAAGTGAATAATAAAATAAACCTCCCAATCAACAAAAGTCCTAGACTAAATGGCTTCACAGGTGAATTTTACCAAACATTCAAAGAAAAGTTAATACTTCTCCTCCTCAAACTATTTAAAGAATTCAAGACAAGGGAAAGTTCCCAAGTTCATTTTAGAAGGTCAACATTACTCTGATTCCAAAATAAGATAAAAACAGTATAAAGAAAGAGAATTAAAGGCCAATATCCCTGATGAACATAGATGTTAAAATCCTCAACAAAATATTAGAAAACTGGATCCAGTAATACATAAAAAGATCATACATTGCAATCAAGTGGGATTTATTCCTGAGATGCAAAGATGGTTCAATATTAGCAAATTAATTATGTGATACACCACAGAAACAAAATGAAGAATAAAAATCATATAATCTTATCAATAGATGAAGGGAAAGCATTTAAAAAATGCAGCACCCATTTTTGATAAAAGAAAACAAAACAAAAAACCTCTCAGCAAAGTGAGACTAGAGGGAATACAACTCAGTATAATAAAGGCCATATGTGCAAACCCACAGCTTACATCATTCTCAACTGTGAAAAGCTAAAATTGTTTTCTTTAACATCGGGAACAACACAGGATGTCCACTTTTACCACTTTTATTCAACATAGTATTGGAAGTCCTAGCCACAGCAATCAGACCAGAAGAAGAAATAAAAGGTATCCAAATTAGAAAGGAAAAAGTAAAACTGTCATTATTTGCAGATAACAGGATACTGGATATATAGAGAACCCTAAAGATTCCACCAAAAAAACTCTCAGAACTGATAAATGAATTTAGTAAAGTGGTAGGATTCAAAATTAATATTCAGAAATTGGTTACATTTTCATATACCAATAATGAACTATTAGAAAGAGAAACTAAGAAAACAATCCCATTTACAAATATATAAAAAAATACCTAGAAATAAATTTAACCAAGGAGGTGAAAGAACTGTACTGAGAAAATTATAAGACATAGAAGAGATACATTGAAAAAGACACGGATAGGAAGAATTAACATGGTTAAGATGCCCGTAAAAGGAATCTATAGATACAATGCAATCCCTATCAAAATACCAATAGCATTTTTTTCACAGAACTAGAACAAATAATTCTAAAATTTATATGAAACCAGAAAAACTCTAATTATCCACAGCAATAGTAAGAAAATAAACAACAACAAAGTCTAAGGTATCATGCTACTTAATACCAAACTATACTACAAGGCCATAGTAATCAAAACAGCACAGTACTAGCATAAAAACTGACAAGTACATCAATGGAACAGAATAGAATGTCCAGAAATAAACCCACGGCTATATGACCAATTATTATATGACGAAGGAGGCAATAGCATACAATGGAGTAAAGACAGTCTATTCAATAAGTAGTGCTGGGAAAATTGGACAGAAACATGCAAAAAAATGAAACTAGATCACCTTCTTACACCATATACTATGAACAGGAATAAGTTAAAAATTGACTAAAGATTTAAATATAAGACTTAAAACCACAAAAATCCTAGAAGAAAATATAGGTAGTAAACTCTCTGACATTTCCTTTACCAATATTTATTCTGATATATCTCCTTGTGTAAGGGAAACAAAAAAATAAAAATAAACAAATGGGACTACATCACACTGAAAAGCTTTTGCTCAGCCAAGAAAACTATCAACAAAAGGAAAAGACAATTTACTGAAAGAAGAAGATATTCACCTATAATACATTTCATAAGAGGGTAATATCCAAAATTTATAAAGAACTCATACAACTCAACACCCACACAAAACAAATAATTCAATTAAAAAATAGGCAGAGGAGCTGCATAGACACTTCTCCTAAGAGGACATACAGATGGCCAATTGACATATAAAAAATGCTCAACTAATTAACAGAGAAATGCAAATTTAAACCACAACAAGGCATCACCTCACATCTGCCAAAATGACTATCATTAATAAATCAACAAACAAGTGCTGGTGAGGATACGGAGAAAAAGGAACCCTCATGCACTGTTGGCACAATAGCAAATTGGTGCAGTCACTACGAAAAATAGCATGGAGGCTTCTCAAAAAATTAAAAATAGAACTACCTTTTCCCCTAGCAATTCCACTTCTGGGTATATATTCAAAGAAATTAAAAACACTAATTTGAGTATGAGAAACATTCAATGAATACATAACTAAATGGAACAACTAAATGAAATGAGCTGATATTTCTCTCCCTTTCCCCATTTCTCTCTTTTCCTCTCAATGGGAAAATAAAAACAAAAACTCCCACTAATTTGAAAAGATATATGCATCCTTATGTTCGCTGCAGTGCTATTTACAACAGCCAAGATATAAAAGTGACCCAAGTGCTCAGCAATAGATGAGTGGAAAAAGATGTGGTACATATATACAATGGAATATTATTTGACTACAAAAAAGAATGAAATCTTACCATTTGTAACAACATGGTTGGACCTAAAGGGTATTATGTTCAATGAAATAAGTGAAATAAGTCAGACGGAAAGACAAATACTGTATGATCCCACTTACATGTGGAATCTAAAGAACAAATGAAACCGAAACAGACTCACAGATACAGAAAATATACAGAGGGTTGCCAGGTCAGAGAGCGGTGACGGTGCTGGGTGAAAAGGCTGAAGAGTTTAAGTACAAATTGGCAGTTACAAAATAGTCATAGGGATGTAAAGTCCAGCATAGGGATTATAATCAATAATATTGTAGCCTGACCAGGCAGTGGTGCAGTGGATAGAGCATCAGACTGGAACGCAGAGGACCCAGGTTCGAAACCCCGAGGTCCCTAGCTTGAGTGTGGGCTCACCAGCTTGAGTATGAGGTTGCTGGCTTGAAGCCCAAGGTCGCTGGCTTGAACAAGGGTTCACTTGCTCTGTTGTAGCCCCCCTCCCCACCGTCAAGGCACATATGAGAAAGCAATCAATGAACAACTAAGGTGCCACAACAAAGACTTGATGCTTCTCATCTCTCTCCCTTCCTGTCTGTCTGTCCCTGTCTCTGTCATAAAATAATAATAATAATAATAATAATAATAATAATAATATAACTACATATGTTACCAGGTGGATACTAGACTTAGTAGGGGGTAAGGGCAGAAATCACTGAATACATTATATAATTGTGTAACCACTATGCTGTATGCCTGAAATGAATATGATATTGAATGTCAACAATAATTGAAAAAAAAAAAGAAATCAGGAATCCTTCATTTGGGCTCTGTGGCTCTCTGGAGACCTGATGGGTCCTGGACTATCTAAATTTGCTCACAGATTTTTGAATGGATGCTTATGTCAGTGAGAAGAAGTTTCAATGTTTTCAACACAATTCTCAAAAGGATCATGACTCCCCAAATGTTTAAACCACTACAAATGAGAACCCTTCAAATGTTATCACCACACCATGGGCAAATGTTTCCTTGCATAGGAGGGGTGAACCCTAGGGAGTGTGAATGGGGACCCTGACTGTGTGGGCTTCTACATTCAAGGTTTGGCCAGCCATCAGAAAACACAAAGGCATATCATAGGTGGCTTTTCAGTTCTAAGAACAAATCCTGCTGGACAGTAGAAGAACAGGATGTAGGCTGTGAGTGGGAAAGAGAAAAGGCAGGGTTAGGGCCAAGGTGAAATTAGCCATCAGTTTCTAAGAAATCAGCTGCTGGCATTCAACCTGTGTGCAAATGGGCATCTGGCCAAGGATCTGTCTGCTTCATCTCCACAAAGCTTCTGCCCTACTTGTGTAGCTGGTAAACCTTCCCTCTCCAGCAACTTATTGGTAGAGAAGCTATTAGTTTTCTCCCCACAGTGTCCCACAGTTGTTCTCAGTAGAAAATTAATCTCTCAGGCTAAGGTGGTAGTTAGGGGACATAGTTATGCAAATTAAGCAGTTAATTATGTTTAATTTTATAGATTTGCACTCCTTTTATTTATTAGTGTCATAGTACCTTTCTTGAATCATCCAATTTTCACTGAGTTTCTTAGCACATTAAAAAAACAACAACACAGAACATGCAAAACTTCTTTTAAAAACCATAAAAAGCATGCCTCTTAGTAGTTAAAATAACCTACATCTCTCACACACAAAATGATGCACTGGTAGAGGAAGAAAATGAGAGAAAAACAGCATGTGGTTTTTTCTTTTCAAATGAAATACTTGAGTAGTCATAGTATCTCTGAATTCTAAAACTGGGAAGAATAACGAACTACTAACATTTGCATATCCCTTTCTGTATTACCAACTGCCTTCTCTTACATCTAATCCAATTTTTTCTGTTCCTGAATAGGAAACTAAAGTGGTATTATATGTAAGGAGAATAGGAAGCGAGACATGATACTCGCACTGTGCTTGCAGGGCAGTGGCAAAGAAGAAATTCGAAGGTAGAGGAAATCAGCTAGGGCACGGCGACACACTGACTAAGGGAAACAAAAGAGAGAGTCAAGGATCAAGGACATTCTGAAACCCAGTATCTGTAACCCAAGTGTTGGTGCACTGCCTGTTTTCTGGAATCAGGCAGGACATGAATAAACTTTAGGACACTACTGAGAAACATAACACTGTATAAATATAATGATGCACAACAAACATCCACTGTGGTAGATGCAATAGCAAAAACGATTCCATTACAATACGATCATCTAAAGACAGCCAGACTTTAAAGAAATTTCATGACAATTCAAATAAAGCGTTCAATATGAATGTGGATAGGGCTATTTACCTTCTTAAAATGTGTCGGTATTTTCAGCTGGGATTTTCCAAATACTCCTGAGGCAGATGGGTCTCACATATCCATACATTTTAAAGATCTTTATCCAGATGGAAATGTACTTTGAATGAAATTTACATTTGAGTATATTTCAAGAATCTTAAAGTGCAACAGTAGTATTTTAGGACAGGTGCTAGCATAACTCATGTCCCTGCCAGGACTCTCTCTCTATTTCTCCTGACTAAAGTCAAGTCACTGCCCAGGTCAGGTTTGCTAACTGGTCAGTCTCTCGATTGTCACTCTCACCCTGCTCCAATTCCCTTCCCATTACGGCAGCCAAACTCTGCAAAGTACAAATCTGATCATGTCTCTCTCCGAAGTTTCCGTTTGATATTATACAGCATAAACCCCTCTTTCCATGACCAATGGCCCCTGCCCAGCTCTGCAATCTCATCTATCTAGCACCTCATCTTCCATCTCTGTCTACCATCAAAACAGAAATCAACTGAAAGTCACCTAAACTTTCTCATTGCTTTCCAGCCTCTGATCCTGTTCATGAAATTTGTACACAGTTGCCATAATGATGGAGATACAATTTTAAATTGCTCTTTTCACTAAACACTATCATAACATGTTGCAGCATAGATCCCGTAAGTATAATTTTAGATAAAGTGATTTACTATAATTTACTCAACCATTTCCCTTTTGTTGGCTATATGACTGTTCCTGATTGTTCACTTCTGCAAAGCACGCGGCGATGAGATATTTATACATATAGCTTGACACTCATTTTCTTTTCCTTAGAAAAAATATCATGAGGGGGAGCAGGGACTGAGTCAAGGTATAAACCGTTTATAGCTCTTAAAATAAAGTCCAAGTAACCCTCACAAGTTATTTACGGGAAACACTGCCAGTGGAAGACAAACTTAAAGTTTAAAACAAGTTTGTGCATACTGAGTAGGTTCAAACCATTTCAATCTCTGGAGGATTATGTACTTCTGTTTTTTTAGAGGAGGAGAGAACAGCAATAAGGTACCTGTAAGGTATTTTTCCCTGCCGAGAAGGAAGGAAGAGGGCCGAAACCGCAAAGTGTGAAATAAGTAAACGGCTTTATTGAGTACAGAGCGCACATCCCGCCCAGCAAGGTTCCCTGGCCCCGAAGAAAGAAAGATGAAGAAGAAATGGAGGTCAGGGAAGTTGCACGGATTAAACCGCGTGGGAGATATTTAAAGGGTCCCTCTAGAGAAGTGGAGCTACTATGACTGGTGAAATTTCACTGGCTGGCGGACGATCGCTTCTTTCCAAATGGTTCCTGGGAAGCTTCCTTTGGCGGGCTTGATTGTGGGTGGTCCTAGCCAAAGTGGGTGGATCTGAGTTTCCCACATGACCATGCCTCATTATCCACTGACCTTACAGTACCTATCTTGGGAATCTGGTTTTTTAAAAACAATTTATTTATTTTAACGAGGAGAGAGAGAGAGAGAGAGAGAGAGAGAGAGAGAGAGAGAAAGAGAAGGGGGAGAGGAGCAGGAAGCATCAACTCCCATATGTGCCTGGACCTGGCAAGCCCAGGGTTTCGAACTAGCGACCTAAGCATTCCAGGTCAACACTTTTATCCACTGCGCCACCACAGGTCAGGCTTGGGAATCTGTTTATGAGAAAATCTGCTTATGAGTAAATTCTAAGAGCTTACCCAGCTGGCTTTGCGTAAGACCTTCAACTCTGCCAGAATAAAGCATGAAAGGTAAATTCATGAATTTTAGGATGAAAACACATAATAGTGATGAGCAGAATAATACAAGGATTATATATTTTCATACAACTGACACACAGAGTGAAATGTTACATTTATTTAGTATCTGTGCCAAAAATCAACAGAAAGTGAGAATGCAGTCCTTTGACTATATTGTAATTATAATTAGATATAGGTATCATATATAAAAGGATCTGCGCTTAAGACAGTTTCAGCAGCCTGACAGGTGGTGGTGCAGTGGATAGAGCATCGTTCTGGGATGCTGAGGACCCAGGTTCAAAATGCCAAGATCACCAGCTTGAGTGCAGGCTCACCAGCTTGAGAACGGGGTCACTGGCTTGAGCATGGGATCATAGACCTGATTCCATGGTTGCTAGCTTGAACCCAAAGGTCACTGGTTTGAAGCCCAAGATTGCTGGCTTGAGCCCATGGTCACTGGCTTGAACAATGGGTCAATGGCTCAGCAGGAGCCCCTTGGTCAAGGTATATGTGAGAAAGAAATCAATGAACAACTAAAGTGCCACAACAAAGACTTGATGCTTCTCATCTCTCTCCCTTCCTGTCTGCCTACCCCCGCCTAAAAAAAATGAGAGACAGTTTCAGCAACTATATGTATATAATGAATACCTTCCTAAATTCTCTATTCCAAGAAAATCTTGGCATAAGAATTGATTTCTGCATTTCAGTAAAATTGATCTCGACTTTTCTGTAAAACATCAGCTCAATGCATCATGGACCTCACCAGTTAACTCACTCCATTGCATTGGATTCCATAGTAACTTAGAGGTAACTAGCTTAGCTTGTCTTCTATACAAGATCTCTCCTTTTATCTTCTCTAAACCTGTCCCATTTTAGAATGTACTCCTCCTATTGCTTCCCATCCACCTGTTTACAAACTCTAGACTCACAAATTGTTTGTGACCTCTTCAATTCCAGTATCAGTAGGAGGTCACCCAAAGATAAAGGGCATGGTATGACCTATGGATAAAAAAGGAGCCACAAGCCAAACCTGACAAACTCAGGGGAGGGAGGCCTGCATGGCAGGCCTTACAAACTCAGAGACCGAACAGGATAAGTAACCACACAGGACAAGCTGAACATAAAAATTCCTAACTAAAAGCGGGTCATGATGGGTAGTCATGTCCTAGGCCTGTTGTTTCCCTAACAAAGATCAATCCTTACCTTTGAAATTGTCTATTGTCTTTGCGCATCTAAGATAACACACCTCTACAATGTCAGAGAATATTATACTAAGTGAAAGAAGTAAATCAGAGAAAGCTAAGAACTATATGATTTCACACATAGGTGGGATATAAAACTGAGACTTATGGACATAGATAAAAGTGAAGTGGTTACCAGGTAGAAAGGGGAGAGGGGGAGGGAAGTAGGGACAAATATATGGGGATGAAAAAGGATTCGACTTTGAGTGATGGGCATACAACACAATCAATAGTTCAAATGCTATAGAGATGTTCACCTGAAACCTATGTACTCTTCTTGATCAATGTTACCATTACATTTAAGTTCTAAATAAAAAAATAAATAAATGTCACAGTGATTTCCTTTTGCAGACCTCTTGAAGGGATACTCACCAGCAAAGGCCACACTGTTATCATGCTCCCACATACATTATCTATGTGCCGTAATGCTAACTATCCTGTCCCCCCCCAATGTAGTTAGTATGTGTCTCTCCATTTTGCTTTTTGTCAATCCCAGAGATATCCCTGCTTTACTTTCTCCAGCCTCCCTAATCTGCCTCCACTGGACTTCATGTCACCTTCCTTACATCTCCACCTTTCATTCTAATGTATAAAATAAGCTGTAAAACTGCCATTCTCCTGAGCATTGCTTCAATCCACTGAGAGTTTGCTTCCTGGCAACTGTCATCAGTTGAGTCAAATAAACTCTTTATAAGCCTTTTCTAAGGCTGGATATTTTTTCATCAACAGACCATGTTTTCAGAAGCTCAGGGACAGCTGACTCTGAAGTGAACATCTCTTCAAGCCAGGCCAAACTTTTGAATGAAAATAATCCATCAAGTAAAGTCATATTTGAAAGAGGGTCTTACAGGTCAAATCTGGCAGACATCACTAATGAAATGCCCGTTATAAATCATTGTCTTACTTACTCTATGTCTTTTATTTGGGTTTACACATCGCCTGTCCCTCTATTAAGAGATTTCTTTAGTTTTTAAAGACTTTATTTATTGATTTTAGAGCACGAGGGAGGGAGTGAGGGAGAGAGAGTGTAAGCTTATAGTTGCTTTACTTTAAGCAATTATATGTTGCTTAAAGTGTGCCTTAAAGTGTGCTTTATGTGTGCCTTGACTGGGTAAGCCTGGGGTTTCAAACTGGCAACTTCAGCATTCCAGGTCGTGGCTCTATCCATTGCGCCACCACAGGTCAGGCAAGGATTTTGTTTCTTAAGATAGTTTACCACCATCAGTAGCTGACTTGCCAGTTTCTTTCCAAAAGAAGTGCACAGAGGCATAAGGCTTACTTTCAAGTGGAAAATGGGACTTTCAAAATGACATCAATCACCACCGAAGAATACTAGTTTGCTTTTAGTTTTGGCCTCTATTTCGTGGGTCAGATGGCAAAGTTGGCATTTTGAGTAAAGGAAAATGTCTGAGCAAAAAACAAGAATTAATTCCAGATCAAATGGCTTCTTGAGAGGCAACTTCACTAGGTGGGAAGTGCAACAGAGACTCATGCTCCAATTTAGGCCACTCTCCCCTTCTAGGTTCTTATGGCTGGTCAGATAACCAGATCAACCTGAGACAGATTAGCAGAAAAGAGACAAATCAAAGTGTAGTAACATGAATTATCTCTTGTATACATGGCAGAGACCCAGGAAAACCAAGTAGCCAAAATGGCAGAAGCCACCACCTTCAGTCAAGACAAAAGATGTTGAGGGTGGAGAGTGAGTTATGGAAGGTTAGCAGGGAGAGCACAGCAAACAGGAATAAGGTTGTTATGCAGATTGAAGTCCAGGCCTTCTCCACTGAGAGTGTAGCAGACCTGATACAGTGAGGAAGACACTCGTACAAATGTAATACAAAGGGTAACTTCTGTTTGGTTTTCAGAGCTTCTCCCCTGTCTGCTGTTTCTTAAAATTAAACAGCCTAAAATAATCAGTATTTCACAGCCATATTTTGGAATGGAGAAAAATTTGTCCTCCTTCACCATAATTAGGTATCATCCAAACCTCCATTTCTTCATCTGTAAGATAATAGTAATCGTAATGCTGAAGTATGGTCCTATATTCTCAGATGTTCTGAATGATCATATCGCTTAAGGCCGTGATGGCGAACCTTTTTATAAAAACCGCCCACTTTTGCAGTGCTGGTCAACCTGGTCCCTCCTGCCCAATAGTGGGCCTTCCAACTTTAACGGTGGGCCAATCGCGGCACTGTTTGGTTGCTCCGGTACCACCCACCATGAAATATAGAACACCCACTAGTGGGCAGAAGGGACCAGATTAAGGAGCACTGCAAAAACGGGCGGTTTTTATAAAAAGGTTTGCCATCACGGGCTTAAGGCATTGAAAAGCATCAAAGCATCTACTGTGCTGAGTAAAAAGAACATACAGTCTTGAATGTAATTGGAAATATACATTTTTATTATATGAAATTCTCAGTTTATCATTTGGATAATTTTTTATAACAATATTGATAATATGATGAAAAATAATGATGCACTGAAAGTTTACTCATGCCCGGCACTGTTCCACAGGTTAATCAATTACTGTTCCATACTAATTTAATCCTCACAACCATCCCAGTGAGGCAGGCTAGAAAGAAGTTAGGGAAAATCCCGACAAGTGGAATAAGAAAGTAGGAGTGGACATGTCAGGCGGGTCAACTGCTAGGGCCTCTCACCAGAGACCCCACCTCCACACATGATCAAAGGGAAAGTTTATGTCAGGAAACCCCTGCTATGGGCACAGAAGTCAACAACAACAAGAACTGGCTAAAACCGGATCGATCCAAGATGGAGGAAAAAGTGGCCAGAGATCCACCCCGAAGCTCATTATACCACCAGTATAATGAAAACGAGGACACCACAAGGAGAAGATGACTGAGGAGCACAGACGCCATGACACTTCCTAAACAGACCATATTAGGGACAAGACACCCCCCCCCCCCATCCCAAACCGGGAGGTGAAGATAGAATTTGGTGCCAAAATATTCAGAAACTGAAAACACATAAAATCCCAAGAACTAACTGACCACGTATGCAACTCACTCATGAGTTAGTTGCTCAGGGTCCACTCAGACGCATACTTTCACTTCTTATATAGGGGTACCCATACCCTGGCCTTTCTTTTTCTCTGACTAAATAAAACTTGCTTTTGCTCTTACTTCAGCTGGTTCTTGAAATCTTTCTTGTACAAGTTAAAAATGTGGAGAACCCAGACCGTGCCAGCGCAGGGCCACCACCGCTCAGAACTGGTCTAGTGACACCGGGAAGATGGGTGCTATTATTGTCATTCCCATTTTTCTGAGAAAACTGAGGGCAGAGAAAGGTTAAGTAATTTGCTCAAGGTGCCACAATTTTTAAGTGGAGAAGCCAGACTGGCTCTTTTGATTGTAACTTTCAAAGTGATCAGCACAATCTATGCATCGGCAGTGGGACCCACAAAGTTTCTTGGAACTATGTCTCTTTTCTTTTTTTTACATTTTTTGAAGTTATATTGTTTTCTTTTTCTTTAATTTTTTTAGATTTTATTTATTCATTTTTAGTGATACAGGAGAGAAAGAGAGAAAGAGAGAAAGAGAGAAAGAGAGAGAGAGAGAGAGAGAGAGAGAGGGAGGGAGGGAGGGAGGGAGGGAGGGAGAGAAAGAAAGAAAGAAAGAGAAAGGGGAGCAGCAGGAAACATTAACTCCCATATGTGCCTTGACCAGTAGCCACAGGCACCATCACAGCCGCTTGGCCCATGCAGGTTTGCATTTATTTGATTCGGACAGATAGTAATGAAACAACAGAGCCAAGAACTGGTGGGCCATTAGCTTTAATCCTAACTTGCACCCAGTGGGCAAGAAATACACACAATGGGAAAACGTTTCCCTTTCCATTCAGGACTCCCAAAGCCACTGACTTATCCAAGTTTCCTAGAATCAAAGGTTTGTACCTCACCAGCCTTATTCACCTTTGTTCCCCATCTCCTTCTCTCTGCACAAACTGGCTTCTCCTTCAGCACTCTGCCATCTTGGCTGCTTCTCCTCTCCTCCATGTGGCCTTTCTCTGCTCTCCTCTCTAATGCTAATCTCAGGAACCAAGAGAGAGCAAGCTCCTGGTCTGCCCCATTTTATAGTGTAGAAATCAAAACCTTTAATCCAATATACAAACAAGGTAGTCTCTGATACAAAGTCATTTAGGGTGGGAAAGGCTTAGCCTTAAAACTAAGCCTTAGGGTATAACAATCCTGCCTGCTTACAGCCTGTCCCCCACACCCAATGCAAACTATAAGCAAGCAAATCTATATATCATATTTACAAACTTATTTGACCAACACCAGGCAAGCCTAGGGTTTCAAACTGGCGACCTCAGTGTTACAGGTTGATGCTTTATCCACTGAGCCACCATAGGTCAGGCTGGAATCATGTCTTTAACCATAATGCTGAAAGGATGTATAATCAGCAACTCTCCATTCTCTTGGGGAAGGAGGGCTGTATTTTCACCAAATGGAAACCCAAATTCCCTTCCTCCCTCCTGCTAGTTGTAAGAGGGGAGCAGTCCTTCCTCCTGTCCAAAGCCAATCCATCTATACAGGTGGTCTGAGTCCACCTGCATCCACTGTTTCATACAGCAGATCTTACAGACCATGAGGATATCTTTCTCCTTTCCCTTTCTGTGCGTGTGGATTGCCGTGTTTAGGAGATCCTCCCCTCAGCCACTCTCCACCCAGCTCCTGCATCTCCTCACCCTTCCCCTCTCCCAGACAAAGGGCTCCAGCTAGCATCTCTTCCTCACCCTCCACTGCCCTGGCTTCCAGCTCACCACTCCACTGTCAACTTCCCTTAATTATCTCCATTTCTTTTCTTTTCTTTCCTATTTTATTTTTGAGAGAAGCAGGGAGAGAGACAGGAACATCAAGCTGTTTCGGAATGTGCTCTGACTGGGGAATCAAACTTGCAACCTTCATACTTTGGGATGTCATCCCAACCAACCAATGGCCAGGGCTTCATTTTTATTGATTTTTAGAGAAACAGAGAGGGGACTGGAGAGACAGGGGAGGGGGAAGCGAAGCGTTTGTTGCTCCACTCAGTTGTTCATTTTTTGGTTGCTTCCCAGGTGTGCCCTGACCAGAGATCGAACCAGTAACCTTGTTGTTCCAGACATTGCTCTTAACCGACTGAGCTAACCATCCAGGGCCGTTATCTCCACTTAAAAAGACCAAACTTCACACTCCTTATTTGGTTTCTCAGTAGCAGTTAATCTCTGTTCCCTTTCTTCCTTAGGGTTCTTTCTGTTCCACATTCTTCCTTTTTTTTTTTTTTTAAATCTCATGTATACTTTTTTTTTAGGCTCCTTTATCATCTCATCCTCCTTTTCCTGACACTTAAATGTTGTAGTTACTTACGGCTGGGCTTAAATAGTACGTGCTTCACAAAGTTGTTGGAAGGATTAGATGAGTTAATGAACTACATGAAGGCTCAGAACAGTCCCTGGCACAGGGTAAATGCCTCTAGTCGATTTAATCTACTCTTATAGCTTCAATTGCTGTTTTTAGGCTGACAGTTCCCTAACGCAGTATCGCCATGCAGACCTTGTCTCTGAGCTCCAGATAGACGGCATCACTCCCTGGCTCATCATCTCTACTTGGACGTCTCCCAATAGCATAAATGCAACATGTTGGAAATGAAACTTCTCCACCCTGCCCATACTTGATTTGGAGGGGATCACAGGCTACACTGAGAATCTGATGAAATATCAGTCTCTTCTCATAAAAATTCACAAATGACATCATTTTGCATACAACTTGAATTCATGGACCCCAACTTAAGGATCCTTGGCTTAGCAAATGCATCACTTGAACTGAACCTGAAAAGAAGAGTAGAGTTTCATCTGGTGGACAGGTATGCCAGGGAAAAAGGGCATGGCTGGCAAAGAGGGCAGCTTGACAAAGGCAAGGATTTGGAAACACCCTGCAGATGTGGCTAGATGTGGGATACAAGGGTAGACCTGCCAAGAAATAAGGCCAAAGAGAGAGGAAGCCCATAACATTGGGGCTTATAGGCCTGCTGAGTTCTTTGCCTTTTGTTTATGACAGAGCCACTAAAAGTTTGAATGAGAGACACAATCATATTTTTGTTTTAAAAATGCTGAGAGCAAACATGTATTGAGTGCTTTCTCTGCTTTTTACACACAATCTCAACAAGTGACTATATGAAAGCTAGATAGGGTAACAGGGCAAGCTCTGGAAAAGCAGGAAACTATGAACAGCTTTTTGATAACTAAACCTAAACTTCAAGGGGTATGTGAATATGTGGCAAATACTAGACTAATAAGCATACACAGAAACTATTTTATTTAAATGCTGGACACTTTTCCTGTATCTTTAAGGCTGCTACTGAGGCCATAAGAATTCTTTAAACAATTCTGTCCTGTTAAAATGGCGCACTTTTGTGACAGGCAGGAAACAGTAGGGTATGTTCAGCAAGCCCCTCCCAGGCACCACGGCAGCTGTCATGCTGCTTGTTGGGATCCCAGAGTGATGTCAAGTGGGTGGAGAGGAATCGCTGACCCTCTCCACCCACTTCTTCAAGAGAAAGCCTTTGGAAAAAAAATATTTGTGTTAGGTGAACTTTGCAAATTGAAAACAAAGACTAGTCAGTGCTTTATTTAATCCAGTGGAAAATGAGCTGGTTAATTTTGCTTGCTTTCTTCTATTCATGGTCCATGAAACTAGAGGGAGGAGGGGAGAAAAATTCAAGGATCTTCAATTAAAATTGATAAATGCCACTTATACAAAGTGTAGGGAAAAGCAAGGGAGTTCAGTTTTTGGAATAGGTTACTCCACTAGAATGTCATTGGGTTCTGTAGTAAACCATGGATGACAAGTTTGGATAACAGGGAAAGATCACTGCAGTGTAAATGCTTCCAGGAATAATGTCCCAGATTTGGGCTAGCACTGGCAGTGGAGGCTGCAAAGAAGGGTGAGGCCGGGAGGGCTGGAGGGGCTGAGCAGGGAGCCTTTCTCTACGTCAGGGGTCCCCAAACTATTTACACAGGGGCCAGTTCACTGTCCCTCAGACCGTTGGAGGGCCGGACTATAAAAAAAACTATGAACAAATCCCTATGCACACTGCACATATCTTATTTTAAAGTAAAAAAACAAAACGGGAACAAATACAATATTTAAAATAAAAAATAAGTAAATTTAAATCAAGAAACTGACCAGTATTTCAATGGGAACTATGGGCCTGCTTTTGGCTAATGAGATGGTCAATGTGCTCTTTTCATTGACCACCAATGAAGGAGGTGCCCCTTCCGGAAGTGCAGCGGGGGGCCGGATAAATGGCCTCAGGGGGCTGCATGTGGCCCGCAGGCCGTAGTTTGGGGACCCCTGCTCTAGGTCCTGTCAGAACCCTGGGTCCATTCTGGGCTTGGATTCTTCCCGTTCTCATCTGGTTGCCAACCCTTGAAATTTATCTAGACCTCCCCAACCTTCAGGATCAAGTATTTCTGTCTGACTAGCTCCAGCCCTCCTCCAGGATTACTACAGATAGGAAAAGACACCCTTTCCTTCCGGGTCAGTACCCACATCCTGGATACATCCTGGACGTGGTGCTGACTCTGCACAGGGAAATCCTCCAGAGATAGGGGCTGGGTAGAAGCCTTTACAATGACTTGAATCTCCTAAAAGGCATTCAGGAAACAGGTTATGTTTGGAGAGAACTAATTAGTCTTCAGTGGTTTGGGGTAACTGAGTCTGTTGAAGTGAAGAGGACATTTCTTTAAATTATGTCTTCATCCCACCTGTACCCAAGGCAAACGGTTCCAGGTGGGACAGATGCTCACAGAGGTGAGGAAGGGAGAGTAGAGGAGTGTAGAGGAGTCAGCAAGTACAGTAAAGCCGTACAATTAAAAATGCCATCTTCTTAGATGACTTCCGAAAGACTTTTAGGTGTCTGGTATCCTACCCTTTCATCCTCATCCCGGAAGCCCCATCCTGGACTCCAGGGGGCTCCGGAGCCACAAGAAGAAAGTCCTCATGGAAAGTCGAAACAGGTGCAAGAGCATCTCTTGTGTAATGCTGATCTCAGGGGGACACTGCATTTGCCTGGCACTCCACATAATCTTAGCAATAACGGAGGGCAGGAGGGGCTGGCGTGGGGGGCACTCTGAACCTTGAGTCTTTCCACTCCCCCCCCCCCCCCCCGCCACCTCGGGGATGGCCCCGTCCTGCACCGGGCTGCGGTGGAGGCAATTCTGTCCTCAGGGCCCGCCTGGAAGGGAGCGGTGTCGCTACAGCCCCTCCGGCTTCCTGGGGGTAGGGGGGGGGAGCGGTTGGGACTGGCAGCCCCGGCCCCCTCGTTTAGCCTTAGAGGCTCCGGATCCACCGTGGGGGTCCCAGGCGAGAGCGGAGCCCCGCACAACTCGGAGAGTACCCCTCCCGCCCACCCTCCCACCGCTCAGCCCGGCTCACCCTCCGGTCTCGGCGCCCGAGTCCACACAGTCATCCTCCTCGCAGCCGCCCGCCTTGGGATCCATGGCGCGGGCCCCGCAGCGCTCCACTTGCGGGCGCCGCCGTGACCCGGAGCGCGCTCCCTCCGGGCCGCCTAGCCTAGCCCCGTGCAGCCGGAGCCGGCGGGGCCGCTGCCAGTGTCTCGCGTCCCGGCTCCAGCCAACAACTCCGGTGCCGCCGGTGATCCCCGGCACCGCGCCCTCTCCTGGCCACGCGGGCCGGGCCCCGAGGCCGCTCCCGCCCGCCCTCGCCCCCGCCCCTCGCCTCCCGGCGTGTGAGCGTGTGCGCGCGAGGGTGTGTGCACAGTGTGTGAGCGTGTGCGCGCGAGGTGTGTGCACAGTGTGTGAGCGTGCGCGCGCGAGGGTGTGTGCACAGTGTGTGAGCGTGCGCGCGCGAGGGTGTGTGCACAGTGTGTGAGCGTGCGCGCGCGAGGGTGTGTGCACAGTGTGTGAGCGTGTGCGCGCGAGGTGTGTGCACAGTGTGTGAGCGTGTGCGCGCGAGGGTGTGTGCACAGGGTTTGAGCGTGTGCGCGCGAGGTGTGTGCACAGGGTGTGAGCGTGTGCGCGCGAGGGTGTGTGCACAGTGTGTGAGCGTGTGCGCGCGAGGGTGTGTGCACAGTGTGTGAGCGTGTGCGCGCGCTGTGTGCCTGTACTAGAGGGTTGTGCGCGGGGTGTAAGCGTGTGCGCGCAGATGGGCACAAGTGCGCGAGCGTGTGTGAGCTCGCGTACTGCGCGCCTGTGTGCGGTGTGCGTGCAGGAGCGGGAGAGGTGTCAAGGTCGCTTGCGTCTGTTTGTGGTGTGATGTGGTTGGGCGAGTGAAGATTTGTAGGTGCACACTTTTCTGCATGTGTTGAGCGCGTTTGCTCCTGTGCCCATCTGTGCTTTGTAACTGTGTGCTGTGTGTGTGTGTGTGTGTGCCCACGGAACTGCCCCGTTCCCCTGGGCGCACCGTCGGTGAATCGACTCCCAGGCATCTCCCGGAAGTTCCCGATCCCTGCGCTGCGAGCGACTTGAAGAAATACTGGGCAGCACGGTGAAAGCAGGGAGGGATCTGTTTCACTTCTGGGACCAGCTGGAACATTCAGGTGTTTTCTTACAGTTTCCTCAGAATTGCCAAAACTGAATTCATTTTCAGCTTTCTTAGCATAGTCTAAGTGGCTTCCCACCTTCCAACTTGCCAGTTTACAATCGATGTCATGCATTCATTTGCTATTTTTTTTAAAAACAAAATGTTTTTAAAAATAATTTAAAGATCACACGATCACACCTTTAGTCAAGTTTTGTTGTGGTAAGGGGATATTGGATGTTTGTAAAATGCCAGCCAGGGTCAGGACCTTGGGGTGAGTTAGTGATCACTACTGGAGGAGTTCACTGCCCTTACGGGAGACCGAAGGGAAGCTTGTGGGGAGGGAGGACGGGAACAATTTGGATTTAATTCTGACAGTCCTGACCAAGCCGTTAGAAGACATTCACTTCTACTTTCTTCTGTTTCAAGGCAAGTTATTTCAAGACTTAATTTACTTATCTATAAGATAGAGCTATTGATATGGACCCTATAGCCTGTTATGAATTGAATGACTTTGTGTAAATAAAACACTTAACATTGGTCCTGATCCATGCCAAGCACTAGTCACAGGCAGCTATTATTACATCACAATCTCAACTGACAAAGCAGTGTCACTTAGGCGACAAATGACACTGTAAAGAGGAATATATTTTTCTTTCCTCTCTTCCTCTCCCTTCCCTTTATTTCTCCCTTCCACTTTACCTACCTATAAATATCACCCCTTTCTGATTATTTAAATTATGCAAACGATAAACCAATGACCAAAAGAATAGAAACGCAATCTCATCTTTAAAAAACAAAACCAAACAAAACAGTTAAATATGCCAACCCCATATTTTAACTCAATTTTCCTTATTGAGCATAAAATCCATTTCACACAAAACAGAAATAGGTATAGTCTACTCAATTTGTGCTCATTAGCAGAAAGAAAGGAGCAGGCCAGTTTTTCAAGGGGGATTCCCCTAACCCTCATGTACTGATGATTTCCAAAAGAAAATTCTCACAAGGGGCAAAAAAAAACACCTTTGTGAGTGATTTACTGCACAATGCCATTAATGACCATTTTAAATTGATCAATTCATTCAATAACCATTTAACTGAACAAGAGAGTTAATTCTGTTGAGGAAACTTCAACAGATAGGATGCCTGCCCTCAGGGAATTTATAATCCAGAGGTGGAGACTAATTAAGTAAATTATATATATTAAAATATATAAAACAAATGCAGATAAATCTATGAAGGGAAAGAATAGTGTGCTCTGAGAAAAAGAGAACGTAATTTAAATTTGCATGTCAGGGCAGGCTCTCTCAGGAAGGGGTGTTTTAGCCCTCTGCTGCGTCCAGGCCTTTGCCCTTGCCGTTCCTTCTCCCTGGAATACTATCTTCCAAATTTTCTGCAAAACTCCTGAGACAGGTCCGTCAAGACTCTATTCAAATGGCCTATCACCAGAGAGCCCTTCCCAACAAGGCCTATCTCATAGAACTCTCTTGCCCCTGTCTGCTTTCTTGTAACACTACCAGCACCAGACATATGATAGATATATTTACTAATTACTGTATTTTTCGCTCCATAAGACGCACTTTTTTCCCCCAAAAGTGGAGGGGAAAATGCCCGTGTGTCTTATGGAGCGAAAAATATGGCATTTTATTAAATATTTTAACACACCATTTGGTTCTGAATAGTTTTTCTCTTATTCTCCTCCTTATGGTCAGGTGCGTCTTATGGAGCGAAAAATATGGTACCTGCTATTCTCTCCCCAACTCTATCCCAAGAATGTCACCTCCAGGAGAGCAGGGACTTTGTTTTGTTCACTGCTGTGTATTACGGAGTAATAAATAAATATAATATATCCATTCCTGTTGCATCAAAGGAATCTAATGCAGTAAGGACAATTCAGTTAAGATTTGGGGTTGGCATATTTACCCCTGTTTTTCCCCCTTTGATTATGGCATTGCATTTCTATTCTCTTGTGAATGAGTGAATGTGAGGGCAGCAGCCCCAGAGTGAAGATGGCTGTGAGGAGAGTGTTCTGGTGGAGACCAGCAGGGCATGGAGGGCAGAGCATTTGATTAGAGTGGGCATGAAGGAAAGCTAGGTGACCGGAACAGCACAAATGGCATAGATGAGAGTAAGACATTTCTGCATAAATGTGACATCTCCAGAAAATCCATAGATGGTGATAGCCTATTGGTAAAATAAAAGGACAAGTACAGTGTCAATGAGACCAGATGAAAGGCACAAGGAAAAGGAAAAATAGATAAGTATAAAGGACATTCTAACATCTTATTATTCTTACCGCCATGGAAGAATCTACTTTTGTCCATTGTGTATAGGAACAGTTCATATTTGTCACCTCATTTAACCCTTGACAAAGAAAGTTCTGTGAAGTAGGTTCATTTTTCCATTTTACAATAGCGGAAACTAAGCCCTCGAGAGTTCAAGTGCCCGCCCCAGGCCACCCAGTGAGTGAGTGAAGAAGCCAGGTGGCCCTTAAACCCCATGGAGTTCATGTCAGGGAGGGTGAATGGATGGGCCAGCCACACCCTCAGGAAGATGGCATTAAGAAAAAGGTCAGAGAAAAACAGAGTGAAATTAGCATGGCCTTTAGAAAAAAGACTGTGGAAAATGAGATGCTACTTAAATTATTTCAGTCGTTTTTAAATATCCAGAGAAAGGTCAGACCAGACAAAAAAGCCTGGGTCACATCTCAAAATGATACATTGATTCAGGTCCCCTGACCAAGGGACACAGTGTTATTTATCATTGACACAGTGTCTGATGGCAACTCAGTAATGCATTTATCATCAGGAGGGAAAGTTTGAAGGGTATTCACCGTCTCTCTGAGCAGACATATTGTCGATCGGTATGGGCAACCACTTTAGTCATTTAGTCTAAGGAGCCTCACTCTTATTTTATTTTTTGGAAATAGAGCAGGGAATCAGCACAGGGATCTTGTAGTGATTATCGTAGGACACCTTGTCCATAACCGTGCATGGTCCCCAAGCTCTACTTCCAGCTACTTAGCATCGATCACTTCAATCATAGAGTGTACAATGCCCCCTTCCCTCACCCCTATAAAATGGGGAGCAGAGGAGTGTCACTAGTCTGCTTAGGGTACCCTGCCTGCTCTCTTAAAGATGTTCCCACCAGAGTCTGAGAATAGTGTGGGAGGATCACTGAGGTATGGCAGAAAGTATAATAGGCCAGGAAACATGAAACCTGACTCCTGGACATGAATTCAGCATGTAATTAGAGGAAAAGTGTAGCCCATCAACTGTTTTAAAAATTCTCACTACATGCTAGGCATTGTGGTAGGGGCTCTATATACATGGTCTCTTTAATCCACAAAAAAACACTCTGGGCTTTGAGGCCCCCATCAGCTTTAAAATGGAGTTGTTGATATAAAGCTCACAAGGACTCAAAGCTCTCCAGAAACTATAAAGCATATGAATATATAAGACATCACTGACTTGTTAATCACTTTTTCTCAAATGGGTCTGCACACTCTCATTATTTCACTCATAATAGTTTTTTCAGCTTCTGTTGATGTTGTTGCATGTATTGGTATTAGAAAACTAGACCATTCATCAATTAGTTTATTGAGCCAGGCAGTGGCTGGGTGCCAGGGACACATTGGGGAACAGGTCAGAGGCAGTGGCTGCATAAGTGGAGCTTTTGAGGTCAGTTTGTCATGTCCTGGGCACCACAGGCAGGCCTCGCCTTCCACCAAGGCTAATCTTCCTTAGAGGGCTCCTCACGCCCACGAGGCATCTGACAGGTGCACAGTGCTATCGGCTGTTAGGGTAAGCCTGGAATATCAAAGCCCTTTACTGGAGAAAAAAAAAATCTCAACCTGATGGTAAATAAAGAGCATCAATTTTGATGATGAAGAAGATTAATATAATCAAGAAGGCCACATCTTACCTTTTGCAAACACATGGATGGACCTGAGAGCATTATACTAAGTGAAAGAAGCCAGACAGAGAAAGACAAGTACTATATGATTTCACTCCTATGTGGAATCTAATAAAATGAACTAACAAGCAAAATAGAGACAGATTCAGACACAGAGAACTGGCTGACCTTTGGGGTGTGTGTGGTGGGGATGCTGAGTGAAGGTAGTGGAGGGATAGGGCAAAAAAGGACAAATAAAAGACACCTCGTAAACAGGGATAGCAGTGGGGTGATTGCCAGGAGGCGAGCTGGGGGAGGGTATGGGGGCATAAGTGGTGATATGGATGAAACTTGACTTGGGGTTGAAAAGACAATAAAGTGTAGAGAGATGAGTTGTAGAATTGGGCCCCTGAAACCTGTGTAATTATGTTAACTAGTGTCACTCCAGTAAATTTAATTAAAAAAAAAGAAAGCTAAAAGTAATTGGAAAGGGGCCAAGGGTTTTGAACAACAGAAGAGAAACAGCTTTGCCTGACCTGTGGTGGAGCAGTGGATAGGGCATCAACCTGGAACGCTGAGAGTGCTGGTTTGAAACCCTGGGCTTGCCTGGTCAAGGCACATATGACAAACAAGCAATGAACAACTAAAGTGAAGCAACTAGGAGTTGATATCTCTTGTTCCCCCACCTGTCTCTGTAAAATCAATAAATAATATCTTTAAAAAAAGAAGACAAACAGCTTTAAGATAAGAACTTGAAGAGCTAGAGACTAAAAAACAGATAAAAATGAAAATCTAGGCATGGGATTTTCCTGCATATGAATTTGAGGCCAGAGGGGGTATAGGCTACTTCTATAGCCTGAGTTTAGACCTCCTGGCCCATTTGCTGCCAGGCCACCCAGCTCCAACACAGTGTTTTAAATAAAGCACTAGCTGAGGGAGGGTATCAGAGGCACAATTAGAACTCAAAGATATGTTGTTGGCTTGGGAAGTTTTGTTCTTTCATTTTTACTTACTACTTTGTTTTAAAAGCATGTTTCCCAGAAAGAAATATTTCAAATGAAAGAGAGGCATGAACAAAAAAATAAAAATAAAAATAAAAATAGTGCCCTCTTTCTTCCAAGTCTCCAGAAGAGTTTGTCTGATGTGAAAAATAAATATTATGATCATGACAAGAAAAATTATAAACTATTGACAAATCTCCTTAGACAAAGAAAGCCACTAGCCTTACATGCAAGCAGAAGGGGACCAGATGGCAAGGGGAAAATGAAACTAAAGATAAACTGTTGAGTTGGAAAATAATCTCATTAAAATATAAATGACTCAGCTCCGATAAGGGAGAGCAGAGATAGTGGTCCTGCCTTGGAGCCCAGCCAAGAACTCTCAGCCTGCGGTTTACGAGATGAGGTCTGGGGACCGAGTCCAGACGCCTGACAACGTGTCCACAGTTACGTCTCCAGCTGCCGGGTGGTGGGAGAAAGATGAGACAATGAGAAAGACCTCTGGAAAAGTGCTGTGGAAATTTAAGAATACAGTGAAATCCTAGACCTAGAACACTGCCCTCTAGGCCCCTGTGAAGATACACATGCCTTCTGGGAATTGTGGTGGGGCCCCCTACTCATCGTTTTATTATTTATCTAGACTCAGAAAGGCTTGGCCCTCTGTCCTCTTCTCATCCTCACACTTTCTTCCAGTGACCAGTCTCTAACTATCTGTATTAATTTGCTGGGGCTGCCATAACAAAACATCATAGACCGTGGCTCAAACAATAGAAATTTATTTTCTCGCAGTTCTTGAGGCTGGAAGTTCAAGATCAAGGTGTTGGCAGGTTGGGTTGCTCCTGAGGTCTCTCTGTCTCTCTCCTTGTCTTTTCTCTGTGTGTACACATCCCAGATGTCTCTTTGTGTGTCCAAATTTCCTCTTTATAAGGACACAAATAATACTGGATTAGAGCCCATGCTAAATGCCTTATTTTAACTTAATTACCTCCTGAGAGAAGTTACCCTTAGATACAGTCACAGTCCGGGGGTTAGGGCTTCCATATATTATATGAATTTGAGGCACACACTTTAAGCCCATAACACTGCCTTTGAAGAGTTCTCACATAGGAGGCAGGATAGTATATGTTATATGTCAGACTTAATTTTTTTTTTTTTTTTGTATTTTTCTGAAGCTGGAAACAGGGAGGCAGTCAGATAGACTCCCGCATGTGCCCGACCGGGATCCACCCGGTATGCCCACCAGGGGGCGATCCTCTGCTCATCTGGGGAGTCGCTCTGTCACGACCAGAGCCACTCTAGCGCCTGGGGCAGAGGCCAAGGAGCCATCCCCAGCACCCGGGCCATCTTTTGCTCCAATGGAGCCTCGGCTGCGGGAGGGGAAGAGAGAGACAGAGAGGAAGGAGAGGGGGAGGGGTGGAGAAGCAGATGGGCGCCTCTCCTGTGTGCCCTGGCCGGGAATCGAACCCGGGACTTCCGCACGCCAGGCCGACGCTCTACCACTGAGCCAACCGGCCAGGGCCCAGACTGAATTTTAATGCTGCCCAGCCTGCCTAAGTTCAGACCGTCTTTTATCACTAGGTTTGTGATCTGGGACAAGTTACTCAGCCTTTCTGAGAGTATTTCCTTGTTCAGCATGTCAGAGGCTCTGAGAGGACTGGGAAGTCATTCCATGGAGAGTGCTGAGAGAGTGTCTGGCATGTGAGAAGGGTTGGATATTATCATTTTGCTCTTCAGCTTCCAAATCTGTATCTCTCTTCGTGTGCTCTTCCCAGTGTGTATCTACTGTCCAAATACTCTTGACCGTCTGCGTAGGAATGCCATGCACTCCTCACTCCTCAAAATGATATTGACCTGGGTAGCCTACTGGATCTGGTCCAAGTAAAATAGAGACTCTCACCTTGAACACTGACAGTCATTAGTGAAAGATCGAGACAAGTAAACCCCAAACCTTGGCTTAATACATTGTCATTAATGTTTGATAGATATATTTGCAATTCAGTTTAGAAACATGTACAAGATGTTGTTAGAGCCAGTGTAAGGGAGGAAACAATAGATCCTGAGTGGGGTGGGTGGGTATCAAGGGGTGAGGTGGGGTAGAGGAATTGATGGGAATTGATTTTTTTAAATTTAAAAGTTATTTATTGATATTATAGAGAGAGGAAGGGGGAGAGAGAGAGAGAAAGAGCAAAACCTCGATTTGTTGCTCGACCCATTCATGCATTCATTAGTTGACTCCTGTATGTGCCCTGACCAGGGATTGGCCTATGGGGAGGACGCTTTAACCAACTGAGCTATCTGGTCAGAGGGGAATTGACTTAACAGAGTAGAACACAAAGGTTAAGACCTAAAGAGTGAATAGAGTTCGCCAGACAAAAAGGGGAAGGTCAGAAACCTTTCTCTTTTGAGGTCTAGGCCATTCTACATTCTTTCCCCCCTTGCACCCCCCAGCTGACCCCACCCCGGCCCCAACCCCTGCTTCTGTTGTGTTGATATTACATCCTAGATCCTCCCCGGGTCCAGTGAGGACCTTGACAATTGCTCACAATTATCCTCATCCATTCTTGCTTTCATTTGCTACTCCAGATGCAATTTAAAAACTCCAAGATAAAAATGTATGACTATCTGTTCCAGGCCTTTCTACTCTCATTTCTAACTCCCCACCTGTTTCTTAACCTCATAAAGACTTCTATTTGTGCATCTCAGAGTTGAACTACCCTGAAAGTCTCGACAGATCTGCTGCTTTGAAGAACTAGTGGCCTGTGGCATAGCTGTGAGAGCTTCCCTTTCTACCATCAGCTCACAGAACACAGGCAGACACAGAGCCACAGTCGCCTCCACCTCGGCTCTTCCCAGACTCATTTCTCTTTCGACCTTCTTTCCACTCTCCGTGATGGATCCTGTCCACCAACTGCTTGTCCATCAGTTGCTCTGTATCAGGGTCAGCACTAGGCACTGGGGATGCACAGATTTAAAAAGGACACAATCCTTGCCCTTAAATTGCTGCCAGCTATAGTTAAGCATTAAAAAGTAACCTGACAATTTAAAAACAATGTGGTAATTTTCTCAAACCCAAAGTCAGGCCGACAGGGTCTTCCTTTTCCACAAAACCCCTGGACATTTTTTATAGTACCTATTAGTGTATTCACCTTGTTTGCTGGCTTTTATTTATTTATTTTTAAACCATAGTTATGTCTGAGAGCCCCTTTTCTGTGTTGTGGGTTTACAAGTACCATGGGCCACTGACTACAAAGCGCTATGAGGTGGGTTGCCCGGGGTTGTTAAACCCAGGCAAATCTGGCCACCTCATCCCCTCAACAACCTAAACAAGTGCAGTAACTTCCTGTTGCTCTTAGGACGGAGACCAGAATTGTACCATGCTATGTGTCATCACAGTCACCCCCGTTCTGTTTATTGTTTGTGCTCCAATTATACTACTAGCCTTCCTCAGTTCCTCTAATGACCAGCTATGCTTTTTTTTCATCAGCCACAGACCTTTGCATATGCCAGTTTCTCTCTCTGGAATACTCTTCCTGGCTCATCATCACCTGGTTGACTGCTACTTGGTTGGCAGATTGCCTCTTAATCGTTATTGCCTCCTTGACTAGATGGATCCTGCTCTTTATGCATTCAGACGCCCTTAACGAAGTGGTCATTTTACATTTGTGTGGTTCTTTGATCATTCCCTCTTTTTACCTCTAAATTATAAGCATCATGAAGACCAGATGATTCTGCTCATGATTGCCCCTTTACTGCCTAACATAGTGCTTGCCATGTGGTATTATTACAACAGATACTGCTGTGCTTAGCAATTAATACTGAGCCTAGCATATAGTAGGTTCTCTTTAAATGTTTCTGAAAGGGTGACTAAGTGCATGGGCTGTGAATTTTCTGACGCCTTTTCTAATCTCTTGAAGGACACTAGAAAGATTCTCAAAGATGTTTACTCTTTTTAAGACTTACAGTTTTATTAAAGCATTCTTCATGGGCAAGACAGAATATGTAACAGAGCAGACACAGTTCAAATAATTAAGTTTTACCCCACTGGGAGATTTACTTACGGGAAGAAGCATGAAAAAACAGTACACTGAGTGACAATCGTTAATTCCCACAACCCCTCAAGAAGTGACCCACGTAAGTCCTCGACTCTTCCAGGCATGAGTAATCTAATGTGGAAAACATTATGTAGTGAACTGGCTGTGCTTTAATGCTTTCATTTTTCCATAATATTTTTCAGAACCATCTCTAGGTGAATTAGATAATTTTCTTCCCAGTCTGTCTGTAATGTCCTACTGTGATGATTGTTGACACTGCGTCACCCCAGGGTTCTCACTAGGTAGAGGCTACTAAACACTGAGAATTGTTTTGTTGGAGGCTATAGAATTTTCTCTCAGGAAGGGAAAGAAGCTGCCTTTTAAACATAAGGATTCCTTAGTTCCTCGGGGTTTGATGAAACGTTTTCCTGCTGAAGGGAAGTGGATTGATTCCACGAGTTCCTCTGGTCCCCTCTGCATGATGATTCCATGATCCTATTAATGTTTGACAGAAGGGCAAGTCTAAATGTGCAATTCTCTATAACCCCTGAGTTTTTCTCCTGGGGATGAAACTGAATAGAAAATGGAATATATCATAGTGATGGGAATCTGGCTGTGTGCTTTGGAATAGTAACTAGCTGCACAGCTTGGTCACCTAGGAAACAAGCAAAGCCCGATATGAGGATGTCAGAGAGCTTATGCTACTGACTCAAAATTTATCTGGATTTGGCTTCATGGTGGGAGCACATGTGATGTTTTATCTGTGAGTCTGGGAACACTGACAAATGGTGTTCTAAGTGATTTAAGAGTCCAACAGCGCATAAACCAAAAAGATCAAGGTGCAAATGCTGGCTCTATGTGACAAAGGTGGAATGTGGGTCAGGGAGCTGTGGAGAGCTTTAGGCTGTTTTGCATATGATGCTAAATATCAGAGGGATTCAAGAAAAAGAAAGACCGCGAAACATCTGCACATTTGGTTTACATTGATGCCAAACATTAATATATTTGAAAACAATCAAATGCCTGGCATTACAATAACAAACTTTTGGATAAAGAATTACATGTGTGTTTTTTACATTCCTTATTATAATGCTGCATAAATATTTTTTGGAAAGTTTATTAATATGTAACTAGGATTTATATTGTATTTCAAAATATAAGCTATGGCTATCCAGAGAGCTGTTTTTTTTGTTTTGTTTTTTTTAAATAAACATTTTCTGATTCTGTCATGGAATTTTTCCCAAGAGAAAGATTATGGACACTTCCACTTGACCTGTGAGCAGCGGCTCGCACAGACAGCCACGCCCTTCTCCCTAGAGCACTCTCTTCCCTTGACTGCAGCCCTGCTGGGTTCCCTCCCACATCTCTGGATGCTGCTGCTTCTTACGTTCCTTTGCCAGATCCTACAGATCAATGTAACTCTTGTGTTGGAGTCTCACTGTTACTCTAGTTCTGTCCCCTAACCTTACCCCCACCCCTACTCATTTCCTTGGCGAGTCTATGCGTGCTCATAACTACAAGCATTGTCGTTATGCTGATGACTTCTAAATTTGTGTCTTTGAATATTTCTCCCAGCTGAGCTCCAGTCCTAAGTCCAGTTCCCTACATGGCATTTCACATGGATATCTCAGAGATGTGTCAAAGTCAACATATCCAAAACAGAAATGATGATCTTTCTCCCCAAACCTGCTGCTTTTCTCCATGTTTCTTAGTAAATGATCCTACCATTTGCCAGAAACCAAGAAGTCAGATTTGATCTCTATTTGTGCTACCTTTTACATTGAATCATCCGATTGTCCTCTTCTCTTCATCTCCAGTATCACCCACCCCAGTCCAGGTCAATACCGTTGCTGACCTAGATGACTGTATTGGTCTCCTAACTGAAACCCTTGTATCCACTCCTGCCTCTAACAATCTATTCTGTACACCAAGTAGAGAAATTTTATAGAAATGCAAACCAAGTCATGTTACTATGCTACTAAAAGATCTTTTGTGATCTCCTAATACCTTAGGAGCAACAGGAAGAATGGACTTGCAGGCTTGAGAAGTACCAACTAAATTAACAAAGTGCCACAACTACCAGTTGATGATCCAAGACTATGAATAATGTCTTAGAGATGTTGAGGTTGAAATGCCTGTGGGGCCCTGTTCGGTTGGCTCAGTGATAGAACGTTGGCCCAGTGTGTGGATGTCCTGAGTTTGTTTCCCAGTCAGGGCACATAAGAGAAGTGCCCATCTGCTTCTTCAACCCTCCCCCTCTTGATTCTTTCCCTTTCTCTCTCTCTTTTTCCCTCTTCCCCTCCTGCAGCCATGACTCGATTGGAGCGAGTTGGTCCCGGGCACTGAGGATGGCTCCATAGCCTCCTCCTCAGGCACTAAGAAGTGCTTGGTTGCTGAGAAATGGAGCAATGCCCCCGATGGGCAGAGCATCACCCCTTAGTGGGCTTGTTGAATGGATCCTGGTCAGGGTATGTGCGGGAGTCTGTCTCTCTGCCTCCCCTCTTTTCACTAAATTAAAAAAAGAAAGAAAAAAAGAAAGAAATGTTTGTGGGACATTCAGTTTGGGTCCACTGGGAAGATGCACATAGAAGTTATAGTAGGAGATGTAACTAGAATATTTACTGCTGTTACTAAAAACCAATGGAGTTGTTATTATAAAGGTAAACTGGACATTCCCTCAGACAGGGTTCATAAAATGGCAATCATACAGGTGTGGCTACAGCATTCTAGAGGCTTTAGAGGATGGGGAAGTCTAATTTGCTGATACTTCCAGTGTTTTGGGAGAAGTTTTGATCATTGATGTACAATTGTGTCAATTCATTATGATTGATTCCTTTCAAAAGCATGAATTCTTGAGTCAAAATTATTTTATTCTGGATCTTGAAGATGTGTTTTGCATTTGTCTTTCATCTAACGAGGCCATATCTGTGAATGAAATATTATTGGATTTAAGTTCCATTGTTCTCTCTTCAGGATTAACTACAGATGTTATTGCACATATGCTTTGTTTCTTGTTGAACTGATGGGAGCTTTCACAATGGAAGGCAGTCCAGTCCCCACTCTTTGCTGGGAAATCTATGACTATGCAACTTTCCAGAGGGATTTAACGTCTGTCTGGTACATTAACCCAAATGATACTTGGGCTCATAAGGTTTGGGTATACCTGTATCAGATCTTTGATAACAATTTTCAATGTGTGTAAAAGTCGTGTTCTGAAATCCAGATCTTCATGGTGGTGGAGACCTGTGTGATGGGCAGCAGGCAGTGCTGAGAAACAATGAGACAAAGAGGCAACACCTGCCCCCCCCCCCCCCCCCCCCGCTATCACAGCTGGCTACCTCTATACTCGGCTTTTTAACCATTTTGTTTCTTCATGCTACATTCTGTATAATTTCCTATGAGTTATACCCCAGTTCACTAATTCTCTTCAATTGTGTCTATTTTTTTAATCTACCACATAATTAAAATCTTACTTTGGTTTAATTTCTCTAAAATTCTTTCTTTTCCTGTATTTTTATTTTTTTCCTGTTTTCACGGAGATCCTCAACTTTGTCTTTCGTTTATTCAAATATAGTGAGAATGATTATTTTATTGACTTCTTAGTAATTCCTATAGCTAGGTCTCTGTCTTACCTGTTGCTTCTGCTATTTTTTTTCTAGCTTCTTTATATGCCTAGCCATTTTTAATTAGATACTGGGTGTTTTATTTGAAAAAAAAAGTTGTAACAATTTGGGACATATAATTAATTAAGAAAACTTTACCCAGAAAAGATTTGTCATTGCTTCTGCCAGAAATAGGCATGCTACCAGTTCTGCATCAACTTAATCATATCCAAGGTTTGGAATTCACAAGGAGGCCCAGAAATAAAGCCAAGGTGTAATTCCACATTAGGACTGAACTCTTACTGGACCATAGTCATACTGTAGGTCCTAAGGTCCCACCTTATTTTAAAGAGAGTTTCTTATTATATCCCCACAATACAATGGTTTATGTTCACAAGGAAAATGTTCTGGGATAGGCAGATGCCCTCAGGGAAAAGATATGTCTTTTTTTTTTCTTTCATTTTTTCGGTACCTAGATTATTATTTCTCTTCAGTTTTTGTAATTCCTGGTTTGTTTGTTTTTTGTTTGTTTGTTTTTTGTATTTTTCTGAAGCTAGAAACGGGGAGAGACAGTCAGACAGACTCCCGCATGCGCCCGACCAGGATCCACCCGGCACGCCCACCAGGGGGCGACGCTCTGCCCACCAGGGGGCGATGCTCTGCCCCTCTGGGGCGTCGCTCTGCAGTGACCAGAGCCACTCTAGCGCCTGGGGCAGAGGCCAAGGAGCCATCCCCAGTGCCCGGGCCATCTTTGCTCCAGTGGAGTCTCGCTGCGGGAGGGGAAGAGAGAGACAGAGAGGAAGGAGAGGGGGAGGGGTGGAGAAGCAGATGGGCGCTTCTCCTGTGTGCCCTGGCTGGGAATCGAACCCGGGACTCCTGCACGCCAGGCCGACGCTCTACCACTGAGCCAACCGGCCAGGGCCTTCCTGATTATTTTTAAGCTCTTAGATTTTAAAAAAATCTTTTGTAAGAAAATTTTTGTTTTTAAGATTGGTTTGAATAATACAACTCATTGTTACTGAAAAGAAAGAGTCCTCTTGGATATATTTTGAAAGTAATTCTAATAGGACTTTCAGACTGACTGGAAGATGTAACAGAAAGAAGAGTCAAGGATAACTGGAAAAATTTTGACCTGACTGTTTAAGAATGGAAAAGCCACTGAGATGAGAAAGATGAGGCAAGAGCAGGCTGGAGGAAGGATCAGAGTTTATTTAGGGGCATGTTAAGTTTAAGATCCCCAAGAGGCATGCAGGTGGAGAAGGTGAGGAGGCAGCTGGATATACAAAGCCTGGAATTCAGGGAAGAGGTTCAGCCTAGACATAGATCATTTGCGTCCTCAGTGTATAGATATTTTAAATTGTGAGATTGGTTAAAATCCCCAAGGGAGTGGGTACAGATAGAGAAGAGGTCCAAAGACCTAACACACTCAGGAAATAGTAATTCTCACCTCTTCTTCTCTGGAAGCACTAAATAAGTAAAATGTATTGCCAGACATAAGATGTAAAGTTTTTTCATTTTTTTCATTGGAGACTAATTATAATAAAGGAAAAATATTTACACAGAAGGAATTTGTCACCGTATCTTGCCCACCTCTTTTCTTACAATTGTTCTGTCCTTTCTCGTTTCCCCGTCCCCACTGCACTGCCTGCTTTGGGCTTTCAACATTTCTCAGCTGTTTAGCACACAGCCTCAGAGCTAGTCTTCCTGCTTCTGCCCATGCCTCCTATGTTCCCTTCACACCAGCACCACAGCCATTTCTCTACAACCCAAGGTTGATTGCTGAAGGTATGTTCTTGAACTGGCAGTCATAGTTTAATATTTATTAACATCACTTTTACAAAGTTGGATATACAGTACAAGGTTATCCTAGTGACAAGGTGTTATAAACTAAGGAAATAATGTAAAATTTTGCCAAAAATATATGAGTAAAAGCATAGCATTTGGGGAAATTATTTTCTATTCATCGCAAATCATGTGTGGTAATTAAGAAACAGAACTATAAATAAAAGAAGAAACCTTGGTAAGTTCTATGCCCACTCACACCACTCAGTTTTTGTTCTATATGTACATCCGAGTCTAGAATAAAAGGCCCTACATTTTCCAACCTCAAAATCATAAGTAAAAGAGTTGGTTACTAGTGGAGAATGCCAAATCTCTGCTAAAAGGCTCTTTGAAAATATAATTTGTCTTGCTCTTCCAGAGATATGTTAGATGTGGACCTGACTAAAGGCAAAAAAATAAAATGGGTGAACTTTCATTTTCCTTGACAGATTTAATTGTGGGGTCTATTTCTGCAACAACTCATCAGAACAGAAGAATTGTATTCCTTTTTATTACTTTTTAAAATCTAAAGTCCAGTGGTTCACCCTACCTCTACCTCTTAGTCTATATCTTTATCTCTTTATCTTTTGGTCCACACAGAAGCTATGGAAAAATAAAAGATAAAGCTATCAAAATAAAATGCTGTTTTAATGTCAGCCATTCAGAAAAAGGGTTTAAGCTCTGTGCTAAGCATCATGCATTGATGACTTCGTATAAACTTCATCACTACCCTTGGGGGCAGATACTTCTATTATCTCCATTTTAAAGATGAGACACAGAAGATTTAGGTTGCTTGTTGAGACCCAGTAAGGAGACAGTTGAACCTCAGAGCCCTTGGATTTAACATCTGTGCTATAAGGCTTAATGAATGGACATGTGCCCACAGTAATATATTAAATGTAGTGAATTAACAATATTTTTGTACTCTGAGAACCAGAGATGTAAGAACTTTGGTCAATATGAAGTATAGACAGTTCAAATACACTTTGATTTTAAGTAGATTTATTCTCAAACCATTTTCTTTTGAAATCCTTCATTGTTCTATATTCTTTGCCATTTTATCGCATCCCCCAGTAATGTGTCTTTCCGCCATGCATTTCTGAAGTTCTGCGGCATATTAGACACTAATATTAGTTTCAGTGGATACGCTGGCTTTTGGGAAGTTGAAGCTGGAGCAAAATGGACTTTCACTGAACAAGGGATGAGAAAACTTGAGTGAAATCTTAAGTGGGAGAGGAGATAGTGTCAGAGAGAGGAGTTTGTGGGTTAAGTACCGTGAGCAAGGAGGGCAGAGCCCTTTTTTGAGAAGCATGGACTTTGGAAACAGTAATATTGAACAGTAATATTGATGCTGCCTTTCTGTGTGATTCCACAAAATCTTCATTAATGACTTGAGAAATGATTACATTCTGAGGTCATCTGATTTCCCGTGGAAGCTGCTGAAAGCCTGAGTATACGTTCTGGTCAGTTTAGCCTGAACCAGAGCCAGAAGGCATGAGGAGAGAATCCCAGTCTGACAGGTAAATGACTTTTCATCAGACAGTGGGAAATGGGCATGTTGGGTGTCCTAGATGGACAATTCCTGATGATGGTCTGGCTCGGGGTCTGATCACGGGAGAAGTGACTGACAGGGATTGGGAAAAAAGTCTATGGAAGTGAGAACGTGAAGACACGAGGCAGAATTCATTCATAACAACCCTCACACTGATCATTGCTTACTCCTCATTGCTATCATTGTAATAAGCAAACCACTGCTCTTGTGTGCTTTCAATCTATTGCATCTGTGTAACATCAAAATATCCAGGTGAAAAGTGAGAAATTGAGGATCCCAAAGAAGGTGGTTGGAGTAGCAGAAAACATCTAGCAGTGGAAAATAAAATGTTAAGGTGATTGATAGGTCACCTTTATCCAGACGATTTGAAGTCAGGTAGGAACAACCAGAAAACAGATATTGGCACAAAATTTCCTAGAAATAAAATTTAGAAGTTGCAATAGGTCATTATATCTAGTCTGAGACCTTGCAGAAAATGAGATCTTCCATTTAGCCCAAATTAAATCTGGCCAAAAAGATGAAAGGTGGACAAGATAGACGGGGAAGTCTATCAAAGAGAAAATTTTGAAAATTTAGGTAGCAGGAGATGAATGACAATGTCACAGGTGAAATGAAACAGACTTGGAAGTAAAACCTACATAAAAAAGAAAGGTCAAGAAATACAGAAGGGGCCCTGGCCGGTTGGCTCAGTGGTAGAGCGTCTGCCTGATGTGCAGAAGTCCCGGGTTCGATTCCCAGCCAGGGCGCACAGGAGAGGCGCCCATCTGCTTCTCCACCCCTCCCCCTCTCCTTCCTCTCTGTCTCTCTCTTCCCCTCCCACAGCCAAGGCTCCATTGGAGCAAAAATGGCCTGGGCACTGGGGATGGCTCTATGGCCTCTGCCTCAGGCACTAGAGTGGCTCTGGATGCAACAGAGCAACGCCCCAGATGGGCAGAGCATTGCCCCTGGTGGGCATGCCGGGTGGATCCCGGTTGGGCACATGCGGGAGTCTGTCTGACTGCCTCCCCGTTTCCAGCTTCAGAAAATACAAAAAAAAAAAAAAAGAAAGAAAAAAAAAGAAAAGAAATACAGAAGGATAAACTCAAAATTCTTTAGTGGTGCAGCCCTACAGGGAGTGTTCTTCTGAAAATAAAATGGAATGAGGTATCAATGAGGAACTTTACAAAGTTGAAAGCTGCATTTTTACCTGTGGCCTCAGATGGGATTTCTATTTTATTGGCACAAGATACAGACAAAGAATAAAATTTAAGTGCACTGTGTAGTGTTCTTAATTAGGAAGTCAGAATGAAGAAAAGAATGACTATGGTCAGTAGAGGTTTATTTTCTTTCTTTTTATTTTATTTTATTTTTCTGAAGTGAGAAGCAGGAAGGCAGAGAGACAGACTCCCACATGTGCCTGACCAGGATCCACCTGGCATGCCCACCAAGGGGCGATGCTCTGTCCATCTGGGGCATTGCTCCTTTGCAACCGGAGTCATTCTAGCACCTGAGGCAGAGGCCATGAAGCCACTCTCAGTGCCCGGGCCAACTTTGCTCCAATGGAGCCTTGGCTGTGGGAGGGGAAGAGAGAGACAGAGAGAAAGTAATGGGGGAGGGGTGGGGAAGCAAATGGACGCTTCTCCTGTGTGCCCTGACCAGGAATCAAAGCTGGAACTTCCACATTATGGCCAACGCTCTGCCGCTGAGCTAGATGTTTCTTAAACACTAATGTGCCCAGAATCGCCTGGGGATCTTTGTTGTGGATTTTGATCAGTATGTCTGAAGTGGAGGTAGAGAGTTTGCATTTCTAAAAAGCTCCCAGGTGAGGCCAATGCTGCTTGTCTCTGAAGCACACTGTCAGGGACAAGATTGTAGAGCAGAGGTTGCCACATCTGGATTCCCAAGAAAGCTCCCCAGGGAAAACTAATATGCAGCAGGAATTTGGAACCAAAGCTATTAAAAAACATTTTGGAGATTAATTAATGCAAGAACCAGATAAATCAGGATTCATGAAGCTTTTTCAAATAAGCTTTTATTCCCTCCCAAGCAGCATGTGGATAAAAATATTGTAGATGTTTATATAAAATATCTAAAGCAGCCATCAGAAATTTTTGGATGTGGTGGTACATTTTTAATAAACTGTACATTGTTTTTAAAAAATGTTGATAACCAGAAGGCAATAAAAGAGTATAGATAGACACATTAACATTTTGTGGCTTCTTTGAATAATAAATGTGGCCAGTGACTTTTAGGTATTTAAAGAACAAGGAACAGAGAGGGTAGGAAAGAGGGGGTGAAGAGAGAGAAAGAGAGGGAGTGAGAGAGGAAAAAATATGTGTATATCTGAGTGCATGTCTGTATAAGTGTGTGTGTGAATGTGGTTAAAGGCATTCCAGTGTGTGTGTGTGTGTGTGTGTGTGTGTGTGTGTGTGTGTGTGTGTGTGTGTTTAGTAAGAGGAGCCCTAACTTTACCTGGAACAGGATCAAGAAATGCTGACATCCTGAATAAGTGCCATACCTTGTATCACATTCAGAAGGTGAAAATACGATGCTCTTCAAGCACCTACTGTTTTTCAATTCACCAGACTCTTACTCTGATTTTTCTAGACTCCTTACTTCTTTAGGAGTCAACAAGATTCAGTCTGTTCTACATCCAGTTTTGTCCCTTTTAATAGAATATAATTAGATACAAATACAAATCACAACTATTGTCAGAATTCAAATGAGTTCTGATGAGAATTAATATTTTCCACTCATAAGGACTTATTCAGAGCACACAATAAGGCAAAGACTCAAAAATAGGAAGAAACCACTTATTTCTCAAGCAGAAATAGCTGTATTATATTCATCTTACAGGGACTAGAATTTTGCAATCCAGATAGCAGAGCTTTATGCTATAATTGATTTCTTTTCCTGCCTCCCAAATTTTACTGTCTGTAATGACAACTGAATAAATGACTATGTGACAGAATTAATTGGAGGTTATTATCTTCACTTTAAAGTTTTAATTTCAGATCTTGTCTCATTAACATAATTATCCAGAAAGCATTATGTTACACAAAGAACTCTGATTTACAGTATGTATTAATCAGAATTCTTGTGTTTGCAAATGAGAAGCTCAACTCACACTGATTTAAACCAAAGTTCAATGAAGTTATTGATTTATGTAACTACAAAATCGAGGTACACTTTCAGTAGCAGTGTACCCAAAGAGTCAAATTTTCAATTTCTTTATCTTCTGTTTCCTTTGAGTGTTAGCTTTATTCATTCCAGTAGGAGAAGGTGTTCCAAGTGGCTTGTACTTACGGACTTTAGGACGCAATATCCCGGAAGAAAACAAGAGCACCTTTCCCCAGACTCATGGTAGAAAAGATGTGGCTCAGCCTAGCTGACATGCCCATTTTTGAAACCTTCATTAAAGCCATTGGGCTGGAGCCCTGTAATTGACCTCACTTGGGTCACATACCCATCTCCATTACTCAAGTGAGGTCAGTATTGTCCACACCTTGACAACCTTGAATGGAAGAGGATGTTTTCCCTGAAGGAAGGGGTGATAGGCAACTTGCTAATGTATTTCCACTCCATTACAGGCTTAGTTTGAATGGTAGGTAAGATGAGACTTGGGGAATGCTACCAAAGAAAGGAAAAAAAGTATGTGGAACAGGCTCAAGGACGTTCAATGGACAAGGCATGTAAATAACAGAGGAGTCTCAAATTAAGATGTATGTATATGTGTATGCAGTAAGATTTATATCTATTGCTAGTGGCCTTTAGACAAGCTATCAAGGGTGTAGTAACCTATTTTAACTTATAACAGAAAGTAAAGTTGGCCAGCTACAGTGGATCTTCTTCAGTGGTGGGATTCAGCCAGTTCGCACTGGTTCGGCAGAACCAATGCCTAATTTTTTGTTGAGTTGAACTGGTTGTTAAAATGGCACTTATAATCAGGGTTCTTTCTAAGGTGGGTGCCTGGGCAGCCACCCAATGTGGAAATCACAAATTTACATTCTTTACTCTTTTTTAATGTTCATCTGAACAACAGCATGTTCTAAATGCCCGAAGTAATGTTCATTCCATCCGTAGGTGAAAAAAATTGCAAGTGAGGATGCCAATCAAGAAGCAATATGAAAATATCTTAACAGTTTTATTGTTTTTTTGTCAGGCATTATTTAATATTTTTTCTGTTTAAAAAAGGAACTTGGAAAATGTTATGCATGTTTTTTTTTTTAAAGTGTTCTTTTTATTTGATTGACAATTGATTTTACACTCTATCTAGTAAAATTTCTACAAGACATCTTGTGGGCTAAGTGAAAAAAAGTACTTTCATGTGGCTCCTAGGACACTACTATATTAATATGATGCTATATCAATTATTTGTTTTGTTTAAATATTTTTATTATCCAGATACATCACTAAACACTATAGACTTGCCCATTAAAAAATTATGACTAAGTTTTTTAATTGTTAGTTTTCCTTTTATCTTTTTATCTTAAAATTGATTTGTGGCATTTGACATGAAGAATTATCTCCAGTGTGGAATTTTTATTGTATAATCATAGTACAATTCAACATGTCCCTCTGTCCTTTGTTTTTCTTGTAAACTGGTGGTTGGATCCAAAGTCTTGATCAGACTCATGTTTAATCCTTTTGGCAAGACTGTAGATGGTGCTGAGATATTCCCCCCAACCCCTAGCTGCATTGAAATATAATTGCCCAAGTATTGAGTAAGTTTAAGGTATAATAATACATGTGTTGATTTGATATAGTTATGTGTTGATTAGATACATTTATGCACTGCAAAATGACTTTCACTATAGCTTCAGCTAACATCATGTCACATAATTACAATTTCTTCTTTTGTGGTGAGAACATTTAAGACTTATTCTTTTAGCAATTTTCAAGTACATAATACAGTGTTATTAACTATAATTACTATGCTGTACATTTGATCCCCAGAGCTTAATTATCTTCTAACTGAAAGTTTGTACTCTTTGGGTAGTGCTGTGTTCTATAATGAGGAGGTACATCTTGTCTGGACATATTTTTTCTGTGATTGTAAACAGCTGATGATGCTCAATGCCTAGATCCATTAATTCACTGGAATTTAGAAATAGTGATTTTTATTTCTATCACTTCTCAGAATTTATTTATTATAGAACTCTTTATAAAGGAACAATTTACTTGTCTACAATTTGGTTATTGAGTGGTATAATTTACATAGAAAGTCAGGATGAATCTTTTATTTATTAGTTTTCAAGATGATAAATTGATTTCCTATTATTCTTTGAAGGTAAACAGTTAGATTTTCAAAATATCATTATAAAAATATTGATTTAACAGACTTAGTCAATTGCAATTCTCTGTTTGAAGCTCAAAATTTTCCTCTGGCCAGTGAGAGTCTCTTCAAGTTGGTTTCCAAGTATTTTTGACATGACTCTCTTAGGCTTTAATAGCTTTCTTGACATCTGGTATTCTAAGCTCATTTTATTCATTTTCTACCTGAGACCTGGAATCAGTCATTTTCCCAAGAAATTATAGGCTCTTGGTAGAAAAGGTATTTTTAAGACCATAATCTGAGTGTTAATTATTTGTAGGTTCTTAGTAGACAGAGTTAATACATAGCTCTATATAATACATATATAATCTCATGAGTTCATACTGACTTTTAACTCAAATTCAATTCATATCTAGAGGCTTTTTTCTTAATATTTTATATTACTTCTATATCTCATTTTTCCACACTGAGTATCTGAAAACCCTGGTTCTCAAGGACTTGAAGAATGATAAAACTAGAAAATTTTATAAATACTTATTTTCTTTTTCTCACATTACACACATAACAGTCTAACAATATTTATTGCAATCCAACCACCACTTGTTAATTTTTTTTGCATATGTGCTCCCCATTCTGTTCTACATTTTGCACCTTTATCATATCTACATTGCCTGATTATATACATATGCATATTATTCCCCCTCTCCTTTATCCTCTGCTTCATTTAATTCTTCAAGTAAATGTGTATTTAATATTCACCACTCCTTATTTTGATGTCAAATTATTTGACATTCATTCTTTAGTGTATATTTGATGTCTCTTTAGTCAATTGGAAGTTCATCATTTAGTGTATTCTTCAGTAAAGGCTTCTGAAGACTATATATCCTAACTTCTTGCCATGTTAGTTTACCTATTGCCTCTATATTTGAAAGTCAGTTTAGCTGGTTATTTAATTGGTTCAGTTTTTCTTGAGTATCTGAAATAATTTACTTTACCTTCTTCTGCCATATACATTGATGTTCAAAATTCTGATGACAATTTACTTTTATTTCCTTTATATATTATTTTCTAGTTTTTCCTAGAAAACCATAGGATTTTTTTCTTTAAATTCTAGTAGTTTATTCAACCCAACTTGCTGTGGTCATTCTGAGTCATTATCTTATGAAAATGATGAGATTCTTCAATATGCACATATTTTTTTTAATTTCAGGAGTTTTCTTAAATTTTATATTTTATTATTATTAATATTTTTTTATAATAATTTTATTTTTTTAATGGGGTGACATCAATAAATCAGGATACATATATTCAAAGATAACAAGTCCAGGTTATCTTGTTGTTCAATTATGTTGCATACCCATCACCCAAAGTCAGATTGTCCTCTGTCACCTTCTATCTTGTTTTCTTTGTGCCCCTACCCCTCCCCCTTTCCCTCTCCCATTCCCCCCTCCCCCCCGTAACCACCACACTCTTATCAATGTCTCTTAGTTTCACTTTTATGTCCCACCTACGTATGGAATAATGCAGTTCCTGGTTTTTTCTGATTTACTTATTTCGCTTCGTATCATGTTATCAAGATCGCACCATTTTGCTGTAAATTTTCCGATGTCATCATTTCTTATGGCTGAGTAGTATTCCATAGTGTATATGTGCCACATCTTCTTTATCCAGTCATCTATTGACGGGCTTTTTGGTTGTTTCCATGTCCTGGCCACTGTGAACAATGCTGCAATAATCATGGGGCTGCATGTGTCTTTATGTATCAATGTTTCTGAGTTTTTGGGGTATATACCCAGTAGAGGGATTGCTGGGTCATAAGGTAGTTCTATTTTCAGTTTTTTGAGGAACCACCATACTTTCTTCCATAATGGTTGTACTACTTTACATTCCCACCAACAGTGTATGAGGGTTCCTTTTTCTCCACAGCCTCTCCAACATTTGCTATTACCTGTCTTGCTAATAATAGCTAATCTAACAGGTGTGAGGTGGTATCTTATTGCCGTTTTGATTTGCATTTCTCTAATAGCTAAAGAAGATGAGCATCTTTTCATATATCTGTTGGCCATTTGTATTTCTTCCTGGGAGAAGTGTCTGTTCATATCCTCTTCCCATTTTTTTATTGGATTGTTTGTTTGTTTGTTGTTGAGTTTTATGAGTTCTTTGTATATTTTGGATACTAGGCCCTTATCTGAGCTGTTGTTTGAAAATATCATTTCCCATTTAGTTGGCTTTCTGTTTATTTTGCTATCAGTTTCTCTTGCTGAGCAAAAACTTCTTAGTCTGATGTAGTCCCATTCATTAATTTTTGCCTTCACTTCTCTTGCCTGTGGAGTCAAATTCATAAAATGCTCTTTAAAACCCAGGTCCATGAATTTAGTACCTATGTCTTCTTCTATGTACTTAATTGTTTCAGGTCTTATGTTTAGATCTTTGATCCATTTTGAGTTAATTTTTGTACAGGGGGAGAGACTGTAGTTCAGTTTCATTCTTTTGCATGTGGCTTTCCAGTTTTCCCAGCACCATTTATTGAAGAGGCTTTCTTTTCTCCATTGTGTGTTGTTGGCCCCTTTATCAAAAATTATTTGACTATATATATGTGGTTTTATTTCTGGACTTTCTATTCTGTTCCATTGGTCTGAGTGTCTATTTTTCTGCCAATACCATGCAGTTTTGATTGTCGTGGCCCTATAATAGAGTTTGAAGTCAGGTATTGTAATGCCCCCAGCTTCATTCTTTTTCTTTAGGATTGCTTTGGCTATTCGGGGTTTTTTATAGTTCCATATAAATCTGATGATTTTTTGCTCTATTTCTTTAAAAAATGTCATTGGAAGTTTGATGGGAATTGCATTAAATTTGTATATTGCTTTGGGTAATATAGCCATCTTGATTATATTTATTCTTCCTAGCCAAGAACAAGGTATATTCTTCCATCTCATTATATCTTTTTTGATTTCCCTTAACAATGGTTTATAGTTTTCATTATATAAGTCCTTTACATTCTTTGTTATGTTTATTCCTAAGTATTTTATTTTTTTTATTGCAATCGTGAAGGGGATTATTCTTTTGAGTTCATTCTCAATTGTTTCATTGTTGGCATATAGAAAGGCTATTGACTTCTGTATGTTAATTTTGTATCCTGCGACCTTACTGTATTGGCTTATTGTTTCTAGTAGTCTTTTTGTGGATTCTTTGGGGTTTTCGATGTATAGGATCATATCATCTGCAAAAAGTGATACCTTTACTTCTTCTTTTCCAATATGGATGCCTTTTATTTCTTTGTCTTGTCTGATTGCTCTGGCTAGAACCTCTAGTACCACATTAAATAAGAGTGGAGAGAGTGGACAACCCTATCTTGTTCCTGATTTAAGGGGGAAAGCCTTCAGTTTAGTGCCATTTAATATGATGTTAGCTGATGGTTTATCATATATGGCCTTTATCATGTTGAGATATTTTCCTTCTATACCCATTTTGTTGAGAGTCTTAAACATAAAATTGTGTTGTATTTTATCAAAAGTCTTTTCTGCGTCTATAGATAAGATCATGTGGTTTTTGTTCTTTGTTTTGTTGATATGGTGTATTACGTTAACCGTTTTACGTATGTTGAACCATCCTTGAGATTCTGGGATGAATCCCACTTGATCATGATGTATTATCTTTTTAATATGTTGTTGTATTCGATTTGCTAGTATTTTGTTTAGTATTTTAGCATCTGTATTCATTAGAGATATTGGTCTGTAGTTTTCTTTTCTTGTGCCATCCTTGCCTGGTTTTGGTATGAGGGTTATGTTGGCCTCATAAAATGTGTTTGGAAGTATTGCTTCTTCTTCAATTTTTTGGAAGACTTTGAGTAGAACAGGAACCAAGTCTTCTTTGAATGTTTGATAAAATTCGCTGGTATAGCCGTCAGGGCCTAGACTTTTATTTTTGGGGAGGTTTTTAATGGTTTTTTCTATTTCTTCTCTACTAATAGGTCTGTTTAGGCTTTCTGCTTCTTCTTGACTCAGTCTAGGAAGGTTGTATTGTTCTAGGAATTTATCCATTTCTTCTAGGTTGTTGAATTTAGTGGCATAAAGTTTTTCATAGTATTCTACAATAATTCTTTGTATATCTACAGTGTCCGTGGTGATTTCTCCTCTTTCATTTTGGGTTTTGTTTATATGAGTTCTTTCTCTTTTTTCCTTGGTAAGTCTTGCCAAGGGTTTGTCAATTTTGTTGATCTTTTCAAAGAACCAGCTCCTTGTTCTATTAATTTTTTCTATAGTTTTTCTGTTCTCTAATTCATTTATTTCTGCTCTGATTTTTATTATCTCCTTTCTTCGGCTAGTTTTGGGTTTTCTTTGTTCTTCTTTTTCTAGTTCCTTAAGGTGGGAAGTTAAGTGGTTCACTTGGGCTCTCTCTTGTTTGTTCATATATGCCTGAAGTGATATGAACTTCCCTCTTATCACTGCTTTTGCTGCATCCCATAGATTCTGATATGTCGTATTGTCATTTTCATTTGTCTGTATATATCTTTTGATCTCTGTACTTATTTCTTCTTTGATCCATTCATTTTTTAAAAGTATGTTGTTTAGTTTCCACATTTTTGTGGGATTTTTTTCCTCTTTTCTGCAGTTGAATTCTAGTTTCAAGGCTTTATGATCAGAAAATATGCTTGGTACAACTTCAATTTTTCTGAATTTTCTGATGTTGTTTTTGTGGCCCAACATATGGTCAATTCTTGAGAATGATCCATGCACACTGGAGAAAAATGTATACTCAGTCACTTTGGGATGAAATGTCCTGTAGATGTCTATCATATCCAGGTGCTCTAGTGTTTTGTTTAAGGCCACTATGTCTTTGTTGATTCTCTGTTTGGATGACCGATCTAGAGACGTCAGCGGTGTATTGAGGTCTCCAAGTATGATTGTATTTTTGTCAGTTTTTGTTTTAAGATCAATAAATAGCTGTCTTATATATTTTGGTGCTCCTTGGTTTGGTGCATATATATTAAGAATTGTTATGTCTTCTTGATTCAGTGTCCCCTTAACCATTATAAAATGGCCATTTTTGTCTCTGAGTACTTTTCCTGTCTTGTAGTCAGCATTATCCGATATGAGTATTGCTACACCTGCTTTTTTTTGGATGTTATTTGCTTGGAGTATTGTTTTCCAGCCTTTCACTTTGAATTTGTTTTTATCCTTGTTACTTAGATGAGTTTCCAGTAGGCAGCATACAGTTGGATTTTCTTTTTTAATCCATTCTGCTACTCTGTGCCTTTTTATTGGTGAGTTTAATCCATTTACATTTAGTGTAATTATTGACACTTGTGAGTTCCCTATTGCCATTTTATATCTTGCTTTCTGTTAGTTTTGTGTCTTGTTTGATCCTTCTCTTTCGTTTTTCTTTTGTTTTTATTTGGTTGTATTCCATACATCTTTCCTCTGTTGCTATCTTTTTTATCTCATGTGCTTCTGTGGTGGTTTTTTCCAATGATGGTTACCTTTGAGTAATGAAAAGGGTCCCTACCCTGTTCATTGTAGCGAACTATTTTGTGAGTACTTTTGCACTCCATCATCCTTTGCTACTGTTAATCTCCATCTTCTCCCCCCCTTTCTTTTTGTTGTTGTCACAGTTTAAATTTGGTTTTATTGTGTTCTTCTTGGAGCTTTTACTTGTGGCTCTGTTTTTTTTTGTACTTTGTATCTGATTGGAGAACCCCCTTTAGTAATTCCTGGAGTGGGGGTTTTCTGATGATAAATTCCCTCATCTTTTCTGTATCTGTGAATGTTTTTATTTCTCCTTCATATTTGAAGGATAGCTTTGATGGGTATAGTATTCGTGGCTGAAAGTTCCTCTCTTTCAGGACTTTAAATATTGGGGTCCACTCTCTTCTAGCTTGTAGAGTTTCTGCTGAGAAATCTGATGATAATCTGATGGGCCTTCCTTTATATGTTGTATTCTTCTTTTCCCTGGCTGCCTTGAGAATTTTTTCTTTGCTGTTGGTTTGTGTCAATTTCATTATGATATGCCTTGGAGTAGGTTTGTTGGGGTTAAGAAAACTCGGAGTTCTGTTTGCTTTTTGAACTTGAGGCTTTAGTTCTTTCCACAGGCTTGGGAAGTTCTCATCTATTATTTGTTTGAGTATGTTCTCCATTCCATTTTCTCTCTCTTCTCCCTCTGATATACCTATTATTCTTATGTTATTCTTTTTGATGGAGTCAGATAATTCTTGTAGGGCTATCTCATTTTTTTTAATTTTTGAGTCTCTTTCTTCTTCTCTCTGTTGTGCCTCAAGTTGCTTGTCTTCTATTTCACTAATCCTCTCTTCTATCTGACCTGTTCTATTAGCTAAGCTTGTTACTTTGTTTTTCAGCTCGTGAATTGAGTTTTTCATCTCTGTTTGATTTGTTTTTATAGTTTCAATTTCCTTGGACATATATTCTTTGTGTTCATTGAGTTGTTTTCTGAGCTCCCTAAATTGCCTTTCTGTGTTTTCTTGTATATCTCAGAGGATTTTTAGAATTTCTATATTGAATTCTCTGTCATTTAGCTCCAAGGTTTCCAATATATTAAATTTTTTCTCCATAGATTTTTCCTCATCTAGCTGTGTTACCTCTCTTTCTTTTGTATCCATGATATTTGATTTTCTCTTCCTTAATGGCATCTGAGGGTGGTTTTGTCGATAGTATTAATGAGATTTAATAAAGAATAAAAAGTTAAAAAATAAAAAATCGAAGTTTTTTAAAAAAAAAATTAATAATGAAATAAAGAAAAATAAAATAAAATAAAAATTTAAAAAAAGGAAATTATTCCCCCCCTCCTTTTTTCCTCTCCTCTCCTCTCCCCTCTTTCTTGAGAAACTCTTGTGGTGAACTGTGAATTATAACAAACAATGCCTGTAATGGAGAGCCTGAATTGGGGAAAAGTAATAAAGGGGCAAAAAAAAAAAAGTAAAAAAAAAAGAAAAAGAGAAAAGAAGGGGGTATGGACCCACAAAAAGCAAATAAGGAAAAAATTTGGGTCAAGAATAAAATGATTTGCTTTTAGGTGTTGGTTGACTAAGAGTTATGATGAGAGGAATAAGAGGAAAAAAGAAAAATGGGGGGACAAATTAAAAAATTACTATTGTATTTAGTGGAACAAGAACTAGATAAAATAGAGAGCCAGGGATGGGAGCACTGCTAGTGAGTTAAAAAGGTGAAGTAAAAACCCCCCAAAATGCCACAAACATAAGTTTGAGTCCGAGATAAGATAATTTGTTTGTTATTGAGGTTTGAATGAGAGGAGATGTAAAGGAGAAAGGAAGAAACTAATATAGAGGGAGAAAAGAAAGAGAGAGAGAGAAAGAAAGAGGGAACCACTAAAAGAAGAAAAAAGAAAAAAGAGGAGAGAGAGAGAGAGTTAAGGGTTTTGGAGTTCAACCCTCATAGAGAGAAAGGAAGAGGAGAGAAAAGATAATGGGAGATGTAACACTTATGGGTAGTGTAGTTCAAGGAGAGGAGAGAGTAAGACCAACAGAGAGTTAATCGGCCAAATTGGAGGAGGAAAAAAAATATCAAGAATGAAGATAAGAGAAACAAATGAACAAATATAATAAAATGGGATAGGTTATAAAGTCTGCAGATTATTCTTGATTTTGAGAGGTTATTTTCTTGCTTTTTCTTTTCTCTCCCTCTTCCTGGTCGGTGACTCTGTACCCCGGGTTCTGCCCCTTTGGCACGCTCAGGTAGAGGTTTGCAGTTGATAAGTCTCTATGGCGATGTCATGTATTGTGCTTTAGTCTCGTTGGCAGTCGAGGCTCATTAGCATTTATAGGCTCCAACAGTGAGAGAGTCCGTGTTCCTGGAGCCTTTCTCCTAGTCTTTCCTTCCTCAATTAGTAGCCTGAGAACCCAGCTATGGGGTTGCTGCTGCCTCTGCCTGGATAGTAAGAGGCTCAAAGAGCTGGCAACTCCCCACTCTATTTCCAGTCAGCACAGGGCTCTGGGTAAGGCTCAGTCAGTCAGAGCTGCTAGCATAATCAGGCGGGGTTTCCGCCACTCAAAGACCTCTGGCTCTGCCACTCTGTCCGGTAACACAGGCGGGCACCCACTTCCGGGGCGCTTGGAGGAAACTCTCGCTCACTATCTGCATGCGCAGACCAGGATATCCGGCCAGCAGTCTCACGCTCTGAGTGAAACCCCCAACCGCATGGGAAAGTTGCAGCGTTGGAATTGGCTCTCGCTCCGTCCCTGTGCACGGCTTTTGCAAGGCGCTGGGGCGGCCCGAGGTTCTGCTTTGGCCCACACAAAGGCCCCTGACTCTGCCCCTCTGTGCGATAACACGGGTGCGCACTGCCGAGGCACTCGGAGGAATCTCTCGCTCGCTATCTGCGTGCGCAGACCAGGATATGAGGCCAGCCGCGTTTCCCTCTGAATGAATCCCCTACCAGCACGGAAAAGTTCCACTGTTGGAATTAGTTCTCGCTCCCTCCCATGCGCGGCTTTCCCAGGGTGCTGGGGCTGCCCAGAGATTCTGCTTTCGGCCCACAGAAAGGCCTCTGACTCTGCCTCTCTGTGGGGTAACACGGGTACCCACTCCCGGGGCTTAGGAAGAAATTTCTCGCCCACTATCTGTGCGCTGACCAGGAGATCGGGTAAAATGGCTGCCCCGCCTGTCTTTCTTTGTTTGGGTTTGGCGCGAGTGTTAGCTTGTATTGCCCGGGTTGCCACAGGATCAGTTTTTCCTCGGCTTGGATCTCCGTGCCACAGCCTGGTTTGGCCGTTTGTGCCGCGGCCTGGATCTATTCACCCCCTTTGCCCTCCTCAGTTTCTATATTCACGGATCCCAGAGAAAGCCGCCCTGTTTAGGTTAGTGAGGAAGGCGGAGCATTTCTTACTCCTTAATTCCTTCGGGGTTTGGTTATATATTTAGCCAATTTTTCGCTCGATCATACCTTTGGGTGTATTGCAAAACATCTGGAGGCTCCAAGGATAGGTTTTTCTGTTTCTGGTTGAAGATCTTGTTGAGTTTTGGGGGAGATTTATCGGTATCGCTTCCTACCCCGCCATTACTCTGACGTCATCCTATATTTTATTATTTATTCTGTTCCTATGTTTTGGGTTTCTTCTTCTGGGACTCCTATTATCTATATAATAAATCTTCTTTGCTTTTTCTCAATATTTTTTATATTTTCTTGAGTCATTTTTTAAAATTTATTTATTAAATTTAATGCAGTGACATTGATAAATCAGGGTACATATGTTGAGAGAAAACATCTCTAGATTATTTTGACATTTGATTGTGCTGTATACCCCTCCCCCAAAGTTAAATTGTCTTCTGTCACCTTCTTTCTGGTTTTCTTTGTGTCCCTCCCCTCCCGCAACCACTCTCTCCTTCTTCACCCTATCCCCCCTCCCCCCCACCCCTGTTGCCATCACATTCTTGTTCATGTCTCTGAGTCTCATTTTTATGTCCCTTCTATGTATGGATTCATATAGTTCTTAGTTTTTTTTCTGATTTACTTCTTTCACTCCGTATAATGTTATCAAGGTCCATCCATGTTATTGTAAATGATCCGATGTCGTCATTTCTTATGGCTGAGTAGTATTCCATAGTATATATGTACAAAAGCTTTTTAATCCACTCATCCTCTGATGGAGCACGGTATATGCTTCCACTTGTTTGTATCTTCCTTGATTTCTTTTATCAGTGCTTTGTAATTTTCCGAGTACAAGTCTTTAGTCTCCTTGGTTAAGTTTACTCCTAGGTACTTTATTTTTTTGGTTGTAATTGTGAAGGGAATTGTTTCTTTAATTTCTCTTTCTGACTGTTCATTGTTGGTGTATAAAAATGCCTCTGATTTCTGAGTATTGATTTTATAACCTGCCACTTTGCTGAATTCATTTATCAGGTCCAGTAGTTTTTTGACTGAGACTTTAGGGTTTTCTATATACAATATCATATCATCTGCAAATAATGATAGTTTTACTTCTTCTTTTCCAACTTGAATGCCTTTTATTTCTTCTTCTTGTCTGACTGCTGTGGCTAGGATTTCCAGGACTATGTTAAATAAGAGTGGTGAAAGGGGGCACCCCTGCCTTGTTCCTGATCTTAAGGGTATTGCTTTTAATTTTTGCCCATTGAGTATGATGTTGGCTGTGGGTTTCTCATAGATGGCTTTTATCATGTTGAGGTATGTTCCCTGTATTCCCACTTTGCTGAGAGTTTTGATCATGAATGGGTGCTGGATTTTATCAAATGCTTTTTCTGCATCTATTGAAATTATCATATGGTTTTTCTCCTTCCTTTTATTTATGTGATGAATCACATTGATTGATTTACGAATATTGTACCAGCCTTGTCTCCCCAGAATAAATCCCACTTGATCATGGTGTATGATTATTTCCATATATTGTTGATCTGGTTTGATAATATTTTGTTGAGGATTTTAGCATCTATATTCATCAGAGATATTGGCCTATAATTTTCTTTCTTTGTGTTGTCTTTGCCTTATTTTGAAATCAGAATTATGCTCGCCTCATAAAAGGAGCTTGGAAGTCTTCCTTCCTCTTGAATTTTTTGAAATAGTTTGAGAATGATAGGAGTTAGTTCTTCTTTGAATATTTGGTAGAATTCCATTGTGAAGCCATCGGGCCCTGGACTTTTCTTTGTTGGGAGTTTTTTGATAACTGTTTCAATCTCATTTGGTGTAATCGGTCTGTTTAGGTTTTCTGATTCTTCCAGATTGATTTTTGGAAGATTGTATGTTTCAAGGAATTTGTCCATTTCATCTAGGTTGTCTAGTTTTTTGGCATACAGTTCTTCATAGTATTTTCTTACAATATTTTGTATTTCTGTTGTGTCAGTTGTTATTTCTCCTCTCTCATTTCTAACTTTATTTAATTGAGTCCTCTTTCTCTTTTTCTTGGTGAGTCTAGTTAAAGGTTCATCAATCTTGTTTACCTTTTCAAAGAACCAGCTCCTAGTTTCATTGATCCTCTGTATTGTTTCTTTAGCCCCTATGTCATTTATTTCTGCTCTGACCTTTATTATTTCCTTCCTTCTACTACATTTGGGCTTTACTTGCTGTTCTTTTTCTAGTTCTTTTAGATGCAGGGTTAAGTTGTTTATTTGAGCTTTTTCTAGCTTCTGAAAGTGTGCCTGTAATGCTATGAATTTCCCGCTCAGTACTGCTTTCGCTGTGTCCCATAAATTTTGAGTTGTTGTATGCTCATTGTCATTCGTTTCTAGGAATTTTTTTATTTCTTCTTTGATCTCATTCTTAATCCATTCATTATTTAACAACCTGCTATTTAGTTTCCATGTGTTTGAGAATTTTTGAGCTTTTCTGTTGTGGTTCATTTCTAGTTTCATGCCATTGTGATCAGAGAAAGTGTTTGATATCATTTCAGTCTTCTTAAATTTGTTGAGAGCACTTTTGTGCCCTAACATGTGGTCTATCCTAGAGAATATACCATGAGCACTTGAAAAGAATGTATATTCTGCTGCTTTAGGGTGAAAGGTTCTGAAGATATCTATTAAATTCAGTTGATCTAGTGTGTCCAATAAGTCTACTGTTTCTTTGTTAATTTTCTTTCTTGAGGATCTATCTAGTGATGTTAGTGGGGTATTGAAATCCCCTACTATTATAGTGTTGCTGTTGCTCTCGCCCTTTAAATCCGTCAAAGTCTGCTTTATATATTTGGGTGTTCCTATATTAGGTGCATAGATATTTATAATAGTTATATTTTCCTGTTGAATTACTCCCTTTATCATTATGTAGTGGCCTTCTTTATCTCTTACTATATCCTTTGTTTTAAAGTCCAATTTTTCTGATATAAGTATTGCTACCCCAGCTTTTTTTAAATTTCCATTTGCATGAAATGTTTTTTTCCATCCTTTTACCTTCAATCTATGTGTATCTTTTGTTCTAAGGTGTGTCTCTTGTAGACAGCATATGTATGGGTCCTGTTTTCTCATTCACGCAGCTACCCTATGTCTTTTGATTGGATCATTTAATCCATTTACATTTAAGGTTATTATTGATATCCAGTTGTTTATTGCCATTTTCTTCTTTAAAGGTGTATTCCTTTTTTGCTATATCCTTTTCCCACTTTGATCTGTTTACAACAGGCCCCTTAACATTTCCTGCAGCATTGGTTTGGTTGTAATGAATTCCTTGAGTTGTTTTTTGTTTGGTAAGCTTTTTATTTCTCCTTCGATTTTAAACGATAGCCTTGCTGGATAAAGTAGTCTTGGTTATAGGTTCTTGTTCTGCATTACTTTGAATATTTCTTGCCATTCCCTTCTGGCCTCAAGTGTTTCTGTTGAGAAGTCGGATGTCATCCTTATGGGGGCTCCTTTGTAGGTGATAACTTTTTTTTCTCTTGCAGCTTTTAATATTTTCTCTTTATCGCTTAGCTTTGGTATTTTAATTATGATGTGTCTTGGTGTAGGTTTCTTTGGGTTTCTCTTTAATGGAGTCCTCTGTGCTTCATGGACTTGTGAGAGTTTCTCTTGCATTGATTTAGGGAAGTTTTCAGCTATGATATGATTGAACAAAGTCTCTATCCCTTTTTCTTTTTCTTCTTCTTCAGGAACCCTTATGATGCGGATGTTATTTCTCTTCATGTTGTCACAGAGCTCTCTAAGGGTTTCCTCTGACTTTTTGAGTTTTTTTTCTCTTTTCTTCTCTGCTTTCATGCCTTCATTCCAGTTGTCCTCCAACTCACTGATTCGATCCTCAGCTCTATCTATCCTGTTTTTAATTCCTTCCATTGTGGTCTTTATTTCTGATATTGTATTTGTCATCTCTGACTGATTCTTTTTTATACTTGCTATTTCTTTATTTAGGTGTTCATAATGACCATCCATTGTTGTTCTAAGATCCCTAAGCATCCTTACAATCATTATTTTTAACTCCGCATCTGGAAGTTTGATTATTTCCATATCACTCAGTTCATCTCCTGAAGGTGTCTCTTGTGGTTTCATTTGGATTGCACTTCTTTGTCTTCTCATTGTCTGTTTTTGGGGGATTGGTTGAGTCTAGGCTTGGTGTTGTCTGCCTCCAGTTTTCAGTTGTGTTATTTCTAGGTCTTCTTGGGTTGGTATCAGCTGTTATCTGTAATCCACTTTTGGATTTAGGCAGCTTTGAAATCTTGATTTGTTTGTTTTCTTAACAGGTGATAGTCTTGTTAATTATCTCAGCAGGGGGCTTCCTTGAAACTATCCAGGAATGGATGGGTGTAACCTGAGACTCTGAAGGCCTCTTTAGTCAACTAATCTCACTGGGGGCAGGGTGTTTTCTCAGCTTCAGTAGGGGGAGGTGTATCTCAGATCTCCATGGAGACTTGACTTACTGCCCCTCCTCCCCACTTCTTGTTTTCAGCTGTGTCTTGTTGTGCTGATTGGAGCTGGATAAATGTCCAGAGATCTCTGATCTGGAAGTAATTCAGCTCTGTTTTGTGAAAGGTTCAGTCCCTTCCCCAGCTATGGCCGCCTCCAGCATGGATGAGTCAGCTTTTTTAGGTCATCTCCTTCATTTCTTAGCCCCTCACAGTCTATTCCTCTCTCTTTCCTTTCCACTTGGGAGATAAGCTGGTCTTTTCAACACACCTCGCTCCCTGGTTGCCAGGCAAGTGGCTGTGAGCAGTAGTTTCTGCTCTTCTCCCTTGTGTGAGGTCCCCTCTGGGCTCTCAGCCTCATCCCTCCCCCTCCGTTCCTGTAAGCGGGGGAGATTCAGGCACTCCCTACCAGGTTTGTTGTGGCTGCTTCTTTGCTCCTAGGTTTTTGAGAGCTGTTCTTGCAGTTCAGAGTTGGTTTTTCATGCTGATTTTTCCTAAATTGATTTGTATTCCAGTTTGGTGGTGATAGCTGGGTGTCTGTGCATCCGCCTACTCCGCTGCCATCTTTTTCTCTCCTTGAGTAATTTTTTTTATCTCCATGTTTCTTTTTAATTAAAGAATTTTCTCCTCTACCTTCTTTTCTCTTAAACCATTCCTGTTGTGTTTATTTGCTTTGTGTTTTCTCCAGTTCAGTCTTTATTTATGAAATGAGTCTTTCTTTTATTTTTTTTTACTTCTTTCCTGAGACCTATAACCTCATTTTTGAGATAAAGGTGTACTGTTGGCCCTATCAGATAAAAGCAAACCACACCAAAATGTCATTTGGAGAAGACAGGTGGGAAAAAATGTATTTATATCAAAGGAAAAAAAGTACTGAAAGAGACTTATTTAATACAAATGAGAGCATATTACTTTAATTGGTAAATTTAAGTCCTGTGTCACTCATCTCATCTTTCCCCATCAGGTAGAGGTTCAGGAGATAGGAGGCAAACCAATTATATAAGAAAGAGAAGCCATGTTTCCTTGCACCTCTGGTTAGTTTGCTATAAAATTTTGTTTTCACTAATCTAAGTCAGTCCTTATTCTAGAAAAAAATAAAGAAAGGATTTATATATACTCTTCTCTTTATTGTACTAGCTCAAACACCTGCACTGAAAACATAAGAGAGAAAGTAAAATTCTGAAATAGTTTGGCTTCATTTTTATTATGCCAGTATTTCTAAGTTTTTAATCTGTTAGTTTGGAATTATGCTTCTCCCAGTGAGGGTAAAAATAGTAGTAAAAGTGATGATGGGTTAGAGGTAGTTTTGGAGAGATCTTTACAGTTCAAAATAATTAAAGAAATGATATATTTTCCTGAAATATTATTTAAGAAATATGAAGTGAGTATTAATCACTGGAAAAAAATGAGTTAAGGATAGGAAGAGAATAAGCACATAATTAAGCAAACACATTTTGTACTTAAACATTCATTCACAAACATTGATTTTGGAAATATTCTTCAGAAGTTAATTTTTTATACAATTTTTGTGCAATTATAAAAATTTCAAATTGTTGATTTTAATTACTGAAATCAAGGGCTTATCAAAATTATGCACTTGCTTCTGGTTACAAAATTCACTTGTGATATTTTTAACTTTTACAAAGAATATGGTCAAAGGTTTAATAATCCAAAGCAAAAATGTAAAAATTTATATATTGATATGTGGAATCAATCCAGAAAGAATTATATTATATGGAAATGCCTCAAATTTCATTTCTGGCTTCTTCTAAGGGAATTAAGGAGTAAACAAAATCAAATGCACAATAAATAAATCTTCACTGAGCATTTTTTATCTGTAAATTACTACACTAGGTACTCTGAGATAAAGAATGATGTGTGAGATGACTAATTTACAGGTAAAATTAGATCACCTAAGAGAGCCTCTTTATATTAAAGTTCAAACCAAATTTCCAAGCTCTGTGTGTGATTTACTGAGGATGTAAAGAATTAATTGAAAACAAAACTCTATTGTATCATTGAAAGTTGCTTCGAAAGTAGATCTTTAATGTTTTCATATTTTATAACAACAAAATGGTAATTATGTGAGGGAAAGAATGTGTCAACTAAACTTAATTTGGTAAACATTTTACAATATATAAGTGATAAAAATGCACACCTTGAATTTACACACAATTATATGTCAATTATATCTCAGTAAAGCTAGAAAAAATAGAGATATTGATTATGGGATAAAGATGATTTTCAGGTCACCAAGAAGTTACCCAAAAACGTGAAATTAAAGTGAAAGCAATTATACATTTTGGAAATGTTTATCATTTATTCATTAATTAATTTGATGGGCACTTACTACTGTGTGCCAGGAGCTAAAAAGAGAGTACTAAAGCTGAACATATATCTATGAGGGACGGGGGCTCTGTCGCCTATACACAGTAACTAAAGATAAGGTAATGTATAGGAACAGTTTCTGAAGCAAGATGAGCCCCAACACTTAACGAATGAGTAGGTTGAAGAAGCTGGCAAAGGAGAATGAAAGACTTGGCCCAAGAAGAAGGAAGAAACAAGAGAGAGAGTACCATAAAAAATTAGCAAGGAGAGCTATCCTGGCGGGCATCAAATTTTGATGAGAGTTCAATCAAGATGACTATTGAAAAGGGTCCCTTAGATTTAGTGATAAGGGGGACACTGGTCACTTTGGTAGGAGCACTTTTAAATGAACTTCTCTTAAGGGGAGACTCAGGCACCTGTATTTTAACATATTTTACAGATGGCATGAGAACCACTGATCTAGCTCTTTCACATAGGTGCTCCTTTGGATAATTTGCCCTGCCATTTGATTCATGATGTCTTAGGCCATCCTCTTGCTAACCCCAGCATAACTGAGGCATCCCATTTGAAGTTTCCTGGATATTTTACCTAAGTCAGAATTCCAAGGTCCCACTCATCAGGGTGTGAAAACCCTCTATAGGAAAAAATAAAAGATATCTAAGGGTACAGCTACACTGACTGACTGAGTTAATGCTGATGCCATTAACCAAGATTTGAACATAGGTTTAAATAAGAAAGAGTGAGCTAACAAGGACAAGAGGAGGGCTTTAGTCTTCAAACAGTCTAAAAATAGGTTAAGTTGAAGAAACGTATCTTCTAATGTAAGTAGAGGATGCCATGATGAATAGACAAATCTATTCTTGGAAGCAGGTTCATCTTTGTAATGAAGAAGGATTATGCAGTTGAGGTACCAACACCTTGCAAATATGTTGTACCTTCATACAATACCAACTTTTGCTTTTATTTGATATTTTACCAAGATTCTGATTCTTTAGCTTACTTCTTATAGTTAAAACAAAATTTCCTTAGAGTATCTGAAAAATAAAAAGTATAAGGAAGAAAACAAAACCACCCATAAGAATGCAACCCACAGATTCCAAGATGGTGACGGAGTAGGCGGATATTTCAACTGCTACCTCCCAGGACCAAATTAGGTTACAACTTAATTTAAGAATAATCATCTTGAAAAACCAACTTTGGACTAACCAAAAAGGAGTCTATAACCAAGGATCACAGAAGAAGCCACATCGAGACTGCTAGGAAGGGTGGAGATGCAGAAAGAGCTGTCCCACTCCCAGGAGTGAGTGGCAGCTGAGGGTCTGGAGGGACTCTCACTGTGGGGAGAGTCGCCCTGAGAGATATGGGTCCTCAGCCCCAGGCTCAGAGCCCCAGCCTAGAGCCCCAGAGCCTAGAAGAGGCACCCAGATAGCATTTGGCATTGAAAAGAGCCAAGTTTCTGGGGGTGAGAGAGATGGATCTCTAGGAGATGCAGGCTCAGTCTTAAAGGGCCTGTGAAGAAAATCTCATTCACAGCCACTTACCTGAAGCTCTGGTGGAGGGTGAGCTGAGAGGACTAGAGTTGTATGAGGGAGTATAAAATTGGAGGCCCAAGGAGAGATACTGTGGGGGAGGGCCACTGGAACCCCTGTGCTGAGTCATTCTCCAGTACTGCAGTCGCCATCTTCCTTGGGTAGAGCAGTCCCCTCTGAGCGGCACCAGCTTGGGGAAAAGCAACTGCTCCGCCCTCCAGAGTCTCTCCTGCTCCAATCATGGCAACTGGGTCATGCTGAGAAGCAAGGAGGCAGGGGGTGTGTCAGTTGCTCAGTTCGAGGTCGGAGCTACCCCCCCCCCAGCCCCCTGCATGCTCCTGAGTCTAAGACTGATAATTCCACCTCACAGGAGACTCAGTGAAAACAGTCCAGACTGCAGGCAGACCACACCTCTGGGTCTCAGAGGCCACACATTCCAGACTCCTGGGGCCATACCCTACTGAGGTCTGTGAAAAAAGTCTGGACAGACTGACACTTGGGGCCCAGGGTGGAGCCACACCCATTACCCTTACTGATCTCTGAATTTCCCCAGGCTCTAGACTCTAACAGAGGTTCTTTTCAGTGGCCAAGCCCAACAAGCAATCAGGAGACAGAGGCTGAAGGAGATGGGACTCAGGGAATCTTGGCCTTTTAAGTGAACCTTCCCCCAGGCCCAGTGTGGGTAAAAGCCAGCCTGAGAGTGCAGCTTAGTATTTCTATGTATGCCTGGGCCCAACAGAGGCAGCCAAAAACTCTAGATTGCTTGTAACTCCAAGAAGGTTGCTGACGGCCAGTCATAGGAACTATCTCCCACGGGTCTGCACCAGTTACCTCCAGGGAGGCCCAGGGCTGACACATCCAGTGGCCAGCTGTGGAGGGCATTGGTTCAGTACCTAACAACCCTTGCTAGTGGGGTGTCCTAATGAAGGGCTCCTCATACCTGGCCCAGCTAAGGTGAGTTCTGCTTTCTGTGATAAGCCCTGGCACAACAGCTCATGTGCATTGGATAGGGTGGAGCTTCACTTCACAGTCAGCCATCCTGGGTGCTGGATATCTTGCCCTGCTGAGCTAGATTCCACAGGGGGAAGGAAGAGAGGCTTGGAGCATGGACATTTAAAGTGTGAGTCCCTGTGGGCCTATTGTTGGGTCTGGTTGAGGGCCTTAGCCACTTTCTGGGGGAACAGTAAGCCCCAGAAGAGGACTCTGTCTCCCTCCCTGAGACCAGGGTCTAACCAGCTGTAAGAACTTCTGCAGAAGGGACTGTCGACCACACTTCATCTGAACTTGCTGCTCACCTTGTTGGGGAGAAATAAAATTTGAGTACCTAGAACTGGCTGAGGGATTAAGCTCTGGAGTAGGGGCCACATTCCCTGTATTGAGCTACTGACCCAGAGACCCCTGAAGTAGGGGGTCTCACTAACATTTTATTTCCAACCTTAGCTGCCCTAACCCACCAAGTGTGCAACTTGTAGAGGGGTTGGTTGGGTGAGGCCAGTCTGAGCCCACACTACAGTCTTACTATAGAAGACTCTGTGAGAAGGCCAGGCAGCTTCAAGAAGAGGAGGAGGAGCTGAAAAGTGGAGACAAATTTTATGAAGGCTGGGGCTTATATGGAGCTGTTGTTGTCATATCTAAGCAGGAGGAAGCTGATTCTTATACAGAAGTTGGCTCCTCCCACACTACTCAAGCACAGAAAACACAGAAACAAACAGCAAAAAATGCAGTAGCTGTAGACAGGTAGCCCACAGTTGGTTACAAAAAACAGCTGACACCAACCCAAGAGAATATAGAGCCAGCACAACTGGTAGTGGGTGGCAGACAGCACCAATCCTAGACTCAGCTAGATACACAAACAGCATGCCCAAGGAGGAGTCTAGCAGGCACTAGACACTGTGGAGAATAAATTCGCCCAACAGGATAGACATAGCACAGTGTGTAATACACATGATCAAGGTTGACTATTAGAGCCAGCCAGCCTAAAGAGATAACTGTACTCACAAAAGGACCAACTGCATTTAATACTCAAAAATAACAAGCAGAAAAATGGTTCCTTCAAGAAGCGTTCCTAGAACAAGGAAAACAGGTGGCCTGGAGTTCAGTACCTCTGAGCCCATCTTCCTCATAAAAACACCACAAAAATTTCAAAGTCAGACAGTGCTACCTAAAACACAGACAAAAGAGGCAGACAGAGAAATGCAACCCAAATGAGTCAACAAGAGAAATTCCCAGAAAAGGAATTAAACAAAATGGAAGTAACAAAACTACAGATGCAGAGTTTAAAATAATGATATTTAGGATGCTCAAGGATCTTAGAGCAACAATGGATGGACATAGTGAGCACCTAAATAAAGAGATAGCAAGCATCAAAAAGGATGTTGAAATAATAAAAAAGAACCAGTCAAAAATGACAAATACAATATCAGAAATAAAGACTGCACTAGAAGGAATCAGAACAGGCTGGATGAAGCAGAGGATCAAATCAGCAATTTAGAGGACAAGATAAACGAAAGCACAGAAGCAGAGAAGCAAAAAGAAAAGGGGCTCAAAAGGATTGAGGAGATTCTAAGAGACCTCTGTGACATCATGAAGAGACACAACATCTGCATCATAGGGGTTCCTGAAAGAGAAGAGAATGAACAAGGGATAGAGAACCTGTTTAAAGAAATCATAGCTGAAAACTTCCCTGAATTGATAAAGGAAAAAGTCACACAGGTTCAACAAGCACAGAGAGTCTCATTAAAGAGGAACTCAAGGAGGCCTATACCAAGACAAATAATAATTAAAGTACCAAAGTTAAGAGACAAAGAAAAAATTCTAAAAGCTGCAGGAGAAAAACAGTTAATTACCTACAGGGGGGCCCCCATAGGATGACATCTGACTTTTCAACAGAAACACTTGAGGCCAGAAGGGATTGGCAAGAAATATTGAAAGTGATGCAAAACAAGAACCTACAATCAAGACTTCTTTATCCAGCAAGGCTATCATTTAAAATCGAAGGTGAAATTAAAAGCTTCCCAAACAAAAAGAACTCAAGGAATTCATTACAACTAAACCAGCACTGCAAGAAATGTTAAGGGGCCTGCTGTAAACAAACAAACAAACAAACAAAAAAACAAAAAGAAAAACAAAAATCTAAAAAAAAGAGTATCATAGATTTAAAGAATAAAATAACAATAAATAAGTACATATCAATAATAACCTTAAATATAAATGGATTAAATACTCCATTCAAAAGACATAGGTTAGCTGCATAAATAAGAAAACAGAACCCTACACATGCTGTCTATAAGAGACCCACCTCAGAACAAAAGATACACATAGACTGAAAGTGAAGGGATAGGAAAAACGTATTTCATGCAAATGAAAATCTAAGAAAGCTGGCATTGCAATACTTATATCTGAAAAAATAGACTTTAAAACAAAGGGGATAAAATAAGGCCCCTACATAATGATAAAGGGAGCAATTCAACAGAAGGATATGTCCATTGTAAATATCTATGTGACTAATATAGGAGCACCTAAATATATAAAGCAGATTTTGATGGACATGAAGGGTGAGATCAACAGTAATACTATTATAGAAGAGGATTTTAATACCCCACTAACATCTATGGATAGATCCTCCAGACAGAAAATTAACAAAGAAATGGCAGCCTTAAATGACACACTAGATCAACTGGATTTAATAGATATTTTCAGAATCTTTCACCCCAAAGCAGCAAAATATACATTCTTTTCAAGTGCTTTTGGCACATTCTCTAGGATAGACCACATGTTAAGATACAAAGCAAGTCTCAATAAATTTAAGAAGATTGAAATCATATCAAGCATCTTCTCTGATGACAATGGCATGAAACTAGAGATCAACTACAGTAGAAAAAATGAAAAACATTCAAACACTTGGAGGCTAAATAGCATGTTATTAAATAACAAATGGGTTAAGGAGATCAAGGAAGAAATAAAAAATTTACTTGAAACAAATGAAAATAAACATATAACAACTCATAATTTACAGGACACAGCAAAAGCAGACTTGAGAAGAAAGTTCATAGCATTACAGGCATACCTTAAAAAAGCAGAAAAAAAAAGTTTAGATAAACAACTTAACACTGCATCTAAAAGAACTAGAAAAAAAAGAACAAATAAAACCCAGAAGAAGTAGAAGGAAGGAAATAATAAAGATGAGAGCGGAAATAAATGACATAGAGGCAAAACAAACAAACAAAAAACAATACAAAAGATCTATGAAACCAGGAGCTGGTTCTTTGAAAAGGTAAACAAGATTGATGAACCATTAACCAGACTCATCAAGAAAAAAAGAGAGAGGACTCAAATAAATAAAATTAGAAATGAAAATGGAGAAGTAACAACTGACATCACAGATATAAAAAGGATTGTAAAATAATACTATGAAGATCTATATGCCAAAATAATTGGACAACCTACGTGAAATAGATAAATTCCTGGAAACATACAATCTTCCAAAAAATCTGGAAGAATCAGAAAATCTAAACAAACCGATACAATAAATGAAATTAGAACAGTTATCAAAAAACTCCCAACAAACAAAAGTCCTGAATTGGGTGGCTTCACAGGTGAATTTTACCAAATATTCAAAGAAGAACTAACTCCTATCCTTCTCAAGCTATTTCAAAAAATTCAAAAGGAGGGAAGACATCCAAGTTTCTTTTATGAGGCAAGCATTATCCTCATTCCAAAAACAAGTAAAGGCACTACAAAGAAAGTAAACTATAGGCCAAAATCCCTGATGAACTTAGATGCTAAAATTCTCAACAAAATATTAGCAAACTGGATTCAGCAATACATGAAAAAAAAAAAATTATGATCAAGTGACATTTATTCCAGGGAGGCAAGGCTGGTACAATATTTGCAAATCAATCAGTGTGATTCATCACATAAACAAAAGGAAGGATAAAAATTACATGATTATATCAATAGATGCAGAAAAAAGCATTTGATAAAATCCAGCACCCATTTATGATCAAAATGCTCAGCAAAGTGGGAATACAGGGAACATACCTCAACATGATAAAGGCCATCTATAACAAACCCACAGCCAACATCATACTCAATGGGCAAAAATTAAAAGCAATCATCTTAAGATCAGGAACAAGGCAGGTGTGACTCCTTTCACCACTCTTATTCAACATAGTGCTGAAAGTCCTAGCCACAGCAATCAGACAAGAAGAAATAAAAGGCATCTAAATTGGAAAAAAAGATGTAAAACTATCATTATTTGCTGATGACATGATACTGTACATAGAAAACCCTAGTGTTTCAGCCAAAAAACTACTAGACCTGATAAATGAATTTGGCAATGTGGCAGGATATAAAATTAATATTCAGAAATTAGTGGCATTTTTATGCACCAACAATAAACTGCCTAAAAGAGAAATTAAGGAAACAATCCTCTTCACTATTGCAACAACAACAAAAAATAAAGTACCTAGGAATAAATTTAACCAAGGAGGTAAAAGACTTTTACTTGGAAAATTATAAAACATTAATAAATGAAATCAAGGAAGAAATTAACAAGTGGAAGCATATACTATACTCATGGATAGGAAAAATAAACATGATTAAAATGTCTATATTGCATGACCTGTGGTGGCACAGTGGGTAAAAAGCATCGACCTGAAATGCTGAGGTCACTGGTTTGAAAGCCCAGGCTTCCCTAGTCAAGGCACATATGGGAGTTGATGCTTTCTGCTCCTCCCTCCCTTCTCTATCTGTCTCTGTCTCCTCTCTTTAAAATGAATAAATAAAATTTAAAAAATAATAAAATGTCTATATTACCCAAAGCAATCTAAAAATTCAATGCAATTCCTATCAAAATACCAATGACATACTTCAAAGATATAGAACAAATATTCCAAAAATTTATATGGAACAAAAAAAGAACATAAATAGCTTCAGCAATCTTGAAAGTGAAGAATAAAATGGTAGGTATCACACTTCTTGATATCGAGTTATACTACAAGGCCATTGTACTCAAAACAGTTTGATACTGGCAAAACAAACAGGCATACAGATCAATGGAACAGACAGAGAACCCAGAAATAAACCCACGCCTTTATGGTCAATTGATATTTGACAAAGGAGGTAAAAACATACAGTGGAGTAAAGACAGCCTCTTTAATAAATGATGTTGGGAAAATTGGACAGGTACATGCAAAAAAAAAAAAAAAATGAAACTAGACCACCAACTTACACTATTCACAAAAATAAACTCAAAATGGATAAAAGACTCAAATGTAAATAGTGAAACCATAAACGTCTTGGAAGAAAACATAGGCAGTAAACTCTCTGATATCTCTTGTAGCAATATTTTTGTCTATTTAGGTCCAAGGGCAAGTGAAGTAAAGGACAAAATAAACAAATGGGACTAAACTAAAAGTTTTTGCACAGCAAGAAAGACCACGAACAGAATAAAAAGACAACCCACACAATGGGAGAACATATTCGCCAATACATCTGATAAGGGATAATAACCAAAATTTATAAAGAACTTCTAAAACTCAACACCAGGAAGGTAAACAAGCCAACTTAAAAATGGGCAAAAGAAATGACACTTCTTCAAAGAGGACATATAGATGGCCAATAGACATATGAAAAAATGTTCAACGTCACTAATCATCAGAGAAATGCAAATTAAAACCACAATGAGATACCACCTCACACCTGTCAAAATGGCACACATTAACAAATCAACATACAATAAGTGCTGGCGAGGGTGTGGAGAAAAGGGAACCCTCCTGCACTGCTGGTGGGAATGTAGACTTATGCAGCCACTTTGGAAAACTGTATGGAGTTTCCTCAAAAAAATTAAAAATGGAACTGCCTTTTGACCCAGCTATCCCACTTTTAGGAATACATGTTAAGAATACCAAATCACTGATTCCAAAGAAGAAATGCACCCCCATGTTTATGGCAGCATTGTTTACAATAGCCAAGATCTGTGAAACAGCCCAAATGTTTGTCAGAGGATGAGTGGATTAAAAAGCAGTGGTATATATACACAATGGAATACTACACAGCTGTGAAAAAGTGGGAAATCTTACCTTTTGTGATGGCATGGATGGGACCTGGAGATTATTATGTTAAGTGAAATAAGTCAGGCAGAGAAAGACAAATATCATATGATCTCACTTATATGTGGAATCTAATGCACAAAGTGAACCCAGGAACAGACTAGAGGCAGAGACAGGGTCACAGGGAGCAGAGGGACAGCTGTTAGAGGGCAGGAGGATGGGATCAGAGAAGGTGAAGGGATTAGTGAACTATATATACATAACACAGAGATACAGATAACAGGACAGCAAATCCTAGAGGGAAGGGGGGAGGGTGTTAGGCAGAGGGGGCAAAGGGGGATATAATAGGGGACACAGGGGTGGAGGGTGAGGGAGTTATATTCAGTGGGACACTTGAATCTATTTTAACATAATAAATTAAAATTAATAAAAATTGAAAAAAAATTGAAAAAAAAAGAGTGCAACCCAAATAAGATGGTCTATTACTTTTCAGTCTTTTTTTTTTTTTCATTTTTCTGAAGCTGGAAACAGGGAGAGACAGTCAGACAGACTCCCGCATGCGCCCGACCGGGATCCACCCGGCACGTCCACCATGGGGCAACGCTCTGTCCACCAGGGGGCGATGCTCTGCCCATCCTGGGCGTCGCCATGTTGCGACCAGAGCCACTCTAGCGCCTGAGGCAGAGGCCACAGAGCCATCCCCAGCGCCCGGACCATCTTTGCTCCAATGGAGCCTTGGCTGCGGGAGGGGAAGAGAGAGACAGAGGAAAGCGCGGCGGAGGGGTGGAGAAGCAAATGGGCGCTTCTCCTGTGTGCCCTGGCCGGGAATCGAACCCGGGTCCTCCGCACGCTAGGCCAACGCTCTACCGCTGAGCCAACCGGCCAGGGCTCTTTTCAGTCTTTTAATAAAGTATTTATGGTATGTGGATATACATATATAATTATCTTTTAAATAATAAAGTTTAGTAACTGCAAAATATTCTATTTTAGGCATTTAGACAATTTTATTATCTTGCTATTGTCAATGACATTTGTATGAACATTCACTTCACAATTATGTATCTGCTCTTCTGTTTTTTCACTTAAGGTAGATTCTTAAAAGCTGGAGTACTTGGTCAAAGAGTATTACAGATTTTTAACCCTTTAATTCTTATTGTCAAATTACCTTCCAGAAATATTGTACCAATTTAATTCTCAATAAAAATCCTTGAAAAGGCCCTGGCCGGTTGGCTCAGTGGTAGAGCGTCAGCCTGGCATGCGGGGGACCCGGGTTCAATTCCCGGCCAGGGCACACAGGAAAAGTGCCCATTTGCTTCTCCACACCCCCTCCTTCCTCTCTCTCTCTTCCCCTCCCACAGCCAAGGCTCCATTGGAGCAAAGATGGCCCGGGCGCTGGGGATGGCTCCTTGGCCTCTGCCCCAGGTGCTAGAGTGGCTCTGGTCGCGGCAGAGCGATGCCCCAGAGGGGCAGAGCATCGTCCCCTGGTGGGCAGAGCGTCACCCCTGTGTGGGCATGCCGGGTGGATCCCGGTCAGGCGCATGCGGGAGTCTGTCTGACTGTCTCTCCCCGTTTCCAGCTTCAGAAAAATACAAAAAAAAAAAAAAAAATCCTTGAAAAGGCCAGTTCTCCAGCATCCTTGTTTGGAAAAGACATTAACTGGTTTTTAAATATTGAATATTGGCAATTTGAATATTGGCAATTTGAGAGTGGGGCGGGTGGGGGGGATATTATATCATTGTTAGATGTTGGAATTTGTAACTTTTTGCTTACTGGAGAGCTTGAAGATACATATTTATCAGTCAGTTGTATATCTTTTACTACAAAGTACATATTTATGTATTACGCTCATTTTTTTATATAGGTTTTAGTGTCATCCATATGATCTCCATATATGAATGGTTATTTCATAGCACTTATATATTAAAAATATTAAATCCTTTGCCTGCCATATTAACTGCCAGTATTTTTCTTGTTTATTTCTTATTGTTTATTTGTCATTCTTTATTTCAGGTTTTGAAATTTTATACAGAAGAGTCATGTTTTTTTCTTTGTATTCTAGAGTTTTAAGCTTAGAAAAACAATATCATATTCACAAATAGGAAACATGTTTACCTACTATTTCTTCTCATTATGTTTACATTTTCTTGTTTGTTTTTGTTTTTGTTTTTTGTATTTTTCTGAAGCTGGAAACGGGAGGCAGTCAGACAGACTCCCGCATGCGCCCGACCAGGATCCACCCGGCATGCCCACCAGGGGGCAATGCTCCACTCTTCCGGGGCATCGCTCTGTTGCGACCAGAGCCACTCTAGCGCCTGAGGCAGAGGCCACAGAGCCATCCTCAGCGCCCGGGCCAACTTTGCTCCAATGGAGCCTTGGCTGCGGGAGGGGAAGAGAGAGACAGAGAGGAAGGAGAGGGGGAGGGGTGGAGAAGCAGATGGGCGCTTCTCCTGTGTGCCCTGGCCGGGAATCAAACCCGGGACTTCCGCATGCCAGGCCGATGCTCTACCACTGAGCCCCGGCCAGGGCTATGTTTACATTTTAACATTGATATGACTTCATCTATCTATTCTAGAGAGAGAAAGAGAAGAAGGAGAGAGAAAGAAAGAGAGAGAGAGAGAAGCATCGATATGTTGTCTCACTTATTTATTCATTCATTCATTGATGCTTGTGTGTGCCCTGACTGGGGATCAAACAAACAATCTTTTATTTATTTATTTATTTATTTATTTATTTATTTATATTATTAATTTTAATTGGGTGACATTCAGATGTTCAGAGAAAACATCTCCAGGTTATTTTGACATTTGATTATGTTGCATACCCATTACCCAAAGTCCAATAGTCTTCCGTCACCTTCTATCTGGTTTTCTTTGTGTCCTTCCCCTCCCTCCACCCCTTCCCTCTCGTTCCTCTCCCCCCCATAACCCCCACACTCTTGTCCATGTCTCTGAGTCTCATTTTTATGTCTCATCTATGTATGGAATCATATAGTTCTTAGTTTTTTCTGATTTACTTATTTCACTCAGTATAATGTTATCAAGGTCCATCCATGTTATTATAAATGATCCGATATCATCATTTCTTGCCTTTTGACCCAGCTATCCCACTTTTAGGAATATACCCTAAGAACACCATAGAACTGTTCCGAAAGGAGAAATGCACCCCCATGTTTATGGCAGCATTGTTCACAATAGCGAAGATCTGGAAACAGCCCAAGTGTACGTCAGTGGATGAGTGGATTAAAAAGCTTTGGTACATATATACTATGGAATATTACTCAGCCATAAGAAATGATGACATCAGATCATTTACAAACCCACAATCTTTACGTATCAGGATGTCACTCTAACCAACTGAGCTACTGGGCCAGAATTAAACTTAATTTAGTATGTCTTGTAAAGTGATGACTATTTTTTTCATCAACTATTTTGTCAATCATTCACTAAATATATCCTTTTCAACTGTGTGGCCCTGGAATGGAATGAAATAGAATGGAATGAAACCAAGTGCCACTAGGAGAGCAAATCCAAATAATAAATGGACATTGAAGATAAAATCCAGGTGAGAAAGTCTTCACGCGAACTCCCCAATACATGAGTTGGCAGCCAAACCTGCTTAATGTCAGCAACTATATAAGGGGGAATGGAGAGAAATCAAAGGGGTTTCTGGCAGATAGGAGAGCTAAAACTTCACAATTGGCTGGTCTGCAAACAAAAAAAACTTGAAGAGTATTTCACAGCCTTCAGTTTGTAGGTGACTGCTGGGGAGAATTGGACCCTGTGAACTCTCAAAATAACAAACAACAGCTTGCTCTTGCAGGACAAATCTATGCACTTCGGAGAAACTGCTGGGAGAATAATCCAAATTGAGCAGGATGTAGACAATAAGTGCAAAAGAAAGAGAGTATTCTAGATTGGTTCCCTTTGAAAACAAAACCTGAAACAAGCACTTGTAGGCAGATGTTTATTTCGGATGGGATTCATGCAGGAGTAGAGGGAGACTGATAGAGTGAGTGAGGAAAATTCAATAGATCCAACAGAAGGATGCTTTATCTAGGTGACCATCCCCATGGGAAATGGGGTCCCAATGGCACTAGAACTTACTAAGAAATGCAACCTATGATATGCTCAAACATGGTTCATGTGCACTTTCCAGAGATATTTGGAGTGATAATTTATTTCTCAAATTCTTCCTTTAATTTTTATAAGCATTTTCAGTAGCTGCCATTATAGGATTACTTGACCAGATTTAATTTTTGCTGTGGAGGTTAACTGACAACACTGGAAGCAGGTTCCAGAGGAGGCTTGTTCTGGTGGGGACGGCTAAAGACGGGACTCTGGGCTCGGAGATTGTTGGTACCATAGTCATTCTCTGACAATTGAGGTAGGCTAAGACTAATAATTCAAATAAGATAATTTAAAAAGATGGATACATATATATGTACATACATATATGCCGATATCTATATATGCCTATCTATGCCTATATTTATAAAGATGGATATATCTATATATCTATATATGACATAGACAAATTTAGTGTATTAAATTAAAAATTAAATGTGGGCCCTGGCTGGTTGGCTCAGTGGTAGAGCGTCAGCCAGGCATGTGGGAGTCCCGGGTTCGATTCCCAGCTGGGGCACACATGGGAAGCGCCCATCTGCTCTCCACCCCTCCCCCTCTCCTTCCTCTCTGTCTCTCTCTTCCCCTCCCGCAGCCAAGGCTCCATTGGAGCAAAGTTGGCCTGGGCGCTGAGGATGGCTCTATGGCCTCTGCCTCAGGCGCTAGAATGGCTCTGGTTGCAACAGAGCGGCGCCCCAGATGGGCAGAGCATCGCCCCCTGGTGGGCATACCAGGTGGATCCCGGTCGGGCACATGTGGGAGTCTGACTGCCTCCCCGTTTCCAGCTTCAGAAAAATAAAAAAAAATAAAAAAATTTAAATGTGTTCCCAGTTTTGGTCTTTTGAATGTATTTTAATAGATAGAGGTATTTAAGTTTTTTAGAGAGTAAAACAGATATTGCCAAGAAATTACAACTGCTCAATAAAGTACTGATTATTAATTAGGTTGCAAGGGATGTCATTGCCCAGAATTTGTCCTGGTCTCACTATTGCACATAGCAGACATCATTCAAGACATATGTGCACATGGCTATCATGGGCAATCATGGTATATATATATATATATATATATATATATATGTATGTGTATTATGTAAATGTATACATATTGTATATCTATCATTATATATGCATTATATAATCATTATATGTATAATTATTATGTATATATGTATATTAACATGTATTATATGTGTATATATTTTAATATATGTATATTACATAATGTGTTATTATGTATTTGTATATATGATTGTCATATATATGATTATTATTCTGGTTTACAGATTCACCATGCATGAGTATGGATATTGTGAATTAGTTATCATAGCCATAATTTCATAGGCTCTCGAGACATGATCACATATATCATTTAAAATTGCATTTATTTATATGGCACAGTCATAAAGTTCCACTTCAATACATGTACATGCTTTCTATGCAGTAATTTAATTTACAATACTTTTAGTGTGGTTTCTCCCTACTTATACTCATGTCACTTGGATATAGGGCTGGCTTTTGTCATGAATGATCATGGAAATGTAACCAAGTACAGTATAGTAGTCATTTTCCAATTTCTTATTCAGGAAAGATGCCTTTCAAAATATCCCATATTTCAAATAAATCAAAGCCAGTTGATTGGATGTATTTTACTGTGAACTCTTCCCCTCCCCATCCTGCTTAGGTCTTGTACATTCAAACTCAGTTCAACTGCTCTTATTTTTAGTAAGAATGCCAGAAGAAGCGATTGAAGGACTGCCTGTGACATAAAGACGAGCAGTTCAGTAGCAAGGTCTCAGAAAGATGGCACAGTCTGCTTTGGAAAGATGATGTAAGGTTCCACATAGCAATCTGAACATTACTTAGGGCTTAAAATGGGGTCATAAGTGAAAATTCAGAGAAGCTTCAAAGGAAACAGGTGCTGTGCAGCAGAGACCTCAGTACCTGAGTAACAGTAGTAGTCTTTATTGGTTTCCTTGAAAGCAGATAGCATTGAATTATCTGGGCTTTCCGCCCTATAAATCTCCATTGCCTCAGGCTCATAGTTCCCTGGACCACTCTCCACCTGTGAAGAGGAAATCTCCATGGCTGACAGCTTTCTTGGTCAATCTGAAGACTGGGTGTGATAACCGAGACATTTTTCAGAGCGGCCACAAAGGTCCTTGATGAAGTAAACAATCAGGAAGTGAAAACCCTTTCTTTTCCATAAAAGGAAGATTCAGCTGCCCGGTGGGCAAATGGAAACGTGGGTGCCAAGGCCTGAAGTTGTCTCTCAGACTGATTTCGTATATAATTTTGCTGAGAGAAAACAGTTCCCAGTTTGGAAAGATGCCCAATAATAATAATAGGCACATCAAGGATAATAACTGTCACTATTTATTAAGCATATTCCAGGGGCTAAGTGCTTTACAAAAATCACCTCTCATCCTCTCAACAAGAAGTACTTTAGTCTTTACTAATACTTTCTAGACACAGAAACAAACTCAGGAGGTCAAACAATTTTCCAAAATCATAGTACTGATGTCAATGCTAAACCAAGTCTGCCTGGCACGAAAACTCAAGTTCTTAACTACTTTTGTATTCTGTCATGATAAATAATACTAGCCTTCATTTACTGAATTAATATCAAGTCCCACATATTAAATGCTTATTGTTGCTAATTTGGCAAAGTAGTATTACCACCATCACCATTTTATAGATGCTGAAACAGGAGCTCGAGAAGGATTGACAATTTGCCTGAAGTCACATAGCTAGTAATTTGGAGAATTCGTATTTCACCCCAGGCCTATGGGCTCCGAGACCCATCCTTTTCCCACCAAGCCACACTAACTTCTGGAGTCGAGGCCTTTCTTGGGTATGAAGAGAGGAGGTATGCTCAGGGAGGGCCATTTCCCTGATTTCCCAAATGGATCTGGAATTAAATTTCAACTTTATTTGTCTAAGAACATTTATACAAAAGAAAAAGAATGTAGCATATGTTCTTGGAAATGGAATGCCTTGAGCTTAATGTCTCCCTTGTGAATGCAGAATTTATCAGCCAAGACAGATGGCTGGCCTTGTTGAGGCAGAGAGTGCAAGGAATATTGAAGGCCCAGCATCATTCAAGGCATGGGAAGTCAATTCTCAGGGCTGAATTTCACAGCTTGTGAAGGGAACATTTGTAGGAGTGATGGAAAAGGCAGCTTGCCTTCAGAAATAACATGTAGCTGTGTGATTTCAGGGTATCGATGTGTGTCCTAGCCTTCTGATGTGGGTTTATTGCATTTTAATAAAACTGTAAGGTGGCCCTTTGGTTGGATCTATGGTCTGTGTGCTGCTTGACCAGGTGTGGGCACTCAATAAATCAAAGGCTGCATCAGAAACTTGACTTCCCCCCAAAGGCACACATTTTTACCTAGGAATAACTTGAGGCTTTCTGATTACACCACGAAGAAGTTGTTAGGACAAAGAAAGAGTGAAATAGACCCCTTAGAACAGAGGCAATTTTGTAAGGGAAGACATTTTTCTAAATGTATTGCTTTATTTTTTTTTTCAACAAGGACTGAAAGTATTCCTGTCTCTATGAATACACTTTATTTGTTGTTCAGCAAGGGAGCAAGAAATGAACCAGAGGAAATGGCTGTTACGCAGCTTATTGTTTGAAAGTTAATCAAGAAGCCGAGGCAAGTGAGGGCCATGTTGTGGGAGTTCTGGAATTTTGAGGGTGTCCAGGGCTAGACCCTGGTCAAAGTTCAGGAGAAGAGCAGAAAGGAGATACGGGCTAGTGATGGGTATAATTTATAAATTGGATTGTGGGTTTTTTGTTTCTTTGTTTGTTTTTTTGCTATTGAGTTGTATGAATTCTTTATAGATTTCTGATATTAACCCTTTATCAGATATTTTGCTTGTAAATATTTTCTCTCATTCCACGTAAATGTTACTTTTTCACACTGTTGATGGTTTCCTTTGCTGGGCAGAAGCTTTTTGGTTTGATGGAGTCCCACTTGCTTATTTTAATTTTTGTTGCCTGTACTTTTGGTGTCATGTCTAGGAAATCATTGACAAGACCAGTGCCATGAAGCTTTCCCCCCCAAGGTTTTCTTCTAGAAGTTTTACAGTTTTAGATCTCAGGTTTAAGTCTTTCATCCATTTTGAATTAATTTTTTATATGGTGTAAGATATAGGTCCAATTTTATTCTGTTACATGTGGATGTCCAGCGTTTCCAACACTATTTGTTGAAGAGACTGTGTTTTCCCTGTTCTATATTGCTGGCTTCTTTACTGAAAGTCATTAACCATATATGCATGTTTTTATTTCTTGGTTCTTTATTCTGTTCTGTAGGAATAAAATTAATTAAGTAAGACAGTAAAAGATTTATATATTAAAAACTATGAAACTTTGATGGAAGAAATTAAACAAGGCAGAAACAAATGGAAAGCTATCCTGTGTTCATGGATTAGAAGACTTAATAATGTGTTGTTAAAATGTCCATACTATCCAAAGCTGTCTGCAGAGTCAATGCAATCTCTATCAAAATTCCAAAGAATTGTTTTACAGAAATAGAAAAAGAAACGAACAAACAATTCTATAGCTCATACAAAACCATAGATAGTTAAATCAATCCTAAGAAAGAATAAAGATTGAGGCATCACACTTCCTGACTTCAAAATACATTATGAAGCTATCGTAATGAAAATTGTACAGTAATAGAGCAAAGTAGAAGAAGCTCACACCACTTCCACTTTCCACGTATCCGACTTTGTTACGTGACTGTACCATCCTGTGAGGAAGACTGGGAAGTATAACCTGGATTTTGGAAAACCATTTTTTCCGTTAAAATTGACAGAGAAGTGAGAATGATTATTGTGAGATAACTAGCAGTCTCTGGCACATAAGACTTTACAAGACAGTGGGAAATTGCTTATTTCATCTAAGTAACTGATCTTAAACAAATTTTATCTTGCCTTTTACTAACTGGACATCACACAGGTGTGTTTTCTTGTCTATGAAATATAGATAAGAAATGGGGATTAATGTTTACAAAGTGTCTGTTAGGCCTGACCTGTAGTGGCGCAGTGGATAAAGCGTCAACCTGGAATGCTGAGGTTGCCGGTTCAAAACCCTGGGCTTGCCCGGTCAAGGCACATATGGAAGTTGAAGCTTCCTGATCCTCCCCCCTTCTCTCTCTCTCTCTCTCTCTCTCTCTCTCTCTCTCTCCTCTAAAATGAATAAATAAAAAAAAACTGTTAAACAACAAAAAAACCAAAGTGTCTGTTAGAGCATCTGGTATGTAGTAAGTGGTCAACAATAAAGGGGCATTTTCTTCTCCTTTTTTTAAAAAGTATGAAGCTAGCAAGCCGCTCAGGAAGGCTGCATTGTAGATCCAGCTGAAGGATTAGAACCCAGATGTGTTTGTGGGAATTTCAGCCTCTGGCTGGACATACGCACTGAGAGGCAGCAGCTGGAGAGCTTAAGATAAATGATTTTGAAAGCTTCTCCCTGAGCAATCACAGCTCACAGAGAATTAAAACTAAAAGCCATAAGGCTGCAGGATGTGTAGTACATCCAAAGTCTGGTAATCAAGTTAGAAAAGTGTGTTGTTACCTTCCCACATACCTGGGTGGAATCAGAAACCCCGAGAGTTGATTATTTGAGGACCAATTAGGCATTTATGCCTGTATAAAACAGACATCCATCCAGAAGATTAGAAGTAAATAAATGAAGTAAGTACTGAGACTTTTCTAACCTCACAAATGGAATTTTAAGACCATTTGTCAGTTTCCCGTTATTTTGCCTCACAAAGAGACTTGAAGTCCCCAGGAGCTAGCCTATTACTCTACCCTGTGCAGTCCCCAGGAGCTAGCCTATTACTCTACCCTGTGCAGCAAGCGACAGCCTGCTGCTGCTGGAAGGGAAGGCCTGGCTGGGTCTCCAGGGGCTAACCCCTTTGGCTTTGCTTCAAGGACAGATTTGGAGAATTCCAGAGTCTTACGTTTTATACCTATTGACACTAGACAGGTATTTAAACAGGGGTTTTCTGCTTTAGAAGATGTTTTATGTACATTCTTCAAGAAATCCACTCTTCACTCCTTCCTCTGACTTGCTTAAAGACACACAATGCCTCGTTACCCTCCCAACTCTCCCAGAGGGGTGCCTGTGAAAGTGTGTGTGTAAGAGACTGTTTGAGTGTGTGTTTGTGTTTATTACCTTTGGAGTTCAAATGCAGCAAACTCGAGGTGGGTTTCTTAAGCAGAATTACTGATATTTGAGGGTTTTATTTTAGCCTTTGAGAAAATTAGACAATGAAATGTTTCGTATTTAAATACAGAATTGAGACTTGCTCTGCCATTGTGTTTATCACATAGAAAATTTAAAGTCATGCTTTTTAAACAACTTTTTTTTTGTGTGTGTGTGTGTATTTTTCTGAAGCTGGAAACAGGGAGAGACAGTCAGACAGACTCCCGCATGCGCCCGACCGGGATCCACCTGGCACGCCCACCATGGGGCGACGCTCTGCCCACCAGGGGGCGATGCTCTGCCCATCCTGGGCGTCGCCATGTTGCGACCAGAGCCACTCTAGCGCCTGGGGCAGAGGCCACAGAGCCATCCCCAGCGCCCGGGCCATCTTTGCTCCAATGGAGCCTTGGCTGCGGGAGGGGAAGAGAGAGACAGAGAGGAAGGCGCGGCGGAGGGGTGGAGAAGCAAATGGGCGCTTCTCCTGTGTGCCCTGGCCGGGAATCGAACCCGGGTCCTCCGCACGCTAGGCCGACGCTCTACCGCTGAGCCAACCGGCCAGGGCCTAAACAACTTTTTAATAGTGAATTTATTTGTTTGCATTTTGAAGTAAAAATATGTATATATATATATATATATATATACTGGAAAGAATACTGTTTTATTTAAATTCCAGCTCCTCTACTTCTTAGCTTGAGGAACTTGGGAAACTGATGTAACTTCTTGGTGTCAGTATCCCTCATTTGAACCTTACCATCAGAATGTAAGTTCCATTAAAGCAAACACATTTTCCTTTTTTGATTGCTGATGTATCTCCTATGTTTAGAGCAGTACCTGGCACATAATATATTTTCAATAAATATCTGCTGGATGAATCAGTTAAATGGGAATAATAACTCTATCTCATGGGATTATGATGAAGATTAAATAAAACAATATATACCAGGACCTAGCCCTGAGTATGGCTTAGTTAGTGCTTATTTAATGGTGGCTGTCACTATTTGGGGGTCTCTACAACTGCACAGTGTTGTGCTGATTAAAACTATGGCTCAAATACAGTTTTATGTCTAATTTTTCAGAAACTCTGATTACTCATTCCCATCGGGAAGAGATCGGCAGAACCTACACTCATTTTTAATCTGCAAACACTATACATAGAAACATTCCACCAGCATTCCAGTGAGAGTGCCTTTGCCAAGGTGATCAATGACTTCCATGTTGCTAAACCAACAGCACATTCTGTCAGTCTTCGCCTCACATGACTTATCAACATCACTGGTGCAGTTGAGCATTCTACCTAAACTGCTGGCTTCACCTGGTGTCCAGGATGCCCACACTTTCTTGAGTTTTGTTCTGCCTCGCTGGCCGCTCCTTCTTGATCCTCTTTGCTTTGCTCCTATTTTCTTCCCAACCTGTTAAGCTGGCCCAAGTCCTTAGGCCTCTTCTCTATCTGTATTCTCTCCCTGCAGTGGTCAGGGACCTGGTGGGAAAAATTGAGGGAATTTGAGGTGAGTTTAATAATGGAACCTCTTATTAAGATATGCACACAGTTTAGGAACATTTACAATCAATAGTTCAGTATTCTGGAGTTATAAACAGGGGGAAGTTTGAGGGAGCAGAAGCAAAAGTAGGTGAGGTGCTAGAACCCAGAAAGGGTAGCTGAATGTGTGGGCTGACTAATGGGAGCCGTGGCTTTGGACATAGGGTGACAGGACAGGTTGGGGGGATCGTTCTAGGTTAAATGAGACTTAGACAATATGACAAACAAATGAACGTGTGAGTATTAATGAGAGCTTAGACTTTTAAAAGCAAGCTACTAAGAACTTGTATTAAGACAACTGAAGATATTTGAATAAGGATTACTAAATAATTGAGGGGTGTGATTAAAAAAATTTTTTTGCCTGCTAAACAAAGGCCAAACTTGGCTCTTGTTGAGCTGGTCTGATTTCTCTCTACCTCACTTGTCATTGATGATTCCAGAGAAGATACACTTCTTGATTAAATAACACAGGCAGCAAACCACCAGGGATCAGAACCCTGTGTTTACCAGGTCCTACCCTTCATTGACCATCTAATCTTCTAGTTCTCACTCATTTCAATTACATTGTTTAAGTGGCTCTGGCTGAGAAGCTCAAGAAGGTAGGGCTCTTTGCCTATTTTCTTTATTGGTATACTGTAAGCCAGGGGTCCCCAAACTATGGCCGGGAGCCGCATGCGGCCCCCTGAGGCCATTTATCTGGCCCCCGCCGCACTTCTGGAAGGGGCACCTCTTTCATTGGTGGTCAGTGAGAGGAGCATAGTTCCCATTGAAATACTGGTCAGTTTGTTGATTTAAATTTACTTGTTCTTTATTTTAAATATTGTATTTGTTCCCGTTTTGTTTTTTTACTTTAAAATAAGATATGTGCAGTGTGCATAGGGATTTGTTCATAGTTGTTGTTTTTTTTTATAGTCCGGCCCTCCAACGGTCTGAAGGACAGTGAACTGGTCCCCTGTGTAAAAAGTTTGGGGACCCCTGCTATAAGCATTTAGAAGAGTGCCATGTAATAATTGCTAAATAAATATCTGTTGGCCAAGTGAATTGGATATAGGAAGCCAAGTGATAATACTGGCATATTGATGTTTATATTGAATAGCAACGTGAAACTCACTTATTAATTTTACTTAGTTACAAATTATGCTCTGAGTGTTCTCACACTGTGGACAGTCATATCAACTGAAAACTGACAGTTGTGTTTCTGTTCCCAATCCTTGGGAATTTGAGTTTTTCAGGATGCTGGCAGCATCATCAGTACGGTGTTGACTGGAAGAGCTGAACTCAGGCTCATTGCCCATTCCTTGTTTTAGAGCGAATGCTCTTACTGGTTACCATTAGGAATAGCACTTTCTGTGGGATTTTAGGAGATACTTTCTTTAAGAAGTCCGGTTAAGGAACTTCTTTTCTATTTCTAGTTTTCTAAGAGTTTCTGTAAATCATCATTTGTGGGCTTTCCCACTCATTTTATACCTGCCACTTTGATGGATATTCTCCTAACACCATCGAGAAATTACCTGCTTTCCAGTGCTTCAGAGTCAATTCACAAAGCCTCATTAGTTGTCAATGAGGGAGGCTCATTTCCTGCCTTATGTGTTTTGTGCACCATAAAATATGTCAATATGGAGAAGCAAATCAATTTTTTAAAAACTGGCATTGTGTCACCTAGCCTTAATGCCACATACATGTGAATTGCCAGAAATAAGACATTCCAAGCTATCTAAAATGTATAAGAATGAGAAATCTATATTGCATATTCCAAGTCAGCTGACTGATATGGCTTTATGGCGAGGGAGAACCCAGGTCCTTAGGCTCTTTTTCTCATTTATTGCATGTAAGAATTTTTCAGTTGCACCACTAATTACAATAACCGTGAGATCTCAGCACAAGGCGATAACAATTATAGCAACAGAGACTCAGAGAAAGGCAGACTGATTGAAAGTCAATAAAAATTCAACTGTAATCTATTTCCTTAGAGGGGGTCAGCAAACTGGTCTCTCCCTGTGGCTGGAGGAAGCCTGAGAGTTTAGCAACTCTACGGCTTCAGGATTCTCTGGACTCAGCTCTCTCTCATTTCTCATCATTCTACACTCCCCCAAATCCACTCCCTTTATCCATCCAGTTCTCACCCTGATGTATGTTTTTTTCATCACTGGCAGTGGAAACCAGAGTGATGCTGTCTGAAATCTCCAAAAAAGCCACCTCTGGGGAGGAAAATGTAAATCATAGGTGTGTGAATCATCACACCCGAAGAGCTGGCATACTGTTAGCTTGCCTGAGAGTCTGCATTTTCTTTAATGCCCCAAATTGGCTTTTATGTGAATGACTGGTGGTGGTGGAGAGAACATAAAAGAGACAATGTTTTCAGTGACACAGGACTGGTAAAAGTCTGTGTGTGGAGAGAGAGATCCCTTGGTGGAGTTATTTTAGTACCTCAACAGTTCCCCAGAACATTAAGAAAACAGAAAGGGAGCCGGCTTATCGACATATTGACATACAATGAAAACCTCCTTCAATACTTCTCAATTTCCTATGCAGAATGAGCCAAGAAGTAAAGCCACTGTCAGGGGGAAAAAAAATTCTTCTGAACATTCTCTTTACCGAGCAGATTCGTTATTTTCTGGGGAACACACTATTATTTTGTCTCTGCTGCTCTAAAAGAACTGGCTGTGCTATCAATTCCACAGAACACCCATCAATTCAGTTAAACAACCAGTGGCGAGGAAAAGCCCAGATATCAATAACAGTTGTTTCGTTGAACTGGTGGGGTTACTTCATGCTGTTTAGATCCATTGTTGGCTCCTGTGCTCAGTTGCTGCCATGTCTGTGAAGTGGGGTGTGTGTGGCAACTTCAGACCAAGGCAGACTCTGCTGGAAGTCCTACAAAGTGCCATGTGACAGAGAATGCAAGCTCACCACGGCCAACAGGTGCTTCTTTGGCTGGGAATGATGTTGCTGCGAGGTGCAGCTATAATCGTCATCACAGGAAGCTTGCCTCTGGTTTGCACTGTGGTGAATACTCTTAACAGTCACTCATGTTAGCTGAGTGCCTTCTGTGAGAGGGGTGCTTTACAAATGCAATTACTAACCTTTCAACAAGCCAGCAAGTTAGGGATTTCCATCCCTCCCTGTTCTGCTCTTGCTGAAGAATTTTAGAGAAGCCGTTTACTCTGTTAACCAACAGTGAGAAGCAGGGGCAAGATTTGAACTCACCTCTGTCCATTGTCAAGGCCAAAGTTCTCTTTGAGACACCATTTGTCTCTCATCCATGCACAGTTTGGTGGTTAAGAGCATAGGTTCTGGAAACCGACAAAGACAGGTTCAAAGCCTGGCACCTCTATTTACCATGAGACCTTGGGCAACTTACCTAACCTTTCTGAATTTTAGTTTTCAACTTGCAAAATGTGTTCATGAAACCAGTGAATACAAAATCAGTTGTATAGAGCCTGAGACATTATAAATGTGGAAAAAGTTGTTTTCCCCTGCACCTGTAACCATTATTCTTAGTAATATCAGTAAAGGTAGTTAGTGACAAGAGATTGTTTTAAACTCACTTTATGGCTAAAAACGTTCCTCTTTCCTCGTCCTTGCCACTTACAAATCCTTGGCGAGTCTTTGTAAGAGCTATAGCAATATTTTTATACAGCAATGTGTCAATATTTAATTGCCTATATTTGAATTTTAGTGAACATTTATTAGTTCTTGACACACTGAGGCTTCTACTAAACTCACTTTATTTATTTAAAATTTTAAAAGTGCTGTTGGGCTGCTTATTTGTGCTGCCATTCTCTGTTCCGACCCAGGGTGGGAATGGGGTGCAGGAACAGAAGGGTGTTCAACTAAGGAGGACTGAGGTCCTGAACGCCAGGCCTGAGACTTGCCAAAGCCACCCTGACCTGTTTTTGCTGATGGCAGGAGAAATAAATTGAAATTCAATGATCAGAAGTTGTAGAAATTAGAGTAAATTATGGGACTGGGGTTATCAAATGAGAGAAAATTTTGCTCCATTAGAATGCTAACGCTGAAGCCACATTTTCTAAGAAGCAAACAGCTGATGTCTGTAACAAAGTTTTCTAACATGACCCTGCCTAATGTTCCCATAGGAGATATATAGCCCTATCATGTGTGGTATCTATGCAAATGCCGAGAATGACATAGAGTGGAAGCCCACCATTCTGATCCCCGTTACATGCAATCTGTGGCATTCTGTCCATTCCATCGGACAGAACATTTGCAAGTAAGTTCTGGAACCCTGACTGTCCTCTCCATGCTGTGTGGGGATTGTGAGAATGTTGTTATTGAGGGCAGCAGTTCTCAAACTATAATGCACATGTGAATCATCTGGGGAATCTTCTTAGAATGAAGATTCTGACTTGGCAGGGCTGGTCTGTGCCCAAGACACTGCATTCCTAAACATACTATTAGGTGATGCTGGTGCTTCTGGTCCCTGGATTATACTTTGAGGATCAAGGGTGTAGAACAGTGTGAACAATAAATAAATGCTTCCCTGTTTAACATTCATGTCCTTAAAGATAGCTACATCAAAGGCTCTGAGGCTACATGAGCCTGAGCTATATATACTTTTCCTTTGGACCTTCTCGGTTAAGTTGAAATACATATCTCCCCTCCTCCAGAAAGTTTTCCTTGACTACCCAAAGCAGAGGAGAGCACTCAGTGAGTCCTTAGGACTTGGTGCAGAATTTTCATGCATAACATGCTGCTTTAACTACATGCATGCATTTTTCTCTCCCTCTTGGACTACGTGTCCCTGGAATGCTGGAACATCTTTGCAACCCTACTGGCTGGCTCAGTGACTGCTTCCTATTGCTGCTGCAACAAGTTATCACAAACTTAGTGGCTTAAAGCAGCATAAATGTACTACCTTGTAGTTCTGTTGGTTAGAAGTCTAACCTGGGTCTAAGAACCTTTTTCCTTTTCAGCTTCTAAAGACTGCCCACATTCCTTGACTTGCAACCTCTTCCTTCATCTTCAATTCCATGTTGAGTCCTTTTCATGTTGTATCACTCTCACTCTGACTTCCTCTCCTGCCTCCCTCTTCTACTTTTAAAGACCCTTGTCATTACATTGGGCCGAAAAGCCAAAATAATAATCTCCGTATTTTATATGGGTTAGTAATCTTCATTCCATCTGGAACCTTAATTTCCCTTTAGTCAGGTCAGGTGACAAAGTCACAGATTCTGGATATTAGAACATGAACGCCTTTGTTTGGAAGGGGGGGTGCCATTATTTTGTTTGCTACAATACTTGACTCTTTGGGCACAACTCAGAGGAGAGTAGTTCTGAAGAACTAAGGATTCTACTGCTCTAAACTTCCTGTGGCCCCCTTTTTTTTTTTTTTTTTTTTTTTTTTTTTTTTTTTTTTTCATTTTTTTTTTTTTTTTTTTTTCTGAAGCTGGAAACAGGGAGAGACAGTCAGACAGACTCCCGCATGCGCCCGACCGGGATCCACCCGGCACGCCCACCAGGGGGCGACGCTCTGCCCACCAGGGGGCGATGCTCTGCCCATCCTGGGCGTCGCCATATTGCGACCAGAGCCACTCTAGCGCCTGGGGCAGAGGCCACAGAGCCATCCCCAGCGCCCGGGCCATCTTTGCTCCAATGGAGCCTCGGCTGCGGGAGGGGAAGAGAGAGACAGAGAGGAAAGCGCGGCGGAGGGGTGGAGAAGCAAATGGGCGCTTCTCCTGTGTGCCCTGGCCGGGAATCGAACCCGGGTCCTCCGCACGCTAGGCCGACGCTCTACCGCTGAGCCAACCGGCCAGGGCCTGTGGCCCCCTTTTTAACATTTGTAGTATTATTCATTTAGCCAGATTTATGTCTGACTCCTGACATCTCAGAAGACATTGGTAACCTCTTGTTTCTAGGCATATCCATACCGGCAAGGTCTACACAAGATAAATTCATTTTACTTCAGCAAATATTAATTGATTTTTTTTTCCATTCTGAGACAAGAATTGGGGATGGCAAGATGATTGCTGTCACAGGGCTCACTGTGAGTATCTTTCTGGTGGGACAAGGAGTGGGCTCTAGGCAATTGATGGAATCATCTGGGTCAGTCTATTTCATTTATTAAGACAATCAAAGCAGCTTTCTGAAGAAGCAGAGTTTCTATTTTATAGACAGTCTTCTTGAAAGATGTTTGTGACACTGCTGAAAGTATATGCAATTTACACAGATTTATGCCAAATTTGAGCTGATATATGCTTTAGTTTATGACTGGGACAGAGAAATGTATAAAAGAAGCACATTTTTTAAAACTTTAATTTAAACATTTTTAGTTATGGTAAAATGCACACAAAATTGACCATCTGTCCTATTCCGAAGTGTACAGTTTGGTCATGTTGATACATTTCCATTGTTGTGTGGCTTGTCCCTGGAACTCAGGGAAGCACATTTCTTAAGGGTCAACTTCCCAAATGATTGAAGTTCTAACTTCACTTCCTAAGGGACTGTCTTGAGCTTGTTCCCAGCAGGTAATGAAAGCACAGCCCAACATCTGTTTAGTACAGCCCCTAAACTTTCCTGGTAGGTGGTGCCTGTGGTTGTAGATTTGAGTAACAATTGTGAAGTCCAGTGACCAAATACCCAAAGATGGATGTTTGCATGATGACCAAGCTTCCAAAGGCCACTTGTCAGAAATATCCCCAATCCTGGGGAAATGTGGGGGTCTCTGCAAACAGGATTCCAGTAGACAAGCATGTAAAAAGCAAAAGTTCATCATGTCTTTTGTCTCCCAATCATTTTCAGAGCCTGCTGATGATGCTAGTGACACCTCTTATGGAGTCCTGTAGAGGCATTGCATAAAGGATGTTCTTTTAAAACTGGTTTTGTTTCTATGGAAACGTCACATTTCAGAAGTTTGAGTTTGCTTGTCAAGAATCTATTTATACTTGCAAAGTTTAAAGTGATATATACATGTACATCTTTTTTTGTTTATTTTCTGGAGAGTTCTGTTTCTTGGGCTAAAATGTAGACTCTGAAGACATAGTTGGTGTGTTTTGTTATTGTTCTGTTTTCACTATCTCAAGTCTGCCCCATAAAAACAAAGAAGGCATCATGACCTTCATTCTTACCTCCATTTTCTTGATTTGTGTGTCTGGGACCTGGGGTTGACCAAGCAAACTGATGACAATGCCCAGGTCAAAGGGATTTTTCTGCTGGGCTGTCCAGGGTTAAGACCTCTAGCCTGTGTCAAGGGGCAGAGCCATTGGACTGTCTCATGAAATGGATCTCTACAGAAATCATTTCCTAGCCGACTCCATTTGTATCTTTATTTCAGATTTGCTGGGTCTCTTTTGTAAACATCTTTACCCTTATTACATCTACACAGTGAGAAAGCTACAGATAGAACCAGAATTCAAGGGCTTCTCTGATTTCAGCTTGTGGCTGATCCCTATAAAACAGGGGTAGGGAACCTTTTTGGCTGAGAGAGCCATGAACGCCACATATTTTAAAATGTAATTCCGTGAGAGCCATACACGACCCGTGTACTTTACGCATTATCCAATAAAAATTTGGTGTTGTCCCAGAGGACAGCTGTGATTGGCTCTAGCCACCCGCAACCATGAACATGAGCGGTAGGAAATGAATGGATTCTAATACATGAGAATGTTTTATATTTTTAACATTATTATTATTTTTATTAAAGATTTGTCTGTGAGCCAGATGCAACCATCAAAAGAGCCACATCTGGCTCACAAGCCATAGGTTCCCGACCCCTGCTATAAAAGAAGAGCTCTCTCTGCTTTAAAAAAAAAATTCTGAGGAGCCGTCAAAGCCAAATTAAATGTTTGGAGCCAAGACCTGTAGAAATCAAGGCCCCCACCTAGTGGGAAGGTAGGGAGCTGCCACTGCAGTCACTGAGCGAAATCGCGGAAGTTCCAATTCCCCACCAGTTCTTCCTGCCCAGCCCGGCGGCCTCTGCAGAAGCCGGTGGCAGACCTCAGGGCTGTCAGCTATTCTCCGTGAGCCTGTAGGGCAGGAGCGAGCATCCAGGGAACGCTTTGTCAGGGGAAGGCCAAGTCTCCCTCTGTGGAGCGTGAGGTGCTCCCCGTCCCCTCTCCAGAGGAAAGGGAAGCCTGACTCAGAGTCAGGAACAGTTAGCCTGCAGGGATCCTGGGCCATTGGAAGGTTCTGGAAACCAGGGAGCCTCAACATTGGGCAACATAGGTGCCTGTGGAGAACTGTCAGGGCCGGTGCCAGAGGGGCATTAATGCTTTCATTAATGCAGGTGCAGGGGTTCTACTGTTTCCTAAGGCAGGTCTTGCTGCCTGGAAGTGGATTCCTGTCAAGCCAGAAGCCTTACCAAGCCCTGGAGGGAGATACTTTTTTCCTTCTGGTACATCCCAGAGCTGCTCTAGGCGGTCCCCTCAGACGCCAGTGCTCCCACCCCACCCCCACCCCCGCAGCCTGCTGGCCCGTGCGGCTCCCGCTGCCTCCCTTTCAGGTAGTAGAGCCCTGCCGCGGGACTGTCCACTGCCTCTGAGAAGCCTTTTCCTCCCGCTGTCGCCACGGTTCTCCTCAGGGCCCCTGTGTTTCCTTCCCAGAGCTTATTACAATTACCCTCGTGTCACCCGTTTCCCTGCCTTTATCTCCTGCTGGGGCAGGGACAGTGTTCCCTGGAACCTGGTGCAGGCCTGGGACGGAGAAGGTTCTCCGTGTGTGTAAGCAGGGCTGGGAGGTGGGCTGGTGGCACGGGCCTGTGGAGACGCCCTCTGTGGGCCCTGGCAAGAGCCCTGCCTCTCCACTAGAGATTGTCACTACAGTTGTTAAGACAGTCACAAGGTCCTAAGTGCTCTGCAAATGCAAAGCATCGCAGAGGTCTGCTTCATTTCCATTCGCTTAGTTCCATTTACTGTAAGTGCCCCCTCCTCCTGATTCCTCTACTAGGGCAGAAGAGGGGTGAGGCAGAGAGGGCCCACTGTCTCCCCGACTCAAGGACCATGCAAGGAATTGCAAATGTGAAGGGGAGCCCTTGGTGATTCCCCAATTCAGGGCTTCTGACACATCTGTCTGTCAGAATCAACTGAGCAGTTTATAGCCACAGACCCAGGCCTCACCCCAGAGGTTCTGACTTAATTGATCTGTGAGGAAGACCTTAGGCGCAGGTAGGAAACGGCTCTCAGGGCTGAGGAAGCCAATGGAACCCACCCAGGCCTATAGACGAGTAAGCAGAGACCAGGAGGATAACAGTAGTAAGTTTCCCCAGGAGGTCTGTGCCCAGAGGAGGAGCTTGGCCATTGACTTGCAGGCAGGATTTGTCCTATAGCAAGACTGAATCTGTGAGAGGCCAGTAGTCTCTTGCCTTTAGGGTGAGGGAAGGTCTTACCAGGTAAAACTGGCAAGACTGGGTCCACATCACACCCTGTCTGTGGTCCACACTTTGTGAATGCCCCAAGCTGGGGACAGGAACCAGTGCAGCATTCAGATCTGGGCAGAGCACCTGGGGTGGGGACAGGCAGAACGCCCCTGGAATGGAGTGCTTTTCTGGGCCCAGGGCCTGTCGCCCACATCCTTAGAGCTCCAGCTGTTGCAGCTGCAGCTATTTCCCTGCTTCCAGCAGGGCATGTGAGAGTGGCACAAGCCAGGGAAATGCTGGGAGTTTTTCCACTGGGCAGAAGTTCAAAGCAGGTTGAGGAACCCGGTCAGGTGAAAGATAGAGGCCAGATAGATACCAAGATTAAGGGAAAACTCAGAGCTTCTGGCAAGGGGCGATTCCATTTACATTTAAGAGGATACAGGAGACATTTTGTTCCAGATGGAATACAGCTCATGGATGTAGAAGAGGAGAAAAATTCTTTGTAGACAAAAAAGGAGCCACGTTGGAAACCCAACAACTTTGGGGAGGTCTGCATGGAGGGTCTTACAAACCCAGTGATCTAAACTAACCACATAGGATGGTCTGAAATTAAAACTTTCTAAGTAAAAGTGAATCTTGATGAGTAGCCATGTCCTAGGCCAGTATCTTCGTTGAAAAAGGTCAGTGTTAACCTTAACTATTGTCTTTTTGTATCTACGATAACATACCTTAGGAATTTCAGTGTAATCCTTTTTTTTCCAGACCCCCCAGGGCACAACTTCCCACCAGAACATGAGACCATAGGGCCTTCACTGTTACCTTGTTTGCCTGCATACCATCGCTACGTGCCGTAAGTGTTCATTGTTAACTATCCTGTACTTACCAAAGTAAAAGAAATATGTGTCTCTCCATTTTGCTTTTTATCCAATCTTAAGATTTTCTTGCTTTGCTTTCTCCTGCCTCCTTAATCTAACACCAATGGATTTCATGTAACCCCCTCACATCTTCCCCTTTGATTCTGAGGTATAAAATACGTGGTGAAACTGCCATTTTCCAGAGCATTTTATCAATCCATTGAGAGTTTGCTTCCTGGCAATTGTCATCAGCTGGCTAAACTCATAAAACTCATAAAAATTTTCTACAGGTTTGGATGTTTCTTATGTGGACACCTTCAATGAATGAGTCATTGTCCTGTGTCACTGTGGATCACATAGGGTTCTCAAAAACACCCACAAGTTAGAGGCTCTGAAGTGTAAAAGAAGAACAGACCACTTCTATTTTTTTGAAACATTTACTATATAAACATTGATTAATTCCAAAACAGATGAACAAATTGGTGCATTTTACAAGTTTATAATTAACAAACAAATGCTTTTAACACACACTCAAATATGCAATGTAAGATCGTTGTAATGCTTACAAGACAATTACAGGATTTATAAAAGTTTGAAATTATAACACACTACAAGTGATGGGTCTGATAATAGCAACGATAAGTATAATGACAAGTGTAAAGTTGTATAGTGCACATCTTTCAGTTCTGTAGATGTATCTCTATGACTGGCTGTCTCTGTCAGCTTGTGCCACTATAACAAAGCAATATTGGCTGAGTGGCATAAACAACAGACATTTATTTCTCAAAGTTCTGGAAGCTGGAAATTCAAGATCAAGGTGCTGGCTAATCTGATTCTTAGTGAATCTCTCTTCCTGCCTTGAAGGCAGCCACTATTTTGCTAACTCCTCACATGGCGGAGAGAGATCTTTCTATTGTCTCTTCTTCTAAGTGTTAGTGGGAAGATGGCACCAGAATGTTACTGGCGATTAGCCCTTGTTTCAGCAACCTTGGTACATGAGTTCAGGCTAAGAAAGAATTTAGAGTCAAGACTCAAATATAAGCAAAAGATTATTTAGAAAGTCACAGAGGTAGAAGAAGTGAGCCATGGAAGAAGTAAATCAGCTGGGCTGTGTGGGCTCAGGAAACAAGTTACAGAAGCAAAAGGAGGGCCCTGGAGCCCAGGAGAAGGAAAGGCAGAGACACACCTAAAGGAAGAAGGCGTTGGCAGCTTGGAAGAGACAGAGAAAGAGCAGACACTGGGTCCTTCTTGAGGGTTTGTAAAGGTGAGGACCTCAGGGGAGGTCTCAGGGAGGAATCTCAATAGATGATTCATCAGCTCTCCAGGTGTGCTCTTTCAGGGTTGTGGTCTCCGTCGACTAGTTGGCACTAGGGGTGGGCGTCATTAGTTACTGTATCTGGTTTTGATGTCAGCCAATGTGTCACTCCATCTGGATTGCTGCTTTTCTAGGCCTGGAGCTGAAACACAGCTGTGACTTAAACGTCATTTCCAGTTTGATCAAAATTCTGAATGTGTAGTAAACAAACCCGAGGATTTGTTTTTAGATTATTTGTTGCGGGCCAGAACCTCATTGTCCTGAGGGCTTAATGCTTAAGAGGATGGTTGTGCAAGGGCTCATATAGGAGTCATATGAGGCTATTTTCTGGCCCCTCTGTCCCTCTTCTAAGGGAGTCTATCACATGACTAGAATTATGCTAGGGGAGGAAAGGTCATAGAAGGGTATGAACCACATGACCCACCATATAAAAGGTCAGATCATATGAAAGGTCAGTGGGTCTAAACTGCATGACAAGGAATATGCCAGGGAGGAAAGGTCACCCTACGGGCAAAGTCCTTGTTTTCCCAGTTTTTCTTGTTGGTAGGTGTCCAGGGCTTTCTGCTCTGGTGACATGCCATACCTGGCCTATCGTTTTTACTCTGCTCATGACTGTTTAACTCTCTACTACATAAGGACAATGATCCCATCCATGAGGGCTTCATCCTCATGACCTAATCACCTCTCAAAGGCCCCAACACTGCACGTCATCACACTGGGGGTTGGGACTTCAACATATGAATTTGGGGGGAACACAATTCAGGCTGTAGCACTGGATATATCGCAGCATTTGGAAATTCTATCAGCTCTCCTACTGATACTTTATTTTGAGCCCTTTATGAATGTACAGCTTAAGTCAAAGTGCCCCCTGTCCCCTCCTCTTCTCCAGAGTCTGCATCCAGCTTACCTACATTCTACAAGAACGTAGTACAGAAAGTGGGGAAGGAGAGAGGGAGCCCAGGTGTGGGGGAGTCAGAGACATTGTTGATTACATAAACCCTGATGCTTTTATACCATAGAATACTACGTAACCATTGAAAGTGACTCTGAGGAAAAATATTCAATGATCTGAGAAAAGGCACAGTCCGTAGAATATTGTTAAATAAGTAAGGTGGGCTTCCAAACTTTGTGCACACTGCCGGCCTGTTGCTATGGAAGGCGTATTCTTGCCAGAGCATGAAAATGGAGACTGATAGACTGGGGAACAATTTTTTTTCATTTTCTGTTGCATGAGGTTTTAGAACTATTTCTATATATATCTGCATCACTGATTCCAAATCTGAAATCCTTTTTTTGGTGCATGCTCTAGTTTTTATGCAATTTTAAATTCTTTTTGTTACAGTTAATGGCATGCATTGGTTTTTAAATTGGAGTTAAAGGGCAACGACTCTTGGATTGAACATAACCACAAGGCAATTAATGCTTTACAAACATCACTTTTACATAATTGTAGTTGTTTTTAAATGTAAAAAATTATTATCTGACAAAAACACCTTTTTATTTTGTTTTAAGATTTAATCATAGCTTCATCGAGTAGGTGTAAATGTAAGAATAGTCCTGACACCTTCTGTTATATATGTGGCTGTTACACACTTCAACATCAAAGGTGCAATATTTCATCATTTGTGACACGTGCATATATTACCTATTTTCAGTGGTTCCAATTGGTTATTCAACTCATCTGCAAGAAGATTATAATGACATAAAAATTATCCTCGACTTTCTGAAGTATGAGGAGCATAATTGGATCATTTGTGTGGATCTTAAAATGGTATATTTCCTGCTAGGACCACAGAGAGGTTTCATGAAATATCCTTGCTTTCTGTGTTTGTGGAACAGCCAAGCTCAGGAGAAACACTGGACACAGAAGGAGTGGCCAAAACATGAAGCTCTGGAAGTAGGGATGCAAAATATTGTGAATGAACCTGTAGTTAATCGAGACAGGATCATTTTTCCCCCACCTCACATTAAACTTGGCTTAATGAAACAGTTTGTTCAGGCTTTGAATAGAGAAAGTGAATGCTTTCAACATATTATTTCTGCTTTTTCTGCCTTGTCTTTCGAGAAGGTAAAAGCAGGTGTATTCGATGGACCTCAAATTTGAAGCCTCATACATGATGAAGAATTTGCCAGGAAGATGAATAAGGAGGAGAAAGCAGCATGGCAGTCTTTTGTGGCAGTTACAAAGGACTTCCTTGGCAACAGAAAAGCAGAAAACAATGAACTTCTGGTTCAAAGGATGCTGTTGGCTTTCCACGACATTGGATGTAACATGAGCATTAAGATTCACTTCCTGGACAGTCACCTTGATAAGTTTCCTGAAAACCTTGGAGCTGTTAGTGATGAGCAGACTACTGCTGGAGCATCAAACGAGATTTTCCTCAACAAGTACACAAACGCAAGAGCTACAAACGCAAATTTTTGCCTGAATAGAATTTAAATAAGTTTTACGCAAATTTTGTAATTAAAATGTGTTTTAATAAGTTCTATTTCAAAACTGTAGACAACTTCTGATGCAATCATATCTTTTAGTGTATTTACTACATTATATAAATTATTATATTTTCACAAAGATGATGCCCAAGAAGACATTCTACTTCATTATGTTAAACTAAATGTTGAAAATTTTACAATAAGATGAAAACCTAAAATCTTGAATTGCAAAAAAACTGTAGCTTACAGAGAAAAACTAATGTCAGATTTGAGATCAGCACACTCAAATTAGGTAAGAACAAGTGTTTTTGTGGATGCAAAGTTTTGCTCCCAGTGTAGTATATGCACCTGGTGTGAGATTTACCTGTGGTTTTTCCTTTTCTTTGTTGCGCTTCTCTGAAATTGCTAGTTTCCATAATAAATATGTATTATTTTTTCAATCAGATAAAATATATGTTGTTTTAATATGAAAGAAAAGAAGAAGGAAAGAAAAAGGAAGAAAGAAAGATAGGGATAGAAGAAGGGAGGAAAGAATGAAGGGAGGGAAGATGAGAAGGAAAAATAGAGCCCACTTCTTTTTCTGTGCTTGGTTAGTTGTTTGTTCCTCTGTCTAGGAGCACCAAGAAATGGGAGACAGAAAAGTATAGAGAAAGCAGGATGGGGCTGGGTCAAAGTTCAGCCAGGGAGGCAGAGGGAACATACAGTCCTTAGCACAGTCCTGTCCCTATACCCCTCCCCCTTGTGAGGTAAGATACAGACATGGTCTATGCTCTGGGTGGCACTGGTCACAGCCCTGTCCCGACATGGCAGGACTCTGGCATCCGCAGACTCAGACCACAGCCTGAGAGTGACCTGCTGAGTGCCCGTCTGTAGGGCTCCATGGTCTCCACATCACAGAGGCTGTGCAGGGTTTGATTCCATTGCTGACACACTAAAACTTCAGTTATTAGTTTAGCATGGGGCATAATGTTGATTAATTAGTTTGTATAAACAATACATTATTTATCGACTTAAATAATTTGCATAATAGGTTTGTTAATTTCCATGTGCATTCTCTTTAGTTTTCAGGATAATCAATAGCCACACATGTATGTGGCTGTACTACACACACACACATGCACACACAGACACACATACAGAAACACAGACCCACATGTAGACAAACATACACACACAGTCACACACATAGAGACATGGGCTCTCATGAGTCCAGGTGCCTGACTCTTGCTGCTCTCCACCCCTGCACCCTCCAGCTACCCCATGATGTCCCTGAGAGTCATCTTGCCACCATGGAGCTCTCAAAGGAGAAGAAGGGGCAGCAAGGAACTGACATCCAGTTTTCTAAGGGCCGAGGCCATACTGTCTCACTCGCCTCTTCCCGGTACTAGCATACTGGGTGCTTATCGCATGTGTTCTGGGTGAGTGAGTGACTGCATGAATGTGCTCTCAGCACCTCTGCTTCACTTGTGGCCCCTGAGGGTCTGGCTCCAGTGCTCACCCTCCTGCCCTCATACTCCTCCTGGTCTCACCGGCCTCACCCTAGGGCTGATGAAGAGGTCTATCTCTGTCTCTGTGAGCCCTTCTCCTATTAGATGTGTTGGAATCCACGGGAGTCTGAAAAGACTAGAGTCACAGGCTTTTATTGAAAGGAAGAAAAGAACCCTGCCGGGCACTTCTCTGGGGAGAAGGGCACCCGTACAGTCTAAGGGGCAAATTTTATAGGGCTTGGAAGAGCCTGAGGGGATACTGAGTCAAAAGTTCTGGTATGTTCCCTTTTATGGTTTTAGGGTTTCAGCTTTCTGGAATGCTCCTTCTTGGGGCAGGTTGATCAGCTTTCTGGAACTTTTCTGCCTCAGGGGTGATTATCCAGTAAGTAAGGGTGAGGTCAGGCAGCCAGGTGGAACAACCAAAGGGCAGTTGGAATTTCTGGTAAATTCATATATCTATCAAGATCAGGGGTCCCCAAACTTTTTACACAGGGGGCCAGTTCACTGTCCCTCAGACTGTTGGAGGGCCGGACTATAAAAAAAACTATGAACAAATCCATGCACACTGCACATATCTTATTTTAAAGTAAAAAAACAAAATGGGAACAAATACAATATTGAAAATAAAGAATAAGTAAATTTAAATCAACAAACTGACCAGTATTTCAATGGGAACTATGCTCCTCTCACTGACCACCAATGAAAAGAGGTGCCTCTTCTGGAAGTGCGGTGGGGGCCGGATAAATGGCCTCAGGGGGCTGCATGCGGCCCAAGGGCCGTAGTTTGGGGACCCCTGATCAAGATGGTTCTCATCTTTAGAGGATGTCAACTCTAGAATGTCTGCTTAAATGCATTTGGGAAGCCTGCCAGACACCCAAGACTGAGACCCGGTGTAAGGCCAGTGGCCACCACCATCGTGGCCATGCAGGTTCACACTGGATTCGGGCAAACGGTAAAGAAACAGTGGAGCCAAAAAATGGTGGGTCATTCCTTTATTAAAGTCTCGCACCAACCAACAAGCAAACACACAGGGAAAACACTTTCCTTTCACTCAGGGCTCCCAAAGCCTTAACGCATTCTCCAGTTCCACAACCAGGAGAATCTTCTCTGGTTCCTCCTGGAATCAAAGACCCCCCCATAAGCCTCACTAGGGTTCCCAAAGCCCCTCAGCACTCTGCATCTGCACTCCTTCTCTCTCTCTGCAAAACTAGCTTCTTCCTCAGCACTCTGCATTCTTTCTGCTCCTCTGCAAAACGACTTGGGCCTACAAAGATCCCTCTTCCAGCAAACATTAGCAAAACAATGGCCCCTCCCAAGCAGGAATGCAACCTGCAATTTGCAGTCAACTGCCCAGCTCTGAGGGCAAGCACACACATGGCTGCCCACCGCCATTTTTTCACAATAAATGTGAGCAAACTCAAAAAATACAAATTTTACAAACTCATTTGCCCAACACCCGGGAACCTGCTCTACCATCAGGTGCTTCTGCAGCAACTCCGGAAGCAGCATTTTATTGTTTTTCTTCTTTTGGCAGCTCTTAGGAAGAGAACTGACCAATCTTTGACTCCCAGGGTCAAAGGACTCAGAATCTAATTAGTTCAATAACTATTTCTTGAGCCTGCTATTCCAGGTCAAGAAAGACAAAGATGTATCTGGAGGCTGCACTCAGCCAACTTGGGTTTTGAATCCAAATTGACCTGGGTTCACCTTCCTCTTACTTGGGAAGGCAGGAGTTAATCTATATGTCCCATCAGTAGAATGAAAATAACAGCCCAGGTGGCTGTGAGTGTTCAATGAGCTAACAGAGGACAAGTGCTCAGCACACACGGGAAGCCTGCAGTTGGCAGGCTGGGGGCCCTGCTGGCTGGGTTGGGCCAGCACCAACCTATGGGTCATTGTGGGCCAGTGAGGGAAAGGGGAATTTGCTAGTGGAGGCATCTGTTCTAGCTGCTCCAAGGGGAGCCTGGCAAAGACTCCAATAAGACAGGTCCTCTCTGTCCCTCCACCCAGCTGTGGATGTGGCTCCCCTGAATGCTAATCTCCATTCACCCTAGTCTTGTGCAGGCCTTCTGAACATTTCCACCACCCAGCAACCAAGCTCCTGTATTAGAGTCTCTCATTTTAAATACACAAGCAGTTCCTATGTTTTTGTTAGATCCTGATGAATGCAGAAGGAAAGAGCTACAGAATGAAAAGAGCAAGAGGAAGTGAATGAATGGGCTTGCTGGGGAGGGAGCCATGGGCAGCGGCCGCTCAGAACCTGCCAAGCAGAGCAGAGCAAGGGTTCTGAGAAGGAGAGCCTCCTGGAGGTTTGCAAATGATGCAGAGGCCGAGGCTGTGGAGGGAGGACCCTCTTTCCTGGCCTCTCTCCAGGCTCCTCTGAGAAGCGATCAGGGGGTGTTGGATGCACTTTGAGCTGCAGAGCAGGAGGTGGGAGAGGCTAGCAGCGCTTTCACTCATCCTCCCTCGAGGACATAGGACTGCTCTGTCTGTGTTTTTCTGTGGAGGGGTGGCCAGAGGAACCATGGCTAACATCTGCTTCCCACCTGCCTGTGCTCCCGTCCTCTGTCCTCTTCGCTGGCATGGCCTGGGGGCCTTGCACCAAGAGAGTCCCAGGGTTTCCAGCATGAGAGACAAGTCCAGAAAGCAGCTGGGGGATAAATTGTGGCAGTCTTTAAGTGGCACTTAAGGAGCTTATATCTACCTCATCGCTTTTGTCCAGATTTAATGAGTGCAGGCACGTGATTAGAACTCTGTTGGCTATTATTCCTTCAGGATATGTGAACAATTGCCCCTCAGTCCCTTTCTTTTCCTCCCCTTTCATCTTTCAAATTGCTTAGACACCTGGTACTTGACTGCTACTGAATTCCTTATTTGCCACAAAAGTCAGATCTGGTCTTGGTCTCTGTCCAGTAAAAACAAAATGAAACAAAACAAAAAACCTAGCAACCACCAACCCGAGTCCTGAGTCAGAACTCCCTTAGGAATCTCTTCTCCTTCCTGGCTCTGTACTCTGGGAAGCCACAACCCAGGCCAGGACAATAAAATCAGCACTGTCACAAACCTATTTTGGACCACGTGACGAGCTCCCTTTTTGCACAGCACCTTCCATTTGCAAAGATATTAGTTTGCAAATGAAACATCATAGAATTACAGAACCTTGGGTGCATGTGGACAATTTTACATATGGATCAGAAGCTAATGCTTTTTAAATTACTAGCTCAACTTGGTAATATCTTAACTTCAAGGAAGTAATTTAAATATTCTCTCTTGCATCCCTCTGTCATCACCAGATCATTAAAATAGTTTTGCCTGAATGCAATTACTCTATTTTTATGCTATTATTAACAGAAAAGATCCTTTGTAAAGCAATTAAATGTCAGTTAACAAGATTAGAGGGAAATGTTTATTTTACTTAAGTGTTAAGATAAATTCATTTAATTGACATTTTTCTTCATGTAAAGTACTAGTTACAAATAATTCCTTATTAAAAGAAAAAAATTAAAGTGACAAGTACAATTTCTGTGATATGATAGGTATCCAATAGCAACTGTCTTTGCTGCAATGTATAAGATGTGAATATAACTTGAGGCTCCATCCATCCATACACATACACAGGCAGGAACACACATGAAATTTGGACACACTTATTAATTTGGATAGGTTTCCTTTACCTCCAACCTATGCTCATCTTTCTTACAAAGCAAGGATTGTCCTTGCTTTGCTAATCACACTGACCAGAACTAGGGTGAGCCTGTGAACATGCTGTCCTCTGGTGGAAGTTAGAAGATTTGCATGTTCAGCCAAATGAAAGAAATCACGGTCAATACCATAAGGGCTCAGTAAATATTAGCTAATCATGTTGTGGTTTTATTTATTTAGTGATTGACAGGAAGACAAAACTATGAAGGATACAGAGAAGGAGCAGTTGGAGGAAAAAGAAAATCTATGGAGCCTAAAACAGTGATGAGCACAGAGGAGTCTCCAGCGAATATTTGCTGATTGATTAAAAAGATAAGCCTGGGGGTTGTAGATAATGTTGATTCATAGACAGGCATGGGGCTCAGTGCTGGCAACTGAGGTGAGCTGACTAATTTTGCACCAACACTGAGAATCCTGCTGAATCTTGAAAATTTTCAAGGCACTGCTGGTTGAATCAGTGGTAGAGTGTCAGCCTGGCGTGTAGATGTCCTGGGTTCAATTCCTGGTCAGAGTACACAGGAGAAGTGCCCGTCTGCTTCTCCACCCTTCCCCTTCTCCTTTCTCTCTATCTCTCTCTCCCCCTCCTACAGCGAAGGCTCCACTGGAGCAAGTTGGCCCGGGCACTGAGGATAACTCCATGGCCTCCACCTCAGGTGCTGAAATGGCTCTGGTTGCAACACAGCAGCGCACCAGATGGGCAGAGCATCGCCTCCTAGTGGGCAAGTCGGGTGGATCCCGGTCCAGCGCATGCGAGAGTCCGTCTCTCTGCCTCCCTACTTCTCACTTAAGAAAAAAAAAAAAAAGTTTAATATTCACTTCCAGTAATCTTTTTATCCAGCCAGCACTGCTGCAGAGTGTGAGGCCTCTCCATCAACTCTAAGGTAGATACAGCCAGCCATTTTCCACTCAAAGGGAGTTAAAGGATTTAGAGATGAACTGTGCATTATTGAACAGTGCAACCTATGTCACGGAACCCTGGTTCAACCAGGCATCAATATTCGATTCACAGTAACAACTTTACTCAGAACCCTAGGGCAAGGAAATAACGTGCTTTGCTGGAAGGGGCAAGCAGGGAGCTCAGAATGTAGTCAGAAGATAATGTGATTATTGGTCAGGATAGACGAGTCCCTGACACATTTGCCAATCTTTCTGCAAACCTTGGAAGTTTTACTGCCCCTAGCTAGACCTGTTCCTAATTTACTTGTCACAAATAAGAGTGGCACCTCCGCCCAGGAGAGAGGCTGTCACTGAGTTAGAGAGGTAAAGCAGGCTGCTAGCGGGTTCTCTCCAGAGTCTGAAACAATTTTTCATGCCTCCTTTCCAGGTAAGACTTGAGGAAGAGAATAATAGCAAATCTTACATGGAGGATTTTCCTACAGAGGAAAAATAACAGGTTTTTTTGGAGTATGACCCCACCAAAAAATTCCCATTGAACTCTTGGGAAAAACAAAGGAAGACCCAGTATTAAAGCCGTTGCATGTTATATTAATATAGGAAGTAGGATGCCCACACAATGAGAAGAGCAGGGGGAGGAAAAGCAGCTGGAAAGTCATGGAAACAGCTGGAAGGGCAACCTTAAACATCTAAGGGGCATTTCTCTAAAGTTTGGTAAGAAAGTGCTACAATTTTTAAGAATCTCCGGGAAATCTCCCACCCAGCCCAGTACTTGCCGAGAAGCATAGAAATCACAGGAACACTGGATCTGATCTGTTGTGACATCCTGAGAGCATCTGCCTCTCCTCACTTCCACTCTCCAAAGCACAGACGAGTCCCTCTCATTGGAAAACTAAGCACAGACTGTGGAAGGACGGGGATTCCAGGAGAAGAGGGTCCCCTAGGAAGTACACAGTAGCATGGCAAGGTTGACAACTGACAGCACAACACAACCTTAAAGCCCCTAAATTCCTAGATTTACTTACTCATTGTGTGAGACAGGTTATTCATTCAATACATACTAAGTACTTTCTATGTACCAGGCACTAGGTTAGATGATGGAGGCAGATTTAACTACATAAAACAGTTTCCTGACCTGCACAAGCTCACATGGGACAGAAATGAGAGACTAGAGGTATAAATAAAGTATTGGAATGCACAGAAGTTAGTAGGGATGTTCACAAGCAGTCTAGTTCTTTTCTAGGTATATGCTAAGATTGTACTACCCCACCTGCTTGGAAGTTGGGAGAGATCACGTGACTTGCTTTGATCCATGAAGTGTGAACAGAAGGGAATTGTGTAATTGCACTGGGAAGGCTTAGGAAAACCTTTCACCATACTCTCTCCCCACCCCATCATGATTAGCTTATTCAGATGGAGCTTCTGTCACCCTGAGTCCCTGAACAGGGCTCCAGTCAGCTTGCCATGAACTTGCAAAGTGATGGCAGGTGAAATATATGTAACAAGCCAATAAGAGTTTGGGGTCATTTATTACCTCAGCAAAGCTAGCCACACTGACTGACATAAAACACATGACACCTGAGAGCATGTAGTGTGAGGGGTGCTGGGTAAAGGGAAGGATTATGATTTCTGGACTGTTTAATACACTGAGTAATTACCCACCACATGTGGCTTTGATTGAGCTAGTCTCCACAGAACATCAAAGAGAACTGATTAATGAAGGAGATACTGCAGTGAACAATACAGACCCCAGAACCAGCCCTCTTATTTCCCCACTGTACTCAGCAGAGTAGCTGCCTCTACCGGGTTTGATTTCGGGTGATGGTGAGCTAACCGATATAGGATCACTGAGGAACAATTAAGGAAGCAGTCTTTTAAAAAATGTTTTACAAATGATCATAAGAGACAAGAACAGAATTGAAAAAAAATGATCAGAATAGAGATCCACAAGGTCCCAAAGATATACATCCAATTTTAAGACTAGTCAGGTAGTAGATGATTACAGATTATTCTGAGAAATTGATAAACCTTTAGGTTGGTGTATCCATAAAATCATTTTGCTCTCCCATGGAGGAGAGGCAGAAACTGCAGCGACAGCCACAGCACAGAGGGCTGGAGCTGGCAACGCCCATACCCGAATGCCCTAGGCAGCAGTGGCAGAGGGGGTAGCGGGCCTGGAGACAGACCAACCTAGGGAACACAGAAGCCACACCCTTGGACTCCAGTGGCCAAAACCTTATACACAGACAAAATAAGCAGACAGAGAAATGCAACCCAAAAGAATCAAGAGAAATCCCCAGAAAAGGACATGAATGAGTCAGATATAACCAAATTGCCAGATGCAGAGTTTAAAATAATGATTGTTAGGATGCTCAAAGATCTTAGACCAACAATAGATGGTCATTATGAGCACCTAAATAAAGAGATAGCAAATATAAAAAAGGACATTGAAATAATAAAAAAGAATCAGTCAAAAATGGCAAATACAATATCAGAAATGAAGACCACAATGAAAGAAATTAAAAGCAGGTTGGATGAAGCTAAGGATCGAATCAATGAGTTAGAGGACAAGATAAATGAAGACACAGAAGCAGAGCAGAAAAAAGAAAAGAGAATCAAAAAGTCTGAGGAAACTCTAAGAGAGCTCTGTGACAACATGAAGAGAAATAACATCCACGTCATAGGGATTCCTGAAGAAGAAGAGAAAGAACAAGAGATAGAAACTTTGTTCAATCATATCATGGCTAAATTAATGCAGGAAAAAGTCTCACAAATTCAAGAAACACAGAGAATTCCATTAAAGAGAAACCAGAAGAAATCTACAACAAGACACATCATAATTAAAATATCAAAGCTAAGTGATAAAGAGAAAATATTAAAAGCTGCTAGAGAAAAAAAGGCTATCACCTACAATGGAGCCCCCCATAAGGATGACATCTGAATTCAACAGAAACACTTGAGGTCAGAAGGAAATGGCAAGAAATATTCAAAGTAATTCAGAACAAGAGCCTACAACCAAGACTACTTTATCCAGCAAGGCTATCATTTAAAATTGAAGGAGAAATAAAAAGCTTCCCAGACAAAAAAACCCCACTAAAACCAAACCAATGCTGCAAGAAATGTTAAGGGGCCTGTTGTAAACAGATCAAAGGAGGAAAAGAATATAGCAAAAGAAGAGTACAGCTTTAAAGAATAAAATGGCAATAAACAACTACATATCAATAATAACCTTAAATGTAAATGGATTAAATTATCTAATCAAAAGACATAAGGTAGCTGTGTTGATAAGAAAATAGGACCCATACATATACTGTTTACAAGAGACACACCTTAAAACAAAAGATGCACATAGACTGAAGGTAAAAGGATGGAAAAAAATATTTCATGCAACTGGAAATGAAAAAAAAGCTGGGATAGCAATACTTATATCAGACAAAATGGACTTTAAAACAAAAGCTATAGTAAGAGATAACGAAAGTCACTACATAATGATAAAGGGAGTAATCCAACAGAAAGATAAAACTATTATAAATATCTATGCACCTAATATAGGAGCACCTAAATATATAAAGCAGATTTTGATGGATATAAAGGGTGAGATCAACAGAAATACCATAATAGTAGGGGATTTCAATACCCCACTAATATCACTAGATAGATCCTCAAGAAAGAAAATTAACAAAGAAACAGCAGACTTAAAGGACACACTAGATCAACTGAATTTAATAGATATCTTCAGAACCTTTCACCCTAAAGCAGCAGAATATACATTCTTTTCAAGTGCTCATGGTACATTCTCTAGGATAGACCACATGTTAGGACACAAAATCAGTCTCAACAAATTTAAGAAGATTGAAATTATATCATGCATTTTCTCTGATCACAATGACATGAAACTAGAAATCAACCACAGCAGAAAAACTGAAAAATACTCAAACACTTGGAAACTAAATAGCATGTTATTAAATAACAAGTGGGTTAACAATGAGATCAAAGAAAAAAAAAGATTCCTAGAAACGAATGATAATGAGCATACAACAACTCAAAATTTATGGGACACAGCAAAAGCAGTCCTGAGAGGGAAGTTCATAGCATTACAGGCATACCTTAAGAAGCTAGAAAAAGCTCAGATAAGCAACTTAACCCTGCCTCTAAAAGAACTAGAAAAAAAAACCCAGCAAGTAAAGTTCAGAGGTAGTAAAAGGAAGAAAATAATAAAGATCAGAGCAGAAATAAATGACATAGAGGCTAAAGAAACAATACAGATGATCAATGAAACTAGGAGCTGGTTCTTTGAAAAGGTAAACAAGATTGATGAACCTTTAACTAGACTCACCAAGAAAAAGAGAAAGGACTCAAATAAACAAAATTAGAAATCAGAGTGGAGAAATAACAAAACCGACACAACAGAAATACAAAGGATTGTAAGAAAATAATATGAAGAACTGTATGCCAAAAAATTAGACAACCTAGATGAAATGGACAAATTTCTTAAAACATATAATATTTTAAAAATCAATCTGGAAGAATCAGAAAACCTAAACAGACCGATTACAACAAATGAGATTGAAACAGTTATCAAAAAACTACCCATGAAAAAAAGCCCGCGGCCCGATGGCTTCACAAGTGAATTCTACCATATATTCAAAGAAGAACTAACTCTTATCCTTCTCACGCTATTTCAAAAAGTTCAAGAGGAAGAAAGACTTCCAAGCTCCTTTTATGAGGCGAGTATAATTCTAATTTCAAAACCAGGCAAAGACAACACAAAAAAAGAAAATTATAGGCCAATGTCCCTGATGAATCTAGATGTTAAAATCCTCAACAAAATATTAGCCAACTGGATCCAGCAATATATGAAAAAAAATCATACACCATGATCAAGTAGGATTTATTCTTGGGAGGCAAGGCTGGTACAGTATTTGCAAATCAATCAATGTAATTCATCACATAAACAAAAGGAAGGAGAAAAACCACATGATAATTTCAATAGATGCAGAAAAAGCATTTGATAAAATCCAGCACACATTCATGATCAAAACTCTCAGCAAAGTGGGAATACAGGGAACATACCTCAACATGATAAGGCCATCTATGACAAACCCACAGCCAACATCATTCTCAATGGGCAAAAATTAAAAGCAATCTTCTTAATATCAGGAACAAGGCAGGGGTGCTCCTTTTCATTACTCTTATTCAACATAGTCCTGGAAGTCCTAGCCACAGCAATCAGACAAGAAGAAGAAATAAAAGGCATCCAAATTGGAAAAAAAAGTAAAACTATCATTGTTTGCAGATGATATGATATTGTATATAGAAAAGCCTAAAGTCGCAGTAAAAAAACTACTAGACCTGATAAATGAATTCAGCAAGGTGGCAGGATATAAAATTAATACTCAGAAATCAGAGGCATTTTTATACACCAACAATGAACTGTCAGAAAGAGAAATTAAGGAAACAATCCCCTTCACTCTTGCAACCAAAAAAATTAAATACCTAGGAGTAAATTTAACCAAGGAAATTAAAGACTTGTACTCAGAAAATTATAAAACACTGATAAAAGAAATCAAGGAAGATACAAACAAGTGGAAGCATATACCATGCTCATGGTGAGGAAGAATAAACATCATTAAAATGTCTATATTACCCAAAGCAATTTATAAATTCAATTCAATACCAATTAAAATACCAATGACATACTTCAAAGATATAGAACACATATTCCAAAAATTTATATGGAACCAAAAAAGAACACAAATAGCTTCAGCAATCTTGAAAAGGAAGAATAAAGTGGGAAGCATCACACTTCCGGATATCAAGTTATACTACAAGACCATTGTACTCAAAACAGCTTGGTACTTGCATAAGAACAGGCATATAGATAAATGGAACAGAACAGAGAACCCAGAAATATTTGACAAAGGAGGTAAGAGCATACAATGGAGTAAAGACAGCCTCTTCAACAAATGGTGTTGGGAAAATTGGACAGCTACCTGCAAAAAAATGAAACTAGACCACCATTTACCCCATTCACAAAAATAAACTCAAAATGAATAAAAGACTTAAATGTAAGGCATGAAACCATAAGTATCTTAGAAGAAAACATAGGCAGTAAGCTCTCCGACATTTCTCACAGCAATATATTTGCTGATTTATCTCCACGGGCAAGGGAAATAAAAGACAGGATAAACAAATGGGACCATATCAAACTAAAAAGTTTTTGCACAGCTAAAGACAATAAGAATAGAATAAAAAGACAAACTACACAATGGGAGAACATATTTGACAATACATCTGATAAGGGGTTAATAAACAAAATTTATAAAGAACTTGTAAATCTCAAAACCAGGAAGACAATCCAATCAAAAAATGGGGAAAAGAAACGAATAGACACTTCTCCAAAGAGGACATACAGATGGCCAACAGGCATATGAAAAAATGCTCAACATCATTAATCATTAGAGAAATGCAAATTAAAACCACAATGAGATACCACCTCACACCAGTCAGAATGGTGCTCATCAACAAAACAACACAGAATAAGTGCTGGCGAGGGTGTGGAGAAAAGGGAACCCTCCTGCACTGCTGGTGGGAATGCAAACTAGTGCAGCCACTGTGGAAAACAGTATGAAGATTCCTCAAAAAATTAAAAATGGAACTCCCTTTTGACCCAACAATCCCACTTTTAAGAATATACCCCAAAAACACCTTAGCACTGTTTGAAAACGTGAAATGCACCCCCATGTTTATGGCAGCGTTTTTTACAATAGCGAAGATCTGGAAACAACCCAAGTGTCTATCAGTGGACGAATGAATTAAAAAGCAGTGATATATATATAGAATCTATACACACACACACATACACACACACACACACACAATGGAATACTATGGAGCCATGAACAAGAAGGAAATCTTACCTTTTGCAACAACATGGATGGACCTGGAAACTATTATGTTAAGTGAAATAAGCCAGACAGGAAAATAAAAATATCATATGACCTCACTCATTTGAGGAATCCAATGAACAATGTGAACTGAGAAACGGAATTGAGACAGTGGAGGGATCAAAGGGACCAGAGGAAATGAAGACAGAGGGAAAGGGGATAATAGGATGGGATAAACCTTCTGAAGGGAAGGGGGAGGGCGCTATGGGGGAGAGGGGAAGGGAGATGTTGAGGGGAATACGGGAGAGGAGGGATGCTTTCGGGGCAATACTAGAATCTATGTACACATAATAAATTATAATCAATAAAGAAATCTTTTTGCTGTGGTCATAATTAATTAAAGGATAAAACTAAAGAATGAGTATTTCTTAACAAGATGGTGACAGTTTAAAATTTAAAGTTTATAAATGCCTTTATTTTTTTATCAGATATTCCAGTCACGTGTATATTTCTGATGTGTATTCTTTATATAAATATGTAAATGTATATTCAACATTTGTTAAATTTAGCATTTAGTTTTTCACACACTATTTTCTAACTTGTTTTCTTTGAACATACTATAATTATTTCTTATGTATTGTATTATTTTTCCCACATAACTTAAAAATAATAGCATTTGTATTTATAACAAAAACAATACATGGTATATTTATTACAAAGATATATACAAAAGGAAGTAGATTGCACACTTTTACATTGGGGTTTTCTCATTTGTTACACTGTGAGCATCTATTCATATTGTTACTGTTGTTAGGGTATCTTCTTTAATAACTGTGTTGTGTTCCATATAAGCATAATTTATTTAGCTAATTCTCAGTTATAAAAAACATATGACCAAATAGTTGTGCACATTCATGATTTATTTAAAGGATAAATAACTAGAAATGGAGTGGCTGGACCAAAATAAGTGCCAGTTTTAAGGATTTTGAGATGTGTTTCTTAACTATCCCCATAAAAGTTATTCCAATGGGTACTCTTACTGAGAGGGTATGAGAGTATCTATTTTCCTCTTCAACTCTCCCACCCTTGTGACATTAAGTGTTGTTGTAAAAATCTTTTCAACAAGTGATTGATGTTATTTTAGGTTAAATGTGCATGATCCTCAGTGAAGTATGCAATTTGGAGTAGTTGCATCATCTCCATTTCGGTTCTAGGTCTCTGGACTCTGGGTCAGCTTAGTTGACTCTTTTTTGTGTCCCTTAGGACAGATCCAGTCCCTCATCAGTGTGAATGGCTGACTTCTCATCCTGTCGTCAACCTTTTATTAGTAGCTCAGCTACCAACTGCCACAGCCTGGGAGGCATGGGAGTCCTTAAAAGTTTTCCTGGAAAGTGCAGGTAGGGCAGGGTTTGTTATGATTCCTGTTTTACTGACAAAAAACCAAAGGCTCTCTCAAGATTACATAACAATGATTAACAGATATGGAAATAGAACCTAAGTTTTCAACCTCCATCCATATCTGGAGCTTTTTCCTGACTTCTTAAATCAGAGAGAAATGAAAGGGCCTTTGCAGTGGTGGAAATGGAATATCGGCTATGGGGGCATGGCATCTCACCCCAAATGAAAAGAGAACACGCTACTTTCCTGAAGGTATTTCCCCTTTGACAAATATTCAGCTCACAATTTTTGATGACCACAAAATGTTTGATTCATTTATTCAACACCTATTTATTGAGCACTTATTATGTAACAGTGCGGATCCAGCAGTGAGCATGAGAGGAGAACATACCTGCTCTTCTGAGCTTATCGTGACCTGGAGAACATGCCAATTTTAGCAGTGTAACCTCTAGGGTCCTAATCTCAGCTCCATCACTCAGGGGATAGAAAATGCCGGTGACATTCCTTAAACTGTCTGCTCCAAAATGTCCTCATTTATACAATGTGGATAATGATCATTCCTAATATCTAATGAGAGGATAAAATGAAATAACTCAGGTAAAAGCCCAACATACCTTGTCATTGCTTGAAAATGTTGACTACATTTTCACATGAAAATCTCTACAGAAAAAAAAGTTACATTATTAACAACAGCTACTACTATCGTATGGCCATTTATTGAATGCTTATAAATAAAGTGTAGACTTAAAAGCTCTACATCTTATCTGTATGAAATAGCAGAGTTTCTTAAACTTTCTTGATAATACTCTTGTGAGTTGTCTGTTAAAAAAATTTCCTGATTTATCAGTTTCTCTAGGTCAGTATCCTTGAGAAGCTACATTTTTTTTTGAGAAGCTACATTTTTAATGCAAAAAATAAATTAGATAAACATAAAATTTAACATTTTAACCATTTTAAGTATACTCCCCACTGCGCAGAAGCACGTTCTTGTCTGGGAAGGAAAAGTAAAAAATGCTTTCATCTTTTTGCAAAAACCTGAAAAATAGTTTTTTTCTCCCTCTATTTCTCTACTTAAGTGCCAGAAGAAGAATTTTCTTCTTCATCTCATTTTCCCTTCTTTCTTCCTAACACCATGAACAAAACCAAGCCACTTACACAGAGATTGCTAGTTGCTCCTGCAGTTTTTTTGGCAAAAAAAGCTGAGATGAACACAAGTCTATGGAGTGAAAAACAACACTTCTCAGCTTCCTGTGCAGCTTTAGTAGCCAGGTGAGTAGATTCTGGTCAATGGAAGTGAATAAAAACAAGAAGAGTTGCACAGCCTCTACTTTCCCATTTCCCTGTTGCCTAAAACAAGGTTACCTTACCTTGAGTCATCTTGGCCAATGCAGACAAGAACAATAAGCCTTGAAAATGAGGGGCAACAGACTGAGAGGCCCGGGGCCCCTGGATGGTCACACCACATCTACCGGGTTGTCTTCCTCCACACTGATACACAAGAGAAAACAAAATGGGCACATTATCACTGTACGGAAGCCAAACAGATACTGTACTCTAATCAATATAATGCCCTCTAGTTGGAGAGAAAGAGGAAGGAGAAAAAATGGCAAGGGATAGGAGGCGCAAGAGAAGATGCAACAAACAAAGAGGCAGATAGTTTATCTCATTCCAACTCCCCAAACGCTGTCAGGTCTAACCTTCGCCTGGGACTTTGGAAAATCACACCCAATTTTTCTGTTGATAGTCATGTAAATGTTTGATAAAGAAACGTGTTGAGGTTCATGGTCACATGAAGTGGAGAGGACAGTTGTGAGACTCACATATAGTTGTAAGGAGAGTATCATGGTGATCTGGAGACATGATTATTGCAGGGACAGTGCACCAACCACAAGAACTTAATTTCATGAACAAGCTAAAGTGGCATTCAAGAGCAAGGCTCCAGTCTTCAAGTTCAAGATGTCAGAGTAGGAAGATCTTGAATTCACCTCCTCTTATTGACATAAAATCTACAACCATCTCTGAGAACAACCTGAAGACTATCAGAACAGATTTTCTACAACAAAGGATATAAAGAAAACCATATTGAAGTAAGTAGGAGGGGCAGAGATTCAATGTAGTCAGGATGTACCCTATCCCTCATTCATGCCTTGTGCAGTGACTTGCAAGAAGAAGGACTATCACAACTGTGGAGTTAACCCCTGAAGAGCAAGGGGTCCAAGCCCAAGCCTGGAGGAACTGCTTTGGGAAGAGGTGCCTGCATAACACCTGACTTTGAGGGAGAGCCAAAGGGCTATAGGAAACCAAGGTGGTGCTCCTTCCAAGTCCTAGTGCAGAGCCAGCAGTTTGAAAAACACCTGGGTCATACGTAAAGGTGATACATTTACTAATTTTAGAGTGGGTGCTGGAGGGGCAGGGATCTGTTGGAACTTTCTCTAAGGACAGAATTGCTGGTGGGTATCATTTTTCCCTTTCTTTACTCTCTTTCCATCTAGCTGATTTGAGTCTAGCAGGTACCATTCCTGACACTCTCCATTAAATAGAAAAGAATGAGGATAGCATAAAGGACTACGGGGACAACATGGGCACACTAATATTTGTATCATAGAGGCTCCAGAAGCAGAAGAGAGAGAAAAAGGGACAGAAAACCTATTTAAACAAATAATGACTGAAAATGTTCTTAACCTAGTGAAGGAAAAAATCTTCCAAGTCCAGAAAACTCAGAGAGCCCCAAACAAAATTACCCAAAACAGACACATACTATGACAGATCATAATTAATATGTCAAAAGTTAAAAATAAAGAGGCTCCATTTTTATTTTATTTTGTTATTTTGGGGTTTTTTTCTGTATTTTTCTGAAGTAGGAAGTAGGGAGGCAGATAGACTCCTGCATGCACCCGACTGGGATCCACCCGGCATGCCCACCAGGGGGCAATGCTCCACCCATCTGGGGCATTGCTTCACTGCAACAGAGCCACTCTAGTGCCTCAAGGCGAGGCCATGGAGCCATCCTCAGCACCCAGGCCAACCTTGCTTCCATGGAGCCCTGGCTGCGGAGGGGAAGAGAGAGACAGAGAGAAAGTAGAGGGGGAAGGGTGGAGAAGCAAATCGGTGCTTCTCCTCTGTGCCCTGGCTGGATTTCAAACCCAGGACTTCAACACACCAGGCTGATGCTCTACCACTGAGCTAACTGTCCAGGGCTTAAAAAGAGACTCTAAAAAGCAATAAAAGAAAAACAACTAGTTATGTACAAGGAAACCCCCATAAGACTATTATCTGATTTTCAACAGAAATTTTGTAGGCCAGAATGGAGTGACAGGATATAATAAAAGAAAAACCTACAATCAATAATACTCTACCCAGCAAGCTTATTTAGAATTGAAGGAGTTAGTTTCCCCAGATAAGCAAAAGCTAAAGAAGTTTATCACCACTAAACCAGCATTATAAGAAATGTTAAAGGTAATCTTTTAAGTGGAAAAAAAAAGGTTAAAATTAGGAACATAAAATGTATAAAAGAAAAAATTTTACTAATAAAGGCAAACATATAATAAAGGTAGTAGACCAACCACTTATCAAGCTAATATACTGCTCACAAAAATTAAAGGATAGTTCAAAATGAACATGAAGCAATAAAATATCCCCTAATTTTTGTGAGCAGTATATTAAAACAATTAAAATGGCAATAAGTACATATCTATCAAAAATCACATTAAATGTAGATAGATTAAATGCTCCATTCAAAACACATAGGTGGCTGAATGGATCCAAAACAAACAAACAAACAAACAGCCACACGTTGCTGCCTACAAGGTAATCACTTCAGCTCTAAAGGCACACAGACTGAAAGTGAAGGAATTAAAAAATAGCCCATGAAAACAAAAATGGAAAGAAGGATGAGGTAGCAATACTTAGACAAAATTTACTTTAAAACAGAGACTGTAACAAGAGACAAGGGTATGATGTAATGATAAAGGAATCAATTCAACAAGAGTACCCAACATTAGAGCTCCTGCATACATACAGCAAATATTAACAGACAAAGTATGAGACTGACAGTAATACAATAATAGTAGGGGGCTTAAACACCCACTTACATTAATGGATATATCATCCAGAAAAAATCAACAGAGAAATATTGGCCTTAAGTGGCATATTATACTAAGGGAATCAATAGATATACACAAAATATCCCATCCAAAACGGTAGAATACACATTGTTTTCAAGTGTGTATGGACATTCTCCACAGTAGAACATACGTTAGGCGACAAAACAAGTTTCAATAAATATAAGATTGAAATATCAAGCATCTTTTTCCAACCACATTGGTATGAAACTAGAAATCAATTATAAGAGGAAAACTAGAAAAATTACACATGGAGTCTGAACAGCATGCTACTAAACAATCAATGGGTCAATGAGGAAATCAAAAAGTGTCTTGAAGCAAATGAAAATGGAAACAATGTTACAAAATCTGTGGGAAAATCATTCTAAGGGGCAGTTTATAGCAATACAGACCCACCTAAAGAAACAAATGAACAAACAAAACTCAAACAATTTAAACACCTAAAGGAACTAGGAAAAGAAGAATAAACAAAGCCCAAGATTAGTAAAAGACAGGACATAATAAAGACCAGAGTAGAAGTAAATGAAATTGAAGATCTTATTTTACCTGATTTTATACAATACTACGAAGCTATAGTTATCAAAACAATATAGTACAGCACTGGCACAAAAACAGACACATAGATTAATCAGACAGAATAGAGAACCCAGAAATGAACCTATGCTTAAAAAAATAAATTAAACTTACAACAAAGGAAGCAAGAATATACAATGGAAAAAAGTCTTCAATAAGTAGCATAAGAAAGATTGGACCACTGCTGAGATCACTTTCTTGTACCATATATATATATGGTATATATATAAAACACAACAAAACCTCAAAATAATTTAAAGACCCCAAACCATAAAACTTCTAGAAGAAAACATAGGCAGTAAACTCTTTGAGTAGGTCTTAGAAATAAATTCATGAATGTTTCCCTTCAGTCAAGAACAACAAAATAAAAAGTAAACAAATGAGACTACATTAAACCATAAAGCTTTTGCACAGTGAAGGAAACCATAAACAAAATGAAAAAGTAACCTACCGAATGGGAGAAGATATAGTACTTGCAAATGATATAGCTGATCAGAGGCTAATCCAAATCAACTCCATATCAAAAACAAATAATTCAATTAAAAAATGGATAGAAGACCTGAACAGACTTTTCGCTAGAGAAGGCCTCCAGATGGCAAGCAGACAGATGAAAAGATGCTCAACATCAGCAACTTGTGAGGGACATGCAAGTAAAAACCACAGTACCTGTCAGAAAAAAAGCCTCATGTCTGTTAGAATGGTTATCATTAAGAGTGACGTCACGGAAATGGCGCCCAGCGCGTCCGACAGATCTCCCCAAAATCACAACAAATTTATCAACTAGAAACAGAAAAATTTATCTTCGGAGCATTCCGGAGTTCCACACAAACTGAAAGCGAAAGGACTGTTATCACTTGATTCTGAGAGACGAGGGTGTGGAGGCAGCTAACTACCGCAGGGACATTCATTCAAGCCACGGTGGGAGTGCGCCTGTGGTGAGTCGGCCCACACTCGGGAGCGGCGAGCAGCCGCCGGCGCACGCCCGGTCCGGTTGCAGAGCGAGCACCGCTAATGTTCCCAGCGGCCCGCGCACTGCGAGTGAGAGTCCCCAGCCACTGGTGCCTGGAGCACCCCATTCGCGCGCGTGCCCTACTGGCCCGCACACCCAGGGTGCCCCATTATCCTGCGCACGGTGCGCCCCAGCCGCCAGCGGCGGGGCGAGCGGGAGAGGGGCCAGGGCGGTCTTCCCTACTTGGGAGATTCTCTCCGTGGGCGGGGCACCTCACCCAGCCATTCAAGCTAACAATCAAGCATTGGGGGAGGGGCGCGCAGGCAGCCTGAAATACCTTCGGGAGCACAGCTGCGGACCCAATCACTGAAATTAGCTTAACCCATGAAATCTGCGCACCCACGGGCTCTAATTGATAAGATCTCTCTCAGTTCAGCGATCCAAGATAAGAGGCGTGATATTTCTTAGTGCCTCTCGCTAAAGGGGCGGGGGCAACTTCTGACTGATAGAGCCTCCATATTCAGGGATAAATGCTAACAAGAGGGACTTGGCAGATAATAAGATCTTTACTACACTAGTCGCAAGCAGAGACTAGTGCCTCTTCTTCCCAGCCAAAACAGGCTACAAAGTGTGGAAAGCCTGGGTTGAGTGGTCCAACTGAATGCTAGGTGCTGAACAGACACCTTGACAACAATTGACTCCCACCCCCGCCTGATTACACTGGAGGCTCTGACTGCCAGAGCCTTTCCCAAAGCCTTGCGCTGAGTGGGGATAGAGTGGGGATTTCCTAGCTCTTTGGGCCTCTTACTCCCCAGGCAGAAGCAGTTGCAGCCTTATAGCTGGATCACCAGGCTGCTAATTCAGGAAGGGGGGACTAGGAGAGAGACTCCAGGAAAGCAAACTCTCTCATCGTTGGACCCTGCAAACGCCAACAAGCCTTGACTACCAGCAAGACTAAAGCCAATTATATGACATTGCCATAGAACCCCATCAACTGCAAATCCCTACCTAAGTGTGACACAGGGGCAGAGCCTGGGGTACAGAGTCACCGACCAGGAAGAGGGAGAGAAAAGAAAAAGGAAGAAGTTAACCTCTCAAAATCAAGAAAAATCCACAGACTTTACAACTTGTTCCACTAATTTTTTTTTTTTTGCTGTTGTTTGTGTCTTCTATCTTATTGCCTTTATTATTATTATTTCTATTTCCTCCACCTCGGTCCATCTATTCTCTGCCCATCTTATGCCTCCCTTTTCTTGAAATACACTACCCATGAGTGTTACATTTTATTTCTTATTTTCATCCTCACCCTCCTTTAAGGTTATACTCCAAAACATTTAACTCTCACTCTCTCCTCTTTTGTTTTTTTTTCGTTTTGCTTTATTTTGTTTTTTTCTCTTCCTCTTTTTTTCTTCCTTCGTTTTTCTCTTTTTTTTATTTTTTCCTTTCTATTCGTTTTTTCTTTTCTCGTTTTACTTTTCCTCCCATTTAATCCTCAATCACGAACAAATTAGTTAATTTGGGACTCAAGGTTTTTTTTTGGTTTTATTTTTCTTTTTCGCTTTTGTTTTTGTTTGTTTTTTTGTTTGTTTGTTTATTTTTGTGGCATTTTGGGTACTTTTTACGTTGCTTTTTAACTAACTAGCATTCCTCCCAACCCAAGGTCTCCATCGTATTTAGTCTTCGCTCCACTTAATACAACAGATTTTTACTTATTATTTTTATTTTTTTCTTTATTATTCTTTTTTTTTTCTCCTTTTTTCTGGTTCCCTCTTATCCCTCTCATTATATCTCTTAGTCGACCATCACTTACAAGCAAATCATCTTATGCTTGTCTAAGATTTTCTTCCTTTTTTTTTTTTTTTTTTGCATTTAGTAGGTCCCTACTCCCTTTTTTTTGCCCCTTGAACACTTCACCCCAAATCAGGCCCTCCGTTATAGGCCGTTTTTGTTCCATTTAGCATAATATAATTCACAGGTCATCACGATATTTCCCTGAGGAGGGGAGAGGAGGGAAAGAGAAGAAAGAAAAAAGGGGGAAATAATAAATTATTACTGTTTTTTTTTGTGGGGTGTTTTACCTTTTTTTTTTTTTTCTTTTTCTTTTTACTCTTTATTAATTCTAATTAGTGCTATCAACAAGACCACCCTCAGATGCCAATAAGAAAGAGGAAATCGAATATTATGGATACAAAAGAAAGAGAGGTAACACAAATAGATGTGGAAAAATCTATGGAGAAAAGACTTAACATATCGGAAGCCTTGGAGCTAAATGACAGAGAATTTAAAATAGAAATCTTAAAAATACTCAGAGATATACAAGAAAACACAGAAAGGCAATTTAGGGAGATCAGAAAACAACTCAATGAACACAAAGAATATATTACCAAGGAAATTGAAATTATAAAAACAAATCAAACAGAAATGAAAAACTCAATTCACGAGCTGAAAAACGAGGTAACAAGCTTAGCTAACAGAATAGCCCAGATAGAAGATAGGATTAGTGAAATAGAAGACAAACAACTTGAGGCACAACAGAGAGAAGAAGAAAGAGACTCAAAAATAACAAAAAACGAGAAAGCCCTACAGGAATTGTCTGACTCCATCAGAAAGAATAACATAAGAATAATAGGTATATCAGAGGGAGAAGAGAAAGAAAATGGAATGGAGAATATACTCAAACAAATAATAGACGAGAACTTCCCAAGCCCGTGGAAAGAACTAAAACCTCAAATTCAAGAAGCAAACAGAACACCAAGTTTTCTTAACCCCAACAAACCTACTCCAAGGCACATCATAATAAAGATGACACAAACCAATGACAAAGAAAAAATTCTCAAGGCAGCCAGGGAAAAGAAGAGTACAACATACAAAGGAAGGCCTATTAGATTATCATCAGATTTCTCAGCAGAAACTCTACAAGCTAGAAGAGAGTGGACCCCAATATTTAAAGCCCTGAAAGAGAGGAACTTTCAGCCAAGAATACTATACCCATCAAAGCTATCCTTCAAGTATGAAGGAGATATAAAAACATTCACAAATACAGAAAAGATGAGAGAATTTATCAGCAGAAAGCCCCCACTCCAGGAAATACTAAAGGGGGTTTTCCAACCAGATTCAAAGAACAAAAGAAAACAACACCACAAGTAACAGCTCCACCAAGAACACAATAAAACCAAACTTAAACTGTGACAACAAAGGAAAAAAAGGGGGGAGAGGATGGAGATTAACAGTAGCAAAGGACGATGAAGTGCAGAAATACTCATAAGATAGGGTACTACAATGAATATGGTAGGTACCCTTTTCATTACTTAATGGTAACCACCCTTGAAAAAACCACCACAAAAACACTTGACTTAAAAAAGGTAGCAACAGAGGAAAGAAGTATGGAACACAAACAAACAAAAACAAATGATAGAAAAACAAAAGAGAAGAATCAAACAAGATACAAAACTAACAGAAAGCAATTTATAAAATGGCAGTAGGGAACCCACAAGTGTCAATAATTACACTAAATGTAAATGGATTAAACTTACCAATAAAAAGACACAGAGTAGCAGAATGGATTAAAAAAGAAAATCCAACTATATGCTGCCTACAAAAACACATCTAAGCAACAAGGATAAAAACAAATTCAAAGTGAAAGGCTGGAAAACAATACTCCAAGCAAACAACACCCAAAAAAAAGCAGGTGTAGTAATACTCATATCTAATAATGCTGACTACAAGACAGAAAAAGTACTCAGAGACAAAAATGGTCATTTCATAATGATTAAGGGGAAGTTGAATCAAGAAGACATAACAATCCTTAATATATATGCACCAAACCAAGGAGCACTAAAATATATAAGACAGCTACTTATTGACCTTAAAACAAAAACTAACAAAAATACAATCATACTTGGAGACCTCAATACACCGCTGACGGCTCTAGATCAGTCATCCAAACAGAGAATCAATAAAGATATAGTGGCCTTAAACGAAATACTAGAACACCTGGATATGATAGACATCTACAGGACACTTCATCCCAAAGTGACAGAGTATACATTTTTCTCTAGTGTACATGGAACATTCTCAAGAATTGACCATATGTTGGGCCACAAAGACAATATCAGCAAATTTAGAAAAATTGAAATTGTAGCAAGCATATTTTCTGATCATAAAGCCTTGAAACTAGAATTCAACTGCAAAAAAGAGGGGGAAAAACCCACAAAAATGTGGAAACTAAACAACATACTTCTAAAAAATGAATAGGTCAAAGAAGAAATAAGCGCAGAGATCAAAAGATATATACAGACAAATGAAAATGAAAATACGACATATCAGAATCTCTGGGATGCAGCAAAAGCAGTAATAAGAGGAAAGTTCATATCACTTCAGGCCTATATGAACAAACAAGAGAGAGCCGAAGTAAACCACTTAATTTCACACCTTAAGGAACTAGAAAAAGAAGAACAAAAACAACCCAAAACCAGCCGAAGAAAGGAGATAATAAAAATCAGAGCAGAAATAAATGAAATAGAGAACAGAAAAACTATAGAAAAAATCAATAAAACAAGGAGCTGGTTCTTTGAAAAGATCAACAAAATTGACAAACCCTTGGCAAGACTCACCAAGGAAAAAAGGCACAGGACTCAAATAAATAAAATCCAAAATGAAAGAGGAGAGATCACCACAGACATCATAGATATACAAAGAATTATTGTAGAATACTATGAAAAATTATATGCCACCAAATACAACAATCTAGAAGAAATGGATAAATTCCTAGAACAATACAACCTTCCTAGACTGAGTCATGAAGAAGCGGAAAGCCTAAACAGACCAATCAGCAGGGAGGAAATAGAAAAAACTATTAAAAACCTCCCCCAAAATAAAAGTCCAGGCCCAGACGGTTATACTAGTGAATTCTATCAAACATTCAAAGAAGACTTGGTTCCTATTCTACTCAAAGTCTTCCAAAAAATTGAAGAAGAAGCAATACTTCCAAACACATTTTATGAGGCCTACATAACCCTCATACCAAAACCTGGCAAGGATGGCACAAAGAAAGAAAACTACAGACCAATATCTCTAATGAATACAGATGCTAAAATTCTAAACAAAATACTGGCAAACCGAATACAACAACATATTAAAAAAATAATACATCATGATCAAGTGGGATTCATCCCAGAATCTCAAGGATGGTTCAACATACGCAAAACGGTTAACGTAATACACCATATCAACAAAACAAAGAACAAAAACCACATGATCTTATCAATAGATGCAGAAAAGGCTTTTGATAAAATACAACACAATTTTATGTTTAAGACTCTCAACAAAATGGGTATAGAAGGAAAATATCTCAACATGATAAAGGCCATATATGATAAACCATCAGCCAACATCATTTTAAACGGCATAAAACTGAGGACTTTCTACCTTAAATCAGGAACAAGACAGGGTTGTCCACTCTCTCCACTCTTATTTAACGTAGTGCTAGAAGTTCTGGCCAGAGCAATCAGACAAGACAAAGAAATAAAAGGCATCCATATCGGAAAAGAAGAAGTAAAGGTATCACTTTTGGCTGATGATATGATCCTATACATCGAAAACCCGAAGGACTCCACAAAAAGATTATTAGAAACAATATACCAATACAGTAAGGTCGCAGGATACAAAATTAACATACAAAAGTCCATAGCCTTTCTATATGCCAACAATGAAATATTAGAAAACGAACTCAAAAAAATAATCCCCTTCATGATTGCAACAAAAAAAATAAAATACCTAGGAATAAACATAACAAAGAATGTAAAGGACTTATATAACGAAAACTACAAGGCATTATTAAGAGAAATAGAAAAAGAGACAATGAGATGGAAAAATATTCCTTGTTCTTGGATAGGAAGAATAAATATAATTAAAATGGCCATATTACCCAAAGCAATATATAAATTTAATGCAATTCCCATCAAAATTCCTATGAGTTTTTTTAAAGAAATGGAACAAAAAATCATCAGATTTATATGGAACTATAAAAAACCCCGAATAGCCAAAACAATCCTAAGGAAAAAGAATGAAGCTGGGGGCATTACAATACCTGACTTTAAACTATATTATAGGGCCACGATAATCAAAACAGCATGGTATTGGCACAAAAATAGACACTCAGACCAATGGAACAGAATAGAAAGCCCAGAAATAAAACCACACATATGGTCAAATAATCTTTGATAAAGGGGCCAACAACACACAATGGAGAAAAGAAAGCCTCTTCAACAAATGGTGTTGGGAAAACTGGAAAGCCACATGCAAAAGAATGAAACTCGACTACAGCCTGTCCCCGTGTACTAAAATTAATTCAAAATGGATCAAAGACCTAAATATAAGACCTGAAACAATAAAGTACATAGAAGAAGACATAGGTACTAAACTCATGGACCTGGGTTTTAAAGAACATTTTATGAACTTGACTCCAATGGCAAGAGAAGTGAAGGCAAAGATAAATGAATGGGACTACATCAGAATAAAAAGTTTTTGCTCAGCAAGAGAAACTGATATAAAAATAAACAGACAGCCAACTAAATGGGAAATGATATTTTCAAACAACAGCTCAGATAAGGGCCTAATATCCAAAATTTACAAAGAACTCATAAAACTCAACAACAAACAAACAAACAATCCAATAAAAAAATGGGAAGAGGACATGAACAGACACTTCTCTCAGGAAGAGATACAAATGGCCAACAGATATATGAAAAGATGCTCAGCTTCATTAGTTATTAGAGAAATGCAAATCAAAACTACAATGAGATACCACCTCACCCCTGTTAGATTAGCTATTATCAACAAGACGGGTAATAGCAAATGTTGGAGAGGCTGCGGAGAAAAGGGAACTCTCATCCACTGTTGGTGGGACTGTAAAGTAGTACAACTATTATGGAGGAAAGTATGGTGGTTCCTCAAAAAACTGCAAATAGAACTACCTTATGACCCAGCAATCCCTCTACTGGGTATATACCCCAAAAACTCAGAAACATTGATACGTAAAGACACATGTAGCCCCATGTTCATTGCAGCACTGTTCACAGTGGCCAAGACATGGAAACAACCAAAAAGCCCTTCAATAGAAGACTGGATAAAGAAGATGTGGCACATATACACTATGGAATACTACTCAGCCATAAGAAATGATGACATCAGATCATTTACAGCAAAATGGTGGGATCTTGATAACATTATACGGAGTGAAATAAGTAAATCAGAAAAAAAACAAGAACTACATGATTCCATACATTGGTGGAATATAAAAACGAGACTAAGAGACATGGACAAGAGTGTGGTGGTTACCAGGGGTGGGGGGATGGAGGACATGGGAGGGAGGGAGGGAGAGAGTTAGGGGGAGGGGGAGGGGCACAGAGAACTAGATAGAGGGAGGCGGAGGACAATCTGACTTTGGGCGAGGGGTATGCAACATAATTTAATGACAAAATAACCTAGACATGTTTTCTTTGAATATATGTACCCTGATTTATTAATGTCATCCCATTATCATTAATAAAAATTTATTAAAAAAAAAAAAGAATGGTTATCATTAAGAGGAGAAGAAACAGCAAGTGTTGGCAAGGAAGAAAAAGGGAACCCTATGTACTGTTGGTGGGATTGTCAATTGGCACAGACACTATGGAAATAGTATGGAGCTTCTACAAAAATTAAAAATAGAACTATCATACAATTCAGCAATTCTAGTTCTGGGCATTTATCTGGAAAAAAAATGAAAACACTAATTTGAAAAGATATATGTACCCCTATGTTCATTGTAGCATTATTTACAAAAGCCATGAAATGGCAGCAACCTAGGAGTCCATCTATAGCTGAATGGAATAATGAATGTGATGTATATATATATTATATATAACATAATGAAATATTACTCAGCCATGAAAAAGAATGAAATCTAGCTATTTGTGACAACATGGATAGACCTAGAGGGTAATATACTAAGTGAAATAAGTCAGAGAAAAACATGCTATAACATTTTACTTCCATGTGATATCAAACTAAACAAATAAAATATACTCATAGATACACAGAACAAACTGAGAGTTGCCAGAGGTTGAGAAGTAGGGGTGTGGGAAAAACAGGTGAAGGAGATTAAGAGGTACAAACTTATAGTTTTAACATAAATAAGTCACAGGGTTATAATGTACAGCATAGGGAATATAGCCAATAACATTGCAATAACTTAGTACAGTGACAGATACATACTAGACTTCTCATGGTGATCACTCTGTAAGGTATATAAATGGCAAATCACTATGTTGTAGTACATCTGAAACTGGTATAATATTGTATATCAACTATGCTTTCATTTTAAAGAGATTTACTCTTCAGAATGAAAATAAGGAACATAAGTGTTCATGAAAAGACTATTTTTTCTGAGAGTTCTGCTAAAAACTGCGGTGTGCCATTATGAAAATAATTTAGAATAAGATTTATCTGAATTTATCTTTATATTTATCTTTCCAAACATTATATAATTCACTCCTAATTATCCACATTCCTTTTATATTTTGAAAAAGATGAGACTTATTCTTATAGTGACTTATGACATTTGTATTGGGGTAATATACTCTTTTTGCCATTAATCTTAGCTGAGTGTATTTGGAAAGGCAAACTGACAAGATATATAAGATATCTCAAGTCAAATGTAAATAATTTGGAGATCATCCTTAAAAAGAAAAATTTATTCACTGCTTGCTGGACAGTGAGGTCCTCACAGCTCCACTGGCTGGCCATCATAGCTCCTTAACTGACTGCAATCCCATTACCCTGGTGGCCTTAGTGAGCCATGCCTCTTAACACTCATACTATTGTGTAGTCCCTTCCCCTTAATCTGGTCCTGTGATTTGACTTAATCAATAGAATGCACGGTGCTCACTCCCAGTTTAAGCCTCAATGTTGGCAGTTTCTGCCTTTGCACTGTTGGAAGCCCTGGGCAGCCATGTAAGAGTGATGGCTACCTGGCTGGAAGGACCATATGGAGAGGGGTGGAGCCTGCAGTACCACCTTTCCAGCTGAGCCTCGCCCCAGCCTACTCATCTATTGAATGCAGGCACAAGAGTGCCACTTACATGCCCATCAAAAGCCCAGCTAAATTGTAGAATTGTGAGCAAACAAAATAACTATTGTTTTAAGCCACTAAGTCTGGAGATGCTCTGTACATAGTAATAGATAAATGAAGCATTAGCTTTTAAAATATCTTACAGAACTCTTATTTAAGGTTTCTAAGTGGAATTTCTTATATCCCATTTGCCCCAGCATTCTCAGCTCTAATTCCTGGAGCAGTCAGGGTCGTCATAGATAGTTGTTTGGGTTGTGCACTGTACCAAGGTACTTGCCAAGGGAGCTGATGGGAACACTTTACCTGCCCTTCACCTGAGGGAACACTTTTTGTAAATTGCATGAATATGCCTTATTGGCTCCCAGAGCTCTGACAAAAAGTATGCAGTTGAATCAAATCCAAAATTGTTGACCTGGCCTCCAAGCTTCCTTTATCTAACTGCTTGATGCCAGCTTTGCTCTCCCTTAAACTTTCTCCAACCCAGTCTCATTGCTTGTCTCCAGTCTTGGTCCAGTGAGGCTACCTGACCTCTACCCTCAGACATTCCTATTTTCCCTTCCAAGGCCCAGCAGCTCCCATACAGGAGCTGTGCCTTCTAAGAGAGCATACAAGTGCAGCCACCAAGCCTCTGTGCACTCAGGCACGGGACATTTTCACACTTGTAAACCTCAGAGGATCTGATGCTTGCTTACAGGTGTGTTTGCCGGAGGGGAAAGGGAAGTTCCAAACATGTTAAATTAAGAAGGGGTGGCAAAAATCATCCATTATTTCATTTTCAGTCTCCAGATGTGGAGGGCAAAGCCCAGGGGACATAAGCTACTCTGCCCCAGGGAGGCTGAGCTATATTGGACAAAAGTCCAGAGGCATAGGACACTGAGTCTGAGCCAGGGAAGCTAGTCTCCAGGGGAAATGCTTTTCCTCACAATTCGTAGCACAACCAAAAAGCAAAATGTTCCAATACGCTGTGCAAATGGACCAACGTGATATGGGATACACGTTGTCGAACTTTGTAATCTTACCCTTCATTAAATATTCAACATGGGTGATTTGATCTCTTCCTTTTCTCAGCTTCCCCCTTCTTCCTCGGCCTTCCCTCCTCCTTTGTGCCTCCTCTCTGTCTTACCTGCCTGCTGGGAAGTGCCGACTCAGAGTTGCTCACTTGTTAGGGACACAGCCAAGGAGACTTCTAGACCTGGATGAATGTTCAGATTGTTTTCTTTGACTCAGGTTCTTTATGGGAAGCGCAGGTGCAGCCTAGTGGGACTGACAGAGGAACCACTTGGAGATGGGTGTCCCACTGAGAATATTCCAGATTGTACCACAGTGATAGTCAACATGCCACCATGTAGGAGGGAGGTAATTAGGTGCTCACCTAACTTAATGTTGGAAGGGGTTGGGCTTCCACCTGGACAGCTGGACAGCAGGTGGGCTGTCCAGGACAACCAGTATCTCAGGGAAACTCAACATTATTCCGGGTGGTGGGCTAAACTAGCTATCTCTAAGCTGATCATTATTAAGCTGGCACAGCTCTGCCTGTGCTCTTTACAAATACTGAAGGATGAGAAGCCTGGGTGCAAAACATTTGCCTGGGACCATAATTTGGTAGCCATAAGCCCACCATAGAAATAGCTACAAAACAGAAATAGTAATAATAATATTTTTATATTACTATAAAAATAATAATTGGTATTTTAGATTGAGCAAATCTGACATGTTAAATTCTATCTCTCTACTACCTCATTTAATCGTTACAACAACTTTGTGAAACAGATAACATCTACTTTTGAGGATGAGAACACCGAAGTTCAGAGTTTAGATAACTCTCCTGAGCTGACAGGTGGCAGACCTGGGACCCTGCACACCAGACTCTGAGCATCACCAGCTCCAGCAGCTCAGACAGGCTCACCGAGAGGCAGACAAGCGTGATAGCCCTGCTCACACCTTCTGCCCACAACTGCCATCCCGGCACCATGACAAAGCAAATTCCTGGGGCTGCTCTACCTCTGCCTTGGAGTCTGCTCTTTGAGTTGGAGAATTCTGGAATAAAGAAATGTTTGTTACACTGAGACACCTTATGCTGATTCTCTTGGGTCCTGGTCAAGGTCAAGTTTCAAGGCTTCTGGTGCTACATAAACAACAGGTCTGGCCCTGGCTGGTTGGCTCAGTGGCTCAGTGATAGTGTCGGCCTGATGTATAGAAGTCTCAGGATCAATTCCTGGTCAGGGCACACAGGAGAAGTGCCCATCTGCTTCTCCACCCCTCCCCCTCTCATCTCTCTCTCTCTCCTCCCCTTCTGCAGCCATGGCTCATTTAGAGCTAGTTGGTCCCAGGCACTGAAGATGACTCCATGGCCTCCTCCTCAGGCGCTAAAAAATGGCTCCAGGTGGGCTTTCTGGGTGGCTCCCAGTTGGGGCGCATGCAAGAGTCTGTCTCTGCCTCCCCTCTTCTCAATAAAAAACAAAACAAAACAACCCCAGCAGGTCTGGTCTGTGTGAGGGAGTGAGGGAGGGACTCAGCTAGGCAACCAAGCCCCCAACCCCCCTCCCCTGTCCCAGCAGGGCTGACTGTGGGGCTGAACTGGGGCAGGGGTGCAGGCCCTTCTCCCGTTCCAGCTTAGGTGTGTGCCCAGCATTCTCCATGAAGCAAGGAAGAGTCAAATGGGTGCCTTATTTGGGATGAAGTGGGCGTTTGTAGTGTCCTCGAAATACATTTTTCAAGACCATCAGTTGACTTCACACTCTTCTCTTCTAGTGAAGCCATGTGAAAATCTAAATAAGGTATAAAGGTAGTTCCCACTGAGGAACGAATTTTCTTGAGCAGAGGTGACAAGTATTTCTGTAGGGAGAGAGCATTCTCTCCCTTCCACTCCTTCAGAAGGAGCCCCAGAGAAAGGGGCAGCTTTGAGGGTCGGGTTGGGGCAGTTGGCGAGAGGGTCACCGAGCTGCCTTACTGTTCACGAAGTGCTCTGCAAGTGACGTCACCACAATTTTCTTCACACGTCTGACCATCAGGGAAATTCCAGCAGAGAAGTAGGGACAGGGAGGAAAATACAGAAGAAGATAGTTTTATTCTCTTCACGACCAAGAGGTTAGTTTCTTGTGACATGCTACATCTGATATAGATTAGACTTCATTTTTTACTATTTAAACTTTTTCTAGATCCATATAGAGTAATTATTATTATAAGCCCGTTGGCAAAGGTACTGAGAAAGGCCGTATGGTCACAGTTAATGGATTCCTCTAAGAAGAAATTTGGTCAGCACTTGTCCATCTGGGTGCTTAGATATTGTGCCCATGTAAAGTTAGACAAATGGGCTGGAGAGAGACCCCCTCAGGAGACCTCGAAGCACATGACTCACACACCTCCCAGGCACTCACACACCTCCCAGGCACTCACACACACCTCCCAGGCACTCACACACACCTCCCAGGCACTCACACACACCTCGCAGGCACTCACACACCTCCCAGGCACTCACACACACCTCCCAGGCACTCACACACCTCCCAGGCACTGAACCTCCCAGGCACTCACACACCTCCCAGGCACTCACACACCTCCCAGGCACTCACACACCTCCCAGGCACTCACACACACCTCCCAGGCACTCACACACACCTCGCAGGCACTCACACACCTCGCAGGCACTCACACACCTCCCAGGCACTCACACACACCTCGCAGGCACTCACACACCTCCCAGGCACTCACACACACCTCCCAGGGACTCACACACCTCCCAGGCACTCACACACACCTCGCAGGCACTCACACACCTCCCAGGCACTCACACACCTCCCAGGCACTCACACACCTCCCAGGCACTCACACACACCTCCCAGACACTCACACACCTCCCAGGCACTCACACACACCTCGCAGGCACTCACACACCTCCCAGGCACTCACACACACCTCCCAGGCACTCACACACCTCCCAGGCACTCACACACACTTCGCAGGAACTCACACACCTCCCAGGCACTCACACACCTCCCAGGCACTCACACACACCTCGCAGGCACTCACACACCTCCCAGGCACTCACACACACCTCCCAGGCACTCACACACCTCCCAGGCACTGAACCTCCCAGGCACTCACACACACCTCCCAGGCACTCACACACCTCCCAGGCACTCACACACCTCCCAGGCACTCACACACACCTCCCAGGCACTCACACATCTCCCAGGCACTCACACACACCTCCCAGGCACTCACACACCTCCCAGGCACTCACACACACCTCCCAGGCACTCACACACCTCCCAGGCACTCACACACACCTCCCAGGCACTCACACACACCTCCCAGGCACTGAACCTCCCAGGCACTCACACACACCTCCCAGGCACTCACACACCTCCCAGGCACTCACACACACTTCGCAGGCACTCACACACCTCCCAGGCACTCACACACACCTCCCAGGGACTCACACACCTCCCAGGCACTCACACACACCTCCCAGGCACTCACACACACCTCGCAGGCACTCACACACCTCCCAGGCACTCACACACACCTCCCAGGCACTCACACACACCTCCCAGGCACTGAACCTCCCAGGCACTCACACACACCTCCCAGGCACTCACACACCTCCCAGGCACTCACACACACCTCCCAGGCACTCACACACACCTCCCAGGCACTCACACACCTCCCAGGCACTCACACACACCTCGCAGGCACTCACACACCTCCCAGGCACTCACACACACCTCCCAGGCACTCACACACACCTCCCAGGCACTCACACACACCTCCCAGGCACTGAACCTCCCAGGCACTCACACACACCTCCCAGGCACTCACACACCTCCCAGGCACTCACACACCTCCCAGGCACTCACACACACCTCCCAGGCACTCACACACACCTCCCAGGCACTCACACACCTCCCAGGCACTGAACCTCCCAGGCACTCACACACACCTCCCAGGCACTCACACACCTCCCAGGCACTCACACACCTCCCAGGCACTCACACACACCTCCCAGGCACTCACACACCTCCCAGGCACTCACACACACCTCCCAGGCACTCACACACCTCCCAGGCACTCACACACACCTCCCAGGCACTGAACCTCCCAGGCACTCACACACACCTCCCAGGCACTCACACACCTCCCAGGCACTCACACACACCTCCCAGGCACTCACACACCTCCCAGGCACTCACACACACCTCCCAGGCACTGAACCTCCCAGGCACTCACACACACCTCCCAGGCACTGAACCTCCCAGGCACTCACACACACCTCCCAGGCACTCACACACACCTCCCAGGCACTCACACACACCTCCCAGGCACTCACACACCTCCCAGGCACTCACACACACCTCCCAGGCACTCACACACACCTCCCAGGCACTCACACACACCTCCCAGGCACTCACACACACCTCCCAGGCACTGAACCTCCCAGGCACTCACACACCTCCCAGGCACTCACACACACCTCCCAGGCACTCACACACACCTCGCAGGCACTCACACACCTCCCAGGCACTCACACACCTCCCAGGCACTCACACACACCTCCCAGGCACTCACACACCTCCCAGGCACTCACACACACCTCCCAGGCACTCACACACCTCCCAGGCACTCACACACACCTCGCAGGCACTCACACACCTCCCAGGCACCGAGGGGCAGTGGGACCAGCTTCGCCTGAACCTGGAGCCATTGGTCTGAGGTCTAGTTTCTCACTCATCCAATTGAGACCTTAGTCAAGTCTCCTAATCTCTCCTGGCCCACCTTTTACTCCTGTGAATTCAGGATCAATAATGATGACAATGGAAGTGATACTTCTCTCTCAAGAAAGCCATAACGATTCAGTAAATTTATTTATGTGGACGTGTTTCATCAGCCCTAAAGCACTCTGCAAATGTAAGGTGCAAATGCTTCCATGTATTTGGGGCCGTCTCACCACAGTGCCTAAGCAGGTGCCACATGTGGAAGAGGCGCTCAATACAGATGTTTTTAATGTCCTTTTATAGCTATATTTTAAAAAGCAAGGTTACTGTTCTAGAACAGGATAGACACCTTTTTTAATTTCTTAATTCAAAGACCTTTTTGATTATCTGATAAACTACATCTCTCAAAAAAATGAGGAAAAATGAACCATGTATCCAATAACATTTTGCATATCATTTCTAGGGACTATAGTTGCCTCTAATGTTTACTGCACTTTAAGAAAATGCCTGTGCTAGAAATTGACAGGATTCAGCTCTCTGAGTTGAAGAAACAGACTGTGTACAAAAATGAGTGCAATAATGATATTTAGCATTTGCCTGGGAAAAAAAAAAATCCTAGGCGGAACATCCCTGAGATTCTAATGTATTTAAATGATGCTTCTGAAAAAATAACTTGTGTCTGATCATAACTAATTTATTTAAATGAAAATGTGCTCAAGCTAAAAAGAATAAGTCTGCTCTGTATATGTGGCCGCCCTGAGCTCACTGAGGCTTTTATGCAGAAAGTTGTGTCCTGGATACCTGAATCCTCCTATGTCCACAATGGGCTGCTATCTGGTGACTGCCGAGAGGTCTCCTTACCATGTGAGGCGCCTGCAGGGCGCTCCGGTGCCTGCTCGGAGCCCAGCTTATCGGGGATCTGCAAGGCAGCTGCCAGCGGCCCTGGCTGGTGCGCCCTGGCCCAGCTCAGACAGCGGATTTTACCTCAGGCAGCACACTGCTTTTGGCTGAGTGGCGTCCTTGCAAAGTAGGATTTCATTTTGGATACTGGAGTTCAGGACCAGGGCTAGCTCAGCCCAGGTGGAAACAGTAAAAAAGAAAGAAAAAAGAAAAACCACACCGAGATCAAGGCAAACGGAGACCATATCCAGTCATGGAAAATGAAAAGGAAAGAAAATCGTTGAGCAGAAAAAGCATTGTCACGCTTTCCCTATCCAGCCGGGGACTCAATTGGAGCAGCACGGAGGGTATTTGCCTCGAGGTGCTGAGAGCCAGCCAGGGCGCCTGCTGCTAAGTTCCCAGGATACTCACTACCTCCAGGCCTCAGCTGATTTATGGCATCTTGGTTCCTGGGGGTGATTATCTCCCCCATGAGAGATGGCCAGGTTGTCTACCTGACTGAGCCCACCCTCGCTCCTGGGATTCCGGAGATCGGGGGCCTCCCGGGAGGCAGATGGCGGGAGGCCCGCACGCTGGCTTCTCCACCCCCAGCTAGATCAAGTGGCTCAGCCGGACAGCTGGAAGGCACCCACGGAGAGAAACCGAGCACCATGTTCAGAAAGCTCCACTCCCTCTTCAACGCCAGCCCGCAGAGGAAGGCGGAGGTGGCCGAGAGCGCCTACTACGACGCAGCAGGACCCCCAGTGCGGCTGATCCGCAGCAGCTCCATGTACGTGGTTGGGGACCACGGGGAGAAATTCAGCGAGTCCCTAAAGAAATACAAAAGCACCAGCAGCATGGACACCAGCCTGTACTACCTGCAGCAGGAGGGCGACCGGGCGTGGATGTACTCACGCACCCAGGACTGTCTGCAGTACCTGCAGGAGCTGCTGGCTCTGAGGAAGAAATACCTGAGCAGCCTCAACGACCTGAAGCCCAAGCGCGCCCAGGCCTTCTCGTCCACCTCGTCCAAATCCTCCAAGGGAGGAAAGAAGGCCCCTGGCCAGCCCGCATCCAAAGGAATAAAGGTAAGTGCCGCTGAGAAGTGCAGTTGAGATGAGAGGTCTTCCAATGCCTGTGAAACCTGCCTCATCCATGCACAGCTCAGCGAATGTGCACACTCAGAGCAATGGCGCCGCTGTCCGCGGAAATTGCCCATCGCCATCTCCCAGCCTGGGAGGGGTGGCTGGGTCCCTGTTGGTTTTGCACGTGGAGGCAAGGGGAAGGCGCAGTTCCTGGTGGCCCAGGCAGAGCCGCCCGGGGCAGGGTGTGGGCTGCGGTGCCAGGCAGCACTGCGCTGCGTGGAGCACCTGTCACTTACCGCCCATTCCACGGATGAGATCGTGCTTGGATGGTGTTCGGTGACAGCAAACCCTATCTCAGCAAACCATTGCTGTTATTTACATGGTTGCAATCACATCTAAAAATCCCAGCGAAGAGTGAAATATTCATACGAACAAGATGTTTCCAAATATCTATCTGCTTAGCCCCATGTGAACCAAATAACCGGAGGTTTCCCTCCCTCGGGACCCCGGCCCAGGTGTTTTGGGGACCTGTGCAGAGCCACAGAGAGGGTCTGTGTCTCCATGTGCACTGGGGACCTGTGCAGAGCCACAGAGAGGGTCTGTGTCTCCATGTGCACTGGAGCCTTCAAGCCCAGACAAACCGACTGACCAGGAAATGGGTGAAAGAAATAACTCGCATTTGTCTGGTCGTTTTTACCCACCACAGTGTTTGTATACGGTTCCTTTAGTTGAGCATTTCAATGACACTGGAAGAGAAGAGGGTCGTGGCACCCTCTGTGCCTCGGAAGAGCAAGCTGAGGCCCAGAGACCTGACTCCGACAGGGCCTCCAGCTCACTCAGTTCCTCATGTCTGTATTTTCTCATATATCTTTTTAATGCCTGAAGTTGGAGGCTGTTTTGTTTTCTATTTCCATTCACCGTTTTCCAGATGATGGGACTCTAAGGCCTGTCTCTCCCACATCCTGAACGTGTCCCTAGAGTGTCCCGCAGGCCATGTAAGCCCCATTAACGTTGAATGACTGATTGGCCCACTATCAAATCTCCAGGGCTTGGCCTCCTCCAACTGGTTTCAACTGTCTGCATTTTATCTCAAGTGGGGGCAGTTTAAATAATCAATTTCTTTCCCACAGTACATTAAGTCAGGGTCCATACAAAGGCCTTATTTTTAGGTCCTGGTACTGGGCCTGCGCCAGCTAGTTGTAGATTTGTGGGCCAGTCACTGCTCTTTCGGGGCCACTTCCAATGACAGAGGGGTTGCAGTGGCTTCTGGACTCCCTTCCAGCTTGAGTATCCTGGGGTTCTAGGCTATGGTTAGAGCCCCTGTAAGCACTACCTTTTCCAGCAAAAAGGAGTCCTCTCTGTAGCACCAAGCTCCCTTCCTCCCTTCCTAGTTCGGCTATCTGAAGACAGAGAGAGGGTTAGAGGCAGACTGACCAGCTCCGGCAGAGTAGGAATGGTGGGAAGGAGGCTCACAGGCCCAGGGCAGTGTATGGACCTCCTCTGGAGATGCCTCTTACCATGGTGTCATCAGAAAAGAGGTTGAAAAGGGCTTCGAAGTCAGTCAGAATGAGGTCTGAAATTTAATTCAATACTTACAAACAAAAGCTGTGTGCCTTTGTCAAATCTCTCTGGGCTTTTATTTCTGTAGTATATGAGTGGAAATATATAATTGGGCATTTGAAACCTGTGTAAGCATGTTAACCAGTGTCACCCCAATAAATTCAATATAAAAAATCTACCTTATGAGAAGGAAGCAAAGCCCTGCCTGTGATAGGACCTGGAGCACACCAGGTCGTCCAGTGTTCACTGACTGAACTGGGACGTGCAGCCTGCAGCCTTCAGACAGCGGCTCTCCGTCATCGCTGCTGAAGAGAGGGCTGTACACGGGCATACCTGAGAAACACTGGGGCAGGCTCCGTGTCCTTGCAAGGCCAGGCTGGCGCAGTGCTTTGTGCCTGCCTGGCTCTCTGAGTACCGCAGGGACAGGGGACCAGGAGAGCTCCTTCCTTCTGCATTGATAGAAAATGATGTTCAAGGTTTGGGGCGCACACATTTTTTTTTCTTGACCCCCTGCTATGTGCCCAATTGTGTCTCCCCCAAATCATATGGTTATGTAACACCTGCTACCTCAGAAGGTGACTTTATTTGGAGAAAGGGTGATTACAGATGTTATTAGTTAGGGTGATTGCAAATGACTAGGATGGGCCCCTATACCAACATCACTGGTGTCATAAGAAGGGAAAGTTGGGACCCATGCATGCACAAGCCACGGAACTATCAGAAGCTGGGAGAGGGGGCTGGGACAGCCTTCCTTAGCACTACCAACAAGAGCCTGCCCCTGCTGACACCCTGATCTCAGACTCCTGGCCTCCAGAACTATGAGAGAAGAAATTTCTGTTGGTCTAAGCTGCCCAGTTTGTGGTACTCTGTAATAGCAGCCCTAGGCAATGAATACACTTCTCTATAGAATCAGCCTTTTTTTCTTCTCAAATGTTAGTCTAAACACATCTCTAACTCCATTGTGGTTGTGAACATGTCCCTCTCCCTTGGTGGATTGCAGTGAGCTTGGTGCGCTTGATGGAGCTGAAACTGTCTTTGTCATTTTCCTAGCCCCCTCGATCCTACAGAGCCTAGTGGTGATACTTATTTGGCACTTATGGATGCTTCACAGACTTAAAAGTCTGTTGTTTTCATGCAAGCTCTCCCTCCCTCCTCACAAATATTAGCCACGGAACCTAAGTTCTCCTCTCTCTCTCTTATTTTGGGGGAATGATAGTGGCTTTTAAACTGTTTTGTTTAAAACTATCAGTAAGAAATAGATTTTAGATGTTTACCCAAACAAATGTTTCACAAAATAGATTTATTCCTATTCTCTGTTTGGTATTCTGATGTTTATTTTTAAATGTTGGTCATGACACACTAAATTAATTTTACAAGCCACCACTGGGTCAGACCCATAGTTTCTCACAGCTCCCAGGAAGGCATTTTAATAGGTTCCACTGAAATGATAGTGTGCATCTAAGACATGATGCACCAGGGTACCAAATGGTCTGTTATCTTAGCCCTCCAGAGATGCTGAGAGCCTGGAAGGGCACCTCCATGGACCGATGGAAGGAGGAATTGAGGTGAGCCTGGGCTAGGTGTTGGAGCACCTCAGGGTCCCCCCATGGAGAGTCCTGGCCAGGCCTGTGACAATCTGTTCTTCTATCAGCATTATAGGTAATTACAAAAAATGAATGAAAAACATTTTTTGCAACATTTTAAAATCAAAACAAACAAAAATTTCCTATATGTGGAATTGCGTATCACTGTTGGGCATAAGCTGTGATTTGGGACCCATTTAGATTGACCAAATGATTCAGTTGGTTTGGATGAGACTCAGTTGGCTTGGATGACAAATGTTAGAATTTTCAGCACAGTGCAAAATTCACGTGGCGGAAGCATGGTGTATTTGAAATGGTCCTGTCCTGGAACATAGAGTTTCAGAACATACAGGGCAAGGCCATCCGACCCTCCTTCCCTGGGCACCTGGCTCGTTTCTGCCATCACAAAGGGACAGAGGAGACTCCTTTACACCAACCTCCCCTGTTTCTGTGTGAAGCCCAGGCACAACTAGGAACAATCAGCATTTATTCCTGACTTCTAATCATCCTCCAAGCCCAATGGGTTGGGTATCAGCCCCACATTTCAGACGGAAAAACTGGGGCTCAGAGACAAGAAGTGATTTAGGTAAGGCTGTGCAGCTGATGGAGAGAGGACCAGGCTCTATTGTGCCAGAACTCACACTTCTGTTAATATATTGATGGTGCCTTTCAATTGCAAAACATAGTTTGAGCTTGTGTAGTATATCAGATGCAGGAGCATACACATCAGGATGAGGTGAGGCGATTGCCTCGTCCTGCAAATGTGGGCCTGGGAGAGGCATCCCGCCCCACACGGACTCTGTGCTCAGGTGCAGCTCCCACACGGGTTGCGTGGCCTGGGCTGTCTCTGTCCAGGAGAAACCTGGACCAGAAGTGTGGCGAGAAGTATGCTTCAGGCTCTCTCCTCTCCACAGTTCATCAGTTAAAATTCCCTCTATCTTGACACCTTCTCTTCACATGGCTAACTCTTATTCCCCGTTTACTCTTGGTCTCCTTAGCATTGAAATGTTGAGTTTGTACAACCTATCTTTGCACTCATGGAAACAGCTGGGGAAGCAGCGTGAGCACGGCTGCACTGGGAGCTTGGTAATGGATAGATAGTGTGTCTCCAAATGATCCCCACAGAAATACTTTCATACTTCCCAATTCATTCTACACAGTATCAGAGTGAGTCACACATCAGCAGAATAAAGTAGCAACGGAGGTTGGAAAATCAGGAGAAAAAAAAATCAACAGAAAACCAAAAGACTATGCAGATCATGCAGCCAATTTAGCTGCTATATGTGAGCTTCATATTTGGCTCTGTACTTCCTGGAAGCTACAATAAAAAGGGAGCTGGACTCGTTTCAAAATTCTACCTATCTGAGAGGAAGATATAACCATTGCTTAAGGAAAGCGTTATTTTCCTCAGCTTTAAATTTCAAAATTTCTCATATGAAAGAATACAGGGAACCAAATGTAATGTGACTGGTAATTCTCTCAGTGACATTTCAGTAACATTTAATCAATACATATATCATTAGCTCATTCTTCATCTACCAACACATTTATTGAGCATATGTGTTAGGGATTATTCTAGATGCTGGTAAGCAAGTCGAAGTCCCTGTCCTCATGGGTGATCACTCTTGTGGGAGCGCTAGGTAATGCACCAACACACAGATTTCTGATGGCATTGTCTGAGAGCCCCGGCTGTGACAACCAAGGGCACAGCATTGCACCGGGTCTTAGTGAGGACCTAGGGAAGGATGTGTACTTCTGCTGCTGCCTCTGGGTCCAGCGGAGAATTCACATGCTTGTGGCACGGATGGACCACATAGCCTTCCCAGATCTTTGTCAAAATCCTCTGACTATGTAGCTTATCCTATGAAAGAAAAAGGCCTGTAAAAAGTAAAAAGTTGTCCTATTGTTTCCTGCAATTTCCCTCCCTCATCCCAGCATTTCAGAAAGACACGACTGGAACCAGACTGGCCTTGGCCCCTCACCCTCTTGTTCTCATGGTAATTTCTTCTGGCTGCTGGGAGGGACTGTGGGCTGCCTCACTTTCCACTTCTCACTCCTCCCTGTGGGCATCGCTCCTCTCAGCTAGTCTGTCTTTTCTTTTTTACATAGCAGCTTTAATTTACATGCCACGGAACTTACCCTTTAAAATATATGACGAGTGGTTTCTAGTATTTTCAGAGCTCTGCAACCATCGCCACTATCTGATTCCAGATGTTTTCATCACTCATTTTAGCATAGTTTGTGTGTGTGTATGTTAAAATAATAAACATAATATAAAATTGACCATTTTAAAAATAGCACTTCATAGCTCCTTAAATGAGCACTTTTCAGTGTCTCTAGATTATGGGCAACAAAGTTCATCACAGTTAATGAATTCTTAAGAAATTAAGTGCTTTTCTTTGAATGATTTTATATAAATTTCTTTTCAAGAACAATGTATACCTTTTCAGATTGTTGTCAGACAATAACCAGAGGTCACCACACTAGACTTTCATGAACTTTTCCAGATTATCATTTATATAAGCCCATAATAATTCATCCTAAAGACTATTAAACCTTAATATATTTTTGAGACTTTATGTATGTATATATAGTTAGAATTTTATGTAATATATTTATAGTACACTAGAAAATAGGTTCCTTAAGAGGTCATGGAAGCTCTAAAACTACTTCATTTAGAAATTAGGAGAATGCTTTCATAAAAGATTTGACAATTTTTAGCTTTTTTAAAATATAAAGTAGTCTTTTAAGTAAAATACTTAAACTTTATTTTTGTATTCACCATTCAAATAATTTCAAAGTGTACAGTAGCATTAAGTACATACACAATAGTATAGCTAACCACTATCTATTTCCAGAACTTTTTTTTATCACCCCAAACAGAAAGTCTGTATCCATTAAACAGTATCTCTATACCTCCCCCCCCCCCGACCCCTGGTGACCTCTATTCTGTTTTCTGTATCTATGAACTTGCCTATTCTAGGAGCCTCATATAAATGGAGTCATACTGTATTTGTCCTTCTGTGATTGGCCTTTTTTCACTTAGCATAATATTCTCAAGGTTCTTTTTTTTTTTTTTTTTAAATAAATTTTTATTAATGGTAATGGGATGACATTAATAAATCAGGGTACATATATTCAAAGAAAACATGTCTAGGTTATTTTGTCATTAAATTATGTTGCATACCCCTCGCCCAAAGTCAGATTGTCCTTCGCCACCCTCTATCTAGTTCTCTGTGCCCCTCCCCCTCCCCCTAACTCTCCCCCTGTCCTCCCTCCCCCCACCCCTGGTAACCACCACACTCTTGTCCATGTCTCTTAGTCTCATTTTTATGTTCCACCAATGTATGGAATCATGTAGTTCTTGTTTTTTTCTGATTTACTTATTTCACTCCTTATAATGTTATCAAGATCCCACCATTTTGCTGTAAATGATCTGATGTCATCGTTTCTTATGGCTGAGTAGTATTCCATAGTGTATATGTGCCACATCTTCTTTATCCAGTCTTCTATTGAAGGGCTTTTTGGTTGTTTCCATGTCTTGGCCACTATGAACAGTGCTGCAATGAACATGGGGCTACATGTGTCTTCACGTATCAATGTTTCTGAGGTTTTGGGGTATATACCCAGTAGAGGGATTGCTGGGTCATAAGGTAGTTCTATTTGCAGTTTTTTGAGGAACCACCATACTTTCCTCCATAATGGTTGTACTACTTTACAGTCCCACCAACAGTGAATGAGGGTTCCTTTTTCTCCACAGCCTCTCCAACATTTGCTATTACCCGTCTTGTTGATCATAGCTAATCTAACAGGGGTGAGGTGGTATCTCATTGTAGTTTTGATTTGCATTTCCCTAATAACTAATGAAGCTGAGCATTTTTTCATATATCTGTTGGCCATTTGTATCTCTTCCTGGGAGAAGTGTCTATTCATGTCTTCTTCCCATTTTTTTATTGGATTGTTTGTTTGTTTGTTGTTGAGTTTTATGAGTTCTTTGTAAATTTTGGTTATTAGGCCCTTATCTGAGCTGTTGTTTGAAAATATCATTTCCCATTTAGTTGGCTGTCTGTTTATTTTTATATCAGTTTCTCTTGCTGAGCAAAAACTTTTTATTCTGATGTAGTCCCATTCATTTATCTTTGCCTTCACTTCTCTTGCCATTGGAGTCAAGTTCATAAAATGTTCTTTAAAACCCAGGTCCATGAGTTTAGTACCTATGTCTTCTTCTATGTACTTTATTGTTTCAGGTCTTATATTTAGGTCTTTGATCCATTTTGAATTAATTTTAGTACACGGGGACAGGCTGTAGTCGAGTTTCATTCTTTTGCATGTGGCTTTCCAGTTTTCCCAACACCATTTGTTGAAGAGGCTTTCTTTTCTCCATTGTGTGTTGTTGGCCCCTTTATCAAAGATTATTTGACCATATATATGTGGTTTTATTTCTGGGCTTTCTATTCTGTTCCATTGGTCTGAGTGTCTATTTTTCTGCCAATACCATGCTGTTTTGATTATTGTGGCCCTATAATATAGTTTAAAGTCAGGTATTGTAATGCCCCCAGCTTCATTCTTTTTCCTTAGGATTGTTTTGGCTATTCGGGGTTTTTTATAGTTCCATATAAATCTGATGATTTTTTGTTCCATTTCTTTAAAAAATCTCATAGGAATTTTGATGGGAATTGCATTAAATTTGTATATTGCTTTGGGTAATATGGCCATTTTGATTATATTTATTCTTCCTATCCAAGAACAAGGAATATTTTTCCATCTCATTGTATCTTTTTCGATTTCCCTTAACAATGCTTTGTAATTTTCATTATATAGGTCCTTTACATTCTTTGTTATGTTTATTCCTAGGTATTTTATTTTTTTTGTTGCAATCGTGAAGGGGATTATTTTTTTGAGTTCGTTTTCTAATATTTCATTGTTGGCATAGAGAAAGGCTATGGACTTCTGTATGTTAATTTTGTATCCTGCGACCTTACTGTATTGGTTTATTGTTTCTAATAATCTTTTTGTGGAGTCCTTCGGGTTTTCGATGTATAGGATCATATCATCAGCAAAAAGTGATACCTTTACTTCTTCTTTTCCAATATGGATGCTTTTTATTTCTTTGTCTTGTCTGATTGCTCTGGCCAGAACTTCTAGCACTACGTTAAATAAGAGTGGAGAGAGTGGACAACCCTGTCTTGTTCCTGATTTAAGGGGGAAAGCCTTCAGTTTAGTGCCATTTAATATGATGTTAGCTGATGGTTTATCATATATGGCCTTTATCATGTTGAGATATTTTCCTTCTATACCCATTTTGTTGAGAGTCTTAAACATAAAATTGTGTTGTATTTTATCAAAAGCCTTTTCTGCATCTATTGATAAGATCATGTGGTTTTTGTTCTTTGTTTTGTTGATATGGTGTATTACGTTAACCGTTTTGCGTATGTTGAACCATCCTTGAGATTCTGGGATGAATCCCACTTGATCATGATGTATTATTTTTTTAATATGTTGTTGTATTCGGTTTGCCAGTATTTTGTTTAGAATTTTAGCATCTGTATTCATTAGAGATATTGGTCTGTAGTTTTCTTTCTTTGTGCCATCCTTGCCAGGTTTTGGTATGAGGGTTATGTTGGCCTCATAAAATGTGTTCGGAAGTATTGCTTCTTCTTCAATCTTTTGGAAGACTTTGAGTTATTCTCAAGGTTCAACCATGTTATAGCGTGTGTCAGAATGCCCTTTCTTGGCATGGCTGATAGGTTTGGGTATTAGAGGGACATGAAAAGGAAGTGTTTTAGATTATGCTCTGACTTGGACCAAATGCTCATTGGCATCTGGGGTCCTTACTGAGGTCCTCATACTTTATTTAAGCCCAGGTGACTGGAAAACAGTCAACATTCTACTATGAGAACAGGCTACACAAGGCAAGAGCCTCAGGGAGCCAGGACGGGCCCAAGGAGGCAGTTGGGTTGGCTGCAGTGCTCCCTGGACAATTGCCCGGATGGTTTGGCCTGGACACTTTTTGAGGCCGGGGTTACCCATCATGTACCACACCAGAAGAAACTTCATTAATTCTCTTGTGAGTCCTCTGGTTCTGGGCAGCTTAGATTCCTGATTTGTCTGCCTGGATGAACTAATTTCAAAATGTTATCCCTTTCCTTGCACTACCCTCCCATCCGACCCCCTGACTCAACTAAAAAAAAATTCACCTACCACAAGAATGATTTTAGAAGAACCAATGGGATTCTGGAGAATACCTGCCAAAAATGATTGATTTGTATTGAAAGTAGTTTTATCTTGACAATAGTCAGCTTTCAGAATCAATTTTCTATAGAGGCCACTTAATCCTGTTTCAGGAAATAAGACCATGTCAACAGCCAATAGAAGATCATTCTCCTCTATGACAGGAGAGTCTGAATTCAATTCATCTGAAATGAGTCCAAATTATCTCTCTATAAATTGCACATGGGCAAGGAAGTAGGTTCTGGATCTGTTTTACACAGCTGAGAAATATTTTTCCAGATTCATTGGGAGACTTTCTGCAAACACATTTGATATTAAAATGCAGGCGTTCTGGGAGCATCAGTCATAGGGTGGCGGCGGGGGTCTCTATCACGTGGCCTGTATCTGGTTTGCAGAGCTGAAAGGCAGTAAAAATTCAATATGAGCTGCAAAGAATATTCCATTATGCTTGGCAGAGCTCTCTACAAGATGACAGACAGTATAATAATGATTGATAACAGAGCATATAATTCCTGTAGCCCCTCTCAGGCTGCTAAATGGGTAATTATATTTTCCAATCTATCTTTCCGGCACACGCTGTTTGCAATGCTTCCTCCTCACTTTTTTCTCTCCATCATGTTCTGGTCACCTGGTTAACTTCTTACCTTTCTCAGGAGGAAGAGAAAGCCTTCCCCAGGAAGCCATTTCTCACATTCACAATCTAATCCAGTGGGTTTCCCTCCTCCAGCGTCCGACCGCTGTCTCAGCACTCAGCACCCAGAAACTCCTACTCCGCACAGAGAGCTGTCACTGTCTGTTCATTTGTCATTTCTGCTACTGATATCGAGTCTTATTTATTTTTTCATCACCAACCTCTAGCAAGGCTCCAGGCACATAGTAGATGTTCAATAAACCAATAATCTGAGAAACTCCAACTGTAATTGAAGAAAGAAACTTAAAAAGTGTGATGTACAGAGGTTTCCAAACTTTTTACACAGGGGGCCAGTTCACTGTCCCTCAGACCGTTGGAGGGCCGCCACATACAGTGCTCCTCTCACTGACCACCAATGAAAGAGGTGCCCCTTCTGGGAGTGCGGCGGGGGGGCCGGACAAATGGCCTCAGGGGGCCACATGTGGCCCGTGGGCCGTAGTTTGGGGACTCCTGATAGAAAAATAATAGGTCTATGGTTTTTAGTGAGTGAAAAATTACTTTTTGTCTTTAATGGAGTAGAATACAGTTTGAGTATATTCATGTGGAGTCAGATCCTAATAATTAAAACATCCAGTGTAAATTGGATCAGAGCTCACCATCAAAAGGACACTTTTTTAGGTAAACATAATTTTTCTGATGATAAAGTTGTATTTCCTCATTAGGTGAAATTTGCAGAATATAGAAAAGTATACAGAGAAAGTAAAAATAATTTAGAACTCTGTAGAGATAACCACTATAAATGTATAAAATATATTTAAGTGAATAATTTGATAAGCTTTGGCATATGACACAGCCCTGAAACCAGCACCGCTATCAGGATAATGAACACTTCCTAACCCCTAAAGCTTCCTTCCTTCCCCTTATAATCCTGCTTTCCCTCCCTCAACCTCCACCCCGTCCCCAGGCAACTGAACCTACCTGTGTCACTAGAGATGACTTTGCATTTTCTAGACTTTCATGTAAGAGGAATCCTAAGTTATGTGCTCTTTCTTGTTTCTGGCCTTTTCACTCAGCACTGCTATTCTGAGATTCATCCATCCTGTCGCATGTATCAGTAGTTCATTCCTTTTGCTTCTCCACTCACTAGTTGATGGACGTTCAGGTTTCCAGTTTGGGGCTATTCCAAATAAGCTGCCAAGAAAATGTGTGTAAAATTTTTGTATTTTCATTCTTTTAAAAGAGAAATGGCTGGGTCATATGGCATGTGTGTGTTTAACTTTTTAAGGAACTGCCAGACTGTTTTTCAAATTGGTTGTACCATTTTACACAGCTAAGGCAGTGTATGAGAATTCCAATCGCTTCACATCTGATATTGGTCTGGTATGATCAGCTGCTTTAACTTTAGCCATTCCAGTGGGTATGTTAGTGGCATTTCCTTAATAACTAATGATGCCGAGCAGCTTGTCAGGTGCTTATTTGTTATCCATGTATCTTTTGAACAGACACTTAACTCAAAAATGTATATTCTCTTTCAATCACTATTTCCTGTATTTTTGCATATATGTATATTAGGGTTGCCAGATAAAATAAAGATGATCATTTAAAATTGAATTTCAGACAGATTTTTTTTTTACTGTAAAAATGTCCATGCAATATTTCAGTATATATTTATACTAAAAATGTATTCATCGTTTATGTGAAATTGAAATTTAATTGTCATTTGATATTTTTATTTGCTAAATTTGGCAACCCTAATGTATGTATATGTATAAATTGACTACGTTTGGTTCATGCCATATACTAGGTTTCCCCATATATAAGACGCACCCCTTTTCAAAAAATCTGGGGTCTAAAAACTGGGTGCGTCTTATACAGTGCTTGTAGTTTTTTTTACTTGCATTTCCCGCTTTTTTGTGCTTGTTTTTGCATTCATTGTTGTAGTTTTTTTACTTGCATTTCCTGCTTTTTCGGACTTGTTGTCTTTGCATTCATTGTTTTGCACTTGTTACCTATATATTACTGTAAGTTACGTTTTGCCCCGTTCTGCCCAGAAATGGCTCTGAAAATATTTTCGTACAGTGCTGAATTCAAGTTAAAAGTGATTCAGTTCGCAAAGTGAATGGAAATAGTGCTGCTGAATGAAAGTGTGGTCCTCCTCCAACTGAGAAATCAATCCAAGACTGGCTACGGGAAGAAGAAACCGTACTGAAAACACCACGGCAGAAGAAGGCCAGGAGAGGCAAGTCAGCAAAATGGCCTGATTTAGAGAGGGAATTAAAGATAAAGATTGAAGAGCGAAGGGTAATTGGAATTCCTGTGTCCACAAAGATGGTTCAGCATGAGGCAAGAAGAATTGCTGATGAAAAAGAAGTTACTGATTTCAAAGGAGGACACAAATTGGTGCTTCCGGTTCATGAAACAGAATGGACTAAGCATGCGTACATGTATCAGACTTGCCCAAAAGATGCCTAAAAGCTATAAGAAAAGGTCCTTGAAGTTCATCATTTTGTCATTCAATGTTGGAAGACACATAAGTTTGAGTTGGAACAGATTGCAAATATGGATGAAGTCCCCTTCAATTTGATGTCCCAAGTAACAGAACTGTTGATAAGAAGGGGGTTGAAACTGTAACTGTGAAGACAAGCAGACATGAAAAGAGCCATTATATAACTGTGCTAGCTTGTTGTGCTGATGGAACTAAGCTGCCTCTTATGCTAATTTTCAAATGCAAAACAATGCTAAAAGAAGACATTTCTTGAGGAGTGATTGTCCATGTTCATGACAAGGGTTGGGTGGATCAGGATGGGATGAAGATCTGATTTGAGAACATGTGGAGAAGGAACCCAGATGGGCTCTTGTGAAAACTTGCCCTATGGTGCTTGATCAGTTCAGGGCACACATAACAAAAAACACAAAGAAGATTGCTGCAGAGCAAAAACAAAACTTGCCATCATACCTGGAGGCTTGACATCCCAGCTCCAATCGCTTGATGTCAGCATTAACAAACCCTTCAAAGCTGCCATGAGAGATGAATAGAACCAATGGATGAAGTCTTCTGGGGACAATTTGACACCAGCAGAAAGAATGAAGAAACCAACTATAGGAGAAGTTTGTACCTGGGTGAAAAAGTTTGCACATGGGATAATATCAAGATTGAGAATGTTGTCAAGTCATTTAAGAAGTGTGGCATTTCAAATGCCATAGATGGAACTGAGGATGAGGCAATATATGAAGATAGTGATTTGTCATCAGACACAGATGAGGACAAGCTAATGGATGGGAATTTTGACATTGATGAGGACTTGTATGAATTTTACGATTAATAAAACTTGAGTTCAATAACTTTATGTAATACATTTTTTTCAAATTTTGGGCCTCATAATTAAGGTTCTTCTTATACATGGGGAAATACGGTACTTGTTACAATCTCTTTTTTTAGTTAATATTATATATTGTTGGTTCTTTCCCATCTCATTAACTAGTTTTTGAAAACTCAAGTTTTAATGGAAAATATGTAATAACTTAGAGTCTTTAAACAGTTGTTAAAAATTATAAACACATTCATCTTACTCTATAAGTCACTTTTAGCAGTGAATCTTAAAGAGTGATTAATGGGTCAAGAATTATAGGTCACTTATTTTAAAAGAGTTTTATTCATACTGCTTTCAGAAACATTTTATAATTTACTCTTTTATCAACAGTGAGTTAGAAAACCCTTCTTTTCTACATTTTTAAAAAATTATAGTTATTGGGGTGACATTGGTTGTTAAAATTATATAGGTTTCAAATGTACAATTCTATAATACATCATCTGCATATTGCATTGTATGTTCACCACCCAAAGTCAGATTTTCTTCTTACCATATATTTGACACCCTTTACACTTTTTGACCTCCACACCCCCATTCCCTCTGGAAATCACCATACTGTTGTCTGAGTTTTTGTTTATTTGTACTGTTCATTCATTTGCAGCTTGCAGTTTTACATCCCACATATCAGTGATATCATATGGTTCTTGACTTTTCCATTGGACTTACGTCTTTAGCATGATGTTCTCAGGGTCCATCCATTTGTCACAAATGAGAAGCTCTTCTTGTTGCTCTTTGTCACACCATGTATTATCATTAATTTAAAAGTTGATTGTTGTAACAGATGAACTGCATTATTTTATGTATATTTTTATTATTACTCAAGCAAAGAATGATCCTTTTATTTTATCACTACAATGTGGTATTTCTTATTTAATGGGTTGTTCATTTATGTCTTTATAAATTTTTTGGCTCTATTAAAGATTTATTATTTACTTATATGAAATGTTCTTATATTAATGATATCAATACATTGTCTGCCATGCCTGTTAAAAATATTTTCTCTAAGTTGTCATGTATCTTTTAACTTTATTTGACATTATCTGTTTTAGAAATACTACTGATTTTTATGTAGTCAAATATTTCACTTTTCACCTTTGATAGTTTACTATTACGCTTATGCTTAGGAAGTTCTTCTGTGCCTCAAGGTCAGATGCATATGTTCCATTTTTCTCCATTTTTAATAGTTTCATGAGAAAACTCCAATTCTTCCATTAATCAACAATTTATTTTGACATGTAGTGAGAAGTGAGAATTCAAATTGAATTTTTCCCAAATAGCAAAGTTTTCCAATATTATTTATGAACAAATCCATCCTTTCTCTCATTGGATGTTAAACTTATTGGATGTGAAGATTTCAAAGATGTTAATTCAATTCTATCAGTTTGGCTTTTAACAGTTTGATAAATATGATAAAAATATTTTCACTCGGTGTTTTGTTAAAGTGAAATGGCCATTTAAATGATATTTAAGATGAGGAGTTACCAGGTGCTAGCAAAATAAATAAATAAATAATGACCTTAAGGTTATAAAGCTGGGAGAAAAAGGACCAAATTTATTATCCTGTTAAGTCTAGAACCTCTAATGCCAAAGATAGAAGATGTGCTTCCAAAATTATTATAATGTTTAGATATGATAGGTAATACCAAGGCTAAGTTGTGACAAACTTTCTTCTTTTTATCTTTTTGACGTGATTTTTTTAAGCTCTATTATTTGCTTCACTGATTTTTTTCCCTCAGTTCTGGCCAGTCTACCATTTAGCTTATCTATTGAAAATTTGTATGTGGCTATTTGTATATATGTTTTAAAATTTACATAGTTATATATTTTTTCCCATAATTATATCTTTTTCCAAGTTATTTCTCATATCTATACTTCTTGTTTCATAAACTCTCATTCTTTTTTCACAAACTCTTATTCAGTTATGGGAGCGCATTTCCTTAGGTGCTCTAATATGAAAAGGATTAGGTAAATATTTGTTGAATATCTATGGTGAGGATGGCAGAAGGCAAAGTGGATGAATTAGTCAGAGCTCTTAAGATTTATTCTTTTATTAAAAGCTTCTTTTAATGATACTAAATTCCTTGTAGATATATTTGCGCTATTTTGCCTTTAATGTCACCCAGCTGAATGATACAAAGGAAAGTGATCTCTCCATTCTAGACTGACTCTACACTTGATCCTGGACATTTTATCTCAATTATATTGGCATTTAGATTTCCAGGTATTATTCGTTCAAGAGATTATTATCAGTATTCCATAAAGATAAGGAGTACAGAATTCTCAAAATTTTCCAAACTAAATCCAAGAGTAAACATTAGCAACATGCAAACCGGTTGGAGAATATAAACATTAGGTAATAGCATGTGTACAGTATACATTCATTCTCTCAACAAATAGTTATTATTCCATACCAGCCACCCAAATATAGGTGCTTGACATTCACAGATGAAAAGATAATCCATTGCCCCCAAAGCAGCCCATACCACAGTCTAAAGCTGCAGTTGCAACACCACTGCCTGGACCAGACTGGTGTGTTGAGTTTCCTTAGAGGAGAAAGAGGTAGAATTACAACCAAGAATGTTAGAATCGTGTATGTTGTACAACCTGTCTCATGCATGCAGGGGCTGGTGGTGAGCATTTATCAATAGACAGTTTTTTCTGTGAGTTGTATTTGCCAGAGCTATCTCAAACAAGAGTTTAAGGACACTGGTCTGCTGGGAGTTACGAGGGTATAGTACCATGCGCTGTGGTGACTGCTCACACAGGCAGGATGTGAGCATGAGGAGAGGGGCCCACCACTGTTCGCTGCAATGAGTGAGTCGGCCCTCTGAAAAGGTGAGGAGGGTTGCTAAGGAGTGGTGAGAAGGAGGCTAGGTGTTTAGTGGTGGTCCTCTTGGCTTTGAGTGGGCTTAGACTGTCCCCTCCCTACTACCCTAACCTCTAAAACAATATTGCTCTTTACAACTGGAAGTTTATTTTGTAGAATTTAAATCTCATGCAAGCAAATACTGACAGATGCCAGAAGAAAGCGAGCAGGTGGAGAAGGCCAGGTGCCCAGAGGGCAGGTGAACCAGCAGGATGGCAGCTGATTGGAAACGCAGAAAAAGATCATAAACTGCCCTGGGCGGACTCAGAAATTAAAATTAGAAGTACAATGGGGTTTGGATTGGAAAAATGCAAAGGTTTCCATCAGGGCAAAGTAATCTGAGATCCAGGCCTGGGGTGAAGGGGTAGGATGGGGAGGCTTGGAAAATGATAACCCTAATGCGGGTGGAGGTGAAATGTGAAAGGCAGACTGGGGCGGAGTCGCCACGCAATGCAGATGCTCACAGGAAGCGCCTCCTCCCCAGGTCCGCTGTAGAGCTGACGGCCTGGAACATGAGCCCCTGAAACTCAGGCCTGACCGGGTGCGGGAGGGTGCAGACTGCGCTACGTGCATTACAACGCGCGGGGCTAGAAAAAAGTCAAGTTTGAGAGGGAAGCAATCCCCTTTTATCTGGAGTTCTGAGTTCAGGGGAAAGGATTATTTTTATCTCACCCAGGGCTGTTGATGACTGATGTCCCATTGTATACTACCACCTGTTTGTAAAGTAGATTTTCCAGTGGTATGAGCCTGAGCCCTGACCCTTGAGCCTCAGCTGATGTAGCCCATGTGCTAGTGGTCTCTGTGAGCATCGATCAAGAGAATGTCCTTGTAGAGGTGAGAGAGGCCCATGGAAGCTGTGGGAAGGCTGAAAAAGCTAGACTCAGCCCTGGGTCCCTCCCCCATGCCCCTTCTCTACAGGGTGGTGGTTGTTACCTGCTGTGCATTAGAATCACTTGATTATCTGAAGTAGTTGGTCAGGGAAAGGGCCAGGTGTAGATATTCTTAATAGCCCGCCAGGAGATTCTGATGCCTGCCTGGAATGGGGCTGGACTGTCACAGAATTGCCCTGACAGGGTAGAGCGGGAGGCATCCCCTCACTGCCTCTCAGGCCTGGCTCTTAGACTTGGCCAGAGGCTGGACTTTCATTTATAGGGAAGAAAGGCACGGCTAAGTAAGGAGGAGAGCAAATTGCTTACTCATTAACATTTATTTATGTCCCTACCTCATTGCATGAGGGGTTTGGGGAGATCTGATGAGGGTAATTGGGGTAAGGGGTGAGGGAAAGCCCTCCTTTATGATGAGACTTGTGGTTCATCCACAAATAATGTCACCAGAGTGTACCAATGTCTTGTTCTCCAGCCACATCAGGATCTAAAAGCTCTTAACAGAAACAAGTCTTATAATGCAATGTATGGAATGACTCAGTAGAAACCCTGGAAATGGGACCTAGAGAATGGGACTCTTCGTGTTGTCTAAGGGACTTGCCAGTGTCTCAGGAAGGCAGTCTCTGCTGAGCACAGCAAAAAGGGCAAGGTACAGTGAGGGATGTGATTCATTTTTTTTTTCTCAAAAAGAGCTTTATTGAGTTATAAGTTACATATCACATATTTCACCCATTTAAGTATACAATTCAATGTTTTTTAGTATATTCATGAGGTGAACACCCATTACCACAATCTAATTTCAGACAGTTTTTTTTCCCCTTAATAAAAAAATCTCATGCCTATTAATAGTCAGTTTCTGTTTCCTTCTAACCCTCCAATGCTGGCCCTAAGCAGTTACTAATCTACCTTCTGTATATGTATTTGCCCATTCTGAAAATTTCACATGAATGAAAACATACAATATGTGGTCTTTTGTGTCTGGCTTCTTTCACTTAACATGTTTTCAAGGTTTGTCATGTTGTAGCATGTGTCAGTACTTCATTCCTTTCTATTGCCATGTAACATTCCATCGTATGGATGTATCATATTTTGTCTATCCATTCAGCAGTTGACAAACATTTGGGTTGTTCTAGTTCTTTAGCTATTACAAATAATGCTGCTATAAGCATTAATATATCAATCTTTGTGTGGATGTCTGTTTTCGTTTCTCCTGGGTATATATACACTTAGGAGTGGAATTACTGGGTTATGTGGCAACTAACTCTACATTTGCCTTTTGAAGAATTGCCAAATTGTTTTTCAAAGTGTCTGCACCATTTTACATTTCCACCAGCAATGTATGAGGGTTCTAATTTCTTCAGTTTCACACAAACATAAATCATCTGTCTTTTTTTATTATAACTTTTCGGTAGATGTGAAATAGTATTTTATTGTAGTTTTGATTTCTATTTCTCTAATAATTAATGATTTTGAGCATCTTTTCATGTACTTATTGGTCATTATGCAAGTTCTTTTGTGAAGAAATGTCTATTCAAATTCTTCTCCCATGTTTAAATTGGGTTGTCTTTTCACTATGGAGTCCTAAGAATTTTTTATTATAGGTACATTTCTCATTTCAGATATATGATTTGAAAATATTTTCTCCCATCTGTGGGCTGCCTTTTTATTTTTTAATTTTTATTTTTTTATTATTAATTTTAATGGGGTGACATTGATAAATCAGTGTACATATGTTCAGAGAAAACATCTCCAGGTTATTTTGACATTTGATTATGTTGCATACCCATCACCCAAAGTCAAATTGTCTTCCATCACCTTCTATCTGGTTTTCTTTGTACCCCCCACCCCTATAACCACTACACTTTTGTCCATGTCTCTGAGTCTCATTTTTATGTCCCATCTATGTATGGAATCATACAGTTCTTAGTTTTTTCTGATTTACTTATTTTACTCAGTATAATGTTATCAAAGTCCATCCATGTTGTTGTAAATTATCCAATATCATCATTTCTTATGGCTGAGTAGTATTCCATAGTATATATGTACCAAAGCTTTTAATCCACTTGTCCACTGATGGACACTTGGGCTGTTTCCAGATCTTCGCTATTGTGAACAATGCTGCCATAAACATGGGGGTGTATTTCTCCTTTTGGAACAGTGTCTTAGGGTATATTCCTAAAAGGGGGATAGCTGGGTCAAAAGGCAATTCGATTTTTAATTTTTTGAGGAATCTTCATACTGTTTTTTACAGTGGCTGCACCAGTCTGCATTCCCACCAGCAGTGCAGGAGGGTTCCCTTTTCACCACATTCTCGCCAGCACTTACTTATTCTGTGTTGTTTTATTGATGAGCGCCATTCTGACTGGTGTGAGGTGATATCTCATTGTGGTTTTAATTTGCATTTCTCTGATGATTAGTGATGTTGAGCATTGTTTCATATGCCTATTGGCCATCTGTGTGTCCTCTTTGGAGAAGTGTCTATTCATTTCTTTTGCCCATTTTTTGATTGGATTGTTTGTCTTCCTGGTGTTGAGTTTTACAAGTTCTTGGGATGTGATTCTTGAGTCCTAAAGCTTGAAAACAATCAGCATGTTTGAATATTTGCAGTAACTAATGAGTGTGCAGCTGAAAGAGACTCTGTCCACCAGTTTTGATGGACAGAGTTCAGTGGTTAAAGTGGTGGTGTTTATGCTAGTGGTTTGTGTAAAGCCAGTAACCGCGGCCGCCATTAAAGCTGCCTGGCCAACACAGGTTCAGGTTTGATTCGGACAGATGGTAAAGAATTAACAGAGCTGAAAACTGGTGATTCTTTTCTTTTTTTTTTAATCCTAGCTCGCACCTGGCGGGTAAGAATATATACACAGTGGAAAACACTTCCTTTTCCATTCAGAGCTCCCAAAGTCACTGACTATCCGAGTTTTCCTAGAATCAAAGGCTTCCACTTTACCAGTCTTATTCACCTCTGTTCCCCATCTCTTTCTCCTTCATGAACTGGCTTCCCCTTCCCTCATTCCGCCATTTTGGCCCCTCCTCCACGTGGCCTCCCTGCCCTGCTCCAGCCTGGGCTGTTCCTTTCCACAAAAACGTGATCACTCTTCCCAAAATGGCCTCCTAGTGTCTTGTTTTAAAACCTTTTGGTGCGAAAGCCCTCTCCAACACATATTAGCATAACCACACCTCTTCCCAAGCATGAAGGCAATTAATATTATTACCTACCAGTGGTCAGCAAACTCATTAGTCAACAGAGTCAAATATCAACAGTACAATGATTGAAATTTCTTTTGAGAGCCAAATTTTTTAAACTTAAACTATATAGGTAGGTACTTTTCTTATCGAGGTAGTGCCCGCACATGGTATTTTGTGGAAGAGCCACACTTAAGGGGCCAGAGAGCCGCATATGACTCATGAGCCGCAGTCTGCTGACCAGGGATCTAGGCGATGACCATCCACATGGGCAGCACCATTTTTAACAAAGTGAGCATAATATATCTTATCTGCCCAACAGTTTGTTTCTTTAATTTGTAAATATTATTCTTGGAGGATAATACTTGAGGAGGTTCGGGAGATTCATAAGAGGCTATGGCAAAGGACTCATGTTAACGTAACTAATGGTAGTGTGCTCACTATTTTCCAACTCTTTGATCAAAGGGCTCTTCTAAACCCTTCTAACTGAAAACAACTGCTTTGGGCTGCTCTTAACTGATTGCTAAAGTCTACTTCCTGGAGCTGTTAAGGAATGAGTGGCTTGCATCAGATGTAGGGTGGCCCAGATGAAAAAGAATGTGATGCCCACATGCAAGACATAGACTCTTGCAGTAAGCCGAACACTGCTGGCCATTGCTACTGGAGAATTAAGACACATACTCTCCATGAGGAGATGAATTCTGAGATGCAAAAACCTATGGACCTGGCATTCCTCTTAAATAGTATTCATACTTTCTTTGGGGCTCAGTCCAGATTGGTAGCTTTTTTCATTGTTTGTTTCTCTCTCTTCCACTTCACAAAAAGAAATCTCTAAAATGGTATGTGTGAGAATTGAATTAGGAGAAGGCGATCTTCCTGGAGAAGAAGGTATCTCAGTCAAGTTTCTTTCTTTCTTTCTTTCTTTCTTTCTTTCTTTCTTTCTTTCTTTCTTTCTTTCTTTCTTTCTTTCTTTCTCCTTCCTTCCTTTCTTTTTTTTTACATTCAGTTTTATTTTAATTAATTTCAGGTGTACAGCATAGTGGTAAGACAGTCATATGCTTTACAGAATGTTCCTCCCAAGAGTTCTGTTACCAACTGGCACCATAGGTAGTTATTACCATATTATTGACTGTATTCTCTATGCTGTACTTTACACCCCTGTAACTACTTTGTAACTGCCAGTCTGGACCTCTCAGTCCCTTCATCTTTCTCCCCTAGTCCCCAACCCTTCTCATCTCTGGCAGCCATCAGTCTGTTCTCTGTATTTATGTGTCTGTTTCTGTTTTGTTTATTTATATTTTTCTTTAGATTTTACATATGAGTGAAATCATATGGTACTTGTCTTTCTCTGATTGATTTATTTCAATTTGCATAAATACCGTCTGGGTCCATCTATGTTCTCATAAATGGTAAGGTTTTTATTCTTTTTATGGCCAAATAGTATTCCATTGTATATACGTACCAAGCTTTTTTATTCACTCACCTACTGATGGGCACTTGGACTGTTTCCATATCTTGGCTATTGTAAATAATGCTCTAATGAACCTAGGGGTGTGCATGTTCTTTCGAATTAGTGGGTTTCTTTGGATAAATACCCAGAAGTGGGATTGCTGATTTCTATCAGCCAAGTCCTGATAGATGAATAGGAGTCAGCCAGATGAGACATCCAAGGCAGTGGGGTCAGAAAGAAAAGACACAGGGAAGATAAAAGAATATTGACTTGCCTATATTTATGAGCTCCCCTGTTACCTGACTCCAAGGAGAATGCATGGTGGCCTGGATTGCTGTGCTCATATAGACTTTCAACCAGTCCTTTATTAGTCCTGCATCCTACTCCCAACCCTTAGTGTGTCTGGTGTTGTCAAGTCTGGAGTATTTTTAGTTTCTAAGATATAAAATGTTTCTTTCCTCAGCAGCTCTTCCCACCCACGATGCTCTGAGAGGACAATCCCTCTGCTCTGTTACACCAATTACCCTTCTGCTGCTGTCCAACTGACAGAGCTTTTTGGAAATCCATCTTTCACTGATAGCCTCTCTTGCTCTTTTTGACCTTGGGGTTTCTACTTTCTGCACTCTTTGCTTTCATTTTAGTAGGCTTTTTGAAGGGGGAGGGATAACCACATTTGAATAGTTTCCAACTTTTAACAAAAAAGATTCAGATGTATGTTGTGGTTCTTTAATATTTTCTGTAAAACAAACAAACAAACACAACAAACTCTTGATCCAAAAATTTTTCTAATAGTACAAAATGCATACATTTCACCAAAATCTTGTACATTCATTTCCTAATGTGCCAGTCTGTAATAAAATCATATTTATTTTTAATACTATCCTACTTTCAAAACGCCCACCTAAAATAAAAGAATTCTACTCCTTTGCATATGCTCAGAATAGCCCAGCTTAACACATATTGTCCCTTCTGAATTCTCTTATTTCTTGAGTTCCTCAGAGAACTTTTTATTAGTTCATGCATTGATTCTGTGCCTCTCACGGTGAGTTCTCCACTGAGGTCTACCAGGATGTCAGTCCCTTGTGGCTCTTGGTGGGCTCCTGTGTAGATGATAAGGAGAACGAATCAGGACAGAGCCCAGAACCTAGTTGGGCACTCAGTAGATTTCTATTAACTATATACAATAGTTTATTACTTATTACATTTTTCAAACAATCATACTACTTTCTCTTCAATTTATTCCATGACTTGAGTGTAAGTTTTCCCGGTTTAGGCACTGACAACTTTTAGGGAGTCTTCTAACATACCTTGTGTTTCTTTCCTCCTGTGAGGAACAGTTTAATCGCCTATTTGGGTGTTTATCAGCAGGGAACAAAAAAGGGCAAGAAATACTAAGTATTTTGCCTAGTGGTCAACAACCATCCTTGACTAAGAGAGAGGCAGATCTTTTTATCCTTTCTCTTGAGATAATTGGTAATCCACTGACCCATAGCAATGTAGACGTGGAGTATCTATTTTCCTTACACGGAGCACTTACCCAAATTTACCTTTTAAACTCTGCAGATCTAGAACTTGGCATACATTTAGTTTCAGCAACATTTCATTCTTTTTGGCAGTCACGGCTGACTGGTGTGAGGGCGCTATCAGGTTGGTTCAGGCCTCTCTCTCTGCTCCCCTTTACCCGTAACAGAAAGCAACCCCCAAGAAATACTCGCAGTTCAGCGCGGATGTGGCCGAAGCCATGGCCTTCTTTGACTCCATCATTGCAGAGCTGGATACAGAGAAACGGCCGCGGGCCGCTGAGATGGAACCCCCGAATGAAGACGTGGACTTCGATGGTGAGTGCCATTCCTGGGGGCAGAAGGTGGGGGGGTTGCGGTCTCTGGAGCGCACTTAGAAATGGGGTCTCGGGAATCCCACCTCCCGATTACAGGGAAACTCACATCTGTACGCCAGAGCCTGCTCTTCTCTTGGGGGTTCCCTGCTTTAGTTGTCTCTGCTGCCACTGCCTCAGCCTGCCCCGTCAACCCATATTTGGATAAAACTTCTTTCCTGACGTCCATTGCCACCGCTGAGACAGGGTGAAACTCTTGTGAGACTCCAAGAGGCAAAACCATAGAGAAATGATTGAAAGAAGACATTAGATGGGGAGGTGTTAAATGGGCATAGAGTTTCAGTTTTACAGGATGAAAGAGTTGCGGAGATCTGTCACTTAACACTGCAAATATACTCAGCACTACTAAACTGTCCATTTAAACATGGTTAAGGTGGTAAATTTTATGTGATTTGTATTTTACTACGACTTTGAAAAAAAGAAGAAAAAAGGACAAACTATATATTTTTTTTCTTAATTTATTATTACTTTTTTAAGTGAGAGGAAGGGAGACAGATTCCTGCATGTGCCCTCGACCGGGATCCACCCCTCAACACCCTTCTGGAGCCGCTGCTCGAATCAACCAAGCCCTGGTCACTTCTCATGTGTGCCCTGACTGGAGATCGAACACAGGATGCTGGGCCAATGCTCTATCCACTGAGCTGATCAGCCAGGGCCACGAACTGTATTTTAAAATATAGCTTCTTACCATACCTGAGCAGCTTGCCCCTGTTGCAAGTCGTCACCCATTTTGTCATCCCTCTGCACTGCTTCCCCCAGCATTCCCTCTGTGGCCTTCATGAGTCACCACTCTGGGAGGATGTGCAGGGCAAGAGAGGACCAGGGCGGTTGCCCAGGCCCAGCATGGATAGCCAGAGGGCGTGAGGTGAGGGCTGGGGGCAGTGGTTTTCTCCTTGTCTGGGTGTCGCGACTCTCCTGATGGAGGGAAAAGAATTCAGCCATGTTTGTGAGTAGAGGTGAGTAGAGGCCAATTTTAAATTCCATTACTCAACTGTCAGTTTTCTTCATCTTTGACTTGCCCCTCTTGATGTAATTAATGGTGATTTTATTCAGAGATGACTGAGGTAACAGCTTTTGGTACCAATATTAAATAGTTCTTGAGTATTTTATCTAATGATCAGAAGATTATATTCTTGTTGTTTGTTGTTTTCTGGCCCTGATTGCCCTTACTCTGAGACTTCTCTTCTCACTGGGTTCTGCAGAATTGCGGAATGTCACGGGTTACTCCTGCTCTCCGAGCCTGCAGGGCAGCTGCCTGTGCTCCTCTCCACCCAAACCCTCAGTCCCCGACAGAGCAGCCCCCTCCCTAGGACCCGAGCCCAGTGATGCAGGGCACTGGTGAGAGGACAACAAGACCCACTGAGGATGCAAGTGTCATCTTCTGTCATCTTCACAGTTATAACTGTTTGCAAGTGACATTATGGTTTTCCTCTGATTGCAACAGTATCATATCGCCATTGTAAATCAAAGGAATCAAACGACACCAAAACCTGAAGGAAAAAGTAAAGAACATGATCCATCCAGGGAATAATAATAGTCACTGTCAACATTTTTAATTAATTTATTTATTTTGTATATTTCTGAAGTGAGAAGCAGGGAGGCAGAGAGATAGACTCCCACATAAGCCTGACTGGTATCCACTTGGCATGCCCACCAGGGGGCAATGCTCTACCCATCTGGGGTGTTGCTTCATTGCAGCCAGAGCCATTCTAGTGCCTGAGGCGGAGGCCATGGAGCCATCTTCAGCGCCCGGGCCAACTTTGCTCCAATGAAGCCTTGGCTGTGGGAAGGGAGGAGAGAGATAGGGAGATAGGAGAGAGGGAAGGGTGGAGAAGCAGATGGGCGCTTCTCCTGTGTGCCCTGCCCAGGAATCGAACCCGGGACATCCACATGCTGGTCCAATGCTCTACCACTGAGCCAACCGGCCAGGGCCACTCTCAACATTTTGATGTATGTTTTTTCAAAAAGGTTTAAAAACAGATACACAGATTCACTTAAAATTTTAAAAACAAAAAAAGGATCTCTTTGCTATTTTGTCATCTTCTCGCTTAAAAATTTACAGTACATCATGTGCATCTTTCCAAGTAAGTAAATATAGGCCTGTGTTCTTACTTTTAATTGACACAACTTCCTGCTGTATTCCTGGACCATGATTGCAGTCAAACAGTCCCTTTGCTTGGCTCTCCAGTCCTGTCTAGGAATTTGGTGCTGTGTATATGCATTTGTTGTAAGTTCTCAGCCATGTCCACTCTCTCCATTGTTTTCTGCTCCTCCTGATGGTGAGTTCTCCTTTCTGGGGCCCCTGCTTCTCTTTTCCAGTGGCCACGAGCTCCCGGGAGCACAGCCTGCACTCCAACTGGATCCTGCGGGTGCCACGCCGGCACTTTGAGGACAGAGCGGTGCACACTGTACACACGACAGACGGCCAATTTCGAAGGAGCATGGAGCGCAGAACCATTGGCACTCAGAGAAGACTTGAGAGGCACCCCATTTACTTGCCCAAGGCTGTGGAAGGGGCATTCAGCACCTTGAAATTTAAGCCCAAAGCCTGCAAAAAAGAGTAAGTGCTTGGGTCACACAGTATCACCAAGATGTCTCATGTCCCCCAGATTCTTGAGATGGCTTTTTAAGATGCCTTGAGTCCCTATCTCACAAGCGCAAAATTATTGCTGTGTATTCTGGGGACAGAGTCTTAGTCAAAATAATTATTTTTATATTATATACACTAGTCTCATTCACTGCTGTCATCACTCTTGTCGCTTCGGCTTCGAACCCCCTTCCCTTCTCTCTGGCCCACTTTGTCTCTCATGCCTTGTGCCACTTTCTCTCTTTGTTTCCCCTAAGTGCTGCAGGCATGCTGTGTGCTAAAAACTTTAAGGAAGGCCCTGGCTGGTTGGCTCAGTGGTAGAGCGTCGGCCTGGCGTGCAGAAGTCCCGGGTTCGATTCCCGGCCAGGGCACATAGGAGAAGCGCCCATCTGCTTCTCCACCCCTACCCCCCTCCTTCCTCTCTGTCTCTCTTTTCCCCTCCCGCAGCCAAGGCTCCATTGGAGCAAAGATGGCCCGGGTGCTGGGGATGGCTCCTTGGCCTCTGCCCCAGGCGCTAGAGTGGCTCTGGTTGCAACAGAGCGACGCCCTGGAGGGGCAGAGCATCGCCCCCTGGTGGGCATGCCGGGTGGATCCCGGTCGGGCACATGCGGGAGTCTGTCTGACTGTCTCTCCCCGTTTCCAGCTTCAGAAAAATACAAAAAAAACAACAACAAAAAAAACCCTCTAAGGAACAGTTTGGGGTTGAGGAGGACATAGCACCAATTAAGAACCAACATCAAACCTAGTAGAATGCCCTTGCCTTAGGAAGGCTCAGATAGAGAACTTCTTGCTGGCTGGACCCTTCTTGCCATCTTGCCACCATTTCCTGGCCCCTCTCTCTCTCCAGATCCTTCTTTCCCAAGACAGGTGACCATCTCTAGCCCCAAATTCCTGTGACCTCCTCATTCAGAGAAGTACGTGCTCTCTTGCCTTGGTCAACCCAGGCCACCCAGGGGGATTCTCCCCGTCTACAACAGAAAGGCCCAGGTAGGCTTATCCTCCTGTTTCTCTTTGTTTCTCCAAGAGATAAATACAACTCTGAGGGATTCAGGGTTTTCTAAATAGCATTTTCCTCCCATAGTAATGAACCATGTGCTGGACATGTTAAAACGGTGCCCCAGACCCATCACCCACCCTTCTCCTTCAAGCCCAGCTCGAGGTCCAGCTGAGGTCCATCCATAATGCCCATGACAACACCGCTTTGTGCTCCACAAGGCCCAGCACTGGGGGAGTGTCTAGTGGTCTCCAGCAGAGGGCTAAATCAGAGCAGCCTTTCCCTGTGCAGCTGGCCATCCAAGCTTAACCCCTCCACCGCCTTCCTCCCTTCCAGCCTGGGGAGCTCCAGACGGATCCTCTTCAACTTCTCCAGAGAAGACATGGAGTGGGATGCGGAGCTCTTTGCGCTGGAGCCACCAGCGTCTCCCGGGGAGGACTACTTCGAGGCAGAAAATCCCAAAGGGCAGTGGCTGCTTCGAGAGCGACTGTGGGAACGAACAGTGCCCTGAGTCCCTCAGCCCTTCAGCCTGGCTCAGGCTTCGGTCCCCGTAAAGGTGTCTGCTTTCAGCACAGAACGAGGTTATTGGTAGTTAAAAATGGGAACCACAACAAAGTCAAGTCCACGAGCACACAGCTGGTGCCCAGATCGTGCCAATCATACCCACATCTCCCAGGACTCGCCTTTGGAGACTTTGGGAGCTGGGCTTCCTCTGCACAGGCACGTTAGCAGGCGGTAACAGCCTGGCTGGTCTTGAATAGCGGAAGGAAGGGGAGGCCTTGAGTGTGAGTGCGCAGGCTCACTGCCTGGCTTCTCCTGGCCTGTTCCTAGCTCTCCATGCATCTGGCCAATGGGCTGCTAGCATCATGCTTTGTACAGGAAACAAACTCGCCCAAGGATTTCTGGGCCAAAGTTTTCAAAGAGGAAGTTCCTCTCTCTATGGGGCTCAGAAACACTCTGGATATGTACTGAGGTTGCATTTTTTTTGGGGGGGGGTGCAGAATGCAGTTCAAGAAGCAGCTCCTCTCACCCTAACACTTCACAGTGTTCTAGAAACTTCTGCTGGATTAGGCTAAAGATGAGTCCAGTTCTCTGGCAGTGGAATGGGAGAAGGAATGTGTTGGACACTGTCTTAGGACTATGCTGTTTCCCCCAGGCCCAAAACTCAGCTCAAGTTCTCATACACAGTTTGCTGGGAAAGGAGAGAGATGAAGTGGTGCTTTATCTTTCTAATTCTCACACAGAAAATTCTTACAGCTACCTAGGTTATGATAGATTATGTCTCTCTCTTTCCTTAATTAAAAGGGCACTCAGAATCATTAAGTTCTGTTGGACTAGAAAATATTTCTGTGTTTCAGTAACTATTTGAATCAGAGTTACATTTTTAATGTATTCTTTGCATTTCTCATATTCTTTTTACATTTTTGTTTATACTTATGCCTGCCCAGGTTTGAGAGCCACTGGTTTGGAGACTACACAGCACTTTGTCCATCCTTACCTATTTTTTTTAACAGATTAAAAAAATTTTATTGAATTTATTGGGGTGACATTGGTTAATAAAACTTTATAGGTTTCAGGTGTACAATTCTATAATACATCCTCTGTGTATTGTATTGTGTGTTCACCACCCCAAGGCAAGCCTTCTTTCATCACCATTTATCTCCCATTTACTCTCTCCTTCCTCCCCACCCCCTTTCCCTCTGGAAATTGCCATACTGTTCTCTGTGTCTATGCATTTGTTTGTTTGTTTGTTTGTTGCTTAATCCCTTCACCTTCTCACCCAGCCCCAAAGTCCCCTCACCTCTGACAGTTGTCAGTCTGTTCTCTGTATTTATGAGTCTGTTTCTATTTTGTTTGTTAGTTTATTTTGTTCATTAGATTCCACATATAAGTGAAATCATTTGGTATTTGTCTTTCTCTGACTGGCTTATTTACTTAGCATAATACTCTCCAGGTCCGTTCATGTTTTCATAAAAGGTAAGATTTCCTTCTTTTTATGGCTGAGTGATATTCCACTGTGTAAATGTACCACAGCTTTTTTACCCACTCATCTAGTGATGGTCACATGGGTAGCCTCCAGGTCTTGGCTGTTGTAAATAGAGCTGCTGTGAACAGAGGGAGCATATATTCTTTCAGATCAACAATTTGCATTTCTTTGGATGTAGTCCAAGAAGTGAAATCACTGCGTCATAAGGCAGTTGCATTTTTAATTTTTTGAGGAAATTCCATGCTGTTTTTTACAGTAGCTGCAATATCTAAATGTCCACCAACAGTGTATGACTATTCCCTTATACTCATATCCTCACCAACATTTGTTGTTCTGACAGGTGTGAAGTAATATCTTATTGTGGTTTTAATTTGGATTTCTCTGAAGATTAGTGACATTGAGCATTTTTTCATATGTCTATTGGCTATCTGTTTATCCTCTTTAGAGAAGTGTCTATTTATGTATTTTGCCCATTTTAAAATTGAATTGTTTGGTTTTTGGTGTTGAATTTCATAATTTCTTTATAAAATTTGGATATTAACCCATTATCAGTAGTATCATTGGTGAATATGTTCTTCCATTCAGTGGGTTGTCTTTTCATTTTGTTGATGGTTTCTTTTACTGTGCAAAAACTTCTAGTTTGGCTTGACCAGGCAGTGGCACAGTGGATACAGAGTTGGACTGGGATGTGGAGGACCCAGGTTCGAAACCCTGAGGTTGCTGGCTTGAGCATGGGCTCATCTGGCTTGAGTGTGGGCTTACCAGCTTGAGCGCAGGGTCACCGGCTTGAGCGTGGGATTGTAGACATGACCCCATGGTTGCTGGCTTGAGCCCAAAGGTCACTGGCTTAAAGCACAAGGTTGCTGTCCTGAGTCCAAGGTCACTGGGCAAGGGGTTGCTCACTCTGCTGGAGCCCTCAGTCAAGGCACATCTGAAAAAGGAATCAATGAACAACTAAGATGCCATAATGAAGAATTGATGCTTCTCATTTCCCTCCCTTACAGCCTGTTTGTCCCTCCTTCTTTCTCCTCTTTCCCTAAGAAAACAAACAAAAAACTTTTAGTCTGATATATTCTCGTTTGTTTATTTTTGTTTGTTTCCCTTGCTGAAGGAGACATTTCAGAAAAAATATTGCTATGAGAAATGTCCAAGATTTTACTATCTATGTTTTTTTCTAAGATGTTTATGATTTTAAGCCTTACATTGAAGTCTTTAATCCATTTTGAATTTATTCCTGTATATAGTATTAGAAGGTGATATAGTTTCATTTTATTTGCATGTATCTGTCTAATTTTCCCAACACCATTTATATAGACTATCTTTACCTCATTGTGTGTTCTTGCCTTCTTTGTCAAATATTAACGGAGCATAAAGGTGTGGGTTTATTTCTGGACTCTTTATTTTGTTGCATTGATCTATGTGTCTGTATGTATGCCAGTATCATAGTGTTTTGATTACTATGGACTTGTGTAATTTGATATCAGGTAGAATAATTTCTCTTTATTTGATCTTTATTCTCAAGATTGTTGTAGCTATTCAGGGTCTTTTTGCAGTTTCGTATAAATTTTTAGAATATTTGTTCTAGCTCTGTGAAATATGCTGTTGGTACCTTAGTAAGAATTTCACTGAATCTGTAGATTGCTTTGGGTAGTATGGCCATTTTAGTGTCATTAATTCTTTCCATCCATGAACATGGTATACGCTTCCACTTATTTGTATCTTCTTCAATTTGTTCTTCAGTGTCTTACAATTTTTTGAGTGCAGGTCTTTTACATCCCTGGTTAAATTTATTCCAAGGTATTTTATTTATTAGTTTGTTTATTTGATACGATTGTAAATGGGAATGTTTTCTTAGTTTTCTTTTCTGATAGTTCATTATTGCTGTATAAAAATGCAACTGATTTCTGGATACTTATTTTGTATTCTGCTACTTTACTGAATTTGTTTATTAATTCTAATAGGTTTTGGTGGGATTTTTAGGGTTTTCTATATATAGTATCATATCATTTGCAAATAATTACAGATTTACTTCTTTCTTTCCAATTTGGATGTTCTTCATTTCTTCTTCTTGTCCGATTGCTGTGGTTAGGACTTCTACTATGTTTCATAAGAGGGGTGAAAGCTGACATCCCTGTCTTGTTCTTAATTTTAAGAAAAATGTTTTTAGTTTTTACCTATTGAGTATAATGTTGGCTGTGGGTTTGTCAAATATGGCCTTTATTACATTGAGATATGGTCCCTCTATGCCCAGTTTGCTGAGAGTTTTTATTATAAATGAGTGCTAGATTTTATTAAATGCTTTTTCTGCACCTATTAATATGATCATGTAATTTTTTAATCTTTCATTTTGTTTATGTGATGAATCACTTGAATTGATTTGCAAATATTATTATCAACCGTACCTCCCTGGAATAAAGCCCACTTAATAATGGTGTATTATCTTTTTAATGTGTTGCTGGGTCCAGTTTGCTAATATTTTGTTGAGGATTTTAGCATCTATGTTCATCAGGACTATTGGCTTATAACTTCTTTTCTTTGTAGTGTCTATCTGGCTTTGGAGTTAGGATAATGCTGGCCTCCTAAAATGAGCTTAGGAATCTTTTCTACTCTTGAATATTTTGGAATAGTTTGAGAAGGATAGGCATTAATTCTTCTTTGAATGTTTGGTAAAATATATCTGTGAAGCCATCCAGTTCAGGACTTTTGATTGTTGAAAGTGTTTTGATTACTGCTTCAATTGACAGTTGTGGGAAGGGGTGGTTATGGGTAAAGTAGGTGAAGGGATTAAGCAAAAAAATAAAAATAAAAAAATAAAGAAACAAACTCATAGACCCAGAAATCAGTATGTTGATTACTATAGAGAAAGGGGGTGGGGACAGGAAAAGTGGGTAAAGGGGACATAAAAGGTGACTAAAGGAGACTAGATTTTGAGTGGTAAACTCACAATACTAATGATGAATTGTAAAATTGTATACTTGAGACCTATATAATTTTTTAACCAATGTAACCCCTATAAATTCAATTTAAAAAAGTCACCTGGTTGGGGGGGGGCGTGAATGACCACAAATGCAAGAGTGTTAGTGGGCATAAGGGACAGACTAGGAAAAACCAATCATACAAATTAGGCCAAGGATGCTTCCAGGCGTGGCCAACAGTTTGTGCCCCCAGGCCAGATTAGAAAAAAAATTTTTTTCACGAGCCAGACAAAATATTAAAATTAAAAAATGTTAAATACAAAAATGATTTGTTTAAGTAAACAAAATTTTATTATGTAATTTGTTTATAAATAAATGTAAATAATTTAGTACAACAAGTTAACAAAAAAACTAATGCGACACGTTGAGGCACTTTGCATCGCCTATTATTTTTTTAATATCTGGCTCTATACTTGTAGTAGCTATTCTGAACACAGCCTCCAAATGTAAATCATTCAATCTTGATTTTGTTGTACTTTTATTTAGATTTATTAAAGAAAAAACTTGTTCACAAATATAAGTTGAACTGAAGATTACTAAATATTCTTTGGCAAGTTTTTTTTAAATTTCCATATTTTTCATTATTCAATTGCTTATAAAAATTGCACGGACGAGGACAAAACTTGCAAATCTTTATAATGGAATTTTTTTTAAAAATAAAGAAGTATCGTGACTCCATTCGACCAATTATTGGAAGTTAACCCTAGATTAGTCACACACGGTATTCTTTTCCACGTATCACTATCTTCTTAAATATCTTGATTTCCAAATCAAAGATGCTTCCACTTCTGAGTTGTTGAGATTTTAACTTTCATTGTTGTACAATGGTTAGATATCATAGTTTATGTATAATGATTTAAAAGTACCATTTATTTCATTTTCACAGTGCGTCGTGCATAGAATATTAAAAATTTAATCGCAGGCCACATAAACTCATTCCGTGAGTCAGATCTGGCCTGTGGGTCGTGTGTTGGCCATGCCTGCCTAGGCTAAGGTTACTCTGGGAAGTACAGAAAGCTTCCTTTGTGCCAGGCCCATGTGATGATATTCTTATTGTTCAATGTTTTAAGAAAGAGCCTTTTATTTATGTGAATCTGATTACGTGAATCTAAGTATTTATAACTTCTATAGAAAAAAAAGTCCTAATGAGTATGTGGCATTCTTATAAATTTTATATCAACACATTTTCAGAATGAAAATATACTGGAAATGCTTTAATACTTGCCTTTATAATTTTTTGAGTGCCAATGTCAATGTCTGGGAAGTTTCTTTCATTTTGTTGCTTATACTAAGCCCAGTATAATAGAAGCTTAATTGAAAAATAAATGTTTGGGAGATTTGTTTTATAAACAACATTAATGTACACCAAGTTGACATCTCCATGTATCTTTCTTTTTCCCCAAATGTGGCTTTGTTTTGAAACCTCCACAAATGAAAGTTCACTGCTGCGGGTAAACTCAGAAGAAAGGTCTCTTTACTTTGCCTCTTATCAAACTATCATTTATCTTAGACAGACCCTCACATTATGTGGTAAAGACACTGTGTACATTTTGCTTTTGCAGATAAGAAAAAAATAAATATGGCAGAGAGGATGTTTGGAGTCTTGATTTTTTTTTTAAAGCATTTAATGCTATGGGACATGAACTTATGTTTTTCTCTTTTCCTTCATGTTTTATATATTTCTGTCTTTAATGAAACTACACAGAAACTGCATGAAAAATCCCATGATTCAGGAACATCCCTGGCTTGTAATAGGGATGATTTTGAAATTGGTGGTAAACCCCAGGATCTGGGCTCTGCCTGGGGAGCCCTGAGATGGTATCTTCTGGGGTTTTGGCATAAATTAGTCAATTCAGTAGAATAGCTGATTTGATTGATTTGTTTTCCCCTTTGAAAAGGCCAGGTATTTGATCATCTGGTCCCTGGGGCACTACGTTAGTGTCTTGAAATTTCCCAGCACTGTCTCAGTTTTAATCTGTGAAAATCTAGACAGATTGTAAAGCCAGGAGCCACGGCCACCATCACAGCAGCCCAGCCCATGCAGGTTCGCATTGGATTCGGACAGTCGGTAAAGAAACAACGGAGCCAAAAACTGATGGGCTGTCATCTTTAATTCTAGCTTGTACCTGGAGGGCAAGTAAAAAATACACACTGGGCTCCAAAACCCACTCACATTCAGTGCTCACAAAGCCACTGACTTATCCGAGTTTCCTAGAATCAAAGGTTTCTAGCTCACCAGCCTTATTCTCCTCAGTTCCCCATCTCCTTCCTTCACCAGCGTCAAACTGCACAAACTGGCCTTTCACTCAGCACTCCGCCATCTTGGCTGCTTCTCCTGGCCACATGGCCTCTTTCTGCTCTCTGCTCTGCTCCCTCTGCTCTCTCATGCTAATCATCCCAGGAACCAAGAGAGCAAACTCTCGTTCTGCCCCCATTTTATATTGTAGCTTCACAATCTCTAATCCAATATACAAAATAGGGAAGTCTCTAATACAAAGTCACTTCTCTGAGGCATGATTGGATTGTACCACCTCACATCAAAAAGGGTGGGAAAGGCTTAATCCCAAAACCAAGCCCCAGGCTACAAGGATTCTCAACACACATTAATATCACCTGGGCGACGGCCTCACGTGGGCAGCACCATTTTTAACAAAGTGAGCATAATACATTTTATCTGCCCAACAATATCTAAAAAGATGTGGGTCCCCCGCATCTGGCTCATTCTTTAGTCCTTGGTCTCTAGCTCCCACCTCAAAATGTCTTCTCCTTTGTGGAAAACGATACATGGAGGCCTTAGATTGAACTGTATATGCTCAGCCCTTTTCTTGGTCACTGGGCAACCGAGAACATGGTGCCTCCTCTTAGACACAGATCCCAGAGTGGTTCTAGGAGGAGATGGCACTCCTGTTATTATTTATGGCCTTTATATGGTGGATTAGTTTCCTGTTACTGTTGTAACAAAGTATCATAAATTTATTCCTTTACAGTGTAGAGGTCAAAAGAACCAAAATCAGTTTCACTAGGATAAGTCAAGGTGTGGGCAGAGTCGGCTGCTTCTGGGGGCTTTGAAGAGAGAATCCATTTCCTTGGCTTCCCCCACTTCCAGAGGCTGCCTGCACTCCCTGCTGGTGGCTCCTTCCTTATACCACTCCAACCTTTGGCTTCTGTTGTCACATCTTCAACTACTCACTCTGATTTTCTGCCTCTCTCTTGCAAAGACCTTTGTGATTACATCATCCCCACCTGGGTAATCCAGGATAATCACCTCATCTCAATATCTTTAATTTAATCAATCCAGCAAAGTACTTTTGCCATGTAAGGGAACATTCTCAGATTCTGGAGATTAGAGTGTCAACCTACCACACATAGTATCAGAAGATGTTCTAGTCCTTTTTATAAACCCAGCCAAAATGCCTTTTCAATCCTAATTGTAACAGACTAATACACTGACTTAGCTGTCATTTCCAAATGCCTTTGCTTCTAGTTGCAACCCTGTAATTTTATTAAAGTGAAATTTTATCTAGTCTGACAGATTTCTATTTCAGAAAGACTTTTCAATTATACAGAATTCCCATTAGAAACAAACATAGGGAAGCAACCAACAGCAGAGACAAAGAAACAGGCCCCAAATGAAGGAATAGGAGAAATCTCCAAAAAAAGAACTAAATAAAATGGAGCCAAACAAACTGCCAGACAAAGAGTTCAAAATAATATTTATAAGGATGCTCAAGGAACTTAGAATTTCAATAGCATGAAAAGGGATATAGAAACCATAAAAAAGAACCAGTCAGAAATTAAGGATACAGTAACTGAAATAAAGAATAATTTATAGGGAATCAACAATAGAGTAGATAAAACCAAGAATCAAATCAATAGTTTGGAATATAAGGAAAGAAAAAACACCCAATCAAAACAGCAAAAAGAATTCAAAAAAGTGAAGATAATGTAACGAAGTTCTGAGAGAACTTCAAGTGTACCAACATTTGCATCATGAGGGTGCAGGAAAAAGAAGAGAGAGAGTAAGAAATTGAAAACCTATTTGAAAAAATAATGACAGAAAACATCCCTAATCTGGTGAAGGAAATAGACATACAAGTCCAGGAAGTGCAGAGAGTTCTAAGCAAGATGAACCTAAAGAGGCCCCCACCAAAACACATCATAATTGAAACGTAAAAGGTTAAAGACAGAGAGAGAATCTTAAAAGCAGCAGGAGAAAAGCAGTTAGGTATCTACAAGGGAGCTCCCATAAGACTGTCAGCTGATTTCTCAACAGAAATTTTGCAGGCCAGGAGACAATGGCAGGAAATATTCAAAGTCATGAAAAGCAAGGACCTACAACCAGGACTACTCGACCCAGTGAAGCTATCATTTAGAATTGAAGGATATGTAAAGAGTTTCCCAGACAAGAAAAAGCTAAAGGAGTTCATTACCACCAAACCAGTATTACATGAAATGTTAAAGGATCTTCTTTAACAGGAAGGAAGAAAGGATAAAAAATATGAACAATAAAATGACAATAAATACATATTTTCAGCAATTGAATCTAAAAATCAAAATAAACAGCAGAACAGGAACAGACTCAGGGTACGGAGAACATTTTGATGGTCACTAGATGGGAGGGCGGTTGGGGGACGATGAAAAGGGTGCAGGGATGAAGAAGTACAACTTTGTTACAGAACAGTCATGGGGTGTAAAGTGCAGCCCAGGGAATACTGTCAGTAACTTTCTAATAACTATGCATGGTGTCAGATGGGTGTGAGATTTATTAGGATGATCACTCAGTAAGTTATACAATGTCTTACCACTGGGTGTATACCTCAAACTAATATAATATTGTATGTCAACTGAAAAATAAAAGAAATGATAAAATAAAGAAAAATAGCTGTAAAAGAGAAATTCTAAAATGTTTTGGACATAATTGAAAAAGTGTATCACCTCTGAAAAAAAATGGAAGAAGTTAGCACTGAATCAGCTTAAGGTTGAGTGGGCTCTGCTGTCAGAGGTCTGGCTTGAATCTCGGCTTCTCCACCCACTGTCGGATGGTCTTGGACATGATACTAAACCCTTCTCAGCCTGTTTCCTGACTGTAAGATAACACAGCACTAGTGTCTATTTCATGGAGTATTAAAAACACCCGAAACAATGATGCTTGTGCTTAGCACAGTGTCTGGCATGCAGCAAACATGCAGTAAATATTGCAATCTGCATTATTCTGGGCTCTGGGAAAAGCATCAATATATAAGTGATGATGGTCCCTAGATCACATGCTTCATTTGCAGCCTTTCTAAAAATTAAATAGAAGTACAGTTAGGTTAGATTTGAAGATTGCTGAATTTGGTTTTAATCGGGCCCTACCAGTAGTGCCACAGCCACTGTTTGACTCTTCATTTCTGTAGGTAATGGTGCAGAGGCAAATATATAATCATTTCATGGTTCCCACACTGCTGTCTCACCCTTCCAAAAGCTCACAGCCCCATTTTACACCAAGAGGAATTGCCACTCAGAGGAGACAAGTGACTTTTCATTACTAATCTTGACCTCGGGTACCTGTCCCAGAGGGCAGACTCAGACCTCTGTCCGGTGCTCTGACCAGCAACCACCTGGTCAGGATTTGTGGGCTGATCAAAGCCACATATCTGGCCTCCCTTCTGGTGGAGAAAACATGCTGTTGCTATGTGGTCATTTGGCCACACGGTGGCGCTTCGTGTCTAGCTATTCCCCTGGTCTTCGTTCTTTATCGCTGACGGTTTAAAATTCAAATAGAAAGGAAAGGGGCGTGACCTTGGTTGGAATGATACAGATAGCTGTGCCAGAGGTCATGGGGTTTTTAGGGATGGTGGAAGGGAGCTGGGTTCAATAACTGGGGAAAAGCCTGGGCTTTTGTTGGTTTCATCAGTCTTAAGGGCAGAGCCTATTTTTCAGGATCTTGCCCCAACATTGCACCAACTCTACATAAGAAGTTAAACATCACCTACTGGTGTGGTAGGTGAACGAAATGTGGCCCATGTGAGCTGGAGTTTTGAGTTTCTTGAAAAAAGAGATTCTTCTGAAGATTTCACCTGACTCCAAGAGAGGCCTCAGCTTCTTCCAGAAAAAAAGAGAGGGGTCATTACCCACTATTTTCATTCTTTTATTAGAGGCTATTTAGGACATGGGGTTGAGTATGGATACCAGCTCTTAAGGAAGATTAATTTTGTAGTAGTCCAGCCCACTGGGAACAACCAGTGTCATGTGAAAAACCTACTCAAGACACAAACTGATGTCAAGAGGAAGAGGGGGAGGCCTGCCAAGGAGGCAAAGAGAGACCTGAATTTCCTTCTCCCTCAGCTTTTATTGATCAGAAGCAGAACAGAGGTAACAGGATTACAGGGAGGGAGGTCAGGTGATAAGGGGAAAGAATGACTAATGGACTTTTTGCAGACATGGAGAAAGTGCTAATTTGGGTCAGTACATTCTTTTTCTTTTGCTAATTGACAAGCACAAAGGGTGGGCAATCTAGAACCTCTAGGCCAATTTTCTAAAGCCTGTTCACATGCATTGCTTTGTGTCTGCACAAAGGCCACCCACTCACACAGCTTCTTGGTGTTTGCATCCAAGAGATATTCACTCAGGGCTTTTAACTAAAGTTCCTCAATCCAAGTCATAGAGGGTTCAAGGTTAGATAGGTGATTCCCTACATAACTTAACCTCTCTGAGCTTGATTTTCTCATCTTTAGGGAGGATTGATGATAATAAAACCTACTTTATAGGATTGTGGTAAGGATGAATTAATGTTAAATTGAATCAAATGAATTCGTCAATATTCAATGGTCTTTGATGTAGAGGAGAGGAAGCTTCATGTGTTTCATCCTACAGTTCTTGGTTCCTGGCATGTCAGGGAGGCTTGGTAGGAGTGAGCTGTTACCACGCCCAGCACATAACAAGCACTGTCTATGAATATGTAGAAAACAAACTGCCCTGTGTTCTAGAAAAAAAACTTTTGTTCCTGAAAGTTCTTACTGATAGGTAACTGAGTCTGTGTGCTGAGGTTCAAACTATGCCTGAAAGAAATCTGGCTCTATACCACAGCTCTACCTTCAGCCAAGTCATCCTGACATCAAGCCATCTCAACAAGACAGTCGGGGCCATCCAGGGAGAATCAAGGCCAGCCAGTACCACCTGTGACCTCAGTAATGCACTCACTTTCGTCTCCTTTCTGTCACTATCTGGGACCTCCCATTGCCATCTCTTGCAGAACTTGCCTTCCAAGAACACTCTACACTTTGGACTGATATTGAAATTGCTCTCTTTTAGTCTCTGTAAAGCTAGTATTCACGGCCACCATCCTAGCTTGTACCTGGCGGGCAAGTAAAAACACACAGTAGGCTCCAAAACCCACTCATTCAGTGCTCACAAAGCTACTGCCTTATCTAAGTTTCCTAGAATCAAAGGTTTCTAGCTCACCAGCCTTTTCACCTCTGTTTCACACCTCCTTCTCTCTGCACAAACTCTGCACAAACTGGCTTCTCCTTCAGCACTCAGCCATGTTGGCTGGTTCTCCTCTCCTCCACATGGCCTTTCTTTGCTCTCCTCTCTAGTGCTAATCTCAGGAACCGAGAGAGAGCAAGCTCATGATCTGCCCCATTTTATAGTGTAGAAATCAAAACCTTTAATCCAATATACAAACAAGGAAGTCTCTGATACAAAGTCACTTAGGATGGGAAAGGCTTGGAATAACAACCCTGCCTGCTTACAGCCTGTCCCCCACACCCAATGCAAACTATAAGTGAGCAAACATATATATCATATTTACAAACTTATTTGACCAACAGTCTCTCTGATGCGTGCACATCAAAGTTTATCTTTTCTGTGCCCTGGTCCATCTTAGCAGTGATGGGATTAAAATAATTTAACAACTAATACTCTACCCTAATGACCATTTTAAGTATAAAAACAGTATACCTAAAGGTCATTTGTTATTTCACGCATTTAATACTTAAATAAAAACAATAAAAGAGGTATACAAAACTAGATTGTTATAAGAGTTTTAAAATATTAATGAAAAATATTTACTAATACCTGACAAAAAAACAATAAAACTGTTATTTAAGATATTTTCATATTGTTTCTTGATTGGCATCCTCACTGCAATTTTTCTTCACTTTTATCTGAGCATTATCTGCTCTGTGATTTATCCTTAACCATCTTTTGACTGTAGTAGTTTATCAGAGGTATAGTGAGTGTTCTGAAATGAGTAAATAAATATTACAAGCATAGTTTGGTCAAATTTTTCACGTGTTGGACAAAATGAACATTATTACGGTAATTAGCATATTCTGCTATGAAGATGAAAGTTTAAAAAATAGTAAGGAATGTAAATTTGTGATTCCCACATTGGGCGGCTGTCCAGGAGCCCACCTCAGAGAGAGCCCTGATTACAAGTGCCATTTTAACAACCGGTTCACTGAACTCAACAAAAAATTAGGTATCAGTTCTGCTGAACCGGTGTGAACTGGCTGAATCCCACCACTGCCTCTTAGCAAGCCAGGTGAATACTAGCTAATTTCATTAGCCAAAGGAATACAGTATATGCTATTTTTATTTTGTTAGAGGTTTTCAAAGCTGTATCCAAAATCAGAGAGAATTTCACACACCCGGCAGGCCCAGATGGGGGATAGTTTTGATCAGAGGGGCCTCTGGGAGCCCAGCAGCTTGGCTACATGGCACCCTGGGGTCCCTCTGCATTAGGCCCTGCAAGGAAGTCCATGGCAGCTCTGAAGCCGGAAGTCAAAGGCGGACCAGGAGCAACAGACTGAGGGTAGGTGTCCCCACCCAAAGTAAGGCAGCTATAGTCACAGACATGCCAAATTAAACAAACAAAACTCACGTGGTGGTAATAGTTTATCAGAGAAAAGTTCCCCTGGGGACTCTTTCCCCGCACGCTCCCTCTCATTTCTTTCCAAACACTGCACAGATTTACTCTATGAACCTCTCTGTGGTATCCCCCCCCCCCTCGGAAGTAAAAGGCTTCCACTTCTTACTGCACATCAGACCTACATCACAGGAGCGGAGAGGTGTCTGTAGCATCTCATTAGGGGTCACAGGATACGGAGCAAATGAGGCTGTGTGTTTAGAGATGTGTGCAATTTGGGGAATGAGGTTTGAACAGTGCACCAAACTTGGGTTAAAAAAGTTAAGAAGCTGGACCCAGACGAAAACGGACTGAATGGTTGAGTTTATCAGAAGTTCAAGCAAAATAGTCTACAGAGATAGTCACAAGAACAGTGACTGAGAAGGGGAGCCAGGGAATTTCTGGGGTGATGGACATATTTTACCTCTTTATTAGGGTGTGAGTAACAGGGGTAGACATTTGTCAAAGTGCACGGAACTGTGCACTGAACATCAAAGTGCCCTTCAGAACAGCACTGGCAGCGAGGAAGGAAGGCCTCGCGTTGTGGGAGAGAGAAGAAACTTTCCACACACCCCAAGTTCCTCACTAGGCGGTCTGAGCCGTCGACAAACAGAAAACGTCAGCCAATTTCCCAAGCAGCTTTCAAATCCAGGGACATTTTTCTTCGTGCACGCACTGCCTATGTCTTTTCAAATGTTTACAGAATATGTACAAAAAGTAGTCCTTTGGGGACAGTTGTAATTAGGAAAACTGGCAGTGAAAATTTACACATACCATAAAAGAGGGATAATTACTCCACTGCCATATACAATATTATTATCAAGTGATATTCACCGAGGAATCCGGCTGGTCCATAGCAGCTCAATCTTGCAGTCCCACGGACGACCCCCCTTCCTTGTCACCCTGAGGTTGAAGCTGCCATGGCCCACGAATGATAGGCCACCTGGGACTGAACGTCAGAATCCAAATGAGCTTGTGCTTTTTTTGTGTGAGATGCTGAAATTTATTAGAAAATCAGAAAGCCTAATTTCCACCAAGTTCCTGAGACCTGCCATCTGCTGCATGAGAAAGAAAATGGAGATTTTTTTTTTTTAAACCATTACTTATTGTGAAATGTGAGAGTGCTGATGTGTTTGCAAAAGCAGGGTTGGGGCTGAGTGGAGGGGGCTCAGAAGAGAGAGCCAGAGCGAGCCCACTTGGCAGGGGAGAAAGGAGGCTGTCAGCTGAATGGTGGCAGAGTGTTGGGCAGCATAATTATGGAAATCACCTACCCCAGAGCCTTTCTTCTCCCCCGGCCACATGTTTTTTCCACACAGGAGCAGCATAGAGAGGCCAGCTTTTGAGAATTCAGAAAGGAAGACTGCGGGTTTAACCAGTCTCTCCAAGTATTAGGTCCTGCCATGGGGGCGGGGGCGGGGGCGGGGGCAAGTCATTCAGGAGGGAACAGACAAGAATGCCAGAAAAGCTTAATGGATGGGGAAACAAAGAGGGCTTTCTAAGGGGGGAGGTGAAAGAGGTGGAGCCAACAGTGGAGAGGGATCTCATGGGGGGCAGTGCAGGAGTGTCTATTGGGAAGGGAGAAGTCTTTCCACATTGTTTGGAATTTTACTGTCTGTGTTGGGTGTTGGGGATCTAAAGGTAAAGATGCTTTGTACCTTAAGGAGGGGGTTCCCTTCAGGGGGCTGCTTCAGTGTCTGGCATTATCGGGTTCATGTGACGCTGCCTTGACCATGAGTCACATTCGTGGGGCTGTCCTATGTCTCAGCAGAGCACTGAGCCCCAAAGTGCTCACCTAAGCCTTTGATTTTATTGGATTTATTTATCTTTACTCTTGTTTTTGCAATGAAGCCGGCATGCCTATTGGAATTGCCGTGGACTAGTGACAGTCTCTCCCTTCTGATCACGCTGCTCAGGACACAGACCTCTGGCCAGCAAGTAGCCCGCCTGAGCCTGGAACGGAGTGGGGATGGGGACGAAGGTGAAGCTTTAAGGCAACACGAATTTCACATGGTAGTCAAGTGTTGGCCAAGCAGGCCATTCTTGGATCATATCCAAGGAAGTTTAATTAAAGAACTTAAACAAACAAATAAGCAATGTCATCTACAAGGCAGGCTTCCAGCAGGATCCCAGGGGGCTCCTCAAAGACAAGTGCAGGGATCAGGGGGCTCTAGGCCAAGTGCCCCACACCGTTCACCTGGAGCACAGCTGATACCCTCCGCCCCTACACTCCCCCATGCTCATCATGGCACCATCACAGCGGATGGCCAACACTGAAATGTGAAAGGAAAAGATAAGTTACTTTGCAAAAGACTGCCATGTTTCGGGAATCCTGGCCGCCTACTTGAGCCACTCTGGGAAAGAATGCCTCGTTAAAAGTCAGCTGCCAGTCTCTCTGGAGAGGACTGCAGGGGACAGGGAACAAAGAGAGCGAAGGAGCAGCAAGATGAAGAGAGGAGTGACGATAAGCGCTAGAGTCCCGCATGATGCAGAAGCGCTTGTCCTCCCAGCCTTCTCCCACAAGAGGGCAGCAAACTGGAGAGAGCCGCTGCCCCTTCCCCCGCCGCCTGCCCAGCTCTGCAGGTTTCTGCCACCTTCAGGCCCAGGGGCTCTGAGCTGGCAGCATGGTGCTGTTGTTGTGTTGGCACCTAGGGGACAAGATCAGGTTTTAGACCGACTCCCCCCTCCTGCCCAGGGATTAGCATTAACGGTGTGCACACCTGGGGAGCCTGGCAGCAGGTCCCACAAGATGACCTTCAGGGCAGCCTTCCTCTTCATTCCCTGGGCGGTGAAGGGCCCAATAGTCAGCGCCTTGCCTGGAGGCCCCGACAAGCCCCTGATATCCCTGTGGACCACGGAACCTCTACAAGACAGGCTCTACTGGGGATCCTCGGAAGGACAGGGGCTGACAGGACGCTCGTAAGCTCAGTGCCCTCCAGGACCGCCGGCCCGCGGACCGCTGCTGCGGCACCATGGTGAGCAGCTGCAGCACCCTCGCCCCTGACTGCCCGCCGAGTCCATCTGCGCAGCCGCTAGGGCTCAGAGTGGTGTGCTCTAAGAAGAGCTGTCATTTCCTGAGCATTTGCAATATGCCACGTTCCACATACCTATTACCTCACTGAATCCTTACGGCAACCCTGTGAGGAAGGGGTTTCCTCACCCCCATTTTCCATACAAAATAACTGAAAATGAGTAAAATTTGGTGAAGGGCCAAGGTCACTTGGTGAGACATGGGCTCAGCAATCAATCTGTGTCGTGTGACTCCAGAATCTATTCAGTAACCCCACAGCGGTCTTCCAAAAGCATAAGCACTATTACTCCCAGCTTCAGGAACCTCTAAACACCAGAGACCAAGTGCTGTCCCATGTCTGACGGACCCCAATTCATCAAACTGAGACACCGTGCCATGTGACTGTAACCCAGAGCCGACCACTGCTCCCTGCGCCCGTTTCCTCTGTGGACACGAGGCAGGTGTCACTGGTGCTCGGGACGAGGCAGTGCTTCCCTCTGACTCTTTGGCGGAGATCACTGGGATAAACAGTTGGTATCTTTGTCCACCTTGGATTGTGTTTAAATGCCTGAAGGTATTTAAAGATTTTTATGAATTCAGATTTGAGGTTTCAATTTAATATTTATTTAATAAATATTTATTAAATACCTACTATGTGCCAGGCACTGTCTTGGCACATGAATCAAACTATAGATAAATTACACCTACTTCCTGATCCCAGGAAGCTTGTAATTTAGCAAAGGAGAGGGAAACAATCTATATGTAAAAATAACAAAAATAATATATTATATATAATGTATATTATTTACGTATCATATTATTTTTATGAAGATACCTTTTTAAAACTGGGCTCCTTGGGTGCTTTCAAATATAAGCCAGTAAAGACGCTCTCACAAGCCCCTGTGCTGCGGACAGTGCGGGGAGGCATGGGCTGTACGCCCTTCACTAAGCAGTGACATTTCAGGGCCCTCTTTTTCTATTAAAACTTTTTTTTAATCTGAAGGAGGGAGAGGAGGAGGATCAGAGATTAATGAGCAATCCTAGTAGAAAATGCTGTTATTCCTTGTATTCTGTATTATTGTTGCCTCTCCTTTCTTTTCCTCCAGTTTTTATGTCTTGCTCCATACACACACCCATCTGTAGATCCATTTCTGTGAAGAAAATTGTCCTTTCACTGCCTTTTTGACGTGATATGAGTTGAGTGACCTTGTCTTCACCCAGAGCATCTCTTTTGCCACTGTTGTGTTTTTGAACTTTTTGTTTAGCCAAACAATTCCCTACTTCAGGGGTGATTACAACGAACAACTTCTAATTCTAATCTGATTTCAAACTTAGTTGCTATATTTTATCTTTGAAAATGACCTTTGCCCAAGCTAGGAGTGGACATAGCTATTAAACAAGAAAACTGATGAGGAATAGGGACAAGGTATAGTAGTCAATGTCAATGACGGGAGATGTCATGCTTTATTAGCAACGTTTCCCCTCTTGTTTTGTGTTCTAGTATGGGTTTATCAACACCTGCCTACAATCTCTTGTAATAGAGAAATTTGGTGAAGAGACATGGGATAGACTGAAGTAAGTATATTAAAGGAAAGATGAAGAACTCCCGGTACAACTGGTAAGGTGCCATTTTTTTTTAGGATTCCGAGTTTTTATTAACGTTTTGATTAAATCAGCGAGTTGTTACTAAGGAGATCAATTCCAGCACCTTAAACATACCTATGAGAGATACAGAAAAACCTGATACAGTCTACTTGTTAAAGATATCAGTTTTAAACAGGGTTCCAATGTGAATAATACCAACATTATTCTACCTTGTAGTCCATGAATGAATTCTTATTTGTGCTTTTTAGTCACAGAAGAAGCAACTACATTACTTCCATTGCACATAAATAGGGCTGCTGGAATCTCACAGAAGAGGACGTATCCCTTTCAGGTTTAGCCAGAATTCCTCCTTAGGTATTCTTTCGTTAACTGTAGAGTTTTTCCTCTCTGCCTCCCTCGGGTGAACCCGTCACACGGTTATTTACACGACCATCCTGTCTGATTCCTGTAGTCTTGCGTTTCCCATGCTTTTTGGGAAGCCGCCAGCCTTACAATGTTAGAGGGTGCAGCTGAAAGGGTTTCAGAAATCATGTGGTCCTATGAAGAGGGAAGAACAACACGTGGAAAAATGATTAGGCTCCTCATCAATCAATGGCATGCAAATGAAATCCATTAGATGCTGCTTTGCCTATTACATCTCCAAAAAACATGAAGTGATAATAATCCATTCTGGTTAAGATGAAGCAAAGTGGTAACTGTTGATGGCATTGTAAATCAGTGCAGCCCTTTGGGAAAGCAATTCAACAGGCACCAAAAGCTTTGAGGATGAGGAAGTCCTTTGAAGTAGTAGTTTCATTCACAAGCGTTTATTCCATAGAAACTCACATACCTATCTACAACATACTTGTATGTGTGTGTGTGCGCATGTATGCAGTGTAATGTAGCCTTATATTTATAAATAATTAAAGAAAAATCGCCTTTAACGTTCAAAACAAACCAACCGACAATTGGAATGGCAAATGCAATATGCGATCATCATTAGATGCAATGATTAAAAAGATCATGGAGCAGCCTGTATAATTTTATGACAATCTTAAGAAAAATAAAGGAACACACAAAACAAAACCTCCCAAAACAAGACACAAACTTATGTAACCACTAGGTAAATCATGCAAATAAAAAAAGGACCAAAATAATGATAATGATTTAACTAGAGAGATGAAACTCTGGATGACTTATTTTTTTCTGGTATGTTTCCATAATTTTATATGTTTCCATTGCTTTGGCAATGTAAAAACAACTTAAAAATCTTAATGTAAACTTTTCCCCACCCTATCCCTCCTCTCGTTTTGCAAACGATACCCAGAGCCGAGCATGCGGGGACTTATGTGCGCCCCCTGGGGGCTGATCTGGGCAGGAGCCTGGCGCCCATGGCCTCTGCTGCTCTGCGCTCCCACCTTGGGGGGGGGGGGGGGGGGGCACGTGCACGCGCATGCGCATGTGTGGCCTGGCTTCTTGTTCTAGGGCAGGGTAACCCCAGGCCATTTCCATGGCATCTCCAGGGTAATTCACTTAGCTACAGTTTGGGTGAGAAAAAGAAGCTCTGATCGCATAGAGGTCACATAATTCTCATCTCCTAATATTTCAAGGGTGAATACTGAGTAATTACAATCAGAGAAAGCTCGGGAGATCAGGTAGCCAAGATCTCCTCACTTTACAGGTGAGAAAAACGGGGCCGAGAGACATTAAGTGACTTTCCCAGGATCGCACAGCTCAGGACACAATGTCATCATCTCCAAAGGCTCCTTTTCAGCCCCTGAGCTGCACTGAAGAGGGGAACATTTGAAGACTCTGAGAATACTTTTTTAACTGGTTATTATATTGTTAAGGCTAATGATCTACCAGGAAGAGTCAGCGAGGACCTGCAAGGCAGGCTACTGTCTCCTTTCACCCAGGAGGAAACTGAGTCCCAGAGAGGACCTTGCTGAGGCCACACAGTTAGTGAAGTCACAGGCCTGGGACTGCAACCCAGGCCTGTGACTACAGAGGCTCCTCTTTCCAATGGGCCACACTGCCTGGGGGAAGGAAGAGTGACGAAGCAGCAAGAATGAATTCTCGTTCACACGGAGTGTCTGGGGGAAAAGAGACACTCTTTTATAATGTGCCTGGCACATAAGAAACACAAACACGGGGACTAGAGTCAGGTAGAGACATCGCATGTATGCCTGAGACACAGGAACTAGATGGTGGAGGCCCATGTCCCATGGGACACTGAAATCCTTTGCTCTGTCACCAACTGGACAGGAGCAGGTAGGTCAGTCTGCCAGGGGGTTGGCTGCCCCTACTCGTGTACAGTCAGTCCTGAGAGAAAGAAGAAAGGACAGGTGGTAAGTGCAGACTGGTCATTGGGTGGACATTACAGGACGGGCTGGGGACCAACTTGGGAAACAGGATATTTGTACTATCAGAAATCATTGGAAATGGCTACCAGGGCCTTGGAAGTCGTAGCTGGTTTCAGCAAGGACTCTGAAGCTTGGGGCTGAAGCCAGAGTCGTTGCTCACAGTACATTGACTTGGGAAGTTAGTTAGGCACTCTGTGACCCAGGTGCTTCATTATAAAATAATGATAATAAAACTTCTTAGCCATGGCCAGTTGCTCAGTGGATAGAGCATCAGCCCAGCGCATGGACATCCCAGGTTCGATTCTGGTCAGTGCGCACAGGAGAAGTGACCGTCTGCTTCTCCACCCCTCCCTCTCCCTCTTCTCTCCCTCTTCCCCTCTCACAGCCAGTGGCTCAATTCAAGTCCTGGCTCTGCTGCTGGGCACTGTGCGTTCTTGAGCAGGTAGCTCCACCTCTCTGACGCTCTGCGTCTTCACTGATAAAAGGGGAAAACTGCACCTATCTCGTAGGGATGAGGAGAGGGTTGAGCACAAGGGAGGTATTCAGTAGGTGTTGTTTTTCATCATAAGGTGCACCAGTAACATCAGACTACACTTGACATTAACAGGCACCTATTTGCTGCCGGTCAGATTACTGTGCCTTCCGTCTTGATGAAGCAGAGGTTTCCAAGGCATCCTCTTTGCCTAGAGGAAATCTGGCTCCCTAGTCATTGGTACCTCTGCTCCTCTGTTTAGATGGGTCTTCCCAACACCCAGTGTGGGCCATTATCTAGCCCTGCCTTGAGGACCCCCATAAATACTAGTAACCAGCCCATTAGAGAAAGGGATAAACTTCTATTGATTGATATTTGACTCATAATCCTGTGCTGTCTGAACTCTTGGGTGGGACCTTTGGCCCAGAAAAGTGTGTCCTGACTAAGGGAGAGGTCAGGGCTCTGAAGTCACCTGGAAATAACTAGACGTAACTGGAGCACTGAGACACGAGTGGAGGTAAAACAACAAGGTGTTCTGGAGGCTGAGATGTGCTATTTTTTTTTAAATGAGAGGGGGATAGTGAGACAGACTCCTGCATGTGCCCCAACAGGGATCTACCTTGCAATCCCCATCTGGGGCTGATGCTCGAGTACTGAGCTATTTTTAGCACCTGAGACTGATGCACTTGGACCAATTGAGTTATCCTCAGTGCCTGGGCCCATGATCAGACCAACTGAGCCACTGGCTGCAGGATGGGAAGAGGGCGTGAAGGAGTAGAGGGAGGTGGGGAGAAGCAGATGGTTGCTTCTTCTGTGTGCCCTAACCAGAGATTGAACCTGGAATGTTCATATGCCTAGCTAACACTCTATCTACTGAGCCACCGGCCAGGGCCAAAAAATGCTATTTAAAGAAGGCTTCTTGACCTCTCCTACATTACAAAGCACAGGTAGCATGACCAGGACCCTGATTGGTTGATATAGAAAATGCATCTTTGCAAAGTCGGGAAGAACACAGCCTGTCATGAGAAGTGGATGGAAGAGGCATTTCCCATTTTGGATCTTTGATGTAACCTCACTGGAAAGAATGATACATTTTCTCTTCCTGCTCTTAGAGAAATAGTTCTCACAGCATTCCCAAACAGACAGGAAGCCCTGGAGTCCACTGGAACTTCAAGGCCATAAGGGCATTTGGGTGAGCGATGCAACAGTATGCGAGGGCATCAGAGAGACATGTCTTGGGACAGAACATCCAGTGAGACTATGTCCTGAGTTTGTGTCACTAGGTTTTACATCTTAAATCTTGAAGTACCACCTGACTAGGTGGTGGCGCAGTGGGTAGAGCATTGGACTGGGACGTGGACCCAGGTTTGAGACCCCCGAGGTCGCCAGCTTGAGCGTGGGCTCATCTGGTTTGAGAAAAGCTCACCAGCTTGAACCCAAGGTCGCTGGCTCGAGCAAGGGGTCACTTGGTCTGCTGAAGGCCAGTGGTCAAGGCACGTATGAGAAAGCAATCAATGAACAACTAAGGTGTCACAACGAAAAACTGTTGATTGATGCTTCTCATCTCTCTCCGTTCCTGTCTGTTTGTCCCTATCTGTCCCTCTCTCTGTCTCTGTCACACACACACACACACACACACACACACACACAAAATTTTGAAGTACCAATTCTCTGCTTTGTTGATTCTCAAAGGATATGGTTGTATATAGAACACTAGACACCTAAGAGATTGCATTAAAAATGCATCTTTAAACCAAAGGCAAAGCCTAATAAGCTCAACCAGCCATGAAAATTGCATCATACTAAAACTTGTTTTAAAAAAACAACTATAGTGCAGAGAACTCAACTTATAAAATGCAAATTAAGATGAGATTATTTGCTGTGCAAAAGGATTTGCTTCAGGCTACATTTAATAACAAATTCCCTGGTGCTTTTAACATAAAATTTTATCTAAAACAAGAGAAATGCATCAATTCCTACACAAATTTTAAGAAGAAATAATTAGGTAAAATGAGGTATGTCTCCAAATTTTATGACATAAGTTTTACATAAAATAATTAATAACAGATTTGTCCCCTCCTTTGCGTGCATTGTTTATTTCCCTCTCATATAACCTAAATTTATAGATTTCTAATGATGTGAACTACTCTCATATAACCTGGCTAAAACCTTTATCAAGACTTAACAGTGAGGAGCACTGGGATGAGTGAGGCTTCTAAACGGAGTTAGATGAAGCTTTCTAGTTTTCCTGGCTCATTTACCAGCTGTTTGACTTGAGCAAGTTTATTTATTCAGCAAGTATTTATTAAGCTCCTAGTATGTGCCAAACAGAATTCCTAGCACTGGGAATAGAGACGAAGGAAACTGATAAGTACACTCTTCTGTAGGAATGTGTATTCCAAGGTGGGAAGGCAGACTGTAAACAAGTAAATTTTAAAAATAAGCAACAATCTCTCAGATGTGCTAAGTGCTATAAAGCTATAGGGTACTTGGTAATGACCAGGGAGAGAAGATGTCAGTTTCCCTGCAGTGGTTGGAAAAGACTTCTTGGCAAAGGTGGTATTGGAGCTGAAAGTCAGGAGGAGCCCACCAGCTTAGAGTCAGAGAGGTAGGTGTTTCAGGCAGAACACAGCAAGTGCCAAGGTCCTGAAGGGGGACTTTGGTGAATTTGAGAAGAAACGTCATTGTGACTGGCATACCACAAGCCAGGGTCTGGTAGGAGATGAAAGTGGAGGTGTTGTTCAGGATCAAAACATATAGGTATGTGGAAGGTAGAAAGGAGTTGAAATTATATTCTTACTGCAGTGGTTGCTGAAGTCTCAGAGCCTTGGTGTCCTCACATGTTAATGGGAATAATAATGGTGCTCGCCTCATCTACTTGGGAGGACTGGGGTGACTAATGTAGGTAAAGCATCTGGCACTTTGGTTATGGAACTCATTCCAGAATTTTGTTTGCAAGGATCAGCAGTTCATTATGCAAACCAAAGTTCACAGGAGTTAGGAGGACCCAGGGGACTCAGCTCAATTGTGGGAAGGACAGAGAGACCTAGAGGAAATGGAAGATCAGGCCACTGTCTATTTCTGTGCCTATCTTCATATTTACTCTTCTTCTGGCTCTCTGTGCAAGTCTCTTGATTTGTAGGGATCACCATCACCCATTTGGCTCAGTTTCTCAGGGTCTCAATTCCAGATGCCTGAGGCAGAAGATTGGATGGCCAGACTCTGGTTAGGTACTTGGAGTCTGAACAGGTGGACTTTGGAGAGTTCCTGAAAAGAGGTTATGAGTAGAGCCGCCATGACTGACATGTCTTCTTCATATATAAACAAATGCATGAAAACAGAATGCATCTATATGTATATAAATAGAAGATGAATCAATAAATGGTTGATCGATGGATGACCTCCAAGCTCAAACCAATCCATTTGGGACAGAGGTGGTTGGGATGACATGGCTTTTCTCTGTGTCAGGAGTTCTTAAACAGAAATTCACGGATGGGCTTGAGAGTGTCTGGGAGCCTCTAAATCACCTATGAAACTGTGTACAGCTAGTGCTCGACTTACAACCACGATTGGTTCCAACAGACTAGTCGTAACACGATTTGGTCGTAAGTTGAGTAGGCTATATGTACAGTACTGTGGAATGATGTTATAAAAATCTTTAAGTCAAAGACAAAACAATTTCCTCTTGGTAGATATCTTGGGAAGGGTTTAATGAAAAATATCCAAGACACAAAACACAAATTGCTATATTGAATCTGGGATAACAGTTGAAATGGTGCACACGGAGATGGTAATGCTGCCGGAAGCTGGTCCGCACTGTCATACGCCCAGTTGGGCAACGTTTGTGCTGCCAGACGTGGAGCAGTCCTGGCTAGCGATTGTGGCCGTAAAGTCGAATGGTTGTAAGTTGCATAGGTCGTAAATTGATCAATACCTGTATATATATCTACATGTGTTTTCTAGGGAGCGGGTCCATCATAGTCATCAGAATTCCCTAGAGCTTTGTGACCTAAAAAGTTCAAGGATCCCTCCTTACACATTTTGGGATTTTTGTTCTTATTAGACTGGCTCTCTGTGCAAGTCCAACATCTTGTGAAGCATCCCTTCAAATACACGGAAAAACAGCTTGAGCCAGGAAAGGACAGTTCCCATTCATTCTCCTTGGGCTCTGCCTCCTCAGTTCCACCAGCTCACCCCTTTCTTTCTTTTTTTTTTTTTTTTGTATATTTTTTTTTTCTGAAGCTGGAAACGGGGAGAGACAGTCAGACTCCTGCATGAGCCTGACCGGGATCCACCCGGCACGCCCACCAGGGGGCGATGCTTTGCCCCTCCAGGGCGTCGCTCTGCTGCGACCAGAGCCACTCTAGCGCCTGAGGCAGAGGCCAAGGAGCCATCCCCAGCTCCCGGGCCATCTTTGCTCCAATAGAGCCTTGGCTGCGGGAGGGGAAGAGAGAGACAGAGAGGAAGGAGGGGGGGGTGGAGAAGCAAATGGGTGCTTCTCCTATGTGCCCTGGCCGGGAATCGAACCCGGGTCCCCCGCACGCCAGGCCGATGCTCTACCGCTGAGCCAACCGGCCAGGGCCTCAACCCTTTCTTATAGGCTGAAAACACCGACTCCTCTCTACTTTGTCTATAAATAAAGTCTAGGTAAAATAGGGCTAAAAACAGAGAGTTTCTACTCTCTAACTTTTATCTAGTAATGCTGCCTGTCTCTCCACTCCTAGTCTGTTCCTGGCCCTTAATGTTTGTTGATTTCTCTAGCTGTCTAAAATCATAGGCCATTAGAACTAGAAGGTCCTGAAGAAACCCACCTGGTTAGGATAGCTCAACTGGGTAACTTACTCCCCAAAAGATCATACCAGAATATCTAAGGGCTTAGGAAATTTAAAAAATATAGTTAATATTATGATATTATTATATATATGAAATATACATTATTTTCCTAATAAAGGGTATTGAAGATAAAACTTGACAAATATTTTTATTTAGTGGTAAAAATGGAAGATAAATTTAGCAGGAGCAGGAACAGATATTATAAGGCTTGGACTTATGTAATTTGGAGAGTCTGTTTATTTTTTTAAAAAAGTATAAAATTACAAATAAAAATTTAGCTACAAAAGTGAGTATTGATTTAGAATGACAAAAGTTTAAAAACCTGACAAATAGCATAAACATTAAAAACCCTAAAGGTAACATTTATTTATTATTATTATTAAGTAGCTATCTTACTCACTTTTATGATATTTCCCCCGCATATTTGGCTGCTTTTGGTTTACTCATTCCTATGACAATGATTTAATAAGATCATTTTTTCATAAAGAGAATAAAATAAATATTTCTCTAACATAGCTGGCTGAAGATTATTTTATTGTGTTTTATTTTCATTGGTAGCTTAGACAAGTTTCTGCACATCTATAACTTTCTCAGCAGTTTTGTTGTTTGTTTTGTAGAGAGTGCTGCTCTCCTGGTGGCAAGCTCTAGCAGCACACCAGCTCTTACTCCCCCTCTGCACGTCTCACCCCTCACCCCCCACTTTCCTGCTGCTGTGTTAGGGCAAGTTCTCTGGGCATCAGAGAATTGCAGCCTTTCTTGTGGATGCCTTTTGGGGGGCTTGCATGAAGAACTGGATGCTTGCTGTGTCTACCAGGAGGAAGTGGCTCTGAGGACTGTGTGGCCTGCAGTCCCTCCCACAGGTGCCCAGGACCACCATCAGGGCATACAGGGAGAGCCCCCAGGCTGAGGATGGCTCCAAACTAGAGGGGGTGGGGCATGGCTGCTTCTTTCCCAGAAGACTTAGATTCATGAGCTCCCAGAGCATATCGGATTCTCTCTGGCTTTAAATTAGAAGTTATTGAAACATTTTGGACTTAGGAAACTTTTTTGCTCTTAAAGATTATTGAAGACCCCAAAGAGCTTTTAGCTATTAGAATTCACAATATTAGAGATTATTTATTTATTGTTTTATTTATTTATTGATTGATTGTATTTTTCTGAGGTGAGAAGCGGGAGGCAGAGAGACAGACTCCTGTATACGCCCAACAGGGATCTACCAGGCATGCCCACCAGGGGGCGACGCTCTGCCCCACTGGGGTGCTGCTCTGTTGCAACTGGAGCCATTCTAGCACCTGAGGTGGAGGCCATGGAGCCATCTTCAGCGCCTGGTCCAACTTTGCTCCAGTGGAGCCTTGGCTGCAGGAGGGGAAGAGAGAGATAGAGAGAAAGGAGAGGGGGAAGGGTGGAGAAGCAGATGGTCACTTCTCCTATGTGCCCTGGCTGGGAATTGAACCCAGGACTTCCACACGCAGGGCCAACTCTCTACCACAGAACCAACTAGCCAGGGCTCACAATATTAGAGATTAAAAGCTGAGAAATTTTAAAATGGCTATATTTAATTCATCTAAAATTAACAATACTATTGCATTATGTAAATGTACCACAGGGTTTTTATCCACTCATCTACTGATGGGCACTTAGGCTGTTTCCATACCTTGGCTGTTGTAAATAATGCTGCAATGAACATAGGGGTATATATACTACCTAATCATAAAACGGAGGAAATCTTGCCTTTTGCAAGAGCATGGATGGACCTGGAGAGCATTATGCTAAGTGAAATAAGCCAGGCAGAAAAAGACAAATACCACATGATTTCACTCATGTGAGGAATCTAATGAACAAAATGAACTAAAAAGCAAAATAGAGACAGACTCATAGACAGAGAGCAGGCTGATAGCTATGAGGTGGGTAGAGGGACTGGGCAGAAAAAAAACCCAGAAAACAAACTCGTGGACACTAACATCAGTGTGGTGATTGTGGAGTGGGGGAAAGTGTAGGAGGGACAGGGGGTAGATGGTAATGAACAAAGAGTTCCTTGGAGGGTGCTGAACACTGTACGGTGTACAGAGATGTGTTGTATAATTGTGCACTTGAAATTTGTATTTCATCTGTGTCACCTCAATACATTTAATTTAAAAGAAAAAATAAAAGAAGACTTAGGAAGGAGACCAGGAAGCTGGGGCAGCTAGAAAAAAAAACAACAGTAATAAACTTATTGCATGTCTGCATAAATAATATTTTTATGAAGTAAAAACTAGCAAGAAGAGTGACTTTCTTTTTCTTACAATTTTGCAACTCTCTTTAATGTTTGACTTACCAGAACATGGCAACATTCTATTTTCTGCACTTTGTTGTGATCTTTGGTTTTTCACTGACATACAAGAAGACAATATAGAAGGAGGAAGTGCTTTAATACTCTTTCAGATAATTGTGGAGTCTTTTAAATCTCATAAAAGATTTAAAAGTTTCTCAAAGATCAGTTACAGTGTTGAGTGTGAAACCTTACCAGTGACCTTTTTCACACTCCATTCCATGACAATCCTGGGCCTGTGTTACACTTTGAAATAAACTTCACTGTCATTTGGTAGTACCGTACGTTAGTCATTTGAGAAATACTGGCTCGTCAAGTTTTGCAGCTCTTATAAATTTTGACATAATACATTATACAATATCAAATCATTTGTCAATATCATCACACTCTCATCAAAGCCTGTAAAAATTGAGAAACTAATGAGCTCTCAGTAGCAGATGCAAATTTTACAAAATTCTAGTTTTCACCCGAAAGCTTGAGTTTTCTCATTGGCAACAAATTCTGTCAGCTATTTTCCTTGAATGACAAGCTAAGTTCGTTCTTTTTTTTTTTAAATGTCTGCCAAATATCGAAGTCTTAGGAACTGTTGTTCATCTGTCAGTGATTATTTCAAACAGAAGTGATGTTCCATGGAAAGGGGCTAATTCAGCTACAAAAACAACCATAACAGTGCTTTTCCTTGAGGTGACTATCCGTGCTCTGTGTACAGCTGTATGTGTGGACTTTCCATTTTGTTACAGAGTATTCAAAAGATGTGTGTGTGCTCAGGGCCAAGATTTAATAAAGTTGACCATTGTTATTGCATCATTAAGGACAATCTGAAGCGAAACTAGCTCTTTCTTTCTTTCTTTCTTTCTTTCTTTCTTTCTTTCTTTCTTTCTTTCTTTCTCTTTCTTTCTTTCTTTCTTTCTTTCTTTCTTTCTTTCTTTCTTTCTTTCTTTCTTTCTTTCTTTCTTTCTTTCTTTCTTTCTTTCTTTCTTTCTTTCTTTCTTTCTTTCTTTCTTTCTTTCTTTCTTTCTTTCTTTCCTGCTAGTGTGTGGCAGTGAGGAATACACAGCCTACTTATTACAGATTAGTGCCACTTCCTCAATTCATGGTCAGGCCCAGCTATTTTACCCACCAATGCTTTTGCACAACTAGCACTAACATCAACCAGCGAAAAAGGCAAATAATGTCTTAATTTTATTATGAAAATAGTTTTGACCTGATGTGTACCTAGAAGCATCTTAGGGACTCCCAGAGCTTTCGTGGAACATACCTGGGGAACTGCTGGTTTAAGTGCCAGCATTTGTTTCAACAAATCTCATCATGTGTTGGCTGGGAAGAGCGGAGGTGGGGTTAGGGGAAAGTTGAACATCCGAATCTCCATGAAAACATTGACCTGACTCAATGCTAATGTTGTAAAGATGAAAAAATGGAGGCATGCCTGACCAGGCGGTGGTGCAGTGGATAGAGCGTCAGACTGGGATGTGGAGGACCCAGGTTCGAGACCCCGAGGTCACCAGCTTGAGCACATGCTCATCTTGTTTGAGCAAAGCTCACCAGCTTGGACCCAAGGTCGCTGGCTCGAGCAAGGAGTCACTCAGTCTGCTGAAGGCCCACAGTCAAGGCACATATGAGAAAGCAATCAATGAGCAACTAAGGTGTCGCAACAAAAAACTGATGATTGATGCTTTTCATCTCTCTCCATTCCTGTCTATCTGTCCCTATCTATCCCTCTCTCTGACTCTCTAAAAAGAAAAAAAGAAAAAGACAAAATGGAGGCACAGTGAGATTTGTTCTGAGTCATTTAGCTCAACTGTGGTTGAACCACAGCTCACTCCCAGGACCCCTCACGCACACACCGTGAACATGCAAGCCTCTGTTAGGCTAAGTCTCACAGCTCCTAAAT